>NC_090444.1:1633313787-1635747537 GCF_031143425.1 Pleurodeles waltl | reverse complement strand
TTTTGAACCTCTACAAAGGGAGTTGTGGGTGGATCTTCTTGATGGTTTGTAGCTTGTTGTAGTAGAGGCAGTGATAATTGACTCCAGCTGCATTCCATAATGAAATTGCCCTGAGACTGTACAAAAGGCAATGGTTGGAAAGCTTTAATTAATTTCAGCCTCTGGTAATAACTCTAGCAGCTTTCCAGTCTGCCTTTTTTTAGCTCATCTGTTCCATTGTAGAAAGAGACCAACCAAATCTGGCTTGGCCTCACCCCATAAGGGATGGTCTTGACAGCCAGTTCCCTTTTGAATTGCAACACAAGTAATCCCAGATCTGTTTTGACCTTGTTGGGCTGCATTAATGGAGTTCAGATTGAGTCCTTTGACCCAGTGTACTTAGTAACCAGATCTGATCATACCCCTCTTACTTATGGAGACTTACAAGGTGCAAAAAGTAATGAGTGGAATGCTTGAATTATTCTCCTCCACTGATAATCACTGTGGGATGCATTCCAGTCCATCACTTTTCATCGTTTATTTGCATGGACCAAAAACATGAAAATGAGGCTTGGCCAGCTCCATAATAGGTTCAGACTGAACTGCAAGGCTTAGTTTCCACAGAACAAGAAGGCAAACTAAAACAGGTTTCAGTCTTGTTGGCCATAATTGGGCAGGCTGCAGCCTGAGTCCTGTGGCCATCTCTGGACCCATGTCAGGGCATACCCCCTCCTTCTTAATGAGATACATTTAGACATCAGCAAAAGTGTTTGGATGGAACATCACACTTAGGGGGTTATTCTAACTTTGGAGGAGTGTTAATCCGTCCCAAAAGTGACGGTAAAGTGATGGATATACCACCAGCCGTATTACGAGTTCCATAGGATATAATGGACTCGTAATATGGCTGGTGGTAAATCCGTCACTTTTCCGTCACTTTTGGGACGGATTAACACCTCCTCCAAAGTTAGAATAACCCCCTTAATATCCCCAATTTGTAATCACTCTGGGCCACAGTCTAGTCGATCTTGGATTACCTCATCTGTGCCATTACTGGGACCAACCATGTGATAAAGGTTTTTTTTCCTAGCATTAGTGAAGAGTAAATCTAAGGTTTATTAAGAAAATGGGGTGATTATAGTATGTATACCACTTTTTATTGATCTCAGCAGCAGAAATAAAGATGTGATAAATACATTATGTCACTGCGCATGTCCATAAGAAGTAGCAACACCAAATATCCTTTTTTGTCACTGCAAACGTGGGCCCAAAGAACTACAAGCTAATTAAGTTCTCTTGATGTAGTTGTTAAAAGTCAAGAAGTCACCCAGAGAAAAGATGTATTCAACCTAGCATGATGGCGAAGTCATTTTGAAGAAGAAAGATGGGACGACCCTCAAAGAAGGAATAGTAACAAAAGAAAACATACAGTTTGCAAAGAATAATAAAGCAAGTTGGATCCCAATCATTATAAGGAAGATAAACAAATAAGCTACCATTCTCACTTGGAAGGATGGAGGGGATATTATACTTACCTCATTGTATTTAGTAAAATCTTAGATTTCCTCTGCACTAAAGCTAGGAAAATGCCTGTTTTATGGCAAGACAATAAGTAGGTACAACATGCAGGTTTAAAGCACAATTTGAATTTCAGTCAGCCATATGTTCCACTAGCTTCAGGTAATGAAATGTTTTGAAGTTAGTTGTACAAGATTAATAATCAACATGGAGAATAGCCTATAAGCTTTAACTAGCAAAGAAATATTTTGTGCCACAGCTCCCCAAATGAAGTGGCTACCAAGGGAGGAGAAATTGATTCCTAGGGGGTCCACAGTCATCCTGACCCAGAAGGCAAGGGTCAGACAAAAAGAAGATTTAAGGGCGTTTACTGAGTATTTACCAGTGGCTGAGATTAATTCAAACATTCTATGCACCACGTTTTTTGTATACTTTAGAGGAAAGTTCACTGCCAGCTCCAAAAGATGAGGAAAGCGGGTGTGGGAAGGCTAGTTGAGGATTATAAGTATGAGTTCTTAGAGAAAATATCTCACAAAATGGAGGATACATGGAAGGATGGCGAAAAGGAATGGGCCAAAATCGAAACCAGCCCGTTGGGAGGGCATCCGTTGCTCAGGGCTCCTGATCCAGTGCATCTCACCAAGCAAGGAAGCTGACCTATAGATGGAATGCAAAAAGGGCCAGGTCTAAGAGGCCTTGGAGGGGGGCAAGAATGTGTGAAAGAACTGTGCTATCTACCTTCAATCATTCAAGTCCTAATTTGTCTGGAGTATCAACCTGCGGTCAGGTTGGATAGGCCAAGACGGGCAAGGAAGTTATCCTGTCATAAGTGTTAAGTTGCTGCAGAGGAAGTTCTCCCATAGTTTCTTGGATTAGTCTGATATGGGATTTCGAACTTCTAAACTTGTTGACATACCTCACTGCAGTCAGGACGCAAATCCAAAGGAGATCATAACTAAGTAACCTCTGCTTGTCTAGGATCTTGTCAGCAAAACTGTTGGCAAGACACTTGCGTGTGTTGATGTGGAGACATTTCTCAACCTGGGACCATGTTCCCTCTGTGGACACACCCCAAAAGGTAGCTTTCTAGCTGGAACTACGAGCAGGCATCCAGTTTGATTATGAGGATCACAGAAGGCTCTGAAATGTCTTTGCTGTTTCATACTCTGTCTGGTAACCACCAGAGAGGTTTTATCGAGATTTGTCATCCAATGCGATGGGATCTGAATAGGAGTAGTCATTATTATGGAGATAAGTGGCTTTCCAGTGCTGAAGAGCCTGAAATTGGCAAGGAGTGGGTAAGATTGCTTGAATATATGCAGATAAGAAACCAATGCGGTGCACTGGAAACCTCAGAGGGAGAGAGTGTGCCTAAAAAGAGGATTTCAGCATTCTCCAGTTTAGGGCCAGGAAACACAATCTGATTTTAATGGAGAATAGTTTGCAGCCCACCACTTGTGATGGGTTAGAGGTGGATATCCTGAAGGTGATTGGGCACCCCAGTTCATAGAGAAGAGAGCCAGCTAAGTCCAGATGTTTAGAAAAGGTCCTGGGGCACTGTTGCATGATAATAAGGTGGGTGCTCTGAGAGTGAAGGTGAGCTGCCACTACTGGCACATGCCACATCAGGCTCCACCACTAGACATATAGGAAAGGTAGAATATTCTTAACAATTCAGATAGAAAAGTAGGCGTACTTCAGGTCAAGACTGAGTATCTTGTTACCTAGAAGAAGAGAGTCCCTCAAGATATAAATCTTAATTTTAAAGTGTTGATAAGCCAGTGGCTGAGGGAGCAAAGATGTGCGACTGAAGCCTTTCTCTTTTTCTCTGTCCAAGAAGAGGGTGCTAACAAACTCATCTTTCAAGGATGTGGGAGTGCAGGACCTGCCTTGACCATTTCCAAGACCTTGCTGACTAGTACAGTCTTTTCTAGTGGAAAAAACTGATGGGATGAGGGCGTTTGGATTGACCACGGAGCCCAAAGGTCTATATGGTACCCAGCAACAGACTGCAGCATCCAAAGTCTTTTTTTTGTGTTGTAATTCTTTATTATTATTGAGAAAAGCAATAAAGAGACATTGTAACACAGCATCAATATGCAAATAAGTAAACCAAAAACAGCAGTGTTTAACAGATAACGGATCTTGCATATTATGGTCCAAAGATTGCAAGATCGTTGCCTAAGGCAGGACTGTAGAAACAAAGCGTAGGCATGGGCAACGGAATATTCAAACGGTGGCAGGAAAAGAATGAGAAAAGAATGCCATAGGAAGATAACAGGATAATATGGATGGGATGGGGGAGATCGGTAATGGGAAGCAGGGGGGGAGGTAGAGAATGCAGGTCTTGGAGAAGTACGCTGCCAAAAGATGGGGCAACCAGCTTGTTCGGGTAACATTCCGAGGTGGGGCCTCCACATAGTAACCCTACATCCCTGTGTGTCGTCTCCTCCATTAGTGAGGGTCACTATGGTCAAAGATCCTATACAACTATCACAGATGTAATCCGTCCCGCAACAAAGGATATCAGGCAAGGTAGGATCAGAAGCAAAGGTAACCTGAGCCTTGGCGTTTTGGTGATTCTAAAAATATGAGTTATGGAGACATGCAAGGGAAAAAGGTGGGACACCTCCAAGTCTTGCAAGACTTGTCGAGAAAGGTACAGGAAAAGCTCACTGCCTGCTCTCATGGAGAACATTGAAGACTTTGCTCCCCTCTTCGGCTATTGGTAAACTGGGACAAGAGCGAGGCCCTCCTCCTTTCCCGGGGGACGACGAAATCAGCGCTCCTGGGCTTCTCATTTTGCTGGACCCCAAAGCGCCTTAAATACCTGGGGCTCTTTATCAACTGCGGCCTAGAATGAATGGCGGCAGATAACCTAGAACCCCTCATCGCAGGCATGAAACTTGACTTTGACAAATGGGCCCAGCTAAGCCTCTCCATGTGGGGCAGATTGCAGGCGGTGCGGATGGTCATGGTACCGCGCTTCACATACGTGCTGGGACATTTGCCCCTCCAGATATCCCTCTCCACGTTGAGATCGGTGGACTCCGCAATCCGGTCCTTTGTGTGGGGGTCTATGCGCCCCCGTCTAGTACCTGCCAAACTAATAGCTCGGGATGACCTTACGCAGGCGATTCGCCAGGACACTGGCCAATATCTTCACATTGCCATTCAGGAGGGATATGGGTCGGTAACTACCACAAAGCAGAGGGTCCCGGCCGTGTTTTGGTATAACAGCAATTATGGCGGTATTGGAGATCGCCCCCAGAGAGTCCAGCTGACACGCTTCATCCAGCGACCCATGTAGGATATCCAGCGTTTCTTCTCCCGCCCACTTGTAGAATTCCACAGGAAATCGGTCTTCACCGGGCGATTTGTGATACGGGAGAGCGGAGACAACCTATAGGAGTTCCTGCCGGGTGATGTCCCCCCCCAGCAGTTCTCAGCCCTTATCTGAAAGCGAGGGCAAAGTAACTGTATTGAGAAAAGCCTCTATCTGGGTAGGAGAAGACTGCGATTCCGGCGCATAGAGGTGACGGTAAAAATTCGCAAATTCGTCTACTATCTCTTGCGGGTGTGTGAGAGCCTCCCCCATACGGGCCTTGATGGCCGATATAGCTAGGGTCGCTGCTCGCTGGTAAAGCTGAGCTGCCAACAAGCGGCCAGCCTTCTCCCCCTGCTCATAGTGCTGACCTTGTAAGAGCTGGAGCGTGTATTCGGCCTGAGAAGTGAAGCGTTCGTTCCGAGCCAATACGACCTCTCTCCAGTTTCCTACGGGTGGGGAGGGAGGGGTGAGCTGTATATTGTCGTGTCAAGCTTTCAATGTCAGTTTCTAAGGTGGCTTTCTGCGCTGCCCTGTTCTTGTTTGCTAGTGTGGCGTCATGCATCAAGACAAGCAAGAGAAAGGGATAATAAAGCAAAGCTGATCCCAGCTCAGGGAAAGGAGATAATTAAGAAAGTAAGAAAAGGATAAGGGAGGAGGGGGGAGAAACGAAAGAAAAGGATGGAGCAAAACAAGAGCCACCTTAGATCCTAAACCTTAATCTGTTGGTCTATACCTGAACCCAGAGAGTCCCAGCGCAAGGCCTGCCAGGCCACGGCCGGAGGAGGGTGCGCGGTACGGGACTGCCACTACCCCATGGAGCGGATCTCCCATGGCTGTGGAACCAAAGTCCTCCAGAACGATAACCCCCTACCCGGACTGAAAGAACACAACGCTGCGCAATGTGAGAGCTAGCCTGCTGGGGAACGCCGCGGTGAGCGCAGCCGACCCCCCCAGGGAAAGGGGGGGGGGCAGAAAGAGGGAAGTGGTGGCAAAGGCCGTTATGGTGTCCATGTCACTGCGCGTATAACGGAGGGGGGGGTTGGAGGAAAGAGGGGAGGGAAGCGGAGCTGAGCGCGAGCAAAGAAAGTGGACAGAGAGAAACAAAGCTTGACCATATAAATATCAGCACCAGAACCTCAAAAGGAAAATTCAAAAGTGACGAGCGATCAATCAATTAGCATTATAATATGAGCTGTTGAGTTAACTTAACTGTGGGGCTGCTATGCTCAGAAAGTACGCAGTGTCCATCGTGCCATTAGTCCCAACGGGGTCTGAGTAGTCCTATGAACCTATGCAGCACCCACATTATATCTGTATTAGAACATTGCTGTATATTGCTGTATAAGAATAACAAAATAACAAAACACCCAACATTATGCAAAAATATAGATCGGTACTCAGCCAGCCATTGGATCGGAGAGGGATCTGCCGGCCCCAGTCCAGGAGAGGCCAGAGTCGTCAGGCTCTCGACTTTCTGCAGCCCAACAGGAAATGTTCAAGTGGGTTCCGCCGAGGGCTTCAAGGGGGAACGGGACTTGTCTCTGTCCGCCACCTGCGTGTGAAGCGCCACAGTGTGCAGCACCTGCCTCCTGTTGTCATGGCTGTTCATGAGTCTCTCCAGGTCCCGTCCCCTGGGTTGGGAGACAGTAGGGTGGCGGTCAAACCCTGACCCTCCTGGGGCAAGGTCTTGAGGCAAAGCATTCTGGTCAGCAACCATTGGGACCCGAGGTGGAAGTCTCCATGGGCGACAGGCCATCCAAGAAACAGCGCAATTCTTCCGGGTCATAAAAGTATTTGGACATACCATTTTTCGTAATCCACATTCTCGCCGGTTTGAACAGGCCATACTTCACCTCCATCCGACGCAGTCTGGGTCGGAGGGCCAGGAACGCCCTTCAAAGGGCCCACTGTGTTCCTTAGAGAAGCCCGCTGACATTCGGATCACCTGTCCGTCCATCTGACAGGGACCTCGCATGCGTGCTCTCTGTATTAGTTGACGGGCTTGTGCAGAAGAAGGCAAGCTATGATCGGTTGGGGACGGGTGGGCGTGTCAGGTCTCCTAGGACCCAGCCTATGCGCTCTTTGGAACTCCAGGGGTGGGTCAAAGGTAATGCCAGTGAGTTTGGGCAGCGTCTCTCGCAAGAATGCAAGAATGCTTGAATGTCTTCACCCTCAATGTTTTCGGGAAACCCCAGGAATCAGACGTTGTCCCTCCGGCTCCTGTCTTCTAGATCCGTCATCTTACTGCGAAGAAACAGAAGTTCTTGATCCCTACCCTGAGAGGAAGCGACCTGAGCCTCTATCGTTGTCACCCGTTGTTCCAACCCCAGTACGCAGGTTTGGAAGCCTGCACTATCCAGACGGATGGATTTAGTATCCGCAGTCAAGGAGATCATTGCACTGTCCATCCCCTCCAGCCTGCGGCCCACTGCTGAGATTTCCTGGAGGATACGATCCATAATTGGCTCATGGGCCGAGTCCGCCATCGCGTGGTATCGGGCGGGAGGCAGCGTCACCCTGGTAGGGGGTAGTACCTTTGACTGAAGTAAGGCCTGAGAAATTAGCAACTGTCTCGCTGGTTTGCCCGAGTTCTTGTTGGACGACTTGCCGCCTGGCATCTCTGGCACTGCCGCAGGGCCTAGTAGCGATGGTGTGAGAAACTAGGGGTCCCAGCGGTCCTCTCCTGGGGTTAAAGTCAGCCAAACTCTGCGTGATCAGATGGCAGGGGGGAGGCGAGGTGGGAGGGTCTGGGCCTCCACCACAGGGTATCCAGCGGGCAGCGCAGTCCAAGCGAGGCCCACAGTACAGCCCAAGCCCCAAAAAAGGAAGAAGGTCACAGCCCGGGGGTAAGTAGGCTTTCGTCCGTTGCTAAGGAGGTACAACAACAAAGGGTGGGAGCCTCAGTCTCTGTGTTCAGGGGCGTGGGCACCCCGCCAGTCGGAGAGCTCCGTCCACCCGACACATCCTGGCCCGCCGTCTGACAATCGGTGCTGTTGCAGTTGTTGTTGTTGCTCCCCTCCGCACCCGGCACTCTCAGTGGGGAAAGTGGGGGAGGCAAGGGACACGGACTATGTGGGCTGTCCCAACAGTATGGTAGAGGGCCTCCAAGAACCCCAGCGAGCCCCCAGAATGATCGTACAGCGAATGGGGGGGATCGAGGGACGGCTAGGCAACTGGGATCCTGTGTTACCACAATACCACTGTAGTAGGCCCGTCAGACTCTGTCCGATTCAGCTGGGAGAGGGCATAGAGTCCAAAGAGCAGTCCAGAATGGTGCCACTCTGATTGCGGTAGCGGCTTCCTCCCTGCGTCTCTCGACGTCGCGTCTGGCTTCAGTAAAGGCTGCTCTAGCTAGGGCTCCCGCTCGTCACAGGCAGCAGAGGGCCCATGGGGGCACCATACTCAGCAAGCACGCAGACCTTGCACTAACAGGTCGCCCATCGCCGAGAAGCGGCCAGCGCGTCCATCCGTCCTCTCTACCTTCCACCCCCAGCGCTGTCAACTCGGCCTCCGCTGGTCCACATGCCCTCCCCGCGGTAGCAGGGGTCCTCCAGCTGGGGGGTGGAGCAGGCGAGTACAGGACAGAGAAGATGGTACTCCCAATAAAGGGGCGACTCACCGCTGGGCCCCCAGTGCAACACGGGTCCGTTGATGATGCCCGGTGCCAGCCCCACTCCAGCTACTTCAGGGGCGGCGCCAGGCCGAGTCCAGTAAGCAATTACATCAGAGGGACACAATTTCAGGCCCCCACCACAAGCCGTGTATGAGCGGCAGCACGAGGAGCTGACAGCTGGTGGTAGGGGAGGCTACAGAGGGAGCAACATGGAAGAGCTCCCGCTCCGCTCCAGTCCGATCTGGCCATACACGGGAGCTGTGCCGGGGCCGCTGAGCACAGGAGGCTGCGGCTCCCAGCCCCGCCCTAGGCCGCACTCCCGCTGCACCAGTTTACCCGGGGCTGCAGGTCCGCAGTGCCCCCAGGGATCGCCACTGCTGCGTCCTCCAGACACCCCCACGACCATGAAAAGAGGCTCCGTGCCTCTGCAGCATTCCCGCCTCCGGCCCAAGCGCAGCCACCTCGAGGAGCTCTCATTTCAGGCGGCCATCTTCCTCCGTGGTGAGACCACGCCCCAGCATCCAAAGTCTTAAGGTAATAGTCTGCCACTTGGAGAGAAACTGAGCAATGTGATCATGCTGTACCCTCTCCCCATTGTAAGTAGAGTAAGGGGCAGTCAGGCTTACATTGGGGAGGAGGTTTTCCTGGCTGCGTCAATCTCTCCAGGATGTCAAAAGGAGAAACTATTGCAGCAAGACCCAGACCAAGGAGTCCCCTTGCCCACAGAAAGACCAATAGGTGAGCAGACCACTTTGTCAGACAGACAAGGGCACCCTTCTTGAATACCAACTGAGGCAAAAAAGCCAAACGTTACCAAAAAAACTGTCTTATGTAAGATTGAGCCAGATCCATGAGGATGAAAGTAGACACTTACCTGATCATCTATTAAATGCATGTAATCGCTGAAAAGGAGGCCATTGGTGCATTGTTGAAAACACTTCAACAATTTTAGGTTCCAAGTTCAAAAGGATAGTCCTGCACCTTTCTATATGTATGGGAGTCTGTAACTTCAATTTATATTTCCTTGCATATTGTAGGGAGTTTCCATGATTGCTATTCCTATGGAAGGCAGAAGACTCTGCGAGATGTACATACAGAGTGGTCGCAGACAGTGGTCATTAATTGCGTACTGACAGTTGCTGACACTCTCAGTACATAGGTCAGATCACAAAATTACAAATAGGTCACGTCATAAAATGCCCAGTAACAAGGGAATCACAGAATGTCCAGCCTAATAAGTATTAATTCAGCAGGTCATGATTACGGCCCTGTGTGATTGGCTACAAATACATGAATGTTGGCCTGCACGGAAATTGCAGACTGCCATCTGTGTTTACATTTCCAAGTAGAATTTTTTTTTCAAAGCAGCCCACACATCATCATTGCTGGGACCCGGGAACCCTCACTGAATCATTATTGGAAACTGGGGACCCCGACTGAGCCATTAGTGGAAACCATGGGCCCAGGCCTATACATTTAAACATCTACCCAAATATTATATATTTTATTTAATTCCCAAACAGATATAAAAATAAAACAAAATGTTAAATTTAACGGGAAGGTTGAAGCTTTTCTAAATTCAAATGAGGCCACTTGTTGACCATACTGCATTCTGTTTGATGCACTTGCACTGCTCCCACGAATCAGTCTGAGAATACTAACCTGATTTAGCCTCCAATTTCAAATTCCTTCAAATTTACAAAACTTTTCAAAGTTTTCAACTTTATATTTTTCTTCTTTGTTTAAACTTTATTAATCTTCTAAGCCAGGGACTCTCTGAGTAGGCTTCACTGACCCACAGGAGTCTCCAGATTACTGGTTAAGGTTAAGAACCACTGCCTTAAAGGAAGCAATGCTTTAAAGTTTCATGTTAAGGAAAGCATTGGGGTGGAGCTGGAAGTAGGTCCCTGGACCTCTGCCAACTCTCCTCATGCAGTCTGACATATTTCCCAAATGGGAAGCTGACCAACATCCTGTGTCTTGATTTTTTAGGAGTTTAAAAACCTGTAGTTCTCCCCAAGTTTATAATGATAGGCATATACTAGTCAACGAAACAATACAGGTAGAATGTTAAGATTACAGGGCAATTACTTGTTTGTGAGCTTGTAGAAGTGGGAAGACTCTGACTTGGCCAGTAAGTGCACTAACATGCTGTGATGTTTTACATTCTCGTGTCAGTATAAAACAGGGGACGTTTCACAAGGGGTTTGCATGTGTACCACCCATCACGTTAATAGACAAGAGGAAGAGGAACGAGTAGCATGGGCTGTCAGTGGGTTTCAAAAGCCAGCCACCACACCGTCTCCACTGAACATGTGGAATCGTATTGGCACTGGGTGTGTTGTCTTCAACTGAGTACTGTCCCTTGTTTCTACCATTAGAAAATACGAAATCAGTGGTATGGAAGTGGATAGCGTTTTATTGGTCTAAATCGGTGTGATATTCTGGGCACATCAGCGAATGTAGCTGAGACCTGGCATTATGTGGGGGGAAAACCCACACTATGGCCACCATTAGGAAAGAGACATAATGGAGGGCACCAAACCTACCCGCTCCAGATTGCAGTTATATCTATCTCCTGCGTCCATAGAGTGTTCGGCATAAATGAAGCAGATGCCTATAAAATTGGCTGTATTTTTTAAACATGTGCAGGCAGAGGGAAACAGAATTAATCCACTCTGGCCAGGTGATACAGATCAGAGAAATTAAACAGAATGCTGCTTCACGCATCAATTAGTATTTTCTTTAACTGACGGCCCGGAAGGCAGACCCATTTATTTTTTCAGCATCTGCGTTTGTTTAACTGCTCCTCCATCCCCAAGCACACCCAGTTTACATATTTTTATATATATATCAATGAACGCATTTTTTGTTTGATAATTTGGCCACATACAAATATAGTATTATTCGACAGTACGGCAGACTGTCCTTTTGTTCTACGCACAAGTTAAGAGTCCATAGAGTGTTGGGCATAAATGAATCGTATACCATGTGAATTTCAAATGTGCAATACCTGGGATGTCATATTTGTATTCTAATAACAATTTACCTTGATTATTGGGCTAATTTGCCATGGACAGTATACTGGTATAGCAACGTTGATGGTGGGCTGCTTAGAAACTCATTAAATTGTTCCTGTTGTGCAGACCATGTGTGGACTTTCTGCATTTCCATGACACCCATTTGTATGAGGCCTGTGGCAGCCAACAATGCTCATAGACTCCGTGTTGGCGAGCCTCTCCTTTGTTTGCCACATAATTGCCAACTGGTGTGATCAAGAGTCAAGAAGTAGGTGGTGGTGCCAACGCTTTAATGTTGCCTCAGCTCAGCAGAAATGCTTTTAGCCCAATAGATGTTAATTGCACTTTTAATGCAGGCTCCGTGCCTCTCACTAGTTGCCTGGCATCTTGTGCCCAGGGAAAGGATAATGCACTTCTTTGTGATCAGGGATTATGCCACTTGAACAGATAAATGCTTCTCTAAGGTTTTAGGCGGGCTGTATATGTGGCGAAGGCTGATCATGAGAGGTTTAACTCTAGCAGACCTATTACATTGTCAAATTTGTGTAAAATCTCACTAACTGCGAAGAAAGGCAGGCGCTTCAGTTTTAAGAACTATTCAAGATAAATCTTCCCAAATCTACAATTTAATAAATCCTACCACGCAGCCGACATGAATACTAAACCAGTCATAGCCAAACTAGGAGCACACTTTGACAGCCCTGTTCGATTTCTACACAAGATAGCACGCATATGTAACTTCCTCAGTGTCTCCTATTGTTTTACGCTGGGCTTGTGGATGGGTACCTAAATTTCACTTAATATTTATTGTTCCCCGGAAATACTGATGTATTTTAGGATGTGCGTGGAAAATAAGGGTCGATCGCTAGTTGGTTGGTATGGTATGTAAATCTTAGTAGAACTTTAGATTCTGGTGTGTAAACTATAATAGAACTTAAGTTTCTGGTGCACTATGGGCCCCAGGAACTGTTTTACATGGAAAAGAGACTTAATACTTTCTAAGTCCATTTGCAGTTGCAAAAACCCTCATTAAGTGAACAGAACCTGAATCTCGGCTGAATGCTTGCAGTAGCAATTTCAGTGAAAACTGAATTTCAGTTTAGCAGGGATGTGGAATTCCTATTGCAAGGGACATCTTGTTTGGGGTCAAGGGCAACAAGTTTTTATGTTTACTTTGTCCTTGGGATCAACCCTCTGCAGCACAAACCCTTTGGCTGCCTGTTTACAGAGAGTGGAACTCTCTGCAGTTGAGGTAATGTGTTTCCAAAAGATAAAGCTGTTCAAACTTGTATTTATGGTTAATTATTTGAAAGCCTTAATTATTAGGGTGAGTGCTGTAAATAAATGTTTTAAGGTCACACTTCACTACTGACGTTGGTTCCAGTACAAAAAACGTGTACACACATGTTTGAAAAGTTTAGGCTATGAGGCTAAGTATAATGCTCCCAGAATGCTCTCTGATTAGATGCAAATGAAGTGTCATTCAGTAAAATGTGTTGATGCATGCTAGTATTTCCCAAAAATATTTCTAATGGAAAATCAGTGTAACCATTTTCAACACGATTATGGGAAGCATGAAAATAAACAAACACTGACAAAGCCAACTGATCTGACATATTTTTATAAGTCTTTTAGTTTCATCAATGCGTGTCTTGTTTTGACATGGCTTTTGTAACACTTTATTGTTGTGGGAGCTACCAGGCCCTCAACATTGTAACAAACACTGGCAAAAAAAAAAAGTTTTTGAACTCTAAAAGCACACGTTGCCACCAGTGGAATAACAAAGGCCCCACAGCCGCCCTCCAGGGGGCCCCTTCAGCACAGCACCTGCCCTGAGTGAGTCTGGAGAGGGGGCTCCTCCATGTTCTTTACAAAGGGGCACCGTCCAGTTTCGTTACGTCACTGATTGCCACTGTAGTTCCTGACACTGAACAAAACTACTTTGTGTGCCAATATGCTCCTTGTGGAAGAGCAGAATGCGATCACTCACAGTAAAGCCAGCCGAAAGAGAGAGAAATAGAAGTTTAATAAAAACAAAATGTCTTTGTTAACACCAGACCTCATTAGGGACCAAGACCCACATGTAGGTAGCTTTTTGCATGTCGCAAACAGCGACTTTCGCTGTTTGCGACGTGCAAAAAGCACATTGCCATGCACAAACCCAGTTTTGCGATTCGGTAACCTGGTTACCGAATCGCAAAACGGGTTTGCGACTCGCAATTAGGAAGGGGTGTTCCCTTCCTAATTGCGACTCGCAGTGCAATGTAGGATTGTTTTGTGACCGCGGGCGCAACCCAATCGCACTTTGCACCCATTTCAAATGGGTGCTAACACTTTCGCAAAAGGGAAAGGGTCCCCAGGGGACCCCTTCCCCATTGTGAATGTCACTGTAAACATTTTTTCAGAGCAGGCAGGCAGTGGTCTTGCGGACCAAAAACGTTTCATTTTTCATTTTTGTAATGCATCTCGTTTTCCTTTAAGGAAAACGGGCTGCGTTACAAACAAAAAAACTGCTTTATTGAAAAGCAGTCACAGACATGGTGGTCTGCTGTCTCCAGCAGGCCACCATCCCTGTGAGGGCCGCCATTCGCAAGGGGGTCGCAAATTGCGACCCACCTCATGATTATTCATGAGGTGGGCATTTGCGAAGCCCTTGCGAATCACAGATGGTGTCAGAGACACCATCCTACATTCGGATTTGCGACTCGCAAATTGCGAGTCGCTCTGACTCGCAATTTGCGGGTCGCAAATCTGAACCTACCTACATGTGGCCCCAAATTCTTAAAGAAAGTCACAAAAGTGCACCCATGGTGTATGTCGTACCCCTATAAAATATTTGTGAACTGTATTTTAGCATGGGTAAATACGCATGTGTAGATTTGCTCATGTGAAAATCTATTGAGCATTTGCAAGTTCATTTTCCCTCCAGCCACTTTCTTCCTAACCCTGGAAGAAGTTCTTATTCTGCCATTGTCAGGAGTAAATGTCCAACCTTTCTTATTATGGGAAAATATTAGAGAGAAGCTGGTGAAAATCTTTAAAACATGCAGGTTAGTAGGCTTGCAGACTCAAAGGCATTCCAGCCCTGGAACTATTGCTTACTGCTTCCTCCAGCCCCAGTATGCAGATCTGCAGAAAGGTGGCAAAATAAGGAAATTGCTACAGTAGGGATTGAAACTGCAAGTATTCAAGCCCTACTATGGTAGTAGCCCAGGCATAATCAGAGAGGCTATTATCAGAGCTCTTACATAATGAGATTGCTGCCATAATGTGTCGCCACATTACATGGCACCAAAGGGACAAGTAGATCTTTTTACAGGACAAGTCGATTTGAGAAGCAACCTGTCCACTGGACAAGTAGATATTTTAATAAATTCCACACCCCTGGTTTAGGTATGCACACAGCACTTAAAAAATAAAGTTTGCTGTTATATGGTTAGCTTACTTACCCATAGTGTTAATTAGTTATGGGGCCATCTTCTTCATCCTATTCCTTTCATCCTGCGTTGACCTATGATCACCTCTGTCAAACACCTCTTCAACTTTAACCAAGTTCCTATTCAACCTCCTGAACCGCAATGAAGGGTACCGCAAAATGAGTCCTTGTTCTTACCACTTCTTGTAAATACCAAGCTACTCGGTCTGGTCTGAGTTTACCATGAAACCAGAAGGGGAGTTTGAAGGAGTGGGACGTTAAACATAGTCCAGGTGTACTGAATATTACAGATAAATAATCAAACAACTCCTAGAGCAAACTCCTCACCCTTCCCACATCATGAGAATATATCAAACCACAAATTTAGCTTGACCCCATTAAGTGTGCATTGCACATGGATAAGCATCCAGTGAGCATGAAAATGACATACACAATGCAACATGAGTAATGACGATGACACCTTTGAGGGAATTCCATATCTCTCTAACCGTGCACGTGAATTCTGATTTGGAGGATGGAACTAGGTAGCACTACCTAAGTGGTAGCACGACCTAAGTGGCCACTTCACAGGTGTCAAATAGGTTATTCCTACTTGCCAGTAGGCTGAGGTCCCACTATAATATCTACCTTGAATATATGACTGTCAGTCCCTCCCCTCTGTGTGCTTATGTGTCAGTCGTTACCACACATGCCTTTATCACATGAAACTTTACAATGCATGTAATCCAACTTTTTGACCTTATAAAGCTTAATATTACGTAGGTGTACTTTAGCACAAAAAACTGCTGGTAGGTATTGTTATAAGTGTGTGTGTGTAAAATATATATTTATTTTCTATAGAAAAAGCGTTTTTTGACTTGCCTATATCCTTGGCACCTCTTCATGAAATTTTCCCCCCAAAAAGTGCCCTAGTGATTCTTGTGCACGGAAAGCTTTGGGGTGATCCGTCAAGCGGGGGCCAAGATAAAGCGGGGCAGCGGGGTGCAAAAAAGTTGCATTTCCCATGTTAATTCTCCTAAGACCTTTAAACACGCCTACAGCCCGAACCACTGGATGGAATTACACCATATTTGACAGAAAGCAATTTTACGTGCACAGATTGTGCATAGGATTATTTGATGAAAATCCGTCCAGTAGTATAGGAGAAATGAAAGGAAAACCATATTTGTATATCTATGGTTGCAACTTTGCAACTAATAACGAGCTGGTGCGGGAAATGCACAGCTCTGATTGGCTGTCAACACTTCAAACTAGGAAGTGTTGGCAGCCATTTTGGGACTTGGCTTAAGCTGAGTCCCACAAAAAAGTAAAAAAATAAAAATAAAAAAAAGGTGCCAGGGTAGAGTCACAATGAACCCTCGGCTCTGGTGCCCCCCAGAGCAAAAAAACATCTTTTAAAAAAAATACATCCACAAATTCATGATGTCACAAATTTGGGTAAAATGTTTTTTTTTTTTTTTAAATGTGGGCTACCGTGATTCTTTTTTTCAAGCCCCCAGGTGGGCCAAGTCTTAGGGGCATTTACATTTTATAAGCGGGCGGTCACTCGGCCCCCCTGCAGCCTCAGGGACTGCCACCTCCCCTGGGCTGTATTGCAGTGTAGCACATTTTGGGGTGGCCCCCATGCAGCCCTGGGGACCGCCACCTCCTCGAGGATTTAAATGTAAGAAATGTGGGGTGGGGGGACTTGGCTCCCAACAGCCCCAGCGACCGGAACCTCCCTGGGGCTTTAAACTTTAGAAACGCAGGAGTTCACCTGGCCTCATCCCCCCCCCCCACAGCCCCGGGGACCACCACCTCACCGGGGCTTTAAAAATAAAATGCATAGGGGCACCCCGGTCCCCTCGCAGCCTCTGGTACTGCCACCTCCCCTGGGACTTCAAAGAAATCAAAAGTGGGGGAGATCAGTGCAGCCCCCTCACAGCCCCTGGGACTGTCACCTCCCCGGGGCTAATTATAAAAGATGTAGGTGGTCCGTTGTGGAGCAACTGGGACCACCACCTCCCCAGGGCTGTTTAAAGTTGGAGTAGATAGCCCCTCTTGAGGAGCCACTGATAGCCCTGGGGACGGCCACCCCCCCAAGGCTGACTCCTGCTGTGTCCTGGGGTGTCCAGCCCCAGGACATAGCTGCTTGCTCTGACTTGGCAGGAACTTTGACAGCTCCCAACCAAGTCAGAGCAAACACTCCCCTCTGAGTAAGCAAGAGCTGTGAAACAGCTCTCGCTAACTCTCTTACTCAGAGAGGAAACTTGAGATAAGTATACCTATACCTGTTGAATTTCTATGGTTTTGTGTATGTAAAAACTGAACCTAACTATAACGTCCCTGTAACCTTTGCTTTTTTATTTTGTGTGTGTGTATATATATATATTATATATGTATATAATATATATATTATATATAAAAAAAAATTCACTGAAAAAAGCAAAGGTTACAGGGACGTTATAGATAGGTTCTAAATTTACTCCTACAAAACCATAGAAATTCAGCAGTTATAGTTATAGTTCTTTCAAGTAACTATAACTCGTGCCTTAAGGTAACTATAACTCACACCCTTGCCACACCCCTGGGGTCAGGGTACCTTCACTCTGACCCCTTATGCCACTTTCAAATTGAATTGTCAGCCCCAGGGACCAGGTCCTGTGAAATAAAATGGCGGTCACAACTTTCTAGTCAGGTTGCGGTGAGCCATTTCGCAAATTATTAGCGGTCAGAGATATGCAAATTTGTTTACCCACAAATATCTCCTAAACTACTGAATGGATTTATACCAAATAAGAAACAGCACAATCTGTGTACCGGCAGATCCCTTTCTGCCAAATTTGGTGTAATTCCGTCCTGTGGTTTGGGCTGTAGACATGTTGACAGGTGCTATGGGAAGTAACATGGGAAACGCAAAACAATTTTAGCCCACTTTTTCTCGGCCCCCGCTTGACGGATCTCCACTAAACTTTCCTTGCGCAACAAGAATCACCGTCCCCCTTATTTTTTTTCGAAAAGTTTCTAAAGATTCGTCAAATACTGCCAAAGATATGGACAAGTCAAGAAACATTTTTTCTATGGAAACATGGTCCTAACTGTAGCTATATACATATATATATATATGTATGTATCACATAACAAATCGTTCCTTTCCCAAAAGGAAACACCGCAGTCACTTGCTTCTCCAATCTACAAATTTAATCAGGCAAAAACAAAAAAGGCATTAAGTTTCACCATCCCGCCCAACGCGTTTCGGCAGACCTCACTCCCTTGATCACAGGAATACAACAGTCCCTCCTTCAGTTTCCATTTTAACTTTACACATTGTATATAAACATAAATGACGGACTATAATCCTTATGTGCAAATGGCGGCCATCTTTGAACATGTTAATCCACATATTCAAATTTAACAATATAATCAAATATGGGACATAAAAACTTATTTCTGCATTTACTTTTTAGCTTTGTTGCTTATTAATATCAAATAATTTCATTCATTCATTTTGCCCCGTTATTCAAATGGTTCAAACCTATTGCCAATATAGCTATCATTTGTATCTCCCATAAACATATACTCACTTAATATGAAAGCGGCCATTTTCCTTATAATTCTGCCTTTACATGGTCCTAATTTCATCATATATATAATAGCTCCTTTGCTTTTTTTTAAATTTGTTTAACAATCAGTGCCTCTGTCAAAAATATAAAGAGAAGAAAGAACATTTGAATACTAAGTAAATAATATAAAAATAAATATAAAAATAAAACTTATAATCATTTGAGGTTTCACTACACTGGTCTAAATTTTGGGTTAATGGTAATCTAATAATGCAGTGACAAAAGGTATATATAAGAGAAAAGATGGAATCTATATTCTTATAGGAATAAATCTATTCTCTTAGATAGCACATTGTTAATTAATACAAATGAACAGATAGTTCTTCATCCTTGTTCATTCCCTCCGGCTCCATTGTGTTACACCCTATAATTAATTGTGATTCAAGTTTCCTTAAATCTAACGTCCTATTACCACCTCTTATGAAGAATGAAGACAAATCATATCCAGTGGCAAGACATTTCAAGGAGTATCATGATGAAAATGTAAAAATAAATTCCAGTTTCTGGTCCTTGATAGGGTCACAATTAGTATGAGAGGTGGTAATAGGACGTTAGATTTAAGGAAACTTGAATCACGATTAATTATAGGGTGTAACACAATGGAGCCGTGGGAATGAACAAGGATGAAGAACTATTGTGCAGGTCCAGCAGCGATCCTTATGCCGCGCATGGCCTTAGGCCATTTAAAGCCATGGGGGCTACCTGTCCACAAGAAGGGGTGTTGGGTGCAGGACTTGGTCCTGCGTCCAATCACACGCTGCACACAGCCTTCTGCCATAAGCAGTACATGGCGCAGGCGCAAGATAAAGTTAGGTCAGTAAACTATGACGGGTGAATTTCAGAGATTTTTGATTGTTTTAAGCATTAGTTTGTACCTTCTTTCAACCCCTGATTCTAACATCATATTAACCTATAATTATAGTTATGGTGACCAGAGATAGAAATGTTTCTGATTTGTCTCCTTTTAAAACATTGCACCCGTTTGACGAATGTTTGTGAAACTTTGCAGACTTGCTGCCCCAGTTTTATTTTAGGAGGACTTAAGGTTTTGCGGCATGTGGACAAGGGACTGCAAAGAAAAAAGGGAGGTTCCAAAACTGGACTCATATCTACTACATGTTCCATAGAAATGTGTATTTTGCTTAGCACAAAAATCATCAGCTAGATTTTTATGAAATTTAGCAGTATTATATATTAGGGTGCGCAGATGATTCTTCGGGGCACTTTAGGTAAGTAGAGTAAGTAAATTATACATTTCTTCAACTTAGTGATATCTTGTAGCAGAATATCACTAAAAGTACCAAGGAAACCGACAGAATACACTAGACTACATATGTAAAGTTTCAGATTTACTACATGAATAGCAGAAAGACCTGTTTATGGTCAAATGCTAATGAAAGCCTATAAACCAATATGTAACACATAAAATATATCTTAATCTTAAATTTTCTTTGCATGATCTCTGGTTCAAAAAATAAACCTGTGCCCAGCAAGCCAAACAAAAAACATCTTCCTTATGTACTCCTATGCAACAAAATGGAAAAGCTACTCAAACTACTTCATGGAGGACATGATAATTAGCCATTAGGAAAAAAAAAAAATCTTAATTTTCAAACAATTGGCTTTCATCATTCACTTTGGGCTACATATGTAGCACAATCATATTAAAAGTACCAAGGAAGCCCAAAAGATAAACTAAACTGCATATGGAAAGTTTCAAAATTACCACATGAACAAATAAAAGACACATTTATGATCACATGATTATGTAAACCAATAAACAAATGACAAATTCAATAGATAAAAAGAAAGAAAAAAACATTAAATCTGCCACTCTTTAGTTATAGTTAGTATTCCCAAAGATAGGAATTTCTCAGATATTAGCTTCCAAATAAATTTCCACCCATTTGACTCAGACCATTAGCATTTTTAACATATTGAAATTATGTAAATTTTTCTGGTGAATCGTTAAGGAGGTGCAAAGATAAAAAGCAGTCCTAAACGCATTTGTCCACCAATGAATTTTCCACAGACTATTGTATTTGAGACAGCGCAAAAATGTCTGGGTGTATTTACATTAAATTTGGCAGGATTATAAATTATGGTGCAGAGATGATGCTCTTTGGGTACTACAGTTAAGTAGGGTAAGTATTTTTAATTTCTAAAGCTTTTAAACTTAGTGACATCTGTCACCACAGTACTTTTGCAGAGTTTTACTGAATTTTGTGAATTTACTGCAGTACATGGCCGTAAACCTATTTAAAAAAAAATATATATATATATATTTAAAAAAATAAGGTGCCCTGCCTATTACCACTTTGACAAAGTGGTAATAGGCAGGGATCTGCTACTTACTTATATCTAAGTACCTGACACTGAATGCAGCCAAAGCGTAGCATAAACAATATAGCTGCCTTTTCATTCTCAAAACACAGCCATTACCCAATTATATAATGGCTTGTCATCGCTATGTACCATGGGATACTGCAAAGTATTCACAGTATACCAGGGCCCAAAATATAATTCAGGCCTCGCTTTATTATTGGAATGTGGTATCCTTGTGTCACACATGGTGTCACATGGGCAATGCAATACATAAGTCAGATTTACAAAGGAATGCAAGGGCCACCATGCATGGCTCTTAGATAATCGGTAAATCTGGAGAAACGCAAGGCAGCGCAATTTGCTGTTTTGCATTATTCTGCACACCATAATCTAAATTTCACATACATTTGTATGCCATGCCACTGTAGCCACACCAGTCTGCGCCACTCCAGTGTACATCACTCCACTGTACGCCACGTCACTGGATGCTACTCCACTATACGCCGTTCTACTGTACTCCATTCCACTCTGTTCCACTGTATGCCCCTCTAGTCTCCAATACTCCACTCTACACTATTTTACTGTATGCTACTCCACTGTACACTACCCCACTCTACGCCAGTCCACTCTACGCTATTATTCAGTATGCATCTCCATTCTTCCCTCTTCAGTGTACGCCACACCACTGTATGCCACTCTGCTGTGCTTCTCAAGTATATGCTGTTCCACTGTATGAACTACACTCTATGTTTTTCCTTTGTCTGCCAGAGAAAGTGACAGGACAGCTGGGGGAGCCTCAAGGCCCCCCCAGGTCACAGCCGGCTCCCGTCACCTGCAGGAGCCAGCATTGTTTCTGCAAGCAGGGAGCTGTTTTAAATAGTAGCTCAGTGCTTGCGGAAGCAATGTTTTCATATTTTGCCATGCATGCATGTTTGCGTGCAGGGAAAGAGCTAAAAACTCCACTTTCAGCAAGCACCTCAGGAGGTAGCTGGAGTCAGCCCTGGGGGGCTCCAAGAGGGGTCCTCGTGGCCCATTCAATCTTTTGATCCTTAGTTTCTAGGTCTATTCTGAAGACGGACGACCCAAGTTTAAATAGGCTTTCATTCATAAATCTAAACATACAAAATTCTTCATTGTCCCCGACTTTACTCACCTTGCACAACTTTGAACAGTACAGAAGCAGCACTATAATTCCTCCCATTCTGGCGAGGACTCCCGCCCACGGCAACTCCCAATATCTCCAACTTGCCTTTGCTCATAAATACGAGGGAGACAAGTTTATAGGATAACACTGGCCACAGCTGGCTCTGGGAACCTTCTGTCTTACTTTTGCCCCATGTCTGACGAAAGCTATGTGGCCTGTCGCCTACCCCTTCCCAGGCTGCCACCACGTGGCTGGTGAACCCTTCCACGTCCTGTTGGTCTTATCTACTGATGGGCCATATCTGTATTTTTTTCCCTGAATCCTTCAACATCCTGCATACAGGCCTCACCTTGGTATATTTATTTCGCCCCATGCACATGTTGTTCTTGTAAGAACAGTGATGCTGTGCATTCTGGGAATTTTTCCACGAATACGCTAGCCAGCGTACGGAAAGCTTTCAGCTAATTTTCTATGGACCTTTTCACTCTCGGCTTGCACCTGTCCCTCCTGTCCTCGTCTTTCTTCTCTTCCACGGTCAGAAGCTGGCCTGATGGACCTCAAGCAAGGAAAATATGTCAATAAATTCCTTGCGCCGTAGTCGTTCTTTGACTGCAAGGGAGATCATACTAGCTAGGCCTGTCTCTGGCCATTACTGGGGGGTCGCCGGGTGATGGCCTGATATATTCGCTTGCGGTCTTGCCCTCTCCGTTTATCAGAGCTCTGTCCCGACCAAGCCTTTGTGGGATCCTGCCCTACCTCTGCTGTAGTATTGACCTCTACCAATTTCTCCTTGGCCCTTGTGGCACTATCCAGGAGGATATCTTTCTCCAGCTCTGCTTCTGCAGATGTACCCATATTACTGCCTACTGTTATTTGCTGTTCCCTTGATTCTCTGCCAACTCCGTCACCCTTCCCTTTTCTCCTTTGCCCTTTAAGGGGTCCGCCCCCTTGTCGGACACCCAGTGTCCGCGTTTGCTAGGCAGTTGGGTTATTGCATGGGAAGGCTGTGAACCCTACTAGTGCTGATGGTGGTATATGAGACCATAGTCATCAGGGGGTAGCTGTGAATGGGGGTATGCTGGGTTGTTGTGGAAAGGCACCCGCCAACCGTAACCAAGGGGGCACCTGATGCCGCACTGGTGTTGGGCGACTCCCCCATCAGTAGTGTCATGTTGCGTCATGTTAACTACCCCAACCTGAGGACCAAAATTGTGCCCCCTCCACGGGGTTCGCCTCGCCAGCTTTGCTCCCTGCCTTCTTCCTCTGTAAAACGAGTAATTCTCACGATTTGTCTAAAAGTGCCTCTAGGTCTGCATCCAATTTCCCCGTTGTGTTTGGCGTGAGCCCCCTCCTTCCTTGGGGGTGATAAGGCTGTCATTTCCTAGTCCCTGTACCCGCCGGGCACTATCTTTCTCTGCCCCTGCTCCTTTTCTGTGCTCCCTCCATCAGTCCTTTTTATGCAAATGGTGCTCTAGACCTTTTATTGCCAAAGTCTGTAGTTATGTTTGTAAAGGGGAAGAGAATTGACCCCAGTCACCCCTTGAGTAGAACCCTCACCTCCGAGAGTGAGGATCTGCAACTTTGATCCTTAGCTACTGGTGATACCACCGGGGTATCCTTCTGAGTGGCGGTATTGTGACTGTTCTCCAGCCACCAGAGCAGTTTGTAAGAAGGGACAAGAAAATTGTTGGATGAAGACAGAGTAAACCCTTTCACACAAGTAATTATCACGGAAGAGCCGGGTTCAGTGTGTGCGTTCAGTGACGAAAGTGAGAATGTCTTTAGACACACCCAGAATAGAACCTTCACTTCCCGATACAAGCAGACTCTTACCGTTATGCTACAGGGGACTCCCACAGAAACATTTTCAGGTGTAGAGCCCTCAAACTTCAGCACGCTGGATCATTATTTACCCATCGGCACAGGCACATGCTTTTTGATCCTCCAACGGGTGCAGGCCCAGTAGTTCGCCAAGACAGTTTTCCCTCCTGCTTGCCGGTGAATGGTGCTTACTAATCCTTCACTGCGTCTGCCGATATCCGTCCTGCACCTCCTTATTTCAGCGATGTTGCAGGATCCTTTCTTCCTGCCGATTCCTGTTGCACCAACAGCACCCTCGCCGTGCCGCTGGACCGCCTTCTTTCATTCGGTAGCCACGGTTGCCAATTTCCTTGCCACCGGGTGACCCCTCCTTACTTTGTGATTGTTGCAGGATCCTCTCTTCCCGATGATTCCTGTCATGTCGCCTGCACCCTTGCCATGCTGCTGAACACCCCTCTGTCTGTTTCCGTGATGCTTGCAGATCCGCCGGGCTGGCTGTTCTAAGTTTCTTCGCGACAATACCGAACCGCTGTGGAGGTCACTGATGCAACCCCGTCCTCCTTTCGTCTGTGATAGCTGGCTGCTTCCTTCCAAAATCCTACGACTTCACTACGACTGCCCGGTCCCGCAGCAACTCTCCAAGACTTGAGTCCCTTTGAGTTGTATCTAAGAGTGCCCTCTGTGGCCCCCTTCTACTGCTATCTTGGTGCGCCCAGATTGGCTGATTTGAAGAGTGCCAGCCAGTCTGGGCGCTCCAGTTTTCAGATGCTTACCGCCCTCCCCTGGGCTTCTGTCCAGCCCAAAGGAGGCGTTAAGTGTGGGCCCCCAACGGGTCCAGCCCAGAACCCTTCCCATCCGGGCAAGGACTCCCGCTTCGCGAGATCTCCAACTTGCCTTTGCTCATAAATACAAGTGAGACAAGTTTATGGGAAACACTGGCTGCGTTTTATTAACACCACAGAAGAGAATTACATGGCGCATCAACATTGCATACATTGGTCATCAAATGCTCATGCATCCCCCTTCAATTACAACATCTTCTGTCTGTCCGTCACTCTGTCCATGGTGCTGTTTCTCGCACAGCCTCCTTCCATGATTACCTCGTGGTCCGCTACACAGCGTTTGGTGGCTACTTAGCTCATCCCTGATACCGATTGGTGGTCCCTCTGACTCCCGGGCTACAAGTGCTTTGGCCACCTGCATCCTACCCCGTGAGACCTCTTTTGCCTGCCCTCCTTGTTCCTGCCGTGAGGCATCCCCAGGACCTTGCCTGCTCCCCTTAGTCCCTGCCGTGAGGGCCATTTTGGAGCAGGCCTGCTTTACGCTTTTGTTGTTCAGGCCGACTGAGTTTTTCTCTGACACGCTGCCCTGTAGTTTTCCAACCGCAGGCAGCTTCCCCACTTGCTAGCGAAAACTGAATAATTCCAAGTCTCCAACTAAGTTTAGCATAAACATGTCCATGCCAACGCCCAATAAATGCACTCCATCAGGCCTGTAGTAGCCTGGTATTTTCAGATTAATGAACCCATGCCTTACCACACCCCAAGAATTTGCCTTACAAAATTTATGCCATGGACATGTTCAGTTTTCGTCAGGATCTCTCCAGTGCCCGTTGGTCGTGTGCCTCCTCCAGTGAGATTTGGCTATTATCTCTGACCATACGACATCAGCTGGGCGCAGTAGTTTCGACATTGCAGTCACGCCAGGCACCAAGGTTTTCAAAAGGTCTTTCCGACCCAGCTCTGCCAAATCGTTGTCCCTCAGGTGAACCACCACTGCGTCCAGCTTCCCCATGTGCTCCAGGGCACACACCAGTTCAGGCATTAGCTGTGCACACCACATGGCTGCCTTCCCAGCCACATCACGGCTTTGTTCTTGAACCAGACTCCCCTGAAGTCCATTCAAGCTGCTTCCCACTGATATGGCTTTGTGATGCATGAGTGACCTAATAGCCAGAACTTGCATCTGCTGCACTTCGGGCCTGTTGGAGAGAAATTAAACCGCAATTATAGGGCCTGATGTAGCTTTTATAGGCGTCTGATGCCCAATGGCCTATCCTTTTTATATGTTCGCCCCCAAACCTTTAGCTGCTGCTGCAGTGGCGCGCCAGTCTGGAAGGAGTGTAAGCCAAATCTGTCTGGCAGATGCCCTGCCTTGGCCAGGGCCATCTTAAGAACAGCTATAAACTGAAAATGGCTGAGAAATGACCCATCCTTGTGGCAGAACAGGGAGGACCCTGTGTCCAGCCCTGGCAGCGCACATACCCTCAGCAACAAATTGGGCAGCATGTTGCATCCTCTATGCAATCCAGCCTAGTGTAAATACCTTTCCCAGCTTGATCTGACTTGAATCGGCACAGGTGGAAGACCATGTAGTATTTGTGTATAATTAAGTCACCCCCCCTTTAAGCATTGAGTTCCCGGTTCAGACTTGGAGGGGGCCACAATCTTGCTTATGCTGTAGGCTCCAAAAAAGGCGAGCGTGAAGGCTGCTTTGAACATGGTGAGTTTGTGTCCCGATCTGCTAATCATTGTCAATGTTGCCACCACTGCTTTTAGTGCCTCTAAATCTAATGGCCTCCACTGATCGTGCTGACCCGGTGTTAGTCTACCCCAACCTTTCAAGGCCGCCTTACAATAGAATGACTTATTAGGATCCCTGCCAGTTGCCAACTTTGTGCAGTACGCCACTGCCGTGAGTTGTGCCTGGGCCCATGTGTGTGTTCTGCTGTTCTTAAATGCCCAGTCAATAAAATAACAGACTTTTTTTTCCAAGACTGAATCCCAACCTGCCACGCCTGTAACTCCTTGGAAGATGCTCCAATACTTATGATATAGAGCTGCTGTTTTGCTTGCTAGTGCATTATCCACCAGAAGGCTCAAGTTGGGTTGGCCAGTTCCCACAGCATCTCCGGTATAGAGGTCCCTGTAGCATCTGCTTGCAGAGCCAGCTCTCTAAAGCCTTGCCACTGAAAGCGAGACAGAGCACCAGCCACTGCATTGTCACAGCCTGGCATGTATCCCCCCCTCACTGCTTTATTTCTTCTCAGACCACATTCAGCTAAATCGTGTAATAGACATACCACTGCAGGTTAACACTGCTTGAACCACCCCTTTGTTGTCCGACCACAGCGTGATCTAGCCCTCCCCTCCCCCCCAAATATAGAAATGGCCATTACAATGTGGAACAGTAGAGGATCATGTTTTTTTGTCTTACTACTCTTCACCCAGGATGGTGGCCAGTGGGCCTCAGCCCATGCCGTACCCAGGACTGCCCTAAAACCTTCCCCTCCTGCTGCGTCGGTGTATAGCTCCAGCTGCTGTGCAGTCACCACGGCTCTCTCCAAATGATTGTCCCGTTGAAGTTGGTGAGGAAGGAGAACCACTGTCTAAGGCCCCTTTTGACACCATGTGTTATGTGCACCCTGTGGTGCTTCTCTGTCAGACCCCTGCACAACCATGCTAACCTCCTTGCAAAAGGCCTGCCTGCTGGAATTACCATGCTTGCGAAGTTGAGCCACCCTCTGAGTTGTTGCAGGTCACCCAACGTTGCCTTCCCTCTTCCTAGTAAGTCTCCTATCATCTGTGTCAGTTCTTGCGCCTAAGCCTGTGGTAATGTGCAGGCCCTGTCCAGTATATCCAACTCTATCCCTAGAAATCACAGGCGTGTTGGTGGGCTCTCTGTCTTCCCCTCTGCCAGAGCCCCCCCCCAAGTGTTCTGCAAGCTGCTGGAACCTTAGCAATAAATCCCAGCAGTCTGTTGTGACCTGTTTCACAATGAACAGGAAATCGTCTAGGTAGTGGGTGACCCACCCCCTCTTGCACCTCTTGCCTACTACCCACTTTAGGAATATGCTGAGGGTTTCGAAGTATGAGCAGGAGATGGCACAACCCATTGGAATGCATCTGTCATAAAAGAATGCCCCGTCCAATTGAAACCTAGTGGATGGTAGCTGTCTGGGTGCACCGGCAGCAGATTGAAGGCTGATTCTATGTCCATCTTTGACAGCAGGGGGGCCTTCCCTGAGGACTTGATGCAGTCTAATACATCGTCCCTTGTTGCATAGGCCACTGGACAGCTGCCCTGTTTCAGTCCATCATTATCCGACCCGCCTGATGGGTTTGAAAGGTGATGAACCAACCTGATTTTCCCTTGCTCTTTTTTGGGGACCAACCCCAGTGGCGATTCTACAAATCTGGCAATTGGGGGCTGGAGAAAGGGACCTGCCACCCTGCCCAGCGTGATCTTTTTCTATCTTCTGTCTGACAACCATAGTGTTGTCCTTTATGGATTTAAAATTTTTGCACAGTTGGAACTCCCGGGGGCCCTTGTAAGGAATGAGAAACCCATGTTGGAAAACGTCATTCAGTAGCTGCCTGTACTTTTCTTTGGGGTATGAAGCCAAAATGTTTGTTAGACGACGTATTTTGGCGGGGTAGGTAAGGGGCTGGCTGTGCCTAGTGTTCCCCTGTGTGCCCTTACTGTCTATTTTTTGCTGTTTTCAGGATTCCCTTTTGCTTTTTTGCAATAGGCTAGTGACCAGAGCCCACACAAAGGGGCTGATTACCCCCTACTGATAGTCTAGAGCAGAGGCTGAGCTGAAAGGGGGACCTGTGCACTTCACAGAAATCCTTTCTAGTCTTTCCCTATGTCAAAGGCACTTTCTAGTATAAGTACTGGGCCTCTAGACCCACTGAGACAGTACACTGCTTGACTCAAGGAAACTCTGCTGGAGTAAAGAGTGCTGTGTGCCAGGATTGTCCCTCTGCCAGACCTGACTGTTCCCAAGAGCTGCTGCTTTGCCCTGCTACTTGCTGATCTCTGCCCTGTACCTCATGGACTAACTGTCCCTTCCTGAGGGTCTCTAATGGCTTACTGACTTGCCTCCGGTTTAATTGAGGGTCTCTGGGAGATCAAAGACCCCGTCGCCCAGTAGAAAAAACATCTGGGCCTCCCATTGCCGAAAGGGTGAGTGCGGCACTCCCCCTGTGATTGCCATGACAAACTGCTGATCCCCAGGGCCAGGTTTACCTTCTCACCTGTGTGCACTGTTCAAAGCACTGCCAGAACTGAGCTGATAAGCGCCATGCCACCTGCCCATTCACCATGTGCGAGCCTTGCACTAGCGCGAACTAGCCCACATCAAGAGCTCTGTGGACAAAGGCACCATTGGCAAGGACTCCAACCGTCAGTCCTGCTCGCAGCACCGAGAGCTGTACAACATCGTGCTCTGATCCGGAGACGCAGACCTATCAAGGGAGGCTTGTTACCGTAAACCTCTGCATGCAAGCGCATAGCCAATCCAACACTTTAGCCCAGGTACGGGGACCGTGCAGCCTGTAATAAGGGCACTGTACTGATTACAGATGCAGCAACGCAACCAACTTCATGACGGACTGAGTGGTCCAGTTCTCCTGCTGCGCTCTCTGCAGTGAAATTAGCAACACCTTTGGTGATTTGAATCCCATTCTCGGGACTAGTCCACACTGTGCTGTCATTAAGAGACACGAATATGCCTTCAGAAATACCATAAAGGCTCTACCACAAGCCCTTTCCAAATTACGCTTAATCTTGACAGCACTGTAGAGATCATACTTTTCCTAAATTGCGTATTGTATTGCTAATAATTGGATTTTTGTTGTATTGGTCTTCTTTAAACCAGATAAATATCTATTTTTATAAGTCTGTGTAAAGACTCTTTTGAGGTGTTTTTACTGTGTTATTATGTGTATGTTGTACAAATGCTTTACAGATTGTCTTCTAAGTTAAACCTGTTTGCTCTGCGCCAAGCTACCAGACCCACATTGCAAGCTTTGTGGATAAAGACACCAGCAGCAAGGACTCCAACCGCTAGTCCCACCCGCAGCACCGAGTGCCTTACAGCAGCGGGCTCAGATCTGGAGACGCGGACCCACTGAGGGAGGCTCGTCACTGAAAACCTCTGGGTAGAAGTGAACAAGAGCTTTAAAGCTTCAACTAAGGTACGGGATCAGTGCAGCTTGTGATAGGGGCACTGTACTGATTACAGTGAAGCAACACAACCAACTGCGCTTCTGCTGCGCTCTCTGCAATGAAAGGAGCAACACCTTTGGTGATGTGAATCCATTCTCAGGCCGGCTTCGCCCGGCCCCAACTAGGATGCGCTGCACTGTCATTTAGGGACACACACAATCTTTCAGAAATACCATAAAGGTTCTACTACAAGCCCCGTCGCAATTACGCATAATCTTGGCAGCACTGTAGTGATAGTACTTTTCCTAAATTGCATATCATATTGCTATTAATTGGATTACTGTTATATTGTTCTTCTTTAAACCAGATAAGTATCATCTATTTTTCTAAATCTGTGTGGAGACTATTTTGTGGTGCTTTTACTGTGTTATTATGTGTGTGTTGCAGAAATACTTTACACATTGCCTTCTAAGTTAAGCCTGCCTGCTCTGGGCCAAGCTACAGGAGTGTGAGCACAGGTTAATTTAGCTTGTGTAATTGACTTGCCCTGACTAGGATTGTGATCCCTACATACCTCTGCCAACTAGAGACCCAATTTCTAAAAGTAGTGATCAGCGGTGAGGCTAGGACTTGTGTTTGCGCAATACCATATACCATATAGAGATTCAATGAACAAGTTATTTACCTTCTGTAACGCTTTTTCTGGTGGATACAGTATCTACCTGTGGATTCCTCACCTTTTGAATATCCCACTGCGCAGCAGTCAATGGAAACTTTTCCAGAGCTCTCCACGTCAATGAGGACATCACAATGAAATGTCTCTGCACGTGACTCTGTCTGACGTCATGGGAGCCATAAGAAGTCCTCCTCGGTGTGCTCACGTCTTCACCCACTTTTTTTGTGCCTTTGAGGCGAACAGGTGAATACCAACATCGCAAGCACAACATATGCTGTCTCAACTCAAGGATTTATATACATTTATATATAAACATTCATTCTGTATATACAATTTCCAATACATTCAATATATACAAACATTTCCCTTCTTGGTATATCCAGACAGGCAATGGGGAGGTGGGTTAGTCTGTGAGAAATCCACAGGTAGATACTTTATTCTCCAGAAAATGCATTACCGAAGGCACGTAACTTATTCTTCTGATGGATACATCTACCTGTGGATTCCTCACCTTTTGAATAGAGCCCCAAATCAGTCCCTCACTCGGAGGTGGGCGCCTGTCAGCCTATACCAAGAAATCCTGCAAAACAAATCAGGCAAAGTGACCGGCCATCCTCACTTCTGAATCCAAGCAGTATTGTTTTGCAGAAGTGTGGAGGGAGGCCGAGTCGCCGTCTTGCAAATATCAGCAACAGGAACACCCCTAGCCAAGGCCAATGTAGCGGACTAGCTCTGGTCGAATGAGCTCTTATGCCCTCAGGAGGTTCCTTCTTTGCCAAAGCATAACACATTTTGATGCAAAGGATGACCCACCTTGACATTGTCATTTTGTGAACGGCTTTGCCCGCCATCTTGCCTACTTAGCTGACAAATAACTGATTGTCCTTTCTGAATTCACTCGTCCTGTCCATGTAGAAGCTAAACTCTCTTTTTGGAGCCAGATGGTGCAGCCTTTCCTCCTCCTCCTTAGAGGTATGGGGAAAAAGGGAAAAGTTTGGGAGGGTGATGGACTGCCCTGACTAAAAAGGAGTCACTACCCTTGACAGGAAAGCCTCCTTGGTTTTCAAAACCACCTAGGAGGCATGAAAAGTGATAAACGGGGGTTTAACACTCAGAGCTTGCAACTCACTAACACGTCTAGCTGATGTGATCATCGTTAGAAAAAGTCTTCATCGTATGGAGCTTCAATGGGCAACTATGTAACAGCTCAAACAGTGTACCCATCACGTATGTTAAAATAAAATTTAAGTGCCACTGAGGCATGATGAACGGAGTTGGGGGGATACATAGTAGTCAACCCATTAAAAAAAAAAAAAACGACAGGGGATTTAAACGACAAAGGTTGGTCAGGCAAACAAATAAATCCTGACAGTACAGCCAAATAGCCCTTCACTGTCGCAACTGCCCAATCTTGTTGTGCTAAAGAAAGAGCAAATGTCAAAACATTGGATAACTGGGTCTTTAAAGGATCAACATGTTGTTCTTCACACCATTTGACAAACTTGGCCCGTCTGTCAGCATAAACAGTTTTGGTGGATTGTTGCCTGGCTAATAGAATAACAGCCACCAGTTCAGCAGGAAGAGAAAAGGAACTCGGGTTGCCCCGTTTAATCTCCAGGCATGTAGGTGCAGGCTTTGGAGGTGTAGAACCCCCCTTGCGATTGCGAGAGGAGATCTGCCCTGTGGGGGAGACCGAGTGGAAGACAAAGTGAGAACTGAAGGAGGTCTGAGTACCACACCCTTCTTGGCCAATCCGGGGCTACTAATATGACTTGGGCCCGGTCTTGGTGAATCTTCCTCAGAACTCTAGGAATTAAAAGTATGGGGGGAAACGCGTAAAGCAACTGGCTGCTCCAGTCCCACTGAAACGCACCCCCAGCGCTTCCTGCCTCGGATACTGGAGGATGCAGAACAACAGGCAGTGCGTGTTCTCAGGTCTATCTGAGGTGTCCCCGAAGATTGGAACACGTGAATAACCACCTCCCGATGAAGTTGCCACTCGTGGTAGGCTAAAAAGTGTTGACTGAGACCATTGAAGATCCGCTGCAGTGTCCCTAGAGATCCTCTTTGTCTCTTTGAGATCTCTGTTGTGTTGAAACCACTGCCTGCGGAGGCACCACTAGAGAGCCCTCATGTGCCAACATGCGTGAGTGACCAACAGAATACAGGAAGCAAACAGACCGAGTAGGTATAGGACCTTTAGGACTGGAACAACCCCTCCATCCTGAAACATCTGAATCATAGCCTGAATGTCTTGAATCCTCTGAGGAGGAGGGTAGGCACAATTCATTGTTGTGTCCCTTATGCACAAGAGGCCCTGTCAGTGCTCCAGGTGAGACTTGGGCACGTTTAACAAAAAACCGAGGTTGAACAACAACTGGGTTGTCAACTGCAAATGGTGCAGCACTAATTCTGGAGACTTGGTTTTGAGCAGCCAATCGTCCAGGTCAGGGAATACCGATACTCCACCCCTTCTGAGATGCGCTGCAACCACTGCCATCACCCTCTTGAAGACCCGAGGTGGGAAGTAAGACCAAACGGAAGGACCGCAAACTGAAAGTGTTGTGTCCCCACCATGAACCGGAGATACTTCCTGTGCGACTGCAGAATAGGGATGTGAAAATAAGGATCATGCAAATTGATAGAAACCATACAGTCTTCTTTGCCCAGTGCAAGAAGAACCTGAGCCAGGGTAAGCATTTTTAATGTTTCCTGCTTGATTGGACCTAAGCGCCTGTCCTTTTTAGGAAAAAGGAAATATCTCAAATAACATCCCTGACACCATTCCTGCTCCAGAACTAATTCTACTGCACCCTTTAAAAGTAGGGTTGGGACTTCCTGCTGGAGCAAAAGTAGATGTTCTTGTGAACAATAACTGTTGTGGCCGTAAAGGGGGTGCTCTTGGAAGGGTATGGCATATCCATTTTCAACAATGCCCAGCATCCAATTGTCTAATGTTATGGCTATCCATTGTCGAAAATGAATCAGCCGCCCTTCCACAGGCAAAGCATGCTGCAAGATAGTGCAACTAGTGCAGCTTTCCTGTATTATTGGCCCAGGAGGCAGAAGAGGAGGAGGAGAAAGGCTGATGGACTTTACCTTTCTGTCTTGCTCTGCCACGCCATCTATAGACCCTAAACAAGAGACTGGTTAGCTGCTGCTGCCTCCCTCGAAAAGTGTAATTTTCTCCAAGCTCCCTGAATCTACGCAGCGGTCTGTAGGCTGAGGAGTGAGACTGAAGGCCCAATGTTTTATCAGTGGCTTTGCTCTCCTTGAATCCGCCCTTGCCCCAAACAGCTCAGAACCATCAAAAGGTAAATCCATCAGGGTATTTTGTACTCCGGTGGAAAAACCAGAACCTCTCACTCGGGCATGTCTCCTCGTGGTGACTGATGTACCTATTGCCCTGGCTACCGAGTCAGCCATATCCAGGCCCTACTGAATGATTTGCTTAGCCGCCTTCTGGCTGTCATTTAACAGTTCTGAGAAATGTCCCTGCAAGTCTTTTAGTGCCATACTACCAGACAGAAAAACCTTTTTCGCAGTCTGTTCCATCCTTTTTTACTCTCTTTCAGCTGGGGCAGATGGAGAGGACCCAGGCACGGCCTTTGAAGAGCATGAGGCCTGCACCAGCAAACTCTGTAGTGTCGGATGACAACTCAAGAACTCAGGATCACCCGGTGCAGTTTCTCTTAGCGATTGCTCTAGATACTTCTGAGGCCGACATAGGCTTCTACCATACTTGCAATATTAGTTCTGTCAAAGCATTGTTAAGTGTCAGCAAGGGCTCTGAGGATGAAATCATAGAGTGAAGGACCTGCGTCAATAAATTGGATCTCTTCTCCATTGTTGGGGGAGACAAATCCAACACATCAGCCGCTTTAAGAATCGGCTGAGTGGTAAGAAGTCACTTCAGGTGGAGGCAAACCTTTGGAGAAAACTCCCACTCCGGGGACGTGTCCAAACCACTAGCCAGCTCTGTTCACTCAAAATCTTGACATGGGGGAAATAATCTTGCTTTCTTCAAGGTCTGGATCAAGATGTGAGGCTAGATATTGTTCTTCCTCCAACTGCCTCAGCGTTTCTCTCCTGGACCCAAGCCTCGACTCCGGTAATGGCATTGGAAGAGTATAAAGCGGCGACATCGGCACCAGTGATTTGGATACAGCAATGCAGAACCAAATCGGGCTGGAGTCATGTGACGTGACGTCGGCTGAGACCTTTCTGACATCAAAGCGGGTGCCACTGGTGCCGATGATTCCTGCTGAGTATCAGTCGATGAAGGAGCAATCTTCCTGAGCACCAGCGAAGGCCAGGGTAACTGGCCATTGGTAAAAACTACAGGAACGGAGCCTGCTGGTATGGCGCAGGGAATTCTCCCAAAGAAAAGACACTGGACCCCTGGGGCCAGGCGGCACACATGGCCCTGGCAAAGATGCCATGCATGGCATTCAGAAAATGGGATTGATCCGCTCCAGGAGCTGGAAAGACCAGAAAGTCTTGCTCCTTCTGCAGAAGCCGAGAAGGACCTGGCATATTTGTACCTCTGGCTCTGGATCCGGGGAAGTCACCGGGGAAAACTGCTGCACTGGTGTTGCTGACGTCACAGAATCTCCATCCGCAACAGCGCCAGAGAAGCTTCAGCTGACTTTGGAGAAGGCTACGCGGCTGTGGAGTAACATCTCTGGAGGACCGGCGCCGAGGGCTATGGCGTAGTCTCTTTTTATGTTCCTTTCTGGACGACCTCGAGGAATGATGAGACGGTGAACCCGAATAGGTCCGGGACCTTCTGAAACTCTGTTTCTCCTTCTTCTTTGCCAGGAAAAGGTTTGCTTCTCTCTCCTTTAAGGCCTTGGGATTCATGATCTGGCACGAGGGGCACTCCCCAACGTCATGGTCAGAGCTCAAGCACCAAAGGCAATCCACACGCAAGTACGTACCAGACATATGACCCATGCATTCCCTACATGGCTTAAAGCCCGATTTCTTAGGAGGAGACATTGTCACCAACACAACAAAAAGCGGCTATTCCCTCTGAAACAAAGTATCACCTCAGAGAGCAAAGAAAACCCTTAAGCATCTAAGGTGCGGAAAAAAGGCTCCAGACGTCAGACGGAGTCACATTCAGAGCCATTCCATTGTGACGTCCTCGTGGATGTAGAGAGCTATGGAAAACTTTCTGTTGAGTGCTGCGAACTGGGATATTCAAAAGGTGAGGAATCCACAGGTAGATGTATCCATCAGAAAACTCTATACTTAGACCAGTTCAAACCTATTGTTCCTGCTCCTGCTCTGCGCCAAGCTACCGGCGGGTTAGCACAGATTAATTTAGTTTATGTAATTGACTTGCCCTGACTAGGATTGTGATCCCTACTTAGACAGGGTGCATATTTCTGCCAACTGGAGACCCAATTTCTCACAGCAACTTTGACACACAAACACAGACAGTGACAGAAAGGTGAGCAGTCAATATTGGTGAACGGCCTTCCACTGCACGGCAACACTTCACAGCACTTTTAGTAACTTTTGATGCTTCTGATCTAGAAATACTTTTTGTTGTTGAAATCTGCAGATTATTCAGCAGAAAATGGATCAGTGGCACATACATCAAATTTATAATTATGCAGAGAACGCTGCATCCGCAAATTCGCATAATTCCAGGGGCCCTGACAATATTATATGTTAATGATTGCCATGTAAGAAGCATTCTAAAAAGCCGCAAGCATTGGGTTATGATTGTATTGGGCTAATGTGTATTTTTGGTGGCTTGACTTTGGAGCCCCATGAATCCCCTTATGAAATATCAAGTATTTATCATACAACAGATGCAGTTGTTTATTACTACAGGATGACTCAAAGAACAAACAGCTCAAGGCTGCTATTTACAGTGATCTGCAAGTCAAACATTTCAATCTCTGCTGGCTCGTGGCAGCCTTCCATCATTTTTGGTTTGGAAATTGCGCACCATAAATCTCGGGAATAGTAACACCACTTGCATACACAGCTTAGCAGAAGTGTGGTATGAAACTCAAAATAAAAACAGCATAATTTTTCGTTTTTGCCAATTGACAGATATTCGCTGACTGTTGTCGGAAGGCCGCCCGTAAACCATAGGAAAACTTAAAAGTGGGCTTATAGACAAACCATTGGCTGGCTTTCTTGTCACTGTTGTTAGCTTGTAACTTATTTGATGGAGTTCTTTCCTCTTCTTGTGTTTGTATAGCATCTTTACCATCCTTTTGATTCGATGGCTTGTAGCCTTCTGCTCACATTCAGGAATCTACTTTTTCTTCTAGCACTTCATGAGAGTGCATGTGTTTTCTTTCACTTTCCCTGGTGTACTGCTTCACCCGCGCATCAGTTCGTCTAGTGCTCCCCCTGTCTTTTTCTGATTAAATTTTTTTTAATTCCTAACCCTCTTCAAGCTCCTTCATTGCTCCCCCGCCTACTCCTCGTTCCTCCCCATCCTGCTCCTCTCCTCACATTGCAGTCTTTAATCGTTTTTTCAATGTCCATTTCGTTTTTTTCGAGGATCTGACAGCTTGCATTTACTGCTGGGCTGCTCTATTATCGTGAAGCACTTTCATGCTTGAGTAACTTAATTTGGTTTTTAATTGACCGTTCCAGGTAGCATCCATCATCTTGGAACAATGAATAAAAAATAAAGCAAATGACAGCCACTTCATGCAGTTTGCACTCACTTACATGGAAAGGCATGGTTTGTCATCACTCTAGGCCACAACCCCTAGGCCTGCGCACCTGCACATTGTTGTGCTCTATTTTTTAGGGTTGAGCGCAAAGTGCTCTGTCCCTGGTGTAATCTCTCTGTGGGCTTTTAACCATGCCCATGTCAAGCCCATCGGTTTGGTTGGTTTGTGGGCTTGCCTTTTAAAATTAGCTTGATTTAATTACTGAAAGGCATGCATATGTCTTGCCTTTTCCGGTGTTTAGCCTGCCTCGAGCGCACCGGCCAACTACTGAAAACATACAAACCTCCATGTTTTCCGTATGGTTTTTGCACTATTTTTTCTCTTTATTTCATAGGCAGCGCAATCTCTCTGGGCAGTAGTAGAGCGCTTTGCATGACATCGACCCTGTTACATGGATAATTGCACTTTTGCCAGTTACATGGATAATTGCACTTTTGCCGGTTACATGGATAATTACACTTTTGCCGATACGTTTCACTGCAAGCGAGCTTCTGTTTCCTTTTGTGTGTTTGATTTTCACTCATGGCGGCTGTCGGCTCGCTTATGTGAAACTGTTTTACTTTTCAGTTTATGTAGCAAGAAATGTTTGGGTAGGAGTTTACAACGCTAATAGCTTTTACTCGAGTAAACACAGGACCATTGCATTATAAATGCTTGTTTATTCTTGTTTTATAATTTTGCCGATGCTGTACAGCTTCAGTATTTCTTTTTGCTGGTGCTGCACAGCATCAGCAAAAATATTGGAAAAGCCAATAGTTTGAAAAAGGGAGACCTTTTGGCTATACCAATGCTTTTTCTGGTAACTTTATTGGGAGACAGGGATATGGTTACCAGAATTTGAAAGCAAAAAACCTGGACATTTCACAAAAATAGAAGAAGAAGAAGGACTACAATCGCACTTCCACCGAGTGCACAGAATGACAGTGCTCATCAGCATAGAATTGTAGAAGAGGCGCTAAGCACATAGATAAAATGCAATTTTTAAAGCCAGTATGAAGCCTGTTAATTAAATTGCTTTCTGATAACACCTGCAAAGGATTTCTGCTTTCAAAGCAAACAAAATCACCGCCCACCATTTTCAAGCGATCCTCTTTAAAAAATAAAATAAAAACCTGGACATTAGCAAAATTTCCCAAAATCTGCTGGGACAACTTGTAGAATAAACAGGACTGTCCTGGCAAATCTGGGATGCCTGGTCACCCTAGACAAGAAAGATCAGCCTCACATGAGTACATGGTTAACTGCAAAGTATTTTATGTCTAACAGGGGCATAGGCAGGATAAAAAGAAAACATGCATGGCGGGCCATATCATGAACAATGTGCGCAGATGCTCATGAGCTGTGGACATTTTTTCAATGAAATTGTGCTGTCTGTAGCAGACCCACTAGCTCAGTTACTCTGCGAATCAGTGTTTGGGTTGCAGACAGCACAGCTTGGAAACAGGCAGCGGTGAATTCTGTTCTGTGTTTCCAAGCTCCAATGTCAAGAGTCCATGCACTAACTCCCATTATTGTTAAACTACTGCAAGGTTTAGTTGAAAACAGTCAGATAAGCCTACATCAAAGATTTAATCAACCGGGAACCATTAGTTTGAGAAAAATCTGTGATCCTGGCTTGAAAAATAAACAAATCCACTTGGTCCAATTAGCTTTCAAGGATTCATGTTTAGGCTTGCCACCTTAAGCGATCTGACTGGCTGGCTGCTACTGAAATCTTGTGTTGCGGTGGAACTTGCAGGATGTAAGGCACTGAAGCCTGCGCCTTGTAAACAAAAAGTGTCTGGAATGGTATAAGGGAGCAGAGCAGGGGAGTCCAGCGAAGCAGATTCTTATAGCAAAAATATTTTTTAAAAGCCTGTTTTTTGCTGCTGTGTTCATCAATAGTGATCTTGGATTGCGGACCTCCTTCTGCTTTCGTAAATAACTGCACAGTGAGCATTATGGGTGTTTGGGTGGGTGCATGCCCTGGGCCCAGAGCCCATTGCACACTGCCAAGAACCGTGCACAGCTTGTTTGATGAAATGGGGGCAGGTGAATGGCTAGATGTGTTCAGTTGAAGCTTGATATGCGGTCTTACCCTGCTGCTTGCCACCAGAGGCTGTCCAAAGCAGGGGGTGGTTATAATTGTGGGGTAGGGCAGACCCTCTGGGTAAACCCCACCTTGTGTAATGGGGTGGCTGTTTGGTGAGTTGGTACATGTTGGGTTGGGTGCAGCTCCGGGCAGCAGGTGGCCACCCCTGCTGTGGGCAGTGGGGTTTAGACACCTGGTTGGTTTGTCACAGGGACTGACCACAGGCCTGGCCCTGTAGACACCCCCTAATGAGCACCGAGTCACCACTGTAGGGGACCGCTGGGGGAGCCTGAAGGCCCCGGTGGTCCCAGTCGGCTCCCTGTCTCATGCGGGAGCTGGCGTTGCTGTCACAGACAGGGAGCTGCTAAACATGCAGCTCCCTGTCTGTTAGATCAATTGTTTCCTCTCTTAGCTGCCCTCATCTCTGCAGGCAGGAAAACAGAGGGAATCTACGCTGTTTGACAGCTCTCGCTTGCCAGGAGCATAGTGTTTGCTCTGACTTGGCAGGAGCTGTCAAAGTCAGAGCAAACAGCTGTGTCCCAGGAGTGAGAATTCCAGAACATAGCAGGAGCCGGCCCTTGGGGGTGGTGGTCCCCAGGACCATCTATGGCTCCTCGAGGGGGTGACCGCGTGCAGCTCCCCTTATACTTAAACAGCCCCAAGGAGGTGGTAGTCCATGACAGACAGACCACCTTTGTTATTTAAATTCAGCCTGAGGAGATGGCGATCCCAGCCCGGGGGCGGTGGTGGTCCCCAGGGCTGCGGGGGGCACCTGGGGCCCTGCACATTCAAAATTTCAATAGCCCGGGGAGGTGGTGGTCCCTGGGGTTGCAGGGGTGGGGGGGGGGGGGGGGTCTGTGCGGCCCCACGCATTCATTGTGAATTAAGCCCTGGGAAGGTGGCTTCCCCATTTTAAGTTAACACTTTTCCCTTGGTAGGTGGTGGTCCCTGGGTATAATCTAAGCCCTAGGAGGGGAGGCCCTGTGCACCCTCCTCCTTTTTCAATGCCCCCAGGACTTGGCTCACCTAGGGGCTGCAACTCTGTGAAAATGTTTAAAAAATGTTTTTTTGCTCTGGGGGTTCCCTTTGAGACCCTAGCACCAGAGCTAAGGGGTCAAGGTGGCCCTATCCTGCCCCCTTTTGCCTTTTTTAAATCTTTTTTTCTGGATGATGGCTGCCAACACTTCCTTGTTGAAGTGTTGGCAGTCAATGAGATCTCAGCACGAGATAGGGAGGGTTCACGTAGCCTTCGCATCCCTATATATACACGTTTTTTTTTTTATTTCTCAAAAACTATTGAATGGATTTACACCAAATAACAAAAAGGGCGCTTTCTGGGCCACGAGCTACCTTTCTGACAAATTTAGTGTAAATCCGTCCAGTGGGTCGGCCGCTGTTCCTGTTCAAAATCCCTATGGAAAAACGCATGGGGAAAGTATTTTGGGACCCCCTTTTCCTCTGCACCTGCATGATGGATCACCCCGAAACTTTCTAGACAGCAGCTGAAGTGAGTGTCAAATGTTTTTTAAACTTCGTGAAGATTCATCAAACGGTGGCAAAGTCTATTAGCAAAACAAAGAACGCTTTTTTCTGTAGAAACTAGGTCTTAACTATAACTACCTGGCGACCGGCACTAGTTTATATATATATATATATATTATTTTTTTTCTACACACACAAACACATATAAATATATATAATATAGGTCAACCATAAAAATCAATAGGTCTTGGCTAACGCCAAATCTAAAAAGAAATTTCCTAAAAGCAAAAATATTATTTGGTCTTAGAAAGCACGCATTGCCATATTAGCCTACACCATTATGTGAAATACTTTGTTTAGAGATAAGCTCGTTGTAAAAAAACGGAGTTCTGTCACAGTGAAGTTTGAAGCATTCAAGAAATATAATCGAGAGGTAAACAGAACAGAAAATATTGAAATCGAAGCAAATGACAAAGTATTAAAAGCCAGTTTAAAAAATGTGCAAAAGTTAGTCTTTACATTTTTTACTGAACTGTTTGACACCAACTCTCAGCATTACAACAGTTGTCAGCACCAAAATAACTTATCACTTGTTTATTGCAATGACGAAAAACTCTTCTAGTGAGGCATTTATGCTGATAGATACAAAGCTGCAAAACTTTGGTACACACAAACCTCACACAGACTGTGAGCCGATAAGGCCTTGAATAGCAGGATGCATTCTTCCCCCACAAAAGTCACCGAAAAATGGTAAACACAGCACAGGCAAATAAAATAATCCGAAGTCTCCTTGGGGGAAATGCAAGCATTTAATGTTAACTCTGATTCGTCAGGCATATTTTGGAAATATTTCAGAGACATACATTTAATACATATATTTGTTGTATATGCTGTAATTTCTTTTTGTCGTTCATGTTCACCACAAGTGACCTCTTGCCGCTGCCAAATGGACTAGCTTGTAACTAGGTAAGCCAAAACTCAAGTTCTTTACCAGCAGATTATGCTTCATAAATTCATGAATTGAGAAAATTATTTTCTTTTAGTTATTTCTGGGGTTTTTCATCAAGGGCTTTCTAACTGCAGAGCATATACAAATCGAAGAGAGGATGGGCCTGTCGTTTATGATCAACGAACCAGACCATGCTAATCACTCTAACCTATGCACATAATCTTACACAGGTCCCTTTTCTCGATGGCCTATATAGGAGGGATGTGTTCATGTCCTAGGCGCCAGGAGGGTTTGAGGCACTGTGCACTTATAAATTATTGGTGGGACGCGTGAGTTTGGCCAGGACTTTTTACACTGTTTAGTGGTTGAATGTGTGTGAGATTCATGTATTGCATTGTGTCTGCTCTGCTTTCATGAAAGCAATCCACAGGTTGTGAAAGAGGGATCACCATTTCTAAAGGTTACTAAGGTAAGGTGTCAGACTGCAATTCAGGGCCATCTCATTTGTCATGCCGTTTATACCCAAGCATTCTAACAAAAAAGGAGTAACATTCACTTTGCATATTGAAAAACTGACCTTTTTAAATGTACCAAACAAGTGTACCCCTTGTTTTAAAAAGTCTTTGACTCATTCACAAGGTCAGTTTCTCAATACGTGGAAAAATTGCGTGTAATTTTAAGTTGGTAAAATAACTTAAATATTCTTTTCGCATTTCAATTTGGGATAATGTCCTTATTATTTTGTATTGTGTTCAAACAACAAAAGGTCTCTTCAGGACACCAATAACAACGAAACATGATGATAAACCTTTTGGTTCTCTTCATTTGGTTTTCATATGAACATTTCATTGTGGATCGGAGTTGGGGCTACGCAGAATGAATAATGTTAGGATGAGTTCTTTCATCACAGGATCATTTCAATTGACCATCATGCATGTGAGTAAGTTTTGTCTTTACCTTGCACTAAGAGAGAGTTCAGGGCCCATAGATACTCCAAGATGTATTTGTTTGTCTCCATTGCAGGACTCGGACAGTTTCCAAGGGAAGAAAAGCTGATTGTATGCACAGTAAATTAATATTATCAACGAACCATTAACATTCAACTCTTTATTATGTACTTTGCACATAATGTAAGCAAGGACAATGGCCGTTGCAGATACGCTGTCGATCAGCAAATGTAATGTTTGCAGAGATAAATCATTTATTACAAGCACAGACATGAAAAGAATGAACCCTTGCCCCCTCTCACAAGGTACAACGCTTAGTTGCTTTACATCTAGTTTTGGGCTTCACATACTTGGGTATGGCCTCTTCCTCCCTACCATGTGGTTTCACTGCTAGAGCCCCTCATTCCACTGCCAACTGTCATCTGACCGACTAGTGTCTCAGGTTTTACCTCATTTCCATATTGTAAAACCTTACATCTTCAGAGAAGATCACTGCTGCTCACACTATGCTATAGGAGAGACTGCAGAATTCAACTTTTGAAATACTGTGGTGGCTGAAGAAGCTATATTTTGGTGCAGAAAGTGGTTTTAGGTAGAGGGGTCAAATAAATATACTAGTTTTGTGTAAATTATGTAAGCAATTCGACTTTAACGTCAATCCCTTGAGGTCTTGTGGTGCTTTTTTGAAAAATCCTGAATTAAGGCAAACTGCAGCATCAAGAACAAAAGGTTATATGGTCTACTGGTGCAAGCAACTCCCAGCCTTAAGTAGACTAGTCTTACAGGCTTTCCTCCTCCATCATCCTCAGTTAACAGCTCAGCATCAGTGACAAGGAATCAGGGGAAGGGACTTGAACACCAATGACAAAAGGATCAGGAGAAGGGTCTTATGCTCCCTGGTGATAACAAAGTGACCTTTGAACTCCAGGTTAACAAAAGTTTTTTAAACTTGCTAATTGCAACAGTGATGTTCAAAAAAAGTTCAGTCTTTTAGAGAGGGACATATTGCCCTGGCAAAAGCCATCCTTTCAATATCTCAGTTGAACCATATTGTCTGGTTTTACAATCTCCTTACCAAGATTCTGTCTTCATCTGAGTAGTCCAAAAGCAGCCATAATTTGTGCTCCAAATCAAACTGCGAAAAGATAGGTATTTGCTTCAGGTGCTTACATTTCTACCTTAACTGCTTCCGCCTGGCAAGATGTGGGCATCGAATCTCTCTTTTGTGGTACGTCGGGGTCAGCAAGACAAGAAGTAAAGCTATAGGGAAGCAATGAGATGGTGAATAAGAAGCAAGCTATTTGAGGGGGGTTGTCTGATTTTAGTGGGGAATTGTGATGAATCACTGATTGCATCGGCATGCCAAACCACATGATAGAAGTAAATATTGTGGAAAAGTTGTTTTGCTGTGTGGTTGACAGTACAGCAGGTGCCGAATTTCACATTTGAAGCAATTGTAAATCACTTTCGGTTCAACCAGTGTGACTTAAGGTGCAGGGGGTGCTGCACTTAATCCAGATGTAAGATCTCAGATGGGCCTCTTGTATTATATTATATTAGATGTGTGGTTTGTTTGTGTGCAATAGAAGTATCTCGTAAATGATAATTAATGAAAATATTCATGGTGACTAGATTGAACAAAAGATCAAGGCAAACTTTATCTATCGTCCCTTCTCCACCTACAGTGACTCTCTGTTACTGAAGATTCAATTATTTAAAACAATATATCGAATTTAACTAATACATTCGTTTTTATCAGAATTTTCCTTTAATGTCTTCTTATTTTTATTTGTAAATGCACATTTGGCTTTAATATGGCTGTGGTTTTTAACTTTTTACTGACCTCCTAGGGACGTCATTATAAAAAACGTAATAACGGTGGTCTGTTGTTCATAATAGTTATTTATGGCTAGCCTAGCTTGTCCATTGTAAGGAAGTGAATTTTTTATACAGCTTCGACACCTTTCCATTATAAGCATAGTCATTGCAATGGGAAAACAGGTGGGCAGTCTTCCAACACCCCAAAATATGTGTTTTTTGAAGAGGCAAAGGCGATTTGTTTTTTAGCTAGTAGATTTCACCACAAAGAGAAAGCCATGACATTAGTGCATTGCTGGAAATTTTCCTTTTCTGTAGGGTCACCTTGGATTTTTCTAATTCATTATTGGATTTACATTTCAACTTTATTGCTGTTTTAGTACTGCATAAATACTTACACATAGCCTCTATGTTAGGCCTGTCTGCTCTGTGGCATATTTATTGACTTCAGTGGTTCACCTTGACAAGGATTGTGATTATTACTCAAGGTGGTAACTCCCTCCCCCAATAATAACCCAATTTCTTACAAGCATTATTCCTAGAATGTATGTTTTTTTTCAAAGTGAGCTTTAACTCATGAGGAGTAGTGACATTCTGAAGCTGAAGATTCTGAGATTTAAATTGCCTTGTACTAGGAAAGAGTTGTTTCCTGGTATGGCCACAATAATGTGGAATATCTTTCCAATATTATTGAGAATGGAAGATTCTTTAATAATTTTACATACAAAATAAACACTAAGATTCAGGTTTGAAAAAGTATGGTACTATAATTTAAAAGCATTAGTTTGTTCGTACATTATAGATTGAATGTTATATTACATAGGCTGTGGTTACAGTGCAAGCTGTTAACTTAGTCCATGGGACATATGCACCTTCCTAAGAAATGTGTGCGAGCTGTGATTCACTTATAATTTGTGGGTCGATGCAAGTGAACTAGTTTCTCATTAACGGAAACGCAGGTATCATTAAGTTACAGTGCGCAACATTTCAAACAGTAATATCAAATACATATTGTGGTGTAAATTAGCAAATTAGGGGGCTCATTTGAGATTTAGCAGCTACAGCAGTGGCAAGATGGTCCATTGCATTTACCATTTCCGTGCTTAAACCCATCCTACCCTAAGGGTGAGTCACACTGCAATTGCCAGACGTGTCTTGGGAGGGAAATTCTGCATCAACACTTACACCAAGTAGCAAAGTGGAACTGTTCTTCTAAATATGAATAATGGAAAGGGACCCCACAATCGGGGTGCAGATATCCAGTATAATACAAGTGTCTCTGATGCGCTGTGAGTTTTTTATCCTGGCATGTCAGGGACATCTGCAGGATTGACATGCAGGAGGCATTATCTCCGAAAATTGTAGAGTACGAATTACCCTAACTTGAAAACAGGGTCTAAGCTAATTCTGGCACTGTCAATGTCCTTTTGGTCATTTGGGAAACAATGCAGGTATAGTGGTCTGCTACCTTTTCCCGTTCACACAGAATGGCAAAATGCAGCATGCCTAATCAATATTCGTTAGACAGATAATTTTGCAGCCCCCTGCGTAAGGGCAATTTATGATGATATTAGGTCGGATCGCAGATGCCATTCCCTTTTGCAAACCAGTCACTGTGCAATTTGCACATCCCTGATTTGCGAATGTGAATAGAACATCAAGCCCAAGGTTTCTCAATGTGCATATTTCTTCTACTACTTTCCTGATATTTTTGCTAGTTTTTTTTCTGCATCAGCAAGCCTTTTAAAACAACAGATTTATCTTTCATGACTTAGTTTAAAGAATTGATGATGTCAAAGTGGTAAATATTATTGATTATATCCTTGCCGTTTAGTGCAACATGTTAGCCTACATTTCCTTTACAACAAAGAATTTACTCATGCAGTTAAAGCCAAATTTTCCATTGCGTTATCATTGTAAACCTTTTCAATTGAGAGTTTAAGCGAAAACACGTTCATGCCATAAGTATCCTGTCCAGTGCAGAGAACTAACAATGTGCCTAAACCAAAGTTTTTCAGGCCCTCTATGGTCCTCAGTCATTGATGGCCATAGGTTTCAAAGTCACATCTTTTACACATTCTGTGTGATAGTTTTTGTTTACTCTTTCATTTGCAGATCTATATTGCCACTTTACTAATTTAAAAAAACTTTTCATACTTTACGTAAGATTAACAGCACTTAACTATGGCTGCCCTTAATTAACATTTTATCTAATGAAGTTTCGTAGAGACAATATCTGTGGGCTCTAGCTTTTCTGTTTCATCAGGCTGTCATTTAAAGATTCCAGTTCATTCAGGGGCATGGCCAGCCATGCAGCATAGTGGATGTGTATTCAGGGAGCCTTTCTGAGGCCAACATAATCCTGCAATGCACAGCTGACCCAGCATCGCTAATATCCTCAAAAGTCACCCTCCTTACCAATCAGCACACCAAGAAAATGCCACCGGCCTACAACATGGGCTGCACATAGCAACGAGATGAGTGGTGGGCGCCACAGGAAGCAGGGCCTGGAGCCCAGCTGCAGGCAGAGCTGAGCAGGGACCTAAACCTGGACCAAGACTGGTGAGGGATTCCCTACAAGATGACTGCTGAGAGCTACCTGCCACATCCCCAAGATCACGGTGAGATGGGTAGAAGGATCAGAAGTGGCGCACACCAGCCTCAGCAGAAAGCAGCAGATGAGACACCAAGGGTCTAGACCCGGAGGGCCTCCCTCATCAGGAATAGTGAGAAGTCAACCACTGGGTGGTTGTGGAACACTCAAGAGGGTGGCACGCCTGAGTACCCCATGGAGCGAGCGTCACGGCATTGCCTGGGCAAGGGAGGCTGTCCACCCGCATTAATTTGCAGCCACATTGCTGAATATGTGTGCCGGGACTGAGTCGGGCAGTGGTGAAACAAGAGGTGGGTGCAGCGGGAACTGAAGCATCAGGAGGCTGCAGCTGTACGAGAAAGCAACCTAGCTCAGACTGACCGGCGTGAAGAAGGGAGCTCCCCCTGCTGTGACATACAGCTGCACTACCGGACAGAGCCTGGGACTGGTGAGAGAGTGAAGCCTACAGCCGATAACTGTATCTCAATGTCAGCCCAAAGAGGGAATGATTAACCTGCAGGGCGCACTAGAACAGCCATGCCCAACCCTTTCCCCTAGAAATGTGATAACCACAAGTGTGAGCCAATGCTCAACGAAACACGATCAACAAATATGCCCAATCATCAGTAAAGTCCCCAGAATGAGTTCCAGGAGACATAATAGAGACACAGGTCATCCCAGACCAGATCCTACAAGCCATTTTCAACCTCTGCACAAACATGGAGAAGTAAATCAGCTGGGTGAGCGCAGAAGTAGGGCGGATCTGCCAAAATGTAAGGAAAATCACGGACAGACACCAATAACGGAATCTCCACTGCAGAGGACACGGTGCACTCACAGTCTGCTCACGTAAATACACTCAAAGAAAAGATGAGATACTTGAAATGTAAAGTGGAAGATGTGGAGGGCCAACCTCAAAGGAATAACCTGTGCATCATTGGTGTCCCAGGGGTGAGGGATCATACCTGGATGTCTTTGTGACCACCACCCTCACCTGGGCACCTAGCCTCGCGCTTGCCTGTGGCTTCCAGTTCCTGCTTGTTCCAGCCTGATCCATTTGCTGCCATTTGACCAAGTGACATGCTGCTGACCAGGTTTTCCTGCCCGTTTTTTTTGCCATTCACTGTTCTTCCCACCAAAAAAAGCCCCACCCATCCGAACACCTACTTAATGCGGGTTGGAGCTTGACAAAGCACCAGACACCTTAAGTGAGCCAGTCCGTGCCTGGACTATACCCAGCATCAGGAACCCTGGCCACATGACCATCCAACGCAACATCACAGCTGCAGCCGGCACCAGAGCCAACAAGCACTTACACTACTCCTTGTCCATCCTCCATGACCCTAAAAACACAAACTGACAAACATGCCACTGCTGCACAACCCGCAGCACAACAGTAGGACCTTTCTCCTGTTCCCATTGCAGTTTCACCTGCGACACCTCAGACATCACCACCACTACTTCTAAACAACTGATGCATGCCACCACTACACACCAACTGTCCAACATGCTTCTCAACAACCGATCCCTCCGGAAACATTCCACTGAAATGAAGGCCCACTTCAATAGCACACCCTACCTTCTTTTCTTGACTGAAACATGGCTCAAAGCAGCCTCCAAGCCGCAGGTATCCAGCCTGTCTACAACGCTGCAGCTATCCGGCCTTCCTACAAAATCATACACCAGGACCAAACCCACAAACCAGGCAGAATATTCACGATCATTTACAAAAACATGATTGACTGCACCGCCTCCATCGACTGGGACACCAGCCACATGGAACACCTCCACTTCAAAATGTAAATGCAACATCACCCTGAAGGGCTCCCCCGCTTACCATCCCGTGGGCCCCCAAGTTGAATTCTGCAATACATCGCAGACTTCATTGCACCCCTTTGTTTTAGATTAACCAACTACACCTTCCACTGGTATCTCAATTCCCACCTAGAGGACACCACCGACCCCCCAGCTCCACAGCCCTTCTCGAGAGCCTCATCAACCTCGGACTCACCAAGCTCATCAAAGGACCAACCTGCACAGTAGGCCACACCGTCAACCCTATTTTCTCCAGCAACAGGATCACCACAACCCATAGGGCACCACTCACATGGTCCACCCACTACATCATGAATTTCAAAATACTCACCCACCAAGCCACCCCACCAGAAAAACCCAAAGTACCATCAAGACACTGGAGCAAAATATCTGAAGAAAACTGGACCAGAACCATACAGGAACACCCACCCAACCACACCAGGAACCTCAATGCTGACACCAAGCTCTTAAATAAATGGATCACTGACTGCACCAACCGTATCACTCAGCAGAAACAAGACCTCCAAAAACAACAAACCACCCAACTGGTACATACACTGCCTCTGGGAGTCCAAGCACCCCTGCACACAACTTAAGAGAAAATGCAGACTTGACCGAAACACCACCACAAAATCCACATACAAAGCCGCCCTCAACAACTATGAAGAGGCCCTAAATCTCAGACTCGAAGTTAGCCCCAACAGCGCTAAAGAACTCTTCACCATCATCAAGGAGTTCTCTAGCCCAGCACCTGCCAATAATGACCTCATGCCATTCCAAGCAGTCTGCAATGACCTCTCAAAGTTTTTTTAACAGAAAATTGCCAAAATCTACAACACATTCGACCCACAGCATACCGATAAGAATGCCCAGCAGGACACCTGCCTCATCACCAAACAGGAGCTAAACAACTGGAAGCACCTCTCGAATGAAAACACCACCGCCCTTAAGAATACCACCCACCCAGGAGCCCCCTCAGATCCTTGCCGCCACTTCATATACAACCTTGGGAGAACCATAATTTCCCCTGCGCTCACCGCTATCATTAACACCTCCACAACCACCGCTACTTTCCTGTCTTGCTGCAAAATGCAGAAGTCAACACCCTATTAAAGAAACCAACAGCAAACCCCAACACCCGCAAGAGCTGCAGCATCTTGCAGCTGTCTTTTACAGCTAATGCCATGCAGAAAACCATCAATACTTAACTCACAGACCACCTAGAGCTCCATCACCCTTAGAAAGCTCTCAATCTAGCTTTTGCACCAACCACAGTACAAAAATAGCCCTTATTGTGGCTACTCATGACATCTGAAGCATCCTCGACTGAGGAGAAACGGCCACACTCAACCACCTCTACCTCTCCACGGCTTTTGATATGGTCTCCCACAACTCATCATAAAGCTTCAGCACTTATTTCTCTGCGGACCGGCCCTCAAGTGGATATCCTCCTTCCTCATGGACAGAACTACACTAGTTAGACCCCCACCACGAACACTTCAGAACCCTAGAAACTCATCTGCAGAGTCCCTCAAGGATCATCGCTCAGCCCAACACTCTTCAACATTTACATGACACCCCTCACGAACATCGGCAGAGCCCACAGCATCAACATAGTATCCTACTGTGACAACGCTCAGCTCATCCTCTTCCTTACCGACTCAGCCAGCACTGCCATAGTAAACGTGACCAACTGCATGAGCAATGTTGCTGCTTGGATGAAAAACTGCCTCTAGCTCAACACAGACAAAAACATAGTCCTTACCTTTGGCAACAACTACTCCCCCGGGATGCCTCTTGGTGGCCTTTCGAACTTGGCCCCCTACCCGCCCCTGCGGACCATGACAAGAACCTCGGGATCATCCCGGACACCAGTCTCTCCATGAAGAAACAGATCAACCCTGTTTCCTCATCATGCTTCTACATCCTGCAAATGCAAGATTTTCAAGTGGATCTCACTTAACACCAGACTACCAGTCACCCAGGCTTTTATCACAAGTAGACTTGACAACAGAAACACTGTCTGCTTCAGAATCCTAGGCCATGTTCCACGCCGACTCCAAACCACCCACAACACCGCCACCAGAGTCATCATGAACATCTTGCGAAATACCCACATCTCGCCATACCTCAACTATCTCCACTAGCTCCCAGTCCAGGAAATATTTAAGTTCAAGCTACTCACCCATGCTTACAAAGCTCTTCACAATGCCAGTCCTACATACTTCAACCACTGCCTCAACTTCTACCAACCCACCAGACACCTTTGATCTGTTTCCCCGGCAAGAGCACACCTCCCTTGCATCAAGAAGACCAGAAGCAGAGTATTCTCCATCACATTCCTTGCAGCCAAGACCTGGAACAACCTCCTGCAACATCTCCAAACTCCCCCTCGGTCCCCCAACACTGACTTCCGAAAGACATGGTCTTTCCAGATGAAACAGGCATGATCTCCTCCCTCAGGCTTGCCATACTCAGCACCTGGATAACCTCACTGGTGATTAGTCGCACTCTACAAATCCACATAACACACCAATCTATTGATGGACTCAACACAAATCAGCAGGCGCAGCATCTCCGCTAGGGCGGAGGAGTGTCACCCCACCAGCAGAGGCAGCTGCAAACCTTTTACTACAAAACAAATATAAACTATGTTTTTTATTGTTTTGTAGTAAAAGTGGGGGGTGGGGGCACGGGCTGTGACGAGCATTGAAGGGGTGTGCACAGCACACCCCTTCAATGCCCATGTATGTTAGGCTAGCTGTCTTGGGCCAGCCAAACACACATGCGCACTGTGCTCCCTTCAGCCCGGCACTGTGTTTCCGGGCTTGAGAGAGCAGGCACAAGCTCCCAGACTGCCTGGGAGTGCCCTGGCTGGGCACTCCCAGCCAATCCTAGGGCTGCTTTGAGCAGCGTCAGGATTGGCCGCAGGGAAGGCTGGGAGCCTGTGCCTGCAGCCTGCCTGCAGCAGAGGAGTGGCACAGTGGTGGTGGCAACCACAATGCAGGTACTTTTTTTATTTTTTTTTATTTAATTAATTCCCCCTGGCGTGCTGCCCCGCCCCTATTAAGAACCGCAAGCCACTCCTACAAATCAGTATCCATCCATATTATATTCTACAAGTGCAATAGCAAATGAGATCCTATATAGAAGTGAAGCAGAAGCTTAAGGTGATGCAGCTGACCTACATGTTAACATTCCACACAATCCTCTCGGCCGTACATTTAGGCAAAACACACTTCTATGAAACACCCCAAGTGGCCTGAGACAGGCTGGACGAGTGGAGACGTGGACAGCAGGATTGACTTGCTGCCCCACCCCTAAAGGATCATAGGAGCACATGAAAAACCTGAATTGGTTGGGAAATGGTGGATCGAAGGGATCAAGAAGGAGGCTATGCTTGCAGACGGAGGATGGCGGGGATCAGACTTCTCAACTCCACAGCTCTGATGATGGGGCCTGTGGTGGCAAGGGTTTCTTGAATGACCACAGACCTCAGCAAGCACTCTTTGGCCATTTTGCTGGAACACACAACTTACTGACATTTCTATATCCTTTTCTTTCTGCCACTTGTACTTCACCCCTGGGGGAGGTGGGATATTAGAGCCTTCTTCGGCAGCACTGCAGTGCATATGTCACATTAGCAATGGAATGAAGAATCACCTGGGTCTGCTGTGCAGAACTGTATATGCAGTACTAGTGACTCGATGCAAAGCCAAGGTTGCCCATCCTGTAGAATACATACAGACAGTTGGGGAATGGATACTTCATGTTCTGAAGTGCAGGGAGTGGGGGAGTTGGGATATTCTTTCGGTTTCACAACACACACTGTCACACAGGCTCCCCTTGTCCAATTATGGGATACTTTGAACCCCCATGACAGGACCATACGACACATTCCAAATACTTTCGGCGAATATCAATTATCAATCCAAAATTTCAAATAACACAAATGATACTGCTGCAAGAGACTCACCTATTGAGCAATAGATGCCCTTTTCTGTCTTACAGAAAGTGAGGGAGCATACTAGAATATACCATTCTGGCTACACCAAGGCTTCCAGAAGGACGACCATTCTCCTGCACAAACCATTCCTGTTACAGGTTATGAAAACACACCACCCCCAATGGTAGATTCACAGTCTTGGAAGGGTCCCTCAGAGGGAGATACTAGATCATTGCCTCGGTGTACGCCCTCCACCCCTCAGGTAGAGGATGCACTTCAGGCACTTACACGGGTTCTATTACACACACCCCTGAACACATAGTAGTGGGGGAAGACTTTAACTTTGTCATGGATCCCATAGCCGATACTAACACTGCCCAGCCCTGCAAATCCATCCACCTGGACACCTGGGTCCACTCACTGGCCCTTGGACTCATGCTGGCCTGCTCTATCCCAGCACTAAAAAGTACACATTTCGCTTCCATGCACATGCCTCCTCTTCCACAGTAAACTACATCTTTCTCCCGTCCACAAAGGCCACTGACTTGGCACACACTCAGATTTTGCCTCATTCCTTGACCGATCAGCGCCCAATAATGATATTGATGAAACTGCTCAACACCCGCCTCACTGGATTGTGGCGACTGAATGCCTGCTGGTTGCAGGATACCATATATGGCGAATATTTGGGGACGCAAATCAACAAGGACACATTGCAGTCTCACACTGTGCACTGGGAGGTGCTAAAGGCAGTCACAAGAGGGCAAATTATATTATACCAAACAGCAGAAAGAGGGGGAAATGCAGTGAACTTGCAGGACCTCGAATGGCCCATCCGCACAGGCAAAGAGGAAGGAGATGGACAAATGGATGAATGTGCACAGCACTAGGTAGATATGATGTGCCTGACACTCGGACAGTGACTCTTAAACTCTGCATCCCTTTCCCAAATGGCAACTCAATATGAGATATGAAATGGGGAGGGCAAAGCAAGAAAGTTGGTATATTTGCTTACAAACAGAGATCTAGTGCTCAGAATAGTCCTTGCTATTAAAATAGCCAATGATGCACAGGCTTACAGACCCCAAGTTGTTTGCTCATGAGTTTGCTGCCTTTTACACCCAGTTTTATGCAGATTTACCCTTATCCCCAGCTGAGTTCGAACACTCAATTGTGGATGAAGTAATTATACCCAGATTATCTAAGATAGACAGACAATAGACACCATTGATGGAGGAGAAACTACAGACAGCCATCCAACTGCTCCCTGTGTGGAAAACTCCTGGCCACAATGGCTTCCCTCTTGTAAAATCTAAGACAAATACCTCCCAACTAGCCCCACTATTAATGGTAATATACTCTGAAATTCTATAATGTGGTGAGCTACCCTATGCCCTTCGAGCAGCCACTATTTTAGTAATTTTGGAACCTGGAAAACCAACAGACGAATGTGCATCATACAGACCTATCTCTCTAATCAACCTGGAGACGAAACCCCTTGCCAAATATTGGGAAGCACAGTACTTAAGGTGATTTGGTCGGTGATACACCTGGATCAAAATGGGTTGAAGCAACAGTGCAGCACCCAACATTGCCTGCGGTGACTACACAAAGCAGTGGCCTTGTTGGTAGGATCAGGGGAATGAAGGGCCCTGGTATCCATAGACTTTGAGAAAAGCTTTGATTCTGTGCATTTGCATTTCATGTTTTGCTAACTGGAGTGAATGAATTTCGGCCCCGGTTTCAGACGATATATAGCAGTACTATGGGGTACTCTCCCCAGAATTCATCATAAAACGAGGCACAGGGCATGCATGACTCCCCGCCCCACCTGTCTGCCCTAGCAATGCAACTTCTGGCAGAATGGATTGAACAGGATGCTCAACGTATCTGTTTCAGGTGCCCATGAGGCATATAGGACCAGATTTCTTTATATGCTGTTGATGTTCTAGTCTACATTAGTGACCCAGAGACCTCTCTGCCTCGTTTGATGCAAATACTGCAAATATATGCACAAGGGTCAGGTTTAATAGTGAATTGGACCAAATTCATATGTATTCCTCTCACCGAGTCGCAGGACGATATTCGTGAAGCTATCATATTGCAAAGGGCTCAACACTACTTTAAATACCTCTGCAGATACATAAACCACGCTAGAGAGAGGGCTCGGGATATCAATGTTGTGCCCATGGTCACTTGAGTGCGACAAGACATGGACACCTTGGAAAGCCTCCTTCTCTACACAGCTGACCGGCAGAGGGGCACCACTCAAAATCATAGCCCTCTCCAACTGTAATACACGTTACAAAACTACCCCATGACATTCCCCTCACCTTCTTTAACTCACTACAATCGACAATCTTGAAGTTCACCTGGAGGGGGCATTCCACAAATGCGTGCTGGGACCGTACTATGGGGGCCTTGGGATCGCAGACATTACGGGGCTAGTCAAATTGTGCCGACTAACGATTGGTTGTTTGCCAGTCTTGCAGACCCGGCAATAGCCGCAGAGCTCCCGGCTCTAGAACACCATGGAGTCCATGACCTACTCTATGGGCCTATCCAACAAGCTGACTTTAACCAGGCAATACTGATTTCGATATCCTGTTGGCATCAGGCGCTGAGGTGGATTCAATGACATGGTGTGCTGACTTTCTGGCCTATACTGGCCAGAAAGTGTTTCAGACACGGCAACCTTACAAGGCTTCCGAGCCTGGGACAATATTGGGATTTCCAAAAAAGGTGACATATGAGGGGGCAGCACAGTAAACACATTTCAGTACCTCACAGACACATACAAAATGCCCAAGTCACAATTGTGTAAAGATGTACAAATAGATCATGCATTAGAGGAACACCAAGACAGTTTACAGGCCATCCTGAAACATAACCCCCTAGAGGTGCACATCACACTGTCCCAGGTGGGAGGAAAAGGGATCTCAAAAGATATGTTGCACATTAGTAAACAACACTCCAGATCCGATGGCAGCGCTAAGAGAGTGTTTGGACCGGGATGTGTGTGCACTGGAGGAGGAAGGCTGGGTGGAAACAACGATGGCTCCTCGTTTACTGGCAATTTCTTTAGGACTGAGGGTCAAACAACTCAGATATTCACACAGGGTTTACTATAGCTCCAAAAGATTAAGTCAAATTAATCACCCTCATGAGCCACAATGTCTGAGTACATTCTAACACACAGTATGGGAATGCCCGATCATGATGCAACATTTGCAATACCTTAGCTCTAGTGGTGGGGAAATCAGTGATATCTGAACCCAAAATAATTAAGTTGGGAATGATGGACGAATGGGACATCAATAGACGCATTAGGTTGTTGGTGGCGGTTGGCCTCCCTTCAGCTAAGGAGGATGTTGCTTGACGTTGGAGGGAATGCCTTCTGTGGCGGAATGGTCATGTGGAATGGACTACTGTGCCAGTGCTGAATAATATATGTATAAATCTAGGGGCTGTCTCTAAAACACACACTATAATATGGAGTGCCTAGAATGCATATTCACAAACGTTAAATATTTGACTTTCTGAAGAACTACGTGAACCTTATCATTTGTAATGGGATGGAGGAGCGGAACGAGAGGCGTTAAACACATCATGAAGTATATGTAAAGTGCAAACGGTTATACATGCGGTAAAAAACAATAAAGAGAGTTGAAAAAAAGATTCCAACTCATTAGTGACATGTCAAAGAAGCATTGTATTTACCAACTATATGTTTGAGAGGTAACAGATTTATATTCTAGTTGTACTTATGCACCACCTCATGCCCCAATGACAGACTTCTCTGCAAAATGTCTGACGCTTACTAAAATCTTGCCTTAGAATTGTTTGTGCAGAGTAATTAGATGTCTGGAGATGTCCATCAGACTAGATATGGGAAGAGAAGAGGGCATAATCCGACTTGGAAACTGGGCAAGCTGAAATTCATAACAGCTTCATCATTTCAGAGACCAGGTGAATCTAAATGATGTCCCTTATTAGGTGTTCATCTAATGACAATTTTTAGGAATTCTTATGCTTGGAGATATTTGGAGAGAGTGCAGACCTAAAGATCTTCACGGGGTTCTGCACAGATATTAGTCTCCCTGAACCAATATTTGTTGATTGCGATCTGAAAGAACCAAATAAAAGAGGCCTTAAAGAAAACTCTAATAGAAGTTACCAAGGAGGGGCTATATAAGGCTACTACAAGCCAGGCAGTATTAATATAATTTTGCAAGCAATTGCCGCAAAGGGAGTACACTTGATAAGCTTCAGGAGTTCAGTCTCTAGATCACTTTTGGCTGTAAGGGTACATTCACCCCTTTGTTACTCAAGCTCTTGCAGTACTTTGGAGTAGTGCTGCAGCAGGGCAGAGTTATGATCTATGTTTGAATTATCTGTAACCCATCTCTCCCCAAATTCCAGTACATCAATATCCTTAACCACGAGGTTAAGCACCTCACATCTATGAGCTACCATAATTGAGTAATACATCTAGAAACTTGGTGCATTTTCTCTTGTCTTTAAACTTTTTACAAATCATGTTTTTTTTGTTATATTTAAGGTCTATTTTTTGAGTATCGAAGGATTGCATTTTAGTGTTTTTTTAACTGTCGGTTCATATAAAGAATATCATTTTTGGGGGTCAAACCATAGAATGACTCTATTGGGTGTGAAGCACCTGTAAAGCATTAGTACTACTTTGTGAAATTACAAGTGGCCCAACTTTCATTGCTTATGCAATCTGTGCCCCCCCACCGTTTGTAAAACAGAATACATCTTGGATGGTGACAAGTCACCCAATCTTCAGTAGGACTGCTTTAAGCTCTTATCCCGTACCACTAGTGTTGCAGTGGTAGCACGCTCTACCGCCTCCATTAGCAGCTCACTTTCAGATCAATCTGCAAAGCATAGATGCTAACTGCAGCCACCCTGAGAAATGTCTCTTAAATTACTTTTTTTAAATATACTTTACTTTTTTCAAACTTCACAGAAACGTAATCAACTGCTAATTGCCTTACTGCAGCCTTCTTTCTGGATAACACCCCCAATACATTTATGCTGAATCCCTAACTGCCAATTTTCCCACTCCGCTGGGCTGCTCTTTTTTTCTTCCTTTCTCATTTATGCGTGTGGCTTAACTGCCAGTGTAAATTCACCAACAAACCTAGGAGTGCACACATTATGGCATTTTCTCCTGAAAATAAAGCATGCAAATTGAAAATTTACCACATACAATGTGTAGCTGTAAAAATGTTTTGAAAGAAAGGAAGTTTGGAAGAAAGGAAGTACAGAATAAGACCCTTGTTAAGGTCATTGGGGGCAGGAGAATCATTGTTGGGGAAATGGTCACCCCAAACTTTTTGCCTTCATTCTCACTTTCTGACCTCATTTTTGTTGGCTTTAGGACTCTGGACACTTTACCACTGCTAACCAGTGCTAAAGTGCATGTGCTCTCTCCCTAAAAACATGGTAACATTGGTTCCTACCCAATTGGCATTTTATTTAATTGAAAGTCCCTAGTAAAGTGCACTACATGTGCCCAGATCCTGCAAATTAAATGCTACTAGTGGGCCTTTAGCAATAGTTGTAACACCTACATAAGTAACCTTTAACCATGTCTCAGGCCTGCCATTGCAAGTGTGTGTGTGCAGGTTCACTGCCACTTTGACTTGGCATTTAAAAGTACTTGCCAAGCTTTAAACTCTCCTTTTTCTATATAGGTCCCCCCTAAGGTAGGCCCTAGGTAACCCATAGGGCAGGGTGCAATGTAAGTAAAAGGCACGACATGCACTTATGTGTTTTACATGTCCTGGTAGTGAAAAGCTCACAAATTCGTTTTCCAGTACAGTGATGCCTGTTCCTCTCATATACCAGCATTAGAACTGCCCTCTTTTCATGTGGTAGATTCTGATCTGGAAGGAGTAGCCCTGATATGTTTTGTATGGCTAGAATGGTAATAGAAAATCCTGCTCACTGGTGAAGTTGGATTTAATATTACTATTTTAGAAATGCCACTTTTAGAAAGTAGGCATTTTTCTGCACTTACTGCCATCTGTGCCTTACGGCCTTTCTCCAGTCTGGTCTGTGCTGGCTGACAGCTCCCCTTGTGCATTCCACCCAGACAGTCATAAACACAGGACACTCTGTCACATCTGCATTCTTCTGCATACTGAATGGGTCTCTCTCTGCTGAAAGGGTGGAGGGGCTTTCTCTTACTCTTCAAAGGCCAGTGGCCTGCTCTCACACAAAACACTGATAAACCCCCACAGGGATCCTGGCAGACAGGACTGGGCTGAAAGTGGAACATGTGCACTTCAAAACCACTCTTTGAAGTTTCTCCCACTTCAAAGGCACTTTTGAGTGTATGCATACTGGGTCTCTGACCCCACCAAATGAGACACTTCTGGATCTACACCTGGACTCTGTGAGAGTACTGCCTGGCTGCCCAAAGGACTCATCTAGACTGTTTTGCTGAGAAGGACTGCTGCCCTGCTTGTTGCCATGCTGCCTGCTGGCCTCTGACTCTGCTGGAAGGACTCTGCATTCCCCACAAGTGCTCTCCAAGGGCTTGGATTGAGATTGCCTCCTATTCTGAAGTCTCAGGGCCGCAAAGATTTCACCCCCAAGAAAATCCCTGTGCGTCAGAAAAGTGACTGCAACGCCTGCAGAACTCGATGCAGCACCTGCCTTGCGGTGAAAAATTCACTGCATCGCCTACAGGATCCGGGGTAAGTCACGTGGAGCTCCCGTCATGCTCAATGACTAGCCGCGTCCGGATCCAGCAACATGGCCATAGAGTGAGCTCCGACGGGCGTCCGCGTTGCTGCAGAAGAGGAGAGCAAGTGATCGCGATGGTGCCATCCGGCCAGTTATTCGCATGGTTCGTACCATGTTTTACACCACGACGTGGGTTACTGCAGGGTTACTGCAGGGCAAAGGCACAGAGGTGATTTCTCCCCATGCAGTGTTCCTGGCACCGGCGAGATCCCGGGTTCCCCAGCGGACGTTTCAGACAGTGTGGACAGCCCGAATGCTATTGTGTGAAGGTGTGCGGCGCAGCAGAAGCCCAGCGGATGGCACAGACGGAGCAGCGGGAATTGCCACGGAGACAGCTGTCCTGCTTACCCCTCGACACATGCAGAGATGCATGATAAAGTCGGCGGGGTAAGTGTGCCTGCATTACTGCACTTCCACACACTCGATCACAGCCATAAAGCTTTTTGATGGCATGGGGTTAGCGATTCTGTTTTTGTGCTCCTGAGCTCCTTTGGCCCTGGGATCCTCCTGCCACATACCGGGCCTCCAAAAAAAAGAAGAAGAGCAAGGGGAAGGAGCAAAAAGGAGGAAGGGAGCAAAAAAGAAGGCAAAGAAGAGCAATAAAATAATAAATGTATATAAAAGAGGGGGACAATCGAAAGGAAGAGACTAAGAAGGATATAATCTTTTATAAAAAAGGGGGGTTGAAACAACCAGTGGGGGGAGGTTATTGGGTCACCACCACTGGTAGAGACGATCAAGAGAAGCTGCGGAAGCTGTCTGTGTAGCACAAATGGGGCTTTCTGCCCCCTTGTGAGTCTCTAGCATCCCCCATGTTCTTTGGCACTGGAGGTATTTGGAGGAGGATGAAGTGGCTTGCGCTCGATGGTCTGAACAGAAATCGCAAATTGCCTTCCCTAATAACCAAGGAATCCTATATGCCTGCAAACAAGGAGGCCTCTCCTGATGACCCTGCACCAGTTATACAACCAGGAGCAGTGTTAGCACAGAAGATGTCTTTTGATGTCCCAGTAGAGACCTTACAAATCCCGACTTTAGTCAGATTGTCGTCATCCGAGGCTACAAATAGCTCTCGATATGGCTACCAGCTCCAGGACCATAAGAGCTTCCCCTAGGTGGGTCAGGTCGAAGAGCCAAACATTAAGAATCCTCGATTATGTGAAAGTGAGAGTGCAAAAATTAAATCAATCTATCCCTTGTTTACTGCTCCTAGTACAAGGTCTGCAGAATATGAGAGGGCTTCCTTGGAAATCATGCTCCAGCCTCAGGAGTCCACCACAGGGTTTCTGCTGCAGCAGCTTTATGCTAGCAATCCGTGTCTAACTTCTACAAAGGTTCTATAGAGGGCCAACGAGGCACCTTCTCAGATTATGTCAAACACAAGGGTACTGAAGCTATTAAAGAGGCTGTAGATAGTTTCTTACAGCCTGGAGCTCTTTTCTCATCTCAAGAAGGTCTCCCCATAGCATCAAATGTCCAGCTTCCAATATCTCAGCCTTTGCTACAGAACCTGGCCAATCCAAGTCCGCCTCCGCCTCCGCCTCCACTGTCTTCATCGCTTGAGGCAATGCTTACAGAAATTTTAAAAGAACTACGGGATATGAAATTATTGCAGGAGGAAGCCTGTAAAGAAACTAATAAGCACCTGGGACTAAGTAATAGCAGCATTCTTTAACTTTCTTCCCTCATATCCCAGGTGGGACAACAGGTCTCTGATCTGGAAGACTCTAATATCAAGCATGATAATGTAATCTCTAAGATCCAGGTGGAAATGGAAGAACTCCAGCTCAAGTTCGATGAAACTGAAAATAGGTCACAACGCTCCAATCTGAGATTTGTAGGTGTACCCGATGATTACCAGGCTGGCTCTCTGGTTAATAAAGTGATCTCCGACCTCAACTTCAAGCATATCCTACCGGAAAAGGCCTCTGGTACCTTTAATTTAACAATCATGTGTGCACATCGAGCCCCTGCTACAAGATCCTTCAATTTGTTTCCATGTATGATTCTAGTGAACTTTGGTGATTTCAGGATCAAAGAAGAAATTCTGTCACATGCTATTAGTATGAAAAGCTATATAACATCTTATAACTTTTCATTCTGTGTTTTTTCAGATATGTCCTTCCAGGCTGCTCCGTCTAGGGGAGAATTCATAGGAACGATTAGCTTTAAAGCAAGAAGGGCCTGCTGGTCTTGTGCAACAATCCAAGCTCAAAATAATTTTTATGGGACAGACTCATGTTTTTCACAGAGTTGGGCATGCTAGAGATTTCTGTCAATCAAAAAGAAGGATCCTTGATTCCTGAATTAATTCTTGATGCTGCATGTCGGCCAGAACTAATATGCGGCTCACTCACAACTATGTGCTGTTAGTCTCTTGATGCAATTTAGGAGTGCCACACCACTGCACTCCATTTCAGGGGAGAGGGTGGAGATGGGGGGGGGTTGGTTCCCAAGGGAGGGAGCTCCCTGGGGGGGGGTGGTGCCTGTGATGGGTTAGGCTGCCAGGGGAGAATGGGGGGTCGCTTTAGGTGTGGTGGGTCGAATTTTGTACACCAGGGTGTGGAAAATAGCTGATGATGTATACAAGGATGGAGGGAATATCCAGACTAGAGTAACTACTACGAGGGAAGATGATGCGTTAGTAAAAGGGCTTGTCCAGGACAGAGAGGTGAGTACTGTATGCCCACAAATCACAATTATAATGAGCTACATAATGGCAGGAAGAAGTCTAAAGGTCGTCGCATGTAACCTAAATGGGGCCGATAACCAGGTAAAATTACATGCAATACTTAAATGGTTAGTCATCGCAATCCCAGATTTTTCTTTTGATGGTGACTCATCTAAAACTTTAGGGAAAAATTCTCAAGCTATCTAAATTTATCTCAGTCTTTTTTAGCATCTGCCAATGCCACTGTTCATGGGGTGGCCATTTTAGTAACTCGTAAATTTCCAGGGGAGGTTTATCAGTTTCACAGAGATCCACAGGCAAGGTGGCTCTTAATTAGAGCACTAGTTTCAAATCAGCAATACACTTTGAAAGCTTTTATGGTCTCATCGACTACGAAACAAGCTCCTTTCAGGGCTATATAATGTTTTGATCACGCTTCCTGGCTTGCTCATCATAGGAGAAAATTTTAATATCATACCCGATACCCACTTCGATGCCTCATGTAAGAACAAGTCACAGAACAAACCTAGAGCATCCTGCTTTTTGGCCAAATTCGTTTGTGACTTGGCGTGAGCAGATCTCTAGATGGCAGATCATCCTTAGGGGTTAGAATTTACCTGTTTTTGTAAAAGGTTCAATACCGCTTCCAGGATAGACTATATCCTAGCTTCTTTTCAGTGGGGCAGGCACTGCTCAAGTATATTGTCTAATCCCTTCTCTGTTCACTCAGTTCCCCAGATTAGTTTAGATATGTCAGGGGCACGGGCTAATTGTCCGCGATGGAGCTTTGATAAATCCCTTTTGACAGATGAAGGGTGGATTGTGATTCTTAAGACATCGGTCACCGATTTCTTCGACAACAATAAAGGGTCCGCCTCTTTATTCGATATCTGTGAAGCTTGTAAAGCTTACATAAGGGGTGAACCATTATCATATAAAGCTCACCTATCCAGATTAGCAAAGGAGGCAGCTTTGTGCCTTCAGCAGGAGCTTGATAAACCAGTAAAGATCTACCAGGCTTCCCATGATAAGGATGCAAAGTCAAAAAGAGGTAAAGTCCCACTCAAGAGTTCTTGATAATATCAAATTCGAAGTTTATTGCAATACTTATTCCAACATTTTGCTTCCAAACATTCCAAGAAAGTCACTTCATTTCCTTATGCGAAAGCATTTCCTTTTTACAAAAGCAGCATCCAATCAAATGGCGCAAGAAGAGAGAGAGAAAAAGCCAAGCCAACACGTGTTTCGCCCCCTGTGGCATTATAAGCCGGGGCTTTTTCAAGGCTGGAAAAGAAAAAGAAATCAACGCTTGTTGATGGTCTGGAGAAAGATAATAAAAAGAAAGAAAAAGAGGAAAATTATCCATAGGCCTTCAAGAGCCCTTCAATTTATGTGCAAAAGAACGAGATGCTGTGCAAAGAATGTCACCGATATTGTGCAAAGAAGTCAGCGATGAAGGAAACGCTGTCTGTGATGAGTAGTTTTACGCTAGAACATAAGTTACAGGATAATTGTACAAAAAAGTAGTGATAGGGCATCTAGTGCTCAGGTCTAGACAAAGCTGTTCAATATCCCAAGAATAGGTAGAAGTAAAAGTAAAAGTATGCACCCGTGCTAAAATAAATAATGAAAAGGAATACTATAGAGTCAGTTACATGAACAAGTAAGGAACAATTGATTTAAACTAAACGTGAGAATAAGTATGCATCTTTAATGTAAATCACTAATTGTTGTTAAGTAGATTACACAAATATTGCGGCATATTCTGATTTAAGGAAAAGAATACATCTGTAATATAAGACACTATCTGTTGTTAACTAAATTACACAAATATCAAGGCATTTCAAATTTAAAGAAAAGGAAAACATGTTATAGTATCGTTATGCCTGAAATTCACAAATGGTAATGAAAGATAATAGTGAGCATGCCTTCGAAATATGACAGGTCCCATTACTCGGAAAGACCGTCTTATTAAGTGATTGTATTAATAAGTCTAAAGGAAAACATAATGTCAGATGGGCCGAAAATATATGTGTAACAAGAAACATTCCTACATCTTACCTTCAAAGTTACATAAGTATCAAAAACGCCAACAATCAGGGCGAGGAGCCAATGCAGCGAGGAACGGACGCAATTAGGCAAGCTTTTATCAGGTAAGGAGTTTCTAGCGTCGTACGGTTTCGAAAGGAAACAGACGACTCGTGAGAAAAGGAAGAAAATGGCGGCCGCCATTTTATACAGTGTAAGCGATCGTAAAGACCCATCCAAGAACAATACATATTCATCCTTTCTTAGCACAGTTGTATTCGCTAAGGCATATAAAATAATGGGCACAACACCTAATTAGATAAAGAGTAAGGAACAGAGTTGAAAAGAAAAAGAAAAAGGTTAAACTAATAAGAGGGATGAGTGAAATTCATTCTTCGGTTGCTTAATAGGTAACCAGTAGGTCTAAATATACGCTTGTTTAATCAAATACCAAGAAATACTAAAATATTGGGGAGAGTAAAGACAGACGTAAAAAGAAGGTATTAAGACCAGCAATAATCTATATAGAGCTTTCTTACAATAAAGTTAAAACAAAGACCTATTTCATGTACACATAATTGCAGAGAACATGAAATATAGCAGTGTGTAAATATAATGTGGGAGTCCTTTTTACAATAACCAGAAGTGCCATTCATAATATTTGTTGAGACCCTTGTTAACTGTATCATATTTGATAATAAGACGACTTTCTTCTTGACGTAGTCGCAGGGACCTATTTCCACCTCGCAAAGAGGGTGAGATGCGTTGTAAACCACTGAAAGTGAAAGTACATTGTTGTGAATGACAGTTATTGAAATGTTCAACCAGTGGTGCTTGAGTGTCCGATTTTTGTATGTTTCGAAAGTGTTCCTGAATTCTGATTTTTAAGGACGAATCGTACTGCCTATATAGGTTAAGTTACAAGGACACCAAATGGCATAGATGACATAAGTACTGGCACAGTTAATAAAGTCAGAAATCCGATGTGTGTGATTATTGATGTTAACCAGTGTAGATTTAGAAAGGCCCAGTTTGCATACAGAGCATTTGCTACAGGTGAAAAATCCTTTTGGTTTTGAAGGTAAGAAAGTAGTGTAAGGTCTATGTTGAAAAAAGGAAGGACAAAGTTTATTCCGAAGGTTAGGTGCCCTCCTGAAGCCAATTTGGGGGTGATTAGTAATATATTGATTGATGAAGGGGTTGTTCGAAAGTAAGAACCCACATTTTTTAAGTGATTTGCGAATGTAATTATGACCATTGTGAAAAGTGGTGATAAAACGAACCGATTCGTTCTTAGTAGTTTTTTTAGGTTTGTTCAAAAGTAAATTCCGATCCATGTTTCGCACTTCAGCTCTGATGGTGTCTAAAGAGGCCTTATTATACCCCCTTTATATAAGTCTCTTAGTCATTTCGGAAGACGTGTTATCATAGTCTGAGGTATTGGTACAGTTAAGCCTAGCTCGTCTAAATTCTCCTTTTGGTATATTTCTAATAGTGCTCGATGAGTGGCAACTGGTAGCATGGAGAATAGAATTGTCTGATGTCATTTTGCGGAAAAAAATTGTCTGAAGTTTGTTATCTTCAACAAAGATCAAAAGGTCAAGATATTCAATTGAAGAGTTAGAAATTTGATAGGTTACATCTATGTCCCAAGGGTTTGGTGTAAGAGACTGAATGAATTGTTGGAGAAAAGCTTTGGAACCTTGCCATATAAGCAAGATATCATCAATATATCGCCCCCAAAATATAATGTGTTTGGTAAACTGTTCAGAGCGATCTGACCAAAGCCAAAAGTTTTCTACAGCTCCCATCAAAATACATGCGTAGGGTGGAGCAAATTTTGCCCCCATCGCAGTTCCTTGTAACTGAAGGTAAAAGTTGCCATCAAAAAGAAAATAGTTATTTTCAAGACAAAATTTAAGAAAATCCAGGATCATCATATTCCGTGTCAAATATTTCACTGATCTTGTGGATAAGCACTTATTCACTGCCGCAAGACCATCCATGTGTTTAATCGACGTATAAAGACTAACTACATCAATTGTTACAAGAAAAAAATCTGGTTGCCACTCTATGTCTTGTAATTTTTGCAGGATATCTTTGGTGTCTCTGACATATGAAGATAGATTGATCATAAAGGGTTGGAGCTCCCTATCAATGAAGGAATCCAACTTGGAACATATAGAATTAACTCCTGAAATTATGGGTCTACCCTTTGGCGGATGTCCTGTTTTATGAATTGTGGGAAGAAGATACAATGTCGGGATGGTTGGAAATTGAAGAAAAACAGAGTTTTTTTCAGAACTAGACAACATATGATGAGAGTGCCAATGTTACAACAAATCAAGTAGTTTCTGTTGTATTTCTGTTGTTGGGTTATGTGAAAGTTTTTTATAGCATGATGTATCTAGGAGTTGACGGTAGGCTTCAGTGAGGTAATCTTCAGTGTTAAGAATGACAATGTTGCCTCCTTTGTCTGTCTCTTTTATGATAATATTGTTATTAGTTCTTAAACGTTCAAGTGCTGTTGCCTGTTTGGTATGAATATTCGTTGGAAAATATCTTCGTCGGGCACAATATCGTTTATACTCTCGATCAAGATCACATAATACTGCTTTTGAGAATAAGTAAATAGAGTTTCCCGCCGGAAGAACAGGAGTAAAGGTAGATTTGGTGCGAAGATCAGAGGAAACATATTGACTGATATTAAAGTCAAGTTCTTGATCAATGAAAGATGATGTGACATCTGGTTCAGTGATGTTAGAAAGATTACAGAGAAGAGAAATATCAGAAAGATCTTGGACTGTAATGTCGTGCGAGGGATTTATAGGAGGTGATAAACTAGAGGTTGTGGGTGAAGATGCAAAGAAAGATTTGAGTTTGAGGTGTCGAATGAATTTAAACATATCAATTTTGGTTTGAGTAATGTCCCAGGAATAAGTTGGACAAAAAGACAATCCCCGATTTAGGATAGATTGATCGATTGTAGATAATTCATACGTGGATAGATTCACTGTCAGATTTTCTATTGTCAGGGTAGAGTTGTTTTGGTCCAGGGGCACGGGCTAATTGTCCGCGATGGAGCTTTGATAAATCCCTTTTGACAGATGAAGGGTGGATTGTGATTCTTAAGACATTGGTCACCGAGTTCTTCGACAACAATAAAGGGTCTGCCTCTTTATTCGATATCTGTGAAGCTTGTAAAGCTTACATAAGGGGTGAACCATTATCATATAAAGCTCACCTATCCAGATTAGCAAAGGAGGCAGCTTTGGGCCTTCAGCAGGAGCTTGATAAACCAGTAAAGATCTACCAGGCTTCCCATGATAAGGAGGCTGCCCTCAGACTAAAGGAGGCCCAGGATAAACTGAGGGATCATTATCTATCCCGTGAAATAGTTAACCAGCACACAAGCTTCCAGCGACAATATTAAGAGAACGAACATGTGGGTAGGCTTTTGGCCTGCTCCTTCAGAAAAAGGTCTAACTGTAATTTTGTTAAGTCAATATTTAATGAGAACCAGGGGATACTAGTCAACCACCCAAAGGATGTAGAGGAGGCTTTCCTGTCCCATTACTCAAGACTTTATGCTTCCACACTTGTAACTGTGGGACAGATGAATCAATACTTAAGTTTGATCAAACTGCCAATTTTAGGCGAGGAATCAAAGGCCTTACTAATTGCACCCATTACACTGTCAGAAGTAAAAGAGGTGTTTCTTGCCTCACCTAACGGGAAGGCCTGTGGCAAAGATGACCTGCTGGCTGAGGTTTACAATGCATTGATAGGTCAAATAGCAGAATTATTTGTCACTCTTTTTAATGATATACTCAATGGGGTGGATTTACCGGCTCCTTTTACAAGGGCAGTCATTGTTAGCTTTATAAAAAAGGATAAGCCACCCGGGAAACCGGACTCTTATCACCGATCAGCTTATTAAATCATGACTATAAACTCCTGACAGATTTTGGCGGCCAGAGCCACCTATGTGGCCCAAGGGGTAATCCATGAGGATCAGTGTGGCTTTCTTCCAGGCAGACTTATATCAACTAATACAAATTTCTTAGTACAGGCTATTAACTACTTTTCCCAAAATAATATCCGGGCTGCTGTTATCATGCTTGACGAAGAGAAAGCATTTAATTTCGTTTAATTGGAGCTTCTATTCTCGATCTTGGATAGGTTTAATTTCCATAGGCAGTTTATCCAGGTTTTTCGCAATCTGTACTCCATGGCTCAAGCCAAGATCTTAGTTAACACACTCATAACTGGGACCTTGCAAGTCTGTCTCAGTTCCATGGATGTTCTTTTTCCCTAAATGCTGTTCGCTCTTTTCATAGAACCCCTGGCAGTCACTCTTTGCCAAGATATTTTTATCCATACCCCTGTACCTCAAGCACCCAAATTGAAACTGATTGCAGACAATATAATTCTCTACCTTTTAGCCGAGCCCCCGAATATAGAAAGGGCTTTTACGAAGATCAAGGTTTTTTCGGATTTGGGTGTGTATAGGATTAACCATACCAAGTCGGAATCTCTCTTGTTTAACTGTACTGACTCTGTTCTCCCTTCCTCAATGTGGGCTCATTTTTGGCTCTCACACCCGATTTGGTATTTGGATATAGATGTAGCTCATAATTTTTCTAATCTTTACGAGCTTAAGTATATGTCCACCCTAAGTAAAGCTCAAGGTCTCGTGCAGAAATGGCAAGTTCATCCATTGACAATCATCGGGCGGGTGTCACTCATCAAAATGATGATCCTTCCTCTCTTCTTATTTTTACTAATGTAATTATTAAAGTTCCTCAGAAATTCTTCAAGGATGTAGATATGATGCTCCATCAGTTTACCTGGGCAAATAATAAACCTCGTACACAGCTTGATACGCTATCCCTAGTGGTAGATGAAGGTGGGCTAGCTCTACCCCATTTCAAGAAATATTATAAGGCTGCTTTCTTGGATTGGGCTATAAGAGCTGCTTTATCATACAAGTTAGACTTCAACTATTATCTTAAGCAAATGTTAGCAGAAACCCCATTTCGCAGATTTCCCATTTTCTTAAGATACCTCAACTTCCCAAACGTACCAGGTATAACATTCAAGATTTGCAAATTCATGAGAAATATCAAGTCCCTAGTTTTCACCCATCAGTTTTGCTCCGTGATTCAGAGATGCTGGGCCTTAAGCTGAGCCCGAGCCCTATCAGAAGGTGGGAACAGTCAAGTTTTTCCAGGTTTTTTACTAGGCGACTAAATTAAAACATGGGTTCAGTGTCAAGCGGTGGAGCATCTATTCCGTACGGTCTTAGTTTTTCCTATCTTCAAATCCAACACTTTTTGAAGGCAGTAGAGAATTTAATTGACCCGTTTGCCTTCACATTTTCCCAGGCTTTCTATGAGAAAAGCCAGCAGAGTACAGGCAATTGGTATCGGATTCTGAGTCTCCAGTCGTCATCAAGAATTATCCCCAGTTTTTTGATGAAGGGTGAAAACCCAACAGTAAGTAAGATAGATCCACAGTTATTGAGGAACTATTATATTCTATCTCAAAGGGCAATAGAGGGTGCAAACTTTTAAAAAATCTAATTTGTCTCAAAGTGGATGCTGTATTACACTCCAGCCCAAATAAAGAAAGCATTTCCGGCAGCTTCCAGGCATTGCCAGCACTGTAGGTGCTTTCAGGGGGATTGGCTACCTCTCTGCTTTACATGTCTAAAGCTGGCGGAATACTGGAAGAGAATATTTCAGTGGATTAGCTCTGAAGTCCAGGTTTTTCTTGTCCCAGATCCCGCCGGAGCGCTTTTTGCCATCTCAAGCCATGCTAGCTTATCAATCCATTCAAAGCAAATTCTTTTCATCGCTTCCCTGATTGCCAAATCAATAATCCTACAGGCGTGGAATTCTCCATTACCACCATATTTTGAGACTTGGAGTGAAAATTGTACGCTATGAGGAAAAATTTAACACTCAATCAATCAGTGAACATGGACGTTTAAGGGTATCTGGGGAATAAGTAGGGATTCACTCTTAGAATAAAGGGCCACACCACTGTCTTCCTGGAAAATAGTAATGCAGTTACGTATATTGGCTCTATATATATTGCACTGACTTTTCCATAGTCACGAATATGCCATCCTTGTGTCTTTTGAATTATTTTGTATGCCGACATTAATTGATTTATCTTCAAATTTTCTATTTATGTACCTCCAAAATTGACTAAATAAAAATGGAGAAAAAAAAGGATTTTCAACGCATCGTCCCTGGGCGTCAAAATATCCCTGAATCACAGTGAGGAACCAAGGCTGAACTCCTGGAAATCAACACATCACCTTGCAGCGTGGAAAGAAATGACACATCATCTTTGCCGTGCCAGTAAATCAGACACAGCGCCTTATTTTTCAACGCATCTCCTCCTCTGTGGCCCCGTGTGTCTTTATTTTTGACCAATCCCAGGCACTGTGTGTTCAAGGATTGAGACTCTTTTAAACCTTTAAAAAGTGATATATCAACTTGAGCATATTGGATTTTTGTCATTGGTATCTTATTTTATTCAGATAATATTTATTTTCTAAACCTGTGTCGTGCATTTTTGTGGTGTTTTCACTGTGTTACTTTATGAGCTATTGCACAAATACTTTACACACTGACTACCTGCTCTGTGCCAAGCTACCAGACGGTGAGCACAAATAATCTGGATTGTTTTGTGACTTACCCTGCCTAGGATTGTAGTCCCTACTTGACAGGGTGCATACCTCTGCCGCCCAGAGGCCCAAATTCTAACATTGGTGATCAGCAGTGAGGATAGTACTTGTGTTTGTGCAGTGCCATACCATAGCTACGTGTACACTACCTACCCACATTTAAAGGTCATTTCAATTGTTTTCCTACTTCTGCAAGCTTTCCCTGCTTTACATTTTTAACAAGGCCTATACATCATGTCTCTGACTTAGTCCACAAGTGGAGCGGAGGTCTCCCAGCTGAAGGGTTTTTACAAAGACATGGGTGTACCTCCCTGTGGAGCTTCCAAGAGGAGAGAGTTTCAAAAGGCACTGAGGTCCTGGGTAGAGTCCCGCAACCAAGAGAATGATGAGACACCCTTGGATTTGTTCCTCATGTAAGGCCAGGAAGCAGTGTCTCCAGTCATGGCCTGACCGCAGAGGGGAGGACAGAGAAATCAGGCTGCAGTTGACAAGATTAAAAATGGAGGCAGAGGAGAGGAATGCTGAGAGAGAAGCTGAGAGAGCTTTGGCAGAAAATAAATTACTTCTGGCTCATGAACTGAGTCTGAAAGAGCTGGACCTCAAGGCTAGGCAGTCTGAGTCCAGCAGTGATGGTGGCAGCATACATGCAGGACCTGCCGGAGAGAAGAAAGTTCGTATACCCAAGGATTTGGTGCCCAGTTATGTGGTGGGAGATGACATTAACAAGCGTTTTTCTGGTTTTGAAGGTGCACTGAGGGTGCATGGGGTTCCTGAAGAGCACTAGGGGGGTGAGGGGTCTGTGGAAACACATGCCTACACTTGGGAGGGACACACTTCTGACATTAGAGGTTGGGGACCAGAACAAGTACAGTCCCATGAAAGCCATTTTGTTTGCCAAATTTGGACTGACCCTTTAGAAGTATCACCAGAGATTCAGGGACAGTAACAAGCTTCCCAGCCAATCCTGGGTAGACTTCATTGATTACTCCAGTAAGGCACTGAATGGCTGGGTGTGTGGCAGCAAAGTTAATGATTATGTTGGGTTATATAATTTAATCATGAGAGAGGACCTGCTCAGTATCTGTTTTACAGAGTTGCGCAAGCACCTAGTTGACAGTAAGCTGACTGATCCCAGGAAGCTTACTGAGGAGGCGGACCTCTAGGCTGGCGCCAGAGTGTCCAAGTAGGTCCCTGGGAGTGACCCCAAGAAGGGTGGTTCAGGTTTCCCCTAGCGAGTGAGGGGGAGTTTAAAGATGACCCAGACAAGTTCCAAAGTAAGGGAGGGATTAAAGGGTTCCCATGCCCTGGTTGGAGGTGGTCCATGGCATCCCGTTTCCAACCCCACTGCTTTGAGTGCTCCCAGCTAGAACACAAGCAGGAGGGCTCTGTTTGCACAAAGAAACGACCCACTGGTGGGACCTCTACAGAGGTGGCCAATGTGACCTTAGGGGAAAGTAATCCCCAGGGTCAGGTCATAGACCATGCCAGAATATCCCTCAGTTGGGAGTTAGACTCAGAGTGTGAGCTGGTGATCCCTGAGGGTGGGAGTCATCACTTCCATCAGGTGGGAGTGAATGGGGTCCCAGTCACTGCTCTGAGGGACACCAGGGCTAGTCATACCATGAGGGTGGAGAGACTAGTTTCCTCAGAGCAGTACAGGGCCAGGTCTGTAGGATGATTCCAGCCCTATCGCCCTGGTGTCCCTGGAGTGGGGTGGGGAGAGGATGGTCATAGTCCCAGATGCCCATAGACTGCATTCTGTGGAATGAGTTACCCCTGGTGGTAGGAGAACTGGGGAGGGCCTCTAATGGTGCCCCGACCGTTCAGTTGTCTGCAAGAACCACCCTCCAGAGGAGTGTACAGGAGCCCAGATTTAAGGGCAAGGTGAGGGAGAGGACTCAGCCCTGTCCCCTGTCCCCTGTTCAGCCTCAGTGTACAGACCCTGGGTTTATTGACCAGTGTCAGGATACCACCCCCGAACTGGAAAGAGGTAGAGTGGAGGTAGGGTGCAAAACCCCTGGGGCTACTGCCCCCCACTCTGAGATGCCTCAGAGGTCAGAGAAACCTCAGGGGCCCATAGGGAACTCTCTGCAAACCCCAAGGCTGGAGGAGAAGCTTACCCAATTATCACACTTAGGGCCTCCACTTAGCAGTGGATGGCCTGGGGCCTGGCTCTTGACATTGATAGCTGTCAGTGGCCTCTGTTGGTTGCTGTCCTTGTGAACAGAGTTTTCCCTGGGTTGGGGAAAGAAGTCAAACCCAAGGAGTGTGATGGGACACATCACTTTGGTGGCCATGGTGGTACTGTCTGCTTACTGGGGTGCATCTGTGAGCAAATTAAGGTTAAGAGGGTCACAGATGGGGTCCACTGATGAGGAGAAGGGTTCCTTATGGGTCAGTTCAGTGGCCCCAGAGAGTATAGATAGAGGAGCCCAACTGAGTTCAGAAAGACGTAGAACTGGCAAGTGCCCCTGCAGTAATGGGCAACTGTCCATGTTCTATCGCCCTAGGCAGGGAAGTCCATCAACAGTTGTTTTCGAGTTCACCTTGCTGCAGTTTCCACCAGATACAGATGCTGTCGCAACAAAAAGTCCCTCTGTTTGGATAGGTTAATAAAATAATTCCTGAAGGGAATATTTAGAGCTTTCCCACTGATAAGAAAACAACCGATAACATGGCAATTAAATACGGTCCTGTCACAGTTAATGAGGAGACCTCAAGCACCTTACATGGAAAACAACACTTCTTCTGGCACTAACATCTGCCTGTTGTGTTAGTGAGATGCAAGCATTTACATTGCAATTACAGTGCAGGAGCCTTAAATGCACTTCAGAAAGGACAGAGTCATCTTGCGTACTAATCCCAGGTTCATACCCAAAGTATCTATGGACTTTCACCTCAATAAACCAATTGTCCTAAAGACCTTTTTCCAGAATCTATCGAGTGAATGGGAAAGATCACTTCACCCTCAATGTCAAGGGATGCCTTACATTTTATGTATGGAAAACACTATTACCTTCAGAAAATAAGACCTACTTCTAGTTGCATTTGCGTCTCCGAGAAAAGGCCATCCAGTCTCAAAAGCGACTATAGCGAGATGTGTGTCAACAGCTATCGCTTTTTGCCATAAATGCGAGGGAAGACCACTAGCATCCAAGGTACATGCCCACTCTACCAGATGAGTTGTAACCTCAACTGCTCTGTGCTCAGGAGTACCAATGTAAGACATTTGCAGAGCGGCCACATAGTCTACCATGCATACATTCACCAGACGTTACTGTCTGGATGCCGTTAGCAACAAGGATGCTGCGGTGTGCCAAGCAGTACATGTTTCATTAGGGTGAGCTTATTAGTATTTATTTATAAAGTTTATTTCCTTGTGATTATTTTACATTACGTATGCAAATACTTTGTATTTTTACCCACATTAACATAGAGTTTCTCTGATGCGATAATGTCCTTTGCTAATGGTACACTACTAGCTGTTCAGGTCAAGCATATGAATTTAAGAAAGATTCAATACTGGAGAAAATATAAGTTACCTACCTGTACACTGTGGTTCTCCAGTATTGCTATCTTTCATAGATTCACATGCAAACCACCCACCTCCCCTTCAGTTATTGATATTCTTTCTCTTGTAGCACAGATGGCTTTTCCACTCATGATTCGAAGTCTGAGGTGTGAAGGCACTGCACAGGAGGGAAGGGTGCAAGCTCTGTTCTGATTGGTTGAACTTTGGTCATGTACAAAACAATGTGGATTGCTACTAAATCCTATGGAGAAATGCACCGATAATAGACCTAGATGAAATACTTTATACTAATAGTTAAAATTAATGAGGGGCTCACACCTCAATGACAGGGAAGATTCAAGCATGTGAATCTATGAAAGATATCAATACTGGGGAACCACAGTGTACAGGTAAGTAACTAGTTATTTCTAGTTAAAATGTCAAGGCCTGGGCTTTGGAGGAAATTAAAGCCCCCTCGCCCCGGATAATTTCATTTTGATCAAGCTTAAAGAATGGAATAGTTTTCTTAACAGACCAGGATCTTCCTCAACAGGAGCGCACACGCATACCAGTGTGGAATAAAGTGTGTCATTACAAAGCAGCAATACAAGACAGGAAACAACCTTCGCTAAAGTGCATCCATAAAGTGCATTACATATAAACTGAATTTAACCATCTTAAAGTGCTATAAGTGTTCTTGTCCTGAATAGCATTCACAGCTGCTTCCGCTCTGCTCAATCTCATCCATATTTTATACCTTCTTAGCCGGCTTCTCAAACTTCAGTCCCCTCCTTCAAGACCCCAAATCTGCCCCCTCCAAAACCTCCCAACCTCCTAATGACCCGCCACCCCCTATCCCACCACCCCTTGAAGTATCCTAGAGTACAAGAGTAAAATGCCCTCCACCCTCCCACATGTTATACTTGCACTAGTTTGGCACCCATGGTGGCTTCGACTATCTCCCCTCTTGTCTATTTCATTTCTTATTATCTGAGATTCCTTGAAAGTAAAGGCACTAAACTAAAGACTAGTAGCTCCTACCCTGCCCACTTCCATCCGGAAATCTGAAAAAAACTTTTAGTCTTGCTGGTTGGGCTAGCTGGGCTTGCACCCTTCTAGCTTTGAAAAAAGTTTTGCTCCACATTTATACATTTAAGCTGAATAGCCTTTCGCAAAAATTGCTAACACATCCTATAATCTTTGGATTATAGTATTGTTTGAGGCCTTTTTCCACCTCTTGATGACTTGCCAGTAATTACTGCATGCACTTTAGCAATTGACATGTCTGAAGCTGGTTCATTAAGCACATGAGTCCCTATCAGGCTTGTGACCGCCTTTACCTTTTCGGAGTGCACTTTCCAGTTCTCAAGGACACCCACTAAATACAAATTAGACCTGCAAGAGTGATTCTCCAAATCCTCTAGCCTAAATCTGAAATACTGTTTTCTATAGCCTCTAGCCTTGCTTCCAGTTTACTCACAAGATTGACTTGGGCTAATTTAATATCACGTAGTTCCTTCAAGACCTAATGGAGCAGAGGCAGAATTTTTGCCCCTTCTTCTTTGCAAACTGGCAAATTATCCAAGCGTGAGGGGAATAAGGGGGGTAATGTTGATTGTGGCCAGCCCACTGGCTCAATTCCCAGGTATGAGCCTCTGAAATGTACATTAGTTGTTGTAAGTATATTAGCTTGCTGCGCAGTACCCACCCTTTCTTCCTCTATAACATACTTCTGGTTTTGGCCACACCGAGATAGAGGGAGTTTCTCTCCCTCTTCAAAGTTAACCATTTGCTCTTTGGGTCTGGAGCAATCCTGTTTTAGCTTTTCGGCCTGGGTCTCTTCAACAGCATGGATTTGTGGTAGAGGACATAAAGGGGGGGGCGGTCCTTCTCACCCCGTTTTCCAGCACTTTAAAAAATTTGATTTTGTGTCTCACTCTGAAACTGCCTGCCCAACTCTGATTCTCCTTAGACGAGAGCAATGAAAGGTCACTCTTGATATTGTACATAGATGGGTTCTTTTCCCCTATCTGCTGTTCATATCTTTCATCTGGCAGGTCCCCCTTCTTCACTGCCTGGGAGTTTATTTCTAGATTCATTGTGCCCCCAGTGAGAGGTCACAAAGCCACCATTTCCATTTGTGCCAGTTGTCGAGTGGTGGCCTCCGCTATTGAAGTTTGCCTCTTTCTTTCTCTCCCCTAAGCTGGATTCCTATCGTCCATCAGTCTCCATCCTATTTGAATTCTCAGAATGATGTATTTAGTGTCTCCTGCAGGCACTGAGAGCTGTTTACTTGACTGATTTAGCTCTAGCAAAATTTGACTTTTCAGTTGGAGAGAAGGTCTGCTTGATATGGCTTCATTTTTTTCATAGAGGGCTTCCTCTTCAGCATATCTGCCACACTCTCTTCATGCACTGGGAATAAGAATGATTGTCTTAGACACCTTTATGCCACCTAAATTGGATAATAGAGGAGCAAGTTCTTCAACCACCGTTATCCCTGCCATTGCCAACCACTAATTACCACCAAGCTCCTACAGGCTCCACAGCATATGGAGAAAGCCCTCATCCTGCTCATCGCATCATGGGCAACTGGCATCCTCTGTGCCATACAGCTGGGATATTTTATTCGGAGTGAGGTAGGCCCTATGGAGGATGTAAAAGTTAATCAATTTAAAGCAAGTGTTTCTGGAGACTGTGTGAGGTAATCCTAGCCTATTGAACGTCGTCGGGGGCACTGATATCGAGTGCCCACCTATGCATCCTTTCTCAGCGCTCTGTACAGGGAGGTAATCGCTTTCATCTTCCGAGTGATGGTACATAAGGTCTGGCAGCCCATGTGTGCTGGCGATTCTGCTGACCCTTGTTGCCAGTGTTTTCTGATTGTGTTTGTCAATGTCGTATAAAGTAAAAACTGCCCAAGGGAAGCCTATATTCATCAGCCAGGGTGTCAAAGGGTTGTACCTCTCCGTCGCGGTAGAGGTCCCCTAGTGTTGTGATGTTGTGTTCTTCCTAGATGGTCACCCCCGCAGGGCTTGGTTCCCTAATATAACAGACAACCCTCTTATAGGTAGCTCCGGGGTGTTGGGCAGGGTGGTTCTAGTGCATTGTAAGCTACGCAACCAGCATTGTTTTAAAACTTGCACAGCCGGTGAAGCTGGATGATGCCGCCCCAGGGGTTCAGTAGGATACGCAGCAAACTATGATAGAGTGGGGTGTTTTGTTGCCTGTCCCTAACAGGTTGAGATCTCTCATGCAGCCATTGTGCAAACCATTGGAGTTGACTAGCCAGATAATATAATTCTACGTCCGGTGCCGCTAGCCCTCTGTGGGGCACTGAAGTTTCGTCAGGGTAATTGTACACCACCCATTTTTCCATATTAGTCCTGTCAGTATAGAGTTAACTTCCCGGAAGAGGGACCCAGGGAGGTCAAAGGGCAGGGTGACAAAAAAATAGTTCAGGCGAGGCAAGGCCACCATCTTAACAATGGTGACGCAGGCCGCCACTGAGAGGGGGACAGTTTCCCAAAATGCTGCATCCGCCCTAAGTCTCCAAAGTGCCCCATCCACGTTGCCCTCCAGTAGGTCATTGGGCTCATGGTATATCTGTATGCCTAGGTATCTGAAGTGTGGATGATAATCAAGAGAGACCCTGGAGGCCAAGCTGGAGGTGGGCAATGCTGCAATGGGAATATGCGGGGCTTCTGACATTTTATGTGTAGCCTGATAAATCCCCAAAACGCTCAAGTAAAGCTATTGCCCCCCTCAGCTCATGATTGGCGTTATGGAAGAAGAGCACCATGTCATCCGCATAGAGTGTGATTTTATGTGCACGTCCATCCTCATCCAACTCTCTGTAGTGATTTCCAATTCTCGCTGCCTGCGCCAGAGTCTCCACAGCTCCTGCAAATAATAAGGGGGAGAGAGGGCAGCCCTGCCTCGTTCCTCTTCCCACATCATAGGGCTCAGATATAGTGCACCCTGTCTTTACTCGGGCCGTAGGGGCGGTATAGAGCAATTTCATCCATTTGATAAACCCCTGCCCCAGTCCCATCGTCTCCATTGGTTCATAAAGATAATCCCAGCAAAGGCTTTCGAAGGCCTTTCAGCTATTGATTCCTATTATAACTGCATCCTCTGCCTCTGAGGATTGCTGCTGGAGGAGGGAGACCAACCTTCTGATGTTGATGGCTGTATTGTGGCAAGGGATAAAGCCGGTCTAGTCCGGGTGAATCAGTGTGGAAATATGACGAAGGAGGCATTTGGCAAGAATTCTACTCAGAATTTTATAGTCCATATTCACCATGGAAAGTGGGCTGGACGAGGGCACGCCCCTTGCGGGGAACCCAGGCTTTAGGAGCAACAATACTATGGCTTTGTTGGTGGAGGGGGATAGCGCCCCTATCTCAAGTGCTTCAGCATAGAGATCAAACAGTTTGGAGGCTATTGTGTCTCTATATGTGCTATAAAACTCTGCTGGGAGTTCATCCGCCCCAGATACTTTTCCTCTGGCCATTGTTAAAATGGTAGCTCTAATTTCTGGGAAGGTGATGAGATCCCCCAGGGTCAGGCCCTCCTGCACCGGCAGCCGTGGGAGCTTGAGGTCCTCCAGGAGCCTCAGTTGCGTGGGAGAGATGTGTTCACCTGGCAGGGCATATAACGAGGTGTAATATTCCACAAATCTGGAGTTTATCGCACCCTGTTGATATAATTGTCCCTCCCTCTCCCCCAATATCTTCAATATCCACTACTGGTGCGCTCCTGCAGGAGGGATTCGACAGCCACGTGAGGAGGGTGCCTTATCTGTCCCCATCCGCATGAGCTTGTATTATGTAAGCCCTATGGCCAAAGCACCCCAGCTTCTCAAACTAAGCTGCCACTTTCTCCCTGGTCTCCAGTAGCAATGGGCCAGAGTCTGGGTTATCTGGTCTGCCCCCGATTTGGAGCGCGTATTACAGTTTTGTGTTCCTCAAGTTCCCTCTCAAGTGTGCACCTAACCTCGACCAACTCAGCTATGCATCTGCCCCGATCACTGCCTTAAAGGCCTCCCACTCCGCCTCCCCGGAGGCTGCGGAGGTGTAATTGCCTGCAAAATAGGTTTGGATGGCCTCATCAATCGAGTGTCGGAAAGTGGCATCCTCCAGTGTCTAAACTCTGAACCACCAGCCCGGTAGAGGCGCTCCCTGTGCCACTCCATGGAGAGCAGTAGGGGATTGTGGTCCGATATTGTGTGACAGAGATATTCTGTAGTGCGAAGATTGCTATGGATGTCACGGGATGCCAAAAAGGCTTCCAGCCTGACATGTAGATCGTGGAGTCCAGAGTAGAACGAGTAATCTCACTCGTCTGGGTGCAGGTGTCCCCAATTCTGTTGCCATTCTTTGAAGGTCTTGGCTATTTGATGTATTAGCGAGTTAGGCAGAGAAGGGTGTGATCTGTCAAGAGCTATATTTGAGACACAGTTGTAATTCCCTCCTATCAAGGCTGCATAGGTTAGATGAGGGCTCAGTGTACTGGACACCGTAGCAAAGAAAACGCCCTGATCATGGTTGGGTTCATATATCCCCACTATAGTGATGTCTCTGCCTTCTAACCTTCCTCAGAACAGGGAGAAATGGCCCTCCAAGTCTATCAATTATTTTGTGGCCTGAAAGGGAACCCCTGGGCAAATCCATATCAGGGCACCCCTAGCAAACGCTGAGTAAGTGGTGGAGTATACTTGTCAATTCCATCTTTTTCTGATGGAATTGCATTCCTGGTTTGTAAGGTGTGTTTCCTGAATGATTGCTATGTGCACACCTCTCCTCTTTAAGTGGGAATAGACCTTGTAACGCTTGGACATGCTGTTCAATCTCCTGACATTCAAGTAATTAAGTTATACGTGAGGAAGGAAGCCATGGGTGGGGTCATTGTTGCCTAATATGTGTGCCACCAGATAGCTGTTGTCCTCTTCCAGCAGTCTCAGGAATACCCCTTATTACTACATAAGGTATGGAGTGAGCAGCTTCAACCCCAGTATCAATCCCTATAACAAACAAAACAACTAAATAACCAGCCTAACTCCCCTTCCCCAGGGCCGGGATAAGCAACGTCCCTGTCAAAAAGAATTCAACAGTCAAAATAGTGGGGTCTGGGTAAGGCGCTTTAGACAGATTCTCCCAGTGACACTCCACCCGCTCCGCCAGAATTATCAGAAGACACCTAGTCACGCTGCTGAGTGAGCCCGGCCCGTGCAAACGGGCCGGTGTTGTGATGGGCCGAGGGAGCTCCTCCAAGGCTCCACTTGAGATAAGCAGGGTCGGGCCCTCAGCAGCTGTACCACAAGTCAGTAGTACATACACTGGTGCCCCCTTAGGAGTCTCCAGCACCCAGTGGACATCGAAGGGCCCTAAGCACCAGGGCAGACATAAGACGTGATATAATCATACAATTTCATCAGATGTTCCGGGCATCACCGCTGGTGGTGGGTCCGTCGAGACCATAGAAGAGATCGAGGCACTTTCAGATATTGATTCTCAGTCCAGCAGATTATCTGTTGGTTGTGAGATGCTAGGGCTTATTCCACTAAGAGCTGCCGCCATCTTCATAGCCTTGCATTTCTCCTTTAGCGCTTGCCTGCATGACAGGCTGGTTTTCTGAAGTTTCCTGAAGGGCTTCCTGGGAAGGCCTTGTCTGCCCCCTTGGTCCTCTCTCGTAGGAGGGAGGTTTGTCTCCATCCAGTCCCATACCTGTTGAGGGGAAATTAAGAAGAGTGTGAAATTGTTGGCAGTTACACCGAGTTTTGTGGGTAACAACATGGCATATCAGGCCCCCAGATCTCTTAACTTCTTCTTGGCTTCGGTGAATGACGCTCTCTACCTTTGTGTTTCCTTTGTAAAGTACGGAAATGTCATGATGCAGCAGTCCTCGATTTTAATCTCTCTGCGCAGCTGTGCTTGGGCCAGGATATGATTCCGGTCCTTGAAGTGGAGCAGTTTGGTGATAACCGGCTGGGGATGGGCACCTGGTGAGGGAGGCCGAGATGGCGCCCGGTGGGCTCACTCACACGCAAAGTATAGGGACATGCCCTCAGGGACCACTTTCGTTCGGCAGTCATGTTCGCCGCTGTCCCTTCAATTTTTTCCAGACGGCCCACTATACATATGTTGCTTCTTCTTGCTCTATTTTCTGCGTCCTCAGCTCGCGCTTCAAGAATTTTTACTTTCCTCTCCTTCTTGGCCATGCAAATGTGATGGAAGTCCAGGTTAAGTTCATCCAGAGCCCACTCTTATGTGGTAACTCTGTCAGATAGCCTACGATGATTGTTTCTGAGGACACCCAGGTCAGTGGCTATTGTGTCAATAAATAGTTCTAATGCCTCCGTCGGAGGCGGCTATGGCCTGGAGAATGATGTCCAATGTGGTTTCTTGGGGAGAGCTCCAGGACGAGGTAGCAGGCCTGGATCCCCCGCTCGGGTAGTGTGGGTCCACTGAGTCATCTAGGTCCACCACATCTCTTTTTCTCGTGAATTTGCCCATGGCGTTCCATGCAGTAGGTCGTAGGGTGGTTCAGCATACCAGGCAGCAGGGGCCGTATCGCAGCACATGTGAGCCATGGGCCCCAGCAACCCCAGGTCTTCAATCGGCAAGCGCCCCAAGTCTCGCCACTCACCCCCCTACGCAGGGGGCATCCAGTGCATAGACTCAGGCATTTCCCAGCGGTCCGCAGCCAATGTCCCCACCACACCACAGAGTTGAGAAGTCAGAGGTGCGGGGAGACGGCACAAGCCCAGAGTACAAGGGCTGCACCACCATGCCCGTGTAGGGCTCACATTACTCCCACGTCTTAGTCCCCTCCTAGGGCCCACAGTCATCTCCTGGCTCCAGGCCCAACCAGGTGCAGGTTGCTCGCTGGGGACAGCTGGGGCGCACTTCATCAATGTCACCAGGGGCCCCAGCCTACTGCGGGCCCCCACAGATCACAGCCCCCAGGTCAGAGCCCCCTCCAGGTGGGCCCTTAGTTCTTCATCCTCTCCTCCGAGGGCCTGTCAGTTCAGTGTCCTCTGTAGCCCCCATGCAGGGACCACCCCCACAAGGAGCTCCTGTCCGTGGCCTGGACAAGTATCCCTAGGGTCTCAATAGCCAGAGGCAGCCGGAGGCCGAGGCAGCGAATGTGGCCAAGGCAGCAACAGGTCTGGTACACCCCCAGATCAAGCAGAACACCTACACCACCTCAGGGCCCCAAGCCCAAACAATTACCCCCTGGGTCTCAGCAGCCAGATGCCAAGGCAGCGGGGGGTCAATGCAGCAACGGGTCCGGCACAGTCTTCTCCCAGATCGTGCAGAACGCCTGAGCCACCTCAGGGACTGAGCTCCCTCACTCACCGGGAGTCCAAATGCCTGTAGAGATCTGGGCCATTCCAAAAGGTGGGCGGGGAGAACGATGGCCGTAGGGCAGCACAGTCTGGCTGTGGAGTCTCCTCGCCCAGTTCTCCCACTCCCGCTCCTACTGCCGATGTGTCTCCGATCTGCAATTGGCGCTCCAGTCATGGGCATGCTGGCAGCACACCACTTCTGTCCGTCGAGGGCCCTACTGGGTGTCCCGAGTCCTCGCCTTCAGGTCTGCAGCTCATTGTTCTCCACTCCTCTCAAGCAGGGGGCCCACCAATTAACTTCGGGCTCCCTCGTCCGTCGCCTCCGTCTCACCCCCCTCCTAGCTCAGCACTCCACTATCTGCTCCACTGCACACCACCATCTTGGCTGCCAGTGCTTCGGCCCAGGTAGTCCACCTCAGCTCTGATACGGCAAACCAGGGCTTGATTCCACTCCCCAGGTATCAGGGAGTGTGATGGTCTTGCCTCTGAATGGCTAGAGGGGCTCCTCATGCGATGGGGGGGTCTGTCGGGATTGCAGTGGATGGTGCCTATGGGCCAGGAATCTCATTCAGTACATAATACTCCATAGGCTCAGGCCACATCCCCCAGTGTCTCCCTTTATACTGTCCGTTTCTGCCTGCTGAGAAGTGGTGGTTGGACCGCCACAGTCACATTGGCGGTGTGCAACCTCATAATGTGTCCGACGGCAACAGAGGCTCCGCCAGCCTTGTGCTCCCTTGTGCCCACGGCGGTCTGTGCTGCCTGGCGGTGACGGCGGGACCGCTGCGGTCTTTGCTTCATAGGCCAGCATGACTCATAATATGCGGGTCTGACTGCCAATGCCGCCATGGCGATACACGAACTGTCAAACTAGGAATGAGGCCCTTAATATTGGGCTTTGTATGTCATACACTCATGGTTTTCAAAAGCAGTTATTCCCACAGCATTCACACTATTCACATTGGCACAGTTGACAGTGAAAATTAGAGCAAAACACAACCTACCCAACATAACATGGCAGCAACAAAGATGATGATTTCCCCCCCATAACTGAAGTGCTCATTTAAATATCTTCATGCTACATACACAAGTGGACACAGTGAATATAAAAATACAGTAAATATTAATTTAATGTGATAGAGACTTCTAGCTACAGATTCCTTATCTTTGAATTTCCCAGGCGTCAGACTGGATAAGGAAACGTTTGCTTGAGCAGTACCCCTGCACGCTGCTGGATGGCTTTGTTCAGTTCCTCGCACTATCGTTGGTGCCAGAAGTGACATCACGGTCACCTATAAAGGCGCCACCTAGACATGTGGACCTCAGGTTTTTTATTCCGCACCAGTTAGTGCTGATCCGGAGAAGGGCTACCGCTGTCTCTTTTTGACAAGTTTTTTTGACTTTTTGTCAACTATTTTTTTGTAAGTGTGCGAGAATGTCTTCTACAAAGGCAGGATTCAAACCATGTGCCACCTGTCACCACGCCATGTCAGTTACAGGCCCCCACTTGCTCTGTTTGTGGTGTCTCAAGTATGACCAAGATTTGGAGGCGTGCTCGGACTGCCGGTCCATGGCACCAAAGACTTTGAGGGATCGGGCACTAAAGCTGCTTGTGGCCCAACGGTCAATGACAGCCACTGTCCTCCTAGGAGATCTCGGTCCCGATCGAGAAGAAGGTCGTAGGGCCGCTCCAGGAGCCCGAAGTCCTCTTCATCACACTCGAGGTCCTGTGGACATTCGGGGAAGAGGCACAAGAAGAAGTCTAAGTGGACTTTAAATTCGCCTCATCCGTCAGCCGACGCGACAAGTGAGGAACGTAGGCATTTCAGGCACATTTCTGCAAAGCCATTATGGAGCTGTGGAGTTCGGAATTACAAACTCCCAGACAATAAACTCAATATGGCTGCACTGCACTTACAATGTCTAAGAATGGGCTTAAACACTGTAGGGGCATATTGCTCATGCAGCTATGCCCTCACCTGTGGTACAGTGCACCCTGCCTTAGAGCTGTAAGGCCTGCTAGAGGGGTGACTTACCTATGCCACAGGCAGTGTTTTGTGGGCATAGCACGCTGAAAGGGGTGTCATGTCGACTTTGCGCTTTTCTCCCCACCAGCACACACGAGCTGCAAAGGCAGCATGCATGTGCTCAGTGAGGGGTCTCCCAAGGTGGCATAATACATGCTGCAGCACTTTAGGACCTTCCCTGGCCACAGGGTTCTTGGTACCATGGGTATCTTTTACAAGGGACTTAACTGTGTGCCATGGCTGTGCCAATTGTGAAAACAAAGGTACAGATTTTGAACCAGAGCACTGGTGCTGGAGCCTGGTTAGCAGGATCCCAGCACTCTTCCAGTCAAATTTGGCATCAATATCAGGCACAAAGTGGGGGGTAACCATGCCAACAGTGACACTTTCCTACATTCTGCTAGCCTAGCAATGTGGTCGGTGAACACTGCATGCCTGTTGGGCCATTATTTCCATACCTTTTGGGATACGGTTGCTCAAGTGCTGCCACAGGACCAGGAGGAAGCCCGGGCCATCCTCTCCCAAGCTCTTAAGGATGGGAGAGATGCAGCAAAGTTCACCATCAAGTGTGGTTTGGACATGACTGACTCTCTAGGATGTCATGGCCAACCTCAAGGACATGCCCTTCGATGGGACTGGTCTCTTCGGAGAGAAGGCAGCCTCGGCACTGGAGCACGTCAAGCACTTCCTGGCTACGGCCAAGTCTGTGGGCCTTTCAGTGACACCTTGCCCTCAGGCTGCCTTTTGCCCCTTTTGTGGCTACAGAAGGGGTGCCACATCCAACCATCCTTATGCCAGCCACTGTCCTGTGCAGGCTCCCCAAGCTGTGCGAGGACGTGGATGCGGTGCATTCTGACCATGTGGGTCTGGTAGCCAGAAGTCGTCCCCCACCAATCCCCCAACAGCTGCTGCCTCTAAGCTCTCCTAGTCTGGTTCTGCAAGACCAAGGATGCCCAGTTGGAGGGAGAATCCAACCTCATCTGCCACTTCATTGGCAGTCCATTACATTGGACAAATGGGTCTTGCAGATCATTCAGAGGGGCTACTCTCCCCCTTTTCAATCTTTCCCTTCCCCTATACCACCAACACAAGAATGACTGGGCTAGGATCATCTTTCTCAGCTCCGAGAGGAAGTTACAGCTCTCTTGGCCAAGACAGCTATAGAAAGGGTTATAATATCAAAAGTAGGCAGTGTTTGTTATTCCTGCTACTTTCTGATTCCCAAAAAAACTTTACCCTATTGTAAACCTGCAAACCATCAATATCTTCCTCAGAAAGGAAAAATTTAAGATAGACACTTTGGCTCAGGGCTTGTCTGACCTAGACCAAAGAGGCTGACGGGTAGTGCTGGTCGCGCAGGATGTGTATTTTCACATTCCCATCCTGCCTGCCCAAAGGCGTTTCCTGTGGTTCAAGGTAGGCCACGAGCACTTCCAGTTTACCATGCTCCCCTTTGACCTTACCAGCGCCCCTCGGGTGTTCACCAAGCTGATGGCAGTGGTTGCAGCTCATCTGCGCAAGTCAGGGGTTTCAGTCTTCCCCTACCTAGATGACTGGCTGTTCAAGGTGGGCTCACCCCAGGCTGTCATCTCCCATCTCCAGACTAGGGCAAACCTCCTGTATTCATTGGGGTTCACTATCAACGTGCTGAAGTCGCACCTGACTCCTGCTCAGATGCTCCCTTTTGTCAAAGCCATTCTGGACACAGTGCAGTTTCAGGCTTATCCTCACGAGCAGTCATTCAAGGATATTCAGGTTATGATACCGAAGTTTCAGCCTCTATCCTGGACTTTGGTGAGAATGACTCTGAAGCTGCTGGACCTCATGGCCTCCTGCATCCTGCTGATAAATCATACCAGATGGCAAATGCGGGCTCTGCAGTGGGACCTGAAGTTACAATGGGTGCAGCATCAGGGGAATCTCTTCCACATGGTCCAGATCTCAGAGGGAACTGCAAAAGACCTGCAGTGGTGGCTGACGAACTGCAGTTGGGTCAAAGGCAGACTCCTCTCTCTTTCCCACCCAGATCGGACAGTAGTGACAGTTGTATCACTCCTGGGAGAGGTGGAGTTCAAAGGACTCTGGTTTCCGGCCGAACCAGGACTCCACATCAACTTACTGGAGCTCTGTGAGATTCGGTTAGCAATAAAAGCATTTCTTCCCTCTGTCAAGGGGAAGTTGGTGTAAGTGTTCACGGACAACACAATGTCAGCGGTTGTGCGTGTTGGAGTTTCCAAGGCGGCACTCGCTCGGAAACGCTATTCGGTCCGAGTGGAGTTCAGGCCTCCTGTATGCTTTTCTGCCCACACCACTTCTGCCCAGAGTTCTCAAGAAGATCAGGAATGACCGGGCCCAAGTCATTCTTGTGGTTCTGGACTGGGCATGGAGAGTCTGGTATCCCGAGCTTCTGAAGATGAGCATCCATCCTCCAATCAGGCTGCCCCTTCGGAAGGATCTTCTGTCACAGCAGCAGGGGAGGGTCCTTCACCTGAACCTGTTGACTCTCCACCTCCTTGCATGGAGATTGACTGGTGAGAGTTGATAGTTTTTGACCTTCCTTCTGAAGTCTATCAAGTTATATTTGCAGCCTGGTGACCTTCTACCAAAACAGTATATGCCTGCTGTTGGCAAAAGTTTCTAAAATATTGCACAGAAAAGTCTATTGATCCTCTTTCTGCCTCACTTTCTGACATTATTCTCTTCATTCTTACCCTTGCCCAGCAGGGCTCTGATCGGGGCACTTTTTAGGGTTATCCGTTTGCTCTGCCGCCTTCCTATGGCTGCCTGACCAACCCTCTTTATTTAAGTCCCCTATTGTAAATAGGTTTCTGAAAGGTCTTGTACATATGTTACTTCCTTTGCCCTTCATCATGCTCCAGTGGGACTTGAACCTGGTACTCATGAATCTCATGTGATCTCCTTTCAAGCCTCTACACAATTGTCCCTTCCTGCTGCTCACCATCAAGACAGCTTTTCCTAGTGGCAATAACATCTTCCTGGAAGGTGAGTGAGCTGCAGGCTTTATCATTCAAGTCTCCTGTGTTCCCCGACAAGGTGGTGCTTCGCAACCGGGCCTCTTTACTTCTGAAAGTGGTGATCCCATTCCATCTTGGGCAGTCTGTTACCGTGCCCACCTTTCACGCTTCTCCACATATCTCTAAAGAAGAGGAGCGACTCCACCGACTGGACCCTAAAAGAGCTTTGTCTTTCTACGATGATTGCACAAAAGAGATCTGGGTGGAGGAGCAAATCTTTCTGGGGTATGTTGGAGTGAAAAAACGTCGGGCAGTAAAGAAACAGACCATTTCACGCTGGGTTGTTCTCTGTATCAAAATCTGCTATGCCCTAGCTACAAAGCAGCCTCCTGAGGTCTTAAGGTCCCATTCCACCAAAGGAATAGCAGCAACCACAACGTTAGCTTGTGTAGTTCCAGTCCTGGACATCTGCCAGGCAGCAATACAGGCGTCCCTGCACATGTTTCTCAAACACTACTGTCTGGTCAGTCAGGTCCGCAGGGACGGACATTTCGCCTGTTCAGTCCTGCAGGACTTTGTAGTTTAGAAAATATGTTCCGCAGCCCACCGTCATTAAGATATCGCTTGGGTATCTATTCAACGGTAAGGAATTTGCAGCTCTAAGTCTCTATCAGATCCACAAGTTCTAGCAGAGGCAATATCTAGCTGCAGATTCCTTACAGACCCACCCATGCCTCCCTGCTCTGCGGACAGATTTCTAGGTCTAAGGTTGTTTCCCTTTCAGAGCCCTAGTTTTGACACTCATCTGTCAGTTCAGTTTATGGCTCTACGCCTCTGGTGTGGAAAGTCGTGAAAAGTAACTGACGTCCTCAGCCAGGGTGTCATCTCTATAGGTGAACACGATGTCACTTCTGGTGCCAGCGAAGTCGATGTCACCATGAGGAACTGAATGAAGCCACCCACCCAGCGGCGTGCAGGGGTCCTGCTCACACAAAAGTTTTCGGATCCAGTCTGATGCCTGGAAAATCAAATGTAAGAAATTTGCAGCTAGATATTGTCTCTATCAGATAATGCATTACCGAAGATATGTAGCTTATTCTTCAAGTTCATGTAAGAAGAACTGAATGCACCAGAGGAGGTGTCCAAACAGTAAGAATAGAATGCTCACAGTGGAAGACAGTGGGAGGTCTGGGTTTCTCGCAGATTTTTTTAGAGTTCAGAAATGTAAATACTGACTGAGAGGACAGCAATAGGCTGGATGTTTTTAGAAGGATAGTTATGAAAACCTATTAATAAACAATTTCACCACTTTTGGTGATCCGAAAGGCTTATACAAACAAGCCCAGTTCTCAAAGCTGAAGATATAACCCCTCCGTTTGTAGCATGGTTTGTTTTTGTATGAATTATTTTTTTATCTCTGTTGACTTCTAGAAAGAGACGATGACTTAAGTCAGTGGTTCGTAACCTGTGGTCCAGGCACCCCTTTGGGTCTGCGAAGCGATCTCAGGAGTCCGCGACTGCTTACAAAATTAAATAATATTAAGAGATTAATAAAGTGAATATAAATACAGTGGCTAAATGAACAACTGGAGATTTTCAAACATACTGTAAATGTCAAGGAATTTGAAATTGAAGGCTTAAAACTAAATTAGTAACCTGAGATTGATTTGTGGGACCAGTGCAGGTGCATCAAATAGAATATAGCATGGACAATGTGTGGCTTCAATTGAATTTAGAAAAGCTCCAACCTTCCTATGAAAATTCTTTTTTTTTTAATTGTTTCATTTATACTTATTTGCAAGTTAAATAAAATGTATTATCGTTTGTGTATGTGTTTGATGAATGCTTGTTTCTGTATTTTCTGGGTATTGTTTTTCAGTTGAAATCATCTACAATATTTAGGTCGGGGTTCTCGGCTTCCAGTAACAGGGTCACTGCCAATAAAGCATCCAGGTTGGGATGCAAGGCTAGCTGGGATTGGAGAGTTTTGCTGCTCCTTCCCTCTTACCGTGGCAGGCAGATATCTGATTAAGCCAAGTTAAAGGTCAAGTCCTGCAAGGTAATAGTGTGGGAACCAAGCAATTGTGATATTTGAATTAGAGATATCTTCATACGCATAAATAGCCAGTTACATGAATGAGAGGGACCCATTCCCAAGGTTGGGCAAGGTTGATCTAAGCAGGTCACCTTGATATGCTTGATATGGCACGACACTGGGAGAGGGGGTGAGAGAGACCAGATGAGTGGGTAAGATACTATGTAGAAGTGGGGCGTGAGGGGTTGTCTCTTTTGTGCCTACCTTTCTGGCAAATGTCAGATACATGCTGTGATGTAACGTCGAGGTTTCCGCGTCTGCTTCACGTGCAACGGAACACCATTGCCAATGTTGAAAAGCATTACTCGAAACCTAAGGGTTATTTACGAGAGCCTGAACTGACATAAAATACTTTTATAGTTGACGAATTATGTAATTTCCGTCGCACAATTATCAAATAATTATCAAATTACTCAGATTACTAGCATGCTAAGAAATCATTTGGAGTATTCAGTAAAAGCAAAACAATTTATTTCTTTGTGGTGTAGTTGTCTCTGCACGTACTTTATTTTGGTTTTTATCTCACATGGTAAAAGGCCCTGTAGAACAACAAAGCACGAAAAGGGCAGTCTCTTTTTCCAGTGCCAAAAATACCACCCTAAAGCTTGTTCAGACACAAAAATTACCGCGCCTTCGCATTTGGCGTGCGTTTATCAAATTCTTTCCAAAGGTCTAGTTATTCCTGTGCTGGAAATGGACAAAAGGCAGTTGTTTTTCAAGATAAAACGTAAAGGGAACCTATACAGCTCTCCCCGGCGCACCATCAGGTTAGTGGCCTATGGCAATACTGCAGATCAGTCCATCTCACAGAGAGGGAGGGGGAGGTTTTCCCACAGGAAGTGGAAGGGGAAAAGAGCCAGATGACACAGGCTTTAACCTGGCGCTGCTTGTTGACCTCAGAGGGCGCACTGCGAGCCATTGATTAAAGTTTGTGTGCAAACAGCTCCTTCTGCTAACCCTTTTCTCAAGCCACAGGAACCAGGCTTGTCACAATGATCCCATTGAAGTGCAGGGAAGAAAGCGGCAGCCAGGTTGGCTTCAGTCCTACAGTTGTTGTTTAATTGTGTTTATTTTTTCAAACTGAAGAGAAATTGGGACCATGTATTTTCAGGCCGTACCCTGAGAGGAACAAAACATGTGCTTTTAACATAATATAATTTGGGCAAACTCTACACCTATGAATGAATCCTTGTTTAATGCACACGCAGCCACTCAGGAATTTATCTGTAGTATTTTGTTAAGTTGAAGACTGAAAATGACAGATATAAGCATGTGTCAAGCACGTTGATGCAATTTAACATGTTAAAATCTGTGGCACCAGAGAGACCACATATCGAATCCAGCATTTAGTTCTTTTTTAAACTTTTTTTTAAATTTGATCAGCTCAGCTCACAAAGAGGATGGTGAGTTCGCAGTCATTTTTATGCACCAAACAGTGCTGGGTGAAACCAAAAGGTTAATATCATTAAAAAGAAATCCCCATTTATATTTAAGATTTGATTTTAGTGGTGAGGTTTCTGTGTTTTAACCAAAGAGCACCGTGACACTATATTCAATTGATGTGAACGACATCTCCCAGAATGCAAAAGAGCATGAAAGGTCAGTCCAGGACTGGAACCTGATGTCACTGGTGACATAGACCCTATTATTTACAAACGTGTAGGCATCTGAAGATACCCATTTGAGAAGCCATTTAAAGCACACTCCGATGTAATTCATGTGCTGCACAATGCCGAACTTACTACATGTTTCTCAATACCATGACGTTTCCATTTTTAGCGTTGGAATTACTGGATCTTAATATTCCAGTTTTGCTGTTTTGGTTTTTAAGCTGTGGAAAGCAAGAGGTAGATGAGAATTGCGACTATGGCTTGCAGGAGATTTATTTGTTTACCAGACTACTCCTTGTCACCAGCATAAAACTCTTCCAGTTTTGGGTTTTACTTTTAAAGATGATTGTTTTAAAGTGTGTTAGTCTAATTTAGTCACTTGAACTGACCAGGACTCCAACTCTCAGAATGCATTGATGTGTTAACTGAAATCCCAAAACGGGAAAAAAGATGTCCCAGTGACGCCCTGTTATGATGCTTTCTCGGTCTTACAGTTTCACTTCTATCTTTCCAGATAAGGTATAAACTCACAGCATGCTAAGTGCCTTTGGCTAAAAAGTGAGGACTATCATGACCATGGAGTCACTTGCCAGCAGCAGCAGCAGAAATGTATGCAAACACTTAAAAGTATTAGCACTGATCATCAACTCAGTTAGAGAGCAAAAATATAAAAGTATTAACCATCCCTGGGAAGCAGTTACCTTTATGGCGGTTTTGGCTGTCATGACGAGGTGTGTATGTCTGGCCCAATCTAATCCTACAATGTACAGTAATGCTCTCCAATAGTGTCATCATCATTATCTGTGATTTGAACATCTTGGTAGATGTCCCTTCAAACATATATCACCAGAGCTTGATTAAAGGTATGGACACCCTTGGATCCAAACAAGTGATCACTGTTTCAACACATAATGAAGGCTACCATTTGGACCTCTTATTTAGTTACGTACCAGATCATCAGGTTCCCAGCATCTATCAGCTATCCTTGTCAGACCAATCCGTAATCAAGTTCTCTAAAGACAACCTGCCGGTTATTGGCAGTCTGTTGTAGTATTGGTCCTTGATGCAACCTGAATAAACTATAGCTCAAAGCCCTCCGTTAGTCACTACAGGATATCTCAAATCCACCTCTCAGCAATCCTAAAGACATACTGGACCATCTGAATTCATAGTTACAGAGGCTCTTGACCCATTTGCCCCCTCCACAGTCAGGCACTGTTGTTAGATTTAGAGAGAGAATTGTTATACAGATAACTTGTGTCAAGTGAAAAGGCAAGGTTGAGTGCTAGAAAGACAATGGATCAAAATCAAACCTCCCTCTAATTGTACTAACTACTGTGTTTGTGTCAGAGGCTATGGATCTACTTTTTCAATGCAAAAAAAGAAGCTCTATATCATTGAGCCTTCTAAATAACTTTTCCACATCTTTAAGGAACTATTATCAGGTGGTACTTTCCCCTTTTCCCCTTCTGCCTTCAGGGATAACCTCCTGGTATGCTTCACCAATAAAAACGATTCCCTGAGGGTCCAAATGGTCAAGTCCATCAAATACACCTCAGTGCAAATTCATCCATCTCCACACCCACCTAGTGATGCACCCTCTAGGAGTTTGTGGCAGCCAAGGAATCCAAAATCAGAAATACCCTAGCCTCCTTCAAGATGATCTCTCCATCTTGGTGAATTGCGAAAGCCTGAGTCACCAACATTCACCTCCTAGCATTATCATCCATCATCACCAATCTTAAAAACGGTCCTTAACAAGTGAGGAAATCCCCAAGTACTTTAAATATTAAATTGTTATATCCATCTTAAAGAAACTTTAGCAGATCCTGATATCATAACCAATTACAGAACCATCCCAATTCTCCTCTGTGTTTCCCAGGTACTCAAAAATGTCCTCTCACTTTAACTCTCCTCTCTTTTAGAGTCTAGTGGCCTCCCAATGACACCCAGTCTGGATCAGGGCACCATGTGCACTGAAACCACATAATTAAACATTAAAGAAAAGCTCCTCTCGGCCCGCGACTAAGGCTACCTCTGTGCACTGATACTACTGCATCTATCTGCCACCTTTGACACCATCGACCACCAGGTACTCATTTACAGACTGGCAACCTCACCTGGAATCCATGTACTGCCCTCAAATACTAATAAAGAGTAATGAATTACTACAAAAGAATAGTTGATTTAGCAGAGGGACTGTTGATGTAATAGAAATCTGTCTCCAGACAGGAAATTAATTACTGTGATCAGATAAACTAAGCAAAAGTATGACGATAGTTGACCACAGTTGGATACTGAAACAGGAAGAAAGATCGTTCTTAAATAGGGAGATTTTATTTAAACACCTGCTAGAGACTTTGACTAATGAAAATGACCTAGAGTATTGTGGATTAAGACCACATCTTATCCCATGTAGGAAACAGACATGGATGGAAAATTATAGCAATACCTAAAAATGTAAAAGAAACTGGCATAGGAGATGGACGTTGAAACTGAGATCGGGGTAAGCACCCCAGTCCATCAGCTGTAAGCTAGGTAAAGTCACATACAGCCTGTTAAAGGATCAGTAATGTGCCCATTGTGCAAAAATGGACCCTGCACACTGATCCATCCAATTGTATTTTATAGAAACTTTCTGCAAGTAAGAATCCATGCCTTACTTTCTGTAATTAGAGATTTGGATATTAGAAAAAATGATGATTTGCTTATCACTTATTGTTAATACTAGAACAGATGATGTTTAAAAAAATATCTTTCATACTCTTCCTTTGATCTAATAGTGGAAAACAATGTACCCATATGATAGACCACTAGATAAAATCTTGAAGATAATAGTAAAACTTACAAGCTATGTTGCCATCTTGATAAGAGCCTAAAATAATATAAATCCAGTTTAAAACAAAAAGAAAGTAACTTACTTTACATAATATCTGATACTGTTTCGATCCTAATTCATTTGATATATTATCAGCTGCTTAACTGTTAAGGTATTGTCCTGAGCAAAGCTTCTAGTTAACATACGGTTGGAAGACGTTAGGTATATCCTTTTAAATATTTTTTTTAATCTGTTTTATATGATTAGGCTGTCAGCTATCGGTAACAGTTTATCGGAATTTGACGAACAGACTTTATGCAGGATGCATGTAACATGAATATTGGAGAAAGTAATGTGTTTTATATATAACCAGCTGCTTAATTGGTAAGCTATTTTTCTGAGGAAAGTTGATTAATTAAGCCGAAGAGGGAATGCCGATATGCTTTTTTTTTTAGATAATTGTAATTCCTTTTTATATAATTGAATCAAGTACTCTTGTAAAATCTTTTGGTTTTTTTAATGAGTGTTTTGCCAAGCTAGCATTATATCAAACAAAATAAAAACTTGAAACTTGAGTCTCTCCTTTACACTCCTCAGTAACGTTGATCAGATGCTAGTTCTGTCAGTAGAATAACCTATCAGGAAGTCTGAGTTCTAATAAATAAGCAAGGCCTATATTTTGATAACTCATAATTTTTATTTAGCAGGCTCGAGTTCAGATGCTCCCTTTTAGGTAACTGAAGTACCTAAAGGACAGGTCAGGCTGTGCTTGCTGTTTTCTGCCACTTGGTGACTTAAAGGCGCAGTGACACTTCGTCACCCACCTCTTGCACTGCGTCAAGTTGTTGTCAGTGGGCACGCATGCCCCTCATATTCCATATTATTCTGTTATCAGTTAGATTGCCAATATATCTTGTTACTTTTATTTGTCTTTTCTACTTGAAAAGCTAAGCTTAGTACCTCTTGGCCCTCTAGTCAGTCTGCACAGGGGGCTATATGAGGCATGTGTATGGGCCCTAGTCGTCATCAGTTATCTCCATTACATGCCATTCTTATGGGGCCCTCATGTTGTTTTGTGGTCTTGGTTTGTCTCCCGACCTCTTGTACTCTTGACTTCCACTGCCTTACTGCATGGATGAGGGCCTAGATGAATCTTCCTAATATTTGCTTGAGGCCTTCTTTGGGCTCAGCTGATGCTCTGCTTCCCCAACAAAGCCTCCATGAGTCACTCCTTTTCTGGGCCTGCCCCACACACTTCCTAGGGTCCTCTGACTGCCTCCTCAGTAGGCGCCTAAAGCTACTCATCCATTACACCTGCAATCTTCAGCACTTCCAGGACATTAGTGTGTGCTGGCCCTCTTTCTCACGGTGTGTTGGGGTGGGCGTCCTCTGTTTCTAAGATTCCAGCAGGACACCTTTGTGTGCCTTCAGTAATCCCCTCTGACTGCAGGATTGTGTGGATGTTTGCTGGTGGACTCTGAGGCATGGACGCTCTCCGATGGACTCTGAGGCACCCACCATCCATAGGTGGCGACAGAGCAGTGCCATCATCTTGGGACATGCGTACATACCTATAGACCTGACTGAGGTGGGAGACTCCCAATTTTTTAAGCCAAAATGGCTATGTTTTAGATGTCTCTCGACTAAAATTGCCTAAACTTCAATATAAACTAATCTGGAAAATACATTCCTCTGATTTTTTTTTTTTAATCTTCCACTCTCCACATTGAAAATATTGGCATGTATGGACATGGCAGTTGGAGGTGGTATTAGCCTGCACTTGCCCTATATGTGTCCCTGGCACTCCACCTGCAACGTTCACGTTTGTTGGAAGCTCTGTATTACTCAATGGGAGGTCTACCGGTAATAGTTTAGCAACTCTCCTCACTTTCGACTCATTTATTAAGTGTGAAATGGCCTGAGTGAGTCCATGTTCATGTGTACCTGTAATCTGGTGCTTGAGCCTGCCCCGACCCCTTAGATCTCGCTCATAGATTACTCTGACAAGAAGCTTGTGCTTATGCTATTAAAGGTTTGCTGCCTGGTGCCTCAGGTTTGGTTGATGGAGAAGGAAGGGTCCGTTCAGGGGGTTGCTACAGTTGTGATATTACTCTTATAAGAAAGGGTATGCAGTGGGACTTGGTACATGACCTCGTATGACGATACTCTGTAATGACTATTCTGACCTATATAATTATACATTGTAACAACTTTTGACTAAAGCAAAAAAGAATGTTAGAATAAATGTCAACATGGCAGCCCAACACCTCGTGCCCGCTCCACTGACCCTCAACAGCACTGGAGGTTGTGAAGCTCGCGGCAAGTTCTCTGCCTCTTCTATGACTGCTGCTCTCCCTCATATGCCGGGAGAGACAGGTCGCGGACATTCGAGGGATAGCAGCCGAGCCGAGAATCAAGCGAGCTGGTCCAGACACCCTCCCATCTTATTCAATGCCTGAAAAATGGCCCAATTGGCAGGCTTCTGTGACTCTTTCAAGATTGGGTACCACATGAATGCAAAGGACACTCAGGCCATTTTTAAGTAACAAATGATCTAGGCATCCTACCTGCACTATCCAATGGTATCTCTCTCACATTCACTGGTGAGTGCAGAGTAACAGGTTAACCTAAATGGTGAAAAGACAGAAATTGTGCTCTTTACTTCTGCCAGTCTGTACCCACTTCCCATTCTTTGGTCTGTGGAATTAATTGGGATCTGCTCATGCCCTTGTGAACAACGCAGCCTGGATGTGATCTTCGACAGTGATGTCTCATTCTCCTTGCAAATAAATGCGGTTTGCAAAACTGCATTTGTTCACCTTTTGTTAACCAAGAGGGCTCCTACCATTGTTTCATTGCTTTCTGAAAATTGCCTTGATACTTCCTGTGGTGTTGCCCCATCTGGTCTACTGTAACTGCTTCTTCACAGTCCTCACTCACACATCGTGTGCCAAACTCCAGTTACAAAATCATGATGCTCCACTTGTGTTTGGACTTAAGTGCCATGATTATGTTAGCCCTGCTCTGTGATCTCTTCACTGACTCTTTTAAGGAAAGTGTGTCTGTGGAAACACCGTCTATCGCACAAGGTTTTACACCACGACACTCCGAGTTACACTGGCAGCAGCTTTTTTCCTTATCAACCGACCCAGAGTCTCAGGTCAGCTGATGAACGCCTGCTGTCGCCCCCTCAATTCAGATATAAAAGATACGGATGTCATTGCCCTACTTCATCAGGGTACCCTTCCCTGGAACTTACTCCCTAGTCACAAATTCAGGAAATCCCTGAAGATCAGCATTTTCTCCCTGGCATAGGGATAACCCCAATATCTGAGTTAACCTAGCCCAGTGATCAGTCTTCTAAGACAGGACTTCACTTTACACCTATGGACTAGGCATCTGCTTACCCACGTCTTTGTCTTTGTTATCTCTTTAAAGGAACATTTAGAAGCCTTTGTAGAGGAAGTTCTCATGGACTCGCATTTACTTCAGATTTCTTTGGTCACAAATCTACTATCACTCCTTGAGCGCCCTGAGCCCACCAACTGGGTGATTAGCAGTGCTAAACAAAAGCCCTACTTAAATTAATTATTTAAGTGTGCACTTTAAGTGGTGTAAATGGTTTTCCTTTGTTATTTTGTACATCTGCAAAAGCTTTCATAATAGGGCCGTATAGTTTATATGCTTCATGTAATAATTCACTTGGATCGAAAAACACAATGGGATACAGTCCAAGGACATAAATGATGGCAAAAGTAGCAGCTGTTATACTGGTTTGCACTTTGGAATCCATGGGACTAAATGTGCTAGCTCTGGTATCAGAATCATGAAAGCAGCAGAAGAAACAAAAAATCAAACATCTCCAAAGCTGTTTATTTTCCACTGCTTGCTTACCTTTTCCTAGTCGGTCAGCAGTTAATAAGAACTCTCAAAGTTCTGCCACATCTATCACAGCCTCCAAGGGTTGAAAGCAAGCCACCACACTCCGTTTTTTCCTATCTCTATCTCATGAGAGGGGCATGGTATGGCTACTCCAGGCTTTAAAATGAACTATTAGCTTCCCTTTTATACTATTTCAGTTTTAATGCCACAAGTGAAGTAACAGTGCTTAAGTCAGCGCTCGGTCTGTTTTATGTGTTGGTCCTGATATGTGCTTCAGTAGAGTCCCTAGTGGTCCCTTTTTTTCCTTCTATATGTGTGTGCTTACTCTGTATTGGGCTGATAGCTCTAGTCATTTCCCCTGCAAGTGGGAGGAAAGAAGGCATTCACAGTCTCCCTGGGCTGCTACCTCTGCTTGTCCCTTCTATGTTGGTGATATGGCAAGACATTGGCAGATCTTGTGATTTAATTGCTGTAGAAACAGATCTGAGCAGCTAGCCCTGGTCAATTGCAAAGACTGCCTGACCTGAAACATGGAGATGAGAAAATGCAGTGAAAAGTGCAAAGGTCTACAGCACTCCTCACTGCTTCACTCTAGGCCACTCTACTCCTCTCTACACCACTCCACTCTATCCCAGCCCACTCTACTCTATGGCATTCCACTCTATGACACTGTACTCCATGCCATTCTATGCAACTCCTCTCTGACACTTTGCTCCCCTCTACTCTATGCAACTTCACTCCACTGTACTCCACTCTGTCACTCTGCTCTACTACACTCTATGGCACTTTACTCCACTCTGTGCTTCTCTAAGACACTCATTGCTATATCAGTGTATGCCTCTCTGCTACACTCCACGCCACTCCACTCTATGCCACAGTTCTCTGACACTCTATGACAGTCAGCTCCACTCTAATCTAGGCCATTCTACTCCACTCTACAACACTCTGTGCCACTCCACTCTACAACACTCTACTCCATGTCACTGTACACAATTCCACTCTATGAAACTTCAGGCCATGCCATTCCACTTCCTTCCACTCTACACCACTCCACTGTACCACATCTTACTCCACTCTCCACTTTATTCCATTCTACAACACTTTACTCCACTCTACACTACTCTGATGTTCCAATCTATGCCCCGTCCACTCTACATCACGCTTCTCTGACACTCTACTTTACCTCATGCCACTCTGCGCCATTCTACTCTGACCTCTCTGACCTCTACACCACTCTATGTCACTTAACTGTAGGCTACTCTATTCCACTCTGTGCCACTCCACTCTGTGCCACTCCATTCTACGACATTGTATGCTGGGCCACTCTATGTCACTCTATTCCACATCCCGACCCAACACTCTGTGCCCCTTTAGGACACACTATGCCCCTCCACTATGTGCTCCTCCACGACCCTCCACTTTAAAACCTTTCGAAACACTCGACAACAGTCCCCACCACTCTACTCCATTCAACTCTATTCCACTCTGCACCACTCTACTTTGCTCCACTCTACACCCCTCTACAACATGCCACACCACTCAGACATTCCTCAGTATTCTACACCATTACACTCTGTGCCTCTCTACTCTCCTTTGGACTGTACTCCATTCTACTCCACTCTACATTTTACTCCACCCTGTGACATTTTACTCCACTGTAATCTACTTCACTCTAAACCACTCTGCTCTGCAACACTCCACTCTGCAACATTTCACTCTATCCCACTGCACTCTACGCCACTCCACTCTGACATTCAATGCTGTGACATTCCACTCTGTGGTACTCCACTGTACAACACTTTACTCCCCTCCACATCCCTCCATTCTATGCCCCTCCACTCTGCACCCCTCCAATCTATGCCCCTCCACTCTAACACGCTACACCACTCCACTCTGACACTTCACTCTGCGCCACTCCATTCCACTCCATTCTATGCCACTCCACTCTGAAACTCCACTCTGACACTCTACTCTGACATTCCACTCCATGGCACTCCACTGCATCTCAATCCGCTTTGCTCCATGCCACTCCTCTCTATGACAGTCCACTCTATGACACCCCACTGTGACACTACGCCCCTCCGCTCTACTCCACTCTGTGCCCCCTACTCTACTCGCTGCCACTGTACTCCACTCTCCTCCACACCACTATACTCCACTGTATATCACCCTACTGTACACCACTCTACGCCACTGTACTCCACTCTGCACCATTCCACTCTATGCCACTTTACTCAGTGACACCTTATGACCCTCCACCTCACTGTAGAACACTCTACTCCACTCCACTTTGACAGTCAATCCATTTGATGCCACTCCACTCTACTTCACTCTATGACCCTCTACTCTGCCCTTCCACTGTACTCTACTCTTTGTTTCTCCACTTTAGGACAGTCTACTCAATTTGCCCTATGCCACTTTACTACACTCTGCACCCCTCCACTCTACAACACACTACTCCACTCTACTGCTCCCCTCCCCTCTGTTTCACCCCACTCTGACATGTTACAGCACTCCACTCTTGATACTCCACGACTGTATGCCACTCTACCTTGCTCCATAACTCTGTACTCCACTCTATGACAGTCTACTCATTTCTTTGCCACTCCACTCTATGCCCCTCCACTCTGAAACTCTACCCTTCTCTATGCAAACCCCTCTGTGCCACTTTACTCCACTCCATAGCATAATACTCCACTCTATGCCACCTCAAAACACTCTATGACACTCCACTCTTTGACACTCTACAACCTTGCACTCTGCGCCATTCCAGTCTGCACCATTCCACTCTACACCACTCTACTCCACCACACTCTACTCTACTCCACCACACCACACTCTACTCCAAGTGAGTCGACAACACTCTACTCTACTCTCCTATATGCCACTAACTTTTAGGTGTGCTGAACTGCAGTGTCACTGGTCTACAACATGTCTAAAACATAACGGCAACGCCAATAGCTCTTGCAAATTCAAGACCTATTGGCTTTGACAATGCCATTTAAGGGTGTTTACGTCTATGTAATGCCCGAGACGGATGCTCACATTGACGTACAACTGTGCTGGACAATAATTAAAGTCAGCTGAATCATAGTGGCCATAGTTGAAACGGACTGCCGTAAAATACGTTTTCAGTATCTGTATGTACGTTGCTTGTGCTATGTGATGTCATCAGCTCTTGCAATATTGCTAAAATTGTCAGTATGCGAGACCGATGTGAACAGACAATTGTGGGTTCGTGCTAATATCCAAGGAACTGCGGTGAGATGCCTACCCCTGCCAGTCACACAGTGAAAGTTAGCCCTAACTGACTCCAGCAGTAAGTAATGTTCCAATGGTTTGCGACCGCAGGAGTAGTCGCAACCCATTGCTACATTTCCTTCTGAGCCGCAAGGAGAGGTAGATATCTCTTTACTGCGGTTTGCATCTCCGTCATTACATCCGACCCTGTGAAAAAAAGAAAAAAGACTACAGTGTTTCTAAAGTGACCTCATTTCCCAGATTCGGCAGTCTTGAAGAAAGTCATTGCTGAACCAAACTCCCACTCTCACGCATGCTCTAAAGACAATAGGCTGTGTTTTAAAGTCTTCCATCATTGACAAATACTCTGTGTCGGCTGCCAAATTACACGCTCACAGGAATTATGTGCTCAGTTTCACTTGTATTAAACTGTATCCAGAAATGAATTCACCCAGAAAATTACTCAGATGTTAGCAAAGCATCTGAAAAATGGCGACACCTCCTCAAGAAATGACTCCATAAACAAAGGAGATGCAGAACGGAGCGGAACGAAGAAAATCGTCCTTCTCCAAGAAGACACACGCTGCCATCTCCCATGATGACGCTGGCAATGAGAAACCAGGACATGTGGTGTGCTTCAAGTCAGTGTTCTCTGAACAATCTCGCAGCTGATGTGGGAAACAAGGTGAGAAGCCATCGCCTGTTGCTGCCTGTTAGCTGGGGCAAGTTTGGGCACCAGCGTTGAGGCCCTAATGGGTGTGTCGAAATGCCTCAAAAAAAGTGGAATGAGCTGCCGTGCCAGCTCACCACTGGAAAAAAGAGAAAACGGCATAGAGACAAATGTGTGTCTCAACAATGGGGGCAGTAGGGTTGAAGCACGAAATTAGCAATTGAAACGGCAGGGTACACTCAACATGACAATTGGATAGTGACTTGGGAGGAATTGCCCCAAATAATTCAGAGTTCTGAAAGCACCTCTTACGCAGCAGTGACCTTATATCCAAGGCGCTAGATGCATCCAAATTCCACATCCAAGGGCCAAAATGATAAAGGTACCTACTGCACATCAACCAGAAAGGCAGGCAGAAGGGTCTCTGCAGGCTCCACAGAAATGGTGGAAAAGTCAATAATGCTGAATCCTTGTGAGAGCATGCCACTATCCAGGGAAAATCTCACAAGACTTGAGGAAAGACTGGAAAGAACATTTAAAACCAGAGCCAGCAGAGGACTTCACTTATCTCCCGGAGAACAGTTGTGCACTAATTGGGCCATAGACCCTGAGAACAGCGCTAGCAGTGATAGTATTAGTAGGCAGTGTGAAAGAGGATGCTGAGAAGCATGACATTATGAAATGTACTAAATTTCTTTTTGCCTAGATTCCTCACAGTGAAATAAACCAAAAGCTATTTAACTTTGTAGGCCTGGCCTGACCTTTAACTAATTCACCTAGGTGGGATTAAATTCTGTCATTTTCCAGCTCTTAGGTACAGGATAGAAAAATGCTTCAAAGTAATTCAATGCTTATTTTTAAAAATCTGACAATGGTAAAATCAAATTTCGGTAACTTAAGCAGAAAAGTAATTTTGTGTACATATACTGAATGCTGCCTAAACCACAAGTGGCTTAAAACCAGTTCTGCCAATTATCACATCTCCACTGCTGGACTACGCATCTTTGGCTGGGAGCCTTAACAATCCTGCCTCAGAGAACAGTGACTTGCCTCTTGGTCCAGAAGAAGACACTGGGTGTTAACTACTGACCACTTAATAGGAATTAGCTATCTCAGAGAGGGAAGGAATCATTCAGAGAACAAAGACCAGCCTTAGCACGTTTGACTTGGGAATGCCAAGGAGAGTCTTTTCTGTTAATCCCCTGGATCCTCCTAGACAGTTCAGCTCCTGGAGCCACAGTTGAAGTGGAAAAAACAGTTCTGACCCTGTGCAGCAGGGAAGTGACAAGAAAGCTGAAGACAATTGTGTCTCGTGGCAGAAGGATCATGCCATCTTGAAACAGGAGCTCCTTGGTCATTTTACTGTAAGGAAAAGAATAAGTACTTCAAACAGAGGTGGGTGGACTGTGAGAAAACTCTGAGGATTGGGTGGTAGAGTTCCTCTAGGCACTGGCTAGTGCACAAGATAAATATGACACCTATACTACCTCCTCTGAACAGCCTTGGACATAGCAAGACTCCGTATGAAGGCTCTGCTGCAAGAAGAATCCTGATGTCTGGCTCCTCTTGGACAAACAACTCACCAGAGGACTTCTGAATCCTGACAATCAAGCACTGGAATTGTTTTCCAAGGGTCAACTGATTGGCCTTCTGTTGTGCCATTGCAACCAAGGGTTAGCCATAGATTCTCTCAAGACTGTTGTGACTTAACCAGAGTGGTTAATTAATAACCCCTTTTTGGACAATAACTTATTGCAAAAAACATTCGTTTAACTTTTGGCAACAGATCTGTGCTTTTTGATTTTAACCAATAGAAATAGACACACGTTAGTTTGGTCTCAACACATCCTGAGATTCGCTTGTTGCCACCAGCCTAGTACATTCACCCCTCTATTGCTACTGCTAGCGTGCCCAGTCCTTAGTAAGTAAACCTACAAGGGGACCCGTATAGGTCGATGAACCTTTTGAGTTGCATGGAGTATCCTAGTCATACAGTGATCAGTGGACCAATAATCAACAACAATAAATCAATATCACCCACTTAAGAAACCCATAAGAAAAACATATTATTCAGAAATAACCATCACTCATGGAAAAAGGTTAACAAGTTTTATTCCCTATTGATTACAACTCTAGGTCATCAGTTAGGTCAAATTTATTCAATCAATTCTTTATTAATTCATCAGTTAGAAGACATTATCTTTGGGAAAGACATTTACGACCAAACAACCACATAGTCTATGAATATAAACATTAATAATGTAATTCAGCAATTTAATTCGCCAGTCATTTGTCACTGTCAACGTCTCCCCTGTCAGCCTACCTAACCAAGATTAGCATCAGCATGGGGGTCTTCATGAGAAAACAATTTAGATAAATCATTAATTTCAAAAAATCTCCCTAAGAGAGAACTTCTATAAAAACAGCGTAGTTGGTAACTAGAAGAAAAGGCACAAAAATTTAGTCAGTCACATTTTCATAGCTACCTATATAGGATGGATCAGCAACGAGTCAGTCTTCGTCCCCAGGTCATCAATGGTCAGCTTCGTATTAGGCTCACAGAGTATAAGCACAATTATCAGCACTTCGGACAGTGTCTCCTGACGTCATCAACTTTCTCCTTGCAGTTCTGATTTCGCTCCCCTTGTCATGACTTTTTATTAGGGTCTCTCAATCTGTCCCACTAATTGCTAATTGGTCCGTCTATCGAAAGCCATGACTCTAACCTACAGTTTTTGTTTACCAAATCTCAAATTTTGCAAATACCTCACGCCCCATAAAAATGATTGGTTCTTCTTGTGATGAGAACATTATCCGGCTCTTCAGGTAACAAAATTGTTGCATACAAGTCTTTAGTCAGTGCCTCTATTGTTCAAGTCCTGGGAAAGGACATTTAGCCTCCAATACACATAATTGTATCAAATTGTCTTCATCATCTCCTGTCCGTTAGTACATTGCAGAATGCTCCAGCTAAGCCACCTGATCTCTGAACAGTTCAAGGTTTCTCCTTCCAGTTACCAGTCCTCGCAACCTTTTTCGAAGTCTTCACGTTATGAGCAAGCAGGGCCCATTGAAACCAGGCCTTTAGTCCGGCTAATTTAAGAATATGAATTAACATAAAACATAGGTTATACATTCAGTTATGATATATTAATATATTTTTGTTATTCTTTCTTTTCATTATTTTGCATCTGTTTCTTTAATTAACATATCTGCTCCATCAGTCCCTCCTCTTATGACTAAATGTGTCTTCACACCTTTCTTTGTCAACACTTTACAAATTTGTCTCAGCTGTATTTTGTCTCCTTTTTGAATTTTCTCTATAAATTTGTCTCCTAGGTGGTTCTTCCCTCCTCCGATCATTTTTACTTTTCCTTAATTTTACCCTCTGCCATAATTTGCATGTACCCCATAATCCTAATATGGAAACAATCACAATTAATATCCCCTGTGCAATTTTCCATCGTACCCCATTGCAAATTTGACTAAACCAATTTCCCACAGCAGCAAACCCATTTCCAACCTTCTCCCACACCCCAGGTTCCTTCAATTCTTTCAAATCCTTGCTTGAATTAGTTAAATTAGTAAGTAAGTATCTTATCTCTCTATCATTTTCAGGTATGAACGAGCAACAATGCCTAGCATTAATCATTTTACAGACTCCGCCATCTTTTGCTAAATTTATGTCTAAAGCAAGCCTATTCTGAAGCGTCATAGCTCTGTCCACAGCCACTTCAGTTCTTAACAGGAGCATTGCCCCTGTAAAGTTTGTCAGCATATTATTCACAATAGTAGACAATTTTTGTATCTTATTTGCATTCAAAATAACTCCCACAGAAAGAATTATTGCCCCAAAAATATCTCCTACAATTGCAGAAGATATTTCCCTCCTCTGTCGCACATGATGTAATTCAGTCACTTTCGGTATCTTCTTTAGGTAATCTATCTGATATATCTTAGGGAAAACTATCCCTAAATAGCATGTCCCATACCATCCTCTAGGAAGACAGTAATAAGCATTAAGTCCACAAATAAAACTCCACGAATCACAGGGTCCGCACCATTCAGCATAAAAGTAATTTACTCTGAAACAAAAACACATGCCTACGTTCACTCGCTCCCACAAGTAATGTGTCAGTACGTGATTTTGGCCTATATATACAAAGCTTTCCCACGTGTAATGCATCTAAAGCTAATCTCCCCTGTGTTTTAATAGCAGTGTAAGCATAGTCATTTTTATAAGTCCTTTTCTCCAGCCCGTTTTCTAATTTCTCCTCTTGTGCCTTCCTGTTTTCCATCGGAGTTAATAAGCAGGTCAAATTATTATGGTGAGCATAAGCAGGTCCAAAAGTTAGTGTTGGCTCAAAGAATCCTCTAACTAATAATATATCATGCTCCATAGCTATTTTACTCAAATATCTAATGATGGGTACAAAAGAAAACACTAAATCGTGATTGGAGTAGAAATATTGAATATATTCTTGGTTATAGAATCTGGTTAATATCAGACTACATGTTATGCTATATGTTAGGGGAAGACCTTGATATGTAACCCCTTCTTCCACAGAGGAAGGGATTTGTGTACACACAAGACAATTCCTTGCATCCATTGTCCCCACATACTCACTCAACATCCGATAGAAAACGTTAGAAGAAAGCTCTCCTCGTGCATTAGTATAATCATGCAAATATTTTTCATCTAGCTTGAACCTTAGTGTAGTAGTCTCAAGAACAGAAATAATAGCAGCTTCCTTCATCTCATGAATATACATACCCACAATCACTATTATAAACATGATTCCACACATAATTGCCACTCCAACACTCAAATATCTGAAATATCTAATATTTCTAACGCTATTATTTAATTCAGCCATGATCTGTAAAGAATCAGAAAGCAAAAATAACTCATAGATAAAGTGCAACAAGGAAAATCAAAGATATGCTTCATCAAAATCGGTTAGCAGCTTGTCACATCAGGTTATCAATGTCTTTTTCGGGCTTAATTCAACAGTCTCTATTTATTCTTCTTCAGATGAGCTCAACAACTCATTCTATTGATTCCATTCAGGTTGCATCAAAGTACTGATTCAGAACTTCTCTGTCAAAGCAAAAGGTCATGAACTCATTCTGTCATTCGCTTGTTGCTGCATATGCCCACTCAGGACTGGGTATCTTCGACTTGCTACTCTCTTTCTTTTCAACCTTTATTCTCCAGCTAATTCTCCTTCACTTAATTAATCTTTTCTTGTAGTGTCTTCTTCTTCCTCTATTGGCTCATTTATTACTAATTCTTTCTTCTTGCCTATTTGTGATTCAGGCCAATTGTCTCCTTTCCTTGATCCTTCTGTTAGTATTCTTTTTAAGATTGGACTCTTCTCTTTTCCTCTATTTATGGTGTTTTCTCTTGATGGACCTGCAACGAGTTCAGGAGGAGTCGGACCACTTTGGCTTTGATCCATCTCAACTCTATCCCCCTCTGGCACTTGGTCTGTTTGTGCTTCAGCACCGTCTACTTCTGGGAGAACCCCTCCTGTGCTTGGTTCTCCAGTTGTCTCCGTTGAGTTAGACTCTTGCTTACCCTCTTGTATTTCCGTACCTTCGTCTCTTACTGGTGTGATTGACCCTTCTGCCACCAGCTCTGGGTCAATTTCAGGTTCAATTTGCTCCAGTTCGCGCTCAGGAAGAGCTACTTGTTTCGCTGCTGTTGGTGCTTTCAACAACACTTCTTCATGATCTTGCGGACTCACCACTCTTGGTATGGCTTGCATGTATCCAGTTAGGTAGTCCTGCACACTCCACAGCTGTCGTAGTTGTCAGCACCACTTGATATGGGCCCTTCCAAAGCGGCTCTAGGCACGTCTTTCGAACATGCTTTTTGATGACGACCCAGTCTCCAGCTCTAAGACGGTGACCTGGGTCATGGATGGGTGGCAGGGTAGCAGCCTGCACCTGCTTAGAGAAAGATCGAACCACATCAGCCAGACCTTTGCAGTAGTACAACACCATATCATCTGTAATATCTCGTGGGGTGACAGTCCTGTCTTTCTGTCGGGTATATTTCACATCGACATCAACACCAAAGGTAATGCGTCTGGCCATTTCAGATTTGTTGCAGCACACATTTTGGCAATTCTTGATTTCAGTGTACCATTCATTTGCTCTACAAGTCCTAATGCTTCTGGGCGGTAGCTGCAATGCAACTTCTACTCAACGTTTAACGCTGCACATAGGAGTTTGATCACTTCGTTATTGAAGTGGATTCCCCTATCTGATTCTAAAGAGATCGGAAATCCGAACCTTGGTATTAACTCTCTAAGCAACAGCTTTGCAACTGTGAGGCTATCATTCCTACTTGTGGGGTATGCTTCAATCCAATGGCTGAACACACATACAATCACCAACACGTACTTCAATCCACCACAGGCAGGCATCTCAATGAAATCCAATTCCATTCTGCTGAATGGTCCTTCTGCTCTTCCAATGTGGCTCAAATTCACCACTGTCCCTTTCCCCACATTTAGTTGCTGACAGATTACACATCTATGACATACTGCCTCTACTGTTTGTCTGAACTTTGGGTTAAACCAATCAACTTTGAACAATCTAACCATGGCATCCCTTCAAATATGTGCCTGGCCATGATAATAACTGGCCATCTGAGTCAACAAGCTATTTGCCAGCATCATTTGGCCCTCCTCAGGAACCCAAATCTCATCAGGTCTTTGAATACATTTAAATTTCAACCAAAGCCTCTTCTCTTCCTTGTCTGTGTTTTCCTGCAACAATTTCAATTCCTCTAAAGTGTCAATTATTTTCAAAGGAAAACTTGCACAATTTGTTTCTTCTTCAGGCATTAGTTCCCACTTGTATTTAAACGATATACAGTTCAATGTGCAAAACCTTGCGACTTGATCCGCATATCCATTTCCCAAGAAAATGTAATCCTGTGTTTTTTGGTGTGCACTGCATTTTACCACAGCAATTTTTTCATGTAACTGAATTGCGTACAACAACTCTTTTTTCAGGTCACCATTTCTCACTGGAGTTCCAGTCGAGGTCTTAAAACCTCGCTGCGACCACAACTGGCCAAAATCATGAACAATTCCATATCCATATTGACTATCAGTATAGCTTGTGACTCTTAATCTTGCAGAGACATAGCAAGCTCTGGTAAGAGCTACTGATTCTGCCACTTGCGCAGAATACACACCTGGAAGCCATGAAGCTTCTAATGTGCCTGTAATTGTGCACACAGCGTATCCTGCTCTCAGTGTGCCTGTTGCATCTCTGAGACACGAACCATCAACAAAGACAATTTGGTCATTTTCCTCTAAACGCGTGTCTCTAATGTCAGGCCTCAGTTTTGTACACAGCTCAGTTACCTCAATGCAATCATGTTCAATATCTTCCTCTTTTTCAATTTCAACAATGTCACTTGGAAGTAATGTTGCTGGATTCAGCACTGTACATCTTTTCAATATTACATTTGGAGCACCTGATATGCTCGTCTCATACCTTGTCAGTCTTGCACCCATCAAATATTGGGTTTTTGTCTCTCTAGGTAGGATAACCAGTTTTATTTTTGTACTACTCTCTCCGGTTTACGTTGGGATGCTTAATGAGGTACCCATCCATTTAATTTGAATCCACAAGCTACCTAGAGAGCGATTTGGTTATGAGCCCCCTTCGGGAGCCCACCAGGCATTGCAGTACCAGCCTGGCGAATAGCGTTCCCAATGATGAAGCTAGTCATCCATTGTCATGCTTGAGTGTTCACGCTCTAGTAGTCCCTGGTCCTCTGGTTGACTACATTGTTGGAACAGTGTACACTTTGTATTTTCATTTATTACAAACATCATCAATAGTGGTTTTCAAGGTTAAACTCTGCAATGCAAAAGGTTAACAAACTGCATATAAACATAATGCATCAATTATGCCTTTGCATAAAGACTGGGTTTTTGCATTTTAGTCTCCCGTAGAGCGCGCACTGTCCTGATGTTGACAGAGACCTTGTAACCCATCACTTTCCCCTTCACAAATGGTCCTCTCTGATCTACTTCTAGAGAAGCGGCAAGCATACAAGTTCCTTCATCCGAACGGTCACTCATCCATTTTTCGTTAATTTCATCCTCACTATAAAACGGAAACTGGTGCACTGTGTTATTACTATTGTCTTGTCTTTGACCTGTGACCTGCTGAGTAAGCATCACCTGTTGCTGCTCCATCGGGGCTTGAGGTATTTGCATTTGCTGTCTAGGTACCATGGTGACCTGCTGCTGTACTGACGGTAATGGAGCAAATTGTGCACGCAGCACCTCCATTTGCTGCACTGGTAGGAAATTCTGTCCTCGATTCTGAGCATTAGGAATAAATCCTTTCATTCTTGGGACTTTCACAGTTTGAAATGTACTGACATCATCTTGCTGAACCACACCATCCTGCACCATTAACTGACACTCCTGTTTCCAGTGTCCCACGTTTCCGCACAAATGGCACGGTAACATCCTTTTCATTCCCTGCATGTCATTCTGAACAAACATAGCCCCTAAATCCGGACCACGCATCATGTCTGTTAAACACCCTCTACCCCTCACTTGAGGTTGGAACATAACGGCTCTCTGTTGTGGCGGCATAGGCGGTACTAGAGCTCCCTGCACTCTGGTTTGAGCTGCCTTGATTTGCATCACCATCGCTTTTTCCTTCAATTTCGTCACTACAGTATTTTGCGTATTGCAACACCTCATCAATCGGCTTTGCTTGCCAGCATATTAAATGACTCTTAATCATCTGCCCCACTTCTGGTCTCAGACCTTCGACAAACGTGAACACGAAATGCAACATGTCTTTCGGCTCGATTGCTTCCTTACCACTGTACTCCTTGAATGCTTTCAACGATCTTTCATAGTAGATATGTATTGATTCTTTAGCCTCTTGGACCGTTCAATCAATCTGCTGCCAATCAATGTTTTTGGGAGAAATCCTTGTCTTCAGGAACTCAATCACCTTATAATAATTTTTCATTACCTCGGGCGAAGGCGCACCTGTTACTTTATCCCTTTCCGGCTCACTTGTTGGCCAATCCACAGACCTCTTACACTCGACCCACAAATCTGCCAGGACCACTATCTCCAATAACGTGTTCAAGTCTTCCCACAAACCTTTGGAAAGTTTCACAAATCTCTCTGTCTGTTGATACTACTTGACCGGCTTCTCTCTCAATTTTGGATAATCATTTGTGAATAACAATATGTTCCTCCTGTGCCACGGGACATGAACAAACTGCCCTCCTTGAATTTCTCGCATTGGAAGCATCTTAACTGATTCCCCTTTGTCAACACCTTCCGCTCCTTCTTGGGAATCCCATTTTTGTTTATCTTTTTTCTTTGTCCATCTACCTTTCCACTTCTCTAATGCCCCCCAAATCTGTGCACTATGCAGCAGTTCTCTCAGGTGTGCTTTCATTCCAGCTGATCTCATGTGTTCAAAATCCTTTGCTTCAAAATCTAATCTGTTGCTGCATTTCAAATGCTTCGTCTTCTCATGTCAATGTCATGTTTTTCTGCTAACTCTGCTAGCTCCTGATGTATTTTACTCACTTCTCTTGTAATCTTTGGACACAAATACCTCAGCTCTTCTTCTGTGTAAGATTCTAATCCGTTCACACCTATTGTTCCTTCGACTAATTCAGTGGCTTCTATATTCAACCTAACACAATTTATTTGATCCTCCCTCTTGGATGCATTCTGAGGAGTGTTTGGACTGTCTAACCATTCGCTTAATTGCTGAGCTGATAATCCCTGTAATGAAATGTTATTTGCATTCAGCACTGGTAGCTGTTGTACCACTGCACCTGAAGTTTGCGGAGTCAAAAGTCTCAAACTCTGAGACTCGCATTCGGGCCATTCACTGCATCTTGAAGTGCTACAAGTGGACTAAGATCCATTAGAGGTCTAGATCCATTGAAAGTTTGTCCTGCAGACGACATTAGCTGTGCAGGATCATCCACTACCCTCCTTACAAGGCTCTGTGACATTTCACTCTGTTCCTATGCATCTGTTTTTTTTTTGTGCAAATAAGGGTACCGCTGGACCAACGGTAATTGGTAGCGATATTGCATCTGGAGCTGCTCTGGCACTTGCACCTTGCGGGAATGTTTCTCCCATTGCCTGATTCATAACTGGTGTAATATCTGACTGCGTTCCTATCAATGGTGTAAACTTCGGTAGAACCTGTGCTTGAGCTGAAGGCAGCAATATTAATGTCGGATCTGTCTGAATCAGCATTGGCTTCGGAAGCACCTGCTCCCTCGGCACCATGATGTTCGAGACTGTCTCAAGAACCGGCACATCTGGATAAATTCGCTTCACCGAAGGTGGAATATCTCTGCCCTTGAACTACATTACTAGTTCCTGCATTAGGTGTACTCTGTACTACCCCTGGTAGTTGTCCGCCTTCTGCCTGTACAGCTCCCTCGGCTCCCTGGGCTTGTGCCAGAGCAGCCGTAGGGGCAGTAGCATTAGTACCTTGTCCCCCTGCATAGATTGTTGAAGGTGGAGGTCTGTCTCTCAACAACTGCATAATGAGATCCTCAACATCAGAATCATCATCATCTACATAGGACTTTCCCTTTTTCTTTCTTCCTTCACTCTCATCCTCTTTGGCACTATTGTCCTTCTCTGCCTCATCTCCCTCTGTAAATGCGGGAAACAATTTGACATCCTGCAATGTCACTGCTCTCCATCTTTTTTGTTCCCAATCCCATCTAGCTTCAGCTAATGATTTTTCTACTCGCTTCATCCTCCTTTTGAACTTCATCTCTTGTTGCTGTCTAGCCACTAGCTCCCAAACCGCTAAAGCTTCAAACTTTGCTGGTCTCGGTAATGGCTTCATGTCATACAATGACCTTCGCAATTGATCCAAAATTCTCAAATTAACCGTTCCATGCTCCGGAAACGGTAAAGACCTTTGATTTTTAGTTAATTTGCACCTTTGCTTCAACAACAAACACGGTGCTACACCTCGCTTCTCCATCACAATGTAAGCCGGAGTATTTTCCGGTGGGGTCAGCTCCCTCACTGACGCCTTAATGTAAGTATCACCCTTCATCGCACTCTTGAATGCCTTTAAAAACTTAATTTTGCCTGTTTTGTTTACTTTTGATTCAATAATGAAATTACTTTTACTCCCAAGATTCCCTTCACCTGCTTACTCAACCAATTGCTTCTTACGGACGGCTGCCAATCCGGTCGCAGCTTTTGTTACTGACCAACCTATCCCAGCGCGGCACACTCTGACGTCACACTCACACAAAGCGGCTGACAAAGTCTTGCGGCTCGTCCTTCTTGACTCGATCCACACAACTAATGCAAATTATTGCGAGCACTTACCAAAACCCAGTAACTAAAACAAACCTGCTGGTTTACTACAGGAAGGGATACAATCGCTTTAGAGACCTTACGGATTTTCACCAATGGCTCCTTTGGCTCATATAGCTATTCCTCTTTCTCAGTCTCCCACATTCGCAAGCAAAATTCGACCTGCAAATTTTACTCTCAACTGATCAATGGGTCTGTCCTGGTGCACATAGAACTCGCCAAATCTCAGTTGAAATCTCTTTTACCCACTTATCACACACACCGACTTGTTGACCTCACCCGATCAACCTGCTAAACCAGACAGATTACAACATATACCCAAGTGCCTCCTACACTTGTCAATATTACTCAGGAGTCTTAGGCCACGCAGGGTCCGTACATCATCAACAACCATGTGGAAAATGTTTGAGCACAAAGCGCCACACACATGTGAAGTTCGACGACTTCCCTACTTTCATACTACGGAGTACGCACACTCCTACTAACCTCAATTGGAGTATTCAGACTCCCTACTATACCTCACATACCTTACACTTCACCTGCGATTTGCTTAAGCCTGTGCAAGCGCAACCTACCACTTTTGTACTATCTCAAAAACACGCAGAGAACATACCCAACTTTACTAGCAGGATCCAGGATTTGGGAAAGTCATTTCTGGGCTTAAGGGGACATCATCTTTGCTAACATTGCCATTTCAGAAAAATAAAATTCAAATTTCATAAAATACGAACAACTAACCCTAACTTAAACTACTACCATAACCAGTAATCACCACATAACTAGTTCCCCAAGGAAACTAACCATCAAGCTGCTACTAAAAACTGCTAGCCCGCCCGGTCCTTAGTAAGTAAACTTACAAGGGGACGCGTATAGGTCGTTGAACCTTTTGAAAAGCATGGAGTATCCTAGTCATGCAGTGATCACTGGACCAATAATCAACAACAATAAATCAATATCATCCACTTAAGAAACCCATAAGAAAACCATATTAATCAGAAATAACCATCACTCATGGAAAAAGGTTAACAAGTTTTATTCTCTATCGATTACAATTCTAGGTCATCAGTTAGTTCAAATTTATTCAATCAATTCTTTATTAATTCATCAGTTAGAAGACATTATCTTTGGGGAAGACATATACGGCCAAACAACCACATAGGCTATGAATATCAACATTAATAATGTAATTCAGCAATTCAATTCGTCAGTCATTTGTCACCGTCAACGTCTCCCCTGTCAGCCTACCTAACCCAAATTAGCATCAGCATGGGGGTCTTCATGCAATTTTTTTTAGATAAAACATTAATTTGGAAAAATCTACCTAAGAGAGAACTTATATAAAAACAGCGCAGTTGGTACCTAGAAGAAAAGGCACAAAAATTTAGTCAGTCACATTTTCATAGCTACCTATCCAGGATGGATCAGCAACGAGTCAGTCTTCGTCCCCAGGTCATCAGTGGTCAGCTCCGTATTAGGCTCACAGAGTATAAGCCCAATTATCAGCACTTCGGACAACGTCTCTTGACATCATCAACTTTCTCCTTGCAGTTCTGATTTCGCTCCCCTTGTCATGACTTTTTATTAGGGTCTCTCAATCTGTCCCACTAATTGCTAATTGGTCCGTCTATCAGAAGATATCACTCTAACCTATAGTTTTTGTTTACCAAATCTCTAATTTTGCATATACCTCACGTCCCATAAAACTGATTGGTTCGTCTTGCGATGAGAACATCATCCGGCTCTTCAGGTAACAAAATTGTTGCATACAAGTCTTTAGTCAGTGCCTCTATTGTTCAAGTCCTGGGAAAGGACATTTAGCCTACACTACACATAATTGTATCAAATTGTCTTCATCATCTCCTGTCCGTTGGTACATTGCAGAATGTTCCAGCTAAGCCATCTGAACACTGAACAGTTCAAGGTTTCTCCTTCCAGTTACCAGTCATTGCAACGTTTTTCGAAGTCTTCACGTTATGAGCAAGCAGGGCCCAGAGAGACCAGGCCTTAAGTCCGGCTAATTTAAGAATATGAATTAAAATAAAACATAGGTTATACATTCAGTTCTGATATATTAATACGTTTTTGTTATTCTTTTTTTTCATTATTTTGCATCTGTTAATACACATTCTCCGAGGGCACATTTTCAATTATACACATTATTTTCTAATATTAATTTTTCTATGCATTTTTCTTATTAATAAACACACATTAATCATTAGCAATTTCTTTAATTAACATATCTGCTCCATCACTACATAAATTTTGCCAGTACCTGAATGATCTTTAAAATGTGATAGGTCAAAAGTAACCTTCAAAGTCTTTTTCATTCCCCTCAAAAACTACAGTGGTGACATCAGGTAGCAAAGACGCGTTCTGCTTCCAATCCTGATCAAAACTGTTGTTGGAAATGATTGCTACCTTTGCTCCTGAATCAACCAATAAATCACTAGGGGCCACATGTAGGTAGGTTCCAAATTGCGACTTGCAAATTGCGAGTCAGCAAATCGGAATGTAGGATGATGTCACTGACACCATCTGCGACTCGCAAGGGGGTCGCAAAGGCCCACCTTACTAATATTCATGAGGTGGGTCGCAATTTGCTACCCCCTTGCGAGTGGCGGCATTCACAGGGATGGTGGCCTGCTGTGGACAGCAGACCACCATGTCTGTGACTGCTTTTTAATAAAGCAGTTTTTTTTTGTTATGCAGCCCATTTTCTTTAAAGGAAAACGAGATGCATTACAAAAACGAAAAACGAAACATTTTTGTTTAATTTTTTCAGAGCAAGCAGTGGTCGACAGGACCACTGCCTGCTCTGAAAAAATGTTTGCAGTTCTATTCAAAACGGGGAAGGGGTCCCTTGGGGACCCCTTCCCTTTTGCCAATGGGTTACCACCCATTTCAAATGGGTGCAAACTGCGATTGCTTTGCGACCGCGTTTGCGTCACAAAGCATTCCTGCATTGCACTGCGACTTGCAATTAGGAAGGGGATGCCCCTTCCTAATTGCGACTCGTAATCCCGTTTTGCGATTCGGCAACCAGGTTAACGAATCGCAAAATGGGTTTTGCGCATTGCGACGTGCAAAATGCTTCCTACATCTGGCCCTAGGAATCGTATCAACACAATTATTTACTCTCAACAGCTCCTGTGTGTGACATCTACAACTAAAACCAATTCATTAATTCTATGGACCGAGTCCTTTCTACTATGTTCAGTGACTTCTAGCCGATGAGGGGCGTCATCATTCATAACACAACACACTTCCAATCATTTACCACCTTTGCAAACTTTACTAAAGTGACAAACTTTCCACATGTTTTGCTAATTTAGCCTACAGCTGGACAATTATTGTAAGAAGCAAACTGTGAGAATGAATCACATTTAAAGCATGCGGTTGAATTAGAAATGTGTTGGTTAGGCTTAGATTTAAAGTAGAAGACCTTAGCTTTGCCAGAGGATTTGTGGGGTACTGCTTAACAACACAAGTGGGTGAATGCTAGCAACAACCTAGCTTTATAGGATTGGTTACTGGAGTTAAGCACGCCACTGTGATGCTGAAAATGAGCACAAGTATTGCCCTTAAAACACTAAGGCGGTCATTCTGACCATGGCGGTCGGTGGTCGGCGGTCGCCGCCCGCCAAGCGGTTCCCGCCGAAAGACCGCACCGCGGTCAAAAGACCGCGGCGGTCATTCCGGCTTTCCCGCTGGGCCGGCGGGCGACCGCCAGAAGACCGCCGGCCGGCCCAGCGGGACAGCCCCTTCAACAATGAAGCCGGCTCGGAATGGAGCCGGCGGAGTTGAAGGGGTGCGACGGGTGCAGTGGCACCCGTCGCGAATTTCACTGTCTGCTAAGCAGACAGTGAAAATCTTTGTGGGGCCCTGTTAGGGGGCCCCTGCACTGCCCATGCCAGTGGCATGGGCAGTGCAGGGGCCCCCAGGGGCCCCACGGCACCCGTTCCCGCCATCCTGGTTCCGGCGGTGGACACCGGCAGAAACAGGCTGGCGGTAAGGGGGTCGGAATCCCCATGGCGGTGCTGCAAGCAGCGCCGCCATGGCGGGTTCCCTGGGCCAGCGGGAAACCGGCGGGAAACCGCCGGCTCCCCTTTTCCGACCGCGGCTTTACCGCCGCGGTCAGAATCGCCCAGGAAGCACCGCCAGCCTGTTGGCGGTGCTTCCGCCGCACTCCGCCATGGCGGTCATGGACCACCAAGGTCAGAATGACCCCCTAATTGTTTAAGGTCTGAATGAGACCTTTCTATGCTGCAAGTCATATCAAGAGTGTTGAATTGATATGGTTCCGGTGTTGAATTGGTGCTGGATAGTATAAATTGCTCAATAGCTTTGGAATTACACCCTAGCTACAGACCGTTCACATATTTACTGTGAGGTAAAATCATCAACCTCATACTTCTTTGCAAGTACTTTGAGGGTAGTGACAAATGCCTCCACTGGTTCATGGGGACACATTGTTGGCAAATGTCTTAAAGCCGAAGAAAAATGTGTCCCCATTAAGTGAGTACGAGACAAGCACGAAAAATTTGCCATTAAGAAAGGGACAAGGATGACATATGTAAAAACTACTTTAAGGCCTAGTAGAAAGATGCTACCAAATCTTCCTATGACCACAATGATTCTTGAAGAATCTTATATTACCACAAGTCTATATTTATAATATTTTCAGACTCCTGTGCCCCATTGTTTTATGAAACAGATTTGCAAAGTATTTTCCACTAGTGTTGTGTTAACACTGACCAAGTGTTCCATTCTGTGGCAGATTCAGGTAGGGCTACACTGTCAATAGTGCTCCTGTGTAATTACAGACAACAAGTTATATATAAAGGCCCTAGCTACTATACTGGTACTCAAGGACCAAGCCAGCTTTGTCAAAGAAGGCTAGTTCTTTTACATTGTTAGGAGAATATTTCACCTTAGCAACAGTCAACTAAATAAAGCATGGTTTTGCTAACCCTTGATGCTTTCAACGGGGTGAAGTATTCCTTTAAGAAAGAGACAATGAAAAGATGGTGTCATTCCAAACATCTTGGGTCATACTTTCGTTAAATGAGTTGCAATCAAAATGGTTCGGTTTGAGCAGCAGAATGAATTGCGGATGTCAGATGTCTTGTCTTCTATTTTTGATGTCTATAGGGCTCCCGGCCATGACAATATGGGGATATGCACAGCGTAAAGGCATAGCATTTGGAGGAGCACATCACTGTATATTACAGTTTGCAGAAAACGTGATGATATCTGTGATGGAATGTCAGAAACCTCTCGCCCTTCCTCTCACCCTCTCTAGGAAAAAAGATCAATGGAAGGCGATTGGATATGTCAACCTCGCACTAATCAGGAACAATGTCCTTTCGATTTGTGAAGGAAAGACAGTGTTTGAAAAGGCATACCGAAACGTTCATAAGGCTGATATATCGTGTTTTTAAGATAGACATCAGGGTGAGAATAATATTGTAGGAAAGTACCATCTTGTCTGGCATGTTACCCCCATATTTCACTGTATATATGTTGTTTTAGTCTATGTGTCACTGGGACCCTGCCAGGCAGGGCCCCAGTGCTCATAAGTATGTGCCCTGTATGTGTTCCCTGTGTGATGCCTAACTGTCTCACTGAGGCTCTGCTAACCAGAACCTCAGTGGTTATGCTCTCTCTGCTTTCCAAATTTGTCACTAACAGGCTAGTGACTAAATTTACCAATTCACATTGGCATACTGGTACACCCATATAGTTCCCTAGTATATGGTACTGAGGTACCCAGGGTATTGGGGTTCCAGGAGATCCCTATGGGCTGCAGCATTTTTTTGCCACCCATAGGGAGCTCTGACAATTCTAACACAGGCCTGCCAGTGCAGCCTGAGTGAAATAACATCCACGTTATTTCACAGCCATTTACCACTGCACTTAAGTAACTTATAAGTCACCTATACATCTAACCCTCACCTGGTGAAGGTTGGGTGCAAAGTTACTTAGTGTGTGGGCACCCTGGCACTAGCCAAGTTGCCCCCACATCGTTCAGGGCAAATTCCCTGGACTTTGTGTGTGCGGGGACACCATTACACGCGTGCACTATACATAGGTAACTACCTATGTATAGCGTCACAATGTTAACTCCCAAAATGGCCATGTAACATGTCTAAGATCATGGAATTGTCACCCCAATACCATTCTGGCATTGGGGGGACAATTCCATGATCCCCCGGGTCTCTAGCATAGTACCTGGGTACTGCCAAACTGCCTTTCCGGGGTCTCCACTGCAGCTGCTGCTGCTGCCAACCCCTCAGACAGGTTTCTGCCCTCCTGGGGTCCAGGCAGCCCTGGCCCAGGAAGGCAAAAAAAAGGATTTCCTCTGAGAGAGGGTGTAACACCCTCTCACTTTGGAAATAGGTGTGAAGGCTGGGGAGGAGTAGCCTCCCCCAGCCTCTGGAAATGCTTTGATGGGCACAGATGGTGCCCATCTCTGCATAAGCCAGTCTACACTGGTTCAGGGATCCTCCAGCCCTGCTCTGGTGCAAAACTGGACAAAGGAAAGGGGAGTGACCACTCCCCTGACCTGCACCTCCCAGGGGAGGTGCCCAGAGCTCCTCCAGTGTGTCCCAGACCTCTGCCATCTTGGATTTAGAGGTGCTGGGTGCACACTGGACTGCTCTGAGTGGCCAGTGCCAGCAGGTGACGTCAGAGACTCCTTCTGATAGGCTCTTACCTGTCTTGCTAGCCAATCCTCCTTTGTTGGTACCAAACCTCTTTTTCTGGCTATTTAGGGTCTCTGCTTTGAGGAATTCTTCAGATAACGAATGCAAGAGCTCACCAGAGTTCCTCTGCATCTCCCTCTTCACCTTCTACCAAAGGATCGACCGCTGACTGCTCAGGACGCCTGCAAAACCGCAACAAAGTAGCAAGACGACTACTGGCAACCTTGTATCACCTCATACTGCCGGCTTTCTCGACTGTTTCCAGGTGGTGCATGCTCTGGGGGTAGCCTGCCTCCTCCCTGCACCAGGAGCTCTGAAGAAATCTCCCGTGGGTTGACGGAATCTTCCCCCTGCTAACGCAGGCACCAAAAGACTGCAACACTGGTCCTCTGGGTGCCCTCTCATCCTGACGAGCGTGGTCCCTGGAACTCAGCAACTCTGTCCAAGTGACTCCCACAGTCCAGTGACTCTTCAGTCCAAGTTTGGTGGAGGTAAGTCCTTGCCTCCCCACGCTAGACTGCATTGCTGGGTACCGCGTGATTTGCAGCTGCTCCGGCTCCTGTGCACTCTTCCAGGATTTCCTTCGTTCACAGCCAAGCCTGGGTCCCCGACACTCTATCCTGCAGTGCACAACCTTCTGAGTTGTCCTCCGGCGTCGTGGGACTCCCTTTTGTGACTTTGCGTGGACTCCGGTCACTTTTACTCCAAGTGCCTGTTCAGGTACTTTTGCGTGTGCTGCCTGCTTCTGTGAGGGCTCCCCGAGTTGCTGGGCGCCCCCTCTGTCTCCTCTTCCAAGTGGCGACCTCCTGGTCCCTCCTGGGCCACAGCAGCACCCAAAAACCCATACCACGACCCTTGCAGCTAGCAAGGCTATTTTGCGGTCTTTCTGTGTGGGAACACCTCTGCAAGCTTCATCGTGATGTGGGACATCTATCCTCCAAAGGGGAAGTTCCTACTCCTCTTCTTTCTTGCAGAACTCCAAGCTTCTTCCAACAGGTGGCAGCTTCCTTGCACCCTCAGCTGGCATTTCCTGGGCTCCTGCCCACTCTAGACACTATCGCGACTATTGGTATTGGACTTGGTCCCCTTGTCTTACAGGTACTCAGAACCGGAAATCCACTGTTGTTGCATTGCTGGTGTTTGTTCTTCCTGCAGAATCCCCCTATCACGACTTCTGTACTCTCTGGGGGTAGTAGGTGCACTTTACACCTACCTTTCAGGGTCTTGGGGTGGGCTATTTTCCTAACCCTCACTGTTTTCTTACAGACCCAGCGACCCTCTACAAGCTCACATAGGTTTGGGGTCCATTCGTGGTAAGCATTCCACTTTTGGAGTATATGGTTTGTGTTGCCCCTATACCTATGTGCTCCTATTGCAATCTATTGTAATTCTACACTGTTTGCATTACTTTTCTTGCTATTACTTACCTAAGTTTGGTTTGTGTACATATATCTTGTGTATATAACTTATCCTCATACTGAGGGTACTCACTGAGATACTTTTGGCATATTGTCATAAAAATAAAGTACCCTGTATTATTAGTAACTCTGTGTATTGTGTTTTCTTATGATATTGTTCATATGACACCAGTGGTATAGTAGGAGCTTTACATGTCTCCTAGTTCAGCCTAAGCTGCTTTGCCATAGCTACCTTCTATCAGCCTAAGCTGCTAGAAACACCTCTTCTACACTAATAAGGGATAACTGGACCTGGCACAAGGTGTAAGTACCTCTGGTACCCACTACAAGCCAGGCCAGCCTCCTACAAATATTGCCTCACATCGCACGAGATCACAGAGAGAATCACAATATCTCGCAAGATCATTATAATCTCAGCAGCCATTTTAGATCCCAAGTTATTAAAAGCATTTGCACCCATGATTCTGTTCCAGGTTAATGAGAATTCTGAAGGACTGCATCTGGCGTTTGAAGAGAGCAGTTTTTAGATGTGGTTGATAGAAGATTACTAACTGTTAGTAGGATTGCTTGTTGAAGACCTCAGAAGCAACACGTTAAGATCGTCGCTGAAGGTTTGCTGCTAGAACTATGGGGTGACAGACAACTTTTGGTTAGGTGCCAGTGGCACAGTTAAAAACATATACGGAAAGCTTTTGGAATAATGTTGGTTTAATTTCAAAGACATATAGTAAGCAAGTGACATTTCATTAAAATGCCATTGTGTGAACTAAGAAGTAAGGGAATGATGCCACCATTCTAGTAACTGTGAGAAATAATCATTAGAACTTTGAATTCTGAAGCATGTCACAAAGATTGCAAAAAGAATGTTGATTGCAGAGAATTAGTTTTAATGTGACAGATTTTAAATTATTGATGTAACAAAGTAGCACATTTAGAGTAGGTGGAAAGTATGGGTTATTGACATTGAACAACACTATAACTAGAGGATCAGAGAAATAACAGGAGTCAAGAAGTGTAACCCATTTTCCCTATAAATTATTTCAGGGAGGTTTCACTGTGAGACAACAGTAGGAACATCTCGTAGACTTTAGAGAAAAAGCACTTTTAGCACCCCAGGATAAATGTTTTCTCTTTCGGGTACCAGTTTGCATTATTTACGACTAAAAGTATTGGAAAAAACTTCCAGTGACAAACCTATGACTCACCAACTTTCTTTTCTTTATATTCCAGACCTCCTTTCCCATAAAATTGCTTTCCCTCCTTTAGTCACACTGACCTTCTGGCATACTCTGCCCTTCAGAGTAAGTGCTGCTGAAAGGTGGGCCATCAGAGATTTTGTTCCTGAGAACTTGAACATTGACATGGACCTACAGGACTATTTCCCTGCAATCATGCCTATTTTAAAAGGGTTTGGAGAGGTGTCTGGATACACAATCAGTGTAAAAAAGTCTGTTCTACTGACAATTTTGGTGAAGATTATAAGACAGAGCCTGATAACAGTAACCCCATTCAGAATAGCAGTAGATTCTGTGGAATAAACGTAATGTGACAGCTCTGACACCTAGTGGAGTCTCTCAGGCTGCTTCTAGATCTGGATATCCAGGTCTTCACCGTCTTGATCTTATATAGGTGGGGATGACCTCTTCAATAGCTATGTTGCTGCCAACACTAGGTGGTGCCTAGCAGAAACTGCCTTCCAGAATGAAAAGACACTCCAGTGTCGTTGCTCGTTTTCCAATATATGCTTTTATTTCCAAGTACAAGTAATACATCCAACCCTGGCAGGCTCCTCTACCAACTGCCTGCCAACCGCCCCCAACACTCTACTTCCTTCATCACATCACTAGGCAACAGCTAACTGCCACATTCTACTACATTCTACTACAATACAACAAATCTCCCCCTTTACCCATAAACAAAATAACATATAGCCTAAATGAACTACAATACATGCATTATGCAAAATACACTATACAATTTATCATACTAACAACTTACAAATAATAACCTAAACTTGCTGAAATATAACTGTCTATCATCCTTTAATTGAAACACCCCTTTATCTTCATTTATTATAAGACTACTCATGTTACATAGTCATTCAAACGTATTGGTCTTTTCACCAATCTTCTTTTCCTACCTTCCTCTTCATTCACCTCTCCATACGTAGCACCATTCCTCATCACACACCACTTCTGCAATTCTGCTTCATTACACTTCGTTATCTTACATACATTCCATCTTCTTCCGTCCTCCAACACCACACTATAATTATTCACCTTCACCACACGCTTAGGAGTCGACCATTTGGATAAACCCTTTTTCGTTTTGTCCCACACCCTCGTCCTCACCCAATCCCCAACCTCCAACGTTCCTCTCTTCCAACCTTCCTTGTTCCTCTCATCATATGCTTCCTGCTTTTCCCTCACTCGCCTCAACATTTCTTCTTCGTCCACAATTCCTCTTCCCGCTTTGCCCATCCACCCAGGCACAGCTTTGGTACACGGCTTCCTACCCTTCAACAAAATAAATGGGGTCTTCAATGTGAGGGAATGCGGGGTAGTGCGATAATTCCACAAAAGATTCTTTATTTCCTTCCTCCAGTTCAAACCATTATGCACAGACAGTTGTATATTCTCGCTCAGCACCCTATTAAATCTTTCAACTAATCCATTCTCCCTGGGATGTGCTACAGCTGTTCTAATGTGTCTTACCCCACACTTTTCTACATAATCACCAAAATCACTAGATATGAACTGTGGACCATTATCCGTCACAACCACCTCTGGATAACCTTCTCTTCTCCACACCTCTTCGCAAAACTCTATTATCACACTTGACTTTACATCCTTCACCACACTTACCTCAGGCCACTTGGAATGATAATCTACCATTACTACAACAAAAACCTTGCCTTCCGTGCCTAACAAAAAAGGGCCACATATGTCCATCCCCACCTTCTGCCACGGCTTGTCCGGGAATGGAAATGGAACCACAGGTGTCTTTTCTCCCACATGGGATTTATCACTGCATGCACATTCCACACAGTTCCTGACAAATCTCTCTACATCTCGGTCCATCCCCGGCCACCAAAAATCTTCTCTCACCTTTCTCTTCATTCCTGACATTCCACCATGACCCTCATGCAAAATTTCCAGTAATCTTCCTCTCAATTTGTGCGGAACAATCAATCTGTCACCACGCCTCAACAAACCATCAAGATTAGACAATTCTGACCATACACACTTGAAGTTCGCTATCTGATTATTATGACCTTCCAACTCGGACCAATGCATTCCCAAATTTTCTTTCAACGCTTGCAACTCCATATCCTCATCAATTGACTTCCGCCATAGTTCCTCATTAATCGCACCCACCCTTACATCTTGGATGCTTGCAATCAACCATTCTTCTTCTTTTTCGTCCACATGACACTCAATTGGCAATCTGGATAAGCAATCTGCGTTCACGTTCTTCAGCCCCGGCACATAACACATCGTAAAATCATACTCCTGCAGACTGTATACCCATTTCGCAATTCTGGAAGACGCTCGACACGCACCTTTCGTTGTAAATACGTCGATCAACGGTTTATGGTCTGTTCTCAGTTCAAATTTCCTTCCCCATACATAGTTTCTAAAGTACCTAACACCCCACCAACAAGCAAGGGCTTCTTTCTCAATAGCAGAGTATGTCGCTTCAGCTCCCTTCAGTGTTCTTGAAGCAAAAGCAACTACACGTTCCTTTCCTTTGTGTAATTGCATCAACACTGCTCCCAGACCGTGCATACTCGCATCAGTAGATACAATAGTATGATCACTTGCTACAAAAGGTTTCAGTTCTACTGCATTGATGATACACAGCTTTAAAGCAGAATACGCTTGTGGACATTCCTTAGACCATTCAAATTTTACATTTTTTTTCATCATATGATGCAATGGTTGAGCAACATCTGTAAAGTTTTTCACAAATTTTGCATAATATTCCGCTAAACCTAGAAAAGATCTTAGCTGGTCTTTGTTCGATGGATTTGGTGCTTTCTCGATTGCTTCCAGTAAGTTCGTTTTTGGTTTTATGCCATTCCCCGATACTGTATGACCTAAATACTCAACACTTCTACATTCAAATTTACACTTCTTCATTTCTACTGTTAAATCTGCCTCCTCTAACACGGAACATACCTTCTTCATTACCACATTATGTTCCTCCACGTTTTCTGCCCACACTAACACATCATCTTGGAAGTATTTTACATTACTAATATCTCCTAATAAATTTTGCATGATTCTCTGGCACACCGTTGAAGCCGATGCCAATCCAAATGGCATGCGTATAAATCTGAACGCCCCTTCAGGAGTTATGAAAGATGTTAGATGTCTTGAATCTGGATGTAACATGATCTGGTGGTAAGCATTCGATAGATCAAGAGTAGAAAAAATCTCGCCACCCTGGATACTAGCCAGCAATTCGTTAATGTTTGGTATCGGGTGCCTGTCTATCCAAATGTTTTCATTAAGATCTCTTAAGTCCACACACATACGAATTTTGCCATTCGGTTTCCGTGCCAAAACCACTGGACTCAGCCATTCTGAAGACTCAACTTCTTCTATTACTCTCATCTCCAGCAATCTTTTCAATTCACTCCTCAACGCTTCCTTTAACACTACAGGAACATCTCTTACTTTATGCACCTTGGGTACAGCTCCTTCCTTCAGTACAATCTTATGTTGGAATCTTCGCAAACATCCTAATTTCTCACCAAACAACATAGGGAATTCCATCTTCGACTTGTTCGACTTCTCATCTACACTCTCCACTGTTAACACTTGCTCTTCCGCATTCGGATTTAGTATACTACCCAAAAATTTCTGTTCACCCCAACCCAATAAACACTTTCCACTTTCCACCACATAAATATCACATGAGATTTTTTTCCGTTTGAATTCTATTTCCCCTCGGAAGTAACCAATTACAGGTATTCTGTTTCCTCCATAACCCATCAAATTCACTTTAGCTTCACACAATTTCACCTCACCAATTCTCACCCAAGTCGTCTTATCAATTAACGTATGCGGGGAACATGAATCCGCCCACATACTTACAGGTATTCCATTCACTTCCACCACACACTTGGGTGGTTTGTAATCATCGCTCCCTAGCATCAACACATCACCATCTTCGGCTGTACCATCCAAGGTTACACCTTGCAGCATCAGCACTTCCACCTGTTCATCTGTAACGCCTCCCTCCAACGAAATTCCCTCACACAACAAATTCACAGTCTTCTTGTCCCCTTCTTTCTTTTGATTACATACTTTGCAAAAGTGTCCAATTTTGTTACATCTGAAACATTTGCTGTTCCTAGCTGGACAATTCGTCGTAAATGCTAAATGTTTTATGCTACCACACCTATAACATTTTTTTTTCTCCAGCTTTTGTACTATTGCTCTCACACTTAATTTTGTCTACTTCTTGGACAGTTATGCTAGTTTCATCCACACTTCTTCTCTCCAATTCCCTGATGTATTTAGACGTTGCTTCTATACGTCTTGCTGCAGACAATGCCTCATCTAATGATGGATCCCTTAGAGATAATAACTTTTCTTGAATTTTCCTATCCTTAGTACGGCTTATTAACTGATCACGTATTATCTCTTCGTGCAAATCCTTAAATCTACACGTGTTGGCCAGTGATCGTAGTGCACATACATACTGATCAATCGTTTCATTAGGCGATTGAGTTCTTGAAAAAAATCTATGCCTTTCTACAACTATGCTAAATTTTCTACAATAATGCTCTTCTAATGCCGTCATAGTTCTTACATAAATATCATTATTCTCATCCTCTTCATCCGAGCCATCACCATTTGCCTCCAACACCTCGTTACTAGGTAGTGCTTTCAATACTTTCCTTCCCTCAACACCTAAATTATGTTTAAGTAAAGCAAATTTTCTTTTAGCAGTAAAAATGGCCCCACCCAGCGCTTCCAAATACGTTTCAAATGCTTCACGCCAATCCTCCCAAGGCATACTTGGTTCACCAGGCAAACTCAAAAATGTTGGAGGTGGCATTATTGACTGCATGTTTCTCACTGCACCACTTAACTTTTCTTACTATGCGCGTTCAAACCGAGACCTTGTTCACCATGAAACATTAATACATAAATAAATAAATAAAGTTATATGCTGTTCAGTGTCTCAAACATATATCTATATGAAGCACAGAATATGGTTATATACCAATCCTTCCTTCTTCTGCCGCGTTTAAAAGAAAACAAAAATCATTCACATCAAGTTATTTTAGTTCAACAGTACATGGGTTTACATTTCTACCAACCCGTCAGATTGCCCATAAACAGTTTATTTGTAAAACTCGATGTGTCTTCTTGAATTCTTCCTTTCTCACTACCCGAAATCCGCTTTTCTGCTGTTTTTCCCTTATTTCTGTTGCCCTGGAGACGTTGGACGCAAAACGCCGTGGAGACACCGGTCGAGAACGCTCACGTGCCGTCTCCTCCCGTTGCCCTGGAGACGCTGTATGCAATACGCCGTGACGACGCTGGAAGAACGCTCACGTGCCGTCTCCTCCCGTTGCCCTGGAGACGCTGTATGCAACACGCCGTGAAGACGCTGGATAACAGCGCTCACGTGCCCATGTCAGCGCGTGCACTCTCTCGCGTGGACAGCAACCGGCACCACGGAACCGCGCGACCACAGGAATCGCGCGACACAGCCAACGGTCAAAACAATAGGTAAGAAGAAAAAATAATACACTCTTTTTTCTTCCTTATTCGTCTCTGCCTGCATGTCTCTGCATCCCGTCCTCGATTAGGCTGCTCCACCAAACCGCTCCTTCAACCGCTCCGCTCCTCTCCGCTCCTCTCCGCTCTAGGCAACCTGTTCACTGTACCTTCAAATAGTTGTTCGTCAGATGAAGGATCGTCCTTCCACACGGTCGGTTCACGTTGAAACGCAGCACACATAAAATCCAAATTGGTAGTCCATATACATTCACTACGACGCTTCTGCAACAAGTTTATCAGCACCACCAGGGTTGGTTAATTGAGCCATCCTCGTCGCCACTGAAAAGACACTCCAGTGTCGTTGCTCGTTTTCCAATATATGCTTTTATTTCCAAGTACAAGTAATACATCCAACCCTGGCAGGCTCCTCTACCAACTGCCTGCCAACCGCCCCCAACATTCTACTTCCTTCATCACATCACTAGGCAACAGCTAGCTGCCACATTCTACTACATTCTACTACAATACAACACAGAAGAAGCTCCAGGAGAAGGAAAAGAGCTTGAAAACAAAAACCTCAGTGTTAGAGACAAGGCTTCAGGACTTGCCAAAGGATTTTGGCTTGAAGAAGCAGTCAAATGTTAGGGGATGAAGATCCAGCAGGAACAGAAGGTTACCAACAGCCATACCGAGATGGAGAGTGGAGATCAAAGTTGACATTGAAGAAATGGACGAAAGGTCAAAAGGCTTCATGGAATGTGTTGAGATGTGGTGACCATCTTGGTTTGGGTTATATATTCCTTCTCAGAAGTCCCTGCGGAGGAATTATGGGAAGGAGTAACCTCAGGCAACAGGAAACCCTGCACACATCTCATGATGGAGACCCACCACTGAGAGGAGAACCGGCGTATGGGACAGCTTAAGCAGGCTGGCTGCTGTAAGGTCATCATCATTCTCATACTTTATTTCGCCACCAGGGCCATAAAAGTGCAAAGGATATATAAAAATACAGAATAAATTATTAAAACAATACAGTTGTGACATTACAGGTTAATACTTCTTGAGCCTTACATACATTAAGCATAAAACATCACAATTCAGCACTAAAAGAGAAGAGAAAAAAGTATGTTTGCAATGTGCCAGTAGGAGAGGAATCAATACATATTTAAATAAAAACAGAGCAAACATAATCATCATCTTGGTGTGGCAGAGGGTACGAAAGCAAACACATCACACCCAAAAACCTGGCTGCTGTAAGGTAAGTAAGGGAGAGGACGGCGGGCACAGTCTTCCCCACATTCGGCAGGCAGAAGAGGCAGCATGTCCCACCCGCCTGACGAGGATGGCGGGTGGAAGAGTGCAACCACTGCAGCAGCACCACAGTATGCTCCCTCTTGGAGCTCCAGGCTGGTCTGGAAATTGTCCGAAGAATCGTCTCACTGAGACTAGAGCATGAACAGAAGTAGGATCTTCCCAAGACTGTTCCCTCAGCAGATAAACAATCCAATGACTCGAGAATTCTCATTTCAAAATGCAAGAAACACAGATTTCCTATACTTCATTTTCTGGCACGTTGTTTACCGGGATTAGACGGGTGAGCGAAAAAAGACATTGAAAAAGATCAACACAATGGCAGTGAAAAACTGGTTGAATCTTCCAATTTGGAGGCAAATGTAGTTTGAAGGCTACTGGGTTGATGATGTGAAAGATCTTCAAAGGGCCATAGAGTCGCAGCCTGTTCAGAAAAACATGAGCGGGTACAAAAGTTTTAGAATTAACACACTTTATCTTCCAACTTATAGGAAGAAGAAGTCTTACTATGTACATTTATATAGGATTCCATCTTCCTTTTAGAGTCTTATGGCATGTAATTGACAGCTGGCACCATGTTAGAAACTTGAAATCCAGAAGGAAAAGTGTTAGGATGAATACAGTGAAAACAACAAATGGCGAAGTCTAATTAGTTCTAGAGATGGCGTATTACAGGAACATTCTGCTAACGCCAGATGTGAAGACCATTCATTTTGAGTGGAATTGCAAAACATCAAATATATTGCTCAAGGCCTTGATTGAGTTGTTTGGTCTGACCATTGGGCTGAGGATGTAAGCCAGAAGACAGAGCTACATTAATTTGGAGGGAGTTGCAAAATGACTCCTAACAGTGAGAAATATACTGGAGTCCTCAATCCAAAATGACTTCGTTAATCAAAGGATGGGGATAATGATCCTTGATTGTTATTTTAGTTAACCATATGTAGTCAATGCAAGGCCTCAGTTCATTAGACTTCTTTGTTACAAAGAATGTTGAGGCACCTGCAGGAGAGGACAATCATGCTAAAACTTAAAAATACTGTTACTACACTGTTAGTAATAGGTTCTCTAGTTTACAGTCAGTTTACACGCTGTCCAAGTAGGGACCCTCACTCTAGTCAGGGAAAGGAAATACCAAGCTCAGATAACCCCTGCTCAATCAATCAATCAATCAATCAAAAAAGTTTATAAAGTGCTCTACTCACCCGTGAGGGTCTCAAGGCGCTTGGGGGACGGGCAAGGGGGGGCAGGAGGGTCACTGTTCCAACAACCATGTTTTGAGGTTCTTTCTGAAGAGCAGGAGGTCTTTGGTTTTGTGGAGGTTGGTGGGGAGGGAGTTCCAGGTTTTGGGGGCAAGGTAGGAGAAGGACCTGCCTCCTGTGGTGGTGCGTTGGATGCGGGGGACTGTGGCTAGGGCGAGGTTGGCTGATCGGAGGTTGCGGGTGGGAGTGTGGAAGTTCACTCTTTCGTTGAGGTAGGTCGGGTCAGTGTTGTGGAGGGATTTGTGTGCATTGATGAGGATCTTGAATGTTATTCTCTTGTTTATGGGGAAACAGTGAAGTGTTTTGAGGTGTGGTGAGATTCGTTCATGGCAGGGGAGGCCAAGGACGAGGCGTGCGGCTGTGTTCTGGATTCTCTAGAGTTTGCGTTTGAGTTTGAGTGTGGTGCCGGCGTAGAGGGCGTTACCGTAGTCTAGTCTGCTGCTCATGAGTGCATGGGTGACTGTCTTCCTGGTCTCTGGGGGAATCCATTTGAAGGATTTTTTTGAGTGTGGAGTGTGTGGAAGCAGGAGGAGGTTAGAGCATTGATTTGCTGTGTCATGGTGAGGGAGGGGTCCAGGATGATGCTGAGGTTGCATGCGTGGTTTGCGGGGGTGGGTATCTTGGTATCTTGGCACAAGCAGTCAGGCTTATCTCAGAAGTAATGTGTAAAGCATTTGCACATAACACGCAGTAAGACAGTGAAAACACTACAAAAGGACACCACACTAGGTTTAGAAAACTAGCCAATATTTCTGTGTAAAACAAGACCAAAACGAGAAAAATCCAACATACAATAATAATGATATTAATTTTGCAAGAATTACTTAAAAATACAGTTCCTTGAAGTCGATAGCTCTGCCTGGAGCTATCACGGCGTCGTGAACAACAAATCCAACAGTTCAGGCCGGCCACGGCATCAGGGGCCAGCTACTGCGTTGGAAGACCCGCAAACAGTACCTGGGAAATGTAAAGCATTGTGTTCCTCACAATGAGATCCGGAATGCAGCGTTGCTGGCGTCGGCAGACGTCATCGGCTGTTGGTTCCGGAGGTCCGCGGTGTTGTTGTTGCTGAAGCGATGTCGTCAGTAGGCCCACAGCGGCGGTACGACCACGGGTCGCAGTGCAGACAAGGGCATCTGATGACGATGCTGGAGTCGATGGCGCTGGCATCAGAGGACCGGGGCTGCAGTGCGGGACAGTACAGTGCTCTGTGTACCTCACGAGTGGTATCCTCTGGCCACCGTGCAGGCAGTGGCGTCGGTGTCAGCGTAGAGTGGCAGCATCAGGGATACCAAGGCTGCGGCGTGAGCGAGGCGATGCAGAGTGCGGGCCCAAAGGTCACGGTGCAAGCAGCAGTTTGGTGATGGCGTCAAGTGGTGGTGTCGGTGAGACCAGGGTTGCGGTGAAAAGCGGGGCACGTCTCCAAGTGCATCGTCAGGTCACGATGCTGGCAGCAGCGTCGTTGACCGCGTGGTTGTGGTTTTTCTTCTGTTGCAGCACAAAATACACAGTTCCCAGTGCTGTAGGCAGATGAATCTGAGGTGTTTGATATCCCCGAAACTCCAACAAAAGGCAACCTCTTCAAGCCCTTTGAGAAACTTTACAAGCAGGAAACACAGCAAAGTCCAGTCTTTGTCCTCTTTAAGGCAGAAGCAGCAACTGCAGGCCAACCCAGCAAAGCACACACAGCAAAAGGGCAGTAATCCTCCTCCAGCTCTTCTGCTGTTCTCCTTGGCAGAGGTCCTTCTTGATCCAGAAGTGTTCTAAAAGTCTTTGGTTTTGGGTCCACTACTTATACTCATTTCTGCCTTTGAAGTAGGCAAACTTTAAAGGAAAGTCTCTGTTGTTCACAAGATCCTGCCATGCCCAGGCCTGGCACACTCCACAGGGTCAGAGACTGCATTGTGTGAGGACAGGGACAGCCCTTTCAGGTGCAGGTGTCAGCTCCTCCCTCCCACTCTAGTACAGGAAGACTCATCAGGATAAGCAGGACACACCTCAGCTCCCTTCGTGTCACTGTTTGGAGGGAATTCACAAACAGCCCAACTGTCTCTCTAACCCAGACGTGGATTCCACAGGCAGGCAGAGGCACAGAATGGTTAAGCAAGAAAATACACACTTTCTAAAAGTGGCATTTTCAAACGAACAATCTAAAAACCAACTCTACCAAAAGATGCAATTTTAAATTGTGAGTTCAAAGACCTCAAACTTCAAATCTCTATCTGCTCCCAATGGGAAACTGAACTTAAAAGACATTTAAAGGCAGTCCCCATGTTAACGTATGGAAAGGGCAGGCCTTGCAATAGGAAAAACTGAATTTGGCAGTAGTTCACTATCAGGACATGTAAAACACACCAGTACATGTCCTACCTTTTAAATACACCGCACCCTGCCCATGGGGCAACTTAGGACCTACCATTGGGGTGCCCTACATGTAGTAAAAGGGAAGGTTTGTGCCTGGCAAGTTGGTGCTCTTGCCTGGTCAAATTTGCAGTTTAAAACTGCACATACAGACACTTCTGTGGCAGGTCTGAGACATGTTCACAGGGCTACGCATGTGGGTGGCACAATCAGTGCTGCAGGCCTACTAGAGGCATTTGATTTACAGGTACTTGGCACCTCTGGTGCACTTTACTAAGGACTTACCAGTAAAGCAAATATGCCATTCATGGATAAACTAATCACCAATACAATTTACACAGGGAGCACTTGCACTTTAGCACTGATTAGCAGTCGTAAAGTGTGTTCAGACAATAAACCAGCAAAAACAGGGTCCAGCATACCATAAAAACAGGAAGTCAGAAGGCAAAAAGACAGGGGGAAACACGCCAAAAGATGCCAGGTCTAACACACCCTAAACCCATACACACCCTAAACCTAAAAAACCCTTACCACCCAAAACCCCATACCAACCCTAAAACCTAAAAATGCCTCTACCCCCTAAAAACCTATACCCACAATAAAACCTCAAAATGCCCTTACCACCTAAAAACCTATACCCACCCTAAAAGCGAATATGCCCTTACCACCCCAAAACCCATACCCACCCTAAAACCTAAAAATTCCCTCATGACCCAAAAACCCATGCCCACTCTAAAACTTAAAAATACCCTTACCACCCAAAAAACGATGCCATTCCTAAACCATAAAAAAACCCTTACCACCCAAAAAACAATACCCACCCTACAACCTAGCATACCTCTGCCAACTAGAGACCCCATTTCTAGCAGTGGTTGCATTATTTTTCTAGCTGGTTCCATACCGTAGATGCAGAATTATTATTTTAATTTGTAGTCTAGTTTCTTATAGAACAGCAAGGTTTTACAGAGAAAGTAACTCTTGGGGGCTTGTCACTGCAAGTTTGTAGTAGCATCAAATTTCTACATGCCCCATTTTGTCAACTCCGTGAACCCTACCTTGTGGTCTACAAGGCCTACAAAAAGGTGACATTAATATTCACGAGTAAGGTTTCCCCGTGTCAAAATCATTATTTTGGCAGGACAGGTTGCAGATTTAAGCCGCCACAATCAAGCTTTATTGGAAGACCTTTCCATGTTGTGTTACTGGATGACACAATATGGCCTGCAGTCCACAGTTGGCATTTAACCTTCTATCCCATAAGTGTATTTCTACACAATATACTGTGTCTTATCAGAAACTTAAATAGGCCCATCAGGCATTAACCAATCCCTACATGTTTTAGGGGTCAGAGAACATAAGCTGCGTACTGGACAGCAATGCTCCAATGTGCAGATTATAAAAAACAGTAAAAAATAGAGGAGAGCACAAATCATGGGACATTTTTCTCACTCTTGCTCACCAGGGTAATGGTTTAGCTGGCTGCCTGCCTGTGGTCAATTAATCTATAGTGTTTGTATTTTCACACACTAAGTAAACCTATTGTAAACATCTAGGCCACATTTAAGAATCCTGGCTAACTCTATATTGTTTAGATCACATGCCTGCAGCACTATAGCACATGAGCACCCAGCCGGGTTAAAATTAGAAATTGTGAAATAGTATTTTGCAGAGCCTGACTTTCCTGTACTTTAGGAAACATTAGGGGGGATGCCCATGGTGTTCTGGTATCAGCCTTGTAGCTGAGTTTCAAGGTTGAATCCATGGTGGGAAGAATGTTTCTTTCTCACTAGTCTCATCAGCTGTGCCAGGATAAGCTATCACATATTATTGGTGAATGCTTATTGTTTCTCTGTATGCCCTGCCTGGAAATTTCCGTTGCTTGACGGAGGTATTTCTGTCCATGCTTAGTGATAAACTAACTGCTATGTGGTAGCTGAGAATGGCTTAAAATGTCATTTGAGCTAGAATAAATCTCTTTTCTCACAGAATCTCACACTTAGGAGTGTTTAGTGACTCAAGGTTTCACACTAGGACTGACTTATCCTTGGTATCTATAGACCTAAATAAATTTCAATACCAGATGTGTGATCTATATGGTCACATATCCTTAACACTTACAGTACATAGGTATGACAAGTCACAAAATTACAGCCCACACCATTGAACACCCTAGCAGTATTAAAATAGGAAGGCTGACTACCAAACGCATCACACACTACCAGCAAAGTAAATGTTGATAAGATGATTTACAGTGGGCAGTTTTTTAAACAGTCACCCAACCTGATAAACATCCCCTTTATAGATATAAGAAGCAGCGTTTGTTTTTTGGACTTGGCACAGGCAAGACAAGACCTAATGATAATACTGAATGAGGCAACATTTAAGTTATCCCCTGTGGCTGTCAGCCTCAAGACTAGAAGAGTCTGGAAATTCACACAGGCTTCAGGATTGGGAGCAATATGCATTGCTGGTCTAGATGGCTACCTCCAACTTCCAGTTTGAACAACAGGGATCCAAACTGAATTCAACTGTGCCCATAGACATCCATAATACACACTCCTGGCTCATCCCATTTCACATATACAGCGCACATGCAGTAACTGTGTTCACTGAATGCAGTTAAGGACTAGGGGCCAGATGTAGCAAAGGTTTTTACCCATTCTGTGTCTATGGGAAAAAGTGTTTGTACATATGGCCCTAGATTACTGAAGACTGGACATATAGTTTTTACATGTGAGGTCAGAAGGCCCACCTCCCAATACTTGGATAAGTCCTGCTACTATAAATCAACAGGCTGCCACCACTGTCCAATTAGGGCAGACAGTTTGAGCCGACAGTTGTCACTTACTATTGAGGATATTGAGGGCTTCCATGGTGTGCCCCTTCTGAATGCAAAGCCACACTCTCGGTCTCAATCCCTAACTGTGGCCCTCGGTTTGCACAAATAACAGCTTTGTGTGCTGGGTCCGGAAAAAAAAGGATAAAAATGCCAGAGACTAACTTCATGGGTCTCTCAGGGCAGAGGTCCATGCTCAAAACATCATACCTGGGACATTCCCATCCCAGTGAAGTGTGATTAAAGACGGACAGATCTCAGTCTGACAGATGCCAGAGTATGTGCAGTTGTAGAGATTTTCTTCTCATATAGTGTAACAGGCCCTGAAACAAAGCTCTTCAAGATATATTTGAGAAGCTCTCTTGAGTGAGTTGTAGGGATGCTGAAGGAGAGAGGTCTATGGAATCATGATCGGACTAATCCTGATTTAATGTGAATAGGCAAAATATGGAATATTGTAACAATGGAATATATTATATACACCTTATGCTGACTATATGGCCTGGGGAAGCTGCTAATAACTGTGTCCTGTTCCGGTATGCCGGAGAGCCCTGCAATAATTAAGCCAGATACCTGAAACATAATCCTTTACACATGCAGTAGTGTTTCACCCTTAAAGGTGTTAGGGCACTGTCCCCTTTGTTTTCTGCTCCTTTTCATTATATTAATAAATAATGATGGGCTATTTTTTACGATTAGTGTAATACAAATACTTACCCCTTGCTGCTGAGGGTGAGGGTCAAGCAGTAGACTGAGGGCCCGATTTTTAATGTGTCAACTAGGCCATCCTCTGTCAGGGTTACGGAGTAAATTACTATGGGCCTCATTCTGACCCTTACCGCTGCGCGGTCAAAAGACCGCCGCGGGTATTCTGGGTTTCCCGCTGGGCTGGCGGGCGACCGCCAGAAGGACGCCCGCCAGCCCAGCGGGAAACACCCTTCCATGAGGATGCCGGCTCTGAATGGAGCCGGCGGAGTGGAAGGGATGCGACGGGTGCAGTTGCACCCGTCGCGATTTTCAGTGTCTGCATGGCAGACACTGAAAATCTTTGTGGGGCCCTGTTACGGGGGCCCCTGCAGTGCCCATGCCATTGGCATGGGCACTGCAGGGGCCCCCAGGGCCCCACGACACCCCTTACCGCCATTCTCTTCCTGGCGGTCAAAACCGCCAGGAACAGGATGGCGGTATGGGGCTCGGAATCCCCATGGCGGCGCGCCGGTTTCCGTTTCTGACCGCATGGGAGCACCGCCAGCCTGTTGGCGGTGCTCCCGCAGTCGTTGGCCCTGGCGGTTTTTACCGCCAGGGTCAGAATGACCCCCTATGTCTCCCTGCGGAGGTCCTGACGACCACATTTTGAATTGGTCTTCAGGCAGGTGGACATTTCAGGAGTTGACAGGAACTGCTGTATTGTAACCTTGATGTACGACTCTGTCACACATGAAGGAGCCATGTGGCAAAGATAATTTTTTTTTCCCTAAAGTGGATTTTGTTTTTGGAAAAAAAAAAACACTACACCCCCCTCGCCATGGGAGCGATCTTATGGCGAGGGGGGAATTTAGCTATTTTTACTGGCCCTTCCCCCCAAGGTTTTTCCTGGCAGTGACGGGCAGTAAAAAGTGACCTGTATGTCTACCCATCTTAAGTAGGTCAACCTCTAACGGCCATAGTAAGGGGTGAAACCATAGCAAAGACAATGTAGTTATACTCTTTCCGTCTGCGTATCAATCAACCCCTGAGGTAGGCAGTGGCATTCTGGGAAGGCTGCTGCAGGTGTATTAAGGTGTTAGCAATAGCCATCATGCAGTTCTTCCAGGGCTGGGAAAGTTTCAGTGTTGGTCCTAGAAGTCTTCCATGCCACAGTGCCCACACATGATGTGCTGCAGCATCATTGGTAAACCACATGCGCTCAAGGCTTAAACTCTCCAGTGTTCGGGGCAATACAACAATAAGCCTGCCATCTCCACCCTATCCCAACTTTCTTCAGAGTTAAGAAAGGGTCGGGTGAATAAACAAGAGATTAAAAGTTGGAACATGCACTATGCAGGTTTTGCGCGTTCAGTTTCTTGCTTCAGTGCTGCGCGAGGCAGTAGGGAGGTGTACATCTGCTCCAAAGGTCAGTACAGCACCAGGGACCTGCGCAGGTAGATGAGATAAGTAAAACGAAATGCTTTAAAATGTTGTGTTCATGCCTGCACATGAGTGTATGTGTGTAATGTGTGAGAGGGAGATCACATATGTTTGTGAGAGCATGTGTCTGCATGTATATGGGAGTGCGAGTGAAGAGGTAGACTGAGTGAGAATGTATGCATAAGCGTGTGAATGAGAGAGTATGAGTTTGAGAAAGTAAGTTGATGGAAGTGATCACTAGACAGAGAATGTTTGTGTATGAGTAATACATTAGATATATGTTAGGGTTACGTGTATTTGTATAGTTGACAACTCACCCAGAGGGTTCCCTAGCTCTGAAGCAGGACCTCTATAGGCTGGGCCAAAGTCAGGGAAAAAAATGATGAGTCAGGTTCTTAGTTTCTTGCAGAATTTAAGAACCGAAGACGAGGCTCACATGTGAAGGGGCTGCTCATTTCAGCCTTTAGAAATGAGGCAGGAAAAGGCACGGCTGCCAAATCTGGATTTTTGTATGCGGGATGTTTCTGAATATGTGGACGTGTTTCCTGGCTAGCATCTGCTCGCTTCCCTCTGCACAGCTCCACCTGTTGCTGCTTCTGCTAAGAGCATACTGAGAGCCTGCCTGACTCTCAGTTCAAGGCTCACCTCCACCTGCAGGCACCCAATTGCGCCTCATCCCTGGTGGCCTAGTGCCCATCTGTGTGTGTGCGTGTCTATACTCTGTCATCTTTATTTTTCCTCTTTTTCTTTTTGGCTTGCATTTCTCGTTTTCACTTCTTTTCTTGTATGCCTTTTCTCCTTGCGAAGTGCTTTCCCGCCCCCCAACTTACCAGACCCTCCCACCTCCCTCCCCTTCTTAATGGTGGCCGCTGTGCACTGAGAGGGAGACTCCTCTGACCCCCTGGTGAACGCCTGCTCGCTCCTCTCTGCACAGCTCCCCCTTTCGCTGCTGCTGCTATAGCTTTTTCTGCATGCGAACTGAGAGAAGGCCTGACTCTCAGTTCCAGGCCCACCACCACCACCACCTGCAGACACTCACTTGCGCCTAGTCCCTGGTGGCCTAGTGGCCATCTGTGTGTGTGTGTCTTTACTCTGTCATCTTTATTTTTCCTGTCTCTTTTTCTTTTCTTGCTCGCTTTTCTCCTTTTTTTGATTGGAGCGCCTTTTCTCTGCTTTTCTTAGCAGCTTTACCCGCGTTCTCTTCCCTGATGCCTCTGCCCCTGCATCCCCCCCGCTCCCTGCAGGTGCTTTCCCACCCTCCCACCTCCCAGCTGACCGGACCCTCCTGTCTTCCTCCCCTTCCTAATGGGGCTGATGCGCACTGAGAGGGCGACTCCTCTGACCTCTTGGTCAGCGTCTGCTTACTCAACTCTGCAGAGCTTCACTTGTTGCTGCTGCTGCTGAGAGCAAATTGAGATCCTGTCCGACTCTCAGTTCGAGGCTCACCTGCCTGCGCCTCATCCCTGGTGCCCTAGTGGTCATATGTATGTGTGTGTCTTTGCTCTATCATCTTTATTTTCCCTGTCTCTTTTTATTTTTTGGCTCACTTTTCTCCTCTTTTCTTACAGCACTTTTTTCCTCTTTTCTTAGCACCTTTCTCTCCCCCGCGCTCTGTTCAGTGCCGCTGCTGCCCCTGTGGCCCCCTCCCTTCAAAGCGCTTACTTGCCTTCCAGCTCACCGGACCCTCCCGCCTTCCTCCCCTTCTTAATTTCACCCGGACGACACCTCTGACCTCCTGGTCAGCATCTATGTTGCTTCTATCTAGTGTGAGCGAACTGAGAGCCTGTCTGACTCTCAGTTCAAGGCCGACCCGTTCCACTCGCAGGCAGCCACCTGCGTCTCATCCCTGGTGGCCTAGTGGTCATCCATGTGTGTGTGTCTTTGCTCTGTCATCTTTATTTTTCCTGTCTCTTTTTCTTTTTTGGCTTGCTTTTTTCATTTTATCCTCTTTTCTTGTAGTACCTTTTCTCCTCTTTTCTTTGCACCTTTCCCTCTCCCCACATTCCGTTCCCTGCTGCCCCTATGGCCCCGCCATTTTCCTGCAAAGCGTTTTCCTGCCCTCCTGTATCCTGGCAGACCGCACCCTCCCGTCTCCCTTTTCTTCTTAATGCCGGCCACTGCATGGCTACACCACTGGCAAGCCTGTCTGCACCTGGACCGCACCCAGCACCAAAAACACTGGTCCTCCTACCATCCATCACTACAACGCGAAGACCCTCCATGTGCTGAATGCAGGACACTCCACTGCCTGTCATCTTGCATCACCCAGACACCCAGGGACCGTTCTCCTACTTCTACTGCCACCGCACACTCACCCTACATCAAACGCCGGACCCTCCTGCCATTGGGCCATCGTATACACCCACCCAGGGAACATCAACTGCATCCTCCTCAACATATGCTCCCTCCACAAACATGCTTTAGCACTCTAGGACCTGCTAAACTCTACCTGCCTGGATGTCGCCTTTCTTGCTGAAACATGGGCGAACTCAGCATCAGCATTGGACTTCCCCATTGCCATCCCCAGCGACTAAAAACTGCTTCACAAATACCAGCCCTCTCAACCAGGCGGCAGCCTGGCCATCGTACAGAAATCCACCCTCCGCCTGACAACCAACGCAGAAGAACACTCCCCCCTCCATTTCCAGATCCACGTCACCACTAAGTCCACCTTCCGTGGAACTCTCATCTACCGGCCACCCGGTCCTCGCCCAGCCTTCGATGACTCCATCGTCTACATCATATCTCCCCAAGCACTCGCCTCCATGAATTACTTTCTTCTTTGTGACTTCAACTACCACAGTGACAACTGCAACAACATCAACACCACCTCCCTGCTCGAGAACAGCGCCACAATAAGCCTCAAGAAAATGGTCACCTCGCCAACACACATCACCTGATACACACTCAACCCCATCTTTTACGCCAGCAACAACATCATTGCCGACAACATCTCCAGGCTACACTGGACCGACCACCACTGCATACATTTCTCCATTACCACACCGACCACCCACCTCCACACACTCCGCTCCTCACGCAGGAAAGGGAACCAGAGCACTGAGGAACAGCTCACAAATACCCTCACAAATCACTTCCTCCCCTCGCCACTGCCGCAAACATCTCAGCACGGAACTTCCATCAATAGATCTCTGAATGCGCCAAAACCCTAGCACCACTTCGAAAAACCTCAGCAAAGCACAACCTCAAGAAGGTCAGCTCGTTCTCCCCCGCACTCGAAGCACTTCTGCAGACAGCTAAACAAAAGATGGAGAAAGAGCAAGTCTCCTGAGGACTTGTAGCCTTCAAATCTGCCGTCAAATTCTACCACCACCTCATCAGATCCACCAGGAAAGCTGCCCTGCAGGACTGTATCGACAACACTGCACACAACACTAAAGAGATTTTCGCCATGGTCAAAGAGTTCATCAAACCCCAGTCGGAAAAGGAAAACATCCCTCCATCTCAGGACCTCTGCGACAGACTAGCCACCTTCTTCCACTGAAAAATCAAAGATATCTATGATAGCTTCAGACCTTAAGAACATCTGAGCCCACCAATAACCCTCCAGCTCGGACCCTCCAAGCCTTCACAGATCCTGCACTGCTGGACCACCCTCACCATGGATGAGACTCAGTCCATGATGAGTGGCATCCACTCAGGAGCCCCTATTGACCCCTGCTCTCACCACATTTTTAACAAAGCCAACACCTCCATCACACCCAACCTCCACCACACTCTCAACTATTCCATGGAGACAGCTACCTTCCCCGAGGACCGGAAGGACGCCAAGATCTGCCCGCTCCTGAAGAAACCCACGGCCTACCCCCTGGACCTCAAGAACCACCGCCCCATGTCTCTGCTGCATTTCCCAGCCAAGGTCATTGAAAAGGCCATCAACACCCAGCTCCGGCAACACATCGAGGACAACTACATCCTGGACATCTCCCAATCAGGTTTCAGGAGCAACCACAGCGACCACCCTCCTCGCTGCCACAGATGACATCCGCTCGCTCCTCGACCACGGCCAAACAGCTGCCATCATCCTACTGGACGTCTCGGCCGCCTTCGACATGGTCTCACATTTCACCCTCTGTTCTAGACTCCATGCAGATGGCATCTACGGAAAGGCCCTACAATGGATATGCTTCTTCCTGACCGGCAGAGCACAGAGAGACAGACTCCCGCCTTACCTGTCAGAACCTAAGGAGATCAGCTGCAGAATTCCACAGGGCTCCTCCCTGAGCCTCACACTCTTCAACATCTACATGGCCCCGCTCGCATTCACAGAAACCACAGACTGAAAATTGTCTCCTTTGCCGACGACACCCAGCTGATCATCTCACTGACCGAAAACGCCACAACTGCCAAGAAGAAGTTCAGCAATGGGACGGAAGCCATTACCGTCTGGATGAAGGAGAGCTGCCTCAAGCTCAACTCTGAAAAGACCGAGATCCTTATCCTGGGGCTCTCCACATCAGCCTGGGACGACTCCTGGTGGCCTGATACCCTCGGCATGCCCAAACCCAGCAAACCACGAACGCAAACTCAGCTTCATCCTGGACTCATCGGTCACTATGACCCGCCAAGTCAACTAGGTCGCATCCTCCTGTTTTCACAGACTCTGACTTCTCCAGAAGATCTTTAAATGGATCCCAAACTACTACAGCAAAACCGTAACCCACGCCCCGGTCACCAGCAGATTCGACTATGGCAACACCCTCTAGAACCTGAAGAAACTATAGCACATCCAAAATGCCTCAGCCAGACTCATCCTAGACGGCCCCCCACCACGAACACATCACCAAACACCTAAGAGATTTCCACTGGCTTCCCATCGAGAAAAGGATCAACTTCAAACTCTTTGTCCTCACATACAAGGCTCTCCACGACCTAGGACCACCTACCTCAACCACTGCATCACCTTCTACTCCCCCACCAGACCTCTATGCTCAGCTCAACTGGAACTAGCTACAGTGACCCGCATATGGAAGACCTCGGCCAGAGAAAGATACTTCGCCTACCTCACAGCAAAGAGTCGGAACACCTTGCCTTTTCACTTCAGGCAGTCACCATCATTGCCTCAATTCAGGAAGTACCTTTAGACCTGGCTCTTTGACTGAAGCACGGAGGACCTACCTCCTCAGCGCCTTGAGACCCATACGGGCAAGTATTTGCGCTCTGCAAATGTTGATTGATTGATTGTGTGTGGCTGAGCAGAGTTGTCTGGTCGGTTTGCGGAAGTTTATGCAGAGGTACATGCGAACAATGTTGTGTAAGGCTTTGCATGTGTGGATGAGGCTCTTGAAGAGTGCTCTTTTGTGGTTTTGTAACCATGGGATCCCTTTGCGGTGTGAGGTGATGTGCATGTGGGGTGGAAAGTTGAGCCTGGCTGCTGTGCTTTGTATGGTCCAGAGTTTTTTGGTCAATTTAGCGTGCCAGCATAGATTGCATTGCTGTGGTCGAGCTTGCTGGTGATGAAGGCTTGGGATCTATGAGTGTTGGCGGGGAGCCATTTGAAGATGTTATTGGGCATCTTTAGTATGTGGGAGCCGAAGATGGAGACTGTGTTCACTAAGCCAGTCAAAGGTGAGTTGGATGTCAATTTCTATTTTGTTTTTTTTTGCGCTGGTTGCCGGAAGGGGTCTGAGTTCAACCGGTGGAGTCTTAGAGCTGCATGTATTTGTTGAAGATTACTACTCCCGTATTGTCTGTGTTGGGCCTGAGACAAGGCAACTTCGATCATACAGGCTGAGCAATTAGTCAGGTTTATTTGATGTATTGTCGGAGAAGGAGTGTATGAGCTGGGTGTAGTATGTTGATGGTGTGGGCAAGGGTCCAAGGGATCTCTAGAGTTTATGGACTTCATGATTGTTGCAGTTTCTTGAGTGGTGATGGTGGACCAGGTGGTCTTTGGTAGAGATGGGCAGGAGAGCTGCAAGAATGAAGAGTCCTGCTGGGCCTCAAAGTTTTCATAGATGTTGGTGATCTTGTTGCTGGAGAATAAGAACAGGTGGGTGCAAAGATCCTGAGAGAGGTTTGCGGTGGCGGAGCTTGGTGCCGGAAAGATGAAACCTTTCTCTATCGCAAAGATTTCCTATGCCGTTGGTGCTGCTTTTGATGTGGTTGATAAGTGTGGATTGTTTGGTAGCTATGATTTGCTGATTGTAGCATCTGAGGCAATATTTGTGGGTGCTCTTGTTGGTGTCATTCTGATTGTTTCCATTGGCATTCAAGTTGCTTGTGTTAGTGTTTGGGGAGCTGGATCTCTTCTTTGTGCCATCTGGCTTGTGGTCTGGATTTTGTGGCTGTGTTGTCTTTGTGAGCAATTAGGGTATCTGCACAGGCAGTGATCTAGGAGTTGAAGTTGGTGATGGAATGGGGGCGGGTGTTGTTGTGTTGAGGCCGGTTGTGTAAGAGTTCAGAAGACCAGGATGCTTCTGGGATCTTGTTCCTGTCCAGTCATGAAGATTTGGTGATGGTGTTTCTGCGGTGGTGTGGGATGGAAATGCTGAAGTTGAAGAGGGTGTGGCTGGACCAGCTGATTGGTGCGTGCTTGTGTACTGTGATGCTCCTGAGGTTGGTGAAGATGGAGTTCAGTAGGTGTCTGGTGGCGTGCATGGGGTGCTGAGTGAATCTAAAGTTGAACATGTCCTCAAGGAGTTTAGTCATGTTGGATTTGGTGAGGTCTTCCAAGTGGTAGTTGAGGTCACTGAGGAGGATGAAGGGGCTGAAGTTGATGATCACAGAGGCATTGAAGTCATGATGGTATTGTCAAAGTTGATGAATAGTCAGAGAGTGCAGGAGATGAGGGTGCTGCTCAAGGTGTAGTTGGCGGTGATGTGGAGTTTGAAGATCAAGTGTTCCCTGTTGCTGGTGGTGCTTTCTGAGGTCATGGAGCATTAGATGGATTGTTCGAAGATTATAGAGATTCCGTCTCTGGGTCTGTCAGCTGTCCTGCCTGTGACCTTGACTCCGGAGTGGGAGGGGGGAAGGTATGGTGATGGCAGGGGCAGACAGGGGAGTCAGCCAGGTTTTGATCAGGAAGAACAGATCCAATGAGCGGTCATGGAGAAGATCCCAGTTTATTGGCATGTTTAGTGAGGGAGCGAGTATTGCAGAGTATGCAGGACAGAGAGGAGGGGAGTGGTGTAGTGGGGATCTTGTGTGTGTGATCATATGTGTGTTTGCGGTGTGATGTGCATGGGGTAAATAAGGTGGGTATGGGTGAGTGCATGTGAAATGTCAGGTGGCTCAGCAGACAGCACCTTCTGTGTTGGGCAACGAGCCACAGCAGCAGTGCTGGGAGATGTGACTGGGGTTCAGCTCTTGGAGGGTCGCAGTGGGAAAGCACTAGGGGGATTATATGGGGTGCAGAGTACTGCCACTAGGTATGGGCAGAGCACAGATGTGTGCAGATGGGCTTGTCTTTGGTGTGTCTTTGGCATCAGTTGCACATCTATGTTGCAGCCTCTATTAAGTTGAGATGGAGCAAAATGCTTGTGGAGTTGTACTGGGGATAATGGGCACTGGTGGCAAAAAATGGCTCTGTCGTACCAGACGTTATTCTTGGCATTTGATGTACCTGTGGCAAAATGGAGGTTATAGCATACTAGGTAATACTTGACATACAGGATACCCAGGGCAAAATGCTGCTTCTAGCATTTTGGAAATAATGGTTGGCATAATAGAACCTATGGCAAAACACTGGCACTGGTGTACCAGAAGTAATTCTTGGCATATGTGACACCTATGGCAAAACGCTGGCACAGGCATATTGGAGATAATTCTTAGCTTAAGGAAGAACAACCATGGCATATGGAGGGCTAGCCATGATAAAATGCTGGCCCTGACATACTGGAGGTGATTTTTGACACAAATTAACCCATAGTCTATGGATGCATCAATAGAAAAAATATGGCACTGCCATTTTGTAAGTAATTTTTGGCTTTAGGAGACACGGATGGCATATGGATTCACATGCTGTCCCTGGCACAACAGAGGCGACTGTTAACATATAGGGCCATCCATAGTACATTTTGAAACAATTGGGTCAACCCATGGGGAGATTCAAGATTCGCTGGCTTTGCACACCATGAATATACTCGAATATTTCATGGGTGCCCATTTCAGAGCCTATGGCTTTTTAGTGAATTTGCGTGAAAACTGTGCTCTAAGAGCACTATTTGACCCCTTTTAAAAACAATCTTCTCTGGGGTTGCCCACGGCTATATCATGGTGGATTTCCATACCGAACTATGGGCCAGATGTAGCAAGCAGTTTTGCCTATTCTGTGTCTATGGGAAAATGTGTTCGTACATATGGCCCTATATGGTGTGCAGCACAGCCGAGTTATGTGTTTAATAATTCCAGCCATGTGCCTTAAGAAAGCATGCAGCAACCTTTACATTTTAACTTGAGTTCTTTGACATATAGACAGATGTAGAAATGTCAGTGTTATAATGCCCTAAAATTCCCCCAAAACGCAATCAATACTGCCAGGTCCGTGCTCAGCTTTACATCAGATATGCCATTTTCAGCGCGAAGAACAGTATTTAAATAGACATAATTAATACTAAGGTTATCCAGAAGATCCAACTTAGATGTGGCTCCTGTTCGTTTAGCCCATTGAATCGGGCGTGGTTTACAGATAGACACAAGCATTCAAACAAAATACTTACGAACATTAGCTTTTTTACACTAGTATACTTTACTAATGCATTATCTGTCGTTGGTGAAAGTGTATGGACTACAGAGCTTCACTATTTCAAACTCATCAAAAGAAAGGAGATGAAAGCATTGACTCCAGTGGTGTGAAAGTTCCATAAGCGGACATGGTTAAGCATTTTTAAGCCTGCTTTGGAATGCCCCTACCTGACAGCATGCATACCTGTTCATAATTCATGGGTTGCAGGTACACAGGTGCACTCACTAGAGAAACCGGATATCCAGTTTGAAAGTCACAGGTGAGTAAAAGGAAGTGAGTGAGCACCTGATGACAAGAAATCGTGTTATAATGGGATTTTTGTTAGCTTCTTCAAATTCCTGACATAAAAGTTTGAAGCTATCTTTCGACACTAGACCCCACCGTGCGCAAGGCGTGACTTCACCATTCCATCAGATCGGTGTCCGTTTGTTCACCCCCTACAAAGCTACACCATGGCAGGTAATCAAACTGGCCTAATGTATTGGTGCCGCATAGGTTATCTAATTACCTGCTACCATATGTGTACCTCGGAGCAGTGGCCCAGCCCCCTGGTCAGTGCATTTTAATGGCTACCTCGACGCTAGTCAGACCCTATATTTCGATCGCATTGCTCACATTCTGCGTGATATCCATTGGTTGGCTGGGATTTACCGTCTAGGAAAAAAGCTGGCTATAACTGTCTTTAAAATGTTGAAGGTAAGGGAGACTTTATACCTACTGTTGTGATTTGTATGCCAGTTGCAATATCTAGTGTGTTAAATCTGTAAAGTGCAAGCATCTGAGCAGCCCAAAGGGTATTGTACCTAATAGTAGGGATTTAGGGCCATATGTACGAACACTTTTTCCCATAGACACAGAATGGGTAAAAACCTTTGCTACATCTGGCCCTTAGTGAAGGTCGAGACCAATGGAGAGGGCAGCCTCCCCACATAGAGCTCACTGAATGATCTACGACCAGGAGGCAGACTGTGCGCCCAGGGGCAGTGATGGAACATGGTGGGCATCAGCTGGATTCTGGGTCTGGCAGGCATTACTGGTCTGCCCTTGCGATTTGTCCCACCAGTGTCCCGACACAGCACAAACGCAGTGGAGCCTGTGCATTCAGTACACTTCAACGCCTGGAGTACTGAAAAAAACAAAAAAATGAATGGGTGGGCTGCTCGGAGTAATTTCAGACACTTTCAATTACTCCGAGCCACAATCCAGTTCATTTTTTGTCATCCATGACGTTCAGACACAAGCCAACCATATGCAAATCAGAGGTGTACCTGCTTCAATAGGAACAGTCTCACCTGAACTACCAGTCCATGTCATGAGAAGCAGAAGAACCCTCATCTCCAGAGCGATGCCTCACTTTAGCAACTACCTAATTCCTTTAGTTTAAGTGGAGTCCTGGCTAGCAACAGTTTGCGATCAAATGCAGCAGAGTAGAAACATCAAACCCTGTGCACACGGAGTACCCACATCCATCATCTGTTGAGAGAAACAAAGAACCCCGCACCCCTAGAGAGACTTCACAGAGCATGTTGCTGGCAGATAAACATAGATTTTGAAGTTTTTTTGGTTTTATCCATCTCTAGATCTGTGCTGGATGTGAAGATATATTGATGCTCTGTTTAATTAACACATTGCACTTTTTTATGTGTGTATACACTAAAAATAATCATTTATATAGCATATGATATAAGCGGATTTTCTGACTCTTAATAGTAAGAATTTTACATTGGAATCCATTTTATAAATCTTGGAATAAAAAAATTGAATTAGCACCGGCAGTATCAAATTTCTGTCTTGTAAATTACATGGAGTGGTTTGAAGTGGGACCAACACAATGCACTATTTTACCAGAATTGTAATACTGACCTGCAAGTTCCAATCTTAACATACAAATGTACTTAATTACAAATTTGTGAGATATACTTATGCAGCATGGCCTACCACAGACGCATTAACTTTCTGAGCTATGTTACGATGATTCAGACCCTTGACCAGAGAGTGCATACAGATATCTTCAGCAAATGCACTAACTAGCAGCTACATTACCAGAATTACACGTGACACGCACTGGTGCAGCATCCTCTTTCAACTACTTTACATTACTCAGAAAGATGGCTGAGTGAGTCAAAGCTTGACACTGGCATCAGCAGCGATCTGAAGAACTCAAGGGCGCAGGTCTGTGAGTGTGCTTTGATGACCACACCTAGGGGAGCTCTTACGTTGAGTCTACCAGACCGTGGAATCAGTCTGGCTGCTAAAAACGTATTGTGGATTTACCAATAATTTACAGGGCCTTACAGCCCGCTCATTGTGTACCATTGGTTGGCTTTATTGTTACTCTTTTGCTAATATTTTTTTCCTGAATTAGTTTAGCGTTCTGCTTAAATCAGTTTGTGTCATGTTCTTGTTTTTCTTAACTTATTAAGTTCTGTTACTTTCTTGGGTCTGTCTGTAATAAAAAACGGAAAAAGGAGAGCAGTAGAATGTCCTAGAGCTGTCTTAAAATATTGTATTTAGAGTGTTCTAATGAGGCTGAATGATTCTAATTGTGGCAATTGGTGACAGCAGCCTGTGAATGAGTTCTTACTTGAATAAACCTCTTACGTCACCTTATGTTGTAATGGTATTATATGATTATTGCGTCATGTATGTAAACATATCCCTAGGAATAAAGCACACATCGATCCAGCTTGGCGCTCCTATGGAAACATCCCATGACAAACCCTTCAGCATCTTTCTAAGAATTACAGTATCACATATCAAAAGGTCTTTGTCTGCTGGTACTCCTTCAGGTTGAAGAGCTACCAGAAGAGCAAGGCTCTGGTCTGCAGCATCGAAAGGTTTCTCAACGTGAAGCTGTTTGAATCCTCGGTGAGGTTTAAATAGACAGCAATTCTAAGGTGGCTACCAGGTAAACCGTGCCTTATGAATCTTAGTGGAGTTCTGCAAGTCTTGTCATTGTGTTACTTGGAGGGAGCAGAGTGGAATGGACTAATACATGCCATTATCTTTCTCTTGATTGTGACTCTGTTTTGATGCATGGTAGCCAGATAAGCGAAAGTGTTAAAGTGTATATGCTTTTCTGTCTGTAGATCTGCCCCAATGCTGACTACTCTACTGCTTTGCGCTGGGTGAAGATAAGCAATAATGCTGGTGGAGCAAATACACCCAAGAGTTTTGTAGTTTTCCAAGAACTAAGGCCCACGAAAATAGAACTTTAGGCGACTTACTGGGAAAGCCCTAAAATGCAGAATTTTATAGTTTATTGCATAGAAAAGTTGGAATTCTGTGTTGCAGACTGCTGCACACTAGAGGCACAGGTGCCCCACAGACCAAATTCTTCAGTTCCATAGTAAAAGCCAAGGTAAACTGAGCTTGTGTGACAAGGAAAGCATACCATCGCACATGCACACTTGATGCCTTTTGAAGGTTAGAACTATAAGTGCTCTGTCAATGTGGTAGAGATGGCATCACAGCCTCAATTCTCTAAATGAGCACGGTGCTCCCATGGCTAAGAGTCATAAGTCACAGGTCTGACAGTGTAACTGACAGTACGGACCTTTAAAACGCGTGCAGTCAGTATGCAGCTTACTGTAATTTGCATGGTGATTGGGTATGTCGTGTATGCCTTGAGCTGTCAGCTACAATGATGGTGTGAAGGGCTAATATGGTATAGAAAAGGAAACGTCTATCACAAGCTGAAGGGAGTTATTCCTGTGGCAGAGGATGGGCATGCTTGCCATTTAGTGGCCACCCCAGGATTTTAGCTGCTAACTAAATAAGGACACTGCTTCTCGTGGTCTTGCCTCATTTCTGTTGGACACTCTTAACTTCTGGGCACCCATGACATCTTCCCATGGCATCTGATGACCTCCCTTAGAATCTGGAGTGACTGTCGTACATCTCTGGTAAAAGTTGGTTAATCCTTAAATATGGGATCCCTTCCTTCTGGTGAGTTCCCCTTTATTCTAGGGATACGTCTGCCCCCATTATTGGAGAAAAATACAGGTCATTTAATGTTTGTAGATTCAGAAAACATAGAGACATACGTGAACCAGATCTTCTCTAAAATCATATCTATTTGCTTTTAACGTCACAATTTGGTTTCAATTACATTCATTAATAATTAGATAGGCATAGTTTTGGCAATTTTGAAATATATAATTAAATTATTTCTCTTTGGATTTTCCCAATGTTTTTACAAGCCTTTACATGAAAATACTAGCCAGGCTGATATAGTACTAGGCAGGTGGTAATCATATCTATGGACTACCCCAAACACCTGTTGGCCATCACTGCCTCCTTGTCCTGGCTGTTTTCTGTTGGACATTGTCTGTAAGTGATTTGAGGAACCTCGTGGTAGTAAAAGCATCTGGTCACAAGATCATTTTGCCTTTGGTACCAAATGAGATTTCCAACTATACCCAGGGAAGAGGGCATAAGTGCCTGGGGCTGTAGGCTCTTCAGGCCACAAAGGATACACTGAAGGGTGCAGCCAGTTTCTACTTTTGGGCATTATACTGAGAGGTTGAGTCAGTCTCCCATCCTGGGCAGAGATCCGGGGATTACATCTCAATTTGCTGTAGTGAATTTGGAGACTTGCACAGGGGAGTCGACCCCACTCCTACATTGTTGCAGTACCCAGTCTCATCTGACAGGCTTGTCTTGTGTGGCCTCCTCACCCTAGCTCTTAAGTTGGACAATGACAATTGAGAAGCAGCATGCTACCTAGTCAGCCATCAGTCCCTAACCCAAACAAGAAGGCACAAGAAAAAGAGGAAAGCTTATTCTTATGATATTCCTCCTTGGCACAGCCACCCTAAAAAGAACTGTTGGAAATGTACCCAGGCATTGGACTTCACCACACTACCCTCTCTGCAGGTTCAGATTCTGAAGAAGCAGGAGAAGCCATTAGACTCCCCAACCTAGTCGCATGGCTCTTGGTAGTTCCATCCACTACCAGCACTGATGCATCAAATGTAGAGCAAGTGTAAACAGATGTGTTAGAAATTGGGTCTCTAGTTGGCAGAGGTATATACCCTTGTCCAAGTAGGAACCACAATCCTAGTCAGGGTAAGTCACAACACAACACAAAGTATCCTATACTCACCCTCTTGTAGCTTGGCACAGAGCAGGCAGACTTAACTTAGAAGGCAATGCATAAAGTATTTGTGCAATAACTCATACAGTAACACAGTGAAAGCACCTCGAAAATACACCACATAGGTTTAGAAAAATAGATAATATTTATCTGAATAAAATAACCTTGGAACAATGAAAATCCGATGTACACAAGCAAAGTTTTGAATGTTTAAAGATTACATCCCACTAAAGTGCTTAGAAACACAATAACTCCAACTGTGGCTAACACAGTGTCATTGACAGAGTCATTCCCAATAGTCACCGGAGCGGTCACGGAGTCGCACAGACCCTCAAGTACAGTACCTTTGCAAACAAAGAAACAAAGATGTTGCATGGAGTTGTGAGGCAAAGTGTTCGTGGGCCGGTGCAGCGTCAGTCCCTTACAGCATCCGGGGAGATAAGGTGTTGGTCCCGCACTGCGAGGCAGGGGAGGCGAAGCGTCTAGTCCATTCGGTTGCAGGGGGAGCTGATGCAGCATCAGTGGTGATAGATCGATTCCTTGTGACCCGGCTGGGTCGATGAATCCAGTCAGTCAAGATGTGATTTGTCGACTTCACAGTGTTGCAATGATACTGTGTGATGTCAGTAGTGCTGCAGCAACGTCGAACTTGTGTTGAAGACCGCGGTCATTTTGAGCGGCGACGTCCATGGAGCCCAGTCCTCTCTGCCAGGATCCCTATGTGGGGCTATCAGTCCTTTGTGTGAGGGCAGACCACTGGCCTTTGAAGTGTAATAGAGAGCCCCTTCACCCTTCCTGCCCAGGGAGACCCATTCAGTAAGCAGATGAATGCAGATGTGACTGAGTGTCCTGTGTTTATGGCTGTCTGGGTGGAATGCACAAGGGGAGCTGTCAACTAGCACAAACCAGACATGGATTGCAGACAGGCTGTAAGGCACATATGGCAGTAAGTGTAGAGAGGTGCCCACTTTCTAAAAGTGGCATTTCTAAAATAGTAATATTAAATCCAACTTCACCAATAAGCAGGATTTTCTATTACCATTCTGGCCATACTAAACATGACAGGGCTACTCCTTCCAGATCAGAATCTACCACTTAAAAGTATATAACAGGAGTTCTAATGCTAGTCTATGAGAGGAACAGGCCTCACAGGAGTGGAAAACTAATTTGTGAGTTTAAAACACATAAGTACATGTCCGTCGTTTTACTTACACAGCACCCGGCCCTATGAGTTACCTAAGGCCTACCTTAGGGGTGATGTATATGCAGAAAAATGAGAGTTTCGGCTTGGCAAGTAGTTTTAAATGCCAAGCCAAAGTGGCAGTGAAACTGCACATGCAGGCATTGCAATGGCAGGCCTGCGACGTAGTTAAGGCCTGTGGGTGGCACAATCAGTGCTGCAGGCCCACTAGTAGCATTTAATTTACAGGCCCTGGGCACAGGCAGTGCACTTTACTAGGGACTTACAGGTAAATTAAACATGCCAATCTGGTATGAGCCAATATTGCAATGTATTTTAGGGAGAGAGTACATGCACTTTAGCACTGGTAAGCAGTTGTAAAGTGTCCAGAGTCCTATATCTAACAAAAATGAGGTCAGAAAAATAGGAGGAGGAAGTCAAAAAGTTTGGGGTGACCCTTCAGAGAGGGACATTTTCCTACAAGATGTCTAAAAGGTGAGTGGACTGTCAGTTTGTGCTGACAGCATGAACAGAGATCTTGTGCGATCATTCTAACATGTACAGATTCTAAAATCTGAAACAGAATAACTATTACTTCTATAGATGCGCATTCTGAAGATCTGTCTTTACAGCAACAGTAATGTTGGAGAGGTTCAGAGATGTTTCAAAGAACGTTCAAAACTTGACCGTTCGACTTTTTTTTTTTATTGTTACTCCATAGCACATTGTCTTTTCTGAGCCATTGTTTTATCTCCCCTTCTGTTAACGTTTTATCATTAAATATCCCTTCTACCTAACTTGTTCAGTAAGGTAATTCTACAGCGCCAAGAAGCTACGACTTGCGCACTTACTAAATAAACATATTACAATAACATTGTGCATCAACGATGTGCATCAGATGTGTATTATGGTCCGTTAACAGACAATAGACTTCTGTGTCATTGTGTTTGCTGGATTCTATTATTCAAATGAACTGCAGGAAAATGCCACCCTTATCTAATGAAATCAGTAATTTAAACCCCAAAACTTTCTATAAATAATTAACTAGATTTCCTTTTTGTTCTTTGCTTACAGTCTTTGAATGGCAGCAGGTGGCTGAGTCTTCCAAAAACTCTTTTCGGTATGCCTTTTATTTCACTTTGTTTAACAACTGTTTGTTTTAAAAATATTTCTTTTATACAGAAAGGTGTGATAGTGTTTTGTCTGTTATGTGAGGCATTTCTTCCCAGTATGTTAATGTCTGTCATGCTGGCAGCACCGACATCTGGAGGACTGTGTGTAGCCTGTGGCATCAGCACAAGAAGCTAGAGATTTGGACAGGATACATTTAATCTTGTTAAACAGTGTGATGCTCTGCCAAGATAAACTTCCAAGCTTTAACATATTTTATTCTGAAAAATGCTAATGCCAGGTGGAAAGGAATTTCTTCTTTGTTTAAGTGCCTTGATCTGCCATGTTCATCATGACATAATTGCTACATGGGGCTGTATTTTTCCTGGTTAGTCTTTCCATCTCTCTCGAGCCGAGTAAAGCAGGTTGGCTTCATTACTGAGGGAACAGGTCGAGTCCCTCCTGCCAACCCAATGAGCCCAAGCCCACCGCACCCCTGGCCAGCGTTCCCTCAAAATAACCCAGCCTGAGACATAACTTCGTTTGGTTAGAGATCGAAAACATCTCAGTCCGTATTTATTTATACCACATACACACCATTCAGTAAAAACAACTAATCACAACACAATGCAACATTTTACACAAATTTACATTTTCAGTCACATGATTCTTAACAGTCAGTTATACATCGAGTCGCCTAACCCCTCAACCACCCAGCAACTAGTTTGTGAGCTCATGGTTACAGTAGGAAGTTGGCTCTGTATGCACTATTTCAAAGTAAGGAATAGTATGCACAGAGTCCAAGGGTTCCCCTTAGAGGTAAGATAGTGGCAAAAAGAGATAATACTAGTGCTCTATTTTGTGGTAGTGTGGTCGAGCAGTAGGCTTATCAAAGGAGTAGTGTTAAGCATTTGTTGTACACACACAGGCAATAAATGAGGAACACACACTCAGAGACAATTCCAGGCCAATAGGTTTTTGTATAGAAAAATATATTTTCTTAGTTTATTTTAAGAACCACAGGCTCAAGATTTACATGTAATACTTCAAATGAAAGGTATTGCAGGTAGGTACTTTAGGAACTTTGAATAATCAAAATAGCATACACAGTTTAAAAAAAAATCACATATAGCTATTTTAAAACTAGAAACTTAGGGGGTCATTACGACCTTGGCGGGCGGCTACCGCCGCCCGCCAGGCGGTAACCGCCGTGCGGCCGCATTATGACATTCCTGCTGGGCCGGCGGGGATGAGGCCGCAACATAGGAGCCGGCTCCTAATGGAGCGGCGGTGTTGCGGCCGTGCGACGGGTGCAGTTGCACCCGCCGCGCTTTTCACTGTCTGCCATGCAGACAGTGAAAAGCTGGCCGGGGCCCTGCCCATGCCAGTGGCATGGGCAGTGCAGGGGCCCCCAGGGGCCCCAGGACACCCCTTACCGCCAGCCTCTTCCTGGCGGTGCAAACCGCCAGAAACAGGCTGGCGGTAGGGGTGTCATAATCCCCAGGGCAGCGCTGCTTGCAGCGCTGCCCTGGTGGATTATCACCGCTGGGGCTAAAACGGCGGGAAACCGCTGGCCCCGGCGGTGCGACCGCAGCGCTTCCGCCGCGGTCGTAATAGGGCTGGAAGCACCGCCAGCCTGTTGGCGGTACTTCCGTCCTTTTGCCAGGGTTGTAATGACCCCCTTAGTGCCATTTTCAACAGTTCCTGGGGGGAGTAAGAGTTAGTTAGTTTTTGCAGGTAAGTAAACCACCTACGGGGTTCAAGTTTGGGTCCAAGGTAGCCCACCGTTGGGGATTCAGAGCAACCCCAAAGTTACCACACCAGCAGCTCAGGGCCGGTCAGGTGCAGAGGTCAAAGTGGTGCCCAAAACGCATAGGCTTCAATGGAGAAGGGGTGCCCCGGTTCCAGTCTGCCAACAGGTAAGTACCCGCGTCTTCGGAGGGCAGACCAGGGGGGTTTTGTAGTGCACCGGGGGGGACACAAGTTAGCACAGAAAGTACACCCTCAGCAGCACGGGGGCGGCCGGGTGCAGTGTGCAAACACACGTCGGGTTTTCAATAGGTTTTAATGGGAGACCAAGGGGTCTCTTCAGCGATGCAGGCAAGGGGGGGTACTCCTCGGGGTAGCCACCACCTGGGCAAGGGAGAGGGTCTCCTGGGGGTCACTCCTTCACTGGAGTTCGGATCCTTCAGGTCCTGGGGGCTGCGGGTACAGAGTCTTTACCAGGCATCGGGATCTGAGGAGCAGGCAGTCGCGGTCAGGGGGAGCCTCGGGATTCCCTCTGCAGGCGTCGCTGTGAGGGCTCAGGGGGGGCAACTCTGGCTACTCATGGTCTTGCAGTCGCCGGGGAGTCTTCCCTGAAGTCTTTGTTCTCCACAAGTCGAGCCGGGGGCGTCGGGTGCAGAGTAGCAAGTCTCACGCTTCCGGCGGGAAATGCAAGTTGTTTTAAAGTTGCTCCTTTGTAACAAAGTTGCAGTCTTGAGTGAACAGAGCCGCTGTCCTCAGGAGTTCTTGGTCCTTCTATAGCAGGGCAGTCCTCTGAGGATTCAGAGGTCGCTGGTCCCTGGGGAAAGCGTCGCTGGAGCAGTGTCTTTAGAAGTGGGGAGACAGGCCGGTAGAGCTGGGGCCAAAGCAGTTGGTGTCTCTGTCTTCTCTGCAGGGTTTTTCAGCTTAGCAGTCCTCTTTTTCTTAGGTTGCAGGAATCAGAGTTCCTAGGTTCTGGGGAGCCCCTAAATACAGAATTTAGGGGTGTGTTTAGGTCTGGGAGGGCAGTAGCCAATGGCTACTAGCCCTGAGGGTGGCTACACCCTCTTGGTGCCTCCTCCCAAGGGAGGGGGGTCACATTTCTATCCCTATTGGGGAATCCTCCATCTGCAAGATGGAGAATTTCTAAAAGTCAGAGTCACCTTAGCTCAGGTTGCCTTAGGGGCTGTCCTGACTGGCCAGTGACTCCTCCTGGTTTTTCTCATTATCTCCTCTGGCCTTGCCGCCAAAAGTGGGGCCGTGGCCGGAGGGGGCGGGCAACTCCACTAGCTGGAATGCCCTGGGGTGCTGTAACAAAGGGGGTGAGCCTCTGAGGCTCACCACCAGGTGTTACAGTTCCTGCAAGGGGGAGGTGATAAGCATCTCCGCCCAGTACAGGCTTTGTTACTAGCCACAGAGTGACACAGGCACTCTCCCCATGTGGCCAGCAACATGTCTTGAGTGTGGCAGGCTGCTAAAACCAGTCAGCCTACACGGGTAGTTGGTTAAGGTTTCAGGGGGCACCTCTAAGGTGCTCTCTGGGGTGTATGTTACAATAAAATGTACACTGACATCAGTGTGCATTTATTGCGCTGAGAAGTTTGATACCAAACTTCCAAGTTTTCAGTGCAGCCATTATGGTGCTGTGGAGTTCGTGTTTGACAGACTCCCAGACCATATACTCTTATGGCTACCCTGTGCTTACAATGTCTAAGGTTTTGCTTAGACACTGTAGGAGCACAGTGCTCATGCACTGGTGCCCTCACCTATGGTATAGTGCACCCTGCCTTAGGGCTGTAAGGCCTGCTAGAGGGGTGACTTATCTATACTGCATAGGCAGTGTGAGGTTGGCATGGCACCCTGAGGGGAGTGCCATGTCGACTTACTCGTTTTGTCCTCACCAGCACACACAAGCTGGCAAGCAGTGTGTCTGTGCTGAGTGAGGGGTCCCCAGGGTGGCATAAGACATGCTGCAGCCCTTAGAGGCCTTCCCTGGCATCAGGGCCCTTAGTACCAGGGGTACCAGTTACAAGGGACTTATCTGGATGCCAGGGTGTGCCAATTGTGAAAACAAAAGTACAGGTTAGGGAAAGAACACTGGTGCTGAGGCATGGTTAGCAGGCCTCAGCACACTTTCAAATCAAAACTTAGCATCAGCAAAGGCAAAAAGTCAGGGGGTAACCATGCCAAGGAGGCATTTCCTTACAGTTACCTTGCCCCGAGATCACCCCTGCCCCTTGCACGGTCTTCCTGCTATGTGTAAAAATCCTCATAAAGAGGCTCCTGTGAGCCAGTAGATCTTAAGTCAAATGCGAAACACCTGCTCGCCCCTAGAGCCCTAGCAAATCAGGTGCCCCCCGAACCATCACAAAGCCAGTCTGTGCAACTGGGCCATGCCTTGGTCCCCTGGCAGGGACTGCACTCTTCAATCCACAAAGGGCCAGTGTCCCGGGAGCACCACAGCGCATGTGTTGAGCTAAGCTGGGGCCACCAAAACGACCATCCGAGCTCCACCACTGGCAGCTTCTCTACAGAATGCTTCAAGTGCACTCCTTTGAGGTCCCAGAGCCAAAGCTGTCATGAATGTATTACTTAGTGACTTGGAAGGCTGAATGGAAAATTCATGCCAACCATGAACTCACGTGAACCGTGAACTCACACTACTACAGGCCAGCATGGTTCACCCACCATCTTCCCTCCGTACCCCAAGAGATCCATCAACACGTGAAAGCATACAGGTTACCCACAAACATGGGATTGACCTCAGGAGACAGATGCACCCCATCTGGGAGAAAAAACTTCAGCCCCCTGATGCCACCCTGGGGGATACAGTCCAACCTAGACCATCTCAGCAACTGACAAAGCCGTCTGTTCAGGCGCTTGGCAGACTGATTCAGCACCGCACAGAATACCCCCATTCCAGGACTGCTTTGGGACTCTTCCCCTTCCCTCCCACACAGCCGAATCAACACTTACGAGGAACCTGGGACAACTTCCCACAGAGCTGGGGCACCATCAATGATGTTAAACCCAGGTTGGAAGATAAAAAAAAGTGCACACATTACCTCACAGGGTGAAGCGTCTGGAACAGAGAGTGGAGGATGCCGAAGGGAGAGCTTGACACAATAACATAAGGGTTGTTGGACTACCAGAAGGGGCTGAGAGCGCCCGCATGATGATTGAGTTCCTGGAGGAATGGGTGAAATCCTTCACTCCGACACAGCCACTGTCTCTGTGCACTCAGGGTGCCAGCCCGTTGTCCTCTACCAGAGGCACCACCTCACTCTGCTGTTGCCCTCCTCCTCCACTACAAGGATAGAGATGTCACCCTACAGGTGGCTAGGCAAAAAGCTACACTCAACTATTAAAACAGCAAGATCTCAATATTTCCTGATCACACCATGCTGATACAACACTAGCATTCCTACTTCCTCAGTGTGAAACACCGTCTCTGAGACCTAAATGTCCAATACTCATTAGTCTATCCAGCAAAACTAAAAGTCATCCACGACCAGTGCACCTGCCTTTTCACAGAACCCACTTCAACCTGGTACTGGATTGAGAACCACCTTGAGGGCAGTCCACGCGCTCCAAAGAACAGAGCCATTACACCTGCTCCAAATGCCAATGGGACCTAGGGGGTCGCCCCTTGGACAGGCCTAGGGGAGACATTGGTGCAACCTTGCAACAGGAGCTGAGGTGTAAAAAGCAGTCTTCCATCCCAGTTGATCTCATGAACTGCCGGGTCTCACCCCCTCCAGAAACCAGTTCAGGCTATGCCATTAGCAAGGACGACAACTCATCCGGCACCTCCGCTGCACAGGTCTATCCTCCACCCATTAGACACCCCACAAACAGTTGATGACCTGATCTAGCACTGTCCCACCCAAGAGGTGCTGTCCCCTACAGTGAAAACTGGACACTGTGGGATGCACACCTACTCTCCCTCCACCCTCTTGCTTTTTGGGAAATGGGTCTACCAGGATTGCCACATGACACTGGATGATTGTCGTCCCACACTACATCCCATCACAGCTGAACTGTTTGCCTGAACTGTTAACCATATGGACTCTCTGCCTGCCTCCCACCGCATTAAATACAAAGGTCACCTCTATCTACCACCTCTCTTTCTATGGACTGCTTTATAAGAGACTGTTTGAGTTCAGCCATTGGCTGTAGGCTGTTGTTATTGTTTGCGTTAAGTTATCGTCGTGTACCTGTTTCACGTGGTTGTTCTCCCTACAGCACAAGCAACACACTATCCTTTTTTTTGCGGTTTGGAGTGGGCACAGGATATGGGATACCCCCATACAATACCACAACATTGTCCTCCTACATAACACTGCTTTGTGGTGTTCCGATTTGACATTAAGGGCCTGATTTATACTTTTTTAGGGCTGCATTTGTGTCATTTTTTTATGCAAAAGTGGCACAAACTCACAAAATCCAATAATATTTTGTACGTTTGCGCAAAACAATTACGCAAATGCAGCGCTAAAAAAGTATAAATCAGGCCCTAAGTTATTAACACTCAGTGTAAGGGGTATGCTCTCAGCCCCCCAATTGATTTTTCATGTATTCTTACATCAAATGAGAAAATGAACATTTTATTTTCTTCAAGAGACACATCTCAACAACGTTGAGCTCCAGCAGTTCAGCAAATGCTGGAGGCTTATGCACGAGGTGCTTTACTTTTTATCTCCCCCGGGACACCTTTCCAAAGTCTTGCAACAGTCATTGACAAGAAAGGGAGATATATCTTCATAGGGGGCTGTCTGAACGGTGACCCTATAGTCTTAGGCTGCATCTATGCCCCTAACTCAGAACAAACTGTTTTCTGAGCCTCCTTGTCCAGGGTCCTAGCTAAATGGGTGGGCACCACTGTAACAGCTTCCTTAAGCTCTTCCTCAACAGATCCCACCCACTGCTTCCTCAAGCCCCTGCACGTCATCATTCATAGCAGTTCTCCCACTGGATCCAGCAATGGTCATTAGTAGATGCCTGCAGAACGCACAACCCACACCTCAGACAGTACTCGCATTACTCAGTCCCCCGTGACTTATATTTTCGACTAGACCATTTTTTATGTTCCGTAGCTATTCTACCACAACTAACACATTCGGACTACTTAGTCCGAGTCATTTCCTGCCCACACCACCCACATCATAGACATGCACTGGGGCACACCCCATCCTCCATTCCCCACTTGCTGCTTAACCCAGGAAACTCTGGGTGACCCACTTTTCCAAGACTCACAGCTTAGACACGTTAGTCAGTATTTCGCTGAAAACCAAGCCATGGCTTCCACATAAGCAATAGAGAGTGACTCATTTAAGGTACTCACCAGGGGAATCTATATCAAAGCCATAGTTGGAGTCCACTGAGGATTGTATAGAGACCTGAGGGACATTGAGAAACATTAGCAGACCTTGACCATCAGGCTTCTCAGAATGCTAATGCAGGACAGACACTAGTGGCCACAAAAACAAAACATGCTGCTCTTCTAGAGCACCTTCTCTGCCATAATTTTGTTGCATACACCATCCAGATACATGCCACATGAGACAAACCAGGGCACCTCCTGGTGTGGCTCACCCACCAGAAGACCAGCGCTCCCCCATCACAGCAATAGCCCCAGAGATGAGCCCCACACTATGCTCACAACCAGCCATATTACAAGCCTTCTATAACTGCTACTTGGCACTATATAAATCACTCCCCACCCCACTCCCTGCTGTATTTGAGGAATCCTTAGCCCCCTTACCAATGCCTCCCTTCAGAGCCATCAAACAAAAAGATCTGGATGATCTAATCACAGTGTATGAGGTGAAGAAGGCGATACATCACTAGGCCAGAAATCAAACCCCAGGGATAAATGGCTTCCCATTACAATCAATCAATCAATCGTTTTTGCAAAGCGTGGCTACTCACCCCTGAGGGCCTCAAGGCACTGGGGGGGAGGGATGGGACCTCATCTAAAGAGCCGCGTCTTGAGGTTCTTCTTGAAGATGGTGAGTGATGGGCTTGGTCTGAGGTGCAGGGGGAGGTTGTTCCAACTCTTTTCTGCAATGTAGGTGAATGATCGTCCTCCGGCGGTGGTTTTTGCCGATGCAAGGGATGGTAACCAGGGCCATCTGGGCCGAGTGGAGGGATATGGCGGGGGTGTGGAAGCAGACGCAGTGGTTCAGGTAGGCTGGTCCTGCGTTGTGTATGGCCTTTTACGTGTGGGTGAGTAGCTTGAAGATGATTCGGTTCTCGACCGGGAGCCAGTGGAGGGTCCTCAGGTTTTGGGAGATGTGTTCTCATCGTGGGAGGTCCAGGATGAGTTTGGCGGCGGCTTTCTCGATGGGTTGTAGTTTTTTTTATATTTCTAGTCGAGGTGCCGACGTAGAGGTCGTTGCCGTAGTCGAGCTTGCTTGTGACTATGGCATGGGTGACTGTCCTGTGACAGTCTGCTGAGATCCATCTGAAAATCTTCTGAAGTTTGCGGAGTGTGTATTACCTTGCCCCCAGACTGACTGACTGGCACCAACAAAGCACCCCCAAACTCCCTACAGGAATCCCTCCTTATTTCCCCCCGAAACCAGAAGGAGACCCAACTCAACCCAACTATCCTTCTACCGCCCGATTGCCTTTGTGCGAGCCACAAGATACTTGGCAAAATACACGCTGACTGCTACCTCTGAATATTACCCACCATTGCTTACCCTGATCAAAATTAGTTTGCTCTGGGCCGGCACACATCCAATAACATCAGGAGGCTATTCTACGTAATTGATCATGCATTTCTTTGATACCCCTTAACAGCATGCGACTGATACTATTTCTAGATAAAGCCTTCAATACGCTATCCTGGGGTTACCTCTTCGGGAAATTAAGAACCATAGGCCTCAGTTGACGGCTCCTCACCTACATAAAACTATTATACATATCTCATACCTCTCAAGCCCAAACTGAATGCCTAATCTCAGCCCACTTCCCATTAGTCCGCGGCACACATCAAGGCTGACCCTCATCCCCACTCCTCTTCTCCATCGCCATGGAGCCTTTAGCTCATCACCTTTGGCCGGAGGGAATACATTGGGGCATTTCCCTAGTTGACACTACCTATGCAGTGTCACTGTATGCCAGTGACCTCCTACTTTACTTCCGGGACACCACAGTGGACACGGAGACAATATCTGCAACCTTAAGCCCTATGAGAAGGGGCTTGCGGGCTTGCGAGTAAACTGGGCGAAATCGTATGTCTTCCTCCTGTGACGCGATACGCCCCCTAGTCGATCACCTAGGCAGGACACAATTGGCTTGGACAGCAACTGCAGTCTGCTATCTCGACATGTGCCTGTACTACTCACAACAGGATCTATTCGAGTGCAACTTGAGATGAGCTTATACAGCCAGCAAATAACAAACCTGATTCTGGCAGCACCTGCCCCTTACCCTAACAGGGAAAATAACCCTCTTCAAAATGATCATTCTCCCACACCTGCTGTACTATTTTGTTAATGTACTGGTCTATTCCCCCAGGCAATTCTTCTGGGGCTTGAATTTAATCCTTTGTGAGCTGCTCTGGGATGGCATGCGGAGATAGGTAGCTTTAAGCAAGCTACAATTACTGGTGGGTCATGGTGGCCTCGGGGCTCCACCCTTCAAGTCCTACTACTTCGGTGCACAACTTCAATGGGTGTCCCGCTGGTTGGCGGGGAAGAATTTATTTGAAATCAGGAATGGTCCCCTTACTTTGAACATTCTTTGCCAGTTACTGCAGCCCGCAGTTAAAGTAAATCGCTCGTGGTCTTTACATTACTGGGTGGCCCAGAAGTGCCTCACCCGAATCTTCCAATTGACACGACATGTGCAACCCTTCACCCCACATCCTCCTCCAAGGACTACTAAGATTCCCCAGATTCTTTACATCTGGCCAGTTAGCCACATGGCATGCTCAATTCATAGAGACTGTAGGTGACCTTTTTCAGAACAGGCAACTGCTCACATTTGACTAATTGCACCAAGACTGTGATATCCCTTCTGGCCAGTTCCTCCTTTATGGACAATTGCTTGCCGCTAGTAAGGGCACAGGTAGTAAAAGGGCCCCCCACTCACACAGTTATACACACTCTAAATACCATAGGGGTAGGGCACCACCAATTAACATGGTTGTATAAAGCCACCAGGGAGCATGTGGAGGTCTCCTTGACACACCTTTGTCAATCATGGGAGGAAGACCTGATGCTTCTTCTCAAGGCACTGAATGGCACATGGGCCTAGAGTCCCCCCAACACATCTCTCATAATGCACTCTTCAAGAACATCCAGTTTATTATACAGCACAGAGAATACCATGCACCTCTACATTTAAACTGCATCTTCCCCACAGCACACCTAACATGCCCCAGATGCCAGTCACACACGGCTGACCTTCAACAGATGCTGTGGTTGTGCCCGAGTATAGCTCACTATTGGTACACCATACAAGACACCTTAGCAACCATAACAGAGCTCACTGCACTAAAAACTTGGGAAGCCACTGTCTTGAGCATCTTTAAATGGGAAAAGAATCACAAAGCCCAAGTACAATTCGCCAACCTCGCTCTACTACTGGCTAAGCATGCCCTCACCCTGCAATGGAGAGCCCTGCAGCCCCAGTGGTTTACCAGTGGTACACGGTGCCCCTCCGCTGGAAGGAAGTAGAAAGCACTGCCTTACACTGGGAAGAAATCCAATATCTTCATAAGTGGCCCATAGCAGAAGCCTTGGACCCATGCTCACTCAGCTCCTAGAACTCACATAAGAAGACCCCCCTGTCCATGAGCTCCCTTAAGCAAAGCATACCTACCTATCCCCCATGTGGTTCAAGGCTCCCTTTCATTGTCATACTACACCTCTTGGAAACCCCCCATCAGGGGAAAAACAAGGCTGCCAGAGTAGCCACCCCTAATACTGCCGCTTCCAGGGACCCCACATCCACACTCTCCAAGAGCTCCACCTGAACTCCTTTGCTCATGCTCTCCTCCCTGTTAACTCTTTCCCATCACAACCCCCTTTATTCCTCCCTATCTCCTCCACCAATCTTTCAGATTGAAAAGAACATAATATTTGAGAAGAGATTACTTGCTTAGATTTTCATGTACACCTGTCAACAAGCTAGCAGTGACTTTATGGCTGTCCTGGAAGTCAGTTGTCTGAAGTGGCACACTACTTAACGTATTAGCTGCACATAAATTCCACCTACTTCTAGGTCGAGGCACATGTGCTGTTCCACATGACTCACTTAGGGCCTCATTACGAGTTTGGAGTTTGGACCGCCAGACCTCCATGGTGGCAGTCATTCGAATGGGGCCAGGCTGATGGTACCAAGACCAACGGATTATAAGTTACCTACGAGGCTGCCGTGACTGGTGGGGGGGGGACTGCATTATAATGTAGCTACGGCCAGCCATGCTTTCATACCTGACGGCACAATGGGCGGACTGTGCCCATGCACCACATTGTTCACGGGACACTGCACCCGTAAACCCTCCATTTTTGGGGGGCCACATGGGCCCCCGCCTCAGCCTCCATAGAACCGTACCCCTCCTGTGCCCCCCATTTTGGGCCACTTACATGCCTGACCACCAAGCTTTCCATGTCAGTGAGACCGCCATTGAAAGCTTGGTGATCTTGCAAGACATAATGGCCATGGCACTCTCAATGCCAGGATTTCTAACATTGACTGCCTTGGTCAGGACCACTGCGGTCCACTGGCGGTCTTTTGGCGGTCCGACCACCAAGCTCGTAATCCGGCAGTCTGACCGCCGAAGTTGTGACGTCAGACTGCCACCGCTACCATGAGGGCCACGGACCTCCAAACTCAGAATGCAGCCCATAGTCTCCAGTTAAATTTCTGGTTCTTTATGCCACTAAAGACTACTCTTTTTCAGAGACACTGACAAGAGTAACTATTCCTATAAAGGGGAGTGGATGATTTCATAAGCAAGAACTTTCACCAGAAGGTTAAAAAACCACACCAGTGTTAAAATGCAGGGCCCTTCACATATGTTGGTCTGACCCAACTTCAGAAAAAGTGCCTCAGGAACAGCAACAATTTGAAACTTAGTTATAGATGATCTATTGAACATGATTCGGGAAAATTTGTGTTTAAAGCTATTTATAAAGGTAAAAAGAGCAAGTTCAATTGTCATGGATAACTCTGTCACCAAAAAATCACTTATTTGAAAAAACTACACAGCAAGTTTCTCATCCCACATATCATAGAAGTCCATCTTAGGGTACAGTAGTGGATAGGAAGAGTAAAGTGATAGACAAATGTAAAAAAAAGCAGACAATTAAACTAAAGATCCAGAATAATACTATAGTCACAGTATGTGACCTTAGTATTGAAACAGGAATATAGTTGTGACATAATATCCTTTCAAGAGTGTGACATCAGTACATTGTGAGACATAATATCAAAGGTGAGACTATCATATTTTTATACTTAGTTAAAAAATATTGATGTTTAGAATATTGTTCATGCAAACTTAGTTTCTAATGTTTCAAATGTTCTATAGGTGTATTTTGTACAGTCTATAGTTAAATATATTTTAAATTGCATTTTAATAATGTAAGTCAATATTTTATGTATTGTTTATTTTTTCAATCATGCCATTTTATTACTTTAAAGTAAATCATATTTTTTTGTTTTTACTAAGTGCTTAAATTGTTAATAATGAGATAAAATATCTCTTAGTTAGGTATTTTAGGTCTGTGTTTCTGTAAATATGTGAGTAAAATGTAACTGGTTATAAAGTTTGTAGTGGAATAGGAATGGGATATTTTTATTTTTTTATGACACATTTAAATAATTGTAATGGGTGGTCAACCCATAGGGGAATGGGAATCAAATACTGTATGTAAAACGTATATGTTCAAAGTTAATTATGTTAATAATTACATTCATTAGTCCATTAATTAATTTATTAATTAAATAAATAAATCATTTTATTAGGTTATAATCTCCGTAGGGGCATACGGTGGAAATACCTATTAAAATGTTTTACCTGTATATGTTTAAAATGATCACATATTTGAGGCTTTAATTGTCAATAATTAGTTAATTAATGCATTCATAAAAAATAAGATAAACTATAATAGATTGCTGGGTTTGTTGTGGGTGAGTATGATGGGATGATATTTAAATTAAAAATATTTTTCAATGCACCTATTTAATTCATACATTTGTTATTTCATTGCATTACTTAATACATCAAAGTATTCATTTATTATAATATTTATAAAACCAATTTTAATTTTATTATTAAATAAATGCTGTTGAGTGCAGATTTTGACTTTTTAATATTTAATCTGTTTAGCCCAAACTGAAAATGACCTAACACAAACAGTTTGTGATTGGACGTGTGGGATAGGATTTACAGCATTAAATTTGATATCCTCCAAATTAAAAATCCCCAGTGAGTTTAGGAAAGGAGTAATAAAATGGAACCCCACTATATTTCCTTTCTTTAATGGTTGGGCTATTGAAGTTAGAATAGTACATTTACCCCAACCATAAATATATTCCCTTTTGCCAATGACAGTGAGATAGAATTAGAATAGTTTGCGTCCCCCCAAATATATTGTTTTTAATAAATTAAAGTTATAGGAATAATCTTGTCCTCTACCCAAACATTTTAATCTTTCCATAATTAAAGTGGGATTGGAGTTAGAATAGTTCATCCCAATCCCAAAAGCGAAATTCCAGTTCCACTTACCCAATGAAAGTGGCATTGAAATAGTGAATTTACACCTTCAGATATATGCTTTTTCAAATATTTTAATTTGAGTGGGGCTGTGACAGTGAATCCAGTCCTCTATCCCAATATATGACTTTCCACCAATAAACAAAAGTATGATTAGAAAAATAAATGTGAACACCCTTCTCACATTTATGTTATGCTCAAAATTAAAGTCGTTTTGGAGGTACAGTAGTAAATCTGCCTCCCCCAAACATGTGGCTCTTTCCAAATGAAGGTCAGTTTAGAGTTACAACAGTTACAACAGTAAATTTGACCATCACAGTTATGTAATTTCTCCACTATAATAGGATTTGGAGTTACAATAGTAAATTGGCCTCCCTAGGTATATGCTTGTTCCTCACTCAGGGAGAGTGGGGTTGAATTTAAAATGGTAACTCAGACTCAGCCAGCTATATATACAAGCCCATTCTCCAATGAGAATGAGATTAGTGTAAGTATAGTAAATCTGACCACTCTCAAATACATGCTCTTTAATATATTATTGTGGTATTAGAGGTAGATAGTAAATCCGATCCCCAACCACCCCCCAAAAAATGTATGCTTTTTCCCTTTTGAAAGTATGATAGGAGTTAAAATAGTAAATCCATCCTCCTCAGTTGTATACCCTTTTCCCAATGTAAATGGGATTGGAGTTAGAATCATATATTTGACCTCCCCAGTTATGTGCTCTTTTTTGGTGTAAGTGAAACTGGAGTTAGAATAGTCTATTCGCTCCCCAACCCAAACACATGCCCTTTCTGCTATGAAAGTGATATTGAAGTTAGAATAGTAAATATGCTTATCTCCAGTACATACAATAGCTGTCATGAATCTCGGAATGGAGGTAGAATACTTAATTTGATAATCACAAGTACAGGGAGTGCAGAATTATTAGGCAAATGAGTATTTTGACCACATCATCCTCTTTATGCATGTTGTCTTACTCCAAGCTGTATAGGCTCGAAAGCCTACTACCAATTAAGCATATTAGGTGATGTGCATCTCTGTAATGAGAAGGGGTGTGGTCTAATGACATCAACACCCTATATCAGGTGTGCATAATTATTAGGCAACTTCCTTTCCTTTGGCAAAATGGGTCAAAAGAAGGACTTGACAGGCTCAGAAAAGTCAAAAATAGTGAGATATCTTGCAGAGGGATGCAGCACTCTTAAAATTGCAAAGCTTCTGAAGCGTGATCATCGAACAATCAAGCGTTTCATTCAAAATAGTCAACAGGGTCGCAAGAAGCGTGTGGAAAAACCAAGGCGCAAAATAACTGCCCATGAACTGAGAAAAGTCAAGCGTGCAGCTGCCACAATGCCACTTGCCACCAGTTTGGCCATATTTCAGAGCTGCAACATCACTGGAGTGCCCAAAAGCACAAGGTGTGCAATACTCAGAGACATGGCCAAGGTAAGAAAGGCTGAAAGACGACCACCACTGAACAAGACACACAAGCTGAAACGTCAAGACTGGGCCAAGAAATATCTCAAGACTGATTTTCTAAGGTTTTATGGACTGATGAAATGAGAGTGAGTCTTGATGGGCCAGATGGATAGGCCCGTGGCTGGATTGGTAAAGGGCAGAGAGCTCCAGTCCGACTCAGACGCCAGCAAGGTGGAGGTGGAGTACTGGTTTGGGCTGGTATCATCAAAGATGAGCTTGTGGGGCCTTTTCGGGTTGAGGATGGAGTCAAGCTCAACTCCCAGTCCTACTGCCAGTTCCTGGTAGACACCTTCTTCAAGCAGTGGTACAGGAAGAAGTCTGCATCCTTCAAGAAAAACATGATTTTCATGCAGGACAATGCTCCATCACACGCGTCCAAGTACTCCACAGCGTGGCTGGCAAGAAAGGGTATAAAAGAAGGAAATCTAATGACATGGCCTCCTTGTTCACCTGATCTGAACCCCATTGAGAACCTGTGGTCCATCATCAAATGTGAGATTTACAAGGAGGGAAAACAGTACACCTCTCTGAACAGTGTCTGGGAGGCTGTGGTTGCTGCTGCACGCAATGTTGATGGTGAACAGATCAAAACACTGACAGAATCCATGGATGGCAGGCTTTTGAGTGTCCTTGCAAAGAAAGGTGGCTATATTGGTCACTGATTTGATTTTGTTTTGTTTTTGAATGTCAGAAATGTATATTTGTGAATGTTGAGATGTTATATTGGTTTCACTGGTAATAATAAATAATTGAAATGGGTATATATTTGTTTTTTGTTAAGTTGCCTAATAATTATGCACAGTAATAGTCACCTGCACACACAGATATCCCCCTAACATAGCTAAAACTAAAAACAAACTAATAACTACTTCCAAAAATATTCAGCTTTGATATTAATGAGTTTTTTGGGTTCATTGAGAACATGGTTGTTGTTCAATAATAAAATTAATCCTCAAAAATACAACTTGCCTAATAATTCTGCACTCCCTGTATTAACCATTTTTAAATTGCATGCTAGAGTGGACTTAGATATATGTGTATTAAAATGTTATGTATTACTACTAAAATTTATATTGCATTAAAAAAATATTTCATAAGATTTTATTATCATAATTTTAATCACTTAAAAATGAATAACATGCAATAAACATGCCCATAAACATAATAAAATGAAATACAGAGATGAAACTTATCGCAAGGAAAAAGTTATTTAAATATGTCTTTAGTAGGTTGTAATTTACATTTTCATTTTGATAGCAGTATAATCATGTATTGTTTAAGATTATATATTAATGTTTAATCAAATGGAAACATTTGCAACTTTAGTAAGCATTTATGAAAAATAAAGCATAATGGAAATGTAAAATAAAATAATGATTTCAAGCTAGAGTATTTTTTGAGCAATAATTATTTTACAAAAAGAATAAAAATAAAGGAATAAATACTGCATTCAATTCAAATAAATACATTATTTTGTCATTTATCCACATTTTAATTTGTGTCAGTGTAAATTAATTCATATTTTATTTGTATTATAGTCATTTTTTGATAATTGTAAATGCGTTTTATGTTCTTTTTCCTTCTTCACTAAGCCGCAACAGTCAATGAGGGGAGCGGTTCTCTGAATGTGATTCTGCTTTCCAGGTAAGAAAATTTATTTTTCTAAATTTAATGAACCTACTAACATTTATTACCCTTGCTTAAGATCCACTCAGAGTTAGGTATTTGGCTAGTAGAGTTTACTGTTATGTTGAATTAACTGTTTCATGCATGTTACATCTACTGGTGAGTGTACCTCGCGTAATTCAGTGTTTGTGTAAACACATGGAAATACCAAAAAATCCTGAGTGATTGTGCATAATTACGCAAGAAGAGTGATTCTGGGTTTAGCACTATATTTAATGCAAAAATATCCCTTGACATCCAAAATGGGCGTGAAAATGCATTTTGCACTAAGAATTGGTGCTAAATGCAACAGAGCACAAATAGGGAATGCGAGCAGCCATTCACACTCACTAAATGTGCTCTTGGGATAGGGTTTTTCCCCAGCTTACTCTCAGCATATAGCTCTACTTGCTTCGTGTAAAATTTCTCCCTAGCATCCAAAATGGGTGCAAGAATGCATTTTGTGCTAAGAAATAATGCTAAATGTGCTCCTGAGGTAGGATTTCTCCCCAACTGAGTTCCAGCATTTAGCACAAGTTTATTAGCGCAAAATGCACCCTTGCGTCCAAAATGTACTTGAGGATGCATCTTGCTAAGAAATAGCACTAAATGCACCAGGACAAGAATAGCGAGCGCAAGCGGGCACTCATGGTCGCTAAAAGTGCTCTTGCTAAAGAATTCTATTCAGCAAAATTACTCAATTACGCGAGCAACAGTAATTACGTTATTGTCGGTAATTCTGTGTTAAAAAGTAATGCAGAGTTACCAAAATATTCCAATTACTTCTGTGTAATTAAAATTATGCCTGAGCCAAGTTACAGCCTAGCAGAGTGTAGTGTTTTTGCTAGTGTATTATAGATATGTTCTGATAAGGACGAATAGCCACAGATTCCTCATCTTTTCAATATTCCCTAGGAGCCAGACTGAATAGGAAAACTTTTCAGGAGTACCCTTGCGTGCCAGAAGGTAGCGCAGCTCCCCACTGACACCGCTCTGCTCCTGAAATAAAATGTGGGTCCTATATAGGCACCACTCCTGTGCACTGATGTCAGTTCATATCTTTCCATGCCATCAGATGTAGATCCAGACCTCTCTCTTATCTCTGAGACTCTTCTCTTGATATTTTGCATGAAATTTGCAAGATGTGCAAGGGATGACACCCTCTAAAATGACAAGTTTCAAACCCTGTAGGGACTATTGCAAATAAATGTCTGTCACAGATTCCCATCTGGTGTGCCTGTGGTGGAGCCACGACGCCAAGGCCTGCAGCAGCAGAGCATAGATGAACCCAAAGGCCATCAGGGAACTCAGGGCCAAACTGATTCTGCTCTCAAGCATTTTAAGATAGCAGAGCTACCACTCACTCTCTGGCCCTTTCCGCACCACCAGTGCTAACCACAACAGTTCCAACACTCTTTTTGTGGTTTGGCCGAGGCATCCATTACCTCCAACCTGTCCATCACTCACAGGGAACCCAGCAGGTTTATAATAGAGACTATGATGCCCCCCCGCCCTCCGGCCAAGGTCAGCGCACTGCCGACTGGCCCCTCTTTAACCTCACCTGTCAAACCTCTTCAGCATACCATTGCAGGGACACAGCCACCCTGTAGGAGGTAGAATCCATGATTCTTAGCAGGCTGGGACATGATCACTTCGGACAGGTATGTTCTACAGATTTTGTGCAAGGTGTTTCTCTTTCTCTCTTTTCTGCTGCACCTTCCAGTGTCCCCTCAGCATCTGACAGAGGACCATTTTTCCATGTTGAAGCAGGAAGTGCAAGCCTTTTTGGCCAAAAGGTCTGTCTAGAGGGTGCCATAAGTAGGATGTGGGTGGTATTCTCTCTACTTTCTGGTGCCCCAAAAGGACAAAGGTCTTCGGTCTACTCTATATCTGCGCTCTCTGAATGCCTTCCTCAGGAAGGAGTAGTTTAAATGCTCACCCTGGCTCAGGTAGTGTCTGACCTCAATTCTGCAGACTTGATGGCAGCATTGGACCTTCAGCACACCTATTTCCATAGTCCTGTCCTAAAGGTCCATCAGCGCTACCTGTGGTTTGTGGTGAGAGAGCAGCATTTTCTGTTCGCCTTGCTTTCCTTTTGGTCTCACCAGCACCCTTTGGGTGTGTTCAAAAGAGATGGTGGAGGTGGCAGCACACCTTCAGAGATCAGGGTGCCAGTCTACCCTATCTCAATGATTGGATGTTGAAAGCAGGCTGTGGACTCATCCCAACTAGGGAACAACCACCTCCAGTCTACGGCAAACCTCCTTTCATCTTTATGGTTCGCTATCAGTGTACCTAAGTCACAACTGACTCCTTCTCAAAAGCATCCCTACATTGGAGCCATTGTGGACACAGTTCAGTTTTGTGCCTTTCCCCCAGAAAAGGGAGCCCAGGTCATTCAGACTATGATCCCGATCTTTCAGCCTCTGTGCTGCATTTCAGTGAGGTTGACTCTGAGGCTTCTGGGACTGATGACTTCACCCTGCTGGTCAAGCACGCCAGGTGACATATGCAGGCTCTACAGTGGGATTCATAATCCCGACGGGCTCAAAATCAAAGGGATCTCTCCAACAATGTTCAGATTTAGCAGGAGGCTGTTAAAGATCCTCAGTGGTAGTTACTGGACTGCGACTGGGTTAGTGGAAAACTTTCTCCCTTCTCCACCGAGAGTTGACAGTGGTGACAAGTGCATCGCTTCTGAGTTATTGCGGCCATCTGGGGGAGATCAGTGGGATTCGGTCTCTGGCACAGTCTAGGCTGCACATCAACTGTCTGGATCTGAGGGCCAACTGGTTGGTGTTGAACACCTTTCTGCCATCCATCAAAGGGAGTCTAGTACAGGTGCTCATGGACACCACCACCACCATGTTGTACTGCAACAAACTGTCAAGCACTAACATGTTCATCCCATGGAGACACAATGTTGACCAAGCTGCTTGTTCCCAAATCCACCTAAACATTGCGTGCCTCCCACTTAACTACACATGAATGGCACTGTAACATCCCGGTGGAAAGGTGATGGACGAGAGAAGGAGAGAGGCACTGAAGTCGCAGGGCTGGATCCGGACGCCTAGTGATGGTTCTTGAAGAGCTGGTCTTTCCTATGATAAATGACACATCCATCAAATACCTAATATCTCATAACTCGTGTATACTCTACTGTTAAACTATGATGTGCAAGCTAGATGTACCTGTTGGGGTCCCCTTTCCCGTTTTTGATGGCTCTCTCTCTCTTTAGGAATTTTGGAAAACAATGTGGATTACCTGTAATTAAATAAGTATTGAAACTCCTATACTGTCTATAACTACTTCCACTGTGATCCCAGATTAGTCCCATGTCACCTCAATTAAGTCTCTCTATATGTTCCTTGACGTTCAGTGGATATCTTGCATGTTTCACCTTGATGAGATTTCCCAAGATGCTGACTCACTCAACTCAGACATTTACATTGGCATCACTAATAACAACTAACTCTCAGGGAATTAGATTCTCCAGATATTCATGGGTTAATCATTGTACTGTGCTAGCATTGTGAGGAATGCAATTCAGTGTTTTAAGCACAGTGACAACACAGGGTTAATATAAAGGATTACGGTTCACATTGTATTTCTGTGAAAACATAGGGTTAATCAATAGCGTTCAACTTCATGACAACCGGCTTCTCACTGTTACATCACAGCATAAATTTGAGGATGGCAAAGATAAGCTTCAACTTCATTTAAGAGCTATACACAGAATGTTCTGCATCACAGCAACAATTCGAAATAATGCAAATGCCACTTTGAACTCAGCGATAATAAATGTATCCACAGTACATCATATCACTAACAACAACAGTAATGCCACATTAAACGCAGCAATAATATACATATTCACAGTATATCATTTTCATATTTGTTAAATACAAACTCCTTTCTGTGATATAATGCAGGCAACTACAATAAGTGCTATAGCATGACAAGCGGCGAATATCCCAATGACCTTAAAAACAAAGGATGTGCCCTTTTAGGCCCATTGCATCCTGGAACATTCGCTTATCAAGTTTCAAGTCAGCAAGTATCAAGTTTTTGCAATAAATGTTCTTAAATCGCACGCAGCGCGTTACCGCCTTTTTAAAGGGTTAACTCCCTCAGTCTCTACTTCTTTGAGAAGTAGCCTCCAAGATGCTGGACAGAATAGAATGTGAAGTTCAAAAGCCGAGGAGCCGGGGACCTTTACAGTAAGTATTCACTCAAGCCGGTGTAGTTAAAATGCCTGCTGCATCTGACCACACCCAGTCTGAGTCATAGGGATGCTAAGGCTTGTGTAATATGTGTTTCCAAACAAGCATTGGTCTCTAACAAGCATTAGTTCCAACAAGCATTAGTCTCAGCAAACAAGCATTGGTCTCTGCAAACAAGCATTGGTCCCTGCAAAGGCAAGAAAAACAAATTGGTGGTTAATGCACTTAAGGTTCGCACATCCGACTTACAGCATGTATACAGTATTGGAAAACATTGACTTGAATGCAGACGAGTGCTAAGGGTGCCAACCTGGTATGACACCCAACCACCACGGGTGTGAAAGGGCCGATTGGAATACCATCAGACCTGAACAGAGTCAATATCAACCAGGGCACACCGAAGTAGTCCAAGAAGTTACTCCAAAATGTAGAAAAAAGTATACAGTCCAAAAGGCACTACGTAATAGTTGATTGAGGTTTATTCCATGTTGAAACAGTGATACATCCGAGAACAGCTGACAAGTGTTTCATCACATAGACTTTCTCAAGGCCTGAAGGTCAATAATGAGGCTTGTAAATTGCAGAAGGGTTTCAAAAGGATCGGATGATCAGGTAAGTCCGTAATAAGATAGAGCAATGATGTATTGAGGGTCTGCAGCATGTAATTGCCGATTTTTGCAGGAAACACAGTCCCAGTTGTCCTTCATGTAGTGACAAGATGGAGCAAGGCCATGATAAGCCTGATCGTTAGGATTCCATGTTGCATTTCTGACATGTGTGGTGCAAAGGCAAATGATCAACTCAGATGTTTTTTACTGGGGCATATCCGGGTTCGCAGGCCCGACACAAACAATGTGGGGTAGGTTCATGGACCCTGATCAAGGAGGCCTTGCACCTCTGGAAATGTTTGAACCATTGAGGATTTTTTGTGGTTCAGAACCACCAACCAGGATTATTGAATGGCAGGGCGGACAAGCTCAGTCATCGATGCATAGCAGATCATAATTGGCACAAGGTCTCTTCGGAGAATGGGGAGATCCTTGCCTCAATCTGTTCACCACCACCAGGAATGCACAATGTCAGCACTTTTGTGTTTTGGAGTTTCCAAGACATGTCTTACTCTGAGATGCATTTCACCAAAAATGGAACACAGGAATCCTGTATGCCCTTTTGCTGATTCTACTCCTGCCCAGAGTTCTCAAGAAGATCAGGACACACTTGGCCCAAATCATCCTAGAGGCTCCAGACTGGGCACGGATAGTGTGGTATCCAGAATACCTGGGCTTGAGCCTATGTCCTCCGACCAGGCTGTCCCTCAGGAAGCACAGGTTACAGCAACTAGGCAGGGTTCTGCACCTTGAGCTTCACCATCTCCACCTTCATGTGTGGAGTTTGAGCAGCAACAGCTGAACGCCTTCGACCTTCGTCTGGAGGAAGCTGAAAACTCAATGAAAACTGTATGCGCCTGTCACTGGGACAGATTTGTGGCTTGGTACAGTGCTGCCATATTGGCCTCTTCCAGGGCAAGTTATTTGATGTTCTGTTCGTTGTTCTATCTCGTGTCCAGCAAGGCTCTGCTTTGGGCATAGTTAAGGGTTACTGTTAAGTTCAACTCCACAGACTTCTTCTTTCTTCTTTCAAATTATCTTTATTATGACATGAAGTCTCAACACCTTCAGCAGATACAGAAACAACTCCTCTTTCTTCTCCTCCCAGATCCTTCACCTCCCTTCATTCTATTCCACACCTCATCCTCTACCTCATCACATTCTAGATTCCATAAAGGAGATACTACAATAAATGGTAAATCTCCACACACCTCCCCCCTTACAATATAAGGACAAATAAATCAAATAGAAAGCAATGAAGATAATATAATCAACTATGTACAACAATATAGAACACTTCAAAAATTTTGACGATCAAGTTTGCAAACATTTCCCAAGTTCCATGTAGACCCATTTTCCAAAACCACCACATTTTTCCTTACACTCAACACTCGTTGAGGAGGATAAAATTTACTTTCTCCTTTAAGAACAATACTTTTCTTCTTCACTGCTACCCAATCTCCCCTTCGTATAATGCTAGATTTCGCACACATCCTCCTGTTGTAGTATGTGGCACTTTTTTCCTGCATTTTCTCAACCTTTGCCCTTATCGACTCTCTATCAACCACCACTTTCTTGTTAGCCTTCAACCACACCGGACACTCCAGTACACCAGGTTCCCTTCCCTTTAATGATAAAAAAGGTGACACTCCCGTTATAGAATGGGGAGTCGTCCTATAGGTCCACATCATTTTTCTCAATTCTTTTTTCCACGGAAGTTGATTCGCCAAAGATAACTGTATGTTTTCCATAACCAATCGATTCACCCTTTCCACAAGACCATTGGCTTGCGGATGGAAAAGTGCTACCCTCTCATGTGTGATCCCAACTTTTTGCAAATAATCAGTCATTTCTGATGATATAAATTGCACCCCATTATCAGACACAATGTATTTTGGTATGCCCTCTTCCATGAATACCTCCTCAAAGAACTCTATCACTACGGAAGTTTTCACATCCCCAACCACCTTAGTGATGAACCATTTAGAGTGATAATCCACTAACACCAGGATATATTTACACCCCATTCCTAGACTGGACATAGGTCCAATAAAATCCACAGCCAATTTCTCCCATGGACCCTTAGGGAATCTCACAGGAGCCAGAGGTACATGCCTTACCACCTTGGTCTTGTCACTGTTGGCACATGCCACACAATTTCTTACAGCCTCTTCAACTTGTTTGTCCATCTCAGGCCACCAAAATGTTTGCCTCACCTTTCTTTTCATTGTTCCCCTGCCCAGATGCCCTTGATGGGTAATCTCAATAATGTGTTTACGTACACTAACCGGTGGAACAAGTTGGTCCCTTCTTAATAGCCTCCCACTGACTATACTTAGTTGATCCCTATTTCTAAAATACTTCACTAAGTCACAATCCTGCTCATCCCCAATCCTCCAACCATTAACTACTCTTTCTTTCACAACCTGTATAGTGGGATCATTCTCTTCTGCCTGTTCCCATTCTTGCGCCGTTATAGCTACGTCTCCTAAAACAGTGCTCACTACATCCTTTGACTCTTCCTCCAGGAACCCTTCTTCACTCACAGGCGCTCTAGACAAATAGTCTGCAATAACATTCTTACTACCCTTCACAAATTCCACCGTAAAATTGTAGCTCAAAACTGACAACAACCATTTAGAAATTCGTGGGGTAATACCTCCTTCCAGCCCACGTCCCCCTTTAAAAATGTAAGTAAGTGGCTTGTGATCGGTCTTCAATTTAAAGGGTAAACCCCACAAGTAAAATTTAAAATGGTTTATTCCCCAACAACAAGCTAGGGCCTCCCTCTCTATTACGGAGTACGAAACTTCAGCACCTTGCAATCTTCTAGACGCAAATCCAATAACGCGTTCCTCACCTTCCTTAACCTGCGTTAACACAGCACCAATACCCACGTTACTAGCGTCAGTTGTCAAAAAGGTTTTGGCACATGAATCAAATATTCCCAACGTAGGAACCTCTGAAATATGATTCTTTAGTTCTTGAAAAGAGTACCTACAACTTTCATCCCACTCATACGTTACTCCCTTCTTCATAAGTTTTCTTAATGGTTCAACAATCTCAGAAAAGTTCTTAACAAACTTGGAGCAATACTCTGCAAGCCCCAGAAATGATCTTAACTCGTCTTTTGAGCCAGGTTCTGGAGCATGTCTGATTGCAGAGACAATGCTCTTCTTTGGCCTAATCCCATGCTCATTTACTGTGTGTCCCAAATATGTTACCTCCTGTTTACGAATCTGACACTTCTCTTTCTTAATCATTAGACCATTTTTGTTCAACCTATGCATTACTTCATGGAATAAAAGATCATGATCAGACTCATCTTCTCCTATGATCAGTATGTCATCTTGGAAACATAATACACGATTCATGTCCCCAAAAATTCGCTCCATTATCCTTTGGAACACCGCAGAAGCAGAGGCAAGTCCAAAAGGCATCCTCTTATATCTGAAAGCTCCTAGCGGTGTTACAAAGGAGGTTACATGTCGCGACTCCACATGCAAATTTATTTGGTGATACGCAGAGGACATGTCCAAAACACTAAATGTATTTCCCTTCGCCTTCACTGACAGCATCTCTGTAATGTTTGGAAGAGGTTGTCGGTCAACCCATATACACTTGTTGAGATCTCTAAGGTCGATACATAAGCGAATCTTGCCATCATCCTTCGGTGCAACGACAACCGGGGCCAACCATTCAGAAGATTCGATCGGTTCGATAATATCTTCCTTCAACAGTTTCTCTAATTCTTGTTTCAATGGCTCCCTCATTAAGTTTGGAACATTTCTTACTTTATGCACAACAGGTGTAGCATTTTTTTTCAGTATAATCTTATGTACAAATCCCTTTAATAGTCCTAATTTAGAAGAGAAAACCTCTGGATATCTCGCAATTAAACCATGTTCAATAGATTCTGTCACAACACCAATACCACTCTCCTCAGTGAGTGACACAGGTTCCTTTGCGTTAGGATTCAAAATTATACCAAGATCTTTCTGATGGCGCCAACCAAGAAGATTTGTACCAGAATCTGTAATATACACCTTTCCCTGAATGATCCTTTCTTTGAATGAAATCATCATGCAGCACATTCCAATAATCTCTATTCTTCTTCCTGCATATCCCACTGCTTTTATATCAGGTGTTGATAGATTTTTGCATAAAGAATTTGTCCATCCAGACTCGAACACTTCTTTTGAAATAAGAGTGAATAAACTCCCTGAATCCACAAGTAACCTAACCGGAACATCATCTAACATAGCTTGGATATGCGGTTTATCAAGTGCCTCAGTGCTCTCCTTTCTGATTTTTTGTAGAGAAACTTCTTCACAATTGTGGAAAACCAATTCTCCATGAACTGTCAAGATTATATCTTCTACATCTTCGCATATGTCTTGCACTTCCTGAACCATCTTGTTATTATTACCCAATTTGAGTTTGCAAACCTTGGCAAAATGCCCCCTTTTTCCACAATTGCGACAAATAGCATTCCTAGCAGCGCACATTTTACTAGAAGCGATATGCCCCGGAGCGTCGCATCGATAACATTTTATTACTCTCCAATCTTGTGTTTTCCGTTTCTCAACTTTATTCTCCTTAACACCATCATCATCTTTATCAAACTTGTTCCATCGCACTGCACCACGAGGTTCTTCTTTCCTCTTGATTTCTGCTACAATCCCTTGTTCAGCTTGTGTAGATTTTACATCCATTTCTTGCAGCCACACAGCTGCATGCTCCATTCTTTTAGCAATCTGTATTGCCTCTTCCAAGTTCGGATCCCTCATTAGTAATTTTTCGCGTATCCTTTTATCACTTGTACACCTCACAAGTTGATCCCTTATTAGAGAATCAAGTAGATGATCAAATTCACAGGATAGCCCTAGGCCCCTTAAACTCGCCACATAAGATGCAATGTCCTCATCTTTCCGCTGTATCCTTGAAAAAAACTTATGACGTTGCAATACCAAATTTGTTTTTGGAATGAATTGTATATCTAACATCTGCATAGACATGTCAAAGACGTTAGAAGGATGACCATCTCCCACTCCTAACGATACTTCTGGTAAATTTTCATATATCCTTCTACCTTCAATACCAAGGTGATGCAACAATATAGCTTGGCGTCTAGGAGGGGCATATCGATCATTGCCACTAGCTAACATATAGGTATTAAAAATTTTCTTCCACTGCTTCCAAGGTATGGATGGATCTCCTGGAGTTGGAAGAAATGGGGGTGGCGCTAATATACTTTGATCACCCATTTCCCCCTTTTTTTTTTTTTTTTTTTTTTCTTTCTTTGTGCACTAAATGTTCGTTATTTTCTCCAATACAATATAAATGTATTTATAGCATTTATACATTTATTCACATAAGTATAGTTGATAATGAAGAAATATAATAATATATCTTCACTTCCTCAGTTCTTTTCATTCACTGCATTACTGAAATAGTCTTTCTTCAGTTTCATCATTTTTTTTTTTTTTTTTTTTTCCTTAGTCCCTTTTCAACTCCGTTCTGATGCAGGTAAGCTTGTTTATACTTGGAACAATCCGACTTTGCACTAAAATGTGTTAAAAGTCCTTCAAGCAATGTGCGCCGGTATTTGTTTAATTTGTTTTTAAAAAAAATCACCACGTGTTAACGCGCGCATAGTCCTCGCGTTTATTTACTTTTCAAGCAACGCGCGGCAGACACAGCCAGTTGCTTTCAGCGCGTGTCAACGCGCGCACGGCTATTTTTCCCTCAGCGCGAGATGAATGCCAACAGATTAATCGGCGCGTGGGAACACGGGCACAGTTATAACGGTTCAAAAAGTACAATTTGGTTGTTAAAAAAAAAATAAAAAAATTCCAAGTTGAAGAGTAACGCCGGTAAAAGAGATTATTTTTGCTTTGAGTACCTTTTGTCGAAGCTCCCTCGAAGATTATTATCAATATATTCAATACTCCAGGAGTGAAGGTGTCCTTCAGCCTGTCTCCTGCACAGGTCCTCGTCGCCAATGTTAAGTTCAACTCCACAGACTTCTTCTTTCTTCTTTCAAATTATCTTTATTATGACATGAAGTCTCAACACCTTCAGCAGATACAGAAACAACTCCTCTTTCTTCTCCTCCCAGATCCTTCACCTCCCTTCATTCTATTCCACACCTCATCCTCTACCTCATCACATTCTAGATTCCATAAAGGAGATACTACAATAAATGCCAAATCATCCTAGAGGCTCCAGACTGGGCACGGATAGTGTGGTATCCAGAATACCTGGGCTTGAGCCTATGTCCTCCGACCAGGCTGTCCCTCAGGAAGCACAGGTTACAGCAACTAGGCAGGGTTCTGCACCTTGAGCTTCACCATCTCCACCTTCATGTGTGGAGTTTGAGCAGCAACAGCTGAACGCCTTCGACCTTCGTCTGGAGGAAGCTGAAAACTCAATGAAAACTGTATGCGCCTGTCACTGGGACAGATTTGTGGCTTGGTACAGTGCTGCCATATTGGCCTCTTCCAGGGCAAGTTATTTGATGTTCTGTTCGTTGTTCTATCTCGTGTCCAGCAAGGCTCTGCTTTGGGCATAGTTAAGGGTTACCTTTCAGCCCTTTCAGCCTTCTTAAGATTGCCGTATCAGCTCTCATTGTTTAAGTCACTAGTTGTGATGCAATTTTTGAAAAGCCTGCAACACATTTTCCCCCTTCTCCTTTTGTCATGATGCAATGGAATCTTTATTTATTTCTGACTTTGTGTCAATCTGTCATACACTTCCTTCTTCCCAGATAAACTGGTTTTGCGGACACAGGCATCCTTCGTGCAAGAAAGTTGTGATGCTGTTCCATGTTTGTCTAACCATCACCCTGCTGGCCTTATATGCGGTGCCCCACCCCTTGGAGGAGGGGGAGAGACTTTATCTCTTGGACCGTAAAAGAATACTCAGCTTCTACATAGATCATACCAAAGACCATAGGTCGGACAATAAGCTGTTTGCGGGGTTTGCTGGAGCAAAAAAAGTCATGGTAGTGCAGAAGAAAACCATTTCCTCCTGGATCCTGCTCTGCCCTCTTTGGCAAAAAAGCAACCTCCGTAAAGGCTGCATGCTCATTCTATATCTGTGCCAAAGCTGCTATCACTGCATTAGCATTTGGAGTCTGTGTCCCAGACATTTGCCAGGCGACTACGTGGGTGTCCCTTCATATGTTCACGAAGCATGATTGCATGGACAGTCAGGTTCACTGAGAGGGGAAGATTGCCTGCTCGGTCCTGCAGGACATTCTGGTTTGAGTCCATTCACAGAACCACTTCCAAATGAGCATTGCTCTAGTATTTATTCAAAAGGTGAGAAATTTGTGATTAGACATCTCTATGAGAAGAACAAGTTATTTACCTTCGACAATCCTCTTTCTGGTAGTGACTCTATCTAGCTGCAGATTCCAAGCCTCACCTCTCTTCCTCCCTGGTCTGTGATTGGACTCTCTCCATCAACAAGATCCCAAGTCTAGGAATCTGCACACTGTCTACCAATTAGCTTTTTGGGCTGTGTATCTGGGGGCTCAGACAGTCTTGAAAGCACTTAATGTCAGTGCAGGAGTGTGGCATATAGAGGCCTGGCAAGTCATTTCCGGAGCAGAGACATAGGCAGTTAACATTTTGTCTATCTGTGGAGTTTCTCTAAAAAGTTTACAGTCTCCTTTTTGAGATAAGGATGGCTTTTTTGCCTAAGTCCTGATAGTTGTTTTTTTTTAAATTAAAAAAAGAAATAAGTTGGTATAGGGTAGGGTGATATCTTTTAAGTGTGCCTTGGAATGAGTAATGACACCCTTCCACTGCTTTATTAAATTTAACTTTTTAGTTTAGAGTTCGGTCATATTCCTTCCACAAAGGTTTGTGGAGCTTGAGTTGGTGTCTGTGCTGTGAACAGTGCAAGCAACACACCCAATTAGTATAATCTAATAAGGGAGTTTGTTTTATTTCACAGGTTTGGTAAAATGGCCATTCTAAGAGTACGTCATAATGGTTTGTTATTTTAGTTAATGGAACATTCACTAGGGTTGTAAGTTTTTTGTTTTTTATTTCAAATAATCTGTTGGTGGTGGGCAGAGTTTAACTATCTTGACACAAAAGGGATAGTCGGGGAGACGGAAGGAACTCCCCAAATTACACAACGTACACAAGGATTATGGGGTGTTTAGTATATCAAGTGCAAAGCAGTTGCCCTGGAACCTTTTTATATCTCAAACTACGAGGCTTGTTTGTGTGATGAGTGTAGCTGTCCTTACGGAGTAGGTGGTCTCACACACTATATAGTGTCATGCTTCATCATTTGACCACCAAGCTCCATCCAGTTAGGATAGTACCACCTGAACGGACTCAACCTCACCATTAAAAGAACTCGGAGGGAGTGCAGAGATTAAGGTTCTCTGGATAGAAATGGGATCCAGTTGTTACTACAGAAAGAATAAAAACACCTAATCCGTCACCTGTGTTCTGATACACCTTTATTGGTGGTGACTGCTGGTGAGTTTAAAAACAAGCGGTGGGACATCTATTGAAGGTAATGACTCGAAGGGTCACCTACTCTTCACTGGCCAACATGTTTCTGCCCACTACTAAGAGCCCAAGGAGATCTGGGGGCATTCCTCAGGGCCTAGGGTCCATAGGTTTGAGCACTAGTGATTCAAGTGCAAAGGGAAAAAGTGGCTACCTCAGTAGGAGGTAGCCCAATAATGGTAATAGGAACGAGGGCCTACCTGTGGAGCACTTGACCACGGAAGCCTATATATAAAAAAGGAGAGGTGTTTAATTAAAATATACCAACCAGGTGCTGCACAGCAAACCACTGCACACAAAGAAGTGAGAAAAACATGCTCAAACAAACAAGTAGTCATGCATCACTTTCACAAATAATCACACTGGATATGGGATATAGGGGGTCATACCGACCCTGGCGGTCCATGACCGCCAGGGCGGAGGGCAGCGGAAGCACCGCCAACAGGCTGGCGGTGCTTCCTGGGCTATTCTGACGCGGCGGTAAAGCCGCGGTCAGAAAAGGGGAACCGGCAGTTTCCCGCCGGTTTTCCCCTGGCCCAGGGAATCCTCCATGGCGGCGCTGCTTGCAGCGCCGCCACAGGGATTCCGACCCCCTTCCCGCCAGCCTGTTTCTGGCGGTCTTCACCGCCAGAACCAGGATGGCGGGAACGGGTGTTGTGGGGCCCCCTCACAGGGCCGATACAGATTTTCACTGTCTGCTTAGCAGACAGTGAAAATCGCGACGGGTGCCACTGCACCCGTCGCACCCCTGCAACTTCGCCGGCTCCATTCGGAGCTGGCTTCCTCGTTGCAGGGGCTTTCCCGCTGGGCCGGCGGACAGCCTTTTGGCGGTCGCCCACCGGCCCAGTGGGAAAGTTGAAATGACCGCCGCGGTCTTTTGACCGCGGGCGGTCATTCGGCGGCAACCGCATGGTGGGTGGCGACCGCCGCCCTCTGCGGTCAGAATGACCGCCATAGTGTCCCGGAATGCGTAGGGGAGGAGGAAACGATTTCTCTTACCCTCTCACTGCAGGGCAACTTGCCCCAGGTCTAGAGGAGGGGGAGTGTCCCCTTATAGTCACACACTGTAAACAGGAGAATCGCCAAGGTGGAGAATTAGCCACAGCCAGGAGACTAATTAGCCCCAATATAGCAAGCAGGGGACGGAATAACTGCCAGAACTTAAGCTGGCATGAAACATAAAATGTGAGACAGACGGTATGATGAGTGGTTAATGTCTGTAGAGGCTCATATTCTCAATAAGGCTCTGAAAACAGTACATAAAACATAACATAACAATGTCTGTGATGGCTGCCGTTCAGGTCCCTGTCACTACGGTAAATGCAAGAGAATGCCAGTACAGGAAACAAGGAAATTTCAAACGAAGAGATATTACCCGCCCCCGGGGGGGCCTCCCGGGGGGGCGCTATAGAAGGTAGCGTGCAGGACGCAATGGTGCTCAGCGAGGACTCACTACTTCAAAGGGTGGCGCTCTTGTGCGCACCTAGTCCGAACCCCCCGACCATGTGTGGATTTTGGTCGGCGAGGGTTGGATCACAAGTAGCCTCCCGTTCGGCATCATGATGACACGGGACAGCGTAGCACGATGCGGCGCGCGGCCTGGTGGCTTGGGGCGTGGCCACACGCGTCCAGACCGAGGGAGCAAGGGAGATGAAGGCCCTTGACTTCCTGTGGTTACAGAGGCCGAGGTTAGCAAGGTCCTAACCCCCAGATGATAATTGAAGGATGAAGAAGGAAGGGGATGGGGAGAGGGGTGGTGAGGAGGGAGATGGGGGGGTGAGAGAGAACTAGGAGGAGGAGGGGAAGGGAAAGGAGGGGGGTTGGAAAAAGAAAAAGAGAAGAAAGAAGAAATAGCCTGAGAATGAAACAAGAATAAAAAAAGGGAGGGAAAGAAAGAGAGAGAAGAAAAAGAGAGAAAACGAAGGGGAAGAAAAGAGGAAGAGGAGAAAAGGAGAAAAGGAGGATCACTAGGGAAAGACAGAGGGACGAAGTAGGAAAGCAGGGTGGAGGGGGGAGGGAGGGAACAAAGTGGGGGGAAGAGAGAGGGGAGGGTGGGAGAATGAAGAGGAAAGACAGAAGGTGGGGAAGAGACTGGGGAAAACAGGGGGAAGAAACATCAGAAGATCGGGGACCAGGGGGTAGGTACCGGAAGAGAGAAACGGGGACCAGATTGCGAGAGGTTGGGAAGGGGAGTGTCCATGAGTCTTTTCATTTGGTTAATGATGACCATGGTATTTCGTCGTTGAGTCCTGTGGTGTCTGTTCCCAACCTCCAGACCCATCTCTGTTCATAGTAAAGAAGCTTCTGGTTCATGTTGTTTGTTAGGGCCTTAGAGAAAGATGGAGAGCCTGCATATCTTTGCCTCACCTGGCCTTACTGCCAGTTTCATCCTGCACTACAGATTGTTGATATCTAAAAGATATAATTATTTTAGTATCTAGTCAATATCACAGTGCACTATTTCTACTATGACATCTGATATTCATGGCAACAATCTCCGTATGATCCACTCTCTGTTGTTTCAGTTAACTCTATGACTTCCTAGAACTAAATAACCCGATTACTTTCTAGAACTGAAAGATATAAATAGCCTTTCTAAATAATGTATATAATAACCTGAACTGTAATACACCTTTTTGTATTTATGATTACCTTCATCAAGTTAGTAATCAAGTATGTGATCTGAATGATTCTCAATACACATAGTTTATCAGCTGTAACATAATACATATCCCTTAGTATTGTACTTTCTGCCACTACAATATACATTAGCTTACTTACCACTGGCAATACCTAAATATCATACGTGACGCAGTGATATAAGCAAAGTCACCTGTACAACGAAGAGGATTCATTAGCTCCTCCCGTGAGTACGTGCAATTGAGTTCATAATTCTACAAAGGATGGCTTAGATGTAGGGAGATCATAATCCTTCAAAGTATGGCTTAAGTACAAATCAAGGGCCAGATGTAGGAAATTCCGGCTTTGCGACTCGCAAATTGCGAGTTGCAAAGCCGGATGCAGGATGGTGTCCCTGACACCATCTGCGAGTCGCAAGGGGGCCGCAAAGGCCCACCTCATTAATATTAATGAGGTGGGTCGCAATTTGCGACCCCCTTGCGAGTCACAGTACTCACAGGGATGGTGGCCTGCTGGAGACAGCAGACCACCATGTCTGTGACTGCTTTTAAATAAAGCAGTTTTTTTTTTGTTTGTAATGCAGCTGTTTTCCTTAAAGGAAAACGAGATGCATTACAAACGAAAAAATGAAACGTGTCAGTTTCATTTTTTTAGAGCAGGCAGTGGTCCATAGGACCACTGCCTGCTCTAAAAAAATGTTTTCATTGCCATTCACAAAGGGGAAGGGGTCCCATGGGGACCCCTTCTCTTTTGCGAATGGGTTACCACCAGTGTGACACTGGTGGTAACTGCGAATTGCAATTCTGCATCGCGATGCGACTCGCAAATAGGAAGGGGAACACCCCTTCCTATTTGCGACTCGCATTCCCATTTGGCGAGTCGGTAACCAGGTTACCGACTCGCAAAATGGGAATGGGCATCGTGATGTGGCTTTTGCGCCTCGCAAACAGTGATTTTCGCTGTTTGCGAGGCGCAAAAGCCTTGCTACATCTGGCCCCAAAAGTCTAATTCCCTGAAATCTAAATTGTATCCAGAATATGTATCTGAGAATGATATCCTTTACAACTCTCGATGAAAGTGTGAGGAATTTCAATCCCTTGCCAATAAAACTTGGCTACAGAAACATAGCATCACAGTTGCCCAGCAAAGAATGCTCTGAACCATGACTGGATGTAAGATGGTTGTCACTATTACAAGTCTTAAAAGAGTACCGTGCTGCCTGGGAAATTAAGGCACACATTTACAAGGAAGGGGTGCATCAGTCCCGTGCGCCACCTTTGTTGCCCCTACCGCTACCTAATGACACCATGGTTGTGCCGTATTTAGAATATGGCACACCATGGCGGTCGTTAGGCCAATAGCTCCAAAAAAGTTTGACGCTATTGTGGCGCTTTGCAGGATTAGCGCCAAAAATTATGGTGCTAAAGTAGAGGGAGGCCCATTGAAAACAATGGGAGCATCATTTTAACTCCTGCCTTAGGCAGGCATTAAAAATGATGCTAAAAATGGCGCAGTGAAAGCTTGCGAATATCACTGTGGCATTTTTATAGGCCTCCTAACTGGGGAACGCCCCCCTTGCATACATTATGCCTGGCATAGGCATAATGTGGTGCAAGGCATTACAAAGTGGTGCGATGCATGCATTGCACCACTTTGTAAATATGGCATGACGAAAAGGCCACATTAACGTCACATTAGCATAAAACAAAAGTTGCTAAGGTGAGGCATGGTGGCGCAAGGGGCTTGTAAATATGCCCCTAACTTTGTCTTGATCTCACATACATGTTTCTTGTACTACAAGCTTTGTTGTTATGAAGCTTCACACCAAGTAGCGAATACACTCTGGCTGTACCGCTGACCTCCCCTGCAGCAGAAGAGTCAAGATGCATTGAAGTTTGGAGAAGCACGTCTCCAAGGCTCCTTGACATACACAGGTGCTCGTGGGCCATTGATCGTGACATAAGGAGAAGGAGTGAGATACAGTAATCTACAACAATGGAATGGGAATGAACAAAAGGGAACTCGAAAAAGGTGAAGGAAAATATGCACAGGGGAGTGTAGAGGCCAGGTGGCATACTAGAGTGACAACAAAAAGACACAGTAAAACGAACAGCTGCCGGACTTGACATGGGACTGTTCTGCTCTCTTGTACTACTGAACCTCTGCTACCCCGTAAATTCAGAAATAGGAAGTAATCCCCAGTGACTGCTCTAGCACCAGATCTTTAACCTAATGTCCTAATCACCATGTCATGCATGTCATAACAGCCAACTCTGCAGTATGGGTTTTTTGTTTGTAGCCTTCATATATCGGAGAATATTGGGAGGGATCTGCGTTTCTCTGTACCCCTCCTGCGGGTGGTAATCCTGGCACATTCCCTGAGACTGAATTGAACCCTCCTTCCTTCTGATTGTACCCGCTCAAACTGACTTTAGCTACTCCTCCCCCTCTGCCACAGTCAGGGTGGCACTACAGCCTGAATTTATTTCCAACTCTGTAAACCTTCTAAGAGTTTAGAATTCTGGCTTTATGAGCCGTGGGAGTAGAAAATAGAACCATAACAATGTAAGGGATGGGTGAGCGAGCAATTTGTTAATTTTACGCAAGGGAAAGCACCAGCGCCCATGAAAGTTCTTGTGACACACTGAAGTAACATTCAGCGCCCCAGCTGCCTGGGCAAGAAAAGTACAAAGTGAAATGAAAGCTAGGCAAGGCCTGCCACTCCGAAAACGGCAGACAGTGCCCTCAGTATTGCAGCCGCATGATGATCCTGTGTTTCTTCATGCCAACTCTTCTCAAGTTCCGTAGCTCATGCCAGTCCAGTACACAGGGCATGTGAGCAGGATACGGAACATCTTCCTCTTGTCCACCAGTTTGCCCCATCAGCATTGACATCAGGGGTGTCCCCGGTTCATGTAGAACTTTAGCGGGGAACAGACAACTGGTTGCTCCCTTGAGCTTACCCCAGCGATAGTGTAACATTTTCCTTCCTGCCAGCATCTCTCTGTATGTGATGACTCAGAATAATTACACAAGCAATTCTCTAGGCAGCATGGCCCCTGCAACAATGGACAATTTACATTGCACCCGCACACAAAACTGCCCGAAAAACTAAGCAACGATTTGTTGATTTCAAGGACATCTCTGTGCATATATCACAAGAATGAGAAATATCACAAGTTTGCGAAATAATTGCTCAAGCAAAAGGAAGAAAAGAAACCGTCTGCTAAATGCAGAAAACAACATTCACAACTTAAGTATAAGAATTTGCCCCTTACTTAATTTCTATAATATTGAACATAGCAAACATGGATCAATGACAAAGGCATTAAGGAAGCCCCCTGCAAGTTCCCAAAGACCTGATATTGTTTCACTCTATGCACTGGAATAGTGGATGGATGATGAAAACACGTTTTTCAGCACCTTGAGGAAACAATAAATCTTTTATTAATACGCCTTTAACGTAAGGCAAATTAGCATGATAAAGCACATGCATTCTATCCCTCATTCATCTTCACTGGACAATATCATGATGAAACTCCACTCAGGTCAAAGCACATCCCATACAGGATATACTACAAGTTACTACTTTTCCTACTATACAGTCTCTATTGTGTAGTGTGCTACCTCGGCAGCTAATGCACTTCAGCGCCTCTTGAAGGGTATTAAAAGCAATCTGAATACTTCATATAACTTTATTTCGATCACAAGGATCATAAAAAGTGCATTCTTCAGAAATTAATAGTACATAACCATAACAAAATCCCACGATCGAAAACTAGTAAAAATACAGGAGTATAAAACACAATGTAATAAAATCACAGTTTAAAATCATAAGCATCAGGAGACTCAAAGCGGCAATATACAAGGTAATGCATTTCTTGGCGATTTCTTGCTCATTACCCAGTATCGGTGAACATCAGATCACAGTTTTTATGTAAGAAAAAGTGTCCAGTGCAAAGCCAAATTCTCTAGCATTAAAAATCAGAGTAATACAAAATAACTGATGTCCCAGAATATTCTAAAATCAAAAGTGACTCTATGATAATTCCTTAGGGAGGAGGAGGTAAAAACAGGAAAATACATTACAGTATTTACAATATTTTTGGACTAGTGCATTTACGGATATATAAAAGCATCCTGACCCCCTTTTCACTCTGGGATTATCATAGTAGTGGAAGCCATAGATACAATTCAGGTACTCAACCTCCCACCAACGTTTAGCCCTCGCTTTCAAGATGCTTGGTGCGCCTTAACCATAGTTACTCTGCTTGTGTCAGTTCTCAAGATTCTAAGAGCATCTAGGGACCTCCTGGTGCCCAAATTCTTACAAAGAGGCACAACCCACTTGACCCAAATGTTATGTTAGCAAGGACAAAAATATATGTTCCAGCGATTATGCACCCCCTTGGCACACTGGACACTGATCATCAACCTCACCCTTTCCGTACCATTTGGAGCTCAACGCTTTAGTGGGAAAGGTGCTGTACCTAAATATGAGGAATAGCTTGCTTGCTGGGGTTGGGACAATTTCATCAATGGTTGCCTCATAGTGTCCACATTGTTTTACATCAGTGAAAGCTAATGTTAATGTTCCTTTGCTCTGTCACCATTTCTACGGCTACAAACTCCCAGTAATGTCCCTTGATCCTGTTGTGTGGGCTCAAGCTCATAGTTTCAGGGAAGGATCAATAGTTAACAAGCCCCAATCTCTGAAAGAGTGCCTTTAGGGTTCGAAACGCACTGTGCACTGCGGGGCCATAAGATTTCTTATACCTTCTTGATATAGTTCAAGGGCAGGGGAAGTCCACAGGAGATGCCAGAAAGTTAAAAGCCTGTATTTTATTCTATGCAAGATCTGTGCTAGATCTAAGTATACTGGCAAAAGGGGAGTACTTTGGGGAAAGTTCAATATAGATCTCAAAAACCTGTGCTCCATAATATTTATACTGTTGCTGTTAGAAGATCCCCACACTTCTGCCCCATACAATATGCACTCCATTACCTTTGTGTTGTAAATTTCGAGTGCAGCGGCAATCCTGGATGAAGTCCTCCAGAGAATCTTGGCTATATTTGCGGTCTGATGGATTACGGACATGTGAACCTTCTCCAGCTGGGGAGCCCAGCTCAGACTGGGTGTAAGTCTGATACCTAAGTAATTGAAAGCAGCTACCTGATCCAAGGGGGTGTCACTTAAATAGCATGAGTCTTTTACAGCAGCTCGCCTTACAATTAGAAAAGAACATACTCTTGGTCTTGCACTATTGAGCTCCAACCCTCTCTCTTTGCAAAAAGAATTAAAGAGGTTAAGCAGCATCTGCAGCCCTTGCTGGGATTCAGAAATCTGCAGGGTGTCATCAGCAAAGAGGAGGGCCAGGACCCTTCTCCCTTCAAGTTTGGGCACATCATACTCATCCCTGTTTAAGTACTCTAGCACCCCACTGATATGAAGGGAGAACAGGGTGGGGGTGAGGACACATCCCTGTCTAACATTACGATCTGTCTTGAAGGGTTCGGTCACCTGCCCATCCTCCCCCATCTTACTTGGGCCATATTATCAACATGCAACCTTACAAAGATGTTCAGTAGGGGAGCAGGAATGCCCATCTTCTCAAACACCCTCCAGGACCTCCCCCTGGGATCCAAATCAAAGGCTGTGCTTAAGTCACCAAAGGCAACAAAAAGCTTGCCCTTGTTGATTAGAACCTCTCTCCAGTAAGTGCAAGAGAAAGAAGAAACCTGATCAGAGGTACTAACATTAGCTCTAAAGCCCGCCTGCAAATCCGACAGGTCACCCTCTTCTATTATTCATTCTTGCCGATGCATCAGCACTTGTTTGCAAAAAAATCAATCAGTTTGATAAGTCTGTAGTTCCCTGGGATTGCCTAATTCCCCATCTTGTATATTGGGAGGATCTCTGCTAGTTCACCATGAAGTGGGAATATCCAGTCCGGAGAGGATGGCACTGGATGAGATACTTATATCCACCCTACACTTGCGGGTTCACTTTATACAAGTCATTGGTAATTCTGTCGGGACCAGGGGCACGGGCAGAGATGCAAGAATCAACTGCTGCCAAAGTCTCTTTTAATATAAACACAAGGATGCTCGAATTGTTCAAATCACCCTCGACTAATGGCACCCTAACGGCTTCCTCGACAATACTCTTGTTTATATACAACTTACTAAAGTGGGTCACTCACTTGTCGGTTGGACACAAAGCTCTAGGTCAGCGTGGGGGTGATTTAGGCAGATTGACTCGGTCCTTCAGAAAGATTTGCTGTCTTTAAAAGTCACTGCTTCATGTAAAGAAGTCCACGAGGAATTCTCCAACTCTTTTTTGGCTGAAGCCAAGACGTTCCTGTACCTTGTCCTGCACCTCATGATATCTGGATGTGAGTTAGGCCCAGATGTAGCAAAGGTTTTTCCCCATTCTGTGTCTATGGCGAAAAAGTGTTTGTACATATGGCCCTTAGTCTTTACTGCAATTAAATCTCGCTTTTGGCTAGCCTACAACCGCAGTTGTAGCAACCATCGGTCTTCTTGAGACCCTGCTTCCCCCCCTTGTGTGGCCTTTCCTAGCAATCCTGAGTTTCACAGGGAATTGGGATATGTGAGCAACCTCTTTCTCCACTCTCTCTTTGGCTGCCCTTAGGGTTGCAGGGTGTCTTTCCACCCAATTCTACCTATTGCTCTCCGTATTGCTGGTTTGAGAAAGGACACCCAAATCCGTTTTAACCCGAAGAAATGGTTTTAGGGCTGAGTTGTCTATACGTGTCATGGTTAGTGCGCTGTGGTGCTATCAGATCTATCCACCTCTACCATATCAGAAACGGCTGGCCAGAGCTTCACATCAACCAAGAAATAGTCAAATCTACTGAGGTGGCCCGCCCTGTTAAATGTTGCTTTACCTAATCTGTCTGAGGGAGTGATACCATTTGTAGCTCTAAGTTCATAGTTAAGCGTTAGGTCTAACCCCTGGGCTGCTTTAGGGATCCATCTCACACTTGGCAAATCTAATTGCGGATGTACCACTGATAGTCCCAGTCCACTCTCAGGTCAGAGGGAGTACCTGTTGAAGAGTCAAATGTGGTTTTTAAATCTCCAGCCACCAAAAGGGAACCATTCCCCAAGTATTCCACTAAAGTTTGCTCCAATACATTTATAGCCCTGGTCTCCGTACTACCTGTTCCTACTCTTTTGTAAACATTATGGCCCTCATTACGAGTTTGGTGGGTGGAAAAGGCTGCCCGCCAAACTACAGCATTCAGGAGACTCACGTTCAGGAGACGTCTCCTTTTCGCCGGCCCTATTATGAGTTTCCACCTGTGTCAGCGGGCAGAAGCACAGTTTCCACCCGCTGGCCCAGCGAGAAGCAAACAAAAACATTGATGCTGGCTCGTAATATGGCCTGTGGCAATGCTGTTGTGTGTGTTCCGTGCAGGACACATTTGTGCACACTATATGGAACATAACACATGTATTGGGTGGCACAAACAATGTACAGGGCCATCAATGGGTAGCACGCATGGCATTAATGGCACACCTGCATACACAATGAAGTAACTGTCACCCATTCAGGCATTTCTGCATTGTTCAGTGTGTGGCACTCAAAATTGACCTGCTAAAATGTTGGGAGTGCTCATCACATACTACATTTTTTCCTCTACACCTAGATACCATGTAATGGGGATAAGGAGAAATGAACCTGTGTACTGTCTATTAGTCGACCTCGCCACCTTGGAAGAGAAACACATTGTGCAGACCTATTGTCTGAATCTTGTCACCATCATGGAGCTCTGTACTCAGTTGGAGCCTGATCTACTGCCTGCCATCTGCAATCCCTATACCATCCCTCCCATGGTCACAGTATTGTTGGTGCTGCTCTTCTTGCCACAGGGTCCTTTCAGGTCACAGTGGGCTTGGCTGCAGGGATGTCACAGCCCATGTTCAGCATTGTGTTGTGGAATGTACTGTCAGCTTTCCTAAAACACCTTGGCAGTTACATCAGGTTCGGCCAACCTCAATCAATCAATCAATCACTGCATTTGTAAAGCGCGCTACATACCTGCGAGGGGGGGGGGTGCTACTGGTCGAAGAGCCAGGTCTTGAGGAGTCTTCTGAAGGCCAGCAGGTCCTGGGTCTGTAGTAGGATGGTGGGGAGAGTGTTCCAGGTCTTGGCGGCGAGGTAGGAGAAGGATCTGCCGCCGGCGGTGGTTTTTTCGGATGCGCAGGACTGTGGCGAGGGCGAGGTTGGCTGAGCGGAGGCTTCGGGTGGGGGTGTGGAAGCTGAGTCGGTTGTTGAGGTAGGTGGGTCCGGTGTTGTGCAGTGCTTTGTGTGCGTGGATCAGGAGCTTGAAGGTGATCCTTTTGTTGACGGGGAGCCAGTGCAGGCCTCTCAGGTGGAGTGTGGTGTGGCTGCGGCGGGGGACATCGAGGATGAGTCGGGCCGAGGCGTTCTGGATACGTTGGAGTCGTCTCAGGAGCTTGTTTGTAGTTCCTGAGTAGAGGGCGTTCCCGTAGTCGAGTCTGTTGGTGATGAGGGCCTGGGTAACGTTTTTTCTCGTGTCGAGGGGGATCCATTTGAAGATCCTGCGGAGCATACGGAGGGTGTTGAAGCAGGACGCGGAGACAGCGTTGACTTGCCTGGTCATGGAGAGAGTGGAGTCGAGGATGACCCCCAGGTTGCGTGCGTGGTCCGTGGGTTCCGGGGCTGTGCCTAGTGACGTGGGCCACCAAGAGTCGTCCCAGGCTGATGGGGTGGGTCCGAGAATGAGGACCTCCGTCTTGTCTGAGTTCAGCTTCAGTCTGCTGTCCTTCATCCAGTCGGCTACGGCCTTCATTCCTCGGTGGAGGTTAGCTTTGGCGGTGTGGGGATCTTCGGTGAGGGATATGATCAGCTGGGTGTCGTCGGCGTAGGAGATGATGTTGAGGTTGTGTTGTCGTGCGACGTGGGCGAGGGGGGCCATGTAGATATTGAACAGTGTCGGGCTGAGGGAGGATCCCTGTGGGACGCCGCAGATGATCTCGGTGGTTTTGGAGCGGAAGGGTGGGAGGCGGACGCTCTGGGTTCTGCCGGAGAGGAAGGATGTGGTCCAGGCCAGGGCCTTCTCTTGGATACCGGCGTCATGGAGGCGTGCTGATAGGGTGCGGTGGCAGACCGTGTCAAAGGCTGCTGATAGGTCCAGGAGGATGAGGGCGGCTGTTTCTCCTTTGTCCATCAGGGTCCGGATGTCGTCAGTGGCGGCGATGAGGGCGGTCTCGGTGCTGTGGTTACTGCGAAAACCAGATTGGGACGGGTCCAGGATGTTGTTGACTTCGAGGTAGCGGGTCAGCTGTTTGTTGGCAATCTTCTCGGTCACTTTTGCCGGGAAAGGGAGCAGGGAGATGGGACGGAAGTTCTTGAGGTCCTTGGGGTCTGCCTTGGGCTTCTTCAGAAGGGCGTTGATCTCGGCGTGCTTCCAGCTTTCTGGGAAGGTTGCTGTCTCGAAGGAACAGTTGATTGTTTTCCGGAGGTGGGGCGCGATGGCTGCGCTGGCTTTGTTGAAGACGTGGTGAGGGCAGGGGTCCGATGAGGATCTGGAGTGGATGGAGTTCATGGTTTTGATGGTGTCTTCGTTGCTGACGCTGGACCAGACGGCAGGCGACTGGTGCGAGTGGTAGTCGCAGGGATGGTGGACTCGGTGGTGGGTCTGGGGTGGTCGGGGTTGAAGCTGTCGTGGAGGTCGGTGATCTTGCGGTGGAAGACGGTGGCCAGGGAGTCGCACAGGTTTTGAGATGGCGGGATGTCGTTGGTGATGGAGCTGGATGGGAGAGTTCTTGAAGGCGGTCTTCTTGGCGGTCCTGATGAGTTGGTGATGTCTGCGGGTGGCGCTCTTGAGGGCTGTGTGGTTGTCTGGTGTTCGGTCGTGGAGCCATTTCTTCTCCAGCTTCCGACAGGTGTGCTTGGAGATCCGGAGGTCCTCGGTGAACCAGGCGGCTTTCTTGTTGGTGTGGTTGGTTGTAAAGGTCTTGAGAGGGGCGATGGTGTTGGCGCAGTCGTTGATCCACTGGGTGAGGTTGGTCGCAGCAGTGTCTGGGTCGGTGGGGTCGGTGGGTGGTCTCAGGGCGAGGGCGGTAGTCAGTTAGTCCTCGGTGACCTTGCCCCAGCAGCGACGTGGTAGCTGTTGGGTGCGGTGGTGTGTGGTGGGTTTTCTGAAGGTGAAGTGGACGCATCTGTGGTCGGTCCAGTGTGGTTCGGTGGTGTGGATGAAGGAGACGTGGGGGCTTGCGGAGAAGATGGGGTCGAGCGTGTGTCCAGCGGCGTGAGTGGGTGTCGTTACGAGCTGTCTGAGTCCGAGGTTGGCGAGGTTGGCGATCAGGGCAGTGGAGTTGGCGTTGTTGTTGTTCTCGAGGTGGAAGTTCAGGTCCCCGAGGAGGATGTAGTCCGTGGAAGCGAGGGTGTGGGTGCTGATGAGGTCGGCAATGGTGTCACTGAACTGTGGGCGGGGTCCGGGAGGTCTGTAGATGAGAGTTCCTCTGAGGGTGGTGTTGGGGTCGGTGTGGATCTGGAAGTGCATGTGCTCGGCGGTGGTGAGGGTGTCATCGGTGTTCGTTGAGATTTTGATGGAGTCTTTGTGGATGATGGCGATTCCTCCTCCCACTCCGTTGGTGTGGTCTTTGCGGGAGATCTTGTAGCCCTGTGGGATGGCTATGTCGATGTCTGGTGCTGAGGTGGCGTTCAGCCTGGTCTCCGTCAGGAAGGCGACGTCGGGGGCAGTGGAGTCTAGGAGGTCCCAAAGTTCGATGGCGTGCTTGTGAGCGGAGCGGGTGTTGAGGAGGATGCAGCGGAGGTGGTTGGGTTCTCTGGCTGGTGGTGTGGAGGGTTGGATGCTGGTGAATCTGCAGTTCCGGCAGGTGAAAGGCCCCTGGGTGCGTTTCGGGGTGGCCCGGTAGCAGGGGTGGTCTCGTCTGGTGTTGAGTGCGTGGAGGGTGCTTGCGTCGTAGTGCAGTCTGGCGTTGTGGGGGGTGCGGGTTCCAGGGGTTCTGGTGCTGGGTGCGGTCCAGGCGTGGACGGGCGCAGACGGGCTTGCCTTAGGCACGCCTTTGGCGCGCCAGCGGCACGCCCGCTTCGCGGCCTCCATATGAGGGCAGAGGGAGGGAGGAGCAGCTGGGAGGTGGGAGCGGGCGGCCAATGGGAGTGAAGGTGGCGGGGCAGCAGGGGCTCAGCAGCAAGGGAAAAACCCGGGGAAAAAACCCAGGGGAAAACCCGGGGAAAAAACGGCGGGAAAAGACAGCGGGAGAGGGACAACAGAGCACAGGGGTACAGAATGAAAAAAACGAAGTGGCACAGAAGCCAAGCGCAGGGGTACAGAAAAAAGGGAGCGAGTAGTCAGGCGGCAAAAGCGGCAAAAGCGGCAACGGAGGTTCAACCCACAGGGGGCTGCGTGGCAGATGGGGGGAGCGACCTGCCTGGTGATAGGGTCAAAGGTCAAAACCTGCTGATTTGCCCACTGTGAAGGCTGACTTCTATGAGCTGGGACACATCCCTCACATGATTGGTGCAATTGATGGTACCCATATTGCTTTTGTTCCTCCAAGGGTCAGCGAACAGGTCTATCGTAACTGGAAAAACTTTCACTCCATTAACGTGCAGGTGGTGTGTTTGGCCGACCAGTACATCTCCCAAGTCACTGCCAAGTTCCTGGGATCTGTCCATGATGCCTACATATTGAGGAACAGCAATGTCCCACACATGATGGCACGTCTACAAAGAGAGAGGGCTTGGCTCATTGGTAGTTATCAATGTAGATATGTGTCTCTGTTGGTGCATCTGTCAACACTACCTTCCCTGTGCCGGTCCTTGATGTCCAACTGGTCCTGCCTTTATTCATACTGGAGACTCAGAATAGCCTAACCTTCCCTGGCTGTTGACACCCCTGAGGTACCCTACCACGGATGCCGAGACACTTTACAATGAGGCCCACAGCAGGACGAGATGTGTGATTGAAAGGACTTTTGGCCTACTCAGAGCAAGATTCCGATGTCTCCATGTCTTGGGAGGTGCCCTCCTCTACAATCCCCAAAAGCTTTTCCAGATAATTGTTGCCTGCTGTATGCTCCACAATCTGGCCCTCAGACGTCAAGTCCCAATACTGACAGATGAGGAGATGACGGCTAGACCAATAGGTGGTGATGGACACATGGGCAGTGATGAGGAGGCAGATGATGATGGGGCAGCAGAGTCTAGGACGGAGCTGATCAATCAGTACTTCCAATGACATTCGGTATGTTGTGTGTGTAATGTAGAAAGTGAGATATTTGCACTTGGATTCAACAAACAGCCCCTCCTGGCCAGGTATATCAGTGGGGATACCATTTTGACACTTACCATATGTGGGTGGTGATAGTCAACTGAGTTTATGTCAGGAGCATTGTCAGTGGTTTAAACACTGCCATTTGTACCATATGCAGGTAGCTAGGTTGACATCTACTGAGGACAGTCCCGTAGTGTGCTTTGTGTCATGTAATTCCCTGTCCAGATATGAGTCAAGCTATGGATTCTGTACAGCATTTCCTTCCATATCCTAACTGTTGCCTGAGCCTTTCATGGCAACTTGGGTCTGCTAACAGTTGGTGGTGTTGTGTTGAGCCCATTCCAGATGTCAGCTACAGGTTTTTGGTTATGTCATTCTTGTGTTTCTTGATGTTGAGGTGTAATGTGTTGTGCCCTGTTTCCTTGACAGAGCACAAGGGGCACTGCTACAAATTACAGCCTATGTGCATAGGGTGGCACCATGGCTCACATCCTAATTTGTTCCCCTGTGTTGTACTTTTTACAGATTGAATTTCTTGATTTACTCTGGTGTGTGGCTGGGCTGCCAACTCTCCTTGAGAAGTATGATGTGACATCTCTGGTGTCCTATGTTCCCTGAGGTGGATGCCTCCCTCTACTGTGATTTGCACTGGCTGTAGGTTGATGGGTGTTATTTCACATGACATTTCATTTTGCTTACATTTTCACATTATACAATAAAGACACAAATGTATATGCCATGCTCTACAGTGTTTTTATTTTGCAAATATTGTCCTACAGTTGATGAGTGGGGTCATAGTGGATATTTTCATTGGGGTAGATGGCCTAGCTGTAGGTAGTACAGGTCCAGTGTCCAAGGGTCATCAGAAAAGGTGAGAGTTGACATTGTACTGTCAACAGGGTGTGTCATTGGCACACAAGTGAGAATGTTTAGGAGAGGTTAATTTCCTGGCTGTCGTGTTGGTCTTGGTTTCTGTTCCAGCCGGATGCCTGGACGGATGACCACGTTTGCGGCGGGTTCCTCAGCTACAAAGGGAGGGGTGTCAGTGGCCTGTGGGTCCCCGGGCAGGGCCTCCAGTCCACTGGCTGCCGCTGATGTAGATGGCTCTGATAAGGGGGTGCAAGTGGAAGGGGCCTGCTGGTGAGTGGAGGTGGAATGCAGGATGTTGGGGAGGTCCCTGACCACTCCTGCAATGGTGGCCATGGAGGCATTGAGTGCCTGCCACTGCTGCATAGCCTCCTGATGGTATTCCCTCTGCAGCCTTTTAGTTTTTCCCCAAGGTGTTGAGAATTTGGCCCATCTTGTCCTGGGATTGCTGGTATGCTCCCAGGACATAGGAGATGGCCTCCTGGTCAACTGGGTCTCTTGGCTGCCCCATCCTCTGGCCCTCCGGTATGCCCACTCCCATCATCACCAGGACCTTCATTGTCTTGTGTTTGTGGGTTAGACTCCGGTCCCTGTACTGTGGGGCACACAACTGATTGAGCAGTCCTTGTGATACAGGTTTGGGGATGAGGGGTTGGCTGTGCTGTAATTGCCACAATGGGGGGGGTTGGATGTGGGTAGGGTGAGGTTGGGAGTGGTGGACTGACCAGATGTGTCCGATGGGCCAGGTATGTCATCACTGTCAAGGCATTCAGAGGCGTACTCGTCACTGGGGCTTTCCTCCTGGGGAGGGCTGGCAATCTCTGGCATCGTCTCCATGTGGCCAGTGGCTGTGAAAGGTGTGGAAGATTGTTACCTGGTGAAGTTGTGATTGGTTGTCTGTTTGTCTGATGCATCCAGTGGCTTAACTTGATTCCCAGTTATGGCAATGACAGATGCAGCCCTGCAGGAATTGTTTATGGATAGTGGATTGTGAGCGAGATGACACGTTATATTAAATGTTGGGGCATGGGGATTGCATTGGTGTCATTGCCATGAGTTGGTCCTCATTCCAAGCATCCATTTGGTGTGGGGGTGTAATGGTTGTACACGTAAGAGTTGTACTGTTCACTGCTGTTAGCAGGTTTTGATGTGGTAGAATAGGTGCTTTGTGGGAGTTGTAGTGAGTGTTCTTGCCAGTGCTATACGTGCAGTTGGGTGGGACTGTGTGGGCATTGTGGCAGGGTGATGGTGTGGCCTGCGGGGGAAGGGTATTAGGTGTTTAGGTGTGAGGTGGAGTGGTAGATGAGGTGACTTGGGGAGTGATAGGGTGGTGAGGGGTCTGCTGGACAGATGTACCTAGTGCCATTGGAGTGATGGTTTCTTACCAGACTCCAGTCCTCCCAATATTCCAGTCAGGCCCTCAAGGTGCAGTATTGCCAAGACCTTCTCCTCCCATGATGCGAACTCAGGGGAGAGGGGGTAGAGGAGCCCACCGCCATTCTTGTAAACAGCTATCTGGTGTTGTAATGCTATGGAATGCACCGTCCCCATAGGTCGTTCCACCTCTTCCTGAAGTCCTCCCTTGTGTGTGGATGGTTGCCCACTGAGTTGACCCTAGCAGCAATTCTCTGCCATAACTCCATTTTCCTGGCAATGGACATTTGTTGGACCTGTGCATTAAACAACTGTGGCTGTACCCTGAGGATTTCAGCGACTATGACCCTCAGCTCATCGTCTTTGAAGTGTGGGTGCTTTTGACGTGACATGGTGGTTGTGTTGTGGGTGGTGTTGTCTGTTGTGTGCGAGGGTGCAATGTGGGGTGGTTGGTGGGGTGAGGGGTGTTTTGTTGTGTGTGCTGGTTGTATGTGGTGTTTGTGTGCAGTGGCGATGTATGCATTGTGTTGCTGGTGCAGTTGTGTGATGCATGTGAAGAGTGATGGTGGCTATGGTTTAACAGTGGAGTGTCCTCCGTTTGTGCGCTCCCTGCTGTCAGTGTGTGTTTTTCTGGTTGCAAATGATTGTGGGGGTGTGTGGGAGGGTGTTATATGGTTCAGTGAGTAGGTGTGTCTGGTGTGTGTATGTGTGTCAGGTGTGGGGTATTCAACCTGTCTAATGTGATGTTGTTTTCTGACAGGAGTGAGTTCTGGCTCTGTCGATTGGGACCGCCAATGGTTTTCCACCATGGAAGGACCGCTGTGCTGATTTGTGGGTCGTAATCTGGTGGGTGGAGAGTTGTCGGTGTGGCGGTACTGGTGGTGTAACCACCTCTTTCCCGCCCTCCTTTGTCCTGGCAGTGTCGGATTTGTGGCGGTTTTCTGGCAGTATACTTTGTGGACTCTTAATACAGCAGGTGGCATACCGCCAACACTGGCAGTCTTTTGACAGCCGCTACCGCGGCAGTCTTGCCAAAAGACCATCAAACTCATAATGAGGGCCCATGTCTCTTGGAAGAGGCAGATGTCATGGGAATCTACAAATTGGACTGATTCCACTTAAAGGAAGTAGTTTAGAGTTCCCTGCTACATTCCATGACAAGATATCTGAATACAGCTACAGTAGAACAGCAGTATGAAAGTAGTAAGCTGATTGCAATAGAAGAAACAGCATCATGTGCTCTAGTTGGAATCTAAGTTGGAAGCATTCAAGTTGGATCTAAGCAACTGTGAGCCCCAGGAGGCATTTTGTTGTTCTTTTGCAGATTCTGGTTGACTTTGTGCTTTCTGAGAGTCCCACAAAACATCAGTCTGATGTGGGATATTTGGCAAGTGCCAAGCGGAACCTCCGCATTCCACATGCCTCACATCCAACCAGTTATAACAGGATGGTACTCACACATTTTAATCTCCCTGTGCATTATGCTACCACTGTCCATTCCAGTCTTCAGATATGCATAGGCAGGCCTCAGCAGCATAAGCAATGCAGTGCTTCAGATATTTAACGTGGTGCCTCCAAGGTGTAACATATCTGTCCAGTTCTGGTTATACTGCTCAGGACCACTGTCTCACTAAAGGTGATATACCCCTTTGAAGATGGTGAGGACATGCCTCGATGGTATTATAGGTGCTGAACTGTGGGAAAATCTCTAGCCAGATCCTATTGCTTAGGCACTGCCTGCAGCTCCTAGAATTTAAGTTTACTCCTTCCTTGAAGGGTGACTTTTTTTTCTCTCCGTAGGTTATAACACTATGGGGGTGCTTACAAGTGTGTCGGTCTATAGTCTGCCACACTCGTGGTGGTGGTATGGACTGCCTCAATGCGGCGGTCTGACCGCCACAATACAACCCTGGCAGTCGGACAGCCAGGGAACCGCCAGCTCCGCCGGGATCTTGGATCCCAGCGGTCTGGAGGTGGTGGCAGTCCTAATCCACCAGGGCAGCACTGCTTGCTGCCCTGGGGATTACAACCCCCTTCTCCGTCAGTGGTTTCATGGGGGTACCACCGCCATAAAAAGGCAGGTGGAGAACGGGTGCAGGGGGCCCCGCCACTGCCCATGCACTTGCCATGGGCAGAGAAGGGTCCTCCCTGGCCAGCAGCCTCACAATGTTCACTGTCTGCTTTGCAAACAGTGAACATTGTGAGTGTGCTGGTGCACCCTGTGGGCTGCAGCATTGCCACTGGCTCAGTTATGAGCCAGAGACAATGCTGTAGCCTGTTTTCCGCTAGGCCAGTGGGCGGAAACTTAGGTTTCTGTCCGCTGGCCTAGCAGGAAACCCATAATAGCTCTGGCAGAAGTTTGGCGGACGGAATTTTCCGTCCGCCAAACTCAAAATGACCCCCTATATCTACTCATGTGTGCCGGAGAAAGGCTTCTATTTTGTAGACTTCAGAAAATTACTAAAAACACTGTTCTTTACGAACACTGGATTCAGTTGTTACAGACATCAAGGTTTGTGTGGCATCTTGTCAATATCACGCTCTAAAGGGATTACTCACACTTAATTATCTCTTCGTTCCACATTAGAATCTAACTTTGTTAAGAAGCAGTAGTGATAGAGTCACATCATGGAGCCTCAGTCAAGGTGTAGGACACTTTAGTTTTATTGGGTATCTTTAGAAAGCATTCACTAATTACCCATAGAAATCGTTACATAAATAATGTGTTTCCATTCCAAAACCTTGACCGTGCTTTATAATGGATCAGTCCTGTAACGCTTCGAATTCTGAGTGACTGATGCAAAAAATACTGGTTACATAGTACGTATTTATGTACCGTGGCACCTGAGTCATTCTTTTTGCATCACCTTCATTTCCTATCCATTGTCATCAAATGGAACAGAAGCAGTTTAAAAAAAAATACAGCAAGGATAAATGGATTTAAAAATTAAACAGCTGGATAACAGTGGGAGTGAAAGTGGCATTGGGGATTTCAGACCAATTGTATTATAACAATGCTGGATGCTGGCATCAAAAGGAAATAGAAAAGAAAGGCTTAACTGTCATGCATCCGGTGTTGACTTCCCATAACAGACATTACTCTGGAATGCATAATTTTCAATGAATCACCTTTATAACTGTTTCCTGTATGCTATAATATTGCATGAGAAATGAGCTGGATGAGCAGAAATGTAAAATAAGGTCCACCAGTTAGCTGTAGATCAGATACTACAAGCACACCTCAAAGTAAGATTCCTTACACTGTCCGATTACTGCACCCCAGCCCTGGAAGGATTCTGGGCCCTATCACATAAAGTGAGCACTGGGACCGAAACATTTTTGACTGGAAATATTAAGTTAGTGCTTGCTATAAACACCTCTTACCACCTTATTAGGAAAAAAGAATTGCTGGAGACATTGAACTGAAAACAGTTTGTGCACATTTGCTGTTTGGCAAAACAATGGAATACATCACTACCACAGCAAAATACCACACAACCAGTATGCACGAATGTCCTTGTCTCACATTAACAACCCCAGAATCCTGTTTTCATAGTACAGTGGTAAAAGGTATTTAGAGCAAGCACTACCTTAACTTATTACCCAGCGCATGAAAATATGTCAGTGAAAAATGTTTCGGGATTTGGTCCTGGAGGTGGTAATTGTAGGAGACTGGCTCAGTTTATGATGTACAGTTATGGTGTGGCACCCTATATTGAGTCCAGGCAACCCTTGGTGATAATGAATAGGTATCCAGATAGTAAACCTCGCTAGGTGTAGCTGAGGCGAGCAGCTGAAGCTTATCCAGGAGGAATGTAAAGCACTTGCATTACCACAGTAGTCAGACAGTAACTTACTCAGAAGAAAGAACCACACAAGTGTTGCAAGAAAAAAGGATTCTTTATTACAACACTAACTACTAGACAAGCATTGGTATATTGGTATATCTCACTTTGGAGATATCTACATACACACATACACAATATATACACAAAATAACTAGCAGGAATCACATAAAATACACAGGGCCCTATGGGGTGGGAGGGGAAGGGAAGGGGCAAACCATATACTAAGTAAGTGATATGCGAAATAGTGAACCCAGCCAAGGTAAGTGTGGTAGTTAGTTAGGGGCTGGGGTAGATGAAAACACCAGAGGCAAGTACGGTAAGTGTCCCAGTGACCAGGTGCAGAGTGGTTTCCCACCCAGTTGTCCCACAGACTAACACAAGGAAGTAGTGGTTGACGTTTCTGTGTTTTAGGTCCCTTCCCAGTGGACCCCGACGAAACCAACAGACAAGAGGGAGGTTGGAGAGTGCCCTCACCCAAGGATACCCAGACTACAGGAGCACCTACACCAGGGAACCTAAAAAAGAAGGGGACAGAGCCCAGCACACTTGCAGGTGCCCAGATGGTGCATGTGGCAATACTCTCCCCCTGGAGGTGATGTTCCTGCAAGTAAGTGAGGGAACAAGTCCAGCTGCGGGGTACAGGAGCTCCAGAAGGTCCTAGGAGTCACGTATGAGCTGTCCCTCGATAGTCACCGGATTGCAGGAGGGTCAGTGACCAGCCAGGTCACCAACAACTACTGGCAAATGCAAGCAGGAGCTGAAGATGTATTTGTATAGTTTTGGGGACCTGTAAGGTATAGGAGACTCTACTCTTAAGGGGGAGTCAGAGCTGGTCCTCAGCATGCAGGAAGGCTAGCAGAAGAGATTGGAGCCCCCATGAGTGAACCACAGGCGATGGACACAGGAAGTCACAAGGAGGACTCAGCAGCACAACAAAACCGAAGTCCCACACTTCAGGAGTTGAAGGATAGGGGCTGATCTTTGAGTTGCAGAGAGCTGGAGGCCAGAACTTCTTGGTGCTTGAAGATCTCCTTGAGGAAGAATCAACAAGCATTGGCAAGAGCAACAGTTGTGATGCACAGGGGTTCTGGTCTAGTTGTAGGAGCAGGGGCCCACAGTCTCCCAAGTTGGTCAGAAGACAATCAGGATCCAGAGAAAGCCACAGACCCACCCCCTGTGATGCAGTGCCTTCCGATGTCCTTAGGACAGCAGACCCCACCAGCCAGTTGGCGTTGTCTTGAGGTGCCTGCGGATGCAGGGGAGTGACTCCTTTACTCCAAGGAAGGGTCCTTTGTGCTTCTAGGTGCAAACAGAGTCCTTGTTAACCTGGAGTATGCACAGCCTTGGATGCTGCAGAATTCTTGCAGGATCCGGAGAAACAATGTTGCAATGAGAGCATTCCCACCAGTAGCAGATGTGTTTCGGTTCCAAAGCAGACCAGCAGGGGTTCCGGAGGCCAGTAGCAGAAGATGTCTTGCAGAGAGTTCCTTGTAGAGTCTTGCTGAACAAATCTGAGGACCCATCCTCAGAGGAGCCCTTGAGTATCCCTAAAAGGGGGTTGGTCACTCCCACCTATCAGAGGAGGTCAGGGACGTCATCTACCTGGCCTAAACAGTCAGATGCCCCCAGGGCCTCTGCCCCTCCTGTTTCCAAGATGGCAGAATCAAGTGATGACCTGGCAGAGTGCTGTCAACCTCCCTGGTGAGGGGCTGGACGGGGGGTGGTCATTTTCCTGTCCTTTGTGCAATTTCACACCAGAGCGGGAACCAGGGGTTCCTGAACTGGTGCAAACCAATTTATGCAAGGAGGATACCAAATGTGCCAGTTAAAGCAGTCTGGTGGCACTCAGAGGCCACCCCACCCCAGCCCTTAGACACTTAATACACAGGGGCAGGTGGTCACACCTTTCACTTGCAGGAAATCCTTTGTTCTGCCTTCATCTGCCTGAGCCAGGCTCACCAGCAGGAGGGTAGAACAGTGTCTGGAGTCGGCAGCAGACCCCATAAGGCTGCACAGGCAGAACTGGGGGATCCTCTAAGGAATCCCCACAGTACAGGGGATCATGCAACTAGCACTGTAATTGGTGTAGTTGAATGATTCCAACATGTTTGATACCAAACATGCCTAGATTCGGAGAAGCCGTTATGTAGTTTGACCCCTGTCCACTATATACCTTAAGATGGCTTCCCCGCACTAACAAAGCCAAGTCAATGGTGTCTGGGGTTTGTAGGGGTACCTTGCTCATGCAAGGGTACCCTCACACTTAGGGACATGCACCCTGCCACTGGGCCTACCTGCCTACCAGAGGGGTGACTTTAGGTGTTTAAGTGCAAGCCTTATATCTGTGGTGAAAGAGTGCATGCACCATTTCACACAGGCTGCAATGGGAGGCCTGCAGACACAGTTTGCATGGGTTCCCATGGGTGGCACAATACATGCTGCAGCCAATGGTAGACCCCTTTTGCACCAATGCCCTGGGTACCTAAGTACCATATACTAAGGACTTACATAGGGATACCAATAGCCAAAAGCTACTCACTGTAACTTCAAAGATCATACATATCAAATAGGTAATAAACATATTAATAATACTGATTGATAGATTTAATGCTATATAATTATCTATTGGTCTCCAAAATGTATGATAAGATGTGTTTTGAACAACGACCAATAAAGTTAGGTTTGCTCCTCTTCTAGTGAATATTATCCATGATCACCATGCATGTACTGATAGGAGAGAAACATTTTTCCAGTTGGAAGTAATTGATTTTAAGGCAGCAGAAATTAGGAAATCTAAAAGTTTGTTATTAGAATCTGACAGTATTGTAAAAGTTATAGCAGATTTAGGAATCAGCATTCTGTACAAGAGATTTTCTGTGATATTAATTCATTTTTGTAGTATATCCCAAGCCTCATCCCAAAACTTAGAAACAGTATTAAAGCATATGTCGTAACAAACTTGAACTCAAATTGCAGTGCCAACAGTTAGGAGAATTTAAAGGTTTTGCATAAAATAATTTTAACGGAGTCCATAAACAATTAAATAGTAAGAAGGAATTGGTTTGATATAGAAACACTGGAAGCCATCCAGACACATTTTTAGCCATATTGTTTTCCAAACATCTTGAGAAAGAGATATATCTATTTCTTTATTCCAAAAAGCCCATAGAAAGTTAATATTATTTCCATGAAAAATATATATATATATATTTTTTATAAAACATTGATAGAGCATGTGATGAAGTAGTTGTTGTTTAAATGTAAATTTCTAAATCCAAAATGTTTTTTAGGTGGAGTTTAATTGGAAATGAATCCAGGATGGAATTACATAGAAATTGATAATCTATAAACATCTGAGGGATGTAAAATAATTTTTTGTCGTAATTCATCAAAAGTAAAAAATTATTGTTATAGTAAATATCTTTTAAATAAAAAATACCAACATTTATCCAGGATTGTCAAAATGTTATATTCCGATCAAGTTTTAACAATGGATTATATCATAATGTCATATGTGCAGTATGTGAGATAGGTACCTGAAATAAGCATCTAGATCCCTTTGTATTACTTTTGTAGATTTTAAAATGATAGACCTTTGTAGTAAAGTGGTAGAGTTAGACATAGATAATGATGTGGGTAAAGGAAACGGTGATCTCAAACTTTGTTCAATGAGAACCCACAAAGGTCCATTATTGATTTGTATATGATTAAACCAAAAGGAACTTTGTTTTAAAATAAACACTTTATGGTAAATAAAAAAGTCTGGTAGGCCAAAACCACCATTACACTTTGCAATTTTCCAATTTTTATAGCTTAGACTAGGTTTTTTTTCATTTTTTTTATTCCAAATAAATTTAGATAGTAGATTATCTATTTTTTATAAAAAATAAGAGGAAGTTGAGTAGGAATCATTGAGAGGAGGTAAAATATTTTTGGAGCAATAACAATATTAATAGAATCCACTTTCCCTCACCATTGGAGATGTAAAGCTGAACATTTTTGGAATTTGTCTTTAATATGGTTAAGAATGTACTCACAATTCAAAGTAATTGAATGCTTAGTAGAGTGAGAACATAAAATGCTAAGATAGTTAAGTTTTTCTTTTTACCATATTTTACCATATTATTGCATTGTTAGGGAGCATATCAGGGGTGCAATGAATATTTAAAGCAAACAAATCTCTTTTGTTAGTGTTTAAAGTGTAACCTGAAATTTGAGAATATGATTGAATTAATTTTAAAGGAGGAGGAATGGAAGAATCAGGATTACTAATATACAGTAAGACATCATCAGCATTTGCTGAAGTTTTAATAGTAACATCCTTGATATTAATACCTTCAATTTCCTTTTGATTTCTAATGGCAATGAGAAGAAGCTCAATGGTAAGATGACAAAGTAAAGGTGATAAGGGACATCCTTGTCTGGTGCATCTAAAAAGGGAAACATTATTGGAGATTTGACCACTAATAAAGGGTCTTGCAGATGGACTAAACTATAGTGGTAAAACCATGTTAATAGATGAAGTTCCAAAATTAAGAGCAGATGAGGTACAAATTAAAATACTTCCAATGTACCTTGTCAAAAGCTTTTTCAGCATTTAATGCCAGGACTCCAGATGGAAGAGGTAAGGATGGTCCAGCTTCAATCAAATAGAATAGTAATCTAGTGCCATTTGCCAAATGTCTATGTTTCATGGAACCAGATTGATCAATATGAATTGTAGTATTGATTACAGAAGCCAACCCGGTTGCAAGAATTTTGGCTTAGAGTTTAAATTCTTGATTTATTAAAGAAACAGGTTGGTAATTTGAAACAATAGTAGGATCTTTGTTTTCTTTTTGGAAGAACTATAATCAAAGCTTTGATAAAGGACCCTGAAGTTGATCCAGAGATACTAAACTAAGTGAAGAGCTTAATTAAATGAGGTATAAGATTAGGAGAACATTCTTTATAAAATTCTGCAGGTATACCATCCAGGCCAGTTGATTTAGGAGGTTAAAGAGATTTCATAGCCTATTTTATTTCATCTAAGGAAAGTGCGCTATTTAATTCATCTCTGACTGATTGGGAAAGTTTAGCTAGTCCAGGTAGCTCCTAGAAATTATCAATAATAGAAGTATCAATAGATGGATGGTTATTGTATAAGGTTGAATAAGAATTTAAAAAATCATTGACAATATCTTTGTGAGATAATGCAATTTAACCATTTGAACCATAAATTGCATCAATCTGAATTTTATCTTTTTTATACTGAGATAGTTTGTAAAAAATCTCCCAGATCTATTACCATTAAAACTAAATTTAGCTTTGTTATTAGAAATTTGTATGCCAGCCCTTTTGCTTAATGGAGACTTTAATTCACAATGGAGTTTTTGTAAGTGCATCTTGTATTTTATATTATTATATGTTATGAATAGATGTTCATATTTTGCTATTTGTTTATCCAAATCATTTCGTTTAGAGTTACATGACATGACCCAACAATTTACAAGTGAAGTAGACTCTTCAAAATAATCATATATTGCTGATGAAAGTTTTAATTTATTTTTCTCATTAAGGGCAATATTTGAATTCATACGCTATCGCAATTGTGATTGTTGAGTACCGTTAAGTCGTGAAATACCTGAAATGAGTGCATGATCAGAAATATCAATATTTTAGGATCAGAAAATGACTGAATTAATTGATGGGAAATTAATAAATAATCTGTTTGCGAATAAGAATTATGAGGATTAGAAAAAAATGTAAATTGTTTTCCATTGGGTTATGTAAATGCCAAATATCTACCAACTTGGTAGATTTAAAAATGGAAAAAGATTTGGGAAGATGATATTTGGTTTGAGAGGTTCTATCTAATAAGGTGGCATACATCAAATTAAAATCACCACCATTAATAAGTGGAAAATTATCTATTTTGATTATTTCTTAGGTAAAGGGAGACGAAAAATTAGGATTGTCATTTGTTGGACATGTACATTAATTAGATAAAAAATAGTATTATCTATTTTAATTTTTGCTATGATATAACGCCATCTGTATCTGAACATTCGGGTAATATTTGAAGATGCAATTTTTTTACAAAAAGAATAGCTACTCCATTCTTTCTGTTAAGTGCAGGGGAAGAAATTACATTACCAACCCATTTTATTATTCATAAATGATAAAACTATATCATCTACATGAGTCTCCTGAAGTAGACAAATATGTCTTGCTTAATAATCTAAACCCTTAGTACATTTAACAGGGTGTCGCAAACCTTTAACATTAAAAGTATTTTATTCCTATTAATGTTATCCATATTTATAAAAGAGAGAAGATAGTGAGTAAATAAAGACAAATATTCAATACAACTGAAGTGTAGCTCTAATGAAAGACGAAAAGGGGGAAAAGAGAAGGACAAAGCCAAACATATAAAAGATGACATAGAAATAAAAATATATCTCTGGAATTGCAGACACCCATGAGCAAGATTGACATGCCTATACATTACCAAAGTATAACCAGTCAGAAATTAGGCTAGTTATAAAAAAGATTTATAACATATGAGTCAAGTATGAGTCACATTGTTTTCCATGGATAAAGGAGACTGCTGGTCCAGAAGGTTGCAAAGATCTTCAGGACATTGAAAGGACTTAGAAATACCATCTTTCCATATTCTCATAGTAGATGGATCGAAAAAGGCCATATTTAAAGCCATTACTTCGTAACCGTGGTCTAATCTCAGTGAATTCCTTGCAAATATTGACAGTTTCCTTGGCAAAGTCTTGATGTATGTATTTTATCACGGTTGACCAACAAAGTGTGTATCTCTTTTGCCGCTTTTTGGATCATCACTAAATGATGATGATGCAGAATTGTAAAGATCACTTGACAAGGTTTATTATACCTTGAAATGCGATGTGAAGGAACCCTATGAGTCTAATCTATTTCAAATTTTTGAGGAAATTGTAAATGTAAAAGACCAAGGGGGTCATTCCTACCCTGGCGGTCCGAGACCGCCAGGGTAGGGGACGGAGGAAGCACCGCCAACAGGCTGGCGGTGCTTCTGGGGCTATTCTGACCGCGGCGGTAAAGCCGCGGTCAGAAAAGGGAAGCCGGCGGTTTCCCGCCGGCTTCCTGCTGCCCCTGTGAATCCTCCACGGTGGCCATGGGGATTCCGACCCCCTTCCCGCCAGCCTGGTTCTAGCGGTTTTCACCGCCAGAACCTGGCTGGCGGGAACGGGTGTCGTGGGGCCCCTGGGGGCCCCTGCAGTGCCCATGCCACTGCATGCCCCCACACCCGTCGCACACCAGCAACTCCGCCGGCTCCATTCGGAGCCGGCTTCCTCGTTGCTTGTGCTTTCCCGCTGGGCGGACGGGCGGCCTTTTGTCGGTCGCCCGCCAGCCCAGCGGGAAAGTCAGAATGACCGCCGCGGTCTTTTGACCGCGGTACGGTCTTCTGGCGGTTCCCGCCAGGCGGGCGGTGCCCGCCGCCCGCCAAGGTAGGAATGACCGCCCAAGTATCAGTGCTTCCAAATATTACCTGCAATGATTGCCTTCAACATCTTCTGGTATATTAAAAATACGGAGGTTATACTGTCTATTGCAGTTTTCCAAATCAAACAATATATTATTCATCAGTATTATTTTTGCAGTGGTAGTTGTTATACTATCAATTTTTGATTTGTTATCCTAAATTCTGGTTGTATTATCCGATATTTTCATAGAAAGACTTGCCATAACTTTCCTAATATTTTTGATTTCTGACACAATATTATTAGTATTGGAGCAAGCTGCTTGTAATTCCTCCAATACATAGGTGATGGTGATAAGTGGATACATAGGGCTTGGTAGAATCCATATTTTTTTACTAGACTGGAGGAGGAGAAGCAGTTTGCTTACATTTGTTATTGATAGTATTCATATTTTTAACTTCCATATTAATATAATTTATTTACAACTCCTGAAATAATGTCAGGTTTGTATAAAAAGAATGCTAAAGATAGGTTCGCAAGAAATTCACCTCATAAGTATGCTGTGGAGCACTTATAACAAGCTGTAGGAGTGGTGTATGCCAGAGCTGCACCCTTTCCTGGATGTGACTCCGTCTCCCTGACAGGAACCTCCAACAGCAACGAAGATGAAAGACCAGTGAAAGGCTCAGGAAAGGAAATGCCTTCAATACACCATGAAAAGCCCTGACAGAGATATCCAAATGGAGCACTGGACATTCCGCAGTCGTTCATGTATCAGTTGAATGGTAAAAACTAGCCTTGAAAGCGTTTAAAAATTAATCGATTAAGCAGATGTTGTGGCGAGCTATCGGGAGGTGGCCATCTTGTTTCGCAAACTTCCGCGTCTGTCGCTGAGAGTCTTAATCTAGAGCTTTCTGTGCCCTTTTTATGTGACACTGCCCAGGAACTGTAGCGTGGTGGATGAAAGAGGTACGATCTAAAATCAAGACTAGGCAAACTTGCTAACCAGCAAACCTGGCATTATCTCAGTAAGTGGTGAGTACAAAAGCATATTTAACTGCTTCCTGGACAATATCCTCAGGAGAGCACAATGGAAAAACAAGCTCTTTGGAAAAACATTTCACATAAAGCAATAGCTACCTTGTAGCTTACCCTTGAGAATGTGCCTGATCTTCAGCAGAAATGCTGTCACTGCAAAGTAGAGCACTGCAATATTAATAGTTACAAAAAAATATTCAAAATGTTTGCAAGTGTGTTGAGTCACAGAAAGAACAACTGATCCTGCATTGCAAACTGGGTTTCTCCATGTTGTTGTGATAATAGCCTCCAATGTGATGTTAGAAGATGTGCATTTATTCCATTAATAATGCACTCTGGCTCTTTGGTAGGACAGAATAGACCTAATCAAAGCGACATGGAGAAAAAGACCAAATGAAATGTGCATGCATGCAAAGCTCACATATTCCTAGAATTAATTAGGCTAACTGTTATAATAATATGAGTGCAATAAAAATTTTACATTATGGGAGGTGTAGAAAGTGCTCTTTTTGGCATGGTTACCTCCTCCACTTTTTGCCTGATATTGCTGCTGACATGACTGAAAGTGTGCTGGGAACCTGCTACCAGGCCCCAGCACCAGTGTTCTTTCCCTAAAACAGTACAATTATTTCCACAATTGACACACCTCTGTCACACAGATAAGTCACTTGTAAAAGGTACCAGTGGAACCAAGGGCCCTGTGACAAGGGAGGGTCCCTAAGGGCTGCAGCATGTATTGTGTCACCCTAAGTGACCCCTTACCAAACACATGCACACTGCCATTGCAGCTTGTGTGGGCTGGTGGGGAGAAAAAGGTAAAGTCGATATGGCAGCCCCCTCTCAGAGTGCTATGCCCACCAACCACTGCCTGTGGTTTAGGTAAGTCACCCCTCCAGCAGACATTGCAGCCCTAAGGCAGGGTGCACTATACCACAGGTGAGGGCATAGCTACATGAGCAATATGCCCCTAGAGTGTCTAAGTCCATTGGAAGTCCATTGTGGCCATATTAAGTACATGGGCTAGGAGTTTGTCATCACGAAGTCCACAGCTCCATGATGGCTTCACTGAAGGCTGGGAAATGTCGTATCACACTTCTCAGCACAATAAACCCACACTGATGGCAGTGTTGAATTTATTGTACAATGCTCCCAGAGGGCATTTCAGAGATGCTCCATGTATTTTAACCAACCCTTTAATGTAAGGCTGACCAGTCTGTGCCAGCCTGCCACTAAAAGACAGGTTTATTTTTATTAAGCTACGCCAAAACAGTTGATGAGTTTGCCATAGCTATGCATATATCACCTATCTTGTCTCTTCAGTAAGCCTCACTTCTAGGAAGAAGTGAACTAGATCATTATTGACTCCTTTTGAGATAAGGACTTGTCAAAATCCAGTGTATAGAGGTGGTAAGCCACTTTTGTTTTCCTTTTGTTCACTCAATTGCATAGACCCATTGCTGTGCCAGTAATCTTGTAGCCAACCTAACAGTTGCTGGATAATTACTACAAATTAATTTTATTTGACTGTATTTTATGGTAGTTACTGCTATCTTGCTAACATACTTTTGTACAACTGTGGTTGAATCTATGTGTTTTTTTTGTGAATATTTGCTCATCTGTAACATGGGGAAATGTAAAACTACCGAACCCGCTCAAGGAGCAACTACACACAGTGAGGTGACGAAGTATAGAAAATTTACTCTCAATGAAATATACTTACTGATAGAAGAGGTGCAATCCAGTATTGGTAACAAAAGTACACCTACAGGGGTTAAGTGGGCATTAAACAAGAAAATGAAACATGCTCCATACACGCTCCCCAATATATTATAAAAAGATGGCAGCTTATAACCCACTAGTTAGGGAAAAATCTGTCCCAGGTGCTACCCTGCTTATCTCCACTGATGAGAAAATTGTCCAAACTGACCACGAGAACCCCCCATAGAGCCAACTATAGTCTGCAGAAATCATTTATTGCCCCTTGAAGCACTAACAGGCACTTAAGATGGCTCTGAGGCTCCTACCAAGATGGGTGGTCAAAGAGTTTAAACAGATCACCCTGTATCCCATCTAGATAACCACCTGGAGCCACTAAATCAGCTGAGGGCAGAGATAGGGCATCTCAAGACCGATTTTGCACATCTGACAGCAGTTGTAGGCAAGCCTAAAAAACACCGGAAAAAGCAACAGTGAGAACAAAAGACATGGGAGTTTCCTAAAGCCCACCTTCCACCTAGTTATTCCAGAGTGTGCGAGGAGCCTTTAAAGGGAATAGTGAATAGGTAAGTACAGAGTGCTACCACGTCAGAGACCAATAGGGAAATTAGGCTCCTGGGCAAGGTTGGAAACTGATTGCTATATAAAGCTGGCATTTACAATCTGGGAGTTAGGCTGCCAGGAGCTAGCACTCAGCCATTGCCAAACAATGACATTTGACATAGAGTAAGTCATTGTAGGATCATTGAGACTACAGTCACCAGCACTAAATCACATGGTAGAAAACAGTGAAAAGACTGTCCTGTATGCTCACAGAAGGAGCTTGTCCCCACCAGCCCAGATCTCTATGGTCAATGTAGCTAAACTCTCTTTTCCTTCAAAATCTGAGGATGAGGATTCCCTAAGAAACAAGGGCATACACTGGACACAACTTGTCAGGGACTTAACATTGGTGATCAGGGAGGACTAAAAGACACTCTGGCAATGGCTCCAATTTTGACTTTATTGAATAGACTTTTGGGGATAGAAATCTAGCTGATAGACTGGTGGACCTTGGTGCTGGGAATAGTGCCCCTTAATGATTCCACCATTCGATTAGAATGTCATTGAGTTGAGGAACACATGGCTAATATAACCAAACCCTGCACTCTTGATTGAGAATGATTCCAATTTTGGGTGATCTTGATTGACTGCACCAAAAGAGTATTCCTATTCTACTAATATATCATGCACCATTTGAAAACTTTTGTAGAGACATAAGGCATAATATCAGAGAAGCAACTTCTGCCTTGGAGCCGAGGAAATCACCCCCTACCCTTGCCCCCAGGAGAAGGATCTTAAGCCTATGAATAGCACATTACTAAGCTCTCAGGAAAAGTTAGCTTTTATTAAAAATATGATTTTATCTACACAGCCCCTTACTCTTACAGAGATACCAAAATATAATGTGACTTTTAAGATAGCAGTGGCTTCCTGGAATGTGGCAGGTTTAAAGCCCAAACTTGAATTAGTGGACTGGAATTACCTTTTGAGCAATTCGACATTTGCATATTGGAGGTAACCTGTAGTTTAGAACTTGATTTAGGGTCAGCTATATCAGTTTTTGGATCCATGCCAAAGCTAATATTTGTGGCCGGCCATAAGAGTATGCTGCTGATATGGGTTAGAGTTTCATTTAACTGTACAATACGGAGATTAGAGATTAATTCTCATCACGTTCTGGGAATACAATTTAGGACTAAAACGGACCTTAATGTCGATATCTATAAAGTCTATGCGAGCAGGTGAAGGGAGGCAAACCATCAGACAACCTCCAAAAATTAGAGAGACATTGGGAAAAAAGGAAATTCTCATCACAGGTTATCCTGGCAGGGGATTTTAATACCACATTCAAACCTCTGGATAGGGATGACATCAATTTGGGTACGGAAGAAGATGAGCAATGGGGCATTCCCCCGCTTGACCTAGCTCCTGTTAAAAAATGGACTCAAGCAGCACTCCAACTGAAGGCCCTTTCATTAGAATATGGGCTCAGGGGCAATGAATGGCAGAACAAAGCCAGAAAGAAGGGTGCTTTTACTTATAATAAGCCTAATTAACTACATATAGATTGAGCTTAGACTATGGCACAAAGTAGGAGCTATGACAGTTAAGGAGAGGACTAAGAGTGATCACTATCCTCTATGCCTCTGTATGTTGTCACTTTGGAAAAACTGCCCCCCGATGTCCTCCCACAAAGATTAACCATGGATCTCCAGCTAGCTAATAAGCATACACTTAAATGGCATCAGATAGCTGTACAACATGACACTTTGTCTTCCATTAGTCTAGAATTATTTAGTGCCACATCAAACTTAGATGTTTATTTGACCAAAAACAATAATACAAAGGAAGCTACATGCATCCATTCATGCTTTTTTGACAGTTTAGCTCTGCATTTCTTAGCTCCTAACACTCAGACCAAGGGTAACTTTCACAATAATAACACCAGGTTAAACAAGGAGTGCAGACAGGCCAGAAGATAGTTACCATTGGCTATTAGATCAAAAGACTTAGCACAGATAAAAAAAACTTCAAGGAAGGCATATCAGCAAGCACAATACAAAGCAAAGAGGGATTGGGATGAGAAAAGATGGAGCAATCTACTTTAAATCATGCTCTGACAAAGATCCTTGTAAATTCTTGTATTTTATGGAGTGGGGGCAAAGTGGCTACATTCAAACCCACAAATTACATCTTGCCACTCAACTGGTTTAATGATTTCAAGGCCTTATACACTGATGAACCTCAAGCACCCAATTGTGAGGCCCTGCTGATGTATGAAGCTTTGAAACAGGATGATCTGGTGTTTGATCTAATTGATATAAAATCTGCCTTTGATGCCACTGCATGTGTGAAAGCACCAAGCCTGATTGCATACCAGAGGACATCTTTATCCACAATAAACAATTCCAAGGGGAGCGCCCATTCTGAGCTCCTGGAAAGGAGCAGAGTTGTACCAATCTATAAAAAGGAAGTCTGAATGATACCTAATTTCTTAGTAGACAAACAAGGGGAGGAGAATTTGAAAAATATGATTATGCACCTTGGTGTTAAAAATAGACAGTATAAATAGTCCCCGTGGCACTGGCACATGTTCTTGAAGCCAAAGCCTAAGGGCCAAGCCCTTAGTTAGTGATGTTAGCATGCAAGTGGTTAAACCTCAATTCCAGAAGTGCATTAAGAATGCTAACACTCTCAATAGAGAAAATGGAAAAGTATACTCTCAAAAAATCGTTTAGAACCTCATGATTTGACTGATTTCAATTTCTTAGATCTGACTACACCAGGGGTGGCCTCCTGTGCACAAAATGACGTATTCCCTATTTCTAAGGGCAACAAGGCTACCTCAGGAAGTAAGTCTATATATTTCAATTGTGTGCAGATTAGGAGAGAGAAAAAAACTGAAAAATCAGTAGAAAAAGAAAAAAAAAACTGAAAATTTCCCAAAAACATCCACTAAAGCTTTGCTTTCAGGATATTGAGGAGTCTTCCTCAGAAATTAACAAAGAGGACAAAAACGATTAGAAAGTTCAGGGTAAATTACCAAATACTTTAGAGAACTGTGTAGCTTCTCCTCCAGTGACAGTGCCCCATAATTATATTACGCAAAATGGTTCCTCAGTCCTTCTGCTAAAGCTTTCTCCTATCATGTTTAAGAAAATTCTATTAACAGAAAGCTGCCAACAGAAAAAGAGACATCCTTGTATGTGCCAAAAGCAACTACCACACTTGATTTTGTTGCCATGTTTGATTATGATATTCTATTGAACAGGTCCTTTTTATCATCTTGTTTTATTGATAAAGAAGAATTGAGGATGGTGTAAAGCAGTGAATATTATGCATTCTCATTTGGTCAATAAATGAAGAGTGCAATTTTAGTCTAGAGTTGTGTCAAATTTGATTCTCAAAAATAATTATTATTTTCACTATAGGTGGATTGATGCAATTCCACTACTTGTGGAGTAAAGTAGAAGTAGGTTATGCTCCGATGTTGGGAACTTATCCCAAACAGGAGGCTCTTCATTGGCAGGGTAAGAGTAGTACAAGGAAAATTTTGAACACCTACTAATATCCCTGAGGGAAGGAGGGAGACGGGTCTCCCTGCTGGAGACAAAGGAGGAAGGGTCCAATCCCATAATAGAAGAAGCTGAGAAAATAAGAGGCACGCTCAATAGTAATTTCATGTCAGGACCAATGACTAATAGGCATAGTTAGTAATAATTCACAAATGGTTTCCTGGAATGCTGCCGATTTGCTGAATTACTCTGATAAAATAGTTTTTTAAATCGTTTAAGAGTTTATGTGATTTGCATCCAGGAAACCTGGTGTATGAATGACTTTGAGCTGGATGGTTATTTTGTGCTTATCTGCAGGACTACCCCCTCTAGGAGTGGACATGCCAATGGCGGTATAGCCATTCTTTTAAGTAACAATTTTAGTAAGCACTATAGGAGCTTCTCTGATCCATCAAATCTCTTTCAAGCAGTCAAAATCTCTCCATCACAGGGCAATATTGTGGGTGAGAAAGTATTATTGGTAAATACATACATTCCTCCTGATCCCTCATATAATTCTCGTTTACCAGCTCTGTTTTCGTTTATAAATGAAGCGGTAGATCAGGTAAATGTTAGAAAAGTTTTATTAGTTGTTGATTTGAATTGCAAAGTATCTAACCACACGATTAGCTTCTGCGCTGTTTTAGAGAAAGAAGATGCTTTAAAATCACCCAGCTTTTTTTCCAGCAGAAATAAAAGCAGATTAGAGAGGGCGTGTTCTCTTGGATTTACTTAGAAAAAATGAGTGCATGATTGTGAATGTCAGTATTGATTTTGACTACCCGGCTCAATTTACTCGTAAGACTACAACCAAGTGCTCTATAATTGAGTATAAGTATCTCATAGCCTCATATTCTGTTTTTAATATTATTCTGGAAACAAATGTTATTGACAACTCCCTGAGTTAAAGTTCTAACTTTTTTACTCCTCAATGGTAGCTCCTTGGAAGCTTAATAGAAACACAACAAGCTTTGAAAAGTCATTGTGTAGAATCCACTGGAGGCCAGTTATGATACAAAAATAAATTAAAAGGGCTGCTGGAGAAGATTATTAGTAACAAATAATTTAGGAATTCAAACATATGTCTTCAGTATTCCCAGTCCATGAAACAGTTTTTAAGTCAGGATGGTCAAAGAGAGACGTTTGCTCATTATAAATTCCTTAAACATCTACTCTCAGCCTTGAACAAAGAAGTAAATAGATAGATTAGAACCTCAGAGAGGTCTGTAAGGAGGACATATTTGGAGGATAATTTCCGAATGTTGTGGGACAAGAGCGAGGTCACAAACCATCCCTACTGAGGAAGAGCACTGGAGTGGTTATATTTCCGCAGCTGATAATGACAAGGATCCGCAAACAGAATATCTTGATCCTTATTTGAATCTCGAGCTGCCCCCCCCCCGTCACTGGAGAAGTTCAGGGGCTTCATTCGATCAATGAAAAATGTAGGTGCAATGGGTCCAGATGTAGTCCTGATCTCAATTATAAAAGAGAATCTAATCCCTGGGTGAATTTTTTGACTCCTAATTTTGAACATTGTTATGCTTTCTCTATTGTTCTTCCATCATAGTTAGGGAGTTTTATAGTTCTGTTACATAAAAGGGACTCCGTAATCTGCCACATGGCCCTACTAGATGAAGTAGGCACATTTTTGTGAAAAGCATTTTGGAACATTTACACTTCTGGATGGAGACAGAAATGATTATTCCATTAGAACAATCTGGTTTTTGGAGAAATCATTGCACAATAGATAATATCTCTGCTCTTCAACTTTTAACAGATAAATATATGAAAACTAGGAAGCTTTCTGATATATGCAACTTTTATTGACTTCTCCACAGCATTTGACAAAGTCGAATGCCCCACGCTGTGGGAAAAGTGCATGGTCTTGGTTTGCCTGGGACTCTGCTATGTTTAATTATTGCTCTACAGTCAGCCACCTGGTGCCAAGCATTGATGAAGGGACAAGGGGCTATAGTCTGTAATCCCTAACAGAAACAGCCTGAAAGAAAGTTGTCTATAAGGTTGTCTATTAGCCCCTCTGTTGTTTTCTATTTATATTTCTGATCTGCCTTCCTAGTTAGGCAATAGTTCTGGTGATCCACTGAAAATTGGGGGGTGCCCTGTTCGCTATACGCATACGATATTGTGATTTTGAATTTAACACCTAAGGGCTTGAACAGTCGTCTGAGCTCACTTCAGACATTTGTGGATGTGCATTCTCTGATAATTAATGTATCCAAAAGTAAAATCTTGATATTTAAGGCCACAAAATTCCAAAAACATCCTAATTATAGTTGGTACCTTGGTGAAGAAAAATTAGAGGCAGTCAATCCCTTTTTGATGAAAATTATGTCAAGCAATTTGAATGACTTTAATCACATTTCTCATAGTTTCTGTATGGCTTGATCACAGTCTAATGGGCTTGGAGCTTTTTTATAATGTGGCGGGTACAAGGAATTTCACTCACCTACTTTCTTTGTATGAGGTGGAAATTCCTCTGAGCGTATTGTACCCATTCAAATTAATTGATGCATTGAAATGGGATTTTTTAAAATACAACAGAAAGGCTAATTTGGAGGAAATTGTGTTATTTTAGTACACATGCCACTACCACGGCAATTAGATTATAATTTGGGTTAAGTAGTGCATTTGTACAAGGTCTTGTGGCCGTTAGATACTGGGGTTATTGGCTTCTGAAAAGTCATGAGCATTCATTAAGGAAGTATTGAGATATTTGAAGAAAACAAAGAAAATTATTTGTTCTAGAGAAATTTTATTTATGCATTAAGCATGTTTGAGTTAAACCAGGAATGCTTATTTTCATGGTCAGAATAGCAGTTAAAACGTTTTATCAAAAATGCCTCTTGCAATCTAACTTTCGCTTAGACTCTGAGTACTGTGGTAAAAAAGGTCAATTTAATGTTATAGTGAATTCTGCTATTCTGAGAAACCCACAGTAAAATTTAACATGGAACAATGGTCGTGGGGTTAGGCGCTGTGGATCTCTATTGCGTTTTAATATTCTACCTTTAAAAGCCTTCGCTACCACTTGGTCTCATTGGGCAAACAAAGATAAATTATGTAATTTCTGTAATGGTGGTGTTCAGGATTTAAAATATGTATTATTTGTTTGCCTTGCACTGCTTTTTTAGACACTCTTAGTTTTAAAATTTCATATATGGACAACAGCCAAAGATCCTAACTTATTGTTGTTCCTACCCAATGAAATGTTTTGTATGCAAATGTTTACATTTGTTAAATGTTTTCTATCTTTGGACTGAATAAGAAGCTGCAGTTAGTTGCTGTGATGTTTAGTTGTTGTGATGTTATGTGTCATCTAATGAAATTAATTGAGTGTTACTTTTTATTTATTTTTCTCTTGTATTGGGGTCATTGCTATATTTTACTATGCTTATATTATTTTGTCTTGTGGAACTTCTATGAGTTCCAAATCTTGAATTAAAAACATGTTGTAGAGTTATACAGAGTATGTAAAATTCAGAAAATATTCCAAATCCCCAAAATCAGAAAGAAAATTGGGCAGCAACCCTAGTGGAATAAGATATTCTTCTGGCTCACCCTCAAATCAAGGTTTTTTCATTTGTAATTATTGCATGGAATATTAGTGAAAATACAAATTCATCATAGTGTGAGCAAATGTACCAAATTAGAGCACATATACAATAAATGTCATATTGCTACAGCACTTAAGCAATAGCCCATGTTAAAATAATTATTCAACACCCTTTCTGCAAATGTCAAAATGTTTGCACAAGTTCTGAAACTTTGACCATGAGACTTTCTCTGAATAAATAGAACCAGTGAAATAATTTAAAACATAGCTGCATGTGTGAATGTTACATCCACACCATGGAAAATTCACAGTAAGCAAGACAGCTGCAGCCATGGAAATAAACTGTTAATAAGTGACATTTGTGGTGATTTTAGCACCACAAACCCTTTGTTGATGCCATTTTCACAGGAAAAAAACACAAGCCTTCTTCTGCAGCCCTTTTTCCCATTTTGTTTAAAAAAAACTAAATTGTTGCTGTATTTTGGCTAATTTCTTGGTCTCCTTCAGGAGAACCCACAAAGTCTGGGTATCTCTAGAATCTCTAGGATGTTGGGAAAAAAAGGACGAAAATTTGGCGAGGGTAGCTTATGTGGACAAAAAGTTATGAGGACCTAAGCGCGAACTGCCCTAAACAGCCAAAAAAAGGCTTGCCACCTGAGGTGGAAAAGGCCAGGCAGCAAAGGGGTTAACCTACGAGGTTTTTTTAGGAGGGACTTGTGTAAAGTACCCTAAGATTGAATCATGTGCGGGAATTCTGCCAATCCAAGTGGGTTTCACAAACAAATCAAAGAGGTTAATGGCTGTGGAGTCCACACGTGCCTTTGATGTATAGAAACATGGTGGGACCCTGCTCAGGGCTCAGAGGGTGACTATCCATGGCCATGAGGTACCACAGTTTGGAGCAGGCAGGGCTGTATCCTTTTGAAGAATGACCTAATGTGAGTTAGTCACAGTTCGGCCAATAAACATAGAGGCAGTAATGGACAGTTCCCGAGTTTGAACATGGAAGAGTAAAATCATCCTTCCATCCATCAAATGTCGGTGATTCGAGTGTTGTTAAGTTGGAATGTTTTTTAATGCACGTAAAATAATGCAGTACATAGGCTTATTTAATAACACATTAGTATTATGCATGCCAAGGGTATAAAGTAGAATTACATTAAAATCTAGAGGAAGTCCTTGATTTTGCACGTTAGTTCATGTTATCGCATGTTAAATTCCGGTCCTTCTTGTAGCTACGATCTGGCCTCCGATAATAAATCAGTGGCTCCGCAGAGCATGTATATCGTTTGCTCAGGGAAAAATACATATTAAGAAGTGGGCAGACCAGGAACTTCTTATTGGATGCTGGGCCAGAACTTGGCCAGGGGCCTGCCTGCCTTCCCCGTAAGAGGCAAAGCACGTACCAAGACATCAGAATACTCAAAGTAAATGATGCAATCCAAGTACGAGAGAGACAAATAAGATAATCCTCTTGTGTGTGTGTTTCACTTAAGTAGGTTAAATTACACAAAGCATTGAGAGTTATAAGTGATTTCTAAATGTGCATTTTCCCACTTCCAGTGCACTGCCTTGAGTGAGCTAAGGATGTCAAGTGCACTGAATTGTTATCCTATATTGTTGTACGGCAAGCCACTTTATAGACTGTCAGGCCTTACCTTTTTTTTTTCTATACGGGTAAAGCTGTTATAAATAGATATAAAAAGTCGTTGCATATATATAAACATGACCAAAATATGTATGTCTGGTTGTGTAGGAGGGCTGTCTATTTATATAAGTATATGGGTGTATCCTTCTGTTTTTAAATATATAAATATATATATATAAATTTAAGAGTAGTCTATCTGCACACTTCATACATGTGCACGTCTGACTATGTAAATATTGTTACATGTAACAGCACCAGAACAACTGAAGAAGAAAACAAGATGGCAAGAAATCCGACACAAATGTACAATATGCATTTGCAAAGCCAATAGGTTTCAGCTTTGAGATATGGAGTGACTTTGTCAATGTTTTTTTTTACATGTTTCTCAGCAGTAGAGCTGCTGTGCAACATGGCTTAAACAAAAGAAAGTGCTATGACTCTGTTAATGCTGGCCACACCATGGTGCTTTAAAAAAAATGTATTTTAAGCCGAGTTGCACAGCAGCTCAACTGCTGTGTAAAATATGAAAATAAATTGGCAAAGCCAATAGACACAGCCTAGGCGAAACCTATTAGCTTTGCCAGTGCTTGTCAGCTAGTTGTACACCTGATCCTTAATACTCTCCATCTCACATTTCTATTAAATTTCCTTTCATCTTTATGACAACATTTCTAATCAAACACCCAGAAAATGTTAATAATAGAAACAAAACAATTGCACAAATCATTATAACTGTTACAGCAGTTGGTGTTAAGCGTAAAGTCCCTCCACCCAAATTAACAATCCATTCACCAAACTTGCTAAAAACCTTCCCTATCTCACTCAGGACCCTACAGTTTCCAATAAGCTGTGCTCTTCTAAAGCTTGAAGTTCACAAGAAATAACACTTTTATTATTAATATGGGCATTAATAACCACATTATTATCAGGTATGAAAGTCCAGCATCTTTGTACTTTAAGTACCTTGCATACACTGCCTTCCTTAGGAAGAAGGATATCTAGCGCTAATCGTTTTTACATTGTTATTGCTCTGATTGTAATTAGTTTGTCCACCAATATAGACAAACTTCAAATTTTCACGTCATTTATAGCTACACCTCTAGAGGGAATAAAAGCACCTAAGATATATAATACCAGCTGTCCTAATTCACGTTTCACTCCTCTCAAATCAACTACATTATCTATTTCACTCATATGATAGACTCTAGGTCTATTAAGGCAAAGCAAGGTAACATGATCCAACCCAATTATGCAGCAGAGTGAAATAAGCGGTCTTACCACACAACAAATCCCTCTCCTCACCAATCAAAAATTCATCTCTGCTCATTACATAATTTCTTTCACACCCACTATCTCCCAAGTATTCAGCCTCATCACCTTTCAAAGGTTCGCAACACACCATACAGAACTCTCACCTCTTCTCTCCAGTTCTTTATCTAGGATGTAGAGTCAACAATCTTAATTCCTCTTCTTAATCTATTCCCTTATCTCCATTTCATATCTCCAATCTCTCACAATCTTTAATCTTCTCTCATTGTATTCTTTATAATAAGCTCATGCTCTTCTTTACTCAAACCACACACATACCCTTGTCTAGTAGATTTCATTCCATGCTCAATAAGTGCGATTTTTCCCCCCAGAAATTTACCATGTTTTAGACTCTTATGAACACCTCCACCTTCTGGGATAGGCATATCCTAAAGTGGGATGTTGAAATATGACAAATAAGCAGTTAAAAATTAATTTTTGTTGAATATACTAATAAGCACTGTACAGAACATGACACTGGAGATAGGAAGTTGCATATACTGTATGTAGACTGCTAGCCCTCCCTTTCAGAAGAGGGAGGACAGATGCTAATTAAACAACTTTTTACATTCATAATATTGGATAGACAAGTTTAGCGGTCAGACCGCCAGGCCACCACATTGGTGGTCTTACAGACCGCCCAATTATGAGGTATACAGGCAGGAGTGTTGACTGCCAACCAAAAAGGCAAACCAGCAGTGACGCGGAGGGCCGGAAATATGAGGTCTGACCTCCAGCTACCAACTACTGACTGTACTACAAGTCTAAAGTCACAGTGGTGGGCACCCATGGCAGTCAGACAATGGCAAATCCGAACCACCGCGGTCTGTGGTTACCAAAGTAATACACAACTTCACATTAAATGCATTTGAAAACAACACCGGTGACACACATTGCCACACTCAACACACCTGCAAAGGACACTATAAAGCACATCCCTACACACATCAAAATCCTTTGCATTTTCACAGAAAGACCCAGCAAGACAGAGAGCATTACAAATATATATATAGAATAGGCACCCGTTCAATTTTTCATACAACACATACCACACCTAGCACACATGTTTTCTAGTCACACACTTTTGCACTTCCAAGCTTTAGTAAGACACATCTCACAGGGGTCTCTCTGACTGTCACTCCAACCACCAGTCCAGTGTCCTCTCCTCCAAACACTCATGGTTGAGAAATTACATGTGAAGTGTACTCACCTGGGGGGATGGCATTTACCAAGTGCATCAAGCAGAGGGAGTGACATGACTGCTAAGACCAGGAGGCTCTGTCTCACCAACTACAAACACATGCCCAGTGTTCTAATGCCCAAATACCACTGTGTTTTAATTAATAAATTAAGTGTACTCACCTGGGAGGATTACTTTTGTACTGTGTGTAGTACAGGCAGTAACATGGCTGCAAATCCAAGAAAGCATTGGGGCTTTAACCCCAAATACCACCTGGTCAGACACTTGTCCAAAGACCCCTGTCTGGCATCTCACATTTGTAGTCGACTCACCTGGGAAAATAACATCTGTGTATAGTGTGTGTCGCACAGGAACTGACAGGACTGCTAAGGCTAGGAGGGCATGTGTATGTAATCCCAACCACCAGCCCAGTGTACAATTGTTCACATACCCGTTTGGTCAGTCCCAAGGGAAGTTTACTTATGGTGTGTATAGTACAGGGACTGAAAGGACTGCTAAGGCCAGGAGTACCTGTGTATGTAATCACAACCACCAATTGTCCAAATACTCCTGTTTGGTCAGTCCCAATTGAGGTTTACTAAGCTGAGAGGATAACATTTGTATAGTGTGTGTAGTACAGGGACTGACAAGACTGCTAAGGCCAGGAGGGCCTGTGTATGTCATTCCAAACACCAGCCCTGTGTACAATTGTCCAAATACCCCAGTTTGGTAAGTCTCAATTGAAGTTTACGCACCTGGGAGGATAACATTTGTATAGTGTATGTAGTACAGGGCCTGAAAGGACTGCTAAGGCCAGAAAGGCATGTGTGTATAATTCTAACCACTAGCCCAGTGTACAATTGTCCAAATACCCCTGTTTGATCAGTCCCAATTGAGGTTTACTAAGCTGGGAGGATAACATTTGTATAGTGTGTGTAGTACAGGGACTGACAAGACTGCTAAGGCCAGGAGGGCCTGTATATGTAATTCCAAACACCAGCCCTGTGTACAATTGTCCAAATACCCCAGTTTGGTAAGTCTCAATTGAAGTTTACGCACCTGGGAGGATAACATTTGTATAGTGTATATAGTACAGGGCCTGAAAGGACTGCTAAGGCCAGAAAGGCCTGTGTGTATAATTCCAACCACCAGCCCAGTGTACAATTGTCCAAATACCCCTGTTTGGTAAGTCCCAATTGAGGTTTACTCGCTGGGAGGATAACATGTATATGGTGTGTGTAGTAGAGAGAGGTAACTGTCTGCAACTTCTAGCAGGCACGGTTTCTGTAACTCAAAACACCAGATCAGTGGTTACTTGTCCAAGTATATATATTAGTCAACTCTCAATTGAAGTGTGCTCACTAAGGGGAGAACATTTGTCATGTTTGTGTACTAGAGTGAGTGACATATCTGCAACTAACAGCATGCACTGTATCTGTAACTAGAAACATCAGCACAGTGTTCTCTTCTCAAAGCACCACTGGATGCCAATTCCCAAATGAAGTTCACTCACCTGAAGGGATAACATTTGTCTATTGTTGGGAACCAGAGGAAGTGTCCGGAATACCAAGCCCAATGGTCCTATTTAGCTAATTACAATCACCAGCCCAGTGTCCACTTGCCCCAATGCATATGTAAGTGAACTCTCAAATGAAGTTTACTCGACTGGGAAGATAACATTTGGATTGTGTTGGGAAGTAGAGGGAGTGACCTGAATGCACTTCACAGGAAGCACTATTCAAGTGACTCCAAATAGCAGAACAGTGGTCAATTTTCCAAAAACACTTGCCTGATTACCCTGAGATGACATGTACTCGCCTGGTAGGGGCCAAGATAAAGATCATGCTGAACTCAGAGATGTGGCTATCAACCTAGCTCTATCTTGAACTGCTAAGCCAAGGTGAAACTATTGATGCCTAACCAGAATGCCAGACAGATTCACAATGCACTGACCACATGATGTCTCCAATCACTTACACAACAGACTCCTGGGTCTGCATGCATAACAATCAATGAGGCCTCAAAATGGTCAAAGCCACATCCTGTCCAGCCACTGTTGTGCCTGCACTGGTGGCAATATGGCATTCTCTGTCCATCCTCCCAAGGGCCAATGAACACCCAAATTCAGCGCCTGCTTGAAGCCAATGGAATTGGCATGTTTCACCAATGTCAGGTAAATACAAGCAATACCATGGGCACCTGTCACAATAGGATAACCTGCAAATCCACTAACTACAAGGTCTTTGCTAAATGTCACTGTAAACATTTGGAGGTAGATGTCACAATACAACCAGTAACATTGTACATTTCACATCAACAGGTCAAGCTCCCACTGGGCACACAGCCCACATAAGAGACTGCCCCCATGGATGAATCCCTCAGTGACGACAACACTCCTGTACTTCTGGCCCATCTGGGCAACCTGATCAGACACCAACAGTGACTGTCAGTGTGCCCACATCAAGACCTCCCAGCCTGGTTAGATTAACCTCACAGGCAGTCCTTCACCCCCCCAACCTGTGTCCCTAGGACAGTGGCAACCATCTTGTGCCCCCGAGCTCAGCATCCTGTGTCACAAAACTACACCTTGGACAATGGTGGTCCTGAAGCCAGTAGTAGGAGAAACCCTGTGGCAAGGGAACAGGCCTGTGGGGGTAGAGTGCATGAGAGGGATGCTGTGGGCGAATGAGCTGTGGGCACTGGGGATGCCCCTGGCCAGGACACCATCAGCCAAGAGTTTGGGGTCTTTCAAGAGTCCCAAGGTGTGACAGGCCAGGTAGTTGCTGAACTCTGGGAGATCAAGCAGCTGCAAGAGGACATGCATAAGGAAATTCTTCAAAAGTGGGAGTCCACAAATACCATCCTGGCCTCCCTATTGTCGCGTAGGCTCTCATTATTCTAATGAGACTACTGGATTTTGAGCGGCAGAATCGCCCACAGCGTGGGAGACTGAGTCTGACCCACTGCAGGTGATACCTGTCACTCCAATCCGGGTTTTGCTACGGCCAACTAGCTGTGCCTAATCCCTACCCGAGGGCAGGGATGACTGGGCAGCCGAGCGCATGACATAATTGGTTTCTCAGGGAATCCGTGGTCACTCAGGTCTCATCCGTTTCTCTCAGTTACTTTAGTCTCATATATAAAATTACAAACAGAGGCAGTATGTGTTTCAATAATGATTTTAATAAAACAACTGCATCTTAGATAGCAAAGCATGAGCTGCAATAACCAGGACGACACAGCATGACAATATTAAAATTGTGACGAGGAGAGTGCAGCATAAAAATAATGCTATCATATTGGCACTAAGACTAATTCCTACCTAAGCTATGATAGAGCACAGCGTGTTAAGCTCTAATTCTGCCCTTCAGGTTCCCCTGAGAAGACAACATCCCCCATACCTGAGCAAAGGCCTGTAGTCTGCATTAGCATCCGTAGCAAAGCATTTGGCAATCAGCATACAGTCGTGGTTCTCTGGCTGGAATCTCCCTCTAACGTGTAAGGGACAGGGAAGTGTTTTTATAATAACACAGCCGATGTTCTGAGAAAATGGCCCTATGTAAGGATGTGTGTTTTCTACGAATGTCAGAGACTAAACTTATACCACGTCCACCAGCAGTGTACCGTGCTGTAGCCTTGGAAGAAGCACAGAGTGAGCAAGAATGTCTTGTTTGAGAACAGCGTGCTGGCCTAGGCAAAAACAGTTAGATAAACAGAAAATAAAACAAGACCATAAAAGTGGCTATTGTAACAATAATAAAATAAAGCCGAATAAAATATATCTAGGTTGGAGTGCTCAGCGGCTTGGCCTAGTGTGTTAAAATAACATTCATGGAGCTATAGCTAAAATGGCTACACAACACTATCAGGGGTGTTCCGGGAGATTAGCAATAGCCTGATCAGGGATTGTGAGCAACACCATACCCCTTCCTTTGGTCCAGCAATACCAGGCCCTTTATCATCGTGCCAGCCACTGGAACGGAGGCCCTGTCAGGGGAAGAACCCTCAACAGACACCCCTGCCTCTGTAGCATCAGATCACCCCCCCAACCTGCAAGCGGGGACATCCAGCTTAGAATACAGTAGGTGCAGATGGCAAGACACCCACCACTGCCATCAAGTGACCTCTTCCTAAATGAACTCCTTTGTGTGCTACATAATCACTCTGTTGACTGTCCTTCAACAATCTTCCATTTCCTATTGGAGGGGAACACTGTACTTTGGACTTCAAATGATGTGCCATCTAATACAATTATTTCATCAGCCATGACTAAACCCCTCACTGTCATGTTCCGTCATGTCCCTTATTTTTACCCTATGCACTTATGCACAAGAAATACTACCTATCACAAAGTTTGTGTCTGCTTGCTTCTGTTACAATTATTGCTATGTAGAGATGTAAGACCATGTGAAGCAAATGTTGAAGACCCAAGATACTAGTGCATGGAGGAATGTGTAACAGGTACACTGTCCTGCTAAGGATTACTAAAAACACACACAAAAACATTGTCTCTGTTCACATCAAACATTTTATTTCACTGTACAGCACATACACTGTCAAAATGTCTGGACCGTCAAAAACAAAAATGGCTTAATCATATTGTGTCATGGTAGATATACCAAGGTACAGTCCCCCAGATCTCAGAAGGAAGGGCCTTGTCAGATATTGACCTGTAGAATAGGCAAACAGAAAAGTGAATGGTATCACCAGAGTGGGCCTTATCACATACCACACCAAAGCATTCCAACATCACATAAACCAAGGTACAGACAGAGGGCAAGACAACAGTCCCTGATCACAGGTCTATCATTCTCCAGTGACCATGCATCTGGTGGTATGACACAAACATGTCAGTGTTGTGGAACGCGCTCTGTGGCCTGCAATGATAAAACACATCTACAGCTACATACAGGTCATACAAGGAGAGTGTTTAGCCTATGTGAAGGATGAACGCCTGGCTTGCTCTTGATGACACAAATTTCATGCCCACATATTCACACACATGATGCAATTGGCCCAACATAGCACCAAAAGCACCATTGTGCACTTCAGACTGTCCACCCAAACACTGGCCAGACTGCCTTGTAACAGGTCTCATACACCCCAAATCTGTTACATACATTACCTGGAACAGTCCATGTCCACCTCACATGTCGAAACAGCATCAGATACCTGCCAATGTCACAACCCCGAAATGCCCACATGAGGATGTCATGGTTAAGGCACCTGGAGAAAGACAAGGCAAGGAGTATAGATTTAATAACATGCCTACAACACAAATCACATAACAAGCATCTGGAAATGAGGTTACATTGCAGTGAGACTGACACAAACAAAGCAGCTACATCAAGGGGGGGATATGTCAAAGGCTAACTTTTCAAGCACCCTGTGGTTGAAAGTTGGATAGCATTAGCTCCTCATTGTCTTGCAACTTCACTCTACTCAACAAATTCTGACAACTACAGTTCATTGCACAGTCACAGTCATTACATCACATGACATACTTACACTCACGAAAAGTAGTTTTTGATGAGGTCTTCCCGCAAGTCAGCTCATTCCTCTTCACTACTGTCATCCTCACTTGGCATTTCAGGAGGCTCACCAGGAAGTACTGCAGGCTCCCCCTCCTCTGGGATGTATGGATATTTCCCCACAGGGCAATGTTGTGGAACATGTAGCATGTCACCATGATCTTATACACTTTACCGGGTGAGTATAGGAGGGCTCCACCAGTGCGGTCCAGACACCTAAACCTGGCCTTCAGGAGCCCAAAAGTCCGATCCACAACCCGCCTTGTTCTTCCATGGGCCTCATTGAAGTGGACTTTCCCTGACGTAGTTGAATTCCTCAGTGGCGTCAACAACCAATGATGGTTTGGATATGCTGAGTCTCCTGTAAAGGAATGGGACATATGTGCAACTATGAGTCACTCTTATCAGACATTGTACACACAACCTAGACAGATGTGACTTACAAACCAGCCAGGCCCTCTCTGTGTACAGTTGTTACATCAGCCAGGGGACAATATAATTCTGCATTATAAAGGCATCATGCACTGAACTGGGATAATGGGCAGAGACCTGTGAAATGCATAAGTCTGCCAAACATACAACTTGGACATTGATAGAATGGAAATTCATTTTGTTGCGGTATACTTTTTCATTGGCATGCAGTGAAACCATGCCAACATGTGTGCCATCAATAGCCCCCACCACATGTGGGAGGCGTGAAAACCATAAAAGTCAGCCTTCACATGGGCTAAATCCTCATGGCGGGGAAACTGGATATAGCTGTCCAGGTGTTTCAGCATTGCTGCGAGGACATCCTTCAACACCAGACTGAACATAGGTTGGGATATGCCAGCAGGTAGGGCCACTGTATGTTGGAAGGACCTTGTGGCTATGAAATGCAACACTGACATGAGCTGTACAATGGGTGGTATGCTGGTTGGATTACTAATAGCTGGCATCAGATCTGGTGCCAACTGACAACACAAGACCACTATTGTTTGCCTATCCAGGTGGTAATATGTTAGGATGTGCCTTTGCTCCATGGTCTGAAGGTCTGGCAGTTGATGGTAGACAGTTGGTTGTTGCATCCTCCCTCTCCTTGGGTACCTATATATGACAAGAAATGAGTTCTGACTTTAGTCATTCTGTCCACAGCAACATAAATGATGCATGTCAAGGATTACATGTTACATGACAATTTTGAATGGATGGACATGGCACATAGTACACGTGACAGCTGATCAAAACACAAGGGTCCCCTTAATTTGCCACACATGTACATATCATGTATGAGTAATGAAAACAACATTGTGCCTCACAGATGCCACTCGGAATGTGATTGGATGTCCCAAGTGTAAAAATTACCTTTGACAGGGGTTGACCGTGCCTCACTGTAAAATTCCATATGTGCCCAGCCACCTACTACAATGGTGTTTGAGTAGTAGGACCAGCATAGCCAAACAACAATAGTAGGTTTTAGTGCTCAAAACAACGTTATGTGAGGTGTGACGCAGTTTATGACTCCAACTACTGCATTACTGGCCTCTAAAATGGTAGCTGCCTGACCTACTCCATTGGACATTAGGAACTTGCCTCGACCACCGGCAGAAGTCGTCATGCTGGTAGGCGGTAGCAACCGCGGCGGGTGCAGCCATAGGTTAACATTGTTGCTGGTGCAGGTCTTAGGCCAATGGCTGTGTCTGACAGGGGTGACGACCGCGGACATGGTGGACGTGACTGCCATGTTCTGAAAAATCCCTCACTTGACTCCCGACACTGCTGCCAGCAACAGCTCCATTAATGAGCTGCTGTGTACCGCCTCTGGGAGCAATCATGCCACATTCAGCAGATGATAGGGTCCCAGCCTTCACACAAGAGTAGTTGGAGAGACTGGTGACTGAGGTCCTACCCCTGTATGGACAGCTCTGTGGAACACCAGAGGAGCAGGTAAGTGCCTCATGTGCACCATTTCCTCTGTATCTCACCATCTTGTCCCTTTTCACAGGCTAGATTGTGTCCATGTGTGCCAGATTTTAAACTTATGTGCCTGTTGTTGCAGTCTCTGTGGCATTAATGGGAGAGTCAATGAGCAGGTATTGGTGGCCAGTGCCAAATGTTGAGTTTATTCACATTGTGTTGTTCCTGTTTCCCTGAACAAACTCGGGTTGGATGCACAGAACTAGGTGAGGTGATATTACAGCCATCCACTGACATCTATTTCATCAAGATTGTTGTGTATGTGAGATAACATGTATGTGCATGTCGGCAAGAGCTGAGTATGCATGCTGTATCAATCAATCAATCAATCAGGGAATTTGTAAAGCGCACTACTCACCCGTGAGGGTCTCAAGGCACTGAGAGGGGTGGGGAGGGGGAGGGCTGCTACTGCTCCAACAGCCAAGTCTTGAGAAATGTCTTGAAGGTAAGGAGGTCCTTGGTCTGACACAGGTGGGTGGGAAGAGTGTTCCATGTCTTGGCGGCGAGGTGCGAGAATGATCTGCCACCGGTGGTTGTTCTGTGGATGCATGGGAAAGTGGCGAGGGTGAGGTCGGCGGAGCGGAGCTGTCGGGTCGGGGTGTAGAAGGAGAGCTGTCTGTTGAGGTATTCTAATCCGGTGTTGTGTAGTGCCTTGTGAGCGTGGGTGAGGAGTTTGAAGGTGATTCTCTTGTTGACGGGGAGCCAATGCAGGTCTCTCAGGTGGCCTGTGATATGGCAGGTGTGGGGGATGTCCAGGATGAGGCGTGCGGAGGCGTTCTGGATGCATTGCAGCCTTTTCTGGAGTTTGGCTGTGGTTCCTGCATAGAGGGCATTGCCATAATCCAGTTTGCTGCTCACGAGGGCTTGGGTGACTGTTCTTCTGGTTTCCCTGGGGATCCATTTGTAAATCTTTTGGAGCATGCGGAAGGTATTGAAGCAGGAGCAGGAGATGGCGTTGACTTGCTGGGTCATAGATAGTGAGGAGTCCAGGATGAATCCCAGGTTGCATGCATGGTTGGTGGGTGTCTGAGCGGTTCCCAGTGTGGCAGGCCACCAGGCGTCATCCCATGCGGAGGGTGTGAGCCGAAGATGAGGACCTCAGTCTTGTCAGAATTCAGTTTAAGGCAGCTGTTCTTCATCCATTCAGCGATGGCCTTCACTCTTTCGTGGAGGTTGGTCTTGGCGGTGTCCTTGGTGAGGGAGAGGATCAGCTGGGTGTCATTGGTGTATGAGATGATGTTGAGGTTGTGAGATTGGGCGATGTTAGTGAGCAGAGCCATGTAGACGTTGAAGAGGGTCGGGCTGAGGGACGAACCCTGGGGTACGCTGCACATGATTTTGGTGGCTTCAGAGTAGAATGGAGGGAGGTGGACTCTCTGAGTTCTACCGGTGAGAAAGGAGGTGATCCAGTCCAGAGCTCTGTTGCAGATTCCTTCATTGCTGAAGCATGTGCGTAGGGTGTGGTGGCTGACTGTGTCGAATGCGGCCGAGAGATCCTGGAGGATGAGGGCTGCGGTTTCGCCGTTGTCCAGTATGGTTCTGATGTCGTCGTGGCGGAGATGAGGGTGGTTTCGGTGATGTGGTTGCTGCGGAATCCAGATTGGGAAGGGTCCAGAGTGCCATTCTCCTCAAGGAAATGGGTCAGTTGTTTGTTGACAATTTTCTCTTTGACTTTTGCCGGGAAGGGGAGCAGGGAGACGGGTTCTTGAGGTCCTTTGGGTCTGCCTTGGTTTCTTGAGGAGGGCATTGATCTCGGCGTGTTTCCAACTCTCCAGGAAGGTGGCGGATTAGAAGGAACTGTTGATGATCTTCCAGAGTTGGGGTGCTATGACAGAGCTTGCTTTGTTGAGGATGTGGTAAGGGCAGGGGTCGGATGGTGAGCCAGAGTGGATGGTGTTCATGATTTCGATGGTGTTGTTGTCGTTGATGTAGGTCCAGGAGAGCAGGAGGCTGGTGGGTGGTGATTCTGTGGTGTCGGTGGTTGACGGGGGGATCTGAGTATTGAAGCTGTCATGGATGTCCACGATCTTGCGGCGGAAGTAGGTGGCTAGGGAGTCGCAGAGGTCTTGTGATGACGGAATGTCGTTGGAGCTGGGGTTGGAGAGTTCCTTCACGATTTTGTAGAGCTTCTTGTGGTTGTGTGCATTGTTGTTGATGCGTTCTTTCAAGGCGGTTCTCTTGGCGGTTCGGATGAGTTGGTGGTGTCTGCGGATGGTGTTTTTGAAGGCTGTGTGGGTATCCAGAGTCTGATCTTGGCGCCACTTCTTTTCGAGTCTTTGGCATGTTTGCTTAGATTCTTGGAAGTCGGCGGTGAACCAGAAGGCCTTTCTGTCGGTGAATCTGTTGGAAGAATTTTTGATAGGGGCGAAAGTGTTTGCACAGTTGTTGATCCATTGCCTGAAGTTGCTGGCAGCTGTGTCAGTGTTGATAGTGTCAATGGGTGGGTTCCGGGAAAGGGTAGTGATAAGTTGGTCTTCGGTGACTTTGTTCCATCTGCGGTGTGGGATCCGTTGCGGGTGATGGTGTGTTGTGGGTTTCTCGAAGGAGAAGTGGATGCAGCGGTGGTCGGTCCAGTGGAGTTCGGTGGTGTGGCTGAAGGAGACCTGGTTTCTGGTGGAGAAAATTGGGCCGAGTGTGTGTCCTGCGGAGTGGGTGGGTGTTGTGACGAGCTGTTTGAGGCCGAGGTTGGAGAGGTTGTTGACCAGGGTGGTGGAGTTGTTATCTTTGGTGTTCTCGAGTTGGATGTTTAATTCCCCAAGGAGTATGCAGTTTGTGGATGGGAGAGCGTGCGTGCTGATAACGTTGGTGAGGGAGTCGCTGAAATGCTGTTGGGGGCAGAGGGGTCTGTAAACAAGGTACCTTAGAGGGTGGTGTTTGGGTCGGTGTGGATCTGGAAGTGCAGGTGTTCGGCGGTGCTGAGGGTGTCTTCGGTGCTGGTCGTGATCTTGAGGGTGTTCTTGTGGACGATGGTGATGCCTCCTCCTGGTTTGTTGGAGCGGTCCCTGCGGGTGATCTTGTAACCATCCAGGATGGCTATGGCGATGTCTGGCGCTGAGGAGGGGTTCATCCAGGTCTCGGTCAGGAAGGCGACGTCTGGGGAAGCTTCCATAGTTCAACAGAGTGTTTGTGGACGGAGCGGATGTTGACAAGGATGCATCTTGGTAGGTGGGTCATTGGCGTGGAGGCTGGTGAAGGTGCAGTTTCGGCAAGAGAAGGATCGGTGGGTGATCTGCACGGTGGCTTGATGGCAGGCAGGTGTCATAATGAAGACGGGTGTGGTGGCAGTGAGGGGGGAAAAGAGCCAGGGGTTTTCCAGCGCTGTGTGCGGTCCAGTCACGGACGGGAGCAGATGGGCTTGCCTTTATCATGCCAGCAGCGCGCTGCTGCCATTAAGTGGGGGGGAGGAGAGGACAGCTGGGAGGCGGGAGCGGAGGTGAAAATGGCGCAAAAAAAGGGGGTGGGCCGCGGGGGTAGCATGTGCAGGGAAGAGAGAGAGGCAGGAGGGCGAGAGTGAGAGAGAGTGAAGCAAAAGTAAAGCAAAAGTAAAGGAAAAATAAAGCTAAAGTAAAGCAGAAGTCAAAAGGGCACAGAGGAGAGCAAACGGCAAAAAGGGCACAGGGGGGCAGACACGACACAGAGAGCACACAGAGAGAGAAGCAGAGGAAAAGGAGGAGAGAGGCCGCCTAGTAGGAAAGCAGAGCTCTCCCACTAGACACCAGGGATGAGGCGCAGGCAAAGGCCTGCGGGTGGAGGAGGGCCTCGAACTCCTGACAGAGGAACGAGGGCTCTACTTAGCAGGTGGAGCCACGGGAGGCAGAGCAGTTCACTGACCAGGTTTTTGTATGTGTCAATTGCGAGGAATGTAAGCAATGTGTATGTTGCCACTGAGATTACGTCAGACATCTGCCCTTGCTAGTCTTTTTTGGAAGGTATGACATCAATCTCTCTGCCCTTCTGGTTGCCACACACACCACATGCCAAATTGCTGTTGGCTCAATGATGTACTGTAATGCATGGTCATGATGGGAATGTAGTGTCATGTAGGTTCAGTCTTGCTCAGCCTGCAGAGACCATGGCCTGTCACATGTATCTCCCAGTATGCGTCCAAGTAGAGGTTGGGGTGGAGTCACCGTGGCTAGACAACTGTGGCACAATGCCCACTCCCTGTACCCTAGCAGATCTTGTCATGTGACCAATAAGAGGCTATGTTTAAATATCATGCCCAGAATGCCTCATTCCTTTGATCAGATTGGGAACGGGCACAATGGTGGGTTACTGCTCTGTGATATATGTGCAGTTAGCATCATTGTCAATGTGTATCTCTGACTCATGACAGGTCCCCCAGCCCTGTTGTCACCTTCCCACAGTTCATGTAAGTCTTGTGCAGGCTCATTGCATGACTGACATTTCCACAGTGCAGATAGTGTGTTGATTCCTGGGAGGCCATGGTATGTGACTCAGTAGCTTGGTCACATAGTATAAACTGTACATTTCATGCCTTGGTTTGCTGGATGTAATCTCTGTAGGATGGACACATATGTCTGAAAGCGCGTTCTGTGGTACAGATCCATAACACAGTACCCCACCCCCTGAAGTGGCATTAGTCTGCATTTGTCATTACAAAGCTCCACACAGGAACTGGCTAGACATTTTCTGTACCCACCATGTAAGTCCCTTTATTGATACCCATGTGTGTTGTATGAGTTTGTACACTGGCAGTGGCCTGTAGGGAATGCATGCAGGAAGTCATTCTCACACACTGTGTATGTGTTGGTCCATTCATGCCTAGGGAGTCTACCTTTCAGAAGCCACTGAGGTGTGAAGAGTCTCTTGTGGCTGATATCTCAGTCAGGTTGCAAGACCATGTCCCCCAAAATGTCAGTAAGCCTGCCTAGTGTAGGACCAGAGCCGGGTGTTGAATTGCCCTGCAGATTGGGACATATATGTCTATAGTCATGGCCCAGTACTTATTGGATTGTATATTCCATACTTGTGGAGTATTGACAAAATGGGAAAGGCCAAGATTGATGTTTTTGACATGTATGTGACTCTTGCAAAAAGAACAGATGATGGACGGAATGCTGAACAATGCAAACATTCACCCCCAGTCACAAAGATCTGGGTTTAATCCATAAATTTTTTGCTCACCTCACCACCCCAGTTTGGACCCAGCCATATGCAAATGAGTCTTGACCCTGTTCCTCATGGGAACAGTCCAGCCCAAACTGCGAAGCCAGGTCCTCCCTGGACCAGAAACAAGCATCCTAGGACTGGTTTCAGGGTATCACCCTTCATTAGCTAGGCTAGCTTGAATCCAGTGGCGCAGTGAGCACGGGACCCACATCTGGGCATACCCTTCCCACTTGGGGCAACAAATGCAAAAATAACAGATGATGGGCGGAATGCTGAACAATGCAAACATTCACCCCCAGTCACAAAGATCTGGGTTTAATCCCTTAATTTTTTTGCTCACCACACCACCCCAGTTTGGACCCAGCCATATGCAAATGAGTCTTGACCCTGTTCCTTGTGGGAACAGTCCAGCCCGAACTGCAAAGCCAGGTCCTCCCTGGACCAGAAACAAGCATGTTTGATGTCTCTACCATCATTTGTGATGGGACTGGTGAACATGATCTCTTGCTTTTTCTTTTGCATCCATGCAGGTCCATCTAAGAAAATGGATATGGAGAGCCATCACTTGGAAGGTGCGGATCCTAGGGGTGCAAAGCTAGCGGAGCACCCACTGTTGCAAGAGGTGGGAGGACCTGAGATGCTGGATCCAGAAGAGCGCGGAAGCCCAGCTGGGGCTGTCCTCCCAATGTGGGTGGGGTGCCTGTCGGACAATGACACCCCTAATGGCATACATCCTGGTGGTGGCCTATCCGAAGCTTGATGAGTGTTTGAGGGAAGCCGCAAGGGGGTGAGTACAGGTCATATTCCTGCCTGTCCCATTGCCAAGTGATTGAGTAAGGCTCTGACAGCTCACCCTGACATTTAGGGATGACCCATGTGTCACATAGTAGATGAGAGAATCTTTTTTGTTGACATGCCATGTGGTTTATACTACTGTGCCTTTGCCTATTGTACCAGGGACCTAAGACTACACTGGGTGGGAACCTCAAACCACTAGTTTTGGAAGGACCACATGTGGCTGTGTACAGTTATCAATCATGTACAGTTTGCTGTTGTAGTGTGTGTATTTTCTATGCAACAGACCACTACTCCTCAGTGTTCCAAGCCAAAGGTAAGTAGGTGAAGGATCACTGTCCTCAGCCATGTGTCTGTGTAAATGTGTATGTTGGCTTCTGCCACCCAGAAGCTTGCTTTCATCAGTGTCTGATAGTTTCTGGTGCCTCACTGCAGCCTGTAATGTGAAGGTGTCTGACATGTATGTGACAGGGCTTATATTTTACTTTGTATTCAGCTATTGATCACTACTTTCTCTTGGTAAGTGGGGATTGTCCATTGACATGATTTATGTACCATGACTGTTGCCAACATTCCTCGGCCCTACATGTCAGCATGTGGCCCTTTCTCTTTAGTATACATATATGAACTGCAGTTTCATGCATGGTCTAACTACCGTATTTATCGGCGTATAACACACACTTTTTCTCCCTGAAAATAGGGGGCAAATGATGTGTGCGTGTTATACGCGATATAATGTTAAGGTTTTTTTCTTCTGAAATGTCCTCTTAAAATGAGGTGCGTGTTATACGCCGGTGCGTGTTATACGCCGATAAATACGGTATGTTGATGGGGGTGATGTCTTTATTCCTCTCTCGCTCTCTCTCTCTCGCTATATATATATATATATATATATATATATATATATATATATGTGTGTACATGGCAATGTGCATGTGAAATAAACCATTTACAATGGGGGTACACGTCATGTTATGCCACATACAGGAGTGTGTCACCATTTTCTATTGCCTGACACATACCCTCAAGCATCTTAGCATGTTATTTGGCAGGTACAACTGCAGTAGCAATGAGGGACATGACACGTAGACCTACAGTTTAGAGCCACAATGTGAATACCTATGCCCTTGATGTGACATTATGTTGATAAGTGCACTGCACATGTGTCATGTTTATGGTTTGTGCCCTGACTGTTGGCATGCATTATGGAGTGACTTGCATTAATGTTTCAGTCACATGTTTGGGTACATGCATTCATCCACAGACAGACATCTGGGTTTGCATGACCAAAATGGGGATAGTGATGTAGCTACCCACTGGGCAACCTGTTGAGGGACCTCTACAAGTCCTTACAACATCTGTGTCTCTCCAACATGCCAATGACTAATGGCTTCTATTGAACAACTCAGAGCATGTCATTGTAAGGTGTGCTAGACATTAGTGGTGATCACCCTGGGGTTGATGATTCATAGTGTTGTATATTTAGTGGACATCTCTCCCTGACATCTTACACATGGTATCTACAGTGTTCATTTCCATGCCACGCGTGGCCTATCTGAGCAACATCAATGATATCTCCGTGACTCTACTGGGACAGATGTCACTTGGTGAAGTGTGCATAGTGGAACTGTTTCCAGTGTGACATGAGTATTTCCTGTTACCTTCTCCAGGCTATTGTACTGTTGTCATCAACATGGCAGGATTTTGGAGCATCATTTATTTATGTTGGGTTCTTATGTATGTGTGCATGCCCTTGTGTGAGAAATGTGGAAATACATTTGGCATTGGCCTTGTAATCATATAAACAGGTAACTTAGGTCTGCTCCATGGGGAAAAACCTTGTGGGGGATGAGGTCTCCTACTAGTTCACTGGTTACTGTGATTGCACAACGTCAGCCATGCAATTGTAGTTTTCATAGATCCTGATTTTCCTGTGGTTATCTGTTGACATTTCAGTTGACATGCATGCATATGGTATGGGCCACTTAAGTGGAGTTAGTAGCTGGGGCCTACTTGACACCATGATTATGTTTGCTAATCAGAGCTGTTGTTTAAGTGTATTCATGGACATGTGATAACACTACTTCTGTTTGTCATTGCAGCATCTTCACCGGCAAGCGAAGGAGACAGGGCCAAGCCAAGTGGGGAAGCATCTGGACACGGGACCTTGGGTCAAGAGACAACCGACATAGAGGGACCCAGTAGCCCAGACGGCGAGGGGAGTGCCATGTGGGAGAGCGAATCAACATCATTATCATCATCAGATTCCTCCTCCAGTGGCCACTCCCTAGTAGTGATAGACCCATCAGGGCATTCCCCCAGTACTATCCTTGTCAGCCACCCCTGTTCTATCACCGCCCTCCCTGTTGCTCCCCACCAAGTTGGCTGTGCCTGCTCACCCAAGAAGGTGGGCGTCTCCTTCATCACAGGCACCTCCATCCCAGCTCCTGTTACCCCTGCTGCCCTCAGTGAGGAGGCTATTGACCTCCTGAAAACGATCGCTTTGGGTCAGTTAGCCATTGTGAATGCCATCCAGGGTTTGGTGACCTAACTCCAACAGACAAACGCGTTCCTGGAAGGCATTCATGGTGCAATGGCTCACTTACAGAGATCTTTTCAGGCTCTAGCCTCCTCACTGATGACAGCCAGTCACCCCACCACCTTCCATCCCCCCTCCAACTCCCTCATCTCAGCCCAAATCCCCCTTTCCCTACTTAACCAAAGCACACAGACAGATCCACAGACATTCACCTCAGCACCCAAAAGGAGCGCACACAAACGCAAGCAGCAAAAAAACACACCAGCCCGCACACAAACAACATCCACCAACAGACACTGCAACACTCACAGCTTCCATAGACACCTCACCACCTTCAGCATCACACAAACAACATCAGGCATGCCCACAGACATCACACCAACAGTCACTGACACACCCATCACACCCATCCTACCCACAGACACCACCCCAGCAGGGCTCCAGACATCCACCACAAGCACCACACCCCCAGACACCACAACTACAGACACACAGACATCCACCACATTCAACATACCTGCAGTCACCACCCCAACAGAGAGACACCCACCCACCACTGCATCCCCCAGCACCTCCACCCCAAGCCCAAGACACATAGGCCCTCATTCTGACCCTGGCGGTCTTTTCGCAAGACCGCCGAGTTACCGCCGCGGTGAAGACCGCCGACCGCGGCGGTATGCCGCTGTGCGCATTCTGACCGCTGGGAGCGTTCCGCCGGAAAACCGCCAGCAGCCACACTGGCGGTCGGCGGGAAAGTGGAGACTGGTCAACCTCCACCGCCACGCCAGCAGAACACCGCCCACAGAATTACGACCCACATTTCTGTGTGGCGGTCTTCTGTTGGCGTTCTTCTGTTGGCGGTCACCTCCCCATGGCTCCTGTCACCTCCCGGAGGACCAACGCACAAGGTAAGTTGATCGTCCGTGAGGGGAGGGTGTGGGGGGGTGTTGTGTGATGTGGGCGTGCATGGGGGTGTGCGTGTGAGTGTGTAGAGGGGGTGTGTGAGTGCGTGTATGCGGGCGGGGGGTGCTGCTGTGTCTATGGGTAATGTGTGCTGTTCGGCAGGTGCGCATGTCTGCATGTATGTGTGCGGGTATGTGTCCCCGTTGTGTATGTGTGTGTAGGGGGTGTGTATATGTGCATGTTGGGGGTGTGTGCATGTCGGGGTGCATGTATGTGCATGTCGGGCTGGGGGTGGGGAGGGGGTTCGTACCACCTCTGGGGGGTGGCAGGGGGGTGGAGGGTGTGGGGGGAGGACTCGGGTGGGTAGTGGGGGGTGGGGGAGACCCCTATCAGTGCCAGGGAAGGAATTCCCTGGCCCCGATAGTGCTTACCGCCATGGTTCGCACGGTGGTTCCCGCCCGCAAGAAACCGCGGCGGTAGGCAGGGTCATAATACCCTTGGCGGTCTTGGGACGACCGCCGGGCCGGAGTGCGCAAACTCCAGCCCGGCGGTCATGACCGCCGTGGCGGTCGGAGTGGAGAAGTGGCGGTCGGTCGCGGCGGGGACCGCCGCGGTCAGAATGCCATTTTTAATACCGCCGGTCTGTTCGCGGTCCGACCGCCGTCTCTCCGCCGACCGCCAGGGTCAGAATGAGGGCCATAAACACCCGCACTCACCCACCCAACACGAGCATACCTCCCAGAAGCATGCACCCATGACATCTACACCTACACAGCCTACAACCACTCCCTCAACCTCCAAATCCCGACCCCCTTCTGCTGACTGTCCCAGTGTTACTAAGAAAGTTTCCTCCACCCCCGATCCCAAACCCAAGAGGCCCCTACCCACCTCCCTGTCTGTCCTTTCCACCTTCAATGACTCCCCTGCCCCCCTCGCTAGCACCCATACCTCCTCCCCTGCCAAGAAGAAGCCCACCCCTCCCAAGAAGACGACTACCCCACCCAAACCCAAACACCCCATCCCACTCTCCCCTCCCCGGATAATACCTGAGGGCCCTGCCTTTCCCCTTCATGCCCCTTACTGTGGAGGTTCCATGGCAGTTGGGAGTTAAGTTTAACACTGTGCTATTTTATTATGGATGATATGGACTGGCCAATGGCCTTGGACTTTTTTCAATCCCCTAATTAATAAACCCAAAGAGTTGTTTTGTTTTGGGCACACATTTGTCCTGCAATTCCATTACTAATGTTGTCCTACAGTGACTTATGTTGTGTGCCTACAGTTGTGTGTGTTTCAGTCTGCTTGCTGCTCCTTTTGCTATTGTTTGCATTATCTTACTTTGTGGGCAGTACTGGTGTCCCCCAAGAGGAAGGTATATGTTGAGTGTATGTATATGTGGGTGTGAATGTAATGGTGGTGTCATGGCATTGTGTGGTGTTTGTTATGGTAAGTATTTCATCCTGTGTTGTCCAGCGTGAGCATGCAAATTATTGGACTTGTCCCCTGATATGGCTTATATATTCATCTGTAATGTGTCAGCTTGAGTTTTGTTAGTTCAGACATGGAGTGTGTTCAGTTGTGCCAGCTTGATTTGTAGTTGCCTGTGTATATGTACATTTATCTGTGTGTCCCTTGCAGCTGGTTCCTGTAGGGATATGTCCCATGCATTTGGAGTTGTGTGTGCTTTGTAGACGTGTACTTCTACATTGTGCAGATGGGCATGCCATTTGGGAATGGTACTGTTTGTCCCTGAGACACTTGTAGAGCCCTTTCATGTGCACATGTTGTTTTATGGGCATATATGCAAAGTCATATGTGTCCCAGTGCAGCCTACTTCCCTGGGTGTTCCTGGTGCCCCATCCCAATAGTGCAAGTATTGTGTGGATATTGCCCTTTGTCTATTTGTGTCTCTGTGTATTGTGCAAGCCATTGTCCTTCCATTGTGCTGTGATGAGTGTGTCCCTTGCAGGGTTGTTTAATGATGGTGGTGTTTGTGTTAAATGCCATATCGATACATATGTGTGTTGTATGTGATGACAGTCCGTTGCCTGTGTGGAATGTGGGTGTGTGAGTTGTATTTCTTTGTGTGATGTTTTTTGTTGTTGGTGTTGTGTGTGAGAATGTTCTGTAGCTTTCACTGTCCCTGTGCCGGAGACATGTGGCTGTGTGTTTTAGTGTAGTGTTGTGGTGCAGTGACCTGCCCAAAAGGGGCTTATTGTGACTGTGCATGTGTCCTTCATAGTATCTGTTTCCGACGCGGGACACAATGCCAAGTGTACTTGCTGCCTGTAATGTGCCCCCCATATGATGTGGATGATGGTGCTATGATCTGTTGTTAAGGTTAATCACACACGTAGGTGTGTGAACTTATGGTCAGTGGTGTCCATGAAGGCATTGATTTTGGTCTCCGATGATCACCAGCAGCGGCAGGACATGCCTGATGGGTTCCATGGCAGCAGCAGACACGTAAAGCTGCCTGGAGGTGAGTGTCTCCCTTTATACTGTCAGTTTCTGCCTTCTGAGATTTGGTGGTTGAACCGCCACAGTCATATTGGTGGTGTGCAACCTCGTAATGTGTCCGGTGGAAACACTGTCTCCGCCAGCTTGATTGTGCTTCCTCGTGACCGTGGCAGGCTGTGCTGTCTGGCGGTGCCAGCGAAACTGTGACGGTCTTTGTTCCATAGGCCCGCATGACTCGTAATATGGCAGTCGGACTGCCAACCTGACGGCGGCCGGACTGCCATCACCACCATGGCGGTCAACAGACCGCCAAACTTGTAATCAGGCTCTAAGTTATCATTTTAGCATAAATAGTATCTTGGAATCCACTACCTAAATTTTCTCTATGTGTCAGAGTGTTATGTTTTACTTCATTATTTACTGTAGTTAATTTAACTCTTGAGAGACATATGTCGATGGAGAAAATAAGCACAACAGGCCATCTGGAACTATTAATGTCATCAATAAGACAATCAAGTTAATGATTTTACAGCATGTGCTGTCCTCCAGACTTAAAGGAAAATTATTGTGAAGCTCCAAAAATGTTAACTTAATAAAAAACTTCTTTAAAACAGCAATAGGTTTTCTTCTTTTCTTCTCATTTCTTTCAAAACAATAATCAAGCAAACGTAAAAAAAATTCAAGGTAATTTCAGTTAAAGTCCTCAAAAGTTTCTATTTTTGTCTTTTGAATTTGCTGAGATTTTCCGCCATTGACTTTAACTTTAACAGCCTTTCATCATCTCAAGGCTGGTCCTCTTCTTCTGATTCACTTTCAGGTTCAGTTTCCAACGTGTATTGACAATGATTTACTGGACTCCAAATCTCTGATTCTGACTCTTCATCAGACACTGTTGCAAGTTATACTTATTCAAATGATGCATACATTTGCAGTTCTATTAGTTCAATTAATTCAGACTCTTCCTGGATTGGCTTTTGTCTCCCTTGTTCTTTTGTTGACATTGCTTTCTTTTGTTGACATTGCTTTCTTTTGAAAGTTATTTTCAGTGACATTTCTTTAGCTTTTTCCTTTGCCCCATAGTCTCTGAGTTTTCTTCATTCACTGATGAACTTGACCTCGGATCAATTTCAACTGCACAATTCACTGTGAACTGCTTTCTTCCATTGGGGGTGCTTGTGACTCAGATTTTCAACTGGAGTCTTTCACTGCTCTGATCAGAGACTACTTCATGCTGCCACTCATGCCTTTTTACTTTAATATTGCAACAGCTCTTCACTCTGATACCCACATGAAACTGGACACCAACTGAACTGGCCTGCAAACAGCTCTTGGAACTAGATTACATTCTACAAGTGGTGCTGAGGTACCAGGATCTTCACTAGAACATCACTTCCACCAGTCTGAATTTCCATGACATCATAATCTTCACCAGTTTTATTTTCAAAAAGTTAACCACCCCATTCTGGATCCATATGCAAACTTGAGCTTGACTTTGTGAATCAGTGGCTGTTCACTACTTCTTCACCAAACAAATACTTATATGGAAACTCTTCACATATCATAAAGCAAATGGTCTGGGACTATAATTAAACTTAGAGAAGTAATTTATTATACAGATTCACATCTAACTTTGGCTTTCACACATTTGGTTCCCACAACAATCCTTCCAAAGTTAAAAACGTGGATCATCAAATTCATATATCATTTGACAACATCAATGCATAGTGTTGGGAGTCTCACTCAAAGTCCTTTAGTATCTATTTCACCCATCCCATGTGGAGACTCTGTAACACAAATTCCACGTATGGCTCATCAATTCCCAGTCATATCACATAATGGACTATTATGTAATAGTTTTGGATGATGTATTTCCATCACCTTCATTGAGATTACAAATAAATTGACTGGTAATTCTTCAATTCAAATGTGTAAAAGAATATACATCAAAACTAAATTAGTCAACACAGTTTTATATAGTACCTCACCACATGTTTTCTTATATTCTTCCCTACTAATATTTGTTCCATCAAACCTATTTCAATGTTTATATTTTACATTACCCTCATTTACATCTATTTGATTCACATTACAACGAAATTATATTTCATAAAGTACAAAGTCTACTTAATCATGAACATAAAAGAATCTCAAATTCCTCTCATTTCTCATTGATGCTTGTAAATTGCATTCCCTTAAATTCATTTCCCTTTTATTCTTACAAACAGTTGTTAAACTATAGGGATTTCAACTTCCTCAATCAATTCTCATTGTTCATAGAGTGACACAATTAATTTCTCTGATGCCTAAACAAAAAAAGTAAAGGAACAAGGATCGTGTTACTTCTCACCTGGACTAGCCCATGTCTGACCGAGAGAGTTGGGGTCCTCAATATTCTAATAGATGCTTATATGGTCTTCAGAGAACACACCACTGTGGGGACATCCTGGCAATTGGGCTTTCTGTGGGGAAAAACGCAACCATTGTATCCCTCCACTTGGATCTATACTTTGTTTTCCAACTCATTACTACACAATGCTGTTTCTCACCTTGGAAATTCTCACCCATGTTCACCTACTATTTTGGAGTGTTGTCTGTAACCGATTCCCCTATTCTGGGGTATCTCCAATTTTCAATTCTTCATACTGGTTCTCTAAAAACTAATTTCAATCATAACCAGCTCTCTCCTTTTCAAATCCCCTGCAACACCATATGACCGCAGTCTAGTACACCATAACTCACCTCTGTCCGGGATGTGTACTTCCCCTTCATAAAGTTCCACCATCCACGTCTGACCCTGTTTCTCCAATGCTTTAGCACAGCGTCCTGAAAGTCACTTCTCTCTCAACAACTAGAGCTTCAATCCCCTTTCAACGCTAATCAAGTCCTGTTTCTCAAAATATTTTGGACTGCATTACAGAAGTCACTACTCTCCCTACTGCCAGACTTCTTTTAATAACTAGAATGTCAACTCTTTTTTCCATGATACTCTAGCTAATCCTTTCTAACCAGCTAATACATTTCCCCATTGCCTAAAAAACTAGAATGTCTAGTTCCTTTTGAAGCTTAATAAACTGGTCCTTACTGACTACTAATAACTCCAATGCTGGGATGTTGACACTTCATCTTCCAAAAAACACTTGTGGATCACCTTAATCGATAAAATTAAATTCTCTAAATCTTCATCGTTGACCATCCTCCCAGAAAACCACCAGTTCATTCTCTACGTCTATAGCCCAATATGTTCTTATGGCATTAAGTGTAATACTTCAAAAACATGTCACATTTGTTTTAATAGATCATACATAGGCTTTTTATACTTATATGTATTTAATAATTTCTTGTGCTGATAAGAATATATATTAGGCGATTGGTTTATTAAATCTATACATGATTTGTTCCTATGTGTTGTGTATAATTTCCGGGTCATACTTCTGGTATTTCCTCTTGATCACTTCATACACAGAAAATGACATGAAAGATTATGTGAATGATTACCACAATTCCTGAGGTTAGTCTAATAACAATTGTGAAAACATTCTTCCAATCTCCCATTTGTGATATATGTAATTTAACATCATAACCAAAATTATCCATTCTATCTCTTCATTCAGTCCTATCTCACAAGAATTTGTTACAAATATATGTCTGACTTCTTTCATGAGTAATTTATCTAGGGTATTGGCATTACTCTACGGTTATCTGATTAACTTCTTAAGTACAAGCAAGCTAATATGGGTCTCATCATGCTAATATTCAATAAAATGTTTCACCAAAGGAGCTGTTTCCAGTTTAGTTCCCAGTGCTGACCTGTGCTCAGTGATCTTATGTCTTACTCCTCTCACGGTCAGGCCAACATATATTTACCATGGCCACAGTATTCCATATACAACTGACTTTGCCCTACAGTTTCCATGCATGCTTAGATTTTGTCTCAAATTGCCAAATTCAAACCTGTCTTTTTATATCGCACATTCAAAGACACTGCAAAACCCACATTTCTCATGACCTTAACATTCAGTAATCCCTAGGTAGGGGTAAGAAACTTAATGTAAGTTCATTGGTTTGGTCTGCCAAATATGTATGTACCAATTTGTTCTGTAACAACATCCCTTTTCTAAATGCAAAAAAAGGGGTTTAGGTAACTTATTCATGCTGCGTGCACTAACAAGTCCCTCATTTTTATTAATCAACATTCTTTTGCCATTGCTAATATGATTGCAAGTGAACACCACCACTATTCTCTCTTCCTTGTTCTTGTTTTTTTCTTTCGCTTGTAGAAGCTGGCACCTACCACAGTATTTGTCCCTCTTGTATGCTTGGCTAACATTATATTTTGGGTACCCTTTGATCTTCAATTTAGTGTTCAATACTTCATCATATTGTGCCCTGTTTGAGCAGTTCCTTCATTTCCGCAGGAACTGTCCATATGGTAAACTGATTTTCAAGCTCTTTTTATGGTCACTATCATAATGTGAAGATTGTCTATTCAGCTTACACTTATCATTTGTGATCACATCTGAAAACTCAATGCACTCACTGTTATGTTCCATTGTTCACCTTACGTTTATGTCTCTGCTGTTCAACCATTCCTTAAATTCTTTAAGGAGGTAAATAGGGCCCCACCACATAAAGATGTAATTGATTAATTCATCATCATCATCAAACAATCTTTATTCGGATTTTACTCCATAAAAGAAAAACAGTCTCTTTAAGATAAAAAAGGTTATACAATAAAATACTTCCAGATACATTACTAATAAATAAATGGATAAAAACCTTTGTTGCAACAAATTAGGCGGTTATTCATTCTCATATCGGAGTTTTTCTAAATAAAACAACTTTTTCCTCTGTTCAATTGCATGTAGGATAAATTTTATCACTGCTTCACATTTCTCATTGGTATCCATTTTAAATAAATAGTTAAAAGCTTCTCTTCAATAAAATAACTTGTTAGTAATAAATAGTGGTTTTAAAAATTGTTTCCTAATGTCATGATAGAATTTACAAGATATAATAAAGTGCATTGTGGATTGTGCAAATCGTCCCACGCAGGGGCACTTCGGTAGGCTTTTACTCCAAATCCTTACTTTTGGGAAGGCTACCAAAAAGTGCAACATTCTAAAACGTAATCGGGTCAAATAAAATCTATGCTGGGTATTTACAACTGTCAGTAAGTAATTTGGTATTACCTCATTGTTTTCGATCATATAAATTGCTACTGTTGGTTTCATGCATTCTCTATTTTCTCTATCACTAACCCTCCATGCCATTAATTGATTTTTCAATTCTTTCTTACTAAATTGGAGGACTATGCCTGGGTTGTCTAAATTTGGTGTTAGATTTATACCTCTCAACAGATCTTTTAAGTACGTGAACCATGGAATTCTATCCCAATGTTCTAATGTAAGACAATCTTTAATAATCTTTTGGGTAAGATACGTCCCTTCTTTTGACCAAATACCATGCCAAGCCGACAACGCATTTATATATATTAAATCTACCACGTAAGGGCTGCCCAGTTCCTTATGTACCATGTATGTGGAGGTGGTATTTGGGACTGCAAGTAATCTGTTAAAAAATGTATTCTCTAACACTTGTAATGAATGGATCTCGGGCATCAGGCCCCAAAGGGCTGAAACCATATGTGATGCTGCTGATTGATTTACTTTTGTAAATTTGCAGCATTTCCCTTAGGGGTTTATTACCAATTTTTTGGGAGAATCTAAAGATAGCCTTAGTTGTCCTAATATACTTCATCGTAATAATTTCTAGGTGTTGTTTCCAATGTCCCATATTAGAGAATTGTATACCCAAGTAAGTAAATCCATTCACCTCTTCACATTTATGGCCCTTAATAAAGTAAGTTTTCTTCCTGGCCTTTCCCTGTCCACAGGTCATTACCACTGTTTTGCTCATATTCAACATCATATCTCTTTCCTCCATAAATTCCACGAAGCCCTCAATTAGTCGCTGCAACCCGTTTGCAGTTCGTGACAGCAGTACTGCATCATCTGCGTATAAAAGGATTGGAATAGAACATTCTCCTATTTTAGGACTATCATTTTCAAAAAATTTAGGTAGGCGTCTACTCCATTTATGTAAAGGGAGAATAGGAGCGGCGCCAAAACACAACCTTGGCGTATTCCTCTCCCTATCCTAAAGCCTGGCGTACATTCACCATTTCTTCCATATCTCACCAGTGCTGTTAGATGGTTGTATAGTTGCGCCAAGAAGCTTATTATATCTGGGGGCGCACCCATATCTGTTAGAACTTTCCACAACTTAGCATGGTTCACCAAATCAAAAGCACTGCTAAGATCTGCAAAACAGAGGAACACATGACCCTTCTTTGCTATTGTATATTTACTTATTAATAGGCTAAGGTTTAAACATTGCTCCAGGGTACCAACCCCAGGCCTAAATCCCAGTTGGGCCTCTGTAAGTATATGATTGTTAGTTGCCCATGTTTCTAGTCTTTCTACGAGTACTCTTCCCAGCAGTTTGACAGAGGTATCTAAAAGTGAAATTGGCCAATAACATTTGGGGTCGCCTCTATCCCCCTTTTTAAAAATAGGGACAATTATACTTTCACTCCATGATGTTAAAATATATCCCTTTGTCACACTCAGAAAGACTTGGATCAGGATAGGGCACCATAAATCGACATGTGTCAAATAAGCATCTACTGGCACCCCGTCAGGGCCCGGCGCCTTCCCTTTCGGGCATCTTCCCATAGCAAATTTCACTTCCCCTAGACTAACTGGATTCAAGAAGGGTGGATTGATCTCAATTATCCCATTATTTGACAGGTGAATAGTCAGATTAACTGGGTTAAAAATTTAACCGAAATGAGAAAGCCATTCCAATAAAGGAACGTGTACTGTTATTTCGGGTACATCACTATTTTTTAGGAAGGGTTCATTAATTGTTTTCCAAAATAAAGTACTATCTCTTAATGTCGTTGCTTGCTCAAGATTAGCCCATGCCCTAACTCTCAATTGTGCCTTCCTGGTCTTTAATGCATGTTTGTAGTTAAAGCGCTTAATAATTACTTCTTCTCTATTTCTTGGTCGGGCCTGCAGGGCTTGTTTTAGTTCCTGGCTAGCTGATGAGCAATTGTGATCAAACCACCCCACTTTTTCGCTCTTTTTCCCCCCGATGTTCTCACTAAACTTCCTGCAATGGCGTTCCTAAGTTGGTTAAAGGATCCTAGGATCGTGTATGGATTTTGATTATATTCTGTACATGTGAGAATTTCTTGACGGTGTTGTGTCACAACTGTGTTCATCACATCTATTTCATTTATCCCAGTCCATTTAATTGCAAATCCATTTTCTCTTCTTATTCCTATATCCATTGCTAATCGTTCACCTATATTAAAGGGTTTGGCTAATCTCATAGTCAGTAACAAGGGGTGATGATCACTATAGATAGTAGGCTCAATCTTCAATGAAACAACCATATCCATATGACTCTTTGACATTAGTATGTGGTCGATTAATGAGAAATGTCCCCTTCCTACAAACTACGGAAGCTTCACTCCTTTGTGCCCATCTTGCTCCATCAGCTCCAAGTCATGTCTTAATAATATTTCATTCAATGCAGTTCCATAGTTATTATGCAAAAAGTGCAGTTGAGCACTTCCCCCATCGTCGATGAGTCCACATGTCTTTCCTATAGTATTCTTGCATGTCCCGATATTAAAATCTCCAGCCCATATTATTATATAGCTTGAAGTTATATCGTTTATAAAGGCCTGTAGGTCATCCTGAAGAGTCGATGCCACTACTCTATTAGTACCATCAAATTTATTGTTGTAATAGTTTATTAATACAATTCCTAAGATCCCATCTATCCGAAAGTATAAAAACTGGTAGTGAGGGGAATCGAGGGAGGATTTCACCAGTGTGTAGGGTACCAATGTTGAAATCAAAATTGCTAGACCTCCCTTTGCCCTTCCCCTGGCTGAGGCCGAGGCTGGTGTGGAGAATGTGGCATAGCCTTCCATAAAAAAGGATCCCGTGTGCCATGTCTCTTGTAGGCAGATTATCTGTGCTGAACTTATTATAGTCTGCCATTCCTTCTCAACCATTTTCGTTTTTACTCCAGCTATATTCCATGACATGAGTATCATTAGATCTCCTACTAAGGGTCTCCCATCTGTCTCAGTGTCACCATTATCACTTGGAGGTTTTGATTTGGGCACTATAGTAATAGGTTGTGTTTTATTGGGCAGCGAAGTCACTTTTCTACTCATGTTCTCCTGCAGTCAATCTAGATCCTCCATGTTACTCAGGGGGGCAAAACGGTTGGAATACTCTGATTTATTATGCCTGTCCAAGATACTGGATGTATTCCCTGTAACCCCTGTGTCTCTTTTGCCTGAGGTGTTCATCATTCTGTAAAAGTATCCTAGGGGAACAGCCATAATCTCCCTCCTCAAGTTTTTACAGTTTCGATGTCTTATATCCAAATCTGCTAGCAGTTGGCCCACAAAACTGGGATTACGAAAGTTGACCACAATACAATCTCCCTCTTCTTCCTCCAGATTTCCCACCCAGTCAACTCTCCTTGCATATAAGATTTCCCAAAATAGTATATCTGGGGTACATATGTTCCCTGACATCCAGTGTACTACCTTATTACGTATATCTGGCCAGGTCTCGACGGTATTTGGGCCTAGTTTGGGAACATTTTTGAGAATGATTGTATATGGAGTAGCATCTGGCGGTAGTTGCAACACCTCTTTCACGGGTCTATTTCTAGTCAGGGACTGGCATCTATGATTTCTATCCAAATGCTCCATTTGATTAATCGTAGGTGCCTTGGGCTGAGGGATTTCTTCCTGTATGGGGTGCCGACATTTCATACTCCTTTTGTTAGGATCTGCAAACCCTATCATTGCTCTATTCCTTAAGTCTACAGCCTCTTGATTCTCGTTTGGTATAAGATCACTGCCAAGAGGCATTAATTCAATCCACTCATAAACATACTTCTTGAATGGAGTGTCAGCATGGTAGACATATGGGTCCGCAAAGTTGGAGGCATAAAATTTTGCTACACTTGGTGTGAGAGTCGCTCCCATGATAATGGGGACAGACTGAATTTTATCTCATTGTCCTAGGGTGTATCTTATTATATTCACAGCTCTCTCTTGTGGAGTGTTACTGTACAAGAACTTGATAGCGCATGTCACCAGCACATCAATCCTTGTATCAGAATGAAGCCATTCTAATCGGTTTATCACAACCATCCTATACCAGATATAGGATTTTAGCTTCAAGACAATGAATGTGATAAAAATATTTAATGAGTGGTTCTGGCAGTGAGTTAATCCCCAACACTATAGGAGGATGTGAAGGTTCATTGATGTTCTTGTAAACTTTAGGCAGTACATATACCACTGGGATCTGGGGGCTTCTATTTGTTTGGCATTCAACCTATTTATTACTGATCCAGCCATTCTCTAGCCATATTAAAATCAATTTCATTATATCACTCCGAAGCCTATTGGTGGGATCACTTTGTAGAGGGGCATCATTATCAACATCTGTACGGATTCTTAGAACCTTTTCCTTGTGTTTTACTGTATCTAGCAGGACAACTGCACCTCCCATATCCACCTGTTTATCTGTAAGACAGGGGTCGTTTTGGAGTTGGTCAAGAGCTACTGTTTGTCATAATTTTTGTTTTACATTTCAAAATGTAGGTAACTTCTTAGGTAGTACTGCGGTACTCAGTTACTTTTTAAAATATATATAGAGCAATATAACTACAATAGAAATACTTTCCCCTAACACGTTTTATAAAGTGCTTTATATCTTCCTATACCTATAAAACATCCGACAAACATGATGACTACATTATGACAGTGGCCATAAAAAGAGTTTGAAATCAGTTTACCATACAGACAATTCCTGCTGATACACAGGAACTGTTCGGATAGAGCATAATATGAAAGATATGCTGAAGTATTGAAAACTAAATTGAAGATCAGATGGTACCCAAACCTCATCATTAGACAACCATACAAGAGGGCCAAATACTGTAATGGGGCAAACTTCTACAAGTGAGAGGAAAAAAAAGGAGAACTGGGAAAAGAAAATAGTGGTGCTGTTCACCTACAATCATATTAACAATGAAGTAAGAAAGTTAAGAAAGTTGACTAATAAACATTGGGAAATGCTTAATGCAGGCAGTACGAATAGGTTTTCTAAACCTCTCTTTGCATTTAGTAAAGGGATGTCATTGCAAAACAAATTGGTTTGAAACCGCCAGGGTGGAGGGCAGAGGAAGCACCGCCAACAGGCTGGCGGTGCTTCCCGGGCTATTCTGAACGCGGCGGTAAAGCCGCGGTCAGAAAAGGGGAACCAGCGGTTTCCTGCCGGTTTTCCCCTGGCCCAGGGAATCCTCCATGGCGGCGCTGCTTGCAGTGCCGCCATGGGGATTCTGACCCCCTTCCCGCCATCCTCTTCCTGGCGGTTTACACCACCAGGAAGAGGCTGGCGGGAACGGGTGTCGTGGGGCCCCTGTGGGCCCCTGCACTGCCCCACAAAGATTTTCACTGTCTGCTTAGCAGACAGTGAAAATCGCGACGGGTGCCACTGCACCCGTCGCACCCCTGCAAATCCGCCGGCTCCATTCGGAGCCGGCTTCCTCTTTGAGGGGCTTTCCCGCTGGGCCGGGGGGCGATCTTTTGGAGATCGCCCGCCGGCCCAGCGGGAAAGTTGAAATGACCCCCGCGGTCATTTGACCGCGTTGCGGTCTTTGGGCGGTTTCGGAATGACCCCCAAAGTGTGTTATATTTGGAATACTGCAGCAATGTGAAACATTGTTTGTTGGAATGACCATGAGAGAAGACATAGATCACTCAGCACAGGTCAGCATTGAGAACGTAAAGGGAAATAGCTCCTTTGGTGAAATATTTTATGGAACCTAAGCATGATGAGACCCAAATTAGATGGCTTGGATGGCTTGTACTTGAGAAAGCAATCACTGATAGCTGTAGTGCCAATACCCTAGATCAGGGTTCTGCAAAGTCGGTCCTGGAGAGCCGGGTCCATGCCAGACTTTTAGCATATCCACATTTAGAAAAAAGATGATTCAGAAATCTACATTTTTCTAAACGTGGATATGTTAAAAATCTGGCATGGACCCAGCTCTCCAGGACCGACTTTGCAGAACACTGCCCTAGATCAATTATTGATGAAAGAAGCCAGATACATATTTGCCACTACGGCTTGTGAGACAGGACTGAATGTAGAGATTGACTGAAGCATTGATTACAATCTAAAATTACACACATCACAAATTGGAGTGGTAGAATATATTTGGAATTGTCATTAGGCTAGCCATCTCAGAAATTGGGGAATTCTTTCATGTAATCGTTCATGTAATTTTCTATGTTCAAGAGAAAATACCAGAGTATGACATACAATTATTAAAAATGCATAGATAACAAGCCTATGTATGATTTGTCAAAACAAATGTGACATGCTTGCTAAAAGTGCTATACATACATATTGGGCTATAGTCATAGAGAATAAATTGATGGGTTTTCTGGGAAGATGCTCAATGATAAATATTTTGAAGATATTTATTTTAATTTTATTGGGTCTCAATAGAAGTTATCTGTCCAAATTTCAGTATAAATTTCCACAACAAAAGTGTGGCATCTATAAGGCTATCTGATCTCCTGGTAGGATAACCTTCTACCCATTTAGAAACCAAGCAGAAAATCACCAAAATGTATTTCAAGCAGTTGCAAACTGGCATCTCAACAAAGTCTACTTGGAGTTTTGTAAATGCACCCTCTGATTTGATATTGTGATTTATGATAGTCATTGTTTTCTTTTTCCTATTATATCTTTGCCACACTAAACATCTTGTACACAAACTCTCAGCAATATTCCTGTAATTTACATCTTCCCAATATTTCTTAAAAGTTCTAAGCATGGAATCCCTCCCTGAATGTGAGTGCCCATGGAAATACCTCGCCATGGGATGCAACATTGCATTAGGTAGTAAATACTTATGACCATGAGTAACATACAAATCTTGATGATTTTTCCTGTAATCCAATTATTCCCATTTCTTTTTCTCTTTTTCTGTAACTTCCTCCTGAAGGTAGCTAAACTTATTTAGCAGCATTTGAATGAACCTCAACATAAAACAATATGGAATGGAATATTATTCTTGCTTCATCATTTTCAGTTCCCAAACAACTGTTTCATTTTCAGTTGCTCAATATTTAGCCACTTGATTCACATAATTATTTCCAAGAGTGACCATACCTTTTGCAGCCTTATGAGCAGTACGCTTTAATACAACAATCTTTTTCGTTTACTGTATCAACTCCAATGAATCAAGGATATATAGACAATCCAGAAGATGTCATAAAACCTCTTTGTGACCACAGTTAACCAAAATCATACACCACACAAAAACAATATTTGCTGTATATATAAATTGTGACATTCACATTTTCAGACAAATAACAACCTCTTGTCAGTGCAACTAGTTCTACCACTTGTGCCGAAGTTACATTTGGCAAATAAGATGCTTCAGGAATTTCAGAAATAGAACATACTGCATAAGAAACCTTTGATGCTCCATATTGAACCCTAAAATAAGAACAATTAACAAACAAGTTGAGATCAGCCATTTCAAGTGGTGTGTTTTTGATATCAGGTCTTTGTTTGGTACACAATTTAGTAACGGCCAAGTAGTCACATTCATGCTCATCATCATCATCATTGTCCCTGTCTTCACAATTTTTGTCTGGAATAGGAAGCAGTGTCACTGGTTTAACTGAATTACATCTCTTAATTGAAATGTTCTCTGCTGCCAGTATGACTTTTTGTCATGCTGATTCCTTGTACATGCTAATAGAAACTCAACTGAGTGTGGAACATATCCAAATAAAATAAGGCCTATACCCATCCCTTCACTTTGTTCAACAGAATACAAACAGCTGCAACTGATTTCAGACAACCATGAACACTTACAGCGATTGGATCCAATACAACTGAGAGGTGGGCGACTGGTCTCATAGCAGAACCATGCTTTTGAGTACGAACTGATAAGGCACGCCCACCTCTTCCATGGCAGAACAAAAAGAAGGTCTAATTGTAATTAGGCATTCCATGGGTGGGTGCATTTCTTAAATTTTCTCTCAATACTTGGAATGCCTCTGAACAGTCTTCATCAGATGATACCAGGTCCTTTATGTCACAGTGGGTCAACCTTATTAAATGTTTTGCAATCAAGGAAACATTTGGAATCCACTGCCGATAGTAGACAACAATACCCAAGAACATCTTCTCACTTTTCAGAGTTACAGAAACTCTTTCTTTTGGGACTTTCCATGCTCTTTTTACACTGTGATGACCATGATTGATTACCTTCCTTTTACAATAATGTATCTTTTTTGGGGAAGCCCTATGATCATCTAAGTGATTCAACAAAACAATTGGTTGCAGCCTTTCTTTTTCTTTGATGCGACCAACAGGTCATTAATATACTGCACCAAGACTGAGTTACACAGCAACCTCAAGTTTTCCAGCTCTTTCTTCAGGATCTGACTAAAAAGTGAAGAACTTTCTTTGTGGAATTGAAACATAAAGAGATTCTGGTTATCTTCTTGGAGCGGTATGAAGAAGAACCCGTGGCATAAATCAATGACTGTATACCACTCTGCATCTGATGGAATTTGAGACAAAATGGATTCAGTACCTGTGGACAAAATCGGATGACAATTTTATTAATTTTTGATTCTGGAGAACTTCCCACTATGTTTTCTTTATCTCCATCACAGGAGAGTTCCAAGGGCTACAAAGCACTTTCGGAAGAGTCACTTGAGTTACCTGCTCAATCATTTATTTCAGTAATAGGTTTTATTCCTTCTTCTGCCTCTTTTGAAAGTCTACACTATTTAGTTCTATGGAAAACAGCATTAGGTTTCACATTAATATTCACAAGGTGGGCACTTTATATTAATCCTATCTCTTTACTAGATGAACCACACACCTCCTCGTTGACCGCATGTCTTAAATCCAGAGGTAGGCCATCTTTTATAAAACAGGTAACACTTGAACTCTTAGATCTTGTGATTTGATTTTAAACACTTGGGGCCTGATTTAGATCTTGACGGTAACAGTCCCGACGTCAATTTTCCAACGTATTTCTCATTCACTGCTTTGGCGCTCCACCCATTCAATTTAGATGTTGGTGGTCCCATAGCCATTGCCGCCATGAATCTTTACCCGCTTCGATGGAACATAGTCTAAAGCAGCTGGCGGCGGGACTCCAGCCACTTTTACCGCTGAGCCAAACACAGTGTGGCTTCCTGCCGATGTAACTGTGGTGGCCAACCCTCCACATCTGAGTTAGCGGATTGGGAGGGATAAAAGCACAAAACTTACCTTTGTTTGAGTTTTCTCATTTCATGCCACCATGAACCTGATCATACAAGTCCTACCGTTGTGGCTGCTCCAGGACCAAGATGAAAATCAACCCTGTCATTGCTGGAACAGAAGGTATAACACTGTTTTACCTGTCAGAATTGTCGGTATACATTAGCACTGGACTTGTGCATGTTTGAAAAATATTTGCAAGCAATAGTACAATGATGTGCAAGGCATATGTGTGTGTAATGTTGTAGTTTGATGCAAATAAAAAAAACACATCTCAATATATTAGTAACACCCACCAATGTGGTATTAACCGCCTCCATGGCAATGGGCACCTACATAAAAAGTCACATAAATCCCAAATTGAAATGTGTCCATACAGGTGTGTGCAATAATTTATCCAAAACTACCATAACCTTCACATAAACAGGACACCTAACCTGAATGACATAAACCCAATATAAAGGAGCAATTGCACTACACAATGCTACAAGAGAGTGTACACAAAATGTACAACCATTGTTAGCTTTAAACTCCAAACGTGTCAGAGATGTATGAAAGTCACATGTCCCCTTGCTTTGTGTAATTCCTATCAAACATTAGATGTGCTTTAACTCTAAAGTGAAATTTTCCTTGTGTAATGGATATGTGTATATTAGTAACACATTGTGTTAAAATAAACACACATGCTTTCTCCAGGCAGAATAAGAGAAATATTTACAATTTTGTTGTAGGTGCCCAAAGACATAATGAACACATGCACCAAAAATACAATGTACATCACAAATCTACAACACAAGGATATGCATCATTAAAGAAAATCTCAAAAACAAAACCTGTGCTTGTCACTGTCAGAAATGAAGGTAAGTGCATGACATTCTCATTAGCAGAAATACAATTATCAGCAAGCACTTAGTAACAATTACACAAATAATACCAGGGCAAATGTGTTGTAACGAAAATAAAATGTGTTTATAGAAAATTGAGATGATTCTCTCAAAACATATATTTAAGCAAACAAATTTGCCAAAAAGTTTGATAGATGTTAATTGTCCCAATCCTGGGTTGCATGCCCAGAGCATGCCTCTTGTTTGCACTGCCATATATAACCTACTCAGGAAGAGGCATCTCCTGGGCAGAGAGCAGGCACCTCACTGATCATTCTGGGGAGAAGGGGTGGTTATTTGGGTTTGGAAGTGGTGGGCTTGGTTTTGGGAGGGGTGGGTTTGGATTTGGGATGAATGGATTGGGATATGGGAGGGGTTGGGTTAGGGTATGGGAAGAGCAATAATACCTTTGGGTGGGGTGGTGTGGGACGTGGAATGGGCCAGGGCCAGGCAAATAAATGGTCTTCTTTAGAAAAATGGGTAGGATGGTGGGTAGGGAGTTAGGTTTAGGGTAGAGGGTGTGGCAGTGGGTGATGCGCATGTGTCTGTTGAAGGTGCAGTTGCTTGTGCGTCTGGTGGTGTAAGTTTTGGTTTGTGTTTCTTTCTGCATGTCTTTTATTTGGGTTAGTGTGGGCGTTTGTGTATAGTGTGTGTAATGTCTATGTGAATGGGTGTGTTGTGGGGGTACTGTGTGTGGTTGTGGTGCATGCGGATGTGCTGGTGCATGTGTGTGTGTGGTGGTGGTTGTGCATGTTTGTGTTGTAGTGGGTGTGGTGTCCATGGGTGTGTTGGTGGTGGTTGTGCTTGTCTATGTGGTGGTGGGTGTGGTATCTGTGGGTGTGGTGGTGATGGTTGTGTAAGTTTGTGTGGTGGTAGGTGTGGTGTCTGCAGGCGTGATGGTCCTGGTGGTGGGTGTGCTGTCAGTTGTATGCTTGTGGTGAAGGATGTCGTGTATGTATATTTGTGTGTGTGTCTGTGTTTCTGGCTGCATATGTGTTTATGTGTGGATGTGCTGCTTGTGTGTAAGTGTGTGAGTACAAAGGAGTGAGTGTGCTTTGGGTAGGGCTGGGAATAGGGATTTGGGATGGGGAAGAGGTGGGAGTTGAGGCACAAGGTTGGGATGGGTGGGAGGTTGTGGTCATTGAGGAGGCCAGACCTTGGAATGGTCTCTGTACGCCAGACACAGCACTGGGAATGTCACCCAGGTAAGCTAGCATTTGTTTCATCTGGCCAAAAAGCCCTTGGATGGCATTCAGTAGTGCAGTCTGGCCTACAGAGATAGTCCGGAAGAGGCCAGTAACCTCCTCACTGAGCGCAGCCTGAGAGACAGGGGCAGGGGAAGGTGCTTGCAGCAAAGGTGATACCGTACCTTTTAGGGGGTTGGGGATGGCCTACGGAGGGGGGGCAAGAAGGAGGGTGGAGATGGCGACATGGGTGGCAGACAACAATGCAGGTCGTAACGTCGCAGGAGGGTTCACCACCACTGGTGACTAGTTTTCTATGGAGGCCTCCAAAGATGATGATGTATCGCTGGTTGTGAGGGGGTTGGTGGTGCCAGTCCCCTCACCCTCCGTGCTAGTGTGTCCCTCGGTGTGGGTCATCTCTGCACTGGAACTACAGTGGCCAGCTTCTTCCCTGCCAATATGGCCAATGCCATCTTCACCTTGCACACATGATGCTAAACACAGATACAACAGTTTGAGTATATCTGTGGAAATAGAACTGAACATGAGCTTTGCTCACAAAACATTTGTCAATTTTATATCTTTAACCAGCTTCAAGGCTCTCAGACATGGCTTCTTTATCATCAGTATCTCATGCATGTAGGAAAGAATTACATAAACCATTTGCTCACAGTCTAGAAATTCCCCATACTAGCTCCTATATCATGTATGCCCTTGTCTCTTATCCTCTTGTATTTCTCTGCATGAATTGTTTCACGCCTCTGATTGCTAGGGCTTTGTATTTTACAATACTGACCTTATGTCCCCAAAACTCACAGTACCCAGAAATACATTTGTGCAGTTTTCCAGGGTCAAATAAACTGCATCATGTAAATTCACCAAATGTTACGTATGTATCAATGTATGTCCACAAATACTGCAATGCTGCACCAAAATGTCTATGAACTGAAAGCATGTTTCCTTTGTCTGACTATTTCTCTATGGTAAAACTTACTTTAAGTATTTAAAGTATATTTCAATTGTACCACGTATCATGTGGAATCTCTACTCAACTAGCTTGGCTATGTATAATGCACTATGTACATACCTGTGCGGTTGACAAATGAGTTCAACACCATGAGTAAATACATATGCCTTGATACATTTCAACCCCACTCCAGTACAGAGGAAAAACATTCACATTTCCAAAATAGCCCTGTTTCGTGCCTGATATTGACTTTTCAAGATAGGATACTCCAACATCTATGTGATGTAACCTTCCATCTGCAAATGTCCCTTTAAGTATCACATTTCTCACCATCATTGATGTCTCATCTGTACATAACTACGGGCACTAAATTGTTGTTTGGGGCACTAGTAACTCTGTCACCACAGTGGACACATTCCTGTCTGTTTCAATCAATACAGTTTGGCTAACAATTCACTTGGATCTTGCTGTGAAAACATAACATGTTTCAGATAAGAAATTATGCCATTGTACAAGTTTACAGTCCTTTAGACCCATATGCTCATTATCATATCGTCATTGTACCAACTTACCAATGTAAAGTCTGAAACATCAACCTCACCATAAGTGCTTAGTATGCCATGTCACCAGTAATAGGGCCTACATTACCTACTTACATTTGTGGTGGAACATCACACCTGACCCAATCCTCAAATGGGGCATATTTAGTACAACTGTCCCTCATAACATAGAAAAATATAAGTACCTCTTTTTTTGCATGTGTCTGCTCAAAACAGTACTTGAGTTGTGATGAAGAATCTAGAGGTAACCTTTAACATGATTCAATACACCAAACATAGCATCAGACACCTCCAGAAATCATTGTGTACGTTGGATGTGTGTCAAGCGTCATGTTGATGCTGTACAACATTGCTGTAAATAAAGGTTAAGCAACAAGAATAGCTACAAACAATAACTCACCCTCTTGATACTGGTGTTGGGCCCTCAAATGCCCACCAAGCTCTGGGTAGGCCAGCGCAAGGATAAGGCCAACCCAGAGGCCTCCCCATTAATGCGGGGCACACGCGGTGCACGCGCTTTCCTCATTGGGAGGACGGCCAAACTGAACTTTCTGGTCCAGCTGCATAGATCCTCCCAGGCTACAAATATCATCTAGGCCAGGGCTATGAAACCTTTCCTGCAGTGAGACCCACGCCTGAGTAGTACAAATCATTCTGAGCTACTAAGGGCCAAACAACCTGTACATTATTTGCACATAACCTCATGCACAACTACATTAGCTTCAAGCCTAATCTTCTAAGAGCCAGAAACTATGGTTTGTACTACATGTTGTGACTAAGGGCTGTACAGAAGTGTTGCCATATGTCAGTGAGAGCATGATTTTGGCTGATGTATGAACAAGTGTGCGTAGTAATGAGACATACTTCTATGGATGATTGAGAGATTGTGTCATTTAGACTTGCAGCACAGGAAATGCCTTTCCCCATAAGTGGCACCATGACATGTTTAAAACATAAATATACTCCCATTTCAAAGTAAGGGCTGTAATTTCACAGGATAAAGACTGATTTGCATATCGCTTGGTTCAAACTGGGATGGCATGGGTAGCAAAATAATGATGGATCAAACCCAGATCTGTGACTGGGCGTGCGTGTTTGAAAAGTTTTAACATTGCAACCAAGGTTTTCATTTTGTGGTGTATCTGTAATTTCACTTGACAGAACAGCATCAGACAACTCCATAACTTTAAAGAGTCTGCTTGCACTTTACATTTCACTCATTTCGACATGGGTTGTAGTTTTCACTTATACTAGTGGTACAGTGTTTACCGGTCACTGGAAGTAAAGGGCCTGTAGCTTGTCTAATGACATCTGGAATTGTGAGTAATATGAACTGAAAATTCAGCTTATTCTTTCAGGTGACTTTTCATTTCAATGTGCAGATATTTCTAACATTGTCAAACATTCTGTACCCAGCTAAAACATTCAGTTTACTACATTCCAATCAGAACACTTCACTCATGAACAAAAGGGACACATTAGCCTGTGTACAAAGGAGGAACAAGTTACTTTGACAAACACTTCCCACTCAAACATCTGCCTGTTCCTCTAGGTTCCCATAGAGCTGGCAGTACAGGGATAGGTATCCCTTGTAATACATTCCAGTTCATAATGGGAGAAGGCAGGGGCCCAGTCACCTACTTTGCCCTGCATCCTGGCTCCCACAAGTCGGTAACAGCAGCAAAAGTCAAGGAGGTGTAGCTGGCTGCAGTGTAAAGAGGCAAGTGAGTGTTTTTTTTCAATGCACCATGTACAAGTACACAGCATACATGATCTGTGACTGAGACAAACACAGCCATTGGCCTTTGTGTGTACCTACCCATCACACATGTTAGTCTGTGGCTGTGTCCGTCGTGGAAGGCTGTGTCAGGAATCCCCAAGGTGCCTCCTGCGTTATCTGTCAGCATCCCCAGGGATTATGGTCAAATCATATCTTTGTTCTTCGTTAAACCTTCATGTTTCTAAGTAAACATAATGTGCTGTGTTAAACAATTGGTTTTATCAATGCTTGTTTTAGCAATGCTTGTTGCTAATGTGAGCAGGTGTAGACATGTGCTTCTAATTGGGTGTGGTGTGGACATGTGCTTCTAATTGGGTGTGGTGACTCATCCACATGTGGAAACTTAACTGCTTTCCTGATTGGCTATAAATAGCAGAGTGAAGCATGCCTCCCTGCTTGGCTTTGTTTTGCTTTCTGATCTCAGCATCTGATTTGGCAGTCCAGCCCCTGCTGTCATCCTTGTATTCAGGACTCTTGAGGCAATTCATTTCTTCGTTCCTATACGAGCTGACACCAGGCATTCCTCCAGCACTCCGGAAAAGACTGCAGCTAAGTGACTAGTATTCTCCAGGAAGTTTGTTCTTTGAGCGCCGCGCTTTCCTAGAACAGCTGGTTTATTTCAGACCTCGTATTTTGGCAGAGTGCTTATCTTGAAGAGACAAATGCATTTCTGAACATTCTACATCATTATTGTAGTTACTTGCCTAAATGTGCTTCAGGAAATCTGCTTGAGCTCAAGTACTACAAAAAGTGACAGTGCAATTTTAAAAGAGCATTTACGTCACTTTTCTTTCTCTAATAGCATAACTCTTGGATTTAAATTGTGTCATTCATGCCTGTATTTCAGGTTTGAGGAATTTGCTTTTGAAGGATTTTCACACACACAGTGAAACCAAGTCAAACTGTGCCACCCTAACTGTTTAAACCCAGAGTGGACATTTGTATTTCTTGGATTGTTTTTGTTCTTTTTAGTTTAACCTTATGCATGCAGGAAAGTTATATGTGATATAATTAATGCCCTTGTTTGTCCTTCTTGTGCATGATAAGTGCAACCACAGTTCCAATTGTAGTGTGCAACAGTGAATCTCTGTGAAGCCAGCCCTAGTGTCGCAGGACTTATTGTTATGGTACTCAGAATGGGTTTTTGGTAATGCAGTGTTAGTTATTGTGCCAACAGTTATTATTATCCAAGAAAAGTGCTGTAGCATCCCGGTGTTCTTCTACCGCTCCCGTGCCCATGTCAGAAAGAAAGATTCTGTTTCAAGGAAGTTGAGTGCACTAACTCTACTACCACTCTGTCAACAACAACCTGCCCCCCTGAAGATACAGGGTGCCTGGCTGGACCGACAAGATGTGGCAGTGTTTTGTCTCTTTCTCTTCCACTCCCCCTTTCCTTTTGGGACACCTACAGGGTTTTCTGTTTCCACCAGGAAGTGCCGAGAGGTGTTCCAGGAGGTCGGGGGCATACCATCACCTGCAGACATCCTGCTTTTCAGGTGAGTGGCCCGTCTCGACAGGTTGCACCTACTATGCGGTCAACTTCCACTGATGGCCGTCCAGACCCTATGTCCTGACGTCAAGGTAAGGCATCCACCATTTTAGGATGTAAAGTTGTATATTTTAAAATTGTTTTTGCATTACCAGCATCCAAAATGGTGCCTATTTAATATACCAATGTCCAATATGAATGGCACTGTTTTTGACAAAATATGACACATTAAAAAGTGACCTGTGGCTGTGTTTAACATCGATAGTGCTTCAGTGTGCTCCATTGATTTTATTTTGAAAATGACAATTTAAATAAATAATGGGCAAATAATATTAAATAATACATCTCAAGTGTATTATTTGCAAATTATTTTAAAAAATCTGACAAGTATAAATTGAGATTTGAAGTTGGAACATTTTGAAACAATTTTGTGTACATATAAGACACAATGAGATTACTAATCTCACCAAGACATAAGATGTGTGTTGATTAAGAAAGTTGTTTGTGACCATTTAAAGTGATAGTTTGTTTTCCATACATGCAGACATTTGAACCCACGGATGAGTAGAAGACGACAGCCTCAAGTCTTCACACTGTTTCCGTACCTTGCCACCCTGGAGGAAAGGGACATCATAAAGAAATTCAGATTAAATAGACAAACTATCCTGGATTTGTGTTACCAGCTGGAGTCCAATCTCCTTCCCCACAATAGGAATACGAAAGCAATAACCCTAATAGAAAAACTCATGGCAGTTCTTCATTTTATGGCCACTGGATCTTTCCAATATACTGCGGCAGTATCTGGAGGCATATTACAGCCAACTTGGTGGTGTGCTACAAGACGTCCTTGCTTCAATGATGAGACACATCAACAGCTTCTTCCGGTGTCCATGCCTTCAGGATTTGGCCAATGTGAAGGGAGATTTTTATGCTCTGGGTGGCCTACCACATATGGTTGGAGCAATTGATGGCACACATATTGCCTTGGTGCTACCACATGCCAGGGAACAGGTCTACCACAATTGAAAGAACTTCCATTCCATCTGCTTACTGGATTTGTACATCTCAAGTGTGTGTGTGTGTGTGTGTGTGTGTGTGTGTGTGTCCACTTTCTAGGGTCAACACATGATTCCTTTGTATTACAAAACAGCAGCATACCCCTGCAAATGTCACAACTTAGACCCGAGAGGGCCTAACATGTTGGTAAGTACAATATGACGTGAGGATCATTTGCTTTAGCTTCATATAAATTTAATCTATCAATGTATTGCTTCATTGTAGGAGACTCAAGGCCTGATTACAACTTTGGAGGAGGTGTTAATCCGTCCCAAAAGTGACGGTAAAGTGGCGGATATACCACCAGCCGTATTACGAGTCCATTATATCCTATGGAACTCGTAATACGGCTGGTGGTATATCCGTCACATTTGGGACGGATTAACACCTCCTCCAAAGTTGTAATCAGGCCCTCAGTGTATCCTAACCAACCAGGGTTGTTAGCACCACAGAGGAATCACACAATACCAGGGGAAGCCTGCTTTAATGAGGGAACATGGAGGCCAGTGGAGCAGGCTTTTGGGCTCCTGAATGCCAGATTTTGGTGTCTAGACGAGACCGGTGGAGCCTTACTCTACTCCCCCGATAAGGTCTACCAAATCACGGTTGTCTGCTGCATGCTGCACAACATCGCCCTGCGATGGAACATCCCAATCATTGCAGAGGATTGAGACTGTGACGGGCCACCTGGTAAGAATGTTGAGATGCCCAGTAAAGATGACAGTGGTGAAGAGGAAGGAACTGACAAATGTCAAGATTTTATTGCTCACCTCTTCACCTGAGTGCAAGTGTACCTTTACATATTGTAGTATACAATGTCAGAGCAGCTTGTGACATACTGGCCTTATCAGTCTATGATGGTAATTTAGTAGGAATTGTCAGTTCAAGAAAGTCCAAGACAAACATGTTTGAGTTGAATTTTGTATGTGAAATCATTAATTTTCCCTTGTTATTCTGTTTTAGGATCCTTCACCATGTCATCTTCATTTGTACATTTCAAAGTTGTGACATTTGCAGTGATATATTGCTATTGGAAAGTACAACGGCAACATGGGTTGATTCTGGGGACAGGCATCCATTTTGGATGTACAGATCTTGTATCAGACCTGCTTTCTGTTGAATGTTGCCACCGAGGCAATGTGTGCTGCTTAACTTGCTCTAATCACATGTATATGGCAAGCCAAAGCATACTGATCTCCCTTCACATTGGTTAAATCTTTCATTTATTTTCAGTGTATGACGCTGCTGATGTGTCTCCTCATAGTTGAAAGAACGTTTTGTAGCAGATCACTGAATGGTGGTTGTGACATTCCACCAGATACTGCCACATTGTACTGAAATGGTCATGTGGCATCAAATTTTGTTACTGCCATGATGTAGACTATTCGTGTTATTAATATAGTATTCCTATTGTGAGGGCAGGATGACTGGCTCCAGCTCAGGTCACAAATCAATAATAGTTTGTCTATTTAATTTGGTTTGCCTATTCAATTTGGTTTTAAGAAATATTCCCTTTCTTTCATGGTATCAAGCTTGTATAGTGTCAACATTTAAATGCCACAGACTGTTTGGATTATGCATGCTTTATGAAAATCATCTTTGATTTTGTCAAAGACTTTTTACCTACAAATGTATGACACCAATACATTGTGATTTCATTGTTTCTTTTTCCATATTTTTTATAATGGGAAACACAAAACCTAGTTGGTATCTATTATTTGTTTTTTAATCGTATTGGTTGATAGGTTTATGACATGATGGCGGGAGACATAGAAAAGGAATTCCCACAATAAATACTACACCACTCTTTGACTTAGTGTTATGTGCATTTGTTTTGACAAACATAAACAAGTGCAATATCTTTGAAACCAAATGAAAAAGAACAAGAATAAAAATCTAAAGCCCATGATGGTGGATGAAACTATATTTGTTGAGCACAAATTGTTTGGAGTCCAATGTACACTATATAGCTCTCCTCAAAAAAGGTAAATGCGTCCATGAAATAGTCCACAGAGTTAATGGTAGACACACATTGGAGGGAATTAGGTTTGGCATCTCTTGGAGATGGTGGTGGAGGTCTTGCCATCCTCCCCTGGTGGTGCAGATGAATGTCCCCTCCTGGGGGGCACAAGTGCAGGGCCTGGAGTGGATGGAGCAATCTCCTGTTGTGGCAGGGCCTCCCTGTCTGTGGATGAGGCAGGTGTATTTTGTCCTTATATTAAAGGACCACAAACAGGGGTTGGTTGTGCATGAACAGCCCCGCACACATGATGATAGCTGTAAAACATCACCCTAATCAAGGAGCATAAATTGGAGTTGTGATTCTGCATCTCAACAATGTGCTCCCTCTGCACCTGCTTAATGTCCCAGATCTCTGTTAGGACCTAGCCCATCATGTCTTGAGACATGTCTTGAGACTGTTGTAGTGCTCCTAAGACTTGGTCAATGGTGGTCTGGGTGACAATGATGCCAGTGGCCTCACTTTGCTGGCCCACTGATTCCCTCCCATGATCCCTTCCTCCACTACCATATGCCCTTGAGGCAGTGTGGCCTGTCCCACTGGGTTGTGGCAGAACTGGAGGTTGAGGTGGTTGCTCAACAGTAGCCAGAAATGGGGGGGGGCACAAGATGTGTGTTATACTCCTTTGAACACAGGAAGTGGAGGTATCCTGAGGATGAGGTGTTATAGCAGCTGGGGTGGAATGTGTACATATGGGTTGAGTGTGCCCAGACAGACCAGATGGACCAGGCATCCACATCCTCCGTACTTGCAGGAGTGGTGTCTTCACTGAAGGCTTGGTCCTGGTCTGGAGTGGAGATGCTTCTATTGCAGATTGTGGTCCACTGGACCTGAGTGTTGGACCTAAGATGAGTTACAAACAAAATGAATTTAAAGATCTGTATTGTACCTCAAATGTGTCTTCAGTTACAAATGAAGCAACCTAAAAAAGACAAATATAATTAATGGGATGATTAGGCCTTTGTGCCAACTTTAACTTTTTACACATGCAGGTTAATTTACACAGACACAACCTTCAGAAACAATGAAGGAAATATGTCCTGAAAGTGTACATTACATGTACCAGACATGCAACTCAACACAGTAGAGAAGAGATTTGAAAGCTGAGCCATTTCAAGACTTGGCAGCCTCAATAGGAAACTATGACACCATTTCTTAGCATGAATGACATTGGTCATCATATGATCACTGCACAGTAAATTGTGTATCAATACTACTTATATTCAGCATGCCATTGAATATGATTAGAAACCTTTAAATCAACAAAGTATGGTTTATGCATGCAAGTAGATCAATTCAGTGGAATAAGAAGGTGACAACATACTGGATCAACACAGCAGATGAAACTTTCATACATACCATGAACTGGTGAATGACAAATACATACAACTTTGACATGTATGCATATATGGAAGAAAAAGGAGTTTGAGCAACATCACATTGCACTATTATTTTCCAGAGACAAGAACAGGGCATTATGGTAGCTGTAGTCATTTGGTAACACCATTGCAAATCATTGGTAAAGAGTGGGTTACACATACTTCTTTAAATCAATACAGTGGAAATAAACACACATGTTCAATATGTACACACACATATATGTATAATAATGTGAATAGGTGAAAATACCACTTACAAACACTATACCTTCATGCGCAAATTGATGGATCTTGGAACCTGTTTTTTGGAGTACAGCAACCTACACTGAGATAAAGCAAGGGACAGGACAAATTTAAAGGGATGATCTATGGAGGACAACACACAATCTGACAAAACATATTACTCATTGTTAAAAAGAGAGCTAAAACCATGATGCTAGTAATTTGGATGAAGCAAGCTATTTCAGAGGCTCAAGTTTAGATACATATGTTTTGATAAGGGTCTTGAACATTCTGGACAGCTAACTGAAGAACAAAAAGTCCATGTGTGATTAGTGAGGCATTGCAAAGTTCAAATTACCAGTCTTCACTCCATCAGGGATTCCTTTCCAGTTTCTGAGATATGGTTGTATTTTGTATCTGTGCACCAAACAATTGTGGCTCTCATCTAATAATTTCATCCACAATGACTGACAATGCTCCCTCCTTAAAATGTGGATTCATCCTCCCTGCCATAGTGAATGTATAAAAAATTAACTGGTGCCCCAAAAGTTGATGGTAAATAAAACAAATGTGTGAAAAGTAAAATAAATAAAGAGGGAGAAAAAGAAATTAAGAAAACCTGGGCCCTTTGTGGCAAAATCTGCATCAAAATTCTCTGCTGCAGTGGGACGGCAAAGGATTGTGGTTTGAAATGGAGCGTGAGCTATTAACATCTGTCCAATAGCCACAGACATACTACAATGCTGAACGGGTCCTGCGACAGACTCCTGCTGCCATGAGGCTGCTACTGGTACACCACCAGCACGACAGTGTTATATAAATATGGCTGATGCAATGCCGCTGCCCGAGGGTGATGGAGTAATATTCGCCAGCTTTGGAGCACACCACTTTGGCTGTGGGATACAGCTAGCGCGATGGAGTACACTCCATCAACGTGGACGGCGAATGAACAACCATCAATCAATCAATCAGGGAAAGCGCAGATACTCACCCGTGAGGGTTTCAAGGCACTGGGGGAGGTAGGGGGGTGCTGAGGATCAGTCGAAGAGCCAGGTCTTAAGATCCTTCCTGAACTGTGACAGGGTGAGAGATTGCCTGTGGTAGATGGGGAGGGTGTTTCAGGTCTTGGCGGTGATGTGGGAGAAGGATCTTCCTCAGGCTGTGGTTTTCCGGATGCAGGGGACGTTGGTGAGGTCCTGGTTGGTGGAGCGGCGATGGCTGGCGGGAGCGTAGGAGAGTGTGTGGTTGATATAGGCTGATCCGGTGTCGTGTAGGGCCTTGTAGGAGTGGGTCAGATGCTTAAAGGTGATTCTCTTGTTGATAGCCAACCAGTGTAGGTCTCTTAGAAGGGCGAAGGTGTGGCTGTGTCGTGGGTCGTTTTTGATGAGACGGGCAGAGGCATTCTGGATGAGTTGTAGTCTTTTCAGGGTCTTGGCGGTGCTTCCGGCATAGAGTGCATTGCTGTAGTCGAGGAGGCTGCTGACAAGGGCCTGGGTGACTGTCCTTCTGGCTTTGGTGGGGATCCACTTGAAGATTTTTTGAAGCATGCACAGGGTGTGGAAGCAACCCGATGAGACTGCGCTCACCTGTCGGTCCATTGAGAGTGATGAGTCTAAGATGACTCCGAGGTTTTGGGCGTAGTCGGTGGGGGTGGGGGCATTTCCATGGTCGGTGGGCCACCAGGACTCGTTCCAGGCAGAGGGTGCGGAGGTGAGGATGAGGACTTTTGTTTTGTCCGAGTTCAGTTTGAGGCAACTGTCTTTCATCCAGGCGGCGACTGCTTCAATTGTTCTTGGCAGTGGTCGAGTTGTTGGTGAGGGAGACTATCGGTTGGGTGTCATCGGCGTAGGAGATGATATTGAGTGCATGGCTTCTGATGATGGCGGCCAGTGGAGTCATGCAGAGGTTGAAGAGAGTGGGACTCAGAGAGGATCCTTGGGGGACACCGCAGCTGATCTTGGAGGCTTCCGAGAGAAAGGGGGGGAGTCAGGCCTTCTGTTTTCTGCCGGTGAGGAACGAGGAGAGCCATTGCAGTGCTGAGTCTCAGATGCCAACATCATGGAGACGGGTGCGTAGCATGTCGTGTGAGACTGTGTCGAAGGCGGCAGAAAGGTCCAGGAGGAAGAGGATGATGGTCTTGGCTCACTGGAGGAGGGTGTGGATGTCTGTGGCGGCGAGGAGGGTGGTCTCGGTGCTATGGTTGCTTCTGAATCCTGACTGAGAGGGGTCCAGGATGTTGTTGGCTTCCAGGATGGCAATGAGTTGTTTGTTGACTGCCTTCTCAATGAATTTGGCCGGAAAGGGGAGCAGGGAGATGGGCCGGTAGTTCTTGAGGTCTGTCGGGTCGGCAGTGGGTTTCTTCAGTAGAGGTTTGATCTCAGCGTGTTTCCAACTCTCTGGGAAAGTGGCAGTTTCGAAGGAGCGGTTGATGGTATGCATGTTGGAAAATGGGTTATTGGTAAGGGCAGTTAGGTACCTACACCTAGCAACAAGCCACTAACCTCCACTTAGGTCCAGTTAGGTCTCAGTAAATTAACCCCAGCTCAACCCTTGGTAGCTTGGCAACGAACGTCAAGGCTTAACTTAGGACACAGGCCCTCATTCTGACCCTGGCGGTCGGTGATAAAGCGGCGGCCAAGCCGCCAACAGGCCGGCGGTCTAAAATATGCAATTCTGACCCTGGCGGGAACCGCCAACACAGCCCGCCAACTTAACACTCCGACCGCCACAGCGGTACAAACAAACAGCGCGGCGGTTCCCGCCAACAGCCCGGCGGCAGACAAAGTACCGCCCACCCTATTACGACCCACCAATCTGCCACCTTTTCCGGGGCGGGAGCACCGCCGATAAGAACACGGCGGAAACAGACTACGAACGGGAAAACGCTCACCTCTACGCACTCCACGCGAGATTCCGGCAGTATGGAGCCAGAGTTGCAGGTCATCCCCGCACTCCTATTCCTGCTCATATACCAGGAGCACGCCCGGCGGCGCGGAAGACATCGGTGAGTACGGCACCTACGACACAGGGGAGGGAAAAGATTACCGGCACACACCCACCCACCCACACCCACTACAACACACACATCAATGCATTCCCACAGATCACTGTCACAACCCACAAACCACCCCCCTCCGAAATAATGCAAAGACCAAAAGAAGAGATCATAAACGGGCAGATATATTGAAATATGTACACCAGTAATCCCAATAAATAAATAAACTATGTACAAAATATATACAGCTACTAAATGTAGTCCAACCACTGTCCGTGGATCACAGGGGTCCTGTGCAAAGGGGCAAGGCCCAGTCCCACGACAAGAACTCCACGGAGAGAACACTGCAGGGGCATCAGAAAGAAAATAGGACAGGCACCTCAGGGGGAAGGGAAGGGGTGGCACCTCAGCCACTTGAGTACACGACGCCAGATCCACGAGGGGACTCCATGACCACTGGCCCATCCTGGGGAGAGCAAAGCCACAGTCCAAACAGTCCATACAGTGGGTGGCCTGCCCACTGGGCCATCCTGGGGAGAGCAAAGCCACAGTCCAAACAGTCCATACAGTGGGTGGCCTGCCCACTGGGCCATCCTGGGGAGAGCAAAGCCACAGTCCATACAGTCCATACAGTGGGTGGCCTGCCCACTGGGCCATCCTGGGGAGAGCAAAGCCACAGTCCATACAGTCCATACAGTGGGTGGCCTGCCCACTGGGCCATCCTGGGGAGAGCAAAGCCACAGTCCATACAGTCCATACAGTGGGTGGCCTGCCCACTGGGCCATCCTGGGGAGAGCAAAGCCACAGTCCATACAGTCCATACAGTGGGTGGCCTGCCCACTGGGCCATCCTTGGGAGAGCAAAGCCACAGTCCATACAGTCCATAACAGACTCCACTGCCACTGGAGGAGGCAAGTTGGCCAGAGGACATCCTGCAGCCCTGCCCGAGATAGATCCTGCCCTGCCACGTCTGCCAAAGGGCCAGCGGTTCTTGCCCTGAAGGGCCCAGTTCAGCGGTTCTTGAGACGGCGGGGCCCAGTTCAGCGCTCCTTGCCTTGAAGGGCCCAGTTCAGCGGTTCTTGAGACGGCGGGGCCCAGTTCAGCGGTTCTTGCCCTGAAGGGCCCAGTTCAGCGGTTCTTGAGACGGCGGGGCCCAGTTCAGCGGTTCTTGAGACGGCGGGGCCCAGTTCAGCGCTCCTTGCCCTGAAGGGCCCAGTTCAGCGGTTCTTGAGACGGCGGGGCCCAGTTCAGCGGTTCTTGCCCTGAAGGGCCCAGTTCAGCGGTTCTTGAGACGGCGGGGCCCAGTTCAGCGGTTCTTGAGACGGCGGGGCCCAGTTCAGCGGTTCTTGAGACGGCGGGGCCCAGTTCAGCGGTTCTTGCCCTGAAGGGCCCAGTTCAGCGGTTCTTGAGACGGCGGGGCCCAGTTCAGCGCTCCTTGCCTTGAAGGGCCCAGTTCAGCGGTTCTTGAGACGGCGGGGCCCAGTTCAGCGGTTCTTGCCCTGAAGGGCCCAGTTCAGCGGTTCTTGAGACGGCGGGGCCCAGTTCAGCGCTCCTTGCCTTGAAGGGCCCAGTTCAGCGGTTCTTGAGACGGCGGGGCGCAGTTCAGCGCTCCTTGCCTTGAAGGGCCCAGTTCAGCGGTTCTTGAGACGGCGGGGCCCAGTTCAGCGGTTCTTGCCCTGAAGGGCCCAGTTCAGCGGTTCTTGAGACGGCGGGGCCCAGTTCAGCGGTTCTTGAGACGGCGGGGCCCAGTTCAGCGGTTCTTGAGACGGCGGGGCCCAGTTCAGCGGTTCTTGCCCTGAAGGGCCCAGTTCAGCGGTTCTTGAGACGGCGGGGCCCAGTTCAGCGGTTCTTGAGACGGCGGGGCCCAGTTCAGCGCTCCTTGCCCTGAAGGGCCCAGTTCAGCGGTTCTTGAGACGGCGGGGCCCAGTTCAGCAGTTCTTGCCCTGAAGGGCCCAGTTCAGCGGTTCTTGAGACGGCGGGGCCCAGTTCAGCGGTTCTTGAGACGGCGGCCGGTCTATGGCCAACTGCTAATTGCCTGGTGGTGCCCTCCTGGGCAGCGGGGATGGTGCTCCTTCACTGCCCACCTGGGCTGTGGGTGGTGGGGCCCTCCTGGCCAGCTGGGCTGGGTCCTCCCTGGGCAGCGGCTATGGGGGTGGTGGGCTCTCCCGGGGCAGCTGTGCCGGTTCCTCCCGGGGCAGCGGCTATGGGGGTTGTGAGCTCCTCCTGGGCAGCAGGCCTGCTGCCTGACCTCTCCGACTTGCTGCCCTTGCCCTCCTTAGTCGTGGGCCTGTGGCCCTTTCCTCCCTTTGGAGCTGTGGCTGGTGACTGTCTCTGGGTGGTGTCCGGGGGGGATGTAGAAGGCGAGCTCCTGCGGCGACCCTTCCGCCTTCTGCTCCTCTTCCCAGGGGGTGGGCTGGCTGTCCCCTTGCTGCTGGGCGAAGATCCAGACATGCGTGCTGGCGGGCTCCAATACCCCTGCACCCTTGTCAAGGGGGCTGCAGGGCTGGTGGTGGCTGAGGTGCTCTTCTTACCCCGACGAGAAGGAGGGGGGGGCTCAGGGTCAGGAAAGAAGTTAGTAGTGGCGAGGAAGAGCTTCTTGGGACAATGGAGAGTGGTAGGTACAGTGGGAATGGGAGTGGAGGGAGAGGATGTGGTTGTAGGTGAGTCACGTTTGCTGTCTTTGGGTGCAGGTGCAGGAGGGATAGGCTGTCGTGAGGTGGATGGCTGTTGGGTGGGTGGGTGGCTGCGTTTGTGTGGTGTGGAAGAGGGGGTGACAGACACAGTGGGAGAGGACACAGGGGACGTGTAAATGGCAGTGGGGGTGGTGACTGCACGTGTGCGGACTGGAGTGGAGGGTGTGCTGGTGATGGAAACATTGGCTGATGGTGAGGTGAATGGAGGTGTGAGTGTAGACGTCACAGGGAGGGAGGAGGGAGACGAGGAGGTGGGGGTCACAGAGGTGGTAGTGACTGTTGGCATGTCTGCATCGGAATGTTGCGTGTGTGAATGTCTGCGTGATCTGTGGTGCTTATGTTTGGATGAGCTTCTCTTGGGTGTTGAGGTGTGTGCAGGCTGGTCTGATGGTGTGGGTGGGACAGGCAGAGGAACAGGAGACTGGGAGGAGGGAGTTAGTAGAGGCAGGCAGGAGACAGGGACAATGGCTGCCGTCAGTGCTGAGGCCAGAGCCTGGAACGATCGCTGATGGGCAGCCTGACCCGAATGAATGCCCTCCAGGTACGCATTGCTGCGATGAACCTCCCTCTCCACCCCCTGGATGGCATTCAAAAGGGTAGTCTGCCCAACAATGAGCGTTCGGAGGAGGTCAATGACCTCCTCACTGAGGGCAGCGGGGGTAACAGGGGCAGGGCCTGAGGTGCCTGGGGCGAAGGAGATGCCCGGCTTCCTGGCAGAGCGGGCACGGGGCGAACGCTGAGGGGCTGCTGGGAGGGCGGAGATGGTGCGCTGGGTGACGGCTGTACCTGTAATGGCGGGGGGCACGGATGGTGCCACCCCCGCAAGGGAGCCCCCTTCCGAGGACGTGTCCGTGTCGCTGCAGGGTCCAGTCGTCCCCGTCGTGGAGCTCCCCTCGCCCTCCGTCTCACTGGTCCAGTCTGACTCTGTGGCATGGCCCTCCTGGGCCATGTGAGATGCAGCTCCCTCCTGCCCCGATGCCACTTCTCCTCCGCCTGATGATGCTGATGCACACAAGCACAGAAAGACAAACAAAAAGGGGGGGGGAGAGAGAAATAAAGGGATATTGAGTACATGGATCTCCGGTACAGTTAGCGGACATGACAGACACAGATGCCCCCTGCACTAAGTTGCGCACTTGGGGTACGCTACGCATTCCGTGGAACATGCCCTACACGCCTAAAGTTGACAACTGCACCCATGGATGACACGGCCCAGGGATGGCTGTACTGACAAACTACTGAGGGTGGTGGCTGGGGACACAGGGGCTTACGGGGGTGCCCAGCCTACAGATATCGCCCTGGCCTAGGGGGACCCCCAGCCCTCCTCCCCCACCCAGACACCTCCACTGCGCGACAACAGAGTAGATAATGCTTGTACTCACCCCCTTGTGTCTGCTGTGCTGCCCTCACGCGCCCATCCAATTCAGGGTAGGCCACCGCCAGGATCCGGAACATCAGGGGGCTCAGTTGACGGCAGGCACCCCGCCTACGTTGGGAGGCCATCCCCAGCAGAGACTCGGCGGTCTTCTTGGTCCCGCGGCGGATGTCCTCCCACCTCTTGCGGCAGTGGGTGCCCCGTCGATGGTGGACCCCCAGGGCCCGGACTTCCTTGGCGATGGCACGCCAAATCCCGATCTTCTCATGGGCGCGGACCTATGTGACACGTACAGGGAGGGAGAAATACCACGTTCAAGTTTCTCAGCATTTTCCTTTCCAGTGGCCCAACGCACCCCATCCCCGCCAGGCCCCCCGCCATGCCCAACATGCCCCCCATCCCCGCCATGCCCCCCGCCATGCCCAACATGCCCCCCATCCCCGCCAGGCCCCCCGCCATGCCCCCCGCCATGCCCAACATGCCCCCCATCCCCGCCAGGCCCCCCGCCAGGCCCCCCGCCAGCCCCAACATGCCCCCCATCCCCGCCATGCCCCCCGCCATGCCCAACATGCCCCCCATCCCCGCCAGGCCCCCCGCCATGCCCCCCGCCAGGCCCAACATGCCCCCCATCCCCGCCAGGCCCCCCGCCAGGCCCAACATGCCCCCCATCCCCGCCAGGCCCCCCGCCAGGCCCAACATGCCCCCCATCCCCGCCAGGCCCCCCGCCATGCCCCCCGCCATGCCCAACATGCCCCCCATCCCCGCCATGCCCCCCGCCATGCCCAACATGCCCCCCATCCCCGCCAGGCCCCCCGCCATGCCCCCCGCCATGCCCAACATGCCCCCAATCCCCGCCAGGCCCCCCGCCATGCCCCCCCGCCATGCCCAACATGCCCCCCATCCCCGCCAGGCCCCCCGCCAGGCCCCCCGCCAGCCCCAACATGCCCCCCATCCCCGCCATGCCCAACATGCCCCCCATCCCCGCCAGGCCCCCCGCCATGCCCCCCGCCAGGCCCAACATGCCCCCCATCCCCGCCAGGCCCCCCGCCAGGCCCAACATGCCCCCCATCCCCGCCAGGCCCCCCGCCATGCCCCCCGCCATGCCCAACATGCCCCCCATCCCCGCCATGCCCCCCGCCATGCCCAACATGCCCCCCATCCCCGCCAGGCCCCCCGCCATGCCCCCCCGCCATGCCCAACATGCCCCCCATCCCCGCCAGGCCCCCCGCCAGGCCCCCGCCAGGCCCAACATGCCCCCCATCCCCGCCAGGCCCCCCGCCATGCCCCCCGCCATGCCCAACATGCCCCCCATCCCCGCCATGCCCCCCGCCATGCCCAACATGCCCCCCATCCCCGCCAGGCCCCCCGCCATGCCCCCCCGCCAGGCCCAACATGCCCCCCATCCCCGCCAGGCCCCCCGCCATGCCCCCCCGCCATGCCCAACATGCCCCCCATCCCCGCCAGGCCCCCCGCCAGGCCCCCCGCCAGCCCCAACATGCCCCCCATCCCCGCCAGGCCCCCAAGCCAGCCAGTGGCCCCAAATCCATATTGAATTAAACTCACTTGTTGGTCTGGAGGACCGTAGAGTAGCGCATACTGGGGGAGGACCCCATCCACAAGTTTCTCCAACTCCTCTCCAGTGAAGGCAGGGGCCCTTTCCCCAGTCGCAGCAGCCATTGTCCCTTCCAGACCGAGGTCACAGCAACACTTGCAGTATAGGTCCTCTCCTGTGAAAGTTCAAGTCGCAAGTGGATAAGTAGATAGAAAATGGCGGTCACGTCCGCGGCGGTGCGTACCGCGGCGGTGCGTCCCGCCACCGCCGGCGCCCTTCGCCATTGGCTCCTGAAACCCATAGGCTTCAATGTTAACCAATGCGGCTTCGCGCCGCGGTCTTCGCCCGCCGCCCGCCGCGGTGTGCCACGCCAGCGCATTGACCTCACATCCCATTGTCACACTTCACAGGTCAGGCAGCCGCCATTTCCAGGGCCCACATGGCTCAATTTCAACTGCGTCACACAGGCCTAGGCCTTGCATAGCCACTCAGACACGCCATTCACTGCATAGAGAATCGTATACTGTGCTAGCTGTGAGTACGTACCTGTGGGTTGCTTGACTGTGTGCTCCATGTTGTCCTTCCTAGGCACCGTCCGCTGGGTTGGGCGAGGAGACGGATGAATCCTCCCGTGTACCGACCGCTGGTGGACCTGTCGACAATGGAAGAACGCCACATTATCCTGACCTACCGTCTTAACCGTGCCACTATCCATGAACTGTGTGCCCAGCTGGAGCCCGACCTGATGTCCCCCATCCGCCAACCCACAGGGATTCCCCCTCTGGTGCAGGTCAGGTCAGTACTCCATTTCTTGGCAAGTGGGTCATTTCAGACAACCGTGGGAATTGCTTCCGGGATGTCTCAGCCCATGTTTTCGAAGGTGTTATCCAGAGTGTTGTCTGCCCTGATGAAATCCGTGAGGAACTACATCATTTTCCCTGAGGTGGGCGAATTGGCTACAGTGAAGGGTGATTTCTACGCCCTTGGACATATTCCCAACGTAATTGGTGCCATTGATGGGACCCATGTGGCTTTGGTTCCCCCAAGAGACAGGGAGCAGGTGAACAGGAACAGAAAAAATTACCATTCAATGAACATCCAGGTGGTGTGTTTGGCTGACCAGTACATCTCGCATGTAAATGCCAAATTCCCAGGGTCAGTGCATGACGCCTACATCCTCAGGAATAGCAGCATCCCTTACGTGATGGAACAGCTACAGAGACACCGTGTATGGCTAGTGGGGGACTCTGGGTACCCCAACCTGTCGTGGCTACTGACCCCAGTAAGGAATCCCCGGACCAGGGCAGAGGAACGGTACAATGAGGCCCATGGGCGTACTAGGAGGGTGATCGAACGCACCTTTGGCCTCCTAAAGGCCAGGTTTCGCTGCCTGCATATGACAGGTGGATCCCTAATGTACTCACCTAAGAAGGTGTGTCACATCATCGTGGCCTGCTGCATGCTTCACAACCTGGCTTTGCGCCGCCAGGTGCCTTTCCTGCAGGAGGATGGTCGAGACGGTGGTGTTGTGGCAGCGGTGGAACCTGAGGAGAGTGATGAGGAGGAAGACGACGGGGCTGAAACAGACAACAGGGACAGAATCATTGAACAGTACTTCCAATAGGACACAGGTAACATTTCAAAGATAATTTAGTAAATGTTAACTACTCTCCAGCATCTCTGCTGCCTGTCTATTTGCCCCAGTGTATGATGACTGAGTTTTGGCTTTTCCCTCCCTATTTCAGATCTGGGGTCCCCACTACGAGTCCTGTGCTTCGTTTCCCCATGGACTACAGCTTTGTGGCAGCTGTTTGTTGACTTCACCATGTACAAGGACATATTTGCACTGTCATGTCAATTACAATCTATTGAAATCACAGCCAGACTCCTGATATTTTGGTGCAAAATAGGTGTTTATTGAAGTGCTCAAAATGGGATGGGTGGTTTCAAGTGGGTGGGGGCTATGGTGAAGGAATGTCCATGGCAGAGTCCAGAGTAACAGTCACACAGGTGCATTGTCCAGAGGCCTGTGGAGAGATGGAGCATGGGCAGTTCAAGGATGGACAGGGTGACAATGTGGGACAGTGGGATGACATCAGGTGGTATCCTTTGCTGGCGGGGGTCTTGACATCCTACTCTGTCTTCTTGCGAGATCTCAGGGCCCTCTTGCGGGGTGGTTCTTCTCCTGCAGGAGGTGGGGGTCTGGTGGGCTGCTGCTGTGCGGGGGCCTCCTGTCCACTAGCGCCGGCGGAGGTGGTTGGCTGTTCTTGGTCCAGGCTAGTGGCAGGGGCCCTTGGGTGTTGTTCAACGCCCTGTTGTTGACGAGGTCCTGCAGCAGCCCTACCATGGTAACCAGGGTGGTCTTGATGGCTCTGATGTCCTCCCTGTACCCCCGATAGTGTACATCCTGCAGCACCTGGATCTCCTGGAACCGGGCCAGTACCGTCGCCATCGTCTCCTGGGAGCGGTTGTATGCTCCCATGATGGTGGTGAGGACCTCGTGGAGAGTGGGTTCCCTGGGCCTCTCCTCCCCCCCTGTCGCACAGCTGCCCTCCGAGTTCCCCTGTTTCCCTGGGCCTCTGCCCCCTGGCCGGTGTGCCCACTACCACTGCCCCCAGGTCCCTGTTGTTGTTGGGGTGGTGGGTTATCCTGGGTGCCCTGTAGTGGTAGACACACCGCAGATTGACGCGCCCTGGAGACAGAGGCATGGGCCCGCTGGGTGGGAGCTGTGCTGGTGTTCCCAGAGGGGTTTGGGTCTGTAGTGGCCTGGGCCTGTGTGAGGGGAACCGACTGTCCAGAGGTCCCCGATGGTCCAGGCTGGTCATCGGTGTCCAGGTCGACAGAGCTGCTGTCATCGCTGACGGCCTCTTGGGTGGGGGGTGTGGAGAATTCTGGCCCCTCCGCCGCGGTGTGTTGACGGTCGGGTCCTGCTGGGGTATAGAGGTATGGTTATAGTTTCAATGTGTCGCATATGGGTGTATCTGTGGGTTCTCGTGTCCCCAAGTGCTGGCATTCGTGTGTGGGGGCTTTGGTGAGGGTGGCTTGTGGGGGGGATGTGTATATGCATTGGGCATGCTTTGGTGATGGGTGTCCATGCTTAGTGGACGCATGCAGGCCTAGGTTTTGGGATGTGTGGGTTGTGATGGTGAGACATTGGCGGGGAATAGGTGTGCTGGGGGTGGGGGTGAGGATGGTGGTGGGGGTGAGGATGGTGGTGGGGGTGGGGGTGAGGGTGGGGTTCGAGGATGGGGGTGAGGGTGGGGTTCGAGGATGGGGGTGAGGGTTGGGGTATGATTTGGCATGCAGGTGGGGGGGAAGCAGTATTGAAGCTTCAACTTACCAGTATCCATTCCTCCGCCGACTCCTGCGAGGCCGTCAGGATGCAGGATGTTCAAGACTTCCTCCTCCCATGATGTGAATTGTGGGGGTTGAGGTGGGGGTCCTCCGCCAGTCTTCTGCACGGCGATGTTGTGCCTTGATACCATGGAACGCACCTTCCCCCGTAGGTCGTTCCATCGCTTCCTGATGTCTTCCCGATTTCTGGGGTGCTGTCCCACTGCGTTCACCCTGTCGACAATCCTCTGCCATAGCTCCGTCCTCCGGGCAATGCTGGTGTATTGTATCTGTGTGCCGAACAGCTGGGGCTCTACCCGAACGATTTCCTCCACCATGACCCTGAGTTCTTCGTCTGTGAAGCGGGGTTGTCTTTGGGGTGCCATGGGGTGGTGTGTATGATGTGTGGGGTGGAGTATGTGTATTTAAGTGAGTTGAGTGTGGTGGTGTGTGTTGTTTTGTGTGTGGTTAGTGTGTGGGTGATGGTGTTGAGTGGCTGTGGCTGTTATTTTTTGGATGCTGGTGTCTCGCTCTTGCCTTCTTGACGAATTTTTTAGCGTAGGGGTTTGTGGGTGATGTGGGTGTGTGTTTTATATTGTATTGTGTGTGTGGGAGTGGTGTGTGTATGTGTATCAGGTGTGTGGGATTCAAATCGTCCAATGTGGCTGAGTTTTGTTCGTTTGTGTGTATTCTGACCGCGGCGGTGTGTCCCGCCAATGGAATACCGCGTTTGAATGACCGCCGCGTGGATTCGTGGGTCGTAATGGATGGGCGTATTTCTGTTGGCGTGGCGGTGGAGGTTTGGTCACCTCCACCTTTCCGCCGACCGCTGGTCTGGCGGTCTGTTGTGGCGGTCGGATTTTCGGAGGTTTGCCTTCTGCGGGTCAGAATGACCGTGGCGGGTTTCCGCGACCGCGGCGGGATTATGGAGGATTTCTGACCGGCGGTAGGCGCCTTTTACCGCCGAGGTCAGAATGACCCCCACAGTGTGTAAAGCATTCAAATATCACACAAAACAGTAATTAAATAAAAAACAGGAAACAGTTTAAAAATCCAAAACCAATTTATAAAAATAGTTTATATTTTTATCTTTAAAATGACACAAAAATGAATAAAATCGGATAAAGGGAACCGGAGATATGAATTTTTAAAGAATTATTATTTTTCTAGCGCTTAGAAATAAAAAACGCCAATCGGGTCATCTGGTTGCACCTCGACCGGGGCAAAGTCAAAGTTTCAGGCCGACCGCGATGGAGCCCTGCTCGGCTACAGGTCGCGGGAGGCCTCGGTTAAAAAGTTACCTTCTGACTTAGGGGGTCATTCTGACCTTGGCGGTCCATGACCGCCATGGCGGAGTGCGGCGGTAGCACCGCCAACAGGCTGGCGGTGCTTCCTGGGCGATTCTGACCGCGGCGGTAAAGCCGCGGTCGGAAAAGGGAAGCCGGCGGTTTCCCGCCGGTTTCCCGCTGGCCCAGGGAACCCGCCATGGCGGCGCTGCTTGCAGCACCGCCATGGGGATTCCGAGCGCCTTCCCGCCAGCCTGTTTCTGGCGGTGTCCACCGCCGGAACCAGGATGGCGGGAACGGGTGCCGTGGGGCCCCTGGGGGCCCCTGCACTGCCCATGCCACTGGCATGGGCAGTGCAGGGGCCCCCTAACAGGGCCCCACAAAGATTTTCACGGTCTGCTTAGCAGACAGTGAAAATCGCGACGGGTGCCACTGCACCCGTCGCACCCCTTCAACTCCGCCGGCTCCATTCCGAGCCGGCTACATTGTTGAAGGGGCTGTCCCGCTGGGCCGGGCGGCGGACTTCTGGCGGTCGGCCGCCGGCCGCGCGGGAAAGCCGGAATGGCCGCCGCGGTCTTTCGGCGGGAACCGCTTGGCGGGCGGCGACCACCGACCGCCGTGGTCAGAATGACCCCCTTAGTCTTTATTTTGAAGATTTTCTTCAGCGGGACGAACCTGCCAGTCCAATCCGACCTCCTGGAGCCCTTCTCCGGATACGCGATGCTGGATTCCTCGGTGGAGATTTTTACCTTCGGACTTAGTCGTTTTTTCGAGGTGAAAATCCTTTACCGGGGTAAACCTGGATCTTGATCCGACGTCCATGGAGCCCTTCTCGGATACGATGGCTGGAAGGTCCCGGTCAACTTTTTACCTTCGGACTTAGGGGATCATTCTGACTCTGGCGGTCACCGACCACGGGAGCACCGCCAACAGGCTGGCGGTGCTCCCGAGGGCATTCTGACCGCGGCGGTTCAGCCGCGGCCAGAAAGGGTAAACCGGCGGTCTCCCGCCGGTTTACCACTGCCCTTGTGAATCCTCCATGGCTGCGGAGCGCGCTCCGCAGCCATGGGGATTCTGACACCCCCTACCGCCATCCTGTTCCTGGCGGGTCTCCCGCCAGGAACAGGATGGCGGTAGGGGGTGCCGCGGGGCCCCTGGGGGCCCCTGCAGTGCCCATGCCAATGGCATGGGCACTGCAGGGGCCCCCGTAAGAGGGCCCCGCAAAGTATTTCAGTGTCTGCTAAGCAGACACTGAAATACGCGACGGGTGCAACTGCACCCGTCGCACCCCTGCAACTACGCCAGCTCAATTCTGAGCCGGCGTCCTCGTTGCAGGGGCATTTCCTGTGGGCCGGCGGGCGCTCTTTTGGAGAGCGCCCGCCGGCCCAGAGGAAATGTCTGAATGGCCGCCGCGGTCTTTTGACCGCGGTGCGGTCATTCAGCGGCGGTACCTTGGCGGACGGCCTCTGCCGTCCGCCAAGGTCAAAATGACCCCCTTAGTCTCTTTTTCTGAGATTTTTCTTTACCGGGACGAACCACCAAATCAGGCTGGGTCGCGGTTGAGGCAAGCCGGCTAGAATTGCCGCGGTGGGTCGGTCCCTTTATGGAGCTTTTTTACAAAAATTCTCAAATCTTCTCCAAACTTCTGGGGCTTCACCCAGATGTCCTTTTAAGGTTCTTTTGGGGTCTACAGCTCACCCCAAGGGTCCAGAAGTTCTGTGATGGTCCTTGGGGGGTGCGGACTACAACTCCCAGAATGCTCCTGGCGCAAACTCCTTTTTGGCCACTGGACAGTGGTCAGCTGGTCACTTTCTTCAGGAGTTGGTGCAGGGGACTCTGGATAGCAATTTTTCACCTGTAGCAAACAGGGAGTCCCTCCTTGAACCAGTTGAAGCCAGGCAAAGTCTTTCTTGTGGTGAAGCCCAAGTGTGCAGCTGGTGCAGTCCTTCTGAGTGCAGGTTCCAGGTGCAGGCCAGGGGTCCAGCAGGGCAGTCCTTCTTCTCCTTTAGTTCTTTCTTGTTGAAATCTGGTGGGGATCTGAGGTGTGGGTGCAGGTCTGCAAGTTTTATCCTTGCTCCTGGGTGAAAAGCAGGGGGGTCCTGGTTCTCCAATCAGGTACAGGGTCGTCCCCCTGTGATGACCACTTCCTGGGAAGTGTGGCAAAAATCCATCCCAGAAGGCAACATTCTCTAAAGATCCATCATGGCTGAATCTGATTTTTGGAGGTTACATCTGGCTGAGCCCACCCACTGGTGTGGCTAAAAATCATAAACACACCCCTCTCCTGCCCTCTCCTAATCTAATCAAGGGGGCACCTAGTTGTCTGGGGTTGCAGGATGTGGGGGTGTTGCTGGGTGCTCCACATGTCCTTCTCTGCCTTTGAAGACCAGTTTGGCAGCCCTCCCCCTTCCTGCCTCACCATCTGCTGAGGGGAGATTCTCTCCCACAGGCACATTCCTTTGTGTGAAGCCAGGCCACTTCACACCTCATCAAGGCAGCTTGGCTAAGCTGCTGCAGGCTGGCCAATCAGAGCACAGCAGCAAAAACAATGCAGGGCTGAAATTGGCAACTTTTTAGGTAAAGTCTAAAACTTTTTACCTGAACAAGTTATATTAAATCCCACAACTGGAAGTTGTGGGATTTATTACAACAATTAATTTGATACCAAATTCTTGGTATGCAACATTTAAGGAGACTTTAAAATTTAAAATAAAGTCTCCCCATTCTAGCCTATGAAGGCCATTTACTTCAATGAGGGAAAAACGAATGTGGCTGTTTTTACCTCACCAGGGCTTATAAATCTATTTTTATAAAGTCCCTGCTTATAGTTACATGGCACCCAGCCCTAGGGGCACATAGGGCACACCTTAGGGGTGACTTATATGTAAAAATAAGGTAGTTTAAGACTTTGGAACTACTTTTAATTCCAAAGTCGAATTTGCATATAACTTTAATTTAAAAGCAGCCAGCAAGGCAGGCCTGTCTTTAAAATGACACTGGGCACCTCAGCAGTGCACCTATGTGTGCACCACCTATGCTGTGGTCCCTAAACCTACATGCCCTACCATATACTAGGGACTTATAGGTAGGTTAACTTAGCCAATTATAATTAGCCTAATTTGCATATCCATTTTATACAGAGCACAGGCCCTGGGACTGGTTAGCAGTACCCAGGGCACCATCAGAGTCAGGAAAACACCAGCAAAAAGTGGAAAATGGGGGCAAAAAGTTAGGGGGCCTCTGCAATCAGCCCTGTTTTCTCACACAGAGTTTGGGTGCAATGATGTCGCTGGCTTTGTTGAAGATGTGGTGAGGGCAGGGGTCGGTGGTGCTCCTGAGTGGATGGTTGCCATGATGTTGCGGTCCCTGTGTCGGTGATGGTGTTCCAGCGGAGGAGGGTGGGAGGGCGTGGTGATGCTTCGTTCGACGGGCTGGTGGTGAGTGTCATGGGGGGCCCTGGGTGGTGAAGCTGTTGTAAATGACTGCAATCTTGCGATGAAAGTAGTTGCCGAGGTTTTCGCAGAGTTCTTTCGACGAAGGATGTCGGTGGAGTTGGAGTTGGGGTTGGTGAACTCTTTGATGACGGTGAAAAGTTCCTAGCTGTTGTGGATGTTTTTATTGATGCATTGTTGCAGGGTGAGTTTTTTGGTGGTCCTAATGAGCTGTTGGTGATGTTTGATGGTGTTTTTGAAGGTTTCGTGATTTGCGGGGGTCTTGTTGGTGTGTCATTTCCTCTCTAGATGTCTGCAGACCTGCTTCGATTCTTTGTGCGCGGGGGTGAACCAGTTTGCTTTCTTGGCCGTGCTTCTGTAATGGGGTGTCTTGAGGGGGACGAGGGTGTTGGCACAGTCGGTGATCCGTTTGTGGAGGCTGTGTGCTGCAGTGTTGACGTCGTTGTTGGCTTGGGGGGGTGTTGCATTGAAGCTGGTGGTGACCTCGGCTTCAGTTACCTTGTTCCAATTTCTGTTGGAAAGCTGGGGAGCGTGGTGGGGACCGATGGGTTTGTTGAAGTGAATACAGCGGTGGTTGGTCCATTGGAATTCAGTGGTGTGGCTGACGGAGACGTGATTGCTGGCGGAGAAAATGAGGTCCAGTGTGTGATGGCCGAGTGAGTGGGTGCGGTGACGAGTTGCTTGAGTCCGAGATTGGCGAGGTTTCCGATCAGGGTGGTGGAGCTGTCGTTAGGATTTTCCAGGTGGAAGTTTAGGTCCCCCAGTAGGATGTAGTCCTTGGGTGTAAGAGTGTGTGTGGTAGCTAGGCTAGCTATAGTGTTGCAGAATGGGGGATGGGGGTCTGGCAGCCTATAGATAAGGGTGCCCCGCAGAGTGGTGTTAGGGTTGGTTCCAATCTGGAAGTGGAGGACTTCCATGTTGGTTGTGGAGTCCTCGGTGCTGGTGTATAGGTGTAGGGACTCTTTGTGGATGATGGTGATGCCTCCCCTGGGGCGGTTCGTGTGGTCTTTGTGGATGATCTTGTAGCCGTCTGGGATCCCGTCTGGGATGGCGATGGCGATGTCTGGAGCCGAGGAGGGGTTAAGCCATGTTTCTGTGAGGAAGGTGACGTCTGGGGATGTGGTGTCGATGAGGTTCCAGAGTTTGATGGCATGCCTGTGGATGGAGTGAGTGTTGATCAAACCATAGATCTAAATGTGATGGTCGGGACACCGTCAGCTTGACGTATTACTTGGGACCATGGTGGGATGGCGGTATTACTATCAAGATTTGAATCAGGCCCTAAGTCTTCATCTTTGGTTTCAATTGAAACATCATCCAGCGGGCAATAAATCACACATTTTATTTTACAGGACAAGTCTCTACCTTTTACAGAACTTGAATTACGCAAAATGAACTGACATCAGATATCTGCTGTAACCTGGTAAGCAAGTTGTTTATTACTGGCCCCTGCACCTTGGACTTAACTTCCCAGTGTAGGTTTGTGACTTCCACAGAACAAAGTGTGGAGAGGGTAACCCCCATATTGATTAACAATGAAACAGGCTGGTCATTGATCTCAGCATCAATGTAGAGACCACTTTGGTCTACCTGTAGGACTGCTCCAAGTAAGCAATCCTATACCCCTCTCAGGCACAGTCATTGTGAATTATTCCCTGAAGAAAACTGAAAGAAATAATTAGTCCTAATCAATAGATTCTATTGCTACCCTGAACTATAAAGCATTTTGTTTCTAATATTTTGCTGCAATACTGGGGCTGAAGGCAATGTCATGCAAAATTGTTTCTGATTATGCATACTGTGCATAAAAATCTGTTGCTCCTGGAAGCATTGGCAGTGTGTCTTTCTGCATCTGGGCAACAAATTCACTCTGAATCCTATCTAGAATTTGTCTACATTCCCGTTTCCAGTGCCCAATCTTACCACAGAAAAGGTGAGTAGTGTTCCTCTTCAACATTTCCACATTTGTATTTGTTTTCAATATCAACATTTGAATAGTCATATTTGTATCCAATATTTGTATTTGTAGCCAATATTGATCATTATCCCTCTTACATGACCTTGCACCTGCATTGACTCCTTTTCCATTCTCACACCTTGCTTTCGAGACATTCGCTTCACTCCAGCATTTCCCGATTCCGCATAATCCATATCTGAACCCATCAACGGATTTCAGGCACTCCCCTTAAATTACTTTGCTTGGGCACCCATCAGTTTCTCCTTAATCTTCTACTGCTCTATTGCCTTACTGTAAACCAAACACTACTGTACTTGTAAATCCTCAGAATCTCATCTATACTCTTTGTCTGACAGCACATTTCACTCTGTTGGATGTGATTCCTAAGCTCAAGATGCAAACCCATAACAAAGGCAGAAATTAAACCACTAACACTATCTTTCTCAGGATCGTCAACTCCGCTATGCTATTTGAAAATCTGCATGAGTCTCCCATAATAAGCATGCACTGACTCTCAGCTCTTGTGAAGTTCTCAAAATCTGTGCTCAAATAATATCCTTTTCACGCACATTCTTTTTCAAATGCTTAATCATCTGTCTATACTTGTTAGCCAACTTTTCAGAAGGAGCATTATTAGGTGTAACCCAAGCTGATTCTTCAGTTGGACAGGCAACAGCAACTTTACATTCAGACCATAAGTCACTAGGAAGTACAATTTCAATCAACAAATTCAAATTAGTTCACAGCATTTGTGAAATTGTAATCAAATGATGAACTTCCTGGTAAAACCTTTCAGGCTCCTCTCGCAATTTTGGAAAATTTGTAGTAAAGGAATAAAGATCAGCTCTTGTCCAATTCCCTCTATGTACCTCTCTTAATAGAAATTCTAGAAAGGTCCCTGCTTCTGAATCACTAACAAATCCCCTCACATTTCTCTGTGCCTTTGTTTTTACTTGATGTCTCGTCCTTTCCCATGTCTTTAAATCACTTAATTCCCTTGTGTTTTCAATCTAATCCTTAATGTGAGTTCTTACAGTCATCAAACCAAATTTCTTTATTTCATCATGAGTCAAATCCATTTTGTAATTCTTTTTCATATTTTCCATTTTGCCGATATCAAGTTCACATTCATCAGCCAACGCCACCAATTTAATATGTGCTTTGTTTGCACATCTGGCTGCTTCTTTGATCAAGTACCACATTACCTCAATATTGCATGACAACAATCTATTTAAATCAATTGACCTTGCTACCATTTCTCACAATTAAATATTTAAAAGTCGAGCATTAATAATTTTCTCCTTAGAAAGCTCCTCTACCACAACTATATTAACATGTGAATCAATTCTTATACTTGACAATGCTGTCATTGCGATTTCAGGTGAGACACTGGCTATTGTGCTCACAATCACAGCTGTAGGTGGACTCAGTACTTGTACCACTGTACTGCCTCTTGCTGCACCCAGACCTGATACTCCATACAGAGTAGGACTAGTTCCTATTTGCCCTATCGATATATGGAGGAGGTCTAGAATTCAAAAGATCATTTGGAAAAGTATCCTCCTCATCTGAATCATGATTCTGTTTTTCTCCCTCTTGGGACTTCTTTGTGTCCTCTGTCTTCTTGATTATTGCAGGAAAACGTTCACCCCTCCATTATATCCTTCCTCCAGCACTTCTCCTGTACATCCCATTTATTTTCTAACCATTGTCCAAACAATCGCTTCATCTTCTTTGTCATATTCTTTTTTCTCTTTATCAGTAACAATCCTATCCAATTTGTTTATTTCCTCAAACAGTGTTGGTCTACGTATCAGCTTCTGTCATTCATAGTTTGTCTCAAGAAGTCTAGCTTTCTAATGTTAAAGGTACCTTCTATAGGAAACTGTAAATTCTTATCAGAAGCAATATATTCAAGCAATTACGAAATCCAGGTACACATATAAAATTCAATGTCCAACATCATTTAGTATACAGACATTCCCTCGCCAGGTAATTTCTGACCTGACCTTCCGTAGAAGATGCAACTAGAACTTTAGGCTTTTTCAACACAGCACCCGTTATTTTGCTTGAAAACAATATAAAAATGATACAAAACAAACAAGCAAGCAACAACCTATCCCAGTGGGGCTCTGTCAAATGCCAACCTGTCACAGCACTGCTCTGTCAGCAACCAACCGACAGCACTGTTTTGTGGTTATGTCTCACCAATCCCAGCATGGCTTCCTAGATGACTACCCAATCACAGCACAACTTCTCTGCAAGTGAGGAAAGCAATTACAAATCCTTTTCTCAATGAACTTACTCAAAATAAATTAAGTAGACCTCGGCTGCTCTTCATGAAATAGGAAGAAATAGCCTCTGTCCATCTTTTCATCAGTGAGATATCAAGGGAGGGAACCTCCCATTCCTCATTCTCCTCCCCAGTAAGACTGTGACTATATTATTAACCTGTAAAGTTACTCCAAGAGGCAGTTGGCAGTTGGTGGCCCGCTCCCCAGAGAGGACATCTAGACAGAGACTCCCTCACTATGGGTAAGCGTAAAGCCATGGAACAGCTCCAATGGAAATGGAGGAAGCTCAAAGACTGTCCCTTTTGGGGGTGTTTTGAAGCCTACATCTAGTGTAATGCTGCTAGACATTGACACTTTTATTGAAGCGGTTGAGAGTCTAAGAGTGTGGAAGCTGATAAGTGATTTAAGGATGAGCCAAAAGGCTTTCCTATTCTACTAGGGACACAGCCCATTTCTGATTTTGCTGCTTATTGGAATGTAAAATATTTTCTGATTTTTACTCAGTATAACACTACATCTGTAAGGCTTAATGGCATTGACTCGGTATCACTTATTTTAAATTTTGTAATAAAAAAACTTTAACTTTTCATTGACCTAGAACTCTTATTGAGTGGACCCCATCATTCAACAGGCTGTTTTACTCTGCCTATTTGATGTTTGGGGAGGTGCCTTAACGTGGGCCACATTACCTCATGAAATTGAGGTTTAAAACAATCTCCAATCCAACAAAAAGTGGGCAGGATAGATGAAGGAAATTTTGGGGTGTCTAAATCTTGGGATGTAATTTTTGCTCCTACAAATCTTTGGTAGCAAACAGGGCCGGCTTTAGCGCTGGTGGCACCATGTGTGATGGTCGTTTTTGGCACCCATGACCACCTCCTCGGATTCTCTCACTGCCACCCAGCAAATGTGCCCCTCATCTCTCCATACCCCCCCTTTCACATATTCATTTGTTTTTAAAGGCTGGCTTTTCTAATCCACTCAGCTATCCACAAACAATATAGTTCTGTTCTTTGCAGCAGGCATATTAACCCTCTTCATATCAATCGTCTATGCTACTTTATAGCGAGTCAAATCTGCCACTAGACAAAACTCCCATCCCTCTCCCTGGTAGGAACATTAATCACAAGAGGTGTCTTGATATTTTAATTGCTTCCTGAAGGCTGGACGCACAAGTAACTTTTCAGGAGGGGCTTTTAAATCGCAAGCTTCTAAGTTGTTGCTAAACTCAGTACCCCCCTGAGGTCACCACCCGGTGAGGTCGCACCACTCACACTACCCTGAAGCCAGCCCTGGTAGCAAAGGATGGCTACAGGTTCAAATACACCTCATTTTGCTGAGGACCTCTTGCTGTCTTCTATTGTTCTCTATCCCCTATAGCTGTCTTTCCTAGTTTATTCTTTTTTCCCAGTCCATAGAAATAGTGGGTTTTTCAGTGTGAATTATCCAGACGATTTTGCTGCAAGTACTGTTCCTGAATGACGTGGAGCATAAGTATGAACCGTGCGGAATAAATTTGATGTTTGAAAGCGATTCTGGAGTGTATATTGCATATTGTTGAGTTCCGGTGTTGTAAAATGAATTGTTAAGTTACGTGCAAAGTGTCATGTTTCGGCACAGAAATGTGGCATACCTGAAACACTTTAATAAATAACGTTCTTCACATCTTATTAATTTTGTTTAAAAGGCACTTACACTGTCAGGCTGTACATATAGAATCATGTGTCAAAATGCATATTTCACCTTGTTAATGCAACACAAAAATATAACCCTTTTAAACAACTCTACGACATCAAGTGATTGACTGCTCCCATGAGGAGCAGAGTCCATACTGATCTGAATAAGGTGGGTCTCTATCTGGCACAGTGGATGAAAAATGATGGGTTAGAATGCTATACAGAGTGCTAATGAACTAGACTTTTTGCAAGCAATCCTCCCATCAACTTTGTGTGGTCGATACTTTAAGGGATAGTCAGGTGGTGGAAGTATTATCAGCTAAACAGAAAAGTCTCAAATTAGAAAAATATTCCAGTCATGTTTCCTTATATGTCAAAAATCCATAACTGAAGGTTTATAACATTGCCCTTCAGGACACTTCAATTGTTGATGTCTGTGAAAGCATCAAACAGCAAGTTATACAAGCGATGACTGGGCGCACATTCTAGTCGGCTAGTCTTGTTAAACAATGTTAAACAATGTTAAGCACGTGTTGGAATGAAAGATGAGAGCCCAATAGTAGACAAGAAAAAGAAAACACCAGGTGAAGATGGAACTACAGAGTAACAGGAAAGGATGGTGATTACTTTGATGGTTCAAGAACACGTGCACCGCTTATGATCGTGGTGGACGAGTATTTGAAAAAACATAGACCCTACTGTATATTATGAGAGTATTTTAAGTCACCAATGAGTTCCAGGGTATTAGGCATGAGCGAGGCACAATGCAGAGCTATTATGTGAAGTTACCGCACTCTGATGTGCAGTCAAATCTTCCCTATGTCTGGTGCAGGCTTTCCTCATTTTTCTACACAAACACGTGTCGCACTGATTCATGAGGCATTCTTGTTGGAGATATGATATGATGGCGAAACGTCTGGACAGCCATCTGTTGAAAATCTGCGGTAATTTGCAAATATATTCATTCTCCCCTTTCATGTTCTTACTTAGAAGAGGACTGTAATTGTTGGCTAATGAATCGCGAGTTTTCAGAGAGAGAAATATTTGCATGAAAGGATTTAGAAATGCAGCTCCCCTTTCTTGAGGGGGGTTTGGTTGCAGTTGCTGATATACTTTAGGACCTGGATAGACTAATCTAGCATGTAATAGCAGGAGGCATTATGGCTTCAGAAATCCACTCAGTATAAGATGGCGGCCAGGTATTATGGCATATGAGGCGGAACCGACCATGAAATATTTACCGAGGGATTACCCTCTCCACGCAGCCATTTTAAAAGACAAGTTTTGGGTCACAGCTATCACTTCTATCGACACCCTGTCCTGGGGCATGATCCACAATTATCATCACCCTCTCCCTCCTAGTGTCCAGGCGGACTCCTGATTTCGTGTATCCCTATGATTTAATTGTTCCTTGGACTAGTTGCTGTCACACCCTTAGAGTGTTTGACTTAGATTTCCCCGTCTTTTGGATTGTATTTGTGCCCCTGTGCGTTTTCTGCATTGGTATTAAATGCCTTAACTACTAGTTCATTTGCATGTCCATTCTTTCTTTTGCTTCCCTTTGAACTTCTTTCCAGCGCCCTTGTGTTCCCCCCAGTTACCCGGCAAAGAGCTTCAAGGCTTCCGTTAATTCTGTTCTCTGGCACCTGCAAGCATGGTCTTGTCTTCGTCTGTAGTGCGTTGTTTTACTGTTCTCCTCTGCAAGTCTCCCTGTTTTGTTCCTTCCCTTTCCAGGACTTTAACTGCTCGTCCGCACTAACCACTGCGCTCTGAAAAAATGCACTCTCCCTTTTAACATGACTAGTGATAGAGCGGAACACGGTAACAAATTTACCTACGTTTGGACGCTCTTTAGGCCGATGAATCTTTTGACTTAGTGGGAACTCTCTGTACTCATATATCGATCAATCACATCAAATCAATAATCAATAACGAACATATGCAACACCTTGAACAACATAACACTTTACAATCAATCCAGAATACATTTCGGCGAACCCTGACCTTTCAGTCAGGAATAACCACACCAGTTTATTGCAAAGTTAGTGAATTTATTTCCCTATATTAACAAAGCTAGCACGATGTAAATGTTTCTCAACACCAAATGATAAACATATATGAAAATAGCTGTCCATAACGTCGAAACAAATGTAATCTATGGAGCATTTGAATCACAAGGCATTCGATAATTGCAATGCAAATCACTAATACGATAATCTGTAATGAACTAATGGCATACATTTAGTCAGCATAACAAGATCTCAAATTGCATCGTGCGACAGATGGAAACCTCGTCTAACCTCAAATTAGCATCGGCATGTGGGACTTCATGCAAAAACAATTTAGCAACATTAATTTAGAAAACTCCTAGCTAGGGCTCTTACCAAAATCAGCAGTTGGTTACCTAAAAGAAACACAATGCAATTTTACAATTTCCTTTCATATTTACCAATTACGATCAGCATACAAGGAAGTCTTCGTCTCACAGGTACCGTTCTTCGGTCAGCATGGGTACTGTTACTCGATCATCATGGGACGGGACAAAGGGGCAGGGGTGGACAGGGCAAATGCCTCACGGTGGCAAGGTAAAACTACTACTTCATGCAAAGGGATCAAATCAAAGTTACAGTCTCTAGGGCAAGAATCATTAAAGTCTCTTTCTCCCGATTAGAGAAAGCATCAAAGTCTCTCAAAATGGCGTCTCAGCAAAGTGGGCCATAATAGCTACGAAGTCTGCAAAATGGCGGGTATCGAGCTGGTAATGGCTACCTTCTTCTCGTGCACCTGGTTTTTATAGACAACAGTTCAAGTCCTGTAGGGTCTCCATTGGTGGGTTCATAGGTTAGCTTCAAATTGACCAATCAAACACGACAGTTCTCAAGCTTTTACTTAAGCATACATTATCCTTGGAGATGGGTACGCAGGTCGCAACATTGTCTCCTAATTAGCTTACTCTCAGAGCCTCCATTGTCCGCACCTGCAAGTCGACCTTGAATTAAAGAGAAAATATGCCAGGCTGGCACCAACTTTAAGATAAGCATGTGAACAGTTTCTGTGGAAAAGTACAGCTTCAAGCTAAAATACACGTTTATTAGCACAGTGGAAAAATACGAGCATCTAAACCATGAGACCAGGCAACTAGGCCAAAGCCTCCGCTAAAGTAATGCTAAGCTAAAACATTTCAACCAAGCAAATCGTAGCACACGTTTATGATTATGTCGGATTAGTGCAATTCTAATTCACCACGTTATATAAAGCACGCGTATAAGTGATGGCAAACTACTCTGAGGGCACAATTTGTCCCCGTACAATCTTTATTAATTCGGTTAATGTCACACATGATTATTTCAGCACTACGTTTAAGCGTTAATAAATCAAAACCTTCATTTTCTGCTTCATCAATCCCTCCTCTGATGACTACTAGTCATCACACAAATTTAGCCCACAAATTTTATCCCATTAAAATTCTGTCAGTTCCCTTTTCCTTTTAGTTCCCCTAGTTTGCGCTTTGTATTCTTCTGCCATTCTTTTCATAATTTTCTCTTCTTTTCTTCTTTTAATTCTTTCCATTACCATTATTATTCCCCTTTTTATTCCCCAAATTCCAAATACATAAATTATTACTATTAATATTCCTTCTATTAATTTCAATAATATTCCATTCCAAATTCCCCCAATCCAATGTCCCACTGAAGCTATTCCTTTTCCAACCTTCTCCCACACTCCTGGTTCTTTCAGTTCTTTATAATCTGCACTTTCTTTTGTTAGATTAGCAAGCATAGTTTTAATCTTCACACTATTATCCGGTATATAGGTACAGCAGTGACGTGCACCAATCATTTTGCAAACGCCTCCATCCTTTGCTAAAAGAATGTCTAAAGCAAGCCTATTTTGAAGAGTCATATCTCTTTCCGCTGCAAGCTCAGCATCTATCAGGATTATAGCACCTGAAAACTTTGTCAGCATGTTATCCACTATAGTAGACAACTTTCGTATCTTGATGGATGCCCCCCATCCCCGCCAGGCCCCCCGCCATGCCCCCCCGCCATGCCCAACATGCCCCCCATCCCCGCCAGGCCCCCCGCCAGGCCCCCCGCCAGCCCCAACATGCCCCCCATCCCCGCCAGGCCCCCAAGCCAGCCAGTGGCCCCAAATCCATATTGAATTAAACTCACTTGTTGGTCTGGAGGACCGTAGAGTAGCGCATACTGGGGGAGGACCCCATCCACAAGTTTCTCCAACTCCTCTCCAGTGAAGGCAGGGGCCCTTTCCCCAGTCGCAGCAGCCATTGTCCCTTCCAGACCGAGGTCACAGCAACACTTGCAGTATAGGTCCTCTCCTGTGAAAGTTCAAGTCGCAAGTGGATAAGTAGATAGAAAATGGCGGTCACGTCCGCGGCGGTGCGTACCGCGGCGGTGCGTCCCGCCACCGCCGGCGCCCTTCGCCATTGGCTCCTGAAACCCATAGGCTTCAATGTTAACCAATGCGGCTTCGCGCCGCGGTCTTCGCCCGCCGCCCGCCGCGGTGTGCCACGCCAGCGCATTGACCTCACATCCCATTGTCACACTTCACAGGTCAGGCAGCCGCCATTTCCAGGGCCCACATGGCTCAATTTCAACTGCGTCACACAGGCCTAGGCCTTGCATAGCCACTCAGACACGCCATTCACTGCATAGAGAATCGTATACTGTGCTAGCTGTGAGTACGTACCTGTGGGTTGCTTGACTGTGTGCTCCATGTTGTCCTTCCTAGGCACCGTCCGCTGGGTTGGGCGAGGAGACGGATGAATCCTCCCGTGTACCGACCGCTGGTGGACCTGTCGACAATGGAAGAACGCCACATTATCCTGACCTACCGTCTTAACCGTGCCACTATCCATGAACTGTGTGCCCAGCTGGAGCCCGACCTGATGTCCCCCATCCGCCAACCCACAGGGATTCCCCCTCTGGTGCAGGTCAGGTCAGTACTCCATTTCTTGGCAAGTGGGTCATTTCAGACAACCGTGGGAATTGCTTCCGGGATGTCTCAGCCCATGTTTTCGAAGGTGTTATCCAGAGTGTTGTCTGCCCTGATGAAATCCGTGAGGAACTACATCATTTTCCCTGAGGTGGGCGAATTGGCTACAGTGAAGGGTGATTTCTACGCCCTTGGACATATTCCCAACGTAATTGGTGCCATTGATGGGACCCATGTGGCTTTGGTTCCCCCAAGAGACAGGGAGCAGGTGAACAGGAACAGAAAAAATTACCATTCAATGAACATCCAGGTGGTGTGTTTGGCTGACCAGTACATCTCGCATGTAAATGCCAAATTCCCAGGGTCAGTGCATGACGCCTACATCCTCAGGAATAGCAGCATCCCTTACGTGATGGAACAGCTACAGAGACACCGTGTATGGCTAGTGGGGGACTCTGGGTACCCCAACCTGTCGTGGCTACTGACCCCAGTAAGGAATCCCCGGACCAGGGCAGAGGAACGGTACAATGAGGCCCATGGGCGTACTAGGAGGGTGATCGAACGCACCTTTGGCCTCCTAAAGGCCAGGTTTCGCTGCCTGCATATGACAGGTGGATCCCTAATGTACTCACCTAAGAAGGTGTGTCACATCATCGTGGCCTGCTGCATGCTTCACAACCTGGCTTTGCGCCGCCAGGTGCCTTTCCTGCAGGAGGATGGTCGAGACGGTGGTGTTGTGGCAGCGGTGGAACCTGAGGAGAGTGATGAGGAGGAAGACGACGGGGCTGAAACAGACAACAGGGACAGAATCATTGAACAGTACTTCCAATAGGACACAGGTAACATTTCAAAGATAATTTAGTAAATGTTAACTACTCTCCAGCATCTCTGCTGCCTGTCTATTTGCCCCAGTGTATGATGACTGAGTTTTGGCTTTTCCCTCCCTATTTCAGATCTGGGGTCCCCACTACGAGTCCTGTGCTTCGTTTCCCCATGGACTACAGCTTTGTGGCAGCTGTTTGTTGACTTCACCATGTACAAGGACATATTTGCACTGTCATGTCAATTACAATCTATTGAAATCACAGCCAGACTCCTGATATTTTGGTGCAAAATAGGTGTTTATTGAAGTGCTCAAAATGGGATGGGTGGTTTCAAGTGGGTGGGGGCTATGGTGAAGGAATGTCCATGGCAGAGTCCAGAGTAACAGTCACACAGGTGCATTGTCCAGAGGCCTGTGGAGAGATGGAGCATGGGCAGTTCAAGGATGGACAGGGTGACAATGTGGGACAGTGGGATGACATCAGGTGGTATCCTTTGCTGGCGGGGGTCTTGACATCCTACTCTGTCTTCTTGCGAGATCTCAGGGCCCTCTTGCGGGGTGGTTCTTCTCCTGCAGGAGGTGGGGGTCTGGTGGGCTGCTGCTGTGCGGGGGCCTCCTGTCCACTAGCGCCGGCGGAGGTGGTTGGCTGTTCTTGGTCCAGGCTAGTGGCAGGGGCCCTTGGGTGTTGTTCAACGCCCTGTTGTTGACGAGGTCCTGCAGCAGCCCTACCATGGTAACCAGGGTGGTCTTGATGGCTCTGATGTCCTCCCTGTACCCCCGATAGTGTACCTCCTGCAGCACCTGGATCTCCTGGAACCGGGCCAGTACCGTCGCCATCGTCTCCTGGGAGCGGTTGTATGCTCCCATGATGGTGGTGAGGACCTCGTGGAGAGTGGGTTCCCTGGGCCTCTCCTCCCCCCCTGTCGCACAGCTGCCCTCCGAGTTCCCCTGTTTCCCTGGGCCTCTGCCCCCTGGCCGGTGTGCCCACTACCACTGCCCCCAGGTCCCTGTTGTTGTTGGGGTGGTGGGTTATCCTGGGTGCCCTGTAGTGGTAGACACACCGCAGATTGACGCGCCCTGGAGACAGAGGCATGGGCCCGCTGGGTGGGAGCTGTGCTGGTGTTCCCAGAGGGGTTTGGGTCTGTAGTGGCCTGGGCCTGTGTGAGGGGAACCGACTGTCCAGAGGTCCCCGATGGTCCAGGCTGGTCATCGGTGTCCAGGTCGACAGAGCTGCTGTCATCGCTGACGGCCTCTTGGGTGGGGGGTGTGGAGAATTCTGGCCCCTCCGCCGCGGTGTGTTGACGGTCGGGTCCTGCTGGGGTATAGAGGTATGGTTATAGTTTCAATGTGTCGCATATGGGTGTATCTGTGGGTTCTCGTGTCCCCAAGTGCTGGCATTCGTGTGTGGGGGCTTTGGTGAGGGTGGCTTGTGGGGGGGATGTGTATATGCATTGGGCATGCTTTGGTGATGGGTGTCCATGCTTAGTGGACGCATGCAGGCCTAGGTTTTGGGATGTGTGGGTTGTGATGGTGAGACATTGGCGGGGAATAGGTGTGCTGGGGGTGGGGGTGAGGATGGTGGTGGGGGTGAGGATGGTGGTGGGGGTGGGGGTGAGGGTGGGGTTCGAGGATGGGGGTGAGGGTGGGGTTCGAGGATGGGGGTGAGGGTTGGGGTATGATTTGGCATGCAGGTGGGGGGGAAGCAGTATTGAAGCTTCAACTTACCAGTATCCATTCCTCCGCCGACTCCTGCGAGGCCGTCAGGATGCAGGATGTTCAAGACTTCCTCCTCCCATGATGTGAATTGTGGGGGTTGAGGTGGGGGTCCTCCGCCAGTCTTCTGCACGGCGATGTTGTGCCTTGATACCATGGAACGCACCTTCCCCCGTAGGTCGTTCCATCGCTTCCTGATGTCTTCCCGATTTCTGGGGTGCTGTCCCACTGCGTTCACCCTGTCGACAATCCTCTGCCATAGCTCCGTCCTCCGGGCAATGCTGGTGTATTGTATCTGTGTGCCGAACAGCTGGGGCTCTACCCGAACGATTTCCTCCACCATGACCCTGAGTTCTTCGTCTGTGAAGCGGGGTTGTCTTTGGGGTGCCATGGGGTGGTGTGTATGATGTGTGGGGTGGAGTATGTGTATTTAAGTGAGTTGAGTGTGGTGGTGTGTGTTGTTTTGTGTGTGGTTAGTGTGTGGGTGATGGTGTTGAGTGGCTGTGGCTGTTATTTTTTGGATGCTGGTGTCTCGCTCTTGCCTTCTTGACGAATTTTTTAGCGTAGGGGTTTGTGGGTGATGTGGGTGTGTGTTTTATATTGTATTGTGTGTGTGGGAGTGGTGTGTGTATGTGTATCAGGTGTGTGGGATTCAAATCGTCCAATGTGGCTGAGTTTTGTTCGTTTGTGTGTATTCTGACCGCGGCGGTGTGTCCCGCCAATGGAATACCGCGTTTGAATGACCGCCGCGTGGATTCGTGGGTCGTAATGGATGGGCGTATTTCTGTTGGCGTGGCGGTGGAGGTTTGGTCACCTCCACCTTTCCGCCGACCGCTGGTCTGGCGGTCTGTTGTGGCGGTCGGATTTTCGGAGGTTTGCCTTCTGCGGGTCAGAATGACCGTGGCGGGTTTCCGCGACCGCGGCGGGATTATGGAGGATTTCTGACCGGCGGTAGGCGCCTTTTACCGCCGAGGTCAGAATGACCCCCACAGTGTGTAAAGCATTCAAATATCACACAAAACAGTAATTAAATAAAAAACAGGAAACAGTTTAAAAATCCAAAACCAATTTATAAAAATAGTTTATATTTTTATCTTTAAAATGACACAAAAATGAATAAAATCGGATAAAGGGAACCGGAGATATGAATTTTTAAAGAATTATTATTTTTCTAGCGCTTAGAAATAAAAAACGCCAATCGGGTCATCTGGTTGCACCTCGACCGGGGCAAAGTCAAAGTTTCAGGCCGACCGCGATGGAGCCCTGCTCGGCTACAGGTCGCGGGAGGCCTCGGTTAAAAAGTTACCTTCTGACTTAGGGGGTCATTCTGACCTTGGCGGTCCATGACCGCCATGGCGGAGTGCGGCGGTAGCACCGCCAACAGGCTGGCGGTGCTTCCTGGGCGATTCTGACCGCGGCGGTAAAGCCGCGGTCGGAAAAGGGAAGCCGGCGGTTTCCCGCCGGTTTCCCGCTGGCCCAGGGAACCCGCCATGGCGGCGCTGCTTGCAGCACCGCCATGGGGATTCCGAGCGCCTTCCCGCCAGCCTGTTTCTGGCGGTGTCCACCGCCGGAACCAGGATGGCGGGAACGGGTGCCGTGGGGCCCCTGGGGGCCCCTGCACTGCCCATGCCACTGGCATGGGCAGTGCAGGGGCCCCCTAACAGGGCCCCACAAAGATTTTCACGGTCTGCTTAGCAGACAGTGAAAATCGCGACGGGTGCCACTGCACCCGTCGCACCCCTTCAACTCCGCCGGCTCCATTCCGAGCCGGCTACATTGTTGAAGGGGCTGTCCCGCTGGGCCGGGCGGCGGACTTCTGGCGGTCGGCCGCCGGCCGCGCGGGAAAGCCGGAATGGCCGCCGCGGTCTTTCGGCGGGAACCGCTTGGCGGGCGGCGACCACCGACCGCCGTGGTCAGAATGACCCCCTTAGTCTTTATTTTGAAGATTTTCTTCAGCGGGACGAACCTGCCAGTCCAATCCGACCTCCTGGAGCCCTTCTCCGGATACGCGATGCTGGATTCCTCGGTGGAGATTTTTACCTTCGGACTTAGTCGTTTTTTCGAGGTGAAAATCCTTTACCGGGGTAAACCTGGATCTTGATCCGACGTCCATGGAGCCCTTCTCGGATACGATGGCTGGAAGGTCCCGGTCAACTTTTTACCTTCGGACTTAGGGGATCATTCTGACTCTGGCGGTCACCGACCACGGGAGCACCGCCAACAGGCTGGCGGTGCTCCCGAGGGCATTCTGACCGCGGCGGTTCAGCCGCGGCCAGAAAGGGTAAACCGGCGGTCTCCCGCCGGTTTACCACTGCCCTTGTGAATCCTCCATGGCTGCGGAGCGCGCTCCGCAGCCATGGGGATTCTGACACCCCCTACCGCCATCCTGTTCCTGGCGGGTCTCCCGCCAGGAACAGGATGGCGGTAGGGGGTGCCGCGGGGCCCCTGGGGGCCCCTGCAGTGCCCATGCCAATGGCATGGGCACTGCAGGGGCCCCCGTAAGAGGGCCCCGCAAAGTATTTCAGTGTCTGCTAAGCAGACACTGAAATACGCGACGGGTGCAACTGCACCCGTCGCACCCCTGCAACTACGCCAGCTCAATTCTGAGCCGGCGTCCTCGTTGCAGGGGCATTTCCTGTGGGCCGGCGGGCGCTCTTTTGGAGAGCGCCCGCCGGCCCAGAGGAAATGTCTGAATGGCCGCCGCGGTCTTTTGACCGCGGTGCGGTCATTCAGCGGCGGTACCTTGGCGGACGGCCTCTGCCGTCCGCCAAGGTCAAAATGACCCCCTTAGTCTCTTTTTCTGAGATTTTTCTTTACCGGGACGAACCACCAAATCAGGCTGGGTCGCGGTTGAGGCAAGCCGGCTAGAATTGCCGCGGTGGGTCGGTCCCTTTATGGAGCTTTTTTACAAAAATTCTCAAATCTTCTCCAAACTTCTGGGGCTTCACCCAGATGTCCTTTTAAGGTTCTTTTGGGGTCTACAGCTCACCCCAAGGGTCCAGAAGTTCTGTGATGGTCCTTGGGGGGTGCGGACTACAACTCCCAGAATGCTCCTGGCGCAAACTCCTTTTTGGCCACTGGACAGTGGTCAGCTGGTCACTTTCTTCAGGAGTTGGTGCAGGGGACTCTGGATAGCAATTTTTCACCTGTAGCAAACAGGGAGTCCCTCCTTGAACCAGTTGAAGCCAGGCAAAGTCTTTCTTGTGGTGAAGCCCAAGTGTGCAGCTGGTGCAGTCCTTCTGAGTGCAGGTTCCAGGTGCAGGCCAGGGGTCCAGCAGGGCAGTCCTTCTTCTCCTTTAGTTCTTTCTTGTTGAAATCTGGTGGGGATCTGAGGTGTGGGTGCAGGTCTGCAAGTTTTATCCTTGCTCCTGGGTGAAAAGCAGGGGGGTCCTGGTTCTCCAATCAGGTACAGGGTCGTCCCCCTGTGATGACCACTTCCTGGGAAGTGTGGCAAAAATCCATCCCAGAAGGCAACATTCTCTAAAGATCCATCATGGCTGAATCTGATTTTTGGAGGTTACATCTGGCTGAGCCCACCCACTGGTGTGGCTAAAAATCATAAACACACCCCTCTCCTGCCCTCTCCTAATCTAATCAAGGGGGCACCTAGTTGTCTGGGGTTGCAGGATGTGGGGGTGTTGCTGGGTGCTCCACATGTCCTTCTCTGCCTTTGAAGACCAGTTTGGCAGCCCTCCCCCTTCCTGCCTCACCATCTGCTGAGGGGAGATTCTCTCCCACAGGCACATTCCTTTGTGTGAAGCCAGGCCACTTCACACCTCATCAAGGCAGCTTGGCTAAGCTGCTGCAGGCTGGCCAATCAGAGCACAGCAGCAAAAACAATGCAGGGCTGAAATTGGCAACTTTTTAGGTAAAGTCTAAAACTTTTTACCTGAACAAGTTATATTAAATCCCACAACTGGAAGTTGTGGGATTTATTACAACAATTAATTTGATACCAAATTCTTGGTATGCAACATTTAAGGAGACTTTAAAATTTAAAATAAAGTCTCCCCATTCTAGCCTATGAAGGCCATTTACTTCAATGAGGGAAAAACGAATGTGGCTGTTTTTACCTCACCAGGGCTTATAAATCTATTTTTATAAAGTCCCTGCTTATAGTTACATGGCACCCAGCCCTAGGGGCACATAGGGCACACCTTAGGGGTGACTTATATGTAAAAATAAGGTAGTTTAAGACTTTGGAACTACTTTTAATTCCAAAGTCGAATTTGCATATAACTTTAATTTAAAAGCAGCCAGCAAGGCAGGCCTGCCTTTAAAATGACACTGGGCACCTCAGCAGTGCACCTATGTGTGCACCACCTATGCTGTGGTCCCTAAACCTACATGCCCTACCATATACTAGGGACTTATAGGTAGGTTAACTTAGCCAATTATAATTAGCCTAATTTGCATATCCATTTTATACAGAGCACAGGCCCTGGGACTGGTTAGCAGTACCCAGGGCACCATCAGAGTCAGGAAAACACCAGCAAAAAGTGGAAAATGGGGGCAAAAAGTTAGGGGGCCTCTGCAATCAGCCCTGTTTTCTCACACAGAGTTTGGGTGCAATGATGTCGCTGGCTTTGTTGAAGATGTGGTGAGGGCAGGGGTCGGTGGTGCTCCTGAGTGGATGGTTGCCATGATGTTGCGGTCCCTGTGTCGGTGATGGTGTTCCAGCGGAGGAGGGTGGGAGGGCGTGGTGATGCTTCGTTCGACGGGCTGGTGGTGAGTGTCATGGGGGGCCCTGGGTGGTGAAGCTGTTGTAAATGACTGCAATCTTGCGATGAAAGTAGTTGCCGAGGTTTTCGCAGAGTTCTTTCGACGAAGGATGTCGGTGGAGTTGGAGTTGGGGTTGGTGAACTCTTTGATGACGGTGAAAAGTTCCTAGCTGTTGTGGATGTTTTTATTGATGCATTGTTGCAGGGTGAGTTTTTTGGTGGTCCTAATGAGCTGTTGGTGATGTTTGATGGTGTTTTTGAAGGTTTCGTGATTTGCGGGGGTCTTGTTGGTGTGTCATTTCCTCTCTAGATGTCTGCAGACCTGCTTCGATTCTTTGTGCGCGGGGGTGAACCAGTTTGCTTTCTTGGCCGTGCTTCTGTAATGGGGTGTCTTGAGGGGGACGAGGGTGTTGGCACAGTCGGTGATCCGTTTGTGGAGGCTGTGTGCTGCAGTGTTGACGTCGTTGTTGGCTTGGGGGGGTGTTGCATTGAAGCTGGTGGTGACCTCGGCTTCAGTTACCTTGTTCCAATTTCTGTTGGAAAGCTGGGGAGCGTGGTGGGGACTGATGGGTTTGTTGAAGTGAATACAGCGGTGGTTGGTCCATTGGAATTCAGTGGTGTGGCTGACGGAGACGTGATTGCTGGCGGAGAAAATGAGGTCCAGTGTGTGATGGCCGAGTGAGTGGGTGCGGTGACGAGTTGCTTGAGTCCGAGATTGGCGAGGTTTCCGATCAGGGTGGTGGAGCTGTCGTTAGGATTTTCCAGGTGGAAGTTTAGGTCCCCCAGTAGGATGTAGTCCTTGGGTGTAAGAGTGTGTGTGGTAGCTAGGCTAGCTATAGTGTTGCAGAATGGGGGATGGGGGTCTGGCAGCCTATAGATAAGGGTGCCCCGCAGAGTGGTGTTAGGGTTGGTTCCAATCTGGAAGTGGAGGACTTCCATGTTGGTTGTGGAGTCCTCGGTGCTGGTGTATAGGTGTAGGGACTCTTTGTGGATGATGGTGATGCCTCCCCTGGGGCGGTTCGTGTGGTCTTTGTGGATGATCTTGTAGCCGTCTGGGATCCCGTCTGGGATGGCGATGGCGATGTCTGGAGCCGAGGAGGGGTTAAGCCATGTTTCTGTGAGGAAGGTGACGTCTGGGGATGTGGTGTCGATGAGGTTCCAGAGTTTGATGGCATGCCTGTGGATGGAGTGAGTGTTGATCAAACCATAGATCTAAATGTGATGGTCGGGACACCGTCAGCTTGACGTATTACTTGGGACCATGGTGGGATGGCGGTATTACTATCAAGATTTGAATCAGGCCCTAAGTCTTCATCTTTGGTTTCAATTGAAACATCATCCAGCGGGCAATAAATCACACATTTTATTTTACAGGACAAGTCTCTACCTTTTACAGAACTTGAATTACGCAAAATGAACTGACATCAGATATCTGCTGTAACCTGGTAAGCAAGTTGTTTATTACTGGCCCCTGCACCTTGGACTTAACTTCCCAGTGTAGGTTTGTGACTTCCACAGAACAAAGTGTGGAGAGGGTAACCCCCATATTGATTAACAATGAAACAGGCTGGTCATTGATCTCAGCATCAATGTAGAGACCACTTTGGTCTACCTGTAGGACTGCTCCAAGTAAGCAATCCTATACCCCTCTCAGGCACAGTCATTGTGAATTATTCCCTGAAGAAAACTGAAAGAAATAATTAGTCCTAATCAATAGATTCTATTGCTACCCTGAACTATAAAGCATTTTGTTTCTAATATTTTGCTGCAATACTGGGGCTGAAGGCAATGTCATGCAAAATTGTTTCTGATTATGCATACTGTGCATAAAAATCTGTTGCTCCTGGAAGCATTGGCAGTGTGTCTTTCTGCATCTGGGCAACAAATTCACTCTGAATCCTATCTAGAATTTGTCTACATTCCCGTTTCCAGTGCCCAATCTTACCACAGAAAAGGTGAGTAGTGTTCCTCTTCAACATTTCCACATTTGTATTTGTTTTCAATATCAACATTTGAATAGTCATATTTGTATCCAATATTTGTATTTGTAGCCAATATTGATCATTATCCCTCTTACATGACCTTGCACCTGCATTGACTCCTTTTCCATTCTCACACCTTGCTTTCGAGACATTCGCTTCACTCCAGCATTTCCCGATTCCGCATAATCCATATCTGAACCCATCAACGGATTTCAGGCACTCCCCTTAAATTACTTTGCTTGGGCACCCATCAGTTTCTCCTTAATCTTCTACTGCTCTATTGCCTTACTGTAAACCAAACACTACTGTACTTGTAAATCCTCAGAATCTCATCTATACTCTTTGTCTGACAGCACATTTCACTCTGTTGGATGTGATTCCTAAGCTCAAGATGCAAACCCATAACAAAGGCAGAAATTAAACCACTAACACTATCTTTCTCAGGATCGTCAACTCCGCTATGCTATTTGAAAATCTGCATGAGTCTCCCATAATAAGCATGCACTGACTCTCAGCTCTTGTGAAGTTCTCAAAATCTGTGCTCAAATAATATCCTTTTCACGCACATTCTTTTTCAAATGCTTAATCATCTGTCTATACTTGTTAGCCAACTTTTCAGAAGGAGCATTATTAGGTGTAACCCAAGCTGATTCTTCAGTTGGACAGGCAACAGCAACTTTACATTCAGACCATAAGTCACTAGGAAGTACAATTTCAATCAACAAATTCAAATTAGTTCACAGCATTTGTGAAATTGTAATCAAATGATGAACTTCCTGGTAAAACCTTTCAGGCTCCTCTCGCAATTTTGGAAAATTTGTAGTAAAGGAATAAAGATCAGCTCTTGTCCAATTCCCTCTATGTACCTCTCTTAATAGAAATTCTAGAAAGGTCCCTGCTTCTGAATCACTAACAAATCCCCTCACATTTCTCTGTGCCTTTGTTTTTACTTGATGTCTCGTCCTTTCCCATGTCTTTAAATCACTTAATTCCCTTGTGTTTTCAATCTAATCCTTAATGTGAGTTCTTACAGTCATCAAACCAAATTTCTTTATTTCATCATGAGTCAAATCCATTTTGTAATTCTTTTTCATATTTTCCATTTTGCCGATATCAAGTTCACATTCATCAGCCAACGCCACCAATTTAATATGTGCTTTGTTTGCACATCTGGCTGCTTCTTTGATCAAGTACCACATTACCTCAATATTGCATGACAACAATCTATTTAAATCAATTGACCTTGCTACCATTTCTCACAATTAAATATTTAAAAGTCGAGCATTAATAATTTTCTCCTTAGAAAGCTCCTCTACCACAACTATATTAACATGTGAATCAATTCTTATACTTGACAATGCTGTCATTGCGATTTCAGGTGAGACACTGGCTATTGTGCTCACAATCACAGCTGTAGGTGGACTCAGTACTTGTACCACTGTACTGCCTCTTGCTGCACCCAGACCTGATACTCCATACAGAGTAGGACTAGTTCCTATTTGCCCTATCGATATATGGAGGAGGTCTAGAATTCAAAAGATCATTTGGAAAAGTATCCTCCTCATCTGAATCATGATTCTGTTTTTCTCCCTCTTGGGACTTCTTTGTGTCCTCTGTCTTCTTGATTATTGCAGGAAAACGTTCACCCCTCCATTATATCCTTCCTCCAGCACTTCTCCTGTACATCCCATTTATTTTCTAACCATTGTCCAAACAATCGCTTCATCTTCTTTGTCATATTCTTTTTTCTCTTTATCAGTAACAATCCTATCCAATTTGTTTATTTCCTCAAACAGTGTTGGTCTACGTATCAGCTTCTGTCATTCATAGTTTGTCTCAAGAAGTCTAGCTTTCTAATGTTAAAGGTACCTTCTATAGGAAACTGTAAATTCTTATCAGAAGCAATATATTCAAGCAATTACGAAATCCAGGTACACATATAAAATTCAATGTCCAACATCATTTAGTATACAGACATTCCCTCGCCAGGTAATTTCTGACCTGACCTTCCGTAGAAGATGCAACTAGAACTTTAGGCTTTTTCAACACAGCACCCGTTATTTTGCTTGAAAACAATATAAAAATGATACAAAACAAACAAGCAAGCAACAACCTATCCCAGTGGGGCTCTGTCAAATGCCAACCTGTCACAGCACTGCTCTGTCAGCAACCAACCGACAGCACTGTTTTGTGGTTATGTCTCACCAATCCCAGCATGGCTTCCTAGATGACTACCCAATCACAGCACAACTTCTCTGCAAGTGAGGAAAGCAATTACAAATCCTTTTCTCAATGAACTTACTCAAAATAAATTAAGTAGACCTCGGCTGCTCTTCATGAAATAGGAAGAAATAGCCTCTGTCCATCTTTTCATCAGTGAGATATCAAGGGAGGGAACCTCCCATTCCTCATTCTCCTCCCCAGTAAGACTGTGACTATATTATTAACCTGTAAAGTTACTCCAAGAGGCAGTTGGCAGTTGGTGGCCCGCTCCCCAGAGAGGACATCTAGACAGAGACTCCCTCACTATGGGTAAGCGTAAAGCCATGGAACAGCTCCAATGGAAATGGAGGAAGCTCAAAGACTGTCCCTTTTGGGGGTGTTTTGAAGCCTACATCTAGTGTAATGCTGCTAGACATTGACACTTTTATTGAAGCGGTTGAGAGTCTAAGAGTGTGGAAGCTGATAAGTGATTTAAGGATGAGCCAAAAGGCTTTCCTATTCTACTAGGGACACAGCCCATTTCTGATTTTGCTGCTTATTGGAATGTAAAATATTTTCTGATTTTTACTCAGTATAACACTACATCTGTAAGGCTTAATGGCATTGACTCGGTATCACTTATTTTAAATTTTGTAATAAAAAAACTTTAACTTTTCATTGACCTAGAACTCTTATTGAGTGGACCCCATCATTCAACAGGCTGTTTTACTCTGCCTATTTGATGTTTGGGGAGGTGCCTTAACGTGGGCCACATTACCTCATGAAATTGAGGTTTAAAACAATCTCCAATCCAACAAAAAGTGGGCAGGATAGATGAAGGAAATTTTGGGGTGTCTAAATCTTGGGATGTAATTTTTGCTCCTACAAATCTTTGGTAGCAAACAGGGCCGGCTTTAGCGCTGGTGGCACCATGTGTGATGGTCGTTTTTGGCACCCATGACCACCTCCTCGGATTCTCTCACTGCCACCCAGCAAATGTGCCCCTCATCTCTCCATACCCCCCCTTTCACATATTCATTTGTTTTTAAAGGCTGGCTTTTCTAATCCACTCAGCTATCCACAAACAATATAGTTCTGTTCTTTGCAGCAGGCATATTAACCCTCTTCATATCAATCGTCTATGCTACTTTATAGCGAGTCAAATCTGCCACTAGACAAAACTCCCATCCCTCTCCCTGGTAGGAACATTAATCACAAGAGGTGTCTTGATATTTTAATTGCTTCCTGAAGGCTGGACGCACAAGTAACTTTTCAGGAGGGGCTTTTAAATCGCAAGCTTCTAAGTTGTTGCTAAACTCAGTACCCCCCTGAGGTCACCACCCGGTGAGGTCGCACCACTCACACTACCCTGAAGCCAGCCCTGGTAGCAAAGGATGGCTACAGGTTCAAATACACCTCATTTTGCTGAGGACCTCTTGCTGTCTTCTATTGTTCTCTATCCCCTATAGCTGTCTTTCCTAGTTTATTCTTTTTTCCCAGTCCATAGAAATAGTGGGTTTTTCAGTGTGAATTATCCAGACGATTTTGCTGCAAGTACTGTTCCTGAATGACGTGGAGCATAAGTATGAACCGTGCGGAATAAATTTGATGTTTGAAAGCGATTCTGGAGTGTATATTGCATATTGTTGAGTTCCGGTGTTGTAAAATGAATTGTTAAGTTACGTGCAAAGTGTCATGTTTCGGCACAGAAATGTGGCATACCTGAAACACTTTAATAAATAACGTTCTTCACATCTTATTAATTTTGTTTAAAAGGCACTTACACTGTCAGGCTGTACATATAGAATCATGTGTCAAAATGCATATTTCACCTTGTTAATGCAACACAAAAATATAACCCTTTTAAACAACTCTACGACATCAAGTGATTGACTGCTCCCATGAGGAGCAGAGTCCATACTGATCTGAATAAGGTGGGTCTCTATCTGGCACAGTGGATGAAAAATGATGGGTTAGAATGCTATACAGAGTGCTAATGAACTAGACTTTTTGCAAGCAATCCTCCCATCAACTTTGTGTGGTCGATACTTTAAGGGATAGTCAGGTGGTGGAAGTATTATCAGCTAAACAGAAAAGTCTCAAATTAGAAAAATATTCCAGTCATGTTTCCTTATATGTCAAAAATCCATAACTGAAGGTTTATAACATTGCCCTTCAGGACACTTCAATTGTTGATGTCTGTGAAAGCATCAAACAGCAAGTTATACAAGCGATGACTGGGCGCACATTCTAGTCGGCTAGTCTTGTTAAACAATGTTAAACAATGTTAAGCACGTGTTGGAATGAAAGATGAGAGCCCAATAGTAGACAAGAAAAAGAAAACACCAGGTGAAGATGGAACTACAGAGTAACAGGAAAGGATGGTGATTACTTTGATGGTTCAAGAACACGTGCACCGCTTATGATCGTGGTGGACGAGTATTTGAAAAAACATAGACCCTACTGTATATTATGAGAGTATTTTAAGTCACCAATGAGTTCCAGGGTATTAGGCATGAGCGAGGCACAATGCAGAGCTATTATGTGAAGTTACCGCACTCTGATGTGCAGTCAAATCTTCCCTATGTCTGGTGCAGGCTTTCCTCATTTTTCTACACAAACACGTGTCGCACTGATTCATGAGGCATTCTTGTTGGAGATATGATATGATGGCGAAACGTCTGGACAGCCATCTGTTTGAAAATCTGCGGTAATTTGCAAATATATTCATTCTCCCCTTTCATGTTCTTACTTAGAAGAGGACTGTAATTGTTGGCTAATGAATCGCGAGTTTTCAGAGAGAGAAATATTTGCATGAAAGGATTTAGAAATGCAGCTCCCCTTTCTTGAGGGGGGTTTGGTTGCAGTTGCTGATATACTTTAGGACCTGGATAGACTAATCTAGCATGTAATAGCAGGAGGCATTATGGCTTCAGAAATCCACTCAGTATAAGATGGCGGCCAGGTATTATGGCATATGAGGCGGAACCGACCATGAAATATTTACCGAGGGATTACCCTCTCCACGCAGCCATTTTAAAAGACAAGTTTTGGGTCACAGCTATCACTTCTATCGACACCCTGTCCTGGGGCATGATCCACAATTATCATCACCCTCTCCCTCCTAGTGTCCAGGCGGACTCCTGATTTCGTGTATCCCTATGATTTAATTGTTCCTTGGACTAGTTGCTGTCACACCCTTAGAGTGTTTGACTTAGATTTCCCCGTCTTTTGGATTGTATTTGTGCCCCTGTGCGTTTTCTGCATTGGTATTAAATGCCTTAACTACTAGTTCATTTGCATGTCCATTCTTTCTTTTGCTTCCCTTTGAACTTCTTTCCAGCGCCCTTGTGTTCCCCCCAGTTACCCGGCAAAGAGCTTCAAGGCTTCCGTTAATTCTGTTCTCTGGCACCTGCAAGCATGGTCTTGTCTTCGTCTGTAGTGCGTTGTTTTACTGTTCTCCTCTGCAAGTCTCCCTGTTTTGTTCCTTCCCTTTCCAGGACTTTAACTGCTCGTCCGCACTAACCACTGCGCTCTGAAAAAATGCACTCTCCCTTTTAACATGACTAGTGATAGAGCGGAACACGGTAACAAATTTACCTACGTTTGGACGCTCTTTAGGCCGATGAATCTTTTGACTTAGTGGGAACTCTCTGTACTCATATATCGATCAATCACATCAAATCAATAATCAATAACGAACATATGCAACACCTTGAACAACATAACACTTTACAATCAATCCAGAATACATTTCGGCGAACCCTGACCTTTCAGTCAGGAATAACCACACCAGTTTATTGCAAAGTTAGTGAATTTATTTCCCTATATTAACAAAGCTAGCACGATGTAAATGTTTCTCAACACCAAATGATAAACATATATGAAAATAGCTGTCCATAACGTCGAAACAAATGTAATCTATGGAGCATTTGAATCACAAGGCATTCGATAATTGCAATGCAAATCACTAATACGATAATCTGTAATGAACTAATGGCATACATTTAGTCAGCATAACAAGATCTCAAATTGCATCGTGCGACAGATGGAAACCTCGTCTAACCTCAAATTAGCATCGGCATGTGGGACTTCATGCAAAAACAATTTAGCAACATTAATTTAGAAAACTCCTAGCTAGGGCTCTTACCAAAATCAGCAGTTGGTTACCTAAAAGAAACACAATGCAATTTTACAATTTCCTTTCATATTTACCAATTACGATCAGCATACAAGGAAGTCTTCGTCTCACAGGTACCGTTCTTCGGTCAGCATGGGTACTGTTACTCGATCATCATGGGACGGGACAAAGGGGCAGGGGTGGACAGGGCAAATGCCTCACGGTGGCAAGGTAAAACTACTACTTCATGCAAAGGGATCAAATCAAAGTTACAGTCTCTAGGGCAAGAATCATTAAAGTCTCTTTCTCCCGATTAGAGAAAGCATCAAAGTCTCTCAAAATGGCGTCTCAGCAAAGTGGGCCATAATAGCTACGAAGTCTGCAAAATGGCGGGTATCGAGCTGGTAATGGCTACCTTCTTCTCGTGCACCTGGTTTTTATAGACAACAGTTCAAGTCCTGTAGGGTCTCCATTGGTGGGTTCATAGGTTAGCTTCAAATTGACCAATCAAACACGACAGTTCTCAAGCTTTTACTTAAGCATACATTATCCTTGGAGATGGGTACGCAGGTCGCAACATTGTCTCCTAATTAGCTTACTCTCAGAGCCTCCATTGTCCGCACCTGCAAGTCGACCTTGAATTAAAGAGAAAATATGCCAGGCTGGCACCAACTTTAAGATAAGCATGTGAACAGTTTCTGTGGAAAAGTACAGCTTCAAGCTAAAATACACGTTTATTAGCACAGTGGAAAAATACGAGCATCTAAACCATGAGACCAGGCAACTAGGCCAAAGCCTCCGCTAAAGTAATGCTAAGCTAAAACATTTCAACCAAGCAAATCGTAGCACACGTTTATGATTATGTCGGATTAGTGCAATTCTAATTCACCACGTTATATAAAGCACGCGTATAAGTGATGGCAAACTACTCTGAGGGCACAATTTGTCCCCGTACAATCTTTATTAATTCGGTTAATGTCACACATGATTATTTCAGCACTACGTTTAAGCGTTAATAAATCAAAACCTTCATTTTCTGCTTCATCAATCCCTCCTCTGATGACTACTAGTCATCACACAAATTTAGCCCACAAATTTTATCCCATTAAAATTCTGTCAGTTCCCTTTTCCTTTTAGTTCCCCTAGTTTGCGCTTTGTATTCTTCTGCCATTCTTTTCATAATTTTCTCTTCTTTTCTTCTTTTAATTCTTTCCATTACCATTATTATTCCCCTTTTTATTCCCCAAATTCCAAATACATAAATTATTACTATTAATATTCCTTCTATTAATTTCAATAATATTCCATTCCAAATTCCCCCAATCCAATGTCCCACTGAAGCTATTCCTTTTCCAACCTTCTCCCACACTCCTGGTTCTTTCAGTTCTTTATAATCTGCACTTTCTTTTGTTAGATTAGCAAGCATAGTTTTAATCTTCACACTATTATCCGGTATATAGGTACAGCAGTGACGTGCACCAATCATTTTGCAAACGCCTCCATCCTTTGCTAAAAGAATGTCTAAAGCAAGCCTATTTTGAAGAGTCATATCTCTTTCCGCTGCAAGCTCAGCATCTATCAGGATTATAGCACCTGAAAACTTTGTCAGCATGTTATCCACTATAGTAGACAACTTTCGTATCTTGATGGAATTCAACACAACTCCCAATGAAGGAATCATGGCTCCAAATATGTCACCTACCACAGCAGCTGCGGTCTCTCTTTTCTGGATACTATGAGATCCAGATGTCTTTTGAATCATCGATACGTCATCCAGTTGATAAACTTTTGGGAACACTATACCCAAATAACATCTCCCCCACCATCCCTTGGGAAGACGATAATAAGCATTATGCCCACAAATGTAATACACCCCTGGAATGACAGGGTCAAGTCCATCCAACATGAATGTCCATTTGGCCTTAAAAATAAACGTATGTTTGCACTCACTCGCTCCTACAAAAATATTGTCGTAATAAGATTCTCCTCGATATATACAAAATTTCCCTACATGCCAAGCATCTAAAGCTATTTTCCCTTGTGTCTTTATAGCAGCAAAATCATAATTATCTACTGAAGTCCTCTTCTGTAGCTCCTTTTCTAATTTTGCTTTCATTTGAGCCCTCCTATCATCTGTGCGATCTAAAAAGCTTATTTCTACAGCAGAGACTGAACAAGTAAGGTTCTCCCTATGAGCATGAGCCGTCTCAAAAGGTTGCATTGGCTCGAAAAAGTCCCTCATAATTTTGTAATCCCAATATCTTGCAGTTTCACTTAGCTGCGCTATTATAGGAACATAAGCAAAGGTAACATCATAATTCGAGTAAAAATACCGTATGTTAGTTTGACCATAAAACCTAGACATTACTATACTACACGTAATCCCATATGTAAGGGGCATGTGATGATAAGTCACCCCTTCCTTTACTGATGTCGGTATCTGTGTACACACATAACAATCCTTCGCATCCATAGTCTCAACATACTCTGTTAGCAAGCGATAGAAAACGTTATACGAAAGCTCTTTCTTATCATGCAAGAGTCTCTCATCCATTGCTAGTCTTTTCAATGGGGTTGGTTCAGTGACAGTAACAGGAGCAATAGTAGAAGCAGTAATAGTCTCATTCTCACCCTTTCCATGCATTCCAAACACAATTGCCATTATTATTATTACACATGTAATTACCAAGCCTATACACGCATATTTACAAAATTTCTTTCTATTGTTTGGCGCCATGATCTGTATAGAATCAGAGAGCTAGAAGCACCTACAAATGAAACTATTTAGCAAATCAGTTGCAAAGCTGAACGAGCACAATGTTCACACCGTCTTCTTCAAAAGGCCAGTCATTTATCGGTTAGCAGCATTTGTCTCAATTCGGCAGTAACTCAGTCTTTATCAGTTTAGCAAATGTCTCATCCGGTTTAACAATGTCTCAGCTGGTTGTTTCTTTCACGTTATTATTGTAGCAAGCAATGTCATTTACTCCTTCAATCGACAGAGTCTATGAAACTTTTCTTTTCAATTGGTATCTCTTCTTCTTCTTCGTTCTCGATGCTTAGAGATACAAACTCGTCAGTCCAATCATCATTGACTGCATATGCCCATTCAGGACCGGAATACCTCCTGTTTGGTATTCTTTTCCTTTTCAATTTTGCTTCTCTTTTCGACTCTGCTTCGCTGGTACTTTCCTCTTTTGTCAAGTCTTTTTCTTCACTTGACGATTGATCCACAACAGTCACTTCTTTTCTTTTCTCTTTCACTTTCGGCCTTCCTCCTTCGTTCAAACTTTCTTTACCCTTTTCTTTTATTGGTGAGATACTTAGTCTTCTCTTTGCACCATGTCCATTTGATGGACCTGCGATCTTTTCTGTGGAAGCTTGAACCCTTTCGTTCTGTTTTGCCTTATCCCCTTCTTCCGGGGAATCGATCACGTTCTCCTTTTCTTTTTCTGTATCGTCTGCTTCTGGGAAAGCCCTCCTCTGATCAGGCTCTCCTGCTTTTTCACCTTTTTCGAGCCCTTCGTCACCGTTACTTTCTTCAGGCTCTTTATCACTTTCAGCTGCTTCAGGCTCCTTGTCACCTTCAGCTGCTTCAGGCCTTTTGCTACCCTCAGCTGCTTCAGGTTCTTTGTCACCTGCAGCTTCTTCGTCACTGTCTGAACTTTCTCCTTGGTCTCCCCCAAGTGAGTTGGTGTCTTCGTTGTCGGAGAATATCTCCTTTTCTCCTCCTTCTGCCTGTTCGCTTTCAGTTCGCTTTTGTTCTGTCTCAGCACTCGGCACTGCTTTATCAGGCACTGGTACTTTCAGCGCTTCAACTTCCTCATCTGTGGGACACAACACCTTCTTTGTGTGACTGGCGTGAATCCAGTTGGGAACCCCCGCACACTTCACAGCGGTAGTTGTCATCAGGATCACTTGAAAAGGGCCTTTCCAACGGGGTTCCAGACACGATTTTCTCACGTGCTTCTTGACCACGACCCAGTCACCTGCTTTCAGTGCGTGTCCTGGACCTTGGATCGGTGGCAAGGTGGTCGCTTCCACCTGGTGAGAGAAAGAGCGAACCACGTCAGCCAGTCCTTTGCAGTAGTCTAACACCATATCATCTGTAATATTCAAAAGCATGTTTGCGGGAACTGCAGGAAGTCTCATAGCTCTGCCCATGAGTATTTCATGCGGAGACAATCCAGTCTTTCTATCAGGAGTGTTTCTCATTGACATTAGCACTAAGGGCAATGCGTCAGGCCATTTCAAATTTGTCGATGCACATATTTTTGCCATTCTCGATTTCAGCGTACCATTCATCTGCTCCACCAGTCCTGATGCTTCAGGGCGATAGCTACAGTGCAGCTTTTGCTCAATGTTCAGTGCTTCGCAAAGTAACTTCATTACCTCATTGTTGAAGTGACTTCCCCTATCTGATTCTAAAGAGATCGGGAATCCGAAACGTGGTATCAACTCTCTCAACAATAGCTTGGCAACTGTAAGGCTGTCATTTCTGCGTGTGGGATATGCCTCAATCCAGTGACTAAAAATGCACACAATCACCAACACATATTTCAGACCCCCATGCACAGGCATCTCAATGAAGTCCATCTGCATTCGGCTAAAAGGACCGCTTGCCCTACCAATGTGACTCGCGCTCACAACTGTTCCCTTTCCTGGGTTCATCTGCTGGCAAGTGACACATCGATGGCAAACTGCTTCTGCAGCTTGACGAAACCTGGGGTTAAACCAATCAGTTTTGAACAATCTTATCATGGCATCTCTCCCTAGGTGAGCTTGCCCATGATAGAACCGCGCAAGCTGTGATAAGAGACTATTTGGCAAAACAAATTTTCCCTCATGTGAAACCCATAACTCATCTTGTCTCTTTATGCACTGTGACTTAATCCAGGAATCTCTTTCATCCTCCCTGACATTGTTCTGTAGTGCTTTCAGTTCCTCTATTGTATCTACAACCTTCAAGGCAAATGCTTCAGCTGGTTCGAGTTCTGGTTCATTTATCGTATTCCAATCATCTCTTAGTAATATACAGTTCAAGGCACAAAATCTTGCGACTTGATCTGCATATGCATTTCCCAGAGACACATAGTCCTGTCCTTTCGTGTGAGCACTGCACTTTACCACTGCAACTTCAGCTGGCACTTGAATGGCATGTAACAATTCCCTTATCCTCTCCCCGTTCTTCACTGGGGATCCTGAAGAAGTCAGGAAACCTCTCTGTGACCATAGTTGTCCAAAGTCATGCACAATCCCAAACCCGTATTGACTATCAGTGTAAATGGTGACTTTCATCAATGCAGACAATTGGCATGCTCTGGTAAGGGCTACAAGTTCTGCTACTTGTGCAGAATAGACTCCTTGAAGCCATCCCGCTTCCAAAACACCTGTCACAGTACATACGGCATATCCTGCTTTCAAAATCCCCATCCCATCTCTTAGACATGAACCATCAACAAAAAGAATCTGATCATTTACATCAAGCTTGGTATCCTTGATGTCCGGTCGGGGTTTTGTGCAAAATTCAGTCACCTGAAGGCAGTCATGCTCGACGTCTTCAGCGTTCTCAATTTCAGCATTTTCTCCAGGAAGCAAGGTAGCTGGATTCAAAGTAGTGCTCCTTTTCAGCTGCACATTCGGTGAGCCCAGAATTATCGTTTCATACCTTATAAGTCTTGCTCCAGTCATGTGTTGCGTTCGGGAGCGGGTCAAAAGTATCTCAACTGAGTGAGGGACCATGACTGTTACTGGGTGTCCCATCACTATTCCTTCACTCTGAGTGAGGCTGATACCAACTGCTGCTACGGCGCGCAAACACCCTGGGAGTGCTGCTGCAACCGGATCCAAAGTAGCTGAAAAATACGCTACTGGTCTGTTTACGCCACCATGGGCTTGGGTCAAGACAGACAAAGAACATGCATCACGTTCATGGCAAAACAATGTGAAAGGCTTCGTGTAATCAGGCATACCTAAAGCTGGAGCCCTGCACATGCATTCTTTCAGTTCAACAAAAGCATCCATCTCATCTCCTTTCAGTTCAATTTCATCCAAGGCATCCTTTTGGGTCAATTTCAGTAGGGGCTTCGCTAGAGACGAGAAGTTGGGAATCCACTGGCGACAATATCCCACCATTCCCAAAAATTTCCTCACCTCCTTCCTTGTCTTTGGTGGACTCATTTGAAGTATGCTTGTAATTCTTTCCTTCATTATTCTCCGTGACCCTTTCTCTATTTGGTGACCCAAATATTTCACTTTCTTCTGACAGAACTGTAATTTGGAAGGAGACACCTTATGTCCATTCCTTCCCAAATGATTCAACAGAGCAATGGTATCGGCTGTGCAGTTGCTTTCTGTCTTTGATGCAACCAGTAGGTCATCAATGTACTGTACTAGGGTTGACTCGAATGGCAATTCTAATGCTTCCAGGTCTTTCTTTAGAATCTGATTGAAGATTGACGGTGACTCAGAAAACCCTTGAGGAATTCGACACCAACTATACACTCTGTCTAGGAATTTGAAACAAAAGAGGAATTGGCTGTCCTCATGAAGAGGCACAGAAAAGAATGCTTGTGACAAATCGATGACTGAGAACCATTCAGCGTCGCAAGGAACTTGAAACATTATCACAGCTGGATTCGGTACGACAGGGCAGCACTTTATTATAATGTCATTTATTTTCCTCAAATCCTGCACGAGTCGGACCTTTCCACTTGGCTTTATTAGTCCCATTATTGGTGAATTACATGGACTGCTTAGCACTTCTTTCAGTACCCCCTGCTTCACGAATTCGTCAATGAGTTGGGCAACTTTCATGAGGGTGTCTTGTGGCATGTGGTATTGTGGGGTCTGGGGAAAGATCGCATTGGGTTTTACCATCACTTTTACTGGTTCCACTCCTTTCATCAATCCCACCTCTTTCCCTGTCATGTCCCACACTTCCTTTCCGACTGTTTCTCGTAATTCAGCTGGGATGTCTTCCTCAGTTATCATCGGGAAAAGACAAATCAGAGGATACTCTTCGTCGACTGTTTCTATTTCATCCCCCTCTACACTGTCCTCTTCTTCCCCATCATTGCTCGTTTCTATTGTTATTCCTTCGTTTGAACACATTATCGAACAACCCAATTTGCACAATAGGTCTCTCCCTAACAGTGCTATCGGGCTTGAGTCACACACCACAAACTGATGTACCCCTTGGTAGTTACCGATGCTGACTGGAACCGGATCTGTTATCGGGTTCGTCAGATGTCTGTTTGCTACTCCCACCACTTGAACTGTCCTCCCTGAGAGTGGCAAATTTGGAACTTCACTACTCTTAACTGTTGAACGTGTGGCTCCCGTGTCCACCAAAAATGAGACACGATGACCCATTACTCTTCCCTCTACGTACGGACCCCTTTGATCAACTTCCAAGGATGCTGCAAGCACACAATCTCCTTCTTCTCCTGAACTTTCACTCTCCCATACGTTGTTTATTCCACTCTCGCTGTGTAATGGGAACTGTTGTACGGTGCCATTTGTACTCATTACCTGACCCGTTACCTGTGGAGGAACCATCACTTGCTGCTGACTCATTGGTGCCAAGGGTATTTGCATTTGCTGATTAGGTACCATAGGTAACTGCTGTTGCATCGGCTGCATTTGCGTCATCTGCATACGAGGCATCTGCATCTGCTGCGACTGCATAGGTTGCAATCCCTGCAATTGATTTACAGTCTGAAAATTTGAGTTTGGACCTCTCATTTTCGGTCCTCTCATTGTCTGAAATGCATTGACATCATTGTTTTGCTGACCAACACCTACACCTGCACCTGCACCTACACCTGCACCTACACCTGCACCTTCCTGCACCACCATCGGGCACTCGCGTTTCCAATGTCCGACGATCCCGCACACGTGACACGGCATTACCTTCTTCATTGCCTGCACACCCGTCACAACAGTGTTCAAATCCGGACCATTATTCACAAAACCTCCTCTGCCTCTGCCTCTGGCCTGTGGCTGAAACGCCATGTTTCCCTGCAATTGCAACTGCTGTTGCGGTACCTGCTGTTGGAACCCTTGCATCCCTTGCAAACCTTGCAGACCTTGCAAACCTGTTTGAGCTGCCTTAAGCTGCATCATCATCACCTTCTCTTTCAGCTTCTTCTGTTTTACCTCAATTTCGTCGCTACAGTATTTCGCATAAGTCAAGACCTCATCAATCGGTTTAGACTGCCAACAAATCAAATGCGACTTTATCATCTGACTTATCTCTGGCCTCAGCCCTTCCACAAATCTGAACACAAAATGAAGCATGTCCTTCGCCTCAATTGTTTCCGTGCCACTGTAATTCTTGAACGCCTTCAACAACCTCTCATAGTAACTATGAATCGATTCTTTAGTCTCTTGGGCAGTTCGGTCAATCTTCTGCCAATCCACATTCTTCGCGGGTACCTTCGTTTTCAAATGCTCAATCACCTTATAGTACAAGCTCATCACCATAGGCGATGGTGCACCCGTTTCCCTGTGTCTCTCCGGTTCACTTGTCGGCCAACCTACAGCTCTTTTGCAATCCTCCCACAAATCTGCCGGAACCACAATCTCAAACAGAGTATTCAGGTCTTCCCAGAGACATTTTGCAAGTTTCACAAACCTATCAGTCTGCTGATACCATTCAATCGGCTTCTCTCTTAGTTTGGGAAAATCGTCCGTAAAAGACTGAATGTCGCTTCTGTGCCATGGTACATGTACTAATTTTCCTCCTGCTGTTTCCCTCATTGGTAACATTGTTACTGTATCACTACTCTGCGGTCTTTTCTCATTGTGCTCTGTAGCACTGTCCCTCCTCTTATCCTTCCTCTTTACCCACCTGCTTTCCCACTTGTCCAAGCACCTCCACACTTGTGCACTCTGCAACAATTCTCTAAGGTGGGTCTTCATACCTGCTGACCTCATGTGTTCAAAATCTGTGGTCCCAAAATCTAACCTGTAGCTCCTGCTCAAGTGTTTCGTCTTGTCTATGTCAACCCCGTTTCTGTCAGCTGCTTCCTGCAAGCTCTTATGTATCTTGTTCACTTCCTTCGTAATTCTGGGACATAGATACCTCAGCTCTTCTTCCGTGTAGGACTCTAACCTGTTCACACCCATAGTCCCTTCCACCAATTCTTGTGCTTCCATATTCAACCTGACCCTATTCATATAGTCTTCTCCTTTCCCACTAGCTGGACTTTGTGTGGAATTCAGACTGTTGAACCACTGTGTCAGCTGTTGCGCATTCACCCCCATCAGGGTAGCGTTTACATCGACTGCCATCGATGGCTGTGGCAGCTTTTCAGTGTTCGATGTGAGAGGTATTATCAGTGGGGGGCTCGACCTCACCAGTGTTGACTGAGCACATATGGGACTAAACTCCATCAAGGACCCAGACCCAGTTGGCTGAGCCGCTATCGGAGTTATCCCTGAAGTGTTTTCTATGCACCTTCTTTCTGTCCCATTTTGCAGCATTGTTCCCTGACTATTCAGACCCGAATTAGGCTGACTATACAGAGGTACCACTAGACCTACAGTAATGGGTAAGGATATCGCGTCTGGGTTCTGTCCACTCCCCATGTTCTGAGGCATGTTCATTCCCACACCATGGGTCATCATTGCCGGCATGCCCATCTGGCTCCCCGTCATTTGAACGTGTGCGTTTCCTCCCTGCATCTGCTTTTGAGGCATCATAAACTGAGTTGAGTCAGCTTGTGCCATTGTTGGGTTGTAACCATTCTGTACTCCCCTTACTGTTGGATCTAGAATCATTCCTGCACTGTTGTCACTGTTGTAGTACCCTGGCATCTGCGGCTGATAATTTTCTGCTGGTTTCAACACGGGCACATCTGGATATATTCTCCTAACCTGCGGTATCTGCGGGGTAAGCAGCAGACTCGGGTCCTTAGATCCCGATGACGCTCCTGGACTCTGTGTTTCACTGCTCTGTACCGGTGCTGGAGGGGCAGAACTAGTACTTGGACCTTGTCCATTCTCTGCATAAGGCGGTGGATGGTCGTTCAGCAATTGCATTATCAACTCCTCATCCTCTAACTCCTCTTCTCTTCTCAACTTTTCCTCGTCCTCTCTATCCTTAGAACACTTTCTGTCTGTCTTACAGGTAGCTTTCTTACCTGTCTCTTCTCCTTCCTTAGTAATTGCGGGGAACAATTTTATCCCCTGCAATACATCTGACCTCCACACCTTCTGTGCATTATCCCATCTAGCATCCGCTAGTGTCTTTTCTACCTTCCTCATTCTGGTCTCGAACTTCTTTTGCTGTTGCTGTCTGGCCATTAGTTCCCAAATTGCTAGAGCCTCAAACTGTGCTGGCCTTGGAGGCACCTTCATGTCGTACATCGTGAATCTCAAATTCTCTAAAATCTTTATATTGAATGTCCCGTATATCGGAAACGCTACGCTCCCATGTTTCTCTGTCAACTTGTGCCACTGCTTTAGCCAAAGGCACGGAGCTACCCCCTTTTCTTCCATCACAATGTAAGCTGGTGTACCCTCGGGCGGCGTCTCCTCTCCTACATTCGCTTTAATGTAAGACTCCCCCTTCATTGCGCTCCTAAATGCTTTAAGGAATTTCATTTTCTCGTCTTCTATTTTCACAAAGTTTATAACCAATATTTGACTTCAATTCCGCAAAACTTTAACCAATAGGTAACTTTAATTGCACAAATTTGTAATCAATAGGTGACTTTAATTCCCGGAATACTCTTCACCTGCCTTTCCCCTTCCAATCGAGTCCCACGGACTGCGTCCAATCCGTGCGCGACCCGTCTCACCCACCAACCTATCCCAGCGCGGCTCTTAGTGACGTCACACTCACACACACTGCGGCTGACAAAGCCTCGCGGCTAGTCTTCCTTCACTCACCTCTTTTCGTAACGACTTCTTGCATATATTGCGAGCTACCAAAAAATAAAACAGATCTGTCGGTTTACTACAGGAAGGGTAACACAGTCGCTTCAGGACCTTAGGGACTTTTCACCAACCGTGACCACTATTCGATCTGTTTCACCAGCCTCGGCCGCTATTCGGTCTTTCTCAGTCCCCACATTCGCAAGCAAATCTGACCCGCAGACCTACTCTCAACTTGTCAATGATCTGTTCTAGTGCACTTAGAATCTTGTCAAAGCCCGAAGTCGAAGTTTCTTTCACTCCTTAACACACGTACCCGACTTGTTGACCACGCCCGATCAACCTACTAAACCGCCCAGACCACAACATGGATCAACATACTCCGGAGTCTCTTGACCTCGCAGGGCCCGTCTCAACAACAACAACCACGTGGACCTTTTTATGCACAAAGCGCCACACGCACATGAAGTTCGACGACTTCCCTACTCTCACACCCGGAGCCGCACCTCCGTTATCTCTATGAAGTTCGACGACTTCACTACTTCTACACTCGGAGTCGCACCTCCGCTATCCTTAAAAGAAAACCCTCGCAACCTTTTCACACACCCTGCGGCATTAAGCTGTGCAAGCGCAAAACCCTAACTTCACTCATACCATCACTAGTACCGCCAGCGCTGATTCCACACCTCCGTTCTCTCCATTCGCAAGCTCCGAGATCCCGGGAAAGTCGCGGTGGACCTAGCCCATCATCATCTTGTCAATCGTTTTATCCAAGAAAAATCTAATTCAACCTTTCGAATGGAGCCTCAAAATGCGTAACCATTAATTCAACACCATGTACTTTAATAGTACAGGGTCCCAAAAGACGGAACCGTCCTCTGCTACCATCTACTGATAGAGCGGAACGCGGTAACAAATTTACCTACGTTTGGACGCTCTTTAGGCCGATGAATCTTTTGACTTAGTGGGAACTCTCTGTACTCATATATCGATCAATCACATCAAATCAATAATCAATAACGAACATATGCAACACCTTGAACAACATAACACTTTACAATCAATCCAGAATACATTTCGGCGAACCCTGACCTTTCAGTCAGGAATAACCACACCAGTTTATTGCAAAGTTAGTGAATTTATTTCCCTATATTAACAAAGCTAGCACGATGTAAATGTTTCTCAACACCAAATGATAAACATATATGAACATTAATAGCTGTCCATAACGTCGAAACAAATGTAATCTATGGAGCATTTGAATCACAAGGCATTCGATAATTGCAATGCAAATCACTAATACGATAATCTGTAATGAACTAATGGCATACATTTAGTCAGCATAACAAGATCTCAAATTGCATCGTGCGACAGATGGAAACCTCGTCTAACCTCAAATTAGCATCGGCATGTGGGACTTCATGCAAAAACAATTTAGCAACATTAATTTAGAAAACTCCTAGCTAGGGCTCTTACCAAAATCAGCAGTTGGTTACCTAAAAGAAACACAATGCAATTTTACAATTTCCTTTCATATTTACCAATTACGATCAGCATACAAGGAAGTCTTCGTCTCACAGGTACCGTTCTTCGGTCAGCATGGGTACTGTTACTCGATCATCATGGGACGGGACAAAGGGGCAGGGGTGGACAGGGCAAATGCCTCACGGTGGCAAGGTAAAACTACTACTTCATGCAAAGGGATCAAATCAAAGTTACAGTCTCTAGGGCAAGAATCATTAAAGTCTCTTTCTCCCGATTAGAGAAAGCATCAAAGTCTCTCAAAATGGCGTCGCAGCAAAGTGGGCCATAATAGCTACGAAGTCTGCAAAATGGCGGGTATCGAGCTGGTAATGGCTACCTTCTTCTTGTGCACCTGGTTTTTATAGACAACAGTTCAAGTCCTGTAGGGTCTCCATTGGTGGGTTCATAGGTTAGCTTCAAATTGACCAATCAAACACGACAGTTCTCAAGCTTTTACTTAAGCATACATTATCCTTGGAGATGGGTACGCAGGTCGCAACATTGTCTCCTAATTAGCTTACTCTCAGAGCCTCCATTGTCCGCACCTGCAAGTCGACCTTGAATTAAAGAGAAAATATGCCAGGCTGGCACCAACTTTAAGATAAGCATGTGAACAGTTTCTGTGGAAAAGTACAGCTTCAAGCTAAAATACACGTTTATTAGCACAGTGGAAAAATACGAGCATCTAAACCATGAGACCAGGCAACTAGGCCAAAGCCTCCGCTAAAGTAATGCTAAGCTAAAACATTTCAACCAAGCAAATCGTAGCACACGTTTATGATTATGTCGGATTAGTGCAATTCTAATTCACCACGTTATATAAAGCACGCGTATAAGTGATGGCAAACTACTCTGAGGGCACAATTTGTCCCCGTACAATCTTTATTAATTCGGTTAATGTCACACATGATTATTTCAGCACTACGTTTAAGCGTTAATAAATCAAAACCTTCATTTTCTGCTTCATCACTAGTTAATATGAAAGATGAACTGCCAACTCTCAGAACCCAAACACATCTGAAGAAAATGGTTCTTATAGTGGTATTATACATTTAGGGGCTTAGCAGAGGAATACCTGTCTACACAATAACTTTTGTTCATACCTGGGAACCCATAGTTGGGGAGTGACAATAATGAAAGAAATTTGCACAATAAGGGAAACGTGATTGCTTCTGCTTGGCAGGAGCATTTTTAAAACTCCCGTCAAATGGGAGCAAACACTAAGGGCCTGATTTAGGTCTTAGTGGAGGGAATACTCCATTACAAACATGATGGATATACCCTCCGCCTTATTACGATCTCCATAAGATATCATGGGATTGTAAGAAGGCGGAGGGAAATTCGTCACGTTTGTGACAGAGTATTTCTCCTCTGCCAAGACCTAAATCAGGCATTACTCTGCTCCCAGCGGGTGGGAGCTTTAAAAAAGCTCCAGCTAGCTGGGACAAGACTTGTGATCTGTTTTCCTGCCCGCACCAATGCTGGCAGGGAAACAGATCATGATATTTCTCCCGCACTGAGGGAACAGCATAAATAGCTGCTGCCTCTGGGCGGTCCCCAGGGCCACAATAGGCTTAGGAAGGGGAGCTGTGTGGGCCCTCCCCTTACAAGAAGACACAACCTGGAGGATAGGTTCCCTATTTGCCCCGCCCTTAGAAATAAATAGGGTGCTGGGGTGGGGTCCTCAGTGCCTAAAGAGGCTTGGAGACTGGGGCCACGTGGCCTAAAGAGGCTTGAAGACTGGGGCCACGTGGCCCCCCTGCCCCTTTAAAATATATACAACCTTGGAGGATGGGGTCCCCAGGGCTATCTTAAGCTGGGAAAGGGGAGGGCCACGTGAATATATATATATATATATATATATATATATATATATATATATATATATATGATCTAGTGGCGGTCACCACTAGGTAGGTATAGTTCGGACCTGGTTTCTATAGAAAAAGCATTTGTTGTTTTGCTAATAACTTTGGCGCTGTTTGATGAATCGTCACAAACTTTTTCCCCAAAAATACATACTCACTTCAGCTGTTGTCTAGAAAGTTTCCGGGTGATCCTTTAAGCGGGGGCTGAGAAAAAGGGGGGTCCCAAAACACTTTTTCCCCATGCATTTTTTCACAGGGATTTTGAACAGGACTAGGGACTGAACCACTGGACAGATGTACACCAAGTTTGGCAGAAAGGTAGCTCTTGGTCCAGAAAGTGACCTTTTGTGATCCATTCAGTAGTTTTTTAAATATAAAAAAACATATTTGTATATATAGGAATGCAAAGGCTCCTTGAACCCTCCTGATCTCGTGCTGATGTCTGATCGGCTGTCAACACTTCAACACGGAAGCCACCTGGATCTGGGCTTCCGCTGAGGCCAAGTCCCGGAAAAAAAGGGAACAAATAAGAAAAGGGAACAGGATAGGGACACCATGACCCCCCAGCTCTGGTGCTGGGGACCCAGACGGACCCCCCCCCCCACCCAGGGCAAAAAAGCATTAAAAAAATATTTGCAGTGAATTTGCAACAGGTTCGTAAATCCACTGCAAAAATTAAAAAAACAAAAACAAGCCAGGCTCCCATGCTTGTTTTAATGAAGCACCTGTGTGGACCATGTCCTACGGGCACATACAAATAAAAGAGGGGGCCACACAGGGCCCCCCTCCTAGGGCAGTTTTATGTCCTGGGGACCACCACCTCCCAGAGGGTTATTAATTTGACCATTAAATTTTTCTTTTCAATATCATTCTAACTATATTGTTTTTTAAAGTTTAAAAAAAACACTCTGGGTGGTTACAGGGAGCTGGCCGTAAGGTCTGGCCACAGGTCTGTCGGCCAACCCCTGCTATTCACAGCTGTGGGCAGTGCAGGTTTGGGTGGTTCTAGGGTTTGACCGAAGTGCCTGGCCACAGGCCAGACCATGCGGCCAATCGCTGCTGCGTATGGCCGAAGGCCAACTTCCCACTGCGCACGGCAGAAGGCTATAACTATAACACATGCCCTCTCCATGCACTGCTAATTACCCCTCAAATTAGGCACTCATGACATCTTTGATAACACTATTGATAATGTCACTATAACATTTGCAGTAAAATTATCGAGCAGATAACTGTGCATGGTGGGGGCGCAAGTTATTGTTACCTTAGGGCGCTAATTATAGTTACTTGAAATAACTCTAACTGCTGAATTTCTCTGGTGTTGTGCAAGTAAATTCAGTGACTATATATATATATATTTATACATATATATATATATATATATATATATATATATATATATATATATATATATATATATATATATATATAGAGAGAGAGAGAGAGAGAGTGCCCAGGGGCTTGGGGCCTCCAGGACCATATAAGGTTCAGGCAGGGTGGCTGCGCATCCCCCTGCTCTTTAAAATAAAAAAGGCCATGGTGAATGGGGTCCCCGGGGCCATCATAGGCTCAGGGATAGGGGCTGTGTGGCCCCTCTACCCTTTAAATGAGCTACGTCCCTGAGGATGGGGTCCCGAGGGTTGGATGAGACATGTGGAGGTAGGCCACGCTGCTCCCTTTCCCTTTCAAAAATAAAAATGGCCCTGGGGATGGGGTACCCAGGGACTAATAAGGCTCATGGTGGGGGGCATGAGACCCCCCATATAATTACATATGGCACTGGGAGTTGGGTTCCGCAGGGCCTGAAGAGGCTCGGGAAGAGGAGCCATGCAGCCTACCTGCCCTTTAAAAAAAAGGCCCTGTGGCAGAAGGTCCCCAGGGCCAGGCTCTATGGCCATCCTCCCTGCCTCTCACAGGTAAAGGATGTGTGCACCATGGGGTAGGCTGTATGTTGGGTTGGTCACAGGCCAGGCCGGGTAGCCAACACCCTGCTGAGCACGACTGAGGGCCCTGCATAGTATGGGGCTGGCTACCATTGGAGTTGTTGGCCACAAGGCCTGGCCACAGGCCAGGCCCTGTGGTGAGCACCCCTCAGTGCATGGATGAAGTACATGCGCAGCGTGGGGTGGGGTGGGCTGCATGCTAGGGGCTGCAGGACCTGGGGGATGGTGTTCCCAGAACCTAATAAGGCTCCGGAATGGAGGGCACATAGGCCCCCTCCCCTTTCAACTACATCAGGCCATGAGGTAGGGGTCTCCGGGACAAATCAGGCTTGGGGAGGGTAGCCACATGCCCCCTCTCCTTTAAAAAAAAAAGGTTCTGGGGAATGGGGTGCCCCGTACTGAGCATGATTGAAGTCCCTGCAAAATGTGGGTTGGTTGCCGTTGGTGGGGGGATGTTTGGCTACAGGGCCCAGCCACAGGCTGGGCCCTGTGGCCAAAACTCCAACGCACATTTGTGAAAGCCATGGTCAGCTTGTGGTTGGCTGCTTGCGGGAGTCCAGCCGCAGGCTAAGTGTGGCGGGGGTGGATTTACCTATGGTAATTAAATATTAGTTTACATTTTAAAAAAACCTAGGGATTCACTGAAAAAAAACTAAAGGATAAAATAACATTATAGTTTGGTGAAATGTTCAGTAAAAACACTGAAATTCACCAGTTATAGTTATCTCAAGTAACTATAACTTGCACCCTTGCCATACACTGCGTATTACCCCACATATTAAATCACTCATGACATTTTCTATGACATCAGTGATTATATCACTGCAACATCTGCAATGAAAATATTGCTGAGCATTGTGGGGTTGCAAGTTATAGTTACCTTAGGACAAGAGATATAATTATTTGAGATAACTAGAAGTATAGCTGGTGTATGTCAGTGGTTTTTAGAACTTAAAACATTACGTTGTAACTGATAGATTTTGCCTAACTACAACATTACTTTAACCTATGTTTTATTTGGAACCATGTCCCCAAATTTGGAGTCAGCTCACTCCATGTCCATTCTCCAAATCACTTCTCTCATTCCAAAAAGGGCTGCTGACACACCAGAGCCCGTAAACTTCAAGGTTTATTTTTACTTTTTGTTTTCAGTTTATAGTGCCTCAATGCATTTTGGCCATCTCCGTGGCATTGTTCACATACAGGTGCACCATCTTAGGTGTGATATTCAAAGTCCCTGCATGTTCCTAATACCAATGAACATGAAAAAACATCCTTTCATAGACAATATGTTGAGAAATAGCTGAAGAATTATCTTTTTCATGCACCTACATAATTTCTTTCTTTTACATTTTGCACTCGTTGCCTTCTTTGAATCATACTCAAGAGAGTTGCGTCATTATCATAAAATAAAAGTCACGCTGTGGTAAAACTTAAAAAAAAACATGCTTTAAAAAAAACCTCTGGGGTGGGTCAGGGCACGGGAGTGGTGCATGTATTATTTAGGAGGCTGGAGAGTGCAGCCCCCTCCCCAAGCAATTAAGAGACCCTGGGGATCCCATCCCCAGCAAGAGGGTGGCATATGGCTCCCCCTCCCCGAATCTCTTAGATGGCCCAGGGACCCCATCCCCGAGTCATCATTTTAATTAAGTGGAGGAGGGCCACATGGTCTTCGGGGGCCCCATTCTCTGCGCATTACAATTCAGCAAATGGGGAGGATCCACGTGCCAACCCCTCCCAGAGCCATTTAATGGCCCAGGATCCCATCCTTGGGCTGCCTCAGGGATGATGTACCCTAGTAACTCTCAGGATCTCGAGGACAGGTTGGCCCCTTACGTAACTTTGGATTAAGCTGGCAAAGAATAGTGCAGTCACTTAAATGTCTCTTTTCTTTCTTCGATGTAAAGCAGAAGGAGATGCAGCAGAATGTCTGATGACTTGTACTATGTCACCAGGGTTGCATGAACCAGACCAGTCTTTGGATAACCACACATATTGCAAAGTTCCAAAACACAGACAGGTACTGCTTTGAATTCGACAAAAGATGGTGATACTTTTCATTGTAGATGTCAGCAGTCCACAGGCCCTTCAGAGAAGTCTCTATCTGCTAGGTCATCGAACATCAGTGACTCCTTGGCATAGCATGAGTGTTCACCCCAGGCCTGTTCAAGTTAGCTCCTATGCTCAAGTGGCGTTGGGTATTTTGGTCTGGAAAGTGATTGCTGAGGGAGCCAGAGGCATCAGGAGACCCTGTAGTTTCCAACATTGCACCATCTATGGTAACCAATGGGTTAGGCTGTGCTGATCTTGGCAGCCATCTTGGATCTTGGGGGCGTGCAGAACTCTTGCAAGACTTCCGGAAACATGGGCAGGGAGGCCCTGTAAAAGGAACTCATTCTCTCGACACAATAGCTAGTTAAAGTGGTTCCTTTGAAACTGTAACAGTGGTAGCAGTGGTCTTCTCCTGGAGACGTCTTCTGAGTGATTTCTGAACCTCTAGGTGGGCTCTTCTGGAGGATAGAGGACTTTAATGAGGAGTAGTCTCCCCAATCTTGACTTTGTCATTTGACAATTTAGACATTTCCTCTGTGAAATCATAATATTGCATTTGTGAGAACGTTTGACCTAAACTTAACATAATAACGGTAGATGAAGAACAAAAGGATTAAAGACTATTTGGTCCATCTTTTAAAAGAAATTTGTTAGACTGTAAGCAGAATCAAGACACATGTTTAAAGTCTTATGTAAAACCTCTAAACCTAACCCCTAAGGAAATAGAGACTCTGGCATGGAATTACTGGTTGCATGAACTGTTTGGGCAACAAGTGCTCATAAGTGTGAATTAAGTTGTTGAGAAAGCCATTCAAAGATGTAGGTATTATGGAACGATGATCTATAACTGTTGTTAGTCTGATGGTGTTCACTTTGTAGGTCTTTCTTGGGTTACTTCCTATTTGGTTCCCTGGTGAGAGGTCAGATTCCTCTCAATTTACCACTCGCATTCCAAAGATTCTGGGAGGATGCATTCATGCATTATCAGCTGTCGATCAATGCGCATCTCCCCTCAGGTAGGACACTTTACATTTTATTATAAAATATTGCTGAGATTAAAGCTCGATAAGTCAAGTGATGGAATCTTCCCTCCTCAACAGGATGTACTTCATAATCCCCTCTGCCTCAGTATGCCATTGGTTTATCAGTAGATGTTGCTCTACTAAGAGGGTGGGAAGTAGTTGCATTCTGCTCTCACATAAGTATCTGGGCTCCTGACAGACCTGACAATAGCTAAGATACAAGCACAGATGAGGGCACTTAGTTCAGCCTCTTGAGCAGAATGCCCTTACTATTCATATTTACTCTCCACTACATCATGTATTGAGTACTGACAAATTAACTGTATTACTATTTGAAACAGACATTCCTTACCTCTGATCATTCATTATGAATGTTTGATCAAGCATTTGGTCTGGTCCGTGCACCTGCTGCCTTCCAGCACTAAATCAGTGGCATCCTATGTGACATCTGGGAGCAATTTATATTTGTTTACCTGGACGGTATTTTTATCTTCTCTGACACCCTCTTAATGCACAGATAACATATATACGAGTTATTCAGTGGCTGAGACAATCAATCTTGTTTATATACTAAATTATAAAACGTACCATTGAGGCACCCGCGGGCACATTTTTTGGGTATTGTCATTTCAGGCAATGGCCTGGACATGGATTAAGAGAAAACAAGATCAGTTACTTACTGGTCTATGCCATACAATATTAAATAAGTACAAGATTTTATAAGGTTTACCAACTTCTACTGATAATTCATCCATTTCTTTTCCACAATTATCAATTCCGTTACATATTTGATTCTGAAGGCAATTCTTATTGTTTGGGGCATTCACAACCCTTATAAGGACATTTACTTCAGTTTCAAATCTACATTATTCTGATGAATTTTTGCCTTGCATTTTTTATAAAACAATGCTTCAGCCACAATCATTGGTGTTTTTCTATCGCAAAGGGACCCCCATACCGGGACCTTTCATTCAATTGCATATTATTCTTGGGTCTTAACAGAAACCGAGGAGCATTATACTCAATACAACTAGAAGTACTGGCTATTAAAGAGGCTTTTGGCTACAGGATTCACTATTTAGATGGAGCCACTCATGAGGTGGATGTTTAGACAGATCATTAATATGTTGGTTTTTCTTAAGTTTATGAGATTTAAAAATCACAAACATGATTGGATGCTATATTTCTCTCAGTTCCACTTCCAATTCGGAAAATAGTCCACATCGGAAAATTGGAATTTCTATCTCAAAATGGGAAGATCTTTGAAGAAAAACAACCGCCTTTAATCCTTCCTGTGATGTAATGTGATATAATGTAAAATTAATTTATAAAGTGCAAACACTGCCCAAGAGAATAGGCTTCTAGGTGGTGGGGAATAGCAACAGAACATGGAAGCTAACTGACTATTTAAGAGACTTTAACCCCTTCCATGCGTCAGACGACTTGGAGCCTTCCAATGATACAGTGGGCATGTGTGTCAGGTGGCTCCCAGCCATCCTGGCACCTACCCAAGGGGGAAGAGCTAGCGCTCCCCCCGTGGGCCGCCCTTGTGCACCCCGTTGTGGACCCCTGCCACCAGGGATGGCAGCGGAAGCGCTTCAGCTGCCACCCAGATCCCCCCTCTAAGTGACCCATCTGCCCCCATGGGGTGCAGAAAACCACTAGACACCAGGAAAAGTTTCTGAATGTTTGCTGGTGGTGTGTTTGTGGACTGGCGCATAATTTGCATTTGTGATCATAATGTTTTATTTCTCCTTTCTATTCTAGTGCAAAGCTTTTATTGTGACATTGCTTGTGGTTTCGGCACTGGCAGATCGTCAGTTTGCGTAGTGGCATGTGTTTAGTAAGACAACCATTTTTGTATTGTTTACTCCAAATGAGTATCATTGCCATGCATGCATGAGTTTTTTGTAAATGGTGTAATAATAGCGGCATATTTAACTTATGTTTTATTATGTGGGAAATTCTCCTTGGATTTGTGCACAATGTGTATTGTATTGTTTTATGTGTAATTGTATTCAGTATTTCCTTTTTAGAGGGATATTGTTGGTGCTTGCTGTGTCTGTGCAGAGTAGGTGCTGGTGAGTCTAGCTGTCTCTGGCAAGTGAGCGATATTGCTTTTGAGTGTATAGGTCTTTGTGACAAAGCCGCACTTTGTTTCTTACTTATTGTACGCAATGTTGGTTGTTGTTGACTTATTTGTCAAGTTACTTTTATTAATACAGGTTGTGACTAGCCACAGGATTACTGTTCAGCAGGTTGTTGGTATGTTCCATAAGTCACATAAGAAGCGGCGCCGACACGACTCTCGACATCGTTTGTCTAGAGGTTGGTCACGTCTCCATCCAGACGGCGCGGTACGGCGTGGGAGGTTAGTCCCACTGTAACTCCCCAGCCTCAAAGTCCTCAGGCTCCATCGGCGCCATCGCTCATCGAGGTGGTTGAGTCCCCAGCGAGTCCTCGCTTTTCGCCTGGGGTTCAAGAGTTGGGCGCACAGGTTCTGGAACCGACCCAGGCGCCACATGAAGATCCAAGGTTTCCTGCCTTCCCAACTCCAGGAGCGTATCCGGCGGCATTTCTGAATGCCATGTTCAGTGTCTTCAATAAGGCTATGGCCCCTGCTGGTGCACCGGCTAGTCCCACAGGTCCATTGGCATTCTCCTTGGGCTCTCCGGCTCCATACAAGTCGGCTCTGTTTGTGCCTTTTTATCAGGCTGAGGATGCCAGTTCGGCACTGATGACATTGCTTCGTAGGCTTCTGGCGCCAATGACATCGCCTCATAGGCCTCTGGCACCAATGACATCCCCTCATAGGCAGATGGCGCCGATGACAGCGCCTTTTATGTCGACGGTGCCGATGGAGTCAACTCTGGTGCTGGAAGGATCCTGGTCGGGACGAAGTGTACCTCTTTCTTCTCCCGTTCCGCACCCATTGGTTCTAAAGCCGCATCGTCGACGTCGGCTAACTCCATGTCGACGCCGAGGTTGGAGGCCAGGTTGAGGTTGCGGAGGAGAGCACTGAGGCTCTTGGAGGAGCAAGAGTACCAGAGACAGCTGTTGGAGGAAGGAGAGATTGCTGAGCACCTGGGAGAATTTCAGGGCCTAGACTCAGCTAGTGGGCTGGACACATCCCCTGAGTGGGATCTTTTATTCCCAGGAGAGTTTACGGAAGAGGCAGACTCTTTCCATTCTGTTATCAAGAAAGCTGCAGATTTTTTGGACCTTCCATTGCCAGCTGCTGAGGTTAAAACTAACATTTTGACTGAAGTCTTACATCCTTCTTCTACTTCATTGGAGCCCTTGCTTCCATTCAATAATGCTCTTACAAAGCCTATCTTTGAGGTCTAGATAAAGCCTGTTCCATCACCAGCTGGGTCCAGGACTGTTACAAGAAGGTACAGAGTTGCTCTGGGAGATGCAGGGTTTTTGTCACAGCATCTGACTCTGGAGAGCTTGGTGGTCCAGGCTTCTTGTTCGACTCGTTCTGCACCAGTCTCCTTTCCTATTACTCCATCGGAACAGAGGATAGAGCAGACGGCTAAGAAGACTTTATCATCCTGCAGTATGGCCCTAAAATCAGTCAATGCTACCCGTGTCTTGGGTAGATATGTGCACGCCCTGATGGACACGGCTAGAGCTGCAGTGCCTAACGTACCGCAGGATATGCAGGGGCAGTTCGATGAGCTCCTGTCGGACACCCAAGCAGCTGCCAAACAGATCATCCACTCTGGTCTGGATGCTACAGACTTAGTGGCCAGGGCGATGGGACTTCAGTCACCACCAGGAGACATGCGTGGCTGAGGTCTTCTGGGTTTTCAACAGATGTCCAGACAACTGTATTAGACCTTCATTTTGACAGAGAAAAGTTGTTTGGCACCCAAGCGGACTCTGCCTTAGAGCACTTTAAAGAGAGTAGGGCCACGGCGAAGTCTTTGGGACTGCAAGCCTCCACATCTACTCCTTTCAGGTCCTTTCGGAGGTTTAGGCGGTTTGGCCATGGAGCCGCTTATCGTGGAAGACCTCAATCCACGACTCAACAGACTTCCAACCTTCCATATAGGTCTTTTAGAGGGTGGGGGAGAGTTAGGATGCGAGGAGCCACCCAGCAGCACCCTGCCTCATCTTCTTCCTCTGGGGGAGCACAGCAAGGAAAGCAGCCCTAGTTTTCCATCCATTTTAAGTCATGCTTCTCCCGTAGGGGGGAAGGTTATTCCATTTTCTCCATGAGAGGGAGTTAGTCACATGGGGTTCCGGGGTACTGAATATTGTGGGGAAAGGGTATGCCCTTCCCTTTCGGGAGTTTCCTCCTCCCATCCCTCCCCGTCCTTTGTTTTGTTCAGAGGATCATCTCCTGTTGCTTCAGCAGGAGGTTCAAGTCCTTTTCTCAAAAGGCGCAATGGAGTTGGTTCCAGAGCAGGAAAGGGGTCAGGGGTGATATCCGAGATATTTCCTGATTCCCAAGAAGGATGGTCAATTGAGGCCTATCCTGGATCTGAGGAGTTTGAATTGGTTCCTCAAGCAGGAGAAATTCAAGATGCTGACTCTAGCGCAGGTGCTTCTGGCATTGAACAAAGAGGATTGGATGGTGTCTGTAGACTTGCAGGATGCTTACTTTCATATCCCAATTCCCCAGTCACACAGGAAGTATCTCCTGTTTGTTGTGGGGTCGCAACACTACCAGTTTGCGGTCCTTCCTTTTGGTCTTACTTCCACATTCCGAGCCTTTATGAAGATGGCGGAGGTTGCAGCAAATCTCAGAAGGAAAGGAATATCGGTATTCCCTTTCCTGGATGATTGGCTGATCAAAGCTGAGTCTCCGGAGCTTGTGCTGCATCACCTCCAAATGACAACGCAGTTGTTGTTCAGTCTGGGCTTTACGGTAAACGTGCTCAAGTCTCACCTGGAGCCCTCTCAACGCCTCCTGTTCATAGGGGCAATACTGGATACAATATTGATCGTGCCTATCCTCCGCCTTAGCGGATCCAGGACATTCAGGCGTTGATTCCAATGTTTCAAAAAGGAGCAGTTGTTCCAGTCCTCAAGGTCCTACGTCTGCTTGGTCGGTTCGCTTCTTGCATTCTGTTGGTCACTCATGCACGTTGGCACATGAGGGATCTCCAGTGGTGCCTCTGAAAGCAGTGGTTTCAATACAAAGGGGATCTTGAAGAGTCGATAACGATCTCCAGAGACTCTGCAATGGATCAACAATGGTGGATTGTGGACGGCAACCTTTCCCATGGAAGGCTGTTTGCTCTACCACCTCCAGTGGCCACGATCATAACAGATGCTTCCACTCTAGGGGGACCTGGAGATCAAAGGTCTTTGGTCTCCAGTGGAACAGATGTTTCACATCAATCTGTTAGAATTGCAGGCAATACATCTAGCTCTCAAAGCCTTCCTCCCGTCCCTTCACGGTCATTCAGTTCAGGTCTTAACGGACAACACTACCGTACCTTCTCTGCAGAGAGGCTCTGCAGTTCTGGTCCTGGGCACAGGACCATCGGATTAGCATGGTGGCAAACCATTTCGCTGGAGTTCTCAACGTACGTGCGGACGGTCTCAGTCAGCATTTCTCGGCCGATCACGAATGGCGTCTCCACCCAGACCTGGTTCTTCACATCTTCCGGATGTGGGGTTTTCCACAGACAAACCTGCTTGCCACTCAGGAGAAGGCGCACTGCCCGTCGTTCTGCAGCCTCCAGTATCCGGTGCAAGGAGTATTGGGGGATGCGTTTCAGATGTCTTGGTGCGGCCAGTTGCTTTACGCGTTTCCTTCCATACCCTTGATTCCTCGGGGTCTGAGGAAGACTCACCAAGATCGGGCTCAAGTCATTTTAATAGCTCCGGATTGGCAGAGAAGGGTGTGGTACACAGACCTTCTCCAGCTCTCACTGTGCCCTCCGCTCCGTCTCCCTCACAGTGCAGACCCCGTCTCGCAGTCGCAGGGGCAGGTTCTACACCCCCACCTCCAAAGCCTGCACCTACATGCCTGAGATTGAACGGGGCAATCTGAGTTCCTTTTCTCTCCCGCCAGAAGTGGTTGGCGTTATCTTATCGGCCAGGCGACACTCCACCAAGTGTTTATGCCGGCAGATGAGCGAAATTTGTGACTTGGTCTGGAGAGAGACAAATTGATCCCTTGAAAGCCCATTTGTCTGATGTTCTGATGTTTGCTTTTGCTTTAGCACAGAGGGTTGTGCAGTTGCGACTGTCAAGGGCTACTTGTCGGCGCTGTCGGCCTTTCTGTGCCTTCCGGATCAACCTTCCTTGATCAAATCACCTATAGTTATTAGGTTCTTGAAAGGCCTAACTAATAAGTTTCCTCCCACACCGTTTCTCATGCCTCAGTGGGATGTAAATCTGGTTTTGACTTTTTTAATGGGTTCACCGTTTGAACCTATGCATACTTGATCTTTAAGGTTGTTGGTCTTAAAGACAGTTTACCTTGTTGCTATTACGTCTGCTAGGCGTGTGAGTGAGCTTCAGCCTCTTAGTGTCAAACCTCCCTTTACGTAATTCTATGCTGACAAAGTGGTGCTGAGAACCAGGGCGGCTTACCTTCCTAAGGTTGTCACTGCTTTCCTTATGGAGCAGTCTATTACTTTTTCATCCTTCTCCTCACCCTTCAAAAGAGGAAGAAAGACTCCATCGCTTAGACCTGAGAAGGGCTCTCAGTTTCTATGTTATTAGAACAAAGGAATTTTGTTTGGATGACCAACTCTTGGTTGGATATGTGGGCAGGGTGAAAGGCAGAGCTGTCCATAAAAGAACCATATCCAGGTGGGTCATTCTTTGCATTAAGATCTGTTATTCATTGGCAAAGAAGGTTCCTCCTAAGGGTATTAGAGTTCATTCTACCAGAGCTAAGTCTGCCACTTTGGCTTTGGCTAGAGGTGTTCCTGTAGTGGATATTTGCAAAGCAGCAACTTGGGCTTCCCTCCTTACTTTCGCAAAGCATTATTGCTTGGATTCGGAAGTCAGGAGGGATGGTCATTTTGCATGTTCTGTGCTGCAGGATTTCTTGGTGTGACCGGTCAGGCACCCACCTCCGAGTGTGGTACTCCTTTGGGACTCTATTCATAAGGTGAGGAATCCACAGGTAGTTGTATCCATCAGAAGAACAAGTTACTTACCTTCGGTAATGCTTTTTCTGGTGGATACAGTAGCTACCTGTGGATTCCTCACAGTTCCACCCGCCTCCCCGTTGCCTGTCTGGTCATACCAAGATGTCTTTATTATAAATGTATATACGTTTTGATTAATTTATTTTTATATGAATAAATGTTGTACATGTATTATATCTGTATGGCGATATGTATACATATGTGCTTTCGTGAGGTCGGTTTTCACCTGTACGCCTTAAAGACACGCAAAAAAATGGTGAAACTGAAGTCAGCACGTCGGCGAGGACTTCTTATTGTCATGATGACGTCAGACGGACTCACGTGTGGAGCCATGCAACTGTGACGTCCTCGTCAATGTGAAGAGCTGAAAATAAACTTTTGCATCGAATGCTGGTGCATTGGGAGAATTCATAAGGTGAGGAATCCACAGGTAGCTACTGTATCCACCAGAAAAAAGAATTACCGAAGGTAAGTAACTTGTTCGTTTGTAAAAAAAGGGTGAGTGGGGACAGTGCAATGCCTTGCATAATGATGAACTGCTAGATGTGACATTTGCAGACAGGAGGGATGTCTACATGCTGACTACCATCCATGATGAAAGTACTTCACCTGTGACTGGGGTCAGGTTGGTGAAATATGCAAACGTGTGTGCGTTTTAGACTACAGTAAGCACATGGGTGTTGTAGATATGGTAGATCAAAGGATGAAACCTTACACTGCTGTTCGTAAGGCATACATTTTGTATAAGAAGTTGGCTATCAAATTATTCTATTTAGCAACCTTTAATGCTTTTGTTGTGTTTAAGGATTGTTCTCCAGAGTCAAAGATGACATTTGGTCAGTTTCAGGAGTCTGTGATAGGCAGCCTTGTTGTAGTGGAAGAGGCAAGTGTTCCTAGAATTGGAGTTGTGGAGGATGTTGTTAGATTGAAAGATAGCCACTTTTCTGATTACATTCCTTCCACACCCAAAACGACAATCCCTGTATGAGATGTAGAGACTGTATGTGAAGAGGCAAGTGGAAGGAGAGTCATATGCACTGCCGTGAGTGTCCTTCTAAACCTGGGCTGTGTGCACCCGCATATTTTAGATTGTACCACAAGCAAAAGAGTTTTTAGGAGCAACGGTGAACATAAACGTGAACTGCCTGGTCTGTATCATTTTATATTTTTTGTTCAGTGTCACAGTTGGCATTAGTGTGATGTATTTCGTTAGAGCTGTTGTGTTTTTTTGTAGTTTTGTGTTTACTTACAATTGGTTTGTGTTTTCTTTTTTGTTAAAAAATGTGATGGCGGTGTGCATGGACTGCTGCCTGGCTGGTGATGTATGTGGACTGGTGCTTGGCTAGCCTTGTGCGTGGACTGGTGCTTGGCTGGCGGTGTGCGTAGACAGGTGCTTGACTGGCAGTGTGCGTGGACTGGCTCTTGGCTGGTGGTGTGCATGGACTGGCACTTGGCTGGCAGTGTGTGTGAGCTGGCACTTGACTGAGGGGGGGTGAGTAGTGACTTGCTGCTGGTCACTACAGACATTTCTAGGCAACCTCCAGCCCACATACTCCGTCAGCCAGTGTGATTGCTGTGTCAGACATGTAGGCGTATGAAAATGATGACTACTTCAATGGCACTGTCTGTTGATGTGACGGTTGTAATGTGCTGGGCCCCCAACTGGTGGCATGAATGGTCTTGTGTGTGTCACATATGAAATGTGTGTAAATGGACTGTAAAGCGGTTGGTGCCTTGATGCGAATTTAGAGCTCACAAGTTGTCAATCATTGGGTCAGGTTTTTGACCTTTCCATTATTAACAGTTGGTTTCATTTTTTAGATTAATAAAATTTAACATTTTGCACCTTCACTCACCCTCGTGGCAAATCAAACCATGATGTGTGTATACCAATAAATAGAGTGAAAAGAGAAAGGTTTCTCACCTTCCCATATTACTGTCAACAACCACAAGAAGTGAGCATGCCAGCAATTCTCTTACTTCTGTGATGTCCCAATCACTACAGGATGGTGTGCCTCTTGTGGATCCCAAAGCTTTCTTTCCCACAATGCCCTGAAAACCTCAAAATGTGGATAAATCACACGTGTTCCTTGTATTTCTTTGCCATATTCTTCCACAAGCACAGAGAAACTACAAATTTCCTACCACCCTGCATTCTTCTCTGTCACCAGATAAAAACGATACCTCACTTGTGTGGGTGCCCAAAGCCGAGTCAGCCTACAAACGTATAAAAAAAAAAACTGCCCTTGTGGACCCACTTTGGTTCACCCTCAAACTCTACACATTTTTGGCTGTTCCCAGTCGCAAGCACTTGGCCCACCCACACTAGTGAGGTATCATTTTTTATCAGGGGACTGGGGAGAACACTGAGTGGTAGGAAATTTGTGGCTCCCCTAAGATTCCAGAACTATCCATCACAGAAATGTGGAGATAATGGGGGTGATTCCAACCCCGGCGGTCCTTGACCGCCAGGGCCGGGGTCGGCGGGAGCACCGCCAACAGGCTGGCGGTGCTCCTAAGGGCATTCTGACCGCGGCGGTATGGCCGCGGTCAGAAACGGAAAACCGGCGGTGTCCCGCCGGTTTTCCGCTGCCCTGAGGAATCCCCAATGGCGGCGCAGCTTGCTTCGCCGCCATGGGGGATTCCGACCCCCTCACCGCCATCCTGTTCCTGGCGGTTTCGACCGCCAGGAACAGGATGGCGGTGAGGGGTGTCGTGGGGCCCCTGGGGGCCCCTGCAGTGCCCATGCCAATGGCATGGGCACTGCAGGGGCCCCCATAAGAGGGCCCCACTTTGAATTTCAGTGTCTGCTTAGCAGACACTGAAATTCGCGACGGGTGCTACTGCACCCGTCGCACACCTTCCACTCCGCCGGCTCCATTCAGAGCCGGCTTCCTCGTAGAAGGGTGTTTCCCACTGGGCTGGCGGGCGGCCTTTTGGCGGTCGCCCGCCAGCCCAGTGGGAAACCCAGAATGACCGCCGCGGTCTTTTGACCGCGGTACGGTCTTCTGGCGGTTCCCGCTTGGTTCCCGCCGCCCGCCAAGCTTGGAATGACCCCCAATGTGTTTTGTTAGACACATTTTGAAGTTTGCAAGGGATTCTGGGTGACAAAACCTGATGAGAACCACACAAGTCACCCCATCCTGGTTTACCTGAGGTGTCTAGTTTTTTAAAATGTACAGGTTTGCTAGGTTTCCCTAGGTGCTGGCTCAGCTAGGAACATTTTTAAAAAAGGGTACGTTTTCAGTGGAAAAATGTAGTGGCCAAGTTGCTTTTTGGGTGGTTTCCTATTGCAGGCACTAGGCCTACCCACACAAGTGAGGTACCATTTTTATTGGGAGATTTGGAGTAATGCTGGGTGGAAGGACTTATGTGGCTCCCCTCAGATTCTAGAACTTTACAGAACAGAAATTTGAGGAAAATGTGTTTTTTAGACTAGGTTTGAGGTTTGCAAGGGATTCTGGGCGACAGAACCTGGTAAGAGCCACACAAGTCACACCATCCTGGATTTCTCCTAGGTGGCTAGTTTCCAAAAATGTACAGGTTTGCTAAGTTTACCTAGGTGACGACTGAGCTCAGACCCCAAATCAACAGCGAGGCACATTGCAAAAAAAAGTGTCCGTTTTCAGTGGAAAAATGTGATGTGTCCACATTGCGTTTTGGGCCGTTTCCTGTCACGGGCACTAGGCCTACCTGCACAAGTGAAGTACCATTTTTAATTAGGAGATTTGGGGGAACAAAGAGTAGTAGAACAAGTGTTATTACCAATTGTCTTTCTATGCATTAGCACCTTCCAAATGTAAGACAGTGTGTACGAAAGAAGTCATTTTGAGAAATACCTTCTAATTCACATAAACGTATGGGTACCCACAAATTCAGAGATGTGCAAATAACCACTGCTTCTAAACTCTATATCATGTGCCCATTTCGGAGTAGCATAGATTTCCTTGATACATAATGTTTCACTCTTTATATTTTACCAAATTAATTGCTGTATACCTGGTACACAATGAAAAACCACTGCAAAGTGCAGCTCAGTTACTGGCTCTGTGTACCATGGTGAACCTATAAGCCCTATATATCCCCGTAACCAGAAGGGTCCAGCAGATGTAACAGTATATAGCTTTCAAAAATCTGCCATTGTTAGCAAAAGTTACAGATGAAAAATTTGACACAAATGGCAGTTTTTTAAACTCTTTTTCAATATTTTATATTCTTTCAAGTGTTACTTTCCAAAGGGAAACCTTGAGGGATCTACAAAAATGACCCCTTGCTGAATTCAAAATATTCAATATAGGATCCACCATTGGTTTCATACCAATTTCTTCCACTAGCCTGAAGGAGTTTGAAAGCACAAAAAATAGGAAAAATGGGCTATGTCCCAGTAAAATGTCAAAACTGTGTTGAAAAATGTGGTTTCTGATTCAAGTCTGCCTGTTCCTGAAAGTAGGGAAGATGATGATTTAGCCCTGCAAACCTTTCATTGATGCCTTTTGCAGGGAAAAAGCTAGATGCTTTCTTGTCAGCATTTTTTCCCATTTTGCCAAAAAAGAAGAAAATTAAGCTGTATTTTGGCTAATTTCTCAGTCCCCTCCTAGAGAATCCACAAACCCTGGGTACATTTTGAATCCCCCAGATGTACAAAAATAAATGATGCAAAATTGCCATGGATGCCTTAGGTGGACAAAACATTATGGAGGCCTAAGCGCAGACTACCCAAAATAACCTAAAGAAGGCTTAGCATGGGGGGGCCTAGCAGCAAAGCAGTTAAAGATCTAGATTTTCAGATCTTTCAAGAATCTTGTGTGGTACTGCATTGTTCTTAGCTTCAGAAGGCGTTGATTCCACCAGGTCGCACCTAATACCACAAGATTCAGCCTCCTCTCCTCGTCAGTTGATATTTGTGGGGAGGAAAAGACAGCCAGAATTAGATGCTCTCAAGGTTCTTGAGGGAGAGAACAGTGTGACAAAGTTTTGAAGACTCATATGCCAAGTTTTCTAAACAGCTCCATTAATGGACGAAAACATTTTAAATGTAATCCACTTTTTCTATAGGTAACCAATGCAACTTTACTAACTTGGAAAAAAATGATTTTTTTTTTAGGAGATTAAGCAAAAGACGTTCTGCAGCATTTTTGTATTACCTGAGGTTTTGGATCATATTATGAGGATATCCCAGGTACAGCGAGTTCCCATAATCTAATGTACAGGCAATGAGTTTTTCTAGCTGAACCAGGCAAATATTTAATCACCGTTATTTGAGTTTCTATAAATCCTAGGTAGGTAGCAGCCACCAAAGTGATTTGTTGTCTGAACGATACATAACTATGAAACGAAACTCTGAGGTTTTTAAAAACCTTGCAAGTGGTAGGTGGTATGCCCAATTCAACAGCCCACCAGTTTTGAGTCTATAACTACTCATGTTTATACAGGATCATACTTTTATCAGAGTTACGTTTACATGGCCGAGACCACACAAGACACTGCTTAAGCGTAAGTTGACCATTCACATCTTGTTTGTCAGAAAGCAATATTATCAGTTAGGTATTAGCATAGCACAAAGCTTTATATCAGTACCTACGGATCAGCGAGGCAAGTGGGTTCAAATAAATGTTAGAGAGCACGGGTCTCAACAAAGATCCCTGGGGTACTCTATGCTGAAGAGAGGAAGGATTTGAGGAAAATAAAGGAATGTGAATAATTGCTCTCTATCGGATAGAAAGTCCTTTATCCAATCTACTGCTAACCCCCCCATCCCTATGTCCGACAGTCTGTGTATCAGGACTGAGTGAGCTATAGTGTCAAATGCTGCTGACAAGTCCAACAAAGAAAGGCTTGCTATACCTCTGTTATTTAAGATTGCCTTTAGATGTTCTAAAACAGTAAGTAAAATCGTTTCCGTACTATGATGTGCTCATAAACTAAATTGAGATAAATTGTTCGTTACTAGGCAGAGTAAATTTGTTGGTTAATATTTTTTCCAACAGTTTGGATGGGACTAGTAGCAAAGACATGGGGTGGTAGTTGGCTACATAGGTAGGTTCTGCTTTATTTTTCTTTAGAAGGGGAGTGACCCATGCCAATTTCCAGCATTCTGGATTAGTAGCTGTGGATATTGACCTGTTAAGTATCTCACAAAGAAAGGGAGTGATAATTTCAGAGGCAAACTCCATGATTGAAGGGGACAGGGATCACTGGGGGAGCCAGACTTCCCGTTTTTTATTTAAACTATAATTTCTTGGGGGGGAGTTAGGTGCGACATGGGTAGGACTATTCTTGGAGCTAACAGATTATTGCAGTATGTAGTATGTTGGAGGAGATTCCGTACTCAAGAATTGATTGATTCATTCCCATCATAAATACTTGAACTTTCACACCTCATACCTACCATAAAAGAAGCTCTCAGCAAGGCATATGGCAGTATGAATGGTAACAAGAAGAACCAAAGAAAAGATGTGAAAACCATTAAATCCTGCAGAGATAAAGTAAACTGTTCTTACATACAAAGGATCTGTAGAGTAAGGTTCTTCACTTATGCCATGTTATCCCTTTAGCTGGTCATCCTGGTAATAGACACACTGAATATTTGACATTCCTTCTGAAGGTGGCACTCAAGACAAATGACTCAAGAATATGTAACAATCTGCAATACTTGAATGCAGGCTAACAATGTGTGTGTCCGACCAACAGGTCTATTACACCCATTTCTCACTACTTCTCAATCAAGGGTGGACATTTCAATGGATATTACTGATTTATTTATCTCAAACACATATACAACCCTATGGGTTGTCATTGATTCATGTATAAAGATGGGCATTTTATAATTATGAAGTCAGTTCCTACTGCTCAGTTATTATGAAAACATTTCATGAGAGATGTAGTCTATCTTCACCGCCCACCTACTGTGATAGTATCTGATTTAGGTTACCAATTTAACTCTGAATTCTGGTCTCCTCTAATATACATCCTTGGATTAATTTTACATAAATACAGCAGTTATCATCCCTAGTCTGACTGTCTGTAAACTAAGCCATAGAATAATATCTCTGTTGCATAGTAACGCAATATCAAAATGATTTGAATAGGTGAGCCACACTTGTAGAATTCATAAGATACATTTTTATACATAGTTCCTTTGAAATCATCTTCATTTTCATATTCTTCTGGATACCCTCCTTGGATGCAAACTGTTCATGATCCATTGAGCCCAGCATGCTCAGCCAAATCGATTCTCCCTTAAAACCTAAGGAGAATGAAAACAAGGTGTCCAACATCTAAACACTGCAAGAGAGCTTACAAGCATATTGCTAACCATCATCATCAACCTGCTCTTGGTTATAAAGTTGGTGATTGAGTTTGGCTATCCACATAGTATGTATGTCTTGCAGCATATCATGCAAAGTTTATGCAAAGATTTGTTGGTCCCTCTCTCATGTCACATATATCAGTCCAGTTACACTATTGTGACTCACCCATGGACAGGCTTCAGGTAAATCATACTCCGGACTCCACTGGGTTGTGGATGCACGAAGCAGTCTGGATACATCATAAAAGGTATTATGACATTTATAACTGTCTGTGCAGTGGGAGTTGAGAAACCATGCATGGAAGAATCAGCATCATATCCATTCCAAGATGACAATGAGATAGTGACCATGTTGCTCTTCAAGGCTGCAGTGAATCAGGACAATAGAAGAAGCTTGTGCATTCGGATGGACTTTGCCTGGGAACTGAGCATGTTGGTGGGCTTCTTCATTTGATGCTCTAGTTTACTCTGGACTTCCCCACTGTTTTAACTTATTTGTTTCCTTGGGTTCCTGTGGGTTAGAACCATTAGTCAGGTCTTGAATACTGTTGTTGTTATCAACCTCTCACCCTTTCCTCAATCAGCTCCATTCATCCTGAACTCCGTGGATGAACTCTGTAGGAAAAGTTGACCCACAATTGATAGGAGGTGAGTTCCTGTACTAGCACTGAGTATCATATAGTACAATAAATTGTTTTGTTTAGCCCTGAGAATGCATACATATATTATTGTTCAATGCCTTTTTTATAACAAGGGGTGGAAATATATATATATATATTTATTACCTAGTGGCTGTTGCCACTAGGTAGTCATGGTTAGGACTTTGGGCCAGATGTATGAAGCTTTTTTCTAGTCGCAAAGGGGCGATTTGCAGAATCGGCCCATTTGTGACTAGAAAAATGCTTTTTGGGATGTCCAAAGCCCCAACTGCAATTCGGTAACTTGCAGCTGTCAGAAAGCGGAGTTTTCATCTGCCTTCCCTGCACGCAAATATGCATGTGGGAAAGACAGATGAAACATTGCTCTTACAAGTAGGGAACTGCTACTAAAAGCAGCAACCTGCTTGTGGGAGCATTGCTGGCTCCCGCAGGATGCGGGGAGCTGGCTAGGACAGCGGGGACCTTGAGGCTCCTTCACGGTCCTGTCACGCTCTCTCTCTCTATCTCTCTTCCATCCAATACAGGAATGGAAGAGAGTGCAAGAGAGATTGCCATTGCAATGGCCTCTTCATGCAATGACTTTCAATAGTGGAAGTACACTAAGCAGTACCTGTGGCATAATGGTTAAGGGCTCAGACCCTTACACTGAAAGTTGAGGTTTCTAGTCAAGGAGTCTGTGGTAATTTCCTCACTTTAATTTGTTTTCAACTTTAAAAGTTTAAGCATCGTAATGAAAGGTGATCTCACTCTTTAATTAACAAATACATTTTTCTTATCAATTTGTGCAGAAATATCTCATTCTAAGTATATCATTCACAAAAGCCTAAAACCTTTTTATCGTTCTTCCCACTTTTTCTCACTCTCTCCCTCAATTTCTCTTTTTCAATCTCTTTCTCCTACTCAAACACCCACTCAGACCCTTAAATACCCACTCACAGACCCACTGAGGCCCTCACACACCCACCACTCACAGACCCATTCAGACACGTATGAACCTCCTCACAGACCCACTTACACTCTCACACACCAACTTACAGACCCACTGAAACTCTCACGCACCCACTGATAGACCCACACAGACAGTGCTGCACCCACTAAGACACTGATGGACCCACTTTCACACCCAAATAGACACTCTCACGGCCACTCTCCCCCACAGATACACCCTCCCACACCTATTCTCACACCCAGAGAGACGGGTCTTGGCCAACTCCTGCCACGCACGGCCAAAGGGCCGTGCACAGCATGAGTTCGGGTGGTTAGGGGGGCTGGCTGCAGGCCCTGCAGCCAACTGCCACCATGTTCAGCAGTGGTTGGATTAACATATAGCAATGGAAATTACTTTATGTTAGAAAAGACATAGAAATGCACTGAAAAAAACAAAAGTTACAGGGACGTTATAATTAGGAAATAGAATTTAAAAAACCACACAGAAATCCACTTAAAAAAACAAAGGTTACATGGACGTTAGACTTAGGCTCACATTTTAAATGTACAAAACACAGAAATTCACCTGCTATAGTTAGAGTTATCTCAAGTAACTATAGCTCGTGCTCTTGCTATGCACTGCTAATTATCCCACAAATGATGGCACTCATGACATCTTTGATAGCATCACTGATAATCTAAATGTAATATTTGCAGTAAAACATGTTAGGAAAAAACTGTGCATGGTGGGGCACAAGTTATGGTTACCTTAGGGCATGAGTTATAGTTACTTGAGATAACTCTGGCAGGTGAATTTCTATAGATTCATATATTTAAAATGTGAGCCTAACTATAACGTCCCTGTAACCTTTGGTTTTTAAGTGTAGATAGGTAGATAGATAGATAGATAGATAGATAGATAGATAGATAGATAGATAGATAGATAGATAGATAGATAGATAGATAGATAGATGCTTGACAAGTGTGCCCTTATATGTCATCATTGAAATGTTTTCTGTTATTGTGTTGTAGTGATCAATAACAGAGCAACCATGGCTTGAGATATGGCCACAGTGAGAGGTAAAAAAAGGACAACAAGTAAGTCAGTTGCTATCGAGAACAGGGATGGAGGCATCCCTGCTCCAAAGCATCAAGACCATTAGAATAGAAAGTAACCTTTTTCTTTTTAGGTCGAGCACGCAAGCGCTCTGACGCATTGTAATCTAGCTGTGGGCTTTTAACCACGCTCACTGCACGCCCATCACTATCACTCGTTTATAGGCTTGCCTTTCAAAAAACCTTTGATACCATTGGTAAGTGTCATGTGTGTGTCCCTCCTTGGGGCATTTTTGTTACCGCCTTGGCCATCTACCCTGTTACATGGAGAATTGCACGATTGCCAATACGTTTGACTGCAAGCAAACTTCTTTTTCCTTTTGTGTCTCTCCTTTGCCCTCACACTCATGTCGGCCGTGGCGCTTTGACTCGGCTTGCTTATGACAACTGTTTTACTTTTCGTTTTCAATTTATGTGGCAAGAAAAGTCCAGTTAGGAATTTACAGCACTAATACCTCTAACTCGAGCAAACGCTTGTTTTCACTATTATCTTGCATAAGCACTACAAGGACAAAGCCCTTGCTTTCATGACAGTCAAGTGAAAGCCTTCGTAAAATCAGTTAACCCTAGGGCAGAGGCAGAAGACAATGCATTTTCAGGTAATATTCGGCTTAATCGTATATTAACAGGATCAATGCGTAACATTCAGCCAAATAGCTAGTGCCAAGGGACCACAGGGATAGAGGAACTTGTGCTAAAACATCAGGCATTTTTTAAACAGGCATATTTGCAACATTTCACAAGGTGGTTTGGGTTATTCAACCAGGCTCACCTTGGCAGATTGGAGGTTCCAGAGGTTCCCGATGGGAGTAAGTAGATAGAATGTACCACCAAACTAGAATAGAAGACCATTTTGAAAACAAGTGTCAGTATTTTATCTGGCACGTATTTTGCTGAGAACCAATACACTTGGTCCTAAACTTATGTGGTGGAGATCTGCCGGCAAAGTTGACATCCTTATCCAAAGGGCACAAAGAAAATTGAGGAAGACCACGCAGCCGGCTAGTGAATTAATTGATGCTTTGGCTGTGTGGAATGGTTGAAAATACCGACCTCTTATACTGAATGCATGAAAAGGGCGATAAAGATAGAAGGCCTTTCACTGTTCGTCATATCTAGATATAAATCTTCCTCTAACTTATTTTTACTTCAAGTCATCTCACTCCAAAATGAACACTATCACCCCCTTTCTTCATTGGTATTGGTGGTGCTCAGTATGTTAAGCAGTCCTCATCTACCCAACCAAAAAGAAAATGTTAATAACCAATGAATTTTCAGAAATATTTGTAAAACTTCTGTCACCATTAGGTGTTGCTGTGAGGCAATTAATCATTGTGTGATTCTCCACGGGTGGCCTGTATGTTGGGAGCGCTTTATTTTGATATCAGACACATTGTTAAGGCAAGGTGGTAAAATCAATGGCATTCCCATGCTTCCTTAATTCAAAGGCTTGATGAACAGCTGTTTTAGCTAAAACAAAAGGACACGTGTTGAGTGCAGACAATAACAGCTTTATTTATTCCTAGAAAGCAATGACAATAAATTCCTAAATTCATCTCTTTTGACAACCAATGATGCCGTGACTGGTGCACAGCTAAAAGCAGGGGCGATTTAGTTTCAGCATTTATATATTGCACTCATGTTTTCACATTTTATGGACTGACTAAGCTCCAGTGAGATCCCCCACATACATTTCCCTGCCTTAAATCATAATAGATTCTTTTCAAATCCGTGATTCAAACGTGATATCCTTGAGGCACGGATGCACGCTTGTTAGCAGAGCAAGCAGCACAATTCCCAAGTCGGAGAGGTCAAGGAACGGGCAGAAGGGCTGGGAGACCCGGCTGGAAAAAGTATTAGCATACTCGCTTTAATCAGTTAGACGGAATTCCACAGTGGCACATTTCCTCAACAATTTTTAGAAGGTTTCTGTGTTCTTTCATTCAGCTACTCCACTTCGTCCTGTCGCAGTTTTAAGTAGGATCCGGAAGCCGAGTGTTCTTTTTTAGCGGCGGGATTATTCTTCACGCACAAAACTGGTGTTTCATTGCGGTTGATAAAATATATTATCACATTTTCCTAGACATGCATGCACTTTCTGACGTGCTGCGATCTGCAGGCCACGAGCTCAAATCCTCGCAAAACGGACTGAGCCATATATCCCTGGAGATAGGAAAACCGAGTACCATTAAATTATGTAATAGTAACACCTGTTGTTTATAGCGATTAGAAGCACCAGAAGTGCTCAAAAACAAGTTATAAACAAGTATTTGCAATGCAACGGGTCTCGCATTTCTCCGAGTTAGAGCTATTAGCAGTTGTAAACTCCCAACTGGACTTTTCTTGCCTCATTAAATGGAAAAAACGAACGCGTTCGCGCTGCTACAGTTCACTCGTAGTGAAACCTATCGGCAAAAGTGCAATTATCTACTTAACCGGCAAAAGTGCAATTAACTATGTAACAGGGTCGATGTCATGCAAAGTGCTCGACTTCTGCCAAGCGAGATTGCGCTGCAAAAAAAGAGAAAAAGTAGTCCACAAATCAGACAGAAAACAGCGAGCCTCGTATGTTTTCAGTACTTGTTCGCTGCGCTCGAGGAGGGCTAACCACCGGAAAAGGCATGATGTATGCATGCCTTCCACTAATGAAAGCAAGCAGATTTTAAAAGGCAAGTCCACGAACCAATGAAAGACACTGACGTGACATGGACGGGGCTTCTAGCTCTTTTCTAACTACTACAGCATCTTGCAAGCGATACGCATGCGCAAGCGCATGCTAGCGCAGGCTCGACCCTAAAAAATGGCTTTTTAAAAAAAGACCACCAAATTGATTTATGCGTCTTTATGCCTGTCATTCGTATCATTCGGAACAAGGGAACCGACATCTGACTGTAATTAAAACTACTAAATTAACAATACATCACTAAATTTGCAGATGTTTGTGAATATGGATAGCCCCTGATTAGCCTGTGTACCGCGGTATTTCTAACTAAATGCAACCATAACCCCTCAACCCTTACACCTAAGGGCATTAGTGGTGGCAGTGCTTAATTTGAAATGGTTGTTTCCGGTGAGAGACACCAGCACTTATTTAGTGAGGGCCAGCACTTATTTTTCAGCATCAGGCATTTACCGTGAGCAAAAGATGCGTATGGAAAAGATGGAGGAAGAGAACAAGCATTTGCAATGCAATAGATTGCATTACCTCCCGTCCCTCCCTCGCCTTCCTTTTAACCAATGAGGTTTCCTGCCTCCCTCTAGACCCTCCCTTCCCCTTTGAAACCCCCCCCCCACCCCTACCACCTCCTGTTTTTTTTGTCTAGCCCACGCTAGGCTTACCTTTTCTCCTTTCCTCCATGGCGGGGCCTGGGGGTCATCGATTCCTGCACTCCTTGGGGCGCGGGGCCCCTTGGGATGTGCTCTGGCCGGTCGCGTCTTCGACGAGCAGGCGGGGCTGCTTGTGGGACGCGTCGTGGGAGTCGGCTGACGAGATCAGTCGGCTCTTTGCGGCTGGTGCGTCTATTTCTGGTTCCTCGGCACGAGGAGCCGCGCGGAGGTGCCAGTTGACGTTTTTGGACTTCTGGAACCGGTAGGACGGGCGTCCTGCCCGCATTTTTTAACTGTTTTGGTTCATTTTGGATTGGTTACAGGATTTTTTATGGGAGGCCCTGTATACTATATATTTGGTGGTCGGGGTCAGTGAGATGGTAGTTATAATTGGGTTTACCATGCCGAAGGTTACTGCTAAACGTTGCAGGATTGTTTCTTCCTCCTCCTCAGGGGAAGAGGGTACTGCTACCATGTCGAACCCTGGGGGTCACTAGGTGCCGGGGGGTGCCACTCATGTCCAGGGAGGAGGTGCAGGACATGATAGAGGTGGCTGTTTCTAGGGCTCTCCAGGCAGGGATGGCCAGGCCTACTCGGTCTAAATCATCACATCCTCCTACTACTGCGGAAAGGTCTTCTTCGGATGATGAGGAGGGGGAGGCTCCATCTACTTCCTCTGGGGGGAAATATGTCTCCAGGGAAGAGATGTGGGAGGTGATGGCACATGTACGGGACATTTTAGGTTTTCCAGTGTTTCAGCCTACGAGCTCCGATTCTCACTTGTTCCCGCAGTATCAGACACCCTCTAAGTTTGCCATGCCTTTTCAGGGACCTGTGAAGGATATGGTGTTTCAGGAATGGAAGGATGTGGATAAAGCTCAAGTTCCACGATTCCTTCAGAAGCTTTATTTGCTAGAGGGGGAGGATGTACTACCTTCCTCTGTTCGCCTGGATTCAATTTTGGCTACCCTGATTGGCAAGACGGCGGTCAGTCCAGAGGATTGTGTGCCTACTGATGCCACGGACCGTAAGGTGGATTCTGGGCTCAAGAGGGCTTTTGTGGCTGAGAATCTGGCCATGAGAGCAGGTATATATTCTGCTTATGCGGGCCAGTCGTTGGTACAGGACTTTGATAAGCTGGCAGTGGCTGTTCAGGAAGGTGCGGAGTGCTCCGAACTTCTGGCTGGTATGGAGCAACAGGCCAGGTTGCTGGCGGATGTATCATCAGATGTGGTACGTACTTCGGCTCTGGCATCTGGGGCTTTGATTGGGGCCTGTAGGTCCCTCTGGTTGCGGTCCTGGAAGGCCGATCCTGGGGAGAAGTCTGCCCTCCTGAGACTGCCCTTTGAGGGTCGTAGCTTGTTTGGAGATCAATTGCCTTCAATGCTTTCCAAGGCGTTTAAGGAAAGGAAGCATGCCTTACCTTATAAAGGGGGATCTGCTTCTGGCAAAGGGTGGAAGAAGCATTCTCGTTCTTCTCCCAAGATGGATGCAAAATCTTTTTCATTCAGGAAACGTCGTTTTCAGCCCCGTTTTTCCCCTAAGAAAGCTGCCCCTTCGAACCGGGGTGGGTTCAAGAAGGGGTCCTGACAATCACTGTGGGCCTGGCATAGGGCAGGTTGGGGGAAGGCTGAGACACTTTCTTTCAGCTTGGCAGGAGAGTGTCAGCGATCATTGGGTGCTGGACATTGTGGCCAATGGTTATGTCATAGATTTCGTTGTGGTGCCTCCAGATTTGGGGGTGCGTCCCACTCCTCTGCCTGCGGTCGGGGCACGGAGAGAGGCATTGTTGGACGGAGTCCGGGACTTACTTTTAAAAGGGGCCATTTCCCGCGTTCCTCTAGAAGAAAGGGGTCAGGGCACTTATTCTGTCTTGTTTCTAGCTCAGAAGGTGTCAGGGGGTTTTCGGCCTGTGCTCAATCTGAAAGGAGTGAATGCTTGGATCAAGACGGTGCATTTCTGCATGCTGTCAATTCAGACTATTTTTCCAATGGTCAGTCAGGGGGACGTTCTGGTGTCACTGGATCTGCAGGATGCATACCTACATGTGCCTGTGGCAAAGACTTCTCAGCGGTTCCTAAGGTTTGCTGTGGGTCTGGATCATTATCAGTTTTGTGTATTGCCTTTCGGCCTCAAGTCTTCTCCTCTGATTTTTACAAAGGTGCTGGCCCCCCTGGTGGCTTTGCTGCATTCAGAAGGGGTGTTTATTCATCCGTATCTGGACGACATCCTGATACATGCACCCTCGCAGGGTTTGTTGCGGAGGCAGGTGGCCCGGGTTCTGGTGATCCTGCAAAACCACGGGTTTTTGATCAACTGGGGGAAGTCAGATTTGGTGCCGTCCCAAGATCTGGTTTTTCTAGGGGCTCGGTTTCGGACTCTTCTCGGTTTGGTGATGGTGTCAGAAAAGAGGTTAGGTGTACTCCAGTCCATGGTGAGGGAGGTCGTGTTGCAGTCTGTCCCCGGGCGCTTCTGTGGTTACGTCTGCAAGGTCATTTGGCGTCCGTGATATTTTTGGTCCCTTGGGCGCGATTCCATCTTCTTTGCTTGATGAACTGGTTCCTGAAAAGGTGGGCACCAGGGTCTGGTTCTCTGATGACCAGGATTCCGGGGTCAGGGTTGATTCGCAGGGAGTTGAGATGGTGGTTGGGGTCCAATCATCTTCGGGTAGGGGTGTCTTTGTCTCCTCTGAGCCCAGTGGTGGTAACAACGGATGCCAGCCTCTCAGGATGGGGTGCTTGGATGGGGTCGGCACAGATTCAGGGATTTTGGTCTCCGCTGGAGGCCAATCGGTCATCGAATTGGCACGAGTTGAAAGCAGTATTGTTGGCTCTGATTCCTTTCCAGGTGTCCCTGAAGGGAGCTGCGGTTCTTATTCGGACAGACAACTTAGTAGCCAAGGCTTATGTCAACCGACAGGGGGGGACCAGGTCGAGGGCTTTGTTCAGTCTGGCCAGGAAGATTTTTTTGTGGGCTCAGGAATGGGTTCCTTCTCTCCGGGCTACCTACATTCGGGGGGTGGTCAATGTTCGGGCGGATCTGCTAAGCAGGGTGATTCCTTCCTCACAACTTTTCTCCCTCCAGAGGTCGCTGTTTCTTCATCTTGTTCGTCTCTGGGGTCTTCTGGTGTTGAATGTGTTTGCATCCCCGGAAAATGCAAAACTAAGTCACTTCTGCTCCCGGTTTCGGTGTCCTCAGGCTTGGGAGGTGGACGGGATGTCGTGTCCTTGGCCTCGGGGCCTTTTGTACGCTTTCCCGCCGTTTCAGCTGATCCGGTCTTTTCTGTTGAGGGTGAGGCATCTGGGGGCCAGGGTTATCTTGATTGCGCCCCACTGGCCGAGGGCGAATTGGTTTCCATTGCTGCAGCTGATGGCATCCGGTCGGATGTGGCCTCTTCCTCTTTGTCCGTCTCCCCTAGAGTTTCCTTGCCTCTTGATGGGGTCATTGAGGAGGTTACACTTGACGGCCTGGAAGTTGAACGCCGGCGTTTGACGGGTCTGGGGGTACCAGTGGCTTTGAGTTCTACTTTGCTGGCTTCCTGGCGGCGTTCCACTTTGCTTTCATATGGTAGACAGTGGAAAGTGTTTTCTTCTTGGTGCTTCCGGCATAAATTGGATCCTACCTGCTCGTCTATATTTGATGTGATGCAGTTTTTACAGGATGGTGCACAATTGGGGTTGTCGGTAGCTTCTCTGCGGGTGCAGCGGGCGGCTATTCAGGCGTTTAAGGGTCCTTGGCGTAATCTACCGGATGAGGGTCATTTGATGCCTAGATTTTTTCAGGGGCTTCTTAATTTGTTTCCTCGCCCTGTACGTTCTTTTCCTTCCTGGGATCTTTCTTTAGTTTTGGATGCGTTGACTCCTGCCCCTTTTGAACCGCTGGGGGACTGTGATTTGCGCCCTCTTTCTTTGAAAACGTTCTTTTTGGTGGCCATTACTTCGGCCCGCCGTTTAGGGGAGTTAGGGGCCTTGGCCTGTTCTTTTCCTTTTTGTAAAGTTTTTCAGGATCGGGTGATTCTTGTTCCGGAAGTTAATTCTTCTTTCCATGCTCGCCAGGAGGTCATCCTTCCTTCATTTTGTCCGAATCCCTCCTCGGATGAAGAGGTTCGTTTACATTCTTTAGATGTGCGCAGGGCATTGTTGGAGTATCTGCGTGTGGTGGCTCCTTTGCGTAAAGGTGATTCGCTTTTTGTAAATTTCGGTCCGCCCGGAAGGGGGAAAAGCCTTCCACGGCTTCATTGAGTCGGTGGGTGAGATCTTTGATTCTGTTGGCATATTCCTTGAAAGTGGTGGCTCCCCCCCAGGGGATTCAGGTCCGTTCTACCAGGGGTATGGCGGCTACAGTGGCTGAGCTTCAGGGGTTTTCGGTGGTGGAGATTTGCAGGGCCGCCACTTGGGCCTCTCGTTCAACGTTTGTTTGGCATTATAGGCTGACGGACTTGTGTGGTTTGGAGTCGGTGTTGGGTCACCGGGTCTTATCCTCTATGAGGTAATAGGGGTAGGGTCTTGGTGGCCTGTGTGCATTATAATAAACTTCTTGCAACTTAGTGTCCGTCTCCTGTGTGTTTCCTGCTATGTCTCATTGGTTAAAAGGAAGGCGAGGGAGGGACGGGAGGTAATGCGTCCATTTCTTACGATAATGGCATTACTCCTAGTCCTACTCCCTCGCCTTCCTTTCCGTTCCCTCCTGCCCCCCCCCCCCCAGTACGGACTGTCTGAGTTGCTACTTGGGCTTGGTTTTTGTACAGGAGGTGGTATGGGTGGGGGTTGGGTTTAAAAGGGGAAGGGAGGGTCTAGAGGGAGGCAGGAAGCCTCATTGGTTAAAAGGAAGGCGAGGGAGTAGGACTAGGAGTAATGCCATTATCGTAAGAAATGGATGCATTTGCTTGAGTTAGAGCTATTGGCATTGCAAATTCATAACTGGACTTTTCTTGCCACATAAATTGGTCAGCCATGCCTCATAATTTCATATTCTCCTGCCATATAATTCCAGTGGCCCAGCATATAATTAAATTTTTCCTCAATGTGCAGCAAAAAATGAAAATGTTGCCATTTAGCATCCTTATTTAAATCTGCCAAGCTAATTCCAATAGAATACCACTTTCACCACCCAACCATCAGAGTTGTTGGCTGGCTAACACAATTCCCCCCAAAAAGACACAAAACAGCCACAGAGAAGAAATAAACTAGAAGGATCACCCACACATATCAAGAGTGCTCATACAGTCATAGTGTAATAAGGATGTTAAGTTGGTCTGAATTATGGTCATGATTGTAATAAGAAGAGATTATTAAAAATATACAATTATCATCAAAACCTTTATCAGAAATAAACTTTTGACATTAGACTGTAATGCTCAAAACAGCCCCCAGAGAGCATCATAACAAAAATGTAATTTGTAAGAAACATGGTCATGTAACCATGTTAGCCCCTAGAGAGCATAACACCATGAAAAAAACAGGTGAAAGTAAGGCAGCATAATCATATAATTAACCCCTAGAGAGCATTTTGTAGGACTAGCAGGCCTACTGCAATTATATTATAAACAAGGCCTTTAAGACAAAACTTAACCAAGCTATAAAACAAATGTTTTAGCCATGATAAAGCTTAAAAGACACTGAATGGTGGGAGGGATTATTATTTTGGAGTCCCCACTAAGATAGTGTGGGGACCCAGAGATGTGGACAGAAGGCTTTTTAAAGCATTTACCAATTTCAAGTGTTTTAAGGGAAGAGACACAATAAATGACTCTGATTAGGTAACTGTAAACAATGGGACCAGCTCTTCAATACTGCTGATCGACTTCACACTGTTGTGCCTGTACGCGCTGTGAGCTCCATGGCCGCCATGCAGCACAAAGGGGAGAGACAAAAAAAAGAGTTTACCCACGCTGAACTATATCGCCAATAGTCCAATTATCCATGTCATGGGGGCAGTCTGCAAACGTGAAAAAAACAGCCTCAAGGTGGGACAAACATAAAGCATTTACCAAAGACATCAAGTGATTTTTGAAAAGCAAGCCCACGAACGAGTGAAAGTGATGAGCGTGACATGCGCGTAGTTAAAAGCCCACTATACTTACAACAGGAAAAAGTGATTGCGCCCTTGACCTGAAAACGAAAAAGCGTCAGAAAGGGAGAAAGCAGAAAGCTGTAAGAGTGAGCCGAAGGGGCAGGGAGTGTCTGTAGATGGATTAAAGAGGCCGAGATGGCTTTACGATTACACTGCCTCAGTATTCTGTGCCTGCACATTTAATTGCAGCAGCTACATGCTTCAAAGGAGAGCTTTGAGCACTGGCACGTTTTATTTACAAATGAAGCACTGAATGGCAGGCAGCGATGAGTTTGTTGCTGGGACAGGGTGGGCGAATTCCTCCATTTTGTCTCAGACAAGTGTATACAACAGCTGCGTCTCTGTCAAGCAAGGTAGTGCGAGCATTCCCAGCTTTAGTGTAGTGCTGGCAGTGGGGCTTGGTGTCTTCGGCAAACTTCATTCACTCACTAGCTTTCAGTAATGTCATGTACTAGGGATTTCCTAATTAGGAGATTTTTTTGATGACGGGATGAAAACGTTTGAAAATTTTAAAAAGAAATACATCTTGCATGATACAGAATATTTCAAGCATATTCAATTAAGATATGCCCTAGGGATCAACTGAATCGGGCACAGGACATATCCCCACTTGAGAACAGGGGTCTAACTGGGCCAATAAGGAAACCAGCATTTGCAAAGCCAATAGGTCTTGACTATGGGTGAGCTGTTAGCTTTCGCAATTAGGTGAGGTGGAGAACGGGAGGGCGCATGCATTAAGCTGCTTCCTCACCCTTGTGTTACTCACCAATCAACCCGAAGCGCATGTAGCATAGCTTAACTACAGGCAATGTAACGGCCAGTAATGGAATAGTAGTATATTATAATTGCATCCCTCTGTGTAGCAATCAAGGTTTCTGGAAAGTACGTTGTTGTACATTGAACAACTAAACTCTCCTGATTGATATCAATGCGTTGAACATAAAGTCAAACATAAAATTCAGAAATAAATATGAATGCAGGTTAGGTGAGTTTTTCTTTTTTTTAATTAACTAATCACTTTAGAACGGTCATTCTCCTATTTAGAGTACAACGTTTGCCTGAAACGCCTTTACCTGCCAACACTGGAATGATGTTTAGAGTTCTTTTGTGATGGTGGCCTGGGGTGGGAGAGAAGGCGGAGCCATTCCACTGATTGCTGTGCTTTGATTGCTACACGGCTAGGGCTCGTTTAACCGGGACATGGCACCGAGTCCTGTGCAGTTGTGGGTGGGGGCCTCAGTTTTATTTTCGACATTGAGGGCACCATTACACCCATTAGCTCTGTGAAGGTGAAGGGAGACTTGCCTGCCAGACGAAAGAAGCACTGCCACCTGCTAAAGAGGAAGCACTCTCTGCTATGGGATACAACTACTGCAGACCAAAGGTCTTAATGCCAGAGAATCTACAGTTGTCTACTGCCTGAGTGGACACTCTTCCAGAGCCTGCATAGTACCTGCCATGTTGGTAGTGAGAGCTGCAATGGGCAACAATAAAAGGATGGATGCAGGCTACAGTGCAAATAGGGAGGTTGGAGATGGGCAACAAACCAATGAGGAAGGAGGAGTGAGTGGGTGGGAAAAGCAACAATAGGACACCAACAGAGAGAGGACCGGTGGGAGCAAGCTTCACTGAAGTAGAAGGGAAAAGAGAGGGAGGGACACTGAGGGGGAGAAGTACACAACACAACATAGCCAAATTAATAGACACACTCTGATAGAGTGCTGAAACAAAAACAAAAAGTAGATCCCCAGACAAAGGCAGTGGAGAGACACAAGCAATTAATCCATGCTTCAGGCAGGTGACAAATACACAAGAAAGGAGAGAAGCCTGGTGCATCTTAACAATAACTAGCAAGGTAATCAGATTGAGAGTGAAGCAAGCCAACGGTAAGTAACGGGTGGGCTCTAAGCCCACTAATAAAGAACGAATAAAGAAAAAAATGTCTTGAAGAGACAGTGCATGTGCTGTCTAGGCGGGAACTAAACAAATAATATAACTGATGTACCAAACTCTGATAAATAATTCATTGGATGAATTGACACTGGTTAAAGAAAAATGGGAAAAGGACATCGGCCAACTAGAAGATGAATGGGAGGATTCAAGGTGGACCCCTTCAAGGTAGCAATCAAGACAGGGTTCTGACTAGTAAAGTTTAGGATCCAGCATCATCATATTACACCATAAAAAGACTCTGGGAAATGGGGTACATTCAATCAGATCTTTGAAGGGATGCAGCACAACAGGTACCTTTATTCACACATGGTGAGAGGGCCGTAAAGTTACAAATAATGAGATCACTGAAGCACATACAGAATGTAAGGCTAACATTATCTTATTTGGTATGTGGAAGAACCGTCCCCATCCAAATACAGAAAGCTGCTGAATAATGCAGAACGTGTTATTGCTAAATAGAATATAGCATGACTTTAGAGAAAACAACACCCCTAATAGATATGGACCGGTGAATGGCAGCAAAACAGGAAATATATAAGAGCAGGAAGTGCCCATCCATGTACCAAAAGTCCTGATGGCTATTTCTACCTGATTCCTCACCTGTAGAACAATCCCAGTTGTAAGACTGGATCCAGAAACTTCAAAGTTTTCATCACGCCGGAAGGGAGGCACTGGTTTTGGTTGACACTGGAAGTGACATCAGATGATGACCCCAAAGCAATATAGTGCCCACCCTGGTGCAACAACGTAATTTCTCTTTGTTCCGACCTTTGACACAGACCCAGAGCTCGCGCTGTCCTGTGAGTAGTGAGTTATCCTCACACAAAACAATATCATTTTGCAGTATCATGTCTCCCAATCATTAGGGTGTTAAGCCCTGTAGGAACTGTGAGGGACAGATAGCCATCATGGCCCCTATTCTATTTAGGTGTGGTACTTGGACTTTAACCATAATTCTTAACACTGCGCCTCTTGCCTTGTCATGAAACCGAAGGCCATCAAGGACAACAAGGCTAAGCTCTTTATGTCCCAGGACTCGTGACGACAGGAACATCGTTGTTGATCTCAACGGCCACTCATCCTCACCTCGTAAGAAGCACATGAAGCACTCTGTAAAAGTTAAGTTTCCTAGATGGTCGCAGACTCCCACAGGATCTTCTTCCTCAGAGCCAAAGTTAGTCCCCTTGGAGCCCGATAAACTTGCTCTGGACAAAACTGTGCCTCAGCTGGTACTAATTCCTGACTTCCTCTTACCGGTGCTGGCAAGTGTCAGGCTGACTGCTCCTCGGGCCAATTGCAAGGAACATTCCCCACTAACCAGTAGATAGAGAACCCACTCAATTGGAAGCCTGAAAAAAGAAGGACTTCATGGCCAGCAGCATGACCTTGATATCCTTGCATGCTAACTGTCTGTTGGAAAATTACGTTGTGAGAAAACAGGGCTGATTGCAGAGGCCCCATAACTTTTTGCCCCCATTTTCCTCTTTTTGCTGGTGTTTTCCTGACTTTGATGGTGCCCTGGGTACTGCTAACCAGTCCCAGGGCCTGTGCTCTGTGTAAAATGGATATGCAAATTAGGCTAATTATAATTGGCTGAGTTAACCTACCTATAAGTCCCTAGTATATGGTAGGGCATGTAGGTTTAGGGACCACAGCATAGGTGGTGCACACCTAGGTGCACTGCTGAGGTGCCCAGTGTCATTTTAAAGGCAGGCCTGCTTTGCTGGCTGCTTTTAAATGAAAGTTATATGCAAATTCGACTTTGGAATTAAAGGTACTTCCAAAGTCTTAAACTACCTTATTTTTACATATAAGTCACCCCTAAGGTGTGCCCTATGTGCCCCTAGGGCTGGGTGCCATGTAACTATAAGCAGGGACTTTATAAAAATAGATTTATAAGCCCTGGTGAGGTAAAAACAGCCAAATTCGTTTTTCCCTCATTGAAGTAAATGGCCTTCATAGGCTAGAATGGGCAGACTTTATTTTAAATTTTAAAGTCTCCTTAAATGTTACATACCAAGAATTTGGTATCAAATTAATTGTTGTAATAAATCCCACAACTTCCAGTTGTTGGATTTAATATAACTTGTTCAGGTAAAAAGTTTAGACTTTACCTAAAAAGTTGCCAATTTCAGCTCTGCATTGTTTTTGCTGCTGTGCTCTGATTGGCCAGCCTGCAGCAGCTTCTGCCAGGCTGCCTTAATGAGGTGTGAAGTGGCCTGGCTTCACACAAAGGAATGTGCTTGGGGGAGAGAATCTCCCCTCAGCAGATGGTGAGGCAGGAAGGGGGAGGGCTGCCAAACTGGTCTTCAAAGGCAGAGAAGGACATTTGCAGCACCCAGCAACACCCCCACATCCTGCAACCCCAGACAATTAGGTGCCCCCTTGATTAGATTAGGAGAGGGCAGGAGAGGGGTGTGTTTATGATTTTTAGCCACACCAGTGGGTGGGCTCAGCCAGATGTAACCTCCAAAAATCAGATTCATCCATGTTGGATTTTTAGAGACTGTTGCCTTCTGGGATGGATTTTTGCCACACTTCCCAGGAAGTGGTCATCACAGGGGGACGACCCTGTCCCTGATTGGAGAACCAGGGCCCCCCTGCTTTTCACCCAGGAGCAAGGATAAAACTGGCAGACCTGCACCCACACCTCAGATCCCCACCAAATTTCAAGAAGAAAGAACTTAAGGAGAAGAAGGACTGCCCTGCTGGACCCCTGGCCTGCACCTGGACCCTGCACTCAGAAGGACTGCACCAGCTGCACACTTGGGCTTCACCACAAGAAGGACTTTGCCTGGCTTCAACTGGTTCAAGGAGGGACTCCCTGTTTGCTACAGGTGAAAAATTGCTAAACCAGAGTCCCCTGCACCAACTCCTGAAGAAAGCGACCAGCTGACCACTGTCCAGTGGCCAAAAAGGAGTTTGCGCCAGGTGCATTCTGGGAGTTGAAGTCCGCACCCCCCAAGGACCATCACAGAACTTCTGGACCCTTGGGGTGAGCTGTGGACCCCAAAAGAACCTTAAAAGAACATCTGGGTGAAGCCCCAGAAGTTTGGAGAAGATTTGACAAATTTTGTAAAAAAGCTCCAGAGAGGGACCGACCCGCCGCGGAAATTCTAGCCGGCTTGCCTCAACCGTGACCCGGCCTGACTTCGTGGTTCGTCCCGGTAAAGAAAAACATCCAAAAAAGAGACTAAGTCCGAACGTAAAAAGTTGACCGGGACCTCCCAGCCATCGTATTCGAGAAGGGCTCCACGGACGTCGGATGAAGATCCAGGTTTACCCCGGTCGAAGGATTTTCATCTCGAAAAAACGACTAAGTCCGAAGGTAGAAATCACCACCGAGGAAACCCACATCGCGTATCCGGACAAGGGCTCCAGGAGGTCGGATTCAACTGGCAGGTTCGTCCCGGTGAAGAACAAACTTCAAAATAAAGACTAAGTCAGAAGGTAACTTTTCAACCGAGGCCTCCCGCGACTTGTAGCCGAGCAGGGCTCCATCGCGGTCGGCCTGAAACTTTGACTTTGTCCCGGTCCTGGTGCAACCAGATGACCCGATTGGCGCTTTTTGTTTCTAAGCGCTAGAAAAATAATAATACTTTAAAAATTCATATCTCCGGTTCCCCTGAACCGATTTTAATCGTTTTTGTGTCATTTTAAAGATAAAAATATAAACTATTTTTATAAATTGGTTTTGGATTTTTAAACTGTTTCCTGTGTTTTATTTAATTACTGTTTTGTGATATTTGAATGCTTTACACTTTGTCTCCTAAGTTAAGCCTTGACGCTCGTTGCCAAGCTACCAAGGGTTGAGCTGGGATTAATTTACTGAGACCTAACTGTACCTATGTGGAGGTTAGTGGCTTGTTGCTAGGTGTAGGTACCTACCTGCCCTACCAATAACCCATTTTCCAACATAATTGGAAGCAGCGACGGGATCCTGTACTTGTGTTCAATATCACGTTACAGTTTTGAGTAAAACAAATTAAAAATCCTTTAAATTGTCCTAGTGCAAAAATTGTTTTTTTTTAATTTGGATTAATTTCAATTATTGAATTTTTGTAATTTTTCTAAATTCTTGTTTCCAATTTTTGCAAAAAGTTTTTGTTGACACAAAACTAGGGAACCATGGAGCTTGATCTGGCTAGCCTACCCACACTGACAGTAGTCCAGCTTAGGGGGTTATGTATTGAAAGAGGGTTGCCTGCAACCACTGATCTCAGGAAGCAAATCCTGATCACATCCCTAACAGCATGGGCTGAGGCCCAAGAGGTAGAGTCAGAAGAAGCTCCAGAGGAGGGAGAAAGAAGGGAGGATGCAAGCTCCAACCACTCAGGGGAGGGAAGGCATCTGAGCCCAAGTGAGGATGAGGAAGAACGGTCCTCAGTAAACACAGTCACTAGGGGCAGATCCAAAGCTGGTGGTGGGAAGGGGGTCCTTTCAGGAGGAGAGAACCCATCCATCAGAGAAAGAGAGCTGGAGGCCCAGCTAGCATACATAGCTTTGGAAGCAGAGAAGCTGGCCCTAGAAAAGAAAAAGTGGGCATACAAAGAAAAAAGAGATGGAAGCAGCGATAAAGAAGCTGAGGTGTCCATGGGTGGGGGAGTTTGCCCCAGATTACCCAAGGGGGTGGTTCCTGCTTATGTAGAGGGGGATGACATAGATAAGTGGCTGGGGGCCTTTGAGAGGGCACTCCAAATGAGAAGGGTTAGGCCTCAATACTGGGGTTCCCTTTTGTGGGAGTTGGTCCCCAACTCAGGGAGGGATAGGCTTCTGACCTTAAGGGGGGAGGAGGCAGATTCATACCCTAGTATGAAGAGGTGCTTAGCCAAGAAGTTTGGTCTGACCCCAGAGCAATATAGAATGAAGTTCAGGGACACCCAGAAGGTCAGTACCCAGTCTTGGGTTGACTTTGTGGACATTTCACTAAAGGCACTAGAGGGCTGGATTATTGGTAACAAAGTAGATACTTATGAGGGGTTATACAATCTGATCATGAGAGAGCACATCTTGACCAATTGTACCCAAGAAAGGTTACGCCAGCATCTAGTGGACTCTAAGCAGACCAACCCTAGAGAGCTAGGGGAGGCAGCTGATGAGTGGTTGAGAACCAGGGTGGTTGTCAAGTCCCAGGGGGGAGACTCCAAGAAGGGGGGGACAGGTCCCCAAAAACCTAAGGAGGGAGGTGGTAAGCCCACCACAGAGACTCCCTCTGTACCCCAGAACCCTAAGAAGGAGGAGAGTAAATCCCACTCCCACTCTGACAAGCAGAGACAGGGAGACCCAGGGTTAAAAAAACTCTTGGACAGTAGGGCTTGCTTTGACTGTCAGCAGACAGGTCACTTCAGAGGAGATGCAGCCTGTCCAAGGAAGGTGGTTAGCACTGGGCTGTCCAGTGTAGCCATAGAGGAGGATTCCTCAGATGATGAAGTCCTCCTAGCATTGTGCTGGGAGACAGGACCAGATGGTAAGCTGGTGATCCCTGAGGGTGGGAGTAGGCACTTCCACCACATTCAAGTGAATGGGATCCCTACCACTGGCCTGAGAGACACCTGTGCCAGTCACACTATAGTGAGTGACCGGTTAGTGACCCCAGACATGTATGTCCCAGGAAAGACAAAGAAAGTCAGGATAGCCACAGGGGAGGTCACCTCCAAACCTGTAGCCATAGTGCCCCTAGAGAGGGAGGGTATCCTTGACTGGATTAGGGTGGTAGTCAGTGCTGACCTTCCCCTAGATTGTATCCTGGGCAATGACCTCCCAGAGGTGAGTCTGGTCACAGATGGGGTGGTCGCCCAGTGCGCCCCCCCAACCCAAAGTCCTGGGGAGTCAGTCCCTACAGTTAGGAGACAGGGGTCCCCAAGAAAAGGAAAGAAGAAAAGGAAGGGTAGGCCACTCTTAAAGAGAGTTCCAGGGAGCCCAGAGTTGGCACTGGTGAGGCCTCACCTGACCCCAAGGAAGTCCTGAGTAGTCAGGCAGCTGTCCAGATGCAAGGTGTTGCCCCTGCACTGACAGAAGGGAGAGTGGAAGGAGGGTGTCTGCCACAGGAAGTGGTAGCCCCCCACTCTAGACAGCAAGAGGGGTGCCAGGACCCCAAAGATGCCCCTAAAGCAGCTCAGCCACCTGTCAGTGGAGAGCTTAGGGTGTGGTTCTGGGTACTGACAGCTGTCAGTAGCCTCTGCTGGGTGCTAGCCTTCCTGGCAGCAATGTACTTGGCCTGGGAGGCAGACCCCAGGGCCAATGGCAAAGTAGGCCCCCTGACCCTATTGGTCATGGTGGGGTTGCTCAAGTGTTGGGTGACCTCTTTGGGTAAGCTAGGTGTTGCCCTAGCAAAGTTTGGAGTAGGGGAGGTGGGCACCTCACTACCCAAGTTGGCAGAGAGAAAGGAGGAAGACCCCCCTAGAGGGAAGTTTCAGTTTGAGTTGGGTCCTTTTACTGTTGGGATGGCTTCACTACCCATAGGGAGTGACCCTGACAGGAGGGTATAAGGCAGAGTAGGCCCTGCAAAGGGACAGCCAGTTTTCTTCACTGTCTTCCTCGCCTAACAAGCCAGGAAGACTCTCCCAGGGTTGGGCTGAGTCTCCTGGGCGTGTGGGCTGGGGGGGGGTTGTGTGAGAAAACAGGGCTGATTGCAGAGGCCCCATAACTTTTTGCCCCCATTTTCCTCTTTTTGCTGGTGTTTTCCTGACTTTGATGGTGCCCTGGGTACTGCTAACCAGTCCCAGGGCCTGTGCTCTGTGTAAAATGGATATGCAAATTAGGCTAATTATAATTGGCTAAGTTAACCTACCTATAAGTCCCTAGTATATGGTAGGGCATGTAGGTTTAGGGACCACAGCATAGGTGGTGCACACCAGGTGCCCTGCTGAGGTGCCCAGTGTCATTTTAAAGGCAGGCCTGCTTTGCTGGCTGCTTTTAAATGAAAGTTATATGCAAATTCGACTTTGGAATTAAAGGTACTTCCAAAGTCTTAAACTACCTTATTTTTACATATAACTCACCCCTAAGGTGTGCCCTATGTGCCCCTAGGGCTGGGTGCCATGTAACTATAAGCAGGGACTTTATAAAAATAGATTTATAAGCCCTGGTGAGGTAAAAACAGCCAAATTCGTTTTTCCCTCATTGAAGTAAATGGCCTTCATAGGCTAGAATGGGCAGACTTTATTTTAAATTTTAAAGTCTCCTTAAATGTTACATACCAAGAATTTGGTATCAAATTAATTGTTGTAATAAATCCCACAACTTCCAGTTGTTGGATTTAATATAACTTGTTCAGGTAAAAAGTTTAGACTTTACCTAAAAAGTTGCCAATTTCAGCTCTGCATTGTTTTTGCTGCTGTGCTCTGATTGGCCAGCCTGCAGCAGCTTCTGCCAGGCTGCCTTAATGAGGTGTGAAGTGGCCTGGCTTCACACAAAGGAATGTGCTTGGGGGAGAGAATCTCCCCTCAGCAGATGGTGAGGCAGGAAGGGGGAGGGCTGCCAAACTGGTCTTCAAAGGCAGAGAAGGACATTTGCAGCACCCAGCAACACCCCCACATCCTGCAACCCCAGACAATTAGGTGCCCCCTTGATTAGATTAGGAGAGGGCAGGAGAGGGGTGTGTTTATGATTTTTAGCCACACCAGTGGGTGGGCTCAGCCAGATGTAACCTCCAAAAATCAGATTCATCCATGTTGGATTTTTAGAGACTGTTGCCTTCTGGGATGGATTTTTGCCACACTTCCCAGGAAGTGGTCATCACAGGGGGACGACCCTGTCCCTGATTGGAGAACCAGGGCCCCCCTGCTTTTCACCCAGGAGCAAGGATAAAACTGGCAGACCTGCACCCACACCTCAGATCCCCACCAAATTTCAAGAAGAAAGAACTTAAGGAGAAGAAGGACTGCCCTGCTGGACCCCTGGCCTGCACCTGGACCCTGCACTCAGAAGGACTGCACCAGCTGCACACTTGGGCTTCACCACAAGAAGGACTTTGCCTGGCTTCAACTGGTTCAAGGAGGGACTCCCTGTTTGCTACAGGTGAAAAATTGCTAAACCAGAGTCCCCTGCACCAACTCCTGAAGAAAGCGACCAGCTGACCACTGTCCAGTGGCCAAAAAGGAGTTTGCGCCAGGTGCATTCTGGGAGTTGAAGTCCGCACCCCCCAAGGACCATCACAGAACTTCTGGACCCTTGGGGTGAGCTGTGGACCCCAAAAGAACCTTAAAAGAACATCTGGGTGAAGCCCCAGAAGTTTGGAGAAGATTTGACAAATTTTGTAAAAAAGCTCCAGAGAGGGACCGACCCGCCGCGGAAATTCTAGCCGGCTTGCCTCAACCGCGACCCGGCCTGACTTCGTGGTTCGTCCCGGTAAAGAAAAACATCCAAAAAAGAGACTAAGTCCGAACGTAAAAAGTTGACCGGGACCTCCCAGCCATCGTATCCGAGAAGGGCTCCACGGACGTCGGATGAAGATCCAGGTTTACCCCGGTCGAAGGATTTTCATCTCGAAAAAACGACTAAGTCCGAAGGTAGAAATCACCACCGAGGAAACCCACATCGCGTATCCGGACAAGGGCTCCAGGAGGTCGGATTCAACTGGCAGGTTCGTCCCGGTGAAGAAAAAACGTCAAAATAAAGACTAAGTCAGAAGGTAACTTTTCAACCGAGGCCTCCCGCGACTTGTAGCCGAGCAGGGCTCCATCGCGGTCGGCCTGAAACTTTGACTTTGTCCCGGTCCTGGTGCAACCAGATGACCCGATTGGCGCTTTTTGTTTCTAAGCGCTAGAAAAATAATAATACTTTAAAAATTCATATCTCCGGTTCCCCTGAACCGATTTTAATCGTTTTTGTGTCATTTTAAAGATAAAAATATAAACTATTTTTATAAATTGGTTTTGGATTTTTAAACTGTTTCCTGTGTTTTATTTAATTACTGTTTTGTGATATTTGAATGCTTTACACTTTGTCTCCTAAGTTAAGCCTTGACGCTCGTTGCCAAGCTACCAAGGGTTGAGCTGGGATTAATTTACTGAGACCTAACTGTACCTATGTGGAGGTTAGTGGCTTGTTGCTAGGTGTAGGTACCTACCTGCCCTACCAATAACCCATTTTCCAACATACGTCCACACCTTGCTGGAAATGGCACAATGTTTTTTCTGCATGTTCTGAAGACCCTGCAAGACACTTTTGCAACGTCCTTATAGATGACCAGATGCAGTTTAGAAAATCATTGTTGGGCCTGGACACAGCAAATTCTGTATGCTGTTCCATGGGAACTATGTCATATTTCATTGCACTCAAAAAATGTATATTATCAGATTTTCCTAGACATGCATACACCAAACAATAATTTCAACACAAATGAACATGCATTAGACGCCAAGTCGGTCTCAGGACTTACGGTTTCTCATTGAACATTCAAGACAGTTTAATGTATCTTCCAATCATTGCCACCAAGTTTTTTGGTGAGAAAGCTGATGCAGCAATTGAACGGTTAAAAGCTATTAAGGCCATAGGTCACTCATTAAGGCTCCCACAATGCCAGCCTCAACAAGACTACTGGCAGTGTCACAATTTTTTGTGCTTTGCCAAAGGGTTTTTCTTTAGAAAACAGCAGTCCTATCATCAACAAAAGCACCCACCACAAGTCCTACTAGTCCACCAATAGAAGGGCAGAGGCAAAGGCCGAGGTTGTGGATCCCTCTAGCAACCCTACTCTTCCTCATCCTCTGCCACCCTCTGTGAAGCAGTCCTATTACTTTTCCCAACACACACTTGGAGCCTGTAGGGGGAAGAGTGTCCTCCTTTTTTATGGCCTGGAAGGCCTTTATTTCGGATCAGTGTGTCCTTTAATTATGATTAGAGCTTACACCCTTCCATTCCTTCAGGCTTCACCCTCTATCCCTCTATCCCTCCTCCATCTTCCACCTCTGATCACTTACTCACCTTACAATAGAGGTGGCAGCAGTGAAATTAGTGCCAGAATAGGAGAAAGGCCAGGGATGTTACATATTTCACTTCCTGGTGCCCAAGAAGGACAGCAGTACATGGCTAATCCTGGATTTCAGGGGCCTGAACTCCTTTCTCAAAAGGGAAAAGTTCAAAATGATGAGCTTAGCTCAAGTTCTACTGAGCATTGAAACTTGGAGGCTAGATTGTGTCACTCGGCCTACACAATGCATATTTCCACATCTCTATCCTGCAGTCACAGCGGAACTATTTTTTAAAAATTTGTGCTGGGTACTATCCACTTCCCTTTATCTTCACATCAGCACCTTGAATCTTCATCAAGATGATGCCAGTGGTTGTGGGCCATCTCAGAAAGTCAGGAATTCCCATTTTGCCATACCTGGATGATTGGCTAATCTAAGCCTATTTGCCAGAGGTGGTGTAGCGCCATCTGCAGTTGACAGTATCTGTGCTTTATAACTTGGGCTTTTCCATCAATGAGCTAAAATCTCACTTCAGGCCTTACCCAACGACTCCAGTTCATCGGCCCGGTACTTGACACCACTCATCTCCAGGCCTTTCCTCCCCCCCCAAAAAGGATCTCCGACATCAGAAAAGGGTCCCATCCTTTCACCCAGGCCCGAGAATCTGTTTCCAGGCTGATGCCTGGGGTTGTTATACAGGTGAGGAATTTGCAGTTAGATAGAGTATGCACCAGAAAGATCGCTACTGCAGGTAAGTATTTTTTTCATATCACACACAATAAAATAATTGAAATATTTTCAAATATTAACAACTTTCTGTCTGAAAGGATGGCTGCGAGTCTGACAGAGGTCAAGATGATAATGGACAAAGATATATATGCAGATCGAGTGTGGGAGAAACCTGGATGTTTCACACTTGTTGCATGAGAGACTGAAATGTAGTAAAATATATTTATTGGCCGATTTGAAATGCAACATGTGTGGTGCTGCTAAAACTGACATGAATTTCCTGTGCTGAAACTTGCAGTAAATAGATTAAATGATATTTTATAATGGAAAACAATAAAATAGGCTTTTGTATCTTTCTTGGAGGCATCAATCTTCATTGTGGTGAATGGAATGACTCCACAGTATCTCTATTATCCTCTTAACTTGACAACAATTTTACTAAAAAAGTGAAAAAAGTGAACGAAATCTCAATTCTCTCAATAAACTGATTCAATCACTCACTCATTCATATTCTCAAATAGCTCAACAAAAAAGTACTAAATTGCCAACCCAAAGACCTAAACGTTGGACAAGAGAAATGAAAAACCATGACAATATTTGTCTTAACTCAGAACTGGACATTTTTTTAACCTCCCAACATCCCATATGTCAGTAGTTTTTCAAAACACTATGCAGATTCAATGACATGGTGCGTAGAAACCCACCTCCTAAAACTGAAAAGGCAAATAACCCCCAAAATTCAGCCTTGTGGTTGTCAAAGGAATTAATTGATGAAAAGAGAGCACTCCAAGTAATTGAGTGCATTTGGCAACAAATCTCAACAACAAGAATTCTGTCAAGCTGATGGAGCATTTTCGGTATGCTCTAAAACGAGGTTGACAAATCTTTTTACCTAAGCAGGGGATGAAATCAATTCTGCATGGCACCAATCAACATTTAATTTACAGTATGACCAATTTGACCACACAATGAAAACCCAAGTTGGAAATAAAATTAAAGGGTTTATTTCAGACTAATACTCAGGTTAATGTAGACAATTCTCAAGAACATGCTGTAAAGGTACAGTAACACCACTGGGTGTCCAAACCTTTTACAGAAACATAATATTATCAACATTAAGCAGACTAAGCACTCAGTAACAGCTATGCAGAATAACAACAACAATACTTGGTGTTCAGTAAAATAAACAATGAGCAACTCGTCTAAACATTATCCAAATTAGAATCCTTTAAAAGAACTAGCTAAAGCAAAGGGAACCTTCGAAAGACAGCATGTCCCCTATTGACATGGGCTAGGTTACAAAACATGGGGACAAAAATAAATAAATAAATAAATAAAGGGCATAAGGAACCGGTAAAAAGCAATGAACTCCTGCATTTGTTACAGCTTTCTTAAGTTCAGCTCTCACAATAGGCAATCGTAAATTGGTGATAGTGAACTGGTTTCTGTCACTTTTGTTTCTTCTGTTGGTATTCCAAATAAGTGCTTCCCTGGGTAACTGCAAATACTTGTCAATTTGTTGCAGAATGATATGCAGAGGATAGCCTTGTTTTTTTAATCATTCCGCAACAAATTGAGAAGTCTTTGCAGTTACCCAGGAAAGCACTTATTAACAAAGGTGACAGAATCCCGTTTGTGGTTGACTATCATCCATCAGCTCCCAACTACAGGAATATAATGCAAACACATTTTTCCTTACTATCCACTTGTGAATAATTGCAAAAGCTTTTTCCAAAACCACCAATCATTGTTTATCGCAGAGCTCCCAAATTACGATTGCTTATTGGGAGAGCTGAACTGAAGCAAGCTGGAACAAATCCAGGAGTTCACAGCTGTGATTCTAAAAGGTGCATCACACGTGAATACCTTTTACAAACATCATCAGTAACTAGCTCTGTTACAAGAAGTACCTATGGAATAAGACAACATCTTACATGTCTCTCAACATGCATTATTTATGTGATTCAGTGCCAACGCCAAAGCTGTAAAAAACAATATGTAGGCCAAACAGTGAATGACCTCCATACACAATTCAGGAACCACAAATCAGCAACAATTAACAAGACACTTGACCAGCCTGTACCAATCATTTTAACTTTGTGAAGCATTTACTATCAGATTTGAAGATTTTCCCTGTGAAACATGTCTTAAAGGAAGAACTACTGGACATCAGAGAAAACTTCTGGATGTAGCATTTAAAATCACTGTATCCAGACGGACTGAACATCACTGACAATACCACTTGCTTTCTGCATATCTGAAGAGTTCTCATGACTGCACTGAATCCACATTCCATTTGGAATCTGCACTCATGATGCTTTTTGAAAATCCAGCAGTGTCAGCTATGCAGCCACTAAGCAAACCATCTTGTACTACCTGAGGAAGGTGGAAGCCGAAACGTTGAAGTGGAAATATATTTTTGTTCTTTGGTGAGACCATCTGTTTGAGACACTTCTTTCTTGGATATATATACGAATTGGGGAGGGGTTAGTATTACATGTTTGCAGCCAATAGAGAAGAAATGCTGCTGCTTTGCTTGTTTTGTGGAATAAACTTTGGCAGGCTTCACATAGGCATACTATTGTCTGCTTTTTCTTAAAGAGGAGGAAGGTAGTTGCCACCTACTCGTCCTCTTAGACCTGACAGCAGCCATTTGATACATTGAACGACCTCTTTTTTGTGACTCGTCTCCAAGAAAGAATGGCGCAAGTGTCACAGTCATCATATGGTTTAAATCATTCCAAGAAAACAAGAGTCAACGAATCAAGATCAACCACTTTTTCCTTAATTCATCAGATCTTCACAAAGGACTCCCCAGTGTTCGATTTTAACACCTACACTATTCAATATCCACATGGAACCTTTGGCCCATATCTTTGGTCAGTCAAACAATAATGATGAAGACAACACAGAACTGTACCGACAAATTTCCTATCCTAGGCCTTTAGAGGCTCTCTACCAAGTCTTTAGCAAAATCCAGACCTGGACTTCTGCTCTCCTTCTGAAACCTGCTCTAATAAATACATAATTTCTCATCATCTCACCCCTTACTGCTCCTCCCCAATACCACATGATTGAAATAGAAACCTATTCCTAGAAATGTATGTCACTAGCACTGTGAAGAGAGCACAAGACCAACTCACACGCCTGAGAGACTTAAAACAATTCAACCCAGAAGAGGACTTAAAAGCATGGTATACAAGAGCTAGTTCTGCCAAGGTAGAAACGTCACCCTTGTTTGAATCCCTGAAATACACTATGCCCCCTCAAAGCTACACCACACAGCTGCCAGACTCATCTGAGTAACTAGGAAATTTGTCCATAGATCTCCCACCCTGATCTAACTGAACTGGTGCCCATCCAAGGCTAGAAGCAACTTTAAGTTTGCCTGTATCAAATACAGAGGTGTACATGGAGGCACGCTAAGCTATCTACCAAGAAAGCTATAGATCTCAGGTGAACAACAATGACTAAGGAGCACATTGAAATTCTGTAACTGAAAAAAATTAAAGTTGATTAAACAGTCTTTTTGGGGGAATGCTTCTAGTTTTTGGAACTCCATCTCACCAGAGATCAGGACAATAACTTCTACGATCTGTTTAAACTGAAAGTGAAACACCTGGGTCTCAAACAGCACCTCAATCTCCCCAACCAGGAGACTGATTAGAATCTATAAAATGCAGCACTTAACTGAGGGTTAACCACTTTGACAACCCACTGGCCAACACACACCCCTCTTTTATTTCTCTCACATAGCACTTTTGCATTAAGCCTGGTACTCTCTTGCTTAGCTTTTCTCCCCTAAACAAACTCAGCCCTATCAGTACGCTATACATTTTTTGGTTTTCATTTAAAATCAGAATCACATTATTTTGATCTGTGTTCTGTCCTCTGTCATTAATTTACTATCTACATATTATGTTTACCTCCTAGTTTGTCTTTTAAAGCACTCTGATATCCCTGTGTATAACCCATGCTATAAAAATACCTCAACTAAACAAAAAAAAAAATACTTAAAGACTAGTACCTACAAGGGCAGAGTTCATAATATGTGGAGCCGAAAGCTCCAAGGAAGCTGTGGCTAGAGGAAATCTTTATTGCTGATGTTGCGGGACGACCAGAAATTAAATGCGGGTCTCTCCTGAGGAAGTGCAGGGATGCTATGAGCTAAAGGGAGCCTTCAGTTCAGGATTTGCAGGAAGATTAGCCCAATAGTAGTGGGAAGGGTCCAGCAAGGAGCAGCCCAGGATCAGCATCGGTAGGCTAGGTGAGCAGAAGTCCGAAAGATGCAGGCATTGATGGTTACTGGAGGGTAAGATGTTGCAAGATTTCTTTCCTAGGCCCTGTGCACGCTAAACCTTATAACTCTACAAATACTTGTTCATGTGTATGTTAAAGTCAACTTGCAAGACTCAGAGGTATGCTCTTTTTCCCTTCATTGCAATATGTAGACTCTTACTGACAGGCATTACTCTTAAGTACCTATTGGTGGGGTCTGTTTAAAACCAAAGTGCACTTTAGTGTCTGCATGGAAGCCTATGTGGAAATTTGGAGTGGGTATTTGACCCACCAGATGCCTTCCCAATTGAGCCCCAGTATTATAGTCCTGGCCACACCTAGTACAAAATCCTGGAGCTCGACCTGAATGTGGATATGACAAGTGAGGATGGGGGGCAGCCTAGAATGTGCTCAAGACACAAGCCCCTTGTTCAGTCGTTCCTTACTTAGGTAATACATCTCACCTTTATCTCAGTGGTTCCTCCCTGGCAAGCTGCCACGAGTGAGACAGTAAGAGAAGGAAGAATGAATTGGGTATGGAGAACACATTTAAAGGGCCTCACAGAGCACAAATAAACCACTCACATTTGGTCAGATGTGTGTGACCCACTTTTGGCAATATTAAGTGGATCAAATATATGTCTTCTTTTGTTCTTGCCTATTTCCTAGCATTTAAAAGCTCAGTAAAGCCACTTGATGTCTGCTGATGAGCTAATTAAGCCACATTAGCTCTGTTAAGCTTGGTGCTGGCTGTTCCAACCAGTTAGTATTCTGCAATTTATTCCATCCCCATTAGTGTCTTTTGCAAGAGCTAACGAGTGAAATGAAATGCCATGTGTAAAGCCCTGCTTCTACATCTAGGACATCCAGGCACTGCCACCTTCACTAAATGGAGCAGTATCCATCATCAGGGCTTTTGAAACAGCCAGATTTTGAGTTTTTTCTAAAAGAGATATGATTGAATGTCTTGTGGATATGTAATGAAAGAGAATTCTAAAATGTAACATAGCAAAGTGAAGAACCTACCTCCTTGTCTATATCATTTGATCTTAGAGAACACCAGTGGTTGAAGTTATGCAGACAGAGATAGCAAGTGGGTAGGTAGTGCAAAACGTTTTTTTTCTGATTGAGATTGGGCCTGTATTGTATAATGCCCTTTTTGTGAAGCAGAAGGCATTACAATGGTGCGGTTACACAGTGGGAGGCAATGTAGTGCTCCCAGATGTGCTTTGATGGAAAATGTCCAGAAAACGTACATTATTCGTCATGATTCCTGCAGGTTTCGCAAGAGGTGATTTAGAACATCTAAATAAAATGAATTTCCACAGTCGTGCCTAGAAGAAATAAGGGCTTGAACCACGGCCTTCTGGAAAGTGAGTAGGAAGAAAAGGAGACATTTTGATAAGCGCCCGAAGTATCTGAAAACAAGTGTCTGCCACCCGACTGATTTGTGATGAAAAGAATAATTGATCAAGAAGGATGCTTACATTTCTAGAAGAGGCTGCCTGTTCAGGAGGGGGTTCACTATTCTTCCAGCCACCATTTGGGTGTCAGGCAGAGGTTTTTGCCAAAGATGGAAATCTCTGCATTATCTCCTTTCAATGTAAGGCAGTTTTGAGTGATCTACTATTGAAACTGAGATTTGGTGGAGTTAATATTCTCAGAGATAAACACAATAATCAGAGTGTCATATACATATGAAATGATGTTAAAAGCAAAAGATCTGACTAGTGCGACTAAACGTAATAAATAGAGAATAAAAGGTTTTGGTAAAAAGTCCCAGCTGGTAAGGGGGAGATCTAACCCCTGGAAACAAATCGAACCAGCCAAGTACTTGCTTGCAGATTTAGATGTCAAATAACCTGAATAAGAACACTCAGGCCAATCTTTACTTTTTTAGCGCCGCATTTGCGCCGCTTTTTGACGCAAAAGCGGCGCAAACTAACAAAATACATAAAATTGTATTTTGTAAGTTTGCGCCGTTTTTGCATCAAAAAGCGGCGCAAATGCGGAGCTAAAAAAGTATAAAGATGGGCCTGAGTGTGAGACAGGATCAAATGGTTCCAAGAGGTCTTGAAGGACCAGGGTGACATTAGCCCATTGATGCAAATCAACCTAAAATCATCTGTTACAGACAGGAGGGCTGTTTTGGTACTGTGAAGTGGTCTGAAGCCAATTTGGGAGAGATCAGGCAGGTGGCTTTCCTCTAAGTAGGTAGACAGTTGCGCAATGACAGTTTTTTCCATGACTTTTGACAGAATAGGTAATAAAGACATGGTACATAGAACGGTCTTAAATAATGTTAACTCTCACTCACCTATGGTGGCTGGATTTAACGCTTCACACGTTGTATGCCGACGATGTCATTTTGATCAGTCACACCAAGGTGGACCTTCAGCGTTTAGTAAAAATATAAATGTAACCGTATGCATTGAATCAGGTGTTGTGTCAACCTTAATAAAACAAAAACTATGTTAGTGACAAGGAAAAGATCTCTCCCGCCCACACGTTTTATAAATGAGCCAGCTTTGGAATCCGTGAAGAAATTCAAGTATCTGGGGGTACGTTTTTACTCCAGAGGGGCATTTACGAATCAGTGTAGTGCACTACAAAGATGAAACAACACCCTTACCGCTGCCTTTTACTCACTAAGGCATACTTTAAAAAAGGCCTGTCCCCCCCAGCCAATCATGGCTGCTAAACATGCTCCCTCTCTCACGTATTGTTTAGAGGCTTTGAGCGAAAAAGCAGACAAATTAATTGATAATGCCATTGTAGGGACATATCAACGTTTATTTAATCTTCCTGGTCAGGCCTCTCCAGCCCAAATGCATTTATAGTTTGGCCTTAGAAAACAGAGCATAGGAATCCCCGGTTCTTTTTTAAAATTTTGCTACATACTACAGAATCACCCAAAACCCACATTAAGTTCTATTGTATGGAAAGTCATAAGTGATGCAAGAACCATAAAGGCACATGATTAATTTATTTGGCCATAACCACATATAAGGTGGAGGAGCTCTGGGCTTTAACCATCTAACAATCTACATTCAACAGAGTCAGAAACTCAACTGGGAAAAAGATATCATCCCTACTGGGCAAAGCTATGCTGTCTAAAAGATCTCAGTCATGAATGGTAATGGGTTCATATGGGCCCCTCAAATTTCAATCATACTTAGGGAGTTCGTATGGGCTAAAGCCTAAGCTTAAGCTGCCGGGCCTTCGATTGGGTGATTTTTAAACTTGTGTTAATTCCTCAGTTTGGAGAAGATCTACTGTTGAGCCTACATGTCGACTTTGTAATTATCCAAAGGAAGACCTTTGCCATATCGTTTGCACTTGTCCAGCTCTCATAGCAGAATGAAAAGGGCTGTTGAGACAGTGCTTTATTAGAAACACAGTACGTATGTGTCGGTAAGCAGTTATAGCTTGTCTTCAAGAAGAAGATGTGACGCGCTGTGGGAAATTTCGTACGTTTATGGACATCACAGAGTCAAAGCTAGCAAAGTTTGAGTTATAAATGGCATACTACCTGTGGCATTTGTATTCAGTTGCTGATGTTTTATGAATTTACATCCATTCGAGCACTAAAGCTAAACACTGAAGAACTAGGGTTATAGGTACGATTCTTTTTCAGTTTAACTTCTGACATTGTATTGGTTTTAGTGCATAGAACTGTAATTTAGAACAAGCTCTTAGTATTTTGCACTAATTACCTTAGTACAGAGGTTTAAAGCCCAGGGCCAACATCTAGTATGTTTCACTGATTCATTTTTAGCAATGGGGTGTCTCTAGTTTAAACAGAGTGATGATAATTGATCTTAGATTACGGGAATTGTATCTTTTGCCATCTAAAGCTAACGTTTTATATTTCGTGGTGTCCTGTTTTAGTGAATTATTTAGTACCTTGTTTTGGAGATTTGGGAAAAGTGCATCTCGGGTTATATTTTACGTGAATTATATTTTTCTCTCCATTGTAAATTCTTGAATGAGAAAGCATTAGGTAAACCCGGCATGCTAATATTATATAATTGACACTTTTAAGACCAGAAATAAGTTAAGCACGAGGCACTTTACTGAGAGTATTTTGCGAATTTATACTAAGATCCAATTTGGCCTTTGGGGCTCGCATCTTTGTAATACAATTAATGAATGAGAGATTTAAAATGTAATATTGAAGAATTTTTTAAAAAAATATTGTCACGAGATTCACGTCTTGGATTCACACCTCTCCATTCAAATTTAGATACAAATGATTGAATATAGTATGTATTATATGTAAAGATTATATTTATTGACTGATATTTTACTTCGTGGTTTTATCTTGTTAATACTGTAAGTTTTAACTAACTGAACAATAAAGTATTACATGCATAAGACATGGGACAATAGTTAGAAACTTGAAAAGGTTCTGCAGAGTTTCTTCCAGAGAGGTGAAATCATGTTTTCTTTTCAATTAGTACAGATCAAACAGTTTCTAAACAGAGATTGCAATGTTGTTCAGAGTCATGCCAATCTCCCTGGTAGCTAACTGAATGACTTGGAGCGAGGCAGCGGTTCACAGGGGAACCAGATTTAATAGTAATTAGTAGTTTTGAGAACTAAGCTTCAGATAGGGAGGTAAATTCTTCTAAAAAGGTCCAGCGTGAAGAGGTTGAGCTTTTTCCAAAATGTTGGGAGAGGTCAATCATAGGAAACAATGAAAAATCCATAAATATTTTTTCTTTACAAAATATTGCTAGATTGTCACATAGTGACTGAATATAAATCATTGTTTTTTTGCAACCCACTGGATTGCTGAGCTGTTTTTCTAATGCATGCATGTCACAAATGCTCGTTTTTTAGTTGGTAAGTGAGGAGGCAAGAGGCCATGGAAGTTTTAATGTGCTATTTGTAGCTACATATAGCTAGAAATACCAGCTTTATAGTTGGTTTTTACTTTCTCATCCTAGTGTTTCTTCCATTCGCTCTCTACTTTTTAGCATGCTGTTAAAATAACATATACTACGTGCATACGTACATACATGTACATATATGTTTCTTGTGTTCTTGAGACTGAGATGCAATAGTGAGGAAAAATGGGACCATGGCATGATAGCACTAAAAGAAAGGAATAAGCTTTCCTACCTTTATCGATTCATAATTGGAAAAAATGGTGTCCAAAATGTGTCCAGCCAAGTGAATAGAATCATTTACAAGCTACTGAAAACCAAGTCCCGACTTAGAATTAATAATATTAGATGTATTGTGATCCAATGGGTCATCAACATGAGAATTAATATCACCTAAAATGGTGAGGTTTGCTGCTTTAAGCACATAGGGCTCAACGAATGAGCACATGGTGGTCCTGGATTGTGCAGGTCGATATGTATGACTACCCCAGTAACACAAGTGGTTGGGCTAAATTTCAAAGAAAAGATCATCCATTCTGAGCATGGGATGTTGTCTTCAAGTATTGTGTAGGAAATTGTAGGGAAATGTACAATGGTACAATGGAAACGTGCTACCCATTAATTTGTTAACATGGTTCCATCTAGCAATATCTTCATTTGTGGTTATGGATGCTTCTGCACCCAGGCCAAACATTTCACTAAGCCGGGTTTCTGTACGAAATAATATATTGATTTTAACTGTATCAATGAAATATATATGTCCAGTTATTTTTGAGTAATTATCTAACATTAACGAGGAAGCTAGAAACCTGCATATGTGCACCTGGCATGCAGATTGTGAGGTCTTTTTTGTTTTTGTTGAGACGATGAGTGCTTTGGAAGGGTATTTTAGGAGGTCAGAATGGAAGTCTCAGAGGTCACACTTTAAAGCTTGCAAAATGGGAGAGGGTAGGAGATGCTCTTTCGGGCTATTAACAGCTAAGATCTGGAATGGGCTCCCAGTTGATTTAAGAATGGGAAGCACTGTTCATAAAGAAGTTGAAGACTCTCCTTTTCATTGAAAAGTAGGACCTCTATGAATTACCTGCTGGTTAGCACCGGGACGCTTCCTCTGTAGCAACTGTTTGCACGACACAAAAGGCAATTCAATTCAATATCTGTAGGGCTACAATGAATATCAAGCCCTACAATGGGTTAAGCTGATCTGAAGTGCAGACCACGTGGGAAGGACCAGAGGTTAAAAGGACCAGAGTCCCTGGGACCCCTTGTTCATAACAACTTTCAATTTTATCACCCGTTTTCTGCTAATACAAGCCTCAGTGATGCCAAACAATCTTTCAGAAACAGGCTACACACAATTCAGTTGAAATATGCCTTTCCTGAGCCCACAAAAAGCCCAGAGGTAGGCAGAAAGGAGAGAGGTTGAGATATGAAAAAATACAGAGGTGAGCTAGATAGAATGTTTACTCTCCCAGTGGGATGCTTGAAAGGTGGGGACCCCAGGCATTTACCCACTTTGCCCGTGGCCTACAATGTCTTTGGCCCGCTGGTGTTCCTGCTGCACAGATCCACTACCTTAATGATGGTATAGCCTTCCATGCATAAAGGGTTGGGTGATGACATGTTCACATCCTATATTAAAAAATAAGGGACCGAAATAAAAATGTTTCAGCCAGAACCCAGCTTCTCCGTCCTCACCCAGAAGGCTTCCCTTATGGTGTGATATCCTGGGAACATTGTTCCTCCATCCGTGTTTAGGGAACAACTCCCACAGGTCTGCTGACAATCTGAAGGTGTAAATGAGCCCAGGTGCCCTACTCCTATACCTCTAAAAGCTGGCACGGTCTGTACTCCAGCCTGTAAAATATCTTTGTAACAGCATCTGCTAATACTTCTAATCACCTTTCTTGTTTTTAGGTTGCAACCTAGGTTTGCTAAAGACATATTAGGGACATTCAGAAAGTTGACCTAGGAATACATTCTGCCCATTGCTTACCATTGGCTTTGTGGTTTGGAACTCACATTTTCCTGCTTTCCATTTGCTGGCTTTATTTATTTTAGGCTGTCCAGCTTGAGTTCGGTCCTTCCCTTGCCAAAACCTTATTTACATTATCCTTCTGTCTGCTCCCTTCCTGTAAATAAGCTGTAAATCTTGTTCCTATCTCATTACATTTGCTGTGCATTCAAAGATGAGGGCAAACGCCAGACGCTGTCTTCCAAGGGTGATTGTTTACTTTTTTTTCCTCTGAGTTCAAAGTGAGAGACGATTCATGTGACAATCTTGCTGGATACTTGGGGTACAGAAGCGTTTTTTTGTAGCATATAGCAATATTTACATGAACTGTGTACGTATTTCAGAACATCTCAGAATTAGTAACACAGTGAAGCAATTTTTTGTTATTTCTGAAGTGTGCTGGAAACAAATACTTGAATATGATTAAAACAAATCATTACCCTAGGTTATGCAATTTCTACACATTTTTGCTGTCCACTGTATAGATATATTCATAAAACTGTAAGTCTGCGCAACTGTAATGGTCATTTTAATTGAAAATGTTTTGTCTGTAATAACAGTGTTCTACCACACCATGAATACTCTACTCTGTGCCACTCCATTGTACTCCGAACCACCCCACACCACTGCACTCTAATCTGAACCACTCCTCTTAACACCACTCTTTACCACTGCACTCTGCATCAGATCCTCCTGGGCACTCGTGATTGAAGCCCTGGTTGTAGCTAGCAATATTGTCTAATGGAGCAACCCTGTATTCCTAGGGACTTAGACCCACACACTAATGCAACAACACTGGTTCTATTTGACTAATTCATACATAACTTTTAATCTGTTATTATATAACTCACAATCTACACATAATTGCTTTTGCAAACATAGTATATTATTATGCAGTATGTACATAAGTGCTCCAACACGAAAAGAAAAATGGTAACACAGCGTAGAATATGTAAAATTTGACCAAGGGACTTAAAATACATAAATATTTCAATTAGACATAGTTTTTGGCTGCAAAAAAATATTCTTACGACACAAGGTTACACTATATCCTAACGTCCATATTATTGATTAAACGTGTTTATGCTGTTCAAAAGTAATTCAATATTGTTGATGTTTCAAACAGAAACACTACCTTACTGAAAGTCTTCTTTAGGACGTAAATTAGATGTATGGGCACACGAAAGTCCCACCAAACAGAGAAATTAGTAAAAGGGGAGGGGGGCCCAAAATCCCCAAATGGGCGCTAGCACTTGCAGATACTGAAAGCGAGAAAGAGAGAGGGAGAGAGGCCTATTTGAGTCGAAACATCGACAATATTGAATTACTTTGGACTGCTTAAATGCATTTAATCAATAATAGATCAGTTGTAACACTGTGTCCCACCTAAAGAATATCTCCAGCGAAGTCTTACTTGAATAACTTGGTCACATTTCCCACACATTGCACCGTCGCCAGATAGTTTTTTTGTCATGCATATCACATATTAATATACTATTTTTGCAGGAGCATTTATGTGTACATTGTGAGTTAGACACCTTTGACTGAGATCAAAAGATATGTACGACTGAGTCTAAAAGAGCCAGTGTTCAACTAAATGTAGCTAGGATATTTTTGTTGTCTGAGCATAGGTCTAAATTAGCACGTAATGACTCAGAAATGTAATTCGGGAGGAGCTCTGTAGGGTTTTCAAGACTATCATAAGTATCGAGCTTGGGGCTCTTATTTACCTGACAAACAGCTGGTTCGATGGCAGCGAGATGACCTAGATGACTTGTGCTTGGAGAGACTGAAAATAGTTATACCAATATTTAGAAGTTTCTACAATGAGCTAAAATAATATAGTGCTAGAGAGTTACAATAGTCATGTTTTCTAGGACACTTGAGGAGTTTTGTTTCTTGGCTGTATGGAAGGAAATGTTAATAGCAATTAGAGCATTAGCGCCCATTCTACAGCTCGAGAATCAGAAAGATGTGTAAACTGCACAGCGATCCAATACCATAGAATCTCGTTTTTTACCAGATTAGCATTTGCCCAAGGAACTGTGCCCTCGAAACGATGTTGCAAATTACAGTTTTTCACTCTATGTTTACAGTTTGGTGTGTCTCGGTGTTGTTTAAAACGTCTTTGTCCCTGAAAGTAACAATGCACCCAAGAAGGAGAACGATGCCTTATGGTTAAAATGCTGCATTTTGTCTTCATTTAGAGGCGATTAACTGGATTGTTTTGTTCTTATTTCCTAATGGCGAAGTTTTCAACACAGTGGTATGAACCGTGCAGTTTTATTTGTGTTTTCCCGGCCACGCTGTGTCTGGCTATCCCACATCTACTTTTGCTATTACTTTTCTGTGGCTTCTATCACGCAGAAGTCTCTCCAAAAATGAAAAACACCGCCTTCGTGAATATTTGTTGAAATACTCAACACGCCTATAAGCCGTCAGAGATGTTTACTTTCCGTTTCCTTTAATTCTGAACATGATTTCCTCAAGTTCTGCAGCGCTCACCCGCTCGTCATAGCTGAGGTGCAGACACCACACGTCCATAACTTCATTCATCCGGAAGCCTTCGCCCACACCCCTCGCTGCTTCCAGGGTCTTGCGGCAGGGCTGCCGAAGCCTCTCTGTGGCCCATTGATGGCTGTGGGAAAGTGCCGGCGCTGCTTCTCGTTTCCATAAACGCACACGTATGTGATCCAGACTGCTCGTTATTAAGGACATCTGTTCCTGGCTCTGCTTGCATATCACCAGGAGCCCATAAACGTCGCGCTAACAGTGGTCTGCAGTAAGAAGCCTGCTTTTATGACTTACTGGCTAGGCCTTGAAAGGGGAAACCCGCCGAAGTCGGAAGAAGAAATGAACGAATTTGAGATTAAATAAAACTGCCCTCAGAGACTGACAGATTTAACCCTAGGGGGACGAGCGCCCAGCAAGTTAATAGCATTAGTCCGGCGAGCTCTGTGTAGTCCACTCGGTCCTGCCCATGGAATTAGTGAACTCGGCTGCTTACTACACTAATTCCACCGGTTTTAGATAAAACATTATTAAATTGACCATGCTTCCTTTGGGGGTGGTTAGAAGGTTGCCACACACATGCGACCTAAACAATTCCTCCATCGGTCTTTTACATTTCGAAAATGCTTAGAGGTCGTTTTACTCATTAATGACTGTGTAAATCCAATACATTTGCACCTTTGCAAATGTAGTTAATTCATGTGCCCGTTATGCACATCAGCAATACGTGCCTTGTATTTGCATGAGAGCAAGAATGTAATAGTCACGAGAGAGGGCGGTGTAGTGAACTGTGATACACCACTTGGTTTTTATTCGCTACCATTTTAAGTAAACTTTTTTTTTTTTTTGTTAAATTCACATTTTATCATTTGTTTATGAATGTCTCCAATGAGCAAGCTGAATTTTGGCGGCAAGGCATTTCAAACGTTCACTTACACTTAATATTTAATTTAATGATCACATTTTAGAATCTTTAAATATGTGAATCTACAGTAAAGCAGCAATTCAGCTGGAGAATGATCACAAACATTCTAAACTTCTCAAATGGCGGGTGTCTTCCATTTGTCCACGTGGGCTGGACCGGTGCCAGTTTTTCAGGCTAACCACTGGCTATGTAAATAAAGACACTTTTGTATTACCTTTATGCAGATGTACGGAACTTGAATATCCCCGAACCAATATACCGGTATATGATCAGTGTACTAACACTCCTACTGCCTGTAGATCCAGGTTTTCAGGCATTTCGTAAAAGGGAAAAAATGCGCAGGAAACAGATGGAGGGAGGAATGAAGTTCACCCTTCAGCTGCTGGTAAGAAGTCCCTACTCCCAGTCTTATGTAATGGTGGCGGAGACTATTAAGAAGTCGTGATATTAGGGTCTTACCTAATGACAGGAGATATAGCTTTTGAGTTTAAAATTTGAGGAATGAGAAATGCTAGTGAGAGAGCGTAGCTTAAATATTACATATGCTAGCGTGAAATGCTTAACAATGCTGCACATAGAAAACGACTATGGTTTAGTTATTTGCTTAACGTGAATTTGAATTACAACTATGATAAACTGAACTAATGACAATGATGAGTAAACTTGTTTATGATATGATTAACCAAACTTATATTAGTACTTGCGATATTATATTGAAAATTCTATAGGCCTTAAATTAGCGTGAGTTGAAGTTTTAGCCGTGTAGCTCTCATTTTAAAGCATATTTTCTGTTTTTCAGTGTGCTGACTCGTAAAAGGCCATGACCCAGCATTTGTTCCTTTTCTTTGTTTTATGTTGCTAATTCATCCTGTTCCCATCCGCATGCTAGCTGCCTTAGTATAAGTTTTATACGTTTGCAACAAATGTAGAAATATTCAAGGACGTTTAACCATGGAAAAGAGAACTTTTGACCTGAAGAACGTGCCAAAGGATAAAGTAACCCCGGATGTGCCACCTACGAAGACGTCAATTATGAGGACCAATCAAAGCGTTATAAATTATCGTGGGGTGACAATTTGGATTACCTAATGTATAATTTGATAGGCTAAAGATAGTGGGGTTTAGCGATTATCCAATAGAATTTTGGGAAAATGTATTGTGAAAAAGGGATAAAAACCCATGACACTGAAGGGTCATTAGAATTAGGTAGGGAATGATATCGATTGCATCCAGAAACTCTGTCACTCTGGTGATTTGAGACTTAGACAAAACCATCTTCATCCATAGACTGCCCCTTTACACTTCTCCTCCTTATGAGGGAAGTTTCCCCTGTCCCTTAGATGAAATAAACTGACGGCGATCTAACTGATGTCCTGAAGACGAAGATTGATCCTGTATGCTGACTTATTCCGAGGAGGGTAATTATGACAATGCTATTGTAATTTGTCTGTTTGCTTTTCCTTTCTAGGTACCAACTGCTGTATTTTTGGATAGAGACCTTAGTCAAATGTTTTCCAAATTTGTGTTCAAAATTATTTTGCATGAAGTCCAACATGCTGATGCTAATCAGTGGTTAGGCTAGGTGATCACTTCGACTGACGAAAATAGAAGCGACTGACATTGTGCTATGCTGAACTGAGACTTATATGATATTCTATGCACTCTGATCTATGCATATCTTATGTTGATGATCTTATGTTTGTGATCTTTGCATTATTGAAGTCTTATCATAGCTGTTGTGTTGTGACTTTGCTCTTATGCTGCTTGGTTTTGAGATTGACACTTTTATTATTAGATTGTAATCAATAGGGAATAAAATTCACAAAACTCCAATAAAGGTGTGGTTATTCATGGCTGAAAGGTCATGGTTGCGCCAACAGTTTAATAAATGTCTTCATCCAAAGTAAAGTATATTGTGGTGACATATATTGATAACGTCATTGACATATTGCTTGACATATTGATCAGTTATCTCGTCCTACGGTGTCTCACCACTGGGTCAAAAGATTAATTGGCCTAAAACGAGTCCTAATGTGTATAAAATTGACATAAAGGGACGCGTTAACACTAGCCTTGTGAACTATGACAAGTATTTGAAAGAGATGAGCCTGTTAACTTGCAACCACTGGAGTCTTCATAGTGTGATCGTATTTCGGGCATCTTATCATCATCTTATCAGCTTGCAGCAGCATTTTGACTAATTAGAAATGAGCTGCCACCTTTTCCAGCATGGTGTTGCTATTTTCCATTCTACCTTGGATAAAATAAAAGCATTTACCAAGATGGTGTCCATGTATGTGGGACTGGTAAAGCGGTAAGTTCTTGCAGAGCACTTTCAGGTGGCGGAGGACACATTAACAACCTGAATATCCAGGTTCACAATATTATTAATTATTAGCCCTAGGATCATTACTAGGGCCAGTGAATGACGGTGAGAGTGAGACATCCGAGTGAGGATAGTTCATGATGGCCAGCAAGAGCCTGTTATGATTCTAATATTTTGTTTGATGTATAAGTGGAATTGTTTGATTTCCTGCTGTTTACAGGATTTGAACCTTAAAATTTAATTTCTAAATTAAATTATTATAGTTAAAAAAAGAAAGAAAGGACTAAGGAAATAGACCTGGCTGATATTCATTAAACTATTCAGTAGAAAGCATATGTGGTGGGAAGTACTCACGGAACATGTTTCGTGGTGGCTGATGATTCTTCATGCAGTGTGTGTCCGCAGCTTCCAGTTCTCAGTAGAAATCTACACATCGGAAGGATGCACTCATCGGAAGTGCTATAGACACCACTATTCTTTCCTTGCAAAGTTTTTTTGCTCCGGTCGAAGCTGTGATTTTATTATCATGTCTTGTAACCTAAATCCCCAGGAGTATGTCAGTTGCAGTTGATTTCCAGCAATGGGAAGCCCAGACATAAAAGTCAGTGAACAGATGCATTATCTCGTGGGGCAGATTCCTGCGTGATACAAGGCCATTCATTCAGCACAAACAGTGTCAAACAAGCAGATATCTCCCGATAAAGCGAGTTACCTGATTGAGGCAAGTACTGTTCACAGTGACTGAAGACGGGATCGTGTGAACTTATAAAAAGTATAAAAGGAAATCACATGTATAACTATTTCTGCTATTTCTCAAAGCTCAATTTACATATGGAATGCCTATAAACATGAAAGATAGTCTACAAAGATACTGCCTTCCGGGGGATTTGTGAAGGCAAAGTACTGTCACCAAATCCTGCGGAAAAAGTCTCACCCGCTCAGGGGTGCCAATTCTTGAAAGAATCGCAAACGTCACTTGAGCAACTTGAGTTGTTAGTGTTAAGCCGGACAGTCAGTGTATATCAGGTCATGATAACTTTCAACACAGGCAATCCGCTGGGTGCACTGGTAAGGTTTTGATTGCAGCTCAACAAAGTAACAAACTGTTGTTTTAATAATGCCATAAAGCAGGCAAAAACTATTAATCTATTGCGTACAACCGTATTGAAGATAAACTTGAAGAAGCTCTGCCGATGACTCGTTCTTACCGCATGTCGCATATACAAGCAATGCAAGGAATGGGAGAAGCGCCATTTGGCAACCATACATATTAACAAGAAATCCCTGGTGTCAGATAACCATGGAGGAGTGCAACTCTTTTTTAGGTGAATGTATTCTTATTTATATTGCAATTCTTGCATGTTCTTCTGTGATATGCGTTAACGTACGAATAGAAAACGCTGATGCATGCACATAGTCTACATTCAGAGGCTCTTATATACTCATCACACAACAGGCACACATGCATTCAGCGTGGACACAGACGGGCTTGTGTAGACACAGGTAGGTGGATGGTAGTTGCATGTGTGGACTGATTACAACGGAAGGTCCTATTATGAAGCACTCAGCACAAAACCCCCCTTTCAGCTGTAACAGAGCCAGAGATGTGGATGAGAAGGCCATGGGTGAAATCGCAATGACATGGGAAGAATAGAAACTGTGATAAACTCCGTAAGTAATGTGCATCATAGAAGTTTTGAATATATCCTCTATATGATGTCCAGTTTCGATTTGAGTTCTAGCTGTGCTATGTGGCAGTGCGATCAGACCGCATCAGAATCATATGTTCCAAACTTCCAAGTGGGGCCTAACATTTTGGACCACTCTAAAGGCCAGGCAGCAAGAGCATGCGTTTCATTAAGCCCTCGATCTAAGACAGCAAACGTGTTTTAGTGTAAAATTGATGTAGAACTTGCAAATGGTGACTTTTATGTCAATGTTTAGGAACCTAATAAGTAGACTATACATTTCCCGATGCTGGTAACAATTCCTGTGCAGTCACACCCAAATACGTACTGGTGGTCTACAAATTGAGGGCCATATTTACTAATGTTTTACACAATGCTGTACAGCGAGGCAATTTGCTGGGCTGCATTGTGTGAAAGGGATGAGCAGAAATGCATCATGTCTACTAAGATGTGGTGCACTTCTGCTTTCTCCTTGCGCTGGTGCACTTCAGGGAGCCTAGTGCTAGGCACCCTTTGCTTCATGATGCAATGTTGCCTACATCACAAGGACAACTGTTTTTGTGCAGATAGGGACACCTTCCTGCAGAAAAACAATCCCTCATGGCATGTTCCTCTTTCTATGTGTGCTGTGGAATCCAGCAGACACAAAAAGAGGAAATAACGAGAAAAAAATATTTTTCTCCACATTGCGACATCCTCTGGGAGGCGTTGCAATTACGTGCAATCCCATATTTACAAACCTTTGTAAATCATGGTTGGATCAATGAGTGCACCCATCCTCCACTCTTGGAATGACCCTCGGAGTGAAATGTAACGCATAGCAGCGCAAGGCGTTGCTTCGCGTTAAATTTCTTTACAAAGCTTGGCAAGGCAGCAGAAATCACCCTTTGTGTGGCTTTGTAAATATCTACTAGCATTGTGTCATGGCTGCACCACAGACGTGGTGCACCACAACACAAAATGTTAGTAAATCTAGCTCTAAATTTGTGTAAAGAACAGAAGATGGACTAAAAGGATTTGGGCACTGCAGGTCAATTGCAGTGGTTTCATAGGCAAATGAGGGATGGAACTTGTGATATTTATGCAATAGAAAGATGTTAGGAACAAAACACATCAACCCATTAATTTATCTTGTTATTTTACGAACCCGGGGCCTGCAGGTTGCGGGTAATGCTCTATTGCACACACAGTTCATGCTGTTGGCTATGGTAAATGCATGAACTACCCAAGCTATCTTATCAATAATATTCCATGACACTTGCTGGATGCACATAGATCGCTCCAGCAGTCGCCTTTCTCATTTAACGTGTCTTAAAATCTGGCCTGTTTCTGGCACAATTTGTAAGCCAAATAGCATTGAAACTACATTTCTCCTTCTCTGATCACTTTCTTTGGAGTTTAGAGTTTGTAGAACTGCATCTGTAATGTCAGTCACCAACTCTGCCCCGCATGACTCTACCTTTCCTGCATTGCTGTTTCCACTGACACACCCTATGCTTCAAACCCTGCACCTCAAAACCACCACAGTGCCTCTGGGGTCCTTTGTCTGATGCCTTGAATAGCATGGCGGAATGATACATCAAAAAGGCAATAGTATGAGGCAAGAGTAAATCCCTTCTCTGGAGCAAAATCCGAATCTATCTATATTATACTGAATTGATAACAAATCGATTGTAGATTGTGAAAGCTGTCTGCAGTCAGATTTAGAAATGTGAACAACAAGCCTTCTGGAATGGCATCCCATTCCCACTGCCAAAACAGAAAATTAAAATAGAAAATCCACTGGGACAGGTTAAACTTCAGCAGTTTCAATTCAAATAGTACGAAGTTCTGTATATGCTACTTAAGGAGAACCATCCTTTAAGTCACCAACTACTGGGTCCTATGAGTCTCATCTTCTGGATGCACTGACCTTTACCCACCTAGGTGGCATGCTTCATCATCTTGTTATGCTCCTTGGTTATGAAGTATCTAGCGGGCCTCATGGTGGAGCTCTTTTAGGAGATTTCTTTTTACATCAAAGGACCCCCCAAGGTTAAGGTAACTTTAGACCCTTGTTTTCAGATAGGATTGTTGCAAGTGATTTAAAATTATCTGTGGTTAGTCTTTGAAGCGCTTATTATTTTATAATGTGCACTATCCACAGTAAGGTTAAAAGCAAAGGATAGAGTTGCAGGAAATTGTCATCTCTGTAGTCCACAACTAGAAATTCATCTACATGTTTCTGCTTTCTGTCGTAATGAGGAGGCAAAGTCGGGTAAAATGCTACTTTATTCATTCATTGTTCATCACAGAATTTTGCTTAATGGCTGAACGCCCTTGCGCTTCCATCAACATTCTAAAGCAGCCATGGCGTTTCCCACGTGCGCACACATAAGGATGGACAGGAGGGTAAGGGGAAGATGTGATGCGGGGGTTTAATGACACAACAATGTAATAGAACATAGTGAAGTATGTTTAACAGGATATTACTCTTCGTGCCACTTGGGTGTTTAGACACGTATATATATTAGGGTTCAACGTTCTATGGAAAAAAACATATATCATCAATAACACATCTACACGGGTAAAATTATAGTTTCACAACCTCATACTTTGAAGACTCTTATGAACCTGAAAAATAAAAATACCATGTAATTGTATTTGAAATGTCCCAAGCATAAACCTCAGCCTGAACACGTTCGTATTTATGAAAATACCTCGTTATCACCTGCTGGCACAGCAAGCACATGCTTCCAGATGCACATGAGGATCAATCAACAACTTAATGAACAGACAAACATACATTTATCTTTGACAAAATACAAGCTTACACGTGAGCATTGTGCGTCGGCTTAACCTAACAAGGACCTGGTCTCATACTCACACTCTATGGGAAGGTGGTGAAACATAAAGGCATCAATCACTGAGAATTATGTGGTGAAGCGATATCACCCACTCACTCGAAAGATCAACCGCAAGAACTCTCTGCCTCAAAAGGAATGCACAGACGTTGGGCCTGTGGTTTCTTTTTGCTCCTGTCCCTGGGCATAGCCGGATCTGAGTTTCCTGCTCTTTAAGAAGGGAAATCGTGCCGCTAACTGAAGCCCCCTTGCACCTGGGCTGTGCGTGTGACATCACAGGGTGATGCTACGCGCCTCAGTGTGTGTGTGTGTGACATCACCGCGTAGCACTGTGTGTGCTTCACCTGCTGGTTTACTTATTTTTTATAGAGTGTCCATTGTCACTAAGTACAACTGTTGGGTGTATATAAATCAAACGGGAAACTAATTGATTCAATATTCCAGACGAGATATAAGCAGTCGACACGTATTTCACCAGAGACAATTTTTTCAAGGCTGTCGCTAAGCATACACGTGTAACGGCAAAATCTGAACTGCAGACTGTGGGGGTCATTCTGACCTCGGCGGTAAAAGCCGCTTACCGCCGGTCAGAAGACCGCCACAATACCGCCGCGGCCGCGGTCAGCCGCTACGGACATTCTGACCCACAACTGCCAAACCTCCAAAAATCCGACCTCCATTGCAGTCCGCCACATCAGCGGCCAGCGATAAACTGGAGATGACCAAACCTCCACCGCCACGCCAACAGAAATACGCCCATGCCATTACGATCCACAAATCCACGCGGCGGTCTTTCAAACGCGGTAGTCTATTGGCGGTACACACCGCCGCGGTCAAAATACACACACCTTTACAAAACACTACCACATTGGACAATTTGAAATACACACACCTGATACACATACAAACAACACTCCCACACATCCAATACAATATAAAACACACACCCACATCACCCACAAACCCCTACAACCAAAAATCAGAGACGAAGGAGAGAGAGACACATCAGAGAATAGAGAGCCAGACACACAGAGGCACACTACAACATCACACACACCACATAGTAGCACAAAGCACCACACACCAACACACTCATCACCACATACACCACCCCACACCTCATCCACACCACCCCATGGCACCACAAAGACACCCACGCTTTACGGACCAAGAACTCAGGGTGATGGTGGAGGAAATCCTAAGAGTGGAACCCCAGCTCTTCGGCTCACAGGTGCAGCACACCACCATAGCAAGGAAGGCGGAGCTATGGCAGCGGATCGTGGACAGGGTCAACGCGGTGGGACAGCATCCCAGAAATAGGGACGACATCCGCAAACGATGGAACGACCTACGGGGGAAGGTGTGCTCGATGGTGTCGCGACACAACATCGCTGTGCAGAAGACTGGCGGAGGACCCCCACCCACCCCACCAGAATTCACAGCATGGGAGCAAGAAGTATTAAACATCCTGCACCCTGAGGGCCTCGCTGGAGTACCCGGAGGAATGGACTCTGGTAAGTCCTATCTCATATACTCCATCCCCCCCACCCCACCAGCATGCCAACCCACACCCCCACCCTCACCCCCAACCCCCCATCACACATCATCCCTGAGAATGTTTCCCTAGCACAACCCACCCAACCCCTCACCAACCCTTGCATGCCACCACAAACATTGGACACCCATTACCTAAGCATGACCACTGCACATACCCATCCCCCCCACAAACCACCCTCACAACACCACCCACAAGGGAATGCCTGCACTGGGGGACAAGGGCACCCATAAATCGCACGCTATTTCACACACAGAAACAATAACCATACTCTCTCACCCCATGCAGGACCCGAACGCCAACACACCGGTCAGGAGGGTCCTTAAATGTCCATCCCACCCCCGGAACAGGCCCCCAGTGATGACAGCAGCTCTGTCGACCTGGAAGCTGATGACCAGCCCGGACCATCGGGGACCACTGGGCAGTGGGTTCCCCAAACACAGACACAGGCCACAGCAGACCCAAACCCCCCTGGGAACAACAGCACAGCTCCCACCCAGCGGGCCCATGCCTCTGTCTCTAGGACAGGTCAAGCAGCGGTGTGTCTGCCACTACAGGGCACCCAGGCTAACCCAACACCCCAACAACAACAGGGACCTGGGGGCAGTGGGAGTGGGCACACCGTCCAGGGGACAGAGGCCCAGGCAAACAGGGCAACTCGGAGGGCTGCCGTGCGACAGGGGGGGGAGGAGAGGCCCAGGGAACCCACTCTCCAAGAGGCCCTCACTACCATCATGGGAGCATACCACCACTCCCAAGAGACGATGGCGACGGTACTGGCCAGGTTCACCGAGATACAGGCACAGCAGGAAGAACGCTACATGGGGTTCAGCAACCAACTCACCACCATCGCTACCGCCATGGGGAGCATGGTCCAGGCCCTCAACAGGATAGAAGACATGTTGCGGGACCATGTGGCACCACACAGGGCCACTGTCACTAGCCAGGAACAGCCTACCACCTCCGCCGGCACTAGTGGACAGGAGGCCCACACACAACGACAGGCCACAAGAACCCCACCTCCTGCTGAAGAACAACCACCCCGCAAGAGGAGCCTAAGACCCAAAAAAAAAACAGAGTAGCATGCCAAGACCACCGCAGCATGAGATACCCCCAGAAGTCATCCCACTGTCCCACATTGCCACCCTGTCCAAACTCAAACAGCTCCTGCTCCATCCTTCCACAGGCATATGGACAATACACCTGTCAGACTGAGAACTGGACTCTGCCATGGACATTACTCCACCCCCACCCATCACCGTTTTCATATAATGTACCATTATCTAAGCACACAAAATAAAACAATTATTGCACAGAAAACCGTTTGGAGTCATGCTGTATTCTCAAAAAATTGTACAACACATAACAGTTCACAATATGTGATGTCAGTTAGTGATGACAACATACCAATGTCAATACGCTGTAGTACATGGCCAAACCAAGCAGAAGTCGGGCTATGAGTCATTAAGCACTGAGAAGGGAAGGGAAAAAGAATATGTTATTTAAAAGAGCTGGGGGGAAATACATAAAGTTGAGATGCATGAGGCTCTAAGTAAATGGGAAATGGCGTGGCTGAACCTTACCTGTGTCCTACTGAAAATACTGTTGTATGACAGCTTCCCTGTTGTCTGTTTCCTCACCGTCGTCTTCCTCCTCTTCACTCTCCACAGGCTCCACGGCTTCTACGACACCACCATCTGGACCATCCTCCTGCAGGAAAGGCACCTGGCGTCGCAAAGCCAGGTTGTGAAGCATACAGCAGGCCACGATGATGTGGCACACCTTCTTTGGTGAGTACATTAGGGATCCACCAGGCACCTAAACCTGGCCTTCAGGAGGCTGAAGGTCCTTTCTATGACCCTCCTAGTACGCCCATGGGCCTCATTGTACCGTTCCTCTGCCCTGGTCCTGGGATTCCTCACTGGGGTCAATAGCCACGGCAGGTTGGGGTAACCAGAGTCACCTATTAGCCTCACACGCTGTCTCTGTAGCTGTTCCATCACATAGGGGACGCTGCTATTACGCATAACATACGCGTCATGCACTGACCCAGGGAACATGGCATTAACATGGGAGATGTACTGGTCTGCCAAACAGACAACCTGCACATTCATAGAATGGTAGTTTTTCCTATTTCTGTACACCTGTTCATCGTCATTTGGGGGTACTAATGCCACATGGGTCCCATCAATGGCACCAATGATGTTGGGGATATGTCCAAGGGCATAGAAATCACCCTTCACTGTGGCCAAACCAGCCTCTTCTGGGAATATGATGTAGCTCCTCATGAGTTTCATCAGGGCAGACAACACTCTGGACAGAATCTTTGAAAACATAGGCTGAGACATTCCAGATGACATGGCCACTGTTGTCTGGAATGAGCCACTTGCAAAAAAATGGAGGACTGATAGAACCTGCACTAGAGGGGGAATTCCTGTGGGTTGGCGGATGGGTGACATCAGGTCTGGCTCCAGCTGGGCACACAGTTCATGTATAGTGGCTCGGTCAAGTCGGTATCGGAGTATTATATGGCGTTCTTCCATTGTCGACAGGTCAACCAGCGGCCGGTACACGGGAGGATTCCTCCTTCTCCTCGTAAGTCCCTGCGGACGGTGCCTAGGAAGGACAACATGGAGCACTGAGTCAATCAACTCACAGGTACGTACAACACAGCTTGCACAGTACACGAAAATGTATTGATTGCTATGTTTGTATGTGTGCAAAAGCAAGGCCTAGGCCTGTGTGACGCAGTAGAATTTAAGCCATGTGGGCCCTTGAAATGGCGGCTGCCTGACCTGTGAAGTGGGACAATGGGATGTGAGGTCAATGCGCTGGCGTGGCACACCGTGGCGATAGGCGGTCGAAGATCGCTGTACGAAGTCGCATTGGTTAAGATTGAACCCTATGGGATTCAGGAGCCAATGACGATGTGCGCCGGCGGTCGCGGTACGCACCGCCGCGGTACGCACCGCCGCGGGCGTGACCGCCATTTTCTATCTGATTAATCACTCGAGACCTGATCATCCACAGGAGAGGACCTATACTGCAAGTGCTGCTGTGAACTCGGTCTGGAAGTGACAATGGCTACTGCGACTGGGGAAAGGGCCCCTGCCTTCACGTCTGAAGAGTTGGAGAAACTTGTGGACGGGGTCCTCCCCCAGTATGCGCTACTCTACGGTCCTCCAGACCAACAGGTGAGTACACTGAGTGCACATTGAATGGGTAATGCCTGTGTGGAGTGGGGTGGCTGTCAGTTGGTGGCGTGGGGAGAAAATGAGGAATGCAACGCACGACTGGTGAGAGTATGGGCCACATGGCAAGGGTAGGGAGGGGGGCATGTACTCCAAACATGCAGAAATGTGACGTTTTCTCTTTCCCACCCTGTACATGTCAAACAGGTGAGCGCCCATCAGAAAATCGATATTTGGCGTGCCATCGCCAAGGAAGTCTGGGCCCTGGGGGTCTACACCAGACGGGGCACCCACTGTCGGAAGAGGTGGGAGGACATCCGCTGCGGAACCCGAAAGACCGCCGAGTCACTGCTGGGGATGGCCTCCCGACCTAGGAGGGGTGCCAGTCGTACCCTGACCCCCCTGATGTCCCGGATCCTGGCGGTGGCCTACCCTGATTTGGATGGGCGCTTGAGGACATCACAGCAGACACAAGGGGGTGAGTATCAGCACATTCTCCTATCTATACGCGCAGTGGAGGCGTCTGGGTGGGGGAGGAGGGCTGTGGGTGACAGTAGGCCAGGGCGCTTTCTGTAGTGTAGTCCCCTCCCTTATACATGGCCCTGTGCCCCCGCCCACCACCTCTGTAGGGTGCCAAGTGCAGCTATCCATGGTCCAACATCACCCATGAGCGCATCTGTTGTCCCTAGACCTGTTGGCCTAGTCAGAAGTAGAGAGTAGTGTACCCCAAGTTCGCGGCTTAGTGCATGAGGCACCTGTGTCTGTCCTCTCCGCCAAGGCTATTGACAAGGCATGCACTCAACTTTGTTTTCTTTCTCCCCCCACCCTTATTCTTTGTTTCTTGTGCATTAGCATCATCAGGCGGAGGAGAATTGGCGTCGGAGCACGAGGGAGCTGCAGGTCACCAGGCCCCGGTGGGCACTGACACAGACACCGAGGGCACCAGTGATCCGGAGGGCGAGGGGAGCACCACAACGGGGGCCGGTGGAGACACCAGCGACACGGACACGTCCTCGTTTGGGAGCTCCCTAGCGGGGGCGGCAACATCTGTGCCCCCCGCAACAACAGGTACAGCCGCCACCCAGCGCACCAGCACCGCCCTCCCAGCAGCCCCTCAGTCTTCGCTCCCTGCCCGTTCGCCCAGGAAGGCGCGCGTCTCCTTCGCCCCAGGCACCTCAGCCCCTGCCTCTGTTACCCTTGCTGCCCTCAGTGCGGAGCTCATTGACCTCGGGAGGACGCTCATTGTTGGGCAGACTACCCTTTTGAATGCCATCCAGGGGGTGCAAAGGGAGGTGCAACAGAGCAATGCCTACCTGGAGGGCATTTATTCGGGTCAGGCTGCCCATCAACGAGCGTTCACTTCTCTGGCCTCAGCACTGACGGCAGCCATTGTCCCTGTCTCCAGTCTCCCTCTTCTAACTGCCTCCAGCCTTTCTCTGTCTCCTGTTCCTCAGCCTATCCCATCCACACCATCTGACCAGCCTGCACACACCTCAACACCCAAGGCCAGCTCATCCAAACATAAGCACCACAGAACACACAAGCATTCACCCAAGCAACACCCAGATGCAGACATACCAACAGTCACTACCACCTCTGTGTCCCCCTCCTCCTCGTCTCCCTCCTCCCTCCCTGTGACGTCTACACTCACACCTGCATGCACACCAACATCAGCCAGTTCTTCCATCACCAGCACACCCTCCACTACAGTCCTCACACGTGCAGTCACCACCCCCACTGCCATGTACACGTCCCCTGTGTCCTCTCCCACTGTGTCTGTCACCCCCTCTTCCAAGACACATAAACGCAGGCAGACACCCAAACAACAGCCAACCACCTCACGACAGCCTACGTCTCAGTCACCTGCACCCAAAGACAGCACACCTGACTCTCCTACAACCACATTCTCTTCCTCCACTTCTATCTCCACTACTCCTACCCTTTACCTTGGTCCAAAGAAATATTACCTTTCAAATGTTAACCTCTTTCCCTCCGCTGACCCACCCCCTCCATCTGGGAAAAGTCCCAAAGGCACCTCAGCCACCACCAGCCCAGCTTCTAAGGTACAAGTGGTGCATGGAATATGGAGTCCACCCTTTGGCGGCAGTGACACTTCACTGAGCAGCAAGGGGACTGGCAGCCCCCCCCCAGGCAAGAGGACCCGGAAAGTGAAGGGCCGCCGTGAGCGGACTGAGACGGCTGCCCCCAAGGAGGTGACTCCGGCCACTTCACCTGCCACAACAGCCAGGGGAGGCAAGGGCCCGAGAGCCCCATCTAAGGAGCGGAAGGGCAGCAGGGCGGAGAGGCCAGCCAGCAGGAGCGCGGAGCAGGAGGGCCCCACACGCCCCATCCCGGCTGCAAGGGACGACACCAAAGGGCCCAGGACTCCGTCTCCGAAGGGGCCTGACACTGCACGTTCGGAGGGCGAGTGAGCAGGTTGTCCAGGCCAGGTCTGACTCCCTACACTGACTGGAAGAGCACCGCTGAACAGGGCCCCGCCATGAAGACAAGCACCGCTGAACAGGGCCCCGCCGTGAAGACAAGCACCGCTGAAGAGGGCCCCGCCGTGAAGATAGGCACCGCTGAACAGGGCCCCGCCGTGAAGATAGGCACCGCTGAAGAGGGCCCCGCCGTGAAGATAGGCACCGCTGAACAGGGCCCCGCCATGAAGACAAGCACCGCTGAACAGGGCCCCGCCGTGAAGACAAGCATCGCTGAACAGGGCCCCGCCGTGCAGAAGAGCACCGCTGAACAGGGCCCCACCGTGAAGATAGGCACCGCTGATGAGGGCCCCGCCGTGAAGATAGGCACCGCTGAACAGGGCCCCGCCGTGAAGATAGGCACTGCTGAACAGGGCCCCGCCGTGAAGATAGGCACCGCTGAACAGGGCCCCGCCGTGAAGACAAGCACCGCTGAACAGGGCCCCGCCGTGAAGACAAGCACCGCTGAACAGGGCCCCGCCGTGCAGAAGAGCACCGCTGAACAGGGCCCGCCGTGAAGATAGGCACCGCTGAAGAGGGCCCCGCCGTGAAGATAGGCACCGCTGAACAGGGCCCCGCCGTGAAGACAAGCACCGCTGAACAGGGCCCGCCGTCTCAAGCACCGCTCCGCTGGGCCCTTCATCTCAAGCACCGCTCCGCTGGGCCCTTCATCTCAAGCACCGCTCCGCTGGGCCCTTCATCTCAAGCACCGCTCCGCTGGGCCCTTCATCTCAAGCACTGCTCCGCTGGGCCCTTCATCACAAGCACCGCTCCGCTGGGCCCTTCCTGTCAAGCACCGCTCCGCTGGGCACCGCCGTCTCAAGCACCGCTCCGCTGGGCCCTTCATCTCAAGCACCGCTCCGCTGGGCACCGCCGTCTCAAGCACCGCTCCGCTGGGCCCTTCATCTCAAGCACCACTCCGCTGGGCCCTTCATCACAAGCACCGCTCCGCTGGGCCCTTCCTATCAAGCACCGCTCCGCTGGGCACCGCCGTCTCAAGCACCGCTCCGCTGGGCCCTTCATCTCAAGCACCGCTCCGCTGGGCCCTTCATCTCAAGCACCGCTCCGCTGGGCCCTTCCTGTCAAGCACTGTTCAGGGTTCACTGTGCCCACCATGCATCCTCCTTGTCCAGTGGGGACATTTATCCACCTGATGGACTGTGGCTTTGCACACCCCAGGATGGCACAGTGGGCAAGCCGCCCACTGTAGAGACTTGAGAGACTGTGGCTTTGCACTCCCCAGGATGGCACAGTGGGCAATCCACCCACTGTAGAGACTTTGCGAGACTGTGGCTTTGCACTCCCCAGGATGGCACAGTGGGCAATCCACCCACTGTAGAGACTTTGCGAGACTGTGGCTTTGCACTCCCCAGGATGGCACAGTGGGCAATCCACCCACTGTAGAGACTTTGCGAGACTGTGGCTTTGCATTCCCCAGGATATGGCAGTGGGCATGGTGGGCCCTTCGTGGATCTGGCGTCGTGGACTCATGTGGCTGTGGTGCCCCCCCCCTTCCCTTCCCCCTGAGGTGCCTGTAGTTTTGTCACCAGATGCCCCTGCAGTGTTCTCTCCAAAGGACTCAGGTCTCCTGTGTGGGCTTTGCCCTTGTTTCGCTACACTTTGGCCCACGGACATGATGGATTCGTAAGATGTGCAGGACTACTTGCTTCAGTTATCCACTGCTGTGTAAATAATGTGTTTATCCGAAAAAAAAATTGATGGTTGAAAAATACTTTTCTGAAACTATTTTGTTCATAAATATTTTTTCTCAATTTGGTTATGTGATTGTATTTTTTACGGGTGTTTGGGTGGTGTCACTGTGACTTGTTGCTCTGCATTGGTGTGTACATCTTGGGGGGGTGGTGGGGGGTCGCATATGTGTGTGCCCGTAACCTTTCCTCCTCCCCCCCTCCCGTGTGTCGTAGGTGCAGTACTCACCGTTGACGTCTGCGGCGGAGTTCGTACTCGTGGTAGATGAGCAGGTAGACGAGAGCAGGTACGATGTTCAATTCGGGTTCCATGCTGTCCTCCGTCCTCGTGGAGTGCGTAGAGGTGAGCGTTTTCCCGTTCGTAGTCTGTTTCCGCCGTGTTTTTATCGGCGGGGCTCCCGCCCCGGAAAAGGTGGCGGATTGGTGAGTTGTGATAGGGTGGGCGGTACATTGTCTGCCGCCTGCCTGTTGGCGGTGACCGCCGTGCTGTTTGTTTGTCCCGCCGTGGCGGTCGGAGTGTTAAAGTGGCGGTCTCTGTTGGCGGTTCCCGCCAGGGTCAGAATTCCATTTTTCGGACCGCCAGCCTGTTGGCGGGTTGGCCGCCGCTTTATCACCGACCGCCAGGGTTGGAATCACCCCCTGTGTCAGTCCTCATTTGGAAATGTGCAACTGAGATGAAGGAGAGAGAAGCTCCAAATGGCAGAAATGCCATATTCATGACCAATAAAAGGTATAATGTAGTTATAGGGAAAACATGGAGGAGACCATGATAAGGCCCCAAAACCACGTGTGGCCACCGCCTTCACTTGGGATCGCATAAGCCCATGGTTTTGGGGATTTATCATGATGGATTGACACCGTTTCCACTTTGTTTGTAGTTCGGATTTCGCGTTACTTTTGTGTGCTTACTGACAGCCTTGAAAACGTTGTCTCTGAAGTAACGTGCGCCAGCTGCTTATGTCTGGAATAAACTGCATGGAATCAACTCCCCTTTGACTAACATACACCCAACAGTTGTACTTGTATTGTATTGTATTGTAATCGTATTTATATAGCGCTTACTACCCCTGACGAGGCGTCAAATCGCTTTTCGATGAGTAGCACGCTACTCCGGAACCCAACAAGAATTAGTGATGGATTAGTATTGTTTAATAATGAGTACAGTTTTAGTATTATTATGAGTTAATTTGAGCCGCGGATATGAGAGTTTGTTAATTAGATTGACTGGAGTAATGGAGGGGTGGAGGAGGAAAGAAATCCAGAAGTGTTAATTGGGACTATATCCTTCATTTACTCAACCCAAAGGCTTGGGATGAATAAAGGGGGGCGGAGGGGGAAGAGTATGTGGAAGGGTTAGGGAGAGCATAGTAGCAGGGTGAGATGAATGCAGGAGAATTTAGTAGGGTTGTGAGCGAGGTCACAGAGGTAGAGTGAGGTTTGGTAAGTTAGATGTGGAGGTGGAGGGAAGAGCTTAGGCAGAGATATTTAGGAGATGAAAGTGGTAGAAGGGATTTGGGGTGAGTCAGAGTGAGAATGGAGGATAGTTTGATAGAGACATGACATAAGAGTGATGAGTAGATAAGTGTGATAAGATGAGAACAGGAATTCATAGATATCTAGTATAACAACCCAAAACCAGGAGCCATGCAATGATCCACGAACATGCCAAGCACAGAAACAACATATACACATACATACACATATATATATATATATATATACACACACACACACACATGAATACACACACATATGCACATACAATAAATAATTAGAATCATGGGTAAAAAAAATACTTAGTCAGACAGGTTTAAAGAGTGTGTGTGTATTTTATTGTTATGACAATAGCAATACATATTTTCCAAAGAAACTATAAATAAATAGAAATATACATATAATCTGAAAAAAATATTTATCCACATAGGCATATGCAGTTCATAGTTGTTTGAAAAAGGTGGTTATGAAGGAAAGAGCCAACTCTTGAGTAGTTTTCTGAAGACAAGAAAGTTATCTGTGGCTCTTATAGTTGGGGGTAATGAATTCCATAGTTTGGCTGCTTGGACGGAGAAGGATGTACCACCTACAGTCTTTTTCTTGTATGGTGGTGTTCTAAGGCGGGGTGCCAGTCTTGAGCGGAGGGTTCTTTGTTGGATGTATTTAGTAATTTTCTTTCTGATAAAAAGCGGTCCTGTTCCATGTATAGCTTTGTGGGTGATACAAAGCAGCTTGAAAGTGCATCTTCTGGCAACGGGTAACCAGAGTAGTGCTCTCAAGGCAGGGGAGATGTGGGCTTGCGGCTTTATATGTAGTAATAGCCTGGCTGCGGAATTCTGGATACGTTGTAGTTTTTTCATAACAGATAGAGATGATCCATGGTAGAGGCTATTGGCATAATCCAGTTTGGATAGTACAAGTGAGATAGTAGCTTGCACCTTGTGTGGAAATCCGAGGTGGGGGAAGATGCGTCGTAAAGTCTTTAAGGTGATGAAGCTTGTGCGTGCTAATTTGTCTACTTGGGCATTCATAGTTAGCTTGGAATCCATGGTGATTCCTAGGTTTTTAACTTCCTTGGATAATTGAGGAGGTGGTCCGAGATCGTCAGGCCAGACGCACAGAGGGTCATAATTTTTCCAGTCACCACATATGAGTATTTCTGTTTTGGAGGTATTTAGTTTGAGATGGCTCCAGGTCATCCACTGATCAACGGCTCTGAGGCAACTGAAGATTTGTGAGTTTTCAATGTTTTTGGGGTCTTCTAATTTCAGTAGTATTTGTGTGTCATCTGCATAGTTGTAGCATGTGAGATGGAAATCATTGATCAGTTCTGGTAAAGATATCATGTAGATGTTGAAAAGCAAAGGTGAGATGATTGACCCTTGGGGAACCCCTGCTTTTGTGAGGTAGGGTTCGGACGAGAAGGGGGGCGAGTGGATGATATTCGCTCTTTTTTGGAGATAGGAAGTAATCCAGTCGAGAGCAATCCCTTGTATGCCGGCTTTGTGGAGTCTTTGAGTTAGGGTGTCATGGTCAACCGTATCAAAGGCAGCTGAGAGGTCCAAGAGAAGTAGTGCAGCAACTCCATTTCGGTCGACTGTGTTTTTAAGATCGTCCCAGATTGCCATGAGTGCCGATTCAGTGCTTCTTCCTGGGCGTAATCCAGTTTGGAAGTCTGAAAGTATAGAATTGTCTTCAATGAATTGTGACATCTGGGCGAATGCTGCTCTTTCTATCAATTTGCCCAGGAAAGGTCCATTTGTGATAGGTCTGTAGTTGTTGGGGTCTTGCGGGTCTAGGTTTGTTTTCTTTAATAATGGTCGTATGTATCCCTTTTTCAGGTCTGCAGGAAAAGTTCCTGAAGTTAAAGAGTTGTTGATGATTCTTCTTACAGGTGTGGCAGCAGAAGTAGATAGCAGGATGTTCTTGAAGATTTGTGGTGGGCAAGGGTCAGAAGGGCAACCAGAAGGTCTGCTTGCTTTGACCAAATCCATAAATTCATCCTGGGATATTTGTTTGAAGGACTGTAGAGGTTGGGATGGTTTATTCTTAAAGGGTATTTTAGTAAAGGGGTTGGTGCTGATGGTTTTCTTCTGTTTTAAATAGGAGTCCAATGTGTCTGCCTTGGTTGTGTAGTGAGTTGCCAATTTGTTTGTGAAATCTTGAGTGGTGGGATGACTTCCTTCCATGCATGTAGGTTTTCGAAATTCATTGAGAATTTTATAAAATTCCTTGGTTGTAGATTGAGCATTTAGAATTCTGTCTGAGTAGTATCTTTTTTTAGCTTTTTTGATTGATGATTTGTATATCCTGTTAAGTTTGTGTAGCTGCAGTTTGTCTTGATTGTTGTTGGTTTTGAGCCAGGTCCGCTGCAACTTTCTGATTTGTTGCTTTATCTTTTTAAGTTCTGTGTTTCTCCAAGGTGTTGGTTTTCTTTTGTCGTGTTTAGTTTTTCTGAGTGGTATTAGGACATCAAAAGCTTCTTGTAGCCACTCATAAAGTTTTGGTACAGAATTAATTGTATCTAGATCTGTGTTTGCTGTTAGTTGTGTTTCTAAGTGATCCAAATTGAGTTTGCTCCATGGTCGATAGGTGTATGTATGTAAGTGGTTGTGGGGTGTGTTGATTTGTGGAGTTGTCTGTCGGAAAGTTATCAGATGGTGGTCTGACCAGGTGGTTGGTGTGATGCTATGAATAGTAACGAGTTCAGGCTTAGCAAAAATGACATCTAGGATGTGACCAGCGATGTGTGTGGGATTGTGTACAATCTGATGTAGGTTCAATGCAAGTAAGCCAGTGGTGATGGCGTTTGGATGGGGCATATTGGGTTTGTCAAACCAAATGTTTAGATCCCCAAGAATGCATAGATTGGAGTATAGTGTAATAAGGTTTGAGACTGTGTCAAGAAAAGCATCTGGGAAAGTGGAGTTGTTAGGTGGAGGTCTGTAAAGGAGGAGAAAGTTACAGGAGGAAGTTGGAGTAGGGTGGCATCTGGTAAGGAGGGCTTCACAACCTTGTATGGAGATGTTGTCTGTTTTACTGAGGTTTATTGCCTGTTTGAATATAATAGCTAGTCCACCTCCTCTCTTGCCTATACGGTTTTGTGTGATGGTTTGATAGCCCGGAGGAAGGGCTTCGTGCAACACTGGTGCCATGTCATCTCCCAACCAGGATTCCGTAATGAATAGTAAGTCAGGTTGTGTGTCTGTGAGCAGGTCGTAGATGTGGTGCTTGTTTTTTTAGAGTGATCGAGCATTTATGAGCTGGCAGTTTAGATAAGGTGTGTTAGTGGTAGTGTTGTTTTGTTTAGTAGAAGGGTAAGTAGTGTAATGTGAGCTTGAAGCAGGAGTGTTGCTAGTTGTAATAACTGTTTAAGGCTCACAATAGTCTTGCTTTTCAATATAGTGTTCCTCTTCCAGCAGGTTAAGGAGGCATTTTGTTGGGTCTGTGTGTGTGGGTGGTGGACTTGGTGGCTGAGAGAGCCATGAGGAGTGTAGTGTGTTTTGTAGGGTAGTTTTATTATGTAACAGACAAGGGGATGCGAGGTTGCTATGAGTGGCATGTTTTTTATTTTGTTTGCGTTTGTTTAGTGTGGATGGAGTATGGGTTGGGGTGGTGGAGGAGCATGTGGATCATGATGTAAGGCTCTAAATTGTGCAATGGAGGAGAGGCGAGTGAATGAATGTTGCTCGGATGGGGTGCTTGTGGTAGGTGTTTGTGAAGAGTGGGGGGGTAGGGGTGGAGATAGGATGGAATTTGTATCCTTTGTGTAGTCCTGGGGGTGGGAGTGGGTATGACGATGAGTGTAATGTAAGTTTGTGTTGCTTTGATGTGTTGATGTTTGTGGTGGGTATTGTTTTTGTGGAATAATGAGAGGGGATATTGGTGTAGTTGTTTTTAGTGAGGGATTTGTATGTGAGTTAGTGCTGCTAAGTGGAATTTGAGTGTTAGATGGGGTGTTGCTGTGTTTTGGAGATGAATGTATGAGGTGTGTAAGAGGTGATGGGTGTGTGTCAGGGAAGTAAGTATTAGTTGAGATGACCGGAAGAGGTAATATGTGTGGTGGAGTGAAATGTGGGGATTGTATGGTTGTGTGTAATTGGTGAGGAGAGGAGAAGACTGTTTGTAGATGATGTGTTTGAATGCAGGGTTTGGGCATTGTTATGATGTCAGGTGGTCTGTGGGGAGCGAACAGCGGATAGTGTTGTTGGTTAGTATCAGCAGAGATTGTGTATCTGGGAAACTGAAACTGAGAGAAATGTATGTTGTAGTTTTGTATTGTGTGGGTGGTGGCAGGTAGTGTTAGTGGGAGGGGACAGAGTAGTGTTTGCTGTGAGAATGAAGGTGTTTGACTGTAGTAGTTGTGGGGGGTATGTGTATATGTGTTGTATGTAGGGTATTGTGTTGGGTGATGGGGCAATGCAATCTGTCTGTGGTCAGTTTGTGATGCATAAGTTGGATATCTTTGCAGATAATGTGTTTGCATGTTGAGGGATGTGTGGGGGTGGACATTATTCCTGGTCATATGTGAATTGGGCAGCATTTCTGGCCCTAGTCCCTACCTGTCCCGAACAGGCCCAAACAGACAACTGCCCTTGTCCTCTCCACCCAAACAGACAACTGCCCTTGTCCTCTCCGCCCAAACAGACAACTGCCCTTGTCCTCTCCGCCCAAACAGACAACTGCCCTTGTCCTCTCCGCCCTTTGCCTCGACGCCCGGGCTCAGACGCCCTGAATCCTGGCCTTTTATAGCCCTACTGGCCAATAAGAATCTGGTCCTAACCCTAGCCAATCAGATTTTAAACCCTGATTTAGCCAACCAATCACAGCCCCAGCCCTAAAACCAGCAACCAATCAGAATCCCAGCCCTATCCACCAATCACAGCCCTAGAACCAACAGCCAATCAGAATCCCAGCCCTATCCACCAATCACAGCCCTAGAACCAACAGCCAATCAGAATCCCAGCCCTATCCACCAATCACAGCCCTAGAACCAACAGCCAATCACAATCTCAGCCCTATCCACCAATCACAGCCCTAGAACCAACAGCCAATCACAATCTCAGCCCTATCCACCAATCAATCATAACTGCCTCCCTGGAGCTAGCAACCAATGAAACACCATCTCCCAACAACCTATCACAACAGCATATGCAACAACCACAAGGAGCTTATATAAGGAGCAAGTTAACTAAACTCCAGTCCCTGTGGGCAGGGGGAAAGGCAACTGCTGCTCTATTCAGTATCTCCTTGGATACAGACAGGCTGAATCCACACTTCCAAGCTAGCAGAGTCTACTTTCCAGGTAAGAGGGAGATTGTTTAAGAGACAAACACTGCAATAGTGCTGGGCGCACACTCTAAAATCTGGCTTTTTTTAAGGCAAAAATACAGGAGGGCAGACAGTTTTTAAGCACAATTTAAATCACACAAACAGATTAAAACAGTCTCCTAAAACCACACTCTGAAAGATGTATGTAGCCTTTTTACTAAGAATAGGGGGAAAAAAAGGGGGGGCAGAGGGGGGGAGGGTGCCACAAACTAGCAAGGGAATTCACACAGTCACGGCAAAAACAATAAAAAAAAAAAACCCACTTTAAAAGAGGCCAGGCTGCCTGAAACACAGAGAGTCCACAGTAAAACAAACACTTTTTGAACAAATAATACTATTTAACCAGAAATATCTTTGGGCTCCTTACCTAGGTGTTTTTGCAATCCTTGAACACTGGGCTGTATCAGGACACAGGGGAGATGCACAGAGGAACACAAAATGGAGGTGCCTGTCTTTGGCCTTCCCTCCACAAACTTAAGGAGCCAGAGCAGGTGGGTGGGGGGGGGCGGGTCTCAGGTGCAACAGAGACTCAGTGAGCCAATCAGCTAAGTCCAGTCCCTGTGGGCAGGGGGAAAGGCAACTGCTGCTCTATTCAGTATCTCCTTGGATACAGACAGGCTGAATCCACACTTCCAAGCTAGCAGAGTCTACTTTCCAGGTAAGGGGGAGATTGTTTAAGAGACAAACACTGCAATAGTGCTGGGTGCACACTCTAAAATCGGGCTTTTTTTAAGGCAAAAATACAGAGGGGCAGACAGTTTTTAAGCACAATTTAAATCACACAAACAGATTAAAACAGTCTCCTAAAACCACACTCTGAAAGATGTATGTAGCCTTTTTACTAAGAATAGGAGGGAAAAAAGGGGGGGCAGACGGGGGGGAGGGTGCCACAAACTAGCAAGGGAATTCACACAGTCACAGCAAAAACGATTTTTTAAAAAACACCACTTTAAAAGAGGCCAGGCTGCCTGAAACACAGAGAGTCCACAGTAAAACAAACACTTTTTGAACAAATAATACTATTTAACCAGAAATATCTTTGGGCTCCTTACCTAGGTCTTTTTGCAATCCTTGAACACTGGGCTGTATCAGGACACAGGGGAGATGCACAGAGGAACACAAAATGGAGGTGCCTGTCTTTGGCCTTCCCTCCACAAACTTAAGGAGCCAGAGCAGGTGGGTGGGGGGGGGCGGGTCTCAGGTGCAACAGAGACTCAGTGAGCCAATCAGCTAAGTCCAGTCCCTGTGGGCAGGGGGAAAGGCAACTGCTGCTCTATTCAGTATCTCCTTGGATACAGACAGGCTGAATCCACACTTCCAAGCTAGCAGAGTCTACTTTCCAGGTAAGGGGGAGATTGTTTAAGAGACAAACACTGCAATAGTGCTGGGTGCACACTCTAAAATCAGGCTTTTTTTAAGGCAAAAATACAGAGGGGCAGACAGTTTTTAAGCACAATTTAAATCACACAAACAGATGAAAACAGTCTCCTAAAACCACACTCTGAAAGATGTATGTAGCCTTTTTACTAAGAATAGGAGGGAAAAAAGGGGGGGCAGACGGGGGGGAGGGTGCCACAAACTAGCAAGGGAATTCACACAGTCACAGCAAAAACGATTTTTTAAAAAACACCACTTTAAAAGAGGCCAGGCTGCCTGAAACACAGAGAGTCCACAGTAAAACAAACACTTTTTGAACAAATAATACTATTTAACCAGAAATATCTTTGGGCTCCTTACCTAGGTCTTTTTGCAATCCTTGAACACTGGGCTGTATCAGGACACAGGGGAGATGCACAGAGGAACACAAAATGGAGGTGCCTGTCTTTGGCCTTCCCTCCACAAACTTAAGGAGCCAGAGCAGGTGGGGGGGGGGGGAGGGGTGCGGGTCTCAGGTGCAGCAGAGACTCAGGGAGCCAATCAGCTAAGTCCAGTCCCTGTGGGCAGGGGGAAAGGCAACTGCTGCTCTATTCAGTATCTCCTTGGATACAGACAGGCAGAATCCACACTTCCAAGCTAGCAGAGTCTACTTTCCAGGTAAGGGGGAGATTGTTTAAGAGACAAACACTGCAATAGTGCTGGGCGCACACTCTAAAATCGGGCTTTTTTTAAGGCAAAAATACAGGGGGGCAGACAGTTTTTAAGCACAATTTAAATCACACAAACAGATTAAAACAGTCTCCTAAAACCACACTCTGAAAGATGTATGTAGCCTTTTTACTAAGAATAGGGGGGAAAAAAGGGGGGGGTAGAGAGGGGGAAGGGTGCCACAAACTAGCAAGGAAATTCACACAGTCACGGCAAAAACGATTTAAAAAAAAACACCACTTTAAAAGAGGCCAGGCTGCCTGAAACACAGAGAGTCCACAGTAAAACAAACACTTTTTGAACAAATAATACTATTTAACCAGAAATATCTTTGGGCTCCTTACCTAGGTCTTTTTGCAATCCTTGAACACTGGGCTGTATCAGGACACAGGGAAGATGCACAGAGGAACACAAAATGGAGGTGCCTGTCTTTGGCCTTCCCTCCACAAACTTAAGGAGCCAGAGCAGGTGGGGGGGGGGCGGGTCTCAGGTGCAGCAGAGACTCAGGGAGCCAATCAGCTAAGTCCAGTCCCTGTGGGCAGGGGGAAAGGCAACTGTTGCTCTATTCAGTATCTCCTTGGATACAGACAGGCTGAATCCACACTTCCAAGCTAGCAGAGTCTACTTTCCAGGTAAGGGGGATATTGTTTAAGAGACAAACACTGCAATAGTGCTGGGCGCACACTCTAAAATCGGGCTTTTTTTAAGGCAAAAATACAGGAGGGCAGCCAGTTTTTAAGCACAATTTAAATCACACAAACAGATTAAAACAGTCTCCTAAAATCACACTCTGAAAGATGTATGTAGCCTTTTTACTAAGAATAGGGGGGAAAAAAGGGGGGGCGGGGGGGGAGGGTGCCACAAACTAGCAAGGGAATTCACACAGTCACGGCAAAAACAATAAAAAAAAAAACACCACTTTAAAAGAGGCCAGGCTGCCTGAAACACAGAGAGTCCACAGTAAAACAAACACTTTTTGAACAAATAATACTATTTAACCAGAAATATCTTTGGGCTCCTTACCTTGGTCTTTTTGCAATCCTTGAACACTGGGCTGTATCAGGACACAGGGGAGATGCACAGAGGAACACAAAATGGAGGTGCCTGTCTTTGGCCTTCCCTCCACAAACTTAAGGAGCCAGAGCAGGTGGGTGGGGGGGGGCGGGTCTCAGGTGCAACAGAGACTCAGGGAGCCAATCAGCTAAGTCCAGTCCCTGTGGGCAGGGGGAAAGGCAACTGCTGCTCTATTCAGTATCTCCTTGGATACAGACAGGCTGAATCCACACTTCCAAGCTAGCAGAGTCTACTTTCCAGGTAAGGGGGAGATTGTTTAAGAGACAAACACTGCAATAGTGCTGGGTGCACACTCTAAAATCGGGCTTTTTTTAAGGCAAAAATACAGGGGGGCAGACAGTTTTTAAGCACAATTTAAATCACACAAACAGATTAAAACAGTCTCATAAAACCACACTCTGAAAGATGTATGTAGCCTTTTTACTAAGAATAGGAGGGAAAAAAGAGGGGGCAGACGGGGGGGAGGGTGCCACAAACTAGCAAGGGAATTCACACAGTCACAGCAAAAACGATTTTTTTAAAAACACCACTTTAAAAGAGGGCAGGCTGCCTGAAACACAGAGAGTCCACAGTAAAACAAACACTTTTTGAACAAATAATACTATTTAACCAGAAATATCTTTGGGCTCCTTACCTAGATCTTTTTGCAATCCTTGAACACTGGGCTGTATCAGGACACAGGGGAGATGCACAGAGGAACACAAAATGGAGGTGCCTGTCTTTGGCCTTCCCTCCACAAACTTAAGGAGCCAGAGCAGGTGGGGGGGGGGGAGGGGTGCGGGTCTCAGGTGCAGCAGAGACTCAGGGAGCCAATCAGCTAAGTCCAGTCCCTGTGGGCAGGGGAAAGGCAACTGCTGCTCTATTCAGTATCTCCTTGGATACAGACAGGCAGAATCCACACTTCCAAGCTAGCAGAGTCTACTTTCCAGGTAAGGGGGAGATTGTTTAAGAGACAAACACTGCAATAGTGCTGGGCGCACACTCTAAAATCGGGCTTTTTTTAAGGCAAAAATACAGGGGGGCAGACAGTTTTTAAGCACAATTTAAATCACACAAACAGATTAAAACAGTCTCCTAAAACCATACTCTGAAAGATGTATGTAGCCTTTTTACTAAGAATAGGGGGGAAAAAAGGGGGGTACGGGGGGGGAGGGTGCCACAAACTAGCAAGGGAATTCACACAGTCACGGCAAAAACGATTAAAAAAAAAACACCACTTTAAAAGAGGCCAGGCTGCCTGAAACACAGAGAGTCCACAGTAAAACAAACACTTTTTGAACAAATAATACTATTTAACCAGAAATATCTTTGGGCTCCTTACCTAGGTCTTTTTGCAATCCTTGAACACTGGGCTGTATCAGGACACAGGGGAGATGCACAGAGGAACACAAAATGGAGGTGCCTGTCTTTGGCCTTCCCTCCACAAACTTAAGGAGCCAGAGCAGAGGGGGGGGGGGGGGTCTCAGGTGCAGCAGAGACTCAGGGAGCCAATCAGCTAAGTCCAGTCCCTGTGGGCAGGGGGAAAGGCAACTGCTGCTCTATTCAGTATCTCCTTGGATACAGACAGGCTGAATCCACACTTCCAAGCTAGCAGAGTCTACTTTCCAGGTAAGGGGGAGATTGTTTAAGAGACAAACACTGCAATAGTGCTGGGCGCACACTCTAAAATCGGGCTTTTTTTAAGGCAAAAATACAGGGGGGCAGACAGTTTTTAAGCACAATTTAAATCACACAAACAGATTAAAACAGTCTCCTAAAACCACACTCTGAAAGATGTATGTAGCCTTTTTACTAAGAATAGGAGGGAAAAAAGGGGGGGCAAAGGGAGGGGAGGGTGCCACAAACTAGCAAGGGAATTCACACAGTCACGGCAAAAATGATTTTTAAAAAAACACCACTTTAAAAGAGGCCAGGCTGCCTGAAACACAGAGAGTCCACAGTAAAACAAACACTTTTTGAACAAATAATACTATTTAACCAGAAATATCTTTGGGCTCCTTACCTAGGTCTTTTTGCAATCCTTGAACACTGGGCTGTATCAGGACACAGGGGAGATGCACAGAGGAACACAAAATGGAGGTGCCTGTCTTTGGCCTTCCCTCCACAAACTTGGTGACAATGGACTGTCTAGAGGGCATTTGACATTGGCTCCTGGCAGATTCTCTTGTTGTTTTCGTATGTAGGGATTTTGCCCACACGTATTAACACGGTAGCGTGGCTCGGTGTGACTACCGGTTGAGCAGCTTGTTTTATCATTTAAGCTAATACTTGGTATCTGTGGGAAGTGCACCAGCGTCGATACCACAGCCACCCACTTCACTGCCATATTATAATTTTTTTATGCTGGCGAGCGTAACTTCCAGAGCTATCTTAATGACCCAATTCAATACTGTTTTTAAAAGGGACTATATATAGACGATTTGTCACTATGAACATAGCTCTACCATATCCTTTAAAACAAGAAACATATTTTAGATATTGGTAATGTGTTTTATACATCTTGTGTATCATAGGTCAGTAGTCTAAAGTTGTCTCTCTGGAAATGGGTTGTCAGATTATGATTGGTTTAGGGAAAATGATAAAAGTAGCCATGATAAGAAGCAAACATTGCTGGTGGAATGTAAAGTTTATCTATTCAAATACGTTTTTTTCTCCAATTATAAAATCTAGATCTAACTTGGCTGTTGCTCATAGTGCATATACATATTACTTACATTTAAGTTTATAATTTAAAATATAAATATTATTATTTAAAAATTATTTTTTGCACTGAAAGGGTTAAAGTAGCACCCCTTCTTCAAGGCAGCTATTGTATCGTATATGTTTTTGAGGGTACCAGTAGTTTGATTCAAGGCAATGCTGATCCTGTCAGAGCTGCCATCCCATTAATAGTAAGGAAGCAACGGTCTGTGTAGGGAACAGATGTGCACCAAACATTTGTTTGTATGGTCATCTGACATAAGGATAAACCTAAATACTCTTGCTGTAACACGCATGAATGTAAAAAGTTCACTACAACAAATCTCTGCACTAATAGCAATGTGTGCTGGTGTCGGTAGGCTCTCATTATCCTAATGAGACTACTAGATTTGGTCGGCAGAATCACTTGGCTGTGGGAGACTGAGTCTGAACCCACTACAGGTGACACCTGTCGGCCTAATCCGGGTTTTGCTCCGGTTGACTAGCAGTGTCTCATCTCCACCCAAGAGTAGGGATGATTCGGCCACCGAGTGCATGACACAAGTGACCCCTCAGGGAAATCGTGGTCACTCAGATCTCATCCATTTCTCTTAATTACATTAGTCTCACATATACAAGGACAATCAGAGGCAGAATAGAATTCAATAAGGTTTTATTGAAGTAACTGCAGCTTAGATAATTAAGCATGCCCTGCAATAACTAGGACGATGAAGCACAACAGGATTAAAATTGTGACAAGGAGAGTGAAACATTAAAATAATGCTACCATATTGTCACTAGAATCGTTAAAATAACTCCTATCTAAGCTATGTTAGAGTACAGCATGTTACGTTCTAATTCTGCCCTTCTGGTTCCCCTGGGAAGACATCATCCCTCCTACCTGAGCAAGAGGCCTGTAGTCTACATAAGCAGCTGTAGCGAAGCACTCAGCAATGAGCGTACAATCATGGTCATCTGGCTGGAATCTCCCTCTAACCTACATGGGTCAAAGTAGTGTTTTTGTAATGAAACATCTGGTGTTCCAAGAAAGGGTCCCTATGTAAGAGTGTGTATGTTTCTATGAACACTAGAGACAAAACGTTACCACGTTTGCCGGCAACTTATCTTACTGCAGCCTTGAGAAAAGCACAGAGTGAAAGAAATGTCTTGTTTAAGAAAGCAGTGCTGGCCTACGCAAAGAACAGCTAGATAGAGAAAATAAAACAAGACCGCAAATGTGGCTATTGTTAAAATAATAAATGAAGCTGAATAAAATATATCTAGGTTAAAGTGCACAGCAGCAGGCCTAGTTCACTAAAATAATGTGTATGCAGCTATAACTAAGAATGGCTCCACAATACTGGCAACAGCATGCACTGAGCGGTGTTCACTAAAACAAAAGCTGGCAAGAATAGAGCTGCTGACCAATCATGATGCAGAAACCCTTTCACCTAGGTGGTAGAAGATGTAGAGCCAAGATTTTATTGACACTAAAGTCAAAGAGGGGGGCTCCAGGCATCCTATTGCTGAAGAGTGATGATCCAAAGCCCACAGTTGGTGTAATTTTTAGGTTCAGCACGCTATCGCTTTGACGTGTTGTAAGTATTGTGGGCTTTTAACACACCCACCACACGCCCATCACTTTCAGTCGTTCGCAGGCTTGCCTTTCCCTTTAAAAAATCCTTTGTTATCATTGGTAAATGCTTTACGTTTGTCCCTCCTTGGAGCAGTTTTGTTACCGCCTTGCAGACTGCCCCTGTTACATGGATAATTGCACACTTGTCGATACGTTTGACTCCGCGTAAACTTCTTCTTCTTTTTGTGTCGCTCTTTCACACTCATGCTCATGGCAGCCATGGCGCATTGAATCGCTCGCTTATGTTAACTGTTTTACTTTTCATTTTCAATTTATGTGGCAAGGAAAGTCCACTTAGGAATTTACAATGCTAATAACTCAAATTCGAGCAAATGCGAAACCCATTGCATTACAAATGCTTGTTAAAAATAAGTTGTTTTGGCTGCTTCAGAACTAAAAACGTGCTATCTGCAGCGAATGTGCTATGTCATTAAATGAGACTTGTTATATGCCACTAGCAGTCAAGTGGTGACCCTTGTGCAGATGCTCTCAATCCTTTGACCAGTACAGAATAGCTTGTGACCTTTTAATGATGCACGGTTTGCTGAAATTTTCTTTGTAATATGGGGTCCAATTGCTAAACACAAGCTACGTATGTAACATGATTAACTAACTATAGCCACTTGCGAAACACGCATTGTGTGATCTTGTAAGACTTTTTAGCAAAGAAGTCAACATGAAAGGATATTGAGGAACACAAGATATAATCTTTCACTAATTTAAGACATCTACTAACAGGAGAATTTTTTTTTTTTTAATTGCGCAGCAAGATATGTACCAAGTATTATCATATTGAGTTCATATAGGAAACCCCCCTAGTTTGTCAATATTACGTCTGTTTATTTGTAGGATATCCAACTCCAGTAGAGTTCGATGGCACCAGGTTATTTAAAATGAGGTGAAAAGTATAAGACTAACTTTATAAAGCCAAAGGCAGTTTATGCTATATTGGCTATTTACAATACCTTTTCCTTTGGTAGCGCCGCCACTGCAGCCTGCTCCTGTATGGGGTGGGGACCTGGATATGAGGCACATTAGCAGGGCGGCTGGGCAATTGCTCAGTTCAGTCCTACTGTAAGGGCCAAGAAATGCACTTAAATATAAGTATTCATATTTTTAAGCAGTATTTGGAAGAAAGACATGGCCTAACCTCATGTGCTAAAGTAGTTGGCACTGTTAAAATAATTGACATGTAGGAAAAAGTTTATATATGAGTAGGAGGTCTTGGACATTGGACAAACTAGTCTCCAAACAACCAATCATATTTAACTTAAAAATATTTAAGAAATAGAAATGCTATACCAATTAACACAGTGTATACAAAAGCCAAAAAAATGCTCAACAAAACGCTTCTAAAAAAGAATGACATCAGGACAGTATTACTCTGCCAAATTACAAACCTGCAAAAGTTGGCTGTAACACTTCACCTAACCACTGAATTCTACAAACAAACAAGTTTGAAAATAAATGAAAGCAAACAAAATTAATAAGTAGCTAAAAGTATGTTACATTACAAATAAATAAATGCTACATGTTTATTTCTTGTCAACATCTGGGCAGTGCGCACTCTAGGGGCGACTGGAATGCAAAATCCCAGCACATATGAGATGACGTAATTCATGCATTATGTTGATATGCTGTTGTTTAACCTTTTGCATTGCAGAGTTTAATCCTGAAGACTTATATTTAAGGTGCTTGTAAATACTGTTAATTTGCAATGTATTTCTGCAGGCTTTCAGAGTGTGTCAGGGTGTGGTCCCTTTCCAGGGCCTTCTAGAAACTTCCTCTGCAGCAAGCATGGGTGTGGTTTGTGGGTTGGGCTAAAACTCTATAAAAGGGAGCCAGCCCAGCTCCACATGCTCACTATTCAGAGGTCCCGGTGCAGAGCAGCAGCAACTTTCTGAGCTCCTGTTCCGGAGGCCTAATTGGATCTTCCAGACCTCGCCCTTTCTCTGCGCTTGGTGATTCTTGATCAGGGCGGTAAGACGGAGGTCGGGCTGGGCCCCTGACCCCGTTCTCGAAGGAGTTCGAGTTCTTGGGCCTAATTATCATGAAAAGATCTTTTGACTCTCGTGCTTGTGAAAGTGTGCTTGATGTTTATTGGGCATTTACATGCTGACTTCGGAATCGGCAAGACGCGCAATTCCTTACTCGTGTTTAATTCATGATATTCAATGTGCGTTACCATTTTCAGGCATTCAAATGGCAACATTCGAATCGGCAAGACGCGCAATTCTTTCCTTGTGCTTTAACCCTTGATATTCAATGTGCGTTACCATTTTCAGGCATTCATATGGTAACATTCGAATCGGCAAGACGCCTGATTCTTTCCTTGTGCTTTAACCCTTGATATTCAATGTGCGTTACCATTTTCAGGCATTCATATGGAAACATTTGAATCGGCAAGACGCGCAATTCTTTCCTTGTGCTTTAACCCTTGATATTCAATGTGCGTTACCATTTTCAGGCATTCATATGGTGGCATTCGAATCGGCAAAACGCGCGATTCGTTCCCCGTGTTTTTTAAAATCTTGATATTCATGGTGCGTTATCATTTCCTGACATTCAGACAGTGGCTTTCGAATCAGAAAGATGCGCGATTCATTTCTTGTGTGAAATTCATGTTATTCATTGTGTGCCACCATTTTCTGACATTTACAAGGTTGCATTCGAATCGGCAAGACGCGCAATTCTTTACTCGTGTATAAATCAATATATTCAGTGTGCGCAACCATTTTCTGACATTTACAAGGTTGCATTCGAATCGGCAAGACGCGCAATTCTTTACTCGTGTATAAATCAAGATATTCAGTGTGCACAACAATTTTCTGGCATTTACAAAGTTGCCTTCAAATCGGTAAGATGCGCAATTTGTTTCCTGTGCTTAATTCCTGTTATCCATAGTGCGTAACTATTTCATGACATTTACAAAACTCTTGTGGAAATCCGCGATGTGCACAATTTGTGTTCTGGCATTCTAAAGATCTAAGGTGATAGAATTCTGGATGTTATATTCTATGTGCATGTAGGGTACAATCCCTATTATTTTCCAAGGAATGTTTTGGAGAGCCTCATCCTCATGTAATGAGGCCGTGTTTGTTCTGGGACATTGTTCTGGAAAGTTCTTGTATTCCTAGAACAGTATGTTTTCAATTCATGAAAATTCCATATGAAACATTGTACTAACCATTTTGATTCTTTTCCAGGTACCTAGATTTAGTCAGGTCTAATTAGAATCAAGTTCTAGGCCATTCATGTTTCCTTAGTTTTAGGTATCATTTCATGTTCCGAGTTTCAGTGAACTCTAGACTCAACAGTGTGTTACTTCATGTTCCGAGCATCACTGATCTCTAGGCTCAACTGTGTGTTAGTTCATGTTCCGAGTATCACTGAACTCTAGACTCAACAGAGTGTTATTTCATGTTCCGAGTGTCATAGAACTCAGGACTCAATAGAGTAGTATTTCATGTTCCAAGTATCATTGAACCCTAGATCCAACTGAGAGTTTTTATTAATCTAAATGTGGTTTTGAATCTGATGTTGTGTTGTTTAATCTTTTGCTTCCCACAGGTCTCCTTCCCAGCTGTCCCCTTCCTAATCTCCTCTTCCCCTCTTGAACTCTCTTAGCCTCTGTGATTCATCTATCAGAGTCTTGGGGCTGTTCAGTGGTGGACATGTTGGGAACGTGCGCAGACCCTGAGGATCTGGTGACTCTGACATTTCTCCAACTTACAGCCCTCTACAAGAAAAATAAATCACAAAAAAAGAAAAGAAAACAAAGACATAGACAATAAGGTCCTCATTTTGAGGCTGGCGGGCCAACCGTCGGCCCGCCAGCCCCGTGGAGAGGAGACCCGCAGCTGGTGGTCTCCCCCCAGGCCGATTACAAGGTTTCCACTTGGCTGACCGGCAGAAACTCTGAAATCAGAGGTTTCCGCCGGTCTCATGGAGCCAAGGCCAATGCTGTCTCACAGAGGGTGCCTCCAGCACCCTCAGAATGTGCACTGTCTGCAGCAGCAGACAGTGTTCATTCTGAGGGTTCTAGGCAGGGGGGGCCCTGCACTGCCCACAAAATGGTCTTGGGCAGTGCTGAACCCCCCATGTGGTTCAAAGCACTGTGTTTCCCCCAGCCTTTTCATGCAGGGGCCCTACCATGAAAAGGCTGGCAGAAACTGAACTCGTGTTCTGCAGGGTGGCACTGAACTCAGTGCCGCAGTGGCTGACCACGACTGCAACTGCTGCCAGGAACCATGTTCCTGGCAGTGGCAGACGTCCCCTGGTGGGTCCGACCGCCAGGGTGATAATGTGGCGGTCAGACTGCCTGGAGTGCAGCAGTCCAACCATCACTGCAAGGCTAGGGGTCTCAAGTCCGCCAGCCTCATAATGAGGCCAAAAATTACTCAAAATTCAAAACAGAAGACCTCTTAAGAAAGTATAAAACCAAAGCACAGAACAAAAATTAAACTAAAAATAACACTTTAGCATATTTAACAAATTAAATAAAACAACCCTGCAATAAACTTTTACATGAAACAATAAACTGACACAACTATTACATTTTCTTTTTAAGAGACTGCAACAAAAAAAAACGGGACCAAAAACAGAACCACCAATCCAATTTTTAATTAAAATGAATGTGTTATATATTTATATATATATAAATATATATATATATACTCTAAAACCCACATATAAAATGTTAGAAAGAGCAAAATACGTAAATCCAATAAACGGAAGCTATTATTAAAATATAGAGGATGTACATACAGTAGGAGATTATCACCAGTCACAAAATATATTGGATCTGCACTAGAAATTATTCAAACACAAGCTATGGCAGCGCTACCACAAAAATGAAAAAATTGAAAGTGTTAGTGAACGTAACCATCCCCCTAATATTACTGAAAAGAAATCAGGGATATTGTACAGCATCTCAAGATGGCCATTAGGAACTCAAAGAGCCAACAGGGGCAATATTTAAAAATATTGGGCCTGATTCTAACTTTGGAGGACGGTGTTAAACCGTCCCAAAAGTGGCGGATATACCACCTACCGTATTACGAGTTCCATAGGATATAATGGACTCGTAATACGGTCGGTGGTATATCCGCCACTTTTGGGACGGTTTAACACCGTCCTCCAAAGTTAGAATCAGGCCCATTGTGTCAAACTTCCCTGAACAGGCAACAGGGCAACTCCCTGGCATACCAACCCTAGAAAGTTTAACTACCAGAACATGTACAACTGTCAACTCAATACCTGTTGCACCTAAAAGATATGAAGATATAACATACCCCAACTTATTAATCACACATAAAAAGACACCTTTTTACTATATGACAACAACAATGCAGATATACCAATAACAATTTACTAACCTTAACTTTTAAGCTGTGCCCTTCACCATTCAGCTAGATATACACAATACATGGTCAATATCAAAATACAAATATTCACTTAGTGTATGCACTGTTACTTAACTGTTAGTTAACAAGTTCCAACTTACAATAAAATGCTAACATACAAAATAATAAACTAACAAATTTAACCCTAAAAAAACCTATTATAGACTGAACAGGCATTGATTTTGACCATGCTTAAAATCTACCCATACACACTGAAACTCAGGGCTGCCATTATCACTTTAGCAAGAGCCTGTGGAAGCACCTACAAAAATCCACCCTGAGCATAGAATATGCAACTAACCTACAATTTGCCCATAAAATAAAAAAGCAAATAGCTTCAGCATATGCCCCGTATCAGAAGTCACTAACCATCATGATATGCTATTTAAATCACAGTATTACCAACATTATGAAACAAAACTAGCTGCACTAATGGTCTATTTTGAGAATACTTGGGTTGATCACCTGCACCAATAAGGCCACAGACATCAACCCAACTTTTAATCAAATGATCATATTCCACAGTTGAACGTCTATGACAGCACCAGATCCCATGAAACAAAGACAAAAAATGCAGTGGAAGGGTGCCACAGTTCTTTTCATGTAACACTTGGAAGAAGCCACCCTACACTCTACCAATTCCTAGAAAAGCTGAAAAAATCAAAAATCTACCCGGTGCTAAGAATGTAGCAATCGCTAACCCAACTCAAACCAAAACTCTCCAAACAAACTAAACAAATGCATGAACTTCTTCCATTCAAAGTAGGACTTTTTACTAACAACCCAAGCCTACCATTTCTGATGGATATATCTACCTTCAGATATTTCAGCTTTTGAATATACCAGGCACTAGTCTGGCTCTGTAACTTTTTTCCAATAGCTCTCCCACACCAGTAGTGAGTGCTGGCTCGATGTCAGCTTTGTACGTGGCACTGCAGGACATTACTGAAACCATAAACTGCCCCGTCAGTGTGCAGACATCAATTCCCTTTTTGCAAATGCAATCAATGTGTTCCAGAGTTAACTCTTCTCAGAAAAGGAGGATCGTTAACCAATGGTTTTTCTGGATTTGATCCTGAATAGATGCAGTTTTCGTTGTGATGTCTTTCCTGAAGCATTATGGTTTCAAGCCGTGCAGAGACTAGGAGGGCCAGATGTCCATCACAGACCCTCACAAAATCTATCTCTGTTGAGTAGGTTTGGACTATGATGTAGAGGCATCAGTTCCTGCTACAGGATGCATCTAAAGGTGGTCAAAGAAAGGAAGGCCAAGATGTTTATGGCCAAAGCGCAAGACAAATAGCACGGACGTCAGAAGTTGTGCCCAAGGTTGTCACTATCTCCTCCATCTTGCATGTCATCCTGGAGGAAACACAAGAAAAAGAGGAGTCATGGATCTGGGCAACAAGCTTTAAGAAGTATGTCGCCATCTCCAAGACCTCCGACTACATGCGTCCAGAATTGGATGTTGAGTGTCCACTGAAAAAAGAGGCACCGACTCTTTCTAACCCAATACCTGCAGCTACATCAACCCCAGTGCCTCGAATCTGGTTCTTCCTGCGGTACCATCTCCAAGACTACAGTCAGTTCCTCAATACTCTAAATTCCCATCTCCGAGGATGGATCCATCAGCCTTTCTGAACACCATGTACAGTATTTTTAATTGTGTCATCCCCATTGGTGCGTTGCTTGTCCTGACGTTTGCATACAAACACAGGAAGAGGGAGAGAGAGAAAAGTGAAAATTATTAAGAAATGTAATATGCTGAAATACAGTGAAACCGCGTCTCTAAAGAAAGGTAAACCATATGACTGCAGGAGCAGAACAGTAACATCAAAATAAAAGACAGTTATGATGTGTACTGCTGACAAATTTAGGGGCTGATTCTGAGTTTGGCAGTCCAAGGACCGCCATGTTGGTGGTGGCCTCCGACCGCCAACAGCCAGGCGGAGTGGACACCATATTATGAGTTTGTCGGTCGAGGCAACAGAAGACCGCCATTGGTCTGTTGTCACCGCCAAGCAGCACAGACTGCCGCGGTCTGCCTGAGCCACAAACAGGCCAGTGAAGGCCATGTGTCTGACAGACCTATTAGGAGGTTGCACACCACCAATGTGACTGCAGTGGTCCAACCTCCGCATATCAAGTGACGGAAACGAACAGCATAAATAGAGACACTCACCTGCACACAGCCATACATGTCCGGAGCCACAATGGAGCCATTTCTTGACGTCATGCGGCTGCTCCTGCTAGCAGAAAGACATCAAAATCAACACTGATGTGGGCGACATCACCCGTAAGTACACAGACCTACCTGTAACAACAGCACGCTGCACAGGCAAACACATCGTGTGGGTGGCGATGGGCAGCAGCTACACCTATCATTCTTGACACACACACTCCCATTCTGGAACAAGGACACCCACACATTCACAACATACACACTTTAGCCAGCACACACACACACACACACACTGCACTACAATACTACACATATACACATAGCTGCACGGCACAGGGACACTGAAGACCACACAACACATACACATAACTACCACAACGCAACTACTGCACACAAACAAATACAGTCCACAACACCACCATAAAAACAAACCTTCAATTGACACACACATTACAAACAGACATTGCACAATGAAAGCACAATGCCATGCACAATACACACAGCAACACTTGGCACAAAGCTCACCACTACAACAAGACCTGCACAGCTGCGATGGGAGCAGCAGGACCATACATGGAAGGAGGCTGCATTGGAACACAAATAATGTTGAACAAGGCCCCACAAAACATGCACACAGGAATTGCCAAAATTGGATCCCAGGGACAGGCAATACCAACATTAATTGTCATGCACATTCACACAATGGGTGAAGGGCAGGGCAACAAAGCACACACAACTCACACTCCATGGGACATACCCCTACCCAATCAGCTCAGAGGGACACACACAAATGCCACGCAACCTACCAGAACTGAGCACACTTCATGTCTACACTGACAAAACTCAAGAACACACACACCGCATGTAGACAATAGCCATGTCAGGGGACAAGCCATACATCATACATACCCACATCACACATCACAGAAAAAGACATACCACTATAAACACAACACAATGCCATGACACCAACATTTCAGCTACATACACATACCCATCACACAACACACACCCTAAACTTGGCAGACCACAGCACTGCAAACAAACTCACAAACTGCAAAAAATACAACATGGTGCAACAAGCAGCACAAACACACACAACTACTGGCACACAACCAATGTAAGCCTGGAACAACATAAACCAACGGAATGAAATGCATGACAAAGGTGTATCCAAAAAAACAACAACTGGTTGGCTTTAATATTAAATAAGTCTATTAAAAGAGTTCTTGTCCAAGGCCATAGGCCAGTCAACGTCTGTAGCCCAAAAGGTGAAATATTGGGCCCCTACTTAACTCCTGACTGCCATGTAACCTCCACAGGTCGGAGCATTAAGGGGCAGGCAGGCACCTCAGGGATTATCTTGGGGGTGGTGGTGGGGAAGAGGGGGGTTTGTTTGGGCTTGGGAGGGATGGGTTTGGGTTTTGGCTTGGGGTTAACCTTCTTGGGAGGGTTAGGCTTCTTGTTGGCATAGGGAGAGGCATGGGTGATTGCAGGGTGGCAGGGGAGGCCATGATGGTAGAAGGGATGGCCTTTGGGAGGGTAACGATCCTTTTGGGGGTGTCACAGGGGTGGGGTGAACAGGGATACAGTCAAGGTAACAAAGGAAAGGTTTTTTAGACACAGGGGGACGGCAATCTGTAGGGTGTGCCGATTTGAAGGTTGTAACCAAGGCTGGGGCATGGCTGCCTGCAGCAAAGGAGATACGCACCCTTTTGGGTGAGTGGGCACGGCCAACTGGGTGGAGAGCAACAGAGAGAGCGGTGATAGAATATGGGTGGAGGACAAGTACGGTACTCGGATGGTCCACGATGAGTCTGCCACCACTAGGGAGTGGCCACTGGAGGAGGAATCCAATGATGTTGATGAATGTTTGCTCTCCCCCGTGGCAGTCTTCCCACCCTCCGGGCCACTGAGTCCCTCTGTGTCTTTAGTGTTATGACCTGGGGTCCCATGGCCAGATGCTTCTCCACTCGGCGCGGGCCTATCTCCTTCACTTGTAGGTGCTGATGCTGCCAAAAGAAAGTGAAGTAGGGTCATAATATGTACATTATAACACATCAATCACAATTCTGAGAGACAAAACATACCATTGTGTCAAGTGTCCCACTGCATAAATTGACAACAAAGTGTCACCATCATGTGCCAACATAAAACCATGCATGCCACCTTGAATTACAAAGGTAGCACATGAGCAAATCTTGGTCACAGATGACTACAATAGGAGGGAAGAGGTCTAGCTACCACATTAACCATACTACAACTAGGTGACCAGTCCACCCAAACCTATGCCACATCCAGGACAACACAGTGAACCAGTAGCCAACAAATGGATACCATTGTAAGGTACCCTACCAATTACACAGGCACATTCCTATGCACACATCTACCTTGCACTGATATCATGTATTAACAAAAACACATGTTGCTAGTGAAAGGCAGACAACACTGTTACCAACATGCTATTCCTTCATCAGGTGACACGGAAACATCCATGTCATTATGGACACATTCCTACAAATTAAAGCTGTACAAGTAACACCTGCCCTAATTGAGTGAAGGAGGTAGTAGCAATGTCATGCTGATGTCCCCCACATGTGGTGTTGCAATGGACAACAATGAATTCAGGTCCAAAAGATCATGGAGAAATGTCTCCAGATTACACACAAGAATGGGCCTGTAAGGCCCAGGATAGCCCCCACCAATGTCTCACACATATTTCCATGTCAACGTCTGAGTGTGTTTGTTGTTGACAACCGTATAGTGCTGGAAGGAGGGAGACAGACCTTGCAATCACATTACCGGAGGACATCACATTTCTGTACAGTGAGAACCAACATCAATACCCACATATCAGACAGACAAACATGGCATCTGCCTGTGGAACAATCCCTGACCCAAAACACAAGTAATGCAAACATCACTCAAAGTCATTCCATGATGCATCAGAACAGTCAGGGCACATTTTCCAAACAACACACAGTTGTTGTGCACCTACAACAACATATCCCTGCAAGGTTACAATTGATCATAAAGTGGATCAACACCCTGGCACTACCTGTCAAGTCTATCATAGCTAATGCATTTACACATGTCAAAGCATATACCATGAGGCATGAATGTATATGTTTGACTACATGTGATGGTGGCACAGCCCTGTCTGGGGCATCAAGGTGAATGGACAACCATTGCAGAAGTATCATACAGGACCCCTTGGACATACATGTGAGAGATTATAGATGTTATGTCATCTGCATGGCTAGCTCAGGCTTACATCTAATGCATACGTATGTGTCCTAGTGGAAATGGATCACTTTCACACAGTAATGCAAAAGGTATGTTGGCCACACTTATGAGACATCATCCATGACAAAGCACATTCCCCACTTACCAAAGGAAAGTACCTTGCTACACCAGTCAGAAGGAAAGAAAACTTTAAGTCCTTTCCATATTATTTTCTTTTGTCAAACAAAATCACAAAAGGGGGACATTCCTTTGGTAGTACAGTAACCACCATTCTAACACAATAAGGAAATGCTCACCCAATAGTATGATGTCAGCCATCTTAACCAGAAGTGGAATAATGATCTCAAATGAATATCCTCACCGCAAAACAAGATATCACAAACCTTAATCATTACAGTTAAATCAAGAAAGATAATTTTTTATCATAGAGAAGGTGGTCAGAAAACATAAAGGCTATAGAGCTGGCCATACAGGGGTAGGACCTCCTCTACAAGCTTCTCCAGCTCTTCTGGTGAGAAGGCAGGGGCCTATCACCTGAAGGCATGATTGCTCCCAGAGGCGGTACACAGCAGCTCAGGTCATGGAGGTCTTGCTGGAAGCAGTGTCAGGAGTCAAGTGAGAGATTCAGCAGAAGATGGTGGTCATGTCCACCACGTACGTGGCTGTTAACGTTGGCAGACGCTGCCATTGGCCCAAGACTGGCACAGGCAGCAATGTTATCCAGTGGCAGTGTCCACCGCAGTAACATACGCCTACCTCCAAAACAACGTTTGCTGGCGGTAGCAGACGATTCCTAATGTCCAGTGGAGTAGGTCAGGCAGCCACCATTTTAGAGGCATACATTGCTATTAGTTTTGGATGCGTCACAATTGTGAAAACGTTGTCTGGCCGAACCTTTGGTGCTGGCCTTGTCCTGTCATGTAGGTCAATCGTTTCAGTATAGTGATCATATTGTTATGTTGTCCTGCACATGTTACATCATATTTGGGAGTAAAGTCACTACCCACAAGCAATCCATGATCTTGGGCATTGACTCACAAGCAGAACTGGAAGTTAATTGAACATAATATTTCAGTAAAGATACATGATTTGTACACATTTTTTTATGTGCTATTGTTAGCCTTGGTGTGTGCTGTGTATAATGTTTTCACTGAATCACATGACGTCACAGTTCATATATGACATGTATTATGTAAATTGCAAGGGACACAATGAGTGATGGCCACATCTTCTTTTTGTCCCACATAGTTACCATGGGATGAGAATAATCAGACAACCTTCTGTGTACTGTCCACTAGCAAACTTGTAGACCACAGAGAAAATATATTTGATTCATATCTACCTGCTGGATTGGCAGACAATCATAGATCTCTGTCGTCAGTTTTGATGCAAGCCATCAATCATCAGCATCCCATTGCACAAGTCATGTCAGTGTTGCACTTCCTGGTCACAGGGTCTCTCAAGTAATACAGTGGCCTTAACTGCCAAGATGTCCTAGCCTGTGTTCAATCTGGTCTTAAAGGATGTTCTCTCAGCAATGTTGAAACACCTGGACAGCTACATTGGTTTTCCTCAAAGGGAGGATTTTACCCATGTGAAGGCAGAGTTCCGTGGTTTGGCACACATCCCACATGTTGTGGGAGCCATTAAGCCTTGGTTCCCCCGTATGGCAATGAACAGGTCTATCGGAACAGGAAGAACTTCCATTCCATCAATGTTCAAGCAGTTTGTTTGGTGGGCCTCTACATTTCGTAAGTAGGTGGCCGGTACCCATGTTCATTCCATGATGCCTTCATCATGCAGAACAGCGATATTCTCCAGCTGTACACAGAGGGGACCTGGCTGATTGGTAAGTAACATATGTTATGTGTGTTTGTATGCTATGTCTGCTGCCAATGAGATGAAGCTCTGGTCTCATGGTTGCACACGTTGCATTCCCTTACAAGGGACTTTGCTTACCCAAACCATCCCTGGTTGTTGACACCAGTGAGGGACTCAACCACGCCAGGGGAAGTCTGCTTCAACGACCCTTATCACATACCAAAACCACGAGGCACATGGAAGGACACAGCGTGTCATGGAGCGGGCTTTTGGGCTCCTGTAGGCAAGATTCTGCAGCATTATCAAAAGAGGTGGAGCCCTCCTCTACTCACCCACAAAAGTGTGTAAGTTTATTGTGGCCTGCTGCATGCTCCACAACATTGCCCTGAGGAGAAACATCCCATACATTCCTGATTAGGGGGAGCTGGCAGTGCCACCGGGTGAGAATCCTGAAATGCCAAATGAGGATGATAGTGATGAGGATGAAGGTGGAGGTATGCCGGCTGATCTCACCAATCAGTACTTCACTTGAGTGTAAGTATGTGATGTTTTGTGATTTCTGTGACTGCATAGCATACTGTAGGGGTCAGGATTTGTGGAGAAGGGTATCTCTGTCCCCATGAGACAGGGCATCTGATGCTATGCATCATACAACCAAGATTTTCTGGCTACATCAGACTTGAAGATGTGACTCTCTTGAAGATCTCCTTTGTTTGCGGCAGTCACATTGCATTGTCAGAGAAACAATGGTATCTTGAGAAGAGTTTACTGTCTCATGTATTCCTTTACTGGCCTAAAGTCCTTGTTTATCACTTTTTCCTTGCAGGTCTCTTTACCATGCCATCCTCATGTGTGCATTTCAGAGTAGTGTCATTGGCAGGTGGCTGTTGCTGGTCTGACATGTGAAGTAGACATGAATTGATCCAGGTACTGTTGTTTGCCGATTTGGGGTGTATGAGCTCCATGCCCAGGCTGCCTGGACAGTGGGAGGGCAGATATCTGAGCACACAATAGACATGTTTGCCCTAGTATGTTGGTCCAATGGTCTCATGTGTATGAACATATGTCATTGTCACATGTCATCCTGTGCAAACCATTTCCTCTAACTTCACACTGTGTTTGACAAGGATCATGTATGACCTCTATGTAGCAGTTAATGTGTTACATCATTGCAAGCCAAAGTGCCTGAGCCACAACATTGACATAGATTTGTAACATGGCAACAGATGGCTGACCATTGTAAGAGGATGGACCTCTGAGTAGGAAATGTTGTACTGTCCTCTGTCTGTGTTAAGTGGTAGACGTGGTTTTGGTATGTGATAAGGGTCAAGCTGGTGACAAAATCCACCAATCTTTTAGCCCATTCTACGGAACAGGGTCTGACATAGCCCTTTCTTCTGTGATCAGGGGGACGGTACTTTGAGATATCATGCCAGAAGCAACAATGTTTTGTCATTCTTGGCTGTGACAGTCCAGACCTTTTGCCAGCCTATGTGCTACACAGTGTAAATACAAAGTTTTGTGTGAGTCTCACTTGTGTCATTGTTGTTCTGCCAGTCAGCCCTGTGGGAACAGGGAGCCAAGACCATTGCCATTGCACACCAGCACCCTCGGAATGTGCACTGTCTGCATAGCAGACAGTGTGTATTTCAAGTGTGCTGGCAGGGGGCCCCTAAACTGCCCACAGCATGGTTGTGGGCAGTGCAGTGGCCCCGCTGTGGCCCCAGCACTAACTTTCCGCTAACCATTTCATGGCACGGACCCCGCCATGAAAAGGCTGGTGGAAAGTGGAGTCGTGATCTGCACAACAGTGCTGAACTTGGCACCGCCGTGGCTGACCACGACTCCAACCACCGCCAACCCATCGGGATCTATGATCCTGGTGGAGGCGGTTGGTCTCCTGGTGGTTCGACCACCAGGCTCATAATCTGGCAGTCAGACCTCCAGGATTGCGGCAGTCTGACAGCCACTGCAGGTTTGGCAGCCCTCACCAAACACCTAATGAGGCCCCAAATTTGTGTTTGTATGTTTGGTAATAGGGACATTTTATGAAGAGGTTGTAATGGTTTCCTACCCCTGTAACTGGTGCATATGCTATGGCCATTTAAATGCTTTGTCTCATGGGGGAAAGGTGAGTGTGGCCAAGCAGTCGACTAAGATGGCCGCGCTGCATTGAAGCTTCAGGTCTGAACTTGTTGTTTGACACCAATCTGCGGGCAGTCCGCTGCACAGACATTGCTGCTGCAGTTGGCTGTGTTCCGAGCTGCTCTGGGCATAGATTTGGGCTCACAACACTATGATGAATGCTGTGGCCTGATGCAGCCCTCAGAGGACTTGTGGTGACTGGGGCCATGAGCAAGCCTGAGGGTGGGACCGCAGTGCCCAACAACCGCGCCTGCTGAGCTGGCTCTGCTCTACCGCTGCTATTGTGGTAACTGGTGGGCCTTGACCTGCTGCAATATGCCCATGACTGTGAGGTGCTGAGACCGCATCTGCACTACTGAGAGGCTGCACCGCCAGGAGGTGTGGCCATTTGGAGTGTAATCCATGCACCTGGGTGCTCCTGCACTGCTGTTGTGGCAGGCGGGTGCTCAGCCCACTCACAGGAGTCTGCATCACCAGAGCATGTCCTGGTGCAGCGACCCCCATCATCGACTCTGCTTATACCATTAACATCATATGGCCTGGGGGTGAATGGCTAGAAACATGAGGCGGCGCTGATGAACCTTATTGCTGTGCCTGATGCTTCATCAGTGGAATGTGACCATTGTACGGAGCGACTTGCATGCCCCATTGTGAGTTTGGGGCTCCCCCTGATACAGCTGATGGCTAAGATTTTAAGGGATTTGCTACTACGAAATTGCCAAGGCAGGCATCCTGTTACAGCGCTCTCAGTACATTCCCCCCAAGCTTCCCCTTATAAATACCTGAAGCTGGCAGCTGCTAATTGGAATCCTGCCACAAGAACTCCTATCTATGACCTGAAGAAAGCTCAACTCCCATGCCTCATCCACAACCTCATTGTTGGACTGCCACTGTAGCAGGCACTATGGGGTGCAGAGACCCTGAACAAAGAAACTCTCCTTTGCCCAGTCCAAGGGTCTGAGGCACCAGCATTCCTTTTCTGATATAGAGGAAACTGCTTGATGATCCCACTGTGTTGCCCTTTGACGCTACAGCTGTTATAATGGCGGAACTTTGCACCAACTTCAGATTGATTGACACCAGATTGACTGCCTCAGTAGTCACCCAGACCTTATGGGTGAATGTATAGACTGCCACACTGTGCGCCTCAATGGAGCTGAATGCAGAATCACTGAGATGAAACATGACACCACCAATGTCATGAAGCATGTGGAAAGGTAGAGTGCTTACTCAAGTCAACGTTGGCCAAAAAGGAGGACTTGGAGGCTCAATTTCACCGTAAAAAACAGGAGCAGGCAGGATTGTACTTGCATGTTTATAGTAGAGAGAGCTCACAGGTCAATGCGCCCATGCCCTCCACCTGGTGCACCACCCTGCTCGATCATAGCACGCCTCCTCAACTATATGGACAGGGGCATGGCATTCTGCCTGCCCCGGGAGCGCGGCCCCCTCCAATATCAGGGCTCCGTGTTGTCTCTGTTTCCGGACTTCACACTTGCTGTGCAGGAGGCACGGTACAAATTCTCAGATGTTAACAATACAGGGCCTCAATTACAACATGCTCTACCCGGTGCACCTCTATATGGACGTCAGTGGTCAACAGTAGATTTTCAACACCCCAGCAGATGCTGCCCAATTTTGCAGACAGCAAAGTGGAGGAGATGGATCTTCACGCCACACCACTCCCAACGAATCACCTACCACAGCTGGTGTTGCCACCCCTCCGATGTTTAAACAATAATGTTGGAGATAATGTTATGTGTTTGTATGATTGGATTCGCTGTTTTCTTTTTACACTGGTGTGGGTAGGGGGCAAGTTACTGTTTTGCAGCAAGTTTTTTGTTTGGGTTTTGCAATGGTGCTATGCAATACCCTGATACTGTTCGCTTTACACCTGCTTTCACTATCCAGTGCACTGCATGGGGACCCAACCTAAGTGAACACAGAGGATGGAATTGACGTGTTTAACCTGGAACATCAGGAGCCTCATCAAACACCAAAAAGGGTAAATAGGTTCTCCCCTTCTTAACCAGACATGGAATCAAGCTAGCGTTTCTTCAGGAAACACATTTCTCCCTCACAATAATTGAACCGTTGCTTCCACATGGGGGGACATTTAATTTTTTTCTTACTACAGTTCATACTCCTGAAGAGTCTGTATCCTGATACACAAGAGCATCCCATTTAGCTGCCATAACCGATTCATTGACATCAATGGTAGGTATGTGATGGTATCAGGCATCCTGGCTGGCAAAGCTGTACTACTAGTCAATGTCTATGGCCCCCATAATGACCTTGGTGGTAAATACCGAATACAGCTGCGTTAACTGCCGCCAGCATACCGCCACAGAGGGGGATATCTGTCTGCCGCATTATGACACATACATACAAAACTGGCAGAAAACAGCCACAACAGCAAATCCGCCAGACCCACTGAATGTGATAGACTGTCGGTACTACCACCCATATCGTTACGCCACCAATACTACGACCTCCAAATAATGACCCACCAATCACCACAGCGGACATTCAACGATGGTAAACCATTGGCGGTGAACACCGCCACAGCGGATATGGCCACACAAAGACAAAACAAGACAACATTGGCCAGAACAAAAAACCCACACCTGACACAAATACACACACCCCACACACCCACCAACAGCACTATAAAACACACACCCATACTACCCACAAACCTTTGCAAACACTTAAAGACCGCAACAGTTAGCCACGCAAATCACAGAGACAACTTCACACACACACCACAACCACCCATTCATCCGTCATGCACCACACACCCCACACTCCACCACATTACTCAACACCTCTGCACAACACACACACCACACAATACTCATGTCCCCCCAAAGGCATCCCCGTTTCACTGAGGAAGAGTTGCAGGTCATGGTTGAGTTAATAATTAGGGCAGAGGCACAGCTGTTTGGAGCACAGATACAGCAGATATCCATTACCAGGAAGGTGGAGCTATGGTGGCGGATCGTGAACAGGGTGAACGCCACGTCCACAAACAAGGGACAACATCAGGAAGAGGTGGAATGACCTGCAGGGGAAGGTGCGTTCCGTAGCAGAAAGGCACCAGCTCGCTATCCAGAGGACTGGCGGTGGACCTCCACCTGCTCCCCCACAGCTGAGAGCATGGGAGGAGCAAGTCTTGGCAATACTGCATCCTGAGGTACTCACTGGAGTTGCCGGAGGACTGGACACCGGTGAATCAACATTTACTACCTATCACCCCCCATACCTGAAAGCCATCACCCAACTCCATCCCACACAGTGCACCACCACAATTAACAAACCTATATGCCAAGCCCTGCATGCCATACCAACTGCATGCACATTACTTCCAGCCCTGCATGTACACCCACCACCAATGCATGCTAAACATGGAGAACTAACAATCCCACAATCCATCACCATACACAAACAAAGGTGGCAGGGCAACAGCAATAATATAGGGGAAGCTAGGGATGCAGAATATGTCACAGGCATGTAGCATAATACACCACTTACATATCCACAGGTGCCCCAGCCAATCTCAACGGCGAGGAGGTGCCACGGCTACCAAGTCCCCCACCAGAAGATGCCCCCAGTGATGACAGCAACTGTGGAGTTCTGAATCTGGATGAACTCCCTGGCCCATCAGGGACCACTGGTCAGTCGGCTATCCCAGCCCACACCCAGTCTACCACAGAGCCTCCCCCCTCAGTATCCAACACCACAGCAGCCACCCAACGTCCCTAAACCTCTGTTCCCAGGACACGTCAATCAGCAGTGTGCCCACCTGTACAGGGACCCCAGTCCACACCTCACAGGCAAGACAATGAGGGTCCTCGGGTCAGTGGGCACACCATTCATGGGACACAATCAATCAATCAATCACAATATTTATAAAGTGCGCTACGTACCCGTTAGGGTTTCAAGGTGCTGCGGGGAGGTGGGGGGGCTGCTATTGGTCGAAGAGCCAGGTCTTGAGGAGTCTCCTGAAGGTGAGAAGGTCCTGGGTCTGGCGCAGGGGGGTCGGGATGGAGTTCCAGGCCTTGGCGGTGAGGTAGGAGAAGGATCTGCCGCCGGAAGTCTTGTGTTGGAAGCGGGGAACGATGGCGAGGGAGAGGTTGGCAGAGCGGAGTTGGCGGGAGGGGATGTAGAAGTTGAGGCACAGGGGGCCAGAGACAGTCGGAGGACAGCTGGGCGCCAGGGCGAGGACAGGCCCAGGGAACCGACTGCCCAGGAGGCACTCACTAATGTCCTGGGGGCTTACCAACAATCTGAGGACAACATGGGTCAGGTGATAGACATCATGCACGAGAACCAGCGGCTGCAGGAGGAACACCACCAGGAGATGAAGAAAGAATTGCAGGCCCTGAACACCACCATGGTCTCCATTGCAGGGGTGCTGGGGGATATTGCCAACATCATGAGAGACTAAACATTACACCAGCAGGCCCCTTCCACTAGCCAATCTACTGACCAGCCCTCCACATCTGCTGCAGCTAGTGGACAGGGGGCCTTGACACAGGACCCACAGGCCACCAGCACCCCTCTCCCTACAGAAGGTGAACCACCCTGCAAACGGTCCCTGCAACCCAGACAGACACCAGAGACACTTGCCAAGACAAAGACCACCACCAGGAAATGAGGCCCTCCTGAATGTCCCCCTTGTGTTCCACTATGTCACCTTGTCCACCTTGAACTGCCATTGCTCCGCTTCCTATGGCCCGTTAGACACTGGACCTGTGCTACAAACAGACTGGACCACTACACTGGACTTTCCCAACCATCATCCCACTCTATTGCACTCCCCATTGTATACCAATTTTCAATAAACACCCTTGGACACAACATGAGTAATAGTGCTTATCTACAATGTATTGAACTGTAATGAACTGCATGATCCTCTGTAAATGTCCAGTAACATGTTGATCCATCCAACAAATGTGTCTCAGCAGTCTATAAACATCAAAGCAGTACACTGTTGGAACAACTCCAACATATGCAAAAAGGGAAGGCATAGGTGACAATCAGGTGGTATGCAAAGGGAATTACTTTCATTATGCTGCAGTCACACAGTACAACACTAAAATGTAGAAATGTTTAGTTCAACAGTCTTACCTGAGTGCCATTGGAAACACTGCAGGATCAAACGTAACCTGTTGTCCACATCCTCCTCCTCTTCCTCCTCCTCACTGTCCTCAGTGTCCACTGCTGCCACAGCTGCATTGTCACCCCCCTTCTCCTGCAGATAGGGTACTTGCCTTCTGAGGGCCAAGTTGTGCAACATGCAGCACACAACAGCGATTCTGCAGACCTTCTCAGGGGAGTAGCATAGGGATCCAGCTGTCAGATGGAGGCACCTGAACTTAGCCTTCAGGACCCCAAAGGTCCTTTCTACAATCCTCCTGGTATACCCATGAGCATCAGTGTACCTATTTTCAGCCCCTGTTCTCGGATTTCTAACAGGGGTCATGAGCCATGATAGGTTTGGTTAGCCGGAATCACCTGCAAAAAGTAAGGGACACACATAAGCCCTGCACAATGGCATGAGCTGTGACTCCTGAAGGCATACACTCACATACATTGGGCGGGGTTTCAGGCTCACCTATTAGCCACATTCTGTGCCTCTGTAGTTGTGCCATCAGCTGTGGGACACTGCTATTCCTCAGGACAAAGGCATCATGCCGACCCTGGATACATGGCAGTGACGTGGGAGATGTACTGGTCAGCAAAGCACACCATCTGGACATTGAGTGAGTGAAAACTCTTCCGATTCCTGTCCACTTATTCATTGGCCCTGGGAGGAGCTAAGGCAATATGGGTCCTGTCAATGGCCCCAATAACATGTGGTATATGTCCCTTTGCATAGAATCCAGCCTTCACAGTGAGTAAATCATCTACCTGGGGGAATGCAATGTACCTGCACATGTGTTTGAGCAAGGCTGCCAATACCCTTGCAAGCACAATAGAGAACATTGGCTGTGACATTCCTGCAGCCAAGCCCACTGTCACCTGGATAGAGCCAGTTGCCAGGGAATGAAGCACTGAGAGTACCTGCACATGAGGGGGGATTGCTGTGGTGCTACAAATAGAAGGTATTAGATCAGGCTCCAATTGTTCACACAACTCTGTGATTGTGGCCCTGTCCAGACGATAGGTGAGAATGATGTGCCGATCCTCCAGTGTAGACAAGTCCACAAGGGGTCTGTACCCGGGTCTCCATGACCACGCCTACTTTGGCCGCGGCCTGGCGCCTCGGCCGCGTCACTATGGATCACCTCGCCCATCTCCAGGTTTCCATGGAAACGCCGGCTGACGCAGACGGGGTGAATTTCCGGAGCCCAGGGAGAAAAGAGAGGACAGACTCGGGTGACGGGGAAAAGGAGGAGTTCTCCTTGAAGACGCCGACAGGGAGAGACGCGAGAGGGACGCCGAAAACGGAGAGCGAAGATCCACAAGTCCTGGGAACCCGTGAAGAAGGGGGAAATCAGACCCCCAAGACGAGCGCTTGCCGCCACGATCCTGGAGGGTCGTGGCTGGATAAGGTACGGTCCTTGTTGCAAGGACAGGGCAGAACGATACCATCACTAACTAAAGGGGGAGGAGGAGGAGGAAGGGAGGAAAGTGCAGAGGAGAGCATGTGTAATAGAACCCGGAGGGAAGAAAAGGAAGACATTAAACACTAATCTCTACGGGGTCAGCACTAGCGAGGTGTTGAGAGTCACTAGTTTGATTTTGTCCTGATATAAGCTCACTACCGGCCTTCCTTTAGTCACTTACCCTATTCCTCCACACTTCCCCTGCATGAGTACACATAATCAACCCCAAAATACCCCAAAAGACTTACCTTTGTTTCCTGTTATGTTTATCTTTCCGGTTTCACCTGGGAGATACAAGTGCTGCCACCACCGGAAGACATAGAAGAAGAGCGCCAGGGACAAGACAAGACAGAGAAGAGAAGAGAAAAGTACCCGCGCAACCAACACCACTCAGTACCAGTTATTATTACCACCTTTAATACAATAAAACCCTTGTATATACACTACGTACGTCTCCGACTCCTCAGTACCGCCTATCCCCACCACAGTGGTGTCAGAAGTGGGATTTAACATAACAGGCGGCACCACAAACAAGATAGGATGGGGGAAAAACCCACGCTGGAAGATATGGTCGAACAGTTGGCCGAAGGACAACGGCACCTCCAATTGGTATGGGAGGCGCAGCAACGGGAAGCAAAGGAAGACCGGGAGGCTCTTCAAAACGCCTTGAAGAGTCAAGCCACCATTATGGCGAACAATCAGTTGGTCCATGAGACCGCACTTCAGAAATTAACCGACACTATCGCTGCAAGTAAGGTACACCCTAATGTCCCAAGCTCAGTCCTACACAAATTTCAAGAAGGAGAGGACCCTGATTCCTTCTTTACCAATTTTGAATGGGTGGCCTCCTCAGCCCAATGGCCGGAAGTACGCTGGGGACAATATGTTGCGCCACTCCTGACGGGGATCCTTCAGACTGCATACCAGGCCGCAAATCCAGGGGGTACCACTCCTTACAAAGATATTAAGAGTAGTATTTTGGAGAGAGTGGGGCACGATACCGAATACTATAGGATGAAATTCCGAAAGGTGAAATGGGGACAGAGTGAGGACCCTCGCACCTTCTATTTCAGAGTAAAAGACCTGGGTCTCAAATGGCTGGGGCCCTTAGGGACCGACCGAGAGGATATTATCAAAGCAGTTATCCTTGAACAATACCTGGATTCGCTCCCCGGCAGTACTAGGAACTGGATTCGACAACACCCCAAGATAGACACAGAACTGGCGGTAGAACTAGCCTGTGCATATCACAGATCCGTAGACGTCAAGACTTTAGGTAACCGGATTAATATAAAACCTCCTGTGGGGCCTTTCAAATATCCTCCTCGTCGAATAGTGGAAGAGCCAGGGCCATCCAGACCCGGAGAACCAAACCCCATGCAACAGCCTCAATGTTTTAGCTGTGGGGGGTGGGGACATATAGCGAGAGTATGTCTGAGAAAAGGAGACCGGGTTGAACCGATGGAAATAGGGGTCTCCCGGGGTAGAATACTATGCACAGGAAGGGGACATCATCAGTTCAAACTAACCCTCAAAATAAACGGAACCGCAGTAGAAGCTCTGATTGATTCAGGCTGTAGCCAGTCGGTAATCCGTAGTGACCTCGTAAACTACAGAGAACCAAACCCGAGTCAATGGGTTACTATTTGTTGCATTCATGGCGATAAGATGAATTATCCATTAACCTTGATCAGGTTAGAATGGGGGGACTTCCACGATTTCCTTCCTGTGGGGATTATGGACAGATTAGTTGAGGACTGTGTCATTGGTACAGATTATATCCACTTCAATGATCTTCTAGAAAAAGCCAAAAATCAGGGGCCCTCTTCTGATTGGTGGTCGGAAGCACCCTTTTCCAACAGTCACATTGAGAGCTCCCCGGTTCGCACAAAATTGTCTAGGAGTGAGAGAAGACAGGAAAAATACAAGTACCAGATCTCGAGACCCGAATCGTTGCCAGAAAAGTTAATAGCCAGTAATGACAATGCCACCATCTCCTTCAGAGCTAGCCAACGCGAGGACCCTACCCTATCTCATGCCTGGAAAACCGCTAAAACGGAGCCCGCAGAAGAGGTGGGTCCTTATTTTCTAGTCCATAAGAACCTGTTATATAGAATTACTTCCTCCGCCCAAGGAGAAAAGAGACAACTAGTGGTACCAGAACCTTATCGGCAGCAAGTTCTTTTTTTAGCCCATAATCAACCGGGGGGGGCGACATTACGGTCAAGACAAAACGGAGGAATACTTATTAAGGAAATTTTATTGGCCAGGGGTGTATGCTCACATCAGAAAGTATTGCACACAATGCCCAAGGTGCCAACTAATAGAACCAGGAGCCCTAAGGAAGGCCCCTTTACAACCCTTACCCATCATCGAGATCCCCTTCAGCCGCGTGGGAATGGATCTGGTAGGACCCTTATTACCATCCTCCAAGGGCCACACCTACATACTGGTCTTTGTAGATTATGCTACCAGATACCCTGAGGCGATCCCCTTATCCAGCATGACCACTAAAGTAGTGGCACAGGCCATGATAAACTTATTTTCCAGAGTAGGATTTCCCCAGGAGATCCTAACAGACCAAGGTACTCCATTCATGTCCTCCCTCATGAAACAAATATGCAAGATGCTAGGGATCACCCAGATAAAAACCTCTGTATACCATCCTCAAACTGATGGGCTCGTGGAGCGCTATAACCGCACAATCAAAAATCTGTTGAGGAAAACAGTAGAAGACTCCGGAAGGGACTGGGACCAGAAACTTCCTCTGGTTCTCTATGCCATTCGAACTCATGAACAAGCCTCCACCGGTCACAGTCCTTTCGAGTTAGTCTTCGGGAGACAACCCCGTAATTTGCTTGATATGGCAGTAGAAAGGTGGGAAGAAGAGGGGGAGGAAGAAAAACCCCTGTTAGACTATGTCAACAATTTAAAAAATCACTTACATACGGTCTGGGAGGATGTGCGGAAACACCTTGAAAAAGCACAGACAAAACAAAAGGCGTACTACGATCAGGGGTCTAGGTTGAGGTCCTTTGATCCTAATGATCAAGTCTTGATAATGCGACCTACTTCAGATAATAAATTATTAGCTAAATGGCAAGGACCCTACCGAGTAATAAAAGCCGTCTCCCCTGTCACATATCTTATTGAACTTAATCAACAACCAAAAAGGACACAAATATACCATGTCAATTTATTAAAGAAATGGGAAACACCGGAAGACGGCCACATTGTTTCTGCTTCCGGCTTCTTAATTACCCCAACTCCGGGTCTAGAGATGGACCTGTACCCCCACGAGACTGAAGACCTATGGGAAAAACCAGTTGTAAATGAGTCCCTCACGGAATCCGAGAAAAACCAACTACATACCCTGTTACCGCGACATTCCCTATTGTTCTCGGGAAAACCAGGGAAAACCACCCTTATACAACATTATATCAGAACCCCAGAAGGCAAAACAGTCCGCCAACGACCATATAGAATTCCCGAAGCTCGTAGACACCTTATTGAAGTAGTAGTAGAGAAAATGCTAGCCTTAACGGTTATCGAACCGTCCACAAGCCCGTGGTGCTCACCGGTGGTTTTGGTTCCTAAACCTGATGGGTCGGTTCGGTTCTGTATCGACTTCTGAAAATTAAATGACCTGTCCCTCTTTGACACATATCCTATTCCTCGAGTAGATGAGGTGTTAGAGAAATTAGGAAGGGCCCGATATATGTCGACTTTAGATTTAATGAAGGGGTACTGGCAAATCCCCCTCGCCGCAGCCGACAAGGAGAAGACAGCCTTTGCCACCCAGTCCGGCCTGTATCAGTTTACTGTCCTACCCTTCGGTCTCCACGGGGCGCCCGCTACCTTCCAGCGCCTAATGGATCGGCTCTTAAAACCGTTCCAAGCATATGAGGCAGCCTACCTAGATGATATTGTGGTTTTTAGTGACTCATGGTCTGAGCATCTCCACCATTTAGAGACTGTGTTCCATGCCCTACGGGAAGCTGGACTTACAGCCAATCCAAAGAAATGTGATTTAGGGAATACCCAAATCGCCTATCTCGGCTACCTTATTGGTAACGGGAAACTGCAGCTGCAAAAAGATAAAGTGGAAGCCATATTGACGGTACCAGTACCTAAAACAAAGAAAGAACTACGATCCTTCTTAGGTTTGGTGGGGTATTACCGGAGGTTCATCCCTCAGTATTCTACAATTGCCTCCTCTCTCACCGACCTCTTACGGAAACAGTACGCCTCTAAGCTGCCCTTCTTCAACGACTCCCAGTTACGCAGCTTTGAGCTCTTGAAACGGGCCCTCACAACCAAACCTGTCCTTGCCTGTCCCGACTTTTCTAGGTCCTTCCATTTGTATACGGATGCCTCCAACGTTGGTTTAGGTGCGGTTCTCACTCAGCCCGACGTTGATCAGCATGAACATCCCATTGTCTTTATAAGTAGAAATCTACTTCCTAGGGAATGTCACTACCCTGCTATCGAGAAAGAATGCCTGGCTATTAAATGGGCCATTGATAATTTGCGGTATTATGTCATGGGTCGTCTCTTCATCCTTTATACTGATCATGCCCCGTTGACCTGGCTAGCCTCCCATAAGGACACGAATTCCAGGGTGTTACGATGGTTTCTGGAGCTCCAACCCTTTACCTTTCAGGTCCGCCACATTCCTGGCTCCCAACAAGGCCCAGCGGACTTCCTTTCCCGGTTCCCCGACTCTTCGGTCCTCTACCAGTCCCGATCATGGGTTGGGGAGTGTAGCCGGGTCTCCACGACCACGCCTACTTCGGCCGCGGTCTGGCACCTCGGCCGCGTCACTATGGATCACCTTGCGCGTCCCCAGGTTTCCATGGAAACGCCGGCTGACACAGACGGGGTGAATTTCCGGAGCCCGGGGAGAAAAGAGAGGACAGACTCGGGTGAAGGGAAAAAGGAGGAGTTCTCCTTGAAGACGCCGACAGGGAGAGACGCGAGAGGGACGCCGAAAACGGAGAGCGAAGATCCACAAGTCCTGGGAACCCGTGAAGAAGGGGGAAATCAGACCCCCAAGACGAGCGCTTGCCGCCACGATCCTGGAGGGTCGTGGCTGGATAAGGTACGGTCCTTGTTGCAAGGACAGGGTAGAACGATACCATCACTAACTAAAGGGGGAGGAGGAGGAGGAAGGGAGGAAAGTGCAGAGGAGAGCATGTATAATAGAACCCGGAGGGAAGAAAAGGAAGACATTAAACACTAATCTCTACGGGGTCAGCACTAGCGAGGTGTTGAGAGTCACTAGTTTGATTTTGTCCTGATATAAGCTCATTACCGGCCTTCCTTTAGTCACTTACCCTATTCCTCCACACTTCCCCTGCATGAGTACACATAATCAACCCCAAAATACCCCAAAAGACTTACCTTTGTTTCCTGTTATGTTTATCTTTCCGGTTTCACCTGGGAGATACAAGTGCTGCCACCACCGGAAGACATAGAAGAAGAGCGACAGGGACAAGACAAGACAGAGAAGAGAAGAGAAAAGTACCCGAGCAACCAACACCACTCAGTACCAGTTACTATTACCACCTTTAATACAATAAAACCCTTGTATATACACTACGTACGTCTCCGACTCCTCAGTACCGCCTATCCCCACCACAGGGTCTGTACATGGGTGTGTGCCTCCTCCTATTCCTCCACAGTGGTTGGTACCTAAGGGACCAAAATGTAAGAAAGGAGTGACAACAGGAACCATGAACACAATACAGCAGTGTACACAGAGCATGCTTGTATGCTGGACACTGGAATTGTGTAGGTGAGTGCATTCAACTACAATGATGCACTTATCAATCTGTACATGTGTACCAGCATTAGAAAACGGCACCCGCCTGTCCTGTGTTCATGGAGAGGTGGAAGTGACCTCACTCCGCTGGCGTTCGTGTGATGGCGGGAGGCGGTCTGCACCTCTGTGCAATTCCTCACTGGCTAACATGGCCTTCTATGAAGAATGGGAACCAATGATGATCAACGACGGCAGTGACGGTGTTCACCGCCGAGGACGTGACTGCCATTTCCTTTCTACCACTTCACTTGATTCCTGACTTTTCACAGGACAACATCTCAACTGCGTGTGCTGCTGTGACCTGTGTCTAGAACCTGCCATGGCTCATGCAACAGGGTAAAGGGTCCCAGCCTTCATGTCGGAGGAGTTGGAGTGCCTCATGGACGGGGTCCTACCTCAGTATGGGCAGTTGTACGGGCCTCCAGACTAACAGGTGATACACCATGGGTACGTTGCATGCAACATGGCTGCATGGAGATGTGTGTGCGTGTGCTGGCAGTGTGTCAGGTGGGGGGTATGGCTGAAGGGAGCGCTAATGCAGGGGTACGGGTCACGTGTGTGCCTGATGAGGGGATAATGCTTTTTGTGGGCCATATGTGTGACAGGCTGGATTGTCAGGTTCATGGCGTCCCACTTTCTGTGTTTCCTCCCAGATCAGCACCCATCTGAAGAAGGGGTTGTGGCATGCCATCGCCAAGGACGTGCGGATCCTGTCGTCTATAGCAGGTGGAGAACCCACTGCAGGAAACAGTGGGAGGACCTGAGACGCTGTGCCCGAAAGTCTGCAGAGGCCCAGCTGGGGATGGCTTCCCAAAGAGGGAGGGGTGCCTGTCGGAACCTGACCCCCCTGATGGCCCGCATACTGGCAGTGTCCTACCCAGAGCTGGATGGGTGCTTGAAGGCATCACAGCAACCATAAGGGGGTGAGTACAGTGTGTTTGTCAACCACCTCTGTTGCCTGGGATGGGATTTGGGTGCAGGGTACTAGTCAGTGGATGCCCCAATGTGCCAGTTCAGGCATTGCTGCGTGGTCCAGCTCAGGTTAATAGGGTGGAAAGCATGTATTAAATATCTAGGTAGGTAGCTTCCCATCTCAGACAGGGCTTAGCTGGTCCTAGTTGGTCTGTATCTGGCAGTGTTTGGCTCCTACCTGCTGTGGTACTTAGCCAGTGGTATGCCCGTGTGGTCCATACTGCCCATTCTCATTCTCAGTGTGTGACAGGGATGTGTCTGCCATCTGTGCTGTTGGGGCTGAGATTGACCCTGTGCTTCCTTTCTCTCTCTCCCCCTCTCTCTCCTTTTGTCATCCTGTCCGTGTGTGCATTAGCATCATCTGGCAAAGGAGCAGGGGCACTAGCGAGTGAGGATGCTGCAGCCGACGGAACCCAGGAGGCAGAGTCCACCGATGCTGAGGGGACCAGTGGGACGGAGGGCGAGGGTAGCACCACGGCGGGGACAGGAGGTGATACCACTGATTCTGGTTTGTCCTCCGATGGGAGCTCCCTGGTGGTGGCGACCACTCTGGTACCATCCCAGCTACATGTTCTACTGCCACCCCCGTACCAGCACCACCCTTCCAGTAGCCCCCCACCAGGTTGCCCGTGCCTGCTCACGCACGAGGCTGGGCATCTCCTTCGCCCCAGGCACCTCAGGCCCTGACGCAGTCAGCCCTGCTGCCCTCAGTGAGGAGGCTATTGACCTCCTGAGATCCATCTCTGCAGGGCAGTCAACCATAGTGAATGCCATTCAGGGGCTGGCATCACAGATGCAGCAATGCAATCCCTTCCTGGAGGTCATCCACGGTGGGTTGGTGGCCCTACAGAGATCGTTTCAGGCTCTGGCCTCTTCACTGACGGCAGCTAGTGTCCCTGTTTCATCCGTTCCCCCTCCAAGTACCACTACCCAGTCTCCTCACCCCCAACCCATTCCATGCACACATTCTGACAAGCATGCACCCAAAACAACACACAAGACTTGCACATACAAACACAGACAGCACAGATGCAGCAATGCAATGCCTTCCTGGAGGTCATCCACGGTGGGTTGGCGGCCCTACAGAGATCGTTTCAGGCTCTGGCCTCTTCACTGACGGCAGCCAGTGTCCCTGTTTCATCCGTTCCCCCTCCCAAGTACCACTACCCAGTCCCAGTCTCCTCACCCCCAACCCATTCCATGCACACATTCTGACAAGCATGCACCCAAAACAACACACAAGACTTGCACATACAAACACAGACAGCACACTTCAGTCCACAAGCACTCACACAGCCAACAAACAGATGCACACACATCATCATCCACTACCTTAACTGTGTCACCTTCCTCTTCCTCCCTCACAGTCACATGCTCACTCACACCTGCATGCACTGCATCAACAGTCCCAGAACCTGCCACCTGCACAGCCTTGCCCACAGTCACCATAACAGACCAGCAGACATGCACCCCACACACCACATACGCAGTCACCACCACCACCACCTCATGCAGCACACCCACCTCACTTGCAGACACCACCACAACATCCATCCACACGTCCTGTTTATCCTCCCCCACCTTGTCTGCCCCCCTCCAGAGACACACACATGCTCACAGTCAGACCACCAACAGCCATCTACCTCACACATGCACACTGTCCATGCACCTGCACCCAAGTCCAGCATACCTCCTCCTCCTACAACCACTCCCTCTACCTCCACTCCCATTCCTCCTCCCACATCCCTCCCCATTGTCACTAAGAAACATTTCCTTGCCCCCTTGACCTCTTTCCTCCCCCCTGTTCTGCCATAAGTGGAATGTCCCACCACCCCAGCCCAGTACCTCAAGCACCCAGTCTGACATATCTCCACCCCCAAAGCCTCCAGCTGCCACTAAGGAGTACATGAGTGCGACGCCGGCCCCCCGTACCAAGGACACTCCTCCCCCCAAAACGGAGGACCAAAGTGCCGCCCCCTACCAAACAGACTGGCAAGACCATGGGGCCACTTCCAAAACCTAGGGCCACGGAGGACCCACCCAAATCCCAGGACAAGGAGGCTGCAACAAAATCCAACGACAAGGAGTCCCCAACAAAATCCAAAGCCAAGGAGCCACACCCAAATCCCTGGCCAAGGAGGCCCCAGAAACATCCCTGGCCAAGGAGGCCCCACAAAAATTCAAGGCCAAGGAGGAGCCCACAAAAATCCAAGGCCAAGTAGGCCACACCCAAAACCCTGGCCAAGGAGGTGCCACAGAAATCCCTGGCCAAGGAGGCCCCACAAAAATTCATGCCCAAGGAGGCCACACTGGAAACCATGGCCAAGGAGGCCCCACTCAAAACTGTGCCCCAGGAGCCCCATCCGGAACCAGAGGCCATGGAGCAGCATCCCGAAACAGAGGCCAAGGAGCAGCATCCCTTTCCAGAGGCCATGGAGCAGCATCCCGAACCGGAGGCCCAGGAGCAGCATCCAGAACCAGTAGACAAGGAGCACCATCAATAACCAGTGGCCACAATTTGTTTCTGCCAGGATTTTAGTGTTGTTGCTACCGCCCCAGAAATCGTGGCGGTGTGCTATGTCATAATATGGTGGGCGAATCCTTGCCTTCCACCAGCCTGTAGGTGGCTACCGCCTTGTTCGGTGTTTGTACCGCGCTGGCGGTTGGTGTGCTAAATTGGCTGTCTATGGGAGGGCTCACCGCCATGGTCATTATTTGGTGGTCATTACCGCCAGCCTGTTGGCTGTGATACCGCCACGTTAACCCTGGCGGTCAGAAGACCGTCAGGGTCATAATGACCACTTATGTGCCTAATAGTAACTCCCCCACTTTCTATCACAACCTCTTCATGATATTGATGGTGGACAATTTCAATATGGCCTGCAATCCTACCCTCAACTCTACCAGTTTGATGATTAGTGCCAAACCCTGTGTCCTGTGAGTTATTCAAGACATAGTTGACATTTTTGAATGTACAAATGCATGGTGCGCTTGTCACTCATGCACAACAGACCACATATTTTACCCTGCTCCACACAGAGTATGGACCCGAAAAGACTGCTGGTTTATTTTGCGAGGAACGCTTTTATGGCTAGTAGGTGTGATGCATATGCCCCGTACCTTATGGGACCATGCCCCAGGTAAGATGATTCTAAACATTCCATGCACAAGCGGACCAACTCGGCAATGGCCTTTCCCCGAAAACGCACTACATGATGCAGGTTTTTGGTTAGAACTACAGGATGCCATCGGTGAATACTTTGAACTGAATATCGGATCTGTCTCTAGGAATGCCACTTTGTGGGAGGCCTTCAAGCTGTACATCTGTGGAATCCTCATCACCAAACACAGGTGGACTCAAGAGCATTCGTAGTGACGTGTCCAGAGTAGAGCGGGACATCAGCTGTATGGGGCCTGGGCAAGACACTCACCTACATAGTCGTTCAGGTCTATTAAAGGAACTTAGAGTTTTAGCTGAGCAGGAGGTGGCCTATCTCAGGAAATATATGTGCAGCAGTATGGCAAAGAAGAGACACTGTCCCGCACATTAGTATGGCTACTGCATCGTAACCCCCATGGCACCTATGTGATGAGCCTCCTCATTGATGAGGAAATGACTGTAGTAGATAGCACTGGTGTTGCTTAAATGTTTCTGACGTACTACCAACAACTGTATATTGTGCGAACTGCAGATGTTCCCAATGTGTTTGCTGAGTACCTAGTGGTGGTGGCAATGGTATGGCTGACGGAAGGACAGCAGCAGTTCTTGGTGGTCCCAATCACAGAAGAAGAGATTATGCAAGCAATTGATGCCCTGGATGGCTCCAAGGCCATGGGTCTTGATGGTCTTACGGGTAGCTTTTGCACAGCTTACAAACACATCTTGGCCTCCACATGTTGGAGGTATATGCAGAAACACTTGAGACTGGAACCCTCCCCCGCCCATCGAGAGGCTGTGATCAATCACATTGCTGTTGAAGCCTGGCAAGCCACCCCATTTATGTACCTTGTACATCGTACAGGCCTCTCTTTCTCCTCAATCACGATAATAAAGTACTAGCCAGGGTCATTGCCACTCCTCTCTCTCTTCTGATGGAACAGAACATATCGCCCATCCAGACACGTTTTCTACCGCACCGCTAGACCACCATCAATCTCTGCACCATAATTCTGTTCTGAACCAAATCTCCCCGGCTCTCCGGGCAACTTTTGCTCTTCTTGACGTGAGAAAGAATTTGATTTGCTTGAATGGTCATTCCTGAAGGTGACCTTAGCTAAACCAGGACTCCCCCGCGGCTTTCTTGATCTAATCATTCTCCTATATGCTAAACCTGTGTCCTGGCTGAAAGTAAGCAGCTCCCTCATGGATGCTTTTTTAGTGACTAGGGGGACCCGTCAGGACTACCCATTGTCGCATTTACTTTTCATTCTTGCCCTGGACCCACTGGCCTGACACCTCCAGGAACACAACTTGCACAGAGGATTGCAGTTTCGGAGTGGACCACTCGTGGTATCTATGTATGTTGATGATATCTTTCTATTTGTCTGGGACCACACAACCCAAATCCAAACTTTTTCTGCTCACTGACTCAACCGTGCCTTGTGACTTAGCATATCCTCTCAGCTGGTGCGTAGACCCCCCCGATACCTCAGAATTATTCTTCATTGACAGAAAGAGGAGGTCATATGCCAGAATGATGGCCCTGCCATCAACAAACTCACCACCCAGATTGAAAGATGGATTAAGCTGCCATTGTCTATTACAGGGGGGATCGCTAATATTAAAATGATAGTTTTCCCACGGTTTCTAGATTTATTCTTGAACATTCTGATCGCTTTAATCAACAATTTATTTACCACTCTGTGAAGCCTTCTGACTCGCCTGGTATGGGCAGGATGGCGCCATAGGATCTGATGGGAGACTCTGATACTTCCATATGTGCGGGGTGGCTTCGGTGTCCTGAATTTTCACTTGTATTACTTGGTGGCACAATGTCACTTCTCCTGTTATTGGTCTCACCCTCATACCAGACTCCCTTTCTTAAAGCCAGAACGGGACCAAGCAGGGAATACCCCTTCATCCTCTATCCTGCCATCAGGTCTTCTGCGTGATCCTACAGATACCCAAACACTTTTCATGACCATCTTGGCACGCTCCAAACTTCGGAGATTCCTGGGAGCTGGACTACTATACTCCCTGCTCTTGCTACTCACCAATAACCCCTGGTTGCCACTGGCCCAAGAACAACTAGTACAGTGTACTTTGGCAACACATCACCTAATCACAGGGGGGGATCTCTTCTCAATCAGCCAGGTGATCACATATGCTGCATTCACAGCCATGGGGGTCTCCACGCCCATGGATCACTTTATCTTCCACTGGTGTACACGGCACACTGCGTGATAAACTACCCATGTACCTAGTAATCATGACTACACAAAGAGGTAGACTAGTTTTCTGACTCTGCCAGTCATGTCTGGCACTGAAGCCAACTCGTACGGAGAAGTCCTATGCTGCATGGGAGCACGATGAGCATGATTTGGGACACTCCATACCAGACAAAGTCTGGCGCTACTGCTGCAAACAAATTAAATTAGTCTCCACCAACCACAGACACAAACTATTACATTACAAGTACCTGCACTATGAGTAGGCTACACCAAAGGCCCTGGTGAAGATTGATTCTGCGAGACAGCACCAATGCCCTCCATACCAATTTTTTGCATCTTGTTTGGAACTGCACTGTTATTAATGCATACTTAGGGGGATCTTTACCTTGATTTCAAACATGAGAGAACACGTAGTTGACACTGATCCATTAACGACACTATTGGGATAGTTAAACCATTGTGTCAAGGTCAAAGGCATTTCACTGCCATTGCACTACTACTGGCCAAACGATGGATAGCCTTTTGCTGGGGAAGCAGCCACCGGGGACTAGCTGAGAGACATGATTTACTGCAATACCAGAGTCAAATCTACGCCTCGCTGCAGTCACCAGCCTCCTCCAGACCCAAAGTCATTTATATTAATTATAGAACCCAATGTTTCCGATGATACCGCCGACTGAACATGTTGATCCTGACTTCTGAGTTCTTTGCAGAAGTTTGTTCTTCACAGATTGTACATGTGCATGATGCCTCCTCTCTATCCCATCTCCCATGTCTCTGCCTTTATGTTGTGCACCTCATTGCTGCACATATGAATTATGACTTCAATCTCTCAGGTTAAGCTACGCATCTTTATTTCTTACTGTGTGACCACAGGTGCACGCTATATGTACTGTGCAACATTGCTCCTCTTTGTCTTTGCAAAAACTGAAAAATAAAGATTTTTTTTTAATTGCTTTGTCATAGGCAATTTGGACATTTGTTGGGTATTCCACATGTATGGCCTTATTAGACCGCCAGACTCGCGGTGGTGGTCGGACCGCCACAGTTGTGGTGGTCCAACTGCCACATTAGGAGGTTGGCGGGCAGACCTGCCAACTTACCGCCGTCCCCGTCAGGATCTCCAATCCCGATAGGATGATGGCGGTGGAGGTTGTAATCAGCTCTGCTGATTACAACCTTGTTCTCCGCCAGCCTATTCCTGGCAGTTCTACCGCCATGAAAAGGCTGGAGGAGAATAAGTGCAGAGGGCCACGGGGGCCTATGGCATGGGCAGTGCAGGGTCCCTCCTACACAGCACCCTTGAAATGCAAACTGTCTGCTGTGCATTTCAAGGGTGCTGGTGCACCCTGCATGCAGCAGCATTGCAGCCGTCTCTTTTATGAGCTGACAACAATGCTGCCACACCTTTCCCACTGTGTTGGGTTGTCACCTGTCAGCCCAGTGGGAAAGTCGTTTTAGGGCCAGTGGGGAGACCTCCACCTCAACGGCGGTCTCCTCATCACGAAACTCATAATCAGGCCCCAAGTGTAGATTTTTGGAGATGTCTTGAATACTCTGGTTGAAATATTAGTTACAGCCATGTATAGCTGAAAGGGGATATGTTTTAATATGGAACTAATCATTGCTTGTTCGAAGTCAATGATACTTTTTTTATGATATTCATGGTTAGTTTTGGATTTTATTTGAGTTAGTAGTTTGAAATATGGGGAACTTTGGTGGGCAGAAGTGCGTATACTAGAGGTATGTTTGTGTTGTTATGCTCACTGCGCATGTTGTAAATTTGTGATAATGGTGGTGACCATGATTGAAATGTGGCATCCATCATCCACATCCTAATTTGTGTGAGTCTTAGCAGGTTGTTTCCTGTTGCACAGATTATTCTTATTCTGTTGTTGTGTTATCGTACATAAGGGAGGGTTCCTCACTTTTTGTTGTAAATAGGTTATCAGAAATACTTATGTCGTTGCATCTGAGTTGTGCTATAAGTTTTTTTAAGTTTGGGATACGTGGGAGTTGCCTTGTAGCGTAGTGAGAATATTTTGATATGATACTTTTTAAAATAGTTCCTATTGACTCTCTTGGAGCTAGTGCTTACTTCCCTAAATTATGGTAAGGTTAACATTACTAACTACTATTTGTGTGAGGTTTGGCAGGTGATTATGTTCTCTAACATTTAGTACAACATCAATTCTAGTCGTAGCCTTCCTTCAAAATCATTCAATTAATACTTTCCAATGCACATTTTCTATGCTTGTGCTTTCTTCACTGTAAAAATATCCCATGTGAGACAATAACAGTTTTCCTTTTTGAGATGTGAGGTAAGTAGCTCTTTCCATTGCTCTATTTGTGAATTTGAAAGTTATGTATTAATTACGTGTTTGCAACCTACATTTTTATTTAGCACTACTATTTAAAAGTGCGTTACATTTGTTGACATTGTTTACTTGCAGTTTTGATGATATTTTATGTTGAAGAGATGTTTCTTGAGGTCTTTTATTTGTACAAGTTATGGGACAGGTGCTTGATGTTTGCCTGTTGAAAAAAGGTTTATTAAAATTATATATTAGCAGTTTTGATTACTTCTAGCATTTACTGTATGCTACTTTTATTTTCAAACTGTACTTGAGTTAGGGTTTTTCATTGCAAAGTCATATTTATTTAGAGCCTGATAACAAGTTTGGTGGCCTCACCGCCATACAGTGGTGGCAGTGGTCCTAAGTACTCCGTGGACTCTGTGGTCTTTTGCCTGCCATATTTAGATGTCACTGCTGGCACAGCAGCGGTGTTGCTGATGGCAGGGACTGGCAGTGGACGTGGTCAGCAATTCAAAAAATATTTTCCATGTGTTGATGCAGGTGTGTATATTTCGACCAAATAAATGTAAAATGGACACATATGCATGACATATGTGAAAAAAATGCCTTGTACGAGTACTTTTCCATTGCTGGAGACCGGACCATATGTGCCCAGTCTAGTCAGTGGGAGAAAAGTGGAAAATGTACTTCCCTGGATTTCAACCCTGACGGGGCCATTTTCTTTGGGGTCAAGTTGCACTGTGAAGTGAGGCCCTGGACGAAGGAGTCCGCGTTAGAGACTGAAGAGAAAAGAAGGAAATGGGTGAGTTTGCACCCCATTTCCTTTGATGCTGCTGCCTCAAAGCAGGCTGTCTCCCCTCCACAGTCAGCTTAACAGAAAGGCACTCTGTAATACGGATGGCAGGAACCTTGTCTGTACAGCCTTCTGACAGCTTCTTTTCCCCATGCCGCCATAAGGCGGTCAGCGAATTTGCTGGCGGAGGAAGCGGTACTCTGGCAGTCTGTCATTCAGTAACCCGCCACCATTGTAATTCAATTGGCGGCCCAGGAATCCATCGCCATTTTGACAGTGATACCCTTTCCACCAAACTCCTAATCAGGCCCTTACTTATTATAGTGTGTTTGGAGTTTAGAAAGGTCATTCTTTTATTTTCATCTTTGAGTTTTTGGATTTGCTGCGCTGGTGCTTCCCACGTTAGGTAACTAAAAAATAGAGAAAATTATATAAATTTTTGTGTGTAAGATTTAAGTTTGGTTGTTACCGTTATTTAGTTATAATTAATTTAGCGCATGTTACGTACTTTTTAGATTTGGCTTTCTTTTTGGTACTATGATTCTTCTTTTTCTGGTTGAATAGCATAGTGTCGCTCTCTTCAAGTCCTGGTGTTTTTGTTGCAAATGAATGCATGTTCCTGTTTGCTATTTATAATGGTAATTAAACTGGAAAGGCGTTTGTATTGATTATTTAGTTGAAGCTTTAATTTAATTGATTGTTTTGTTCATAATTAGATTTTTGTGTCAGTTTAGTCCTTATCTAGTGAATGCTAATGAAAAAAACAAAAGTTACAGGGACATTACAGTTAGGAAATAGAATAGCAAATCCTTAGAAATTCACAACAAAAAAAAACAAAGGTTACAGGGACCTTATAGTTATGTTCAGATTTTACATGTGCAAAAACATCGAAATTCAGCTGGTATAGTTAGAGTTATTTCAAGTAACTATAACACATACCCTAAGGTAACTATAACTCGCACCCTCGCCATTCACAGTTTTGTCATCAATAATTTTACTGCAAATGTTAGCGATATTATCAATGATGTCATGAGTGATGTAATATTTGGGGTAATAAGCAGTGCATGGCGAAGGCTCGAAGTATACTGTAGTTACTTTAGGACACAAGTTATAGTTACTTGAAAGAACTCTATAGCAGCTGAATTTCTATGATTTTGCACATGTAAAATCTGAACCTAACTAAATTATAGCCCCTTCCCCTGCCCTGTCTTTTCTGGGTCCAGCCCCTACCCCTCCCCTCGGTCCTCCAAGGTCCTTTGTGCATGCCCTGCCCACTAACTCTTGCCCACCATGGCTGTTGTGCTGCCAATACCCCTCTCACTTGCCTGGCATGGTCTTCTGTGCTGCCACAGCCCCTCCCACATGTCTTGTGTGGTCAGCTTGCTGCCCCTGACCACCTCCCACCTTCCCTCTGTTGTCTGCATGTATACCATTATAGTCTCACTTTTGTCCTCCAAGGTGTGTTGTGCTTCTACTACCCGTCCCGCTTGCCCTTCATGGTCAGATGGCTGCCCTTGCCCCCTTCCCTCTGTTTTCCATGTGCAGGCCCCTATCTGATCCCTCCATTCTTGTCCGGTCGATTGTTGTGCCCCTGCCCCTTCCCTCCTGTCATTCATGGTCCGTTATGCTGCAACTGTCCCTCCTGTCTGTCCGGTACGATCAGCTTGCTGCCCTTGTCTCTTTCCTCTCTGCTCTCTGATGGTCATGTGCATGACCCAGTACCCTCCCTTTTGCTTTCCATGGTCTGTTGTGCTGCACTGCTGTCCTGCGAGCCATGTGTAGTGTATTGTGCTGCTGCAACCCCTGACACCTGCACTGTAAGGCCAGTTTGGTGCCCCTGCCCATTTCCCTCCTGCCCTGTTATGCAAGTCCATGTCCATACCTCATTACTCCTGCCCTCCGTGATCCAATGTACCATACATGTCAACATTTTTAACTTGGTAAGAGGGAGATTTTGAAAAAAGAAACCTGGAGAATTAGTTTTCTCTATTGACTTACATTGAAAAAGAGGAAATGTTAGGCAAGAGACAGATATAATCAAGTCCTTTTGGGCTGAAAAACATCAGGAGTCTCCTGCCTGAATTGGGTCTGTTGGCATGTAGGGTTGTACTGCCACTGCCTTTTCCTTCTGTCCTCAATGGTATGTTATACTGCCACATCCTCTCTTGCCTATCCTGCATTGTTGGATTGTTGCCCCTGCCGCTCTTTCCCCTTACCTCCATGGTCCGTTATGGTGCTACTGCTCCTCCTGCCTGCCCGTCAAGGTCAAGGCGTTGCCTCTGTACCCTCCTTCGTGCCCTCAATTATCCAAGTCTGTGCCCCTGACCTCTGCCTCCCACAATATTCTAATGAGCCCCTAGATTGCTAACATTTTAAAGTTATTACAAAAGTGTCGCACACCTGACGTCATCTTGATGTTATCAGAACTGTAATACCTAAAGTATTTCCTTTAGAAATTATAAAAATGAGAGGGTCTTATTCTCATAGCAATTATGATTAGTGCTCTAAAAAACAAAAATGAGGACATACTGTCTGAGATCCCAAATAGTGACAAAACTCTTGTGAATTATTTGCAATCTTTATGTTTTTTTATCCAGTTATTCACTTGATTATTTGTTTCACTTATAGGAGAGGATGTGGCATTACGGCCAGAGATGCAGACTTGGCAACTGGGGAACCAGGTTCGAGTTTCAGCATCAGCTAGACATCCTGTGATTCTGGGTAAATCACTTAGGGCCAGATGTATCAAACTATTTTGCATTCACAAACGGTGCAAATCGCAAAATTCTACCATTTGCGAATGCAAAATAGCCTTTTGCGATTTATGAAAGGCATGCACAGTGCAATTTTAAGGAATCGCTAAAATAGCAATTGTGACTCAAATTTGCGAATCGCAAATTGCGATTCCCTAAATAGGAAATTGCAAATAGGGATACCTATTTGCGATTACCTATGCACATGTATCATGCATTTCCTAAATGTGAACTGGGTGTCTAGGAAATGCAGTTACCACCAACTGCAAGTTGATGGTTACAATGTGCAATTTTAAAAAATGCATGTTTAAAAGTGCCATGTAGCTCACACATGCTCCTAGGGCATGTGTGCTTTACATGTGCACATGTTTTTGGAGGGGTGCATCAAAGGGGGCCTTAGGCCCCCAGCACCCATGGATTTGCATTACTTAAGTTGCACATTTCTAAAAGGAATTTGACAGTTAGGAAATGCAAAACTATTTGCACCTATGAGCTTTCAGGCCCATAGGGATGAATGGAGACCCATTCCCTAATAGCAATTGTGAATTTTAAGAAATCACTTTTAGGGATTCGCTATTTTCTTACATACCATTTTGCATGACTTAAAAAGCAATTTAGGAAATGCAAAATGGTACTTTGATACATCTGGCCCTTAATCTCCCCATGCCTAAAACCAAAACAAATGTGCCCTTGTGTAATGTAACTGATGCTCGTGTAAAGCACTCCAGTACCTTTGGGTCAAGTCTGCATTATATAAAACTGCAAAAAACAAAGAAATTAGATGTTTTGCACACTTACGTCATTGGGCTATACTTGAGCTACATTTAGGTGACATTTGTGCTACATTTGGTCTCTTTTTTCCTCTGGTGGCCGTCTTGGGAGATTTGCTTATTATGAAGCTCCCTAATCTTTTCGTTTACTGCAGTCTCCTCTGTAGAAAATGCTTTCAGTTTGTGACTTCAATTTTATCAAGATGGCATTCAGATGTGTCACACTTTTGGCTTAAATTCAGAATGTTAGCATTGTAGCTGCTAATTAGAACATTGTAGTAAAGCCGCTGGTTGCCAGGGAGTTAACTGACAGTCTACTGCTGGTTTTGAAAGTGCATGCTTCAGTGTGCATGTCAGATTGTTTTAATGAAACAGAAGAGGAAGATATTTGAGAACTCATTTTAAACGTGTCCTAATTTTTCTTTCAACAGCACTAACTATAATTTCTATGACAAAATGAACCCCCTCATTTTGTTCCTTTCTAAATTAAGGGGCATATTTATACTCTGTTTGCGCCGGAATTGCGTCGTTTTTTTTACGCAATTCCGACGCAAAACTAACTCCATATTTATACTTTGGCGTTAGATGCGTCTAGCGCCAAAGTCCATGGAGTTTGCGTAATTTTTTAGCGTGGACACCTACTTTGCGTTAATGATATGCAAGGTAGGCGTTCCCGTCAAAAAAATTTACTCCGAGGCATGTGCGCCGTATTTACACTCCCGGGCAAAATTCACGCCTGGGAGTGGGCGGGTCAAAAAAAATGACGTACGGCCGCTTTTGCGCCGTTTTTTAGCGCCTGGTCAGGGCAGGCGTTAAGGGACCTGTGGGCTCGGAAGGAGCCCAGAGGTGCCCTCCCATGCCCCCAGGGACCCCCCCGTCACCCTTGCCCACCCCAGGAGGACGCCTAAGGATGGAGGGACCCATCCCAGGGACATTAAGGTAAGTTCAGGTAAGTGTTTTTTTTTTTTTTTTGTGGCATAGGGGGGCCTGATTTGTGCCCCCCTACATGCCACTATGCCCAATGACCATGCCCAGGGGACAGAAGTCCCCTGGGCATGGCCATTGGGCAAGGGGGCATGACTCCTGTCTTTGCTAAGACAGGAGTCATTTCTATGGGGGTTGGGATTCGAAAAAAATGGCGCAAATCGGGTTGAGGCGAAAAATTTGCCTCAGCCTGAATAGCCCCATTTTTTGGCGCCCAAGCTCCATATCCCCCTACGCCGGCGCTGCCTGGTGTACGTCGTTTTTTTTCACGCACACCAGGCAGCGCCGGAGGCTAACGCCGGCTAACATCATTGAATAAATACGGCGCCCGCATGGTGCTTCAGAATGGCGTTAGCCGGCGCTAATTGTTTTGACACAAAACTGCGTTAGCGCAGTTTTGCGTCAAAAAGTATAAATATGGCCCTAAATGTTTTAAGGTTTACCAATTTAATTCAATCAAGATGGCTTCAGGTGTGTCACACGTTTGTCATAAGTAAGACAGTTGGCGCTCTACTTGTTCTTTAGAACACTCCCGAATGCTGCAGTAAAACACAAGGGAATCAACTGCCAGACTGCTTCTGTTGGAATTTCATATTTTACAGAGAATGTCAGACTTCATTCTCATATGGGTGCGAAAGATAGTGTGAACTGACAGAAATTATGCTCACATTTTAGCTTCTGGAGCACCTTCCATAACCTATATAAGAATATCAAAAGAAAACACTTTTCTCTCAAACTTTATTCATGAAATCTCAGCAGGGTAAAATCACCGTAGAACACACCACAATTCCTAAAATTAGAATGGTACCACCAGCAAATGATTTATATTGTAACTAAAATTTGTTATCACCTTTTATATGTTCTCCTTTTTGTGACCCCAAAATCTGCCATTCACTACAATGTATTTCAATGGGTGCTATCATGTATAATGGTTAAAAGATGACTGCCATCCCTTTCTGGTTGAAGTGCTGACAGCCAATCAGATCTCACCATGAGAACTGTGCTTAGGCTTCGTCAAGATATACAAATTTGGATTTCCTTTAATTCCTTTTAAACTACTCAACGGATTTACACCAGCTAAGAAAAAGGATAATCTGCGGACCAAAAGCTACCTTTCTGACAAATTTGGTGTAATTCTGTCCAATGGTTCGGGCTGCAGGCGTATCTAAAGAGTCATCGGGAATTAACATGAGAAATACACTTTTTTTTTACCCTGCCTTTTTCTCAGCCATCGCTTTATTGAACACCCCAAAACTTTCCATGCACAACAAGATACTAGAGGGCAATATTTTGGGGAAAATGTAATGAAGATTCATCAAGTGGTGCCAAAGATACAGGCAAGTCAAGAAAGGCTTTTTCTATCAAAACTAGGTCCTAACTATAACTACCTATAGAGATAGATAGAAAGATAGATAGATAGATAGATAGATAGATAGATAGATAGATAGATAGATAGATAGATAGATAGATAGATAGATAGATGGATAGATGGATAGATAGATAGATAGATAGATAGATAGATAGATAGATAGATAGATAGATAGATAGATAGATAGATAGATAGATAGATAGATAGATAGATAGATGTAATGCTCTCATAAGGGATTTCCATGTAGAGTTATAAGCACTGAATAGTACCCCATACATGCGGGACTCCGGAGCACTTCTTTAAAATATATCTTCTTATGTGTAGATTTTTGCCTTTCTTCAGGAAGGCCTGCAAAGACACCTAAGAAAGAGACAAATAATGTAGTCTATATACATAGGCTGCCCTGGCCGAAGCCTCGTGAAGTAAATAAAGGGCCAGTACCTTATACTGTGAGATTAATTTGTAAACGGAATAGATCTCCCTCACAAACCCTTTTTTATGATAGAGATAAAAGTGAGTAGGACAGAGTAGCCTCATAGGCTTCCATTATAGAAACTGTGCCTTTAAGAACCCAGAGACCATGAGTTTCCCGTCATGCTCAGCTGGTGACAGTTGATGCAGTTCTTTTTTTCCGGCTCTTTCTGACAGGATATTGAAGCACTGAAATTGACCTTTTTTAGGTTTTTCCTCCACAAAATCCACATAGATTTTGTTGTCAACTGTTTCACTCAATGACTTTCATCTTTCCCTAGCAATTTCTTAATTTTTCTGACAGAATAGTGAAGTATTTAGTCAAACCAAATGCCATCTTTGTTTGACAAGTGCCCTGCCTGTGGGAGAAAGAAGGCTAAAACAGACTCCTATGTGGTCTATATAATTTGCTTTCTCTCAAGTCATTTTCTGAGCCTTGCCATAACAGCAAGACCTTTTCCAGGCGCACCCTGAGAGACAGAGAGAAAATCCACCTTCATGGCAATGAAGAGCGGCGAAGACAGCAAGCTTCATCTGAAGTGGGACCTCAAGGCGAAGAGTGGGTCGGTCCTCTACCAGTGCCTTGCCAGCTGTCTCTCAGACTTCCAGGAAGAAGACGACAGTGCAAAAATGACATTGGTCCCAGTCGACGTTGAGAGGATAGACATCGAGGAGAGGTACGACACCTAAGTGTTCGCCATCAACAGCAGGCTCGATGTGGAACCGCTGAAGAACAGCGTTGACACAAGGTGAGTCGACATCAAAGACTCACGACGTTGACACACAGACCTCATTCAACGTTGAGAAATCCATTGACGCCGAGGCGTTGACAACACTCGCTGTCAAGGTTTCCATCAACATTGAGATGCCATCACATGTCTCCGTCGAGGGCAACATCGAAGTTGGGATGCCAACGACAATCCCCGTTGAGGAGTAGATTGATGTTGAGGCATCAAAGGAGGTCGACGTCAAGGCAAAGAAAGTCTATGTTGAAAAGTCTTTCACCTTCGACAACATTACATGAGGCAAAGAAAAAGAGGAGACACATTTATTCCTCTCCAGATTCGAAGTATTCCAGAACATGCTCTCCCTCTTCAAGGGTTGAGCCACGTTCTCTGCCAGCCTTATCTCCTCCACCTCCTCCTCCTTTACATCACCTCCTCATCCAACACCTACTGTGCCTTCTTTACCGGCACCAGTCCCACAACCAAGTGGCACTCACATATCACAGGCCAGGTCGTGCCATCATTCACATAAGCACTGTCACAGTTCAAGGTGCTCATCATCTAACCGCCATAGTCACCATTCTTGACGCTCTCAGTCACGATCCCACCATCGTACTCCTGATACGTCCTCCACTTCAACTGAAAGATATTCTCCGACACTGACTGATTCTCCACCAGCTTGAGTATCACTGGTGGACGATATCACAACGTTTCAGGAGGTATTGGTAAAAGGAGCTGCAAAGCTAAATATCCCCATGTCGACTCCGGCCACTTCAACCTCAGTGATCTTTGAAACACTGCAACACAGGACAGCATCACGAACATTACTTCCACTAGTGCCAGGTCTCCTTGAATGAGCCATGGATCTTTTCCTGACTTCAGCCACAATTAAACAGGCCGCATCCAGGCTCCAAAAGAAATATCGCCCTCCGGAGCAAGATCCTGGCTTACTCTGGACAGATCCAACACCAGATTTAGTGATTAGAGTAGCAGCAAAGTAACAACATGCCACTCCTCCCAATTCTACAGTGCCTCCCGATAAGGAGAGTGGGAAGTTAGACTCAGTCATAAAGTGTGCAGTATGGCAGCAACCACCATGAAAGCATAGAATGCCAATGCTCTTCTAGGCAGATAGGACAGATCACTGTGGGAATCCATGCACCAGTTCGTTGAACATCTCCTTAGAGATAGGAGAGACGATTTGAATGAAATCCTAAATGAAGGATTAATGGTATTCAACCAAGTTATTAGTGTTGCAGCAGACTCTTCCATATTAGCGAGACAGGAGTACTGCACAGTGTTGCCACAGTGCTGCTCTTCGAAGACACCCTTGGCTCAGCCTTACAGCCCTCAAGCCAGAATGCAGATGTGATACCAATGACAAAATGGCAAGGATGAAGGCAGAGATGGGCACTCTAAAAGCAGTCAGCTTAGAGAGACCCAGGGAACAAAAAAAATCCTTCTGATCTACCAACGCTGCTTCTATTCCCAGAGGGTTCAAACCCCTTATTGGTATCAGGGTTGCCAGCAAAGCGCTGCATAACAACAACAACACCAACAACCTCATCAGTCATACCAAAGAAGGCAGCCTAGAGGGAGATCTTCACTAGGCTGCTCAAGGAGGTAAGCAACCATCCGGGTCAGAGCCCTGAATCATTACTTCCTCCTCTTCTGTTACCCACTGTGGTAGGGAGAAGCACCCAACATTACCTTGAAGAAGGGCAAAACATCACATGAGATGCCTGGTTTCTGAGTAATGTTTGCAATGGGTACTGTCTCAGGTTCATCAGTACCCAACCATCCATTCCTCCTAAACCATCCAGATTCCAACTTCTACAATTACAAACGGAGATAGACATCCTCTTACAGAAGCAGGTGGTGGAGCCTGTTCCTCCTCATCAGCTAGGAATCTATTCCAGGTACTTTCTCATCAAAAAGAAAGACAGAAACAAATTCAGACCCATTCTCAAACTCAAAACAGCCAACAATTGGATTTGGCGAGAAAAGTTCCGGATGCTGGCATTACACCAAATATACCCTCAATTACACCAAGGGGATTGGCTCTGCTCCATCAACCTTCAAGACGCATACTTTCATATACCAATAGCCAGAAAGCATTAAAAGATCTTTAGGTTCGTAGTGGAGCCCAACCACTATTAGTACCTCCAGTGCTTCCATTTGGCCTGAAGTCAGCACCCACAAACTTCTCCAAATGCATGGCAGTGGTTGCTGCCCATCTCCGAAGGCACAAAGTATTTATCTATCCATATCTAGACGATTTGCTGATCAAGACGTCTACGTCTCAAGCGGCTCAGCTTCACTACAATTGGACTTGTATTCTCCTACAATGGCTGGGCCTTCACGTCAACTATGTGAAGACAACCTCTGTCCCAGTGCAATTATTACACTATCTGGGATCTATCAAAGCAAGCATGTGTCCTTCAGAGGAGAAATGCTTATCAATCCTTCGGAAATCTCAAGCTCTCATGAAAACCTCTCATCCAACCGTGAGAACAGTATCCTCTCTCCTCAGTTCAATGGGCTCCTTCAAATTTCTCACACCGAATGCCTGTCTCCACGAGACCCCTACAGGAATTACAGCAAGGGAATGCGCTATGGATCAACTGCTTTAGCAGATTTCTCTACGCTTTTCCACATATTCTACTAATCCCGGCAGTCCTCATCAAGCTATCCTATTCGAGAGCCAAGATGATACTCATATTTTCGGAGTGGCCACGTCAATGGTGGTTCATGGACATCGTTACCGGTCCGTCCATCCACATCTCAAGCTACCATGCAGACCAGATCTTCTGACAAACATCAAAGGCCAGATGGTACACCCCAAACTCTACTCTTTGAGTTTGGCAGCATGACTCCTGAGCTAGTGCAGTATGGACATTTGAAGCAGCCGCAAGACTGCATGGAGATACTCAGAGAGGCGAAGCGTCCTTCCACAAGTTCCGCATATGCCTTCAAATGGAAGAGATTTAGCATATGGTGTTCTTCTATGAACAAGGACTCTATTACTTGCCAGGAAAATATCATTCTTCCATACTTTCTCCATTTGGCACAATCTGGCTTGCAATTCTCTTCTGTAAAGGTTCACCTGGCAACTTTTGCTGCCTACACAACATGTCCTTCACAAACCTCTTTTTTCAGAATCCTTGTCATCAAGGAATTCCTAAAGGGTTTGTAAAAAGGTTTTTCCTCTCATTAGGCACCCTTCCCCACCATGGGAGCTCAATAAAGTCCTTTCGCGCCTTATACGGGACCCCTTTAAACCCATATACATGGCCTCTCTCAAACACCTGTCTTGGAAAACCGCTTTCCTTGTGGCAATCACATCTGCTCACAGGGATAGCGAAATCCAGGCACTCTGTTCGGATGAACCATACATGTATTTCATTCTAACAAAGTGGTCATGAGAACTCGCCCAAAATTCCTCCCTAAGGTAGTTTCGGACTTCGATGTCAATCAGATAATCTCTTTACCAACATTTTTTCAGGAACCCTCTACTCCAGCCGAAAGAACGCTTCATTTCCTGGATGTAAGATGAGTTCTGACAAGACACAGAACATCCACAGGTAATACCAATTATTTATCAACTATGGTCCCCTCCATACAGGCTTAGGCACCTCTAAGCAATCCATTTTGCGATGGATAGTCGCATGTATTTTACTATACTATCAAAAACCTAACAAAATACTCTCTGCTAGACCAAAAGCACACTCAACTAGAGGGAAAGCAGCTATGCAATATCCCTATTCCAGAGATTTGCAAAGCAGCAACTTGGAAATCTATTCATACATTCACTGAGAACCACTCCCTAGATTCTGACGCTAGAGCAGATGCTCAAGTAGGGCAGGCTTCCCTCAGAAATCCATTTGCTTAAGTTGTTTGAGGTCATCCTCTGTTTCTTCCTCCAACGTTTGTAGGGATGGGCTTGCTATTTTATTCAGTGCTTATGACTATACATGGAAATACCCTACGAGAGAAGGAACAGTTTCATACCTATAACTCCAGTTCTCTCATAGGGGAGTTTCCATGATAAGTCATAACCAACCCCCGCCTCCCCAGTGGAATAGACAGAGGTGTCCCTATAAACTACATAGATATCACATTGCCTTCAAAAAGAACTAAATCAACTGTTACCAGCTGAGCATGATGGGATTCTAGTAGTCTCTGGGTTCTTAAAGGCACAGTCTTGATTTTTGCCACTTAATGGCAGCCTCTGAGGCTACTCTTTCCTACTCTCCAAGTCTATCATAAAAAAGGGATTGTGAGGGAGATTTATTCAGTTTACAAATTAATCGCACATTATAAGGTACTGGCCCTTTTTTTACTTCATGAGACTTCGGCCAGGAAGACTGTCTATATAGGCTGAATTATTTGTCTCTTTCTTAAGTGTTTGCAGGCCTTCCTGAAGAAAGGGGAAAATCTCCACAGTGCACCGGGGTTCCCGCATGTGGGCGTGACTATTTAGTGCTTATGACTTATCATGGAAATTCTCCTACGAGAGAACTGGAGTTATAGGTAAGAAACTGTTCCTTTTTTTCTGACTTGGCCCTCTCTCCAGGGTCACCCCCAAACATTTTGCCTTCTCCCCTCCTGTTTTTATAATTTGTTTTTTTGCAGTTAGGACACATTTTACCACTGCAAACCAATGCTACAGTTCTCTCCCTTAAACATGGTAAAACTGGCCTACACCTGAATGGAACATTTGTTTTTACTTGTAAGTCCCAGGTAAAATGGTACTACATGTACCCGGGACCTGTAAATTGAATACCTTTAATGGGCCTGCAGCACCCATTGTGTCACTCACTAAAGTAGCACTTTTAAACAGGTATCAGGCTCACCATTGCAGCCTGTAGTGCAATTTTAAACTGCCAGTTCGATCTGGCAAAATAAATCTTTTTCTATGCCTAAAGCTTCCTTTTTAATACATATGCTGCCCCTAAGGTGCAATAAATAGCCCATAGGGTAAGGTGCAATATATTTAAAAGGTAGGACTTGTTTTTAAGTTTTGTGTGTCCTGGTAGTGGAAAACTCTTACATTTGTTTTTCACTACTGTAAGGCATATCTCTCCCATTGGATACCATTGGCTTACCTTGTTACATTTAATAAGTGCTAACGTTTGATTGGTAACGGATATGAATGTCAAGTTTGGACTCAGATGAATTGTAGTTTAAAATCCTTCTTAATGGTAAAGTCAGATTTTTATTCACAATTCTAAAAATGCCACCTCTAGAAAGTTGGGATTTTCCTGTCCTAACCATTTGGTGCCTGCTTCCTGGGTCACATGACTGTGAATAGCTTGGCAGTTGGCCTTTGTGCATTCCTACCAGACAGTAAGACAAAGGAGGACTAGATTTTGGCAGGATGAGCCATGCTGCCAGGGTGGGTGGGTGAAGCTGTTCCCTGCCCCCACTCACATTTCAAAAGGCTACCTCCAGCACACTCACAAAGGAACTTGACACCAGTTTTTTGTCCCCCTAAATTACTTGGAACGTGGGCAGGAAAAGGAAGGAATTTCCAGAACCAGATGTTGAGGTAGCCTAGAAGTTTCCCCCACTTCAAAGACTGCCACCAGGTATAAATATTGAACCCTCAGACCAACTGGTCAGTACACTCGTGGACCTGTGAAATACAGAAGAAGGGCTATGTTGTTTCCCAGAGGACAGGATTCTTCCTGAGCCCTGCCTTGTTCTTCTGAGCACTGCTCTGCTGCTTCTAGATGACTGCCCTGTGTTTGAGACCTGCCTTGTTCTCCAGAGGACTACCATGCTGCTTGAGGCCTGCCATTCTCTCTGTGAAGGAAGACTTAACCGGCTCCCTTCATCCCAAACTAACCTGAGTGACTGAAAGGGTCAGACGGCTGACCTCCTATTCTGAACTATTCTGACACAACAAGCTCCAGCAGCCTCTCTGCAACCGATCAGCTGACATTCTGCAACTGGGCCTGCCTGAGCTTTGCTGGCCTCTGCTAGCGTGAATCCCTGATCCCCAAGAGATGCCTCTACAGGTTCTGGACCCTTCAAACATCAGAATCAATTGCTCTGAAAGAAAAGGAGAAATCCTGACATTTTGGGCTTTACACGACGGTGAATAGACCCGTCTATGCTGAGTCTCTGCTGCCCACGATGAACTGCAACATAAAGCTCCGGTGGACCCCACTCTTCACGTTACAGCGGATGCTAGTGATGACTGGCAACGCAAGATCTGCAATTTGTGCTACAGCTGCAGCCATCTGCAGTGCTCTCCCCGCTCCTTGTGGCCTCCTTCACTGCAAACTGGAATATTTATGCCACACTTTGAGAAGGTAACTCTTTCAGGGGGAATAACTGAGTCCCTGTGCAAGGCCCACACTCCATTGAGGTCAGCCTGAACATGTGACTTTCACTTGGTGTAGTGTGACCAGATGACAGCAAGTGGCACTTTGTGCTTTTAGGGGCTATACTTACCAAAAACTTTCCAATTGCATATCTCCGGTTTGACTCATTGGATTTTGTTATTCTGGTATCTTTTTATATATGAACAGTTTCTCTGTTTTTCTAAATTGGTGTGGGATTTTTCTTGTGTTGTGTTTTCACTTTATTACTGTTTGTGTGCTGCATAAATGCACAGGGGCATGTTTACAAGCCCCTTGTGCCACCTTAGCGCCGCCAAAGCATCATTGTTTTGATGCTAAGGTAGTGCCAAGGTGGCTTTTTTGCAACACCATGCTTGCATTGAGCCACTTTGTGACCCCTTGCCCCACATTGTGACCCCTTGCGCCACACTATGCCTGCATCAGGCATTATGTATGGTGCAGGGAAGCCCGAAAGAATAGCGCTGTGAAATTTACAACATTTCACTGCACTATTTTTTCCATCACTTTTAATGCCTGCTGAGAGCAGGCGTTAAAATGACGTCCCTATTATATTTAATGGGCCTCCCTGTGCTTTGCTGCACCTGCGTCAAAAATGTTGACGCTAGTTCAGCATAGCGCCACAATAGCATCAAAAGTTTTGACGCTATTGTGCTAATGACCACCATGGTGCGCCGTATTGTAAATACAGCCAACCATGGAGTCATTAGGTGCTGGTAGAGGGCGCAAGAAAAGTGGTGAATCATCTATGATGAGCCACTTTCTTCTAAATATGCTCCACTGTGCCTCTAAGTAAAGTCTGACTGCTTTTTTGCCAACCTCCCAAGGTTAAGCTTGGGTTCATTTAGCAACTACCAGGGTTAAGCACAGGTTCATTTAGCAACTTCCAGGGATTGTGGTTGTTGCTTGAGAAGGGTCTTCACTCCCCTCAGTCAAAGATACAATTTCATATATTACCTACTGGCGGGTGCCAGTAGGTAGTTATAGTTAGGACCTAGTTTCTATCGGAAAGCAATTTTTGACTTGCCTATAACTTTGGCACCATTTGACGAACCTTCACAAGATTATCAGATAAAATGCCCTTCTGTGTCTTATTGTGCATGGCGATGTTTTGGGTGATTTGTCAAACGGTGGCTGAGAAAAAGGAGGGGTCAAAAAAAGTGTGTTTCCCAAGTTAATTCCCAGGGGAATTTTGAACATGACTACAACTGAAACTGCTAGACGAAATTGCAACAAGTTTGTCAGAAGCTAGCTTTTCGTCCAGAAAATGCATTTCTTGTTATTTGGTGTATATCTGTTCAGCAGTTTTTGAGATAGTTAAAAGAAACAAATTGGTATATCTTGAGGCGTGAATCCTCCTGACCTTGTGCAGAGATCTGATTGGCTGCTAAAGCTTCAGAAAGAAAGTGTTGACAGCCATTTTGGGACTCAGACTCAGTCGAGTCCCAAACAAAAAGATAAAAAAGAATGAAAAGGCGAGAGGGTAGGAATACCCTAACCCTCTAGCGTAGGTGCTGGGGTCCCCCTCAGATCCTCTCAGGGCAAAAAAGCATTTTTTTTTTATTTTTACAGCAAAATCCCAGCAGATTTGTGATATTACAAGAGCGGGCTCCCACATTTGTTTTCAATGAAGGTCCCGGGTGGGCCAGGTCCCGGGACATGAGCGTCTTTAACAAAATAAAGGAGTGGGACACATGGGGCTCTCCTCCTGAGGAGAAGGCGGCACACAGGGCCCTCCTCCTGAGGCTCTTATAAACCCTAGGGACTACGACCTCACCAGGGCTTGATTGTTATTAGGGGGGGGGTCTTTGCTGTCCCTCCTTCAGTGGCACTTTGAGCCTCAGGGACCACCACCTTCCCGGGGCTTTGATAAAAAATAAAAGGAGGGTGGACATGCGGACCCTCCTCCTGGAGCTTTAATATGCTTTGGGGACCACCACTTCCCCAGGGCTAAAAAAAAAACATTGTTGCAGGGGGCCACGCTGACCCCCAGGACATGGAACCACCACCTCCCTGGGGCAAGTAACATTTTTTAAAGGGGTAAGGGCGGCGAGCACCCCCATGCAGGGCCTATATGGGCACTGGGACCACCACCTCCCCGAGGCTGTGCACAAGAAAGGATGGGTCCACACGGTCCCCCTGCCCCTGGAAAACTTTAATACCCCTGCAGACTGTCATCCCTCCCGGGGCCAGCTCCTGCTATCTCCAGCGGTGCCCATACTTGGGAGATACCTGTTTGCTTTCACTTGGTTTGAGCTGTGACAGCTCCTGCCAAGTGAGAGCAAACACTAACTCCGCTTCCAGCAAGCAAGAGCTGTCAAACTACTCCTGCTCGCTGGAAGCAGAGTTTCATCCCTTTCCCTGCTCACTGCCATGCAGCCCTAAGATAACTATAACTTACGCTGTCGCCATACACTGCTAATTACCCCATATTTACATCACTAATTACATTTTTGATGACATCATTGATAATATCAATATAACATTTACAGTAAAATTATTGAGGAGAAACCTGTACAACGTCCCTTTAACCTTTGTTTTTTTAAGTGAACATATATATATATATTTATATATATATATATAATAAATAAATATATATATATATATATATGCGTATATATATATATGTGTGTATATATATACAAGCATCAAACGGTGGCAAAGATAAAGGCAAGTCAGAAAAAACTTTGGTATGGAAATATGGTCCTAATTATAACTACCTAGTGGCGACCAACACTAGGTAATATATATGTATATAGATATATATATATATATATATATATATATATATGGTCCTAATTGTAACTATCTAGTGGCGACCAACACTAGGTAATATATATATATATATATATATATATATATATATATATATATATATATGTATATACATATATTTTACCTAGTGTTGGTCGCCACTAGGTAGTTATAATTAGGACCATATTTCCATACCAAAGTTTTTTTTGACTTGCCTTATCTTTGCCACCGTTTGATGGATCTTAAGAGATTTTCTCCAAAACGTGTTGGGGTGATTCTTGTTGTGCACTGAAAGTTTCAGGGTGATCTGTCAAGTGGTGGCCGAGAAAATGGGGGGCGGTGAAAAAAGTTGTGTTTCCCATGTTACTTTCCACAAGACATTTAGACATGTCTACAGCCCGAACCACTGTATGGAATTATCCAAATTTGTATATATCTCTGCAGTATTTTCAAGAAAAGATGAGCTCTTGTAGGGAAATGCACAGCTCTGATAGGCTGCCAACGCTTCAAACCAGGAAATTATGGCAGCCATCTTGGGACTCAGCTTCAGCCGAGTCCCAGAAAAAAAACAAAAGCAAAATAAAAGGGGATATGGTATAGACACCCTGACCCCTTAGCTCTGGTGGTAGGGTCCCTGAGGGACCCCCTCAGAGCAAAAAAGCATTTAAAAAAAAATTTCGCCGCAGACTTGCGATATTTGTGTCAACACCATTTTTTTTTTTTAAAACAAGCGTGTGCTCCCATGCTTGTTTTTAAATAATCCCCCAGGTGGACCAGGTTCCAGGGGCATTCATCATTTTGAATGGTGGGGGGGGCAGAAGCTCCGGGACCACCACCTCCCCGGGGTGATATATGGGGGGGGTGCTTGTGGCCCCACCGCGTACCAGGGTCCACCACCACTCCGGGGTAAAATGCTTTATTTGTGTGGGGGAGGCCCATCAGCCTCCCCCACAGCCCTGGGAAACACCACCTCCTCAGGGCATTTATCTAATTGTGCGTGGAGGGCTGCACAGCCACCCCCCTCCCCCCCACAGCCCTGGGGACCACCACCTCCCAAGAGCAAACAGAAAAAAATAGAAAGGGGTCTGTATCAGAGCCCCTTAGCCTGGGGAACCACCACCACCTCCCCAGGGCTATGCACATTGGAGGGGAGGCCCATGCCCCCCCCTCAAGGAGCCACTAATGGCCCTTGGGATCATCACCCCCCAAGGCCAGCTGCTGCTACCCCGGTACATAGCTGTTTGCTGTGGCTCAGCTGCAGCTTTTACAGCTGCAGCCAAGTCACAGCAAACACTCTGCTTTCTGACAGCAGGACCTACCAAAACAGGTACACGTGCAGGGAACAGAGATTAAAGCTTTGCTCCAGCAACCAGAGAGCTGCTGTAAAAATCAGCTCCGTGATTGTTGGAGCAATAGGGCCACGGGGAGGCCTTGAGGCTCTCCTCGTGGTCCCAGATAGCCCGTACAAGGCATATAATAAAATACATTTTAAAAATGGTCAGGGACCGTGGGGAAGGCCTTGACGCTTCCCCTGCAGTCCCAGGTAGCCCATAAAGAGCTAAAAAAATATATTTAAAAAAAAGAAGAGCGTAAGTGTGAAGGTCACAGACAGTCACACTGAGCATTGAGGGTTCAAGTCTAGGTGTATCCCTGGCTATTTCCCTCCTTTTTATCAACTGGAAATGTTTAAGGCTCATACTTAAAGGTGATCTTATCGTTTTCAATTGACAAATACATTTTTCAATTTGTGCAGAAATATGTGATTCTAGGTATATCATCCATCAAAGCCTAAAAAACTATATATCTCCCTCTCACTCCCTTTCTCTCTCTCTCTTTTTTAATCTCTTTCTCCCACTCACACACCCACTCAGACTCTTACGCACCCACTCACAGACCCACTTAGGCACTCACGCACCCACTCACAGACCCAATCACGCACCCACTCACAGACCCACTGAGACTCACACACCCACTCACAGCCCCACTGACATCCTCATGCACCAACTCACAGACCTGCGTGGACTCTGACACACCAACTAAGACACTGATGCATGCACTCTCACAGCCAGACAGAGACTCTCACAGCCACTCTCAACCCCAGATACACACTCTTACACCTATTCTCACACCCAGAGAGATATACTGCAGCTTACTTCCGCTGTGCGCAGCCAAACTGCTGTGTGCAGAGTAGGGTTGGGTGGTTAGGGGAGTTGGCTGCAGGGCCTGGCTGCAGGCCCGGCCTTGCAGGCAACCCCTGCTGTGCACAGGCGAGGCTGTGCACAGTGCAAGGTTGGGTGCTTATAGAGGGTTGGCCGTGCGCGGCGGTGGTTGGATTAACGTATATTAGTGGAAATTACTATATGTTACAAAAAATGTAGAAATTCACTGAAAAAAACAAAGGCTACAGGGGTGTTATAGTTAGGAAATAGATTTTTAAAAACCATAGAAAGTCACTGAAAAAAAACAAAGGTTACAGGGACGTTATAGTTAGGAAATAGAGTTAAAAAAACCTTAGAGATTCACTGAAAAAAACAAATGTTACAGGGAAGTTATAGTTAGGTTCTGAATTTACTCGTTCAAAACCATAGAAATTCACCTGTTATAGTTATAGTTATAGTTATCTAAAGTAACTATAACTTGTGCCCTCCCCATGCACTGCTAATTACCGCACAAATTACAGTACTCTACATCTTTGATAAAATCATTGATAAAGTCACTGTAACATCTGCAGTAACAATATTGTTCACATACCTGTGCAAGCAGGGGCTCGAGTTATAGCTACCTTAGGGGACAAGTTATTTTGGACTTAACAACTGTGTTTGATACTGTGTCCCACACAATAATCTTACAATGGCTAGTGGATGTCAGAATCTGTGGATTGTCTTTGAGGTAGTTACAATTTTTCCTTAGTAACAGAGGATGTTGTCCTCTACTTTATCTTTGGAAATTCATGGCCTGCCAGTGGTGCAGTGGCCTGCAAACAGGCGGTCCAACCTCCAGCGACATTAGCACCGCAACCAACAACCAAGCATTTTATAGTCACACAATGGCTGTGGCAGTCCTCTTGTGGCAGCCAGCCAATGGCAGTCCAGACAACGGTGGTTTGCGGTCAGCAGAAAAACAGACAACTGCACATAGGATGGATTTAAAAACAACACAGCTGACACACATTGGGACAGTGGACACGCCTGCAAAGGACACTATTAAAAACACCCCTTTAAGGACCACAATCCCTTTCATTTCCACTGCTAGACATAGAAGCTAGAGCACCTTATTTTCCATAGACTTCATAGATAAGTCACCCCTTTGTTTCACCATCCCAATGAACACCCTACTCACACATTTGCCTATTTACACCCTATTGCACTTCCCCTGTTAAGTAAGTCCCTGTCACCCGTATTCCTCCCCCCAAGTCACATTCAAAATATCCCCATTTTTCTGAAGATGAGTGAAGAGTCATGGTGGATGAAATAATGAGTAGAGCCAAAATAGTTTGGAGTACAAGTCCAGCATACTCCTCTCAGCAGGAAAATTAAACGTGGGACAGGATAGGTGACAGAATGAATGCTGTAGGCACCACCCTGTGCACAAAGGAGGATACAGGGAAGTGGTGGAACGACCTCAGGAGCAAGGTCCCTTCCCTGGGCTCCAGGTACCAGCTAGAGGCCAAGAAGACTGGTGTTGGCCCTCCTAGTACCCTGCGAAGACTCTTTCATTGGGAGGAGAAGGTCTTGGCCATCCTGCATTCTGAGGACTTGATAAGAATACTTGGGGGAGTAGAGTCTGGTAAGTCACAACACAAACAATGCCACAATGATGCAATCTCATGCATGCTCACTGCACACCTTTACCCACTGTCTTGTTCACGTACCCCAACAACATTCAGTAGCCACAGTATCTGAGTGTTAGCACTATCAATGTGTAATGCTGGACCCAACATCACAGCTAACAAGGCCCATCACATGCCATAAATTGGAATCAAATGCAGTTTACTCACCTGGTGCGGATCCATTTGTCAAGTGTATATAGTAGAAAGAGTGACTTGACTGCAAAACCCAGCAGGCCTTATGTCTGTAACCCCAAACACCAGCACAGTGTTCACGTGTCCAAAGACCCCTGTTTGTCACATCCCAAATGAAGTATTCTCACCTGGGATTGAGCAAGAACAGATCATGCACAAATCAGAGACGTGTCTGTCAACATAACTCCATCTGGACTTGCTAACCCAAGACGAAATTATTGAGGACAGGAATGACACCTTACCTAATGTGTATAAGCATTCCTAAGGCCTCAAGCTGCATCACCAGATTAGTATGGGCAACAGACACATTGACACATCACTGTGCACATGATGACTCCAGCCACAATACAACAGAGTCCTGGTCTGCCTGCAACCTTCTCAACTAGACCTCAAAATGGTCAAAGCTATATCTTGCCTATCCACTGTGTTGGCTGCACTATTGGCAAGATGTAATGTTCAGGTCATCCTCCCAAGTGCAACTGATCTGCACATCTCAGCAGCTGCTTGAGTCCAATTGAGTTGCATGCTTCACACATGTAATGTCATCTCATCCAATACCATGGTTACTCGCAACAATTGGATTAAATACAATTTAACTTTGTACAAGGTCTCTGCTTACTGTAACACTAAACTGTTGGAGGCAGACGTCACAATACAACCAGAAATATAGTAATATTGTATGTTTAACATCAACATATTGAGCTGCTCTGGGCACACAGAGGCCACAGAACAGATGCTCCCCCCCCCCGGATAAAGCCATCAGTTAAGACAACACTCCTGGACATCTAGACGTGGAGGACAGATATGGCCAATCTGCGCAACCTAGTCAGACAACAACAATGAGTCTCTCTGTGCATACAGCTTTACCTCCCAGCCCTGTTGCTTCCACTTCACAGGAAACCATTCACCACCGACCTGTGCCCCGAGCACAGTGTCTACCATTTTATGCCCCTTAGTCCTGGATCCTGAGGTGCAGCTCCACATTACAGACATTAAGGGTCCAGGAACAAGTTGGAGGGGGCAGCCTGTGGCAAGGGCACAGGCCAGTGGGGTTACGGTGCATGGGAGTGATAATGTGGGCCAGCAGGGAGAGGCCACCAGGGCTGCTTTTGGCCAGGACATCATCAGCCACGTCTTGGGGGTCTATCAGGAGTCCCAAGTCGTGATGAGCCAAGTGTTGACTGAACTCCAGGGAATCAAGCAGCTACTACAGGGTCATGCATCAGGATATGTAAGAACAGATGGATGCCCACAATACCAACATGGCCTCCCTAACGGGGTGTTGAGGGACATACATCCCACCATGAGCAGGGCTTTTCAACACCAATCTACCCCTTCCTTTGGCCAATCATCAGCAGGCCCCCCAAAATCAGTACCAGCCATTGGAAGGGAGGCCCTGCCAGAGGACACCAAGGCCCAGACACCCCTGCCTCTGTAGCAGCAGATCCACCGCCCACACACCAGGGGGGAAGTCCAGCAAGGAATCCAAGAGGTGTGGATGGCAAGACACTCACCACTGCCAGTAATAACCCTCTTCCTTCAAGACCTCCTTTGTGTGTTGCACATTCGCTCTGGACTGATCCTGAACAACCTACCATTTCCAATAGGAGGAAAACCCTGGACTTTGGACTCCCAATGGTGTGGCATCTACTCCAATGATTTGATTCACCATGGCTGACTCCTTCACATATGATTTGTTGTTGAGTATTGTCACATATATTTTCTGTCAGTCATAGCTGCATAATAAAATCACCATTCTCCGACTCTTTGTCTGCTGATTTTGATTTCATATTTAGCAATGTAGATATGTCAGACCATGTGAACCATACAATGATGAGCCGAGGTACTTGTTGAAGATGGGATATGTTGCATCCACACAGTGTCCAGCTCAGGATTCAAACCCTCCTACACAAACACATACATACAAGTGTCTGCTCAAGTGAAAATATGTTATTACGGTATTCAGCACATAGGCTGTCAATCGGTCAGGACTACTGGAAATTAAAAATGATTGACTCATAGTGAGTAAATGAAAATTTTGACAGGTACAGACCTCCAGACCATGGAAGGAAGGGATATGTCAGACAGTGTCTTGTACAAGAGGCAAACATTGTTGTGGTTGATGTCACCAACTTGAGCCTTATCAAATACCACACCACACCACAGTAAGTCAACATCACATAATCCAAGATACAGACAGATTGCAGTACAACCGTCCCTGGTCACATGGCCATCAAAATCCAATGCACATGCATCTGGTTGTATGACACACACATATGTCATTGTTGTGGCACTGGTACAGTGGCCTACAATGATGAAACACATATACAGCTACATACAGGTCATACAAAAAGAGTGTTTAGCCAATGTGAAGGAATAATTGCTTGATTGTAAGCTAGCACTACACATTTCATGCCCATATGATGACACACATGATGCATCAGGTCCACCACAGCACACAAAACAAGTCCAATGGGCACTTCTGACCTTCCACGCAAACATTGTGCAAGCTGTCTTGGCACAGGTCTCCTATACCCAAACTAAGTGACCTGCCAATGTCACAACTCTGAAATACCCACATGAAGATGTCATGGTGACGGTACCTGTACAACAAACAAATCAAGGAGTATAGGCTTGAAAAAATGCATATGACACAAGTCACATAGTAAGAATCTGGAAAACTAAGTACATTGAAAGGAAACTGACACAAACAATGCAACATCACCAAGGTTGGGATGTTTCAAAAGCTGTATCATCAAGCAGCGTTTGCACGATTATTGCAGAGCATTAACTCCCTATCTGTATCCAAAACACTCAACTCAAAACATTATCACAACTACAATTCATTCTACAGTCAGTCAGGACATCACAAGACATACTTACACTCATGAGAAGCAGTTGTGGATGAAATTGTCTCTTAAGTCAGCTCCTTCATCTTCACCGCTGTCATCCTCAGTTGGCATTTTAGGATTCTCACCCAGTGGCACTGCAGCCTTTCCCTCCTCTGAGATGTATGGGATATTCCTCAGCAGGGTGATGTTGTGGAGCATGCAGCATGTCACAGTCATCTGACACACTTTACCAGGTGAGTAGAGGAGGGCTCCACCAGTCCTGTCCAGACACCTAAATCTGGCTTTCAGGAGCCTAAAAGCCAGCTCAACTGCCTCCCTTGTTCTTCCATGGACCTGACTGAAGCGAACTTCCCTTGGCATAGTTGGATTCCTCAGCGCCGTCAACCACCAAGGATGATTTGGATATTCTGAGTCTCCTGTTAAGGAATGGGACATAAGTGAACCAATGAGTCCCACACTCCATGATTGTAGCACCTGACATTGCCCACACACAATCAGGACAGATGTGACTTACCAACCAGCCAAGACCTCTCTGGGTGGAGTTGTGACATCAGCTGGGGTATGGTACTGTTCCACATTATGAAGGAATCATTGGCTGATCCCGGATAACAGGTACACACATAAAATGTAGGGATCCAACAAACAGACAACTTGCACATTGACGGAATGGAAGTTCTTTCTGTTGTGACAGACTTATTCAGTGGCTTTCGGTGACACCAAGCCAACATTTGTTTCATCAATGGCCTGACCATATTTGGGATGCGGGCAAAATCATAGAAGTCAGCCTTCACATTGGCTAAATCCTCATGTCAGGGGAACCTGATATAGATGCCAATGTGTTTCATCATTGCTGAGAGGTAATCCTATCAACACCAGACTGACCATATGTTAGAATATACCAGCAGATAGGGCCACAGTATGTTGTAAGGACCCTGTGGCAGAAAGTGCAATACTGACATCACGTGTACAATGAGTGATATGGAGGTTGGATTACTATTAGCTGGCATTAGATCTGGCTCAAAATGACAGCGTAAGTCCACTATTGTTTGCCTATCCTGGTGGTATTGTTGCATAATATGCCGTTGCTCCATGGTCTGAAGGTCTGGCAGTGCACGGTAGACCAGAGGTTGTCATTTCCTCCCTCTCTCTATGTGTGACAAGACATGATTTGTAACACTACCCAGTGTGTCTACAGCAACATACATGATGCATGCCAACAATATCATGTGACAAAGCATTTCTAACTGGATAAACATGACACACAGTACACATCCCAGCTAGCAACTACACAAGTGTCACATGTGACCCTCATGGTTGTTAACACATGTTTCCATAGCATGGATTTTGATTAAAATCAACTATCTGCTACACAATTGCCCCTCGAAATGTGACTTTATTTTCCGACCGGCAATAAGGCTGTCTGTGGTGGTGGACCTTGCACCGCTGTCAAACAACATATGTGCCCTGCAACACACTACACTGGTGGTTGTGTAGAAGTGCATACATGACAAGACAGAATAAGGATGTCTGTGATGCTACAACACAAATATTGTAGGTGTGACGCTGTTTATGAAGCCAAATACAGTATTTCAAGCCATCAAAATGGCAGATGCCTGACCTACTCCACTGGACATTGGGAACCACCTGCGTCAGCTGGCGGAATTCACCTGGGCAGTCGGCGGTTCCAACCACAGCAGACACTGCCATAGGCTAACTCTGTTGCCTGTGGCGGTCATGAACCAATGACTGTGTCTGTCATAATTTATGACTGCGTACGTGGTGGACGTGGCCGTCATGTTGTGCAAGTTCAATCACTTGACTCCTGACACTGCTGCCAGCAACAACTCCACTACTAGAGCGGCTGTGTGCTGCCTCTGGAAACAATCATTCCATGTCCTGCAGGTGACAGAGCCCCTGCCTTCTCTCCAGAGGACCTGGAGACGCTTGCTAATAAAGTCCTACCCATGTATGAACAGTTCTATGGCTCACCAGAGGAGCAGGTCAGTACCTCATGCACAATTGACTCTGTCCAACACCCTCCTTTCCCTCCTCACAGGCTACAATGTGCCTCCGTGTCCCGGTTAGACTTCTTGTGTGCCTGGTGTTGCAGTCTGTGTGGCATCAATGTGATGTACATTGTGCAGGTCTTGGTGGCCACTACTATATGTTGTATTCATTCATATTCTGTTGTGTGATGTTTTTGTGGTTCTAGATCCTCCTTGTGTTGGATGCACATTACTAAGCAGTGAAACTTGACTACTATCCAATGACATCCCTTCCTTCATGATTGTTGTAAATATTGTACAACATGTATGTGTATGACAGTATGAGCTGTGTATGCATCAAGTCTGAGTCATTTGATGACTGTGTAAGCAATGTGTATAGTACAACAGATCTTTCAACCCACATGTGCCCTTGCAAAACTGTTGTCTGAAAGGCATATCATGACTCACTATGCCCTTCAGGTTGCCACACAAACCACATGTCACATTTCTCATAGCCACATGATGTACTGTCATGCATGGAAGTGATGGAAACATGAGTGTTATGTAGGTTCTGTATACTCAGCCAACAGAAATCAGGGCCCCTCACATGTATCTCCCTGTATGGGACCTTGTACGGGCTGTGGGAGAGTCAAAGCGGCTATGCAACTGTGGCACTGTGCCCACTCCATGTACACCGGCAGATCCTGTCATGTGGAAAATATGATGCTCTAATGGCAGATTTTGCCCTGACTACAATAGGAATGGGTACTGAGGTACATCTCAGAAGTAGTCCATATGTGCTTTCTGCATCATTGTCAATGTGTGTCTTTGACTCATGACAGGTCCCTTACTTCCACAGCTCTGTTTTCACCTTCAGAGAAGTCATGATTGTACAGTTCAGGCTTATTGCATGAATGGCAGTCCCACAGTGCAGACAGTGTGCAGATTCCTGGGAGGCCATGCCATGTGAATCAGTAGTTTGGTCACATAGCAGAAATTGTACAATGCATACCTCTGTATGTTGGATGCCCTGTTGGCAGGATAGAGTAGGATAGAGACACATATGTCCAAAGGAGTGTTCTGTGGTGCAGGTACATCCCACAGAACCCCACCCCCTGAATTGGCATGAGTCTGCATATGGTAGGCCACACATTCTCAGGGAAGACATTTTCTGTACCCACCATGCAAGCCCCTTCATCATCACGGAGCGCCCACTGTTGCTAGAAGTGGGAGGACCTGGGACGATGGTATCAGAAGATTGAGGAGGTCCAGCTGAGGCTATTCTCCCAATATGGGTAGGGCGCACGTCAGACCATGACCCCCTAATGTCCTGCATCCTGACAGTGGCTTACCCAGACCTTGATGGGCATTTCAGGGGAGCACTGACCCCCACTAATGTCTTGCATCCTGATGGTGGCTTACCCAGACCTTGATGGCCATTTGAGGGGAGCACAGCAGCCCAAGGGGGTGAGTACAGGGCATATTCCTGCCTGTCACATTGCCAAGTTAATATGTTAGGTTCTGACATCTCCCCCTGATGATTAGGGATAAGCCATGTGTGACACAGTAGATGAGTGACTGCTTGTGTAGAAATGTCATGTGGTGCATACTGATGTGCCTTGCCTATTGGCCCAGGGACCTAGGACACAACTAGCTACAATCAACAAACAATTTGATCTCTAGGGGCACACATGGTTGTGTACATTGATCAGTCAAGTGATGTTTGTTGTTGTGGGTGTGAATTCTACACTACAAATCACTCCTCCTCAGTGTTACATGCCAAATGAAAGGAAGTGATGGATCACTGTCCTCAGTCATTTGTCCAGTTAAACTAGTATATTGGCATCTGCCACCCAGAGGCCACTTGTCTTTAACGTGTGATGGTGCTGGTGCCTCACTACTCTTTGTAATATGAAGATGGCCATCATACATGTGACAGAGCATACATTGTTCTTTGGGTCAGCTACAGATCAATGAGGAAGTCCATTGACATGATTTTTGTGCCATCTCTCTTGCCAACATTCCTTGTGCCTACATGTTAGCATGTGTCCCTTTCTCTTTTGACAAAATGTGTACACTGTTGTTTTATGCATTGTCTACCTTTGTTAATGGAATGAATGCTGTATTCCCTCACGTATATGTGCACGCCAACCTATGTTTGGAATAGGACATTTGCAAAGGGGGTACATTTCATGTGGTGCCACAGACAAGAGTGTGTCACCATTGATTGTTGGCTGACACATACCCTCAACAGTCATTGCATGTTATTTGGCATATACAACTGCAGTAGCAATGAGGGACATGACGTGTATGACTAGATTATTTAGCCACAATGTGCATTTCCATGCCATTAATGTGGCATAATGTGGGAACGTGCACTGCACATGTGTAATGGGGAAGATTTGTAACCTGACTGTTGGCATACATCACTGGGTAACTTGCAGTTATGTTGGAATCATATGTGTTGGGGTACACCCACTCATCCACAGACATCTGGGTTTACAGGACCAAAATGGAGACAGTAATGCAACTTCCCATTGCCAAAACATGTTGAGGGCCTTCTAAAGTACTTGTAAATGTCTGTGCTTCTCCAACATAAAAATGACTAAATGGCTTCTACTGATATTGTAAGGGGTGTCGGACGTTATTGGTGATTTCCTTGGGGTTTACTGATTCATTGTGTTGTGGATTTTAGGAACATATCTCCCTGTCAATTTCACATTTTTGTCTACGGTGTACATTTCCATGCCACATGTGTGGCATATCGGAGCAACATTAGTACCACCTCCATGACTCCATTGGACAAATTTCACTTAGTGAAGTCTACATTGTTGATGATTCCAGTGTGACTTGAGTAGTTTCATGTCACCTCCTCCAGGCTACTGTACTGTTGTCCGCAACATGGCATGTTCTGGGACGATCATTTCTTATTGTTGTGTTATTGTGTGTGTGGCAAATAGATGCCTGCATGACCTTGTGTGAGATTTGTGGGAATGAACTTAGCACTGGGCTACAATTGGAGGATAACAAGTAACTGAGGAATGCTCCAGGGGGCAACGCATTCAATGTGATGTGGTCTTCTACTTATTCAATTGCTACTGTGATTGCACAACTTCAGCCATGCAAATGTAGTTGTCTGAGATCCTACTTTTCCTGTGGGTAAGTATTGACAGTTTAGATGGCATGCATGCATATGGTATAGTACATGTAGGAGGCACTTTGATGTAGTTTGTTGCTGGGGCCTACTTGATGTCATGGTAATGTTTGCTAATCTCAGCTGTTCTTCAAGTGTGTTCATATACATGTGGTGACCCTTTTTCTCTTTGTATTTGCATCATCATTTCAGGCAAGCTGAGGGAACCAGGCACAACCAAGTGGGGAAGCATTTGGCCATAATACCCCAAGTAAAGACACCACCAACTCAGAGGGACCCAGTGGCCTGGAGGGTGAGGGGAGTGCCATGGAGGAGACCGGATCTACATCCTCATCTTTGAATTCAACCCTCAGTGGCCAGGCCCTAGGAGCAGCGGACCCATCGGGAGCTACTCCTGTACCATCTTCATCTGCCAGGGCCAGTTCTATCACCACCCTTCCTGTTGCTTCCCACCCAGTTGGTTGTGACTGCTCACCCAAGTGGGTGTGTGTTTCCTTCACTGCAGGCACCTCTGCCCCAGCTTCTGTTACCCTTGCTGCCCTGTGTGAAGAGGCTATTGACCACCTGAGGAACATCTCTGTGGGTCAGACTGCCATTGTTAATGCCATCCAAGGGTTGGCCAGCCAACTTCAGCAGGCCATTGCTTTCCTGGAAGGCATTCATAGTGCCATGTCTGGCCTACAGAGAACGTTTGAGACCCATAAAATTATAGTTCATGCCCTAATCACAGCCAGGTTGGACTGTGCTAATACTCTGTACCTACAGCCTCCTCAGCTGTCTTATCAAGTGTCTGCATATCATACAAAATGCAGGGGGTCAGTCAATTTTGTGATACTACGATGACAGTTGATTTCTAATCAACGCAAACTACTTATTTTGCCAGTACAGGAGCACATTCTTTTTAAATCACTGGTTTTGGCTCATAGAGTATTCTGTAATACTGGTCCCAAGCACCTTAATGACAGGCTTCAGCATCAGTGTCCTACCTGGACTTTAGATCATCTGATGCTTGTCTGATTAATATACCCAGGATCAGGCTAGGCTGTTCGTTCTCCAACCTTTTGTTTCTGACCTGAAATATTACTCCTTTTGTTTTCCATAATACCACTAATGAGGCTCACTTTAGAAAGCAACTGAAAACCTGGCTGTTTAATCACACTAACTGAACCACTGCTTCTGTGTCTGTCCTACTGTAGCTTCTGGGCAGTTGTCACACTTTATTAATTAATTCATTTATTCATTTGCTTGTTCACTCATTCAATGCATCATTCTAAAAAATGACAAGCTAAGTAAACATGTATATTTGTTGTTGGTAAGGGCTGTGCCATATGATGGTTGATTTAGTGTGTATGTTACAGTGTAAGTGTCATTGAGGTTGAACATTCTCAATGTTATGATGTTTGGTAAGAGGACTGGGCAGTGTCATTATGTATGCATTTGGGGAGCATACAATTGAAGTACTTACATTTCTCAGTAGTCTCTCAAAGTTGGTGTGATTGTGTGGATTGTGTAAGATAGGGCTTCTAATGATGGTGGCATCCGAGGTTTGGTTCACCCGTCACATGTTGTCTTGATGTGTTTTGGTTATGAGAAGACATTATAATATGTTTGGTGAGTGAGAGTTACCTAAGGCTGTATGGTGAAGTGTAGCATTATGTGTAGTAGTGTTGAGTGTGCTGTGTGACTAGCTGTGTAAATTGGTGCTCTTATGTACCGTTATATGCTTGTGTGATGTGAATCTTCTTGTATTTTGTGTGAGGTTTCGCTGCACTTGTGTGATAAGATAAATGGAAAATTGGGGCAGGGGTAAGTACAGAGTGGGTGTTGGTTGGTATGTGTTTTCTTTGGTGGTCAAGTGTTCATGAACTTGTTGAAGTTTGAAAAAGGTTACGGGAGTTTACTATGACTTAGGGTTGGTTTCAAGAAAGTGTGATAAGTACAAATAGAAAGGCCAAAGAATGGTTGATGAACTGAAGTAAATATGATGAGTTAAGAAGACAACAGTGCAGGAGATCACAGTGGGGAAGAAGACACCAAAAAAGAGGGTAACAAATGAGCACAAGAAAGAGAAGACTGCTGGAAAGCGTGAGCTGAGAGAGAGTTTGCAAGCGAGAGAAGGGATGAAAAAAGAGAGCAGGACGGAGGAGAGAAGGGTGCAAGGAAGACAGAGAGAAGATGAATTCTGGAAGGAAGGAGATAAAGGATTTAGGTGACCGAGTTAAGGATGTGTTCAGATGCCAAGTGAAAGAAAATTTTGTGGAAATGTTATGTAAGTGTTTTTTATGTGTGATGAGAAAAGCATGAAGTGCAACAAAACTGTGGAGTTCAATATGATGGAAGTGGTTCGAGTTGATCATATGAGGTGAGATGGTAGTGGGTAGGAAATAGTGATTGAATACTGTGGTGATCTAAAGGACATGCAGGGTCTGAAAGAGCAAGAGGCGTGCTCTGCGCAATCACTGGCAATTAATCAAAGCGTGGAGCTTAATGAAAGAAAGGTATCAAAGAGGGCAAGTTGAACATAAGAGAGCATGAAACATGATGACGGAATGAGTATAGTTAGTGTGTCTAAGCTGCCAAGAGGTGCTTGGATATAATGAAAGAATAGTAGGTTTGGTGAAACTGCTAAGCATTTGGAGGGATGGGCAGAGACAGAGGAATGGTTAGAAGTAAGAGAGATGACAGTGAGAGAAGATGAAAGGTAAAAAGGTGAGGGCAATATGTTGGAAGACCAAATAAGTAAATCAGGAGGGGCAATGGTGGATGTAATAAAACATCAAGAGGTGGGGAAGAGAAGGGGAACAGCTGAAAGAAGAGAAAAGGAGAAGAGAAGGAAGGAAGGAAATAAAGATGGCGAAAACAAAAGGGGAAAGGTGAAGTGAAAGGTGGGTGAAATAGATGTGGGTGAAAGGTTACTGGTTATAGATGAGAAGAGGCATAAGAGGAGTGATGAGAGAAAGGAGTGCACAGTGAACTACATGTTACAGAGGGACGGGGGACTGTAGAGAAGGAAAGAAGGGTTACGCTAGGGTAAGTGCTGGTGTGGGAGTGAGGAGAAGAAAATATAAGGCTGAAAAAGTACAGATGTCAGGAGAGCAGAAGAGACGGATGGTTGAAAAGAGCAGAGGTGAGGAGAAAGACAGTGGGATCACAGTAGAAGGAGGGAGCAATGTGAAGGGTGATAGAGCAGGAAGAGGGAAGACGCAAGGCGACAGAGAGAAAGAGTGGAGGATAAGAGTAAGAAGGGTTGAGAAATGGTAGCGTTGTTAGGGTGAAATATGATATTGAGGAGACCACATAAATTAGTGGTTGCACTAGAGAGAAAATGAGAAGAAGGAAAAGGGAAAAGAGAAGATGGGGGAGAAAGATGACAAACTTGAATGAGCAAGATATGAGCATAGAGTTCGGGTTGTAGAACCGTAGCTGGTCGAAGTAAAAGATGGTCAGTAGACTGAGCTTTAGATTAGTTGCATTAGGTGACACTTGCCATTAATCAGAATAGTGGATTTAGAATCTACTCTTTGAGACCAGCTCAGTAGAGAGGGTACAGGATAAGTGTGGTAGACCTGTGTGCCAGGATCGAATCTCCATCTAAAAGGAGGGTGATTGTCTTGTGAGGAACTGGCCTCTGATGATAGACGATGTGGAGTGGGGGGGCCTTATCTATAGTGAGGGTGATGACAGGGAGGATTGAAAGTGAAAGGTCTGGAATCTGCTCATTTGTTCTCACCAGACAGTGTGCTGGGTGGGTCTGGTGGCTTAGTGGACTAATGCATCCATTGTAGGAACATGTGTTCAAGGCATGGTCACAGGTTCAAATCCCAGCAGGTCCTCTCAGTCTTTCGTCCAAAATTCTGAGGTAGATAAAATCAGTACCATTGAGTTGGGTAACAATAAATATCTGTTATTCAGTACCTAGATACCTATGGTTTATGTGGCTTTACAAATATTTATGTTATGTTATTATGTCTTCATACCTCTATGAGTGCTGCTAATTGAGAAACTGCAAGGTACTGAGTGAGCCAGCTAACAGTGGGGCAGTAGGAGTGGCGAGAGTGCATCGCCTCCTCGCATATTGTATCATCCTTGATGATTTATCTCTTTTACAAGAAATACACGAAAGTGCGGTGTTCAGTTTGCTTCTTCGGGGGACTCGATCCCCGATCCCTGTGATTTTGTCTGCCACCTACAGTGCATCATAGCTGCTAGGGGAGAGGTCTGCACCGCCACTGCTCTCTCACTGTTCTGGCCATCGCCCCTTCTAGCACTTGACAGATCAAATGACGGCAGTCACACTTTACTTAAGATGCTGATATTTAGAGGGCATCCAATTATGAGGCGCGCCTTAGTAATTGAGAAAAAAGGCCTGCAAGGTCCTTGACCGGGTTACAAAGGAACATTTGACCAATCCTGGTTCAAATAGCCCAAATGTTAACTGGTGAGTTCCTTAAGTCAAGTGAGCCCGTTGCAAAAACATGGCCCAGAGCCAGTCAAAATCGTTGTGAGCAAACATGAGGAGAGTAAAGCGACCAGGGTAAGAGTGGACTCCGTACTACTAGAAACAGGTGCGGGGCTTGCAGTGTTCCCATAGAGTTTAAAAAGCTTGGGAAGAAGGACCACTGGATTTTAGGTCCACCGGCCTAATGAGCCACATAACAATGCATTCCCACATGGGAAACACTTTTAAAAGCTTAAAAACAAGAAGGGATGAGGATAAACACAATGACAGAGACTAACCAAGCTGATACATACACTGGGTTTAAATTTCAGCTCACATTAACACCCAAACCCGAACAGGCGTGCTTGATCAAAGGGTACCCCCGATTACATAGGGTGACCTATTTCAGCTTCTTCTATGAAGACGCCTTCAGATGTATACCCAAGTTCTATAAACCCCAAATCGAGTCTGGTTTTATGTTACACAGTTAATCTAAGGAGACAACCTTACTTGTGCTTAGATGTACTTGTGACCCATCCATAAGGCTCTGCGCAAACACACACCTGTTTAGAAAGGAAATCCATATCTAAGGAAGGAACCACCGGGCCTACATTATCAACTTCACCTTATCATCCAAACCCAGGTCCTCGCTTGAAATCTCATTAGGAAGGAGGAGGGTCAGAGAAGCACAGGAGAGAAGTGTCAGCAGGCAGATGGCTATTGTGAGGTTGAGTTTCAAATCGCAATAACATCCAAAACTCAGGAGTGTTTCTACACTTTTCAAAAAATGGCTTTTGATGTCAATTGGGTTCCCTTTCCGTTTATAATCAAATCTAATTTTCATTGATGGCCAGCATAAAAGCTTGTGACATGCTGTACTTACAAAGCATGTTGTTTCTCTCTCTCTTTTAAACGCAGTTGAGTGTAATAATTTCATTCGCTCTCTTTCTCTCGTTTAATTCACTGTGAGGCGTCCCTCCTTCTCTCTCTCGTCTTACGGGCATGAAGTGTAATAATGCCCTGGCTATTTGCTTTCTCTCTCTCTGGCCTCCCTTAAATTGAAAGTAATAATGCATCTCTTCTATTTCCCTCCCTCTCAGCCTCTCGCTGCCTGCCCCGCTTTCTCTCTTTATTTGGTGTAATCATCTCCCCTCTAACTCGCTTGTAATTCGCTGTAGTAATGTACCCCTCTTTTACACTCTTTCTCTTTCTGCCTACACCCCCTACTGGCTCTAAACACAATTTTTTATTATTCCCTTCTCTCACACACATTTTAATTTAAGCCAATGCAACAGTGCTCCCTCTGTCACATTTCGATGTAATATCATCATCTGCTGCTCTGTCATTTAAAGTTAACGCTTCAATGCACCTCACAAAACTGTTCTTTCCTCATCCACTGACCAGAAACCGATAGTCCAAAAAGAGTTCTTTCCTGACTACCCAACCTACTAAACACAAGAGATCTGGTGGCCCTGCTGTTCATCTGCTGGCTGCTCCCTGCAAAACTCCCTATCAATGCATCTGAGAAATGAGAATGACTTCAACAGAATTATTACATGGATAAAGACTCACCTATTTTCCTTGGCACGTGGGTAGTCCATTCCTCATCAAGCCATACCTCTTCAGTTGATGCCAGCAGCCCTGGCAGGCCAGACGACTCAGTCCATTATGCCATCTTCACTGTCAACTTTTGTTAATCTGTTTTTAAGGCTTCTTCATTTTTGGAACATTTTCATTTGTGACATAATGGGTGGCGGGCATCCTTGTTATAGCCAACCTTACTGTAATCTATTTAGCACTACTTCACTGTGTTCTGCATCGTCCTGGGCACCACCGGCATCTCCTTCAATGTATCTGTACCCTAAAGTGCCTTGAGGCCATTATTGGGTGTTTACTAACATTTCACAAAGCCTCTGTGTGAATAAATAATATAATCCACCCTCTCATTTCAATGTATTTTGATGTAATAATGCTCTCTCGTAATTCAATGTAATAGGCGTTGCACTGCCTTGATTTGTACCCTCCCCTTTTGTTATTGGGGCACGCCCTCCTCAGCCCTCCCTGTTGGATATGTATTTGGCTGCACTAAAAGAATATCATAAGTCAGGCCTAATCATTGAAACAACTGTGACTGGTTATTTTAGTGACACAGACGCACTGCTGGAAGAAAGCCTGCTTTGCAGGAGAACTGGCTGAGAAATCTGGGACCCCCTACAATCAGATGAGAATTCTGGAAGGGCTTTGGCGGAAGTGTTTTCAAAGAGGCCCTTCTCCACATACGTAAATATAAATAGACTTGCTGTTTCAAATATTGTTTTCTGTTTTACAAAAGCCTATCTTGACTTAATGCAGATGATCTCGCACATCCGTTTGACTACACACACACCTTGAGCCACAGAGTGGATTTACAGCAGATGATTCTTTTGAGCCCTGCACTGCCTCCTTTGTGGTTGAAATATTCGAAGACAAATAACAAATATTTCCGTTTAGCTGGACACAAAGGCAGCCTCAGTCAGATTCACTCGAGAGCGTGGAGTGCGCCAGTTCATCATTTCATCTATAGAGCAGCTTCCCATTAGAATAGGAGAGAGCCTTGAAAACATCTGCTGCCATTTTATCACACAATGTGATAGCACTCAAGGACTTTTTCCTCCCATCGTTGAGTACCTTAAATGGAGGTAGTTACTGTGCAACAAGCTGGAAGGCTTTATTGTTTCCCATCTCCAACCCCTTTCCTGTCCTTTACTTTGCTTCAAGTTCTTAAATTATCAAGAAAATGTGCCTGCCATCCTCACAGAACATAAACCAACGAAATTGCTCTTTGCATATTCTGTTTTAACTTAGGTACTATAATGTAGTTTGCCTCCAGCTGCCTTACAATAATCATTATTTTGCCATAAACATATCTTCCAATACACCGCATTGGTGTACTACAAATTGATGCTATATGGATAATGCCCAGCTTTAAGGAAATTATTGTAGGAAAGCTTTGTATTAGCAAATAGTATTGAACTGAATAACAAAATTAAAATTGCAGATTAGGAATCAGCATTGGTAAATGGGGATGCGTGGTCTGCCTGCACCACTGGCTGGTAGGTTTCCTTCCCTGTCAGTATTAATTTCTTCTAAGTAGCATAACTAGACTGACAAAGAGTAAATGAAGGGAACTGGAAAATAATAAAGCATTTTGCAGCCTCCTGTGAGGTCATGAGGACACAGGGAGCGATGAAAAAGAAGCATGGGGAAAAACAGGTTGGGCGGGTTACATGGCCGTGATTACTTGTCCCTGCTAATCTGAAAAGCTTTTGAAAGTGGCTAAAAAGTATTATCTACGTAGTATCCAAGTTAAAAGCACCCTAATCTGCAATACGGGTGAGTGTTTCTCTCCCATGCTAGGGAGTAACATACACCTCCTATGTCCCTGATGTGCAAGGGAGCCCCTTCTCAGAACCAGGTCTAGATATGTAGACCTTAAATCTAAATACAGTTTAGAGGCTCCTCAATACATTTTGTATGGGGCTATATCGTTTTTTGCTATTCCCAATGTCCTTTCCCTCATTAATGGAAGACATTTGAGAGGCTCGCATCTGCTCAGGATCTCCGAACATGGCTGCGGATAATGGGTAAAGTGTAGCGACTTAGCTGACCTTTAAACTCTACCTTCTCACTCGTATCTTCTTAGCTACTTTTGTGACACACCAATAAAAGTAAACCTTCTCTGTTAGATCAAACAACTATTCCTCCGAAGTGAGGATTTCTTGAGGACCATCTTTGAAAAGCAACTAACTAACTTTAAGCAAAGAGAACACATAACAGCCATGTTGCAGAAGACTTGGACTCTCCCAACAGAATGCCCTAAATATAATGAGACGGCCTTCTTGGAATCTCATTGAAAGATCAATCTTCTTAAACTTCCATGGAATGCGAACAACTATTTGAAAGACCAGACTGTTTCTTGGAGCTTTCCATGGTCCCGCGTTCGCAGGCCGAACAATTTAGGAGAAGAACATTTGCTAATATTCCTTACATCACCGTCTGAATAAAGAACTTCGAACCCTGAAATACTTAAGTAGAGGATGCACTGACAGCAAAGTCACAGAGAAAAACAGAATCCGATTGCCAGTTGCACTTTGTTATGTAGCTGTAAGTTACAAGTAAAACATGTCAGAAGAGAATTCACCTGATGTCACTACTGAGCCTCATACACCGTCTGGATGCCCCCAAGTACCAACATTTGTCATAAACTAAACACTCACCTCATCACACCACTACACCCACACAATTGGTAGACACACTTAGGGCCAGATGTACGAAAGGATTTGACCCATTCTGTGTCTATGGGAAAAAGCTTTCGTACATATGGCCCTTAGAGACTGATGACACAGAAATACTTTCAACTGAGGACATATCCTTCGTTCCTTGTTTACAACTTACTAACTCAACCAGCCTACAATAATGACAGCCTTTCATAGTTCAACAAACAATGCAAGACACGGCCGTCGCAACCTCTATGCACCCATGAAGAAGGAGTGTAAACATCAGACACCCAGAGGTGACATTAGAAATGCCCACATCCACACATTTCTAACACAATAAAGCGAAGGAAAAGTAGTACACATCAACATATATGAAAGCAGTAGTGGTTCAAAAATGCAGAATCTACAAAAGACATACTCTCCTATGCCAACTTTGTGAAAAGTAGACCACCTTGGCACTGTGTCAAAGACAATATACAGTAATGTACTGGAACCTTAAAATCACTTAAATATATGGTAGCAACACAAGATGGGTAGTACTTTAAGAGGCAAGTGTACAGCAGGTCACCTAGTTTTAGAAGTTTTTACAATCCACAGTCATTTAAAAGAATTCCAAAATACTACAAACATGCAACTTTAATGTAACACATCCAAAAGTATATTATACAGATGCCGAATGGAACACCCGGACACCAAATTTCGAGTGGCTATTTTACCACATTGTTATTTTCCTGTTAGCCTGCATGAGATGGGGCACAACAGCAGCATGAACTTGTCAAACATGTCCCTTGCCCCGCTTTTAGTCAAGGCCTCCTGCAGTGTGGGGGTGGTTTGAACAGATTTGTCAGGACTAAATTTGGTTTTCTTCCCTGCTGAGCAGGACAGCAAATACCCCACTTAACCGAACAACGCAAGACGTTCTGCTTCTTGTAACAAGAGAAATGCTGTACATCAGGGAATCTTTGCTGACTAGGAAAATCAGCAGACAGCACCTGACTCAACCATGGAAAGGACTCAAATCTGTTTAAAGAGTAAAAATAAGCAATGCCATGCTAGGCACAAGAAAATAAACATTGGTGAATGCCAAATTTCACAGAACTGCACAAAAGAGGCTGCACTCATGAGCTTCTAATTCAAGTACATACAAGAGCAACACAGCTACAGACAAACGTAAAGTAGAATTAATTATCGAACTGACAGCTTCCAACATCTCTCGCCACTTCATGCACATGCACGATACAGATACAGCACAGAGGAATTGCCTGTGACAGAGTTTAAAACTCTTAACAGGCTAAATACATGGTGTCCGAGAGTCTTTAGGGCAGAGGAGTGTCGCCTCTCTGCCTAAAATGTCCCCAGGGATGAAAAATAAAATGGTAATAAAGTTAATTTATTATCATTTTATTTTCCATCCTCCCCTGCTGCTGAGAGGCATCAGTGACCCGGGCACAGTTTAAAGTGCATATGTTTTTTTGGCTGGCTGTCTTGTGACGGCAAGCCAGACATGCACACTTTAAACTGCTCTAACCCAGCTGGGTTAGAGAAAGCACAGGCTTCCAGTGCTCTTAAGAGCGATGAAAGCACAGACTTCCAGTCCTGAGAGAGGCTGCTCCCTCCAATCCTGAAGCTTCTTTCATGCTGGTTACCAGAATGAAAGCAGCACCAGAATTGCTTAAGAAAAGTTGCTGGAGCCCAAGGAGACCGGAGTGAGGACATCGGATGTCGTGCAGCAAGCAAGGTAAGTATTTTGTTTTATTCACACAATCATTCAGTTTTTGTATAGCACTACTACTCACCCATGAGGGTCTCAAGGCATGGGGGGAGGGGCAGACGGAGTTTAATTAGAAAAGCCACGACTTGAGGTTCTTCCTGAAGATGGTGAGCGATGGGCTTTGTCTGAGGTGCAGGGGTAGGTTCTTCTAGCTCTTTGCTGCGAGGTAGGTGAAGGACCTTCTTCCGGCTGTGGTTTTCCTTATTATGGCATGGTGGCCAGTGCTTGCTTGGCGGAGGGATCTGGAGGGGTTGTGGAAGGAGATGCAGTGGTTCAAGTAGGCCAGTCCAACGTTGTGTATGGCTTTGTACGAGCCATGGGTCAACTGCTGAAAATGAGCACAGCCTTGCGGATACCCCCAGTGGTCTGTGACCTGAGTGAGGTTGCCACTGGAACTCCCCACCAGTGAAGCTGTTGCTACATGTTCTGGAATGCTGAATGTACCCATGAGTCCCGTCACAGCTGCAGCTCCACGGAGCAGGTCCTAGCTGTGAACAAACTGAAAGACTGTGTGGTCAAAGAAATATGCTGATCGGTCAATAGATTTTTTTGCCCACAGTCTCTTGCAGTTACACAAACAAGGGATAACCTACAGGTGCTAGGGGACCATGGGTAAGTATTTTCAAAGGAAGAAAGGTCCCTTATAAGAGAAGCCTTTGGAAATTAGATATAACATAGAGCTACAATGAGGTCTATGAGAACAATAAAATAAATTTTTTTTTATTTAAAAAGAAAATAAAAACATTGTAGTGGGGAAACAAAAGCAAAACCAAATTGTAGGTACTCGGGCATGTAGCATGTGACCCCAAAATATTTTAATACATCCAAAATCACAAGTATACAGTACTGTTGCTCCTATCATTTAATACATTTCTCTTTAGAAGTCAAAGTAATACTGTCGACGAAGTGAGGTTGCAACCCTATAACTGTACCTCTATTGAGCTGTGTGGTATTTTCTTTAGCTGTAAGATTAAATTCTTTTGAAAGAAAGATAAACATTTGAATGGGTATTATCACAGTGTGTCTTCTGGGTAACTGTTTAGTTCTGAGCTCTTACACCCACACCACATCCCTGAAAAGACATTCACTGCTCGCCCTCGTTACCATAGGAGTCAAGTGTGGAAAGAGGGTACTTAACACAGTTTTCAGATCCATAATAGGGTGGATCCAGGACACCAGAGGCAAATGGGCCCAACCACCAGAGGTGTGGATCAGTAGCCCCTGTTCTATGTGGCATCCCGAATGGGGTCTGACAATTGATGATAGCAGTGGGATCTGTGAGTTTCAGTTCTAACTGCCTTAAACAGAACAACATGTTGAGCTACAACACAGCATTACCTGCATATTACAATGGCAGACAGAAGGTTGGTGAGAGAAGACCTTGACTTCCTGTCATTAGACCACTTAAGGAATCTGTATTTGGAGAGAGGGTTGAGGGTTGCCAGAAACAAGGATATGGCTATCCTTTTAGGATTTGCTAGAGACTAGTTAGAGAAACTGTGTGATTGGTAAGAAACTGTGATAGACTCTGTGGAGGGTACCATGACAGGAATCCGCAGAGTGAGTGTTCTAGTTTCAGGCTCTCCTACCCCATTAGCACAGGCTGGTTTTCTCATTCACACCCCAAGTATGTCCCTAAATCTGCTCTTCATGATTTCCCTGAGAAATGCATCTTCTCCCCTGATTTCAAGAGTGCTACGGTCACCAACTCTAGGAGTCCTTCCCTTGGGTGGGTTAATACTGACTGAGACCCTGAACTTGCAGTTACTGCGCCATAGAGCTATGGCAGAGAAAGAGAAGAATCCCAGGGAATTTGAAAGGGAAAAGTTTAAATTAGCTCACTGGGAACAAGAGGAAAGGAGGTGTGAGAGACAGAACGAACAGGCTACAGTGAAAATAAGAAGGGAGAGGGGAGAGGTAAAGGAAAAATGCTGGAAAAGGAAATAGGAAGTTAGGATTTACAAAAGACCTGTCCTGCAGAGAGGCCAGACATAGCCCTGAAAGAATGGCTAGAATCCTATGTTGTCTATTACTATTGCATCAAATTAGAATTCCCCATTGGAGAAAGCATCTCTCAAAAAATGAAAAGAGATTGAAGAAGCTTTTGAAAAAGGAAGAACAGAATGTTTTTGCCTGTGAGTTAAACAACATAATGAATTACAACTAAAGGACATGACCATTTCAAGGCAGCATGTCAAACCACAGTAATAACCATCCATCAGATTGAAAACCATCAGGCTGTAAAAAAGAAACATGAAAGATAAATGAATGCTACTGATACAAGTGATCTAACTTCAAGTAAACGCACAATTAAGAACACCTAATTAGTGCTGCCTTCTTCAAGACAAAGGTTTTGTACAAACATATTGCCTAAAGCAAAAAATGTCAACCAAAACTGACCATAATGGGATTGAACCTACAAATAGAGTTGAGGACAACACAGAAACGGTAGTAGCTATACATAAAGGTTTACAACCAAGTTCATAAACAAAAGCAAAATTTAAATAAAAAATAGTACAATAAGTGACACCAGTCAGACTATAAGGGAAAGTGGCCAACTGTACATCATCCAAAAAAATGCCACGTGTCGGTATGTCTGACGAATAAATTACAATGTACTCAATCTGTTCATACCACGTAGATTAAATGTTAATCGTAATGTGGATGACATTCTCCAAATTACATTAAGGATGAAAGTTATAATATTTTAACTAGAGGAACAATCATCAAGTTAAAAGCTGGTATAATAATAATAATAATTCGGAATACATTATCTCAGTAGAATTTCGACCTAGAGAGACCCCTGGCTAAGGCAACATGGTGTAGATCGTGAAGCCACAAAAATTACCTAGAAAAATAATAACATCATTATTGTCACTCAAATGAAGATTTGATGACTAGGGGATTAGACTGAACAAATTTAGAAAAGCGGTTTGCTCTCAAATGTATGACAGTGGAATAAAGCAACTAAATATGGTAAGAGGCAGGACTTGACTATATTAAGGCAAAAGAAAGCAAGTCTGTTGATACATTCTAGGGGTAGTGATGATAATGATGATAGTAGCCTATATACGATTGGAATACATTTCCAATCAGGGCAGGGCAGACTATACTTAATGGAAAATAATGGAAAATAATGAGAACAGTAATGTTAGCATTAGATGAGGATTGTTCATGGTTGGCAGGAGCATTAACAGTGAAGCACAGAGGTCACATCAGTAACAGGTACCCTTTTAAAATATTCTCCCAGTATATCACTGGCATATGAAGCATACAAAATAATGGATATCTAAAGTTCTTAGCGATGTTTAACATTAAGGCCCTCATTATGACGTTGTCGGTAAGTACTGCTTATCGCCATGCTGACTGCCGCCAACATATCGCCGCCGCAGCGGATTACCGCACCCATATTATGACCCACACATAGCAGTCAGTCACTGTACAGCCACACACACAAGATCGCCAGCCCAAAAGTCAGTGATAAACTGGCAGTAGTAAAACCCACACCGTTACGCCAACAGAACTACGCCCACAGCATTATGACCCTCGAATCACAGCAGCAGACATTCAATGGCGGTAAACCATTGGCGCTACATAACACCACGCTCAAAATCCACACACATACAAAACAACACTACATTGGACAATTTGAATAACACACACCTGACACCCATACACTCACCACACCCACACCACTATAAAACACACACCCACATTACCCACAACCCTTTACGATTAAAAACAATTGCCACAAGGGAAATAGCAAGACCACAGACAAGACCACAGCCACACACCACCATCACCTATACAACATCCACGCACTTACATCACACACCCCACCACATCACCCCACACACCCTCACCCACACCACTCACACTACACCCATGGCACCACAACAACACCCCAGGTTCTCAGAGGAGGAGCTAAGGGTCATGGTGGAGGAAATCATCCAGGTAGAGCCACAGCTATTCGGATCACAGGTGAAGCAGACATCCATTGCAAGGAAGATGGAGCTATGGTGGAGAATCGTGGACAGGTTCAACGCCGTGGGACAACACCCCAGAACAAGGGATGACATCAGGAAGAGGTGGAACGACCTACGGGGGAAGGTGCGTTCCACAGCAGCAAGACAGCAACTAGCTGTACAGAGGACAGGCGGTGGACCCCCACCTCCTCCCCCATAACTAACAACATGGGAGGAGCTAGTCTTGGCAATCATGCATCCTGAGTGCCTGGCAAGAGTAGGAGGAGGACTGGACTCTGGCAAGTCAGCTCTCTATTACTACCACACCCCCACCTGCATGCCATCACAAACCCCTACCCTTACCCTCACTCCCATCACTCCACCACCTTACACACACTCCACCATCACAACACACCCCTCCTAATACCAAGCACTGCATGTAACACAAATGCACGGACCCCCATCACAGACCTGCATGGACACCCATCACTAAAGCATGCACACTAGAGAGAATCACATAGCTCACAAAATAAGTACTCACACAAGGCAAAGCTGACAGGGCAATAACAACCATAGAGGGCAACACACCCATGCACAAGATGACACACACTGAAACAATAACACTGCATTTGCATCCTCAAAGGTCCCCCACCCAACGTCACCGGAGAGGAGGTGCCAGCAACATCCAGCCCCCCACCAGAAGAGGCCCACAGTGATGACAGCAGCTCTGGACACCTGGATCTGGATGACCAGCCTGGCCCCTCAGGGATCTCCGGACAGTCAGTAACCCAGGCACAGTCCCATACCACCACAGAGCCTCCCCCGTCAGGAAATACCAGCACAGTACCAACCTAGCGGGCCCATACCTCTGTCCCCAGGACACGTCAATCAGCACTGTGTCCACCACTACAGGGACCCCCGGCCACCCCACACACACAGGACGATCATGGACCTGGGGTCAGTGGCAGTAGGCACAGGGTTCAGGGGACAGAGGCACAGGACAACAGGGAAGCTGGGAGGACTGCTGTGCGACAGGGGGAGGACAGCCCAGGAAACCGACTCTCCAGGAGGCACTCACCGACATCCTGGGAGAATATCACCATTCCCAGGAGACGATGGGCCAGATACTGGACAAGTTGCAAGAGACCCAGCGGCTGCAGGAGGGACTGTACCTGGGGATCAGGGAGGACTTGAAGAAAATCAACACCACCCTAGTCACCATTGCAGGGGTGCTGGCAGACATGGCCAACACCATGAGGGAGGCAGTGGCACACCACCGGGCCCCTGACACTAGCCAAATCGATGAACAGCCTTCCACCGCCACTGCCGCTAGTGGACAGGAGGCCCCGCCACAGGAACAACAGGCCACCAGCACCCCACCCCCTGCAGAACGAGAACCACCCCGCAAACGTTCCCTGCGATCCAGGCAGAAGCCAGAGACTATTGCCAAGGCCCCCACCAGGAAATAAGACTCTCCTGATTGTCACCCTTGTGTCCCACTCTGTCACCCTGTCCACCCTGAACTGCCATTGCTCCACTTCCTATGCCCCCTTGGACAATGCACCTGTGATACAAATAGACTGGACTCTATCCTGGACATTCCTGCACCATACCCCCAGCCCATTGCACATCCCCTCTACTTATTAACACTTAAATAAACACCATTTGAATAAATACAAGTATGGAGTCTGTCAAATGATTGAAATAGGTATTTGTTTAACAAGCTTTAAACACTGCAATACAACTGTACAGTAATGTATACCTAGCGATGACCTGTAGTTGGCTGCAGTCAACATACCAGGAGCGATAGTTGGGCACAAATATCTGCAAATGGAGATGCCAAAGAGTACAGTAGGTGGCCATAGAAGTGGGAAAATCAGCATGCCAATGACAATGTAAAACACAAAACTGTCAATGTAAAGTGAAATTACAGTGTCTTACCAATCTCTTTGGAAGTATTGTCGTTAATATAGCACTTCGGCTGTCCTCATCCTCATCCTCTGCCTCCTAATCTTCACTGTCCACAGGGTCCACTGCTGCCACACACCCATCTCCAGCCTCATCCTCCTGCAAAAAAAGGCACCTGGCGACGTAAGGCAAAGTTGTGCAACATACATCATGCCACGATGATCTGGCAGACCTTCTTGGGTGAGTAGTACAGGGCTCCACCTGTTAGATGGAGGCAACAGAACCTGGCCTTCAGGAGGCCGAATGTCCTTTCAATTATTCTTCTTGTTTGCCCATGTGCCACATTGTAACGTTCCTCTGCAATTGTCGTGGGATTCCTCACAGGGGTCAGTAGCCATGAGAAGTTGGGGTAACCAGAGTGACCAACAAATATCGAGGAACAACTGTTAGACACACACTAACCCTTAGGGCCCACACCATACCCATACACCAACACCTACAGGGTGGGAACGAGGGCTCACCTATTAGCCACACCTGGTTTCTCTGGAGTTGAGCCATCACATATGGTATGCTGCTATTCCTCAGGATAAAGGCATCATGCACAGACCCAGTATACTTTGCAATGACATGGGAGATGTACTGGTCCGCCAGGCACACTATCTGCACATTCGTAGAGTGAAAGCTCTTTCGATTTCTGAACACCTGTTCATTTCTCCAGGGAGAGGGGGGGACAAATGCTATATGTGTACAATCTATTGCCCTAATTATGTTGTGGATATGTCCCATTGCATAGAAGTCAGCTTTCACTGTGGCCAAATCTTCCACCTGGGGGAAAACGATGTAGCTCTGCATGTGTTTAATCAGGGCAGACAACACTCTGGTCAGCACTATTGAGAACATTGGCTGAGACTTTCCTGCTGCCAAGCCCACTGTCAATTGGAAGGAGCCAGTGATAGCACTTGCACAAGAGGGGGGATCCCGGTGAGGTGACGGATAGCAGATATCAGCTCAGGCTCCAATTTGGCACACAGCTCTGTGATTGTGACCCTGTCCAGTTTAAAGGTGAGGATAATGTGCCTGCCCTCCATTGTTGCCAAGTCCACCAGGGGCCTGTACACAGGGGATGCCTCCTATCCATCCACAGTGGTTGCAATTTAGGGGGCAAACCGTGAGTAGCTGGTCAGTATTCCATATTTCCAAACACTACACTCCATTGCATGTAACTGTATATTGTTGGACAGGCCCAAATGGTGCCTATGTGTACTGTGACACAGTTAGGTAACATGGCCTGCCCCCTCCCCCTGAAATGGCATCCGCCTGTCCTCTATGGAGGGACATGTGGAAATGAAGTAATTCCGCTGACGTTGTGCGCCATTTCAGGAGGCAGTCGAGAACCGACATGCAACTCCTCATTCGATACCATTGGGCCCTATGGGTTACAGTGGCCAATGGTGATGTACACCAGCGGTGACGGTACACAGCATCGCGGACGTGTCTGCCATTTTCTATCTGTTCACTCACTTGCTATCTGACCTTCAACAGGAGAGGACCTACACTGCAAGTGCTGCTGTGACCTGTGTCTGGAATTGACCATGGCTCGTGACACTGGGGAAAGGGCCCCTGCCTTCACCGCTGTGAAGTTGGAGAGACTGGTGGATGGTGTCCTACCCCAGTACCGAATACTGTATGGGCCTCCAGACCAACAGGTGAGTACACTGGGAGCACGATGCATGGGGCATGAATGCATGGAGTGCTGTGTGTGAGGGCCTCATATGGGGGGGTTGGTGGAAGGGCCTTGGGCAGCGTGCTGCATGTATGGTGGGCAATGTCTGTGCATAATGGAATGTGAGGGCTATGGTGGGCCAGGAGTGTAACAGGCAGGACAGTCTGACTGATTCCTTTTCCTATGTGTATTTCTCTGCAGGTCAGCACCCATCAAAAAAAGGGTATATGGCATGCCATCGCCAAGGACATGCGGACCCTGGGGGGGGTCTACAGGAGGCAGAGCACTCACTGTCGCAAACGGTGGGAGGACCTGGACGAGGAACACGGAATACGGCGGAGGCCCAGCTGGGGATGGCCTCCCAACGAGGAAGGGGTGCCCGTCGAACCCTGATCCCCCTGATGCCCGCATACTGGCGGTGGCATATCCGGAGCTGGATGGGCGCTTGGGGGCATCACAGCAGCCACAAGGGGGTGAGTACAGTGCCCCAATATACTACTTGCGCGTGGAAGGGTGGCATCTAGGTGGGGGATGTGGGCCTGTGGGTGCCCCTAGGCCCGGCCGGACAATGCAGGGTAGGGCCCATGTTGTGCAGGGTCAGAAGTACATCTCCTCCAACCAAGCTAGTAGGCATCCACTACTGGGAAGGTGTCTGTGGGTCTCGGGTATGCTGCAGTTGGCATTAGGGACACCTGTCCATGGGCTGTTGACAAGCATTGTGACTGTTAGTGCATTGCCTTTTGCGTAGGGCTGTTCCCTGTGTGTGTGTGTCGTGTACGCTAACGGTGGTGTTGTTGCCGCCATTGACCAAGGGCATCCTTTGTCTCTCCTCTCCTTTTTGTTTTGTCACCCTGCCCTTATGTGCATTAGCATCATCTGGCGGAGGAGCAGGGGCACCGGCGACGGGGAGAGCTGCATCCCACAGGGCCCAGGAGGCCGAATCTACTGATGGTGAGGGCACCAGTGGGACGGAGGGTGAGGGGAGCACCACGGCGGAAACTGGAGGGGACAGTTAAGACAGTGATATACCTCCTCTGATGGAAGCTCCCTGGTGGTAGCAGACACCTCTGTGCCCACCCCAACTACAGGTACAGCCGCCAACCCCGTACCAGCACCCCCCTCCCAGCAGCCCCTCAGCGTGTTTCCCGTGCCCACTCACCCAGGAGGGTGAGCATCTCCTTCGCCCCAGGCACCTCTGGCCCTGCCCCAGTTACCCTGCTGCCCTGAGGGAGGAGGCTATTAACCTCCTGCAATCCATCTCTGTTGGGCAGTCAATCATTGTGAATGCCATCCAGGGGCTGGCAGCCCATTTGCAACAAACAAATGCATTCCTGAAGGGCATTCACTCTGGCATGGCGGACCACAAGAGATCAATCCAGGCTCTGGCCTCCTCCCTGATGGCAGCCATTGTCCCTGTTTCTAGCCTCACCCCTACAACTTCCTCTGCCCAATCCCATTCCCCTCAATTCCGACCTATCCCAAGCACACAGGCAGACCATCATGCACCCAGGACAACACACAAGAGTGGCACAGGCAAACACATGCACCGCACATCATCCCACAGGCACTTACACAAACACCATCCAGATGCAGACATACCAACATCCACGGCTTCCACTGTGTTCCCCTCCTCTTCCTCGTCCACCTCCCTCTCAGTAGCATCTACACTCACACCTGCATGCACTACATCCTCATCCTCATCCACTACCACCATCACTCCTATCACTACACGCCCCTCACTGGCAGTCACCACCCCCACATCCATGCACACGTCTCCTGTGTCCTCTCCAACTGTGTGTGTCCCCCCTCCTCCCAAAGTACACAAACCCAAGCACTCAGACACCCAACAGCCATCCATCTCACAACAGCATTCAGCCCATGCACCTGCACCCAAACACAGCAGACAGACACCTCCTACAACCACTTCCTCTTCCTCCACTCCCAAACCTTCACCCTCTTCCCACCCCAATGTCCCTAAGAAGCTTTTCCTCTCCACCCTTGACCTCTTCCCTACCACTCCCCCCGTCCTTCACGTCGGGCCAGCGTGGTCAGAACCCAGGTGAGCACCTCAGCCACCCAGTCCACCGCCACAGCAGTGTCGACAGCTACTGCAGGTGGGAGAGGATCCCGGGGACTAGGCAGCAAAACACTGACAGGGTGCCTGCACCAGGTGGTTCAAGGAAGGGCAAGGAGGTGCCACCAGCTGCGACAGGGAATGGCAAGGAGGCACCACCACCAGCTTCTTCGTAGGGCAAGGAGGCCCCACCAGCTGCAGGAGGGAAGGGCAAGGGGCAATCCCCACCTGCCAACAGGAAGGGCAAGGGGCCTGCACCAGCAGGCAGGAAGGACAGGAGGCCTGGTGCTGAGACTCATTCAGAGCACCCACCACCAACCATGGTGGTTCAGCCGTCCGAGGCTGCAGGGATTGGCTGGAGCCTCCCCCCATCACTGTCAGCACCGCCACCATCACCACTTCCAGCAGCATCAGCCCCAGTGGGCAGCCGTCCGAGGCTGCAGGGGATGGGCTGGAGCCTCCCCCGACCACTGCCAGCACCAGCACCATTGCCAGCAGCAGCAGCCCCAGTGGGCAGTCGTCCGAGGCTGCAGGGGATGGGCTGAAGGCTCCCCCCACCACTGCCAGCACCGCCACCAGCACCACTGCCAGCACCGCCACCAGCACCACTGCCAGCAGCAGCAGCCCCAGTGGGCAGCCGTCCAAGGCTGCAGGGAATGGGCTGGAGCCTCCCCCTAACACTGCCAGCCCCGACACCAGCACCGCCACTGCCACCCCTGAGCAGCCGCCGGTGGACAGTGTGTAGTCCTGCGTCCATGGGCTGTTGTGCGGCCTAGCCCCTCCAGAACCAGTGGAGAAGCCATCCACTCACCCCATCCTTGCCAGGATAAAGCACACTGTGCACAATGCCTCCTCCAGAACCAGTGGAGAAGGTATCCACTAGAGAGACTGTGGACTTGCACTCCCCAGGACCAAGCAGCGTAGAAGCCATCCACTAGAAAGACTGTGGCCTTGCACTCCCCAGGACCAAGCAGTGGGCAAACCACCCACTTGAGAGACTGTGGCCTTGCTCTACCCAGGACCAAGCAGTGGGCAAACCACCCACTTGAGAGACTGTGGCCTTGCACTCCCCAGGACAAAGCAGTGGGCAAACCACCCAATTGAGAGCCTGTGGACTTGCACTCCCCAGGACCAAGCAGAGGACATGTTGCCCCCTCCAGAGCATGTGGGCAAACCACCCACTTGAGAGACTGTGGCCTTGCACTCCCCAGGACCAAGCAGTGGGCAAACCACCCACTTGAGAGACTGTGGCCTTGCACTCTCCAGGACAGCGCACATGGCATGTTGCCCCCTCCAGGACCAGTGGTGTTGTACCATCTTCCGGCTGAGGTGCCCCCTTTTCCCCATCCCCCTCAGGTGCCTGTGTATTTTCGACCTGATGCCCCTGCAGTGTTCTCTCCGTGTTGTTGCAGGAGTGAGGTGGGGCCTGGGCCTATGTGTTGTGGCCCTGTGGCCCACGGACATTGAGTACTGGGCAGTGTCCCTCCATTTGTAAATATGTAAATATGTTGTATTTTGATGCACATATTCATGTTATTTTATCATATTACACTCACTTTCTTGCAATTATTTTGTCCTTGCCTTATTCCTAAGGGGTATGGGGTGGATATGTAATGTTTGTGCATCTGATTGTGTGTATGGTGTTGGGGGTGGGGGTGTTGCGTGTGTGTGTCACTCTCTTTTTCCTCCCCCTTCCCTTGTGTGCTAGACGGCAGTACTCACTGTGGTCGTCTTTGCCGGCGTTGCTGCTCATAATGCAGGAAAAGGTAGACGAGCATCGGAAATTTGTGCAACTCGGGCTCCATGGTGTCATGGTTGTTCCCTGAGTCTCCAGAGGTGAGTCCTTTGACTTCTGTGCAGTGTTTCCACTGTGCTTTTGATGTCGTTGGTACCGCCCCAGAAAAGGCAGCGGATAGGCCTGTCGTAATACAGTGGGCGGTACATTGTCTTCCGTCTGGCTGTTGGTGGTTACCACCGTAGTGCTTGTTGATACCGCTGTGGCGGTCAGTGTGTTAAAGTGGCTGTCTGTCTGAGCAGTTTCCGCCGTGGTCATAATTCCATTTTTGTTACCGCCGGCCTGTTGGCGGTATTAACGCTGCTTTATCACCGACCGCCAGGGTTGTAATGAGGCCCAAAATGCCTACAGCAAACATGGACCAAGAAGAACCATGTATGGATGATTTTCTAACTTGGCACATTCTGGCAATAATTTTGCAGGGGTGAGAGATACTGTCAGGAGGTTTAACTTTATTGCTATTAGCAAAATGGGATTTGAAGGTTAAACCTAGGAAATTAAAACAGATCAGGTCTCTGAACTTGAATCGAGCCTAACCCAAGTCTACAGCCTCCTAAATTGACACTTTGTAATGTCTATGTATCTCCGTACTCATATAGAAAATTATTTGTTAAAATATAATATCTTTTAGACCTGGCATCCTTGGTTTGATTTCTCCTTTTGTTCCCTCAGACCTTCTGTTTTTGCTGACTTCATTTTTGCTGGCCTTGCGATTCTTTGCACTTTACCACTTCCAACCAGTGTTAAAGTGTTTGTGCTCTATCCCTAAAATGTTTTTAACATTGGCTTATTTCCCAGTTGGCATATTTAATTTACTTATAAGTCTCTAGTAGAGTGCACTTCATGCACCCAGGGCATGTAAATTAAATGCTACTAGTGGGCCTGCAGCACTAATTGTGCCACTCCGTTAAGTAGTCCTTTAACCCTGGCGCAGGTCTGCCACTGCAGAGCCTGTGTATGCAATTTTAAACCTCCATGTCGACCTGACAAAGTAAACCTTTTGCAAGGCCCAAACCTTCCTTTTTTGTATATCCAATTTTATTTCATTTAGAAGTAAAACATGACAGTGAGTACACTACAGCTCAATCAGTTGAAACAGATCATTGCAATTGACCACACTCCCACCTTCCCCCACATAAACATAATTATTCCACTCAGAGGGGCAACCCGTGGTGAGCCTGTCATTTCCCCCAGATTTTCTCATATTTCCAAGGGCAACCACGTGCTTTATATATTGGCTTTTCTAGTTGAGAGCACCAGTCAACCCCAGCTTGCCATTTAGATACCAATGGTGCCACAGGACTTCTCCATAATTGTGCAATGTCTCTTTTGGCCACCAGGCATACAAATGCCCCCTTAACACTCAACTTAACTGGATGCTCCACAACCTCAGAAATCTCATGTTCCACAGCCTCCCAAAAGGGACACGCCTCCAGGCATTCCCAGGTCACATGCAGAAGGTGTGCCTCTAGATGACCACATCTCAGACAGCCAGGAGGAGTCGCCGGACATATGCATCATAAGTGCAATGGGGACATATATGTCATGTGGAAGTAATTTATCTGCACCTTTTGCAGACGTGCGGATATAGCCAGTTCTCCAGGTGCGAGGTACGCCTCCCTCCAGTGGTCCGCATCCAGCTCTCCCATCCAGGTTATCTTCCTGTCTTGTAGCCTGGCAAGGCTGTTATGGGCGTTAGTAAGCCATGAACAATAAATTTGAGTAATGGCTCCTTTCCCCAGGTGGTCCATGTGAAGTTTTGCCTCAAGAGGCTTATAATCCAGAAGGAACAAATCAGATGGCAGGTGGATCTGCATGGTGTGGAGCAGCTGGAGGAAGCAAAAGAACTGGGCATTAGCCAGGGCATACTGGTCCCTCAACTGCTGGAAAAACATCAGACGGTCACCATCACACACATCCCCCAGGTAGGTAATCCCAATGTTATCCCATTGCTTAAAGCCCTCCAGTTGGGACACCTGTTACAACCATGTGCCCTGCTATAAAGGCATCAGCTTAGTAAAGCGCCGATCCCACCCCATCAGTCGCAGGGCCACCCTCTAACACCACACCACCACCGGCGTGCAGTCAGGGGCGGCCTGTGGGATTGGACCACCGTACAGCAAACCCAACAGGCCACCGAATCCCAGGTGGTAAAACTCCAGGTGATAAGCTGGGTCATCCCACCAACCAGTGAACCACTCATTGGCTGGTACTAACTGGGCAGCCAGATAATATATTTAGATGTCTGGTATCCCCAGTCCACCCTCATGGGGAGATTTCCTTGTGGAGCAAAAAGCCACTCTATTTCGCCCTCCTGCTATATAAAGGAGGTGAGCTTGGAGGTAAAGGACCAGAACTAGGTGGGGGGTACTGAGTAGGGGAAGTTTGACAGGACATACAAGCAACGAGGAAGACAGATCATTTTGAAGAGGTCATTTTGGCCTAATAGGTTCAGCAGCAGTTGATGCCAGTGGGTCAGGTCCCCAACCAGGGCGCAGGATAGGGACTGAAAGTTTAATTGCCAATCCAAATCTTGGAGTGGGGAGAGATGGATTCCCAAGAATTTAAATGTGTTTCGCTTCTCTGGAAAATCTGAGCACCAAACACTGCCCCTTGCACTTCCTCGCACCTCCACCAGCAGTGACTTCCTGGGATTCAGCCGCAACCCTGAGGCCTCGCTGTACAGCGCCAAGAGCACAAGACAACGGGGTCTGGAGCTCTGAGGCTCCCCAGCAACACCAGGATGTTGTCAGTGTATAGTGACACAATATCCTCATGGCCGATCCCCTATCTCCATCCACTGATAGGCAGATCACAACACATAAGGCAGACCAAGGGAGAGGGGGCATCCCTGATGTGTCCCAATCCTAATCGAAAAGGTATCTGACGTAATACCATTGGCCTGCACCTGTGCCGATGGGTCATGGTAAAGAAGGGGGACCATTTTCCTAAATGTCGGACCAAAGCCCATTTACACCAGGACATCTTCAAGGAATTTCCAGGCCAGGTAGACTTGTGGAAGTCTACCAGAAAGAGTGCTAGCCCGCCCTCCAGTCTCTCCTTCTACAAAAGTGCTACCTGGACCCATCATATATAATGGCGTGTGCTCCTGCTTCGCATAAACCTGCACTGATCGGAGTGGATCAAATAGGGCAATGTGCAGGCCAGTCAGGTCGCCAAAATCTTCGCATATATTTTTAAAGCTGCGTTGATCAGAGAAATAGGGTGATAAGTTGAACATTGGTCCTGGGGCAGGTCACCCTTGGGTATGACCACGATCATTGCGCAGTCGAGGCAAAGGAACCGCATTGAAGGCCTCTTTATAGGCGCTCAACAAGTGGGGCACTAGGTGTGAGCAGAACCTCTAACAATATTCAATGGGATCCCTGCCGGGACCAGGGGTCTTCCTGGACTGAAGACCTGGGATGGCGTCTTCCACCTCCTCCCCTGTCAGAGGGAGATCTAAATCTTTAGCCAGAGAGGCTGGAATGGAGGGCAGCAGAATATCCCTCGGCATGGGGTGCTCTTGTTCCTCCGGGGGCTGGGGTACCTGTGCATAAAGATCTTTATAATAGGAGGCAAAGGTGTGAGTGATCACCTGTAGTTACTCCTGTATAGAACCCAGTCGGTTTCTGATGAGCGGTACAACCTGGGACGAGACATTGCAGGTCACCAACCAATATACCAGCTTCCCGGTCTTGTCACCTAGCTCATACACCTTCTGGGTCGAGGCCTGCCAGCACTGTCTAGCCTCTGCAAGGGACACCTGCCAGAACTCTGCACATAGGAGCACCAGCTGACTCCCTAGCTCACGCCTGTCGGACCACTGAACCCGACTCTCCAGGTCCGCTATCCTGCTCTCCAACCCAGTTATCCACTGAGCTTGCCAGGCTTCCCACTGTCTGATATATCCCTTGCTAACTCCCCTCATGGAGGGTTTTCGAGCCATCCAGAGGGTCATCGCCAATGCCTCTGACCTCGAGTTCTGTCTGAAATAGTTTTCTAGCTCTTGGTCTATGAAATCAACACACTCAGGGTCTTTCATGTACCACGCAGTAAAGCACCACATTGGGCGCTGGGTCTGCGTTGGTGCGCCCCAACTCATCAGGATGGGAGCAGGATCAGATTCTGGACCAAAGTCAAGGTCAAGAGATCCACTGCCAGAAGCCATATCAGGTCTATCCGCACCTCTGTATGATGGGCCATGGACTGATGGGTGAATGCTCTCAGTTGTGGGTGCCAAGAACGCCATACATCGTATAGGCCCAGGGAGTCTGCCTATGCCAGCAAGCATGTCGATCTGGACCACCAGCCTGGGCGGGGGTCAGTGGAGGTGTCTCAGATAAGGTCTGGGACCGCCTTGAGGTCGCCCCCTATGATTGTGGTACCCTGCGGGTGGGTCAATAGTAAGGACTGCAGCCCTGCCAGAGTGGGCTGGAGCTGCTGTGGAGGGACATAACAGGAGGCCTGGTTGACCTGTCTGCCGGCCAGACGGCCCTCCACGCCAATGTACCTCCCTGGGGCTCAGCGTGGATCCTGGCCACCAAAATGGGCAATGACCTATGGAGCATGAGGGTTACACCCCTGGATCCCCTGGAGAATCCAGCATGGTACACCCGGTCATAGACAAAACTACCAAGAATCACACATTGGGTACCCTCCAGGTGGGTCTCCTGCAGGAGAACAACACTAGGAGGATACCTTTTGATATATCACAGGACGGCTGATCGCTTAATACAGTCTACCAGACCGTTGACATTAAAAGAGAGTATTGTGGGCATGGTATTACATTGTATATACGTGGTGGGTTCAGCCAAGGTCCCTCATAAGACCAGATCCGCCGAGTGCATGGGCTGCCACAGGCAAATAGGGTCAACATGTTGTCAAACATAGCACTCATTGTTGACACAGCTAACCTAAAAAACAAATGGTTAACACAAAGATAGCAACATAACAGAACTGCCAGTGAACCCCTCCCAATACCCTCCACCCCATACTTCTACCCCTGAAGCATCTGTCGCCTTTCCCCAACACATCTTGCAAACCAGCAAGCTAGAACAACTCGGTTTTGGGGGTCCTCGCGGCTAAGCAATGCTTTAGATACAGATGTGCCTCCTGACAGCAGCGGATGGAACAGCAAAAAGCAGTACCGGTCACATAGGCCAGGGTTCTGCAAAGTCGGTCCTGAAGAGCCAGGTCCATGCCAGATTTTTAGCATATCCACATTTAGAAAAATGTAGATTTCTGAAATATCTTTTTTCTAAATATGGATATGCTAAAAATCTGGCATGGACCCAGCTCTCCAGGACCGACTTTGCAGAACTCTGACCTAGGCCATGAAGCTGCCTCTGGTCCAGCAGCCCCGGCTGCCGTGGCACAGTCCGGCCTAGGCCCTAGTCTCTGAGCCATCTTTCCTTGATCCAGACCACAGCACCTGTGATCAGTCCAATGGGATTGGCATCTCCTCCGTTGAGCCAAAGAGGTTGGGGGTGGCCACCAGGGCAGCATCCTTACCCATCTTCGCCCACACCCTACGCAACAGCAAGACCTCCAGGCATCCATTCCGCTCCCCAACATCAGCTCGAAACTTCCGTGGTCGGCTGGCAAGGGATCTCCAGAGCCTTTCTCCAGTTCCCCTTTCAGCTCCAGGGGCCGCAACGTGCGTTTTTCTGCAGCCCACTCCCACTCCTGCTCTGGAGTTTCAAAGGAATAAGTGCAGCATATATCAAAGATTCAGTACTCGCAGTTTCTGTTTAACAGCCACGAACAACCTGCGTTTTTGCTGCACTGCCCTAGAGTAATCTGGAAAAATCAAGATTTTAGAGTTCTGGTGCCGGAGGTCCAGATGGGCCCTGGCCTTGTGCAAGATTGCATCACGGTCCCTAAAGTTCAGGATCTTCAGGATTATTGGGTGGGGCAGAGCGCCAACAGGTGGTCAAGGTGCCAGGGTGCGGTGCGCACGTTCTATAATGAATGTGGAGGATACTTTCTCTGCAGGCACCCAGTCACAAAACCCCCACTCGAGGGCCATGGCTAGATCAGGGTCATCCAAATTCTCTGGTAGGCCCACCAGGCACAGATTATTGTGCTGTGCCTGGTTCTCTGCATCTTCAGCTCGTTTGTGCAGCACAGCCACCGAAGACGTAAGTTTCAAGACTTGGTGCTTGAGGGTGACCAGCTCATCCACTGTTGTAGAAATGCGCTTCTCAGTTACTGTGACCCTCCCCGTCACTTCCTGCAAGCCCTGCCGGATCAATGAGAGGTTGTAGTTCGTCGACCTTGTGTTCCACATCTTGCCTTGAGTCCTGTACACCTTAAGGCTGCATTACGGTCCGGTTGCGGCGCGGAGGGACCCTGGGAAGAACCAGCCACTCCAGCAGTGTCGTCTGCAGCAGGGATGGGGATCGTGGATTGATCCAGCATCGTCTGGGCCTGCGTGGACAGCGTTGGCCTGGTCAGCCCCATGGTGAGGCTGCTCCGTCTCACCAGGCCACAGGGGCGGAGGATAGCAGGCCCAAACAGCATCGCTCAAACACCTGCAGCAACTAGCTCCAGTCCTGAGTCAGCCTAGGGGACCGCCACCAGAAGTCTGGTCCTTAACTCGGTTTGCTCTCCCAGCGGCCTGCCTCAACACCACGGCACCCGGCTGTGGGGATGGCCACTAGGACGCACACCAAACATTATGCAGGGCCCGGCCTTCATCACGCCTTACTCCTTTCAGGCTGGACTGAAGGTTCTCCCCCACCGCAGCAGGTCATTGAGGGACTACAGTGCCCGTCTGGCCACTGCCGAGCAGACATGTCAAGTACAAGGCGGGGGCACAACGTCCAGGTGGCCCATCAGGTGGGCCCCAGACTGTCCCCCTGAGTCCACAGCGTAGACCTAAGGCCAGTGTCAGGGGGGTCTCCTGCCCGCCACCTCCGGCCAACTTCTCAGTCTCCTCCTTCAGCCAGTCGCACCTCTCTGATTGCCCCCCATCCGGGAGCTGTCGGTCTGAAGGTGACCCAGCTATCCTCCCCCGCTGGATCTACTAACCACAGGGCTCCCCCTGGCCTCGAGCCGCCCACGAGGAGGGAGAACAGGGGCCAGTCGACAACCCCTACCAGGGGGGGAGCGTGTTATGCTGCCGCAGTGGCAGGGTCCCCACTGCACCACAGGCCCCTTTGGGCATCCCCCCTCCTCACCTTTGCTCCACTGCCACGATGTCATCCTCCACCACCTGGCAGGCCCACAACCACTGAAACAGGGCCCGGATCAGGCCACCCAGCCCAAGGCCCCAGGCGAGGGGCCAGCATCCACGCACCCCATGGGGTGCTCCTGCTCCAGGGATCACCACAGGCCCGTTTAAAACGTGCCCATCATGTTGGCCTGCGTAGCCACGTCCCGCAAACCTTCCTTTTTAATACATATGAAACCCCTAAGGTAGGCCCAAACAGCCTCAAGGGCAAGGTGTAGTGTGTTTAAAATTTGGACATATATGTTTAATTTTTACATGTCCTGGCAGTTTAAAACACCCAAATTCATTTCTCACTACTGCAAGGCCTAACTCACCCATAGGTTAACATTGGGATTACCTTATAACATCCTATAAGTGTAATTCACAACCTGGCAGGGATAGACGTTTCAAGTGTGGTTGTGTGTCTAGGATTACAATTTAAAATCACAACTTATGGTTGTCATATTTTAAATTGCAATTCTGAAAATGCAACTTTTAGAAAGTTGGTATTTTCTTACTTTAGCCATTTAGTGCCCACTGCCTGTCTATGATCACATGCATGGGGTGGTGTGACAGCTGGGATTTGTATATTCCTCCTAGACAGCCACACACAATGGGAGCTTAGGTGTTACCTGATGAGCATTGATGGGCAATCCTGGGCAGAATGGGAAGGAGGGGCTGGGCACAGCCTCACTTACACCTGAATGGATTGTGTCCTGTCCACACACAAATGGCTGCAAACCCACTTTAGTGAGCCTGTAGCCCGGGCAGGAAGGGCAAGGACACTATGCACTCGAAAGGCATGTCTTTGAAGTGTCTCACCACTTCAAAGGTCCAACTGTGTTTAAGTACCGAACCTTGGGCACCATCATTTCAGTACATGTGTGTGGATATTCTGCCAGGAAGAAGAGATGTTGTGCTGTTTCAAGGACTGCCACTGTGCTAGACTTCTACTCTACTGGACTCCTGTTTTGCTGTGCTGGCCTGCTGCCTGCTACCCTCTTGCCTGGGAGTAAGAAAGACTGGAGCTGCATCTCTCCACTCCAGAACCCAGGTTGACACCAAGAGCCAGCTGACTGGTCTCCTGTTCTTAAGCCTGTGGGACATAAAAGATTTCCAACCAACCTACTTCTGCACCTGGACTCTTCCAGCTGTGAGTCTGTCCTAGCAAGTGGTGGCACCCCAGTCCTGGTTCCTTGGAAGTGGACCTAAGGTGCTTGCTCCAGCAAAACTGACACATCCTCTGCTGCAAAGGCAGAATTGACGCATCTCTGCCATTACATTGACAGAACGACACATCGCCGCTTTGGAAGCAACACTGTGGTGCTTTCTCTGGCACAAGGTCCCTGCATCCCAGTCACCGACAGCCTCAACAAAGACGCTAACAGTCCGCTTCACAGCCACTGAGCTCATGAAAATCAGCACTTTTCCTTGATGTCGACACAGCCGCAAACCCACACCTGAACTCCACCGCATCTTCGCACTGATGCATTACCATTGCTGCATGGGGAACTTCAACACATCTCCCCAACTGTGTGGGGAAAATCTAGACATTTCCGCAACGGCGTGGTTCAGAACCATAGCAATGCTCCATCACCAGGATTTAAGGTACTTTGGTTTAGTAGGTCTAATGAGGTCCCTGTAGGCTGCCTGGGCTCTGTCGTGGTTGGCCTGAACTTTTGACTTTGTCCCGGTCTGGCGCAACCAGATGTCCCCCATTGCCGCTTTTTGCTTCTAAGCAGTATTTTACAATTTATTCTTTAACCACCCATAACTAAAATTCTACTTATTGGATTTCTATTGTTTTGGACTTGTTTTATTTATTAAATTAAGTTATATTGTTCTAACCTGGTGTGGAATCTTTTTATGTGGTGTTTACACTGTTTTACTGTTTGAAGTGTTGAACAAATACTTTACACATTACCTCTAAGTTAAGCCTGACTGCTCTGTGCCCAGCTACCTCAGGGTGAGCACAGGTTAATTTAGGTTTTGCCTGACACTTTCCCTGACTAGGATTGTGGATGTTCTTTGATTAAGGTGTTCCTGAGATGATCTCTTAGTACAAAAGTAAATCCTCATATACTTTTGCATTCAAGAGAGACTGTACAGCTCTCAGAAGGATTTATGGCACAGTATAGCCGAACTTCCAGCTCAACAATCACATTGCTTGTGGACAAGCTGTAATTTATTAGATGAAGGCTCATTTCTGCATCTCTTTTTAGACTGATAAATGCCTTTGATATTAAACAGCAAAGATATAGTGACAACATGCCCCAGATTCCTACTCTTAATCTGAGGGTAGATAAACACCTGATGTTGAGTTGAAAGGGCTCCCCATAGAGTAGGGTCCCACTGCACTGCATGAAATACACAACAAAGTTACAAATTATTTAAGCTGATTCGAAGGACGGGTTTGGTGTATTTCTTATCACTAGTATTGTTACACCCAGGAAACAGGATGGAAATATCTGTTTGATGGGGAACCCTGGTGTGTAGTTCTTTATATATTGCTGATCCATTAGGTACAAATTTTAAACATATAAGAGCCGAAGGACTGTGAAGAAAGTAAGGTAGTTGTGCGGTTCATATGAGGACTAAAATATTTTTTTCGGCAAAAATGTGATGAATAGGAATTCACCAGTTTTATTTTCCAATGTGGTCACTGAGATTTAAGCACTCAGAAAAAAATAAAAGAAAGAACTTTTGGCCTGAAAGGGGGCCTTTTTTCGCAAAGACGTGAGCATATAGTCATGAGTCAAATAATTTTGGAAATTGTTGTCAGAACCGGACAAAGGATCACACAAACATGGAATCAAAAATATATAGACAGCAGTTTGCAATCACACTGACTCAGTCAAGGCCTTGAACTGTACCTCCTAAACCACGACCTGCAGCGAAAAACAGGACAAAGCAATTACAAACCATAATTGTAACAATGAATTGGCTAGTATGCCACTTATATCTCCATGGGTAGTCCCCAAGCCTACCTGACAACAGAGAGTTTCATTACAGCCATTTAACTGGTTATGAACCGGGACCAAAGCATAGCTGTTTAACACCAGAGATTTTGTCCTTCACTCTGCATGCTTTCGTAATTCCGGGTCCTTTCAGCCCGACAAGAACATTCTTGCTTTATGTATTGTGTCTTCTTATTACATTATCTTCCTAAATTAAAATAAAAACCTATGATATTTATAAATAAGTACATATCTGATTGAACGTTGGTTTAACTGTGGGTGATTACTGTTTTCAGTATCAAACTTATCGGATCCAGGAGAAGTTGGAGAAAACCTTGATTGTGCTTCCAGGCTACTTTGGTGAGTCAGGTTTACAAAGAAAGCACTCGGTTATGCAGATGGATTGCAGAAGTAACTCAGGTCTCCAGTTTAGCCAAAGGTTGCTTTGGACATGCCTATGCATGGAGCTGTAGTTTGACTGGGCAACCACCATCATTCCATACGCAGTGTGCACCTTAAAAAGCTGTATCTTTGCCTGCATGAAGGGTGGTGGTATGTAAAGACCTCTCCAGACTTCTCCCTCTACTGATTGGCTGAGAATGTTGGCAGTGTCAGCCCTGGGCAGAGAAAGCTACCGCACAGAACAGCTTCAGACTTCATCCACCTCTTGCACCGAATCGGTTCCTGACAACAGGTGGGAGATGCGTACGTGAAGGTGAGAGTGCCACCTACAGCACCACTACTGCTGAGATGGCCAATGAGCTGATTGAGGGTGGAGGTGACGGGAATGTGTATTTTCATGCATGTGTGTGTCATTATTTTGAGTAGCCCTGCCATAATGGTGGCCCTTGGATAACAGTGTCCATCCTTCACTTAATATGGGCAACTCTACAGTTAAGGGATTTTGCTTCTGAGTTCAATGGATGTAACACCAGGTCTGATAAAAAATATATATATTTTCATGCTAAAGCTAGGCTCGGAAAACTGTAAGTTACTAGACTGTTGAGGAAGATGAGTTTGTCCATAGTACCTCATTGGGTTGAGCAGCTTCTTTGTGAATCAGTTCCCTTATGTACCGTCAATTGCAGCTCTTTCCTTCTGAGCTGTACAAGGTCCCTTATCGAGTGTCAATTACAGCGTTTTGAGCTGCACATCTATGCCTGCATTATCTGACTGATATGTCTGTCACCTGTGGTTCAAGAAGAATGGCAGTAGAACATTGTTCCATAGCCTCTGGTTAGTTCAAGGTTTTTGCATTAGATTTTGGGGAATTAGAAACTGGTCTTGGAATATGGATTAGAAAGTACAGCCTCATGAAACCCGTTTTTTTTTTCTTTTCCCTGCCACCTGTTCAGTCTCCGGTCACATTCTTTTCAATGAAGTTCGAGGGCGCTTCGTTGTTTTGCTCTGTTTGTCACCTCCATGAAGGTTAGTGTGCTGAGAGGTCTCTGATTTCGATCAGGTTGAGTGACCCTCAATAGGAGCTGCTGTGTTTTACCGCCAGCCTTTTAAATCTGTACAGCGAGGCTTTCTGCTCTGACAAATGTGACTAATGATTTAAAGGTATGCACGGACTTGCATGCTGGTAGTGTGCAAAAAATGTGATCTGTTTCCCAAGAGAATCAAAAGAAAAGCAATTAAGACAAAAGAGAACAGACACCTGTTTGACTAACTGAAAGGCACATAAGCTCACAGTTAATGTTCTGCATGTTCTCGTGAAGATTACATTGTTACATGTTTTCTGGCTTATTTCTGTAAAGTCTTCTTTGAAAACGGTCAGAGGAAAATGGACATGTCACAGAGAGGTATGAAGGTACCCAAAACTCGAATAGCTTGTATTGTTTGCCATAATTCTAGTAAATGTTTATTTCAATGCTTTATAAAACAATAAAAAAGATAGGAGCCAACAATGCCTGTGTAAGGAACAGTCTCTAATTTCCATATTAGTTTCTGGTAGTGACATCTTTAGTCATCTGTAATAAACACTTGACACCGATGATTTACTGTAGTAGTTTATTAAAGGTCAGTTGTGACAAAACGACTCAGCCAGAGCAAGCAGACAATGTGAAGTGCAGCTTACTGACACTAAACAGCCACTTATAGTTAAAGGGAAGTTGAGCTTTAATGAATCCTTTCTTCGAAACCTTCTAGTCTGAAAATCAACACTCTGTAGCTTGCAAGAATGTTTATTCATTGCACCACTGGGTTTCAATAAGGGAAACGGGAGTCTACCTGTTTGATAACTGTAGGAGGCTGGACTGGCTTGTAGTGAGTACCAAGGGGTACTTGCACCTTGCACCAGGCCCAGTTATCCCTTATTAGTGTATAGGGTGTCTAGCAGCATAGGCTGATAGATAATGGTAGCTTAGCAGAGCAGCTTAGGCTGAACTAGGAGACGAGTGAAGCTCCTACAGTACCACTAGTGTCATATGCACAATATCATAAGAAAACACAATACACAGATATACTAAAAATAAAGGTACTTTATTTTTATGACAATATGCCAAAAGTATCTCAGTGAGTACCCTCAGTATGAGGATAGCAAATATACACAAGATATATGTACACAATACCAAAATATGCAGTAATAGTATTAGAAAACAGTGCAAACAATGTATAGTTACAATAGGATGCAATGGGGAAACATAGGGATAGGGGCAACACAAACCATATACTCCAAAAGTGGAATGCGAACCACGAATGGACCCCAAACCTATGTGACCTTGTAGAGGGTCGCTGGGACTATTAGAAAATAGTAAGGGTTAGAAAAATAGCCCACCCCAAGACCCTGAAAAGTGAGTGCAAAGTGCACTAAAGTTCCCCAAAGGACATAGAAGTCATGATAGGGGAATTCTGCAGGAAAAACACAAACCAGCAATGCAACAACAATGGATTTCCAGTCGAGGGTACCTGTGGAACAAGGGGACCAAGTCCAAAAGTCACAAGCAAGTCGGAGATGGGCAGATGCCCAGGAAATGCCAGCTGTGGGTGCAAAGAAGCTGCTACTGGACAGTAGAAGCTGAAGGTTCTGCAGGAACGACAAGGGCTAAAGACTTCCCCTTTGGAAGATGGATCCCCCACGCCGTGGAGAGTCGTGCAGAAGTATTTTCCTGAAGAAAGACCGCCAACAAGCCTTGCTAGCTGCAAATTGTGCGGTTAGGGTTTTTGGATGTTGCTGTGGCCCAGGAGGGGCCAGGATGTCGCCAATTGCGTCTGGGGACAGAGGGGGCGTCGAGCAAGACAAGGAGCCCTCTCAGAAGCAGGCACCACCCGCAGAAGTGCCAGAACAGGCACTACAAAGATGCGTGAAACGGTGCTCACCCGAAGTCGCACAAAGGAGTCCCACGTAGCCGGAGGACAACTTAGGAGGTCGTGCAATGCAGGTTAGAGTGCCGTGGACCCAGGCTGGACTGTGCACAAAGGATTTCCGCCGGAAGTGCACGGAGGCTGGAGTAGCTGCAAAAGTCGAGGATCCCAGCAATGCAGTCTGGCGTGGGGAGGCAAGGACTTACCTCCACCAAACTTGGACTGAAGAGTCACTGGACTGTGGAAGTCACTTGGACAGAGTTGCTGGATTCAAGGGACCTCGCTCGTCATGCTGAGAGGAGACCCAGGGTACCAGTGATGCAGTTCTTTGGTGCCTGCGGTTGCAGGGGGACGATTCCGTCGACCCACGGGAGATTTCTTCGGAGCTTCTAGTGCAGAGAGGAGGCAGACTACCCCCACAGCATGCACCACCAGGAAAGCAGTCGAGAAGGCGGCTGGATCAGCGTTACAGAGTTGCAGTAGTCGTCTTTGCTACTTTGTTGCAGTTTTGCAGGCTTCCAGCGCGGTCAGCAGTCGATTCCTTGGCAGAAGGTGAAGAGAGAGATGCAGAGGAACTCGGATGAGCTCTTGCATTCGTTATCTAAGGAATCCCAAGAGACAGAGACCCTAAATAGCCAGAAAAGAGGGTTTGGCTACCTAGGAGAGAGGATAGGCTAGCAACACCTGAAGGAGCCTATCAGAAGGAGTCTCTGACGTCACCTGATGGCACTGGCCACTCAGAGCAGTCCAGTGTGCCAGCAGCACCTCTGTTTCCAAGATGGCAGAGGTCTGGAGCACACTGGAGGAGCTCTGGGCACCTCCCAGGGGAGGTACAGGTCAGGGGAGTGGTCACTCCCCTTCCCTTTGTCCAGTTTCGTGCCAGAGCAGGGCTAAGGGTTCCCTGAACCGGTGTAGACTGGCTTATGCAGAAATGGGCACCATGTGTGCCCATGAAAGCAGTTCCAGAGGCTGGGGGAGGCTACTCCTCCCCTGCATTCACACCATTTTCCAAAGGGAGAGGGTGTAACACCCTCTCTCAGAGGAAGTCCTTTGTTCTGCCATCCTGGGCCAGGCCTGGCTGGACCCCAGGAGGGCAGAAGCCTGTCTGAGGGGTTGGCAGCAGCAGCAGCTGCAGTGAAACCCCGGGAAAGGCAGTTTGGCAGTACCAGGGTCTGTGCTACAGACCACTGGGATCATGGGATTGTGCCAACTATGCCAGGATGGCATAGAGGGGGCAATTCCATGATCATAGACATGTTACATGGCCATATTCGGAGTTACCATTGTGAAGCTACATATAGGTAGTGACCTATATGTAGTGCACGCGTGTAATGGTGTCCCCGCACTCACAAAGTCCGGGGAATTGGCCCTGAACAATGTGGGGGCACCTTGGCTAGTGCCAGGGTGCCCACACACTAAGTAACTTAGTACCCAACCTTTACCAGGTAAAGGTTAGACATATAGGTGACTTATAAGTTACTTAAGTGCAGTGTAAAATGGCTGTGAAATAACGTGGACGTTATTTCACTCAGGCTGCAGTGGCAGGCCTGTGTAAGAATTGTCAGAGCTCCCTATGGGTGGCAAAAGAAATGCTGCAGCCCATAGGGATCTCCTGGAACCCCAATAACCTGGGTACCTCAGTACCATATACTAGGGAATTATAAGGGTGTTCCAGTAAGCCAATGTAAATTGGTAAAATTGGTCACTAGCCTGTTAGTGACAATTTGAAAGAAATGAGAGAGCATAACCACTGAGGTTCTGATTAGCAGAGCCTCAGTGAGACAGTTAGGCACCACACAGGGAACACATACATAGAGGCCACAAACTTATGAGCACTGGGGTCCTGACTAGCAGGGTCCCAGTGACACATAACAAACATACTGAAAACATAGGGTTTTCACTATGAGCACTGGGCCCTGGCTAGCAGGATCCCAGTGAGACAGTGAAAACACTCTGACATACACTCAAAAACAGGCCAAAAGTGGGGGTAACAAGGCTAGAAAGAGGCTACTTTCTCACACAACCCCCCCCCCCCCCAAACGAAGGACAATAAGGCTAACCTTGGCCAGTTGAGACTTTATTGTCTAAGTGGTGATAAGTAGAGAGTAGCTCTGCAATAAACTGGTTACTCCCTTTATCATCCACTATATGGTTACTTCCCTGTGGGGATATAAACCACCCTGTTTGAAGTTTTTTAGCTAAGCAACAATGTGAAGATGTATTTTCAGAGTTTCTATCAGTAAGTTTTAGTTTAGAGCAGTGGGAATTGTCCACTGAACCTATTTGTAGTGATGGAAATGCCAGACAGGGATGCTGTCTCAGAAAAGCCATAGCTGGGCAAAAACTCTGTCCATATGGCTGGAAGAGAGAACAGGGATGCTGTTTCTCTTGAGTTGGAGCAGGGCAGGGATGCTGTCCTATGAGCTCCACACTAGGGCAGGGATGCTGTCCTAAGTGTTGTGAGGCAGTGCAGGGTTTCTGCACTAAAGTTTCTCTGGGAGGGTTGGAGGGATGCTCCATGTTAACTAAAATGGTGCTCTTTTTCTCACCAATGTTAGTTATCCCACAGAGAGGTACTTCTACCTCAGGGAGTACAGCTTTGCCAGCTGATGCTTCCCTTGGAACAGGTGCCACCCTAGGAGAGGTTTCTCCCACCACAGGAATGGTATCCTGAATGGCAGGGTGGTTAGGGGATACTGTGATACCCTTTTTACCTGTTGATGGAGAGGGATCCTGAGTTTTCAGGCCTTCTCTCCTTTGCTTTTTCATTTCAGTAGAAATGAGAGGGAACAGTTCCTCTGGGATGCCCAGCATGGCTGCATGGGCATAAAACTCTACATCAGCCCAACCTGAGGCCTCTAGGTCATTACCTAAGAGACAGTCTACAGGTAAGCTAGGTGATACCACCACCTGCTTAGGGCCAGTAACTCCACCCCAACTAAACTGAATTATAGCTAAGGGAAGGAACTTAGTGGAGTTATGGACATCAATAATTTTATACTGTTGTCCAATGATGTGTTGTTCAGGAGCCACTAGGTTTTCAGTCACCAAAGTGATACTGGCACCTGTGTCCCTGTAGGCCAAGGCCTCAACGCCATTTATTGAAACTGTCTGCCTGTACTTATCCATTGTAAGGGGACAAGCAGCCAGTGTGGCAAGGCCAATGCCACTAGGTGTGACAGAAACTGTCTTGGGACTGACTACCCCAGTTTCTATTATGGACCCATAAGTGAACCCAACTACACCCTTAACTTGACTGTTGCCAGCAGTCCCACCACTAGTACCACTTCTGCTAGGGGCACTAGAGCTTGATGTATTAGTGGTGGTAGGCTCAGGGGGTTTACCTGGACAGGACTTATCCCCTGGCCTATGACCTCTGTTTTTACACACAAAGCACCAAGGCTTTTTAATGTGTGTAGGTTGAGAAGAAGAGGAAGAATTTGTTTTATCTCCACCCTCTGAAGAGTGTTTAAGATTTGAAGTGGGATCCTTGGTTTTACCCTTATCCCCATGCTTATCTTGAGATTTTTCACCATCTTTCTTCTTATTGCCATCTTTGTCACCACCTGTATGAACTTTTCTGTTCACCCTTGTTCTGACCTATTTGTCTGCCTTCTTTCCCAATTATTGGGGAGAGGTCAGATCAGAGTCCACCAAGTACTGGTGCAACAAATCAGACACACAATTATTAAGAATATGCTCTCTCAGGATCAAGTTATACAGGCTGTCATAATCAGTAACTTTACTGCCATGTAACCACCCCTCCAAGGCCTTCACTGAATGGTCAATGAAATCAACCCAGTCTTGTGAAGACTCCTTTTTGGTCTCTCTGAACTTTATCCTGTATTGTTCAGTGGTTAAGCCATAACCATCCAGGAGTGCATTCTTAAGAACTGTAAAATTATTGGCATCACTTTCTTTCACAGTAAGGAGCCTATCCCTACCCTTTCCACTAAATGATAGCCATAGGATAGCAGCCCACTGCCTTTGAGGGACATCCTGTACAACACAGGCCCTCTCAAGTGCAGCAAACCACTTGTTAATGTCATCCCCCTCCTTATAAGGGGGAACTATCTTGTGCAGATTCCTAGAATCATGCTCTTTTGCAGGATGACTATTGGGAATACTGCTGCTGCCACCATGGGTTTCTAAACCCAACTTCTGTCTTTCCTTCTCTACTTCTAAGGACTTTCTATCCAAATCCAGCTGTTGCTTCTTGAGCTTCAGTCTGGTTTGTTCCACTCTCAATCTATTGAGCTCCCTTTCTAACAATCTGTCATCAGGGTGGGTGGGAGGGACATTCCTTGAAACAGAAGTGTGGTGAGAATGGACAGAAGGAGACCTGTCCCTTACAGAAGGCACCCTAACAGCTTGGTTAACAGAAACATCACTTCTACTGTGGTGAGAAACAATACTTTTGCTAAGATGTGAGATAACACTATCTGTATGGTGTACCTCTTCATCATTACCAACTATGCTAGACTGTCTAGTAATGGGCAGGATAGGAAGTTTCTTTCCTGAATCTTTTCCTAGGGGAGTCCCTGGATCAGATTGGGAACCATTGGCTGCTTTGTCAACAGATGGGGCCCTTCTGGCCTTATCTTGTTCTCTAAGCATGTTAAGCAATAATTCCAAAGAAGGATTCTTCCCTACACTCAAACCTCTTTCTGCACAGAGACTCCTTGCTCCTTTCAGCTAAGGAGGTCATATGCAAGTTTGGACAGATCAACATTTTGGCCTGTGCCAGACATTTTTAGAAAGAGTTTAAGTGATAGAAAAAGAGAAAAAAGTTTGTTAGAACTTTTAGAAAAGACAGAAAAAAAACTTTAAAAACTTTTTAAGAACTTGTTGAAAGTTTAGAAGTACTTTTCAGCACTTTAGAAAAAGAGTGAGAAGAGAAATGCAAAACTTTTTGGTTTGGTGTACATACACTGAACTTGTTTTGTATATTTTTCTCTTATGAAAAGTACAATGACAAGAGTGGTAAGTAGTCTCAAAGCACTTATCCCACCGCTGCACAACCAATGTAGGAGGCTGGACTGGCTTGTAGTGAGTACCAAGGGGTACTTACACCTTGCATCAGGCCCAGTTATCCCTTATTAGTGTATAGGGTGTCTAGCAGCATAGGCTGATAGATGAGGGTAGCTTAGCAGAGCAGTTTAGGCTGAACTAGGAGACGAGTGAAGCTCCTACAGTACCACTAGTGTCATATGCACAATATCATAAGAAAACACAATACACAGATATACTAAAAATAAAGGTACTTTATTTTTATGACAATATGCCAAAAGTATCTCAGTGAGTACCCTCAGTATGAGGATAGCAAATATACACAAGATATATGTACACAATACCAAAATATTATAGTAATAGTATTAGAAAACAGTGCAAACAATGTATAGTTACAATAGGATGCAATGGGGACACATAGGGATAGGGGCAACACAAACCATATACTCCAAAAGTGGAATGCGAACCACGAATGGACCCCAAACCAATGTGACCTTGTAGAGGGTCGCTGGGACTATTAGAAAATAGTAAGGGTTAGTAAAATAGCCCACCCCAAGACCCTGAAAAGTGAGTGCAAAGTGCACTAAAGTTCCCCAAAGGACATAGAAGTCGTGATAGGGGAATTCTGCAGGAAAGACACAAACCAGCAATGCAACAACAATGGATTTCCAGTTGAGGGTACCTGTGGAACAAGGGGACCAAGTCCAAAAGTCACAAGCAAGTCGGAGATGGGCAGATGCCCAGGAAATGCCAGCTGTGGGTGCAAAGAAGCTGCTACTGGACAGTAGAAGCTGAAGTTTCTGCAGGAACGACAAGGGCTAGAGACTTCCCCTTTGGAGGATGGATCCCCCACGCCGTGGAGAGTCGTGCGGAAGTGTTTTCCTGAAGAAAGACCACCAACAAACCTTGCTAGCTGCAAATCATGCAGTTAAGGTTTTTGGATGCTGCTGTGGCCCAGGAGGGACTAGGATGTCGCCAATTGCGTCTGGGGACAGAGGGGGCATCGAGCAAGACAAGTAGCCCTCTCAGAAGCAGGCAGCACCCGCAGAAGTGCCAGAACAGGCACTACGAAGATGCGTGAAATGATGCTCACCCGAAGTCGCACAAAGGAGTCCCACGTCGCCGGAGGACAACTTAGGAGGTCGTGCAATGCAGGTTAGAGTGCCGTGGACCCAGGCTGGACTGTGCACAAAGGATTTCTGCCGGAAGTGCACGGAGGCCGGAGTAGCTGCAAAAGTCGCAGTTCCCAGCAATGCAGTCTGGCGTGGGGAGGCAAGGACTTACCTCCACCAAACTTGGACTGAAGAGTCACTGGACTGTGGGAGTCACTTGGACAGAGTTGCTGGATTCAAGGGACCTCGCTCGTCGTGCTGAGAGGAGACCCAGGGTACCGGTGATGCAGTTCTTTGGTGCCTGCGGTTGCAGGGGGACGATTCCGTCGACCCACGGGAGATTTCTTCAGAGCTTCTAGTGCAGAGAGGAGGCAGACTACCCCCACAGCATGCACCACCAGGAAAGCAGTCGAGAAGGCGGCTGGATCAGCGTTACAGAGTTGCAGTAGTCGTCTTTGCTACTTTGTTGCAGTTTTGCAGGCTTCCAGCGCGGTCAGCAGTCGATTCCTTGGCAGAAGGTGAAGAGAGAGATGCAGAGGAACTCGGATGAGCTCTTGCATTCGTTATCTAAGGAATCCCAAGAGACAGAGACCCTAAATAGCCAGAAAAGAGGGTTTGGCTACCTAGGAGAGAGGATAGTCTAGCAACACCTGAAGGAGCCTATCAGAAGGAGTCTCTGACGTCACCTGATGGCACTGGCCACTCAGAGCAGTCCAGTGTGCCAGCAGCACCTCTGTTTCCAAGATGGCAGAGGTCTGGAGCACACTGGAGGAGCTCTGGGCACCTCCCAGGGGAGGTACAGGTCAGGGGAGTGGTCACTCCCCTTCCCTTTGTCCAGTTTCGTGCCAGAGCAGGGCTAAGGGGTCCCTGAACCGGTGTAGACTGGCTTATGCAGAAATGGGCACCATGTGTGCCCATGAAAGCAGTTCCAGAGGCTGGGGAGGCTACTCCTCCCCTGCCTTCACACCATTTTCCAAAGGGAGAGGGTGTAACACCCTCTCTCAGAGGAAGTCCTTTGTTCTGACATCCTGGGCCAGGCCTGGCTGGACCCCAGGAGGGCAGAAGCCTGTCTGAGGGGTTGGCAGCAGCAGCAGCTGCAGTGAAACCCCGGGAAAGGCAGTTTGGCAGTACCAGGGTCTGTGCTACAGACCACTGGGATCATGGGATTGTGCCAACTATGCCAGGATGGCATAGAGGGGCAATTCCATGATCATAGACATGTTACATGGCCATATTCGGAATTACCATTGTGAAGCTACATATAGGTAGTGACCTATATGTAGTGCACGCGTGTAATGGTGTCCCCGCACTCACAAAGTCCGGGGAATTGGCCCTGAACAATGTGGGGGCACCTTGGCTAGTGCCAGGGTGCCCACACACTAAGTAACTTAGCACCCAAACTTTACCAGGTAAAGGTTAGACATATAGGTGACTTATAAGTTACTTAAGTGCAGTGTAAAATGGCTGTGAAATAACGTGGACGTTATTTCACTCAGGCTGCAGTGGCAGGCCTGTGTAAGAATTGTCAGAGCTCCCTATGGGTGGCAAAAGAAATGCTGCAGCCCATAGGGATCTCCTGGAACCCCAATACCCTGGGTACCTCAGTACCATATACTAGGGAATTATAAGGGTGTTCCAGTAAGCCAATGTAAATTGGTAAAATTGGTCACTAGCCTGTTAGTGACAATTTGAAAGAAATGAGAGAGCATAACCACTGAGGTTCTGATTAGCAGAGCCTCAGTGAGACAGTTAGGCACCACAAGGAGCTCTGCAATAGGTGTTTTAAATTGGAAGTTCTTGCTAAACACAGCACCCCCCTTAAGGTCAGTGTCACCTTTACCCCGCTCTTGGTCAGCTCCTAGTGCGGCCACACCGGTCCAACCACCCTAAAGCCGGACCTAATATGTTATAAGAAATATGGGCCAGATGTAGCAAAGGTTTTTACCCATTCTGTGTCTATGGGAAAAAGTGTTCATACATATGGCCCATAATTCTCCCCACCACAGCTTGGTGACTGTGTCAGGGAATGTCCTTGGCTTTCACTGAAACTACTATGACTTGAAATATCCTTATTACATATGACAGAGGGTATTTTATACAATATGTTTACACTACTCTCTCCTATTTCCAAGCACAAAAGAAGCTGAAAGAAATATAATGCCTTAGGAGGAAGATTCATAGAAAGATCCTGCACTGGTTAGAATTCAACAAAGAGGAACATGAAGTCTGCCATTCAGAACCCCGAGTGATCCACCTGGGTTATCACAGGATGGCATTAATATCCGCACAAACAAAACGTTACCTGGCCGCCTTTTTTTTAGACCAGGAGGATACTTTTTTGATGACCGAGGTACCAGTGGAGGAAGGCCCAGAGGAAAACATGCTAGATCAACTGTCTGCATGTGACACATATACACTCAGCTCACACTGTACCATCCCCTCACTATTTTACTTCTATCCTTACCAACCCATTAATTAAACCCTTGGTAGACCAATGGCAAAATGGTGCCATAACAAGGCTACTAAAAAGTTGTACAGTTTGAGTTTAATACCGAGGACGTAGGAAAGGGATGGAAGTCCTGTTCTGCTGTGTGCTTCTAAAGTTTTTTCTCTCACTACAGTCAACTCTTTTTCGTTTTTGTGTTCACCTCCTCACACATTCTCATACCCTACCTAGCCCTACTCCTCCTCTTCACTGCCATCTTTAGTTGACTTTGGGAAATTTCCAAGCACGCTTCCTTTACACTTTCCTTACACAACATGTTCCTTTTTCTACAATTCTCACCATGTTTTACCTAATTACTTAGCATGCTGTTTTTTAACTTCTCATTCTTAGGCCCATATTTATACTTTTTGACGCTAAACTGCGCTAACGCAGTTTAGCGTCAAAAAGTTTTGCGCCGGCTAACGCCATTCTGAAGCGCCATGCGGGCGCCGTATTTATTGAATGGCGTTAGCCGGCGCAAGCAGACCGGCGCTGCCTGGTGTGCGCGAGAAAAACCACGTACACCAGGCAGCGCCGGCGTAGGGGGAAAATGGCGCATGGGCGTCTTAAAATGGGGCAAGTCAGGTTACGTCGAAAAAATCGTCGTAACCCGACTTGCGCCATTTATTTTCGACGCCCATCCCCCATCAACATGACTCCTATCATTGTAAAGATAGGAGTCATGCCCCCTTGCCCAATGGCCATGCCCAGGGGACTTCTGTCCCCTGGGCATGGTCATTGGGCATAGTGGCATGTAGGGGGGCACAAATCAGGCCCCCCTATGCCAAAAAAAATCATTAAAAAAAAATAAAAAAATACTTACCTGAATGTCCCTGGGGTGGGTCCCTCCAGCCTTGGGTGTCCTCCTGGGGTGGGCAAGGGTGGCAGGGGGGGTCCCTGGGGGCAGGGGAGGGCACTGTGGGCTCATTTTGAGCCCACTTGTCCCTTAACGCCATGCCTGACCCAGGCGTTAAAAAGCGGCGCAAATGCGCCGTTTTTAGCCACGCCCACTCCCGGGCGTCTCTTTTGCCCGGGAGTATAAATACCACGTAAAGGCCTGGGAGTCATTTTTTAGACGGGAACGCCTCCCTTGCATATCATTAACGCAAGGAAGGGGTTCACGCTAAAAAATGACGCACATTCCGGGAACTTTGGCGCTATTCGCCTCTAATGCCATAGTATAAATATGGCGTTAGTTGGCGTTAGTTTAGCGTCGAATTTGCGTCGAAAAAAACGACGCAAATTCGGCGCAAACGGAGTATAAATACGGCCCTTAGTGTTTGCACATTTTTACACAAATACCATACTAGCTAAATGATAAATTTAAAAAAGTAAATAAAATATTTTCTCTCTTTTCTTTTCAGTTCATGTTGGTTTTCCTGCCTCCCCTCGTAATGTTTGTGAGTATGAACATTTCCTGTGTTTGGTTCGTTAGGTCAATGTTTTCATAGCAAATATCTTGTCACATGAGGTTCCTTTATATTACTTATTATCCCCTATAACCCCTCTTCTTGAATCTTTAAAGTCTTTCCTTCATGAGACTTCCTTTGAGACCGTGCACTATAAAATTCCTCTACTTTGTCGGTGAATTCACAACGTAGGAGGACAGAAACGATGGGGTCTGCTTACTCTGAAAGTTGTGTTCCTTCCAACATAACTGTTGGTGCTATCCATCAAACTAATCTAGCTACTTAGACACTAGGCTCTCCTCCGGTCTGAAAGCCTGCAGCAGCTTTTCAGTCTTCCTCTCTGGGTAAATCTTCTGTAAGTGCTAGATTTGTTATTTAAATTGTCATTACTTAACATTGACAATGTTTCTTCATTTTGGAACTATCCTGGTCCTATTTTCTCTAAACTCGCAGGTAAGTGATTCTGTTGCTAAAATTGATGTTATCTGTGGTGGTGTCAAGGAAAAGTGTGATATAAGATCCATAGCCAAACGAAATCTTGATATTGTATACAGTTAAAGGCAACTCTCACTGCTTTTTCATCAAAGCGCTCACCTCCCTCGAGGCCTCCATTCTCATTTGCCAAACTTGAATGCACAGCTAAAGTAACTAAAAAAAGTTTGACTGACTGCAAGCTGAGAGACATACTGATGTTCTCTGATGTAAATAAAGATATGTTATTTGAATCTGAGCAGCTCACAGCATTATAGCCATGTTTAGGCTATTTTCAGATTTATCTCATACACCATAAGGAGTCAGATTCGTCTCAACTGAGAATGTTCATCTTAAAGACTTAGCGTGTGCAAAAGTTCCCCCTTTTGTTTTGACCAGTGATTGAAAGTCTGAATGCCTCCTGTGCCAAGATGAGATGATGAATTAGGAAGATGGAAATGCTCACTATGCATGTTTTCCTTTTGCTTTGTAGGAAGCATCTAGTACGTGTGTACCATATTTCAATAAGGGGATTACTGCCTGGGTGGGTATTGTTGTTAATAAGTGTGAGGTATGAATTCCACTTTTTTCCATTGCAAGTTTGTGATGGCACATTTCAGTACATTAGTGCCCCTGGAAGTGGGGTTGTGTGTATGACGATAAACCATTACGTGGTCTCTTCCTCCCTCCCTGTCTTATTCCTGCTGCACGGCCTGGGAAAAACACATAAACAGTCTACATCCAATAAAACAGTTAAGCATCTCAAATGGCAATAGAAAACCTAAGAATAGTAGATTTACGACTTATATTTTCTGAATTGGTTCCAATAACAATATTAACATTAAGACAGTAATAGTAACACCAAAAACAACAACAACAACAATAATAACAATAATAATCATCATCATCGTTCTTGAACCAGTGCGCCCTCAGGACCCAGGGGTCGATGATGACATCCAACACCATGGACCGCACAGGGAGGGCGGGCGCCCAACTGCAGGCATCTAGACATTGCCTGAAGTTTGGAAGATTGGGGGGGAGTTTTATGGGATGGGGGTTGGCTTGTGCTAGTTGTTATCTTCATTGCTTTGACTTAATATTTGTCGGTGTACTCCGAATTCTGCATGTATATAAAACCTAATAAAGTATTTTCCAAAACAATTATAATAATAATAATAAACCAAAATTATTGCATTTACATAGCACTGAAAAATGTTTGGAACTCTGAACTGCTGCATAACCAAGTACTATTGTTAGCCCAACCCAAAATTACCCACTTTTATCAATTTCAGAAGGCTGAATGACAGGCAGCTGAGAAGCTGTTCACCATAGAAATACAAATGATGAAGAATGGCTAGGTTGATCCTATAGGAAGCTTGATGTACTCCTAGAAAAAATGGAGTTAGTCAGAAGCCACACACCCTCACAGAAAGATGTGTGTGAATTGAACCCAAGATAGGACTTCATATTGGCACAAAGGTCGGTAGTACTACAAGTGCAAGCAGTAAGAAAAGTTGAAAACTGTAAATTTATCATGTACACAGAGATCAAATATGTAGGGAAAATCGGATTAATCAGTACCAACAATCACAATGGAAACATCCCATCATTCTTTAATGATGTTGTAACTAGGAGTGGGCGTAACTCGTGTAATTTCGGGTAGCGCAACAACGCAACCTTACCGAAACATTATGTGAAATTATGTGTAATTACGTCAGATGCCAGTCGCACTGAAAAATTTACCTGATTGGTCCATTAATGTAAAACTGTAGTTTGAAATGTAAGTTCGAGTTTATTTCTGGTTGCTCATGTTCAAAACACTGTTGCTTAAGTTTAGATTTGAAATTTAGCTCTTAAATACTACCGGTACGGATGATTTAGGTAAATAATCAATCACTCAATCAGGATTTATAAAGCAAGGTTAATCATCAGCGAGGGTATCCAGGTGCTGAGAATTTAACTTCTAAGGTGTTCAGTTGCACAGCCAGGACTTGAATCCTTTCCTGAATTCCAGAAGAGAGGATGAGGTCCAAAGGTAAAGGGGTAGGTCATTTCAGGATTGTACAGTGAGTTGGGAAAAGGAGCACCCCCACTGTTGCTTTGACGGATGCAGGGAGTGTGCGCGAGGGAGGTGGAGCACAGGCATTGCGAGTGTTGGTAGAAGTTCAGGCGGTGGCTGATGAATGCTGGTCCTAGGTTTTGAAGGGCCTTGTAAGTGTGGATCAGCATCTTGGATTGACCTCTCTTCTGAATTTCGAGTCAGTGGAGCTTCTTGATGTCGAGGGTGGTGTGGGTCTGTTTGTGGAGGTCGCAGATGAGTCTAGCCGCTGAATTCTGTATGGTCTGTAGTCTCTTCAGGAGGTGCATGGTGATTCCTGTGTAGAGTGCGTTGCCATAGTCCTGCCAGCTGGTGACTAGGGCTTCAGTGACAGTTTGTCTGGTCTTGACGAGTAGCCATTTGAAGATCCTACGGAGCATGCGAAGGGTGAGGAAGCAGGCAGAAGAGATTGCGTTGATCTGGTTTTTCAGGATGATCCTAAGGTTGCATGTGTGGTCTTTCTGAGTAGGTGCTGCTCCTAGATCAGAAGGCCACCAGGTGTTTTTTCATGGTGAGGTGTTGCTCCCGAAAATCAGCACTTCCATTTTGTCTGTGTTGAGTTTTAGGCAGTTGTTTTTCATCCCGTCAGTGATGCCCTTCATGCACCTGCAGAAGTTGACCTTCGTGGTGTAGGGGTCTCCTGATAGAGAAAGGATGAGCTGGGTATCATCTGCATAGGTTTTGATGTTCATTCCGTGGGTTCTGACGATGTTGGCCAAAGGGATCATGTGGATATTTAACAGCTTTGGGGTGAGAGACAAGCCTTGAGGGATGTCCCAAATGATGTTCATGGGTTCTGAGGTGAAAGGTGGTAGGCTGACTTTCTGGGTTCCTCCGGTGACGAAGGATGTGATCCATTTGATGGCACCTCTTGGATTCCGATGTGATGAAGCCTCTTGATAAGGGTGTGGTGGGATACAGTGTCAAAAGCTGCTGAGGGGTCGAGGGGAATCAAGGCTGCGGTTTCTCTGTGGTCCCTGAGAGTTCTGATGTTGTCAGTGGCAGTGATCAGGGTTGTTTTGGTGCTCTGGTTGGTGTGGAATCCAGATTGGGAAGGGTCCAGAAAATTGTCGATCTCCAGGTGTTCTTTGAGTTGATGGTTGATGTCTATTTCTATGACTTTGATGGGAAAGGGAAGCAGAGAGATGGGATGGTAGTTCATGAGTTTGCTGGGGTCAGCAGAAGGTTTTATGTGAAGGGGTTTGACTTCTGCATGTTTCCATACTTCGGGGAAGGACGTTGTGGTTATGGATGAGTTGAAAATGGCGGTTAGCTTGCCGCTGATCCTCATGCTCCTGAGGTTAAAAATGAAGTGGGGACAGGGGTCCATGGGTGCTCCTGAGTGGACGGAGTTCAAGATGATGTGGTGTTTTGTGTGGTGAGCTGGTCCCAGGCAGTAAGCAGGTGGTCGGAGATCACATTAGCATTCGTGGGAGCGAGGAGGGTAAGGTGTCAGCGGCAGAGGGTTGAGGTTTGAAGTTTTGTTTAGAAAGTGGAGATCTTCTTGTGGAAGGAGTCCTCCTGGGTGTTGCAGAGTTCCTGAGAAGGGTAGGTAATGTTTTTGGTGGCAGAGGGGTTGGAGAACTCTCTTACGATGTTGAAGAGTTCTTTGCTGTCGTTAGAGCTAGCTTTATGCGGTCGGCTACGGTGCTCCTTTTCGTCTCTTTCAAAAGTTGGAGTTATTGGTTGAGGGATGACTTACAAGTAGCTCAGTCTGTGGGCTCCTTGCTGGTGCGCAATTTCCTTTCTAGTCACTTGAAGTTACGTTTCGTGGTTCTCAGTTCTGGGGTTTACTAACTAGCCTGTCTGGTGGGTGTCTTGAAGTTGGTAGACTTGTTGGCGCAATCGGTGATCCAGGCAGAGATGTTCTTGACAGCCTGTTCTAGGTTGGTTGCGTTGTCAGGGCGAGAGGTATTGAGGGCATTGGCCCACTGGCTGTCTGATATTTTGTTCCAGCTGCGGCGTGACTTGCTGGGTGGCTTGGAGGCGGCGCTGGGGGATCCCGTGATGGTGAAGTGGACGATGGCTTGGTCTGTTCAGGTGAGCTAGGTGACATGGCTGTACTTGACTCTGTCGCTGGCCGTGAAGATGGGGTTGAGCGTTTGTTCTGCATAGTGTGTGGAGTCGGTGACTATTTGGGTGAGGCCGATGTTGTTCATGCTTTTGAGTAATTTGGTGTTATTGAGTTTATCGTTGGAAAAATGTAGGTCTCCAAGGAACATACAGTGTTTGGAGTCAGTGGCGAGTGGGGCGATGAATTCTGGGATGGCGTTGAAGAAGCTGGGGCATGGTCAGGGGAGTCTGTAGGTGAGGAGATGTGTCATTTTGTAGCCGTGTGGCATTGCAGAGGGGATGTCAGGGGCAGCTGCCAGGTTGAGCCAGGTTTCAGTGAGGAAGACTATGTTGGGGGTGTGGGAGGTGATGGTGTCCCAGAGCTTGGTGGCATGTTTGCAGAATGATTGTGCATTGATCAGGAGGCAGTGGAGTTGTTCCAAAGCAGTCGTGGTTGGCGTGGATGGCGTGGATGGCGGTGTGGCGGGCGTTGTGTATGCAGGTGCTCCAGTGTTCCAGGAGAAGAGACAATGCCTGCAGGTGAATGGTCCTACCATTGGTTGTGAAGAGGTTCGGCAGCAATTGTTGTTGTGGATCTACCTGAAATGTTTGTCGACTGACATTGTTAAAGAAACTGCTGTTCATGTTCAAAACATTGCAGTACACTTGCCGATTTGTAATTTTGCACAAAAAATTACCTGAATGCTCCTATTGAGAAAAATGTCTACCTGAAATGCCGCTTGCGTTAAAAAACTACCTTAACAGTACATTACACGATGGGGAGTAAATCTATAACCTCTGTAATTTTGTGTCATTTTTATTGGCACAAATTACCAAAATTATGCCAATTACTCTGGCACAATTAAAATGTTACCCAGGCCTACTTTATAAGAAGTAGTAGTAGTTCCAAAAAGGGAAAGGAAATAAGCAGAGTTCAGTTGCATTAATTTCTAAACTCCATCAGCTCAGACAATACTTAAACTATCCCTTGGCCTCTGACAGCATCTCCTGAGTAGTCAATATGATTTTAATTGATCTGCCAGTTAGTGATTATCTCGTACACACACATTAGCATGACCCCATTATCACTCACTAGTAAAGTCATTATTTTTCTACCCTTGAAATGGAGACTATGGGGGTCATTACGAGTCTGGCGGTCACTAGACCGCCAGACTTGCGGATGCCAGTCAGACCACCGCCAACGCTGGTGGTCGGGCCGCCAGGGAACTGCCAGCTTTGCCAAGATCGGAGATCCCAACGGTCTGGAGGTGTTGGCGGTCCTTATCCATGAAGGGGATTACAACCCCCTTCTCCGCCAGCGGTTTCATGGTGGTGCCACTACCATGAAAGGCTGGCGGAGAACGGGGGCAGGGGGCCTGCACTGCCCATGTCTGAGGTTCGGCGGACGGTAAAAACCATCCATCAAACTCATAATGACCCCCTATGTATGGCATGGAGATTTTAGTCCTCTGCCTAAGCACTAAAGGAATGATTCAACAGAGCTCTCTACAGTGCTTCCTAAAGCTGAAGGGTGAAACAGGTTTAAGGTTAATTCATTTGTATTGTGAATAAGCTGTAACATTGTCTAAGTTAAATTGTGTATCATTAATATTGTTTAGAAAATGATTGCCCCATTGGAATAAATAATAGAAAATCTATACCTAATAGGAAAATATTTTTTAAAGAATGTTTACAATATAATTGTTATGTTAGATTATATTTCTGTAGACAATATTCTGACATATAACCGTGCCACCACTGACTTTGTGAATTTCTAAATTTTGGAATACCAGCTTAATGACCTTCAGTCACTTTTGATCATGACTATTGTCATTGACCTCAAGGTTAAAAGACTGAAAACATCTCTAAAAACGTAAGGAGCCTTTGGGTCCATCCAGTTTTTGGAGATGGTATTAGTACACTGATAACACACAATAGATAGTCTGTCCAGTCAGTGGTAATCTTTACCTAAATAAAGAAAAAAAATATTATTGGGTAATTGCAAATGCTTAGTGAAAACGGATCAAAAGGTTCGGCCTGCTAGGAATGTTCTCAGGTGCTTCTTTGGGTGAACTGTGTGTATGTGTCCTAGCGGTGATCAGGGTTGTGATGGAGAGCAGCCTAGAATCAATGCCTGGTTTGTGCAAGAGGTGCTGAGCATTTAAGATAACAGTCTGACCTTTTTATGACGTCTAAATAATATGTGGTGGGTGTACAGTCGGGGACCATTTGATTCTAGCTGTTCTGGGCAGATATTGATACAGCAGCACACAGTGAGAGCCACAGCTTAATGGAGGAGAGTTTCAAGGGGTTTGAATTATAATTATGGAGCTGCTATTGTAGGGACAGCAGCGGTGGGACAGTCCAATGTTTAAAAATTCAGTGTTTTTGGCCCTCATAACCTATGGTGTGGGTGATGGGATACTATCAGCAGCTCCCAAAAAGTCATGATGAAGGTGTTGCAGTCACATATCAACAAAGTAGTTGTGATCAGGAGCCAGTGGCATGGAGCATGATAAGGGACTAACTGCAGATCGTCTGCACTCCCTGGCATAACACCACATGGATAGCAATCACTGAAAGGGGAAGATGGCCACAGGCAATCTACATCTGTGATGTACGACAGTGTCTGACTCCGAAGGCAATTTACCTCTTCCCTTACATCTTGATTACAATGTCATTCTGATTAAGATCCTGAAAACACAAAGAGATGAAGGAGAGCTCTGCTCTCATTTTGACTAATCTTGAGTCAAGCTGGGCTTGCATGCGTCAACAAGTCTCCAACATTACTTGGCAATTTGAAGATCCTCACAGCAGCACTGATGGGAGCTGGGGTTGTAGTTCTAGACTTCAATAAAGCAGTTTCTCAACATGCTGGCAATCTATTAGCTTGTCTCTCCAGTCACAGCATGAGCAGGTTCTTTCTTGAGTACTGGCGTACATTTTCTACTCATTGAAGAACAAACAACACCACGTTTCCTGCCTCTGGCACTGTCCCTTCCATCTTCTGGTCCATAGACGTTCTACAAGTAAAAGGTGATCTTCTTGGTCTTCTTTTCTAGCTCACAGAGCCAGTTTACTTTTAGAAACAGTAGTCACTGGGCCCAAACCAACCAGACTTTTACATTTAAACTTGTGCTTACAATTGTGAAGGAAACCGGTTACTTTGAAGGCCATTTTTACTGTAGGTGTTGTTAAGCTCTTTGGGAATCAGTTATTAAAACTATGTAGCCATTCCGGGTTCCTTGACGATGACAGCAATCACATAATGCTCACTGCTAACAGTATGTCCAGGAGCTGCTGTTGTTCTTTCAGGGCTGCCTCTTCCCTGGCAGATTTGAACACAGGATTGATGGAGTGAGCAGGATGCCCATCTCCTTTGTGAAGTTGTGTTTCAGTGGTCAGGTCTTAGGGCTCGGACTCACCTGCTGGAACTGGTGTGTTCCAGAAAAGTTTGACACAGAGAAACATTTGAAGAGGATTTGATTCTAAACCAGATATATATGCTTGGCTACAAAGACAGAGAGGGAGCGAGAAAGAAGAGAACAGCAGAGAGAGCATGTGAGACAACATTCTTCTACCTACACCTAAACATATGAAGCACTCTACAGCCTTGGAGCTACATAGACACACAGGGAGTGTTGATTGTGGATCCCCGGTCCTTGTGTATCAAAGCGCTATTTTATTTCATATCACTGCTTTACTAACAGAGGGATTGTGAGGCTCATGTCAAGACAGACTGCACTGTTGTTAACATGGAGCGACAGTAGGTACTCTTCGCCTTTTGGGTGCACAAGTAAATATCTGCTGCCACCAGCCATTAATTGTCATGGCCAGGTCATGGGATGGTAGGCACCATGATAAAAGAGGTACAACATGTGTAGACTGTTAAAGTCCCACAAAGTCTAGAACACGGGTACTTGCAAACATTTTCCAGAGGCCAAAAAGCTTGGTCTGTGGGGTGACCAGGGGTCACCAGGTGGGGGGCTATGTAATGTGGGTGTAGGGGACATAAAGCATGTACAACTAATGGATGAATTGCACAGTATGAAGCCAGGAAACCTGATCTCAATCCCAGATTCCCCACTTGACCAAATTTTGTGTTTAATTTCACTTTCCAACCTTTTTCTTCATTATCACATATGAGACGACCTACAAATGCATGACTTCAGGAAGAATTCTGTAGAAAACCTTCTCTTGTGTTAGATTTAATAAACTATAATGTTGTTCATGTATAATAGCAGCCCAGGCCACCCAGAGGGTGCACATAACAATTGAGTTATCACTTTGTTCCCTGGTGGCATTGTTGTCAGGGCGAGGTGAGGACCCAGAATGTTTCTAAATTCCTGTTTGGAACATCACTTTAAAAAATACTTCTGAATGCACTGATATAATTTAATAATGTATTGAGATGAAGTGCTTCTGCATGTAAATGAAATACACTTTTTGAATTTTGAATAGACTTTAGCATATGTTCACACCTTAGTTGCAAGAGTGTTCCTAAAGTTAAGAGGTGCAAGACACCTTACTTACTTCCTTTCTTTCACTTCAGGTAACCTATAAAAATGGTTGCCTTTTATTTAACACATTTCTGAATGTTAATGCTTAGTCAAATAAACAGCAGTCCAGTGACCTGGATGTAGCATGTAAAGGTCAGGAGGGCCGCAGGCGGCCTGCAGGCAATACTTTGAGTATTGCTGGTCTAGAACCTGTTTTTTGAGCCGCATTCAAATTAAGTAGGGCACCTGTCAGGGAGCACTTGATACACCTTTACAAGAGAAAATAGCAGGGTGACCAGAATGGTGAAATGAAGAACAGGATGGCACTTGTTGATCGCTCCAGGGACCTACAAGCTCTTCAAAGCATTACTAAATGGGACGTTTCCAGCTCTCTACTTGATATTGTTTTATAAACTACAATAACTGTCAGGGAGTAGTGCACAAAGTATTAGTCTGTGTTGGTAAGTGAGTCAAGACCTGGACTAATTTATAGTCCAGAAATCAGAGAAAAAATCCCTGCCAAATTGTCATGTTTATTGTAATTGTAATGTCAGGTAAAATTAGTTATGCTTTTATAATAGCAGATTTGCTTACGCAGGTGCATGATGCTTTGTCTGCAGTAGGTTGTGTGGCTGCTTTATTTTCGGCCAATAATACGCTTAAAGTTTCTGTTTTTAAACACATCCACACTAACTCATTGCCATCAGTAGAGTCGGTAAGGCCCATATTTATACTTTTTGCGTATTTTTTTTTTACGCAAACACGGCGCAAACTTACAAAACAATTGTATTTTGGTAGCTTGCGCCGCTTTTGCGTCACAAAAAAAGACGCAAATGCGGCACTAAAAATGTATAAATATGGCCCCAAGTCTTTGCTGTGCTGCCGCTGATTTGTAAAAAGCACTCTACAAAACAGCGACCCCCTTTTACTAATGTTACAAAAATCAGTGCCTTTAACCTGCTCTCTTGTTCCATCGTGACGCTGGTTGAAGTACACTTGCCTCCTCAGTAAGTGTACAAGAATGAAATCGAATGCCTTGTGCATCACAATGTTTGCTTGATTAGATTTTGCACCGTGGCTTTTTGACCCCGACTCACAAATGCATTCAGAAAACTTCTTAAGATCTAAACTTTGGATCAGGCCGTTGGCTATCGCTGTTATGCGTCGGAATGACCTACTTAACTACTGGATTAAAACAAGAGGTTAACATCACCCTGATCTTAAGGTAGCAAAGTAAACATTGCGCCTGGGCCTCTTCACTTAGCAGATAAGGAAACTATCAATCGTACCCCCATGACTGCTGCTATCTTTGGAAAATAAATGTCCTGTCACCACTCCAAAACATCTGATCTCCAGGGTCCGAATGGCAAGCAATGAACTATATGTAAATGCATGCTGATTGCTTCCTAAACAAAAGGCATATGTCTCCGATGTTATCGTTATCCGCTAAACAAAAAGCTGTTTTTCTTGTTTTCTTTTTCTTTACGTGTGATAAGAAATGTAAACCTGCATGCAAATTCTTGCGTTCCGGGAGCTGCATATAGTCTTACCGCAGATCGTTTGCAAGTATTCGAACTGTAATGGGGAAATCTGCAAAAATGTAAGAACAATAAAAAAAATCAGAAATAAAAGAAACAAAAGCGAACAATAAAACAGGATTTTGAACAACCTACTTGAAAATAAAGCAAAATAAAGATGATAAATTATACAGAGCAAAAGAAAAATGTAACAATTTAAAAGGAAACCTATTGTAAAAAATCGCTTCAAGGAAATATTTTTTTTAGAAAATGACTGAAAAGGGCCATAGTTATCCGTGCTGCATGGTCTGTGCAGTGGATGGAAACTACGCACACAGATGTACATTTTGTCGACTCAAGACATTACACTGATAACGTTCCAGCCACTTCACCGTGCTCGCTCACACCCCTCTCCCGTGAGACGCTGCCTCAGAGGTGCCCATGCCTCAGACTCCATACTCTCCATACTCTCCCACCACCCCGGGTGGGAGGCGGTGGGGTTCGGGCTCTGCACACTGATTACTTCTAATCATCACAGCTCCCAGCTGGTTGTCTAATCCCTTGGGCAAAGGTAGATCTGGCCAGGCGTTTCCGTTTGAGCAGCCTCACGTATCGGATGCTATCTCCCTGACGAGCCGAGTGACTGGGTTTAAGAAAACAGCCATGGACCTTTGTTATGGGAAGGGCTCAGCAGTCTCTGAATATCACTCACTTAAGAGGAGGTAAAAATGCAAGGAATGCGTCAGACGATCAATTAAAGGTGAGAGCTTTCAGTGTCAAGGGGGCTGGGCGAGACCACCAGAGGCAGTGGAAACGGCAGCGCAGCTCTGCATTACTATGTGGTATGCCATCACACATCACAGACACATCACACACGTTCTCTTACCGCTCCGCCCCTTCGACGCACGTGTTCTCTATTTTACTACCTTTTCCTTGAAGAACAACCCAGGGCACCAGTCACCAGCGGGATGCATTGGCTCCACTTGGGGTCTTTGTTTTTTTTGGACTTTGACATTTCCGAGAAACAACTGAGGTGAACTTGGATTTTCTCTAAGGGCAACACATTGCAATTGAAAAGCACCGTATTATTCAACATGCATCTAGTATAAACAATTTGTAAATGACCAACTAGGATTTCCATCAAAGATACCGCCAGCAAACCACACGTACCTCACGAGAGTGTGAACAATTCACATGGGATGCTAGTGTGTTCCTTTTGTTATCACCTCTACATCGTTTAAGGCAGCTAATATAAAATACGTTTGCAAAGCCCATAGATCTGACCTTGTCAAGCTTGGATTATTTACGTTAATTTTTTGTGAAGAAATGTAATAAACGTAAAAAGTGTAAAAATAACATAAAGGAAAAAACGCCGCCTTCTAACTGTGGTGTGCTTGTATTTGCAAAAAAACATGGATCCTCTTAAAAATACATTTAAAAGCATGCAACTAGAGCAGAAATAACAAGCATTGGCAAAGCCAATAGGTTTGGCGTTGTCAGTGTTTTTTAACATGTTACACAGCAGCACAACTGCAGGAATGGGACGGCCGGTGAGGCTGGTAACAGGAGTGGCGGATGCATGTGAAGAAAAACATTGGCAAAGCCAATACGAGATCTATCAGGCTTTGTCAAAGTTTTTTAGGTCGAGCGCGCAAGCGCTCTGACGTCTGATCTATCTGTGGGCTGTTAACCACGGCCATCGCTTGCCCATCACTATCACTCGTTCACAGGCTTGCCTTTCAAAAATCCCTTGTTATCATTGGTAAATGCGTTACCCTTGTCCCTCCTTGGGGCACTTTTGTTACCGCCTTGGCCATCAACTCAGTTACATGAATAATTGCACTTTGCGGATACGTTTGACTGTGAACAAACTTCTTTTTCCTTTTGTGTCTCTCCTTCCTGCTCATGGCAGCCATGGCGCTTAGATCCGGCTTGCTTATGTCAACTGTTTTACTTTTCATTTTCAATTTATGTGGCAAGAAAAGTCCAGTTAGGAATTCACAAGGCTAATAGCTCTAACATGAGCAAACGCAAGACCCATCGCGTTGCAAATGCTTGTTTTACCATGTTACACAGCAGCACGAGCTGCTGTGCAACGTGGCCTGAAGTAAAAAAAAAAAAAAGCGTTATGACGCGGTTAATGCTGGACACGCCATACCTTTTTTTGTTTTCTTTAGTTCAAGCCATGTTGGTTGTATAACATGCTAAAAAAATGCTATGTAGAAATTTGGCCCTTGGGGCAGTGGGTTACCACCTGTCCCAGCCACACACTGAGTATTAAATGACACCAAGGCTGGATGTATGCATTTCAAATAAAAAACTACAGAAAGCAGTAGTCAATGCCTAATTGCGCAAGCACACACAGTACAGCCACTGCTCACGCAATGGCACGAGTGGTAGGGCTGGTGGGGGGTTGACAGCGAAGAGAGGGGAGGATTTTTTTTTCATTACAAGAGATTTTGTCAGCACAGTGCAAGAGCTGTGCAGGCGAAACCTAAATAAACAAGCAAGAATGTTAAACTGGCCCATTTAGTGCAGGTAGCTGGGCAGGAACACTTTTTACACGTAAAGGTGGACAACAGTGGATCGGGGCAAAGAAAAAACAAGCATTTACAGTGCAATAGGTCTCACATTTGTTTGAGTTAGAGCTATTGGAGTTGTAAATGCATAACTGGACTTTTCTTGCCACATAATTCCAGTGGCCCTGCACATAACTAAAGGGCTAGCAGGCCTACTGCAATATAATTTTAACAAGGCCCTTAAAACACAAACTACTTCCAGCTGTAAAACAAAAGTTCCAGACATAAGAGAGCGTTAAAAGACACTGAATGCTGTGAGGGGTTATTATTTTGGGCACATTTTGTCATTTTGACTTTTGTATCTGCAAGTTTGAATGAAATGTAACAACAGTCTTCAAAACTGCTTTCTTGGTTTAACATGCAGAGGCTATGGTTCACCTTCTAGACAACAGTGATGCAAATACCGTGATGCATTACTTACCATTATAGATATCTGGTAAAGTCCCTAAAACACCCAGGTCCCATACTACAGACACCTGGTAACTCTCTAGCCATACATAACCACGGGAATGTATGTACGTACTATACACTTCCATAGCTAACATCGGTACCATCCTCACAAAGCACAGCATTCCACAAATAATTCAATGCACCTCCCTGGTTATCTCTAGCACTGTACACCATGAGCATTATTGGCTACTACTCATACCTCATTCTCATAACATTGAATTTTTCAAAGAAAAGTGTCTTTCCCTCTAGCAAGCTCTCAATAGGCAACCGCACACTGCTTCCTTATGGACTGTGATTGGCTGGACTTGGACTACAAGGCCAGTAAGGTCTGAAACGCTCTATTGCACTGTGGTCTTCAATGCCCTAGTGTTGGAGGGCAGACTCGTTTGATGTGGATTTAGCTTACCGAAAAGGAGCTTGAACCAAGCCCGGGATCGGCATTTGTCTTGCAAGCATTGGTAGAGATATTAACCCATTTTGTTAAGCAGAAAACCATCAAAAAGTTAACCAAACAACCTGAAAATGTAACACGTTAACAGTATTTATCTATGAATGCAGCTACTTTTAATTATCATAGAGACACTAAACTGCAAAGACTATTTCAAGTCAATTATTCGTTAAGAACACAAAATGGCCTTTTCCAAAGGAGAAGAAATAAGTAGCTCAACAATATCACAATTAAAGAAAATTGATCGACCAACACCAGAATGGAACAGTAACCTAATTATAATACAATATTTAGAAGTTAACAACAGAAACCTAAAACGTAAAGGGCAAAACTTGAAAATGAAGTAAAACTGAGAAAGCAGTAAAAGAGGACCTATTTGTGTGTGGATCCATTGTCAAGTTAAGATGGCCGCTAAATTCACAAATAACTGGTTAGTAAATTTTTCACAGAAGACTTTGCAGGGATGTCTTTTTTCCATGACTTTAAGGGGAGACGTTGCTCAGAATGTGGGTTCTGTCATTTATGTTTATGGTCACCACAACACAGTTGATCCTGGTATTTTATTGTTTTTCCCAGCTCTCATGAATACTAACCTCTTAACATTGGTTTTGAAGTAAAAGGTAATTGTATGTAGCTCGAAGGGACAGATCGACCGATTGGCTGAAATCTGGCTGGACATAAATGTGGACTGGCTGATATCTGATGGGGCTGTGAGTGCCATGGAGCAGGATGCGAAGGGGAGAGAGACAAAAGATAAAAGTAGTTCACCCACGCTGAATTATATCAGCAAGTGTGCAGTTATCTATGTAACAGGGCCAGTCTGCAAGGAGGTAACAAAACTGCCACAAGGCGGGACAAACGTAAAGCAATTAACAATGACATCAAGGGATTTTTGAAAGGGAGGCCAAGGAACAAGTGAAAGTGATGAGTGTGAGGTGGGTGTGCATAAAAGCCCACAATACATACAACAGGTCAAAGCGCTTGCATGCTCGACTCAAAAAACGGACAAGCAAGGATGAGAAAATGAACAAGGGAAGGAGACAGAAGTACATTGTAGGGCACTTTCTGATGCTGAGAGCCCCAACATTTTTAGGCGTAAGGACCCCCTCTAGACAAAAATTTCTAGAACCTGGTACTCCTCATCATTGCCAACCATCGCAGCCATAAGCACCCGCAATTCCTATGGCAAACCATTTTTATGGTGAGTATAATTAAACAGTTTTTAGCAAAACCAAAGGTTAGTGGAATGACTGTGGTTTGGTGTCAGAGGCTTACCACACAGTTCAAACAAAAAGTCAATGAGATCCACTATTTAGGGATTAGATTGATGGATTCTGGTAGATGGGACACATGTATTAGTAAAATTGCCTATGTAATATGTCACAGAGAGGGGACTTTGGGCCGCAAAGCTAAAGCTACAGCAAGTCTGCCGTGGTGGAAATATATAAGGCCCAGGCTAAGGGAGCTGCCCTATATGGAGCAGAATTGTGGGGCTTTAATAACAAGCAGAAGATCTTACAAGTTAAAGAAAACAATTTTATTAGATACATAGCAAGGTTGGGTAAGGGCACCCCGTTTGTTCCTTTAAGATTGGATCTTGGGTTTAATAACATTGTAGCTCATGTAGCCCTGAGGCCCCCCATTATATTGGATTCAGCTTTGGAAGACGGAGGAACTGGAACCTTCTAGGGAGGGAATCAGAGACTTATTAGGGAGCTCGAGCTTCTTAGATAAGGTTAGTTGGCTGCAGGAAATGAAATCAGCCTGGTTCGAACTGGGCTTCCCCCAGTTTTGGGTGAACTCCGAATCAATCCCAGCCGATCCGGCTGCGCTTGTCAAACAGAGATATTGGGGAGGGTAAATAATCGGATCTCCCAGAGGAGCAGGTTGGGTCGTTTAACAACATAATTTTTGCTTGTCAAGCAGGAGCCATTGGCTGAACATTTTTATGACGTGTCCATACGTGCCTATGCTTTTACCCTATTCCTCCTGTTTAGATACAGTATCCTACCTGTAAATGCTTTCACCGCTCCATGGTCGTCGAACAGTTCTGAACATAACAAATGTAAACTGTGCCAATTAGGTGTGGAATCAATTGGCAGTTTTCTTTTTTTCTGTCCCAAATATATGGTCTCTAGGAAAAAATTGATTATCCCACTTTGTAATGCCTGTAGAATTTGTAAAAGTGACACATCTACAGTGGTAGTAAGTGCCATTTCTAAATATTTGTCGGCTACCTGGTCTTCCCGTCATAAAGACCGTAAAGCATTTGGATGGGACTGCTCAGAATAAGAGTTTTTATCTGCGACGGCCTGCAAAGGGCTAATAGCCCAGCCTCAAAGTATGCAGTTTTAATTTTTTATCTTTTTATTATCACCAATGTTTAAAGCTGTCATAGAGCCCGTTGTAGAGCCTTCAAAGCACTTGGATGGGATGGGTCAGAACAAGAGTTCTTATATGTGATGTTTTGCACAGGGCTATTGGCCCGGCCTCAATGCATGAAATTATTTTTTTTTTTATCTCTGTATTATCATCAATGTTTAATGCCTATTGCATTTGCAGATGCAACACCTCAACAGTGGCAGCAAGTGCCAAGCCAATCGCTTGTCGTTGATTGGGTCTATCTACTGTAGAGGCTTTCAAAGTACTCGGATGGGATGGGTTATAATAAGAGCCTTTGTATCTGCGAAGTTATGCACATGGTTACTACCCTAGCCTCAAGCAGGAATGGTTTTTATATGGTTTTAACTAAAGCACATTTTATAGATTGTATTAATTAAAGTATATGCCAATTATTTGAGCATTTATTTTGATCTTATTTAATATAATGAGATGTATAGTATTGTGCACCTCAGTTCTTTGGCTTGTATTACTGTAGTTTTAAAGCTGTTGGTACTACAAACTTGGGGAGTTACTAAATTATTGTGTATATTATTGTATACGATGTATTTTACATTGAGATATTTTTAATCCTTCCCCTTTCAATTGTGATTCTTGAATGACTATGAGATTTTATGTTTCGATATGTCAATAAAACATACATACATACATAGAATTACCCAAAAATGCACAGTGGTACTTTATTTTTCACAAACAAAACATAATTTGACAAAACCTATTTGATTGAAACACCTTCTAGAAATAATGTAATGGGTGTGCATTGCATGTTTTTCTCCAACGAGACGGTCAATCTATGGTTGCACTTCATTAGTACCCGTTTAACACCCAAATATGGCAATAAGCAACATAAAGGTGACCAGTCCAGCTTTGAAAAGGGCCCTCCACTGCGCTGCAACACACATGGTGAATTTTAGTAATTTCTGAACCGTCTGACTAATAAACACATGTTTTTTGTTAAAATCAGCAGTTTATGTGGCAATTGCGGTGCATCTATAATTATACAAAAATCGCTGTGGCCACACAATCACATAATTCCTTTGGCCCTTGGTATAATGGCTGTAACGCATGGGCTGCTACTTTAGTGCATGACATCTGAGAAGAACCATACTGTATTTCATGGGATGCTGACGGCTTGGCTTTTACAGCTGCATGGAACTGGAGGTTGCTGAACATCATTCATCATAATTAAACATATATTTTACATTCACTAATGATGAACTGCAAGGTCCAGGTGAGGTGCTTTCTTTAATTCCAGGGGAGGAAGTGGTCACTTGATCTTCTTTCATACTGTTTTTCTAAAAATGTTTTTATTTTTAACATCATGAAAATAGACGCTTCTATTTTAGAAAAAAATGGACTCCTAGTTATATTAGTTTGGTGCTGTTGTTGACTTCAGTTTTTAGGTGTTTCACTGTCAGGTAGCTACATATACAATGACAGACAGGTTAAATGAAAAATAATTTTAAAACGTTGTTACTCAGTGAGCAATGCACTATAGTACATTATGAAACCTCTATTAGTTAATGCTCTACAGAGGTCTGTGTGTAACCAGAGAGAAACAGAATTAAATCTTGGTTGGTGCATGGAGAATAGTGACTTACCTTTTTTTTGGTGCTTCAAAGTCACACACAGCCTGTGACAGAAAGCACTGTGAATATAACTCATTATTTTAAACTTACATTACATACAGTGTAAGATACACTGCTACAAAATGTGCAAAATGTTTTACAATAAAATGGTGCTTTCAAAGGATAGATTTTAGTAATACCCAGACCGTACATAATATATTTTTTCTACCTAACTGTTCCTGCAACACCACCTCCCTAGGGGTAGTAAGCGCTATGTAAATAAAATTAAAAGCACACACTTCACAGCTCAGTTTTTAACTATCTGCACTGCCACTCAAAAATAATAAATATTTGTAATTTCAAAGCTACCAGTGATTCAATCAATTAAACCAAGTACATGCTCACAAGCATCCTTTTCATTTGCAGATTCCTCTTTACATGTGCAGATTAACTCATAGCGCACCTTTGCATTTCTTTCAGGCAAGCAGGCACCCTGGCTCGACTTTGCTTTCACAGCAGAGGACACTCCCTGAATGACACTCTACCTGAAGACCTGAAGCATTTTAACTATCAGAATTAATTGTTCAGGACTGTTGTCTTTTCCGAAGAGCAAACAGTTTAGATTTCAGACAGAAGTGAGCCTGGGGAATGTGCGCCCCCATCTGATGACTCCATGGCCCTCATGGAGGTCACACTCCACAGACTGAAGATGTCTTATGTAGGGTGAGAAGGGGTGGGACAAACAACGATGATGAAAGGGGAGACATATCTCTCGGTATCTAGAAAATGAATGCAACCTATGGGGTGCTGGTCATAATTGGAAAAAAAGTACCTGCAAAACTACGAGTAGCTAGCGGAAGGACACTGGTCAGTAGCCACTGGCAGTGACCAGAAGTTGTACTTTGTTCAGACTCCACATGACAGCATGGATGGCAAAGCAGAGCAGGAAGGAGCAGGAAGTCAAAGCAGATGTTGTGCTGTCCAAACAAAAGCCAGAATATCAGAGCAACTTTGGAATAAGCCTCTGGTAAGTTAAGGTAAGCTAGGGGCTGGGTCTAAGCCCCCTTTAAGATTTTTTTTCCTAACAAAAGACTACGCAAGCACAGCGCTCAAGTGCATGCCGTGCAGGAAAAAACAAAAAACCATGATAGGCCTACCAGCTCTGTCATGGAAGTGAGCTGATGTCCACATGTACAAACGCATGCTATCACTCACTGTAAGGAGAGCCAGTGGCTAAATTGGGGTAATCCATTGCCCTATGAAGTATACTGTGGAGGGCAGCAGCAAAATGTGAGTGACTCTTTAGTAGGCCAATTGATGAAGAGGACTGGCCGAAAGCCCCTGTATCAATAGATGAATATATATTTTTTAATTAAAATTTTATATAGCGCTAATGTGGCCCAAGGGCATCAGAGTGCTGTACAAGAGTAGAATTGTTATCAATCATTGCGAAAATATATTCAAGATAGACCACAGGAAAAGTGAAAAACAGACAGGAGGATCCCCAGGTGTCATTCAAGACTGTTGCAGATCACAAATTTACCCCAAGTGTCTTTCAAAGAGAAGAGAATTAAGGTCATGTTTAAAGATAGCATGGCTTGGGGTCATACGGAGGGTCAGAGGAAGGAAGTTCCAGATTCTTGTAGTGCTTCCTGAGGGGGGTTGGCTGATTTAGCATTCTTGTTTGAAGGTGGGAGGCTCCAAGAGTAGGGATCGTAAGTTTCTTGAATCCCATTTTGCACCCCAGATTTTCAGTTAGGGTTAAGGGTGAAGAGGAATTCAGGGCCTTGTATGTGGTACAGGCATTTTAAAATTGAGTTATTGTCTCATTAGGAGGCCATTGAAAGTGGGCCATAGAATCTAGAACTACTCAAAGCGGAGCTAGGTGTGCTGTAGGGTTTCTTGAGAGGAGGTTTTTTTGTAGTCTAGCCTGGAGACAACCAATTGAAAAGACTCTTCCAACTCGGGAGAGCCGGCAGATACGACGGGGAGATGGGCCATCACAGGTTCATGTCACTCGCCCCGGGCCTAAGAGGTCAGCTGGGGGCGGTGTCCTTGGAGTCAGCGGGCGTGGGTGGCCACGCCCCTTAAAAGAAGCTGCGAGGTGGCGAGTGGGTCTCTTTGTCTTCTGCTTGCTGTCGAGACCACATCGCTCCTCATCTGCCCCACATAAGGATGCCGACCACTGCACCTCATATTACAGCACAAGGAGGCCACAGAACTGCTAATGGCCTCTTCCCACTGCCCTCTGAGAGGCACAGTGGCTGACCACTAGTTCCTCACTTGACCCAGGACTTTCTGTTTGTTTAACTCTTTTTGACAGCTCAGGAGGGCTCCAGGGGCTGTGGCAGGTATGGGGGCAAGAAAGAAGTGGGGGGGGGGTGCTATCAAGCCCTGTTTTGTGCTTGGGGGATGAGAAATTTTACCATAATTTCAATTTCTGGGTTATTTTGCTTGTGTGTACTCTGGTGGCTAAGATTGGGGCAGTTTTTTCCATCCGGATTCATAGGATTTGCTAATGGAGTAAAATAGTCTTGCCTGTGGTACTGTTAAAGTTTAACATACTGTCTGTTACTCTAGCCCAGCAAGCAATTTTCGTGGTTGTTTTTTGGCATTTTGCCATCAGGCTGGTCCACTGTACCTCTGCTAACACCAGGGTCGCTGCTGGGCAAGGATTTTGTACATGCATTTTATATGCATTTTTATATGCATTGCTTGGTAAATAGCTAGATATTATTGTGAAGGTGCTAGGTGGAGCTAAGAAGCGTGCCAAGCATGCACGTACTGGAGTAGATATGGAGGCATTTATGAGCAGGATGGATGAGGTTCTGCCTCTTTTGTGCCCAAAAAAGGGGCAGTCTGGCAGAGAGGCCTAGGAGGCCAGGAGTTCCTCCAAGGGCAGCAGTCCCGCCACTGAAGAAGCATAGCAGGGGACAGGTGACAAATAATAAAGGGGGTCAGAGTGCACATGTTTTTCCTGAGGTTGTGTTAGTGGGCAGTGTAGGTGGTGTTGAAGGTCATGGATGTCTGCTTTTAGAAATGGGGTCTCTAGTTGGCAGAGGTATACACCCTTGTCTAAGTGGGGACCACAATCCTAGTCAGGGTAAGTCACATACAATCCAAATTATCCTGTTCCCACCCTTTGGTAGCTTGGCACTGAGCAGCCAGGCTTAACTTAGAAGGCAATGTGTAAAGTATTTGTGCAATAAATCATAAAGTAACACAGTCAAAACACCACAAAAATACACCACACAGGTTTAGAAAAATATATACTTATCTGGTTACATTAAGGTAAAAATGATAAAGATTCTATCAGCACAATTTGAGATATCACTTTTGCAAGATTGAGGCCCTCATTACAACATTGGCGGTAAAAGCCGTTTACCGCCATGCAGAAGACCGCCAACACACCGCCGCGGCCGCGGAATTCCGCCACAGTCATAATGACCCAAAGCCCGGAATCCGCCAAAATCTAGACACCCACAGAAGTCCGCCACACCAAAGGTCACCCTACCTGCATGCCATCACATACCCCCACCCTCGCCCTCACCCCCATAACTCAACTCCTCACACATGTCCCAATATCACAAACCACACATCCCAAACCCAAGCCCTGCATGCAACACCAAAGCATGGACACCCATCACCAAAGCATGGCCACTGCACATACCCATACACCCCCTAAACCATTATCACACAAGGTCCTACACAGGAATGCAAGCACCAGGGTACACAGTCACCCACCCATTGCACACCACGGCACACACAGATGCAATAATCATGCTTTTACACCCCTGCAGGACCCCTAACCAATGTCACCGGACAGGAGGGTCCAGACATGTCCACTCCACCCACAGAAGAGGCCCACAGTGATGACAGCAGCTCTGTCCAACTGGATCTAGATGACCAGCCCGGCCCATCTGGGACCTCGGGACAGTCTGTTCCCCTCACACTGGTAGAAGCCACTACAGACCTTCCGACCTCTGGAAACACCAGCACAGCACCCACCCAACGGGCCCATACCTCTGTCCCCAGGACACGTCAAGCAGCAGTGTGTCTACCACTACAGGGAACCCAGGCTAACCCTCCACCCCAACAACACCAGGGACCTGGGGGCAGTGGCAGTGGGCACACGGTACAGGGGACAGAGGCACAGGAACACAGGGGAACTGGGAGGGCTGCTGTGCGACAGGGGGAGGACAGGCCCAGGGAAACCACTGTCCACGAGGCCCTCTCCAACATCATGGGAGCCTACCACCATTCCCAGGAGACAATGGCAACAGTACTGGCCAAGTTTCAGGAGACCCAGCGGCTGCAGGAGGAACAGTATTTGGGGTTCAGGGAGGAACTCAAATCCATCAATTCCACCCTGGGCACCATTGTAGGGGTGCTGAAGGAACTCGTCCACACCAGGCGGGACACTGTGGCACTACAAGGGGCCCCTGACACTAGCCTGGATGATGAACTGCCCACCACCTCCGCCGGCGCTAGTGGACAGGAGGCACTGCCACAGGACCACTACACCAGCACCCCACCCCCTGCATAGGGAGAACCACCCCGCAAACGGTCCCTGAGATCCAGGACAAAGACAGAGAACGATGCCAAGACCCCCACCAAGAAATGAGACCACCCTGATTGTCATCCTTTTGTCCCACCTTGTCACCCTGTCCATTCTTAAACTGCCCCAGCTCCACTTCCTATGCCCCTTAGGACAATGCACCTGTGAGACTAAGAGACTGCACTCTGCCATGGACATTCCTCCACCATCACCCCTCACCATTTTACAACCCCCTCCAATATTGAGCACTTAAATAAACACCCTTAAAGCACAAAACAATCAGGAGTCTGTCTGTGATTTCGAAATAGTGTATTAGCAATTACAGTGGCAAAATGCTCATTCAAATGTAATGTCAACATACCTATGTCACACAGCTATAGTCCATGAGGAAACAAAGCAGATGTCACACAGTGGGACCCACATCTGTGAAATCGTAAGGGAAAGTGACAACTCAGTGACCATACACTGGGTGAAAATGACAGACAGTAGAGAGTTAGTACATTTAAATCAGATGTAGCAGGCAGTGTTGTCTTCTTACCTGTGTCTCACTGGAAGTATTGCAGGATCACCGTGTTCCTGTTGTCGATGTCCTCTTCTTCTGCTTCCTCGTCTTCACTGTCCACAGGGCCCACAGCTGCCACAAGACCTCCATCCGGACCATCCTCCTGCAGAAAAGGCACCTGTTGTCGCAAAGCCAAGTTGTGAAGCATACAGCAGGCCACGATGATCTGGCATACCTTCTTTGGTGAGTAGAATAGGGAACCACCTGTCATATGGAGGCACCGGAACCTGGCCTTCAGGAGGCCGAAGGTCCGCTCTATAATCCTCCTAGTCCGCCCATGGGCCTCATTGTAGCGTTCCTCTGCCCTTGTCCTGGGATTCCTCACTGGGGTCAGTAGCCATGACAGGTTGGGGTAACCAGAGTCACCTGCAAATGGCGAGGGACAACTGTTAGACACACACAAACTCATAGGGAAATCCACAGACCCAGACAACTATTCCCACTGTATTGGGTCCAGGTGCTCAGCTAATAGCCACACCTGGTGCCTCTGGAGTTGCCCCGTCACATAAGGGATGCTGCTATTCCACAGGATGTAAGCGTCATGCACTGAGCCAGGGAATTTGGCATTAACATGGGAGATGTACTGGTCTGCCAAACACACCATCTGCACATTCATGAAATGGTAACTCTTCCGGATCCTGTACACCTGTTCACTCCTGCGGGGGGGGGGGTACCAAGGCCACATGTGTCCCATCAATGGCACCTATGATGTTGAGGATATGTCCCAGGGCATAGAAATCACCTTTTACTGTAGGCAAAGACTCCACCTGAGGGAAAAGGTTGTGGCTCGCATGTGTTTCAGCAGGGCAGACAACACTCTGGACAACACATTGGAAAACATAGGCTGGATCATCCCTGATGCTATGGCCACTGTAGTTTGAAAAGACCCACTTGCTAGGAAATGGAGTACTGACAGCACCTGCACTTGAGGGGGGATTCCTGTGGGATGGCGGATAGCTGACATCAGGTCTGGGTCCAACTGGGCACACAGTTCATGGATTGTGGCACGATCAAGCCTGTAGGTGATGATCGCATGTTACTCCTCCATTGTCGACAGCTCCACCAGCGGTCTGTACACCGGAGGATGCCGCCACCTCCTCACATGCCCCAGCGGATGGTGCCTATGGAGGAGAACAGCGAGCAGAGAGTCAACCAACTCTGAGGTACGTAAACACAGCTTACTCTGAAAATATTAGCAATTCAAAATTAGCCTGTATGAGTGTTTAGGCAAGGCCTACATATGTGTGACGCAGTCAAAAATTATGCCATGTGGGCCCATGAAATGGCGGCTGCCTGACCTGTAAAGTGGGACAAGGGGATATAAGGTAACTGCGCTGGCGTTGTACACCGTCGCGGTAGGCGGTCGAAGACCGCGGCGCAATCCTGCATTGGTTAACATTGGACCCTATGGGTCCCAGGAGCCAATGACGATGTACGCCGGCGGTGACGGTACACACCGCCGCGGACCTGACCGCCTTTTTCTCTCTGTTTAATCACTTGATACCTGATCTTCGACAGGAGAGGACCTACACTGCAAGTGCTGCTGTGACCTCAGTCTGGAAGAGACAATGGCTCCTGTGTCTGGGGAAAGGGCCCCTGCCTTCAGCACGGAGGAGTTGGAGAAACTCGTGGATGGGGTCCTCCCCCAGTACATGCTACTCTACGGTCCTCCAGACAAACAGGTAAGTACACTGTGAGCATGCTGTATGGGCAATGCCTGTGTGGAGTGGGGTGGATGAAAGATAGGGGGGGGTGAGAATGAGGCGTGCATGAAAAGACGGTGAGTGCATGTGCGTCATGGCAAGGGTAGGGATGCGGGCCAATGACTGTGACAGGTGCGGGTGGTAATATCTTCTCCTTTTCCCCTGTACTATTCCTGTAGGTCAGCGCCCACCAGAAGAAGGACATTTGGCATGCCATCGCCAAGGAAGTCCGGACCCTGGGGGTCTACCACAGACGGAGCACCCACTGCTGGAAAAGATGGGAGGACATTTGCCGCTGGAGCAAGAAGACGGCGGAGGCCCAGCTGGGGATGGCCTCCCAATGTGGGAGGGGTGCCCATCGCACCATGACCCCCGTAATGTTCAGGATCCTGGCGGTGGCGTACCCGGAGCTGGATGGGCGCTTGAGGGCATCACAGCAGCAACAAGGGGGTGAGTACACTCTCATTCTGCTGATTCAGCGCTCATTGTAGGAGTCTGGGTGGGAGAGGTGGGCTGTGGGTTCCCCTAGGCCAGGGTGAGTTTAGTAGGCAAGGACCCTACTTAAGGCAGGTCCTGTGGCACCCCACCCCACCTGTGTACAGTGCCAACTACACCTAGTCAGGCTCCTGTGACATCAATGTGTGCAGAAATCAGCCATAGCCTTGTAACCCATGTCCCTGGGATTGAATAGTGGACTCCAAGTGTGCCGTGTAGTGCAGGGGGCTTCTGTGTCTGTCGTGTCCGCCAATGGTAGCGGTATTGCATGCTCTCAACATGTCTTTCTTCTGTCTCCTCCCCCCCCTTTTTGTTTGTCTCCCTGTTCTTGTGTGCATTAGCATCATCAGGCGGAGGAGGAGTGGCTCCGGAGCAGGAGAGAGCTGCATCCCACATGGCCCTGGAGGGCGAAACTACAGAGTCTGAATTCACCAGTGGGACGGAGGGTGAAGGGAGCTCCACGGCGGGGGCAGGAACTGACACCAGCGATACGGACTCCTCCTCTGATGGGAGCTCCCTTGCGGTGGTGGGCCCATCTGTGCCCCCCGCATCTACATGTACAGCCGCCACCCCCCCTACCAGCACCGCCCTCCCAACAGCCCCTCAGGTTTTGCCCCGTGCCCGCTCAACCAGGAGGGTGGGCATCACCTTCGCCCCAGGCACCTCAGGCCCTGCCCCAGTCACCTCAGGCCCTGCCCCAGTCACCCCTGCTACCCTCAGTGAGGAGGCCATTGACCTCCTCAGGTCCCTCACTGTTGGGCAGTCTACCATTTTGAATGCCATCCAGGGTGTAGAGAGGCAGTTGCAACAAACCAATGCATACTTGGAGGGCATTCACTCTGGTCAGGCAACCCTTCAGCGAGCATTTCAGACTCTGGCCTCAGCACTGATGGCAGCCATTGCCCCTGTCTCTAGCCTCCCCCCTCCAACTTCCTCCACCCAGACCCACACCCCTGTACCTCAGCCTATCCAAAGCAGACCATCAGACCAGCATGCACACACCTCAACACACAAGGGAAGCTCAGGCACACATAAGCACCACACATCCCCCAGGCACTCACGCAAGCATCAGACCCATGCAGACACACCAACATCCACTGCCTCCACTGTGTCCCCCTCCTCCTCGTCTCCCTCCTCCCTCCCTGTCTCGTCTCCACTCACACCTGCATGCACTACATCCTCAGCCAATACGTCCATCTCCAGCACACCCACCACCACACCCCGCTCACGTGCAGTCACCACCCCCACTACCATTCACACGTCCCCTGTGTCCTCTCCCAGTGTGTCTGTGAGGCCACCTCCCAAGGTACACAAACGCAGCCACACACCCACCCAACAGCTATCCACCTCACGACAGCCTCCAGCCCATGCACCTTCACCCAAAGTCAGCAAACGTACACCTCCTACAACCACTGCCTCTTCCTCCACTCCCAAACCCCCTCCAGCTACCCGTCCCAGTGTTCCAAAGAAACTTTTCCTGGCCAACCTTGACCTCTTTCCCTCACCTCCCCCACCCCTTCAGTCTCCTAGGGCCCGACTCTCCAGGTCCCAACCTAGCACCTCAGTCACAACATCGTCGGGACCAGTGGTGCCAGTAGTCACCGGATTATGGAGTGCACCAGGCAGCAGGGCAGCCAGTGTGCCAAGGAGCCAGAGTACAGACAGTCCGCCACCTGTCAAGCATAAAAAGTTGGCCAGTGCCCGGCAGGAGAGGGGAAGAAATCAGCCAACAAAGCCGCTCCCAGGGGTACAGCTGGGAGTGTGGAGACAGCTGCGACACCATCCAAGCTGGGGAAGGGGCACATTAAAACCGGCAAGTCTGGGAAGATCAGCACAGTGGACAAGACCGCCAGCAGCAGCCCCGCTGCCCAGGACAAGACCGCCAGCAGCCCCCTCTGCCCAAGACAAGACTGCCAGCAGCAGCCCCGCTGCCTAGGACAAGACTGCCAGCAGCCCGCTGCCCAAGACAAGACCGCCAGCAGCAGCCCCGCTGCCCAGGACAAGACCGCCAGCAGCCCCGCTGCCCAAGACAAGACCGCCAGCAGAAGCCCTGCTGCCCAGGACAAGACCGTCAGCAGCAGCCCCGCTGCCCAAGACAAGACCGCCAGCAGCAGCCCCACTGCCCAGGACAAGACCGCCAGCAGCCCCGCTGCCCAAGACAAGACCGCCAGCACCACCGCAGGACAGTGAGCGCCAATGATTACTACGCTACTGAGGCCGCCACGGGCAGGATGAAGCACTCTGGGCAACAAGCCCCCTCCAGAACCAGTGGAGAGTTACATCCACTATCTCTGTTCTTGGCAGGATGAAGCACTCTGGGCACCAAGCCCCCTCCAGAACCAGTGGAGACTGTTATCCACTTGAGGGACTGTGGCTTTGCACTCCACAGGAATGAACAGTGGGCAACCCACCCACTGTGGAGACTTGAGAGACTGTGGCTTTGCACTCCCCAGGATTGAACAGTGAGCAACCCACCCACTGTTATCGACTTGAGAGACTGTGGCTTTGCACTCCCCAGGATGGAACAGAGGGCAACCCACCCACTGTAGAGACTTGAGAGACTGTGGCTTTGCACTCCCCAGGATTGAACAGTGGGCAACCCATCCACTGTAGAGACTTGAGAGACTGTGGCTTTGCACTCCACAGGATACATCAATGGGCATGGAGCCCCCTCGTGGAGCTGGCGTCGTGCACTCATCCGGCTGAGGTGCCCCTCCCTCTTCCTTTCCCCCTGAGGTGCCTGTTTTATTTCTATCTGATGCCCCAGCAGTGTTCTCTCTCCGTCTTGTTCGGGTATTGAGTGTGAGCCTCGCCCATGCCTTTTGGGCCCAGTGGTCCACGGACTATGATGGTGGAATCCCTTGGACTTGTGTTCTTGGTGTATATAATTGTTCATAGTGTAAATGTGTATATATGTAAATATTTTTGATTACTGCATTTTAATATATTACAATCATTCAACTCATTTCCTTTTGTCCTTGCATTCTTCCAGGGTGGGTTGGGGTGCGTAACTGTGATGTATCAATATGTATTGGTGTGTGTTGTCGTGGGTGAGGGTGCGGGTGGGGGTGTTGCGTATTGCGTGTGTGTGTCACTGTTTTTCCCTCCCCCCTCCCCTGTGTCGTAGGTGCAGTACTCACCGTGGTCTTTGTCGCTGGCATTCGTGCTCCTGGTAGAGGAGCAGGAAGATGAAGTCTGGGAGTATCTGACGTTCCGGTTCCATGGCGTCCTGGTTCCTCGTGGGGTGTGTAGAGGTGAGTGTTTTCCCTTCGAAGTCCTGTTTCCGCCGTGTTTTTGTTCGCGGTGAATTCGCCCTGGAAAAGGTGGCGGATTGGTGGCTTGTAATTCTGTGGGCGGTACATTGTCTTCCGTCTGTCTGTTGGCGGTTACCGCCGCGGTGTTTGTTTGTACCGCCGTGGTGGTCAGAGTGTTAAAGTGGCTGTCTATGTTGGCGGTTTCCACCACGGTTGTAATTCATTTTTTTTTACCGCCGGCCTGTTGGTGGTTTTACCGCCGCTTTAACACCGACCACCAGGGTTGTAATGACCACCTAAGAGTCTTAAATCTTAGAACTCAACAGGTGTCTCTTGTTTGCACAAAGTACCTGGTTTGCGTAAAAAATAACACGCACGGAGACGCAGAGAAGATATGTGGAAAAATAGGGTGTACCTCGGATTTTCCAGCACACCACAGACGATTGCTCTTTCCACGCTTTGCGTTGATTTCCGATGTGCAGTCTTGGTTCCTCACAGCGATGCGGGGATCTTTTTGACGGCCAGGGACATTGTGGGGAAAATCCTGGGCCTGTGGGGATATGTCACAGGCATTGCATCGATCCGGTAGGTGGTGCGTCTAATTTTATGTCGCACGGCAGGCGCTGCATCGATTCTTCACTCAGGAAGTCAGGCTGTGTTGTTCCGGTTCGGCTGTGTGTCGATCCTGTAGGCTGTGTGTCGAATTTCCATCCGCAAAACAGCTGTGTGTCGTTTCCGGCAGGCTGTGCGTCGATTTTCGGCACACAAGGAGCTTCCTGAAGAGATGAAGTCTTTTTGACCCTGAGAATTCAGAAGACCGGAGGCAAGCTCAATCCAGGCCCTTGGAGAGCACATCTCAGCAAAGTCAGAGGGCAGCAGGGCAACAGTAGGGCAGCAGTCCTTCTCAGCAAAGCAGTCCAGATGAGTCCTTTGGGCAGCCAGGCAGTTAGTTCCTCTTGACAAGTTGCAGGTTCGGGTCCAGAAGTGTCTGAGGTGGTGGGGTCAGGAACCCAGGTTATATATCTAAAAATTTATTTGAAGTGGGGGAGACTTCAAATAGTGATATTTAAGTGCACAGGTTCCCCTTTCAGTACAGGTCTGTCTTCCAGGGTCCCAGTAGGGTTTTGACAGTCCACTGTGTGAGGGCAGGCCACTAGCCTTTGAAATGTAAGTGTCAGGCCCTCCACCCTTCCAGTGCAGGAGCCCATTCAGTATGCAGATGGGTGCTGGTGTGACTGTGTTTGTGGTTGTCTGGGTCAAATGCTCAAGGAAGCTGTCAACCAGCCCAGACCAGACATTGATTGGAGACAGGCTGTAAGGCACAGATGGATTGTAAGTGCAGAGAAATGCTCACTTTGTAAAAGTGGCATTTCTAAAATAGTAATATAAAATACAACCTCACCACTAAGCAGGCTTTTCTATTACCATTCTGGCCATCCTAAATATGGCCTGACTACCCCTTTCTAATCAGAATCTACTACTCAAACAGTATATGGGGGTAGCCCTAATGCTAGCCTCTGAAATGTGCTGGCCTCACAGCAGTGGAAAATGAATTTAGGAGTTTTCCACTACCAGGACATATAAAACACACATGTACATGTCCTGCCTGTTAGCTACATAGCACCCTGACCTATGGGTTGCCTAGGGCCTACATTAGGGGTGACTTACATGTAGAAAAAGGGGCGTTTAAGGCTTGGCAAAACGTTTAAATGCCAAGTCGATGTGGCAGTGAAACTGCACACACAGGCCTTGCAATGGCAGGCCTAAGACAATGTTAAGGGGCTACTTATGCAGGTGGCACAACCAGTGCTGCAGGCCCACTAGTAGCATTCAATTTACAGGTCCTGGGCATATGTAGTGCACTTTACTAGGGCCTTACAAGTAATTCGAATATGCCAATTGGGGATGAACCAATGTTACCATGTTTATGGGAGAGAGCATATGCACTTTAGCACTGGTTAGCAGTGGTAAAGTGTGCACAGTCCTAAAACCAGCAAAAACAATGTCAGAAAAGTCTGTCAGGTCTAACATCTGCCTGCAGTGATAAAGCCTGCGGTGAACAACAGCATTGTTCAGAATGGCAATAGTTGCATGGTGATTGAAGTCACACCAGCAGGTGATGCGCAATAACCAGACATAGTTGTGAGCTTAGCTAGTGTGTTGCGTTGGCTATCACAGGAAATTATGTTGTCTCCACCTCTCATCTGGGATGCTTTGGCAGGTGTAGCAGAGAGGAACAATGCCAAAAAGGCCAGGAGGGTGGTGGTCCATTTGGACAGTGTAGGTGAACAAGGAATGCAAGGGTAGGCCTGCAGGAAACATTGGGGGGACCAGTATTGGCCATTCAGGTAGTACAGGGGTTGGTGGAAGCTGGTACTTCACACACAGGCAGCGTGGCGCAAGCAGTAAAAGTGGCAATTAGGGCCCCACACCTTCCCAAAGAGTCTACCAGTGGGCATTGTTGCACCATTGCCAAGGATTGGTTTGGGGAATGTGCATTCAGAGCACGATCAGTTGGGCAGATAGAGGTGAAGGAGAAGATTATGAAGGGAAGTTATGTGGATATCTGTGAGTTAATAGCACATAGGCCCGAGAGAGAAAACAGCAAATGGTGCCAGTAATGCTACCATTTAGAGGCTGTGGACATTGGCCTCACATAAAGAGGGTTGAGAAGACATTGTTGAACTGGGTCATGGGCTTCACAGCTGAGTGGTTCCCAAACCTAAGTGCACAACTAGCGTGCTACCAGAATAGGATAGTAAGTGTGCGTGATGAGTTTGGAGGGACCGCTTGAAGGGACTATGAGAAGGAATTTAGGAGAATAACTGTTACTAGACCCACATTAGCATGAGACCAGATTGATGTGAACTCTTAGCTGTGCTTCATGAAGGTGCACAAGCCTGATGCTGCCACAAGTCAGCCGCTTCATGCAGTCTTGGGAGCAATTGCTTATATGGGTGGGGAAGCAGAAAAGGGATCATGCTGGGAGTTTAACAAAATATCCTGCTCCAGAGCCCCAGGGACCTGCAAATTCAAGCATTGCTGTTCTTTCTGTGGCAAACCCTCACATCCAGAATCCAAGTGTTTTAAAAAGTCAAAGGATAGGGGTGCAGAAAAGCAGGAATGAACATCCCCTACTGGTCAAGGCCCCCTCCTGGTTAACTGGCAGGCAATGGTGACATGGTTGAATGTTTACAGCAACACAGCGACAGCACAGTCATTGTTTGAGGGTTTAAGAATTACAGCTGGAGGCTGTGACCTACTGGAAAAATTCAAAAGTCGCTGAGGAGTAAAGGAGTCGGGAGTGAAGTGATGTGGCTAGAGACTTGACTGGGATAGGAAGTGAGGTGGGCAGGAACAGATTTTGTGGGGTGTTGTCCAGGCAGGATTGGTCATGAGTCAGAAGAGAAGTTTAAAGATGGTTAGCCATGGCCAAGGTTGTGTCATTTGCTTGGAATATGATTTTTGCATTGTTGATGGAAATCAAAAGGATGCTGTTTAAACAGTGGGTTGATACACATTTAAGTGTACATCTAAAGGAAATGTTTGTTACTGAGGTGACATGCAGATTCTTTTGTAGAGAACTGAGCCATAGGTTGTTATTGTGTGTGAACAGGAGGAGGTCTATTTTGAGAGTCTCTTTTCAAATACAGTGTTATTGGTCTGTGAATAGGGTGTCTGGAAATTCTGCCAGGATCTTGTATTTAAAGGTCTCACCAAGTATTTTGAGAGAGTTGGAAGATAGGTGATCTTTAATGCATAGATTTAGAGAAGTGTTTTGTGAGTGAGGTGAGGTCAAACTGGGTCATCGTTAAAGCTTAGGAATTCCTTTTTTAGAAGGATTAGTTCAGCAGGTCAAAAAGACTTGGTCTCCTTAGATATTGCTGTTACCTGGAAGGTAGAAAGAATATTTGTAAGGGCATACTTGAGGGGGCTAGAGGCTATTTCTTTCCATTGCAGAAATGGGTGACATATTTTAGACTTAGATGGACATAGGGATAGATGAGAGTACCATGGGCTGGTATACACAATTCTTTTTCTGGTGCTGCCGAGGTGTAAGGAATTACAGACAGTAAGCTTGTTGGAGAAAGGAGAAGGCCTTCTTTAGCTTGAGACCTATTTACATTATTTCTTCTGGAGGTAAGAAACGGGCATAGGGAAGTAAGCCTGGTTTTCCAGAGGAAGGCTTTTGTCTGTATTAGGAATTTGGTTACTGGTTGGCTGGGGTATGAGCCTTGGCCAAGCAGCAATCACAGTCCTAGTCAGGGTAATGCACAAGCAAACCCCAAATTAACCTGTGCTCAGCACCCTTGTAGCTTGGCACAGAGCAGTCAGGCTTAACTTAAAAAATTACAGTACCCCCCTCACTTGATCTTGTCTCCCAGCCCATTGACATTCCAAGAGAGCACATTAAACGTAATCTCTGCTAACTTCGTGTCCATGGATATGCAGGGGTGGAAGGCCATGCAAGGGTTCGCTTCAAGGCGAAAAAGGGACCAGGCAGTGGGGTGAGTCTCTGAAGAGGGAGGTGTGTGAATGATGAAGTGCTACACATAAAATATCTAACAATTACACTTGTAACCAACCGAGTAAATAAAACCCCAAACATCTCCCCCTCCCTGCTTCCTGCATAGCAAACCTGAACATGTCCTATTCGCCAACAGTGCAGAGTGCCTGTCTCCCCAACATAACATATTCACCAATGTATAACTTGGGCCAACGCCTAAATGCCCTTCATCCAGGCCCCCCAAACCAATAGGAAGCAGTGTTACCAATGCTATATAGGTTCTCATGGAGTCTCTCTGCAGTTCTCACAGCAGCTTCTCTGTGGTGAGCAAGCGATTACAACAAAATCAATGGCAAAACATTTCTGACATCCGTTATCTTTATTGTGTGCTCCATCAATTAGTATCTACTTCATGAGAATTCATAGTGGACTGCCTGTCATACAGGCACCTATGGTTCCCTCAGAGAGTCACAGAGCCCCTGTGGGCCCACATGGTCGCTCTGAAGTTCTGGTGTGGTCAGAGTTACTTCTTTGCCTCTTGGCTCGGGCCCCCGGGATTTTGGACCAGCCACTTTTCTCCAACCCTCAAGCCATTCCTACACATCTTCAGGGGTTGCGAAAATACCAAGTTTTACCCTCGGCCACCATTAACAGCTTCGCAGGAAAGATCACTGAATACTTTATTGCATGGTCTCTCAAGGCTTTTTTCACTTCAAGGAAGCTGCAGTGCATCTACTGAACTTTAAGTGGAAAGCGTGGAAAAAAGGTAATGGTGGCATTTTCGTAGCGTTAGGGCATTACAAGCTGTCTGTAATATTGCATCCAGATCTCTATAGTTAAAGATGAGGGTGATTTTTGGGGAGACAGAGCTGCCAGCCTCAGTTGGGTGCCAGGAACTCTGTGAGCATGCTCCACCGTATTCAGACAAGATACGTGGTTGCAATTTGTTTAATATCCAGTCTTCAACAAACAGGTCTACCATGGGCCCCTCGGATCACTCAGGCACTCCTTCTAGGTAAATTTTGTTTTACCTTAATCAGTCTTCATAGTCTTTTGGTCTCGCCTCAAGGGTTTTGGTGGTGGTATGCAATTCGCTCCATACACATGGAAGGGTGTGGAACGCTCTGCTAATCTGTATCTAGCGATTGTGTCACCCACTAATAAGGCATGCAACGCGTAGTATTGTCAGTGCTTGTCAGTGCACATAGCCTGATGTATATTTCATTCCATGCAGATTCCATAATGAATTGTTATTTGAAGTAAGACAGTTACATCCAGCTCTGGCGGCTTTGGGGCATGTATTTGGAGTGGTGCCTATTTATGAAATATCTTCCTCATCCTCCGTTTGTGGACTCGTACTTTACAAGTGGCGATGAGCGGCACCACTCATCGGACCTTTTTCTTGAATTTTATGCGATTCTCTTGGTTGACGTCCTACCATTTTTACTTGTGATGCTCTTGTGAAACATCCAGCTGAATTTCATTGGAGGGCTATCTCCTGCGTTTTTACTGACTTTCACAGCGGTGCAAGCACAGCTGTGTGGAAATCCACCCTTATGTTCAGCACATTTTTAAGTCAACTTCATGTGCTTTCATCAATTGTAAGAGAGTGCTGTGACTGCTGTGACTATTACTCTAATACCTTGTTTGTGTTTTGAAGTGCATGTGAGATGTGTGGCACGTTGCTAATTTTTTGTTTACATTCCTCATCGGGGCAGCATTTGGAAAGTACGATGTGGAACTGAATCTTTATTAGCTGCATGCCAGCCACGCGATCTGCTGCACAGAACAGATTTCAGTGTTTGCGTCTTCACTGTAGTTTTTCTCCTTGTTTTACGCACTCTGTCCTGTGTGATGATCCTCCACGTTCCTGGCTTTCTGTCACACAGATTCTACACATTGTGAATGCTGGGAAATTTACATCAGCCTTTCGTCGTGGGGTACTTCATTTGGTTCTAATGTGAGTGCAAACCGCCTCACACATGTTCTTCAGAGCGAGGATTAGTTATATAAATTTACTGTATATTTTTTATATTTGTTCTTTTTACCGTTTCTTTTCTTTTCTTTCCTTTTCCCCAGTGCACATATACTCACATATTTCTACGGATTTACCAAAATGTGCTCGCAAATCTTTTTCATTCCTCCTCCAAAAGCATTTTGGCAGGCAGTGTGCCTTGTATGAAATGGCCAGAATGGAAAGCGTTCTTTCTTAACTGTATTGATACGGTTGACATCCAAAGGGATATGCTTCCGGAACAGAAGAAATGCATATTAGTACATTGTGTAGGTCCAGAAGCTTTATAGGCCTACAATCAAATGACTAAGGATACAGGTTTTTCCATCCATCTGCAGATCTTCAAACCACTCTGGTCTTAATGATGCTATTGTTGTTCGGTCTTCAGTATGTAAGGACCCAAAGAAGTTCACAAAGGTCTGTTGTACCTCTGAGGTCTCCCTCAACACTTTCCCAGTAATAGTACATCTTATCTCTCTTACTTCATTTCCTATTAAGCCTGTCTTAATTTTTCAGGCCAGGAGATTTCCTGCACTTTCACTGCATTTGAAATGCGCTAGTTTGCTTGCATCCCATCTGTCTTTCACTCTGGCTTCTCTGAGGGCAGCTAAGGAAGCCCTTTTCAGTAGAATTTCACTCCACAAAGTCTCACCCACCTCCTCCTGTGTCTGTGATTCTACTAACTTACCCTCTAAGAGGACAAGGGCTTGCTCCAGTTCCTGTATTTTCTTCCTTTACTCCCTGTTTTTTGGGGCTGAGATGCTGAGGAGGACATCCCTTATGAAAGCTTTATAGGAATTCCAGACCACATGAGGTGCCGCTGACTTCATATTGAGTTCAAACAACTCGCTGATCCTAACCTTCAGGGTTTCTATCACCTCCTGATTGTTTAAAAGTGAACATCTAAAGTCCACCTCCTTATTTGAGCACTGAATTTACACTTCATCCTCAAAACCACTGCTGCTGTGTGTTGAACATCCAAGATTAATAACCTATTAGTGTGTAAGCGTTTTCAAAATGTTTTAATGTTTGCTATAACCCACCTACCCTTCGCGTCTGATTTGTGACTCAAGATTGAGGCATTTAGCTGTTTCCTGATCAGGATTAGGACCCTCCTCGAATGAGACATGTTATCTGTGCACACCATCTGTTTCACCCACCTCTGAGAGTTAAAAATTGTGTGAGATTCTTTGCTTGTGAGGTGTGACTCTTGAAGTACTACTATCAGGGCTAGGGCATCCCTTACATATGGAAGATTATAATCTCTCCTAGGCCTATCTTGGAGACCATTCACATTCCAAGATAGTAGTTGAAATTCTTTATCATCCATCTCCTTTACTTTCCCTGACTCTTATAAGTTTGTTTATATTGTAATCTCTCCGAGGACCTGCTGTGTTCCGAGGCACACCGCTTTTTCTGTTTTTTCTTTTCTCCCAATGCTCCCCACCATGTGCTCCCCTTCACCCCACCTTATCCTCAAACCCCCCCCTCTAAATTGGCTATAAAAGCCGTTGGGTTCTGTTGTGCCAGACTAAGTATACAAAAAGATAAGAAAAGAAAAACGAAAAGAGCGGAAGTTATATTTCACACAGTTAAGAAAAGAGCTGCAAAAAGGAAAGGGCAAGGGAGAAAGGAAAGAGGATTCCGCCTTCCTAGAAGTCCTTCATGGCTTGTTTCTAAGTGTCTCTAGTAGATTGCTCGCCTCTTCCCAGTCCTTCAAGTTACACATTTTATTGTTCATTATGACCCTCAGAGTTGCGGGAAATTTTAACTGTGCTGTGGCCCCTAGTATTTTAAAAACATCCAGCCTTTTACCTAACTCCCATTGTTTCTTTGAGGTCGTGCGTGAAATATCTGATCTAACTTGAAAGGAACAGTCCTTCCCACTGAATGTTCCTACCTTAAGCGCCTTAGACAATACTTTTTCTGAGAAAGTTCACCAGGATCCTCCTAGGTTTGTTTTTATTTGCAAGTTTCCGAAATGGGTCTCAGTACAATCTCTGGATGTCATTTGCTAGGATTGTCTCCGGGCCCTCCCAGCTGCCACTTTGTGTCAATAGCTCAACCACTAGAGCCTTAATGTTATCCCCTTCTTTCCCTTCTGGAACATTCATCAAGCTAATGTTGTTCTTTCTTGCATTATTCTCTAAAGATTCAAGCTTGTCAAGACACTCTTTATTATTAACCTTCAATTTGTCTATCTCTTTCCTCCTGACATGTGAAACATACAGACCAATCTCATTACTGAATAATGATTATAAGCTATTCTCAAATATCTTGGCAAAAAGGTTGGGTAAGGTGGCAGGAAAATTGATTCAGGAAGACCAGAAGGGTTTTTTAAAGGGAAGGTGCATGTATGAGCTATCTCACGAATTTATTGGAGCTATAGACTTGGCAAAGGCAAACAAAGTCCCTCTGGCAGTAATAACACTGGACGCTACCAAGGCCTTCGATAGGGTGAGCTGGGGATATCTAAACACTCTTCTAGTACATCTTAACTTTGGGGAAAATTTCCACAGGGTACTGAGAGACATTTATAATACCCAGACAGCCAGATTACTTCTAAATGGGAATCTAACTGCTGCTTTCAAAATCAGGAGAGGCACTAGACAGGGCTCCCTGCTCTCCCCATTGCTATTTAAGCTCTATATTGAGCCGCTAGTTTTGAAGATCAGGAAAGATCACTTAATTAAGCCATTTACCTATGCTGACTGGGAAAAGAAAATATCATTATATGCAGATGACATTATGATCTATACTAGCAATCTGCACTCCACACTTGATAGGTTAGAGTACCTGATGTCAGATTTTGGTAAGGTGTCGGGGTACGCAGTTAATTTGTCCAAGACGGAAATCATGACATGAAACATGGGAGAGGAGCATAGCTGGGAAACAAAGGAAATAAAATATCTGGGTGTTAAGATATGCAATAACCTGGAGAGTATTGCAGAGGTAAATTTTAACTGTGTTACAAGAAAGGTCAATTAGCTCTTGTTAAGTTGATCTCACCTACCATTATCTTTATGTGGAAGAGTAAACTTAATAAAAAGGTCCATTCTACCAAAAATCACCTTCCTTTGCAATATAATACCTCTACATTTTAATAAGACCTGGATACAAAAACTACAAGCCAAAATTGACTCCCTCATTTGGGCTTCTGAGGGTATTAGAATCGCAAAGAAGAAGCTGAGAAGGAAATATGACAGAGGAGGGATAGCTCTGCCAGACATTCAACTATACATTTGGGCTTCTCAGTTAAAGAACGCGAAAGATCTACTATCCGGGAAGGGGAGTAATCAGCTGAAGATGGTCATGTTAAAAGGAGTGGAAGGAGACAGGTCAAAATTCATGTATAAATTTGGCCACCCCAGATTTTATAAAAAGGTAAGATTGAAAGTTCTACAGGCTGCCACTCAGCTATGGGCCCAGATAAGGAAATCAACAAACTTGTCATACTATAGTACCTAGGCTGCCGTGTGGGACTCCCCTGGTACACCAGAGTGCTTTAAGGACTCCCTATTTTTCCCTCTATAGGAGGCAGGCATCGTGGAATGGGGTCAGATACTCCAAAATGGAAAACTCAGCTTCTGGGAGAAACTTGCGGCAAAGATATGGGGGTCACTATCAAAATTTAAATATTATCAACTACAAAGATGGGCCCAATCTTTGCGAGAGGTGGGAGCTGACACAAATGAGCTGGAGGAACTGTTGTTTAAAGGACCAATTCATAAAAATGAAGTGGTGGTCTATTATAGTTTATTGTTGGAAAGTTTAGCTCAAGATCAGGAACTTCCAGCCTTCCTATGTGGTAAACGTTTCCTGAACGAAGATGTCACTCGTCTATGGCTAGTCTGATGGCGCCTTCTTTACCAAGTGGTAAAACCAGCGTATCTAAGAAGAAACCATCTCTTTGTGCTCCATAGGTCATATTACACCCCTAAAAAGATTGCCAAACCCAGAGATGCAGGGAACACGGATTGTAGAAAATGAGGTTTCTCTATGGCAGACGACCTCCATATGTTTTTTTCTTGTCCCCACATTCAGAACTTCTGGGTAGAGGTCCGGAAAGTGCTAAACGAGGTACTACACCTACAGTTTGACATGACTCCAGATTTGGTCTTTTTTGGGTGGTCACCCAAGATAGGAAATCTCTATTTTCATAAAAGAAGCTTGTTGTTGTTTTTGACACTGTTGGGTAAAAGGGAGATTTGCAGGCAATGGACATCCTAGAAAGTCCCCTCCAAGTCTGAATGGCTGAGTGCTGTGGTTAACATATGTAGGATGGATTCAGAAGGTTGTAATTCAAATGTATGCTGATTCAGGTTCTCCTTACTCTATTATAAATGAGCGGATTTGGTTTGACAAGTTTGTGGAAAATTATGATTATAAATTAGACAGCCCTGATATTTCTCCAGAAGGCTATTCTGGAGAGAAAATTGAACTGTTGGGTTTCTGCAAACTTGTGTTCAAATTTAAAGACAGAACACATTTGTGTAAGTTGTATGTTGCCAGGAAAGGTCCCCCAGTTTTAGGATGGCAGGATCAAGGAGAGCTTAGCATTATGCTGGATCCCAATAGTCCAGAACCAGTTATAATAAACAATGAGAGCGAATTAACAAGTAAATTGATGCGTGAGAAGCTTCCTAAGTTTTTTAGGGATGGTACTGGAAGATTTAAAAAAAATGCTGTTCTGAAAATTTTCAAGGTAAGAAATATTACTATAACAGTCAAGAATGAAGTAGAAATAAAATTGAATAGATTAGCAACAGAAGACATAATAGAAAAAGTAGAGTTGTCTGAATGAGTTTCTCCCTTTGTAGTTGCTAGACGATCAGATGGAAATATTCGGTTATGCATTGATTTATGCTCTCTAAACTATAATATACTTATTGATCAATTTCCACTACCCCGCATTTCGGACATGCTTTCTGCCATTAATGATGCAAAAGTTTTTTCTTCCATAGATCTGTCTGGTGCATATCACCAGATCGTATTACAAGCAATTTGTAAAAATTATACAGCTTTTATCTCTCCAGTTGGCTGCTACCAATATTAAAGGCTCATGCATTCTTTGTTTGGCAATTTAACAAATGTCCAATGCTTCCAAGATTACATTTTAATTTATGGCAAAGATAAAGCTGAACATGATCAAACATTGGCGTGTGTGTTAAGCATCCTAGATGAAAGAGGTTTAGCAATACAATTTTCAAAATGTAAATTTGCTGTCAAAAATGTTACATATATGGGTCATGTTTTGAGCAATGAAGGAATAAAACCCAAACCTGATTTGGTGGATGCGATACGGTTAGCTCCTGAACTAACCTGCAAAGATGACTTGAGATCATTTCTTAGACTCACAGAGTTTTATTCAAAATATGCAAGGAACTTTTCATGTAAAACTTTCCACGTAAGACAATTTCTCAAGAACAAAAACAAATTTCACTGGAGTAAGGGGTGTAGTAGAGATTTTGATATTGTCAAATCATATAAAGTAAAGTGAGAAGTGATCATAAACCGTTAGTTAAACTATTTACGACAAGTGGTATGGGCAAAGCTTCAGCTCTTATTGTTAGGTTGTCCATTAGACTCCAAGATTTTATTTACAAACTCACTTATGTTCCTGGTAAAGATAATGTGCCAGCTGATTTTCTATCCAGGATGCCACTTCAAATTAAAGATGACATCAGTAGTGAATGGGATGAATATCATATTGCTTGGATTCATGTTGAAGGCATTCCTTTTATTGATAAGAATTCATGGGAGGAGGAGTATACAAATGACATTATTATAAGGAAAGTATTGAAATATATTATTGAGGGATGGCCAAAGAAAGGGGCATTAGAACCTTGTTTGAGAATATTTTGGGATGTTAGAAATTAATTATCTTATGCAAATGGTACAGTATGGAAAATTGATAAAACTATTCCTCGTACTAATCTAAGGAAACTAGTCACATTGAAATGCCATGAGGGATATGGAGGAATTGTAAGAACCAAACAATCTGTGAGAAGAAATGGCCTGGTGTAGATATATTTGTAGAGCGTTGTGTTGGAGATTGCATAAAATGTGCTAATGCTGATCAATCTTTAAAGACATTGAAGCCTAATATGAGTACACCTTGTATCCCTAGGAATCCATGGGAGGTAATTGCCTTGGATATTATGAGCATGGATAAAAGTAAATACATATTGCTGCATAGATATTTTTTCTAAATGGCCTGTCATTGATATTGTGGATAATGTGGATACAGATATGGTTCTTACATTTTTAGAGTGTTCAGAGATTAAAGTATTCCTACACAAGGAATCATGGATAATGGGGTACACTTTTTATAAACAAAAAAAGCCAAGGATTATTTTAGAAGAGTAGGTATAAAGCATCACACTACATCATTATGCAGTCCTAGTGGGAATGGCATTATTGAACGTTTCAATAGAGAGCTCAAGGGTGCCATTCAATCTGAAGGAGATGCAAATGCTAATTGGGAATTACTAGTACACAAAACTATTTGGATGCATTTTACTACAATCAATGCGATGAGAGGATGTACTCCTTTTGAGATCATAAGCAAGAACTAGGAGTAATCCCTTATAGTTAATTAAGAATCCTGTAGTTACCCTGGATTTGAATGCAGTGAGACGTAAATTAGAAGAAACGCATAATTGTTATAAATCTAAATTTGATAAGAAAAGTGGTAGTGAAGGTGGAATCAACATCAAAGTAGGGATGTTGGTCAAAGTTAAGAAGCCATGGAAAGTTAAGAAAGGTGGAAGTCAATTTTCCAAACCTTTCGAAGTAATAGAAGTATTAAAAATGCTGTGAGATTGAATAATGGTAAAGTTCGGAATTTAAAACATATAGCCATTTTAAAGGGGGACAGATGGGTGTATTTCAATGAACGTGATAGTCCAAGTAATAGTTCATACAAATCACTTTATGAAACTGATGTGTTGAGTGGAAACAACAGAGAAGAACCAGTGGTAAATACTCAAATTGAGCAAGACTTAGATGTTGAACAAGTAGTTCATAATGCAAACACAGAAAGTGAAATTGCTGAATTGAAAAACCCTTGTTTGAGTCCACCTGAACTTGAAATTCTAGAAGATAATCTTGCTACAGAGGAAAAAAGAATTAGGAGGAAACCGGCTTGGCTATCAGATTACATTGTTTAATCCTATCTGCAATGTATAAGTATTTTGTGTGTGTTATATAATATTTATTTTTTTGTTCTTATGTATTCTCATAAATAAGTGTATATCGTTTGTATTTGTTTTAAGTTCAAATATTTTATAAAAGAGAAGGACGTGTCGTGTAATATTGTCAGCGTGCGTAGACTGATGTGTATTTTGTTCCATGCAGATTCCATAATCGATTGTTATTTGAAGTAGGACAGTTATATCCAGCTCTTGCAGCTTTGGAATGTGTATTTGGAGTGGTGCCTATTTAATAAATATTTACCCCATCTACCGTTCGTGGACTCATACTTTAAAGCATGCCCCTGCAGTTCCCAAGAGTCATACAGAATGAAGGCAGCGATGTGGAATACACTGAGTCTGCAGAAGTCTGGATTAGTTTAATGGCACGTGATAGGGATTTACATGGATCGTGTTACTCAGGTCACCAGAGCTTCATGGGAACACATGCCTCTGGCAGCCATCTTGCACCACCTCCTCGCACTGCACCCGTGTATGTATTTGTATTTTTATTAAGAATTCTTTGAAAAACGTGAGGCTGGTGGGACAGCTATTGCAATCACTGGGCCAGGCGTAAAAAATATTATATAATAATAATTATAGTATGATGACCCTACACCCTTTTCAGGGCGGGTCAGGTCAGGTCAGCAGTTTTCACCCTTCTTTGCCAGCCACTATGGTTCCCAGGCTAATATCAGGGCTAAGATCAGTGCCCCAGAATATGTGTTCTATTTGCACTGTGTCTTTTATCTATTGCTTATTGTCCTTTACTAAGGGCCTGATTTAGATCTTGGCGGAGGGGAATAGTCCGTCACATACATGATGGATATCCCGTCCGCCAAATTATGATTCCATTATGGCCTAAGGAAATCATAATACGGCGGATGGGATACCTGTTATGTTTGTGATGGATAGCCAAACTCTAAATCAGGCCCTTAGTCTTGAATAATGACAAACAACATAGAAAATGCAAATGGTCTACTCGCCCACTTGTTATTGCATATGCAGTCTTTCATGAAAAAGATAACAAACATGAGTACATTACATTTTTGTCCATTAACACAAAACGACTTTGCACTTATTATGCAATTGCACAGCACTATCCAAGGAGATACATGCATTCTATATGTGTACATCAAACAGGAAAAAGTGGGAAACATGCTCTGTGTTGTTCACTACACACTACATCGCAAAAACGTGAAAGTTGGGAACATGCAAAAAAATGTGTATCTCACTCTATTGTGGAAGTGCTCTGTGTTACATAAGAGTGGGTGGGGGTGCATACCCCTGTAGTCACACACTACTGAGAACAACATTTGTATTTATGCGGTTACTATAGGTCTGATGAAGTGGTATGTCTAGTCTGGGCACCAGGACATGCCCATCAACACTACTTCAAAGTATTGGTAGAAAAAGGGAAGTTTTACTCCTGTAAAATCAATGGCCAGTCATACTCTCTTTGCCAAGGGCGCCATGTCACCTTTATGGCATATGCGCGCCCAAAGATCTTCTTGTCTGACCGGTGATCAGGAACCCCACAGGTTTATTTCACTGAGTCTCCTATAGTATAGAGTCCATAGGGGGCAGTGTTCTGCCTTATGTGCATCCTGAGGACTTCGCCCTTACTATTCAGCTGGTTTGCCTCATGGGGATTGTAACTTCCATTGGTACTTATGCCCAAAACCTGGTTTCTGACGGCTGAACGTTAAAAGAACTACATAACTACATGTTCATTAATACCCTCAGCCTCAGACTGTCATGTAGTTGTCATATATAGTCCCTCTTGCTCAATATACAGAACATAAACAGAAGCTCATAGTGGAAATGTCCCTCACTTTCTAACCCTTTCATGCAATAGGACTGCAGTGTAGTGTGCTGCTAATAACAATAGGTTGAACCAGATGCTTTATATGTGTTTATAACTCACTCACTCCGCTCATAAAGGCTGACATAGACTGCCTGCAATGTGGAATATGAAAGTTAATTAATGTACAAGTACATCTAATGTAAATAGTGTAGTCTGAGCACTATATAAAAAATAATCATTGGGATTATTATATTCGGAGACTGGTAGAAGGGGTTATGGAGAACAAGCCATGTCTACTAGTACTGGGAGAGTCAAAATGTTGTATTATCCCAGACCTTGTGTATCATGACTGGTGGATATTAAAGGGATCATTTCATAGCAATCAGTTTATTCAGTATAATATCATCATTCAGCCCTGACATGCACGTTTTTAGTCTATCACTCAGCATTGTTCGTATTCCAGTATGGTTCTAGCCATGTTATTACTAGTGAATATTTTTTTCTATCACCATCCAACATAGGTCATTGTTAGTATAGCTCTGTCTTAGAAAATGAGAAGTGATTAGTGTTGTGTTTCTCAGGCACCTGATGTTCATATAGTGTTCACTAATTCTGTTTTTGATTTTACTAGAAGTCATTCCTACGTATTTTAATTTACATGGGCATTCAATGAGGTAGAAGCCGTTGCCAATGTTATAGTTAGACTGAATCCTTTGTTCCCACGATTTTGTTAGGTCCAAGTCTATGCTTTTACTCTGTGTTGAGAACATGCATACTGAGCACTATCCACATAGATAATGATCCATCACTCCGGGGAAGTCCCACAGGGTCCTTTGGTCACCAGTCTAGTCAGTTTTAGATCTTGTGTGTACCAGTAATTCTCTCAAACTCGTATTACGTCTAAATGATAAAAGGGGCTCCTCGAGATTTAGTTTGTTGCAATTCAGAATGTGCCATTGTTTGTTAATAATCTTTTTTATTTCAGTTGAGGCATTGTTGCAGGTGCTGATGCAGGTCAGCTGTGTCTTGTCCTCCACTACTTCATCCTTAAGTGGTGCATCACTGTGATCTTTTTGTTTGCTTTTTCTATCAGTTGTCTAGGGTAAGATGCTCAGCAAGTTCTGTGAACTATCTTTCTGTTTCAATTTATATTTTTGTAGGCCAGGACAGTCTCTTCTTGGGTGAAGGAACTGTCTTACTGGTAGATTCTCTCTCAGAGAACGGGGTTGTGCGTTTCTGGAAGACTATGAGCTATCTTTGTCAGATAGCTTAGTATAAATCTTGGTTTCCACTGTCCCGTTCTCTGCTTTGATGTTGATATCCAGGGAGGAACTTCCCATAATGTTCATGTTAAGGGTGAATTTAAAATGTGGATTGTGAATGTTCAACCAGCCCAGGAACAATAAGGCCGAATCTGCACTTCCAGGCTTTTTTAATTAGCACATCGTCAATATTGTGACACCATATCCGTATCTCGTCATGATATGGATTATTTCTCCATATGTTTTCATTTCCAAATTGTAGTACATATAGACGAGCTATACCCATCGAAGTACTTTGTTGTTGGAGATAAGTAGTATCTTCAAATTCAAAGTGGTTTTTGGTAAGTGTTAAAAATTGTGTTACTGGTTAAGGGAGGGTGAAACCCACAAGTAAACCCCAAATCAACCTGTCCGTAACCATCTAATAGTTTGGCACACAAGCAATCTGGCCTAATTTAGAGGCAATGTGTAAATTATTTACACATCGCACAAACAGTAATACAGTGAAAACACAACATAAGAAAATTCATATAACAATTTAGAAAATAGAGTAAAATGTAATAAATTGGCCATTAAAATGCCAAAATCCAATTAGTAGAACTGGAGATATGCAATTTTAAAGATTTAGGTAAAAAGAGTGCTTAAAAGCACACAGCGTCAACTGTGGTTATCTGGTCATGCTGAAAAAGGACAAAGTCACAAGTTCAAGCCTACCCTGGTAGAGTGCTGGATGAATACAGGACCAAGATAGGCCCACTGAACAAAATACCTTAAATCCTGGTTGTGGAGCATTGCAAGGTCACGCGTTGAGGATGCAGCAGTGGTTCTGAGGAGCTGCAGGGCTGAGATGCTAGGTCCTGCATCAAAGAAGTGACAGCAAGCAGTGGTGCTGCTAGGACAACAACTGGACTGGCAGAGCACCTTCAGGTCACCTTCCATGGGTCCAGGACTGGGGTGGCACCACTTGGGGAGTTAGAGCTCACAGCAGGTAGAGTCCAGGTGCAGATGTCCAGATAGTGGGAACCTTTTCTGTCCCCAAGGCTCTGAGCAGACGGCCAGCCAACTAGCCCTTGGAGTCACTCTAGTGGCCCTGGATTGAAGGTACAGGTCCAGTCAGGCAGCAGGGCAATCAGGCAGCAGAGTAGCAGGCAGTCCTTCTTCTGAGTCTTCCACAGGTACAGAAGTGTACTGAAGTGTTTGATCTGAGGGTCCATTATTTATACTTGCTGCCCACCTTGAAGTGGGAGAAGCTTCAAGCCCTTCCCTTATAGAGGTGTCTACAATTTCCTGCCTCCCTTCCCTGACCCCAGCTTGCCTGGGGCGGAAACGACTAGGTGAAACCCTTTGAAAGTGTGCTGAGGCAGAGTCTTTGTGATGTGCTAGTGTGTTAGGTGACAGGGCTGGCTCCCTTTCAAGTCAGAGATGGCCCATACCGCCAACACATATTCCCCCTTGTCTCACTTTCTAGGACTAATACACAAAGACCAAGTGCCAGCTACACCTAGTCATGTGACCCTCGAAATAGGCTGCAGACACCAAATGGTTGGGACAAGAAAATGCCAACTTTCCAAAAAGTGGCATTTTTGGAATTGTGATTTAAAATCTGAGTTTACAATTACAATTCTTTAGAGACCAAACCCAACATTTCTACCTGCTCTCAATTTGAAGTTACAAATGTAATAAACTAACCCCAGTGTTATCCTATAGGAGCGGCAAGCCTTGCAGTAATGAAAAACAAATTTATGAGTTTTTCACTACCAGGACAAGTAAAATCTAAAAGTACATGCCCCACTTTTTAAATACACTGCTCACTGCCCTATGGACTGTTTAGGTCCTACACTAGGGGTACCATATATGTATTAAAAAGAAAGGTTTAGACCTGGCAAAAAGTTTATTTTGCCAGGTCGAAATAGCAGTTGAAAGCTGTACACACAGGCAGCAGTGGCAGGCCCTTGTGGTTTAGTTATGTAGTTATTCACAATGTAGGGGTAAACCTCTTCATAGAAAACTTTGTGATGTCCTTCTGTGACTTATTGATTTTACTTTGGGTGAGGAATTCTTTCTGTTCATTTATCTCTTGGTTAATCTCCTGTTAAGATTGTCTTGGCTGGTTTTGATTTTCATGATCATATAGCCCGAAAGATGCTTTGCTGTGTTACATATCAGGATGAGCCAATCCCGAGAGCATCACCATTAAATGAGGGTCTAATATATTTTGAACTACCAAGATTAGAATAAGCATGTCCTTTTTGGTGATTATACCTTCCAGCCCCTTGCACCTTGCAATCACAGGAAAATATTTCTATTACTGGGACAGGGAGAAAGAATTTCCAGGATATAGAATCTAGTCCTCCTTACCAATAGATTTAACACAAACAGGTATCCTACAAGCTATAATCCAAAGAGTTAAAATGGAAAACAATTGAATGCAATCCAAAGGAAATCTTATTTGTTGCTATTTAAGACCCTCACCTATTCTATTAGTGAAATGCTTCATCATTGGGTCCCATCCTGGTCCCTAAAACCATGTTCAGCTTGACCATTTCTAAAAAGCACCTTTGATATTTTCCTACCAGAGTATTGTTGAGGGTAAAAATACCTAGGGGACACCCAGGTATCACTTTATTGACAGATGTCCGTCATATGGGTCAAAACAGAGTTTGGTGTTCATGAGATATAGTGGCCCTATATCCTTTTAAGTGTTGACAAGTTTCAGCCTTTTTTGTCTGTCACTATAGATCCCAGGCTTACATCAAGACTAAGATTAGCGCCCCAGAATCAGTGTTCTTTCTGTGCTATTCTATTATCTATTCCTTATTGTCCTTCCTCTATTAAGGGGCTGATTTAGAACTTAGCGGACGGGTTACTCTGTCACAACAGTGACGGATATCCAGTCCGTCGAAATCTAAATCCAATTATGTTCCACAGGAGTTAGATTTCGGTGGACGGGATGTCCATCAGCGATGTGACGGAGTAACCCATCCGCCTAGTTCTAAATCAAGCCTTAAATCTGGAGTAATGACAAACAACATACAATGTTCACATGGGTTACTTGCCCACTAGGTATTACTAATGTAATCTTTCCTGAACAAAAAAACAAAACAAACATTGATGCATGACATTGTTGTCCATTAACACAAAATGACATAGCACTCATGATGCAATTATACAGCACAGCACTCCAACATGCAGAAATGCAGTGTTATATCCAAGAAGGTCATAAATGCTTTCTATACATAGTGACATGTGTACATCGATCAGGAAAAAGTGGGAAACACAACACTGCAAAAACGTGAAAGGTGAGCACACTAAAACAACATTTGTATCTTACCTTCTTGAGGGAATACTCCATGTGACATAAGGGGCGGGGGTGCATGCTCCTGTAGTCTTGCACTAGGGAGAAGAAGATCTATAGTTATGTGGTTATTGTAAGACTGATAGAGTGGTAGGTCTAGTGTGGGTACCTGGAGATGCCCATCACCACTACTTCAAAGTTTTTGTAAAAAATGAAGTGTTGCTCCCACAAATTAAAAGACTGGTAATGCTCACATCATCAAGGGTGCTATGTCACCTTTAGCAACTTACACGTGGCCAAAGCTCTTCTTGTCTTGTCTGATAGGTGACTGGGGAGCCCGCAGGCATATTTCAATGTGTCTCCCATAGCGTAAAGTCTGTAATGGGCGGTGTTCCACGCAGTGTGCATCCTGACATCGTTGGCCTCACTGTCCAGCGGCATTGCCTCATAGGAATTGCAGTTCACATTGGTACTTATGGCTGAAATCTGCTGGTCTTCATGATGGAACAGGAAAAGGACCACATAAGCAGATACCTGCAGCATCAGATTGTCACCTAGGTGCCATATATAAGCCCCCATACTAATACGCAGAACATGGGAAGATTCTTATAGTAGGGATGTTCCGCACTTTCCAACATTTTCATGCAATGAGATTGCAGAGTAGTGTGCTGATAACAATAGGCTGAAAAAGATGCTAACTACATTGTAGTCTTTATATATGTTTACAACTCATTCACTGCGTTTATAAAGGCTTACATTTGTCTTGCTGCAAGGTGGTGTATGAAAGTTATTCAAAGTAGAAATATGTCTAATGTGAGTAGTACATTCTGAGAACTAAATCAGAAATAGTTGACAGGATTATTACATTCTGAGATCCGTGTTAAAATTTGTCGAGGGGGGTATAGAGAACAAAGGGCCAGATGTAGAAAGATTCCAAATTGCGATTTGCAATTTGCGAGTCCCTGCGACTCGCAAATTGCAAGTCGCAATTTGGAATGCAGAAAGGTGTCTCAGACACCTTCTGCAACTCGCTATGGGGTCGCAAAGACCCACCTCATAAATATTTATGAGGTGGGTCGCAGTTTGCGACCCCATAGCGAGTCTAGGCACTCACGGGGATGGTGGCCTGCTGGAGACAGCAGACCACCATCTCCGTGACTGCTTTTAAATAAAGCAGTTTTTTTTTTCTCTTTGCTGCCCGTTTTCCTTAAAGGAAAACGAGCTGCAAATAGAAAAAAATACCGAAACCTTTTGTTTCGGTTTTTTTTCAGAGTAGGCAGTGGTCCATAGGACCACTGCCTGCTCTGAAAAAATAATTTTGTGAGCATTCACAAAGGGGAAGGGGTCCCGTGGGGACCCCTTCCCCTTTGCGAATGAGTTACCATCCACTTCAAGTGGATGGTAACTGCGAGTTGATTTGCGACCGCTTTCGCGGTCACAAATCAACTTAAATCACGGTGCGAGTCGCAAATAGGAAGGGAACACCCCTTCCTATTTGCGAGTCGGAAACACATTTTGCGAGTCGGTTCCGACTCGCAAAATGTGTTTCTGCATCGCTTGAGGGCTTTTGCACCTCGCAAACGGCGTTTTTCGCCGTTTGCGAGGTGCAAAAGCCTACCTACATCTGGCCCATAGAGTATACCCTCGCAACCGGAGATTCAAATGGTTGTTTGATCCCAGACCCGGTGTATCAAGACTGGGGGAATCAAAGTGGTCATTTCATAGCATTCTGTTGATTCCACAGAATATCATCATTCAGCAATGAAATATTAGTTTTTAGTCTATACACCCCGCGATGTTCGTCTTCCAGGAGCGTTTTTAGCATGTTGCTACTGTTGATCATTTTATATCACCGTCCAACCTAGATCATTCTCAGTACGACCTTTGATTAGAAAGTGAGCAGCCATTCCTGCCGTGGTTCGCAGGCATCTGATGTTGCTGCAGTGGTAACTAATATTTATACTTTTTTAGCGGCGCATTTGCGCCGCTTTTTGACGCAAAAACGGCGCAAACTTGCAAAATACAATTGGATTTTGCAAGTTTGCGCCGTTTTTGCGTCAAAAAGCGTCGCAAATGCGGCGCTAAAAAAGTATAAATATTAGTTACCACTGCAGCATATAATAATAATAATAATAACAATAATAAAATCTATTAAGAAAATTGCACATTCCCAAAAAGTATGCAAATTACATTTTGGGGCAATGTGGAGAGGGGAAATTGTCAGGTCGAGTGCGGGATAGGGGCAGCACAGGGCAAGCAGGAGCAACTGAGGCACAGCCAACGGGATTGGGGTCTTGTGTCCATCCTGCTATGGCTGTGCAGCTGGGCCTGCACTTTGCTCAGGGCAGCTTGGGCAACCATTCAAAGGCTTCAGAAAGAAGTAGCGTGGGGGGAGAGACTCAAAACTCCAGCATTCAAACAGCAAACTCAATCATTCACTTCCAGCTTATTAAAAAGAGAAATACCTACATCTCACAACAAAATGGAATGCCACACACCTTGTTATTCAGCTACAGAGGTCTACAAAAAACAGATACAAGGCTCTGAGCAAGTTCTTCAAGAATCTCACATGGGACTATAGAACTCTCGAAACAAAGAAAAGGTTCATAGGAATCATGAACAGGTGCGAGCTCACAATTGGGCTATGCGAGCAGCTACTCAGTTCAGTAACCTATAGGTTAGTCCATATTGTCTCTTAATCAAAAATAGTTCTTTATAGCAATAGTTAATCTCTCTAATTTGCAGAATTATCTTTCTTAGTCCAGTCTCTCATTTTCTAGATTCTAGCCTCATTGTACCTGTTTACCTGGATACTGTCCAGTACAGTGGTCGGTGTTGCAGGCTTCAAAGCTGCACTGTCAGTGCCTTAGCCAGCAGGTGCAGGATCGTAGGGAGTAACATGTCTCTCAGATCTTGACACTCGATACAGAAAAGCACAGAAGACCTTCACAGCGGTCACTCATCTTCTGCAGTTGTGGTCTTTAGGCCAGTCAAGGCCCCCACTATAGTGGTGTTGTTGGGCCTCGCAGGAATTACAGCACATCATGCCAGCAACAGAATAGATCCCTTAGGTCACATCATGGTGATTCTGGATGGTACGCTCTTGCTTGGGATTCTGATGTTTCATGTAGTTTGCTACATAAACCTTGCATAAAGGCTGAAAGACCGCTTCTAGCTCTGGTCAGCACTGGCTGTGCACTACAGTCAGCAAGTGCTCACTTTCTGGGTGCCCCAGAGTCCATAGCTACGCTTTTCCTCCTACAGTGTCCTTCCTTCTGCTGAACCAAGTGCACTCCCTCCCTCTCTGCGTGGAAGGCAGGAAGGCACCTAGTTCCTGGGCACATCTACAGCTTTCCAGCAAGGTTTGCTGACTACATATAGTGTCACACATGGGAGCTTGTCTGTCAGAGACACAACAGCTTTGAATCACAGCAGTCCTTCGAGTGTTCGCAGAACACCCCATTCCTCGGTCAAGAAGAACGTGGAACTGGAACAAAGTGGGATGGTTTGAGTTCCAACTTTATGGTGATTTTCCAGTCAGGAGATGTTGATCCACTGTTCAAAATCAAGGTACCAGTTTGGGGTGGTTCCTTTTCATTTTATTTTCTTGATGCAGTGCAGACAACATCTTTGTGCAAGGTGATGACTCTCACAGCAGGTGGTGATGATGCGCGATCCATGCAGGAGTACCCAAAACATTAGCATAACTTTAAAAACTCTGCACTTTGGCAGTCATTCTTGAAGTAGCACTCAGGGAGCGACAAAATACATTTCTATTCCTCTAACAACATTATCTGTTGAGTCACAACCATTCCCCAGCCATTAACCAAATAGCAGTGCCCAGAAAGGACTTATCAGCAATTCCTTGCTAAAAGGCCCTTATGGAATTTCTATAGGCAGTGCTGTCTTCATCCTCTCACACTTCAGTTTATAGGGCTGCTTCTTTCAGCTTCAGAAATGCAGGCAGTACATGTCCACTGTCTGAGGTAGTTTTACTCAAACCTTCTTGTGCTGTCTAAACCCAGTGGCAATCTAAAATGTGTCACGTTGGTGTCAGCAACCACACTCTCACAACAACAGAAATTTATGCTTGTATCCATACTTAACACAATTGAATTTGACATGTACAAGGCAGTGCGAGGATCTGAGTGCTACGTGCAAGCAGAATTTTACTTGAGTGGTACCTGTAGGCCATCCAAAAAAGAAAAAAATGGTCTGTTCAGTTCACTCCAAAAACAGTTTGCTGGCACCACCACTTTATGTGAACAACCCAAGACATGGACAACAGTCCCATGTCAAGCGAAAGGGTTAGCTTGGTGCACCTCTCAAGGTCTTTGAAGAGTTTTGGACCTCAGAATCATTAGGACAGGCCTAGTCTGCTGCATGCATGCCAGATTGATATGTTAGCTAGGACAAAGAAAAGTCGGCATGCCTTTTTCACATGCATTGAAGGGAAGGGTACACACCCCTTTACCATCCAGGGGACATTCCCATCCCAACAGCATTGATACATTTTAACATGGCTGGCAAAATTGACACCTGGGGCCAGATGTAGCAAGAAAGGATTTTGCAAATCGGAAATTGCAAGTCGGTGCGACTCGCAATTTCTGATTCGCAAAATCATATGCAGAATGGTGTCTCAGACACCTTCTGCGAATCACAAGGGGGTTGCAAAAACCCACCTCATTAATATTAATGAGGTGGGTCGCAATTTGCGACCCCCTTGCGATTCCCTGCACTCACAGGGATGGTGGCCTGCTGGAGACAGCAGACCTCCATGTCTGTGACTGCTTTTTCAATAAAGCAGTTTTTGTTTTGTATTGCAGCCCGTTTTCCTTAAAGGAAAACGAGTTGAAATACAAACTAAAAAATGAAACCATTTGGTTTCGTTTTTTCAGAGTAGGCAGTGGTCCATTGGACCACTGCCTGCTATGAAAAAATATTTTTTGTGACATTCCGAAAGGGGAAGGGGTCCCATTGGGACCCCTTCCTTTTTGTGAACGAGTTAGCACTCACTTCATGTGGGTCCTAACTGTGAATTGCTTTGCGACCGCTTTCGTGGTCACAAAGCAATTCTGCATCGCGGTGCGGGTCGCAAATATGAAGGGAACACCCCTTCCTATTTGCGATTCGCATTCCCATTTTGCGAGTCGGAACCGCATGAAGCTTTTTGCATGGCGCAAACTGCGGAAATCGCAGTTTGCGCCATGCAAAACGCTTCTTACATCTGGCCCTTGATGTGTTGCATGCATTTCTGAAGCTGAATCAATTTTGCTTTTTTATTGTAAATGAGCACATCTTCACATCACTTTTTACACCCTCTCTTTAAGGGACATGTAGTCAATTTACCTTTTCATTGGGGACCATTGTTACTGATATATTTATTTAATGGGGTCTAATAAGTGTGCACAAACTTCAAGAGTAATTCTGATGTATGTATTTGTGTCATTGCCTACTAGAATGTAGGGAGCACAAGCACTGAATATTTCAGACATGCTGTTTCTATAGTGTACATCACAAAGTGTTTCTTCAATTTTGCCTGAGCCTCATTAAAAAACTAAATAAACCTCCAAATATTTGCATTTTAGTGAATGATTTAGTGAACATCTAATCTGCACAATGTTGACCACTCTACATGGCTTCAAACGTTTCCTATAATTATGTAATGTAGATTGCGACGGAATACCCTCTCAACCAAAGTTTGAATTGGGCCCTTAGTCTTCAAATGCTGGGAAAGCTTATTCTAGTCAGTACTGCAGCCTCCAGCTCCCTAGGGCAGATTCTGGGCACTAGGTCGCTCTCCAGCCTGGTCTCCTGCAGGATTTGGTCCTCTTTAGTCAACTAGGCCTTCCTGGAGTCAGGAGTCTTGCTTTTTGTGAAGTAGGTAAAGATGATTCCAACCACCTGACCCTTGGACAGCAGTTCTAGTTCCTGGGGTCAGCAGGATACAGGGGTGTCCTTGAATCCGTATGCAAGTCCTTCTTCCAGTAGGAGTCGGGAGTAAGAAGTCAGGATTCTTCTTCCAGAATGGCCACCTTTTTCAGATGGAGGCCTCCCAAGTCTAGGAGTTGTCTGGGGAGGTGAGGTGGGGATGCCAGATTTATCTTGTGCACTAGCCCGTGTTTGAAGGAATTCTATGAGGCCATCTTGGATGGGTCCCTTATTTAAAGTGCACCCAGCACTTCCATCTCTGTTTGCCTTTAAGGCAGAGCTATTAGATTCCTGTGCTCTCCATTTGGGCTCTTCTCGGGTTCCTTTACAGTCATTCTGCATCTCTGATTCAGTGGGTCAGTTGTTAAGCTCCATCTGCGTGAAAGAGAAAGAAAGACATATTTTGGATTTGTGTTATGGTGATTGCACCATTTCACATCAAATGATACGGACCGCAATTAGGAACCGTTTCTTCTAACAGTTATAGTCATCGTCAGCAAAGCATGAAGAATTTGTATATATGCTTTAAATATAGCTGCTAATATGCATGAAATATTTTGATAACAAACATCTACTCAGACACGAAGCAATGCTCTAACTAGCAAAATATTTCACTTTTCAACCATACACGAAGTAATGCATGGATTCTAAAGATACTCGTGTCTATACAAATAAATAGGTGCTAGCATCATAGTGTAGGGACCTTAAGAGGGAATACATTTTGTGCTTTTGTAATCCAAGTGTGTTCTGTCTTAGCCAGTAGAACACTTCAAGACTGCTGGCCACAAATACCAGGTACTGCAGCAGTGATTATGTTGAAAGAACCAATTGTATTCATGTGGATTTAATGTATCAGTAACTGACAACTGCTTGTTCTTCTGTAATTCTGCATGGTGAAGGCACTGACAAACGTTAGCCAGTAATTCATCCTTTTGCTTGTGTTCATCTTCGTGTTACTGTCATGGGCAATGAAGCACGCGGAGCAAACTGTTCCTAGAAGAATCGAGCACTACTAAATAGTTATAAAGCAAGCTGCCATTCCTGGGAGCACTACTAAAACGTTATAAAGCAAGCTGCCATTCCTGGGAGTGTTACGACACTGACAATAATGGAACAGTAAACCACAACATTTAACCTTAAACAAAAAACACAGGCTTTTAATAGCTTGTGAAATTGTACTTAATTTTTGCTGTTTCAAAGAATAAATGGAAACCGATTCCATGTTTGAGCAGCCAGGAAAGAAGAGACAGAGGCACAATTTCTTTATGACCGGCCATATGTACGAACACTTTTTCCCATAGACACAGAATGGGTAAAAACCTTTGCTACATCTGGCCCTTAGGAACGACTGCCAGCAACGCATGAGAAGAGCGAAGGGCTCTGGAGGTCGGGTAGTGGCAGAGCCTGTTGGGCAGATATTGAGGGCCCGTGAGAAAAAGGCTAGACGGATAAGTACTAACAATTCAAACAGCATAATTTTCTTAACTGGTATCCAATTCAAGGCCAAAAGATGGTAAGAGATAAGGGCCAGAAGGGGGATCTTTAGTAAGAGATGAGAAGCTGCGTTTTGTGCCACCTGCAAGCCTTAATTAAGCCTCCTAGAAGGCCCAGATACAGGCTATTTGCGATTCAGCTAAAAGATCTAATAGAATCAAAATGGCATTTTTCTCTTGATCCTATGTCAACTTGATGTATTCAACCACCTTCATGTCTGCTGTCTCAGTGCTGTGACAGGATTGAAAACCTGACTGAGAAGGATGTAATAGCCTGAATCGCTCCAAATTCTCTGATAGTTGGATATTGATGAATTTTTCCAACATGCTGGAGGTAAGTGGAAGGAGTGAAATAGGACAAAAATTGGACAATTGGGCACAGTCTGCCACAGGTTTTTGTTAGTAAGGGAATCACGTTTGCCTCTTTCTGACATGCTGAGAACTGTGCAGTACATATAGAGAGCTGTTAAAAATTAGTTTAAAAACTTGATTGATGGCCTTAATGGCCATTGCCAGGATAGGAGGCAGACAAGAATCTACTGGGAATCTTGACTTACAGCTCAGAATAGTTTTTTCAGTTTTCTCTAGGAAGGTTCCTTTAAATTGTAGTAGTGCACATAGCCCAGATAAGATGAAGCTGACCAAGGCAGTCTCCAGCACTAGCTGCTCTGGTATGTTTTGAAGATTAATCTTTTTTTTTCTATGCGCTCCTTAGAAAAATTGGCAGCCTATTACACAAATCTGGGGAGGCCATAATCTGCCACATACAAGCCTTTTGAATTAGAAATATTTTTGTAATTTAAAAGATTTTTGAAGACCTGTTCAATGGAACAGGGATCTTGCCTTCAAAGTAGGAGACTTGAGCTGTTTTGATCACTGCATGGTATTTTGTTTGTTTCTTTATAAATTGCTGTATCCTCTAGCAGATAGTTTCTTCTACTTGAAACAGATAAACGGGATAAGAAGATGATCAGACTATATTACAACCACCAGGTCATCTATTGATAATGTGGCATTAAAACATATGAGGTCAATAGTGTGCCTCCTTCTTCTCAGGAAGAAGGGAAATAGGGAAAAAGGCTGGAGAATGTGATGGTCCAATTATCTTTATAGTCAACGTTCCATCTAAATACTTTCTTAGGGTGCTATGTTTTAGGTTCTGCAAGTGCATAAATTCTACTAAAGGGATTTGGTGCCCCTGGCTAAAGACAGATGCAACAGTAGGCGGGAGAGTATTCAAGGTTTTGGAGAATACATCTTATATTCTATGTAACACTCAGGAAAGGTAGTATAACAACACATGCTTGGTACTAATGTTGGAATGCCTAGTTGTTTAGCCAAACAGTCAACAATATCAGCAGTCTTGAAAGTATCCTGATGCTATGTGTATTGATTAGGCTATCCTGTTTTAGGTTTAGACCTATAATAACTGATAAAAACCCATTGAATTGAAATAGCCCTTGTTAGTGTAAACATTTAAACACTGATCAACACCTGTAAAACCACAAAGTAAAACGTGATTCAAAGAAAAGAATCTGAGAGAGAATGAGTAATTTTTAGGTCATGTGCAAGAGTACGGCCTCTTGTATACTTTTAAGTATACTTCTTCTGTGGGCTTAACACCATTTCATTTGTTCGTTTCAGTGTCATTCAAAAATCCTTCCTTGGTAGAGGTCAGTCATGCCTTTTTGTCCCTCATTTTTTCTCTTTGGGAGGAGGGACAAACTACTGTATACTGTAGTTACATTTTGTCCTGTTTATCTCTTCTTTAGAGAACTTTTCTTTTCTTCATTTCCTGCTCATGTTCAGCAAAGCTTCCCTTTTCATTTGCAGGCCTGCTTGTTTATTTAATTATTTGTTTTCACTTTGAAATACTAAGGTAGCTCAAACGTGACCTAAAGTTATTGGAGACTTTATATGAGTACCAGCTACATTATACAAGGACATATCTTTTTTTTTTGTAGGCACGAAGAGATTAAGTGATGTTGAGCTGACACCGTGACTTGAACGCGGGTCCGCAGCTCCAAAGTCAGCAGCTCTAGTGGTTGCACCACATCTTCTCTGTGTTCTACCAGCTTTCTGTGGAGCACATAAGGCATTCCAGTTCCTTTAATTGTTGCAGCGCAGTATGCCGCACTTTATTTTTACGAATGGCAGCTGTGCCTTTCTTTCGTTCCGAGGCATTCCAGTTCCTTTAATTGTTGCAGCATTGCATGCCACACTTTGGCCCTCATTACAACATTGTCGGTAAAAGCCGATTACCGCCGTGCAGAAGACCGCCGCCAACACACCGCCGCGGCCGCGGAACTCTGCCACAGCTACTATGACCCACAGCACGGAATCCGCCAAAATTGAGACACCCACACAAGTCCGCCACACCAAAGGTCAGTGATAAACTGGCGAAAACAAAACCTCCACTGTCACGCCAACAGAAATACGCCCACACTATCACAACACAGGAATCCACGCGGCGGTCATTCAACCGCGGTATTCCATTAGCGGTACACACTGCTGCGCTCAAAATACACACACTTTTACAAAACACTACCACATTGGACAATTCGAAACACACACACCTGATACACATACACACGCCACTCCTACGCACCCAATAAAATATAAAAAACACACACACCCACATCACCCACAAACCCCTGCGACCAAAAATCCTGAACGAAGGCCAGAGAGAGACACCACAAACAACTACCAAGCATCCACAGGCACACAATACCATCACCCACAGAACTTCCACGCACCTCACTCAACACACCACTAAATATCACCGCACCTATCACTACACACACCACCCCACACATCACCCACACCACCCCATGGCACGGCAAAGACACCACAGGTTCCCTGAGGAGGAGCTCAGGGTCATGGTGGAGGAAATCGTCCGGGTAGAGCCACAGCTATTCGGATCACAGGTGCAGCACACCTCCATAGCTACGAAGATGGAGCTATGGTGCAGAATCGTGGACAGGGTCAACGCAGTGGGACAGCACCCAAGAAATCAGGATGACATCAGGAAGAGGTGGAACGACCTACGGGGGAAGGTGCGTTCTGTGGTCTCAAGACACCACCTTGCGGTTCAGCGGACAGGCGGCTGACCCCCACTTCCTCCCCCACAACTAACAACATGGGAGGAGCAGGTCTTGGCAACTCTGCATCCAGAGGGCCTCGCAGGAGTAGATGGAGGAATGGACTCTGATAAGGCAAATCTTAACTATTCCATCCCCCACCCTACCTGCATGCCATCACATACCCCCACCCTCACCCCCATCACTCCTACTTCTCACAAATGTTCCACTATCACAACCCACACATCCCAACACCAAGCCCTGCATGCAACAACAAAGCATGGACACCCATCACCAAAGCATGCCCACTGCACACACCCATACACCCCCCCCCCAAAACCATCATCACACAAGGTCCTACACAGGAATGCAAGCACTGGGGTACACGGACACCCACCCATTCCACACCATGGCACACACAGATATAATGAACATCCTTTTATACCCCTGCAGGACCCCTACCCAACATCACCGGACAGGAGGGTCCACACATGTCCACACCACCAACAGAAGAGGCCCACAGTGATGACAGCAGCTCTGTCCAACTGGACCTAGATGACCAGCCTGGCCCATCGGGGACCTCTGGACAGTCGGTTCCCCTGACACAGTCACAGGCCACCACAGAGCTTCCCCCTTCTGGAAACACCAGCACAGCACCCACCCAGCGGGCCCATACCTCTGTCCCCAGGACACGTCAAGCAGCAGTGTGTCCACTACTACAGGGAACCCAGGCTAACCCACCACCCCAACGACAACAGGGACCTGGGGGCAGTGGTAGTGGGCACATGGTCCAGGGGACGGAGGCCCAGGAACACAGGGGAACTGGGAGGGCTGCTGTGTGACAGGGGGAGGACAAGCCCAGGGAACCCACTCTCCACAAGGCCCTCTCCTCCATCATGGGAGTCTACCACCACTCCCAGGAGATGATGGCAATGGTACTGGCCAAGTTTCAGGAGACCCAGCGCCTGCAGGAGGAACAGTATTTGGGCTTCAGGGAAGAACTCAGAGCCATCAATTCCACCCTGGGCACCATTGTAGGGGTGCTGAAGGAAGTACTAAACACCAGGAGGGACACTGTGGCACAACAAGGGGCCCCTGACAGTAGCATGTACGATGAACTGCCCACCACCTCTGCCGGCGCTAGTGGACAGGAGGCACCGCCACAGGACCACGACACCAGCACCCCACCCCCTGCAGAGGGAGAACCACCCCGCAAACGGTCCCTGAGATCCAGGACAAAGACAGAGAACGATGCCAAGACCCCCGCCAAGAAAAAAGACCACCCTGAATGTCATCCTTCTTTCCCACTTTGTCACCCTCTCCATCCTTAAGCTGCCCCAGCTCCACTTCCTATGCCCCTTTGGACAATGCACCTGTGAGACTAATAGACTGGACTCTGCCATGGACATTCCTCCACCATCACCCGTCACCATTTTACAACCCCCTCCAATATTGAGCACTTAAATAAACACCCTTGGAGCACAAAACAATCTGGAGTCAGTCTGTGATTTCGGAATAGTGTATTAGCAATTACTGTGGCAAAATGCTCTTTCAATGGTAATGTCAACATGCCTATGTCACACAGCTGTAGTCCATGAGGAATCAAAGCAGATGTCACACAGTGGGACCCACATCTGTGAAATCGTAAGGGAAAGTGACAACTCAGTGACCATACACTGGGTGAAAACGACAGACAGTAGAAAGGTAGTAGTGTTAAAGTACATGTAGTAGGCAGGTTTGTATTCTTACCTGTGTCTCACTGGAAATATCTCAGGATCACTGAGTTCCTGTTGTCCATGTCCACTTCTTCTGCTTCCTCGTCTTCACTCTCCACAGGCTCCACAGCTGCAACAACACCGCCATCTGGACCATCCTCCTGCAGAAAAGGCACCTGTCGTCGCAAAGCTAAGTTGTGAAGCATACAGCAGGCTACGATGATCTGGCACACCTTCTTTGGTGAGTAGAATAGGGATCTACCTGTCATATGGAGGCACCTGAACCTGGCCTTCAGGAGGCCGAAGGTCCGCTCTATTATCCACTGTGTTCGCCCATGGGCCTCATTGTAGCGTTCCTCTGCCCTTGTCCTGGGATTCCTCACTGGGCTCAGTAGCCATGACAGGTTGGGGTAACCAGAGTCACCTGCAAATGGCGAGGGACAACTGTTAGACACACACACTAACCTGGAGTGATATCCCCAGACAACCATTCCCACTGACTTCCTTCCAGGTGCTCACCTAATAGCCACACACGGTGCCTCTGCAGTTGACCCATCACATAAGGGATGCTGCTATTCCGCAGGATGTAAGCGTCAAGCACTGAGCCAGGGAACTTGGCATTCACATGGGAGATGTACTGGTCTGCCAAACACACCATCTGCACATTCATGGAATGATAACTCTTCCTCTTTCTGTACACCTGTTTACTCCTGCGGGGGGGACCAAAGCCACATGTGTCCCATCAATGGCACCTATAATGTTGGGGATGTGTCCCAGGGCATAGAAGTCCCTGGCCCCTGGCACCTGTTCACTTCTGCGGGGGGGACCAAAGCCACATGTGTCCCATCATTGGCACCTATAATGTTGGGGATGTGTCCCAGGGCATAGAAGTCTCCTTTCACTGTAGGCAAATCCTCCACCTGAGGGAAAACGATGTAGCTCTGCATGTGTTTCAGCAGGGCAGACAACACTCTGGACAACACGTTGGAAAACATAGGCTGGGACATCCCTGATGCTATGGCCACTGTTGTTTGAAATGACCCACTTGCAAGGAAATGGAGTACTGACAGCACCTGCACTTGAGGGGGGATTCCTGTGGGATGGCAGATAGCTGACATCAGGTCTGGCTCCAACTGGGCACACAGTTCCTGGATTGTGGCACAGTCAAGCCTGTAGGTGATGAGCACATGTCTTTCCTCCATTTTAGACAGGTCCACCAGCGGTCTGTACACCGGAGGATGCCGCCATCTCCTCACATGTCCCAGTGGACGGTGCCTATGAAGGACAACAGCGAGCACAGAGTCAAACAACTCAGAGGTATGTAAACACAGCTTACACAGAACACAAATCATAATCCGATATTTGGCCTGTATGTGTGTTGAGGCTAGGCCTAGCTATGTGTGACGCAGTTAAAAATTAAGCGATGTGGTCCCCTGAAATGGCAGCTGCCTGACCTGTAAAGTGGGATAATGGGATGTGAGGTAACTGTGCTGGCGGTGTACACCGTCGCGGTAGGCGGTCGAAGACCGCAGCGTAATGCTGCATTGGTTAACATTGGACCCTATGGGTCCCAGGAGCCAATGACGATGTATGGCGGCAGTGACGGTACACACCGCCGCAGACGTGACCGCCATTTTCTATCTGTTCAATCACTCAATACCTGATCTTCGACAGGAGAGGACATACACTGCAAGTGCTGCTGTGACCTCGGTCTGGAAGAGACAATGGCTCGTGCGACTGCGGAAAGGGCCCCTGCCTTCACATCGGAGGAGTTGGAGAAACTCGTGGATGGGGTCCTCCCCCAGTACACACTACTCTACGGTCCTCCAGACAAACAGGTAAATACACTGGGAGCATGCTGTATGGGCTATGCCTATGTGGAGTGGGGTGGATGAAAGAGGGGGGGGAGATTGAGGCTTGCATGAAACGACGGTGAGTGCATGTGCATCATGGCAAGGGTAGGGATGGGGGCCAATGACTGTGATGGTGCATTTGGTAATAACTTTTCTTTTACCCCTGTACAATTCATGTAGGTCAGCGCCCACCAGAAAAAAGATATTAGGCATGCCATCGCCAAGGACGTCCGGACCCTGGGGGTCTACCAGAGCACCCACTGCCGTAAAAGATGGGAGGACATTCGGCGCTGGAGCAAGAAGACGGCGGAGGCCCAGCTGGGGATGGCCTCCCAACGTGGGAGGGGTGCCCGTCGCACCATGACCCCCCTGATGTTCAGGATCCTGGCGGTGGCGTTCCCGGAGATGGATGGGCGCTTGGTGGCATCACAGCAGCCACAAGAGGGTGAGTACACTCTCATTCTTCTGATTTTGCGCGCAGTGGAGGTATCTGGGTGGGGGAGGTTGGCTGTGGGTTTCCCTAGGCCAGGGCGAGTATAGGAGGCAAGGTCCCCTTGTGCTGGCAGAGCCTGTGGCACCCCACCCCACCTGTGTACAGTGCCAAGTACACCTAGTCAGGCTCCTGTGAAATCGATGTGCGCAGATGTCGTCCATAGCCTTGTAGGCTATGTCCCAGGGATTGAACAGTGCCAAGTGCGCGGCGTAGTGCAGGGGGCTTCTGTGTCTGTCGTGTCCGCCAACGGTAGCGGTAATGCATGCACTCAACATGTCTTTCTTCTGTCGTCCCCCCCACTTTTTGTGGTCTCCCTGTTCTTGTGTGCATTAGCATCATCAGACAGAGGAGCAGTGGCAACGGAGCAGGAGGGAGCTGCATCTCACATGGCCCTGGAGGGCGAGACTATGGAGTCGGAGTACACCAGTGGGACGGAGGGCGAGGGGAGCTCCACGGCGGGGACAGAAGCTGACACCAGCGACACGGACTCGTCCTCTGATGGGAGCTCCCTTGTGGTGGCGGCAACATCTGTGCCCCCCTCATCTACAGGTACAGCCGCCACCCCCCCTACCAGCACCGCCCTCCCAGCAGCCCCTCTGCCTTCGCCCCATGCCCGCTCACCCAGGAGGGTGGGCATTACCTTCGCCCCAGGCACCTCAGCCCCTGCCCCTGTCACCCCTGCTGCCCTCAGTGAGGAGGCCATTGACCTCCTCAGGTCCCTCACTGTTGGGCAGTCTACCATTTTGAATGCCATCCAGGGTGTAGAAAGGCAGTTGCAACAAACAAATGCATTCCTGGAGGGCATTCATTCTGGTCAGGCGGCCCTTCAGCGAGCTTTTCAGACTCTGGCCTCAGCACTGATGGCAGCCATTGTCCCTGTGTCTAGCCTCCCCCCTCCAACTTCCTCCACCCAGACCCAATCCCCTGTACCTCAGCCTATCCCAAGCACACCTTCAGACCAGCATGCACACACGTCAACACACAAGGGAAGCTCAGGCAAACATAAGCACCACACATCCCACAGGCACTCACGCAAGCATCACACACTTGCAGACACACCAACATCCACTGCCTCCACTGTGTCCCCCTCCTCCTCGTCTCCCTCCTCCATCCCAGTCTCGTCTCCACTCACACCTGCATGCACTACATCTACAGTCACTACTGCCATCGCCAGCACACACAAAGCAAAACCCAAACGCTGTGGGATAGCGTAACTGAATGGACGGAATGCGGAACCAATCAAACATTCACCCCCAGTTACAGATCTGGGTTTAATCCATCCATTATTTTGCTCACCATGCCACCCCAGTTTGAACCCAGCCATATGCAAATCAGTCTTGACCCTGTTCCTCATGGGAACAGTCCAGCCCGAACTGCCAGGCCAGGTTCTCCCTGGACCGGAAACAAGCATCCTGGGACCGGTTCTGGGGTTTCACCCCTCATCAGCCAGGCTAGCTTGAATCCAGTGGCACAGTGAGCCCGGGACCCACGTCTGGGCATACCCGGTGCACTTAGGGCGGCAAAAGCAAAGCAAAACACAAACGCTGTGGGATAGCGTCACCAGCACACACGCCACCACACCCCGCTTACGTGCAGTCACCACCCCCACTGCCATTCACACTTCCCCTGTGTCCTCTCCCAGTGTGTCTGGGACGCCACCTCCCAAGATACACGAACGCAGGCACACACCCACCCAACAGGCATCCACCTCACGACAGCCTCCAGCGCATGCACCTTCACCCAAAGTCACCAAACGAACACCTCCTACAACCTCTTCCTCCACTCCCAAACCCCCTCCAGCTACCCGTCCCAGTGTTTCCCAAAAACTTTTCCTGTCCAACATGACCTCTTTCCCACACCTCCCCCACCCCGTCCGCCTCCTATGGCCCGACTCTCCAGGTCCCAACCCAGCACCTCAGCCACATCTCCGGGACCAGTGGTGCCTGTAGTCACCAGAATCTGGAGTGCACTGGCCACCAGGGCAGCCAGTGTGGCACAGAGCCACAGCACGGACAGTCCCCTACCTGTGAAGCATCTAAAGTTGGCCAGTGCCCAGCGGGAAATGGGGAAGACTCCAGCCACCAAAGACGCTCCCAGAGGTACAGGTGGGAGTGTGTAGTCAGCTGCGACACCTTCCAAGGTGGGGAAGGGCCACAAGAAAGTCAGCAGGTCTGGGAAGAGCAGCACGGCGAAGAAGACCGCCATCATCCCCGCTGCCCAGGAGCCCACCGCCAGCACCTGCCCTGCTGGCCAAGAGCCCACCGCCAGCTCCTGCCCTGCTGCCCAGGAGGCCACCGCCAGCACCTGCCCTGCTGCCCAAGAGCCCACCGCCAGCACCTGCCCTACTGCCCAGGAGGCCACCGCCAGCACCTGCCCTGCTGCCCAAGAGGCCACCGCCAGCAACAACCCTGCTGCCCAAGAGGCCACCGCCAGCACCAGCCCCGCTGGGCCGGACAGGTCCGCCAGCACCAGCCCCGCTGGGCCAAAGAGGACCGCCAGCACCAGCCCCACTGGCCCAGACAGGAAGCCAGCACCAGCCCCGCTGGGCCAGACAGGACTGCCTGCACCAGCCCTGCTGGGCCAGAGAGGACCACCAGCACCAGCCCTGCTGGGCCAGACAGGACCGCCAGCACCAGCCCCGCTGGGCCAGAGAAGACCGCCAGCACCAGCCCCGCTGGGCCAGACAGGACCGCCAGCACCAGCCCCACTGTGCCAGACAGGACCCCCAGCAACTGAGTCACTGCAAAGGACACCGCCGCCACAAGCACCCCTGAACAGGGCACCACCGCCACAAGCACTGCTGAACAGGGCACCGCCGCCACAAACACCGCTGGCCCATGAGCGCCAAGAGCACTGACGCTACTGAGTCCGTCACAAGCAGGATGAAGCACTCTGGGCACCATGCCCCCTCCAGAACCAGTGGAGAGATGCATCCACTACCTCAGTCCTTAGCAGGATGAAGCACTCTGGGCACCATGCCCCCACCAGAACCAGTGGAGACTGTCATCCACTTGAGAGACTGTGACTTTGCACTCCCCAGGATGGAACAGTGGGCAACCTACCCACTGTAGAGACTTGTGAGACTGTGGCTTTGCACTCCCCAGGATGGAACAGTGGGCAACCCACCCACTGTAGAGACTTGTGAGACTGTGGCTTTGCACTCCCCAGGATGGAACAGTGGGCATGTGGCCCTCTCGTGGATTTGGCGTCGTGCACTCAACCGGCTGAGGTGCCCCCCCTTTCCCTCCCAGTGATGTGCCTGTTTTCTTGCTATCTGATGCCCCTGCAGTGTTCTCTCCGTCATGGTCGGGGATCTTGTGTGGGCCTCGCCCATACCCTGTGGGCCCAGTGTTCTACGGACTTCAATGGAGCACTACCTGGACTACTAAGCTTGGTGTACATTTTGTTTATGTATATATTTTTGCGTACTTGATTTTAATATATTACAATGGTTACACTCATTTTCTTTTGTCTTTGCATTCTTCCGGGGGGGTAGCGGGGTGCAAGAAGATTAGGGCTGGCAGGATTTGCAGCTCTGGTTCCATGGCGTCCGGATTCCTCGTGGGGTGTGTAGAGGTGAGCGTTTTCCCTTCGAAGCCCTGTTTCCACCGTGTTTTTGTCCGTGGTGAATCCGCCCCAGAAAAGGTGGCGGATTGGTAGGTTGTGATACTGTAGGCGGTACTTTATCCTCCGCCTGTCTGTTGGTGGTGACCGCCAAGCTGTTTGTTTGTACCGCCGTGACGGTCGGAGTGTTAAAGTGGCTTTCTTTGTTGGCGGTTTCTGCCACGGTCGTAATTCAATTTTTTTTACTGCCGGCCTGTTGGCGGTCTTACCGCCGCTTTAACACCGTCCGCCAGGGTTGTAATGACCGCCTTTATGTTTGCATATGGCATCCACGCCTTTTTTTCATTCTGCACGTTTTTTTTTACAATACAGTCAAAGCAGATCAGTAACACGTGGATAAACAAAGTATTACGCTAGGAAGAGTGAGTGACAAGATGTCTCTCACGAGGTGGAAATATACACCTCTCTAAAACAGCAGTGGTTGTTACTGACTCTTCAATGCCTCCACCGGCTTTTCACTGTGTTTGTCTGGCAAAACAGCCTTCCATCATATCTTCCAGTATTTATTTTAGGCACGACTGCCCCTATTTCATCACAAGAAAAATATCAACATTAAACTGATGGTAAATTCTACAAGCAACAGGTTCCACAGAGCAAAATCGGTTAAGATCAGTAGGTGCATAGTGGAAAACCGTTCTGCTGAACCCCTTTCATTGCACATATGGGCTGAGCAGAAAATGTCACTTTAATAGGCATATAAACGTGGTTGCAAATAACTTGCATGGGTGTGTTAATGTGGTTAGCATATATACTTAATGATGTATCTGCAGTCACTCCTTCTGCCTGCCAAAGGTCACACCAGGTTCACTCCTGTTGACTGAAAACTTCAGGAATGGTAAGAGAAACCATTAACAATCCCTGTTAACTTTTCTAGCAGAATTGTTTGTTTGAACCTCATGTAGGAGTATTTGCCACATACCCCAAACCCAAGGGGCTTAACTTGCGTTTAATTTGGCTTTTTCTTTCGCAGACAAAATGCAGAAAATCCGAACAGCTGCTCTGAGAAGCGGTGCAACCAACACATTACCACAGTAGTCCCCGTCAGGAACCCACAACATTCCTCCACTCCTCCAGCCAAACCATCATACGTTTTCTCTTTACCCAAAAGCCTCAAACCCAACAAAAAGGTTCCAGCTCACTGTACATTTATGACTACAGCTACCACAGTGAAACACCGACCAACGCAACTATAGCATACATAAAGAGAAAGATGTCACAGCCATACAAGTACACACTACTTAGTAGGTTGACCTGTAAACTTATAACCAGGGCCACTGGAGTTATGTGGCAGGGTTGGGTAAATAATGCAGCAAGAACAGGCAATTCTTATGCTACATTATGTGGCACATTTTGTGACAGTATTACTTCATTATTTAGTCATTTTTAGGTCGAGTAGATAGAGGAAGATGGTAAATGAAAGTGCTTTAGTTATATGCAGGGCCACTGGAATTATGTGGGAGGAAAGGGCCAAATTGTAAGACAGGATTGACCAATTTATGTGTCAAGCATAGTCCAATTAGGCATTTACAACGCCAATAGCAATAACTCTCACAAATATGAGACCTTTTGCATTGCAAATGCTTGGTTATACAAAGTAACAGCAAAAAAGACTAGGTTCAGATTATTTTGCTGGAGTTTTGCATTTTAGGGATGTCATTTAAATATTGTTTTGTCTTCCTTTTGTTTTCTTCAGGTGTGTGTGCTTGGATTAAAGGGGCAGGGTTTAAAAGCATGTTTCAGTTCGTATCTAATTATTTTATACACTCTAGAGAATCTGGGGATATTAAAAGCATAGTTGATCCTTTGGCAGTGTTTAATTCTTTCATGGATCGGTGAAATCGTTAGCTCGTAAGAATCTTGGTGAACACGTGTTATCACATTTACCCACAGATACTGTATAGCTAAAACCCGTTGATGCATTAGCCACCTTTTCTAACAAGTCAGTATTGATAGCAGGTCACCTGCCAAACACCACTGGCCTTAAACATCCAAAGCAAGGTGTGGTGACAGGTACCTGTGACAAGAGTGCTGTCATCATTCACATCTTATTGTGGTAAAAACATGACACAAGATTTTCAAAATGCAAATAAAATTAATTGCTAAAGTGTGTGCCATTGTTATGTGTGATACCTTCTGCAACTCCTTTCTTTTTATCCAACTGCACTTTACTGCTGGGATGTGTGAGCCATAGCTATAATTTTAACAGCACAATATCTGAAGTCTAGCTACAGATTCCTTACCTTTGAAGTTCCCCATGTGTCAGACTGGATCCAAAAACTTTTGCTTGAGGAGTACCCCTGTGCGTGCCATCGGGTGGCTTTGTTCGGTTTTACATGGCGTTGTCAGCGCCAGATGTGATGTTGTGGTCACCTATATAGGCACCACCCAGGTGCACAGACATCAGTTCTTTTCTTTCCACACCAGTTTACGCTGATCCAGAGAGAGCTTCCCCCTGTCATTTTTTGTCAGCCTTTCTGTCGAGTCTTTTTGAAAGTGTGTCGAAGATATCGTCCAGAAAAGTAGGATTCAAGCCGTATGGTGCCTGTCACCTTGCTATGTCGGTTACAAACCCTCACCTTATCTGCCTGTGGTGTCTCTAGTGTAACCATGATGATGACCAAGTTGTGCTTGGACTGCTGGACCATGGCGCTGAAGGCTTTGAGGGAATGGTCCCTAAAGCTTCTTGTGGCCCGGCAGTTGACACCATCATGTGTGACTCCTCAGATGTCATGGTCCTGGTCTAGGTTAAGGTCACATGACCACCTTAGGGGCCCAACTCCTCTTAATGACACTCAAGGTCCTCGGGACACTCAGGAAAGAGGCACAGAAAAGCATCCTCAGGCCCCACGGGGTCGGAGGAAGACCCACCGGGGGCTGCACCTGTACTTTGGCTCTGATGGGATCTTATGGATCAGAACCTGGATCGGCGCTGGTCATACCCATGTGTCCTTCTCGGGCACCGATTCTCCCAATGCTCACTGACAGCACCAGACCCATTCCGATTTCTGATGATCCGGAGTCAGAATGGCATTAAACGACTTCCAGTGCCGTGGTGCAATTAGTCCCAGATTGATGCCTGAGCATTATTCTCAACAGCCAGGCATAGGAGAAGTAAAGGAGAAGTCACTGGGCCCTTCAGAGCACCATTTAGATCAAACATTGGACTGATATGAGGAACTAGGAGAGGCCAGTGGGCTGGACACATATCTCCAGATTCTGGCTTGCTCTCTCCCACTACTGTGGCTACCGAGGAGGGAGCTTCTTATGCAATGATGGTGGGTAGGACAGTAGAGGTCTTTGACCTCGAACTGTCCTCAATGGCTATCAAGACAGCGCATTCTTGACAGAAGTGTTTCAACCCGGGGCTCCCACTTCTGGACCCCTTTTGCCCTTTTACTGATGTCTTGCTTGGAACCTGGTCCAGGCCCAGCACAGGGGCTCTGTAAACAGGACAACTGCCCACCGCCATCTCCCTGCACCGGGCAACCCTAGTTTCCTCAGCCAACACCCCACCATTGAAAGATTGGTAGTCCAAGCCTCAACTCTCTATGTCACATTCCCTTCGACTTCCCCGGATAGGGTATCCAAGAGGCTGAACCTACTTGGGAAGAAGATGTATTCTTCCACCAGCCTGGCATTGAGGTCAGTGAACACCTCTTGCTTATTTGGGTGTTTCTCGCACGCCTTATGGGATACAGTGCTGCCAGAAGGTCCTGTAGGAGGCCCGAGCTGTCCTCTCCCAAGCAGTGAAAGATGTAGGAGGTTCACCATCAGGTGTGGATTCTACAGGACTGATTCGCTGGGCAGAGCAGTTTCATCATCAGTGGCTTTGAGGAACACGCCTGGCTGAGAACATCTGGCTTTTCGGGGGCTGTCTAGGCAAAGCATATGGACATGCCCTTCGACTGAAGTCACTTGTTTGGCATGAAGGCAGACTCGGTGCTGGAGCGCTTTAAGGACTTTCGGGCTACAGCGAAGTCCTTGGGCCTCTTAGTGGCCCTTCTTCCACTATCTGCCTTTTGCCCCTTTTGTAGCAACGGAAGAGGTGTGCCACTGTGTGGGCGCCATGACAGCCACCATCTTGCTTTAGCTCCCAAAGCTATGCACGGATGTGTGTGAGGAGCCTTCAGACGTAGAGGGACTGGAAGCCAGAAGTCATCTACCATCCAACCCCCAACAGCTGCAACCTCCAAGCCCTCCTAGTTTGATTCTGCAGGACCAAGGTTGCCCAGTTAAAGGGAGAATTCAACATCATCTCCTCTACAGTCAGTCTGTTACATCAGATGCATGGGTTCTGCAGATCATTCAGTAGGCCTACGCCCTGCCTTTCTAATCTTTTCCTCCCCCAATTCTGCTGATGCACAAAAGGCTGGTGGAAGATCACATAGTTTTTCTCCGAGAGGAAGTTACGGCTCTCTTGGCCAAGAAAGTCATAGAAAGGTTTGGAATGGTTGCTATTCCAGCTACTTTCTGATACCCAAAAAGAACAAGGGCCTTCGCCCTATTCTCCACCTATGGACCGTCAATCTCTTCCTCAAGAAAGAAAAATCTAAGATACTCACTTTGGCTCAGATCTTGTCTGCCCTAGATCAAGGAGACTGGCTTGTAGCATTGGACTTGCAAGATGCGTATTTCCACATTCCCATCTTGCCGGCCCACAGCCGTTACCTGCTGTTCAAGGTAGGCCACATATCTTACTAGCCACAGAGGGTAACCCAAAAAAAACCACAAAAAAAAAACAATGGGTCTGGGTAGAAATGTTTACAAAACAACAAAGACCCCTTAGGGATCTCTTATAACCAGGAACAATCCCAACATTTATAATAACATATGCAGCACTTAGGAGAACACCCTTTATTATTTAAGCAAAATATATACTTTCTTCATATATGTACACACTATATACAATCCCCCCCATCATGACCAAAAAAGAAAAAAACAGAACAAGGTGCAAATGAAACAAGTACTCGTGATTCAAGAAAGAAAGAGAAGGGGATAATAAATCTCCCATTACACCAATCCGAGAAATACTTTAAAAAACTATATAGCAGCCTGTTGGTATTCCTTCTACTATATTGAATCAAATTGTTATTTTCAACAGGATTAAATCCACAATTGCGTCCTCCAGCAAAATAAACCAAATCCAGGCTAAAGCATCATCGTTGACGTTTTGACCCCCTCTCGCCCGTGGGCCAACTCCCGGTTCCAACATGGGTCTTCATCAGGACTACACAATAGGGGACATCTACATTACTTCTTATCACATCAAAATATCCATCTTCACCATTTCCGCACAATCCACCAATCGCAACTTTTTATGCTTGATTCACCTAAAACTCTTCTTTGTTTGGAAACACGGTCAAAATCTTCCATCAATTCCTCCTTCCACTTTAATTGCCTTTCTTATGCCGGTCTTCTTTCCAAACTTTTTCTGACTTTCTAGGTAGGCCATGAGCACTTTCAGTTCACTGTGTTCCCCTTTGGCCTTACCAGTGGCCCTCGGGTGCTCAGCAAGATGATGTTGGTGGTTGCAGCTCATCTGCTCCGGTTAGTGGTTTCAGTCTTCCCCTGCCTTGATGACTGGCTGTTGAAGGCGGGCTCACTCCAGGCTGTCATCTCCCACCTCCAGACTATGGTGAGCTTCCTGCATTCGCCGGGGTTCAATATAAATGTGCCAAAATCACACCTGACTCCCTCTCAGATGCTCACTGTCATCAGAGCTGTTCTGGACACAGTGCAGTTTTGGGCTTATCCTCCCAAGTAGCAAGTCCAGGATATTCAGGTTACGATTCCAATGATTTGGCCTCTATCCTGGGTTTCAGTGAGACTGACTCTAAATCTGCTGGGCCTCATGGCCTCCTGCATCCTGGTGGGGAATCATGACAGATGGCATATGTGGGCTCTGCAGTGGGACCTGAAGTTCCAGTGGGCTCAGCATCAGGGAAATCTTCTCGGAGAGAACTGCAAAAGACCTACAGTGTTGGATTACAAACTGCGATTGGGTCAAAGGCAGGCTCTTTTCCCTTTGCCAACTAGACCTCACCGTAGTGAAAGATGTGTCACTCCTGGGATGGGGCAGCCATACAGCAGAATCTTGACTCCACATCAACTTGCTGGAGCTCTGGGCGATCCGGCTAATATTGAAAGGATTTCTTCTCTCTGTCAAGGGAAATTAGTGCAGGTGTTCACGAAAACCACCACCACCATGTGGTACTTCAATAAGAAGGACGGGGTTGTATCATGGACCCTTTGTCAAAAGGCCCTGCATCTCTGGACACGACTAGAACAGCAGGGCATAACCCTGGTAGTTCAACACTGGGCAGGTTCTCTGAACACCAGGGCAGACAAACTCAGCCATCTATACCTAGCGGATCACAAGTGGTGTCTCCATTCGGAGATGGTGCAAGGACTTTCAACAGTGGGGAGAGCCTTGGTTAGGTCTGTTCACCTCCGAAGAGAATGCACAATGTCAGCAGTATTGTGCGTTGGAGTCTCCAAGGCGGCAATCGCTCGGCGATGATTTTCGTAGGAAGTTCAGGTCTCTTCTATGCCTTTCCGCCCATACCACATCTACCCAGAGTTCTAAAGTAGATCAAGAATGACCAGGCCCAAGTCTTCTTTGTGACTCCCAATTGGGCAAGGAGAGTCTGCTATCCTGAGCTTCTGAAAATGAGCATCGATCCTCTGATCAGACTGCCCCTTCAGGAGGATCTTCTCTCGCAGCAGCAGGGGAGAGTCCTCCACCCAAACATGTCAATTCCTCACCTTCATGCTTGGAGATTGAGTGGCGACAGTCAACAGCCTTCAACCTTCTTCCCAAAGTCTATAACATTATTCTGCCAGCCAGGTATTCCTCCACCAAGACGGTATATATCTGCCATTGGCAAACATTTGTAAAATATTGTACAGAGAAGTCTATAGATCCTCTTTCTGCTTCTCTTTCTCATGTTCTTCTTTTCATTCTATAACTTGCCCGGCAGGGCTCTGCTCTGAGCACTCTTAAGGGCTATCTATCTGTTCTACCTGCTTTTTCAGTGGCTGCCTGACCAACCCTCTGTATTTAAGTTCCCTATTGTAAATAAGTTTTTTAATGGGCTTGTACATATGTTTCATTCTTTGCCCTTCATTCTGCCTCAGTGGGACCTGAACCTGGTTCTTACATTTCTGACGTGTGCTCCGTTTGTGTCACTTCATAATTGTCCCCTCAGGCTGCTCACCATTAAAACAGTCTTTCTTGTGGCCATAACATCTTCCCGGAGTGTGAGTGAGCTGCAGACTTTGTCATCCAAGCCTCCATATCCCACAGAGTTTCCTGATAAAGTGGTGCTTAGAACTCATGCCTCTCACCTCCCACATATGGTGACCCCATTTCATTTGGGACAGACTGTCACTCTGCTCACCTTCTTTGCTCCCCGCATCCCTCTAAGGAAGAGGACCGACTCCACCGGCTGGACCCAAAAAGAGCATTGTCGTTCTACCCTGACCACACAAAAGAGTTCCGGGTGGATGACCAACTCTTTGTGGGATATGTGGGAGCAAAGCAAGATCAAGCAGTACAGAAATGAATCATTTCGTGCTGGGTCATTCTCTGTATAATCTGGTACACACTGGCTAAAAAGCAGCCTTCCTAGGGCTTGAGGGCCCATTCCACCAGTGGTAAAGCTGTGACCATGGAGTTGGCCCACAGTGTTCCAGTTCTGGACATTTGTCAGAAAGCAACGTGGGCATCACTGCACACGTTTGCAAAACATTACTGCTTAGACAGTCAGGTCCAAAGAGGCGGGCATTTTGTCTGTTCAGGTCTGCAGGGCTTCCTAGTGTAGGAAAATTTGTCAGCAACCCACCGCCAGAATGTAATGGCTTGGGTATCTATTCAAAGGTGAGGAATCTGCAGCTAGAAGCCTCTATCAAATGAACAAGTTACTTACCTTGGGTGTCGCATTATCATGGAGAGCCTATGGGCTTCATGTATGAAAATTGGATTTGCGACTTGCTAATTGTGAGTCAGAGCCCCTCGCAATTTGCAAGTCGCAAAACCTTATGTTGAACAGTGTCAATGACACTGTTTGCGATTCACAAGGGGGTCGCAAATGCCCTACCTCGTGACTATTCATGAGGTAGGTCGCAATTTGCGACCCCCTTGGGAATGACCACCCTCACAGGGATGGTGGTCTGCTGGAGACAGCAGACCACCATGGCTGTGACTGCTTTTAAATAAAGCAGTTTGTTTTTTTGACATGCAGTCGTTTTCTTTAAAGGAAAACGAGATGCATTTCAAAAACAAAAAATAGTTTTCTTTTTGGTTTTTAAGAGCAGGCAGTCCCCTTTGTGAATGTGTTAGCACCAGTTTGACACTGGTGCTAACTGCGATTGTTTTGTGACCACAAAACAATCATACATGGGACTGCAACTCACAATTAGGAAGGGAACACCCCTTCCTAATTGCGACTCGCAAACCCTTTTGGCGATTCGGTAAATAGTTTACCGAATCGCAAAAATGGGCTTGAACATATCAAAGGTAATTTAGCACGTCACAAACTGACTGATTCGATGTTTGCGACATGCAAAATGCTACGTACATGTGGCCCTATATCTAGCTGCAGATTCCCTGCACTCCCCCATGCCTCCACACTCCGTGGACTCATTTACTAGGGTTAAGGTGATTCCTTTCACGGCCCTAGTTTGGAAACTCAATTGTCAGTTCATTAGTTCATTTAATGGCTCTGTGCTCCTGGCATGGAAAATCACGAAAAAAGTAACTGACATCCGCATGCCTGGGTGGCACCTACGTAGATAACTGCAATGCCACTTCTGGTGCCAATGATGCCGACTATGCCTCATGGCACAGAGAAAAGCCATCCAACAGCATGCACAAGGGTACTGCTCATGCAAACGTTTCTGGATCCAGGCTGATGCCTGGGGAAATTCAAAGGTAAGGAATCTGCAGCTAGATATAGTCTCTAGCAGATAATGCGTTACTGAAGGTAAGTAAACCTGTTTTTCTAGTCACAGAATAGAACATGGTTTTTGTTAAAAGGTCATCACTGACTTAAAGTGTGGAATTTGTCATTTGGATACTTGGCAGATATGAATATCCACACAACAACAGCACCACCTTAATGTACTCAGGCAAAGAGTGCAGAAAAGTAGTGGCGAGCATGCTTAAAGCATCAAGTTTCTGATGCCTTAGAACACAGAGTTGCGAATTGATGTGGTGCAATTCAAAATTATAAAGGTTTCATAAGGTTCAATGCTATTTGACAGGGTTGAACACCACTACAATGTCATAATATTCAGTAATCAGGTGAACAACACTCTATTGTGTCCAGAAATTTGTTTATTAGAATATTTTAATAGAACACTCTTTTTAACCCGCTAATGGTCCTGTAAACCAGATGGAATTCTGATGGAGTGAGTGTGAAAATTAATAAGATGTGAGGGGGTAATGAGCTGTTAGAGAGAGTGCAGTACATTGACTTTCTATGCTTAAAACTAGCTAACCCAAGTTAATTGAACACACTGCCAAAGGGAAAATACTAAGGGCCAGATGTAGCAAAGTATTTGCATGTCGCAAACGGCGAAAATCGCCGTTTGCGAGGTGCAAATGCCTCTTTGCTATGCAGAAATGCATATTGCGAGTCGGGACCGACTCGCAATATGCATTTCAGAATCGCAAATAGGAAGGGGTGTTCCCTTCCTATTTGCGATTCGGAGTGGCATGCAATACCATTTGCGACCGCATATGCGGTCGCAAATGGCATCGCAGTTACCATCCACTTCAAGTGGATGGTAACCCACTCGCAAATTGGAAGGGGTCCCCATGGGACCCCTTCCAGTTTGTGACTGGACCCACAAATATTTTTTCAGGGCAGGGAGTGGTCCAAGGGACCACTCCCTGCGCTGAAAAAATACCGAAACTAAAGGTTTCGGTTTTTTTTTAAGTGCAGCTCGTTTTCCTGTAAGGAAAACGGGCTACACTTAAAAAAAAAAAAATGCTTTATTAGCAAACAGTCACGAACACGGAGGTCTGCTGACTACAGCAGGCCTCCATGTTTGCGAGTGCCTCTACTCACTATGGGGCCGCAATTTGCGACCCACCTCATGAATATTCATGAGGTGGGTCATTGCGACCCCATAGCGAGTCGCAGTCGGTGTCTGAGACACCGTACTGCATTGCAAATTGCGACTTGCAATTTGCGAGTCGGATGGACTCGCAAATTGCAAGTCGCAATTTGCAGACTTGCTACATCTGGCCCTAAATACCTGCATTACTTATCCTTTAAACTAAGTATGTGCTTTATAGCAATCACTGCAAAAACATTTTTGTAAACACCCAATACACAGTTTTGTCTATTTTGGAGGCTAGGCAGCTGAATAAACATTATTATGCACTACTTTTGATTGGCTTGGAAAACACTGAGAAAACACCACTGAAATCCACCAAAAATAAACAATAAAAACATTACAACCTAATATTATTCTATCTGCTAAATGCATGGTAGAATCGTGTAATCTTAACCAAGGGTTCCCTAAATAAGCTTTAAATTGAGGTGTGTCAATCAGTTGAAACGCATTTGCTTCACATGATTCCCAAAAGTTGTTACTATAGTCAAATAGGTATGATAGCAAGCACGTCTTGAAGATAAAACTGTGCTAGCCCACCTTAACTAGTTTGAGGTTTCTCTTCTCCACTTATGTTATATAGATATTATGGGCTAATTGCACATTTATGAAGCTCCCATTAGCTTTCAAATCAAAGAGAGCTGTTGCCCTTAGATTACCTCTCTCCAGTCTAAATGAACTGACCTTGACATTCATCATGGCCGTTAGTTTATTGACTCTGGTTTGTCCTCCCTTTCTGCTGCTACCACAGTCTGTGATTTGGAAAAAGGTCTACTTCTTGTCCTTACAATCTTTTATAAAATGGCCCGATTTACCACAATGCATGCAAATGCTTAGTTTACGTCTTTTCAGTTTTCTCCGCAGAGGACCTTTAATTCCACCCATTTGCTATGTTTTGGCCAAAGCTCTGAACTATCGACTTTCCAGACCGGAATACTTCAAACTTAATACCCATCCTTGATGTAAATGTGGTTATATGCAACAGAATATCTTGTGAGCCTTTTATTGAAACATTTATTCATTTCTTCAGAATTCCAGTGGAATGGGCCAGTTAGCAATTTGACCTCCTAAGTAGGAAAAACATGTTATGTTGTGCAGATTTGTAGAGCACACTATCACCCTGGAGGGTATTTTGGTACTCATGTGTGAGTCTAGGCACACCTAGGGCCTAGTGGGACTACTCTAAAAACCAGGACTTTAGCTTCTTGTAGAATTCAAGAAGCGTGGAGGAGGTGCTTATGTATAGAGGCCGGTGGTTACATGCTTTAGGAGTCATGTACGAGAAGACTCTACTGACAGATCGGATTTTACATATGAATGGCATTTGTGCAGCTCCTGTCTGCCCAGACAAGAAAAGGTGTCTGAAAGGTTTGTGAAAGTAAATGAAAATGAAATGAAATTAAATAAAATGATAAAAATGTATAAAGTGCAGTTACCACAAGGAGTCACAGTGCTAAAGGGAGGGAGCTCCAAAGTAAAAGCAAAAGAAAAACTCCTATCACAAGGAAGAAATACTAACTAATCACAAAGTGAAAAACCATGTCTTCAATGCTTTCTGAAAGCTGTTGTGTTACTGTAAATCACTAATAGCTTGTGGGAGACAATTACACACCCTTGCTGCGGCTACAGAATAAGCCCTGCTACCTCACCTAGTTTTCCTACATTTGGGAATGACTAAAAGATTTTGGCTAGCATACCGAAGATGTCTAGTGGGAACGTATCTCTGGTACATCCTTTTCAATGCTCTGGGCCCGATATTTTGCACCGTCCTATGAACAATGCATACAGCCTTAAAAGCAATGCCTTTGTTCACTAGTAGCCATTGCACTTTGGAGATCTCAACTGAGACTGTTTGGTGTTTCGGAATTTCATGTATCAGTCTAACGGCTGCGTTCTGTGCTAACTGTACTTTAGCGGTTGCTGTTTTATTGATCCCCAGATAAAGTGCATTACATTAGTCTAGCCTGGAGAAAATCCAGGAAAGAACTACCTGCTTACGTACTTTCAGCGAAAAAAAGGGAAACACCAACCTCAAGGGCCTTATAATCCAAAAACAAGTGGATACCATACGATTGACCTGATGGCTTGGTATCCAAAAGTATTCCAAGATTTGTAGCGGAGTCTGCCGGAGTAGCAGTGTTTGCCAGAGTAGGCAGTACCCCTAATATGACTGGCCACCAGGAATGATTCCAGATGGAGAGATGATTAACAAAAATCAGAACCACAGTCTTGTCCCCATTCAGTTTTAGATAGTTACTATCCATCCAAGACGTTACTGACTGTATACACTTCAACAAGTTGGCTGTAGTAGCCCCACATCCTTGGTTATTGATACAATCATTTGCGTGTCATCTGCACAGGATAGGGCTTGCCGTCCAAAAGACTTTATCAGTTTATCCAAAGGGGTGACATAAAGATTTTAAAAAGTTGGGCTAAGAGAAGAGCCCTGTGGCACTCCACTTGGCTAATAAAAGGGATCAGAACTAAAAGCAGATGTGATTGTTGAGGTATGCTGAGCCAGTTTTATGTAGTGCCTTGAAAGTGTGGGTGAGGAGTTTGAATGGTGCTCGTTCGTCAATGGGAAGCCAGTGGAGCTCTTTAAGGTGTGGTATGATGTGAGTTCTGAATGGTCTGCAGCCTTTTTGTGAGTTTTTTGTTGATCTCGGCAAAGAGAGTTTTGCCATACTCCAGCTTGCCAGGGCATGCATCATGGTTTAACAGGTGCTGATTTGGAGCCATTTGAAAATCTTAATCCGCATCTTGAGAGTAGGGAAGCATGAGGCAGTGACAGCATTGACTTAAGCCGTCATGTATAGTTTGCTGTAGATGATGATCCAGAGGTACTTGGTTTGGGTGGTGGGTGTTGGTCCAAGTTTTGTTGGAGGTGGAGTCCCACAGTGATGTGCTCTTCCAGAAGATAAGGATTTCAGTCTTGTTGGTGTTCAGCTTTAGACAGTTGGTCCCCATCCACTGGGTGATTACACAGTCATGCATGCATTGAACTTGATCGGAGTACTTGGCGGCTTGTCTGTGAGGAAGAGAATGGTTGCATGTCATTGGAGTAAGGGAGGGCGTTGATATCATGAGAGCGGATGATACTGGCTAGAGGGATCATGTATGTGTTGAAGAGCATCAGGCTCAGGGAGGATCCTTGTGAAACTCCGCGGATGAGGTCACAGGCATCTGAGGTATACGGTGCCAGGTTGACTGACTGGGTCCTTCCTGTCGGGAAGTAACAGAGTGTGTGTCCATGGACTCCAATGCTGTGTAGGTGTTGGATGTGGATGGGGTGGGAGACTGTGTCAAAAGCTGTGAGAGGACCAAGAGGATGAGGTCTGCCATGTCTCCTCTGTTCAGAGTCAAGCAGATATCATCCATCAGGGTGGTTTCCTTCTTCTGGATGGGTCTGAAACCAGACTGAGTGGTGTCAAGTAGTTTGTGGTTGTTGAGGTATTCATTGAGGTGTCTTTTGATCATTTTCTCTTAAGACCTCAGCTGGGAATGGTAGCAGGAAGATCAGTCTGTAGTTGGCAAGCCTTGAGGGTTTGTTCAGCAATGGGAGGACCGTTGCTTGTGGGAGGGTTGCACAAGAGGTGGAGCCATTCAGAATGGGTATGAGCATGCCACTGATGGGTTGCAGCCCTCTGGAGTAGGTTTGGTGGAGGCAGGGGTCAGTTTGGGCCCCTGAGTGAAGGGACTTCATGGTAGTGGCAGTTTCTTCTGGGGTGATGATGGCCATGTGGGTCGCTTTGATTCTTTGGATAAGATCATGAAGCATTTGGTGAGATCTGTTGGATCTGTTTGAAGGCTGAAAGCTACTTTACTGTGATCATCAGAGAATATAGCAGACTTACACAAGAAATGGAAACAACATTGGTTTAAGAACATTGAAATGTTCTTAGAGTCACCATAAAATCCAACTATAAGTGCTAAAGGACATGATGGTGGTTTAATAGCGTAAAACTATGCCCTACACATGGGGTGAACTGGGGTATGCATGTATTGCAATGTTAAACTGCATTTTAGTATGGCAAATGTAAGTTCAGTGGTGTTGCAGGTACAAATGTGTATCTTTCCTCCTGCATGGTACACCGTCTCTCAATGGACAGCAGACACAGCAGTGGTATCTAATCAAAATAACCTGCCGAAGGTGGTAATGTGCAATATTACATCTGTTTTTTTTCTAGATTTCACCTCCAATAGAGATAAATAAGTATGTGCTCCGACATGTGGCCAAACTAACACCCATTGAGAATTGTGTTTGCAAAGAAATTTGTCCTTGACCAGGAGGAGTTGTTTGTGCTTTATTCTAAACATTCATTGCCTGCCCGCCCAGTTGTCAAGCATTATTGCCCACATGACACAATGCTGTTGGCAAATTGTTGAAGTCTTAACATTGATTTTGTAAAATGTGAAAAACTATAGATAGGCCAATAAATTTGAGTAGTGAATGGATGACCTGGGTAGGGGCTTGAAACAAATGGTTTGATACTGGGCATGTTTTATGGATATGTTGGGCTGCAATAATCCAGTGGCACAGAAATATGGAGTTGTCAATATTTTTACCAGTTGTGTTATATTTAAGTATGATTGAGGATAAAGTATATTGATTTTTAACTCTAGATCGTTGAGCATTAATACCATACTGACACTGATGGTGGCCATATTCTACCAGCACATGGTGAGAATTTGGGCATCTCATTTAGACCTAAATTATTTTGATGCTTTATACCAAATGACATGTTGTTTGTATAATCTGACAGCTTCAACATGTTAAAGCACAAGGAAAGGGGTTGTTAAAGAACAAGAAAAGGTTCTCTTGCACCCTGAAACTCGTAATGTGTGACAGATTTAGGTGGAGGTGTGTTTCTGGTGATCGAGCAGGCGATTTGCACATGGCTAGGTAAATTGTGATTAAAGAACAAGAAAGGTATTGCTCTGGTGTGTAAATATGATTCTAATGGGGATAGGCTTTGAAGACAAAATTGATTGCAGGGACTGCTCTGTGCAAGACTTACCCTTGAATGGCTTTGGCATTAAGAAGCCAAAGAATCCCTCTTGTGATGCGTGTTATGTTTTTTTCTAGAGGAACTGTCTTTGTCCTTTGTAGTGGCCATCTTTGATGAGCTGCTGATTGAAGACGAGCTGGAGCAGGATATGGATCGGCACCCGAGCCCTCGCCAAGAAGAGTTTGCCCTCTTGTTCCTAAATAACCTTGGCCTGCATGAGGTTACATTTAGCAAATGACGTTGGATTCTGCTTGGGCACTAGGAAACAGAAATAGGCCTCATGAGGATCTGAGAGCAAAATCTTGTTCCGAAAAGAGCAACAATCTATAAAAGCTGAATTTCTAGGCTAGTTGTTCCTGTACTACTGCAAAAGTAAATTGTTTGAAAAAATGAGAAAGGAGAGCTACTTTCTGCATGAACGGATGGGAGCAGAAAAAATAGGAACTGATGTCAGTTCAGAGGGGTTGTTCATTATATATATCTGTGATGTCATCTCCAGGAGTGTGTCCTAGAGCTCAGACAAAGCTGTGGCATCACCTGTTGGGGCAGGAGACCTATTTCAAGTTTCCAGATCTAGTCTGCTTTCTGGATGAGATTCAAGCAGTGAGGAATATGCAGGTAGATAAGATGTCAACCAGAAAGATCTTTCCTGAAGATAAGTAACTTGTTTTTTTCAGTAATACTAAGGTCCTTATTTATAGTCTCGCAGTCTCTACTCTGTCCATCAGGTTGGAGGAGGGCCTTATGTCTACCACCCTGATGGATGGACGATTACCAGCCCAGAGGTGAACTCTGTACTTTTAGTGGAACTGCGCTGACATTAATTCTTCAAAAAGTACTAAACATTTTATGGAAGGCTGCCGCTGGTTTGGACGGCCAACCACCAAGCTTTTGTTTAAAAAAAAAAAAGAAAAACAACAACACATCTCTACATAGACAATGGGCATTACTTGAGAAAACACATCACCTGTGTATTGCCTATTACCTTTCATCCCAATTAAGTTGACTTACCTTTCAGTGCAACACAATATTTTGCTAGTGGCTCACTGTATATAGATTCCTCTATAAGGATTTCAAAAAATAGTCTGCATCCTAAATTGGCAGGATTTGTATACGGATGTGCACATGATCATAACAGAATAGTAAACACAGACCCAAACATACACTGCCTAACAACACAGCCTCCCACTTAGCACCAGGTATTGACATTTACATACCTACATGATAACTTTTGGCTTAAGCAAAATATAGAAATAAAAGTAGAATGTGAAAAAAATAGCGGGCAGCACCAAACAAATACTGCACCTGGATATGAGATCAAAATTCATGTCTATTATGCACATGGGAAATACTTGCAGTCAAGCTACACAATATTTCTTCATAGACAATTGACACCTGTCCAAAATAGGCACCCAAAACCATTTACAATAAACTCTTGCAGGACCCCGTTCTACTTTCCACAAAACGCAACATACAAGACACCAAATCCTTGATTAATGTCAAAGTGTTATGGAGAACTAAAGAACTCAATGGCACATCAGCTTCTTTTGTGGTCATACCTCATGTGCAGTGACTAGCATCTTGTCAATGGGGAAGTCAGACATGTTGACAAAAGTAAGAAATACGACTAGCTCTGCCCCATCCATACTGATCTATCAGAGGTGGCCTTTCTATCCCTAGACTGCATGGCTTCACATCTATTAATGGCAGGTGACGGACTCAAAGATGAGCATAGCACGGATAACACTGTCACAATTATACATCTCTTTTATGCCACACAGTGTTTACTAGGCATAGTTTTTGTATGAAAGAAATTTACATCAGAATGCTTATGCAAGTGCACAAGTGTATGCATATGAATTGATACACGTTTAATTGATATTGGCTGACTCCAGTTGGTGGTTATATTTACAAGAGATTGCAGATTCAGCTACAGTGACACACGGTGTTCAAACTGAATCTGTGGGCGAGTACTGAAAGAACAGTTACTTGATCGGTCGCTGAAGGTCAGGAGAAAATTCAGTTAAAACACATTATGGACATTATGAATATCTCTAGCTTGAAATTACACAGGCACATGTAAATTAGTTTGCTGATTACTATTTAGTATATACTGCCTGTTAGGGTGCATTGAACTAGGTACACTTTACTTCCTTACAATCAGGTTAAGCTCCTTAAGTTATTGAAAAAAATATGAACGTACAGATGCTAAAAAAAAATAATAATGTTTGGATCCAAAGAGAACAGTACTGTAATACGATGTGTGTTGCAGACGGATTTGATCAATAGCAGAATATGGATGCCTGCCAAAGATTTAATCTGATCATGAACATTGTTTTATTTCCCTATTTAGCACTGTGCCAGAAAAAAAATATTAACAGAAATTCTTGACACAATCAGAACCATTGATAATTACTCTAGGTGCAAATCATATTTGTTTAGGATGTCTTTTCCACTGAAGAAATGGACCAGGCATATGCAAATCAGTCTTGCCCAAAAGCAGCAGGCCAACCCCAAAAATCAGATCATGTCCTCTCTAAGTGATCCCATTCAACCTTAAGTGAATTTTGTCTTTGTTAAGCCTCATTGGCAATGTGTGTGGATTTCTTGTGATACATTATTGAGTAAGGATGCTATACTGAAATTGCAGATAGTCTTTGATCTAACATTATATTGATCTTCTTTGAGTAGCATACTTTGTTGTTGAACATAACTTCAAAGCATTTTTAGGTCAAGCATAGCAGCGTGCAAGCGCTGCTCTTCTCAACATGTTGTAATCTATTCTGTGTGCTTTTACTACGCCCATCACTTTAATTAATTTCTGGATTTGCCTTTCAAAAATCCCTTGATGTCATTGGTAAATGCTTTTCTTTGTCCTGCCTTGAGGCTGTTTTTTTACTGCCTTGGAGACTGACCCTGTTACATGGATTATTGCACGATCAGTCATGTACCTTAGTGTGGAGCACTATTTTTTCTTTTGCCTCGCCAGTTCACTCATGGCGATATGCTGTTTCTTCCTCTTCCTTGGTTTCGGGCATCTTGCTGTTTCTTTCCAACGTCAAACTTGATACAAAAGTATTACAGTGCTTTTGTTGAGCACTGGTTACATTATACAAGAACACATTCATTTTGATAGCAAGGAGACAATTAAGTGAATTGCCCTGCATCACAGGATGTTGAGCTGACACCAAGACTCGAACCGTGTTCCTCAGCTCCAAAGTCAGCAGCTCTGGCCCTTATGCCACATCCTCACCTCTAGGGTTCTTTGTCTGTTGCATGTTGGGGCAGTCTGGCAATAACTCCTTTCTTTATATAGTGCTTGGTAATACAGGTTCTGCCATTACATAGTGCTGCAAAGCAGGTGCCATTCTTAACAAAATCATTATAATTCATTTGCATCCACCTTGCAGAGATGAAGCGGTGAAAAACCTATATCAGGTGTCAGGGAGACCAGATCCTCGGGGCCTGCGCACGTTCCCAACATGTCCACCACTAGACAGCTCCAAAGCTCCGAGAGAAATATCACAGAGCCTGAGAGAGTCCAAGTGGGGGAAAAGGGGATTAGGTAGGGAACAGCTGGGAAGGAGACCTGTAGGAAGCAAAAGGTTAAACAACACCATATCAAGATATAATTACATTGAGTTTCATAAAAACTCTCTGTTGAATCTAGGGTTCAATGATATTCGGAACATGAAATAACACTCTGTAGAGTCTAGGGTTCAATGATATTCGGAACATGAAATAACACTCTGTTGAATCTAGGGTTCAATGACACTCGGAACATGAAATAACACTCTGTTGAATCTAGGGTTCAATGATAACTCGGAACATGAAATAACACTCTGTTGAATTTAGGGTTCAATGATACTCGGAACATGAAATAACACTCTGTTAAATCTAGGGTTCAATGATACTTGGAACATGAAATAACACTCTGTTGAATCTAGGGTTCAATGATACTCGGAACATGAAATAACACTCAGTTGAATCTAGGATTCAATGATATCCGGAACATGAAATAACACTCTGTTGAATCTAGGGTTCAATGATATTCGAACATGAAATAACACTGTTGAATCTAGGGGTCAATGATACTCAGAAAATGAAATAACACTCTGTTGAATCTAGGGTTCAATGATGCTCGGAACATGAAATAACACTTAGACTGAAGGAACATGAATGGCCTAGAACTAGACTCTAACTAGGCCTCAAGAAATCTAGGTACCTGGAAAAAATCAAGAATGGGTTAATACAATGTTTCATATGAGCTTTACATGAAATATCACATAATGTCTAGAAATACAAGAACCTTCTAGAATACTGTTTCAGAACAAACACTGCATTGTTAACATGAGGACAAGACAATCTGAAACATTCTGTGGAAAACAATTGGAATTGTACTAGGGACTTTATATGCACAAAGAACCTCACATTTTGAATGTATCATCTTCACAGGAAATCCATAGGCTCAGGATAAATGTGTGCACTTCAACAAACATTACACATCAAAGTTTTTACTTGCCATGAAATGATTGCGCACACTGTTGCCGATCTGAACACCAAGTTTTACATGCGGGAAATGAATCGCGCACACTGCCGATTCTAACAAGAATATATAAATGCCATAAAATGATCACGCAAGCCTTTGCCAATCTAAACACCAAGTTTTACATGCGGGAAATGAATCACGCACACCGATAATTCTAACAAGAATATGTAAATGCCATGAAATGATCACGCAAGCCTTCGCCGATCTGAACACCAAGTTTTACTTGCGGGAAATGAAGCGCGCACACTGCCGTTTCTAACAAGAATATGCAAATGCCATGAAATGAGCGCACAAGCCTTTGCCGATCTGAACACCAAGATTTACATGCGGTAAATGAATCGCGCTCACTGCCGATTCTGACAAGAATATGCAAATGCCATGAAATGATCGCACAAGCCTTTGCCGATCTGAACACCAAGATTTACATCAGAGCAATGATTCGCGTACTCTGAAAGTTTCACGAGTTGGCCCAAAACTCAAGAGTCTTTTAGAACGGGGTCGGGGGCCCAGCCCGACCTCCGTCTTACCACCCTGCTCAAGGATCACCAAGATAAGGCGGGGCAGGCCTGGAACGTCAAGGTAGGCCTCCTGCACAGGGGCTCAGGAAATTGCTGCTGCTTTGCACCGGGACCTCTAAATAGTGAGCACGTGGAGCTGGGCTGGCTCCCTTATATAGAGTCTGGCCCAGCCCACAAACCACACCCAGTCATGCTGCAGGGAAAGCTTCTAGAAAGTCCTAGAAAGGGACCACACCCTGATACACTCTGTAAGCCTGCAGCAATACATTCCAAATGAACATTATTTGCAAACATTATTAATAGTGGTTTCAAGGTAAAACTCTGCAATGCAAAAGGTTAACAAACTGCATATAAACACAATGCATGAATTATGCTCTTGCATAAAGACTGGGTTTTTGCATTTTAGTCGCCCGTAGAGCACGCACTGTCCTGATGTTGATATCAGGATTGTAATCTGTGACATTCCGCTCTGTCAAGACCTCTGCAGTGGGTACATTAACCAACTGAGTTGAGTAGAGCTTAACACTAGCCAATAGCATGTGCTCTTGATAACCTCTGGAGGGTCACCAACCAAGCATATGGGTTCATTCTAGGCAAGAAGATGGCAAAAGGTGTTGTCTCCAAAATGGTGTAAAGGAGTTGTGACTCCAGACCCAAGCACTTCACGGGCTCAAGCTTGATAGCAAAAAACATCTAGCCTTTGGATGTAAATTGAGCTTCTTCAAATAGACTTCAGTTAGCGTGAACTTGATACAAAGGTATTACAGCGCTTTACATGAGCACCGGTTACATCACACAAGAACACATCAATTTTTGGTACCAAGGGGAGATTTGATGATTTGCCCAGAATCACAGGATGTTGAGCCAGTGGCGAGACTCAAAACGTGTTTCCCAGCTCTGGCCATTACGCCACATCCCTGCCCCTAAGGTTCTTAGGCCCATATTTATACTTTATTAGCGCCGCATTATTTTGTAAGTTTGCGCTGCTTATGCATCGAAAAATTACGCAAATGTGGTGCTAAAAAAGTATGAATATGGGCCTTAGTCTGATGCGTGTTGGGGAAGTCTGGGAATAACTCGTTTTTTTTTGGGAGGGGGGTTTATACAGTGCTTGGTAATACAGGTTCTTCCATTACATAGTGCTGCAAAGCAGGTGCCATTCTTAACAAAATCATTATAATTCATTTGCATCCACCTTGAAGAGGAGAAGATGTGAAAAAGCTATGTCAGGATTGTCATTTGTGACATTCCGCTCTGTCAAGACCTCTGCAGTGGGTGCATTAACCAACTGACTTGAGTAGAGCTTAACACTAAGTGACAACACGTGCTCTTGATAACCTCCGGAGGGTCACTAACCCAAGCACATAGCTTAGTTCTAGGTAAGAAGAAGGGAAAAGGTGTTGTCTCCAAAATGGTGGAAAAGGAGTCGTGACTCCACACCCAAGCACTTCACGGCCTCAAGCATGATAACAAACAACTTCTAGCCTTTGGGTGTAAGTTGAGCCTCTTCAAATAGAGTTCAGGTAGCGCAATCCCGATACAAAGGTATTACAGCGCTTTACATGAGCACCGGTTAAATTACAGAAGAACACATTCATTTTTGGTAGCAAGGGGAAATTAAGTGATTTACCCAGAAATCCAGGATGTTGAGCTGGCGCCGAGACTCAAACCGTGTTCCCCAGCTCCAAGGTCAGCAGCTCTGGCCCTTACAGTATATTCTCTTCCCTAGGTTTCTTTGTATGGTGCGTGTTGGGGCAGTCTGGGAATAACTTGTTTTTTATCTTTTGTTCTGTAAATTCATAGCGCTGCAAAGCAGGCATCATTCTTAACAAAATTTGCTATAATTCATTTGCAGTTAAACTGCCTCTTCTGTTATTCTCTGTGTATATAGTCAACATTTTAAAAAACTAGGCTGATATTGCCAATGTAGAGGAATACTTCCTTTAAAAGTTTAACACACAGAAATATATGTCTGCTTTCTTTTCTTTGCTCCTAACTCTTTTGACCCCCTCATTCTGCAACAAAGGTGCCTCTTTGTGCCTTGTTTGGTGCTATAAATGTTTAGGTAAATACACTGGAAAGGGTTGCATCTATAGGTATCACAGCCAGTCTGTAGAAATGAGGCAAAAACACTCCCAATACGGTGGCCTTGTTGTGTCCTCTCTCCTGCAGCAACAGGCCTGGGAGGGTTGCTGTGGTACCTGGCATACATCCAGGGGCAGTTTCTCCTTTAGGGCAAAGGGGCTGCGCCCCTCTGAAATTTCTGCACATCTACATTAAAAAATATTATATTGATCAATTTCTGTAGAGATACAATGTTATTTCTAAACAAGTCGATGTATTTAACTCTGGACTGTCATTCCAAGGCTGCCTGCCCTGCCTCACTTTGAAGTAGGAGACGGAAGCCAGGCAGCAAATCAACCTTTCTGCCCTGTGAAACACAATGCAGGGCTTAGCTTTCTAAAGCCCTTCATTTCCATTGTGGTCTATTTTGGTATCCACTGTAGGACTGTGACGCTCTTAGAGTCATGGTTTCGGGCACTGGAGTCTTCATTCCTTCATGAGTGCATCATTCACAGGCATAGGGCCCACCCCTTCCCATTCGTCACAGTAGAAGTGGATGCAAGGATGTCTTGTTTAGTGCCTTGTCCTCAGTAATGGTAAGTGTTATAATGCTAATCTTGGGTTATTTATATTGTGCTGTGACCCCTTGTCACTTTAAACTCCCCCACTTTGACACCCCAGGTCCTGACTGCAGATCGCTGGCCCCTTCAGAAGTGGAGCTGCTATATTTGTTCCTCAGCTAAATTGTTTCAAAAGACCAGCAGGGTTCTCATTTCCCTTGAGAAGTTTATCCATATATCCGAGTCAAGCTCAAAGTTAGAAATATGTGCTTACAGGAAAGGCAGTTATCTGCTGTATGGTGTTAAAAGTGGCCCTATCTCCACGCCCTTAACATTAATGCGAAAAACTTGGATTGATCTGCAAACATGAAATGTTAAGGTAATGTGTGTCAGTGATTTTGTTCCTCTCTTTTTCACATTTTACTTAATGTTGCATTCCCCAAGAGATTTAGCTTTTTCATCATGCTGTGTTTCTGTATTTTTTTATGCATCATATTACTTTTGTATAGTGCATACTTTGACTTGTGCCAGGTGTTTAAGAAGGGCTTTGATTGAGCACTCTGGCACTGAGGCTGAAGCTGGCAAAGCACAGTGCCTGTCAGTATGTTGGCATCTTTGCGGAGCACACAGAACAATGGTCATGTATTCCAGTTAAAATTGAAATTCAGTGTAAATGTGTGCGGAGGGTTGTGCAAAGAGGTCATAATATTGAGAATGCAAAATCAAAAGGAAATAAAGTTCTTAAATGTGTATGAGTGCAGTGTATGTTTGCGATGGTAAATTGAGGGAGATGCAAGGGTGGAAAGAAGGTGCTGAAGAGGTAAGAGAGATGATTGAGAATGTCCAGGTGGATGAGATGTGAAGAGAAAAGGGCTTACATAACTAACGGCCATGCTCCTTCCACAGGCCTCAATAATCTTTAATTCATAGTCTCACAATTTCAGAATTTAAACATTTCCAATGTTAATCATTTAAAGGAAGTCATTGTTATTACTCATTTATCTTAAAAACCATTGACAAAGGCAATAGGACTGACACGTTTTAGGTGTATCTCAGTTGTTGTGTTATATTTCTGGATGCAATAACATCTTGGAGAGAAACCAAGATACAGGTCGGGTGGCACACTAGGGGAATCACAGAAATTTATTTTACATGTCCCTTTTAGAGAGTCTGCACTTTTTTCATCCCACTTAAAGACCTGTCTGTGCATATTTCTGTACAACTGATTGCAGCCAGCAGCTGTGGGTGCTTCCCGATGCCTAGTTAAAACATTTTCTTCCAAACGTTGATGCTGCATGCAGTGCAAGACACTAGGCAAGCACACGGGGCCTGAAGTTGTCACGGTGTACAATTTGCACATTAAAATAACTCTTGAACTTATTATTGCAGTAGGATATTGGGCAATTTTTACTGTGTTTAATCTTTCAATGCTTTATATGCCTTGCTTTCTCACTAAATTAATTTGCTTTCAAATGCACCATTTTTCCATCCTTTTTCAAACTTTTCTTGGGAGAAGGACCCACCCTGGACCCCACATTTGTCCATTAGGCTTGCCTGCTTCACTCACTACATAAAAGTCATACCCAACACTTACACACCACCACTTTCAAATGTCACCAGCCACAACTGCATACATCCACTACACTCTAAACTAAAACACATAGGTAAAAGACATTGGTGGTCATTACAACCCTGGCGGTCGGTGTGAAAGCGGCGGTAAAACCGCCAACAGGCCGGCGGTAAAAAAAATGGAATCATGACCGTGGCAGAAACCGCCAACATAGATAGCCACTTTAACACTCCGACTGCCACGGCGGTACAAACAAACACCGCGGCGGTAACCGCCAACAGACAGGTGGAACACAATGTACCGCCCACAGTATTAGAACAGGCCAATCCGCCGCCTTTTCAAGGGCGGATTCACCACGAACAAAAACACGGCGGAAACAGAAATTGGAAGGGAAAACGCTCACCTCTACACACCCCACGAGGAACCAGGATGCCATGGAACCGGAACTCCAGATTCTCCCTGCCTTTGTCTTCCTGCTCCTCTACCAGGAGCACGAACGCCGGCGGCGACGACCACGGTGAGTACTGCACCTATGACACAGGGGAGGGGGGAGGGAAAAAAGAGTGACACACACACGCAACACCCCCACCCACACTCCCGCCCTCACCCACTACAACACACACACTAATACATATTGATACATTACAGTTACACCCCCTAGTTCCCCCGGAAGAATGCAAAGACAAAAGGAAATTATTTGAACGTTTGTAATCTATTAAAATCCAGTACTCAAAAATATACATACACTACAAACAAATATATACACCAAGAATACAAGTCCAGGTATTGCACCATTAAAGTCAATGGACCACTGGGCCCAAAATGCATGGGCGAGGTCAACACTCAACACCTGATCAAAACGGGGAGAACACTGCAGGGGCATCAGATAGAAATACAACAGTCACCTCAGGGGAAAGGGAAGGGGGGGGCACCTCAGCCGGATGAGTGCACGACGCCAGATCCACGAGGGGGCTCCATGCCCACTGCTGTATCCTGGGGAGTGCAAAGCCACAGTCTCACAAGTCTCTCCAGTGGGTGGGTTGCCCACTGCTTTATCCTGGGGAGTGCAAAGCCACAGTCTCACAAGTCTTTTCAGTGGGTGGGTTGCCCACTGCTGCATCCTGGGGAGTGCAAAGCCACAGTCTCACAAGTCTTTTCAGTGGATGGGTTGCCCACTGCTTTATCCTGGGGAGTGCAAAGCCACAGTCTCTCAAGTCTCCCCAGTGGGTGGTTTGCCCACTGTTTTATCCTGGGGAGCGCAAAGCCACAGTCTCTCAGGTCTCTCCAGTGGGTGGTTTGCCCACTGCTTTATCCTAGGGAGTGCAAAGCCACAGCCTCACAAGTCTCTCCAGTGGGTGGGTTGCCTACTGCTTTATCCTGGGGAGTGCAAAGCCACAGTCTCACAAGTCTTTTCAGTGGGTGGGTTGCCCACTGCTTTATCCTGGGGAGTGCAAAGCCACAGTCTCTCAAGTCTTTTCAGTGGGTGGGTTGCCCACTGCTTTATCCTGGGGAGTGCAAAGCCATAGGCTCTCAAGTGGATAACAGTCTCCACTGGTTCTGGAGGGGGCTTTGTGCCCAGAGTGCTTCATCCTGCCAAGGACAGAGTTTTTTGGACACACTGGGACAGGTAGATGGAGGGGGTTTGGGAGTGGAGGAAGAGGTAGTGGTTGTAGGAGGTGTACGTTTGCTCACTTTGGGTGAAGGTGCATGGGCTGGAGGCTGTTGTGAGGTGGATGGCTGCTGGGTGGGTGTGTGGCTGCGTTTGTGTATCTTGGGAGGTGGGCTCACAGACACACTGGGAGAGGACACAGGGGAGGTGTGAATGGTAGTGGGGGTGGTGAGTGCACGTGAGCAGGGTGTGGTGATGGGTGTGCTGGTGATGAACTTAGTGGCTGAAGATGTAGTGCATGCAGGTGTGAGTGGAGACGAGATGGGGAGGGAGGAGGGGGACACAGTGGAGACAGTGGATGTTGGTTTGTGTGCATGGGTATGATGCTTGTGTGAGTGCCTGTGGGATGTGTGGTGCTTATGTTTGCCAAAGCTTCCCTTGTGTTTGAGGTGTGTGCATGCTGGTCTGATGGTGTGCTTGGGATAGGCTGAGGCACAGGGGATTGGGGCTGGGTGGAGGAAGTTGGAGGAGGGAGGCTGGACACAGAGACAATGGCTGCCATCAGTGCTGAGGCCAGAGTCTGAAAAGCTCGCTGTTGGGCTGCCTGACCAGAATGAATGCCCTCCAGGTATGCATTGGTCTGTTGCAACTGCCTTTCTACACCCTGGATGGCATTCAAAATGGTAGACTGCCCAACAGTGAGGGATCTGAGGAGGTCAATGGCCTCCTCACTGAGGGCAGCAGGGCTGACAGGGGCAGGGGCTGAGGTGCCTGGGGCGGAGGTGATGCCCACCCAACTGGGTGAGCGGCCACGGGGCACACGCTGAGGGGCTGCTGGGAGGGCGGTGCTGGTAGGGAGGGTGGCAGCTGTACCTGTAGATGCAGGGGGCACAGAGGGGCCCGCCACCGCAATGGAGCTCCCATCAGAGGAGGCGTCTGTGTCGCTGGTCTCAGCTCCCGTCCCAGCCGTGGGGCTCCCATCGCCCTCCGTCCCACTGGTGGCTTCATACTCCGTTGTGCCGCCCTCCAGGGCCATGTGGGATGCAGCTCCCTCCTGCTCCGATGGCACAGCTCCTCCGCTTGATGATGCTAATGCACACAGGAACAGGGAGGCCACAAAAAGGGGGGGGGAAGACAGAAGAACAACATGTTCAGTGCATGCAATACCGCTACTGCTGGTGGACACTACAGACACAGAAGCCCCCTGCACTACGCCGTGCACTTTGAGTACCCTAATTAATCACGGGGACATGGGTTACAAGGCATATGCCTGATTGCTGCACACATGGAAGTCACAGGAGCCTGACTAGGTGTAGTTGTCTCTGAACACATGTGAGGGGGTTGCCACATGGCCTGCCTTACGAAGGGACCTTGCCTACTAAACACGCCCTGGCCTAGGGGAACCCACAGCCCACCTCCCCCACCCAGACACCTCCAATGCGGGCTGAATCAGCTGAATGAGAGTGTACTCACCCCCTTGTGGCTGCTGTGATGCCCTCAAGCACCCATCCAACTCCAGATACTCCACCGCCAGGATCCGGAACATCAGGGGGGTCATGGTGCGACAGGCACCCCTCCCACATTGGGAGGCCATCCCCAGCTGGACCTCCGCCGTCTTTCAGCGGCGAATGTCCTCCCATCTTTTCCGGCAGTGGGTGCTCCGTCTGTGGTGGACCCCCAGGGTCCGGACTTCCTTTAGCGATGGCACACCAAATATCTTTCTTCTGGTGGGCGCTGACCTACAGGAATAGTACAGGGGAAAAGGAGAAGATATAACCTTCCACACCGTCACAGTCATTGGCCCGCATCCCTACCCTTGCCATGACGCACATCCACTCACCGTTGTTTCATGCACACCTCATTCTCCCCCCCCAATCTTCCCTCCACACCACTCCACACAGACATTGCCCATACAGCATGCTCACAGTGTACTTACCTGTTTGTCTGGAGGACCGTAGAGTAGCGTGTACTGGGGGAGGACCCCATCCACTAGTTTCACCAACTCCTCCGTGCTGAAGGCAGGGGCCCTTTCCCCAGACACATGAGCCATTGTCTCTTCCAGACTGAGGTCACAGCAGCACTTACAGTGTAGGTCCTCTCCTGTCGAAGATCAGGTATCAAGTGAGTGAACAGAGAGAAAATGGCGGTCACGTCCGCTGCGGTGCGTACCGTCACCGCTGGCGTACATCGTCATTGGCTCCTGGGACCCATATGGTCCAATGATAACCAATGCAGGATTGCACCGCGGTCTTTGACCGCCTACCGCGACGGTGTACAACGCCAGCGCAGTTACCTCATATCCCCTTGTCTCACATTACAGGTCAGGCAGCCGCCATTTCAGGGGGCTACATGGCATTAATTTTAAATGCGTCACACTTATCTAGGCCTTGCATACACACAAAGACAGGCACATAGCGGATTTAAACATTTGCGGAATAAAGTTGTGTTTTCTTACCTCAGTGTTGGCTGACTCTCTGCTCGCTGTTCTCCTCCATAGAGCACGTCTGCTGAGGCAGGTGAGGAGATAGCAGCATCCTCCGGTGTACAGACCGCTGGTGGACCTATCGCCAATGGAAGAGCGACATGTAATTGTCACCTACAGACTGGACCATGCCACAATCCAGGAACTTTGTGCCCAGTTGGAGCCAGACCTGATGTCAGCTATCTGCCATCCCACAGGAATCCCCCCTCTAGTGCAGGTCCTGTCAGTACTCCATTTCCTGGCAAGTGGGTCTTTTCATACGGCAGTGGCCATAGCATCAGGGATGTCCCAGCCAATGTTCTCTAACGTGCTGTCCAGAGTGTTGTCTGCCCTGCGGAAACACATGCGCAGCTACATCGTTTTCCCTCAGGTGGAGGATTTGCCTACAGTGAAAGGTGACTTCTATGCCATGGGACATATCCCCAACATCATTGGTGCCATTGATGGGACACATGTGGCCTTGGTCCCCCCGCAGGAGTGAACAGGTGTACAGAAAACGAAAGAGTTGCCATTCGATGAATGTGCAGATGGTGTGTTTGGTCAACCAATACATCTCCCATGTGAATGCCAAGTTTCCTGGCTCAGTGCATAACGCTTACATTCTGAGGAATAGCAGCATCCCTTATGTGATGGGGCAACTCCAGAGGCACCGTGTGTGGCTATTAGGTGATGACATGGACCCTATACAGTGTGACTAGGTGTCTGGGTCTGGGGATATCCCCAAGAGTTAGTGAGTGTCTAACAGATTTCCCTCGACATTTGCAGGTGACTCTGGTTACCCCAACCTGTCATGGCTACTGACCCCAGTGAGGAATCCCAGAGCAAGGGCAGAGGAACGCTACAGTGATGCCCATGGGCGAACTAGGAGGGTTATAGAGAGGACCGTTGGCCTCCTGAAGGCCAGGTTCAGGTGCCTCCATCTGACAGGTGGTTCCCTATTCTACTCACCAAAGAAGGTGTACCAGATCATCGTGGCCTGCTGTATGCTTCACAACTTGGTTTTGCGACGACAGGTGCCTTTTCTGCAGGAGGATGCTCCAGATGGAGGTCTTGTGGCAGCTGTGGAGCCTGTGGACAGTGAAGACGAGGAGCAGAAGAAGAGGATATCGACAACAGAAACACAGTGATTCATCAATACTTCCAGTGAGACACAGGTAAGAAGACATCACTGCCTGCTACATCTGATACCCTTGTTCTACCTCTCATCTGTCTGTCACTTTCACCCAGTGTATGGACCCTGAGTTGTCCCTTTCCCTTTCAATTTCACAGATGTGGATCCCACTGTGTGACATCTGCTGGGATACCTAATGCAATGCAAATGCTTGCTTTACATGCAGATGCTTTTGATTAATGCACATTCTGTCTGCACCCAATCTGATTGTTCTGGCAAACCTGTTTCAGACCTGCTTTTCTATAACCTTGTTCTGTGAATCATGTATCTAGGTTGTACGATTCCTGGTATAATTGCTGCTCTTCAGTTATGCAGGATGGTAGCTAAATACATGTGGAATGGTAATATAACTCTTGATTTACAATATAAGTGTCTGTGAAGAGGTACTATAATGGAAACAAAATTGTGCACTCAAAAGTAGTCTGTTAGTATGATTATACCACCTGGAGACTTTTTGGTATTATCTTTATTCAGAAAGTGCTAAGATTGTTGGTGAAGCTTCTCTTGGGAACTGTCCCAGATGAAATGAATGCCATCTCCAAAGCACTCCAATAGGTATGTGATTAATGGAGCCCATGATCTCATCGACCCTGGCATGTTCCCACCCATATCAACCTGTACAAAGACTGGTATAACAAGGAGAAAACCCAAACCTGGTGCACATGAAGGTGCTTTATCCTAACGCAGGCAAGATACTTACGAGAATTTCTTGTTGATAGTTATGATGAAATTAATATACACGATAAATGAAGACATATCTACCAGTATGTTTGTATGCTTTGTATTGCTGACACATTTGTTTAGATAAAGAATTTCAGTTTCAAATTCCAAATTGTGTTTGATACACTTAAAAAGATGACAAACAAGTGTAACTAGAACCATTCCATTGGTCCAGTAGTTATCATATAATTTGCATAATTTGTCCCCTTTATTATAAACATATGATGGTAGTACTATGAAATGTGAAGTTAAATATGCAACACAATTACCTGGCATTCATTTGTTTAATGATCCAAACACCAAGATGATTGCTTTCTTTAATGAATGTTTGATAAAAACAAAAATAAGGAGCTGGTATGGTAGGAATTCAAAAATCTAACTTTACTGGATTCATTACTGGTAAAATACCATCAGTAAATGAAGCCTAACACATTGTATACATAGATGTACTCAGTTTTGGTTGTGGTGCTTCTGCAAATATAATATTAACACAAAATTATTGAATGCTTCTACGTTAAATAACCAGTGATGTCCATTACCTAAGGTTAACTTCTTTATCAGCTTGAAGTAATACAATGTTTTTGTCCTGTGGTGATAGTGCTTTCTTTTGTGGATGTGTGAAATTGTAATTTATCCTATTGGTTATTGTTCTGTTTATTTTGAAATTTCAAAACCTTTCACATATTTGATAACCATCTTCTAAACCATGCCGACGGCACTGCCATATAATAAACAGTCACTGAACATGGAGCTGGGTTTCTTACCACTTTCTTTGCTAGAATTGTTTTTATTAAAATCTCGAAGAACAACCTACGGTGTGCATTTTGTTTTACCATTCATATAAATGATATTAATGTCTGCATGTCACACATTTCCAATACCGTGCACGTATAAGCGTCTTAAGCTGTAAGTATAGGTAGTAATTTACTTGGTGGCAAAGACATGAACATTCAGTTTAAGCTTGCAGATCATTTCAGGGGGAAAGTTGCTGACTCTTTCCTTAGCTACCTTTCTGCGCCGGCCCCACAACAAGTTGGGCCTTTTCACAGGCTCACATCATCTCATACCTGTCTATGGTGACGATCATGGATATATATCTGATCTAGTCCATTGCCTCTAAACCGCAGACCTAGGTTTTGTGCTGAGGTTGGCAATCTGCCCACTCTTTAACCATACTTCTTTGCATACCTATTCTTCCAACAATACCAACCCAAAACATGTTTATCACTTCAAAAAAGGTTCATTATCACTCTAATCATCTAACCAGTCTTACCTTTATTCTATTCCACTTCCTTCCGTTCCCCAATCTCCCACTGTCACACCGCTGTTACCCTTGGAACTCCTACACTGATAGCATCCTGACCAACCAGAGGTATTCAGAAGACTAAAAAAGGTAACTGAATTACATTGTCACCTTGCTAGTTAAATGTTTACCAACGGGCTCACTGTCAATCACAGTTTCCCACTTGCCTGGACGGAGAAATTGCTAAGGGTATCAAAACCAAATCTGATGTGAGGGGCTTGGCTACACCAGCAGTCATGGTGGTTACAAAATGCTCTGCTCTGGCGCCGGGCTCCCACATAATCCAGCTACATGCGTGTGGGACTATACATTGATTAGTGCCCTCTTCACCTTATTGTGTCATCCAAAGTTGTGAAGGTTTTATCATGATCCTTTATTTGGTAATACCTAGCTTATATGGGGGCTTCCCCCAGCTCGAACCTCAGTAGATGGGCTTACACTCAACATGTGCTTCCACTCTGGTGGTCCCTCACCAGGTAATTAACCTATACCCGCCTCTTTTTCAGCATAACTTGGCAATACCTTTACTGCCTCCTTTCAGCACATAGGCTAAGTCCAGGTTCGGCCCTGACTCCTGTGTCAGTCGTATCACACGCCCTCACACTTGCACTATGCATTGATAGAATCTGGGCACATGGTACTCTTATACCTGACCCCGGGTGGGGAGTTTTTGATAAATTGTTCTTTGTTGTTACTAATTACTTTTTCTTTCTATGCTACGAGACAACTGACTGACAACAAGACTTAGTAGCCCTTTTCCTTTGGACACAGAGGCCTCCTGGTACAATGAGGGGCCCTCGTCTATTCACAGTGATATATCAACCAAGTTAAGGTTTGGTCATTCACAATCATTTGATACATGAGGTTCTAATCAATTTTCACTTCAGACACTCTTGTGACTAGATATAACTTTCCAACTTGTCGCTAGGTCACCCTACCAAGAGACATCAGGTATAGTTATAGCTATAGCAATTCTTCAAGAAACCAAGCTAACCAAATCCCAAAGCTTGAAGCTCAAGCATAGATGGAATGGGCAATTATCTTGCACCACTTATTCAGCCTATGCCAGAGACGTCCTGCCATGGGTGAAACCTGGGACCATATTTAAGGAACGTTAGCACCACCTTAGCGTCATTTATTTTGATGCTACAGGAGCGCTAACTTAACTCCATATTTATATTTTGACGCTAGACCCGTCTAGCGTCAAAATAGTGGAGTTAGTCCCATTTTTAGGAAGCACTAACCCACCTTGCATCAATGAGATGCAAGGTAGGCGTTCCCTTCCTAAAAATGATGCTTGCCCCCAGCAACATATTTAACTTCCGATGATGAAACAATGCGCAACTAGGAGGTGGACCTAAATAATGGATCTAAGCACGATTAGTGTCATTATTTAATGCCTGGTTAGACCAGATATTAAAGTGCTGGTAGGCCCATTTCCATGGGAAAACACCATGGAATGGGCACATAGATGCCCACCCCAAACCCCAGCTTCACCACCACCCACACCACAGGGACACTACTGGAGGGGGGAGTCCATCACAGGTAAGTCTATGTGTATGTGTGTGGTGTTCCACTGCCTGGCACTGGGTATGTTAGGCTTGCCCTGGGGACACTGGTCCCCTGTGGTGGGCATTAGGGTTGTGGTAAATACTCCTGTCTATACTTAGGAGTAATTTTTTGGCTGTTTGTGCATCAAACAATGAAGCTAGGCTGACCAGCGGCAGATATTTTGCCACTAATCAGCCTACCATCATTTTTGACCCACTAGCGCCATTTCCCCTAATGCCATCCATCACCGGCTAACGCCTTTTTTTTGAGACGCTAGCCATTCTTTAGCAACTTTGTGGGTCATTTCTTAAATATGGTGCATGGATGGCTTTAGGGAATGGCGTTAGCTCGCGTAGAAAAATGACGCACAACTGCCCTAGCATAGTTGTGCGTCATTTTTCATAAATATGGGCCCTGGTGTTCTATTTGTACCATTGGCGCAAGCGACTGACCCTGGGGGGTAGATATGTTTCCGTCTCAGCCTTAGTTGATGGTAGGGGACTTCATGTGCTAGCTCTGTACACCCCTAATCAAGGCCAGATCTTTTTTAGACGTATTGTCCTCTGTCTAGGCATTATAGGTCTCTAATATTCACAGGGGACTTTAATATGAACCCAGACAGTGATCGTGACACATCGTATGCCTTTCTGCCTGTGTACCAGACAAGTAAGACAACAGAGGCCCTCACAACTTGGGTGGCAAAGTGAAAGTTGGTAGATCATTAGAGAGCAGTTTACCCCAAATCTAGGGAATACTTATATTTTTCGGGACTCAACGCTGTACACACACCCATTAAGCTGTTTTATGCAGTGATGCAAATAACCAATTTGGTCCATGGTGTCGAATGTCTTGCTAAGAGCATATCCGGTCGCAACCCATTGTTGGTGATGTTGAAGTGGGGTATCAATCCTCAATGCTGTCTATAAGCATACTATGGACGAAGCAATCCCAACCTTTTTTATGTGAACATAGGCTTCGCTAATGACATATTTCACAGAAGGGGAAACCTTTAAACTCTGTGTCTAGATACTTGTGTGAGAATTTCCAAAGGGTCCTTAAAACACTTCATGTGCAGTTACAGTCACTAGAACTATGACAGTTAGGTTGTCTACCCTTGTGGTGACATCACTTTTTCTACCAAACAACACTTACACTCAGAGACCCTAACCAGATTGAGCTCTCACGACTATAAAGAAAATGTAGCCCTTGTACACTCTGAAGCAGGTCCGTCAGGGACGCTGTTATCCTGACTGTCCCAATCCTCGACCCCTCCACCCACATACATAGCGATTCAGTATCCTCAGCAACACATTCTGGGTTTTCAATTGGCTAATAACTTGGAGTTTGCCCCCTACTACGAGAGTCTATAAAGCATAGACATGGCACTTCCTGAAGAACAAATGAACACCACGTATAACTCGCTGCCCCACTAAATTTGAACCATGATGATTACGCCACCTTAAAGGCTCTGTCTTCATTACCCAAAATGAATGCTGCAATAAGCCACCTGGGTACTGGTAAGATGCCTGGTAGTGATGGACTCTCTGTGGAAATGTATAGAGCCTATCAGTCAATATTCATACCTCATTTGCATCAATTTATTTGGAAGCGTATGACATAGGTGCCCCTCCCCCCACCAGTAAATAGTCAGTCATCATTATGTCACTGAAACTCGGTAAAGACTAATTAGACACGTTCTCCTTACGTTCCATGTCGATACTAAATTTGAATGATGTAGAAATTCTTTACACTGCTGTAATATCTATTATATGGAAAAGGCATTCACTCACTTTATTGGAATTACATGTTAATGCCCTGAATCGTGTAGGATTTGGTGACACATGTCTCTCATGGATCAAACGCCTGTACAGTGTCCCTACAGACCGCTTTTAATCTGGCAGATTGACATCTCATCAAATACAGATATAGCGTGGGAATAGACAGGGATGCTCCTTGACTCCATTGCCGTTCTCTTTGGTGAACGCTTTGAAAGCCATATCTGACAGAAGGGTGATCTGAATGGTCTAACTCTCATCATCTCACTATCTGCTGATGATGTGCTTTGTTACGTCTGTGATGGGCAAATTGCCTTTCCAACACCATTATGGGCCCTCAAGGACTATGGTAGCATAATCCACTTAATCGTGAAGAGCAATGCCCTCATTACAACCCTGGCGGTTGGTGATAAAATGGCTGTAATACCGCCAACAGGCCGTCGGTAACAAAAATGGAATTATGACCACGGCGGAAACCGCTCAGACAGACAGCCACTTTAACACACCGACTGCCACCGCGGTATCAACAAGCACCATGGCGGTATCCGCCAACAGCCAGGCGGAAGACGATGTACCGCCCACTGTGTTAGGACAGGCCTATCCGCCACCTTTTCCGGGGCGGTACCAATGTCACCAAAATCACAGCAGAAAAAGAACACAGAATTCAAAGGACTCACCTCTGGAGACTCAGGGAACAACCACGACGCCATTGAGCCCGTGCTGCACATATTTCCCATGCTCGTCTACCTTTTCCTGCATTATGAGCAGCATCGCCAGCGAAGACGACCACGGTCAGTACTGCAGCCTAGCACACAAGGGATGGGGAGGAAAAAGAGAGTGACACACACACGCAACACCCCCACCCCAACACCATACACACAACCAGAAGCACTAACATTACATATCCACCCCGTACCCCTCAGGAATCATGCAAGGACAAAATGATTGGAAGAAAATGAGTGTAATATGATAAAATAACATGAATAAGTGCATCAAAATACAAACGTATATACATACTTACAAATGGAGGGACACTGACCAGTTCTTAATGTCTGTGGGCCTGAGGGCCACATGACATAGGCCAAGGCCCCACCTCACTCCTGCAACAACACGGAGAGAACACTGCAGGGGCATCAGGTCGAAAGTACATAGGCCCCTCGGGGGACAGGGAATAGGGGGCACCTCAGCCGGAAGATGGTAGAACACCACTGGTCCTGGAGGGGGCAACATGCCCTCTGTGCTGTCCTGGGGAGTGCAAGGCCACAGTCTCTCTAGTGGGTGATTTGCCCACTGCTTTGTCCTGGGGAGTACAAGGCCACTGTCTCTCTAGTGGACGGTTTGCCCACTGCTTGGTCCTGGGGAGTGCAAGGCCACAGTCTTTCAAGTGGGTGGTTTGCCCACTGCTTGGTCCTGGGGAGTGCAAGGCCACAGTCTCTCTAGTGGATTGTTTCTCCACTGGTTCTGGAGGAGGCCTAGTGCCCAGTGTGGTTCATCCTGGGAAGGATGGGGTGAGTGGATCGCTTCTTCCACTGGTTCTAGAGGGGGCCTTGTGCTCAGTGTGCTTCATCCTGGGAAGGATGGGGTGAGTGGATGGCTTCTTCTACTGGTTCTGGAGGGGGCCTTGTGTCCTGGGATGCAGATCTTGGGGAGTGCAAGGTCACAGTCTATCACCTGGGTGTCAGACCCACAGGATTTGCTGGGGCAAGGACGCACAACAGCCTAGGGAGGCAGGACTACATACTGTCCGCCGGCGATGATGGCTGCTCAGTGGGGGCAGTGGCAGTGCTGGTGTCAGTGCTGCCAGTGGTGGGGGGAGGCTCCAGCCCATCCCCTGCAGCCTCAGACAGCTGCCCACTGGCGCTGCTGCTGCTGGCAGTGGTGCTGGTGGCGGTGCTGGCAGAGTTGGGGGGAGGCTCCAGCCCATCCCCTGCAGCCTCAGACAGCTGCCCACTGGCGCTGCTGCTGCTGGCAGTGGTGCTGGTGGCGGTGCTGGCAGAGTTGGGGGGAGGCTCCAGCCCATCCTAGCCTCTGACGGCTGCCCAGTGGGGCTGCTGCTGCTGACAGTGGTGCTTGCAGTGGTGCTGGTGGTGGTGCTGATGGCGGTGCTGGTGGCGGTGCTGGTGGCGGTGCTGGTGGCGGTGCTGGTGGCAGTGCTGGCAGTGGTGGGGGAGGCTCCAGGTCATCCCTGCAGCCTCCGATGGCTGCCCACTGGGGCTGCAGCATAGTGGTGCTGGCATTGGCGCTGGTGGCTGTGCTGGTGGCGGTGCTGGTGACAGTGCTGGCAGTGGTGGGGGGAGGCTCCAGCCCTTCCCCTGCAGCCTCGGATGGCTAACCCACCATGGCTGGTGGTGGGGGCTCAGAATGAGTCCCAGCACCAGGCCCCCTGTCCTTCCTGCCTGCTGGTGCAGGCCCCTTGCCCCTCCTGTCAGCAGCAGCGGATTGCCCCTTGCCCTTCCCTGTCGCAGCTGGTGGTGCCTCCTTGCCCTTCCTTGATGCACCTGGTGTAGGCACCCTGTCAGTGTTGCTGCCTGGGGCCCGGGATCCTCTCCCACCTGCAGTAGCTGTCGACACTACTGTGGCCGTGGACTGAGTGGCTGAGGTGCTCGTCTGGCTTCTGACCACCCTGGCCCGACGAGAAGGACGGGGGAGGGGAGTGGTAGGGAAGAGGTCAAGGGTGGAGAGGAAAAGATTCTTAGGGACATTGGGGCGGGAAGAGGGTGAAGGTTTGGGAGGGGAGGAAGAGAAAGTGGTTGTAGGAGGTGTCTGTCTGCTGTGTTTGGGTGCAGGTGCATGGGCTAGATGCTGTTGCGAGGTGGATGGCTGTTGGGAGTCTGAGTGCTTGCGTTTGTGTCCTTTGGGAGGAGGGGGCACAGACAAAGTGGGATAGGGCACAGGGGACGTGTGCATGGATGTGGGGATGGTGACGTGTGCCAGTGAGGGGTGTGTAGTGGTAGCCGTGATGGTGGTAGTGGATGAGGATGTAGTGCATGCAGGTGGGAGTGTAGACGCAACTGGGAGGGAGGTGGAAGACGAGGAGGAGGGGGACACAGTGGAGGCAGTGTATGTTGGTATGTCTGATTCTGTATGGTGTTTGTGTGAGTGCCTGCGGGATGATGTGTGGTGCTTGTGTTTGCCTGAACCACTCCTGTGTGTTGTCCTGGGTGCATGCTGGTCTGCCTGTGTGCTCTGGATAGGTTGGGGTTGAGGGGAATGGGATTGGGCAGAGGAAGTTGGAGGGGGGAAGCTAGAAACAGAGACAATTGCTGCCATCAGGGAGGAGGTCAGAGCCTGGATTGATCTCTGTTGGGCTGCCATTCCAGAGTGAATACCCTCCAGGAATGCATTTGTTTGTTGCAAATGGGCTGCCAGCCCCTGGATGGCATTCACAATGGTTGACTGCCCAACAGGGATGGATCACAGGAGGTCAATAGCCTCCTCACTCAGGGCAGCAGGGCTAACTGGGGCAGGGCCTGATGTGCCTGGGGCGAAGGATATGCCCACCCCCCTGGGTGAGCAGGCACAGGAAACACGCTGAGGGGCTGCTGGGAGGGCGGTGCTGGTATGGGGTGGCGGCTGTACCTGTAGTTGGGGTGGGCACAGAGGTGTCCGCCGCCACCAGGGAGCTTCCATCAGAGGAGGTATCACTGTCAGAACTGTCCCCTCCAGTCTCCGCAGTGGTGCTCCCCTCACCCTCCGTCCCACTGGTGCCCTCACCATTGGTGGATTCGGCCTACTGGGCCCTGTGGGATGCAGCTCCCCCCATCGCCGGTGCATCTGCTCCTCCGCCAGATGATGCTAATGCACATAAGGACAGGGTGACAAAACAAAAAGTGGGGGGGAGACAATGGATATCCTTGGTCAATGGCGGCAACACCACCACCATTGGCATACATGACACACACACACACACAGGGAACAGCTCTACGCTCTAGGCAATGCACTAGCAGTCACAATGCTAGTCACCAGCCCATGGACAGGGATACCTAACGCCAATTGCAGCATAGCTGAGGCCCACAGACCCCTGCCCAGTGGTGGATGCCTACTAGCTTGGTTGGAGGAGATGTACATTAGACCCTGTCCAACATGGACCCTACCGTGCGATGTCTGGCCTGGCCTAGTGCCACCCCACCACGCGGAAGTGGTCTATTGGGGCACTGTACTCACCCCCTTGTGGCTGCTGTGATTCCCCCAGGTGCCCATCCAGCTCCGGATTGCCACAGCCTGTATGCGGGCCATCAGGGGGTCAGGTTCGATGGGCATCCCTTCCTCATTGGGAGGCCATCCCCAGCTGGGCCTCCACCATCTTCTGTGCTTAACATCTCAGGTCTTCCCACCGTTTCCGACAATGGGTGCTCTGCCTACCGTAGATCCCCAGGGACCACACTTCCTTGGCGATGGCACGCCATATGCCCTTTTTCTGATGGGCGCTGACCTGCAGAGAAATATACATAGGAAAATGTATCAGTCAGACCGTCCTGCCTGTTACACTCATGGCCCACCATAGCCCTCACATCCCCTTATGCGCAGATATTGCCCACCATACATGCAGCACGCTGCCCAGGGCCTTCCACTAACCACCCGCACACGAGGCCCTCACGCACAGCACTCCATGCATTCATGCCCCATGCATCGTGCTCACAGTGTACTCACCTGTTGGTCTGGAGGCCAAGACAGCATTTGGTACTGGGGTAGGAACCCATCCACCAGTCTCTCTAACTCCGCAGCGTTGAAGGCAGGGGCCCTTTCCCCAGTGACACGAGCCATGGTTGGTTCCAGACACAGGTTACAGCAGCACTTGCAGTGTAGGTCCTCTCCTGTTGAAGGTCAGGTAGCAAGTGAGTGACCAGATAGAAAATGGCGGTCACGTCTGCGGCGGTGTGAACCATCACCGCCGGCGTACATCACCATTGGCCACAGTAACTCATAGAGCCCAATGGTATCCAATGAGGAGTTGCACGGCGGTTCTCGACCGCCTCCTGCAACGGCGCACGTCAGCGGAATTACCCCATTTTCACCTGTCCCTCCATACAGGACAGGTGGACGCCATTTCAGGAGAGGGCAGGCCACTGTGGTACTTCGTCACACTACACATAGGCACCATTTGGGCCTATCCAACAGTAAACTGTTACAGTCACAACATGCAATGCAGTGTAGTGTTTGGAAAAATTGAATACTGACCATCTGCTCACCGTTTGTCCCCTAGATTGCAACCGCTGCTGATGAATAGGAGATGGAGACATCCCCCGTGTACAGCCCCCTCCTGGTGGACTTGGCAACAATGGAGGACAGGCACATTATCCTCACCTATAGACTGGACAGGGCTACAATCACAGAGCTGTGTGCCCAATTGGAACCTGACCTGATATCTGCTATCCGTCAGCCCACCGGGTTCCCCCCTCTTGTGCAAGTGCTATCAGTGCTCCATTTCCTGGCAACTGGCTCATTCCAAGTGACAGTGGACTTGGTAGCAGGAATGTCTCAGCCAATGTTCTCAATAGTGCTGACCAGAATGTTGTCTGCCCTGATTAAACACATGCACAGCTACATTGTTTTCCCCCAGGTAGAAGATTTGGCCACAGTGAAAGCAGATTTCTATGCAATGGACATATCCCCAACATTATTAGAGCAAGAGGTGGTACACATATTGCATTTGCCCCCCCCCCCGGAGAAATGAACAGGTGTTCAGAAATCAAAAGCACTTTTTACTCCATGCATGTGCAGATAGTGTGCCTGGTGGACCAGTACATCTCCCATGTCAATGCAAAGTATCCTGGGTCTGTGCATGATGCCTTTATCCTGAGGAATAGCAGCATCCCATATGTGATGGCTCAACTCCAGAGGCACCGGGTGTGGCTAATAGGTGAGCCCAGGTTCCCACCCAGTAGGTGTTGGTGTATGGGTATGGTGTGGGCCCTAAGGGTTAGTGTGTGTCTAACAGTTGTCTCTCGATATTTTCAGGTGACTCTGGTTACCCCAACCTCTCATGGCTACTGACCCCTGTGAGGAATCCCAGGACAAGGGCAGAGGAATGTTACAATGAGGCACATGGGTGAACAAGAAGAATAATAGGAAGGACATTCAGCCTCCTGAAGGCCAGGTTTTGTTGCCTCCATCTAACAGGTGGATCCCTGAACTACTCACCCAAGAAGGTGTGCCAGATCATCGTGGCATGCTGTATGTCGCACAACCTTGCCTTGCGTCGTTAGGTGCCTTTTCTGCAGGAGGATGAGGCTGGAGATGGGCATGTGGCAGCAGTGGACCCTGTGGACATTGAAGATGAGGAGGCAGAGGATGAGGATTACAGGTAAGACACTGTAATTCCACTTTACATTGACTGATCTGTGTTTGACATTGTCACTGGCAGGCTGATTTTCCCACCTCAATGGCCACTTACTGTACCCTTTGGCATCTCTATTTTCAGATATTTGTGCCCCACTATCGCTCATGGTGTGTTGACTGCAGCCAACTACAGGTCATTCCTATGTATGCATTGCTGTACAGTTGTATTGCATTTTAAAGCTTGTTAAACAAATACATAGTTCAACCATTTGACAGACTCCATACTTGTATTTATTCAAATGGTGTTTACTTAAGTGCTAATAAGTAGAGAGGGATGTGCAATGGGTTAGGGTGATGGTTGAGGAAAGTCCAGGTTATAGTCCAGTCTATTTGTATCACAGGTGCATTGTCCAAGGGAAGTGGAACAATGGCAGCTCAAGGTGGACAGGGTGACAGAGTGGGACACAAGGGTGACAATCAGGAGAGTCGTATTTCCTGGCGGGGGTCTTAGCAGTAGTCTCTGGCTTCTGACTGGATCGCAGGGACCGTTTACGGGGTGGTTCTCCTTTTGCAGGGGTCGGGTGCTGGTGGCCTGCTGTTCCTATGGCAGGGCCTCCTGTCCACTAGCGGAGGTGGAAGGGTGTTCATCGGTTTGGCTAGTGTCAGGGGCCCGCTGGTGTGCCACTGCCTCCCTCATGGTGTTGCCCATGTCTGCCAACACCCCTGCAATGGTGACCAGGGTGGTGTGGATGTCCTTCAAGTCCTCCCTGATCCCCAGGTACTGTCCCTCCTGCAGCCACCGGGTCTCCTGCAACTTGTCCAGTATGTGACCCATCGACTCCTGGGAATGGTGGGAGGCTCCCAGGATGTTGGTGAGTGCCTCCTGGAGAGTCGGTTCCCTGGGCCTGTCCTCCCCCTGTTGCAAAGCAGTCCTTCCAGCTTCCCTGTTGTCCTGTGCCTCTGTCCCCTGAACTGTGTGCCCACTGCCACTGACCCCAGGTCCCTGATCGTCCTGTGTTTGTGGGGTTGCCTGGGGTCCCTGTAGTGGTGGACACACTGCTGATTGACGTGTCCTGGGGCTGTGCCTGGTTAACCGAGTGTCTGGAGATCCCTGATGGGCCAGGTTGGTCATCCTGATCCAGGCATCCAGAGCTGCGATCATGACTGTGGGCCTCTTCTGGGTGGGGGACTGTATGTTGCTGGCACCTCCTCTCCAGTGACGTTGGGTGGTGGACCTGTGGGGGTGTAAATGTAGAGTTATTGTTTCTGTGTGTGTCATCTTGGGCATGGGTGTGTTGCCCTCTATGGTTGTTATTGCCCTGTCAGCTTTGCCTTGTGTGAGTAGTTATTTTGTGGGCTAGGTGATTCTCTCTATTGTGCATGCTTTAGTGATGGGTCTCCATGCATATCTGTGATTGGGGTCTGTGCATTGGTGTTACATGCAGGGCTTGGAATTGGAATGGGTGGGTTGTGATGGTGGAGTGTGTGTGAGGTGGTGGAGGAGGGGAGTGAGGTAAGGGTGTGGTTTTGTGAAGGCTTGCAGGTAGGTGGGGTGATAGTAATAGAGATTTGACTTACCAGAGTCCAGTCCTCCTCCTACTCCTGCCAGGCCCTCACGATGCATGATTGCCAAGACTTGCTCTTCCCATGTTGTTAGTTGTGCAGAAGGAGGTGGGGGTCCACTGCCAGTCCTCTGTACAGCTAGTTGGTGTCTTGCTGCTGTGGAACGCACCTTCCTCCGTAAGTCATTCCACCTCTTCCTGATGTCATCCCTTGTTCTGGGGGGCTGTCCCACGGCATTGACCCTGTCCACGATCCTCCACCATAACTCCATCTTCGTTGCAATGGATGTCTGTTGTACTTGTGATCCGAATAGCTGGGGCTTTACCCGGATGATTTCCTCCACCATGACCCTTAGCTCCTCCTCTGAGAACCTGGGGTGTTGTTGTGGTGCCATGGGTGTAGTGTGAGTGGTGTGGGTGATGGTGTGTGGGGTGATGTGTTGGGGTGCGTGATATGAGGTGCATGAATGGTGTATAGATGATGGTGGTGTGTGGCTGATTCGGGAGCGCTGCAGGAGGGTAGGTCCAACAGCATGGACCATTTGCTTTAACTATAGTAACAGCATCAGTCCTAGGTGTTTGCTTTCCCAAGGAGCCACATTTCACAGTTGGGAATGGGTGACCTTCATTTTTGACCGGACAAACAGTTGGCTTAAATGTAAGTGACTGTACCTTAGTGTACTAACTAGGTTGCCGTATTACTATCTACACTATTGGTTATAGGAGAGGTTGTATTTTGGTCCTGATTACGTGTCAATGGATCCGCCTGGACCACTGGATGCAAAACATGTTGACCCTAAATTAGAGGTTGTATGATTTTTTTTCGAACCTCCCATGTTTTTTTTCTGAAAGTGACTGAGCATGACCACTCATACTTCACTTTTAACTTGTTTTTAACCTATTACTACACCCCATACTAGCTGAATAAATTGGTGATGTGAGTTGAGGTTTAGAGCCAATTTTATTTTTTCCTCTCCTGATTGCTATGTGTGGGTCATTATATGGTTGGTGGTAATCCGCTGTGGCGCCGGTATGTTGGCGGCAGTCAGCATGGTTGTAAGCGGTACTTACCGCCAAAATCATAATGAGGGCCTAAATTATATATTTTCTCTTTAATAGATCTTTGGATACTGGCCTTTGTCAATTTAGATACTAGGGGTCTGGAACTGTCCCTTCATTCAGTTATATACTTCAGAGTAGATATTTAAAGGCACCACCAGATATAATTTCTGGTAATCTGGACATGGCCTTAGCAGATGCAAGAGCCTCTGTAAGCATCCGGAAAAAGTTACCCGTTTTGCAAAGTTGCAGTGTCTACAATGATTCTTTTATCCAGACTATAGTATTACATGGTCCTGGTGGTGCTCACAAGTTTTTTGTTTTCTGAGAACTTAAAACTAGAGTAGGAGACTTGATTTGGGGCAACAGTGGACATGGAATTGCATTGTTAAATTGTCCTTTCTCACCATGAGGGTGACATTAAGGGTCCTGATTTTAATGCATACTACATAGCCACACAACTCCAGTGGGTAATGTCATTGCTAACACCATTTAACCTACCAGAATTGCCCCTAATCTGCAAGATAGGACAGTTGCAGAACTCCTCATTGGTGACCACCGAAACCCTGTAAGTATGTCTTGCCTATTGGTGGTGGCTAGACACTAGCACAGCTATAATCAAAAAATTAAAACACACCCCTGCTGAGCTCCTGGTTTGGTAACCTCTGAGGCTGTCATCAGCGTAAAAAGTAGATTAACATTAGTGTGGCAGGATGCCACCATCACTGAGACTGAGCAGCTTTATTATTCAGGGTCCCTTTTGAACTTTGAGGATCTACAAGAAACTCACAGACCCCCTGGCCAAATTCTAACACGCTCAGCTTTGACTAGAATCATTAGATCCATGTGGAGTCTATCCTGGTAAAAACCTGAAATGAACTGTGCAATGTAATGCTTCTAATTTGGAGTGGAGCCCGGCATATAGTTACTTACCTATATAGATCAATCTGATTGAGACTTCCAGCTGCAAATTCCTTACCTTTGAATTCTCCCCAGGTGTCAGACTGGATCCGGAAGATGTTTTGTTTCTGTGAGCTGGTAGGTGGAATAGTCAGCTCTACGCGGCGTTGTCTGCACATGAAGTGACGTCTGCGTCACCTATATAGGCACCACCTCGGTGCGCTGACATTAGTTATTTTCTTTCCACACCAGCCAGCGCAGAGCCAGAGAGAGCTAACCCTCTGTCAACTTCTGACAGGATTTTTTCAAAGTTTTGTCAAACTTTTTTGAGGTTTTTATCCTTATCCTTATCTCCTAGTCTGTTAGGTAAAAATATCATAGATGAAGATAGATTTTAAACTCTGTGGTGCCTGTCACCACACCATGTCAGTGACAGATCCACACTTCATATGTTTGTGGTGTCTGGAGCGCAACCACGACTCCAAGTCGTGCCCTTACTACCGGACCATGGTGTCGAAGTCTTTGAGGGAGCGGTTCCTAAAGCTGCTTGCGGCCTGGCAGGTGATTCCACTTCACTCGACTCCTCAGAGGACTTGATCACAGTCGAGAGGGAGGTCCCAGGATCGTTCCAGGAGTCCCAAGTCCTCTTTGTCCCACTCAAAGTCATCGAACACTCAGGTAAGAGGCACAAGAAGCCTGCTTTGACTTCTCCTCATTCGCCGGCCAGCACTAAGAAGGAGCATCGGCTTTCCAAGCATGGTTCTTCGGAGCCTACCCCAGTGCCGACTCTGTGCCTCCCCTCTTTTCCGGGAGTCAGAGTGACCCCCGCTCAAGTGAAAGAGTGCTTTTGGGCCTCAAAGGGGTGGAGGGGGCCTCATCAGGTTCTGCGTCGCTGGCTCCAACCCCGGCTCCATTGGGCCCCAATGGATCCGATCATGGATGTCAGTGGTCATGCCACTGAGACCTTCTCCAGAGTCGGTCCACACGTTGATGCTCTCAGCGCCAGCAACTCCCACCGGTGGTGCCAGCGCCATTGTGATCCCTGAATCCGACAAGGAGCCACATCAACCTATTCCGGGACCAACAGGACCCTTGTTTCCTAGGTCGGTGCCTCAGCCTTCTTTTGAACGGCTAGGCCTCAGGAACGAATAGGAGGGGTCACTGGACCCTGTAGAATACCAGTTAGAAGAATAGGATATGGAGTGGTGTGAGGAACTGGGTGATGCCAGTGGACTGAACACATCTCCAGATACTGGCATGCTTTTAACCCCTACTGTGGCTACGAAGGAGGGAGATACCTATTCTCTAGTGGTAAAGAGGGTGGCTGAGGTTCTGGACCTTGATTTGCCCTCACTGGCAGTCAAGACAAACAACTTGATAGAGGTGCTGCAACCGGGAGCTTTCCCCTCCAAACCCCTGCTCGCTTTCAAGGAAGCCCTCACCAACGTCCTTCTGGGAAACTGGTCCAAGCCCAGCGCAGGGGCTTCTGTGAATAGGATGATTCACCCCTACCACTGCTGCCTCAGGGGACCCAAGCTTCCTTACCCAACACCCTATACCAGAAAGCTTGGTGGTCTAGGCTTCCACTTCCAATGATGCATTCCCTGCCACATCCCTGGACAGGGAATCCAAAAGGGTGGCTAGGTTTGGTAAGAAAATGATTTCTTCCACCATCCTTGCATTGCGGTCTGTGAATGCCACATGCTTACTGGTCCACTATTCCCACACACTGTGGGAAACAGTGGCCCAAGTGCTGCCACAGGTCCCAGAGGAGACCCACGTCATCTCTTCCAAGCAGTCAAAGATGGGAGGGACGCAGCTAAGTTCACCATATGCTGTGGTTTGGACACAACTGACTTACTGCGTAGAGCAGTTTCCACAATGGTAGCGCTCAGATGCCATGCCTGGCTGACAATGTCTGACTTTTCCGGGGATGTCCAGGCATCCCTCATGGCCATGCCCTTTGATGGCAACTGTCTTTTCTAAGACAAGGTAGACGCAGCACTGGAGAGCTTTAAGGACTTCCAGGCTATAGCCAAGTCCTTGGGCCTCTCAGCTGCCCTGCATCATCCTCACTCCTTTTGTGGCTACGGAAGGGATTTTCAAGTGTGCCAACCGAATCCCAGCCACTGGCCTGCGCACTTTTCCCAGCCTCCGTGTGGATGAGGACACGATTCTTCTCGATCTGGTGGGTCATTTAGCCAGCATTCTACTCCAACCACCACTCCTGGCAGCTGAAACCTCCAAACCTTAATAATCTTGCACTTTTAGATCACTGGTGTCCAGTTGGTGGTAGGATCTCCATTCACCTCCACCACTGGCAGTCCATAATGTCGGACAGGCGGATTCTACAGATTGTTCAGAGGGACTACTCCCTCCCCTTCGAGACTACTCCTCCCTCTTTACCTCCACCTTTGACCAGCTGACAGAGGTTCATCTGTCCTTGCTCTGCGAGGTAGTCAAGTTTTTTTTGGTGAATGGAGCCATAGAGAGTGTTCCAGGGCCAGAAGTAGGCTGTGGGTGCTATTCCTGCTACTTTCTGGTCCCCGAAAAGGACAAGGGTGTTCACCCCATCCTAGATCTATGAACCCTCAACTTCTTAAACAGAAAGGAGAAATCAAGATGCTTACATTGGCTCAGGTCTTGTCTGCCCTGGATCCTGAAGACTGAATGGTAGCGTTAGACGTGCAGGATGCCAATTTTCATATCCCCATCCCATCTGGCCTCAGACATTACTTGCGGTTCTGATAGGCTTGAGCACTTTCAGTTTATGTTGCTTCCCTTCGGCCTTACCAGCACCCCTCAGGTGTTCACCAAGATGATGGTGGTTGTAGCTTCTCTGCGGAGATCAGTGCAGCCAGTTTTCACCTATTTTAATGACTGGCTGCTGAAGGTGGGCTCGACCCTGGCTATTGTCTCCCACCTCCAGACTACCGCGGACCTCCTGCATTCACTGGGGTTCACTATAAATGTGCGAAAGTCACACCTGACCCTCCTCTCAGATGCTCCCTTTTATCAAAGCTGTTCTGGACACAGTGCAGTTTCGAGCTTATTCTTCCCAGCGCCTATGATACCCATGTTCCATCCTCTACCCTGGGTTTCAGTGAGACTGACTCTGAGGTTGCTGGGCCTCATGGCCTCCTGCATCCTGCTAGTGACACATGCCAGATGGTATATGCGGGTTCTGCAGTGGGACCTGAAATTCTAGTGGGTGCAGCATCACAGGAATCTCTCTGATATGGTCCAGATCTCGGAGTGAACTACAAAGGACCTGCAGTGGTGGCTAGCAAACCGCAATTTGGTCAGAGGCAGACCCCTCTTCCTTCCCCAACCACATCTCACAGTAGTGACAGATGCTTCATTTCTGGGATGGGGGGCCACCTAGGAGAGGTAGAGATCAGAGGACTCTGGTCTCCGGTGGAATCTGGACTCTAAATAAACATGATGGAACTGCATTTGAGCCGCCTGCCTTTGAAAGCCTTTCTACCCTCCATCAAGGGAAGGCTAGTGCAGGTGTTGACGCCAACACTATCGCTATGTGGTATTGCCACAAACGGGTGGGGTGGGGTGAGGTTATGGATCCTTTGTCCAGAGGCTCTGTCTCTGGACATGGCTGGAACAGCAGGGCATATCACTGGTGGTTCAACATCTGGCAGGCTCCCTGAACGCCAGAGAGGACAAACTCGGTTCTCAATGCCTATCAGAGCATGAATGGCATCTCTACCCAGAGGTGGCACACCGGCTCTTTCAGCAGTGGGGAGAGCCTTGGTTAGATCTGTTTGCCTCAGCTTTGAATGTGCAATATCAGCAGTTTTGTGCGCTGGAGTTTTCAAAGTGATTCTTACTCAGGGATGCTTTTCATCTCGAGTGGAACTCACGCCTCTTATATACCTTTCTGCCCATACCATTCTGACCCAGAGTTCTCAAGAAGATCAGGAACGACGTGGTCTAAGTCACCTTTGTGGCGCCAGACTGTGCATAGAGAGTCTGGTATCCTGAGCTACTGAACATGCGTGTCATTCCTCCGATCAGGCTACCCCGTCTGGAGGATCTTCTGTTGCAGCAGTAGGGGAGGGTCCTCCACCCAAACCTGTCATCTTCCTGCCTTCTTGCGTGGAGATTGAGCGGCGGTTGTTGACAGCATTCAACCTTCCTCCTGAAGTCGGCAATGTTATCCTGGCACCCATGTGTCCCTCCACCAAAATGGCATATGCCTACAAACGGAAGCGATTTGCATAATATTGTATGGAAAAGTCCATTGATCCCCTTTCTGCTTCTCTTTCTAATATTTTGCTTTGTATCCTTCTCTTTGCCCAGCAGGGCTCTGTTTTGGGCACTTAAAAGGGTTACCTTTCTGCTCTCTCTGCCTTCTTGCGGCTGCCTGACCAAGGCTCTGTACATCAATTTCTGTATGCCTTGTACACTTGTATCCCTCTTCTCCTTTTATTTTGCCTCTGTTGAATCTTAATTTGGTCCTCACTTTCTTGATGTGTGCTCCTTTGAAGCCTCTCCAGAATTGTTCCCTCCAGCTGCTCACAATTAAAAAGCCTTCCTTGTGGACATTACTTCTACCCGGAGGGTGAGTGAGCTGCAGGCTTTATTTTCCAAGCCTCCATTCTTCTCAGTTTATCCAGACAAATGTGTGCTTCGCACCAGGGCCTCTTTTCTGCCGAAAGTGGTACACCATTTCATGTGGGCCAATCTGTCACCTTGCCCACCCTTTACTCTTCTCCATATCCCTCTAAGGCTAAAATCGCCTAAAATCTACAAATAAAATTGGAACTCTACAAGTTGGCTCAAACTGAGGATCCAACGATCTGCATCTAGGTCTCTGCCTGAGACAACTGGTCAAGTGGACTGACTTGGGCCCGATTTTGCTTTAAGTTGACCCGAAATTCAATCATAGGCCACCTTTGTCAGTGTACTTTATTATATATAATATTGTATATGATCACTTGGTGTTATCAATTACCTCACTTTAATCCTCTTCATACTTGTGTATCTTTTTTGTTTATCTAATGGCCTCTGTGCTGCTTTAAAGAAGTATACGTTTCTTTCATCCTCCTCTGTTACACTTATAGTTATTAGTTCATCCAATACTTTATTGTTGTATAGCACACATTATCTGCTCCTTATTACACCTGTACCTTTTTGGTTGCATTTGAAAACAATACAATAAAAAAATCAAACAAATCTGATGTGTGTAGGAAGCTGGTTATCTATGTTGTGCACTATTGTATGGGGGCACTGCGTAGATAGTCCAGGTGACCCTTATTGGTTTACAGGGTTACAAATGAGAACCACAAAACTTCTCTTTTGTTGTAGTGTGGGAGAGCAGTTAGGCTTATTAGGAGGTAGTGCTAAGCCTTTGTTGTACGTACAGAGGCAATAAATGAGACGCATACTCAAGAAGGAACTTAAGGCCAATTATTAGAAATATAGATATTTTATTTACGATTCAACACCAAAATACTGTTGCAAGAATGAATACTGATTCAGTTTTAACAGGAAATAGCAAAATACTGGTAGTGTCTTTAAAGTAGAAATGCAAACCTATGGAGAGAAACACAAGTATGGCATACGAGCATTCAACAGTGATTTACATGACCAGTTCTCAGGACTTAAGGTAAGTATGGGACACTGTCCTAGGCAGCATCGATAGGTCACCTTGGGGGACTCTGGGGCAGTTGGGTACAGAGGTGCTTTACGACGTCAGATGCCCTGTGGGTTTAAATGGGAGTTGGTCCTAGAGAAAAGAAGCTGCAGGTGAGGACTGGGGTTCCAGTCCAACTAAACCAACAGGGGGGCTCAAGCCTTGCATTGCTCTGGGACATAGGCACACCGGTGGTCCTCTTCTCCTTGGTCTGGGGCGGCTGGGTGCAGAGGTGTACTGGACCATGGGGTTTCCGTCACTGGAGGTGGTGGGGGGGCAGCCAGCAGAGAGAGGCTACAGGTGTGTAGAGGGGGTCCTCTTGCGTATTAGAAGTGCAGGAAGTCCACCTAGACATCTGGAGACAGAGCAGGTGGAGGATGAGACGACTTCACCAAATTGACCGCACAGAGTTACCTCTCTGCTGGAGGAGGTGCGACGCTATGGGCACACTGACCCACTTATTGTGGGATTGTCTGAGGCTGGCTGGGTACTGGGAGGGGGTCCTACATGACATCGACACTCACATGAACACCCAACTTCCACGCTTTCTGGCCTATATTCTATTGGGTCTTCCGAACCTCCTGACATTCCCGCTCAAGTCCATACGGGGTCGACAGATAGGCCTGGCGCTGGGGGCAGCTCTCCAAAATATACTGACACACTGGGGAACGTCTTGGATTTATACGCAGCTGGGGTGGTTACAGAGACTATGGCTGATCCTGGGGATGGAGAGGATCTCCTTATCTCTTTCATCGCAGGGGTAATCCTTTAGAGAGCTATGGCACCCATTTCTGATGATGTTTTCTGGCGAGTTTAGGGAACTGACATTTCCCAAGTTCTTGCAACTTCTTTGATTACAAGAATAGGGGTCCCTGTGACACGTGTGTGGGGGGGACGGGGAACCTTGTGACTCCAACACCTATCTGATGGGCACGACTACAAGCTAGCGCTCCCAGGGCGGGATGAGTGGGGGGAGATTAATGGGAGGGGACCGGCCTGTTGACAGGTTCCAGTTAGGGATTGTTGGGCGCTGCGTCACCCATCTGTACCGTTATCCCTTTTCCCCTGTTTCCTTTTCCGGTCTCCATTTTCAGTAAAGAAATTTGAACAATAAAGAGCCTTTACATGCTACACCAATGCGTTCAAGGGTCAGAGATTTGTATACATCGTGCAATAAGGGTAATTCATTCACAAGAGCACTTAAGATACCATTGTATGTCAAACTATCGCTCTGCAGCAGACTTCGGACAATGTCCAGCATAGTTGAAAACCCTATTCAATACGTGCATCCCTACATTTAGATGTGATCCTGTATAGTTGTGCATCACTGATGTCAAACTTGCAAGCTTGAAGTTACCATTCAACTCACAGCTTCCACTTTGGTGCAGTGGGGTAGCATACGTTCTCCAATAGTTCAGAAATGTTCTGTCACTAGCCAGTAAATACAAGGGGTTAATTGTACGAGATCTCAAAGCTCCTTTGTTTTAGAAAACCCATTGCCAGATCCACCATAACGTTTTATATCTTCTACAGCTCTAAAGAGTCATCTCTCCGTGCCATGAACTTTTAATTTTTGTGTAATCAGCCAGTTCCACTTGACCCTTAATAATAGGATGGGTTCTGAGATTTTATGTCTACTCCAGCAGCAGAAGCCAGGCCTTTATCATTAAATGTATCTGTAAAATGTATGTTAACAAGTGAATAAGAGCGAGGCAGAACTTTTTAGGAGTGGTTTTAGAGACAGCTGAGGTTTCTTGCCAGGCTGTTGTTCTAAAAACATAGAACATACAAAATATACATACTTAGAAGGACTTTTGGTCAAAAGACTTCTTCCATTGGTTAGTTAAGTGGTCGGTCACATTTTGTTTTCACCCACAACAGCAAACAGCTTGGGGTAATAGGTCAGCCCCCTTTAACCATTTGCTTCCCTCACAAAGTGTGCACACCTTGTACACTTTTATCTAAAACAGTACCTTTCTCTCTTGTGACAAAGCTTGCTTAAAGTGTGCTTTTTTAAATGTATTTTGTGTATTACCTTTAAATACCAGTTGTTAATGTTACCTGCACTTTGGGAGCTCAGCATATACCTACAAGGAAAGTAAATTAACCATTGCATAGGCCGGCAAGACAAGACCTATTGGCTTCGTCAATTCTTGTTCTATTTTACTATTCTGTGGTCCATTATGGGCCAGTGCCCTGCAGCTTCCAGGCACAGTGCCTTAATCTCCCTCAGTCTCCCACAATTTGCCCTCTTCTAGACTTGGGTGGTACGTCCTGGGATAATACACTTATGCAGTAAAAGAATTGTAGCACTGAGGAGGTGTAATGTTGCCACTGGATTTAAAGCCCGGCAGCAAATAAATGTGGTCAAACACACAGCATAGAATGACTGAGACTAATATTTCACCAGCTATACCGCCAACTTTACTGCATTAACATTCAGTTGTTTGAAATACATTTTACTTGCAGTAAGGGTTTATGGTATTTCTTTAATGTAATACACGTTTTTTGTATGTATGAAAGTGTCAATGGGAATTTATATGACACAAACCTTGCAACAAAGCAGCAGAATGTGATATAAGGGTGTGGCTCGAGGGAAGGAGTGAAGAGGACTGAGATGATGGAGGGGATACAGGCAGGACAAAAGAGAATACCAGCTAGTGTCCATTATACTGAGATTTACTGTGAGTGATGTGTTACTTGAGCATCATCTTCAGTCCCTTTGTTATAAGCATGAGTGAAGGGGATTGTAGGATCTGGGTAGGGAGGCATTTTCAAATCCTAGGAGCATTGCAAGAAAAGTCTTGATACCATATCTTCTGCTTTCTGCATTTTTAGGTTGAGCGTAAGCAGACAACCTCTTGTATACTTTCAAGCCTACTTCTTCTGTGGGCTTCCAGCTATTTCATTTGTTAGTTTTGGTGTCATTTAAAAATCCTTGCTTGCTAGTGGTCAGTCATGCCTCTTTGTGTCTCCTTCTTCTGTGTGGGAGCAGGGACCAACTACTGTATATTTACGCTTTGTCCTGTTTATCTGGTCTGTGAGGGACTTTTGTTTTTACTTTGTTTACTGCTTCTATCCAGGGAAGCTTCCGTTTTCATTTGCAGAGCATTCTTGCTCTGAGCTTAGCTGTAAACAAGGCTATAAATCAGGCTGTTATCTTGGTCACATTTAGTGTTTGTGGGCTCTCAACATCCTCTCTCGGCTGCCTGGCTCCCGTCCTTCCTTGGCTTAGATTTTCGTTACCAAGTGAGCCTGCCTGTGGGCCCCAGGGCGGAGGATTGCTTGTAATTGCTTATAGCCTAGGCACCCAGCTTTACCAGGGCTCCGCAATCCTTAGAGACCGTGCCCACTTCTGCTCCATGCTGGGATCCCACTCACAGCTCCATCAGTTCACACACTCCAAGCCCTCAGCTGTGTCATTGCCAGAACCTCACACATGCTGCCTGCCAGAGCACCTCAGTTCTTGCAGTCAATACACTCTGCTGCTCGAGTACTGGGACCTCCGGTGCAGCTCCATCAGTGCACCTCAGTTCACGCACTCCAAGCCCTTCAGCTGTTCCCGTGCCAGAACCCCACACATGCTGTCTGCCGGAAAACCTCAGTTACTGCTGTTTCAGTACTGGGACCTCGGGCGCAGCTCCATCAGTGCACCTCAGTTCACACACTCCAAGCCCCTCAGCAGTGCCTGTGCCAGAACCCCACACACGCTGTCTGCCAGAGCACTTCAGTTCTTACAGTCAGTACGTACTGCTATTCCAGTACTGTGACCTTGGACACAGATCCATCAGTGCACCTACATTCACATACTCCACAGCCGTGCTCGTGCAGGAACCCCACACATGCTGTCTGCCAGAGCACCTTAGTTTTTACAGTCAGCACACACTACTTTTCCAGTGCTGGGACCTCAGGCGCAACTCCATCAGTGCACCTCAGTTCACACACTTCAAGCCCCTCAGCTGTGCCCATGCCAGAACCGCATACACGCTGTCTGCCAGAGAACCTCAGTTCTTACAGTCAGTACACTCTGCTGTTCCAGTACTGGCACCTTGGGCATAGTCCATCAGTGCACCTCAGTTCAGACACTCCAAGCCCCTCAGTAGTTCCAGAACCCCACACACGCTGCCTGTCACAGCACCTCACTTGTTACAATCAGTACACACTGCTGTTCCAGTAATGGGACCTCGGGCACAGCTACATCACTGCACCTCATTTCACACACTCCAAGCCCCTCAGCAGTGCCCGTGCCAGAAACCCACACACGCTGTCTTCTAGAGTGTCTCAGTTCTTACAGTCAGTACACTCCGCTGTTCCAGTATTGGGACCTCGGGCGCATCTCCATCAGTTCACCTCAGTTCTACCCTGGCAAGGTCACTTCTTTTTCTTTACTGGGACCCTGCTCACATACAGTTCTGTTACAGCAGCTCAATTCTAATATTCAGTCCCACTGCCAAGCCAATACTGGACCCAAAAGAGCAAAACACAGCTTAGCCAGTGCACCTCAAGTCTAACATCCAACGCCACTGTTGATGGGAACCACCACAGCTCTGCCAGAATCCATCAATTCTAACATTCAGTGCACGTTTCTTCTCAGTACTAAGGCTCACACACATGCCTTCCCTTCTGTGTTTCAGAGGCAAAGCCACTCCCATTCTGGGCCCCACTCGCAGCTTCACCAGGGCACCTCCAGGCTAACACTCAAGATCCCACACATAGCTCCATTAACATACCTCACTTCTGACCTTGCGCGCTCGTTACTATTCCAGTTCTGCAGTTCACATACAACTCTGTCAGTGCACCTCAACCCTATCCTGCAGTGCGCTATTATTCCAATACTAGGAATTACAAGGCATACCATTTCTCATTGCCTCACCAGCTGCCTTTCTGTTATTTCAGCACTGGGTCTGGACACAGCTCTGTCTATACCCCCAATCCTGATCTGATGCAACCCCATATTGCTGTTTTGTGGTTCACATACAGCTCTGCTAATGCACTGTTCTGCAGTGCTCCCTGTTGTTCCACACTCTGACTTCTGTAGAGGACGTGGGGGAGCCAAATAAATCTAGTCTTAGCTGCCATCTTTATTTGGGAGAGTCTGTTTCCCCTATCTCACTCCGTTCTTTCCTTCACTCTGTTTACTATCAATGTTTTCTTTCTCCCCCACTTTTCGCTTTCCAGCTCTTAAAATCCACACATGAACAGCTTTGTTGTTTCTGTAAACTGTTTATTTCTACTCCTCTCCCTTTTTGTTATTTCCCTCCTTCTCTTCCTAACTTCTTTTTTAAACTTGCAAATACTTGGTTATTTCTTTCCCTGTTTCGCGCCTCTCTTCTTTTCTTCACCAGGCACTCATACTTTCACTGCATTTTCTCCTCCCTTCATTTTGTCTTTGTTTTTCTAATGTGCTCTTTCCTTTGACTCTGTATGCGTCCTTTCACTTCTTTTTTTTAGATCTTTCTTCCTTCCTTTCTCTGGTGTTTTTCTTATCTTTATCTGTCAATTCACGTTTTCCTATAAATCCCTCTTTTTCCCATCTGTATGTGGAAGCCAGAAGTTACTTGTCGGGATCCGAAGTGCTAAAGTGGTTTTCCCACTCTGTGTCTGTGAGAAATGTGTCAGTATATACATGCCCTGGTTCTTTCGCTGCTTGTTTCTCTGTGCATCTCTCTTTTTTCTCTAATGTTAATTTTTCTCTTTCTTTTCACACTTCTTTCATTATTTTTTCCTCTTCATCCTTCATTCATTAGCTTCCTTCCCTTGTTTCTTTTGACGCACACGTTTGCTCTATTTCGTCTCTTAGTTGCGTTTTCATTTTCTCATTCTTTCTTTCCCTTCTTTCCTTTATTTCTTTGTGACCCCTTCTTTTTCTTCCTTTTGTCTGTTGGATTCCTTTTGCTTCTCTTTTTCTGCCCCATTCGCTCTCTTTCCTGAGACCTAGTTATTAATGGAACAACATGTGCAGTGGCACCGGTGCCCAGAAATCTCCTTTTTTACTCCAGGGCCCATGACACTGTTACTACGTTAGTTGTCCTCACCATCTTTACTTCTGACTTCCTCTTTTCTTTCACCCTCCAATCCGTCCCAAATGATATTTTTTATGATGCTTTGAGCATTACACTCTATTGCCCAAAGTTTATTTCTGTGAAGGTTTATATGATACTTGTATATATCTTGAGCTAGAGGAAGACGGTAAATGGAAGTGTTGGAATTATATGGCAGGAAAAGACAAAATTATGAGGCAGGGTTGACCAATTTATGTGGCAAGAAAAGTCCAGTTATGAATTTACAATGCCAGAAGCTCTAACTCAAGAAAATGCAAGACCATTTGCGTTGCAAATGCTTGTTCCTTTTGTGTCTCTCCTCCGCGCTCAAGCTCTTGGCCGCCTTGCCACTTTGAATCACCTTGCTTATGTCAACTGTTTTACTTTTCATTTTCAGTTTGTGGGAAGAAAAGTCCAGTTAGGAACATACAACGATAATAACTCTAACTCGAGACCCACTGCATTGCAAAATAATGACCTTGCTGTTTGCAAGCGTTAAATAGCCCCTTCAGGTTTTGATCATGGTTTCCAGATTTGGTGAAGTGTTCAGGTTTACTGTTTTGTAGATGGTACAGCAGATTATAAAGATGTGTTGGAAGAGAAAGCCAGTGGAATCCTTTAACTTTGTTAAGATTCTGTCAATGTTCCAGCGACCCGTTGGCTGGCATTGGGAAGGAATCTCTTGAAGGGTTTGGAAGTCATTCTGGTACACAGGCGAGTAGGGCTTTTTCAGATGAAGGCGAGGTGCGATCTGGATTTCTGGAACTCTTCTAATGTGTCCTTTCTGTAGTTCGAAAAACTTGAAATTGTAAAAACGATCAGTAATCAGATTATCACAAATTTCTACCTTTTCTACAGCACTCCCCTTGAGTCTGTGAACGTCTGCTGCAAAACAGCTGCCTTGTCGTGTCTATGTTTATATCATAATAGTATTCTCTCTACACAAATAAGCCTATTGCTGACTTCTGGGCATCAAAGTTGGAATATTTCACCACTTGCTCTTCTGATTTTATTAGCAACTCTTTGATATTTACTGATTTTGATTTTTTAAATGGTTATTTATTCCCAAATAGAACTACTTATTACTATTTAAAAGTTCTTATATTTCTGACTACAAACTTTATAACTTTGTGCACAAGCTGACCTCTTCTGGGGGCATATTGACGCTGTTGCATCTATATTTGGAAGGCACAGGGCGGGATATAACGCTTGACCTCGACCTCTCACATGTTCCAGTCTTGTGATTGGAAAAAACAGAATTGCCCAACGGAGAGTGAGAACAGACTTCCTGTTTTCTGTTCGGAAACAAATCAACTGTTTCTTGTCAGACACTTACTCTAAACTATAATAAATTAGGCCCATTCATCTTGCTGACAGACATTCCACCCATTGTGTGGTTGTTGCAATGTCTCGAAGCATTCTTCGATAACATCGTAGGCTGTCACGGTATATTTTTCTGGTAAGTGGGTACTTTCAAAGTTGCTTGAGAGTTGTTCGAACACTCAAGGCATTCGTGTGGCCGACTAAATAAATGTATGAGTACAGAGCAGGTTTTGTTGTTTGTTTAATTTCATATGCCCTTATCTATATTTATACATGTATGCATCGAAAAGGACGCAGGTTGGCTTTATCTACTACATTTATCCATCAGTTTGTGACTAGGGAAGAAAAGTGATGCCACAAAACTAAAAAATAGTTTTACTCTAATTTATCCTACCTGTAGCACCCTTTTGTTTTATGAATCGCCCTTCGTGGCAGAAAGGATCATGGGGATCCAGACCTTTGATTTTAATTACTTGCATCCACCAAGATGGCTCCCATTCTTTTAATGGCCTGCAGAATAATTGCTCCCCATAATTTGGATGGCTCATAACCACGCGTAGACAGAATTTATGCGGTAACATTCATGACTGAAGATTTGCCTTTCATCACAGTAGACACTTTTCCTAATCTCCAAAGAATTGTGGATCTGCTTGCCCTAGGTTGCTTAATGAGTTAAGTGCTCGTTGCAGAAATGTAATTTCCATGGGTCTCAAATTTGAATTTCTTCAATGCAGGGCCTATCCAGCCTTCCAGCCTTCCAAAGATGGTATTTTGAATACCTTTGAATTGGATAATGGTAACACTCTTATTTTACAACACTTATAAATGACAGCAGTGTAGTAAATGCCACTATAAAAAAGCAATGGAACAAGGTATTGTTAAGTAAAAACAAGTCATTAGTGACTATTAGCAATCGATACTATGCTAATTTGAAATAACAAACTGCTCTTTACTGAGATACATGCATAAAGGGTCTTATTAACTCCACAGGCATTTCTGAAGCAGTTGGAAGGTTTCTATGGAGACAATTGCAGAACCTCAACTTAACTGAACTCCCAATCTAACAAACATAGGTCTGGAACGGTTTCTTCAAAGAGATAAGTCTGCAATACCTCTAGGGTTCACAGTGAGTTTTTTCAAAGCCCACTCGCAGTAGCTAAACAAACATTAGCAACGTCAATAGGTGTTGGTGTTGGGAACTGTTGGCTTTGCCAATGCCTTTTTTGCAATTCTGTACAGCATTGACAAGATTCTATTCAGCATAGCCAGAAAAAAATCAAGCACAAAAAACGTGTGAAGATGCAGCCTCAACAGTCATGTTATTTAATAAGTACGCACATGCATGATGATGTGTGTGCGAGCATGTGTCAGTAAGCGTGTGCCTGTAAAATGTGGTGGGCATCATTTTTTGATTTACTATTACGAGATGAATCAGTAAATGACAAAAAAATAGAAAGAAGTTGCACAAAGGGGCTTATTTTATGGCAGAAAGGCCAGCAGCAATTTACTGTTCTGTGTTATCTAAGCAAAAAAAAAAGACAGAGTGTGGAGGGAATAGAGAAGTGGATGGGAAAGCAAAAGGGAAGGCATAAGCACCCCAGGAGGAAGTGAGTGTTTGGGAAGCGATGCACATATGTTAGAAAGCAACATGGAGTGTGTGGTAGGAAGGGAGCTTGGTAGGGGAAGTAGTGCACAAAACAGGAAGGGACACCGCAACACAGAGGGCTGGGTTTTTGGCAGGGGAGAAACACACAAAGAAGAGAGCTGGAAAAAAAGCATGCACTCTCATGGAGTGCTTAAGCAAAAAGACAAAAGAAGTTCCTTAAAAGTTAGCAGTGGCAGGATAGACCTAGCCAAGCAGAGAGCAGTGGAAGCATAGAAGCTAGCCAGTCAAAGAGCTGGTAAACAGGGTATGCTCTAGGGGTAGAATAAACACAAGATGGGCAAGCTGGGACAGGGAAAGCTGTCAAATACGATGCAAACAGATGAAAGTGAAAATAAAGTTAATCAACAGCAAGGCGCAGAATGTAAGCCCCTGCATGTTCTTGGTAAGTCCTCAATAGGGCTTCTGCAACCAGACACTTTGCGCTGTTCAGTAGACTCTACCTGAACTGCTAAGTCACTGAGGATACAGCATGTTTGTTTATTATATTATTTAGCCTAGCCACTGGGACAGCAGGACTTTTTACAGATATCAGAGAGGCCTGGGGCCGTACAAAAACACAGGGATGTAAGGTCTGCCAAAAAGGTTTTTCAATTTCTTTGTGGAGCGTTCAGGATTACACCTGATGTTGCCCAGAATGGAGAATATCGGGGCCTGGAAGTCATAAAATAATTAGCCGCAGTGTCATTCTCAGTGCAGCTATTCTTCCCATTCAAGAGGGAGAGTAACAGCAGTTCAAAAGGTAGTCCGGCCTAAGCCAGTGGGCTAGGCACCTGCTGCATGCCTAGGTATGTATTAATGTCTAAAGACCAACAGGATGGTGTTTCGCTTTCCAAATACTGGCAAGGGCGGCCCCTCCTACTAGCGCCAAGCCTTCAGATTTATTGATATTGAGTTGAAGGCTCGACGCAGCCTGATATTCTTCAAGCAAGGGCATGAGAGCCTGGAGTGACCACCGGGGATCAAGGAGGGTAAGAAGGATATAATCACAAAAGCGGACAATTTGGACTTATCTTGGCAGACGTAAATGTCTCTAACTCGGTGATATTTTCTAATTTTTTGCAGGAGGTCTTCTAGAAAAAGGGGGAGAGAAGGGTCAAAAGAAACACCCCTAGTGAGTGCCCTTATTTATGTGTACATAGGCCAAGGACTTTCCAATGAATTGTACCCCCACCCACGGTTGGATTGGCATGGCGGACAATCGCCCTTTGCCTGAGGGGCCTGTGGTAAGGGCAAGCTAGTGGGCTATTTTTTTTTTTTAAGGTGGCTCACTTTTTCCATTGAGCGGGAAAAAAAAATAAGGCTAACAACCAAACTGAGCAAAAACAAAACTTTGACAACTCAAAACAGTTGTATTTTCTCACAGCATTACTGTGAAAAACTTTAATCCTGGGACAAAATGACAAAGGCAAGGGAGAATAGACATGGCAGGAGTGTAAGAAAATGAAAAGCGCCAGGGGTGCAATGTAGAGAAAAAACAGGAAAAGTGAGACCTGCAGAGTTGAGAAGAATGACAAATAGCGGGGAAGAGAAAAGGAAATAAAGGGAGAGTAAAAAAACTCCCCTGAGACCAGTGTTTAATTTGTAAATAAAAATGTGCCGCCGCCCAAAGCTCTCCTCTGAAACACACCGCTGCTGTAATTAAAGGTGCAAGCAATGAATACTGAGGAAGCATAATCCTGAAGCCATCTTGGGCCTTTTCAATCCATGTACAGCCCCTTCAGCTCAATTCTGCATTTTTCTGCTTTCTCCCTTTGTGACGCTTTTTCGTTTTTCTCTTCCTCCATCTTTCCCATATGTGTCTTTTGCTCACAGTAATTGCTTGAGGCTGAAAAATAAGTGGGGATAGACGGGGCGAAAGAAAAACAAACGCACAAGAAGAGGACAGAGGGGGGATTCAAAGAAACACCAGAGCAAAAACCGCAACATTATTCAAGAATTAAATGTGATAAATCTCTCTGATAGAGTAATGTCATCACAAGAAGAGTCCCTATTGAAAAAAAGCCTAAATTTTTGTCCTGCCATCGACATTGACTTTGTACAGACACAGATTGACTTATACAAATACATACGGAAAATCAAATTGGCAAAGTTTCACAGAAATGCAAATCTGATTAGTAAAACAAGTATCACCACACCAACTTATGAATTAACAGTACAAGATAAAGATACCTTAATGACTTTAATAAATCTGGATTGCACGCAAGAGGAAGAGCCGATTAGCGAATCACAGGCGATAATACCATTAGGAGCAGGCCTAACTAAAAAAAGACCTAGGTCCAAGTTTTGCCCAGCATTACCAGCAGGAAATAAAATTGATTTATTTGCTGAAATTGTTGTTGATGACTTGTATAAAATAGAATGGATTTGTGGCAAAAACAACTTGACAAAAACTGAAGTACAAATTTTGCGTGATTTACAAAAAGATGAATCTTTAATAATTAAACCCGCAGATAAAGGCGGGAATATTGTAATTCAAGATAAAAACAGATATGTACAGGAGGCAATGCGACAACTATCAGATGAAACTTATTATCAACCCATAAATAGCAATCCTTCGAAACATGTGGCAGTTCAGATTCAAACATATGTACAAAATTGGATAGAACATGGCCTCATTAATCAAGAGGAGGCTAAATACCTGACAGTTGAACATCCGGTCACTCCCACAATTTATTTTCTTCCCAAAATTCACAAAGATCCCAAAAATCCACCTGGGAGGCCAATAGTTTCAGCGAATCAATCTTTATTGGGACCTATATCAAATTATATTGATTTCTTTTTAGCACCAGTGGCATGTAACTTAAATTCATATTTGAAAGACACAGGGGATTTATTGAGACATTTGGATGGCATTCCGTGGCAGGACTCATATAAGTTGATAACAATGGATGTCATTTCACTATACACCAATATTGAACATCAGATTGGCATCCAGGAATGTAGGCACTTTCTGAGCCAAAGAAATATTCAATTTGCCCAACATAATGAAATGCTTTTAGAAATGATCCATCTCTGCCTTGCCAATAATTTCTTTCAGTTTGACCAGCAGTTATTTTTACAGATAAAAGGAACAGCCATGGGCTTTTCCTTTTCTCCAAATTTTGCAAACTTAACAATGGGCTGGTTTGAACAGAGAATAGCATGGGCAGCAGAAAATGAAAGATTCCAGCAGAAAGTCATTAGCTGGTTAAGATTCATTGATGTTTTATTTCTAATTTGGGATGGCACAGAAATTGAATTTAAGGAATATTTTAACGTTTTGAACAATACTGTTGCCAAACTGCAATTCACTTATGAAATCAGTGACACACGAGTGACGTTCCTGGATACAGAAATCTATATAAGAGAAGGAGAGACACATACCACATTACACAGAAAATCTACTGCCACAAATTCAGTGTTACATGCCAATAGTTTTCACCCACCCAATACTAAATGGAACATACCATATGGCGAATTCTTACGGATAAAAATAATTTGTTCAGAATCTGGAGAATTTGCTAAACATATGAAGGCCTCAGAAGAAAGATTTATTTCCAGACAATATCCCAGGAAATGTATTAATAAGGCAAAACAGCGAGTGGAAAAGATTTCGAGAACAGAATTAGTTCATAAAAAAACTACTGTGTTGGAAGGTCAATCGGAGGATCCTATACGTTTCATCACAACATACTCCAATAATGTCTCCCAGTTACGGAAGATTCTAACCAAACACTGGTCTATTCTCCAATTGGATCCTATAGTAAAGGAGATTATGGGAGACTTTCCTCGAATGACTTTTAGAAGAGCACCAAATTTGCAGGACAGAATCACGAAAAGTCACTTTAGCTCTCGGAAAAGGGGCAACTGGCTCAAAAAAACAGGTTTTTGGAAATGTGGCAATTGCAAGGCTTGCAAAATTGCGAAAAACACTAAGGAATACACCATTGGTAATGGTGTCACAAAAAGCATTAAACAACGTATCACTTGTAAGAGCCGGTTCACAGTATATGTTATTGAATGCCCCTGCGGTTTAAAGTATGTTGGGAGCACCATATGTGAAACAAAGAAAAGGATCCTTGAACATATTCGTGCCATCGTCAACACAGACAGAAGTTATGCCACAGCTAAGCATATGGAGTTGGCACATGATAGCCAATGGGAAACAATGGCTTTTTATGCGATTGACCATGTCCCCATAAGTGAACGAGGAAGGGACAGAGAAAAGAGACTACGACAATTGTCTAAACACATCTTGGAGATTCGAACCTTGACCCCTCTGGAGATGAATCAGGATGAGGAGTTATTTGTACATTTGTAATTTTACATGGCAGCCATTGCAAATAATCATAAAACACAGTTTTTTCTATTTTCTATTTTCTATTCTGTAGCACTTGCAGCTAATATTCAGTTTGGTTAATATTTTAGTTTTTTCATTATGGTGGGAGACACGGACAGTATGTCACATACGCACATTTATGAGGTGTATCAACATATTGGTTAAATTGGTTTTGTTTTGCGGTAACTACAACTCCCAGAATGCAGCATTATAAGTTTATAGTGCACTAGCTAACAATTGAATTTATTTGGAAATTATGGGTGAGTTTTAGTTGTGCAGACCACAGTTATTAAACTTAACAAGCGGAGAGAAGTAGTTTCTAAGTGCATTTAGAAATATGTTGAGTCTTAATGAGTTGTTATCTGTAGATATAAATGTGGAAACAGAAACCCCCTACCAGAAATGCCCGTGATCAAGGTCTCTCAGACCGAAATGCATAGGGCAGGTGATTGTTGAGCTGTAAACGAAGTTAACGGAGCCTGAATAAATGAATTTTGTGAAATAAGAGATCCCGGAGTGTAGTCGTTCGTGAAGTATTTCATGAATGTTGTTGATATATATATATATATATATACATATATATATATTCACTGAAAAAAACAAAGGTATTGTAAGGTTATAGTTAGGTGAAATGTTCAGTAACAGCGTAACGTTTTAAACTAGAAAAAACACAGAAATTCACCAGTTATAGTTATCTCTAGTAACTATAACTCATACCCTAAGGTAACTCTAACTTGCGTTCCTGCCATGCACAGTTTTCTCATCAATAATTGTATTGCAAATTTTGCAGTGATGTAATCAAGGATGGCATAGAAAATGTCATGAGTGATGTAAAAAGTGGGGTGATTAGTGGTGCATTGTGAGGGCACAAGTTATAGTCATCATAGGGTACAAGTTATAGTTACTTGAGATAACTGTAACTGTAACTGGTGCATTTCTGTGGGTTTTAGAGTTTAAACATTACGTTGTAACTGAACATTTCACCTAATTACAACGTTACCATTGTTTTAACCTTAGTGGGGGTTTTTTTCAGTAAATTTCTAGGGTTTTTTTTAACATAAAGAAATATTTTATTACCATAAAGTCAACCTCCTGCAGTGCTTAATTTGTAAATAAAAAGGTGCCGGTGCTCAAAGCCCTCCTCTTAAACACACGGCTGCTGCAATTAAATCTGCGGTACTGAGGCAGCCTAATCCCAATGCCATCTCTGACCTCTTCAATTCATTTAAAGCCACTCCCTGCCTCTTCAGCTCACACTTGCAGCATTCTACTTTCTCTCACTGTGACGCTTTTTCATTTTTCCCTTCCTCCGTCTTTTCCCAAATGTGTCTTTTTCTCACAGCAAATGTTTGAGGCACTCAAAAATAAGTGCCGGTGCTCAGCAGCGGAAACAACAAGCACAAATTAAGCACTGACCCTCTGCCATGTATGACCTTCACCTGTGCACAACGGCGGGGTTGGCCACAGGGCACATTGACCTTGCGGCCAATCCCCTGCAGGTAGCCAACCCCAGGCTGTGCACAGCTTTTCATCATGCATGACATGGGGCTTGCTACAGGACTTAGCTTACAGTCAGGACCTGGTCCACCTCCGTGCAGGCAGCCACCAGAGGCAGCCAACCTAAACACTGCAGACAGCCGTTGGCTGTGCTTGGCATCGGGTTGACTGCAGATAGCCAGTCTCACGCTGCACAGGACCATGCTCAACAGGGGTTGGCCACAGTGCTTGGCCTGCTGCCAGGCCCTGTGGCCGAACCCCAAGCAGATTGCAATCCCAGTGCTGCACACAGCCTTTGAGGTGTGCTGCGTAGGCTTGGCTTTTGAGCTTCAGGGATCCCATCCCCCGGGGCCAAAACATATATTATGGTGAGGGGGGGGGGGGGCGTGCCTTAATTTGCTTCAGGGACCTTATCCCCAGAGGCCAATTTCCAATGAAAAGTGAAAGGGGCCACGTAGCCCCTCTCCCTGAGCTCTAATAGGCCCCAGGGACCCCATCACTAGGGCCAGATTCCATTAAAAAGTGGAGAGGGTGCATGGTCCCCCTCCACAAGCCTTCTTGGGCCCTGGGGACCGCATCCCCCAGAAAAAGACAGCCATTAGCTAATCACATACTGACTTCTTATCCGCATGTACAGGTTTAAACCGCAAACTTACCGTGGTATACCGCCCACAATATATATCTAAGTTTTGAAAATGTATAACTTTAACACTACTTACACTATTCACACCTACTACCAGAAATTACCATTTGCACCTCATAATGTACATTCCTGACACATTAGATCTACATCGGTTCACACACTCTCTCTCTAAGCCACTAAACTTTATGCCACTACACTTGACGCTGTTGCACTCTACTGTACGTTACTCCACACTATGCTGATCTGCTGTACCTCCACTCCACTCTTCACCACTCCACTCTGCACCACTCCATTGCACACAATTACACTCTACGCCATTCCATTTTAGTCTGTGTCAGGAGCCCCTCATTTATTGCTCACTTCTCCGGCATGGAGCACCCAATAATATCCTGCGAGTGCTTTGTGATTTGTTTTTATCTTGGTGGTACCACTACCCCAGTCACAAAGATCTGGGTTTAATCCCTAATTTTTTTGCCCATCACACCACCCCAGTTTGGACCCAGTCATATGAAAATCAGTCTTATTGGCTTCGCATTCCGTCCATTATTTGTATTTGTTTGCACTAGAAGGGCAAGAGCATCACCAAGCATTTTTATCATTTTGTGTGGAGCTACACAGAGTGCAGCCCAGCAGTATTCAAAAGCAAAACAGTAAGTATCCTGTGTCATTAAATCCATGATCCCAGGAGACGTTACCCCATATTCTTTTTAAAGCACTGCAAGCTAGTGCTCTATGGTCTTCAGCTGGAGTTCTGGACCCTCTTGTGGTCTTGTGGTTGTTTTACAGTTGCATTTTTTGGCCTGAAAAATGTTAAACGAAAGACTCAAAGATATGTTGATTTTTTTTTTAAATAAAACTTTAACATTTTTATTAACATTTTTATGACAATCAACTTTATTAAGAATTGCAACATGGGAAATAATAAAATATAAATTCCACTATAATTATTTATATATGTTGAAATACTAACCGCTTGATAAAGTCAATAGGTCCTCTTTTTATATTTTAGTGTCTGGCCACGTGCCCAAAACCACGCCTCACACGGCGAGCAACATCTTATTCTACAATAAAGGAAAACATAGAAATTCACTAAAAAAACAAAAACAAATGTTAAAGTTATGTTATAATTTGGAATTGTAATAGTATGTTACTTTACTTTTAAAAAAATGTAGAAATTCACTGGAGAAAACAAAGGTTAAAGGGACGTTATAATTAGGTAAATATGTCAGTTTTAAATTAACAGAACCACTGAAATTCACTGGTTATAGTTATCTCAAAGATTGGTGATTTGTCTCTAAAGTAACTATAAATCGCGCCTTCACCATGCACTGCTAATGATCTCCCATATTACATCACTCATGACATGTTCTGTGACGTCACTGATAACATTGCTTCAACATCTGAAATGACTTCATTGATGACAACACAGTGCATGGCAGAGGTGTGAGTTACTTTAAAGCACAAGGTTTAGTTACTTGAAATAACTTTAGCTTGTGAATTTCACTGGTTTTGTTTGTTTAACATGGTGTGTTTTAACTGACATTTTCATCTAACTATAACCTTATCCTTTGGTTGTTTCAGTGGAACTATATATATATTCACAGAATATGTACAGTCAAAGGACAGGCATGGGTGAGAGAACAAAATAACACAAAAGCCACTGATATTTTCCAGTTTTGTTGTGCAAAGCACAGTGAACACAATAACTCTCACCCTTGCCATGTTTTGCTCTTTGAGGTTGTCTATTTTTTACTAGCTGCCAGGAAAGGGGTGTCTGTGATTAGCGGGGAGGTGAGTTATGGTGTACATTCTGCATTGCACTCATAACTGACCATTATTTGTGTTTTTCCCAGTGAATTCCAACATTCTATGATATACCACATTCACTTGCTATGTACCCATTCTGCACTGACAAGCACAGGTGAGAAGTAATGCTTTACAAATCTACTGACTGATTGATTGATTGATTTACAAGGACTTTGGCCATGCCCTGTGTCCAAACCTCTTCCATTGTATGCACTTGATGTTGATCACAGTGCCTGCCTGGCTTAGTTTGCTAGCTGCAAAAGTTCATGCAAATTTATTACACAGTGCCATGAAATTGTGAAAACCAAGACTAGGGTAAATATTCTAAATCGATGCTAAATGTCATGTAAATCCATCAAGTTGTACCAAATTTGTTTGTAGGGCAAACATATTTATTGCCCTCCCCTTAACTTTGCCCTTCCTTTGATGGATTGGCACAAGACAACATGACACACCAACAGACAACTAATCCTTTCAAGCATCTTCTGTCCCTCCTTTTAAAGTACTCCCTCTTGATGGTTTCTGCACATAGTTAATAATACCAAGAGAAGGCTAAACAGGTCAAATCACTGCCACATTTTGTACAAACCTATGTGTTAGAAATTGGGTCTCTAGTTGGCAGAGGTATGTACCCTGCTCAAGTAGGGACCACAACCCTATTCATGGTAAGTCAGATACACAACCTAAATTAATATGTGCTCACCCTCTGGTAGCTTGGCACAGGGCAGTCAGGCTTAACTTAAGAGGCAATGTGTACAGTATTTGGGCAACACACTTAAAAAGGTAACTCAATGAAGACACCACAAAAAAGCTCCATACCACTTTAGCAAAAATAAAGAATATTTATGTGAGTAAAATAAGACCAAAACAACATAAATCCAATCAGTAGAAGCGACATATGGATTTTTAAAGATTAAGGCGGTCAGTCTGACCCTGGCGGTTGACTACTGCCAGGGCCGGGGACCGCGGATGCACCGCCAACAGGCTGGTGGTGCATCCATGGGCATTCTGACCTCGGCGGTACAGCCGCGGTCAGAAACGGGAAACCGGCGGTGTCCCGCCGGTTTCCCGCTGCCCTAGGGAATCCTCCATGGCGGCGCTGCAGGCAGCGCCGCCATGGGGATTCCGACCCCCTTACCGCCAGCCTGGTTCTGGCGGTTTTGACCGCCAGAACCTGGCTGGCGGTAACGGGTGTCGTGGGGCCCCTGGGGGCCCCTGCAGTGCCCAGGCCAATGGCATGGGCACTGCAGGGGCCCCCTAACAGGGCCCCACCAAGATTTTCAGTGTCTGCCAAGCAGACACTGAAAATTGCGACGGGTGCAACTGCACCCGTCGGACCCCTTCCACTCCGCCGGCTCCATTCGGAGCCGGCATCCTCATGGAAGGGGGCTTCCGGCTGGGCTGGCGGGCGGCCTTCTGGCGGTCGCCCGCCAGCCCAGCGGGAAACTCAGAATGACCGCTGCGGTCTTTTGACCGCGGTACGGTCTTCTGGCGGTTCCCGTTTGGCTGGCGGCGCCTGCCGCCAGCCAAACTCAGGATCACCCCCTAAATGTGAAATGGTGCTTAAAAGTCACTAGCGGTCAAAAAGGTTAGTTGAGGCCACGAGTGACTGCTGCAAATCCAAATTTCAGGCTGACCGCAATGGAGGGTAGGCCGGCTACAGAACCCACACAGGGTCTGCTAAACAGTACCTTTGATAGAGTAAAGCATCGACGTCTGTATCACTGCCTCGTTGTCGGGCTCTGCTAAAGTGAATGCAATGGCAGTCTTTGAGTCCCGCAGACTGTCGCCATCAAGCCGCGCAGGCTGTTAATCTGCTGTGATTGAGCATCCTCTGCGTCAGCAGTAACAGAGTGATGTGGTGAAAGTTTACACACACTTGAGGTGATGATTCGTTTTTTGCGGGACTCAGCTACAGAAGCCATTTCTGAGGCCCAGGACTGGAGAGGGGCAGCTCAGGCAATTGTAGGCCTCACAGATGCAGAGTCCAGCAGCACCAGGAGAGTTGCAAGCTGTTGTTGATGTCCCTGAGACTGCAGAAGAACAGGGTCTAGCCAGCAAGCCCTTGGAGTCTCTCTGCTTCAACAGGATGGGTCCAGTCCTTCTCCTCAGCAAGGCAGAGATCAGGAAGCAGTGGGGCAGTTCAGCAATGCAGAGTAGCAGTTCTTTGGAACAGTCTGTCCAGGCAGAGTGGCAATCCTGACAGCACAGCAGTCTTTACTCCAGCAGAGTTCTTCCCAGGTTCAGTAGCGATCTGATCTCAAGGGGTCAGACCCCTAGTACTTACACCCAAAAGTGCCTTTGAGGTGTGGAATGACATCAAAGGATCTCTCTGAAATGCACACGTCCCCCTTTCATCCCAGTTCAGGCTCCAAACTATCAGTTGGGGGTGATCAGCCCTTTGTGTGGGGCTCTAGCCAGACGTGTATTGGAGATCGGCTGTCAGGCACACAGAGCAATGAGAGCAGAGAAATGCACACTTTCTAAAAGTGGCATTTCTAAATTAGTAATAATGAATCCAACTTTACCAGTAGAGGATTTCCAATGATAGGACACATGATGCAGCTACTCATTTCTGATCAGACGTTACAGCTTAAAAGTATATTAAGGAATTCCCAATGCTGGCCTATGAGAGGAGCAGGCCTCACAGTAATGAAAAATTACTTTGGGAGTTTTTCATTACCAGGACATGTGAAACTTAAAAGAAAATATCATGTCTTCTACTTTCATGGCACCCTGCCCTGTGAGCACCCTAGGGCCTACCTTAGGTGTGACTGATATGTAAGAAAAGGAGAGTTTAAGGCTTGGCAAGAGGATTTAAATGCCAAGTCGAAGTGGCAGTGAACTGCATACCCAGGCTCTTCAATGGCAATCCTGAGACATGTTTCTAGGGCCACTTGAGTGGGTGGCAGGATCAGTGCTTGAGGCCCACTAGTAGTATTTAATTTACAGGCCCTGTGTATATGGCATACCACTTTAGAAGGGACTTACAAGTAAATTAAATATGCCAATCGTGGATACAACAATGTTACCATGTTTAGGGGAGAAGCACATGCATTTTAGCACTGGTCGGCAGTGGAAAAGTGATCAGATCCTAAGGCCAACAGAAAGATACATCAACAAAACAGGAGGTGAAAGGCGAAAAGTCTGGGTTAACACCACCCTAAGGATGCCCGATCTGACAAGAAGGCTGTAGGGAGGGTGTCAGATTCTTACATAGACACAGTTAGACAGGATTATTGGATTAAACCCCAAGAACACAATTACATTTCCATATAGTGTTTTTCTCCTTCATAGGGCCTTATTTAGAACTTGGCACTGGGTTATTCCATCACAAAGGTGACAGATATCCCATCTGCTGAAATCTAAATCCCATTATATTCGATCAGATTTCGATTTCGGCAGACAGGATATCCATCACTGTTGTGACGGAGTAAACCATCCGCAGAGTTCTGAATCAGGCCCATAGGCTTCTCCACATGAAAAGTTCAGAAGTCTTCATCCAGAGAGTGCTCCATGAGATCACAAAGTTTGGCTGGGTCAACACAGTAAAGAAAACCAGCATTAAAAAGAACAAGAAGTTGAAAGGAACCTCTTTACAGTTGATGATTGATGGGAGAGTGTTGGATACTCTAGATGTATTATCTTTGTCAGTTCTCCTTCTACAGTTGTGCATAACGTTTCATACTCTAGCAGGCATTCCTTGCATTCTGAGGCTGAGCAGTACTCTATGACTTTTGATTGGACACGCATGAGCCATGGTTAGGAGGTTTACAGAGAATCAAAAAAGACTGACCTGATTGAGATGTGGGTGAAGGGCAATGCAATTTTTGCTTGATTGATGCAGGTAGTTTTTCTTGGTACTCCAGTGGGTCTAACAGTTTATATAACAATTCAGATGTATTGAAACCATTTACTCTGAATTTGCGGTTGCCATTTTTGTGGACTTTGGTTTTTACATCAATAGACAGAATCTTGGGACAAAATGAGGTTTGTATAGGCAAAGTATCAAACAGAGCACGCCATTGGTCCCTGAGATGTGTTGGAGAGTTCCCATTGCCAACACTGATAGACGGTGTTATTGCAAGGGGAATACTTGCATGAATAGGACAAAATCTTCAATATCCTGAACTGCTACAAATTCAGGGGTCCACTGATAGGGAAAAACTGCATTTGTATTAGTGTGAGTTTTAATCTGAAAATTCATAAATTGTAAAGTGTCACTAAGCTAATTTACGACCACTTTTATTGCACAGTATTGTGGTAATGGTTAAGTTAATGTACGTGAAGTCTTTCCATCCCCTTCTTCATAATGAGTAAAGGTATATTGAGGGACCCGCATACGGAGTGAGCAGAGACACTAATGGGCTGCCTTTGCCCCAGTAAGACAAACTTTGCATCACCTGGGCGATTAAGGGTAATTTCTACTGCAATTGTAATCTTCTAAGTAGTATGTTGAATTGGTTCCAATTACACAACCACAATTGATCTGATTTGGGAGGGGATTTAAATGAGTCTAAATACTTCCTATTGAACGTATAGTCAACTTGGAATCAACTTCAATAGTTTTCAATTCTGATAGAATTGTCTTAAGATAATTCATAGTCAAAGGGTGATGTATGTTTTGCTTTTTGGCTCATACACAGCTGTATGTTTTGGATATTTTAGAGATATGAAATGGAAATCTTTACCAGTCTTGGTGTGATTGCATAGAGCACGATCAGTACAACACAGTAGCAAGATGCATCTACAGTAGCTATAGACAGACAAAATCACTAGAATTATAATAATACACTGTTTGTGAGACATGTTTAAATTAATTATTTTCAACTAGCATGCCAGCGTAGTATTTTGGAATGAAATAGGTCAACAGACAACTATTCCAAATTAGAAGGACAAATGTTGAATAGGAAGGAAAATAATCCAAATGAAAATCTAATTGATATTTCGGGCAGACACTTCTAACGACTACATTCTCCCACCCTGATCTCATGGCTTTTACACCTCTGTACTCACAGTACTCAGGGCTTAAAGTTCCATGTTATATTGATAATTTATCCAACCAAAATGCTAGTATGAATTCCTTATCATCATTACATCATTCACAACTTAATTTTAAATTACATTTTAAATTCAAATACAACTATTTTGAATATATTAAATTAAAAAAATACATTTTCACAGTTTATTTAAAAAAAAAAAACATCTAAGGCAAACCAATTTTGTATCGTACTATAAATTATTAAAAGTGTAAAAATAATTAAAAATAACATTTACTAATTTTCAAAACATTATTTTGTAATAAAATAATTATTATGTTTTATTTATATATGCTTTTTAAACAATAAATAAAATGTATTTATATTTTTAGATAGTTTACATAATTTAAATTATTTTAAAAAAATCGTATAGGGTTATATTTAAGTCCCTATCCATATTATTTTTTATGAGGCAGTGTTGAAGTACCAGCAGTTGGCTCTGGGTGGTGCTGGATGGATTGAAATAATGTGGGTAGATTTTAGAATTAAATAGTCTAGGGCAGTGGTTCCCAACCTGTGGTCCGGGGACCCCTGGGGGTCCGCAAAGCCTTCTCAGGGGGTCCGCGACTGCTTAGAAAATTAAAAAATATTAATAAATAGATACAAATTAGGTCCCAAACTTCCATTAATGACTCAGTGGGGGGTCCCCGGATTCCAATGATGATTCAGTGGGGGTCCCTGGATTCCATTAGTGATAAAGTGGGGATCCACAGAACTCAAAAGGTTGGGAACCACTGGTCTATGGTATCCTCTTTGGTATTGGTTTGACTTATGGAAGTTGCTTCTGGTTGTTGGCAGGACAACAATGGATGTTTTTGTTAGCAGATTAGTGTGTGCATTACCTGTGACCTGCTAAAGTAGATTGCATAAATTGGAAAGATATAACGTGAAAGCAACTGACAGTCGACTCACAGCAAATTTTGAGATTATGAACTCGATTTTAATCCTTGTTATCTAGTATGACCCCAATAGCCAATATGTTGCACAAGTATAAGACTGTGGACCAAATGATATTGCTAGCTTGTGTTGACTACTGAATAGTTTTTCAAATTACTTTCCAGACTGCTGTGATTCAAAGCATTTAGTACTAGGTATCATCAAAAGTGCATGTCTTGTAAACATTTGACAATAAATGATTTTCCTCCTGAAAGTATCCATTTATTTGACTATCTAGGTCTGTAATTGATTTTCAAGACCACCTAGGATCATCAGCTAGGTGAAAATATTAACATTCTTACCACAATCTTAAGGGCAAATTATTACAATTTCCAGTTCAAGTTCAATATGTCTTTACTCGATTTTACTTAAAACCATGAAAGGCAGTACAGTGCATTATTACCAATATAAAAGATGGTTAAAACAATCACATTCATCCTGACTAAGCAAACTGGTATGAACAGAGGATAGACGTCGAAATCAACCCTCCATTGATTTCCTACTTCTCGCAGCCACTTAAAGAAATGAACACACACTAAAACATACATCTGGACTTCCTAAAAGCTGAAGTTAAAATAACGCTTCTTTGTATTTCCTAAAATCGAGACTTGTTAAAATTGGCTTGAATAAAGTACAAATGGACCTCTTTAATATTTACAAAAGAACATAAAGTGCAACAGGGTTTGTTCCGAGGAACTGCCACAATGGCAGGCCACATTGCATATTCCCTGATTAAAAGTACCTTCCCAAAAACTAAGACGCCAAACAATACCTGCCCTAAAAAGCATAAGAGTGACCTCTCCCACCGAGAAAGGAGTAGAGATAGATAGTACACTGCGCTTAGATTGCCAGAGGTGATCTATCTGACTGTTCTGTTCGACTCAGAGCATAATCTATTATAGTGGCAACATTTGTGAAATCTGACCTTAACCACTTTCTTGCCAAATTTGGATAAAGTGCTTGGTGCATGAAACATATCGGACAAACATAACTCACAGAATAGTTTTCAGACCTACGGTTGACAGGGCATATACCAGACCCTATCTAGTTTGAGATAGTCTACAATAGTGTCCCTGCACAGACTGGCATTGACTTTAGCCCATATGTTAACCCAAAGTAAAAGTGTGGCCAATTTGATTTAATCTCTGATGGAGGCTTGGCTTAGCTCCAAGTGAATAATAAAATAATAACTGGTCAGGGGCAGATGGAGCAATCGTCTGTAGATATGGGTCTCCTCCTCAGTTGTATGGAGTAAAGATTAAAATAGCCCCAAACCCCTGCATCGTAAGAATCAGTGAGAAGACATTGTGCATTGTAAATTTTTAAATAAGGTGCAATTGAACCCTTACCTGCCACTTAGAGAATAGCTTAAAGGGCCCCAGCTGACGTACTCAATTTCAACTGAGCAGAGGTAACCCTTGGTGCCAAGATCTCGATGAGTCGAAGACGATTCCAAGGTAACAAAATATTTTCACACTGCATGGGTTGATTATTAATACGCATCAAAGCGGCCCATTATTTGCCTGGGACCCAGGCCACAATGTCAGAATTTCCAAGGTAAGTGATTAAACCGAGGTTACTCATAAAAGATACACATTCTACCAAGGAGAACAAAGCTCTGGGACTCCGAGCCAGGAGCACTGCGTCACCTGTGTAGATAACCTAGGGACCAGTTGATTCCCTATTCTTGGAACATCAGTTGTTCTACTGGACAAATGTTAGCTGAAATGAACAGCAGATGCACCAAGATACATCCTTGGCGCGCCCCTCTAGATTCTGGAAAAGAGTCCGACATTAAGCTTGCAGAACCTTAGGTTACATTAGCTGTTACAATCTCATGCAGAGTAAATAGAAAGTTCAGCAAAGCAAGATCCATCCCTAAATCCAACAGCATCAACCAAAGTTTAGCTCTATTCACGCAGTCAAATGCTATGGATAAATCCATAAAGGCCAGGTACAGTGGACATAGGCTATAGTGTATTTTCTAACAATCAACCCTCAGTTCAGGCACTTTTCCGCCGTGTCTAGCCCTGAGCAAAAACCAAATTGAAAAGGACGCAAGATATTATTTTAGTTTATCCAGTCTCTCAGACACTTAAAAACCACCCTACTCACAATCTTAATGGTGCTATCTAATAAAGAAATCAGACTAGCACTTCTGCAAATTCCGATCCCCCTTTCTGAAAATAAGGACTGTAATGGATGTTGCCCAGGAGTGTGGGATCTTATTTCATAGAGAGTTGTTAAAAACATTGGTCTACAAGGGTCCCTAAAGATCTGTGTTACATTTGATGAGGTCCGTGAGTACCCCATCTGGGCCAGGCACTTTTCCTCCTGGACTGTGTCTTTTTGCAACTTCTATTTTTTGCAGTGTAAAAGACAGGCAGGGGGGATTACTCAATTTATCCTGTAGTGCAGAACCTAAGCGCTTATCCTTTACAATATGATAAATAGTGCTGAAATGCAATACCCAGTTGGAGCCAGATACATTAGAGGAGAGAAGAAGACTTAGCAAAGCATCCCTTTGCCTAATCATGTTCATCAAATTCCAGAAAGTCTTGTTGCCATTATGTGTGGCTGCAAATTCCAGATGATCCCAGTCGCTTTTGAGGAGAGATTTCCTCCTCACTTTCAGAGTGCTTTTACGGTGCAGCCTTGAACCCCTCAACTCCTGGGTATACATAGGGGAGTTAGAAAGCACCTTCCTCAATTGACGATTAGCTGCAGAGCAATGCTCATCAAACCAGTGGAGGCACTCTATTTTACACCAACTAAGCTTCAGCAAGTGGCTCATAATACATTAACAAAGATTTTCATAATAATCCCACAGTACATCACCACCCACGTTTGCCGAGCAACCCTGAAAGGTCTCCTGATGGTTCCTTATAAGTAAACCTAAAATGGACAGGGTTTTTTTCAGGAGCCAAACACGTATGTGACCATCATTTGAGTGATGGGTGAATGCAATGGAGGCAACTGGTACTTTGGCCTTGTACCAAGGAAATAACCTTAAGACATTAGAGCACTAGCCCCCCCCCCCACTCGGTTTCCTTTATGTAGCACTGAAAAAACCAAGAGGAAAAGGCTCTTGTGGGAATAATATAATTAATAATTGAGACCTAAATGAGGCCTTTGGAAGACCACCACTGCTAAACATGTAGACCATGTCAACAAGGTTGTGAGCGTACAGAAGAAGCCCTAACTCTGTCCTTGGAGAACAGCTTGATCTTCACTCTCCCGCTCCTCATTAAAAGCTGCTAATTTCACATTGAAACCCCCACAATTCAGTTAAGAACAGAGTCCCTCTTTAACAGGCTTCCGACCGGGATAAAAAAGTAAACAACTCAATAAAATGCAGACATACTGGTTTTAAGAAATCATTATTATAGAATTTGACCTAATAGAAATAAAAGTGGCTCAAACTGTCTTTAACTAGAACAGCTTGAAAAGCAGAACTCCCAGTAGCTAAGACTGAGACTTCCACTTTCAACTTCAGATTCAAATTCAGATGGACCCAGATGGAAATACTGCCTTTATCTCTGCCTCAAGGGATTGCAGGGCATGAATAGCAAGTAAACCCAACACCTGAAGTAGGAGTGGTAGCCCAAGTCTCCTGGAGTACCACAAAATCATACTTGGCAACAAAGTCAAATGGAGGGGGGGCGGGGGTCGTTAACTTTTCCTTAATTGTCATACACCCTTAGAAATGAGGGGAGGGTACTAAGACCACCATACATCCTTCCAAATCACAATATCACTAACACATGAAGTATGGTTGCTTCTAAGTACTGTAGACTGTTGACAAAAATGGGTCAGCAGATCTGAATCCAAAGTTGGGGTGTGGCAGGAAAGTTATCCTAATAGAACACAAGGGAAGCTGTTCCTTATGGAAAAGGAAGCCTCACACACTTAATTGTGTCATGCTTCATCATTGGCAACCTCTCCCCACCCTGGTAGGACAGTGCCACCAGGGCGAACTCAATCTCCTGGTAAACCTAAGCAGGAGGGAGTTCTTAGATAGAAACTACTGGACAGGAAAGGGATCCTGATTCTCTTCAGATCTGCTGACACGTTTTGGGCAAAGTCTACAGTACTTAGAAGCTACCATACTTCATGTGTTAGGGAACTTTTCCTTAATGTCTGGGATGTTCCAGCTTACCAAATGAAAAGTGCAAAGCAAACCTGCAGCCACTGAGCAGGAACCTTCAGGCAGAACATCAGACCTCCCTTGATGGTCATTAACTGTAGTTCTCCCGCTCAGAGCAATGGAGCATCAACACATATACTTACTTGGTAGTATAACCTAACACCAAAGTATCATTCCCCATAACATTAGCGATAGAGAGGACTGCTCGAGAGATCTCAGCCTACACCAGATAGCTCATCAAAAAGGTTAGCTACAGATACATTAAATACATCCTCTTCACACAAAGGAATAGGGTGGATGGGGCCCGACAATTGTGGGCCACAGGCCATAGTTAATGCGCTAGCATTATGAGTATTACCAACTACATGGAACTTGCATGGCTGACAATTAGTAGCCGGCACAGTAGCAGGACAAGGTTTGTAAAAATAACCTAAGGGTATTAAGGTTATTTTACTCCACGGAGCAGGTTTATTCATGCGCCCAAACAGCAAGCTCTGCACCAGACAAGGGGACCTGAACTTTTTAATGGCACAGTCCTTTTGTCTGTCTTTTGGACCGGGCACAGTCCATCCAACCTTGCATGTTAATAGAAAGTCATTTACACAAGGAAGGGAAAAACCCCAATTCCTCGTGAGCCAGTCCAGTGTTTTGTTTGAAAAGTTCCTCATAAGTCTCCCCCTGATCCCTTTACAGAGGAGGCACGCCAGTTAAAATCACTATGTAAGGGTAGCCGGCTGGGGGAAGGTTGATAACTGTCTTGTTGGGATTACAATTGCATTCCTTGACAGGTGCAAATTGTCTGAGGGATCAGATGCTTCTGAGAAAGGCCTGAGGGTTATTTTAAGGGTATTCGATACAGTACCCTAACAAACAAAGTTATAACAGTTTTCATTCCATAACAACCTCCAAGGTGCCTCCACACCTGTGGTACTGATAAGGTTACCTGGGCCTATATTTCCTTGTGTGCCAAATTAGGGACAGATGCAGAACAAGATAAAGGCTGATTAAAGAAAGAACGTTTGTGCTAGTTTACATTCAAATTATTGACAATGGGAGACAGTTCAGCTCTAAGAAGTGTATTTAATTTACGGAAGCAGTCCTCCAATATCAGCACTGCACAAGGAGGGCCTAGCTCTGTAACATCCTCCACCCCCTCCTCAGCTGTTAAACATGTATGCAACTGTCTCTGAAGAGCAGAAAAGCATGTTTGACTGGAAGCCTCTATATGATTGTTATGAGCTGTCTGTCTGGTCTGCTTAACACTGGAGCTGGTCAAGGGCTGTCATTGCTAACTGACACTTCATCAGTAGGGGGATCTCTGGACATGAGTGCCACAGGATCTGAGGTGAATAGGGTATCGTTAGCTGCTAGGGTGGAACCAGAGTTGAGAGAGAGTCTCCGCTCAGTTAGAGTAATTTCCATACTAATGACCCCATGGCCCTCTCCAATATCCTTCAATGGAGGTGCCTTTAACATGGGGAGAAAGGAGCAGGGGTGACACCTGTGATTTTCCTTTTGCTCATTATAACTTCAACTAAACCCTAAATGCATAGTTCCAAATATCCAAACAAAAGCAAAGTAATACCTTCAAATGAGGCCAAGTGGGATGGCTCAGCCCAGCCTCCTCCATGCTCTGACAGGTTCAGATAGGCCCGCCATTGGTCAGAGCTTAGCCCGGGAGTGTCCTGCGCAACAGGAGGCCCAGGGGGTTTCTCAGCGCTTCAACGGTATGTCCTGCCTCCTTCTCTGTGGGGTGGTGCTTCTGCATTGAGTTTCTTGGACCCGTAGTCCTGCAAAGAAGCAGCTCCTGCACAGCAGAAGGCCCAGTGTGCTTTCCAGTGCCTCATTGGTGTGCCCCACCTTCTCTTTTGTGGGCTGTTGCTGGTGCAGTGAAGGTTTCTGGGACCCCTAGTTCCTTAAAGAAGCAGTAGAGTCCAACAAATGCTCTTCTAATAAAGTTGGCAACTTCTCACTGTCTGACCCATTTCATGTATATGGGGCTAAAGTTGTTTTGGCATCAACAAATGGTGCTCAAGTATGGGGGTCATACAAAATGTAACTCTTTAGAGACTACAACAATTGCTTTTTTGGAATAGCTTCTGCAGCTTGGCCCAGGCATTCCTATAATAGCGTTAGGGTTGGAAGAGAACTGTTGACTAATAGAAGAGTTCATTGAGCTAAAGCCCTTGCTTTGTATTTTATGGATTCTAATACAAACACTGTTGTTCCAAAATGATTGTGGGTGAGGTTTGTGCATTTTTGGAGGGTATGAGTATTTTGTGGCATGCTTAGATCAGGAGAAAATCCTACGATTTGACCTTAGATATGGTTAAGATTGCCCATTAAACCCTGTTAACTTACAATGTCATCTTCACCATCATCATCAAAATAACTTTATTCGGTCTAATTAGACCATATAAGTACACAATAATAACAATACATACATCATGCGTTAAAAGCAGAACACATCCATGTCAATAAGATAAAATCAGTAAAAATGCCAGATTAAAAAAATAAATTAATATGTTCTTATAATAAATCAATTTACCATGCATAGCCTATACATAGACAAAAAAAACAGGGTAAGCATATTGTACAAATTAGACTAGTATATGAGCCATCCAGATCTATCAGAACCAGAACAGCACATCACAATAAGGATGCATTACAGTCGGGTCCAACTGCTAGTCAAATTGTGGGCTATACATATATTGTGCAAAGTAGGCAAATATGTAAACAATCCAGGCAATTCAAAGACAAATCACAATAAAGTGCATTTCGTACAGAGTCAGATACCCCAGCAAAACACAGGACAGTCACACAAAATCTCGTAACAATTGACAAAGTACATAAGAAAAGACACATCTGGCCTGCCCAAAACCTGTATCAAACGTCTTCCACATTCTTAATAACGAGGCCAGGAAGCGAGCAACAGCATAGGTTGTGTGAACATCCGGGAGCAACTGAAAATGCATGGGGCCAGCTAAACATAGACACAATCAGAGATTTTAACAGTGGTAATAAGATTGTCCTTCATGGAGTATCATAATAGACACAGAAAAAATGAAATGTACAAGATTCTGAGCAGAAAAGTTAGCACATGTGCAAGGGCTCAGCTTCACATTCCAGGCACTAGGCTTAGGGAAAGCCAGCAACAGATGAAATTGGTTAAACTGAAATCTGGTAAGGAAAAACCAATGGTAGCTGTTGGTTACATTAAGAAAATAAGGTTCAACAGCTGTCCCTGTTACAATCTGTGCATGTTGTTGAACTGAGGATTTCTGGATTGCTGCACCCTCTCTCTCTGGTTTCCGCATGACACATTTGCTCTATCATAGGCAAGGAGACCCCTAGCTAAGGCTTTGCTTTGTGCCAGTTGGCAGAGTGGAGCTGCTGCAAGCTGCTGCTGAAGCACTGCACTGGTGCCAGATCCGGATCCAGGCCTCCCTCGTTCACTGTCCTCAGAAGCCTAGGAGCAGGGCGCAGAGGGACGCAGAGAGCCAGACCTGGACCCAGACAACATTCAGCATCAGGTCAGTCTGACCCTCGTTTTGCTTTCTATGTGCACACGGGGGCTGCACTGGGCATGGACAGTATTTGCACATGAGAGGAGTATGTGCTTTGAAAAAAGGAAAGTTGTAGTTGGATCTCCATTTCAAAGGAACCTGTCTTCCCAGAGTCCCTGGGAAAGGAAGTGGTGTTATAGGGTATGGTGCTGAGGCCTGCAGGGTGAGCTGGAGACCTGGGAAGCATCAGCTGCTGAGTGGTAGTCCAGCAGCCCCCACCAGATAGAGATGCGTGTGGCCTGAGAGAGTTCCTTAGAGCTCAGTGGCAAGCAAGGCTAGGCACTTTCTGAAAATAAGAGGCTGCTGGTAGTGAGCTGGTTTGCTGCTGCTAGTGCTGGGCCCAAAATAACTGCAGTCTGAGGCTGTGTGTAAGTAAGGTCAGACGAAGCGATTGCAAAGCTGGTGCAAGTCAGGGGGTGTGCTTGGCCCTCCGCAGCACGTTTGCGAAGGAGGGCAGTTGGTGAAGAGAAGTGTGCAGGTGTGGTTGAGAGCAGCAGGCTCCAGGCCGGTGGGCTGTGTCAGCACAAGAGTCCTGAAATGCAGCTTTCGCTGTCGATTTGCAATACCATGGCCTGAATGCGCCTAATCTTGGAAGCGCTAAGCAGGATCGGACCAGGTTAGTGCTACTAACCAGCACCGACCTCGCTTAGCGCTTCCGAGATCAGGTGCATTCAGGCCAGGGTAGTAGGGCAGGCGGTATTCGGCCACAAGTGGAACTCCACAGAATTTCACTGAGTTTTTACCTAACTCTGCGGAATTTCACACAGTAGAAATCCGTGAGCTTCTCCCATCGCTAATCTTGACTTGGTTCCCCTAGGTCCCAAATCCATCACCTGAGATTTACCATAATTGGTAGAGAGGGCATGGCTATTCATATACGTAACAAAGCCATCAGGCAGTATATGGAGACCCAAGGCAGTTCTCGCCTGCAAGAGAGCAGCATCCAGATATAACAGTGCGGGAATCTGGCAGGAACCTTCCCATGGACAGTCAACATGCTTATCTTACAACCTAGCCCCCAGATCATTCACATACAAAGTGAAAAAAAGGGGACCATAATACATCCCTGCCTTACTCCACATTTCAGACGGAATGGGCTAGTACAGGATCCCTCCTTATTATATGGGACAACTGCTTTCATATTCCTGTGCAGCTCACAAAGGAAATAGACGATATCTGTGTCCAAATCCACATCCAACAACATCTGCCAGAATTTGGATCTATTCACTCTGCCAAAGGCAGAGGATAGATCCATAAAGGCGATAAACAATGATCCTGGTTTCGCCACGGTATACTTGTTAATTACCAAGAGAACATTTAGCCATTGATCACATGTGCCTAAACCCTGGCGAAACCCACACTGCAGATTTGAGGGAGTGGAACCGTTCTTTGCCCAAGATAATCATGCCCATGACCTTTACTACTGAATCTAAAGAGATGGGCCTGTAGCAGCTTGGAAGATCTCTAGAGCCCTTTTTATATGCAGGGATGATGATGGACTGAGACCACAAATGCGGGAGTCCTATATGTACTGCCAGAATAAACATGCGGCTTAAAATCAGGGCCCAAAACCTAGGTGACAACTTGAACAGATTGGCAGAAATCCCAGTGGGACCAGGGGCCTTATGACCTGTCATACATCCAATAGCTAACATGACCTCTTCAACATCAAATGTTACGTCACATAGGTGAGTGACTAACGGTGAGGGCTCAGTGGGTACACCACTATCCAGAGAATTATAAATGCCCTCAAAATGTTCAATCCACTTCTCAGGAAGAATATGGGAAGATTTGGTATTGGCCCCATGCTAGTCAAATAAAGGGTGAATAACAAACTTCCAAAATGTACTACTATCAGCCCTAAGTGAGGCTTCAATGAAATCAGCTCTAGGTTTTCTCCTTAAGTGCTCTCTTCCTCAGATCAAGCACTCTCCTATACGCAATGTATTTGTTGGCTCTTAGACATCAGTCTTCGGGATGAGCTTTGAGAGCAGACAAAAATTAATTATCTGCATTTGAACAATCTTTTTTTAACCATTTGGGAATACTAATCACTACCCGTTTAGGGGAGACTGAAAGCCTAGTTTTAACTTCCACCTCAGTCGTGGAGTAAGAATGAAAAAAACACTATCCTCACACAAAGCCCCTGAACACAAATCAAACTCTCTATGTTTAGCTTCTACAAGATAATTTAAAAATTCCTCAAGGGCAATTTTTGACCACCTTAATCCTCGTCCCTGTACAGTCACCACACCACCCAAATAACTGAGCACACCATGCCCCAAGGCTTGTCCAAGTAGGGAAAGTTTGTCAGGGCGTACAAATACCGAGGGAGGCAGATCATTTTTAAAAAGGTGTTTCGGCCCAGAGGGTTCAGGGGCAGTCGAGCCCAGCGGGTCAGATCATCCCCCAGTGCGCGGGATAGGGGCTGAAAATTCAACTGCCATATTAGAGTCGGGAGTGGGGAGAGGTGAATCCCCAAGTATTTGAGGGTGTTATGCCTTACCGGGATGTTCGGGCACCAGCTCGCTCCCCCGCGGTGCCCCACACCTCCACCAGCAGTGACTTCCTGGGTTTTAAGCATAGCCCGAGGCTTTACCGTACAGTTTCAGGAGCTCAAGGCAGCGAGGGCCGGAATGCCAGGGCCACCGCAGGAACACTAAGTCATCATCTGCATACAAAGACACCCTATCCTCATGGCTAGTCCCCACCTCCAACAGTCGATCAGTGGGTCCCCAGGGATGAGGCAGGCCAGCGGCTTGATGGCCAGGGCAAACAGCAAGGGGGAGATGGGGCATCCTTAGTGTGTCCCCTGTCTGATTGATCGGAAAGGGATCTGAGAGGATCCATTCAACCGCACCTGTGTTGAGGGGCTATGATACAGTAGGTGGACCATACTCCTGAATTTCTGGCCAAAGCCCATTCGCATCAGGATCTTCTCCAGGAAGTTCCAAGCCAGGGTGTCGAAGGCCTTACTAAAATCTACCAGGAGAAGTGCCAACTCATCTCCCAACCGACCCACCTGCGACAGCGCTGCCTGAACCCAATGGAGACCGTGACGTGTGCTCCTTCCCGGCATGAAGCCACACTGGTCAGGATGCACCAGGTGGGGCAGTGCTTCTACCAGCCGAGTCGCCAAAACCTTGATCACCGTGTCCGCGTTGATCAGCTAGATGGGCCGATAAGACGAACATTGGTCCCGGGGCAGGTTATCCTTAGGTATGACCGCAATCGTGTCGCAAACCTGCCCCTGAACGAAGGAGCCACGACGGAGCACCTCCTCATACACCCCAACCAGGGGAGGTAGAAGGTGTGACTGAAACTGCTTGTAATATTCAAACGGGTATCCGTCAGGCTCTGCTGTTTTCCCGAATTGAAGCGTGGAGGTGGCATCTCCCACCTCCTCCTCCGACAGAGGCAGGTCCAATTCTGCCAGCAAGAACGATGAAAGTGAGGGTAGTGGAATGTCACTCAGAATGGGGTTTTCCCATTCTGCTGTGGGCTGTAGGACTTGGGCATACAGGCACTCTCAGTAGGAGGCGAAAGTGCAGGCAATTGCTGGCAGATCTTCTTGTGCTGCGCCCTGCAGGCCCCTGATAAGGGGCAGCACTCGGGCCGAGATATTGCAGGTTGCCAGCCAGCAGAGCAATTTTCCGGTCTTGTCACCCAGCTCACATGCTCTTTGGGTTGAGGTCTGCCAATGCTGTCGAACCTCTGCGAGGGACACCTGCCTGAACTCCGTATGCGAAGCTCCAAATGCTGCCCGTCCCCCCCCTCCGGGCTGTCTGGCGTGACGCTCCAGCTCCGCCATCTCCACCGCCAGCTCAGTGATCCGCTGTGTTCGCTGGGCTTCCCACCACCTGACATACCCCTTAATGCTACCTCTCAAGGCTGGCGTGCTTGCCACCCAGAGGATCTCAGCCGAGGCCACTGAGCCACGGTTCTCTTGGAAGTAGTTTGCTAGTTCATGGCTAATACCTGCCACATAGGTTGCACGCTCTGCGCTGGGGCGCCCCAACTCAGGAGGACCTGGTCCGAGATACCGCGGGCCAGGATCTGCACTGATGTCAAGGCTAGGCGAACCGCCGCCGGAAGCCATATTAGATCTATCCGTGCTTCTGGATGATGGGCTGCCGACTGATGGATGAACGCCATGGTCTGAGGGTGCCAAGTCCACCATGCGTCACACAAGCCCAAGGAGTCCGACCAGCTCGATAGGCATGTAGAGTCCATACGATGCCCCATACTTGGGGCAGCAGAAGTATCTCGGATCAGGTCCAGGACTGCATTAAAGTCCCCTCCCAGAATAGTGGCTCCCTGCGGTAGGGAAAGCAGCAAAGCACGCAGCCCCTCCAGAGTGGGCTGAAGAAGCTGCGAAGGAAGATAGCCTGAGACGAAGTTGACCTGTCTGCCAGCCAGGCGGCCCTCCACCCCAGCATATCTCCCCTGGGGATCTGTGTGAACTATGTCCATTTGCATGGGTAACGTCTTATGAAGCATGAGGGCCACCCCACTGGAGCCCCTAGTGAATCTAGAGTGGTACACCCTGTCGTAACCAAAGTGACCGAGAAACAGACACTGGGTTCCCACCAAGTTGGTCTCCTGTAAGAAGACCAACCCTGGGCGGTATCTCCTAATGTAACATAGGACTGTGGCTCTCTTAATACGGTCTAACAGACCGTTCATGTTCCATGAGAGTACCGTTGACATAGTAGAGGTTGGGGTAATGGGACTGAAGGAATCACTTGTCCTTGATCAGGTCCGAGCTGCCAAGATCCAGGGCAACTGTGGACAATCTGAGATAACAGGTCGTTCTGCATGGGACTCACTGTGCAAGGGTCTAACATGAAAGGAACAGAGTTAGTATTACAACAACAACATACTACAATTCCCCATAATCCCCCCAACCCCATACTTCTAACCCTGAAGTATCGGTCGCCCCTACCAAACACTCACAACCTAGCAGAGTACAACAAAAACATATTGGGGGTCCTCAAGATGTAGCAGTGCCGTGATCACGAATGTGCAACCTGACCAACACTATGGGGGTTATTACAACTTTGGAGGAGGTGTTAATCCGTCCCAAAAGTGACGGTAAAGTGACGGATGTACCACCAGCCGTATTATGAGTCCATTATATCCTATGGAACTTGTAATACGGCTGGTGGTATATCCGTACCTTTTGGGACGGATTAACACCTCCTCCAAAGTTGTAATAACCCCCTATGACAACAAAATAAGACCTCCAGACTCTCAGGCTACTTCCAATCCCCGGCCCAAATGCCAGCCGCCACCAGGCTTTCCACTTTTAGTCTCAGATTCCAGGCCCCTTACCCTCCAGCCCCGGTCACCCCGAGGGAGTTGGCACATCCTCTGCCGATGCAAATAGGAGTGGGGTGGCCGTGAGGGCGGCGTCCAGTATCCCGGCCGCCGGCAGGTCAGGCAACAGCGAAGTCCCGGTCTGCTCTTCTGCTCCCCGCCACCATCCTCGATCTCCGGGAGCGGGAGCATTTCCTCCACGTGCGGGCCGGGAGGGGGTCCCCACCCAGGGTTCCAGTTCCTTTCTCTGGTTCCCCCTCCCATGCTGGGGACCTCAGGATACGTCTCTCGGCAGCCCACTCCCAGGTCTTCTCTGGTGAGTCAAAGAAGAACGTGTTGAACTGAAAAATTACTTCCAGCAGGCGGGAAAAAGCAGCATATATCTCAAGTTCAGCGCATGCAGTTTCTGTTTGACCGCTTTGAAAGACCTGCGCTTTTGCTGCACCGCCCTGGAGCAGTCTGAAAAAAACTGGATTTTGGAGTTCTGATAAAGGAGATCTGACTTACTTCTGGCTTCGCGCAGAATTGCGTCGCAGTTTCTGAAGTTCAGGATCCTTAGAATTATCGGTTGGGGCGGTGCGCCTATCGGCGGGCGCAGGCCCACCAAGTGGTGCACCCGTTCTATAATAAAGGTACGGGACAGTTTTCCTGCAGGCATCCAGGTACGAAACCAGGCCTCAAGTGCCACAGCCAGATCCGGAACGTCCAAAACCTCCGGCAGGCCCACCAATTGCAGATTGCTGCGCCAGGCCTGGTTTTCGGCGTCCTCTGTGTGCTCATGCAGCTCTGCCACTGAAGATGTAAGCGTCGAAACCTGGCGCCAGAGAGTGGCCACCTCATTTCCCATTGTGGAAATACGTCTCTCCGCTTCGGAGACTCTCCCTGTGACTCTCTGCAGGCCTTGTCAGATGAGGGACAGGTCCACACGGAGTTCATCAACCTAGTGCTCTACAGCTTCTCGGGAGTCTTAGATTTCTTTGAGGATGGCCCCAAGGTCTGGTCGCAGTGCTGCAGGCTACATGGAAAAACCAGCTGCTTTGTTTGCACCGTCCAACGCGGGAGTGGGGACCGTGTACTGATCCATCGTAATCTGGGCCTGGGCAGGTGGCGCTGGCCTATGCCAGCCCATGGCCCCACCGTACGGTCCAGCCAGGCCACTGGTTTGGAGAGCCGTGGCCCCAACAGCGACCCCTGCTGTCTGCTGGTGGAGGCCTTAACCCCACGGGCCGCCGTCAATCTCTCACCCCACCTCGCCGCCTCTGCAGGTCTTTGTGGCCCGTGTCACTCCGTTTGCAAAAGGGAGTGCCCCAGAAGAGTCCGGACCCACAAGCCACGAACCAGGGGGGTGGGAGAGGGAAGGCAGAGGATGAGTCAATCATAACACCGGGCTGGATCCTGGAGCCTCCCCTCTGCCCCACACTGGACCACAAGCACCTCAACGGCTCCAACTCTGTCCACCAGGCCCCAGTACCCCACAGCTGAGGGCCTAAGTCCACTGGGGCCTGGTGGTCCCTTCCCCCCCACGCGTTCCTGCGTTGCTCCGGGGGGGGCTCCCACAAGATACCAGGCTCTCTCCACTGTCCTCTCCACCTCCACTGCTGTCACGGGGAGGCCTCTTCCACGCTTTGCCGTCAGCACCCCCGCCTCACCTCCGGATCACCACTGCTGCCTCGGCCCTCTCTGGCCCGCCTCTCTTAATGGGTTCTCCCTTGGGCATTCTCTGTGGCCCAGCACTGACCATGCGGCACCCGCCATCACCAGGCCAGACAGCTAGGCGCGCTTCGCACCTTGGCCGGTCCGATTCTGCTGCCATCCCGTCTCCGTTTCGTGGCTGGGGAACTGGATACCCCGGCCTCGCGTTGGATCTTTTTTCGGGCTGCCAACGCCCTAGCACGTTCTACGTGACGCCTGCCATTTTGGGGTCAGGCGGGCCTGCGGCAGGCTCTGCCCGTCAGGTCTGTCATCCCCCCCTGCTGCTCCAAGAGGCTCCTCTCTGCACCTCGGGCCCCTTCTGCACTACCACGGCCCCCAGGATTCTCAGTGAGGCCGCACGGTCAGGTAGGATGCAGTTGGCTGGCTGGCGGCCGTGGAGCTCTATCAAGATGCAGCCGCCATGCTGGCCGGCTTAGCCACGCTCCCAAGTATTTACCATTTTAATGAGCCCTTTAACTATATGCCCCCTTTTTAAACAACCCAATTTCTATTCTGTGGGTCAGTCTCTCTGGATGGTATTGTTGCAGAGTCATAAGGGGAATGCATGGGCAATCTCAGGAAGTCTTGGCAAGTAATGATGCATAACATGTTGTTATTAATATATAATATGAAATACTTTTAAGCAGTTTTAATCATCTTAAATTTAAGAGAGTGTTTTTTTCAAACACTTGAATTTTCTTTTCTTTAATATACTATTTTTATTATTTAAAAGTACTTGTATCAATTGATTTTTTCAAGTCACTATCGAAAAATAAGAACGGTGATCATGAGAGGTTTTCCATGTGACTTGGCATGAACGAGGGTTGTTAGAGAATCAAAGCATTAGTCCAGTGAAACTGTGTGTGTACTAAACACAACCGTGAAAACTCAACTACTGCGAGACTTCTGAATTTTGGACTGAAGACGAGGTAATGCAACAATTTATTGCAGAGTTGCGCCATCTTTCAGCTCTAGATCATGTGACACATTTTGGGGGTGCTGTCAGTCTAGTTCTTTGGTGGGCTATGTGAAATGAGGTTTCTTTCCGGCACAACCACTTTGTAGGTACCCGCTTGCTGCCAGCCCCAGAAGAGAGTGCAATGTCTGAAAGAACGTGACTTGCTAGAGTTATGTTTTAGACATGTGGAGAACTATGTAAGGAATCGCTTTGGTGGACTGTTTCATTGCCTTCAATTCAAGACAGTTTTAAAGTGTCACTTTGATGTTACAGGATGGACAACGCATTTCCTCTCCTGACCCCAATGAGGTAAAGGTAATGCTGGCCATCCAACTAAGATTATTATCATTTAGAAGTTCTCTCACACCCATGGGGGTTCTCCCCATGCAATCACAGGAAACTGTTCCTCAACGGTACATGCCTCGATTCTGTAAATTCCCTTGGGAAGCACACCTTTCTGAAGGCAGTGATCTGTATTTGTGACTTCTTGAGCAACCTTTGAGACAATACACGAGCCCCTAAAAAGATTTAGGGACCCACTGATGATGGTGTAATTACACACTGCACCCTCGAGTCTGAAAAGGAGGCCAGGGTGATAACACTGCTTGGGCCACGCTTCCTGGTTGTGGACCAAGACACCAGCAGTTGTGCCTTTTCGAGCAGCCCAGATGGCTTGAATGAAGCCAGGGAGAGACCCCAGAATAGCTACAGAGAATGATGGGTATGCCATACAATAGCGTGCATTGTGTCAGCTTCTGTGCAGCATAGCACAGCACAGGGGCCCAATGAAATAATGTGCTCTTAAGCGTCTGACCAGGGTGCATATTTTGTTGAAAAGCACCCATCAGAAATCTACATCGGACCAGGCCATCATATCTGATGGGGCTGCCCCATACATTGTTTGTAGGTGGGAGTAAGGCAGCTGTGTGCTTCACACTATTTCACACACACATTTGCTCTTTGGTTCAGTGCATTTGTATTTTTGACAAAGGTGCCTTCCAAACCCATGAGACTGAAAAAAATCACATTTTGTTGCCACTCAGAAAAGGCTGAAAACTGTACTTTGAAATTATCTCAAGAAATCATGCTGTTGATATCTAAAAGACTGCTACAATTCAGGAAGAGTGAGTCTGATTTGCGCAATTTACATTAGGACGTGTTCAAAATTATAACCATACATGTACTCATTGCGGGGAGGAATACAGGAAATGGAATGTTCAGTGATTTTCAGATCTTGGCAAAGGATTGAGAGAGTGATATCCAGAATACTGGGCAGACCTGTAGGTAATCCTCCCAAATTGTGCTTACTCGGAGTGGTGGAGGACTGAGATGGTTCACTGTAGGAATGAACTCTGATGGCGCTGCGATAACCTGCTGCTAAACATGATATAGTGTGAACTTGGTAATAACTAGGAGCCTCAGTATGTTCAGTATGGATTCAGGCAATAAAACTCTGTGATTACCGAGAAAGACGTTTAGCGAGCAAGAGGGGGCCCTTAAAAAAATGACATATTTTAGGGCTTGTGGTGATGCTATTTCTGTTTGGGTGTAAACTGAATTAGAAGCAGGATGGGCATGTTTGCCTGTAGCTACATCTTATTTGTTTGTTCATATGCACGGTATGCAAGGTAATTACATTGAGGTCTATTCACAACCTTCATTTTGTAGTATGTAACGATAGCAAAAGAGTAGTGAATGCACTCTAGCCCACCCAGGGAGTAAGTCCAGCACCATATATGGTTGCTCGCAGGTACTGCGAAACAATGGAGGCAGGGGCATAACACCAAAAAGAAAATAATATAAAAATAATGAAAACGATTTTCACTTAAAAATGTAAATCTAATATATATATATATATATATATATATATATATATATATATATATATATATATATATATATATATATATATGCAATATGTAAATATGTATGTGTGTGTGTATATTAATAGGCAATATGTATATGTGTGTATATATATATATATATATATATATATATATTATCTAGTGGAGACCGCCATTAGGTAGTTATACTTAGGACCTACTTTCTATAGAAAAAAGTTTTTTTATTTGCCTATATCTTTGGCGCCTGTTGATGAATCTTCACACAATTTTCCCAAAAAATGTGATGCTCACTGCAGCTGTTGGATGGATTTACTACAAATTTGGCAGAAAGGTAGCTGTTGGTCCCAAAAGCGCCCTTTTTGTTATTTGGTGTGAATCTGTTCAGTAGTTCTTGAGATATTAAAGAAAGAGCAAATTTGTACATATAGGGACGGGAAGGCTCTGCGAACCCTACCTATCTCGTGCTGTGATCTGATTGGCTCCCAACACTTCAACCTGCAGCCGAGTCCCTGAAAAAAAAAAAGAAAAAAAGACAAGGGGCCAGATTAGGGACACCCTGACACCTTAGCTCTGGTGCTGTGGTGCCAGAGGGACCCCCCAGGACAAAAAAGCATTTGGAAAATTATTTTATCTGAAAATGGTGGCAGATCTGCGACTGGTGAAAATATATATTTTTTTTTTAAAACAGGCTTCCATGCTTGTTTTATAAACAGACCCAGGTCCCGGAGTATTGTTTAAGAGTTTAAGAAAAGAAGGGGGCATGCTGGGCCCCCCTTCTGAGGCTTATGGAGCCACACGAATCACCACATACCCAGGGCTTTATTTATTTAAAAAAAAGGAGGGGGCACATGGGGCCCCCTGCCTGAGGTTCTATAAGCCCCAGGAACCACCACCTCCCTGTGACTAAATGGGCAGTAATGGGGGCACCACGCAGACCCCCACCCCGGCCCAGGGAACACCACCTCCTAGGGGCTAAATTACATGTAATGGGGGGGGGGGGGGCATGGATCCCCAGGCTCTGGGAACCACCACCTCTACATGGCTGAATGTTTTAAAAAGAATTGGAGGGAGGCCGCAGGGCCCCCGTCCCGAGCCACATATGGCCCCGGGGACCACCACATTCCAGGCTGGCCATGGAAACTAAAGGAGGAGGTCAGCAGTGTGTTGCAGTGGCCAACAGCAAGTCACTATTTACACCTCCAGCCAAGCGCCACTCCCCGCACATCGCCAGCCAAGCGCCACTCTATGCACACCACCATCACTTTTTTTTAAACAACAAAGAAACCACTAACTAATTAGAAATAAGTACAAAACTACAAACACAAAAGCTCTAACTAAATACATGGCAGTAATGCCAACCGTGAAACTGAACATATGAACATATAAAACAGGAAGTTTACACTCACGGTAGTTCCCAATAATGTTTTTGAGTGTGGTAACTCCTGCAACAGCCACCCACACACAGCCCAGGCTTTGAAGGACAATCAGGGCAGTACATCCTAGTCTCCCTCCGGTTACCTCTTTGAGCACAGACTCTACATCTCTTAACAGGAAAGTCTTTTTTGGCAGTGGAAGGAACGTGCTCAGTAAAGTGGCGATCTTTAAAACTAGCCACATCCTCCACCACTGCTTCTCTAGGAACTCTTGTCTGTTCCAGCACAGCAAGGCTCACTATGACAGACTCCTGAAATTTCACAAATGTGAATTGACTCTGGAGAACTATTCTTGAGCACAACAAGAGCATTAACAATTGCCAAGTGGAACAAGTGAACCACTAATTTCCTATTCCAAACATAAGCCTTACGAGCAGCAGTGTAAGGTTACAACCTCTGATCTACTCTATCAACACCACCCATGTTCTTATTGTAGTCTAAAATGCACACAGGTTTGCGCACGTCAGCAGCTTGACACCAAACAGCTACAGGTGAAGCACTCTCATCATGGATGGTAGTTAGCATGTAGACATCCCTCCTGTCTGCAAATTTCAGAGCTAGCAGCTCATCATTCCGCAAAGCACTGCACTGCCCCTTCTCAAGTTTTTTACAGACAAGCTCTCTTGGATAGCCTTTCAGGTTAGAACGGATTGTGCCACAAGCAACAGTGTCCACTCTGAACAATTCCTTGAACAACTGCACTACAGTGTAGAAATTATCTACGTACAAAAGGTGAACGTTGTTAAAGAGTCATCTATGAAGTTCCCACACAATTTTCTCGCTAACTCCAAAAGTGGGCAGACAACTAGGAGGGGTCAACACTGGAATCCCCAGTGTAGACCCGGAAATTATAAACATATCCTGTACTACTTTCAGACAGCATACACAATTTATTTCCATACAGTACCCTCTTGCTAGGAATGTACTGCCTAAAAACCAAACGACCTTTGAATAGGACCAAAGACTAATCTGCAGATATTTCTTTGCCTGGAACATAGACCTCTGAAAACCGATCTACTAAATGATCAGGGACAGGTCTAATCTTAGAAAGACGGTCAGAATCAGGGTGATCTCGTGGCAAGGCTAAAGCATTATCAACAAAATGCCACATCCGAAGAAGAAGCTCATACCGGTTACGACTCATGGCTGCAGGAAATATAGCAGTTGCCTTCAAGGGACTAGTAGACCAATATGAAGACAGTGATGGCTTCCTTATCAGCCCCATCAAAAAAGTTAAACCCAAGAACTTTTTCAACTCTTCCAGATTTGTGGGAATCCATAGGCTAGCTCTAGAGTGTGGCCTAAGTCTGGCAGCGTTGTCCCTCAAATACTGCTCTGCATACAAATTTGTCTACTCATCAATCTCTTCCAAAAATACATCATCCATAAACAACTAAAATAAATTGACAGGCAAAAGGTTTTCCATATTCACTCTATGCCCAGTAAAGGCAGGCAACTGTGGGTGCTCCATGTTTGGGGCAACCCAAAGTTCAGGTCTTCCAAAAGGAAGCCTTTCAGCTGCTGGCTCCTGCCCCATTGGCACATCAGTGTCCTCCTCTAAAACAGGCACTTCATCAGCACTGAGAGTCGCTTCATCATCAGACGATTCCTCTCTAACAGAAAATCACTTCCAGAATCTTGCACTTCCCCCTCTGCCTCTGATGCAGAGTCAGTCTCATAATCATGGTCAGAAGACGACTCGAAAAGCAGACTAACAACCCGCTGAGCGGTCATTCTTCGGCTAGCCATGATCCTTCCTACGAAAAGTAACTGGATAAATGCACCACCAACAACCAGCACTGTGTAAGATAAGTAACAAATAAAGTGTGGCTTTATCACTAAGAGATATAGGGGGTCATTCTGACCTCGGCGGTAAAAGTCCCTTACCGCCGGCCAGAAGTCCGCCATTCTACCGCAGCGGCCGCGGTAAACCGCCACGGTCATTCTGACCACCAACTGTTAAACCGCCAAAAACCCGACATCCACGGAAGGCCGCCTCCTCAGTGGGCAGCGATAAACTGGAGAAAACCAAACCTCCACCGCCACGCCAACACAAACACGCCCATGCCATTCTGACCCACGAATCCTCGGGGCGGTCTTTCAACCGCGGTATTCCATTGGCGGTACACACCGCCGCGGTCAAAATACACACACCCATACAAAACACAGCCACATTGGACAATTTGAAATACACACACCTGAGACACATACAAACAACACTCCCACACATCCAAGCAACTATAAAACACACACCCACATCACCCACAAGCCCCTACAACCAAAAATATCTGAGAGAAGGCGCTATACACTGAGAGAGAGCACAGGGAACGCAAAGCACAACACACACAGGAACACAACATCGTCACCCACACCACATCTACGCACACATCACCACACATCACCACGCACATCACCACAAACACCACCCCACACCTCATCCACACCACCCCATGGCACCCCAAAGACACCCCAGGTTCTCGGACCAAGAACTCAGGGTCATGGTGGAGGAAATAATCAGGGTAGAGCCCCAGCTCTTCGGCACACAGGTGCAGCACACCACTATAGCAAGGAAGGCTGAGCTATGGCAAAGGATCGTAGACAGGGTCAACGCTGTGGGACAGCATCCCAGAAATCGGGAAGATATCAGAAAGCGATGGAACGACCTACGGGGGAAGGTGCGCTCGATGGTGTCAAGGCACAACATCGCTGTGCAGAAGACTGGCGGCGGAGCCCCACCCATTCCACCCCAATTTACAGAATGGGAGCAAGAGGTAGTAAACATCCTGCATCCTCACGGCCTCGCTGGAGTACACAGAGGAATGGACTCTGGTAAGTCGATTGTCAACTACTTCCCCCCCCCAATCACCAGCATGCCAACCCACAACCCCACCCTCACCCCCAATCTCAAACCCCCCAGCACACATCCTCCCTGCCAGTGTCCCACCAGCACAACCCACCCTAAACAACACCAACCCCTGAATGCCAACACAAACCATAGACAGCCATCACCAATGCATGACCACTGCACAGACCCATCCCCCACCCCCCAACCACCCTCACAACACCTCCCACAAGGGAATGTCGGCACTGGGGGACAAGGGCACTGACAATATGCACGCCATGGCACACACAAAGACAATAACCACACTATTTTACCCCTGCAGGGCCCGAACGCCAACACACCGCCACGGAGGGTCCTGATTTGTCCATCCCACCCCCAGAACAGCCCCCCAGTGAGGACAGCAGCTCTGTCGAACAAGAACCTGATGACCAGCCCGGACCATCGGGGACCTCTGGACAGTCGGTTTCCCACACACAGACACAGGCCACACCAGACCCAACCCCCTCTGGGAACACCAGCACAGCTCCCACCCAGCGGGCCCATGCCTCAGTCTCCAGGACGCGTCAATCAGCGGTGTGTCCGCCACTACAGGGCACCCAGGCTGACCCAACACCCCAACAACAACAGGGACCTGGGGGCAGTGGTAGTGGGCACACCGTCCAGGGGACAGAGGCCCGGGGAAACAGGGCAACTGGGAGGGCTGCTGTGCGACAGGGGGGGGAGGACAGGCCCAGGGAACCCACTCTCCAAGAGGCCCTCACCACCATCATGGGAGCATACCACCACTCCCAAGAGACGATGGCGACGGTACTGGCCAGGTTCACCGAGATCCAGGCACAGCAGGAGGAACGCCACATGGGGTTCAGCAATGAACTCAGGAACATCGCTACCGCCATGGGGACCATAGTCCAGGCCCTCAACCGGATAGAAAACACATTGCGGGACCATGTGGCACCCCAAAGGGCCCCTGTCACTAGCCAGGACCAGGAACAGCCTACCACCTCCGCCGGCGCTAGTGGACAGGAGGCCCCACCACAACGTCAGGCCACCAGAACCCCACCTCCTGCTGAAGAACAACCACCCCGCAAGCGGACCCTGAGATCTCAAAGGAAGACAGAGTAGGATGCCAAGACCGCCGCCAGCATAAGATCCCCCCTGATGTCATCCCACTGTCCCACATTGTCACCCTGTCCAACCTTGAACTGCCCCTGCTCCACCTTCCCCAGGCATATGAACAATGCACCTGTGAAACTGAGAACTGGACTCTGCCATGGACATTACTCCACCCCCACCCATCACCGTTTTAATATCATGTACCAATTTCTAGCACTAAAAATAAAACACTCATTGCACTGAAATAAATCAGGAGTCAGCCTGTATTATTTACAAATGTAGTACACATTAACGTTCAATAATGGTCAGTCAATTTATGAAGACAACATACCGATGTCAATAACCATTAGTCCATGGGCTAACCAAGCAGAAGTCACGCAGTGGGTCATACAGCACTGAAAAGGGAAGGGAAAATAAAAAATCAATATTAAAGAACTGGGGGGAAATACACAAAGTAGATACGCAGGAGCCTTTAAGTAAATGTTAAATGGCGTGGTTGATTCTTACCTATGTGCTACTGAAAATACTGTTGGATGACTGTGTCCCTGTTGTCTGTGTCGTCCCCGTCGTCTTCCTCCTCTTCACTCTCCACAGGCTCCACAGCTGCTACAACACCACCATCTGGACCATCCTCCTGCAGGAAAGGCACCTGGCGTCGCAATGCTAGATTGTGCAGCATACAGCAGGCCACGATGATCTGGCACACCTTCTTCGGTGAGTACATCAGGGATCCACCTGTCATATGCAGGCACCTAAACCTGGCCTTCAGGAGCCCAAAGGTTCTTTCAATGATCCTCCTAGTTCGCCCATGGGCCTCATTGTACCGTTCCTCAGCCCTGGTCCGGGGATTCCTCACTGGGGTCAGTAGCCAAGGCAGGTTGGGGTAACCAGAGTCACCTATTAGCCACACACGTTGTCTCTGTAGCTGTTCCATCACATAGGGGATGCTGCTATTACGCATAACATACGCGTCATGCACTGACCCTGGGAACTTGGCATTTACATGGGAGATGTACTGGTCAGCCAAACAGACCACCTGCACATTCATAGAATGATAACTTTTCCTGTTTCTGTACACCTGCTCATCGTCTTTTGGGGGTACTAAAGCCACATGGTTCCCATCAATGGCACCAATGATGTTGGGGATATGTCCAAGGGCATAGAAATCACCCTTCACAGTGGCCAAATCAGCCTCCTCAGGGAATACAATGTAGCTACACATGTGTTTCATCAGGGCAGACAACACTCTGGACAAAATCTTACAAAACATAGGCTGAGACATCCCTGATGACATGGCCACTGTTGTCTGGAATGAGCCACTTGCCAAAAAATGGAGGACTGACAGAACCTGCACTAGAGGGGGGATTCCTGTGGGTTGGCGTATGGGGGACATCAGGGCTGGCTGCAGCTGGGCACACAGTTCATGTATAGTGGCTCGGTCAAGTCGGTATCGTAGTATAATATGGCGTTCTTCCATTGTCGACAGGTCCACCAGCGGTCGGTACACGCGAGGATTCATCCTTCTCCTCGCAAGTCCCAGCGGACGGTGCCTAGGAAGGACAACATGGAGCACAGAGTCAGGCAAACCACAGGTTCGTTCACACAGCTTGCACAGTAAAAGAATCGCAATGCAGTGAAAGGCTTGTATGTGTGGCAATGCAAGGCCTAGGCCTGTGTGACGCATTTCAAAATAAGCCATGTGGGCCCTTGAAATGGCGGCTGCCTGACCTGTGAAGTGGGACAAGGGGATGTGAGGTCAATGCGCTGGCGTGGCACACCGTGGCGGTAGGCGGTCGAAGACCGCTGTACGAAGGCGCATTGGTTAACATTGAAGCCTATGGGTTTCAGGAGCCAATGACGAGGTGCGCCGGCGGTCGCGGTACGCACCGCCGCGGTACGCATCGCCGCGGGCGTGACCACCATTTTCTACATGATTAATCACTCGAGACCTGATCATCCACAGGAGAGGACCTATACTGCAAGTGCTGCTGTGACCTCGGTCTGGAAGTGACAATGGCTGCTGCGACTGGGGAAAGGGCCCCTGCCTTCACGTCTGAAGAGTTGGAGAAACTTGTTGATGGGGTCCTCCCCCAGTATGCGCTACTCTACGGTCCTCCAGACCAACAGGTAAGTACACTGGGTGCACATTGAATGGGCTATGCCTGTGTGGAGAGGGGTCGATGTAAGTTGTTGGGGTGGGGGGCGAATGAGGAGTGCAACGCACGACAGATGAGAGCATGTGCCATATGGCAAAGTTGGGGGGGGGGGATTCACATCTAACATGCACAAAATTGATCAATTTTTCTTTCCCACCCTGTACATGTCAACTAGGTCAGCACCCATCAGAAAGTGGACATTTGGCGTGCCATCGCCAAGGAAGTCCGGGCCCTGGGGGTCCACATCAGACGGGGCACCCACTGCCGCAAGAGGTGGGAGGACATCCGCCACGGAACCAGGAAGACCGCTGAGTAACTGCTGGGGATGGCCTCCCAACCTAGGAGGGGTGCCAGTCGTACCCTGACCCCCCTGATGTCCCGGATCCTGGCGGTGGCCTACCCTGATTTGGATGGGCGCTTGAAGACATCACAGCAGACACAAGGGGGTGAGTATCAGCACATTCTGCTATCTTTACGCGCAGTGGAGGCGTCTGGGTGGGGGAGGAGGGCTGTGGGTGACATTAGGCCAGGGCGCTTTCTGTAGTGTAGTCCCCTCCTTTAGGCATGGCCCTGTGCCCCCGCCCCCAACCTCTGTAGGGTGCCAAGTACAGCTATCCATGGTCCTGCATCACACATGTGTGCGTTTGTTGTCCCTAGACCTGTTGTCCTAGTCAGAAGTACTGAGTAGTGTACCCCGATTGTGCGGCTTAGTGCATGAGGCTCCTGTGTCTGTCCTCTCCGCCAACGGTGTTGACAATGCATGCACTCAACCTGTTTTTTATCCCCCCCCACCCTTTTTCTTCATCTTCTTGTGCATGTGTGCATTAGCATCATCAGGCGGAGGAGAATTGGCATCGGAGCACGAGGGAGCTGCAAGTCACAAGGCCCCGGTGGGCCCTGGAACAGACACCGAGGTCAACAGTGATACGGAGGGCGAGGGGAGCACCACAACGGGGACCGGTGGTGACACCAGCGACACCGACACGTCCTCGGATGGGAGCTCCCTAGCGGTGGCGGAACATCCGGGCCCCCCGCCTCTACAGGTACAGCCGCCACCCAGCGCACCAGCACCGCCCTCCCAGCAGCCCCTCAGCCTACACTCCGTGCCCGCTCGCCCAAGAAGGCGGGCGTCTCCTTCGCCCCAGGCACCTCAGCCCCTGCCCCTGTTACCCCTGCTGCCCTCAGTGAGGAGGTCATTGACCTCCTTCAGACCATCATTGTTGGGCAGACTACCCTTTTGAATGCCATCCAGGGGGTAGAAAGGGAGGTGCATCGGAGCAATGCCTACCTGGAGGGCATTCATTCGGGTCAGGCTGCCCATCAACGATCGTTCAATGCTCTGGCCTCAGCACTGACGGCAGCCATTATCCCTGTTTCCATCCTCCCTCTTCTACCTGCCTCCAGCCTGTCTCTGTCTCCTGTTCCTCAGCCTATCCCATCCACACCATCAGACCAGCCTGCACACACCTCAACACCCAAGGGCAGCTCATCCAGACACAAGCACCACAGATCCCACAAACACTCACCCAAGCAACACCCAGATGCAGACATTCCAACAGTCACTACCACCTCTGTGTCCCCCTCCTCCTCGTCTCCCTCCTCCCTCCCTGTGACGTCTACACTCACACCTGCATGCACACCACCATCAGCCAGTACTTCCAACACCAGCACACCCTCCAGTACAGTCCGCACACGTGCAGTCACCACCCCCACTACCATTTACACGTCTCCTGTGTCCTCTCCCACTGTGTCTGTCACCCCCTCTTCCAAGACACACAAACGCAGGCAGCCACCCACCCAACAGCCATCCACCTCACGACAGCCTACGTCACAATCACCTGCACCCAAAGACAGCACACCTGACTCTCCTACAACCACATCCTCTTCCTCCACTCCCATCACCACTACTTCTACCCTTTACCTTGGTCCTAAAAAAGTTTTCCTCTCTAATCTTAACCTCTTTCCCACCCCTGACCCACCCCCTCCAACTGCTAAGAGTCCCAAGAGCACCTCAGCCACCACCAGCCCAGCTTTGAGTGTCACTGTGGTGCATGGGTTCTGGAGTCCACCCTTTGCCAGCAGTGACACTTCTATCAGCAGCAAGGGGACAGCCAGCCCCCCCCCCTGGCAAGAGGACCCGGAAACTAAAGGGCCGCCGTGAGAGGACTGACACGGCTGCCCCCAAGGAGCAAAGTTCGGCCACTTCACCTGCCACAACATCCAGGGGAGGCAAGGGCCCGAGAGCACCATCTAAGGAGCGAAAGGGCAGCAGGGCGGAGAAGTCAGCCAGCAGGAGCGCGGAGCAGGTGGGCCCCACAAGCCCCATCCCGGGTGTTACGCAGGACACCAAAGGGCCAAGGACTCCGTCACCGAAGGGTCCAGCAACAGCACGGTCGGAGGGCGACTGAGCAGGGAGTCCAGGCCAGGTCTGGCTCCCTTGACTTACTGGACGAGCACCGCTGAACAGGGCCCCGCCGTGCAGAAGAGCACCGCTGAACAGGGCCCCGCCGTGAAGACAGGCACCGCTGAACAGGGCCCCGCCGTGCAGAAGAGCACCGCTGAACAGGGCCCCGCTGTGCAGAAGAGCACCGCTGAACAGGGCCCCGCCGTGAAGACAGGCACCGCTGAACAGGGCCCCGCCGTGCAGAAGAGCACCGCTCCGCTGGGCCCCGCCATCTCAAGCACCGCTCCGCTGGGCCCGGCCGTCTCAAGCACCGCTCCGCTGGGCCCCGCCGTCTCAAGCACCGCTCCGCTGGGCCCTTCATCTCAAGCACCGCTCCGCTGGGCCCGGCCGTCTCAAGCACCGCTCCGCTGGGCCCTTCATCTCAAGCACCGCTCCGCTGGGCCCCGCCGTCTCAAGCACCGCTCCGCTGGGCCCTTCATCTCAAGCACCGCTCCGCTGGGCCCTTCATCTCAAGCACCGCTCCGCTGGGCCCCGCCGTCTCAAGCACCGCTCCGCTGGGCCCTTCATCTCAAGCACCGCTCCGCTGGGCCCGGCCGTCTCAAGCACCGCTCCGCTGGACCCTTCATCTCAAGCACCGCTCCGCTGGGCCCCGCCATCTCAAGCACCGCTCCGCTGGGCCCTTCATCTCAAGCACCGCTCCGCTGGGCCCCGCCGTCTCAAGCACCGCTCCGCTGGGCCCTTCATCTCAAGCACCGCTCCACTGGGCCCTTCCTGTCAAGCACCACTCCGCTGGGCCCGCCGTCTCAAGCACCGCTCCGCTGGGCCCTTCATCTCAAGCACCGCTCTGCTGGGCCCTTCCTGTCAAGCACCGCTCCGCTGGGCCCCGCCGTCTCAAGCACCGCTCCGCTGGGCCCTTCATCTCAAGCACAGCTCCGCTGGGCCCCGCCGTCTCAAGCACCGCTCCGCTGGGCCCTTCCTGTCAAGCACCGCTCCGCTGGGCCCCGCCGTCTCAAGCACCGCTCCGCTGGGCCCTTCATCTCAAGCACCGCTCCGCTGGGCCCTTCATCTCAAGCACCGCTCCGCTGGGCCCCGCCGTCTCAAGCACCACTCCGCTGGGCCCTTCATCTCAAGCACCGCTCCGCTGGGCCCTTCCTGTCAAGCACCGCTCTGCTGGGCCCCGCCGTCTCAAGCACCGCTCCGCTGGGCCCTTCATCTCAAGCACCGCTCCGCTGGGCCCTTCCTGTCAAGCACCGCTCCGCTGGGCCCCGCCGTCTCAAGCACCGCTCCGCTGGTCCCTTCATCTCAAGCACCGCTCCGCTGGGCCCTTCCTGTCAAGCACCGCTCCGCTGGGCCCTGCCGTCTCAAGCACCGCTCCGCTGGGCCCTTCATCTCAAGCACCGCTCTGCTGGGCCCCGCCGTCTCAAGCACCGCTCCGCTGGGCCCTTCCTGTCAAGCACCGCTCCGCTGGGCCCCGCCGTCTCAAGCACCGCTCCGCTGGGCCCTTCATCTCAAGCACCGCTCCGCTGGGCCCCGCCGTCTCAAGCACCGCTCCGCTGGGCCCTTCCTGTCAAGCACCGCTCCGCTGGGCCCCGCCGTCTCAAGCACCGCTCCGCTGGGCCCTTCATCTCAAGCACCGCTCCGCTGGGCCCCGCCGTCTCAAGCACCGCTCCGCTGGGCCCTTCATCTCAAGCACCGCTCCGCTGGGCCCTTCCTGTCAAGCACCGCTCCGCTGGGCCCCGCAGTCTCAAGCACCGCTCCGCTGGGCCCTTCATCTCAAGCACCGCTCCGCTGGGCCCTTCCTGTCAAGCACCGCTCCGCTGGGCCCCGCCGTCTCAAGCACCGCTCCGCTGGGCCCTTCATCTCAAGCACCGCTCCGCTGGGCCCCGCCGTCTCAAGCACCGCTCCACTGGGCCCTTCATCTCAAGCACCGCTCCGCTGGGCCCGGCCGTCTCAAGCACCGCTCCGCTGGACCCTTCATCTCAAGCACCGCTCCGCTGGGCCCCGCCATCTCAAGCACCGCTCCGCTGGGCCCTTCATCTCAAGCACCGCTCCGCTGGGCCCCGCCATCTCAAGCTCCGCTGGGCCCTTCATCTCAAGCACCGCTCCGCTGGGCCCTTCCTGTCAAGCACCGCTCCGCTGGGCCCCGCCGTCTCAAGCACCGCTCCGCTGGGCCCTTCATCTCAAGCACCGCTCCGCTGGGCCCTTCCTGTCAAGCACCACTCCGCTGGGCCCCGCCGTCTCAAGCACCGCTCCACTGGGCCCTTCATCTCAAGCACCGCTCCGCTGGGCCCCGCCGTCTCAAGCACCGCTCCGCTGGGCCCTTCCTGTCAAGCAGCGCTCCGCTGGGCCCCGCCGTCTCAAGCCCCGCTCCGCTGGGCCCTTCATCTCAAGCACCGCTCCGCTAGGCCCTTCATCTCAAGCACCGCTCCGCTGGGCCCCGCCGTCTCAAGCACCGCTCCGCTTGGCCCTTCATCTCAAGCACCGCTCCGCTGGGCCCTTCCTGTCAAGCACCGCTCCGCTGGGCCCCGCCGTCTCAAGCACCGCTCCGCTGGGCCCTTCATCTCAAGCACCGCTCCGCTGGGCCCTTCCTGTCAAGCACCGCTCCGCTGGGCCCCGCCGTCTCAAGCACCGCTCTGCTGGGCCCTTCATCTCAAGCACCGCTCCGCTGGGCCCTTCCTGTCAAGCACCGCTCCGCTGGGCCCCGCCGTCTCAAGCACCGCTCCGCTGGGCCCTTCATCTCAAGCACCGCTCCGCTGGGCCCCGCCGTCTCAAGCACCGCTCCGCTGGGCCCTTCCTGTCAAGCACCGCTCCGCTGGGCCCCGCCGTCTCAAGCACCGCTCCGCTGGGCCCTTCATCTCAAGCACCGCTCCGCTGGGCCCCGCCGTCTCAAGCACCGCTCTGCTGGGCCCTTCCTGTCAAGCACCGCTCCGCTGGGCCCCGCCGTCTCAAGCACCGCTCCGCTGGGCCCTTCATCTCAAGCACCGCTCCGCTGGGCCCTTCATCTCAAGCACCGCTCCGCTGGGCCCCGCCGTCTCAAGCACCGCTCCGCTGGGCCCTTCATCTCAAGCACCGCTCCGCTGGGCCCTTCCTGTCAAGCACCGCTCCGCTGGGCCCCGCAGTCTCAAGCACCGCTCCGCTGGGCCCTTCATCTCAAGCACCGCTCCGCCGGGCCCTTCCTGTCAAGCACCGCTCCGCTGGGCCCCGCCGTCTCAAGCACCGCTCCGCTGGGCCCTTCCTGTCAAGCACCGCTCCGCTGGGCCCCGCCGTCTCAAGCACCGCTCCGCTGGGCCCTTCATCTCAAGCACTGCTCCGCTGGGCCCCGCTGTCTCAAGCACCGCTCCGCTGGGCCCCGCCGTCTCAAGCACCGCTCCGCTGGGCCCTTCCTGTCAAGCACCGCTCCGCTGGGCCCCGCCGTCTCAAGCACCGCTCCGCTGGGCCCTTCATCTCAAGCACCGCTCCGCTGGGCCCTTCATCTCAAGCACCGCTCCGCTGGGCCCTTCCTGTCAAGCACCGCTCCGCTGGGCCCCGCCGTCTCAGGCACCGCTCCGCTGGGCCCTTCATCTCAAGCACCGCTCCGCTGGGCCCTTCATCTCAAGCACCGCTCCGCTGGGCCCCGCCGTCTCAAGCACCGCTCCGCTGGGCCCTTCCTGCAAGCACTGATCACGGTTCACTGTGCCCACCATGCCTCCTCCTTGACCAGTGGAGACTGTAATCCACCTGATGGACTGTGTCTTTGCACTCCCTAGGATGGCACAGTGGGCAACCCACCCACTGTAGAGACTTGTGAGACTGTGCCTTTGCACTCCCCAGGATGGCACAGTAGGCATGGTGGCCCCTCCGTGGATCTGGCGTCGTGGACTCATGTGGCTGTGGTCCCCCCCCCTTCCCTTCCCCCTGAGGTGCCTGTAGTTTTGTCATCAGATGCCCCTGCAGTGTTCTCTCCAAAGGACTCAGGTCTCCTGTGTGGGCTTTGCCCTTGTGTTGCTACACTTTGGCCCACGGACAATTCGATTTTCGTAAGATGTGCAGGACTAATTGCCTCAGCTTTCCATTGCAATGTATATAAAAAAAAAATATTATTATTATTCTTGCTAGTTGACCAATACTTATCAGAGGCTATTTTGTACATAAATTTATTTTCACAATTTAATTTTGTCATTGCATTTTTCACGGGGGTTTGGGTGGTGTCACTGTGACTTGTTGCTCTGCATTGGTGTGTACATATTTGTGGGGGTGGGGGTCGCATATGTGTGTTTCCGTAACCTTTCGTCCTCCCCCTCCCGTGTGTCGTAGGTGCAGTACTCACCGTTGTCGTCTGCGCCGGCGTTCGTACTCGTGGTAGATGAGCAGGTAGACGACAGCAGGTAGGATGTTTAATTCGGGTTCCATGCTGTTCCGATTCCTCGTGGAGTGTGTTTCGGTGAGCGTTTTCCCGTTCGTAGTCTGTTTCCGCCGTGTTTTTATCAGCTGGGCTCCCGCCCCGGAAAAGGTGGCGGATTGGTGAGTTATGATAGTGTGGGCGGTACATTGTCTGCCGCCTGCCTGTTGGCGGTGACCGCTGCGCTGTTTGTTTGTACCGCCGTGGCGGTCGGAGTGTTAAGGTGGCGGTCTCTGTTGGCGGTTCCCGTCTGGGTCACAATTCCATTTTTTGGACCGCCAGCCTGTTGGCGGGTTGGCCGCCGCTTTATCACCGACCGCCAGGGTTAGAATCACCCCCATAAACTCAAAAACTATACCACTCACTTGCCTGAAAAAGCTACACTCACCAGCAACTACTCTGCACAGCCCCAGCAATCACCAATTATATCCCACTAAAAAGAAAAAAGAAAAGTACACATAAGACAACACAAATATCATTGTGGACTAATCTAATGACAATTTCACACACAATCCTGCATTTAGTACATCACTTCCAAAATGTCATTCATGCATGGCAACAATAGTCATTTAGAGTAAATTGTTTTTACTTACCTAAAACGTGCAACTACGCAAACCGCAGGTCAACCACTGCTAAAACCCGCAACGAGCCACAGCAAAGGAAGCAAAAGCTTTGAACTAGAACAAAAAGGAGAAATACACTGTTATAATCACAAATGCAAACACGTCGTCAGTTGACAAACACCCCCCACCAAATATTTATAAAATTTGCCTGGTGTCTAGTGGTCTCTGAACCTCTCGGGGGGCAGAAATGGCCACCATTACTGTGCTGAATCCCTTGCCCAAGGGGCCGCCCCCCACAAAAAAACAAAAAAAGCGAAAACAATCCCTCGAGTCTTAGTGGCTTCTGTTCCTTTGGGGGCAGATGGGCATAAAAATAATAGGTCTCTCTGCCCCCAAAGGGGGCAGAAGTGTTGTAAATAATATTGGCCCCCACCTTGGGGAGCGACCCTTGCCCAAGGGCCCCTCCCTCCACACAAAGCACACACACACACACAAGATCCCTGGTGCTAAGTGGATTCTGAAATAGGCCAATTTTCCCAGCACTGCTTTGCCCTCCTTGGGGGACGACCCTTGCCCAAGGGGCCGCCCCCCACACACAAAAAACCACAAAAACAATCCCTGGCTTCCAGTGGCTTCGGCGTAATAAAAATAGGCCGATCTGCCACAAGGGGGGCAGAAATGGTGTAAAATATATTGCCCCCTTTGGGGGGCAACCTTTGCCCAAGGGGCCGCCCCCACACAAAAAACACTCACACACAAAATGTCCCTGGCACCAAGTGGCTTCTGCCCTCCTTGGGGGCAGATGGGCCTAAAAGAATAGGCTGATCTGCCCCAAGGGGGGCAGAACTGCCCAACAGTGCTTTGTCCCCTTTGGTGGGTGACCCTTGCCCAAGGGGCCGACCCCCCACAAAAAAAACACAAAAAAACAATCACTGCTTTCTAGTGGCTTGGGGCAGATCAGCCTAAAAATAAGAGACTGATCTGCCCCCAAGGGGGGCAGAAATAGCGTAAAATATATTACCCCCTTTGTGGGGCAACCCTTGCCCAAGGCGCCACCCCCCACACAAAAAACACACACACACACACACACAATATCCCTGGCGCTAAGTGGCTTCTGCCCCCCCTTGGGGGCAGATGGGCCTAAAAAAAGGGCAGGACTGCCAAATATTGCCTTGTCCCCTTTAGGGGGCGACCCTTGCCTAAGGGGATGCCCCCCCACAAAAAAACACACACAAAAAATCCCTGGTTTCTAGTGGCTTCTGCCCCCTTTTGGGGCAGACCGGCCTAAAAATAGGAGGCTGATCCGCCCCCAAGGGGAGCAGAAATGGTGAAAAATATGATGCCCTCTTAGGGGAGCAACACTTGCCCAAGGGGCTGCTCTCCGACACATAAACACACCCACAAAAACAAAATCCCTGGTGCCTAGGGGTCATTCCTGCTGCCTGATCGCATTCTTCATTTAAGAAATGTTTTTGTTTTTTCTGCTACAATATTTAAATTAAATTGATCGAAAATGAGTTTCAAGTGGATATGTGTTTTGTGATAATTATACGCAGGTTCACGTGGACATTTTGGGTTGCTCTTGTACTGGTTTATAGTCTTTTTTAAGCCCCCAAGTGGACCAAGTCCCTGGGGTATTGTTTATATGTAACCGGGGGTGAGGCATAAAAAAGGTGTTGGATGCATCCCTGAGACTTAGGGACCACCAAGTTCCTGGGGCAAAATGTTGCATTTGTGTGGAAGAGGCCCATCAGCCTTCCCCACAGCCCCAGGGACCACCACCTCCCTGAGGCTTCAAGCTTGTGGGATGCAGGGGCCACGCGGTCCTCCCTGCAGCCCCAGGGACCACCAACTCCCCGGGGCATACATCAAAATGTGTGCGGGGGACGCCCACCCTACTGCCCCTGAGATCACCACCTCCACAGGGCATTCATCATATTCTGTGGGGGGGGGTCACACAGCCTCCCCGCGGCCCTAGAGACCACCACTTCCCCGGGGCTATAATAAAAAAACTAAAGGGGGGTTTGTTTCATACCCCTGGGCCCCGTGGACCACCACCTCCCCAGGGCTTCTTCTACATTGGAGGGGGGCCGCGTAACCCCTCTCAAGAAGCCACTGATGGCCCTGGTGTCACCCCTGGTGTCCCCACCCGAGGGCCTGCTCCTGTCCGCGGTGCCCACCCCTATGACATAGCTGTTTGCTGTAGCTTGGCTGCAGCTTTCTGACAAACAGGTCCCGCTGTAAGAAAGAGTTTTCATCTCTGTTCCCTGCATGCAGATATGCGTGCAGCGCATAGATAAGAAAGCATTGCTCCAGCAACCACAGAGCTGCAACCTAAAGCAGCTCCTTGGTTGCTGGAGCAATTTGACCGCAGGGAGGCCTTGAGGCACATCCCACAAGGGCATATAATAAAATAAATATTAAAAATCATCAGGGACCTCCGGGGAGGCCTTGAGGCTCCCCCTGCGGTCCCAGGTGGCCCATAGGGGCTAAAACAATTATATAAAGAATAAAAAGAATACCTCAAGTGTGAAGGTCACAGACCTTCACACTGAGCGTTGAGGGTTTGAGTCCAGGTGTATCACTGGTCATATCCCTCCTTTTTTAATTCATTTTATTATGTATTTATTTTATTTATTTTATTTATTTTTGAAGTGCAATGTTTAAGGCTCATACTGAAAGGTGATCTTACTCTTTTTAAATGCCAAGTAAATTTTTGTTTCCAAATTGTGCAGACATATTTCTTTCTAAGTATATCATACATCAAAACCTAAACAAACTCTCTATCTCTATCTCTCTCCCTCTCACTCTCTTTCTTTCTCTCTCTCTCTCTCTCTCTCTCTCTCTCTCTCTCTCTCTCTCTCTTTCAGTCTCTTTCTCCCACTTACACACCCACTCAGACACATACACACCCACTCACAGCCCCACTCAGACACTCATACACCCACTCATAGACCCACTCACACCCTCGTGCATCCACTCACAGACCCACTCAGACCCTCATGCACCTACTCAAAGACCCACTCATACAGTTAGGCACCCACTCACAGTCCCACTCAGACTCTCACACACCCACTCACAGGCCCACTGACACCCTCATGCACCCTCTCACAGACCCACACACACACACTGACACACCCCTAAAACACTGATTTACGCACTCTCACACCCAGACAGACACTGTCACAGCCACTCTCATCCCCAGAAACACCATATCACACCTATACTCACACACAGAGAGGGTGCGGCCAACTCCCGCTGTTCATGGCCAAAGGGCTGTGCACATCATGGGGTTGGGTGGTTAAGTGAGTTTGCTACAGGGTCTGACTGCAGGCCAGGTTTTGCAGGCAACCTCCACTGCGCATGGGGGAAGGCCGGCCATGGCGCAAGGTTGGGTGCTTATTGGGGGTTGGCCTCAGGCCCTGTGGCCAACCGCTGCTGTGCATAGCTGAAGGCCTTACACGGCTGTGGTCGGGTTAACGTATTGTAATGAAAATTACTATACGTTAAAAAAACATAGAAAATCACTGAGAAAAAACAAAGGTTACAGGGGCTTTATAGTTAGGAAAGAGAATTTTTTTAAAACATAGAAATTCACTTAAAGAAATGAAGGTTACAGGGACGTTATAGTTAGGCTCACATTTTAAACGTACAAAACCATAGAAATTCACCTGTACCTATAACTCATGCTCTAAGGTAACTGCAACTCGCCCCCTCACCATGCTTTGCTAATTACCCCACAAATTACAGCATTCATGACATCTTTGATAAAATCATTGATAATATCAATGTAAAATGTGCAGTAAAATATTTGTCGAAAAGACTAGGAGTCAAATAGGACAATGTGGCTTAATGCAACACATCTTGTAATAGTATCACTTTATTATTTTGTTATTTCTAGATGTTAGCACTGTCTGTGCAAAAGTCTTACTTTATTAGTACTAGTTCCCCATCTAAACATAGCTGTAAGTAACTGAAAATGACCAGTCAATCTTTGCAAAGGACCTCCCACTACACACCAGTATGTGTTGCAGCATTTGTAGTAACTTTTAAACTCTTAAACCTAGGAACAAAATGTGTTTTTGTTAAAATCTGATGATTTTGCAGCAGTTGATGAATCATGGGGCAAATGCAGCAAATTCATAGTTATCTGGGAAATGCCACAGAATTGCATAATTCCACTGACACAGTGTACAGGAAGTGCAAAACGAAATACTGTATAATATCAATTTGTTTCCAATTCACAATTTAAATACCTGTAAATGAACTGCACAAATATTTCAACATATACCAGCAGTTATGGAAGCACAAATGAAGCACATTTTATTTCATTACTCTGAAGTGTGATGGAAACAAAGGTTTTAATAGGATCAAAACCAATCATGGTCTTGCACAAATGATACAGATTGTATTGTTTTGCACACTTGTATAGCTCTTGCTACACCTACGTGTGTCACTCAAATCCTTACCTACATGGGCAGCAACCTACGCAAAATAGAGTGGTGTGTGGTTGAAAGGTGTTGTCTTTGTTTTGTGATGCTGTTTTGTGATTGTGTGTGGGAAGTATTTACATGTCATGTGTGATGATCACAGAGTTGTAGTTATTGTATTATGAGATGAAGCACATAGCAGTGTGGTGAAAGATTAAGGGGGTTATTCTAACTTTGGAGGAGGTGTTAATCCGTCCCAAAAGTGACGGAAAAGTGACGGATTTACCACCAGCCGTATTACGAGTCCATTATATCCTATGGAACTCGTAATACGGCTGGTGGTATATCCATCACTTTACCGTCACTTTTGGGACGGATTAACACTCCTCCAAAGTTAGAATAACCCCCTAAGTGTGAATATGCCATGTTTACTAAGATATGACACGTTTCTGCTGTTTCATAGCAATAGGATACTGTGTGTTGCCTAACGCCAAAGCAGACACCCTTGCTGGTTGGTGCAAGGGTGCCTGCATTACAGGCAGGATTACTCTTGTGCCGCAAGGGACATCTTCCTGCACAAAAACAATCCTTAGCAGCATATTCCTCTTTCTATATGTGCTGCAGAATGCAACACATATAGAATAAGGAAGTAACAAAGAGAAATAAAGATATTTCTCTTCATTATGCCTCACTGTGGAAGACGTAACATTTTCATGCATTCCCAGGCTTACTAGCTTTAGTAAAACTGCCAATGCTCCAAAATCCATGGGTGGATGCATAGGATCACCCATGGAGTGCCTTCCTAATGCTTTCCTAATGCAAATTAACGCAAGGCTATGGTATATGGTGCCTTGCTTCACTTTCTATTTACTAAACCATAAAAAGTGTCTGTAAGGCTTAGTAAGTATGATTTTGCATCTGTGTTGAGCCACAAAAGTGACGCAATATCGACACCGAACATTAGTACATTTGCCCCTTGTGTATAGTTCTGGGCCAGAGCTGACACTGCTGGAAGGAGAGAGAAACTGAGAGCTCTGCTCAGATGTGCATTGTTAATATCATCTCAAATCTGAAAGCCATTGTGATATGTGAAGAAGATGTCATAGTGTATAGATATTTGGGACCTGCAGTGATGGACTAGATGATAGTTCTCTGATTGACCAGCAATGAGTGACAGATCTTTTTAGTTATTCCATGCTTGTTCATGTCGATATGGCTGATTTATTGGCTGCACAGTAATGATGATGGACAACCCTTGTAGATATTTGCCTAAATTGAATATAATAAGTGTGATTTCAGTTGGCTGCTGACTGCTGAGTGTTATGGTATTAGTATTAGTGTGGGCCAGAAATGTTATGCATGAACTGTACATAACTGTATAATACCCTGGTGAAGCATGGGTCAGCCCTCCTTAACATACCTGCTCATCGAAAGTAGTTTACTGTTTGGGTTGTTTATAATCTGTGGATTTTAAGATAAAGATTGAGCTTGAAGTTGCGACTGTGGGTCAAGATTATGTTGCCAGAATGGGTGATGGTGTAGTTGTCTTGAAAATAGCCATGTTTTCAGCTGTATTCTGAAGTGTGTATGCCCCTGGATGCTCCAAATGCTGGCTGGTAGTGTGTTCCAGAGCTTTCCCATTTGTACTGACAAAGCAGTGCCCCCTATGGATTTTTTATGGTAAGGTGGTATGATAAGTGTTGCAAGCCTGGAACACAGTGTCCTGATTTGTATGTATTGCTTGAATTTAGCTTATAGGTGTACTGGTCTCTTCCTTGGAGTCTTTGCGAGCAATGAAAATTGCCTTAAACATTGCTGTTCTTGGTATAAGAACCTAGTGGCGTGATGGCAAGATTGCAGACATGTGTTCTCTTAGATGAAGGAAGAGAAGATGTCTTGCAGCAGCATTTTGGATGAGTTGTATTTTGCATATGATGCGGGTGACCACAGTCAAGCATGGAGATTATGAGTGTGAGGATGGCTTGCAGTTTCTGCTAGTATCCAAGGCATGGGAGGATGCAACTTAGGGGGTCATTCTGACCTCGGCGGTAAAAGGCGTTTACCGCCGGTCAGAAGACCGCCATAACACCGCCGCGGCCGCGGAAAGCCGCCACAGTCATTCTGACCCACAACGGCCAAACCTCCAAAAATCCGAACTCCACTGCAGGCCGCCACATCAGCGGGCAGCGATAAACTGGAGATGACCAAACCTCCACCGTCACGCCAACAGAAAAACGCCCATGCCATTACGACCCACGAATCAACGCGGCGGGCTTTCCAACGCGGTATTCCATTGGTGGTACACACCGCCGCGGTCAAAATACACACACAGCACCAAAACACAGGCACATTGGACAATTACAAATACACACACCTGATACACATACACAACCCACTCCCACACAATCAATCAACTATAAAACACACCCCCACATCACCCACAAACCCCTACGACCACAATTACTGAGAGAAGGAGAGAGAGACACAGCAGACAATCCATAGCAATACACACTGAGGCACACTACACCATCACACACACCACATAGTAGCACAAAGCACCACACACCAACATACTCATCATCACATACACCACCCCACACCTCACCCACACCACCCCATGGCACCCCAAAGGCACCCACGCTTTTTGGACCAAGAACTCCGGGTCATGGTGGAGGAAATCCTAAGAGTGGAACCCCAGCTCTTCGGCTCACAGGTGCAGCACACCAGTATAGCTAGGAATGCAGAGCTATGGCAGCGGATCGTGGACAGGGTCAACGCGGTGGGACAGCATCCCAGGAATAGGGAGGACATCCGCAAACGATGGAACGACCTACGGGGGAAGGTCCGATCGATGGTCTCCAGGCACAACATCGCGGTCCAGAAGACTGGCGGCGGACCCCCACCCACCCCTCCTGAATTTACATCATGGGAGCAAGAGGTCTTCAACATCCTGCATCCTCAGGGCCTCGCAGGAGTAGCCGGAGGAATGGACTCTGGTAAGTCCAATCTCAACTACTAGATCCCCCCCACCCCACCAGCATGCCAACCCACACCCCCACCCTCACCCCCAACCCCCCAGCACACATCCTCCCTGACAATGTCTCACCAGCACAACCCACCCATCCCAACACCAACTCCTGCATGCCAACACAATCCATGGACACCCATCACCCAAGCATGACCACCGCACTTACCCCCCCCCCCACTAACTACCCTCACAACACCTCCCTCAAGGGAATGCCTGCACTGGGGGACGAGGGCACCCATAACACGCACGCTATTGCACACACAGAAACAATAACCAAACTCTCTTACCCCATGCAGGACCCGAACGCCAAAACACCAGCCAGGAGGGTCCAGAAATGTCCATCCCACCCCCGGAACAGGCCCACAGTGAGGACAGCAGCTCTGTCGACACTGAACCTGATGACCAGCCCGGACCATCGGGGACCTCTGGGCAGTCGGTTCCCCTCACCCAGACACAGGCCACACCAGACCCGACCCCCTCTGCCAACACCAGCACAGCTCCCACCCAGCGGGCCCATGCCTCTGTCTCTAGGACACGTCAATCAGCGGTGTGTCTGCCACTACAGGGCACCCAGGCTAACCCAACACCCCAACAACAACAGGGACCTGGGGGCAGTGGGAGCGGGCACACCGTCCAGGAGACAGAGGCCGGGGGAAACCGGGCAGCTCGGAGGGCTGCTGTGCGACAGGGGGGGGAGGAGAGGCCCAGGGAACCCACTCTCCAAGAGGCCCTCACCACCATCATGGGGGCCTACCACCACTCCCAAGAGACGATGGCGACGGTACTGGCCAGGTTCACGGAGATCCAGGCACAGCAGGAGGAACGCTACATGGGGTTCAGGGAGGAGCTGAGAATCATCGGGACCGCAATGGGGACCATCGTCCTGGCCCTCAACAGGATAGAAGACGCGTTGCGGGACCATGTGGCACCACACAGGGCCCCTGTCACTAGCCCGGACCAGGAACAGCCTACCACCTCCGCCGGCGCTAGTGGACAGGAGGCCCCAACACCACGGCAGGCCACCAGAACCCCACCTCCTGCTGAAGAACAACCACCCCGTAAGAGGAGCCTGAGATCCAAAAAAAAGACAGAGTAGGATGTCAAGACCCCCACCAGCAGGACATACCCCCTGAACTCTTCCCACTGTCCCACATTGCCACCCTGTCCAACCATGAACTGCCTCTGCTCCATCCTTCCACAGGCAAAAGGACAATGCACCTGTGAGACTGAGAACTGGACTCTGCCATGGACATTACTCCACCCCCACCCATCACCCTTATAATCACATGTACCAATATCTAGCCCTGTAAATAAATCACATATTGCACACAAATCAATTTGGAGTCATGCTGTATTATTAGCAAATGTATTACATATTACTGTTCAATATCTGTTCTGTCAATTAGTGATGACAACATACCAATGTCAATACGCTGTAGTTCATGGGCAAACCAAGCAGAAGTCAGGCACTGCGTCATACAGCACTGAGAAGGGAAGGGAAAATCAAAAATTACCCAAAAATATCTGGTGGGAACTACAGAAAGTACAGATGCAGGAGGCTAGAAGCAATTGTGAAATGGCGTGGGTGATTCTTACCTGGGTGTTACTGGAAATACTGTTGTTTCACTCTGTCCCTATTGTCTGTGTCGTCCTCTGAGTCTTCCTCCTCTTCACTCTCCACAGGCTCCACGGCTTCTACAACACCACCATCTGGACCATCCTCCTGCAGGAAAGGCACCTGGCGTCGCAAAGCCAGGTTGTGAAGCATACAGCACGCCACGATGATATGGCACACCTTCTTTGGTGAGTACATTAGGGATCCACCTGTCATATGCAGGCACCTAAACCTGGCCTTCAGGAGGCCAAAGGTTCGCTCAATCACCCTCCTAGTACGCCCATGGGCCTCATTGTAGCGTTCCTCTGCCCTTGTCCGGCGATTCCTCACTGGGGTCAGTAGCCACGGCAGGTTGGGGTAACCAGAGTCACCTATTAGCCACACACGTTGTCTCTGTAGCTGCTCCATCACATAGGGGATGCTGCTATTTCGCATCACATACGCGTCATGCACTGACCCTGGGAACTTGGCATTTACATGGGAGATGTACTGGTCAGCCAAACAGACCACCTGGACATTCATCGAATGATAATTTTTTCTGTTTCGGTACACCTGCTCATCGTCTTTTGGGGGTACCAAAGCCACATGGGTCCCATCAATGGCACCAATGATGTTGGGGATATGTCCAAGGGCATAGAAATCACCCTTCACTGTAGGCAAGTCACCCTCCTCTGGGAAAATGATGTAGCTCCGCATGAGTTTCATCAGGGCAGACAACACTCTGCTCAAAATCTTAGAAAACATAGGCTGAGACATTCCAGATGACATGGCCACTGTGGTCTGGAATGACCCACTGGCCAAAAATTGGAGGACTGACAAAACCTGCACCAGAGGGGGAATCCCTGTGGGTTGGCGGATGGGGGACATCAGGGCTGGCTCCAGCTGGGCACACAGTTCATGGATAGTGGCACGGTCAAGTCTGTATCGAAGTATTATATGGCGTTCTTCCATTGTCGACAGGTCCACCAGCGGTCGGTACACGCGAGGATTCCTCCTTCTCATCGCAAGTCCCAGCGGACGGTGCCTAGGAAGGACAACATGGAGCACAGAGTCAGCCAAACCACAGGTACGTACAGACAGCTTGCACAGTTAAACAATGGCAATGGGTTGAAAGGCGTGTATGTGTGGCAATGCAAGGCCTAGGCCTGTGTGTCGCAGTCAAAATTAAGCCATGTAGGCCCTTGAAATGGCGGCTGACTGACCTGTGAAGTGGGACAATGGGATGTGAGGTCAATGCGCTGGCGGGGCACACCGTGGCGGTAGGCGGTCGAAGACCGCGGCGCAAAGCCGCATTGGTTAACATTGAAGCCTATGGGTTTCAGGAGCCAATGACGAAGTGCGCCGGCGGTCGCGGTACGCACCGCCGCGGTACGCACCGCCGCGGGCGTGACCGCCATTTTCTATCTGCTTAATCACTCGAGACCTGATCATCCACAGGAGAGGACCTATACTGCAAGTGCTGCTGTGACCTCGGTCTGGAAGATACAATGGCTGCTGCGACTGGGGAAAGGGCCCCTGCCTTCACGTCTGAAGAGTTGGAGAAGCTCGTGGATGGGGTCCTCCCCCAGTATGCGCTACTCTACGGTCCTCCAGACCAACAAGTGAGTACACCGGGTGCACATGGAATGGGCTATGCCTGTGTGGATTTGGGTGGATGTAAGTTGGTGGGGTGGGGGGCGAATGAGGAGTGCAACGCCCGACAGATGAGAGCATGTGCCATATGGCAAAGTTGGTGGGGGGGGCCAATCACATCTAACATGCAGGTCATTCATGATTTCCTCCTTTCCACCCTGTACATGTCAAATAGGTCAGCGCCCATCAGAAGATCGAGATTTGGCGTGCCATCGCCAAGGAAGTCCGGAACTTGGGGGTCCACAACAGACGGGGTACCCACTGCCGCAAGAGGTGGGAGGACATCCGCCGCGGAACAAGGAAGACCGCAGAAACACTGCTGGGGATGGCCTCCCAACCTAGGAGGGGTGCCAGTCGCACCATGACCCCCCTGATGTCCCGGATCCTGGCGGTGGCCTACCCTGAATTGGATGGGCGCTTTAAGACACCACAGCAGACACAAGGGGGTGAGTATCAGCACATTCTCCTATCTTTCTGCGCAGTGGAGGCGTCTGGGTGGGGGAGGAGGGCTGTGGGTGACATTAGGCCAGGGCGCTTTCTGTAGTGTAGTCCTCTCCCTTAGGCATGGCCCTGTGCCCCCGGCCCCCACCTCGGTAGGGTGACAAGGACAGCCATTGAAGGTCCAGCATCTCCCATGTGCGCGTTTGACGTCTCTTGGCCTGTTGTCTTAGTCAGTAGTACTGAGTAGTGTACCTCGAATGCGCGGCTTAGTGCATTAGGCACCTGTGTCTGTCCTCTCCGCCAATGGTGTTGACATTGCATGCACTCAACCTGGTCTTCTTTTTTCTCCCCCCACCCTTTCTCTTCATCTTCTTGTGCATGTGTGCATTAGCATCATCAGGCGGAGGAGATTTGGCATCGGAGCACGAGGGAGCTGCAGGACACAAGGCCCCGGTGGGCCCAGGAACAGACACCGAGGGCACCAGTGATCCGGAGGGCGAGGGGAGCACCACGATGGGGACCGCTGGTGAGAGCAGCGAAAGCGACTCGTCCTCGGATGGGAGCTCCCTAGGGGTGGCGGCAACATCCGTGCCCCCCGCCTCTACAGGTACAGCCGCCACCCAGCGCACCAGCCCCGCCCTCCCAGCAGCCCCTCAGTCTTCGCTCCGTGCCGGTTCGCCCAGGAAGGCGCGCGTCTCCTTCGCCCCAGGCAACTCAGCCCCTGCCCCTGTTGCCCCTGCTGCCCTCAGTGCGGAGCTCATTGACCTGGTAAGGACGCTCATTGTTGGGCAGACGACCCTTTTGAATGCCATCCAGGGTGTGCAACAGGAGGTGCAACAGAGCAATGCGTACCTGGAGGGCATTCATTCGGGTCAGGCTGCCCATCAACGAGCGTTCACTGCTCTGGCCTCAGCACTGACGGCAGCCATTGTCCCTGTTTCCAGCCTCCCTCTTCTTACTGCCTCCAGCCTTTCTCTGTCTCCTGTTCCTCAGCCTATCCCATCCACACCATCAGACCAGCCTGCACACACCTCAACACCCAAGAGCAGCTCATCCAAACACAAGCACCACAGATCCCACAAACACTCACCCAAGCAACACCCAGATGCAGACATGCCAACAGCCACTGCCACCCCTGTGTCCCCCTCCTCCTCGTCTCCCTCCTCCCTCCCTGTGACGTCTACACTCACACCTGCATGCACCCCAACATAAGCCAGTGCTTCCATCACCACCTCACCCTCCAGGACAGTCCACACTCGTGCAGTCACCACCCCCACTGCCATTTACACGTCCCCTGTGTCCTCTCCCACTGTGTCTGTCACCCCCTCTTCCAAGACACACAAACGCAGGCAGACACCCACCCAACAGCCATCCACCTCACGACAGCCTACAGCACCAGCACCTTCACCCAATGACAGCACACCTGACTCTCCTACAACCACCTCCTCTACCTCCACTTCCATCTCCACTTCTCCTACCCTTTACCTTGGCCCTAAAAAACTTTTCCTGGCTAACCTTAACCTCTTTCCCCCCGATGAGCTCCCCCATCCATCTTCAAAGAGTCCCAAGAGCACCGCAGCCACCACCAGCCCAGCTTCGGGTGTCACTGTTGTGCCTGGGTTCTGGAGCCCACCCTTTGCCAGCAGTGACACATCGATCAGCAGCAAGGACACGTCCAGCCCCCCCCCGGCAAGAGGACCCGCAAAAACAAGGGCCGCCGTGCGAGGACCGACAGGGCTGCCCCCAAGGAGCAATGTGCGGCCACTTCACCACCCACACCATCTAGGGGAGGCAAGGGCCCGAGAGCCCCATCAAAGGAGCGGAAGGGCAGCAGGAGCGCGGAGAAGGTGGACCCCACATGCCACATCCCAGCTGGGAAGGAGGACACTAAGGAGGCCAGGAGTCCGTCCCCGAAGGGTCCAGAAACGTCACGGTCCGAGGGCGACTGAGCAGGGAGTCCAGGCCAGGTCTGGCTCCCTTGACCTGCTGGATGAGCACCGCTGAACAGGGCCCGCGGTGCAGAAGAGCACCGCTGAACAGGGCCCGCCGTGGAGTAGAGCACCGCTGAACAGGGCCCGCCGTGGAGTAGAGCACCGCTGAACAGGGCCCGCGGTGCAGAAGAGCACCGCTGAACAGGGCCCGCCGTGGAGATAGGCACCGCTGAACAGGGCCCGCCGTGGAGTAGAGCACCGCTGAACAGGGCCCGCGGTGCAGAAGAGCACCGCTGAACAGGGCCCGCCATGGAGATAGGCACCGCTGAACAGGGCCCGCGGTGCAGAAGAGCACCGCTGAACAGGGCCCGCCGTGGAGAAGAGCACCGCTGAACAGGGCCCCGCCGTGGAGAAGAGCACCGCTGAACAGGGCCCGGCCATCTCAAGCACCGCTCCGCTGGGCCCTTCCTCTCAAGCACCGCTCCGCTGGGCCCTTCATCTCAAGCACCGCTACGCTGGGCACCGCCGTCTCAAGCACCGCTACGCTGGGCACCTCCGTCTCAAGCACCGCTCCGCTGGGCACCGCCGTCTCAAGCACCGCTCCGCTGGGCCCTTCCTCTCAAGCACCGCTCCGCTGGGCCCTTCCTCTCAAGCACCGCTCCGCTGGGCCCTTCCTGTCAAGCACCGCTCCGCTGGGCCCTTCCTCTCAAGCACCGCTCCGCTGGGCCCTTCCTCTCAAGCACCGCTCCGCTGGGCCCTTCCTCTCAAGCACCGCTCCGCTGGGCACCGCCGTCTCAAGCACCGCTCCGCTGGGCCCTTCCTCTCAAGCACCGCTCCGCTGGGCCCTTCCTCTCAAGCACCGCTCCGCTGGGCACCGCCATCTCAAGCACCGCTCCGCTGGGCACCGCCGTCTCAAGCACCGTTTATGGTTCACTGTGCCCACCATGCCTCCTCCTTGACCAGTGGAGACTGTCATCCACCTGATGAGAGACTGTGGCTTTGCACTCCCCAGGATGGTCCAGTGGGCAGCCCACCCACTGTAGAGACATTGAGAGACTGTGGCTTTGCACTCCCCAGGATGGTCCAGTGGGCAGCCCACCCACTGTAGAGACATTGAGAGACTGTGGCTTTGCACTCCCCAGGATGGTCCAGTGGGCATGGTGGCTCCTCGTGGATCTGGCGTCGTGGACTCATGTGGCTGTGGTGCCCCCCCCTTCCCTTCCCCCTGAGGTGCCTGTAGTTTTTACATCTGATGCCCCTGCAGTGTTCTCTCCAAAGGACTCAGGTCTCCTGTGTGGGCTTTGCCCTTATTTCTCAAGACTTTGGCCCACGGACATGCTGAATTCGTAGGATGTGCAGGACTTGGTACTTCAGTTATACACTGATGTGTATGTCATTAGTTTTGTTGTGAATATCTTTCATGGTTGTACGATAATTTTCTGGAGCTTTTTGGTATATAAATATTTATTCCAAATATGATTATGTCCTAGCATTTTTCAGGGGTGTTTGGGTGGTGTCACTGTGACTTGGTGCTCTGCATTGGTGAATACATAGTTGGGGGGGGGGGGTTGCATATGTGTGTGCCCGTAACCTTTCGTCCTCCCCCTCTCGTGTGTCGTAGGTGCAGTACTCACCGTTGTCGTCTGCGCCGGACTTCGTACTCGTGGTAGATGAGAAGGTAGACGAGAGCAGGTAGGATGTTTAATTCGGGTTCCATGCTGTCCTCCTTCCTCCTGGAGTGCGTAGTGGTGAGCGTTTTCCCGTCCGTAGTCTGTTTCCGCCGTGTTTTTATCGGCGGTGCTCCCGCCCCGGGAAAGGTGGCGTATTGGTGAGTTGGAATAGTGTGGGCGGTACATTGTCTGCCGCCTGTCTGTTGGCGGTGACCGCCGCCCTGTTTGTTTGTACCGCCATGGCGGTCGGAGTGTTAAGGTGGCTGTCTGTGTTGGCGGTTCCCGCCAGGCTCAGAATCCCATTTTTTTTACCGCCAGCCTGTTGGCGGGTTGGCCGCCGCTTTAACACCGACCGCAAGGGTTAGAATCACCCCCTTAGTGTTTTCATTGTGTAGAAGGCACTCAGTTTTACATTGTTAACGTGTATCAAATATAGGTCTGAATCCATGGTTACCCCTATGTTTCTGACTTCTGATATTATTGGAGGGTCCTCATGTTTTTTAGGCCATATGGTGGTAGGCTGGTATTTTTGTCATTGTCCACACACCTTAAGCTCTGTCTTTGCAGAATTTATCTCTAGATGGTTATTCATTATACATATTTATGATCTGAAGGCAGTCATCAAGTTTTATATTGTAGAGTCTTCTACACCACCCAATCAGGTTTCATAATGAGGTTCGGTTGATGTTGAATAATAGAGGGGATATGATGGACACCTGAGGGACGCCACAGTATTATGAGTGAGTAGCTGATATGAAAGATAGTACCAACACTAGTTCACTGTCACAGCTGAGAGCCCAATATTTTAATAGGCATTAGCTTAACTCCCGCCTCACATTTCACATATGGTATGTCAAACAAGAATTTGATGTATGAAGAGATTGCTCAACTGTAGAGGACACTGTGTCATGTTGTTCTTGAGCCAGTGACTTTAATGACTTTTCTGATTCCTGATACACGAGTGGCTGTCACTACCTAAGCATACCCATCATTCAGAAGCAAGAACCTACCAGTCGTTCAAAAGCAATGTCCAATCAGGAAGACTGAGATTCCAATATGGCATGGTTCACTGATTAGTCTATTGTGCTTCGGAAGAGTTATAACAAGTCAGGTACATCTTACATTTGACTGACGTTGCTCCAGCCAACTTGGAGCTATTGTGAAATATAGCCTGGTGAGATAATGCCTCAGCTCTACAGATCTTTATTTTGAATACAGAAGCCAAATAGGCTGTTAGGTTTATGTGCATGTTGCGGAGGTCTGCAAACATTCTAACTAGCAGTAGTGTGAATCTGAAAGGACTCAATACAGCCTGCCTTGTCACAAAGGGACACTATAACAGACTGCCTTTCAAACATGGGTCAAGATGCTGAGGATTCATCTGCTTGGACCAAATAGTAGTACCAGAGAACACTGATACATCCAGTAACAATTATTTTCATTAGTCATACACGTTCAAATAACCAAACACTGTATAGAAGTAATAATAAAGAATATATTGGGAATGTTATTTATGTCTATGCTGTACATTATATTTTCTTTGAGTAACAAGTGTTTGGTTATTCGAAAGTGCATGACTAATGAAAATAATTGTTACAGGATGGATCAGTGATGTCTGGTACTATAATTAACCCAAATCCTTCGGTTAGATTACTGGATCACCCTGTGTGGTTTGTATGGACCAAATAGTGTTTGTGTTATAATTGGCCTCTGTAGACCTCTCTAAGGAACATCAACTAATTTTTCTGTTGCTCATACATTGTAATTCAATATATTTGTAGTATGAGTCTGCTTTCTGAAATATATTGAGTCCTTTGAAATTCTCCTTTATCTTTATCTAATTTATGTTCAGCGCAAAGAAATTGCTCATAGGAGGTCCTATGTAATTAATGTCCTAAATGCATATTATTGGTGAACATTTGGGATAGCATTTTTATTGGGAGAGGTGTGGAGATAATGGAAGGTACGAATTGATGGATCCTCACAGATTCCAGAATTTTCCTTCATAGAAATATGAGGAAAATATGTGATGTATCCAAAGTTTGGTAGTTACAAGGGCATTCTGTGTAAGAAATTGGAATTGGGATTTAAGCAAGGGACACCACCCCAGACTACCCTAGGCACCTCATTTTCAGAAATGTATGGGCCTGGAAGGTTTTCCTGGGTGCCAGCTGAGCTCTGGCCTAACTACCCATATCACCAGGACTGGTCAATTTGCAAGGCAAAATCTTGACCTTTCCTTGTGTCTTAGGGTCATTATGGAGTCATTCTTTTCAGAGGTGATAGCTCAGTCATACAAGTGGGGTACTATTGTTAGCCGGAGAAGTGTAGGACCATTGTTTGGTGGGACATTTGTGGATCCCCACAGATTCCATTAGCATGGTCTGTTTTCACTTTTGGTTTGCTCTGCAACTTCAGAGTGCACAACCTGCTGCACAATACAGCAAAACAAAAAGTCAAACTTGGGACCCATGGGAAACATTTCCCTCACATGTAGACTTTGATTTTGGATAAGAAGCTTTTTCTGATGTTTTTTTACCAGAATTACTTTATTTTCCAGTAATGTGGATGACCTGTTGAGGTCCCCCACACTGTGAAAGTAATGTGGTGGAAGTGGTGGAAGTCAATGGGTGGTCATCTGCCCTAAAACAGTTAAAACTTACCAAATCCATGCTGCTTGAAGTCCTGTCCAACAAGAATTGAAAACAACTGCAAGGATATGATGGGCACATTGCACTAATTATTTTGTTCCATGATTGTAGGAGACTTCTGTTGTTCCAGGAGGTCCCCAGGATGGAAGGCTTCTGGTACTTGGGAACATTGAAAAGCACAGTGGTCAAAGAAAGGCGATAGGTGATGCACCTTTCAGTTGCCATACATGGTCTGTGGAGAACAGGGCTAAAGAGAGAATAAAAGGAGAGCCAGGAATGGGACGACAGATACACAGGGGCAGCTCCTCCGTTATGACGCAGTAACGTCACCCCCCGCCAGCAGCAGAAGGTGCAAACATTTCAGAACGAAAGGATAATAAATTATGTTTATTATCCTTTCGTTCTGAAAGGGGCGGGCCATGGGGGTGACATGCGTAGTAGACCCTCTCCAGCCCAGCAACACAGTTGCTGGGCTGGAGAGAGCCTGCACAGGCTCCTAGTCTGCCTGGGAGCGCCCATCGCGCCCTGGCTGGGCGCCCCCAGCCAGTCCTGAAGCTGCTCTGATGATGGAAAGGAGAGTGGTGTGGCACAGTTCGGCAGATCAGGTACATTTTGATTAATTTTAAAATGTACCCCACTCTCCCCCTCGCCACCTCCCCGCCCCTCTTGCGCCGCACCGCCCACCCCTTTTTAGCACTGCTAGCCACGACTGCAGATACATCAACAAACAAAAAGGGTGATTTGGGGAAAGGTTGAGAGAGGCAGTTGGACATGGATTGGGAGTTTGGGAGAGAATAGAAAAAGTAAAAAAGAGCCTAAAGGACCAAATGTGAAGTAGGTACACATAGAGAAATTATGTTGGGAGATTTTAATTGAAATTCATAGCTTATCATGTTTTGGTCAATACACCTGGCTCAATGTGGTTTAAGAGAACAATTCTGTCTTTTATTTTCTAACATGGATTTAAAATCCTAATAAGGTCTAACCAATGCTACTTGATCCACACTGCTTTTTGCAATTTGCTTAACAATGCCACCTACGTGTTATTTCCTACTTTGTACTCTATGGAGAAGTGCTGATTCCTTCTCTTTAAATGCATATCAGCCATGTCTACATTTGCTCATATAGTCGGTGGAACGTACAACCTACTTGCTAAGAAGTCCAGGTTGTATTTAGAACATGTTTTGACTTTCTAGTGTACATTTAAATCCAGCAGTCTCTTAACTTTTCATAACATGAAGCTTGACATTTATCTGCACCTGTAGTAATGTCGAACAATCTTTCTGCAAGGAAATATTTTCCATTTCTAGTAAACATGGCAGGCTTTCATGCTTTCTGCATTCACAACTCAGAAACGCACATGGTTGTCCAAGCAATTTTAGCCACGTAGAAGGTAGAGTACCACCCTGCAGATTCTATGCAAGAAATCTACTGCATGTGAAAGATGTCCATAATTCTGAAAGTGGAAGACCTTGTAGCATCCAATTGGGAGGTACCATGCAAGCAGTATTAGCGAGAGAGATTTTTACAGACCTGTATCTAAAAGAAAACTGTAAAACCACCACTCAGAGAATTAGAGGCAGTGCTGCTGCCAATCAATCTATGGCTCCTCTAAATGTAGATGGAACTAGTGTCCTCAGCCAGGCCACAGGCCTCAAAGGGACCCATCCCGGGCTCAAATAATGAATTATCCTCAATCGTGCCTACTTTTCCTGCTGCTCGATGTCTAATAAAGGTCACCTTTTGTACATCACCTTTCTCCGAACTTACCTGTAACTGTGAGGGGTGTCTGCCAGTGTCTGAGCATGTTTCAAGTCCCCGAAGTTTAGACTGGTGCTTTATATGAAATGTAATTGAACGATCCATTTTTTGTCACAACTTTTTTAATTAATTGTGGGACCCTCCCAACTTCCCTGTAAAATGAAATTTTAATTTTATTTATGTTTTTTTTAATTGTTGCAGGCCTAACATGTTTAAAATACACGGTTCACCACTAATTTCTCAAAATGTTCTTGATGGATAAGCTCCAAGCTCTTTGTAAAGTTATTTTAAATTAGTAGTGAGTTGTTAAGTTAAAACGTCACTCATGAAGTTGGTAGGAATTAGGAAACTACAGACTTTATGAAGCAGATGAAGTTTTTTTCTAAATTTATGTGAGGTATGGTTTATCCCTTCCAGCCTTCCATATGTGATGATTTCTTGATGCACAATTCCCCAGGTAGGGTTTCCTCCAACAAAGAAAATTTGAGTGTGAAGGCTGTGACATCCACCACCTGAGGTAAGAGGTGTGGAAGGGAGGGCTCTGAGCTGAGGCCAGCTTCATTTTTTTTCTAAAAACAAAATACATTGATAAGCTTTACATTGCACAATGCATGAGCAAATTAGAAAATACACAAAGTTGGGAGTCAGCCTAATTTTTTCCTTTCGTCTCTAAATCCCATCTAATTAATAAAATAGTTTAAAGTTGTATTAGAACATTGGAATGCTGAGTGCTCCATTGCAGACAATGGAGTAGCTCAGGTTTATAATAGCTGGTATAAGCCAGGAGCCCCAACATTCCAATGTTTGTCTTCATGTTTCTCCCTTTTGAATTTAGAACATTTTACCCTTAGAGGGATGAATGTTTTAATAGCCTCTCTGCCGTTGGCTATACCAGTTGTTAAATGCACTGTCCTTTATTATAGGACCTCACCTGTGGCTTGGACCTTTAACGTGGGTCTAGGGCCTTTGACAACCGGTATAGCCCTCAGCCATTGGCTATAAGGGTATATTAGAACATTGAAATGTTGAGAGCTCCATTGAACACAATGAAGTGGCTCAGGGCTTCTGCTCCAAAATTCAAATGTTTCTTTTTGATTCTCCCTTTTTCATTTAGAGCTTTCTACCTTCACTAGGTGGAATGTTCCAATAGCCTTGTTGCCCACTGCCGAGGGCTATACCAGTTGTTAAAGGCCCTCTCATGCAGCTTGGGCCTATAACTCAGGTCAGGGCCTTTAACAACCGATATAGCCCTCAGCAGTGGGGTATATTGTGAACAATTTATTGTGTGTGCTTGAATATGTACCTTAAAAATTCCACATATTCCTTCACATAGAGAAGCACGGTATGCAGCTGAAAAGTGTAACTGGAATATCGATGATAATGACAGAATATCGAGGACAGAAAATGTAATCCAAAGTAAAATATTGTTTTTCTATATCTTACTCTACATATATGTACCTATGCTATATATATATATATATATATATATATAAAACCTAGTGGTGGTCCCTACTAGGTAGTTATAGGTAGGACCACATTTCTAAAAGCATTTTTATACTTGCCCATATCTTTGCCAGTACCAACATCTGCTGCCTGGAAAGTTTTGGGGTGATCCGCCCGGGGGAGGACAGCGAGAAAAAAGGGGGGTCCCAAAAAATATTTTCCCCATTCATTTTTCCATAGGGCTTTTGAACAGTGATAGCACAAAAACCACTTGACAGAAGTACACCAGATCTGGCAGGAAGGTAGTTCCTGGTCCAGACAGAGTGCTTTTCTTGTTTTGGTGTACTTCCAATCAGATGTTTTTAAGAAATTAAGGGGAAAACAAATTTGTATATCTAGGGGACGTCAAGGATTCACAACTCCTGATGATCTCATGCTGAGATCTGATTGGCTGATAACACTTCAACAACAGAAGCTGTTGAAGTGTTGTCAGCCATCTTGGGACTCGGCTTCAGCCGAGTCCCAAAAAAAGTTTTTAAAAAACAAAAGGGGCCAGGGTACGAACACCCTGACCCCTTAGGTCTGGTGGAGGGATCTCAAAGGGACCACCCGAGGGCTAAAAAGCATTTTATTTTTGTTTTACAAGCGGAAACACGGAGGATCCGCAAATCCGCTCATAAAAAAATTAAGCGCGGTCTTCCCGCTCTTTGTTAGTCTAATGCCCCCAGGTAGGCCAAGTCCCAGGAGCTTTAAAAGAAAAAGAAAGCAGGGAGGGGGGCCTCCTGTATCACTCCCACGTCCCAGAGGACCACCACCTCCCATGGGCTCATTTGTTGGGATGCGGGGGGCTGTTGCCCCCCTGCTGCCCCTGGGACCTCCACCTCCCCAGGGCTCTGTTGTAATATGCGTGAGGAGGCCTCCTGAACCTCTCCTGTTCGGCCAGGGGACGGCCACCTCCCCGGAACGATCTTATAATTAATGCCGGGGGCCTGTGGCTCCTCCGCTGCCCCAGGCACCAGCACCTCCCCAGGGTGATCTTATAATTAATGTGGGGGGCCCTGTGGCCCCCGTCACCCCAGGGACCACCACCACCGCAGGGCCGGCTCCTGCCATGTCCCGGGGCCAGACCCTGTGGCCAACTGGCCATGCACGGTGGTGCTTGGTTTAATGTATAGTAATTAAAATTACTGTACGTTAAACAACCCATAGAAATTCACTGAGAAAACCAAAGTTCATAGAGACGTTATAGTTAGGAAATAGAATTTGAAAAAACATAGAAATGCACTTAAGCAACTAAGTGTTACAGGGAGGTTATAGTTAGGCTCACATTTTAAATGTAAAAAACCATAGAAATTCACCGGTTAGAGTTAGAGTTCCCTCAAGTAACTATAACTTGTGCTCTAACGTAATTAAAATTCACGCTTCATCATGCACTGCTAATTAAGCCACAAATTATCATAACATCTTTGATAACATCATTCATAATATCAATATAATATTTGCAGTAACATTTTTGAGGCATTGCGAGGGTGTGAGTTATAGTTAGCTTAGGCCATGAGTTATAGTTACTTGAGGTAACTATAACTATAACTGGTGAATTTCTATGGTTTTGCACGTTTAAAATGTGATCCTAACTATAACCTCCCTGAAACCTTTTTTTTAAACTGAATATACATACATATATATATGTATGTAGATGTGGAGTGAGGAATACTAAACCTGTACTTTCCCGTATGCATTTACCTTTCAATATTCTTTCGTTCTTTCCTCAATATATTTGTACCACAATATTCTGGAGGTTGTTATTTAATAGTTCAGCCAATATTTGGGCAAGAATGCACCTATGGAGGGCAGCTTTAATGTTTGCTCATAGCTGAGGGTCATGCCCTCCTAAAAACACATTTCTGTCTGAGGGTCTTTTTTAAGAGGTCAGAGCCATCAATGAGAAGCTGGTGTATATGTAGGATGTCCTACTTGCAACCTAGAAATACGACACACTGCAAATAAGGTAGGTCAGGAGACAGTCTTGGAGGTGTCACGCACCACCATATTATAAAGGAAATCTTACAGCTGAAGATCAGAGCCAATTCTGTTAGAATTTGATACATTCCGTTAGCAAAAGTGCTACATTTATCATGATGAGTACTAGGAAAAAGACATAAAGTGACGCTGTTGCAAGATTCTTCCAAACTACTCAAATAAACACTTTATCTGCGAGCCCCACTGTTTGCATTATAGGGGCCTACGGCTCCTTACACTCAAGATAGCGAGTTCATGAACTATTGTGCTTTTTTGTCACTGACCAATCTATTTATAATTTCACAACCTCCTATGCTGTAGCTTGTAGTCCTGCGGGAAGACGCCGTGTCAGTCCTAATTATGCCTGCTGTTGTCACATTGCAGACATAAATATAGATATTACACAGTTTAGTCTGGGCTGCTAAATGCTCCAGATTGTACTTTAGGGTACTTTAAAGAGGACATAATAAAAGTCTGTGTGATTGAATTCATACGTATTTCCTCACTTTCATCTTTCTGTTTCTTAAAATACATAAATGGGTTCATGTTGATTTTTTATGTGTGTTTTAAATGCTCTTACAGATGTGATACTAAGTTGGCGTCTTAGTTGTGAGCCTCAATTATGCCCTATTATTTAACATATTGAATTATACATTAATAAGCAATTATGCATTAGCAAACAATACTTTTTCTAATGTTTCTCTCGGATTTTTTTTTTAATCCTGTTCCGGTCCACCGCAGCAGAGCTACTTATTTCCTGGTTGATTTCTATGCTTCCAAGGTTGAGTCTGATGTTTTTGGTTGCTTCTGGGTGTACTCCATATAATGTACTCCCTGGTGGACTCTGTCCACATGTTATGTATTTCATAATGGTCTCAACCTTAGGAAACTAACCACTCCTAAAATGTATGTGCGCCAAGCTAAATCTCTCACATTCTGTAAGTCCTCGGGCTTTTGTGCAGTGACATTCGATGCACCATGGTAAGAGCGTATCTTTGAACCTCACACAGTTCATCTAACACCTTTTATAGAGGCCAACTACATCCAATATCCTACCATTCATGCCCTCCGAAAAGGCTTCAGGACCCCTGTGCCAATCAAAGCATTTGGTGGCCTGTCAGGAGTTGGAAACACTATATAAATGCTACTGTGGAATACAGTATTTCTGCTTACTATGCACAGTGGCTTAGGGGCGAATAGCTGCAGAACGTGGACCTCTTCATAACACCATAAAAGAGATCCAGAAATCTTACAATAATCTGCTGAGTAGAATTCAGGAATCAGTGGCATGACGGCAACATCTCATGGGTTCTGGGTACTAACACCTAGAATGCATAGTACCCTCAGCGAAAGGCTTTGTCCAACATCTGAGCCTTCAAGAAGACACCAAAAAGTGCTCTTTTGAAGTAATCCTCCTGACCAACCTCCAGCCATCCAGGATTGCATCTGCTGTCCTTCAGTTTACAGACTAGGAAAATGGCTAAATTACAAAAAGTGCAGCAGAGTGTCTTGGGATCACACTGTGAATAAAGTCAACATATTGCCACATGTAGACTGGAATTCAAGTGTGGGGCATTAGAGATAGAATAAGCAAAGTAACTACAATGGTAACTCTAACAGTAGAATCTTGTCTGAGGAGATGTAAAATATTTTTCATAGTGTGGTTGAAGTAGAGACTTAGTAGTGTCAGGAAATTCAATAGGTGTGTGTAGGGAATTACCATCCTTTTGTGTGATGACCGCCCAGTTTTTTGCCCTGTCTACTTTGCAGGCTTTAAAACTCTATGCTCTTTTCCCCTGCTAACCAGCACTGCCAGTGCTCCCCCTTCAAACATGGTAAAATCGGCTTATTCCTAGTTTATGGTGTAGAAAGTGCACCCAGGTCTTAGAACTTAAATGATATTTGTGAACTGCAGCTCCTTATTGTGCCATCCACTGGAGATGCAGGGCAAACATGACTTCAGGGCTATCCTGTGTTGCCTGACTGCTGCAGTATAAAACCTGCAGCATGGCATGCTGAAATAAAACTTTTTGAAAGGTGAAAACCTCCCTTTAAATATTAATAAGTTACCCCTCTTTAAGCCCTTTAGCCCACAGGGTAGGGTGCATTGTATATAAAAGTGGGGCAACAAAACTGTTGATGTCCATACAATGACAAAGCCCTAATAGCAATTTGTGCTGTAAGGATGCTCTGGGCTGGCTCATAGAGAAATACTAGGAGCCAAGATGAAATGTAAATTCAGCTGTCTCTGGGTTGGGAGCAACTGGAAACCTGATTAAACTACTCATGTTAATATTTATTGAAAACCTAGCTCAATGATGAAGTCTTGCAAAGCAATGTTTTAATACATATTGAGGAAAGGTAACTTTTAGAAAGTTACCTTTTCCCTGCCAAAGGTTAATTTGCATTAGCTCTCCAGCAGTAGCTAAGCCAGGATTAGCCTTTATGAGGTGTGGAAACTGCTTCCACTGCAAAGAGAAGGGTTTGTGTGTAGGGAGGGGTTTTATTCTTCTAGCAGGAACACCAGCTCGAGTGGGCTCAAGATCGTAATTTACTTAAAAGGGGCCTCCTCTGTGACAAGCAAATGTAAGGTGACACCTGCAAAGGTCCCAACGTTTGCCCTCTCAGTCAGGATAGCACAAAACTCAATGATAGAAAGGATATCTAGGGTGGAGCTGGTAGTCATTTAAAATTCTGAGGAGCTATGCCCATAATTTGTTCTGCTCCGTCAGCTCTAGCGTTATCCTGAAAATCAAATAGCACTTGCTCAATCAAATGGCTTTAGGTCTCAATAGACTCACTTCTTTTTGTTCCCTGTTGCAACCCACTGGTCCCAATGCTACAAACCTTTGCAGATGGCAGTCATTTTTGCCCCAAAAAGAAATCTCTGCATGGCCCATTCCTTGAGCTGAGATTGTCTCTGGGGCAGTATTGATTCTGCCAGTTTTGCAACAGAAATAGTTGCTGGGAAGTGAGCCAGCAGGTTCAACTTTTCTCTTGTGAGAGAGTCCTCTACTTTTAGGTTGCAGAACTTGCCTCTTAACATGGCAAACCAGACTGAGTCCAGCCTCAATCTATACCTCAGTGGCAAGATGGCACAGAGGCTATACTAAAGGGAGGAGCACCATGGGGTCCATGCAGATGTGTGTGTGCATCTTACAAGAAGCCAGGTAACACTGATGAAAACCACTGTCCTGTTGCAGCCTGCTAGCTTCTTTTTTCCATATTGATATCCCAGATCATCTCTTGCACTCAAGTAGGCGATGAGAAAGATTTAGTGAGTCAAGGTTGGAATAGTGTAGAGGTTCATCACGCCACTGCAGTGCCACAGCCTAGCATACTGCAAACCTTTCAGCCAGCTCTACGCAAGTCCCAAGAGCAGTAAAACTTTGAGAAATGAATGCCCCTTGGACACTATACTAGGCATTTCACATTCTGTAAGCAGATATTTCCTTTCAAAAGTCACTTATATTCTATTACGAATTGGAAGTAGCTAAGAGGGACATTTCCAACACAATTTTAACCTCTCCAGAATTGTCTACTACTTTGTTTTGTTTCTGTGGTCAAAAGATTATCTAGCCTAAAATAACAATGTATGCATAGATACACCATGGGCAACTCCCTAGCAGATATCTAACTCTCATTGCTGAATCCTTAAAGTTTGCCCTAGTTTCTAGATAGAGGGTTATTACTAGACCGTCCCTATTGCAGCCCTCTGGCTCAAACAGGGTGTTTGGCCAGCATCATTGCTTAAAAACTATATTATTGTTCTGGCAAATAAGGTTTCCACATAGTCAATGCTTCACTACAGAATGGAGGCTATCAAGGAGAATGTAAACAATAACAGTCCCACTCCGAAAAAAGAATTCACATGAAAAACAACACTGGTGCACCACACAACACTATGAACACATATACACACTGAAACTCTCCATCCTCCATACACATCTGCACACACAAATCCATGCAATCACAGAACACCTGTGGCCAAAAAAACACACTAACACAGTAAGTAAAGACAGTCATACAGCCATACATCACTCTTCCCAATGATTCTCTCACACAGCAACACAGAGAAATGCACACAAATCAAAAGATGTAAATGAATTAATGTACAGATCACCCATCCCAAAACAGTATAAACCCATGGAAAGCCATGGAACAGCAATTACAAATACCGCATTTTCCTATAAAATCTCAAGAAACCATCACAACCCTTGTTAGGGTGACCCTTAAAGTCATTAAATTAACCAGAGCCCAACCCCTTGGTACCTATAGCCTTGAGCAGACAGAGTTAACATATCTGTAAAGTATTTATGCAGCACCAAAACAGCATTAAAGTTAAAAGCCCAAGCAATAAAAATTCCAAACCAAATTTGAAAACTAACGTAAAAATGAATAAATAAAATAACATGAAAAGGAAAACAATCCAACAAATGGTACCTGCATTTTTACACATTTAACTGAAGAGAGTGCCAAAATGCATGAAGTGCAATAGTTGTTGGTGGTTGCTGTAGACCAGGATCTTGGCATGATTTCAGGCTGACGGCATTGGAGCATGGTTATGCAAAGAAAGCGGAGACCCAATAACCCCAACCTGACCTGGGTCAAAGCACTGTATATCAACAACGGAATGGTCTGAAGGTGGGGATAGATTAAATATCTATTTTAGAAAAACAGTGCTCAGTACTGTTTTTGTGGGTTATTTACTTCCCAATATTTATTCCAACTAATTACATGCAAGGCAAACCAATGACTCACTGTTAAATAATCCAAAATGTCAAAAAATATCAAAAAATATTTACAACAACCAACATTCCATACACACATGAAAACAAATTCACATTTATTTACACAGCTAAACTAAGACCTGCGTCTAGCTACTTCAAGCTTCGAGACTGACCATGACGTCAGTAGAGGGTTGTGCCCATCAACTTTTCCTTATAGGAAACTGGTGGTCACGCTTGCAATATTATGCTTGTAATCCACTCTCTTGCGATGATTGATAGTTCCCGTCTAAGCAACTATTCGATACCTATCTATATTTCCTTTAAGGTATTCTGTAGTGCATTTAGACCGTTATTTAGTGTTGATTTCCATTAGAGAACACAATCTCGCCGGTGTATCTGTCAACGCGTTTCGGCCTCTTCACTTGGGGCCTCATCAGGACTATCGAGGGAGCAACGTCACCTCTTTAAACGGTAGTGCCTCTTTATTCAATTAGAAGGCAATGAATCTTCTCGGATTATGGTGTTTATCATATCGTGAAGACACTGTACTCCTTGCCATCAATCAAGCGCACATCCGTGGCGCTTACAGAACGGGTCAATTAATTTGTTTTTCTCCTGCTCCGACCGGAAAAAATGCTCCTGGCCCAGCGGTGCTGCAAAACTTGTTAAAACCTTCAGACCATTCCGTTGTTCATATACAAGGCATTGGAGCATGGGTCAGATAAACCAACCAGGTTCGACCTGGTTTGAGGTTTCACCTTGAAAACCTTCAGTGGGGCAAGGCAGCAAGCTATATCCAAGTAAGTCATCACAAAGTTTGATGGATGTTTATTTTGTCAGAATACTCCTGAGCCAGGGAAATTCAAAATTTTTACCTCTTGCTGGTGGAAGACTTTTGGCACCTTTGCCCAGTCAAGATTTTTATCATCAGACTCAAGGCCAAATGTACTAAAACTTTTTGCAGTCACAAAGGGTCTAATTCACAAAATCAGATAATTTGTGACAGAAAAATGACCTTTCTGTAGGTACCAACCCCAAAGTGTTATTCAGTAACACATTACCGAATCGCAATTTGGGGTTGCAACTACCTACTAAAGTGATATTCGGAAGAGGCTGTCCCTTCCAAATAGCATTTCGGAATGGGATATATTATTGTTTTGAACTGAAATCCAGTCACATAACATTAATCTTTTACTGACTACTGAAAGGTGGAGGTAAACCGTTTGCAAACGGGAAGTATGTTGAATTTCCACCCCCTTTGATTCTGTACTTGTGAACCAACCTATTAGTAGATAGGTCGGTTTGCAAACTACCATGCTAGTTGCAAAATTACTGGTTGTAAATAGTAACCAGTATTTTGCAACCAGTGTTTAGAATAGCTGGCCTCTGGTCTCTTTTTTAGGGCTGAAAATCCTCCAGGGGGCAAGATGGCAGGCTGTATCTGACAATGTTTTCATGAGCCTGGATACCTTCTCAGTGAGAGTCTGCAGAATCAGATTTGCTGCAGTGGAGAACCCCAGACTGGGAAAAACATGTTTTCTCATCCCAGTGAAGATGAGCCTTGGGCAGGTAGGCTTTTGTGGTTTGTACCAGTTCTCCGAAAACCTGAAAGTCCAAAAAGTTTCTAATTCCCAGCTTTTCAGGGGTGGTCAGAAAAGTCCAGTAAGATATAGATAACAGTTCCAGGACCTTAGCAACAACACTTAGGGGGTCAAGATTCACTCCAGCAGAATCCCCTAGAAAGTTTCAGGTCAGCTCTGGTTTGCACTGCTCAGCTGAGCACTTGAAGGAAAAGAACTCTTGCAACCTGTTGTGGCCATGTAGCTTCACAAGAGGTTGGCCAACTGACCCCTGGAGTGCACACCTTTATCCTGAACACAAGAGGACGCAAGTCCAGTCTTTCAGGGCTCCTCTCAGGTCACAGAACTGTTCCTATAGGCAATTTCACTTTTCAACATTTGCTGTATCAGGCAGCTTGCTCCACCAATCCAGCTAGGATGGTACACATACTTTCTTCACCCAATCAGAAGTTCTTCAGAAGAACATGCTAAACTGCTCTTAAAGTCATGAACAAATAGTTGTCTGAGGGGTAACAAATAATTTATCAGTTCATAATGGTGGTTTGTGTGGTAACAAACAATTTATCAATTCATTAATAATTTAAATCATTGTACTAAGCTCACTATACAACTTTCATATTGTTGCATTCTTTTCATTTATACCATGATTATAGATTGTAGTACTGTGGGTCCAGGGGTATATAGTTGATTTCTATTTTCCTCTCTTAGGCTTTCTTGCGATCACCGCCACAGATTATGGCTATCACTATTGGGAATGCGATTAATGCAGTGAGAGGATAGCTCTGTCTTTTCAGAAACCTCCATGGAGTGAGGGATGAAGACAAAATGCTGTCCATATGGTTGAGGAGGAAGCTGGGTGAACTGGGCTTTAGTGTTAGAACTGCTACACAACAACAAACCCAACCAGGCGGTTAACCTTCTTGTCAAGAGCACCACGTAACAAGCCCAGAAATGCAATGTGGTACTAACGGACTCTGGCCTAATATTAGGTTATCAAAGGATTCAATCTGGGCCACAATTTGTAACAGTGCAAACACTGATTATTTCGGACAACTATTACTTGAATTAGCTGCTCGGGAGGGCCCATTTATGTTATGCGGCACCGGTAATTGAGCCCATCAAGAACTTTTCATATATTTTTTGTGACATTCTCAAACCGCCTTTCCACACATTAAGGCCCTCATTATGAACTTGGCGGGAAATCCCTGCTTCTGGGCTGGGCAGGATGCTGCAACTGGTGACTAGTAGGGGATACGTACCCCAAAGAAACAAGAGTGCTTTCGCTGCAACAGTACAGCAAACTGCTCGTGTGTGCCGCATGCCTCCAAATCGATGAGAAGCAGTTCAAAGTTAGATTGTGTGGAGTCAAAGCACTGTTCCTGCCCATATACGACCTTTGAAGAAGTTGAAGGCCTTGTTGAGGAGAGCATTTGAAAAGCCCTCCAGAATCCATTAAAAAGAAAGAAGAAATACTGTGTCACGCCACAATGCAGACCTACCATCGACACAAAGCAAAAAGTTAAAGGCAGTGACAATTAGGTACGATGGGAAAAGCTAAATGCAACATTGATCAAATGCGAGAAACAGAACCATTACTCACATCACGAAAGACAACGATTTACGATCTCAGATCCGGCATTGTGACCCAAATGTGAGCACACAGCCTGTGCTTGCAGAGGCTACTGGTCCAGATGAACATCAGCAGTCATCTGAACAGGATATGCTCTCAACAGCAGTAGAAAAGAGCGCAAAGTACGATGCAGCTGTGTTTATGAAACCACCACCGCCATTCGACATGGCTGAGAAGCTAAATTTGGTGCCAGGTGGAACGTATGGATCGAGACATTTGATGACTTCATAGATATTGTAGAAGAAGTAGATGAGAAGAAACTAATTAAATATTTAAGAAACTAGCCAGTCAAAGAGTAAAAGAAGTGTTGCCATTTTCCAGACTGATGCAATATCATACTGTCAGGTCAAAGAAGCATTGGGTATCAAGTTCAATCCGATGCCGAATGTTGACTATGAAGGGTACATTTTCAATCAAGCATGATTACAAGCTGGTAAAATGAAGGATGAGTTTCTTATAAGACTTGATGTGCTTATCAAGCACTGTAAGTTTAGTGAATGTATTCATTAAGAAGCCATACACCTCAGAGTCATTGAAGGATGTCTTTCAGACTCTTTCAGAAGGCGCATGTTGAGAGAGATGCTTAGTTTAGAGAAAGTATTAAAAAGCAGATCGACAAGTTGGTGATATAGAAGCTGGAACAGCGAAAAATGAATCAGCGTTGGTAATGAAAAGCAAGCACAAACACAAGGTAGATGCATGCCAAAGAATGTCTTCGACGAAGACAAAGCTGTGTTTCAAATGTGGGTTTCCACTTCCCCATGAAGGCAAAGGACAGCCCTAGGTCAGGCATGCAAAGGCTGAGGGAAAAAACCCACTTCATAACAGTTTCCACAGCCAAAAAAAACCAAATAAATCACAGCAAGAAGAGAAAATGGAAGTCAGAAGGTTCCAGAGCATTCTCGCCACACCCACAAGGCCAAAAAGCAGCACCAGTTACAAGTAGAAATCTGACTAAGTTGATCATTGTCAAGCTCATCCTACAAAGGCTCTTCAACATCATTGTCAGGTGCTAGTGAAGAAGATGGATGCGCAATGATGGTATCGACCAAGAAACGACAGGCACATGTCGGTTTGGCTGCTTGCAAGGAAGAATAAACGAGAAAAAAACAACTGAACTCATTTGGTCACTGCCCCAAGATTACAATAAAGATGAATAGTTGCCCCATAATCTTTATCATTGACATTGGTGGTGGATTAACACCATGCCACTTGAGAAGTTCAGTAGCCTGTCTCCTGTGCCACGCCTCACCTGCCAAACACAAAGGTATTCACATGGACTGCTTCTCAACTGTTGCAGAGTTAAGGGTCATGCCACTAAAGAATTTCAATAGCCTGTCTCCTGTACCACACCTCTCCCGTCAAACACAAAGGTATACATGTGGACTGTTTCTCAACTGTTGCAGAGTCAAGGGTCATTCATAGCGACAATGCAACACGTCAGCTGTAGAAATATTTCAGGATGTTATATGTCGAACAATTCAACCTGTCATGCATGCTTTTAATTAGGGGTAGGCAGAGCTTGCGGAGTTCTACACTGCAGAATTCCACTGAGTTATCTGTTCTCTTCACTACGGCTAAAGAATATTATTATTGATGAGTTTGTATATAGCACAAGGCAGAGCCCTGGAGTTACAGAACCTGCGTCGTAGGTGCATATATGGTGCATACAGACTCATATAGAAGGAAACAAAGCTGAATTTACACTACAAGACAACAGACGTACAGTAACCATCCCATTCTTTGCTTCGCGTGAGTGTTCGCAAAGCATTGAAACTTTCCAATGTGAGCTGGCTAGTTACAATTGAAGGGCACTGTCGGCTGAGCTATGTTGCTTTTGCAGGGGTTTGGATATGTTTACTAAACACTCGCCCTTCTACAATGTCTTCGGTCAAGGCTGGTGACAATCAATAGCTCCCCAGTGGCACACACTCTCTAGGTCAGCAAAAATGCAAGTAGCTTCACCCTGGTGTAGAGATGAAATGATGCTGTTGACCTCCTACAACAACAAGAAGGTTAGGCACTGCAACTCGTTATTAGTCGCCACTCTATTGTGAGTGCAAACCAGGCAATGGCACTTGTGAAGAAGGCTTGGACAGAGGCATGTAAAAAAAAAAACAAAGACAATCAGCACTTCGAAATTTTGTTCTGCATAATGGGATTGGCTTAGCTGCTGCCAATGCTCCAATCCTATGTCCCTTTACACATTATCCGCACCTGATACTTCCAGATTATGTTCATCCATTGGTTTGGTAGTTATACAACCCGGTAGTGCTGAAATTATGGACAAGTGATGTCTGTTAAACAGAATAACAATGGACAGCAAATTTGGCTGAATATTTTAATGGTGAGCGGAGTGCCGGTGAACTCCACTCCTCTACCAGCTGGTGGAGTTGTTTTTTTGCAGAACTTCGTTTTCCGCTTGGCGCTCGGTGTGCCAAAACTCAGCGAACTCCACAAGTGGTGCGGAGTTCACCGCCTACCCCTGCTTTTAATCACAGTAATGACATACTGCTATTTGGAACAACACAAGATAAGCATGACAAGACTCTTGGACAAGAGTGGCAGTTACTTGCTGATGTAGGTCTCATTCTGAATGCAGAAAAGTGTGATTAAGTGTAAGCACTGTCAGCTACTTGCCCCCCACAAGATGTCACCATGCTGTGATCCTTCTAGGCATGGCCGGTTAATACTCGAGGTATATTAATGACATTGCTACACTGAGTGCCCCACTGAGAGACTTGACAAAACAAAATGTCCCTTTCGAGTGGTCTGCTGATTGTGATCAAAGCTTCAAAAAGATAAAACATGCGATTGAGAATTCAACCAAGATGGCCTATTATGACCCCAAGTTACATACTGAGAACACAGTAGATGTGAGCCCAGAGTGGCTGAGGGCAATTTTTGCTCAACTTAATGGTCATCTAAATGCTCAGAGACACATTGTGGTCTATGCCCGACAAAGTCTGTCTGATACAGAACATGCCTATTCTCAGCCAGAGAAGGAGAGTCTGGCTGTAGTGTGGGCCTGCAAACATTTTCATGTGTTTCTATATGGAAAATGTTTCACTATCATTACATACCGCAAAGCTCTGCTCCCTATTTCTGGAAACTGGAAAGCCAAGATGCTCCCTCGCACTGAGAGGTGGGGGTTGCGACTGCAAGAGTACGACTATGCAATTGTACACAAGCTGGGTAAAGATCACGAAATGGCTGAGGAGTACATTAATTTCATTATGAGGTCCAGCACACCAGCAGCCCTATCCATTGAACAGATCATTGCTGCTACTAATGCTTATCCTCAAAGACATAATTTCAACTCAGTCATGGAAGAGGAGCACTCAATATTGTGTTGACGATGTTGAATTTAAAAAAAAAAAATACGTACATGATAAACTGGCCATGACCAGGGAAAGTGTTGTATTGAGGGGCTCGAGAAATGTGATACCTGGGAGCCTAAGAAAGCAAGTCATTGAACTAACCCATGAAGGACACCGTGCCGTTGTAGTCACCAAAAGAGCCCTAAGAGACTGAGTATGGTTCCCATGCCCAGACAAGCAAGTTGAGAGGGAACTAGTACAGTGCCTTTTCCCCAAAGTGATGCAGCATAAATTGAAAATGTCTGACCTTCCTGGACAGGTTTGGGAAAGAGTTGCAGTTGATTTCTTTGGCCCATTAGGAGATGGACATCATCTCATGGTAGTCATTGATGAGTATTCATACTACGCCTTCCTTTAGAAGAAGAGTTACCATCAACAACCCATAACCAGGTCACTGAGTGGGTGGATGACATCTTTGCAGTGTGGAGTATCCCTGCCGTTTTAAAACCTGAAAATGGTCCACCATTCAACAGCAAATAATTCAAGGATTTTCTAGTCAGGCTAAATGTCAAGCATCAGAAGAGTACACCTCTGTGTTCCAGAGCCTGTGGTGTTGTGGAACAATTTGTGGGTACTCCCAAAAGGGTAATTCAACAAGCATCAATGGAGGGGATCGAGTTAAACCAGGCCCTGTGTCAGGCCCTCTGTGATTATCGTTCAACTCCTCACTCCCCAACTAGTGAGAGTCCTGCCACCTTGATTTTTGGGAGAGCTATCAGAACCAAATTGCCTCAGTGGATAATGGACCGGCCCTTGAATGCTGATAAAGTTTGTGTCACAGACACTTCTCGAAAGTGCAAAATGAAAATATATGCCTATCATCATCTATGAGCTCAGGAAACAGTCTTCGATGAAGGTGACTGGGTCTTGGTCAAGCAGAAACAAAAGTGGAAAACATACACTTCATTTGCAGTTAATCCTTTGAATGTGGTAACGTGCAAGGGACACAGAGTGACTACGTATTGTACCAGAAAGTCCATCACACAGCACTCATCACACTTTAAGCATCTACCTCAACGTTCGTCAGCTCCTGCAATTATGAATGAGGCGATCCTGCCTAACAGTCCAGATCAAGCATCAGAACCTGTTCCTTCGGTGCTCAACCAGACTACACTTTAATCTTTAATCATCTCAAACCTCTCGATCTAGCTGACCAGTGCGAGCTCCTCGACGACTTATTGAAGAAATATAATGTAACTGTTGTTCGTACGTTTTATTTAACAAAGGGGGAGATATAGTGTCGTGGGACTATGTGCACTAGAACCTTTGAGGTTCTAGAAAGACTCAACGCAGGATTACGTAACTTGCTGAGAGATGTTAAGCTGTGGCTATTAATGGTTATGACATGATCAGAGTACAGTATGTGATCGTATGCTGAGGACTAACATCTTTTATAAAGCTCTGTGTGTAGTGTAGTCATTGCATGCTCCTGGGCTGGAGATGACGCTACACACTCTTAGCGCCCGAAAATTACATTAGGCGGCACCAGTTCTTGCTCGCACTTGCCAACTTACCATTGGTGAGCCATGCATGAGGAAAAACCCCGCCACACTAGTGGTTGTAGGAATTTTTCCAGAACTCCACGTTACAAGCATATTTGCCAAAATTCCACCAACTTCATTGGTGTAGCGGAATTTATTGCCCACTCCTAATCACAATCAACAAGCATTTAGCATCTCCTATCAAAGTATAGGAATGTTTAAAGGCAACAATAAGAGGAAGTACCTTTCCCTTTACTATATCCAGAGATAAGAAGGACTTATCTATTAGTGATCAGTTAAGAGCATCTCTAATAATGATAGTGAGATTGGATACTGTACATGTAACCATGCTGAAACGTCCACCCAAGAGTTTCTAATGAATCAGCTAACTTACCTCCAGGGTTGTCTTCCCACTGCAATGGGATAGGCTGTTAGTGGATGACGTGATAAATAATTGGCTGGATTATTTACCCCAGGCCTGTACATCAGTTCAAATGAGCATTGTTGGAGCTGGATAGCCCGACTTTCAATCCTCAGGGGCCATTTCGAACCTACAAACAGCGGTACAAGTGGTTTGTGATCAGTCACTACTTAAAATTTCAGAACCACAAAGATAGAGGTGAAAACGTCTATAGGCCCATTGGATTTCCAGGGCTTCTCTTTCTATCTGCACATGTCAAGTCTCTACTGCAGTAAGGGCTCTGCTCACGTAGACGATGGGGGCTCACTCTACTTCACCTTTCATTTGTAGCAGCACCGCTCCTAATTCTGTTCAGTGCGTAGGACTGAAATATGTAATGGTGGCATCATGGAGAAGGGTTTTCTTTATTTCCCTGAACAGCTGTGCCACTTTACTGTTCCATTCCCAGAGGATGTCCTTCCTAGTCAATGCCTGCAGCAGGTCCTAAATTGTGGCCAAGTTGGGAATAAACCTGCTGCAGTAATTAGCCATTTCCAGAAAGCTGTGAATTTCTGAAGGATTCTGTGGGGCTGCTGCTGTCCTGATCGATTCATCTTTCCGTGGAACCACTTGCAGGCCTTCATTGAAGAATAAGTAGCCCAAAAATTCCTTTGTGCTGACATAGAATGAGCATTTTGTATTGTGAAGGGTCAGTCAACACTTCACCAACTGTTGCAAAGTGGCTCTCAGCCTGGCATGATGATCCTCAAGAGTGCCTGAGAAGATCAGAATGCCATCAATCATGTTTTGTACTCCACTGGACCAGATAGTACTTCATGTATGGCATCTTGAAAAATCTATGCCACTGATGATACTCCAAAACTGAGATGCTTGAATCATCACAATCCTACATGTGTGGGAAAAGTTGTTATATATCTCCTGGACTCCTCCAGCATCAGTTGGTGATATCCTGAATTTAAATCAATTTTTGAAAACCATTCCGCTCCATTGAAATCAGCCACATTCTCATGAATGGTTGGGGCGATGTGCCTTTCCCTGAGAATGACCATGTTGGGCAGTCTCCTGTCAACACACAGTCATATTGCGCTTGGCTGTTTGGGCTTCAGGGTGATGACCAGCAGCGAGACCCAAGGTGTGGGACCTGTCACCTTCTCTATGACACCGGATTGCTCCAACTTTTCCATCTCCTTCTCGACTAGTGGGCGAAGATGGAAAGGCACCCTTGTATCACACAGAGCTATTGGTCGTACAGTGTCATCGATGTGGAGCTTCACTTGGGTGCCTTTCAAGCACCCCTAGCCCTTGAACAGTTCTGGGAAGTCAGCCAGAATGTTGTCCGCATGAGACTGATGAATCTGCCTTGCAAAAAAACAATCCTAAGTCCTCAGCCATGTGACAACCTAGTAGGGTTCCAGTATTTTCTTTGGTCACATGAAACTTTACTCCAGTGTTTGTATCTTCATTGTCCACTTCTACTTTGATGGCACCTCTTAATGGAAAGGGGTCCATGCCTCCATATGTGTAAATTTGGGCCTTTGTTGGGACGATGTCTGGCTCGTAGTCCAGCTTGAGGAATTGCTCGACATTTACTAAAGCCCCAATATCGATGAGAGTTTAATCTTCACTCCACCAAAGTCTACCTAGCACATGGGGGAGGTCTCTGCCACTGATTGTCTTTTCTTGAGCACTATTCAGTGGTGTCTGGCCGTCCTTGACATCTTCCAGGGATAACTGCAGAATATTTGTGCTCCTCTTCGCTTTTGTGCTGGCGCTACAACAAGTTTAAACAAAGTGGTTCTGATGGCCACATTTCAGGCACATTTTTCCTTGTACTGGGCATTCTCTCAGTGGGTGTTGGGTCATCCCACAGTTTCCACACATCGTATTGCTTGACCCAGCCATGGTAGCCTCTCATGATTTTACAGGGCATTGTTGTATTGCCTCAATTTGTTCTTCTTTGATTTTTACTACACTGGACGTTGTTGGAACAGATGAGCTGTGGGTGATGGCACAATTCCATTTTTACTGTCTGACTGTCTGCCCAGGATTAAGATGTCATCCAGCATGATGTTGGGCTGCTGCGGGATCAGTTTCCCGAAGTTGAACAATCAGCATCCTTCAATTAACTGCGCTCTGATTTCATCTTGCTTGTCTGTCCCAGTGCATATTCTCGCCAACTTGTGTAACCGTGCAAGAACCTGTCTACAGACTCTTCCTCCGCCTGGCGTGCTTGTCAGAGTTTGAACCTTTCATAGTCCGGGTTCAAATGGGGATCAAAATGCCTGGTCAGGGCTTCCCTAGCCGTGTCGAAATCATCATCAGCTTGGGTGTTGGGTAAATTTTCAAATAACTCATACAGTTCATCACCTCCCATGAGTAGCATCCTAGAAACGTTTAACAGCTCTGCCCGTTTTGCATGAGGTGCGAAAGTAATGCTGCAAACGCCCAATCTACTGGCACCACTGCAGTGCAGGCGTCACCAGATCTGCCAACTGACTAAAGGGTGGTAAAGTCATGACTGGGGTATGTGTGCAGAGCTGTTGTGTGAGAGCTGCAGTGTCACAACCCACTCACCTGACTTCCATGAGGGTTCCGATTGGGTAATGCTAGAGCCCAACTCCCTATAGGAACTCACCTCGGCAGCAGAGGTCAGAACACTGAGCTGGCAATAATTCCCAAAGGGAAGGGGAGAATGGGATAAAGAAAAAGACAAATCCCCCAAAACTGGATTTTTCTTCTCAGTAGGTCTAAAGGATGTCTGAAGTCATCTGTGTTTACTGGTAACTGACTGGGCTGGAACAGTCACTAGGTCAGATGCCTCTAGGGAAAGAGCACATTTAGGCCCATATTTATACTTTTTGATGCAAAACTGCACCGACGCAGTTTTGGGTCAAAAATGTGACCGCCGGCTAACGCCATTTCTTTGCGCCGTGCGGGCGTCAAATTTATACTTTGACACCCGGTGGCGCAAACCACAGGTGTGAGTCATTTTTTTTTACTCAAACCAATCCGTCACGTCGTAAAGAAAAACAACGTTAACACGGCGAAAATGACTGTGAGCCTGTTTACGATGTCGCAAACTAGAAACGCGCCGTTTTTTTTTCCCAATAGCTTCAAAAAGCGGCACAAACACATCAAAATGTGCTAAGGAAAGCCAAAATGGACCCCAGATGCTTGCACAGACCCCAGAAAGATGACAACAGACCTGAAACCAGCAAGGAGGACCCACACAAGACCCAGGACAGGGAGAAGAAGAAAAGAAAGTGTTGCTTCAGTGCAGAGGAGCAGGAAATTCTGGTGAAAGAGGTGACAGAACACCAGCACCAACTGTTTGTCTCCTCAAAGTTGCCACTTAGTCAGAGAGTGGCAATATGGCAACAAATTGTTGACAAGATCAACAGTGTGGCAGAAGTATGGAGAACAGTCATCGAGTGCAAGAAACGCTGGCATGACTGGAAGCGTAGGACCAAGGAAAAGATGGCCAGGAACAGGAAGCACTGCAGACTGGAGGTGGAAGTCCAGCACCGCAGGAGGCCCTGGACCACATGGAGGAGATGGTGGTAGCCGTCATCCCTGAGGAGATCATCACAGGGATTCAAGGACAGGACAGCGCAGACTACCAGGAGATAACACAGATGCAGAGTAAGTTGCGTGGGGAATTAAAATGCACAAATGTTAACTGTAAGCGGGGGTGGACATACCTACTACACAATGCATGTAAGTCATGATATTCAGGGAGTGGCATGGGTAAAGGGGCACGGCATGGGGCATGGGCTGTACAGAGGAAACCTGGGGCACAGTACTACACTACACCAACAACCTTTGCATGGGGGTATGCTGCCATGCCAAGGATGTTGGAAAGGTAAAGCCAGGCCAGGAGGGTAGGGTACAACGTAAAAATGGCAGCCCGTCACACATCAGCCAGTATTCTCCCTACATGAACTAGGGCCCAATTAACAACCTCTGGCCATATCTGCAAGTGGAATTTAACATTGACAACAGTTGCCATTACCACCTCTGCTGTGTGTACAGGTCAAGTAGCTAATGGCAGTAATGTCCCCATGGATCAAACACACCCAAATTAGAGGGTTCAGGATGACAACGTTATTAATCCCCTGAAATCAATACAAATGTTCCACTCCTGTCAACTGTGATTGTCCATAGTTGCTACAAATATCAGCCATTGTCATAAACATTAGGAGGTACACAGCACTAATGTCATACCCATGCTGCATATGTCAGGGTCCACCCTATGCCTGGGTCACAATAGCTCCAATGACACCATGCAACATCCCACATGTCATACTGCTCAGACAACAGCATTGAGGGGGAGGACATATGTAACTGGTTACAGAAATACACCTGCACAGTCAGAGGAGGAAATGGAACACTGCTAGGACCATCAGTGCAAGCCAATGTAGCACACATTTCCCAACATCAGCAGTACACATTACCAATGCTGACATATGTACCGTGCCATACCAATGCTATACATAGTATATGCTAGATCTCAGCAATATATAGCTGGATGTGAAACATTAGAGACTGGGGCAGTTACAGAATGTTAAGTGTGGTGCTAGTGCCATCAGAACACCCACAGCCAGTGAAAGGCCTTACCATGAGAATGGAAGTAGACGGATGGTTGAGTAGGACAAGAAGGTGGCAATTCACAATTTGGCCAGAACCAACACCTAGAGTATGTGATGCTGACAAGTCCACAAACTGACCACAATACATGTGACATGCAGGTGGGGCATAGGCCTGTGAGAATGCTAATATGAAAGACAGGAACAATCAACAGGAACCCAGATCACAATGTGAAAATAATCAGAAGGCAGGCACGTCATATTACAAATCCCACAACACAAACACACTAATTGTACCATATCTCATTGCAGAGGACGATGGCTCTTCTGCGGATATGCCTGTCCAGGACTACCCTGATGACATGGATGATAAGCTGACCCTCCAAGATGTCCTTGGAACCCTCCAGACCCCACCTTCAGTCACAAGGAGGAGCACAGAACTAGCAGCCATCACAGAGGACCCACCCCAATTGTACGACCTGCCAGCTCCAACACAGCTGAGGACTCTGACGACACTGGCACCAGCTTTGAGAGAACTGTAGTTGGAGTACAGCGGGAGCTGGCCAAGCAGGTGTGGTTGAAGCTGCAAAATATGGCAGCCAGTCTAGAGGGGGTGCGTTTGTGCATGATGTCAACTGAAGAACAGGCAGCAGCCATGCAAGGTCGAACAACAATCTTTCAGGAACTTGAAAAAAGGTTGAAGGAAATCAGCAAAGCTGTAATAGAGTTGACCCAACACCTACAACAACAATCCTGTCAACGCGTGCACGAATGCAATATTGAACCCCTCAGGGCCAACCTGGTTGCCTACCACAGTGATGTGGCTGCTATACTTAATAACCAGCAGCTCCTCCTTGCTGCAGTACTGCCCTTAATAGCCCCACAGTTGGCAGCTACCGGGATGTGACTCCACGTCTTCAAACATTGAGGTGTGTGTTGCCCCTTCACAACCACCACCACCAAGGGCAGAGGAGACAGCACACACATCAGAAGATGAAGACGTGGAACAGATCACCTTCACCCGTAATAGTACCCGGTAGCACTAGTCCCTGCCACATAGCCACCTATTGCCAAGGTCTTGTACTTTGTAACATGCCAGTCTTGCAACAACTGTACTCAAGCACTGTTCTTCAGCCCACTGTTTATCTTGTCACCCTGCCCTGTGATTGTCTCTCACTAACTCATTGGCAAATCCTGTCCCTCTGCACTGTCTGACACTTCACCCCAGCATGTCCAGTGACATGTCCTTTTGCACTTGTGTAGGATCACAATGGAAGATGTCACACTAATGGACTCACAATCATGGACAATGGACATATAGCACTACAGCACTTTAAAATAAATAGCACTTACACAACAACTTTGTCTCTATGTAATGTCACACATCAACCGTGAGGTAGATCAGTGATGTTTACCTCAGGTCAATGATTATTGATTGTCAGTACACCTGAACCGAATGAATGTTGGCTGATAACTATACACAGTGGTCTGGATTGTACCATCATCTGCCCTTCCTGAGGGTTATTTGAGAGGAAAATAGAAACTATACACCATAATGCTGTGTTGGACAAAATAACGCTTCCTCAAGGGATGTCTAAGCCAGAAAATATTGCCTTCAAATTTTTCTTCAAGCCAAAACTTACGTATGTGACATTTGACCCAAATTTTACCTAACACACACCATACTGCATGAATGGATGTGTATGAGTTTACATAAAAATATGTCATCCCGCTGAACATTGTAGCAAATGATAGGTGTGAGTTATGTATACCATACTACATGAGAGCATACTACCACTCACCTTATAAGGATTCGCTTGTACATCAGGCTGCAGGCAGACTTAACACAGTGTCCTCAATACCAATTCTGGTAGCAAAGTATGTGACATTGAAAACATACATAAAAAATTAACCACACTTTGGGATCCATAGTAACCGTGAGTGGTGGGTGCAATGGATGGCAGCATCTTAGCAAAGTAACTTTGGTGTAGCTGCCGATGTAACAGCTCAGTTGGGATTTGGTTGCAGCATGGGACACAAAAGCTAATACAAAAGAGACACTGTTCACTCATGCCAAGACCCTGATCTCCAAGCATGTGGCACATACTGTAATGGGTTACCTAAATATTGATTAAACAGTAAAAACAGAAGCTGAAACCAGGGGAAACACCTTACCTGACCTAACCTATTCTAACTACACATTACCCACAACTGGCCCTAACTAACCTACGCTAAACTTACTTATCACATTTAACGAAACGATCTAAACATCAACCCCCCACCCTACTTATAAGACGGGACATATGGAGGACAACATATACTAACCTAAACACATAGGGAGTCATTACAACCTTGGCGGCTGGCGGTAAGATGGCGGTAACACCGCCAACAGGCTGGGGGTGTTCCGCCAGCAATTATGACCGTGGCGGAATTGCCACGGCCATACCGCCGGCCCCTCCAATATCCCGCCAGGATTCCGCCTGGCGGTCATAATCCCCAGGGCAGCGGTGCAAGCACCGCTGCCCTGGGGATTATGAGTCCCCGACCGCCAGCCTGTCCGTGGCGGTAGACACCGCCATTGAAAGGCTGGCGGTAAGGGGACTTGGGGTGCCCCTGGGGGCCCCTGCACTGTCCATGCACTTGGCATGGGCAGTGCAGGGGCCCCCAGGCATAGCCCCGTCGCGCATTTCACTGCCCGAATTTCGGGCAGTGAAATGCGCGACGGGTGCTACTGCACCCGCTGCACATCAGCATTGCCGCCGGCTCTATTACGAGCCGGCAGCAATGTTGATGTGACATTTCTGCTGGGCCAGCGGACGGTAACACTGTTACCGTCCGCTGGCCCAGCGGATATGTCATAATAGGGAGGCAGGAATACCGCCGGCAATGGCGGTATTCTGTCTCCCACGGCCTCGACGGTCTTTTTACAAGACCGCCGAGGTCGTAATGACCCCCATACTATCTTATACTAAACAAATATATATTTTTTGTATTATTTTTATATTTGTTTTTCTTTAACATTTTTTTTTTAAAAACACCAAAACCCCAACATCATCTGCCACCCACCCATCCACACACATAATAAAAAACAGATGTAAAAAGTATCATGCCCCCAACCCCCACCACCCACTACTACTAACTAAACCAACAGCCTATACTAACCTAACACTAAGCCCCTTAAACCCACTAATTAAAAGAACCAGGAAAGAGGAGGGAGAGGAGGGAATCATGGCTGAGGGTATATTGTCTACAAGTTGGCCCTCCGCAGGGTCTTTTTTATGGCACGCAGCCTCTGATTTACTTGTGCCACCTCCTGCTGCAGCCTGGTCATTTTCCGCAACATACGGTCCAAGTTCCGTTGCATCTGTTGAAAAGCTGCTGGGTCTATGACTGCAGCAGGGGTGGTCTGGGTGCCAGTGGAGGAAGTATGTGCCCTTGTCGGTGCCATGTCTGTAGGAGGAGGTGCAGGTGGTGCTGTGACAGGTCCTGGAGCAGTGGAGGCAGACGGTCCAGCAAAGGTGCCTGCTAATGTTGGTGCCACCTGGGTAGTAGTGGTGGTGCTGGTGGTAGTGGCTGTGGTGGACACCAAAGGACCCCCTTGGGCAAATGCCCTCCACACTCCGGAGGCTCTTTCATGGTGATAACGTCTTGCCATGTTGCGGAACCCCGACTCCACATCCAGAATGTGGCGGTAACGCATCGCCCTGCGGTGAAACTCCCGAATCTGGATGGGATTCATATTGGCAACTGTTAAAACAAGTAGAAAACCAAACATTAGGTACTTCATTGTGTGATATGGCTCCAGAAGTAAATCAGACAATACATCTAATGTACCAGAAACAGGCCATATCATCATACAGATCACTAATTGTCCCTGAGGAAGTACATGCCAATGAAGCCTGTACATGTCCTATCAAACAGCACAGCAATACTCTAAAAGAATGATAACAACTTGAATGGATTATGCATCATTGTTCAGCCATTTGTCAGGTATAAAAAATGCTGCAAGTCCTCCACCACTGACAGGCCAACTAATTACTATGTTCTTGATGGCAATCAAGGGCCACAAGATCTGCGAGTTGTACATGGAATTGGCAGGATAGAATGCAGTTGCCAATCATGAGTGGGTATTCTAGGTTTGGACAAGTGACTTACAGATTTACATGTCTGTGTACTAAACTTGGATCATCAGTCCTAGGTACAAATACTTTCAAACAACAAGGACACCCAGGGAGCTTTGGACAGCTGTACATGGGTTTGGGCAGCCCACCACAGGTAAGGAGGAAGTCCAACTAGGATACACCAAAACCTTGGACAATCCCATCCACACTTATGTTTGGAAATGCAGACCATTGTCAACATCATTTCCTACCAGTAACACATGACTTACAACAAGCAGATAGATGCAAGCACACATCTGACCATGAGCTGCATGCACACCCAGGCCATTGTACTCAAGTGCCTCATACTCGTAGCACAACATGTGGAGCTACATGCTGCTAGGAAGTCAAACATGTTTATTAGTGAGTAGGGAAGCTGAAGTCTGTGGGTATTACTTTGGCATCCATATTCTGTGAGAATCAGGGTCTGACTTGCTGACTAAATCACAAATATGGTCCTCTGCTACATTTTCTGATTTTAAGTTTTATCCACAAAACTCATCCCTATTCACACAGCCAGTCCTACAGGACTGACCTACAATCCCAAATTATGACAATACGCTAATGAATGGCCAACTCAAAGATGGGGAAAAAATGATACTCCACTCAAGGAACATATCCGATCATTGACCAGCGTATCACACCTTGCTATGTGTCCAAGACACAGGAGTCAACCACACATCATCAGCAAACATAACACAGAACAGAAATATCAACACTTACTGGAGATGTCTGGGTCCGCAAATCGAGCCACCTCTCCGATAGTGTAGGGTGCAGGTCCACCTGTAAGTCATGGAAGGGAGAAATGTGCTCAAAGTCTGTGCACTGTACAACACTTCCAAATACAAAAACTATGTGTAATATTAACTCAGAAAGTCAAGCCTCTCAGACATGATGATACTGCATCCTACATACCACTGCAAACATGTACAGACCCGGGGACTCCAGTGAGTGATACACACATATCTGCACACATGCAGTGGCCCTAACTATCATGTGGTGGCAAACATGCTCCATCATTAGTTAGCAGACTAATTTATGGAGTGTATTCCTCTCATCATGTGTATCCATGAGAGACATGCCAAGCCACTTTCCTGGAGGACTGCAATACCAGTCACCCAGCTATTGTGACTCAGACAGAGGGCCATGGTTAGTTGTTAGCCCCCAATTTGTGTCATTTTCTTCATTTTATGTGCCACAGCTATGGTAAGTTGCACCAACCATAGAGATATTAACCTGTGTGCATACCTTTTGGCATCCATCCCTAATTTAAATGTGGCACTACAAAGTCCTAATATCAATCTAAGATGTTACCTGAGGTCAGCTATAACTTGTTACGTATGTGTCAGAATCCAGTTCAGACATGTATCCGAAAACATTGAGGAACACAATATTTCTTGTAAAAATCTGGGTTTAAAACATGTGTTTCCTGATACACTCACAGACCATGCATGAAACATATGTTAGAGCCACATTTGCATCATCAATTGACGTGAAGGCAGCACTAATTCACAGGCTCCTATTGTGTTTTGTAAGTTAGTCTAGCTGTTGCGTCAACAAATGACAGTAATGTGTAGGAATTATTGTATATCTCACAGGCAACTGTGGCCCATATTTATACTTTTTTGTGCCGCATTTGTGCTGCTTTTTGACGCAAAAGCTGTGCAAAAGTACAAAATACAATTGTATTTTGTAAGTTTGCGCTGCTTTTGCTTCAAAAAATTACACAAATGCGGTGCAAATAAGGTAGAAATATGGGCCTGTATGTTTAACTTGCATTCCACATGTTCAAAAGCATTGCCTGCAGCATATGAACAAATCAGCTACTGTCACTACAGAGCATTTAAATGTGCACATTACTCTGATTTGTACTCACCAACAGGGCCACCAATCCCAATCCCCAGGTGGTCCAGCAGGTCTTGCTCCTGGTCAACCAGGTCAGCCCAACGGTGATTCAGCTGGTGGTCATTGTGCGGTGTGTTGTAGATTCGCTGTAGATGGTACAGGACCTTTGCCCACCGGAGCCTCCTTGCCTCTATGTGATAGCCCTGTATCACACAGCCACCTGCTTCAATCATTAACGTTAGGAACTGGCACACCAGACAAATAAAGCCACCCAGCTCCTCCTCTCCCATTCTGCTAAGACGATGCTTACCCAACCTGCTTGCACCAAAAAAAGGGAATAAAGGGGTACAGATGAGAATGGAGGGAAAGTAGGACAGGGAAATGCAAAACAATTAACAGAACACAGCCCAACTATCCCCAAACTAACACTACCCACAACAGACTTCCAACAGTACAAAGAGCGGTACACCAGAAATGAACAAAAAACACTAACACAGAATACCACAGACACTTAGGAAACACAAAAAGACAATATAAAGACCACACTGGGGACAAATTCACAAAATGCACAGAGAGACAAGTCAAAACACAGCCACACAGTCAGGAAATATCACAGACTGCAAAGTGAAAGTGAAAGTACACCCACTGTACCAATTCTGTAAACAGGATATCCTATTACATCACTTCCTGCCTCAAATGCACTGCGTTTTTAATCTTATGCATCAAAATATTATAACGCTTACAGTCTGTGCGTCATTTTGTTTTTACGCACATGCTTAGAAATAACCCTGCATCCATATTTTGAAATATGTTTCATACTTAACCAATTTCAGGGGGTACAGTGTGGGAATTACCACTCAGGGCCAATGGATGTTTCATCAATCAATCAATCAATCAATCAATCAGGGATTTATAAAGCGCACTAATCACCCGGTAAGGTCTCAAGGCGCTAGAGGGGGGGAGAGCTACTGGTCGAAAAGCCAAGTCTTGAGATGTTTCCTGAAAGATAGAAGGTCTTGGGTCAGGCGGAGGTGGAGTGGTGGGGAGTTCCAGGTCTTTGCAGCAAGGTGAGAGAATGATCTTCCTCCAGCGGTCGTGCGGCGGACGTGAGGAACGTAGGCGAGGGCGTGGTTGGCGGAGCGAAGGTTGCGGTTGGGGGTGTGAAAGGTGAGTCTGTCGTTGAGGTAGTTGGGACCTGTGTTGTGGAGGGCCTTGTGTGCGTGGACGAGGATTTGAAGGTGATCCTCTTTGATACTGGTAGCCAGTGTAGGTCTCTGAGGTGGGGTGAGATGTGGTCGTAGCGTGGGATGTCCAGAATGAGGCGGGCGGATGCGTTCTGGATTCTTTGCAGTTTTGTTTGGAGTTTGTTTGTTATCCCTGCATATAGGGCATTTCCGTAATCCAATCGGCTACTGACCAAGGCGTGGGTGACGGTTTTCCTGGTTTCGATGGGAATCCCTTTGAAGATTCTGCGGAGCAGGCGGAGGGTGTTGTAGCAGGAAGAGGAAATGGCATTGACCTGCTGAGTCATGCTGAGTGTGGAGTCCAAGATGAAGCTCAAGTTGCGTGCGTGAGTGGTGGGTGAGGGTGCGGATCCTAGGGAGGTGGGCCACCAAGAGTCGTTCCAAGCTGAGGGGTTGGGGCCGAAGATGAGTAATTCTGTCTTGTCTGTGTTTAACCTGAGGTGGCTTGATTCCATCCAGCTGGCGATGGCGTGGAGTCCGTTGTGGAGGTTGTCCTTTGCAGTAGTGGGATCTTTCGTGAGGGAGATGATGAGCTGAGTGTCATCACCTAGAGAGACTATGTTGATGTGGTGTGTTCGTGTGATGTTGCCGAGGGGGGCCATGTACATGTTGAAAAGTGTGGGGCTGAGTGAAGATCCTTGAGGTGATATTGGAGGCTTCTGATAGGAACGGCGGGAGGCGGACTCTTTGGGTCCTCTCCATGAGGAATGAGGAGATCCAGTCAAGGGCTTTGTCGCGGATTCCAGCGTTGTGGAGGCGTGTGCGGAGAGTGTGATGGCATACCATGTCGAAAGCTGCGGAGAGGTCCAGGAGGATGAGTGCTGCTGTTTCTCCTTTGTCGAGCATGGTCCTGATGTCGTCTGTTGCAGCAATGAGTGCAGTCTCGCTGCTGTGGTTTTTGCGGAATCCGGATTGGGAGGTGTCGATTGGTTGTCTTCCAGGAACCGGGATAGTTGATTGTTCACGATTTATTCGATGACCTTGGCTGGGAAGGGGAGGAGGGAGATCGGTCGGTAGTTCTTGGGGTCGTCAGGGTCTGCCTTTGGTTTCTTTAGCAAGGCGTTGATTTCTGCGTGCTTCCATCTCTCTGGAAAGGTGGCTCATTCGAAGGAACTGGTGATGGTGTGGCAGAGATGGGGGGCGATGATGGTGTTAGCTTTGTTGAAGATGTGGTGTGGGCAGGGGTCCGATGGTGATCTGGAGTGGATGGTGGCCATGGTGTTCGCGGTGTCTTCTGTGTTGACCGGGGTCCAGGTGTGGATGAGGTGGGTGTTGCTTGGAGCGTAGGGTTTGAGGGTGTTTGTAGTTAGCTGGTGGGACTGGGGGTTGAAGCTGTTGTGGATTTCTTCTATCTTTCGACAGAAGTGGGATGCAAGTGAGTTGCAGAGCTCCTGTGATGGCTGGGGTTCGTTGGAGCAGGCCCTGGGGGTGGATAGCTCTTTGATGATGCCAAAGAGTTCTTTGCTGTTGTGAGCGTTGAAGTGGGTCCTTTTGGCGGTGCGTATCAATTGGTGATGTCTGCGTAGGGCCTCCTTGAAGGCGATGCTATTGGAGGTGGTGGGGTCACGGCGCCAGCTTTTTTCCATTCTTCGGCATCGTCGTTTGGATTCCTGTAAATCTGTGGTGAACCAGCTGGCCTTGATTCTGTGCGGGGTGTTTGGGTGTTTTTTGAGTGGTGCGAGGGTGTTGGCGCAAACTTCTATCCATTGGTGCAGGTTGGTGGCGGCTGTGTTGGGGTCTGAGGTCCCGGGGGGGATTTGGGTGAGGGTGGAGATCAGTTGGTCCGTGGATATTTTGCTCCAATTGCGTTGGGGCGGTTGTGTGCGGTGGTGGTGAGTGACTGGTTTCTGGTAGGAGAAATGGATGCATCGGTGGTCTGTCCAGTAGAGTTCGGTGGTGTGGCTGAATGCGACGTGGTTGCTGGTTGAGAAGATGGGATCGAGTGTGTGGCCTGCGGAGTGGGTCGGTGAAGTGACAAGTTGCTTGAGGCCGAGGTTGGCGAGGTTGGCGATTAGGTTGGTGGTGTTGGTATCGTTGTTATTTTCCAGGTGGAAGTTCAGGTCGCCTAGGAGGATGTAGTCCGTTTAGGCGAGGGCTTGGGAACTGATGGTGTCGGCGATGTCGTCGCAGAACTGTGGTCTCGGGCTGGGGGTCTGTAGACCAGTGTTCCTCTGAGTGTGTTGTTGGCGTTTACCTAGATTGTGAAGTGGAGGTGCTCGGCGGACTTGATGATGTCGTCGGAGGTGGTGGAGATTCTTATGGTGTTTTTATGGACTATGGCGATTCCTCCTCCTGGTTTGTTGTTGCGGTCTCTTCTGGTGATTTGTAATTATCTGGTATAGCTATTGCTATTTCTGGTTCCGAGGCAGGGTCCATCCATGTTTCGGTGAGGAATGCGATGTCCGGCGAGTGAGTGGTCATTAAGTCCCAGAGTTCAATTGCATGTTTGTGGACGGAGTGGGTGTTCAGCAGGATGCATCTTAGGTGGCAGTCTGTTGTTTTGGTATGGTGTTCGGGGGTTGGCTTGCAGGTGAAGTTGCAGGCATTGCAAGAGAAGGGTCCTCTGGTGCGCGTTGGTGTGTACTGGCAGCAGATGGAGGAACAACCTGGGTTTAAGGCGTGGAGTTCGTCGGCGGTCTAATGGTGAAAGGTAGTGCGGGGCGTGTTGGCCAGGGGGTCTGGCGCTAGACGCGGTCTTGGCGCAGACAGGCTAGCCTTTGGCGTGACTTCGGTGCGTCATCGGCACGCCCGCTGCGGGCGTCTGCGCTGTGGCCGGCATAAGAGGGGAGGAGGAAGGGTGTGTCAGCTGGGAGGAGGGGTGGCAGGATCCAATAGCAGGGCGGGGGGGCGGGCCAGCAGGGAACCAAGGCGGGAAGGAAAGGACTCGAGGAGGGAGGGTGGCGGGGCCGCGGGGGCGCAGTGGCTACGGGTGGAAAAAAAAAAGTAAAAATACCGGGCAAAATAGAACAAGAACTGGTGGCAGCTGGCAGCAGCGAGGAGCAATGGAAGCGACCTACCTGCTCAAAGCAGGGTCATGGCAATGAGCATCATATTTCGACGCATATGCGTCATTTTTTGATGCATGTGGGTCTTTTTTGACACGTATGCGTCAAAAGTTTTGTCTTTGACTGGGTTCGGGTCATTTCTCATTTGTAATAGTACATGACAGGTGTGACAATACAGAGATAGGCTGATTGCACCAACATTGTGCATTCCGGTGTATGGGCACATGTGACAGATCATATTACTGCGGACTATGCTCCTCTACTTGTTGTACCAGCTTTGCATTCTTCACTGACGCAATAGATGGTCAAATGTGTGGAATACAATCAGGTATTACCCAATTTAAGCATGTTTTGCATCGAGAGGATAGCAAGGCGACGTAACTCAATACAGTAACTCAATGCCTATGGGTCAATGTGCGTGATTTGGCACTTACTATTGTAGTTGTCCCACTGTGTGAACATCACAAGACGCATTTTTGCAAATCTGCTTGTATGCATGTGGAGTCAATGTGTCCAACCATCAGATGCTATTCAGTGTGGAAATGAGAGAGGAAATGTGTTTGTCATACACGTAGCAACAACGGCTGTGTGCACTTCCTAGGTTTTTTGGAACATAAGCACCACCAATGGCAAAGCATGCACAGGATAGATAGCAGACTTTTGATCATGGCAATGTTCCAAAACTAAGCCATCACATGTCCTGGAATGTTGGATACTACTTCCTAGGCACTTGTTTGTTTACTCCCCATGAGTCAGGCATGGAATAATGCTATGTGGGTACGGTGTTTGTGACACCGAGTCCAAAATACAATCCACAAATGTCATGTCACGCCACAGTTGGAGTCATATAAATGAACCATGTCCCTCCTGTGGCAGTGGAGGACCAGCAGACCAAGCAGCACGTGTTCACATATTTCCAGTGGTAAAATGCACAAAGGTGTCCGGTTCAAGTGTGTGGGCCAATGTTTAGCCTGTATCATTATTGGGGTTCATGTTGTCACAGTTACGTGCTGGTCTAGTCATGAGTCTGTGGAGCCATTTCCTGCATCTACAAAGTATCCTTCACAGCTGAATTGAAGGAAAGCCAATGAGGAATTGAGAACACACATGGGGGATAGTTCAGCTATGGTACTGCAGACGTGTTATGAGACTGACAACAGGGCAACATTGGTGTGCTGACAAAGTTAATGGATCAGGAATTTTAAACCGGCAGGTTTCCTCACAACATTTGTACACAGGTTGGCCTCTAAAATTCCCACTGCATCCGGGAACATCAGTGCCTCTGTGCTGATAATCTCACAGCTATCCACCACGCAAGCCCCATCAATATGTAGGGGGTAATGTGAATCAGCGTGTGGACTGTCAGGGTCCTAACAGGTGTTAAAATTTCATGCACATTATCTGACGTTGTTTGTTGTGCTGGAGGCACCATACCCAATCCATGCATACAGCTCTGGTACACTGTCACTATTTGTCATTCATGCATACATGAAGCCCAGACAAGGGATGGGCCATAATTAGGTTATTTGGAGACAAGTTCCACCCCATGGTACGATAAGTAAACTGATTATGCTATACAATGTATTTGAGTATGCATTGTAGACCCACCTGATACAATACCCCAGGACGAAAGTGAGGGCTGGGAAAGCAACTATGATACAAATGTAGCCATAGGGAACCTTTATGGTAACACAAAGACAGGAACCAGTCAGGCTAACAGGATGCAGTGTCAATCAGGATCAATACATTTAACAAGGCAAATACACAGTGAGCAAACTGAGTCTGGTCAAAGGTGGAACAACACTGTGGAAAATGAAAACTGTGTTTGTCCTGTGTGTTGGAACGTAACACAATAACCCAAGGGCTGTGTTACACAAGTGATTTATACGGAAATGCATAACAGTGTTATACATAAAATGGCAGCTTCTATGCTGTTCCAGGCAGCTACAAGGCCAGTGCATGTTCAAATGGCTGGTCTGCATGGAGTTGCTCACAGGTGTGTGCAGCTCGGTCTCTCACAAGTCCTGTAGGTGAGAATCAAGTTCAAAGGGCCAACAGTACCTTTCACATGGGAAGCAATGTACAGGTGATTACAGGTCCTACAGACTACAAGGCAGTGCATTATTTAACCAGAAGTCCATGCAGACAGAAGTACAATGACTATGGCATACCATACTAAAGAGGGAAGCACACTGGATTCACATTGTGAGTCTGGGTGTGTGTAGAGGAGGTATTATCTGGGTACATATATTCCCCTTTCCAAGGACCTCTGAAGAAGGGTGGGGTGAGGCAGGGAACATGAGTGCGGCAGTACTTAGGACCTGGGGTGCCATGTGCAGGGGATGTCTTGTGAGCAATGCTAGTCATACCTGGGGCACTTGTGCTATCAATTTGCTGCTTATATGGAAATCTTGTCACACATACTCCTTGCAAAGATAGCTGATGAAACACTTACTGTTGTCAAGGGTCTGGTCATACCTTCTTGTCACCAATGCAATAGCACATCCACTGCCTCATGTATGAGGCATTGTTTCCCTTATTGACTGATGGTGTCTTAGTTGTGTGCCATATGCTGCGATTAACCATATTGCCAACATGTATGTGTGAAATAGTTGTGGTCCTCTGCTATTGCCCTTCAAATGTGAAATGTACAGGATAAATGTCATTTACAGTGTGTGTGAATTTGGCTGTACATTTATACGCATAAAAATTGACGTGGATTTTTCTGTATCCTAATCTGTATTTCTGCAATGCTCCATGAGGCTACACTCTGATTCTGATAGTTAGGGATAATGTTATGCAAAAATGATTATCCAGACCATGATATAGTGATTAGAATAGGTGTTTATTGACATATGGTAAGACAGTGGTGATGGATGAGTAGAGTTAAAAGACATTTTGGACAATATGTTGTCTCCGACGCAATCCTGCAGCTGTGTTTGGATGGTCCCCCTCATGTTGATGGACAGCATCCTCCTCTTCCTCCTCTTCAGGCATTTGTGGGTCGGGTTCATATAGTGGAATTTTACTTCTTACACATATGTTGTGCAGGATGGCACAGGTCAAAATTATTTTGCACACCATTTCTGGTGAGTATAGGAGGCTGCCTCCGGTGATGTCGAGGCACCTGAATCTTGACTTCAGGATGCCACGACTATGGTGCGTGTCCTCTGATATGCCTCATTATAGGCACGCTATGCTGCAGTACTTGGGTTTGCAAATGGGGTCATGATCCATGGCTGGATCCCATACCCCTGATCAGCTGAAAGAGAACATGAGTGAGAACATGTTGATGTAGCTTGCACCATGATTATCACTTTGCATGGCAGTTGTTCTCTTGTGTTGTCTGTGATTCATCTGTGTTTGTGTTATTGTGTGGAATCCTTGGCTTCTAGGATGTACCAGCAGCATTGGGTTGTTTCCTTATCTGAACCGGTGTTTGGATGATTGACCAATGTCAGCAGTATTTTTGTAGAGTTGCAGTACATTGTGTACTCCCTTGCATTATGTCATGTGAAAGAGGTGTCCCTGTGTCTTACCTGGGGGTGAGATGATACTTCCATACACAGAATCAATTCCACAGTGGTGGTAACATGGTTGCATCTATATACCCTGGACATACCATCCAATTTCACATATGCAATAGAATTATTTAAACATCAGTGAGACCATTAGATTTGGCTAGGTGACAATGTACAACACATCTCCGTACGTTGTCAGCACTGACGTGTTGACAATTGACTATGCACAAATTTCACATGTGTGACAAATTTTCAGCAGACCTATTTCTCTGCCCTTGCCAAGTCGACCCAGGTTGTAACATGTACCTATACATCTGAACATGTTCTAGTTCAGCTGGCTAAGTTGGTTGTGAGGTTGTCATTTTGAGTGTCAGAAGGTCCATATGCCTGTACATCTGTTGCATGTGTGTGAAATTGTCTCAATCCGTATGTGTAGGAATGTGCATTTAAATATTGTCACATCAATATGTGTTCTTCACACAGTACACTTACTTATTGGTAGTGGACAATGTGAGAGCAGGAATGATGTGAGATATTAGTACAGCCACAATGATTCCATGTCACCTTCATTGTAGTCATCATCATGCTATGTGTGTCAAGGTGTTTGACCTGCAGCATAACACATTACACACCCCTTACACAGTACGTATTGGTTGGAAGAGTGTTTGATTGAGTGTTATTGATGTGATATTGAAAGATTAATCTTCCAAGTTGTACTGCCAGTTGAGGCCATGTCATTGTCATTGTGTTGTTTTAAATTGTTCCCTTGTGTCTGTGGAGTGGCACCTGTTGTTATATGGTACTATCATTTGTCCATAGGTCTTTATCCAAATGGGTCAGGATAACACACATGCCTAGCAGTGTCAACCTCAGTGTCTTCCTGGCCACGTGTCAATGTCGTGGTGTATGTGTTGTGTGTCCTACAGGGTTGCTGTGCTGTGTGTATATAACTAGGGTTCTGTACTTACCAACAAGTAGGCCATTTCCATATCATCCATCCTGGAAGTGTTGATTGATGGTGCAGTGACGGAAGATGAATGAATCATGTACACTCCCAGGATACTTTGCCACGATGTTGGTGATCAAACCCCGGTGATTGACAATGGCCTGCACATTGATGGAGTGTGTGTGCTTCCTATTGCGGTATAGATGCTCGGTTGCAGCAGGTGGCACAAGGCGTACATGTGTGCAGTCAATGGCACCAAGCACGTGTGAGAAGCCATTCATTTGATAAAACCCCTGTTTTGTCTCCTGCTGCTTCTGCTGTGTGTTGGGGAAGCTGATGTGGCGGGGTGTGAGGGAGATGATGGCATCCAATACCTTGGGTAGAAAGGCGGAGAATGAGGGCTGTGAGATCCCGGCAACCAGGGAACCAGTGGTTTGGAAGGAGCCACTTGCCAACATGTGGAGTACAGCTAGCAGCTTGGTTTCTGGTGGAATGGTGCGGGGTGTCTGCAAGCTGGGTGCCAACTGTGGCTCACTGTTGCGCAGCAGCTGCTGAATTGCTTGCCAGTTGAGCCTGTACCTCTGGATGATGTCTTGTTGGCGGAGTCTCAGAAGGGTTGTCCTGGTGTGGAATATCCTCTCCTGCCTTCTGCGTTGCCTTTGGGGTACCTGCTGGTGTTGTGGAAGCTGCTGTTGTTGGTCCTGTGCACTGCGTCTGCATGCATACTGGATGAAAAGCACCTCCATGTCTTGCTTTTGGAGCTCTGCTGTTGCTTCTGTGTGTTTTCATTAAGTACAGGTGTGTTTGCCCCATTTTAACGCCTGCCCTGACCCAGGCGTTATTTTTTTACGCAAATCGGCCTGTGTGTCATTTCCCGCCTCCGCCTCCTGGCCGTGCCGGATTTTTGTGCGATTGGATAAATAAGGCGCACGGGTGTTTAAGTCATTTTTTGGACGGGAAAGCCTACCTTGCATGTCATTAACACAAGGCGGTTTACCGCATCCAGAAAATGATGCACATGGCGGAATTTTGGCATTCGCGGGCTCGGGCATCACATTTTAAATATGGTGCATGGTTTGCGCCGAATGTGCGTCAAAATGTTTGATGCACATTCGGCGCAAACAGAGTATAAATATGCCCCATAGTGTGTGTACAAAATCCCACAACCCAAAAAAGTTTTTCAACAATAGGGACAGGTATACATTGCTGGCACATAACCTCTAAACCTCTCTCTGACATTGACTAGATTAAAGACTAAGGGCCTGATTACGGGCATCCCCCCAGGCATATTACAATCTTCCCACTGACCTGACTGGTGGGAACATTGTATTACACATTCTCAACGGGCTGACCAGCAGGAACAATGCTACGATATTGGTCTTGACTTCTTTAAGGGAGCCGATTCCAATACTGTAGCCCACCAGCCCCATCGGAATGTGCACTGTCTGCGGCATGGGCAGTGCAGAGACCCCCCCCCCCTATTGCCCCCAGCACTGGCTTTCCTCCTGCCATGGAAAGGCTGGCAGAAAGCTGAGTTGTAATCAGCTTAGGCTGCGCTTAGTTCACTGTTACCGTGGCTAAGTACAACTCGGTCTGCTGTCAGACCATTGGGAGCCACGTTCCTGCCAGTGACGGCGGCCCCCTGGCGGTCTGACTGCCAGGGTCGTAATTTCACAGCCGGACCACCTGGAGTGTGGCAGTCCGACCGCCACCATGGGTTTGACGGTCCTCAGACTGCAAACTCTTAATAGGGCCCTAATCGGTGTCACAGTGGCGTCTTTGAAGAATCACATTTATCGGCACACTGTTAAATAGTCTCCCTCTCTTTCTAGTTGAACTGACAGTTATCAATAGTTTCAATTAATGCACACTTGTTTAATCATCTCAAACTGACTGTTACGTAAAACTGGCAGTTTTGATAATTACAATTATTGCACACTGCTGCCAACAAGAGTTGTGTGAGTACTTAGGGGCTCATTTACAAGCCCCCTGAGCCATTGTAGCACCATTTTGTTTTTTTAATTTTCTAAATCCAATTAACAATTTGGAAAAAGTTGTTCACATCATTAAATATGTTTAGAAAACATTAAGGAATCGCTATTTGGAAGGAGCATCCTGTGGCATCCCTTCCAAATACAGAATTCTTAAGTGATGTATTAATGATTTGCCTCTTAGTAGTTCTTTGACTGCATTCCTTAGAATAAAAAAGCTCTCAGATAGCAGCCTTCCATTCTTCTAGCTGAACAAACTAGGAGCCATCCCAACCCAGTCAGTAAACAAACCTAGCAGTATAGTTCAATAGAAATCTCTTTTGATCAGCAAATCACATTACTCATTACTTAGAAGGATTTCCATGGTGCCCCAGGATGAAACCAGTACTCATTGCTATTAAGACTTGATTTTTGTACTATTGTCTATGGTCTATCAACGAAGAAAGAAATTGCTAAATTAAGCAACCAATATCTGACTGAAATTGAAGAAAACAGATCACATCTCTACAGCTGTAAAACACCTCCACTTCCATCCAGGTGCAAAAAGAATGAAATTCAAACATCTGTGTAGCACCTTCAAAGCAAGGAAGGACCTGGGTCCCACATAAATACAGCAACTATATTACCACACATGCTAACTTGTACCTAAGATAATGCAAGACATAGGACAGTTTCCCCGATAGGAAGGACGAAGGCAGGTGGATGTGGGTTCTTAGCATACAACACTAAAACATGCTAAATCCTGATCTGAGAAATCATCCCTTCTGGCTTTATGCATAAAGCAGCTGAAATTAAGGTTGTTCAAAGAGGGTTTGCCATTCTCTTAGGTGCTCCCAGGAGTTAAGGCCAGATTTAGAATTTGGCTAGTCGGTGTACCTCCCACCAAATTGAGCGATTGTTGCCAACCCAGCAGTGATCTCTGTACTCTCAGAGGAACTATCATCATCAGTGTTCCTCTGAAGGTATAAAACATTTGGTGGACAGTCACCATAGGTTTTGACCGTTGTCCACCAAACAAAACGTTTGGTAGACAGCCGTTATAGCTGATGTTGACTGTCCACCACACTTCTGTTTCTGGTTTTTGAAAAACAAATAGCTAAAGAAGCAGAAGTTTTTTTTCTGTGGATTTGGGGATAAATATTTCTATCTCTGATTGTCAATACCAGATTTATAGTTACCTTTGGGCATAAGTTATAGTTATTTGAGATGACTCTACCTATAACATGTGAATTTCTGTGGTTTTGATATTCTATTTCCTAACTATGGCATCCCTGTAACCATTGTTTTTTTCAGTGAATTTCTATGTTTTTTTAAACTTAAAGTAATTTTCATTACTGTATGTTAATCCAACCACTGCCTTCAGCCAGGCCCTGTGGCCAAACCCTATACGACCCAACCCTGTGCTGTGCACAGCATTCAGCCGTGCGCAGCGGGGGTTGGCTAAAGGGCCTGGCATGTAGCCAGCCCGTGCTGCTAACCTCCCTAACCACCCAAACCCACGCTGAGCACTGCCTCTGGCCGTGCGTGGTAGGAGTTGGCTGGGGCCTGTCTCTCTGGGTCTGAGAGGGTGTATCTGGGTGTGAGAGTGGCTGTGAGACTGTCTGTCCGGGTGTGAGAGTGGGTGAATCAGTGTCTTAGTGGGTCATTGAGTGGTTGTGTCAGTGTCTGTGTGGGTCTGTGTGTGGGTACATGAGGGTTTCAGTGGGTCTGTGAGTGGGTGTGTGAGAGCCTGAGTGGGTCTGTGAGTGAGTGCATCAGGGCCTGTGAGTGGGTTCGTAAGGGTTTGAGTGTGTGTGTGAGTGGGAAAAAGGTTGAAAAAGAGAAATTGAGAAAGAGAGAGAAAGAGAGTGAAAGGGGGAGAGATAGAGAATATTTTAGGCTTTGATGAATAATATTCTTAGAATGAGATATTTCAAAACACAAGTAAATAAGCAAACACGCTGCCAAGTGATACTAAGATTTGAACCTTCAGCCTACTGAGTGATAGCACAAGACCTCAACATTAGCCCAGAAGTGATCTGTTCTCCACTGCATCCAAACGGAACTATAACATTTGTACCAAACATCTTGCTAGTCATCCCCTTTGAAGACATTGCATTGGGAGACCATTGCAGTGACAATCTCTCTCTTTCCACCCATTATGGGATAGAAGATAGAGAGAGAGAGTGACAGGGCCATGGGGGGAGCCTCACAGCCCCGCAGTCTTAGCTGACTCCCTTCATCCTGCAGGAGCCGGCATTGCTCCCACAAGCAGGTGGTGGCCTCCATTCAAAATTTTATTTGCCCCCGGGATCTTGCCTACCCGGCGGCTGTTCACAAAACAAGTACAGGAGCACACATTTGTGGTTTTAAAAAAATGTTTTGACAGCTCCATGGGTCCATGCTGAAAGTTTTTTTTAAATGTTTTTCACGTCCTGGGACCCCAGCACCAGAGCTAAGGGTTCAGGGTGTCCCTACACTGGTCCCTTTTTTCATTTTTAAAATGTGTTTTTCTGGGACTCGGCTGAAGACAAATCGCAACATGGCTGCCAACACTTCCTTGTTGAAGTGTTGTCAGCCAATCAGATCTCAGGACGGGATTGTGAGGGTTTGCGGAGCCTTCACAACATTTCTCAAAAACTACTGAACAGATTTACACCAAATAACAAGAAGGTTGCTTTCTGGACCAAGAGCTACCTTTCTGCCAAATTTGGTTTAATTCCGTCCAGTTGTTCAGGCTCTATTGCTGTTTAAAATCCCTATGGAAAAATGCATAGGGGAAAAAGCGTTTTGGGACCCTTCTTTTTCTTGGCCCTCACTTGACAGATCACCCTGAAAATTTCCAGACAGCATCCGACATGAGCGTCAAATTATTTTGGAACATTTCGTGAAGATTCGTCAACCGATGCCAAAGATATAGGCAAGTAAAAAAATGTTTTTTCAATAGAAACTAGAACCTAACTATAACTACCTAGTGGTGCATATATATGTATATATATATAGTCACTTGAAGTGTTTGCTCCGAGCCAACCCGGGGGAGTGGCGGTCCCTTGGGCCATCAATGACTCCACGAGGGAGGCCCATCCAACTTAAATAGCCCCAGGGGGGGTGGTGGACCCTGGGGTTGGGGGTCCATAACGGCCCCCCTTCAGTCTTTAAATGTGCCCCGGGAAGGTGGTACTCCCCAGGGCTGAAGGAGGCTCCCCCCTCATTTATTGACAGTATGATCCCTGGGGAGGTAGCTGTCCGTGGGGCTGTGGGTTTGGCAGATGGCCCCCTGCATTTGTTGACAATTTGTGCCCCAATGAGGTGGTGCTCCCCGGGGCTGCAGGGGGTCATGTGGCCCCTTTGCATTGCGTTTGATCAGAGCCTCGGGGAGGTGGTGGTCCCTGGGTCTGTAAGGGGGGGGGCACACCTCCACATTCAAATAGCAACCATTCACTTTGAAGCCCTGCTTTGCAGACAGTGAAAATCGCGACTGGTGCAACTGCACCCGTTGCACCCCTGCAACACCGCCGGCTCCATTCGGAGCCGGCTTCAATGTTGCAGGGCCTTTCCCGCTGGGCCGGCAGGCGCTCTTTTGGCGGTCGCCCGCCGGCCCAGCGGGAAAGTCGAAAAGAGCGGTCTTTCGACGGGGGAAGTTTGGCGGGCGGCCAAACTCGGAATGACCCCCTTAGTCTGAAATCTACATACTCCCGGATGAGTGTTTTAGATACCTACAAATGTGGGCAAACTTAAATAAGACTTATAATCAACTGGCAATGGATTGTTTACTGCAGATATGTGAATGCCTGATGTAAAAACAACAACTGAGCAGTACTGGGTATTATGAAATTTTCATTAAACCATAAGAAGATCATATACCCAGGTGGGTGCAAAAGTGGTCATATTTACTAAGAGCGGAGATCACACCGCAAATGTAAATTCAATCCATTGATATGTCCAATGTAGCAACCCAAATTCTATATAATAACTCCTATAAAACAATGGCCAAGGTGATTATCTGGGTTGGGAAGTAGTTTACTTGATGCCCAAGAAGTAGATCACAAAAAGCTGATTGAGTCCAAATGTTTCCAGGGGCCTGATGATACAACCATACTAGGAGGAGGTGTTTAATAGGATCACCTCCACCAGGGGCCATCACACAATATTTGACACAATATTAATAATGATGGGATATAATATATCCGTATGACGCTTGTTTACATTTCTGGCTACTTTGATTGGCAGTTTGCAAATAGCCCATCAGTCAAAGAGCTCAATGCAACCTAGTGTTGAACTATGGGAACAGAAGCTACCAGCAATTTGTAAGTACGAGAAGCAAGAAACTGGTAGGAAACAATGGTGTGCAAGATCGGTTGAGATATGTTAGCTCCAAATACATGAGGCAATTGTCAGTATTAGCTGTGTCATTCATTAAAATATTACATACTTGTGGTTGTCTTTATATTTTCCTTGCTCTAGTTCACGTTGTTTTGGTACTACTCTCTGAAAAAAAGAAATTCAAAACAAAGATGTAATGGAGACAGGGGAGCTAAATGTCCTGGTCTGCATTTCAGACTATGAACACCAGCACTCCTGAAATGTATGAGGAATTGGGTAAAGTATTCAGTGGTGGCTGTCAACTATGGAGAGTAGTGATGCAGGCAAATGGGTCAGTTCATGCACATGTAATTACATTAGCTAAATTGCTGACATGCAATACATTATTGTTTTAAAGTTAAAATGTTTCACTTAAAAATGCTAATGTAATAATGCATGTCAGCAATTTAGTGCTTCCCTTCCCTTGCTGCAAGTCCTTGCTCTGGTCCCGGTATTCTTCTCTCCTCTAGCGTGGGCCCCAGCCAACTCCCATAACCAATCCTGGTGCTGCTCTCATGCCCCTAGCCAGCATGAAAGAAGCACCAGGATTGGATGGAGCGGGCTTTCTTAGTGTCCTGAGGGCTTGCTTTTCATCCAGTGTCTTTTCTGCCTTTCTCATTCTCCTCTCATATTTCTGTTGCTGTTGCTGTCTAGCTACTAACTCTCAGATCGCTAATGCCTCGAACTGTGCGGACCTTGGAAGTGGCTTTAGTCCATACAGTACTGTCCTTAAATTCCATAAAGTCGTCAAATTAAATGTTTCGTTAGTAGGAAACGTTAAGCTTCCCTCTTTCTCTGTTGCTTTGCACCATTGCTTTAGCCAAAGATTTGGCGATACTCCCTTCTCTTCCATTACAATGTAATCTGGTGTACCTTCTGGTGGTGTAATTTCCCCTATACTCATGGTAATGTACATATCTTCCCTTAAAGCACTCTTTAAAGCTTTGAAAAATGTTATCTTTTCGACCGTTATTTTGTTCAAAATCAAATCAGGAACTGACTTTTAATCCCAGAATTCTCTTCACCCACTTTCTAAACCAATTGCACCTCACGGACAGCTGCCAATCCGTGCGCTACCCTTCTCACTAACTGACCTATCCCAGTGCGGCTCTAATGATGTCACACTTACACGTACTGTGGCTGACAAAGTCTTGCGGCTTGTCCTCCCAAACTTCAATCCACACAAAACTAATGCAAATTTATTGCGAGCACTAACTAAAAATCAAAACTCAATTTGCTGGTTTACTACAGGTAAGGTAACTCACTCGCTTCAAAAACTTTACAGATTTTTCACTGACAGCGTTTTGCTCTAACAGCTACTCCTTCTTTCTCAGTCTTCCGGATTCGCAAGCAAAATTCAACCCGCAAATTTTACTCTCAACTGATCAGTGGGTCTGTCCTGGTGCACATAGGACTGGCCAGATCTCAGTCAAAAATTCTTTCATTCTGTTTGACTCACACTCTGACTTGTCAACCAAGCCCGATCGAACTACTAAACAAGACAAATTGCAGCATAAACCAAGTGTCTCATACAACTTTCAATATACTCCGGAGTCCTAGACCACACAGGGTCCGCAGGGTCCGTACATCAACAACCACGCTGACAATTTTTGAGCACAAAGTGCCACACACGTGTGACTTCCCTACTCTCACACTGCAGAGTGCGCACACTCCTTCTAACTTCATTTGGATTACGCGAACTCCCTAAACCCTCACAAACATCACAATTCACCTGAGATTTGCATAAGCTGTGCAAGCACAAAACCTACTTCATTTACACTGTCACTAACATGCCGAGAACATCCTCAAACAACCATTGGCAGGCTCCAAGATTCTGGGAGAGTCATCCTAAGGACTGAGGGAAACATATTCTCTCCACTTTGTATCAATGAAAAAATAAATCTAAATCTCAGTAATAATGAACTCTCAAAAAGATTAGATTATTATCCTCCAGTCTGCTACCATCTCTGTGTATCCCTGTTATTCCTGGGCTCTTAAGGAGACAAATCTGTACCGGGCACCTACAATGGGCTCTTAAGGAGATGAACCATCCTCTGCTACCACATCTGTTAGCACGCCTGACCTTAATAAGTAAACTTACAAGGGGACGCGAATAGGTCGATGAACCTTTTGACTCACATTTAAGATGTTCCAACCATATATCCAGTATATGCAGATCAATAATCAATACCCAATCAATATAATTAATGATCAAATGACAATCAATAGCATTAGTAATCAATTGGAGTCAGTAATAATGACACACCATGACCTTTCAGTCATGAATAACCACACCCTTTAGTAAAAGTTAGAATATTTAATTCCCTATATTAGCAATGCTAATGTCACGTAAAATAATCTCAATATCAAATGATAAACATACAGAAACAACACTGGCTGTCCAAACATGCAGAAACAACACTGGCTGTCCAAAGCGTCTAAAGAAGCATAATCTAATGAAGGCCTGACCCACTACACATTCTAAAGGTACAATGCAAATTAATAAAAAGAATAATTGCACATACATTTAGATTCAGCAGACTAAAGGACATCAAGTTATTCTATGTATCAGATTTCGTTAGTGAGACCCCTAACTAGCATCAGATTAGCATCAGCATGTTGGGCTTCATGCAAAACAATTTAGTCAACACAAATTTGGAAAAACATCTAGCTATGGCTCTATCAAAATAGCGTGATTGGTACCTTGAAAGAAAAAGAAAGAGACATGGCAAAATAGTATACCTATCCTCAGATTGGATCAGCAAACAGTAACAGTCTTCGTCATCAGGACATCGGTTCGGTCAGCAAGGCATTAAGATTCAGCAATAAAGTTCAGAAAAGGCAAAGTCTTTTAGCACTAAAGTTAAGCACGTCTCTTCTCAAGACACACCAGAAAGTAATGGCAGTATCTCTCTCCTGTGCAGTCTGGCTAAGTTAGATTTCCTAAAACGGTTCCCAAGTCCCTATTGGTCAAGGGTCTTGCATGTTCATACTTTGTCCAATAAAACTAAAACTTCAAATCAACAGTTTCGAAGAGTACACGCTTCACATGTCGATGATTGGCTCTTCTTGTAATGTTCTCATCATCCGGCTCGTCAGGTAGCAATATTGTAGCAACTTATACTCCAGTCAGTATAGTCATTGTTCTCTCCTAAGAAAGTCAGTCTAACACATGTTACATTACAATGTTCCATTCAGCAGGAACAGCATCTTCTAGCAAGCGGTTCTCATGAGAAAGACTTCCAGCTACTCGCGCATTAGGTCAGCACAGTGGAAAATCACAATTTAATTCTCTAAGCAGACATTTTTATTAAGACGTTGAAGAAATGCAGAATGACATGAGGCCGTGCAACTAGGCCAAGAACTCCGCTAAGTTAAGGCTTTCAATTAATAAGGCTAAAACATAATGCATAACACTAATTATGATGTACTACTACATTTTTCAAACATAAGCTCAATATTTCATTTTAATAAGCCTTTAATAAGTATATTTCGGGAACATTGGCAATCACTTACGTGGGCACATTTTCAAATGCGTACATTATTTTTCTAACGTAATTACATTTTCTATGCAAATTCAACACTCAGAATACATGAATAATCATTAAAATTAATTTGCTTCAGCATGGGTTAGTGAAAAAAAAATGGTAATAAATTAAGTTTATTACCATTTTATTTTCATCTCTAGGGCATTGTTTAGGGGAATTTTAATTAGTTGGGTGACGCTCCCCTGCCCTACTGGAGGATCCGCTCTAGAAAGTGTTACATTTCACAGGTTTGGGAATATAATTCTTCAGCTCTCTGCACGTTTTCCCTTGAACCTTTATCAGTTTTCATATTCATCTTACCTGATCTACGCAATTCACAACTAATTCTGTCCAGTTTTGTAAGTCTTGTATACACATCTTCAGATTAACAATTTGGATAATACCTGTCTGTCACTGTCTATTATACATTAATAAATAAATAATTAAGTAAATTTACAAATAAATAACATTGTTAAGAATACATTGGATTTATTTAAAACATTTTGCGCACCTTGGCTGCTAAAAAAAGTTCAGATCGCACAATCATACTATTATATAAAACCTTTTAGTGTGGGAGGTTTTCTAGTGGAAATATTAGAAATAGAGGTAGAAAATTGGGTGTTCCTAATAAATAGACTGATGGCATTCATTAAGAAGAAACTGAACAGCCATAAAGTTGTTGCTCTGTTTGTAGTGAGATGGCTTCCCAGCATACCTAAAAAAGTACATTTATAAACGAGGTGAAGAATATTCAAAAAAATTATATTTTAATGATCTTTTCCTGGAAGAGCGCATTTCTGACAAGCTCATACACACTTAGTCCCTCAATATGACGTCCCGCCACCACCAGAGGTTGGGCAGAGAGCCGCCAGTGCTGTGGCGCCTGCTCCGCTTGCACCGCCACGTCATCACAACACCACCACACCTATTACGAGTTGATAATAGGCGTGGTGGTGTTGTGGCGACAGAGCACTGATGCCAGATTAGGCCCCAAGGATCCTGTCCCCTCCCGGACGACCACCGTGAAAAGGCAAGTGCCCGTCCGATAGGGGAGTGGGGGTGATGAGTGGTGTGTGTGTGCATGGGGTGTGCGTTTGTGTGACTGGAGGGGGTGGGGTTTGTGTGCATGTATGTGTGTGATTGTTTCTGTATGAGTGCGTGAATTTGTGATTGCATGTGTGTGTGTGTGGTATGTGCATGTTTGGATGGGGTGGGGGTTTTGGGGTCCCTAGGGGCTGATCGGGGACAGTGGCTGTATGGAGGGTCTGGGGGTCTCGCATACTGGCGACAAGAATGTAGATTCCTGTTGCCAGTATCCTTTCTGCCAGGGATTTCCTGTCGGTGTTGCCACCGGGGAATCCCTGGTGGAAAGGAGGCTCCTAATACTTTCGGTCTATGGTGGACCGCCGGGGCGAAGGTGGTCCACCTTCACCCTGGTGGTCCAACCACCCTGGCAGTACTGGCGGTCAACTGGCTGCTTTGCAGCCTGTTCACCGCCGTGGTCATAATCTGGCACCACCAGATGTTGATCACCGCAATTAAACGAGATCACTATTGAGTCAGATATATCAGGTATTGTGAGAGTCCTGCAATTTGAAGGTGCTGTGACTAAGATAGTGAAGTGGGCGACAAGTCCTGGCAAGTATTCCAGGGGCGTGTTCTACAACTAAACTTTGTGATTATTGGAACAATGGTCCCTCATTTTTATTAGCAAACTACTTCCTGCAGAGTCTGTTGGGTGTTACAAAAAAAGCACTTTTGCTATTTCCATAAAAGCACTTTTGCTATTTCCATACCTGTGGAAACAAGTAATGTTCACTCACAAAGTATACTGGAATGATAGTACTCTCATTCTGTAGTAAGGTGTGGCTACAACCTATACAGCTGATTATAAAACTACCTTTAAATAATAATTGGAAATGGAGTCTAAGACATATTACATTTCAAGACTGGCATGTTTAAGGAGGTAAATTAGCCTGTCAATCCTTGCCTTGCCTTCAATTTAGGATTACCTAAATATTGAACTGGTCAAAAGATGAGACATATCTACAAGTGCAACTCTATCAATCATACATCACTTTAATCCAAAGCATGATTAAGCACTGCTTCACGTCCAGTGGAACATGATTTTAGCACCCTCTGAACCTAATTCATGACATCCAATGCTTCCCATGTAAGCCGCAATTGAACCCCACACTTTACTAATGATGAACATCAAACAAGGTAGCCTTGTACCAAAACATCGAGAAGTGCTTTGGGGCCTTGCCAGGGATACCATGCGCTATACAAAAGTATGATCTGTTGGGGGTGCTGTAGTTTACAAGTGCTGCCCCTGATTCTCAGAAGCTATTATACTTCAATTGAATAGTTCCTGTTGCACCATGACTCTCCATGTACTAGCAATAGATATAGGAGTGCTCCCTCCATATTCCAATTCTTTAAACAAATTCCTTTGAGAGGAGCAAATGTGTGTTTGTTTTGAGTGTGAGAAACAACCTGCAAGAAAAAGGTGAATATCCAAAAACTTATAGGTTTGTGGATTTTCACTCTTTTTTGTGGGTAGGACCTCAGTGGAATGCCCCCGGGTCTTTTTAATTCACAACAGTGAAAATTCTACCATGCTGGAGATATTCATGTTCCCATTCACAAGTCTCATCTCGGCTGGTTTAATTCAGCAAATCCCGATTCCGTGAATCTGTGTTGAGAGTTTGCCCTCACACACACATTATTTACCCACCTAAACCCTGGTGTGCAAATATGGCTGTGAATCGAGCGCAAGATCGCTAAGGGAGGGCTAAAGCTCGGGACCCACCCAAATTATTTACTGGACTTTCAACATCCATAACTCGTTAAGGTCAGTATTGTTAAACAAGACAACTTGTCAAAATGAAAGTAAGAAATATAACTGATTAAAAAAGAAATTAACGAGACAGGAGTTGTTTATTCTTTAAAAGAAGAGGTTGGGAGGGAACATGGTGGAGGAATCGCTGTTATTGCAGGGCAGTAACAAACGATGTGAGAAGCTGGATTTAAACAGTATGAAGAGAAGCTACATTAAAACTTGGCAGTAAGGAGGTTGTCTTCAATAGTGGAAACAACCTCCTCTAACAATAAAAGTGTGCTGCTGGGTTAGACTTTCAAGTGATGCTGTCAGCTGTCAATCACCTCAGCACTTAGTATACAGTAATTGTGCTTGGGGTGGAAATGGAGTGGAACGGGGTCACCGCCAATGCAACAGCTCTGTGATATAGGGATTTGTATCTTTTTCATAAGAGGCCTAGGATACTTGAATTCATAAACATTGGCACTGCTTTGGAAAAAACATGGAAAAATATCAAATCTTGATTCGGAAAGAGGCTTACTTAATTACAAAGCTCTGACCAAGTATATGAAGAGGCAGCCTTTCATTAAATGTCTTAGCTAAAAGCCCACCGTGTTAAATATTTAGAAAGGACGTCACTTACGAAAACATGCAATATACATTTTGATGATCAAACCTTGTTTGGTGCTCGAAGTAGAGGTTGATGCTTTGCTAAGCGTGAAGCATACTCCATTGTAATTAGAGGATTTCAGACTTTTATATTGTTTGATTTTTGCTGAAAAACCTTTACATCTGTGTTTTCCTCCAAATGTAGCTCTTGAATCCGTGCGAGCTATCTAACAGTGGGTGACTGGAAATACTAGTCCATATTAATTGAATTAAGATTATCTCTGTCAGCTATTTGCACATACAATTAGCTCTGATTGCTTTAATGAACTTTCACTTTTGATGAAAGATAAGCAAGTGTAATTACACGTCAACCTGAGAATCTTTCATGAGCAACACATGCTGTTTTATTTCCCTCGAAATTTTATGAAAAGGTATGACATGAGATGATATGTTTATGCATCTTCGAATGGCTGCAAGGGGATATGAAGAGCTCAAGGCTAGCCAGACAACAACAGAGCACTGAGGGTGGGCGCGAGCCCTCGGAAACGATATAATGTACTTTAAAATAAGGACACAATGCACGTGGTAGCAGGCCTAAGCGGATTGATATAATACCCCCTGAAAAGGGGAGTCTTCAGTTTCTGTCTGAATTGCATGAAGGGCTTGGGCATTTCAGAGGTTGACCTGGATGTTATTCCTGATCCTGCAGTTTAGACAGAGAAAGCTTTTGTTCTATTTGTCTCTTTTTTCCAGTTTCTGTTTCCGGTAAAGTCCTGCTGATCTGCTCACTGGTCCTACCATCCACCCTCCACCCCCTCCCTGGACCTGCTGCCTTTGAAAAGAGCCCAGGCTACACGTTCGAAGTGCCCCTTCAACACTGAGTGCACAAGCTTTAAAGCAGTGGAGGTTGAGTGAGAACTTTGCCTACGTAAACGCTATGTTTGTTGCACCTGCTCCCCGCCAAAAACATCAATGTGTCCATATGTAATGTAACTGGTGCTCATGTAAAGAGCTCCAATACCTTTGGGTCGCGTTTGCCATAGAAAACACCTACAAAAAAGTATATTGTTTTCCAGAAACAAACTCCTGGGGTTGAGGTGTGTTCCAGGAAAGCAAACAACAGTCAGCCCTGAAGAGCCTTTCCCAGGACTGCTATGCCTCACATAATGGTTCCTGCAGGGAAATCTAGTGACTCTGACCAGTTCTAAATTGACTGTAGGGTCATCACCAGCATGACCCTACAGTCCAGTGGTAGACAGACTACAAGGTCAAAGGTTTACACTGGCAGAGCCAGCGAAGACCCAGGCAGTGCTCATCAGGTGCTTACCCCACCCAACCTATAAAACGGGCAGAGGCTACAGATTTGATGGGTTGGGAGAACTGCTGATTTATGTTGGTTCTTCTGCTCAGACAAAACCCTATATGACCTCTGTGTTAATTTTCTGTTGGGGAAGAATCCATCCAGGTCATTTCAGAGACCCAGCCTAGAAAACTGGGCTGGGTGTAGTGCTTAGTGAACAGCAGAACATATATCTAGGCTGGATTGAATTTCATATAGATGTTGGACACCCACTTCTGGATGAGATCTAAGAAGTGTCTGAATATTATATGTTACGGAGCCTTTCAGGTACATCTGTGTGACATTCACATATTTTTGGACCTCTGTACCACTGTTGGTGAGTACTGTTCTCAGTTATTCCATGTAGAGAAGAGGATAGGGGAAGAAGGTTGATAATTTCTGGAACGTTGGCATTCCCTTTTGAATACATCAATTGACAATTAATAGATTGGTGCATCGTTCTAGGAGATTCAGAGATCCAAAGATGTCTACAGCCTGGTTGCAAAGAAATAAAAGAAAGAAGGGAATGAAAGAATGAGACAATAAAAACACAACTAAGAGAAGAAAATGAGCAAACGTGTGGGGCAAAAGAAAAGGGGAAGGAAGCTAGCGAACGAAAGATAAAGAGGAAAAATAATGAAAGAAGTGTGAAAAGAAAGAGAAGAATGAACATTAGAGAAAAAAGAGAGATGGTGAGAGAAACATGCAGTGAAAGAACCGGAGCATGTTTGTACTGGCACATTCCCCAGAGACACAGAATGGGAAAACCACTGTGACACTTTGGGTCACGAGAAGTAACTTGTGGCTTCCACATACATATGGGAAAAAGAGGGATTTATAGTAATACCTGAATTGACAGGTAAAGATAAGAAAAACACCAGAGAAAGGACGGAAGAAAGATCTAAAAAAAAGTGAAAGGATGCATACCGAGTCAAACGAAAGAACAAACAAAAAAGACAAATAAAGAATGAAGGGGAGGGAAAAAAATAGTGAAAGAATGAACGCCTGATGAAGAAAAGAGAGAGGAACAAAACAAGAAAAGAAATCCCAAACTTTTTGTGAGTTTGAAAGATGAGGTAGCAAGAGGAAGAGGGAAATTAAAAAAAGGAGAGGAGTAGAAATAAACAGTTGAAAGAAAGAGCGAAACTTTTAACGTGTGGATTTTAAGAGCTGGAAAGAGAAAAGTGGGGGAGAAAGAAAACATTGAGGCCCTCATTACAACCCTGGTGGTCAGTGATAAAGCGGCGGTAAGGCCGGCGGTAACAAAAATGGAATTATGACCACGGCAGAAACTGCCCAGACTGACAGCCACTTTAACACACCGGCCGCCACGGTGGGAGCAACAAGCACCACGGCGGTAACCACCAACAGCCAGGCGGAAGACAATGTTCCGCCACTGTATTAAGACAGGCCTATCCGCCACCTTTTCCAGGGCGGTACCAACGACATCAAAAGCACGGCGGAAACAGAACACAGAAGTGAAAGGACTCACCTCTGGAGACTCAGGGAACAACCACAATGCCATGGAGCTGAGTTGCACATCTTCCCCGTGTTTGTATACCTCTTCATGCATTACGAACATCAATGCCGGCAAAGACAACCACGGTGAGTACTGCCGCCTAGCACACAAGGGAGGGGGGAGGAAAAAGAGAGTGACACACACACTCAACACGCAACACCCAACCCCCCACCCCATACACACAAACAGATGCAATAACATTACATATCCACCCTGTACTCCTCAAAAGGAAATGATTAAAGTAAGTGTAATAAGATAAAATAGTAGAAAAATGTGCTTCTAAATCAAAACAGTATATACATATATACAAATGGAGGGACACTGCCCAGTCCTCAGTGTCCGTGGGCCACAGGGCCACTACACATAGGTCAAAGCCCCACCTCACTCCTGCAACAGCACGGAGAGAACACTGCAGGGGCATCAGGTTGAAAATACACAGGCACCTCAGGGAGACAGGGAAGGGTGGAGCACCTCAGCCGGAAGATAGTACAACACCACTTGTCCTGGAGGGGGCTACATGCCATGTACGATGTCCTGGGGAGTGCAAGGCCACAGTCTCTCAAGTGGGTGGTTTGACTACACGCTCTGGTGGGGGCAACATGCCCTGTGCTTGGTTCTGGGGAGTGCAAGGCCACAGTCTCTCAAGTGGATGGCTGCTCCACTCGTTCTGGATGGGGCCTTGTGCCCAGTGTGCTTCATCCTGGCAAGGATGCGGTGAGTAGATGGCTTCTTCCACTTGTTCTGGAGGGGGCCTTGTGCCCAGTGTGCTTCATCCTGGCTAGGATGCGGTGAGTGGGTGGCTTCTTCCACTTGTTCTGGAAGGGGCCTTGTGCCTTGTGATGCAGCACTTGGGGAGTGCAAGGTCACAGTCTCTCACCTGGGTGTCACACCTACAGGATTTGCTGGGTCCAGGACGCACTACAGCCCACTGAGGCAGGACTGCACACTGCCCGCCGGCAGTGACGGCTGCTCAGTGGTGGCAGTGGCGGGGCTGGTGTCAGGGCTGGCAGAGGTGGGGGAAGGCTCCAGCCCCTCCCCTGAAGCCTTGGATGGCTGCCCACTGGGGCTGCTGCTGCTAGTAGTGGTGCTGGTGGTGGTGCAGGCAGTGGTGGGGGGGATGCTCCAGCCCATCCCCTGCAGCCTCGGACGGCTGCCCACTGGGGCTGCTGCTGCTGGTGGCTGTGCTGGTGGCAGTGCAGGCAGTGGTGGAGGGAGGCTTGAGCCCATCCCCTGCAACCTCGGACGGCTGCCCACTGGGGCTGCTGCTGCTGGTGGCTGTGCTGGTGGCGGTGCAGGCAGTGGTGGGTGGAGGCTCCAGCCCTTCCCCTGCAACCTCGGACGGCTGAACCGCCATGGTTGGTGGTGGGGGCTCAGAATCAGTCCCAGCCCCAGGCCTCCTGTCTTTTGTGCCTGCTGGTGCAAGCCCCTTGCCCTTCCCTTTGGCAGCTGGTGGTGCCTCCTTGCCCTTCCCCTTGGCAGCTGGTGGTGCCTCCTTGCCCTTCCCTTTGGCAGCTGGTGGTGCCTCCTTGCCCTTCCCTTTGGCAGCTGGTGGTGCCTCCTTGCCCTTCCCCTTGGTAGCTGGTGGTGCCTCCTTGCCCTTTCCCTTGGCAGCTGGTGGTGCCTTCTTGCCCTTCCCTTTGATAGCTGGGGCAGGCACACTTTCAGTGCTGATGGCTGGTTCCCTGGAGCCTCTCCCACCTGCAGTAGCTGTCGACACTACTATGGCCATGGACTGGCTGGCTGAGGTGCTCGCCTGGGTTCTGACCACCCTGGCCCGACGTGAAGGACGGGGGAGGGGAGGGGTAGGGAAGAGGTCAACAGTGGAGAGGAAAAGCTTCTTAGGGACATTTGGGCGGGAAGAGGGTGAAGATTTGGGAGTGGAGGAAGAGGGGGTGGTTGTAGGAGGCTGATTTTGGGTGCAGGTTCATGGGCTGGATGCTGTTGTGAGGTGGATGGCTGTTGGGTGTCTGAGTGCTTGCATTTGTGTACTTTGGGAGGAGGGGGCACAGACACAGTCGGAGAGGACACAGGGGACGTGTGCATGGATGTGGAGGTGGTGACTGCCAGTGAGGGGTGTGTAGTGATAGGCGTGATCGTGATAGAGGTAGTGGATGAGGATGTAGTGCATGCAGGTGTGAATGGAGACGCTACTGGGAGGGAGGTGGAGGACGAGGAGGAGGAAGACACAGTGGAGGCAGTAGATGTTCATATGTCTGCATCAGGATGGTGTTTGTGTGAGTGCCTGTGGGATGATGAGTGGTGCTTGTGTTTGCCTGAGCCACTCATGTGTTGTCTTGTGTGCATGCTGGTCTGCCTGTGGGCTTGGGATAGGTTAGGGTTGAGGGGAATGGGACTGGGTAGAGGACGTTGGAGTGGGGAGGCTAGAAACAGGGACAATGGCTGCCATCAGAGAGGAGGCCAGAGCCTGGATTGATCTCTGTTGGGCCACTTTGCCCGAGTGAATGCCCTCCAGGAATGCATTTGTGTGTTGCAAATGGGCTGCCAGCACCTGGATGGCATTCACTATGGTTGACTACCCAACAGAGATGGATCGCAGGAGGTCAATAGCCTCCTCACTCAGGGCAGCAGGGCTAACTGGGGCAGGGCCTGAATTGCCTGGGGCGAAGGAGATGCCCGCCCTTCTGGGTGAGCAGGCACGGGAAACTCGTTGAGGGGCTGCTGGGAGGACGGTGCTGGTACGGGGTTGGCTGCTGTACCTGTAGTTGGGGTGGGGACAGAGGTGTCCGCCATCACCAGGGAGCTTCCATCGGAGGAGGTAGCACTGTAAGAACTGTCCCCTCCTGTCTCCGCCGTTGTGCTCCCCTCGCCCTCCGTCCTACTGGTGCCCTCACCGTCGGTGGATTCGGCCTCCTGGGCCCTGTGGGATGCGCTCCCTCTGTCTCCGGTGGCTCTGCTCCTCTGCCAGATGATGCTAATGCACATAAGGCCAGGGTAACAAAATAAAAAAGGGGGAGAAGAGACAAAGGATACACTTGGTCAATGGCTGATCCAACACCACTGTTGGCGTACATGACACACACACAGGGAACACCCCTACGCACTAGGCAATGCACTACCAGTCACAAAGCTAGTCACCAGGCCATGGACAGGAATACCCAACGCCAATGGCAGCATACCTGGCACCCACAGACCCCTGCCCAGTGGTGGATGCCTACTAGCTTGGTAGGAGGTGGTGTTCATCAGCCCCTGCACAACATGGGACCTACCCTGCAATGTCCGGCCTGGCCAAGGGGCACTCACAGGCCCACATCCCCCACCTGGAGACCACCCCACCACTCGCAAGAAGTATGGAGGGAAACTGTACTCACCCCCTTGTGGCTGCTGTGGTGCCCTCAAGCGCCCATCCAGCTCCAGATAGGCCACTGCCAGTATGCAGGCCATCAGGGGGGTCAGGGTTCGACGGGCACCCCTTCCTCTTTGGGAGGTCATCCCCCGCTGGACCTCCGCCGTCTTCCTTGCCCAGTGTCTCAGGTCCTCCCACCGTTTGCGACAGTGGGTGCTCCGTCTGCCATAGACCCCCAGGGTCCGCACATTCTTGGCGATGGCACGCCATATACCCTTTTTCTGATGGCCGCTGACCTGCAGAAAAATAAACATAGAAAAAGGTATCAGTCAGACCATCCGGACTGTTACACTCATTGCCCAGCATAGCCCTCACCTCCCCTTATGCACAGACATTGCCCAACATACATGCATCACGCTGCCCAGAACCCTTCCTCCAACCCCCCCCACATGAGGCCCTCACACACAGCACTCCATGCATTCATGCCCCTTGCATCGTGCTCACAGTGTACTCACTCCAGACCCTGTTGGTCTGGAGGCCCATACAGCATTCGGTACTTGGGTAGGACCCCATCCACCAGTCTCTCCAACTCTGCAGCGGTGAAAGCAGGGGCCCTTTCCCCAGTGACAAGAGCCATGGTCGGTTCCAGACACAGGGCACAGCAGCACTTGCAGTGTAGGTCCTCTCCTGTTGAAGGTCAGGTAGCAAGTGAGTGAACAGATAGAAAATGGCAGTCACGTCTGTGGCGGTGCGTACCGTCACCATTGGCCACTGTAACCCGTAGAGCCCAATGACAACCAATGAGGAGTTGCACGGCGGTACTCGACCGCCTCCCGCAACAGCGCACAACGTCAGCGGCATTACCTCATTTCCACATGTCCATACAGACAGGACAGGCGGATGCTATTTGAGGGGGGGGCAGGCCATGATATCTAACTTCATCACAGTACACATAGGTCCCATTTGGGCCTATCCAACAAAATACTGTTACAGTCACAACATGCAATGCAGTGTAGTGTTTGGAAATGTGGAATACTGACAGCTGCTCCCCGTTTTGCCCCTTTGATTACAACCGCTGCGGATGAATAGGAGATGGAGACATCCCCCCATGTACAGACCCCTGGTGGACTTGGCAACAATGGAGGACAGGCACATTATCCTCACCTATAGACTGGACATGGCCACAATCACAGAGCTGTGTGCCCAATTGAAGCCTGACCTGATATCTGCTATCTATCACCCCACTGGGATCCTCCCTCTTGTGCAACTCCTATCTGTGCTCCATTTCTTGGCAACTGGCTCCTTCCAAGTGACAGTGGGCTTGGCAACAGGAATGTCACAGCCAATGCTCTCAATAGTGCTGACCAGAGTGTTGTCTGCCCTGATCAAACACATGCGCAGCTAAAAAAAATTCCCCCAGGTGGAGTATTTGGCCACAGTGAAAGCTGACTTCTATGCAATGGGAGATATCCCCAACATCATTGGGGCAATCGATGGTACACAAATTGTATTTGTCCCCCCACCCCCCTGGAGAAATGAACAGGTGTTCAGAAATCAAAAGAGCTTTCACTCCATGAATGTGCAGATAGTGTGCCTGGAGGACCAGTACATCTTCCACATCAATACAAAGTATCCTGGGTCTGTGCATGATGTCTTTATCCTGAGGAATAGCAGCATCCTATATGTGATGGCTCAACTCCAAAGGCACCGGAAGTGGCTAATAGATGAGCCGTGGTTCCCACCCAGTAGGTGTTGGTGTATGGGTATGGTGTTGGGCATAAGGGTTAGTGTGTGGCTAACAGGTATCCCTCGATATTTGCAGGTGACTCTGGTTACCCCAACCTCTCATGGCTACTGACCCCTGTGAGGAATCCCAGGACAAGGGCAGAGGAACGTTACAATGAGTCACATGGGCGAACAAGAAGCATAATAGAAAGGACATTCTGGCTCCTCAAGGCCAGGTTTTGTTGCCTCCATCTAACTGGTGGATCCCTGTACTACTCACCCAAGAAGGTCTGCCAGATAATCGTGGCATGCTGCATGTTGCATAACCTTGCCTTGAGACGGCAGGTGCCTTTTTGCCTTTTCTGCAGAAGGATGAGGCTGGAGATGGGCGTGTGGTAGCAGTGGACCCTGTGGACAGTGAAGATGAGGAGGCAGAGGATGAGGACAACAGAACAGCAATTATGCAACAGTACTTCCAGTGACACACAGGTAAGACACTGTAACTTCACTTTACACTGACAATTTTGTGTTTGACATTGTACATGGCAGGCAGATTCTCCCAATTCTATGGCCACTTACTGTACCCTCTGGCATCTCTATTTTCAGATATCTGTGCCCCACTCTGGCACCTGGTTTGTTGACTGCAGCCTACTACAGGTCATTCCTATGTATTTATTCCAGTACAGTTGTATTACAATGTTTAAAGCTTGTTAAACGAATACTTTGTTCACTCATTTGACAGACTCCATACTTTTCAAATGGTGTTTATTTAAGTGCTAAGAAGTAGAGGGGGAAGTGGAATGGGCTTGGTTGATGGTGGAGGAAAGTCCAGGATAGAGTCCAGTCTATTGGTATCACAGGTGCATTGTCCAAGGGGGCATAGGAAGTGGAGCAATGGCAGTTCAAGGTGGACAGGGTGACAGAGTAGGACACAAAGGTGACAATCAGGAGAGTCTTACTTCCTGGCGGGGGTCTTGGCAATGTTCTCTGGCTTCTGCCTAGATCACAGGGACCGTTTGCAGGGTGGTTCTCCTTCTGCAGGGGGAGGGGTGCTGGTGGCCTGTTGTTCCTGTGGCAGGGCCTCCTGTCCCCTAGTGGCAGCGGAGGTGGAGGGCTGTTCATCGGTTTGGCTATTGTCAGGGGCATGGTGGTGTTCCACTGCCTCCCTCATGGTGTTGGCCATGTCTGCCAGCACCCCTGCAATGGTGACCAGGGTGGTGTGGATGTCCTTCAGGTCCTCCCTGATCCTGAGTTACTGTCCCTCCTGCAGCCGCTGTGTCTCCTGCAACTTGTCGAGTATCTGGTCCATCGTCTCCTGGGAATGGTGGTATGCTCCCAGGATGTTGGTGAGTGCCTCCTGGAGAGTCGGTTCCCTGGGCCTGTCCTCCCACTGTTGCAGCACAGTCCTTCAGCTTCCCTGTTGTGCTGTGCCTCTGTCCCCTCAACCGTGTGCCCACTGCCACTGACCCCAGGTCCCTGATCGTCCTCTGTTTGTGGGGTGCCCTGGGATCCCTATAGTGGTGGACACACTGCTGATTGACGTGTCCTGGGGGCAGAGGTATGGGCCCGCTGGGTGAGTGCTGTGCTGGTGTTTCCTGGGGTGGGAGTCTCTGTGGTGGGTTGGGACTGTGCCTGGGTAACCGACTGTCTGGAGATCCCTGATGGGCCAGCTTGGTCATCCAGATCCAGGCATCCAGAGCTGCTGTCATCACTGTGGGCCTCTTGTGTGGGGGGACTGGATGTTGCTGGCACCTCCTCTCTGGTGACGTTGTGTTGGGGACCTGTGGGGATGTAAATGCAGTGTTATTGTTTCTGCGTATGACATCTTGTGCATGGGTGTGTTGTCCTCTATGGTTGTGATTGCCCTGTCATCTTTGCTTTGTGTGAGTAATGATTTTGTGGGCTAGGGGATTCTGTCTAATGTGCATGCTTTAGTGATGGGTGTCCATGCAGGGCTGTAAGTGATGTCCATGCATTGGTGGTGCATGCAGGACTTGGTATTGGGATGGATGGGTTGTGATGGTGGGATGTATGTGAGGTGGTGGAGTGATGGGGATGAGGGTAGGGGTGGGGGTATGTGATGGCATGCAGAAAGGGGGGTGAAAGAAGTAAAGAGTTGACTTACCAGAGTCCAGTCCTCCTGATACTCCTGCCAGGCCCTCAGGATGCATGATTGCCAAGACTTGCTCCTCCCATGTTGTTAGTTGTGGGGGTCCACCACCAGTCCTCTGTACTGCTATCTGGTGTCTTGCTGCTGTGGAACGCACCTTCCCCCGTAGGTCATTCCACCTCTTCCTGATGTCATCCCTTGTTCTGGGGTGCTCTCCCATGGCGTTGACCCTGTCCATGATCCTCTGCCATAGCTCCATCTTCCTAGCAATGGATGTCTGCTGCACCTGTGATCTGAATAGCTATGGCTCAACCCGGATGATTTCCTCCACCATGACCCTTAGCTCCTCCTCAGAGAATCTGGGGTGTCTTTGCGGTACCATGGGTGTAGTGTGTGTGGTGTGTGTGAGGATGTGTGGGGTGATGTGTTGGGGTGTGTGCTGTAAGGTGCGTGGAGGGTGTATGGGTGATGATGTTCTGTGGCTCTGGTTCTTTGGGTGCTCTTGTTGTCTCTCGCTCTCTGGTGGCAATTCTTTCTAGTCGTAAAAGGTTGTGGGTAATGTTGATGTGTGTTTTATATTGGTGTGGGTATGGTGTGTGTATGTGTGTCAGGTGTGTGTAGTTTGAATTGTCCAATGTAGTGTTGTTTTGTAAGGTTGTGTGTATTTTGAGCGAGGCGGTGTGTACCGCCAATGGTTTACCGCGGTTGAATGTCCGCCGCGGTGATTCGTGGGTCATAATGCTGTGGCCGTAGTTCTGTTGGCTTAACGGTGTGGGTTTGGATACCGCCAGTTTATCACTGACATTTGAGCTGGCGGACTTGTGTGTGTGGCTGTATAGTGACGGATTGCTATGTGTGTGTCATAATATGGGTAGCGGTAAACCATCGCGCCGGCGGTATGTTGGTGGCAGTCAGCATGGCGGTAAGCGGGACTTGCCACCAATGTCATAATGAGGGCCTGAGAGTAAATGGAGTAAAGGAAAGAACTGGGTGAGATAGATGAAATAGACCCTTCCAAATAAAGATGGCAAGTAAGAATAGATTTAGTTGGCTCCCCCACGTCCTCAAACAGAAGTCAGAATGTGGAACAGCAGGGGGAACTGCAGAACAGCAGGAGGTGCATTAGCAGAGTTGTATGTGAAACCCAATACAGCAATATTGTGGTGCTTCAAATCAGTATTGGGGTATAAACAGAGCTGTGTCCTGGCCCAGTGCTAGAATAATAGAAAGGCAGCGAGTGAAGAATGAGAAACGGAGCGCAGTGTAATTCCTGGTGTTGGAATAATAGGGTGCTGCAGGTTATGGTTGAGGTGCACTGACACAGGTTGTAGTTGGGCTGCAGTACTGGAATAGTAATGGTCACACAAGGTCAGAAGAGAGGTATGTTATTGGAGCTATGTGTGAAACCCATTGGTGTGGCGGTGTTGCTGAGTGTTAGCCTTGATTTCCCCTGATGAAGTTGTGAATGGGACCCAGCCTGGGAGGGGCATTACCTGTGAACCACACAAGCGAGAAGTCCTGAAAGGTGTGTGTGTGAGCCTTAGTACAGAGGAGAAATGTGCACTGAATGTTAGAATTGATGGATTCTGGCAAAGCTCTGGTGGTTCCCATCAACAGTGGCTTGAGGTATACTGGCTGAGCTGTGTTTTGCTCTTTTGGGTCCAGTATTGGCTTGGCAGTGGGACTGTATATTAGAATTGAGCTGCTGTAAAGGAACTGTATGTGAGCGGGGTCCCAGTATAGGAAAGGAAGTGAGCTAGCAGTGGTAAAACTGAGGTGCACTGATGGAGCAGCGCCCGAGGTCCCAGTACTGGAACAGCAGAGTGACTGATGGTAAGAACTGAGGTGCTCTGGCAGACAGTTCTCAATCAATCAGTTTTTGTAAAGCGCGGCTACCCACCTGTGAGGGTCTCATGGTGCTGGGGGGGAGGGGCCTTATCCGAAGAGCCACGTCTTGAGGTTCTTCTTGAAGATGGTGAGCAATGGGCTTTGAGATGCAGGGGGAGGTTGTTCCAGCTCTTTGCTGCGATGTGGGTGAAGAATAGTCCCCCAGCGATGGTTTTACGAATGCAATGGATGGTGGCAAGGGCTATCTGGGCGGAGTGGAGGGATATGGCGGGGGTGTGGAAGGAGACGGGGTGGTTCAGGTAGGCTGGTTCTGCATTGTGTATGGCTTTGTGCATGTGGGTGAGTAGCTTGAGGGTGATTCGTTTCTCAACTCGAGGGTACTCAGGTGTTGGGAGATGTGTTCTGGGCGTGGGAGGTCCATGATGAGTCTGGCGGCGGGATTCTGGATGAGTTGTAGTTTTTTAATGTTTATAGTCAAGGTTCCAGCGTAGAGGGTGTTGCTGTAGTCTAGCTTGCTTGTGATTAAGGCGTGGGTGACTGTCCTGCGACAGTCTGCTGGGATCCATATGAAGATCTTCCAAAGTTTGCGGAGTGTGTGCCTGCAGGAGGAGGCGACTGAGTTTACCTGATGGGTCATGGATAGGGAGGAGTCGGGGATGAGGCCTACGTTGCGGGCGTGCTCAATCGGTGCAGGGGGGGCGCTGAGGGATGTGGGCCACCAGGAGTCGTCTCAAGCTGAGTGATGAGCTCAGTCTTGTTGGAGTTGAGCTTGAGGCAGCTTTCTCTCTTTCAGGTGGCGACGGCTTCCATTCCTGAGTGGAACTTCCTTTTGGCCGTGTCTAGGTCTTAAGTGAAGGAAATGATGAGTTGTGTGTCATCGGCATGTGGCACGATGTTTATACCGTGGCTTCTGATGATGGTTGCAAGAGGGGCCATGTACACGTTGAACAGTTTGTGTCTCAGTGAGGATCCTTCGGGGACTCTGCAGTTGACTCCTGTGGGTCTGGATGTGTATGGCGGGAGTCTGAACCTCTGCATCCTCCTGGAGATGAAGGAGTGGATCCATTCCAGGGCTCTTCCCCAGATTCCTATTTCATGGAGTCTGGTGCGTAGAGTGCTGTAGGAGACTGTGTCGAAGGCTGCTGAGAGGTCGAGGAGTATGAGTGCTCCAGTGTGGCCGCGTTCTAAGAGTAAACGGATGTCGTCGGTGGCTGCCAGGACGGCAGTCTCCATGCTGTGGTTGCTGCGGAAGCTGGACTGGGAGCTGTCCAGAGAGTTGTTGGCCTTGATGAAATTCCCTAGTTGTGCGTCAATTGCTTTCTCCAGTACTTTTGCAGGGTAGGGTAGCGGCAAAATGGGCTGGAAATTCTTTAGTTCTGCTGGGTTGGCCAGAGGTTTCCTCAGAAAAGGGCATATTTTGGCATGTTTCCAGTCCTCTGGGAAGTTGGCAGTGTTGATGGAGAAGTTCATTGTGTTCCAGAGCTCGGGCGATGGATGTGCTATTTCTGATGTATATGTGGTGTGGGCAGGGGTCCTTGGGGGTTCTGGAGTGGGTGCTGTTTATGATGCTGACTGTTTCCTCCGTGGTGAGCGTGGACCAGCTGTGGATGGTCTGGGTGGGTTCTTGGGGGAGTGGGTCAGTCACAGGTTCCGATGCCAGGATGTTCCAGGAGAAAGCTGTTGTAGATGTCCTGGATCTTGCAGTGGAAAAAGGTGGCAAGTTTGTCACAGAGGTCCACTGACAGGGGGATGCTGGTAGCTTTGGTGGGGGATCTGTGAACTCTTTAATCACTGAGAAGAGTTCCTTAGAGTTGTGTGTGGAGGAGTTGATGCGCTCCCTGAGTGTGTCTTTCCTTGCGTTTTGATTTTTCAGCGGTGGGCGGAAGTTGCGGCTCTGAAGGAGGCGAGGTCTTCACTGGTTTGACTGTTCCTGTATTTTTTCTCTAAACATCTGCGGGTACGCTTTGATTCTTGGAGTTTGGTGGTGAACCACCTTGCTTTCTTAGGTACGTTTGGCTGATGTCAGCCGGATGAGGGCTACAGTGTTGCCACATTCGGTGATCCATGCGTTGAGATTGCGCGCTGCTGTGTTGGCGTCATCGGCGGGAGGATGGAAGGAATTGGTGAGATACGAGGTGATTTGCCCATTGGTGATTTTGTTCCATTTCCTGTGGGGGGCCCTGGAGGTGCGGGAGCTGCTGCGGGGTGCGGTGATTGTGAAGTGTATGCAGCAGAGGTCGGTCCAGTCTGGGGTGGAGATGGTCTCAATGGTGATTTGGTTGCTTGAGGTGAACATGGGGTCCAGCATGTGTGGGGGTCCTGGCACTGGCACGTTTGAGTGTGTGAACTGAGGCAGACTGATGGGGCTGCGCCCGAGGTCGACGTACTGGAGCAGCAGAGTGTGCTGACTGTAAGAACTGAGGTGCTCTGGCAGTCAGCGTGTGTGGCGTTCCTGGCAGTGGCACGGTTGAGGGCTTGGAGTGCGTGTACTGAGGTGTACTGATGGAGCTATTCCTGAGGTCCCAGTACTGGAGCAGCAAAGTGTACTGACTGCTAGAACTGAGGTCCTCTGGCAAACAGCATGTGTGGGGTTCCTGGCACTGGCACGGCTGAGGGCTTGGAGTGTGTGAACTGATGGTAGTGATGGGAGTGCAGAATGTTTAAACAACTCCCTATATATAATTGCAAGTCCACCCCCAATTTTTCCCTGTCTATCAAGCCTAAGGATCTGATAGCAGGGAGGGAGGGCTGCCGCAACTTCGGGCCCAGAGTCCTCTGACAGCCATGTCTCTTATAAAATAGGACATCAGGGCAGGAGTCCAACAGAAAGGTAGACAGGTCTAACTTATGAGCTGCTAATGAGCAGCAATTGACAATGCAAAAGCACCAATCCGTCTTAGAGGAGGGAGGCGCAGCACGAGGCTGAACCTGATCAGGTGGAATGGACCAACCACAATAATTACAGAATAGAGTTGGGGAGATAGGGTCAATAATGTGCATACAAAGGGTTAGGGGGTGGTGCGGAGTGCAAACAGCTGGCTACAGGGGTAGGTGAGCCTGCCTGGGGAACTGGGTCCCTAGCCCCTGGGCCCAGTTGGGTGTGGAGGGGCACAGAGGGGTGCAGACAGGCTTGCCTTAGGAGAGCCTTTGGCATGCCGGCAGTGCGTCTACTGAGGGGATTCTGCGCCACGTCCTTCATTTCAGATGTGCCAGATAACAGCTAGAGCGTGAAATATGGCAGCTCTGTCGAAAGGTGGAAGAACAAAACATCCACTTCCTCCATAATTAGTGAAACATACACCAATAGTTTCCAATAATTCCCCCCACAATAAGACCAGCTGTGACAGTGGCAAGTTAAATTCTTAAAAAACAGAACCACATATGGTGCATAAAAACATTGGAATAAAAATTACATTGGGATAATAATTGCGACAGAGCAGCAACATTTTAAAACTTCCCTCACCACCACAACCAGGCAGTGTCTCTTCCATCTTCTTCAGCTGAAACTTGTCATTCATGTTACAGATCTTCAAGCACATGGTGTCAAGATTCTGGTGCCAGATTACAATAAACCTGAATATTATCCTGTCTGCTTCTGGTGTATCCTCATTGATTGTGAGGTGGATTACAAAACAGTCACTTCCCTGGCACAGACGCAAACTCCCAATATTGGTCTTGAGTATGCAACAGCACAGCAATTATGGATAAAGCTGTGGTTTTGAGAGAGCGTAGTTTAAATATTACATATTATAGACATGAAATGCTTATGATTAACAATGCTGCATTAATAATATTATTCATTGAAACGTATTAAACGTGGAGAATTGTTCATATGTGTAAACTAATGTCGACTGTAAGAAATAATCGTTTATAGTTTGCCTAACTGAGCACATTAACACGTATAAAACTGCATTCAATAGAACCCGTATATCTTAAGTTAGCGTGAGTCGAGAACTAGCTGTGTAATTCTCATATTAAAGCGTATTTTTCTGTTTCTCCAGTGTGCTGACTTGCAAAAGACCATGACCCCGCGATTTTTCTTTTTCCTTCCTTATTTGCAACAATACCCAACTCTCTCATCCGCATGCTAGTAGCTTTATTATAAAATTTATAAGCTTTGCAACAAACATGGACACTTTCAAGGACAATAAAGCGAGGAGAAGAGAACTTTTGACCTGACGTGTGCCAAGGAAATGAAGTAACCCCGGATGTGCCACCTACGAAAAACGTCAATTATGAAGACTAATTAGGAATTAGGAAATTATCGTGAAATGACCAAATGCATTACTTAATGTATAATTTGATAGGTTACCGATAGTGGGGTATAGTGACTGACCAATAGAAATTTGGGGGAATGTATTACGAAAAAGGGATAAAAACCCATGACACAAGAGACAAAGGGCATTAGGTAGGGAATGATATCGATTGCATCCAGAAACTCTGTCACTCTATTTGGTGACTTGAGACTTAGACAAAACCATTCTTGCCCATAGACTGCCCCACTACACTTTTCTCCTTATGAGGAGAGTGTCCCTTGCCTCTAACTTAGATAGACTGACGGTGATCTAACTGATGTCCTGAAGACGAAGACTGATCCTGTATGCTGACCTATTCTGAGGAGGGTAATTACAATTATTGCTAATGGAAATGCATTTATTTGCCTTTTCTTTCTAGGTACCAACTGCTGTATGTTTTTGATTAGAGACCTTAATTAGATGTTTTCCAAATTGATGTTCTAAATTGTTTTGCATGAAGCCCAACATGCTAATGCTAATTTGAGGTTAGATGAGGTATTCATTATGACTGACAAACTGACGTGACTGATGTGGTGCTATGCTGAACTAAGATCTCTAGAAGGTTCTATGTATTACGATCTGCTTATATTCATCTGATTGTCTATGCTTCTGATCTTTGCATTATTGAAAGCTTATTATGGTTGTCATCTTGTGATTATGTATATTTGCTTCTTGGTTTTGAGATTAATGCATTTGCTATTAAATTGTAATCAATAGGGAATACAATTCACAAAACTCCATTAAGGTGTGGTTATTCGTGACTGAGAGGTCATGATTGCGCCTAAGGTTTATTAATGACTAAAGTGAAATATATTTTGGTGTTAACTGTTGACAATGTTATTGACATATTGATTGATATATTGATCTGTTATCTCGTCTTACGGTGTCTCACCACTGGGTCCAAAGATTAATCGGCCTAAAACGAGTCCTGATGTGTATAAATTAACATAGACGGACACGTTAACAGTTCCAAAGCGTTGCTCTGTCTTTCACTGGGACATGAATATCCTTCTGAATGTGGAAAGGAACCCTCTCCCAAAGTCAGTGTCTCCTGAGAGCTCCTGCACCCATGTCAATAACATAGCAACATGTCATGCAAATGAGCAAATGCCCCTTTTGATCAAGCACACACACAATGTTCATCCAGGCAATTGGTTTTGCAGAAATTACCCTAACTAAAGTTTTGCAATTAGTTTTGTGATTCAATCATTGGATCCTCCAGTCTTAAGTTGGTTAAATTACTGACAATTTCAGGTCTCAGTGTTCATAAGTGGTTAATATCTAATGCTGTATTTACAGTTCCAAAATGCATCCTACTTGTAGGATTTACATTTATACATCACCTAACGTTTAGACATGTTTAATTAAAATATTTCCAACGTGTATGGAGTCAGTGAGAGGGGTTTCATAACTCTTACTTTTAAATCCTCCTACACTTGTAGTTCTAGTTTACATTTTGATTTCAGTCTGCTTTGCTATTTAATCAATGAACAACCTATGTTTGAGGTACTCATCTTTAAACCAAATACACTGATACCCTAACAAACAAAAATCTTACTTCTGTCACAAATGTTTCTAATGTGAAATGCACTTTTATGACCCCATAACACCCACCCAAGCAACAGACAAGCAATGACCTAATGGAGGAGTGCGATTCCCAATAGTGGTTGTGTTTTTGGGGCAGGACCCTGACGTGCTCATCACAGGTGGTCTGTTGAAGGCTGTTTGACCACAAATTTGTTAGTTTTCTCACTGTATGGAGAATAGGGTGGTTGAGGAGATGAAGCTAGGAGTTGGGGGCAGGTGGCCATTTCAGAATAATAAATTAAACAAGCATTTGCAATGTAATGGGTCTCGCTTTTACTCAAGTTAAAGCTATTCGTTTTGTAAACTGCTAACTGGACTTTTCTTTCCACATAAACTGAATAGTAAAACAGTTTCACATAAGCAAGCCGACGGCCACCATGAGCACAAAGCAAACACACAAAAGGGAACAGAACTTCGCTTGCAGTAAAACGTATCGGCAAAAGTGCAATTATCCATGTTACCGGCAAAAGTGCAATTACCCATGTAACAGGGCCGATGTCATGCAAAGCGCTCTACTACTGCCCAGCGAGATCATACTATCTACAAAATAAAGGGAAAACATTGTGCAGAAACTATACTGGAAAGACAGAGCCTTGTATGTTTTCAGTAGTTTACCAGTACGCTTGAGGCGGGCTAAACACCGAAAAAGCCACGAGGTAGGCATGTTTTTCACTAATTAAATCAAGCTAACTTTAAAAGGCAAGCTCATGAATCAACCAAACTCATGTGCGTGCGGTGGGCGTGGTTACAAGACCACAGAGAGATTACACCAGGGACTGAGCGCTTTGCGCTCGACCCTAAGAACAAAGGTATGTACGTGATGCAGTGCAAAGAAAAAGAAGAAAGCAGCTGATAGCAATATGCAAATGTCAGGCCTCGACAAAGCTAGTTTATTTAAACATAAATAAAAGAAAAAAAACACATGGTACGGTGATGGGTGGTAGGGCAACGGACGAGCAGAGCAAAGGAAAGAAACAGATAGAGAAACGCAGGAGCAGGATTCCTCGAAAATCATCTATCTCAGGGGTGGGAAGCAACTGGCGTGTGGAGGGTGTACAGCTAAAATAGGGAGTGTGATGGGTGAGGATTAAGGAGAGATGACTTGATGGCAGAGTGAGGAAGGAAAATCAGGCGCTCACGTGAGTGTTAAAAGGAAATAAAACAAGTGTTGGAATAGCCAGTAGGTGTGGCTATAATGTGCTGATGCATTTTGCGGCCTTTCGTCTTCAGGCAATAAGCACATTAAAATCAGACCTTTTGGCTTTGCCAGTGTCTGAGTTGTTTTAAGCAGCTGGATTGTACACCCTTGCATTTTTGTATCCATGTATGTTTGACTCACAAGCTATTCCTGATAAAAACAGTTAAAAAAAGAATGCTTTTCGTATACAATGCACGTATTAATTTAATGTGTTATTAGTAGGTATGATTTTGGGATGTAAAGTAGTCTTTCATGCATTCCAATGCAAACGCTTCCTAGGAGGTGGAATGATAACTCGAAAGCCAATAGCATGAGGTACATTTGATCACTGTTACTGTATCTACGAGACCAATCATACAAAGAAGATCCTGATCTGTTAGGGGGACTGTTTATAAGAGACCAGTGTTTGTGAAGGAGACTGATTTCTAATTTACCTGCTTTACACAAGAAGTATAATATAACTACTGGCTGTTCTATAAATCTGGCTGTAGGTAACACGTTTCCCCACCTAAATATACTCTGATACTCTCAGCGTGCCATGATGTTCCAAATGCAATTGGTCCACAGAGTAGTGTCTCATCTTAAAAAAATCTCAAGCTGTCCAAGTGAAAAACATAACTCTCAACACCCTGGACATTCCTTAAACCACAGCTTGAGCTCCCACCGAATAGCTAGAATAAGGCACACTTCTAAAGATTGTCTCGACGTTCATAAAGTTCGACATTGAGACAAACCATTAAATGTGAGTGTTGACAGTGGAGCAGACATTCTTCATCCAAATAGTGGCGTAGAAAGTCCTAGAAAACACCTTCACATGGTCATGTGTAAGTTGTTCCCAGCCCTGAACAAAGCAAGTAAAAATGGACCATTTGAAACTTAGGGCCTCACTTACGAGCCCCTTCCGCAAGCAGAGCATCACTTTAAGCGATGCTCCAGTGGCGCTGTGGCCTGCACCATAATTGCGAGTAAATATGGGCCATCCCACGCAGTTTTCTGCGGCAAAGGGGCGTGCAATGGGTGTTGCTGTGGGCGAGCCCATTCAACACCCATTGATTTTTGATGCTGCCCCAGATTTACAAGAAATCGTAAACCTGAGGCAGTTGCAAGAACTAACACCTCCCCAGGGGTGGCGCTAGAGTGGCGCAATGAGGAGAAATACTTTTATTTCTCCTCATCTTTTGCTCTTTCCTGCAGCACAAATAGAAGGAGCAAATTGCAATTAAGGATTGTTTATGAGCAGGAAGGTGTCCCTTTGTGCACAGAAACAATCACCTCCGCTGCCTGCATAGGCGCTAGGCAGCTGATTTAGTGCTGGCACAGGGGTGAACACAAGAATGATCGGTATTCTTGAAAACGTGTCTCATTCCTGTGTTTTGGAAATGACGCAGCTCGGCGCAGCAATATTGCTTTCCTAATAAGTGAGGCCCTTAGTTTTTACAGTGCGTAGTGTCTAACGTGTTAAGTACTTGTAGAAAACTATGTTTTTTTTGCTTCAATTACAGGTTTATACTTAGGTGAGGGTATAAAAACTCTAAATTGTCTCTACTAATTTGGCCAAAATTCCTTCAGTGATATAGGCAGTCTGGCTGTGGCATGAGGTGGTATATTTCGAAGTGTGTACAGTTTACGAATCACAGTTTTGTGTATTAGGCAGCCTGGACTTGTGGACATCACATATACTATGCCCTGTTTATTTGTGACGTTCTGTGCATTGACAGGAACTGCACTGCTATTAGCTTCCTCCCCTTGAAGCCTTTGAAGAGCAGTAATGTAAAAGTTCCATAAATGAATCGTGTGCGCAATTTGCTGTCAATTGCATTCAATTAAATTACATTTTATTATAGCTACAATTGCTAAATTGCAATAATTATTATAGTTATGGTCCTCCGAATGATTGAAAACATTGAGTTTCACACTCCCATCATTGTAGAATGCCTCCTCTTTACATCTTAAAGATTGGGTCGGCATACAAATTAAGTCTGGGCTTTATTCTTCTGTAGAGCTACATTTCTTCAAGATGAGGTAAGGGTGTCTCCTGCTCCGCCAAGGCTGGCACTTTCGGACACATCATGCGGAACCTTGGACGATTTATTTGAATAATTGTACAAGTAAATGCAAAATCGGAGAAATCACAGGCTTTGCGACTGTAAAACACTGAGACAGAAATTCCATTTACGATTCGAAAGCTATAGGGGGTGTGGAAGGGGGCATCAGCCTTCTCCTTCTCAATTGAAGGAGTCAAAGGTTAATGACTGCAATTCAAATCACAAACCATTGAACAAATGCTAACTCCCTACAGGACGCAGAATCCATTAACAAAGTGGAGGTGATGCTGTTGACCATCTTCTACCATATGAACGTCAGCACCAAGAGATACCAAGAATATCATCACCAAGAGGCCCATTGGCGTGGTGTGCATCTTACAAATGCAGTCATGGAATGGAAAATAATTTGGGCTTGTAGCTCGGTGGGGAGCAAACAGTGGTCCAGGGGACCAATGCATACTCCCAAAATACATTTCATAGGATACTTCTAAAGTAAGTTTGCACACATAAAACAAGATTACCGTAGTTTTAGGAATGAGCGCTGTTGCACTTGTCCTACCACCAAATCTCCCACCACATTGCAGGCACGCATACCCACTCACCCCCACAGTCTAGTCACAAGGGAAGAGGTAGCATTGGGACACTGTATTAGCAGGTAAAAGCACCATGGAGAATGTGGCCATTGTGGGGGCTTCAGAAAACATCAACACAATGTGGGGAACTGGAAGCTGCTGACAAGTAAGCTCTTCCTTTATAGTGCAGGTCACTGTGATGGGGCCCCACTGCCTCTGTCACAAACCTACCAAGTGCACCTGACACCAATGGGTAATAAGGGAAATACCTATAACAATACAGAGCAGGGTAATGTATCAGCACATTTTTCAGTATGATATACAACTATATAAGAGTGCTCCCAATGACTAGCTCTGCTCCTGCTTTCCTGCCTTAACTACTTATGCATTTAGACTTTGCAATGACCTGGCTCCTGTTCCTGCCTCGTCCTCCTTCCTCCATTAGGAGTGTTCCCTTGGTCATTGTTCCTCCCTACTTTGTATCAATCACCTGAACCCCCAATTCTGACTCATTCCTTTCCTGATCCAGTGAAGCTGTGCTTGAGGAGTTTCCTTGCACCAACTGCCTCTCGCTGACCCCACTTTGTATCACTCCACTAACGTCTCCCATTTTTACTCATTCCTCTCCTGATCTATTGAATCTATCCTTGGAGAGTTCCCTCTGACTGACACCATTCGCCTGTACGTGTGTGAGCTTCCTATCACTCCCCAGAGGGATTTATGACTATATCTCTGAGGTTGTTACTGGGTGTGCAAATTATCAGCAGCAGTGCTCTCATGGATGAGGTAGTTCACTTGGTAAATTTTGATGATAAAGAATATAGGGCCATATGTGCTAAGAAAGATTCAGTTTCCAAAAAGCGGTTGCAAATTTCCCACTAATGTTTTTGCGAATCACATCAGATTTTGTTAACAGACATACATACTAAGAGATTAGTTTGCAAACCAATGAATTGGGGGAGGTTGCAGGACAAGGTGCATAGTTTATTTTGAATAGGCTGGTTGAAATCTGTGACTGCCTGCGATTGGCTGCAGTCAAAGAGGTGGTAGCCTACATAGGACAGCAGATGATCATCCCTGTGATTGAGTCCCAAAATGGATACTTTTTTCATGCAACCTGCGTTCCTTAAAGAAATCGGGACTACTTAAAAAAAAAAACTCTACCAGTTTCGAAAACGTCAGAGAGAGCACTGCCTGCTCTCCCTGAAGCTGCCACTCAGATTCCTGAAGTGGAATTATTCCAGTGGGGAGATTCCCAGTGGTGGATCAATTACCACCCAACTTGGGAGCCTGCAACTGATCTAGAGTTTGCGACCAAAACTCATGCTGCAAATCATTGATGCATAGCATATTGTCTTGCAAGAAATGCCCTTTACACTTCTCTTGTAAACAGTGATGGGGTATGGGTTATAAACCCATTTTGCAATTCCATTTTTTTATTCTGAATTGCAAAATGTATTTAGTACATATGAAATAGGAATGTTGCAGTTGCAAACCTTGAGATTTTGCATGTTCCACAAAAAGCATTGGAACATCTGGCTCACAGACTCATAGTTTGCCATGAGAACATCCTACTGTTTATTGCCCATGTCCCATGTCTGATTTGAGGTGCACTGGTATTACGACTTTCTGGGCCCCTCCTCCCTATTGTCTTGTCCTATATTCTTGTGAGTGTAGGTTCTCTAAGGAGGGGGGTCAAAGGTACCTCTTCAAATCCACTCCTAAAGGTACCTCTTTCTCCAGTCACCAGAACTGGGCAAGTCTGTACAATTCAACGTGAAAAGAATATTACAGACTTTGCAACTCAGACAGTACCACTGTGTGTTCAACACAGCCAGGCTGGAGAAACCTAAGTGCGCATGTGTGTTTGGCCGGCCTGAGACAGCCAGCCAAAAACACATGCACACTTAAGTGCACTCTCTCCTCCTCACCACTCCCCCCTCCCGTGGCCCAGCCCGCCCCACCCCGAACATGCTGCTTCGCCATTGCGAAGGAGCCGCCCCTGATTAATATGTCTGGCTCATATTAATTGAAAACATGCTCACTAAGAATCTAGCTTCTATCCAGTCTAGAAAACTTGCCCAAATTGAAATAAAACCTCTGGAGTCTGGCTACCTCCACACATAAGTATCTTAAGTAATTCAGTGTTGGCTACAATTGTTCTACCAACGTAGGTTCTTAACATTCCATGGGATCAGATTAATGTTAACCATAAGCATATATTTTATAAGCATTCACATGTACCATGGTGTGATAATGCAGCAGGCACTAGTTTATTCGTATTCAGTCAAAGCAGAGATAGTGTCTGAACAATGTGACTACATCAGGGAGCTACGCCTTCAGGGTCTCGGCACAGTGGTAGGTCAGTCCAAGAAACAGATATCTCAAAAGTACATTTAGTAGCAGAACGATTGAGAAGAGGATGTCATAATGTTTATGCTTCGATGAATCATTCATGCTAGATGGTGGTGAATACTTGTCCCCTGCACTCACAAGTCAAATAAATGTGGCCCATAATGGGGTTCGCCCTTTGAAGGTATTCCAGGACACAAGGACTGTAATGACATAAAATCAAATTAGAAAGCTATCAAGCACAGTGAGTAGCATCACCTTATTTCTCTTTATTTAGTTAAAAGAAAACATCAGATGAACTATGCAGAGCAGTCTTAACTTTAGGGCCTTTAGGGCCCGGATCCTGGACCAGAAGTGCAATCCCACAGGAGCTTTGATGCTGGGTGCTGAATGCTGACAAAAGTGAGTTGGTGTCATCGCCTGGGAGCTGGGTAATTCATAGTAGGCCATCACTGTGGTGAGTGTCCAGGATCACATTATTCTCCATGTTGAGAATCTAACCTGCATCTAGTAGGCCAGTCAGGTGTGTGAAGGCACCTTGAGCTGTGTCAGGAGTGGTAATATGTATGCTTGGAAGTAGAGGTGAAAGTGGATATCTAACCCCTGAGGGCATCAATCAATGGTGGTATGTATCACACTACATCAATAGAAAAAATGTTAAATACACTCACTATTTTATTTTGAATTTTAACTTTTCTGAAAGCTGAAATGCTTCTGTTTTTCCTCCTTGTTCTGGAAATGATACTTTTCATGATCATCCTTAACCTATAAATTGTTAATTTAATATTGTTAATAGTTTAGTTATTGGTGCTATTGGCCTGACTTAATGATGACGATCAAACCCGCATTCTCTGTAAATAGTCATAAAGGTACTGATCTTCCTCTTCTTAGATATCCACTAGGTGCAATGTATTTCATCTCAATTTGTTTTTCAGTTAATTTTTTTAACTTGTTTTTATTAGCGTTTCAGCAAAGGAAGAAACAATAAGCGATAACCAACAAAACAAGCATCTGCGATGCAGTAGATCTGGCAGTTGCGGCAGAGCTATTGGCATTGTAAATACATAACTGGACTTTTCTTGCCACGTAAATTGGTTAACCCTGCCACTTAATTTGGTCCTCTCTGCCACATAATTCCAGTGGCCCTGCATATAACTAAAGCACTTCCATTTTCTCTCTCTGTTCCACGATTAGAAGAAACTCCTCTTTGTGTCTCTGTTGTTGTCTGTACTAGGTGTTCGGTAAAGAACAGAAGTCTTGTCCTTCATCTGTGTTTATTCATGAGGACACGGTTGTTGCCTGGCAGAAAAACACCAATGGGGAGGAGAGATTGTACCACTACTGATAGTGAAGCAGAACTAATCTCAGCAGTTCTGCCTACTCGTGCCAGAGGAGCGAATAGGGCGTTCATCTTGGAATAGACATACAAGTGTAGTTAACACATATCTATGGCAAAGCACACATTTGTAGTACATTAATCAATCATTCCTTTATTTCTCGAAAACATTATTTCACTCAATATACCTTATTTATTGAAGTCCATTGTATTGGAATTATAAAACGTACATGTATGTGATCTTCATTTCACGGAAACATTCAAGTAGCTAACATTTTATTAAATAGTGACAGTTTGGTGAAGTTCTTGCAACAACAGTGCTGGAATTGGAAAACAAATACTCCGGCAATCCATAGATTGGGACTCAAGGTGTGGAAGGGGAAGGGCCAGGACACAATGGCAGAGCTTGAAAAAGCAGAGCATGGCAGTCAATGTATGCATCCATTTAAAAAAGCTAGTTCTCTCCCATCTTCAAAACTTGTTTCTAAAATAACGTAAAAGTTGGGCTTCCTTGAAATCTGTTTTCTAATTTTGACCTGATTGCTTAGTTCAATATGTGTTCAAAACAGGACTCTACTGTTCTAAGATGGCCACCAAATGACCTGAAGGAGGAGGACAAGCAGCTGCCAAATCTGCTAGTCCAAGTTTACACATCCCACGTCCTCAATTCAATATAACAACATAATGCTTTATTGACAAAATGGATAGGATGTGGCATAACATTTAGTTGCTGACTTTGGAACTGAGAATCCAGGTTTGAGCCTCAGCATCGGCAGTTAAAAAAAATACTATAAAACTTAAGTTTCAATCCAAGGAGCAGTTAATTGAAAATGAACAATAATATGAAAAGAACAATAATCATATTTCAAAAATATGAAATATGAAGCATGGCACCGAGCCTCATGGGCGCCAAAAGTGTATCCGGAAATAAAGTTTGTTTACACACTCATACAGGGCTACATTCTGGTTGGCAAAAGGCTTTACTTGGATGTGTTTCGTGGACATGAGCTAAGTGCTCCGAAACGAGGAGCAGAACATGAGCAGGAAACTAACAAAACAAGCTGAAGTCTATTGGCTCTCCCACCTCCATGAAGCGCGAAGGGGATAGGCAAAAGAAAAAAGTAGTGCGCCCACAATAAAGTATATGGCCAGTTGTGCAATTATTCATGTAACAGGTTCAGTCTGCAAAGCGCAACAAAACTGCCTCAGAGCGGGACAAACAGGAAAACAAGGGAGTTTTGAATGGTAGTCCCAGGAACGAATTAAAGTGATGGACTTGAAATAGGTGTGGTTAAAGCTCACAGAGTAGATTACAATATGTCGAAAGGGCAGCGCTTGCGCGCTAGTAGGCACGACCTTAAAAGGATGCCATTGTGCCACATGTACGTATATGTGTCATACAGGTCACAGTGAGATGTTCAGGTCACGTCAGTTAGATAAGCACAGAACCACTGCAGAGTCATATGTCCATGCACTTGGTAGCATAATGAGATGATCTCGTAGTTAAGCCTGATAACCATGAAATGGGGGGCAGCCATATAACCACTGATAGTCCTCCTACTTCTGTCTGTTGTGTGGGCCACCCTAGTCCCGCAGGTTTGCAATGTTCAGCAAGTACATATATAATGGGCCCTGTATGTCTTGCAGTCTGTTAGAGTGGTGTAATATGTATCCAACTTTTCCTGACAATGCCCCAGGTCTTCCAGCCAATCCCAGGTAGTGGGGGCTCTGTCCTTGTCCCAGGAGCATGCTACCCTCCTCTTAGCCAGTAGTAGCAGCAATATAGCGATGTATTTCCGTGTAGCAGAGGAAATGTGCATGGTGCAACCCAGAAGGGCCAGCTTCATTATGGAGGCAAGAGAGGTGCCAATCATGTATGAGAGGGAATCAAATATTGATAGACAATATGTGCTGATGGGCTAGCAGTCCCAGCCTAGGTGCAGGAAGTCTGCATCCAGTTGGCTGTATTATAGGCACCTGGAGTGTGAGTGCAGTCGAGCTTTGCGAGGCCGAAGGGCACACAGTAAATGCAGTGGAGAAATTTGTAATGTATTAATCACAGTTTGACTTTAAATGAAAGTTTACCAATTTCTTTGCAACAATATCTCCATTCTTTGTCAGTGAGTGTCTTACCGATGTCACCCCCCCCTAAGTGCATTCAACCTGGTGGATCACCTCTGGAGCTTCTGTCTGCACCACACAATAAAGGACTATCAGCAATTCTTTTCTTGATGTCCGTGTAAGCAGACTAATAAGCAAGTCGCACACCATGTGTGCCTGGGGAAAGGTAGGGGTGTGTGTTTTCCAGAATGATCGTAAGCAAATGTAGTGAATGTAGTGAGGTTATTCATCATAGAGGGGGTCATTCCAACCCTGGTGGTCGGTGTTAAAGCGGCAGCCAACCCGCCAACAGGCAGGCGGTTAAAAAAATGGAATTCTGACCCTGGCGGGAACCGCCAACAGAGACCGCCACTTTAACACTCCGACCGCCACGGCGGGACAAACAAACAGCACGGCGGTCACCGCCAACAGACAGGCGGGAGCCAATGTACCGCCCACCCTATCACAACCCACCAATCCGCCACCTTTTCCGGGGCGGTAGCCCCGCCGATAAAAACACGGCGGAAACAGACATTACGAACGGAAAACGCTCACCTCTACACACTCCACAAGGAATCTGGACAGCATGGAACCTGAACTACACATCCTACCAGCTATTGTCTTCCTGCTCCTCTACCAGGAGCACGAACGCCGGCGCAGAAGACACCGGTGAGTACTGCACCTACGAAACAGGGGAGGGGGGAGGCAAAAAATTACGGGCACACACATACGCGACACACCCACCCTCACCCTCACCCACAACTACATACACATCAATGCAGAGCAACAACTCAGAGTGACACCCCCCAAACCCCCCAAAAGAATGCAAAGACAAAATAAAATGTTCATGAATTTTGAAGTATATTGAACGGGCTAAGTAAAAAAATATATCCAACATCTATAACTATATATACAAATGTAAATTGTCCTGTGCAAATTGGGTATCAGCCATTGTTCGTGGGCCAATGGGCCTAAACACGATACCCGAATCCATTGGAGAGAACACTGCAGGGGCATCAGATAGCAAAACTACAGGCACCTCAGGGGGAAGGGAAGGGGGGGCACCTCAGCCAGATGAGTCCACGACGCCAGATCCACGAGGGGCCTCCGTGCCCACTGTTCAATCCTGGGGAGTGCAAAGCCACAGTCTCACAAGTCACTACAGTGGGTGGATTGCCCACTGTGTCATCCTGGGGAGTGCAAAGCCACAGTCTCACAAGTCTCTACAGTGGGTGGATTGCCCACTGTGCCATCCTGGGGGTGCAAAGCCACAGTCTCACAAGTCTCTACAGTGGGTGGATTGCCCACTGTGCCATCCTGGGGAGTGCAAAGCCACAGTCTCACAAGTCACTACAGTGGGTGGATTGCCCACTGTGCCATCCTGGGGAGTGCAAAGCCACAGTCTCACAAGTCTCTACAGTGGGTGGATTGCCCACTGTGCCATCCTGGGGAGTGCAAAGCCACAGTCAATCAAGTGGATTACAGACTCCACTGGTTCTGGAGGAGGCATGGTGCCCAGAGTGCTTCGTGCAGCCCTGCCCGACACAGATCCGGCCCTGCCCCTTCTGCCAATGGGCCAGCGGTGCATGAGACTGCGGTGCCCTGTCCAGCGGTGCTTGACTTGAAGGGCCCAGCAGAGCGCTGCTTGACTTGAAGGGCCCAGCGGAGCGGTGCAGAGACGGCGGTGCCCAGCGGAGCGGTGCTTTACTTGAAGGGCCCAGCGGAGCGCTGCTTGACTTGAAGGGCCCAGCGGAGCGGTGCAGGGACGGCGGGGCCCAGCGGAGCGGTGCTTGACTTGAAGGGCCCAGTGGAGCGGTGCTTGACTTGAAGGGCCCAGCGGAGTGGTGCTTGACTTGAAGGGCCCAGCGGAGCGATGCCTGACTTGAAGGGCTCAGCAGAGCGGTGCTTGACTTGAAGGGCCCTGTTCAGCAGTGCTTGAGACGGCGGTGCCCTGTTCGGCGGTGCTTGACTTGAAGGGCCCTGTTCAGCGGTTCTTGAGACGGCGGTGCCCTGTTCGGCGGTGCTTGTCTTGAAGGGCCCTGTTCAGCGGTTCTTGAGACGGCGGTGCCCTGTTCGGCGGTGCTTGTCTTGAAGGGCCCTGTTCAGCGGTTCTTGAGACGGCGGTGCCCTGTTCGGCGGTGCTTGACTTGAAGGGCCCTGTTCAGCGGTTCTTGAGACGGCGGTGCCCTGTTCGGCGGTGCTTGTCTTGAAGGGCCCTGTTCAGCGGTTCATGAGACGGCAGTGCCCTGTTCGGCGGTGCTTGACTTGAAGGGCCCTGTTCAGCGGTTCTTGAGACGGCGGTGCCCTGTTCAACGGTGCTTGACTTGAAGGGCCCTGTTCAGCGGTTCTTGAGACGGCGGTGCCCTGTTCAGCGGTGCTTGACTTGAAGGGCCCTGTTCAGCGGTTCTTGAGACGGCGGTGCCCTGTTCAGCGGTGCTTGTTTTGAAGGGCCCTGTTCAGCGGTTCTTGAGACGGCGGTGCCCTGTTCAGCGGTGCTTGACTTGAAGGGCCCTGTTCAGCGGTTCTTGAGACAGCGGTGCCCTGTTCAGCGGTGCTTGTCTTGAAGGGCCCTGTTCAGCGGTTCTTGAGACGGCGGTGCCCTGTTCAGCGGTGCTTGACTTGAAGGGCCCTGTTCAGCGGTGCTTGACATGTGTCTCCAGGGCACCAGATCCGGCCATGACATGGATCTCACTCGCCACCCGACATGTGGCTGCTGTGCCCTTCGTGCACATCTGTCTTCTTGCTTGCGGGGCCCCCCTGTGCTGCCGTCCCGGGCCCGTGGGTGTCCTTCTTCACCCCTGGAATGGGGCTGGTGGGGCCCTCCTGGGCAGCTCGCCTTCTGCCGGACTTGTCGGGCGTGCTGCCCTTGCCACCCTTCCCTGCTCCTCTGTGGCCCTTTCCTCCCTTTGTTGGTGTGCCAGGTGGCACCCCACTTCCTGACGATGCCAGGGTAGTGCCCTTGGAGCCTGCTGTCACTGGGAGAGGACACAGGGGACGTGTAAATGGTAGTGGGGGTGGTGACTGCACGTGTGCAGAGTGTTCTGGTGGGTGTGCTGGTGATGGACGTAGTGGCTGATGATGTTGTGCATGCAAGTGTGAGTGGAGACGTCACAAGGAGGGAGGAGGGAGACGAGGAGGACGGGGACACAGAGGAGGCAGTGGCTGTTGGCATGTCTGCATGTGGCTGTTGCTTGGATGAATGCTTGTGTGATGTGTGGTGCTTATGTCTGGATGAGCTTCTGTTGGGTGTTGAGGTGTGTGCAGGCTGGTCTGTAGGTGTGTCTGGGATAGGCAGAGGTACAGGGGAGTGGGACTGGGTTGAGGAAGTTGGAGGAGGGAGGCAGGAGACAGGGAATATCGCTGCCGTCAGTGCTGAGGCCAGAGCGTTGAACGATCGCTGATGGGCAGCCTGACCCGAATAAATGCCCTCCAGGTATGCATTACTCCGGTGCACCTCCCTTTCTACACCCTGGATGGCATTCAAAAGGGTAGACTGCCCAACAATGAGCGTCCTCAAGAGGTCAATGACCTCCTCACTGAGGGCAGCAGGGGTAACTGGGGCAGGGCCTGAGGTGCCTGGGGCGAAGGAGATGCCCACCTTCCTGGGTGAGCGGGCACGGGGCGAAGGCTGAGGGGCTGCTGGGAGGGCAGAGCAGGTGCGCTGGGTGGCGGCTGTACCTGTTGTTGCGGTGGGCACGGATGTTGCCGCCACCACAAGGGAGCTCCCTTCCGAGGACGTGTCTGTGTCGCTGGTGTCACCACGTGTCCCCGCTGTGGAGCTCCCCTCGCCCTCCGTCTCACTGGTGAACTCCGAGTCGGTTGCATGGCCCTCCATGGCCATGTGAGATGCAGCTCCCTTGTGCTCCGATGCCACTTCTCCTCCGCCTGATGATGCTAATACACACATGAACAGGAAGACCACCAAAAAAAGGGGGGGGGGAGAAATAAAGACATGTTGAGTGCATGCATTGGCGACACAGTTGGCGGAGAGGACAGACACAGAAGCCCCCTGCACTACGCCGCGCACTTGGGGTACACTACTCAATCCGTGGGACATGGCCTACAAGCCTATGGACGACAAGTCCACACATAGGTGACACAGGGCCATGATTAGCTGTACTAGGCAACCTACAGAGGTGGGAGGCGGGGGCACAGGGTCATGCCTAATGGAGTGGCCTGGCCTACGGAAATCGCCCTGGCCTAGGGTTAGCCACAGCCCTCCTCCCCCACCCAGACACATCCACTGCGCGCAAAGTCAGCAGAATGTATTTGTACTCACCCCCTTGTGTCTGCTGTGATGTCCTCACGCGCCCATCCAAATCGGGGTAGGCCACCGCCAGGATCCGGGACATCAGGGGGGTCAATTGACGAGTGCCACCCCTCCTACGTTGGGAGGCCATCCCCAGCAGAGCCTCCGCGGTCTTCCTGCTCCCGCAGCGGATGTCCTCCCACCTCTTGCGGCAGTGGGTGCCCCGTCTGTTGTGGACCCCCAGGGTCCGGACGTCCTTGGAGATGGCATGCCAAATGTCGATTTTCTGATGGGCGCTGACCTATGTGACATGTGCAGGGGGAGAAAAATAAACAATAATTTTCTGCATGCTCGATGTGAGTGGCCCCCCATCCCCACCCTTGCCATGTGGCACATGCTCTCATCTGTCGTTTGATGCATGCCTCATTCGCTCCCCTCCCCACCATCGTTCATTCACCCGACTCAACCCAGGCATTGGCCACAAAGCATGGTCCCAGTGTACTTACCTGTTGGTCTGGAGGACCGTAGAGTAGCGCATACTGGGGGAGGACCCCATCCACGAGTTTCTCCAATTCTTCAGAAGTGAAGGCAGGGGCCCTTTCCCCAGTCGCAGCAGCCATTGTCTCTTCCAGACCGAGGTCACAGCAGCACTTGCAGTATAGGTCCTCTCCTGTGGATGATCAGGTATCGAGTGATTAAGCAGATAGAAAATGGCAGTCACGCGACCGCCGGCGCACATCGTCATTGGCTCCTGAGACCCATAGGGTTCAATGTTAACCAATGCGGCTTTGCGCCGCGGTCTTCGACCGCCTCCCGCCACGGTGTGCCACGCCAGCGCATTGACCTCACATCCCACTGTCGCACTTCACAGGTCAGGCAGCCGCCATTTCAAGGGCCCACATGGCTTAAAATCTACTGCGTCACACATACCTAGGCCTTGCATCAACACTCATACAAGCCATTCAATGCATTGAGAATTGTGTACTGTGCAAGCTGTGGGAACGTACCTGTGGGTTGATTGACTCTGTGCTCCATGTTGTCCTTCCTAGGCACCGTCCGCTGGGACTTGCGAGGAGATGGAGGAATCTTCCCGTGTACAGACCGCTTGTGGACCTGTCGACAATGGAAGAAAGACATGTCATACTGACATACAGGCTTGACAGAGCCACTATACAGGAACTGTGTGCCCAACTGGAGCCAGACCTGATGTCACCCATACGCCAACCCACAGGGATTCCCCCTCTAGTGCAGGTTCTGTCAGTACTCCATTTCTTGGCAAGTGGGTCATTCCAAACTACAGTGGCCATTTCATCAGGGATGTCACAGCCTATGTTTTCCAAGGTGTTGTCCAGAGTGTTGTCTGCCCTGTTGAAATACATGCGGAGCTACATTGTTTTCCCTGAGGTGGCCGATTTGGCTACGGTGAAGGGTGATTTCTATGTGCTTGGACATATTCCCAACATCATTGGTGCAATTGATGGGACACATGTTGCTTTGGTCTCCCCCAGCATGAGTGAACAGGTGTACAGGAACAGAAAAAGTTATCATTCCATGAATGTCCAGGTGGTCTGTTTTGCTGACCAGTACATCTCCCATGTAAATGCCAAGTTCCCTGGGTCAGTGCATGACGCGTACATCATGCGAAATAGCAGCATCCCTTACCTGATGGAACTACTTCAGAGACACCGTGTGTGGCTAATTGGTGATTCTGGTTACCCTAACCTGTCATGGCTACTGACCCCAGTGAGGAATCCCAGGACAAGGGCAGAGGAACAGTACAATGAGGCCCATGGGCATACTAGGAGGGTGATCGAGCGGACCTTCGGCCTCCTGAAGGCCAGGTTTAGGTGCCTCCATATGGCAGGTGGATCCCTAATGTACTCACCAAAGAAGGTGTGCCATATCATTGTGGCCTGCTGTATGCTTCACAACCTGGCTTTGCGCCGCCAGGTGCCTTTCCTGCAGGAGGATGGTCCAGATGGTGGTTTTGTGGCAGCTGTGGAGACTGCGGAGAGTGAAGAGGAGGAAGACGAAGAGGACGACACAGACAACAGGGACAGAGTAATACAGCAGTATTTTCAATAACATACAGGTAAGAATCAACACCGGAATTTACATTTACTTAAAGTCTCCTGCCTCTCTACTGTCTGAGTTTCCACCCAGTGTATGTTCACTGAGTTGTGGCTTTCCCTTCCAATTTCAGAGATGTGGGCCCCACTCCGTGACCTCTTCTTTGTTTCCCCATGGACTACAGCTGTGTGACAGTGGTATGTTGTCATCACAATGTAACTGGACATTTTGGCACAGTTCTGTGTAATACATTTGTTCAAAAATACGGGCAGACTCCAGATTATTTTTGTGCAATAAGTGTGTTTATTAAAGTGCTCCATTTTGGGTAATGGTTGCAATTCGGTGATGGGTGATGGGTGATGGTGGAGGAATGTCCATGGCAGAGTCCAGATTTTGAGTCTCACAGGTGCATTGTCCATATGCCTGTGGAAGGTGGAGCAGGGGCAGTTTAAGGTTGGACAGGTTGACAATGTGGGACAGTGGGATGACAATCAGGGGGTATCCTTTCCTGGCGGGGGTCTTGGCATCCTACTCTGTCTTCTTCCTACATCTCAGGCACCGCTTGCGGGGTGGTTCTCCTTCTGCAGGGGGTGGGGTTCTGGTGGCCTGTTGTTCTTGTGTCGGGGCCTCCTGTCCACTAGCGCCAGCGGAGGTGGTAGCCTGTTCTTGGTCCATGCTAGTGACAGGGGCCCTTTGTGGTGCCACATGGTCCCGCAATGTCCTGACAATCTGATTGAGAGCCACAACGATGGTGCCCATTGAGGAACTGATATTTCTGAGTTCTTCCCTGAACCCCATAAACTGTTCCTCCTGCAGTACCTGGATCTCCTGGAACCTGGCCAGGACCGTCGCCATCGTCTCCTGGGAGCGGTGGTATGCTCCCATGATGGAGGATAGGGCCTCGTGGAGAGTGGGTTCCCTTGGTCTGTCCTCCCCCTGTCGCACAGTAGCCCTCCCAGTTGCCCTGTTTCCCTGGGCCTCTGTCCCCTGGACCGTGTGCCCACTACCACTGCCCCCAGGTCCCTGTTGTTGTTGGGGTGGTGCGTTAACCTGGGTGCCCTGTAGTGGTGGACACACCGCTGATTGACGTGTCCTGGAGACAGAGGCATGGGCCCGCTGGGTGGGTGCTGTGCTGGTGTTCCCAGAGGGGGGTAGGTCTGCTGTGGCCTGTGGCTGTCTGAGGGGAACCGACTGTCCTGAGGTCCCCGATGGGCCGGGCTGGTCATCTGGGTCCAGGGAGACAGAGCTGCTGTCATCACTGTGGGCCTCTTCTGGGGGTGGAATGAACATTTCTGGACCCTCCTGGGCGGTGTCGTGGCGTTCGGGTCCTGCAGGTGTATAAGAGTATGGTTATTGCTTCTGTGTGTGCCATAGCGTGCAATGGGTGGGTGCCCGTGTACCCCAGTGCTGGCATTCCCTTGTGGGGGCTGTTGTGACGGTGGTTTGGGGGGGGATGGGTATGTGCAGTGGGCATGCTTAGGTGAGGGGTGTCCATGGTTTGTGGTCGCATGCAGGGCTTGGTGTTGGGATGGGTGGGTTGTGATGGTGAGACATTAGCAAGGAGGATGTGTGATGGGGGTGGGGGGTAGGGTGGGGGTATGATTTGGCATGCCGGTGGGTGGGGGGGATGAAGTAGTTGAGATTAAACTTACCAGAGTCCATTCCTCCGCATACTCCAGCGAGGCCCTCAGGATGCAGGATCGCCAAGACCTGTTCCTCCCATGTTGTGAATTCTGGGGGTTGAGGTGGGGGTCCGCCGCCAGTCTTCTGCACTGCGATGTTGTGTCTGGATACCATGGAACGCACCTTCCCCCGTAGGTCGTTCCACCGCTTCCTGATGTCGTCCCGATTTCGTGGATGCTGTCCCACAGCGTTGACCCTGTCCACTATTCTTTGCCATAGCTCCATCTTCCTGGCAATGGTGGTGTGCTGCACCTGTGCCCCGAAGAGCTGGGGCTCTACCCGATCTATTTCCTCCACCATGACCCTGAGTTCAGCGTCTGAAAACCTGGGGTGTCTTTGGGGTGCCATGGGGTGTTGTGGATGAGGTGTGGGGTGGCGTTTGTGGTGATGAGTGTGGTGAGTGTGGTGGTGTGTGGTGTTTTGTGCGTGGATGTTGTGTGAGTGATGGTGTTATGTTCCTGTGAATGTTCTGTATTAGCTGGTGGTGTCTCTCTCTGGCCTTAGTCAATAAATGGTGGTCGTAGGGGTTTGTGGGTGATGTGGGTGTGTGTTTTATATTGTGTTGGGTGTGTGGGAGTGGTGTTTGTATGTGTATCAGGTGTGTGTGTTTCAAAATGACCAATGTGGCAGTGTTTTGGAGCTGTGTGTGTATTTTGACCGCAGCGGTGTGTACCGCCAATGGAATACCGCGGTTGAAAGACCGCCGCGTGGATTCGTGGGTCGGAATGGAATGGGCGTATTTCTGGGTGTGACGGTGGAGGTTTGGTCATCGCCAGTTTCTCGCTGGCCGTTGGTGTGGCGGACTTTTGTGGATGTCGGGTTTTTGGCGGTTTGCCTGTTGCGGGTCAGAATGACCGTGGCGGTTTCCTGCGGCCGCGGCGGTGTTATGGCGGTCTTCTGACCAGCGGTAAGCGCCTTTTACCGCCGAGGTCAGAATGACCCCCAGAGTGCTACTCTAAGCTGCAATGGTACCATGATTTACCAATTCCCCGCTCGGGTATCGATCACCAATATCTGAAGTCTCCAGCTCCGAAGCAACCTGATATTCCTGCATGAGTAGTATCAGAGGGTAGTGTTACTGTTTTAGTGCGAAGAGCATGGGAAGGTGAAGTTTGTCACAGATTGTAATCCAGGTCACTTAGGTGCATGCCACTTTATTAAATCAACCATGGTTCTCAGCTGGGTGCTGTCCACTACCAGAGCCTGGGGCTGTGCTGTATCATGCTTTATCACCAAATGTGGCATGTAAGGGGACGGATATATCCAGTCATGGGTATGAGCGCAGGCGTAATGGAGTTCGAAGTCGAAGGTATGAATTTTATGAAGCAGTGGTTTGACCACATGAGATCTATTCAGTGAGAAGGGTGGGACAAAGTCTACCAGCTCCTATGTTTCATGGCTGATAAGGCTCACAGGACTGTAGATGAGGAAAAGGTGGTGTTCATAAGTGCTATAGTAGGGAAGGGGGATAAGGTTAGCAGTTCAATGTCCAAAACCTCTATGTTGAAGCTGGTTAGTGACGCCTGGAACACATCCATGAGTTTGATACACCATAACAAGTGTTCATCAAATCATGGCTAACAAAAGCTTCTATCCTGCTAATGTTCTAAAGTGCTAGTAAATTGGGTAATAATACTAATATGAAAGTTTGCTATTAACCTAATGATTCAAAGGTTTGGGATGGGGACTTGCCTTTTCTTTATATTGTGAGCTTCCCTCTTTTTGGTGGTTTGCATTGAAGGTCACTTGTGGCAGAGCAGAATTTACTCATTAATAGGGGCACATTTGTAAGGGAGATATTAAGGGAGGGTGTTAGGAAAGGTAAGGAAAGTGGTGGGGTTGGATTAGTAGGTGTCAACACATAATAATCAGGTATATGAAAAGAGGCATGATGCTCTGTGTGGTAGATTGAGCTGGGAGCCATGTTCCTTTGCCTAGATATTTTCTTCTGATTAGTAAGACTGGGTTTGTGTTGAATCAGAACAGCCTGAAGTAATGCATTTCTTAGGTTAATGAACCTAGTTTAGACTTCTCTGTGTAATTTGTATCTGATAGATTTGAATCTCTAGACCTATGTAGCCTATCCTCCTTCTAAGGCCCCCATCATAAGTGCCCCTTTAATCTCAGTGGGGCTGGTAATGGGAATTTATGGCAACACCAAAACTGCAAGTTCCACAGTACACAGCAGATCAGGAGTGTTTCACCTGGAGGCACTGACCATGGGTCATATACTGGGAGAAATGGGGAATAATCACATGACTTGAGTTTGTTATTCACAACTCCAGCAGGAAGGGCCCCTTTCTCAGGGAAGTCTCTTGGACCAAGCAATGATGTAGTGGTATCCTCCCAGAAATACAATTGCTTGCTCCATCAGAACTGGAGGGAGGGGAAGGTGATACATGTCCATTTTCTGGCCCACTTATAAATGCCACCTTATTAGGATAAAATGAATATTATTGAGTTTTGGTTAATCATAGTACCTGTTAACAGTGCTGTCATTTCATTTAACTTATGATCACTCAGAAGGCCCGCCACTGAGATCTGGGACACAATCTCTTCCCTCACCCCAGACTTCATAATCCTCACAGAGACCTGGCTGAATCCCACCTCCGCACCAGACATCTCCATCGTCATTGCCATACCCAAAGGCTACAAGATAACACACCGGGACCAAACTAGTTAACACAGAGGAGGAATCCCCATTATTTACAAGGACACAATCCGCTGCTCCACATCCCAAGATGACCCGATCCCGATAATGGAACACCTCAACTTTCAAATCCACACAGACGGAAAAAACACCATCAGAGTCACCCTTGTTTACAAACCACCAGGACCATGCCCCAGCTTCTGCAATGCCATCATGGACCTCATTGCCATGACCGCCATTGAGACTGGAAAAATCAGAAGATCAATGGAACAACATCTCAGCTCCCACCTCCCAGACTCCACACCTGAACCAGAACAAGCAGCCAATAACGTCTGCAGATTGTGCCAACACAGTCGCCCCCTCCAAAACAGCCAATTCCAGAAGACCAACCAAAAAGCCAGCTGATTCACCAAGGAACTTCAGTCCTCCAAGTGCCACTGCTAGCAACTGCATAAAGAGGGAAGATCGCACCACTGTCAGGACCACCCTCAACCAGTACCACCGTCTCCTGAAAGAAACTAGGAAGAAGGCTGTAGGAGACTGCATCCAAGCTAGCGCAAACTACAGTAGGGAACTCTTCAGGGTCATGAAGGAGATCGCCAACCCCAGTTCCACTGAGACCAACATAACATCCTCCCAGGAACTGTGCAAAAAACTTGCTGACTTCTTCCACGATAAGATAGCGGCCACCTACAAAAACATCAAATGACAACATGCCACTGCTGACAGCATCAACCAGCTCACACCCACGAACACAAACCCCGAACATCTGCTCACCCACTGGGCTCGCTTCACTATGCAGGATTCCATATCCATCATGAACTCTGTGCACTCAGGAGCACTCATGGACCCTAGCCCCACCTCCCACATCTTCATCCTCAGAATTAAAATTATTGGAGATGAGCTCAGGAAGGTCCTGAACACCTCGATCACCTTGGTCTCCTTCCCAGAGATCTGGAATTACGCTGAACTGAGGCCCCTCCTGAAACAACCCTCTGGTGACCTAACCAAACCAAAGAACTACCGGCCTATCTCCATGCTTCCCTACTCAGCTAAAGTCCTTGAGAGAGCGATCAACAAGCAACTCAGCCGATGCCTAGAAGGCTGTAACCTCCTGGACCCCTCCCAGTCTGGATTTTGAGCCAGCAACAGCACTGAGACAACCCTGATGGCAGCCACCAATGACGTTGGGGCCCTCCTGGACCATGGAGAAACAGTAGCCATTATCCTCCTGTACCTGTCAGCTGCATTCAACACTGTCTCCCACTACATCCTGATCAACAGACGCCCCCACATCGGGATCCAAGGAGACCCCCTCAAATGTATCACCTCATACCTCACCGGTAGAATGCAGTAGATGGGTCTCCTACCATTCACCTCGGTGTCCAAGAAAATGATCTGCGGAGTCCACCAAGGATCCTCACTATAATTATTATTTATTGCAGCTAATGTCTCCTAATTTTGAAGGGGGTTGCCTTTGAACTGCAATGAGGTTATCCATAAAGGACAAGTTCCTATGCACAAAACTGTTGAAAGTATGGTATTGAATATTGCGAGCACATGTTCAAAAGTCTTAGTATAGCAATTATCTATGAGCTCTAGCTTTTATTTGTGGAAAATATCGTCTGAGAATACTGTAGAACTCAACCCAACCCTCTTTTCTATCTATGGGTGCAATCCGTATACCACCCAGAGATGATATAAAATATAGTATATTCCTTCCAGGCAAAGCGCCTTATGAATTTTACCTCAAATAAAATTAATGTGTCCCAGACTCAAGGAACTCTGTCCCATTTAAATGAGCTGTCTACCCTTCTGTAAAATTGAATTGAGTTGGATCTAAAACCCAGGACAAAAGATTTTCATGTTGGTCACAGCTAACAGATAGAATTCTATTTATGTCCGTAGTTGTAAACACAACTATGTGGCTCGGTTCCCACATTCTAATTGTTAACATATATTATATTGAATACTCATGGAAGAGTGTCTCGCATTCACAATTCACACAAATTTACAATACAATATGAATTGAAGACCGCCTAATAAAGGGTCTACACTAGTTATTCATTTGTGTAGAATATTAGCGTCCTACTATAATTTTGAGATAGCCTCTGTGTTGATTTGTAGTCTTTTGGTTTTCAACACAAAACCTAAAGCCTCAGACTATGTTTCATACTATAGGCGCCTTACCACCGCATTGTAAAATAAACTAGTGTTACGGATAAGAACATAAAGGTACTATTGTAGCTTGATTTGCAGACATAAATATTGGAGCCCTATGGTAGCAAGTCGCTTCCAACAAAATGCAGGCATTTTGCTGCTACAAAGTTCCAATACTTTTCTTTTTCATGTATGTTCGTAATGCCTTGGCAAAGTAATAAGTACCAATAAAAATATGTATTTTTTTGGCCTGCTTCCTTTTTATCAGCAGATTTTGAATCTGTTGCGGCCATCTGGCTAGCCCGAAACAGTGCCTTCTTGTTCAGCTACGTTATTTTAAAAACAGTAACAATCTGTAAATGTTGTTATTCTGCATAAGACGTTTGGACTGATGGTTTTCATGGCACTGCCTAAAGCGTTAATAGTCGTGTTCGATAATTATAGCAGCAGAGCTGTGCATATAATTATTTACCATGGTATGCCCTGGCCAAGGTGCACAAGTGGAAGTGAAAGTTGTTTGCCTAATGTATTGGTCAGGTGGTGAAGTGGTAACTCACATCAGTATCAGTTTAGCAACCAGACAATTGACGTTTTGTTTCTTGCCAAGAAACAGTGTTTCTTGCTAAAATGGGTACATTCAGAGTAATCTGAAGCAGGGCCAGTATTATCTATTGCTTGCAGCCTTATAATGAGTCCAAGCCACAGGTTTACTCATCATGTGCATGGTGCACCATATGGTATTGCATACCATTACGTAAAAGCTGTCCAAGTCTACAGCGTAAGTGTAAAATGTAGTCTATGTCTGCGCTGTAAAACACTAAAGTATACAGAAAAAGTGATGGATACAATGCTTGACTTAATCTCAACCACTGGCACTTACACTGGCTGCATCCCAGTCCATTGTTAATTTGCACACCATGCCACCTCAGTTTAGATCCAGCCATATGCAAAACATTTTTGACCTTCTTCCAGTAAGAACAATCCAAACCAAAATACTAGGCCAGGCCAGGTCCTCTCTGAACCAGAGCACAAGCATCTCAGGATTGGTTTTGCTCTTATTATGACACTGTGTGCATGGGACCCATATCTAGGCATACCCTTCCCACTTAGGGTGACAAACTAAAGTATACAAAAAGCTATGGATGGAATGCTTGAATTAATCTCAGCTACTGGTAATTGCTCAGGGATGCATTCCAGTCTATCATTATTTTGCAAACCTTCCACCCCAGTTTGGATGCACCCATATGCAAATCAGCCTTTAACCTGTCCAATGGGAACGGTCCTGACAAAACTACCACACCAGGTCCTCACCGATCCAGAACACAAGCAACCCAGTACCAGTTTTACCCTGGTTACGGCTCATCAGCTAGATATAACTTGGTTCCTGTGGCACAGTGTGCATGAGGCCCACAGCTGGGCATGCCCTTGCCACTTCAGGCAATACACTAAAGTATACAAAAAGTGATGGATAAAATGCTTGAATTAATCTCAGCCACTGGTAATTACTTCAACCACATCCCAGTTCATTGTTATTTTGTACACCATGCCACCTCAGTTAAACCCAGCCATATGCAAATCTGTCTTGACCCTGCTCCAATGGGGAAAGTCCAGATGAAACTGCCAGGCCAAGTCCTTCTTGCCACATTCCCCCTGACCCTCTAGCCCTTGTAGCGGAGGTCCATGTGGAACTGCCCTGGGTGAAATTTGAAAAGATGTGTTTTTTAAGGCACGTGAGACCCAGCTCTCGCAAGGGTCCTGCTGGTTTGAGGATTTTTTTTTTTAAAGGATCATGCACGGCGGAGGTTTTGCTACCCAGGGGGGGTTGGGCACAGGCACGATCAGGTGCTGTGCCGGGGGAGATGACCAGTCACAGGCAGTTTGGCACAGGGCCTGGCTACATGCCTGGCCAGGCCCTATGGCCAACCCCATGCTATGCACAGCCGAAGGCATAGTTACGTATGGTAATAAAATATTAGTTTATGTTAAAGAAATACAAATTAATTAAAAAAAAAGGTACTTGAGGTTTTATTTCGGTATGGTAATAATAATTTACTTTACATTAAAAAAAACTTAGAAATTCACTGAAAAAAACAAAGGTTACAGTGACGTGATATTTACTTTAAAATGTCAGTTAAAACATAAAATCATTGAAATTCACCAGTTATTTTTAACTTAAGAACCTATAACTCACGGCCTCGCCATGGACTACTCATGACCTCACATATTACATCACTCATGACATTTTTTATGACTTCATTAATATCATAAGTACTTACTTCTGAAATGAAGTCATTGGTGACAACACTGTGGCTGGCGAATGCATGATTACTGGCAGCGGTGGGATCCAGTACTGTTTAATTTGTGTAAAATTGAAAATCCCTGACAATAATCTGACATCAAGTTTTACTTTTTTTTAATTCTCCTCAACCAAGTCTTGCCTCACATCTCTCTTGCTGTCAGAATAACAACATTGATGGTTCCCAACGCTAGCAGAAACAGAATGTCCCAATGCCTCTCCCATAACCTCTCCAGCCTCCAACACATATGTATAGATTAAAGAAACGAAACGAAAAAGGGTGGGGAAAAGCAAGAAGATACTGTCTTCGTCTAAGTCTTTGGTTCTCCTCATGCAACATTAGCCTGTTCTGCTTGGCCTTCTGGTTTTGATGTTGTCATAAGACAGAACTGTCAACCAGAACTCGTATTAGCATTATCTACAAGACTTCAAAAACTTGTCCAAATTTAATTACGTAAAACCATATACTTGTATTCACATACCCTGCTAAACCAAGACTTTAGCTTGCTTGCGTGACAGGAACAACTGAACGACCGGGACTACTATGCAGATTGCTGCCTTCGTTTCCTTCTCAGGTGAGTGAAGTAGTCTGTAATTGCAGAGAATGGCTACTAATAATTCTGATACTGTGGCGGTCATTATCAACATGGCAGGAAAGATCGCCGACCGCTGTGGCGGCGGTGAACAGAATCCCGGCTGCGGCAGTGAATGGAAACCCGCCATATAATGAACAAAAAACCCAACCCCGCCAAACATTCCCACACCACCACTCCCTGCCAGGACCCTGTCAGCGGGAATCCCGGCCCACCCCGCCACCGCCAAGCACACCCACATCCCACCCTCCAAATAATGATGCACAAATCACCTCAGCGGACAGTGGAGGCCGGACGACCATTGGCAGCTGCGACCGCCACGGGCGGCAAGTGGGCCCAACAGCAACCAGTGCACACATTGGATAGGCTTAGCACTCACACACCTGACACATATCCAGAACACCATAAAACACCCCCAGACAAACCCCACAATCCCTTGCAAGGAAACCAGTACCAGAAGACGGAGAGCACCAGAGCCAGACAGAGAACGCCAGCAGACAGGACACGAATAGCGACCCACACAGGAGCACCCAAACACCGTCCCCAGTCCCAACACCATCCACCACCCTCACAATGTCCCCCACAAAAATCCACACTTCACCGAAAGGGAGCTAAGGACCATGGTGGACGAGATCCTAAAAGTGGAGCCACAAATATTCGGTTCCGAGGTGCAGCACACACCCATCGCCCGGAAAATGGAGCTGTGGCAGACCATTGTCAACTAGGGTGAATGCAGTGGGACACCATCCACGCACCAGGGATGACATCCGCAAGAGATGGAACGACCTGCGGGGGAAGGTACGGGCCATGGCATCCAGGCACCACATCGCAGGGCAGAAGACTGGGGGAGGGCCGCCACCCACACCACCCGACTACACCGACTGGGAGGAGAAGGTACTCGCCATCCAGCGCCCAGAGGGACTCACTGGACTCACTGGAGGAATGGACTCGGGTAAGTTGTTTACATTTACCCCATATACACCATACATGTAATGCATGCACCACCCCACCCCACCCACACCCACCTAGACCCACAGCCCTCCCAGCCATTACCCACCACATCCACCACCCTGCATCACCCACAACTCACTACCAGGCCCACATCACTCCCACTGAGCACAGCCACCCACCCACCCCTGCACGTACCCACTATGGAATAATAACTCCCACCACAATGTAACCCCACTACTGCCACTAAATGCAATGTGCACCTCACAAAGGCACCCTGAAGGCCACTGAAAGGCACACCAGCACTAAATTGCACAGTACAGCCCACCTCAAACCCTCATGCATATGTAACAAACATTTCTATGTCCTCCAACAGGCACCACCACCCATGCAACCCTAATGGAGGGGACAAGGAGTGCCACAGCATTCCAGGGAGACAGAGGCACATCACAGGACACTGGTGAAGGATCCCTGAACACTGATGAGCAGGCAGGCTCCTCACACAGCCCTGGATGCTCGCCATGCAGCAGCCCCACCCAGGAAAACACTGTCACCCTGTGGCAGGCTGAACGGTATAAACCAGACTGAGTTCGGGTACTATGGTGAGTAACACGATGTTTTATTAGTTTGCCTCTTTTCCTTTATTTTATAAAGTTCAATCAAAACCTAAACTAAACAAAGTTTATCATCCGTTCTGGGGTTCCTCGGGGTTCTTTCTTCCTTGTTACTCTGTTTTCCTCCTTTCTTCTAGGTTGGTGGATGCGGAGTACTGTGGCTGGCTCCCGGGGATGACCGACAAAGGAAAAACAGAACAATGCCAAGGGTAAGTGGTGTGTTGTCTTCTGGGGTTTAACTTTACCGTTAGTGAGGGGGAAGGGTTTGTGAGGAATGAGGGAAGGTGTGGGGTAACCGTGCTCAGGGCAAGTAATCGTGGGGGATGGGTTTCTCATGCACACCGGTGTTTTGGGTCTACGTGCACGAGTCCGTCTCCCCTTCCTTAACCCTCTTCCCCTTGTGGCCCCTCCTTTATTGCCCTCCTCCACTCCCCGGTCCCTCTTCCCCCTGTCTTCATTAATTAAAATTCCCCCGTTCCCAGTATGGACCGTACCTTTGTAAGCCACGACCCTCCGGGGCCGTGGCTGGCTTCTGGGCGTTCCTGGTCCGGTCTGTTCTTCCCCGTGGCTCCTCCTTCGGCCCCTTCTTCGGCTCCTTCTTTGGCTCCTTCGTCCTGGAACTCGGCTATCCGCTCCTCCTTCTCCGTCCTCGGTACAACTTCTTCCGCCTCCTTACACACGTCCTCCGTCTCTCCTACTACTCGCTCCCCGGACTGTCCGCGGGGCTCTCCTTTTCCGTCCTCGGCATCCCGGATGTTTCCTGGCGTTTCCCCGGCAACAGGGAAACGCTCCCGCCATGCCGAGGGTGTTCCCACGGTAACCTGCAGACGCGGAATTGATGTCTCGGATTCCTCCATTCCCGAGCCTGTTGCCGGTGCGAGGTGTAAGTATTGCTCGGCCCGACCACACACCCCTTCCCAAGAGAGGTCCTGATCGAGGACCGGTGAAGAACAGGGAAATCGGGACAAGTAATCCGCCGGGCCCTGTTGCGAACCAGGTACATGACGAATCTGGAAGGAAAAAGGCTGTAGTTCAAGGAAACATCGTAAGATTCTAGAGTTGGAATCCTTGTGGGAAGCAAGCCAGGTAAGGGGGGCGTGATCGGTATATAGCACAAAGGGCCTGCCCAGAAGGTAATATTGCAGAGTCTCCACCGCCCACTTAATGGCCAAGCATTCCTTTTCGATAATAGGATAATGACATTCGCGAGGCAGAAGTTTCCTGCTTATGAACACCACCGGGTGATCCCTGCCCTCTACATCAGGTTGGGCGGGTACAGCCCCAAGACCCACGTTCGAAGCATCTGTATATAGATGGAAAGTCCTAGTAAAATCGGGACATTGTAAGATAGGGTCCAATGTAAGAGAGGATTTCAACCGTTCAAAACTAGCCTTTTGACCTATCGAAAAGGGTTCTAATTTGTTAGGATGACGTTTGGATAAGAGATCAGTCAGGGGGGCTGCAATGGTGGAATACCCAGGGATAAACCTGCGGTAGTAACCCACCAAACCCAGGAAGGAACGTAGGTCTTTTTTTGTTTTAGGGGTTGGGGCTTTGGTAATGGCTTCCACTTTCTTTACTTGTGGCTGTATGGTCCCATTGCTTATCTTATACCCTAGGTACAGTATGTCTGTATTTCCCAGTATACACTTCTGGGGATTGGCCGTCAACCCGGCTTCTGCTAATGTGGTAAAGATTTGGTTCAGGTGGTGGAGGTGGCCAGCCCATGTCTCGCTAAAAATAACGACATCGTCTAGATAGGCTGCTGTGAACGTATTAAAAGGATTTAGTAATCTATCCATTAATCTCTGGAAGGTAGCCAGGGCTCCGTGGAGTCCAAAAGGCAACACAGTAAAGTGATAAAGACCCGATTGTGTCGAGAAGGCCGTTTTTTCTTTATCTTCTGGGGAAAGGGGAATCTGCCAGTATCCTTTAGTAAGGTCTAACGTTGATAGATATTTGGCTTTCCCCAGCTTTTCGAGGACATCATCCACTCGGGGAATGGGATAGGTATCGAACATTGATACTGCGTTGAGTTTACGAAAATCAATACAAAATCGGACTGAGCTGTCCGGTTTTGGAACCAGGACTACAGGAGAGCTCCACGGGCTATTGGAGGGTTCAATAACTCCTAAGGACATCATTTTTTTTATTTCCTCTTCTATGATATGTTTCCTAGCCTCGGGAATACGATAAGGACGTAGTCTGATAGTTTGTCCTGGTGTTGTTTTTATTTTATGAGAGATCAGGGAAGTTCTCCCAGGTATTTCAGAAAAAACATGAGGGTACTGGTTTATCAAGGAGAACAGATGTTGCTTTTTGGGCGCTGTCAGGGAGGGGTTGACAGAAGGCATATTGTCTTTTCCCCGTTTCTCGAAAGGGAATAAATCTATGGCTAATTCCTTGTGGTTAGAGACCAGACAGGCCCTCTCTGCTGTCTCGGCCACCTCCTCCATGGTTTCCCATTTCTTGAGGAGGTTCACATGATAGATTTGGGTTTTTCTGGGGTTGATACTTAATTCTATAAGGTAAGTAACGGGTGAGACTGCTCTAATGACCCTATAGGGTCCTTGCCATTTAGCCAACAATTTTGTTTCCGAAGTAGGTCGCATGATCAGGACTTGATCATTTGGAAAAAATGTTCGTAGTTTACTTCCTCTATCATAATACTGTTTTTGGGTCTCTTAGGCCTTCTCCAGATGTTGCCTTACATCTTCCCATAAGTCTTTTAAGTGATTTTTAAGTTTCTGGACGTATTCCAACAAGGGTTTCCCTTCCTCTTCCTCTTCCTCCTCCCACGTCTCTACGGCCATATCCAAAAGACCACGGGGTTGTCTACCGAAAACCAGTTCGAACGGGCTATGTCCCGTGGAGGCCTGTTCATGGGTTCTAATCGCATAGAGCACTAGGGGCAATTTTTGGTCCCAATCCCTCCCTGAGTCATTGACAACTTTTCTCAATAGGGTTTTAATTGTTCTGTTATAGCGTTCGACCAGTCCGTCTGTCTGGGGGTGATAGACTGAGGTTTTTATTTGAGAAATTCCCAACACGCGGCATATCTGCTTCATGAGGTTCGACATGAACGGCGTGCCTTGGTCGGTGAGAATCTCTTGGGGAAACCCTATCCTGGAGAATACCGTTATCATAGCCTGTGCTACTGATTTGGTTGTCATGCTTGCTAAGGGAAGAGCTTCGGGGTATCGTGTCGCATAATCTACCATCACCAATATGTAAGTATGTCCCCTAGAGGAAGGAAGTAGGGGTCCAATTAAATCCATTCCCACCCTGCTAAAGGGAATCTCAATGATAGGTAGAGGTGTTAGGGGTGCCTTCCTGGGTCTACCTGGTTCGGTGAGTTGACACCTGGGGCACTGTGAGCAATATTTCCTAATATGCGAAAAAAAACCTGGCCAGTAGAATTTCCTAAGGAGATATTCTTCGGTTTTGTCTCTGCCGAAATGTCCCCCCCCCGGTTGATTATGTGCTAGGAAGAGTACTTGGTTTTGGTACGCCTTTGGGACTACTAATTGATGTCTGGGGTCCCCTGCTCTGGTAGTAGTAACCCTATACAGAAGATTCTTGTTCACCAGAAAATAGGGACCCACCTCATCTGTCTCTTCGGATTTAGCTGTGTTCCACGCATGGCTGAGGGTAGGATCCTCTCTTAGTTGTTGTCGAAAACTGACGGGCCCGCTATGGTTTTCGGCTACTATTTTGATAGGGTTTTTATTCTCCTTGTGAGTCTGGAACTTCACCCTCTCGTACCTTTTTTCTCTGCAGGAAAGTTTCCTACGTTGTGGGGGACACTCAATAGTGTTATCAAAGAAAGGAGCATCCTTCCACCACTCTATGTTCTCTGTCTGGGTTCGGGTATTATCTAAAAGTTGTTGGAAATGTACATAGTCCGTGCCGATAATACATTCCTCAATCAAGTGGTCCATAACTCCCATAGGAAGGAGGTCTCTATATTTTCCCCACTCGAGCTCCACTACCATAAGGGGGTACTGGTCTTTATCGCCATGTATACAGCAGATGGTAACCCATTGTCTGGGGTTCTCCTCCATCGTACTAATCAGATTTTTCCAAATGACGGATTGACTACAACCCGAGTCTATAAGGGCAGAGAGGGACCGACCGTTTATTCTTATGACTTGTTTAAATCTGGCATGCCCTCCTCCAGTGCATAAGACTCTGCGTCGGGTTAGTCCTATCTCCATTGGTTCCACTCCCTCTACTTTCCTGGGGCATGTGCGGGCTATGTGACCCCATTCTCCACAGCTGAAACATTGGGGCCCCTGCATGGGGTAACCTTCCCCTTGTTTACGTGGACTCGGTTCCTCCAATGTATATCTCGGGGCGGGTTTGGATGGTGGTAGGGGGGGTTTTATGTGGAGACGAGGTGGTGGTGGTCTTCCGTCTGTTGACCGGTGAAAAGCGCAGGCCAAGTCTATCACACTCTCTGTATCCACCTTTGGATGTTGCCGTATCCAATTTTTAGTACCTGGGGGTAGGGAATCCAAATATTGCTCGAGGATGACTGTCTTTATGACATCTTCTCTGTTGGTTCCTATAGGGCCTAACCACTTGAGTGCTAGATCTTTCACCCTAAAGTAAAAGGTGCGGGGGTCCTCATTGTGTCCCCATTTTACTTTTCGGAATTGGACTCTATAGTACTCCGTATCGTGGCCCACCCGTTCCAAAATACTCTTCTTTATGTCGTGATAGGCCGTAGTACCACCTGGATTTGCTGCTTGATAAGCCGCCTGCATAAGTCCTGTGAGTAATGGGGCGATGTATTGTCCCCACCGTTCCTCCGGCCATTGGGCGGAGGAGGCCACCCTTTCGAAGTTAGTAAAGAAGGAGTCTGGGTCATCCCCCTCCTGGAATTTTTGAAGAACGGAACTAGGGACATTAGGATGCACTTTACTGGCAGCGATTGTTTCTGTTAGCTTCTTCATGGCAGTCTCATGCACGAGCTGGTTGTTCGCTAGTATAGTCGCTTTATCAAGGAGAACAGTTGTTGCTTTTTGGGCGCTGTCAGGGAGGGGTTGACAGAAGGCATATTGTCTTTGCCCCGTTTCTCGAAAGGGAATAAATCTATGGCTAATTCCTTGTGGTTAGAGACCAGACAGGCCCTCTCTGCTGTCTCGGCCACCTCCTCCATGGTTTCCCATTTCTTGAGGAGGTTCACATGATAGATTTGGGTTTTTCTGGGGTTGATACTTAATTCTATAAGGTAAGTAACGGGTGAGACTGCTCTAATGACCCTATAGGGTCCTTGCCATTTAGCCAACAATTTTGTTTCCGAAGTAGGTCGCATGATCAGGACTTGATCATTTGGAAAAAATGTTCGTAGTTTACTTCCTCTATCATAATACTGTTTTTGGGTCTCTTGGGCCTTCTCCAGATGTTGCCTTACATCTTCCCATAAGTCTTTTAAGTGATTTTTAAGTTTCTGGACGTATTCCAACAAGGGTTTCCCTTCCTCCTCCCACGTCTCTACAGCCATATCCAAAAGACCACGGGGTTGTCTACCGAAAACCAGTTCGAACGGGCTATGTCCCGTGGAGGCCTGTTCATGGGTTCTAATCGCATAGAGCACTAGGGGCAATTTTTGGTCCCAATCCCTCCCTGAGTCATTGACAACTTTTCTCAATAGGGTTTTAATTGTTCTGTTATAGCGTTCGACCAGTCCGTCTGTCTGGGGGTGATAGACTGAGGTTTTTATTTGAGAAATTCCCAACACGCGGCATATCTGCTTCATGAGGTTCGACATGAACGGCGTGCCTTGGTCGGTGAGAATCTTTAGGGGAAACCCTATCCTGGAGAATACCGTTATCATAGCCTGTGCTACTGATTTGGTTGTCATGCTTGCTAAGGGAAGAGCTTCGGGGTATCGTGTCGCATAATCTACCATCACCAATATGTAAGTATGTCCCCTAGAGGAAGGAAGTAGGGGTCCAATTAAATCCATTCCCACCCTGCTAAAGGGAATCTCAATGATAGGTAGAGGTGTTAGGGGTGCCTTCCTGGGTCTACCTTGTTCGGTGAGTTGACACCTGGGGCACTGTGAGCAATATTTCCTAATATGCGAAAAAACAACTGGCCAGCAGAATTTCCTAAGGAGATATTCTTCGGTTTTGTCTCTGCCGAAATGTCCCCCCCCCGGTTGATTATGTGCTAGGAAGAGTACTTGGTTTTGGTACGCCTTTGGGACTACTAATTGATGTTTGGGGTCCCCTGCTCTGGTAGTAGTAACCCTATACAGAAGATTCTTGTTCACCAGAAAATAGGGACCCACCTCATCTGTCTCTTCGGATTTAGCCGTGTTCCACGCATGTCTGAGGGTAGGATCCTCTCTTAGTTGTTGTCGAAAACTGACGGGCCCGCTATGGTTTTCGGCTACTATTTTGATAGGGTTTTTATTCTCCTTGTGAGTCTGGAACTTCACCCTCTCGTACCTTTTTTCTCTGCAGGAAAGTTTCCTACGTTGTGGGGGACACTCAATAGTGTTATCAAAGAAAGGAGCGTCCTTCCACCACTCTATGTTCTCTGTCTGGGTTCGGGTATTATCTAAAAGTTGTTGGAAATGTACATAGTCCGTGCCGATAATACATTCCTCAATCAAGTGGTCCATAACTCCCATAGGAAGGAGGTCTCTATATTTTCCCCACTTGAGCTCCACTACCATAAGGGGGTACTGGTCTTTATCGCCATGTATACAGCAGATGGTAACCCATTGTCTGGGGTTCTCCTCCATCGTACTAATCAGATTTTTCCGAATGACGGATTGACTACAACCCGAGTCTATAAGGGCAGAGAGGGACCGACCGTTTATTCTTATGACTTGTTTAAATCTGGCATGCCCTCCTCCAGTGCATAAGACTCTGCGTCGGGTTAGTCCTATCTCCATTGGTTCCACTCCCTCTACTTTCCTGGGGCATGTGCGGGCTATGTGACCCCATTCTCCACAGCTGAAACATTGGGGCCCCTGCATGGGGTAACCTTCCCCTTGTTTACATGGACTCGGTTCCTCCAATGTATATCTCGGGGCGGGTTTGGATGGTGGTAGGGGGGGTTTTATGTGGAGACGAGGTGGTGGTGGTCTTCCGTCTGTTGACCGGTGAAAAGCGCAGGCCAAGTCTATCACACTCTCTGTATCCACCTTTGGATGTTGCCGTATCCAATTTTTAGTACCTGGGGGTAGGGAATCCAAATATTGCTTGAGGATGACTGTCTTTATGACATCTTCTCTGTTGGTTCCTATAGGGCCTAACCACTTGAGTGCTAGATCTTTCACCCTAAAGTAAAAGGTGCGGGGGTCCTCATTGTGTCCCCATTTTACTTTTCGGAATTGGACTCTATAGTACTCCGTATCGTGGCCCACCCGTTCCAAAATACTCTTCTTTATGTCATGATAGGCCGTAGTACCACCTGGATTAGCTGCTTGATAAGCCGCCTGCATAAGTCCTGTGAGTAATGGGGCGATGTATTGTCCCCACCGTTCCTCCGGCCATTGAGCGGAGGAGGCCACCCTTTCGAAGTTAGTAAAGAAGGAGTCTGGGTCATCCCCCTCCTGGAATTTTTGAAGAACGGAACTAGGGACATTAGGATGCACTTTACTGGCAGCGATTGTTTCTGTTAGCTTCTTCATGGCAGTCTCATGCACAAGCTGGTTGTTCGCTAGTATAGTCGCTTGGCTCTTCAGGGCCGACTGTAAGGCTTCCCTGTCCTCCTTCGCTTCTCGTTGGTGAGCCTCCCACACCAGCTGTAAGTGGCGTTGGCCCTCAGCCAGTTGCTTAAGTACATCCCCCATTGTAGGGTTTTCACTCATTGTCTGTGCCGTTCGTAGCCTGAGGGACTGAAATCCCACTTCTGACACCACTGTGGCAGGCTGAACAGTATAAACCAGACTGAGTTCGGGTACTATGGTGAGTAACACGATGTTTTATTAGTTTGCCTCTTTTCCTTTATTTTATAAAGTTCAATCAAAACCTAAACTAAACAAAGTTTATCATCCGTTCTGGGGTTCCTCGGGGTTCTTTCTTCCTTGTTACTCTGTTTTCCTCCTTTCTTCTAGGTTGGTGGATGTGGAGTACTGTGGCTGGCTCCCGGGGATGACCGACAAAGGAAAAACAGAACAATGCCAAGGGTAAGTGGTGTGTTGTCTTCTGGGGTTTAACTTTACCGTTAGTGAGGGGGAAGGGTTTGTGAGGAATGAGGGAAGGTGTGGGGTAACCGTGCTCAGGGCAAGTAATCGTGGGGGATGGGTTTCTCATGCACACCGGTGTTTTGGGTCTACGTGCACGAGTCCGTCTCCCCTTCCTTAACCCTCTTCCCCTTGTGGCCCCTCCTTTATTGCCCTCCTCCACTCCCCGGTCCCTCTTCCCCCTGTCTTCTTTAATTTAAATTCCCCCGTTCCCAGTATGGACCGTACCTTTGTAAGCCACGACCCTCCGGGGCCGTGGCTGGCTTCTGGGCGTTCCAGGTCCGGTCTGTTCTTCCCCGTGGCTCCTCCTTCGGCCCCTTCTTCGGCTCCTTCTTCGGCTCCTTCGTCCTGGAACTCGGCTATCCGCTCCTCCTTCTCCGTCCTCGGTACAACTTCTTCTGCCTCCTTACACACGTCCTCAGTCTCTCCTACTACTCGCTCCCCGGACTGTCTGCGGGGCTCTCCTTTTCCGTCCTCGGCGTCCCGGATGTTTTCTGGTGTTTCCCCGGCAACAGGGAACCGCTCCCGCCATGCCGAGGGTGTTCCCACGGTAACCTGCAGATGCGGAAGTGACGTCTCGGATTCCTCCATTCCCGAGCCTGTTGCCGGTGCGAGGTGTAAGTATTGCTCGGCCCGACCACACACCCCGAACACCCAGTCAAGACCAGCAGGCCAGGGGAGGCATGCCCACACCAGTGGACCCAGGGCACAAACAGGTGGAACACAGCAACAGAGGCCACAGTCTCCCACCCCCACGGACGAGGGGCCCAGTACTAGTGGCACGTCAAGACCTGCGCAGGGGACACAGGCACAAGGGGCCATGGCAAGGTCAAGTGCCCCAGTGGGTCAGGGGGTAGGGCACCGGATAGATGCAGCAGCCCAGGACGTCATTACAGAGGTATTGGGGGCATACCAACATACCCAAGACAGGTTGACACAGATTGTAACCACCCTGGAGCAAAGTCAGAGGATGCATCTGGAACACCACCAACAGGCCATGGAGCATTGGAAAGAACACAATGCCCCAATGGCCACCATTGCTGGAGCACTGCTGCAGTTGGTCAACAAACCCTCAGACATCCACACTGGACAAGAGGCCCCCACAACAGCCCTGGACAACCAGCAACAGTTGTCCCAAGCAGCTGAAACAACACAGGAAAGACCCTCCCAGGAATCACAAGGGCAACCATATCACCCCAAGTAGCTCCACAGCAGGCACCCAAACGTAGTCTCAGGCCAAGATATGGCACTGGAAACCCAGCTAAGAACAAGCCCCCTTCCAACAATTGACACTGCTACTACTGCCAAGCAACCATCCCACCCATTCACCAACTGCACTTAGCTGAGGGCTAAATAATGTACTAAACTACAATTAGGACCCACCTATGATATCAAACAGGCCTGCCACCAAGTCAGTTTTGAGGACACCCAACCATAACGACTTCCATCACTGTACATAGCACATTTCACTGTATTCCACCAATAAACAACATATCTCACCTGTAACACTGTCCCCTGTCTTCAATGTTGAACAAAGTGGAGTGATGATTCAACAGGCAGGGATAAACTTTATTGTCAAATTGTGCATGCTGGTGGTACAGTGTGTTTCAAAATAGTCAAGAAGGGAATGCTTATATTGTCTGTCTGTACCATGCAGAAGAGGTCCATGGCTCGCATATCATGACCAATTCCCTCTAGTTGACATGGCACACTTACAGTATCAGTCACCAACCACATATACAGGCTGAAGTCACAGACAGGTATTGGAAGTTGAATTGTATCAGTTGGTTTCTGGAATTGACATCTTCCCCTTTCTCATCCTCACCATCACTCTCCTCACCTCTCTGAGGTAACAGATCAGGACCTATAGCACCCTCCACCTCCAAAAGGGGGATTGAATGTCTCACTGCCACGTTGTGCAGCATGCAGCACGCCATGACTATCCCACACACTTTATCAGGCCCATAGGCCAGGGAACCCCCAGAGATATGTAGGCACCGGAATCTAGCCTTCAGGAGACCTACAGTACGCTCTGTCACCCTCCTAGTCCGTCAAAGGACCTCATTGTATTTCCTCTCTGCATCTGTCCTGGGATTCCTCACTGGTGTCAGGAGCCTACGCAAGTTTGGATAGCCAGAATCACCTAAAGAAATGGTCAATCCAGAGTCGTCATTGGAATGTCCTTAGTCTGGCAGGCTGTTTTTCTGCAATGTGTCAGTTAGTGACAGGCACACTTAACTATGATCCACCCTCTGTCCTCTTGGAGTTGTTCCATCTTTTGTGGCACACTACTGTTCCTCAAAACAAATGAATCATGGACTGAACCCGGAAACATGGCATTCACATGGTATATGTACTGGTCTGCTGTACATACCAATTGGATGTTCATGGAGTGAAAGTTCTTCATGTTTCTGTACACCTGTTCACTCACTCTTGGGGGGGTGATGGGTATGTGGGTTCCATCGATGGCACCAATAACATGGGGAATGTTTGCAAAGGCATAGAAGTCTGACTTGATGGCAGGGTGCTCAGCACTTTGGGGGAATCGCACATAGGATTGCAGATTTTGTACAAATGCATTCAGAAATCTTGTAAGTACCTGGCTGAACATTGGCTGTGAGAAACCAGCACCCATGCCCACTGTCACTTGAAATGAGCCTGTGGCCAGGAAATAGAGTGCGGAGAGCACCTGCACCTCGGTTGGAATGGCATTCTGATTACGATTTCCGGGAGTCAGCGCAGGATCCGGTAATGCACATAGGTCCTGAATAGTTACACGTGTGAGTCTGTAAGTGATAATGATCTGACGCTCCACCATGGTCCCCATATCCACAAGTGTTCTGTACACAGATGGTGCCCTTCCTCGCCACAAGGGTCGTTACCTGTGAGGGTTAAGAACAAGGAGTCATGTGCACACATACACTGGCATATTTGCTAAACACAATCACTGCATTCTTCACAGTAATGTCTGTACAATAACTGCAACCTGACAGATGTACATTTACATCACTAAGAGGGAACAGAGTAAATTATGTGTGCTTATATACTCTATGGATAGAGACATAGGTGCTTCATATGGCTAGTAGGCCCAGCATTGTGAGTAAATTGAATTTCAAGATGCGTAGGTGATGGCAAAATGTCTGCCCAATGTAGTTCTGCCCCTTTGTTGTGGAAGTGACCTAAGACCGCTAGTGGTTGACATCACAGCATACGGCAGTGTTGACCACTGTTCGCACCCTCATTGGCTAACATAGATGCCAATGGGGAATCCTGGCAAATCATGATCGCCGCCGGCGGTGATGGTGCATTCCGCCGCGGAACGTACGTGCGTTTGTCATCGTGTGATCACTTGACTCACTGATCCTGTGCGGACAAGTACTCCACTCTTTGTACTAATGAGGCCTGCCTCTGGCTATGGATGTTCCACGTGGTGCAGGGGAAAGGGCCCCGGCCTTCACCCAGGAAGAACTGGGGAAACTGGTGGAAGTGGTCTTGCCCCTGTACGGCAGACTCTACGCCGGTCAGAGGTACAGGTGAGTGAGCCAGGATGGGGCTTGGTGCATGGAATGCTGCGTGCCACTGTCCTGCATGTCTGGGAGTACTGTCTGTCCTATGTCTACCAATCAGCCAGCTATTGCCATCGTGCAGGTGCCTGACCTCTGTGTTTCTTCTCTGTGTCTCCCTACTAGGTCAGCGCCCACCAGAAGAGGGCACATTGGCATACCATCGCCAAGAAGGTACGGACCCTGGGGGTCTACAACCGGTGGAGCACCCACTGTCCAAAGTGGTAGGGGTGCCCATCGGGCACTGACCCCCCTCATGCGAAGGATCCTGGCGGTGGCGTACCCAGACCTGGATGGGCGCTTGAAGGCTGCACAGCAGTCACAAGGGGATGAGTACTCACAGCCCATACTTCAGCCTGGAAGGATGAGTGTATGTGCGATACTGCTCATGGTGCTTAAAGCAGTGTTTTTTACTGGTGTCCAGCTACTGTCTGCTCCCCAAAGGGTGTAGGGGTGTGGCTGTCAGGTTTCACCTACCCCAGCTTCAATGCAATGACAGGATATGGATGTAGGTTGCTATACTGCTCAGTAGTCAGGGCCATGGTCCTGGGCCTAGTGCACGGTGCTGCCTGTTGGGTGTGTCTGCTGAGTAGGTGTATGTCTGGCCATTGTGTATCAGCATTCAGCTACTTACAAGTGTCTCTCCTGTTTTGTCTCCCCATCCCTGTTCTCTTTTGTGTGTCTGGTACAGCATCAACATCAGGCGAGGGAGCTGAGGCACCGTCTAGTGGGGAGACAGCGACCCACGGATCCTCGGAGGCAGAGGCAACGGATGCCCAGGGGACCAGTGGGTAGGAGGGTGAGGGGACTTCCACTGGGGAGGCTACTACCACAGGGAGTAGTGACTCTGAAACTTCCTCCGATGGGGGTCCTCTGGCGGTGGCGGACACTAGTGGACAAATCACGACAGTGAGATCTTCTGCCACCACCCATACCATCAGCACCCTTCCTTCTGCTCCCCACCGAGTTGGCCGTGCCCGCCCACCCAGAAAGGTGGGCATCTCCATCACCCCAGGCACCTCCTCCCCTGCCCCAGTCAGTCCTGCTGCCCTCACAGAAGAGGCTATTGACCTCCTGAGAACCATCTCTGTAGGGCAGACAACCATCGTCAATGCCATCCAGGGGCTAGCATCAGAGATGCTGCAGACTAATGCCTATCTGGATGGCATTCACAGTGCTGTGTCTGCCCTAAAGAGATCTTTTCAGACTCTGGCCTCCTCTTGGATGGCAGCCAGTTTCCCTGGCCATTCCGTCCCCCCTCCAACCTCCTCTACCCCTTCCAGCACCCCACTCCCTTCACCCGTCCAAGGCACACATTCAGACACGCAGTCAAGCACATCAACACACAAAAACACACTTCCAAACACATGCACCACACCTCCCACTACAAGCATTCACACAGCCAACAGACACCCACACACACAACAACATCCACTTCCCCCAGTGTGCCCGCCTCTTCCGCATGCCTGTCTGTCCCCTCTACATGCACACCCTCATGCACTGCACCTTCACTCACTGTTACTGCTCCTCTCCCTTTACTCACCACAATAGCAGACAGCCATACATGCACTCACCACCTCCTCTGTAGTTGACACATGCAGCACACTCACCCGACTTGCAGACACCCACCCAACATACATCCACACTAGCTGTCTGTCTTCTCCCACTGTGTCCACCCCCCACCTCCCAAAACTCTCAAACACAGCAAGACACCCACCCATCAGACATCAGACATGCACCACACCACACCATACTGACCAGTCACCGGCACCCACTACACGCACACCTACACCCCATCTCCCTCTGCCTCCACTCCCACAACCTCATCCACACCCACCCCAATTGCTCGCAAGAAACTTTTCCTCTCCTGTGTAGACCTGTTCGAACCCACTGGCCCACCCCATCTTGTCCCAAAACGTGCCCACCTCCTTGCCCTTTCCGCTCCTTCCATATCGCAGCCCACCCCAGTTCAGCCTTCCCATTCCAGTGCCCCTTCTCCAGTTAAGAAGAAGGCCCGCTCAGAGCCTAAGGCATCCTGCTCCGCCCGAGCCAAACAGCCCCCACCCCCTTCAAAGGAGAAGCCCACCCCCCTCCAACCTCCTCACGCAAGTCAAAGTCCCAACCCCGTTGTAAATCCCCACACACCTCCCCACCCCCATTCCATGAGGTGCCTGGATCCCCCTATGGGGCCCTGTTGAGTGGAGTACCCAGCACTTGTGGGAGTCAGGTGTGGCCAGTTGGGGCCAAGAAAAATGGACTTTTTATGGACTGACCATTGGTCCTGTTCTCATCATTTAGCCCAGTGAGCTACTGAATAAAGTTTCTGTGTGGCCTGTGTTTGGGCTGCACGCAGTTCCACCCTGGTGTTTGTTTACATAATTTATGGCTGTGCTGCTATTGTATGTCCTATGGCCAAGTTGCAGTGGCCTTCGGTCGGTACATCCCTCTTGGTGTGGGGTGTCTGACTATTGCTGCTGGGAAGGGTTGGGGGGCTTTGCGGGGTGGGTGGTGTGGGTGGGTATGTAACTTTGCCCTTTTCTCCCTTGTGTCGTAGTTTGCGGTACTTACCTTCATCGTCTTCATCGGCGGTCTCGGTTGTGTAGATATATGGCAAGGAGCAAGGCTGGCATGATCTGCAGCTCTCTGTCCATGGCTGCCGCTGCACATTATGTTGAGCTCCGGTGAGTGTTTCCTTCAATTTTTTCTTTTCCGCCTGGCTTTGTGTGGCGGTGGTTGGGCCTTTCCGACGGCCTGTGGGCGGTCTCTGCCGTCGTCAGCGGGACTCCTTTCCTGGCAGTGGGTGGTGCTGGGGATGCGTGAGTTCCGTTTGGTTCATTATTTGGCGGTCCGGACTGCTCCTCTGTTGGCGATTTCTACCGCCACCACTGGCGGTGCGGAATGGACCGCCATATTCATAATGAGGTCCTGTGCTTTTTGTCAAAGAGAATACTTTTAAAAACTTGGAGTCCTAGAGAAAACATCCAGACACTGGACAAGGCTTTAACCGATGCAAGGAGCTGCACCTAATTGAAGACACTTCTCTTGCTTCCAATTTGGCCTTACAGAACGACACCATTGTAACCTAAACTATGGTTACTGTGCATGCGCCAAAGAGAGATGCATCTTATGAGAAACTTAAGGTGAAGGGCATGTGTACTCAATCAGTCAAGGCAAAACATTGCAACTCTTGGGCAAGAGAATTTTAACAACTAGAGTGAGCAATGCAATTGTGTTAGCCATTTTAAGTGCTCTTGTGTGCCAAGGTGAATTCCAGCAGCGAAGTTCTAACATTTCCAGAGTAGCAATATCTTCTCAATGGACTTGCAAGTTTAATTAGGCAGATCTTGTGGGGTGTTTGTCTTTTTTCTTTTCTGTGAGCCCTGACACTTGCTACAATGCAGTTGGAGCTGAGTAAAATTGACAACCTGTGGGTGACAGAGATGAAGAAGCCCTGCAAGGAGAGAGGGATGAATGTAAAGACTTTCAGATAGCCCAGAGAGCATTTCCGGAAGTCTGAATTTTGCAGGGTGAAACAGAAGAGCAGGAGGAGGATGAGCAAGGAAATGGCCTGGCCATAGGGCCTGAGCTGCAGCAACCTGGGGAGGAGGACTCCTTACCCACATTAGCAATGTTGCCTGCCAGGTGCAGTGTATCCTCCAACAACCTACCCACTGAGGAACTGGATGGCAGGAGAACTGATAGGGAGCTCAAGCTGCAATGGGCCAAATTGAAGCTGGAAACTGCTAAAGAGGAGGCAGCAGCAAAGAGGGCTTGGAGGAAAGGTGCTAGGCTCTGGAGGAAAAGAGAATTGAGGTAATGAAGGCTAAAAGAGTCTTGAAGCACTGAAACAGCCCTTCTTGCCACAGCAGACGACATCTGCTCCCTGCTGGACAAGGGAGAGACGGTGGCACTTATCCTAATAGACCTTTCTGCAGTCTTCGACACAGTCTCCCATCACACCCTGATAAGAAGACTCCACGAAGCCGGCATCAGAAACAAGTCCCTCAACTGGATCCAATCCTTCCTCTCCAGCAGAATTGAACGAGTGAGACTCGCCCCCTTCCTTGCAGACCCCACACCCACCACCTGCGGAGTGCCCCAGGGATCCTCCCTCAGCCCCATGTTGTTTAACGTCTACATGGCCTAGCCACCCTAGTCAGAAGCTATGGAATCAACATCATCTCCTACGCCGATGACACCCAACTCATCCTTTCCCTTTCCAATGAACCCAACAAAGCCAGACACAACTTCCATGAAGGCAAGGAAGCAGTCGCCAACTGGATGAGATACAGCTGCCTTCAACTCAACGCAAAGAAGACAGAAGTACTCATCATGGGCCCTCAACCCAACGCATGGAACGGCACCTAGTGGCCACCCACTCTCGGAAACCCACCCACCCCCACCATCCAAGCCCGCAGCCTCGGAATAATCCTGGACTCCAACCTCAGCATGATACTGCAAATCAGTTCAGTTACCTCCACCTGCTTCCGCACCCTCCGCCTCCTACGCAAGTCCTTTAAGTGGATCCCCCTCAAACATAGAAAGACTGTCACACATGCCCTGATCACTAGCAAACTGGACTACGGCAACATACTCTACGCTGGAAGCAGCAAGAAACTCACCCATGTGCTACAAAATATCCAGAACACCGCCACCAGACTGGTCCTCGACCTACCTTGACACCGCCACATCTCACAACACCTGCGTACACTGCACTGGCTTCCCATAGAAAAAAGAATCAAGATCCTCACCCATGCACACAAAGCCCTCCACAACACCGGACCGGCCTACCTGAACTAGCGACTCAACCTACACGTACCCCACAGGGCCCTATGCTAAGCCCAGCTCTCTCTCACAGAAAGTACCCCACATCTGGAAAACCGGAACAGTAGGACGCTTCTTTTCCTACCTCGCAGCCTACACCTGGAACGCCTTTCCTCTCCACATCAGACATCAGACAAACTCCTTCCTCCTCAGCTTCACGAAGGAACTGAAGACATGGCTTTTTCAATAACCACCTCACCGGTAAACACTACTCTTCCCCCCCACCATCTCAGCACCGTGGGACCCTAACAGGTGAGTAGTTGCGCTTTACAGGCACTGATTGATTGAAAGAAAGGAAATGTTATTGAGTCGTGAAGTCAATCATTGAGAGCTGGATCACAAAATGAAACAAATCTGTTTAGTAATGATATGGAGCACACCATCTGGAAGGCGGTGCAGCTCCTGTCACACTTGGAGATGCTATGTTTGCCTGAGAGGAGTGTCAAAAGTCCCTAGAGCCTGGAACAATGACCCAGGCACCTGCCAAGAAGAGGAGGGGCAAGGGCCTTAGGAAGCCAGTTCCACAATTTCTCATGGTCCAGAAGGAAGCTGATACAGAGGGGGCACTCTGGAACCTTCAGTGGAGGAAATCGCTGTCCTGGAAGACTCACCTCAGCTAGCTCGGTGGCAAGCTGAAGAAGGCCCCTCCTGAGTAAAGTTCTTCTGAGTGCAGAAAGAGTGTCCACTCTTGAGGGCGTTCGGCACCAGATGGAGACCCAGACCAGTGCAGACACCGCTGGTGATCATCCTATCTACTGGGAGACTGATCTCCTGAATAGCGAGCCTATGGTTCATGAGCCTGGGGCAACCTATGTGTTAGTGGTGTCCCAGTGCTGCACCACCTTCCTACTGGAACTGAACATGACGTATCCCTGGCAAGATATCTCGGGCAGGGCAAGACCTTTGCAAGGCTGGTCCTCCACTTATATTGGCCCCAGATCAAACTTACCACACATGCAATCTGTGGGTCCTGTCTAACCTGCCAGGCAAATGGGAAGAAGAGGGGAGAAGGAAAAGGCCATCCTGATTCCTCTACTTCTCATAGTCACCTCCTTTGAAGGGGTGGGCATTGACATTCTGTGGTCTCTGAACCCAAGATTGCTTTAGGCAACAAGTGTATTCTGGTATTGGTGGATAGTGCCACCTAGTACCCAGAGGTCATACCTCTGAAGACAGTGACTGCCTCTGCAGTGGCCAGGGCACCTTTACTTGAGTGGAGTTCCCCAAGGAGGTAGTGTCTGACCAGGGCATTGAATTCATGTCAGCGTACATGAAGTCCACGTGGGAAAAGTGAGAAGAAACCTACGTTTGCCACATCCTAACATTCCCAGGTCAATGGGCTTGTTGAAAGACCCTCAAAGACATGATCCTTAATGTTCTTACTGACCCTAGAGCTCATCACCTGGTGTACCTGTAGCATTGTACTGGGGACAGTATGCCTATGAGGAATAAGCTTGACAGGTTATCTGACAAGGTGAGAGCCTGCATCACGTAGGAGATGGGGCTGAATGAGCACTCCAACAGCCCTTCGTGTAGCCCAGTGGTGCTGGTCATCCCACTGTGCACGACACAAGAAGTCCAGTTCTGTTTGGATTATAGGAGGCTGTACTCTGTCACCAAGACTGATTCTGCCCCCCCTTGACCTCCTTTCACCCTGCCCCCCCGGTCCCCTGAACACATCAAACATTTGGGAGATGCCAAGTTACTGAATACCTTTGATTGTATATCAGGGTACCACCATATTGCCGTACCTAAGGGGGGCAAGGAGAGATCAGCTATTTTCACCCCAGAGGCCACATCCAGTTCCAGGTGATGCCTTTTGGGTTGAAGAATGTCCCTACCACCTTCCAGAGGTTTATCAACCGGGTCTCGGGGGTGGACTGGAGGATTTCAGTGCTGCCTACCTAGACAGCATTGCTGTTTTTAGCTCCAACTTGAAGCAGTGCTTCTGGACTTGCAGAAGGCAGGCCTGTTTCTCAATGCCAGTATGTGCCCGATAGGGTACGGTTTTATTGTCTATTTGGGCCACGAGCTTGGTGGGGTAAGGAACATCCCCTTCAGCCCAAATTACAGAGCATCCTGGCTTGGAAACCCCTCCCCTCAAACCCAGACAGAGGTGAGAGCCTTCCCAGGTGTCACTGGTCACTACAACAGATTTGTCAAAGGATATGGCAACTTTGTTGCCCCTTTGACTGAGCTGAATACCAAGAAGCAGCCTAAGAAGGTATCAGGAGAGAGGTGAGCAAACATCTTTTGATACAGTGAAGAAGGCCATGGGCAAGGCACTAGTGCTCAAGGCTCCTGACTTGGCCAAGAAATTCATTGTCCAGGTGGACACTTCAGAGCATGGCGGAGGGGTTGTGCTCTCACAGCTGAATGATGAGACCAACCAGTAGCCTTTATCAAAAGGAGGCTACTTTCCAGGGAACAGAGATGGACTGCAATAAAGATGGAAGCCCTACATTAGTCTAGTCAATGAAGAAGTTGAGGCCATACTTATTTAGGTCTGACCTCCTAATTCAGGCAGACCACAGACCCCTCAGTTAGCTGATGCAAATGAGGGCTGAGAATCTCAGACTGTTGAGGTAGTCCATCTCCCTGCAGAGAATGGACTTTAAGGTGGAATGTCACTCTGAGATTGACCTCTTCATTACTAATGTTCTTTCCAGGTTTTTCTGCCTTATAGAAGAGAACTCCCATGAGCCATGTAATTCTTCTGTTTTCTGCTCAGTGGGATACATATTAGACCTGACACCCTTGGGGGGCATTCCCCCAAATGTTTTACTGTCACTCCTCCTGTTTTGCTGAATTCATTTTTGTTGGCTTTAGGGCTCTTGTGCTTTATCACTGATAACCAGTGCTAATGTGCCCTCTCTTTAAAACCTGATAAAATTGGCCTACACCTAATTGACACTTTTAATTTTCTTGGACATCCCTAGTAAATGGCATTCCATGTACATATTGCCTGTAAATTAAATGGCACTGGTGGACCTACAACACTTATTGTGCCACCACCAAACTAGCACTTTAAAACATGCATACAGTATTCACCACCTACAGGCTTCCACTGGGGATAAAAGGTGGCATTCTGAGACCCCCAAATGAAATCACTCCTGGACATGTGGAAGATTCATAAGAATCACTGCCCTGTTACACAGCTGTCAGGAGTACTGCCCTGCTGTCTGACGAAGGAAGATTGAGTTGCTCCTTTGAACTCAGGACCTGAGTAACTCCAGGGGTTAGCTGGATAGCTTCTTGTGTGAGCTACAGGGATAGAACTACCTTCCAGGGTTTCTCTGAAATTGTTGAGCTGACCAGCAGCAACTGGACCTGCTTGAACTGTGCTGCTAGCCTCTGCCTGCAGTCAGGTCATGTAGGAAAGCACCCTTTTTGACATGGTTAGCCCCCATTTTTTGCCTGGTTTATGACGTGGCTTTGTCTGTTAGTATACTGGGATCCTGCTAATCAGGTCCCCAGTGCCAGATCTCTTTCCCCAAAACTGCACAGTTGTCTTGCACAATTGGCAAACTCTTTAGCTACCACTGTAAGTCCCTAGTAAATTGTACCCCTGGTACCTAGGGCCTGGGGATCTGAATAAGGCCTCTGAGGGCTGCAGCACCAGTTGTGCCACACCCAGAGACCCCTCAGCAAACTCACACAAGTGCTGCCATTGTAGACTGCGTGTGTTGGTTCAGGCTAAATTGAAAACACGACCTGTCACACCCCCCTGTATGCCAGGTACTTTATCACTGCATGTGCCAGGTGCAAGTCACCTCTAAAGCTGGGTGCATCCGGGCACATGTGAGGGCACACATGCATGAGCAGATATGCCCCTGCTATGTCTCTGTCCATTCTGAGACATAGTAAGGGCACAGGGAAGCCATTTTAAATGAATGTGCTGGACACTGGTCAATACGAGTTCCCCAGCTACATGATGGTTTCTCTGTATCCTGCGATGTTTGGTATCAAACATCTTGGAATAATAAACCCTTACTGACCCCACTAATGGATTTATTAACGAAAATGCACACAGAGGACACCTTAGAGGTTCTCCCTGAAAACTTACCAACTGCCAGTGTGATGGCTGACTATTTCTGAACAGTTCCGTCACCAGAGATGCATTTCTGCCCCCCCAAGGTGAGAGTCAGTGCTCTCGAGGGCCTGAGACAATGGCCTGCTCTGGGCAGAGGTGTGACCTTTCCTCCCAGGCAGGATGGATGTTCCAGGGCAGGGGACTTTAAAGGCCTTGCTGCCTTTGTAATGTGACCCAGGTCACTCCAGATGGTGGAGATGACCAGCCCCCCCTGTCCTGACCCTACTTTTGTCAGCAAAACAGGTAGGAAAATTTGTTAAATTAGGAGGAGTGCCCTCTTCGTGCAAACCCCATCCCTGAGGTGGACGAACTGAAATGGACACTACTTTTTAGATTCCTCCATCTTGTTTGGAAGTAATTAGGTCACTGGAGTTAGGGTATGCTCCCTTCCCAGTGGACGTGGTGATAAGAAGGTGTAGTCACCCTCAAGGTGGTCAGCCTATTGACTACTTCCTGGCACTCCATTTAATGCCCCTAAATTGAGTATTTAGGTTGCACCCTTGAACCCTAGAACTCAGATTTTTACAACCTAAGAGGAGCCAGGCAAAGAAGAGTTGCACCGGCAGAAGAGGAAAAGAAGAAGCAGCTGACTTGGACCCAGCCCCTCCAGCCTGTCTGCTGGCCTTGAAGGATCCTGCGCAGGAAGCCAACTCATCCAGTCATCAATGAAGACTCAAGTCTCCCGTGGGTACCAGTCTTTTCCTGCAACAAGAAACTCCAAGGAAAAGACTCTGCGGCTGCTGAATCCCCGGAAATCCGACACCAGAAGTGACCACTGCACCCGAGGTCCACGATCCGATGTGAAGGCAACCAATGGTGCCAAAGCAGGCCCCCGGCTGTTCAGCGACCGACTCCAGTGTGGTCTAACCCATCCTGGACTTTCCCAAGATGCCTGCAGCCTCTGCACGCAGGCCCCCTCTCCCACAGGCTTGTGGAGAGAGAAAAAGACAGCTACAGCAACCACTGCACCAATGACCCATGACCCCAGTTGAGTTGGGTCATTGGTGCCAACAATGTCCCCCAGCTCCTAAGAGCTCAAGTCCACCCAAAGGTCTACCCCTGTTAGACTCCCCCACGATGCCTGCAGCCTCAACACACAGGACCCCCTGACCATGACTGCTCCCAAACATGAAAACAAAACTCCTAAAGACACCCCTGCATCCATCGCCCTTAGCACAGGAGAAGAGGACCAAAAGTGCATCTAGGTCTCTGAGCACTCCAAGTCTACTGCCTACCTGTTTGTTGTCCTCAACTGTCTTCCCAGCCAGAGCCTGCAGCCTCTTTATCATGGGGTTAAACTGACATAGTGAACCATTGAACACCTGATGCCTTACTGCACCTCTGCACACAGCGCCCCAGTGCTGCCGGTGTGGTCTGTTGGTGTGGTTCTGATCAGTGCCCAGTAATTACCTTAACTCCCTGAGATTGTCTATGCAACTCGTTGTTAACCCTGAGTTCAATGAACATTGTTTTTCCTACATAGGATAACATTGAGAGCACTCTGAAAATTGCACTGTCTATTTTTGAAACTGCAAAGCATTTATGCCTAAAAGTCAACTTACCTGATTACAAAGCTCTTGTGTTTGAAACATATATAAAAAGAATTGTAATTTTTCTAAACTGGTCTCAGATTTATTCATTGAGTGTGTGCCTCATTTATTGCCTCTGTGATTACAACAAAGGCTTAGCACTACCCTCTGATAAGCCTAACTGCTCACCCACACTACTACAAATAGAGCACTAATCCTATCTACTTTTGCCTCTGCAATACCAATTGGGGATCCACTGGACTCTGCACAGTGCACTACATTTTAGTGCACTATATAGAAAGCCAGCTTCCTATAGTCCAGATCTCCAAGAGGTGCCCCTCATTTCCTCAACCCTAGGTTCCACCAGAGGGTACTCCTCCTGAAGAAAAGGTGAAAATCCTTAAGTTGGGCCTCTTAATGTCTGTGAACAGCTCCATTCCCATCAAGACTCTGCCACCCCCCATGACCACTATCATGGATTTCTTGTAGAACTAGCTCTTTGCGGTGGCAGTGACCATTCATGACAACGAAAAAGACTTGCACTTTACACTGACAGTGACCATCTGTGATAATCCATCAGCTATGCTCCAGTGTTGACCAGATCTTTGCGCAAGAGCGACGACCATCTGCCATGCTAGACCAGCTTATATTGCCAAAACCTTCCTCCTTGCGGCCTACTCCAAAGCCTACTGAACTCTTCATGTTGTACTTGAATTAATAACTCTTCAGCTGTACCAACCTTGTCCCTATATTTGGCCCAGACTGTTGCGGCCAGCCTGAAATTGTGACTTTTTCCTTCGGCCTATTTTAACTAGATAACAAGTGGCACTTTCTGCTTCTTGGCGCTATTTTCACTGAAAACTGTAAACTTCAATATCCCTGGTTGTACTGATTGGATTGTGTTAATTTAGGTGTCATTTCATTTATTAAAGATTACTCTATGGGTCTAAAGTGCTTTGGGACTTTTCTTGTGGTGTGTTTTCACTTTATTACTGTGTGTGATTTGCATCAGTACTTTACACATTGCCTCTAAGTTAAGCCTGACTTCTTATGTGCCAGAGGGTTAAGCACAATTTAATTTAGTGAGTTTTTTTGTACATATGTTGTGCCCTAAAGTAACTATAACTCACTCCTTCACCATGCATAGTGGTGTTGTCAATGACGTAATTTTGGATGTTACACTCATGTTATCAATGATATCATAGGACATGTCATGAATGGTGTAATATGGAAGGTAATTAGCAGTGCATGTCAAGGGCGCGAGTTATAGTTTCTTTAGGGCATGAGTTACAGTTGCTTGAGATAACTATAATACATTTCAGGTTTTTGTTAATGAAAATGATTAAAATATCTATCAAGTCACTTTAACCTCTGTTTTGTTCACCACATTTCTAGCTTTTTTTCAGCATAAAGTAATATTTTATTACTATATATAACGTGAAACTCACATGGCCTACGGCCTGTGGCCTGCAGCCAGGCCCTGCATCTAACACCTCGCGGGCAGTCAACCCTAGGCTGTGCACGGCCTTTGGCCATGCGCAGAGTGTGGTGGGCCTGCAGGCAGGCCCTGCATCCAGCCTCCCATAGGCAGCCAACCCTATGCAACTCACAGCCTTCGGCCAGGTCAGACCCTGTGCCCAACATCCAATAGTGCCCAAGCACATACCCACATCACACTGCATTCGAGCCATGGGCAGCGGGGGGTAAAGCACAGGGCCTGGGTGTCATTTTATGTAAGGTAGCCCTACTGACTTTGCCAAAGGATCAGAACACCAAAATATAAAGCGTGGGCCTATGAACTTTATGAAGAGGTTAGGCTATCTACATATATAAAGCATGTGTACTGTCTTTGTAAAGAAATGACCAGTATTGATAATGAACTGTATATTTCAATAATTAACCCAGTGTATTATTTAATAAAAGTGATTGTCATACAAAATGTAATAAAGTTCAGTTTAAAAATAGTCGTCAGAAGTAACCTCACTCCCAAAGCCTTTAAAGTCCCCGTTACCCCATCCCCCGGGGTTGTTTTCTTTTTTTATTGTAAGAGGGTGCCTGACACCCCTTGCTGTGACTCTATGTGCCCCAGGGACCACATCTTCCAGGCCCTGTATTTTAGGTGAGGGTTGCATGCAGCCAATCTCCCTGAGCTCCTTGGAGCCTCAGTGACCCCATACCCTGGAGCCTAGTACAGCTGCCCAGTGAGTGGGTCACTCACAACAAACAACGTTGGGGGCTGTGGGGATAGCACCAGGGTCCGTAGAGCCCCACCAGCTCCCTCCATGCAGCCATCCTGGGTGCAGGGAAGCTGATATTGCTCCTGCCCAGAGCGAGCGTGTATTTTTCACAGCTCTCACCAGGAAGGAGCAATCTCACTTTCCCGGCCCGCAAGAGTATGGCAAAAGTATGTTATGCGGTTCCAACTTTGATAATAGGACTGCATGTTTAGCATGGCAGAATGGCAAAGTCTGTCCACACAGGTAGTAACTACTACCCTGACTCCTGCAAACCCACTAGCGTAAAAGGGGATTATGGAACCTGAACATGACACTCCAACTCCCCAGGGAAGCCGTAGAAACAGATCATACCATTTTCATATTATTACTCATGCATGCCAAAGAGAAATAAAAATATGCCAAATACGTTTTCAATAAATGTTTTGAAACAAACACAATTGTGCATAGAAAGAGTGAGCTTGGATAATTAGGCAGATGAAACAATGCAAGGTAATCAGCATTATGAACAAGGTGAAAAAGATGAACAATCCAACCATGATGTATGTGGTTCTAGATGTACTAGGGACTACTACCTAACCCTACGTCTGCTCTGAGGGGATAGCGGTTATAACCCTCTGCCTGACCAGATCTAAGGGATTAGCCACAGCCCCATACCTAGAAAGAATGTCAGGAGTCAGCCTGTGGTGTAGATGGCAACTCTCTCAGGGAGCTGGCACATCAATGACAGCCAAGCTGCATGTCACACAGGGTGGGTCCCAGGATAGACGTGGCCAGAATACCCTCCCTGGGTCAGCGCATTGTTTATATAATAAACCATACCACCTTGGAAGTACAGTTCCAATGAAAAGGTGTGTCTAGGTAATAAAAGCTGTCTCCTGAAAGGAAAACACAAGGTAGAATATTGTGTGCCGCTTTCCATAGCCTTGGACAGAAAATACTGATTATATGTTATACAAAGGCTAACTAAAAGAGCAGTGTGTTCCTTGCTTTCCTAGAATATAAGCAAACTGATACAATGTGTAAACGCCATTGCTAAAGAACAGCCTTACCAAAATGAATAATATATGAATAAAACATGAACTATAAAACTAAGCTAAAACAGGGGTGACTAATTTGGGTCTTAGAGATCCTCATGCAGGCAGGTAAACAAATGTTTGGTCGTTCCCGGCTAGAGCATTTTTGCAGCTCCTCCCAGGTGGGAGCAGACAAGTTTTACCTGTCTGCGCTTTCACAGGCAGGGAAAGTGTTGTGAAGGTATGTGCCTTAGGACACAATGAGTGAGCCGGCCTGAAGGATGGGGTTCCCAGGACCTTTGTTAACGCAGGGAGGAGGGCCATGTGCCCTGTCCCCTTTTTAAAAATATTGGCCCCAGGGGATTGGATCCCTGGGGCTTTAAGAGGCTTGGGAAGGGATGCTATGTGCCCCCTCTGCATATAAAAGAAAACAGCCCTAGGGAATGGGGTGCCTGGGGCTTCGAAGAGGCTCGGGGTCACACACCCCTTTCCCCTTTAATTTACACCACTGTCCCAGGGGGTAGGTCCCCAGGGACATAATGGGTCCCAGAATGGAGTCCCCATGCATAATCCCTTCCCCAAATAATATCAATTGATCCTTGGGATCTGACAAACTGTGTCATTTAAAATAAAAAATATGGTGGGCTCCATATTTTGAAGTGTTTTCGCCATGATCATGCAGGAGTGCCACAGGGTCTCCACAAAAGACCCAGTTTGTATTTAGGTTATAGCCCTGCGGGTCCCTCTGAAACCCCCCCCCCCACAAGGGTTAGAGAGTGCAGAGTATCCCTACCCTGCCCCTTATATCTTTTTTTTTCATTAATTTTCAGGGAAGGGGACTGAGTCCCGGGGGGGCCTGTAATGGCTGCTGCAACATTTTTGTTCTTATTGCGGCTAGCCAATCAAAGTGCTCACTCCTGCAGGACCTTCACTCCCACAGGAGTGAGATGGCCGAAATGGAAGAAAAAAAACCTGGGACAATCAGAATACTCTATTTCTCAAAAACTACTGAACAGATTTACAACAATTCACAAATAGCATGATTTCTGGACCAAGGTCTGGCTTCCTGCCAAAGTTGGTGTGATTCCTTTCAGCTATGTTGACTGTGCCCCCTTTTTCTCAAGCCCTGCTTGACAGATCACCCCGAACCCCCAAGCGAGGGCCAAGAAAAAGGAGGCTCAAAAAATGTTGCATTTCCCATGTTAATTCCCATAGGATCTGTCAACATGTGTACAGCCCGAACAGCTGGACAGAATCACACCACATTCAACAGAAAGCTAGCTTTCAGTACGCAGATTGTGCTTTTTGTTAATTGGTTTAAATCCGTTCAGTAGGAAATTCAAATTTGTATATCTCTGGCTGCGAAGTATTTAAAGACGTGGTCATGCAGGGAAATGCACAGCTCTGATTGGCTGCCAACACTTCAATCCAGAAAGTATTGGCAGCCTTCTTGGGACTCGGCTTGAGCCAAGTCCCAGAAAAAAAACTAAAAAGAAAATAATAGGGGCCAGGGTAGACACTCTGACCCCTCAGCACTGGTGGTAGGGGTCCCAGACCACAACAAAAATATTTTAAATTATTTTTTTCTGCAAATTTGTGACATTCATAAATTTGCAGCAAACAAATTTAAAAAAGCAAATGCAGGCTAACGCGCTAGTTTTTGTATAGGGCACCAGGTGGGACAGGTCCCAGGGGCATTAAAAAGTTTAAGTGGGGGGCCTCCCAGCCCCCCCCACAGCCCCATGGACCACCCCTGAGCTTTCATTTATTTACATGCAGGGCGGTCTGCGGCCACCCTGCTGCCCTGGGGACCGCCACCTCCCCAGGGCTTTCATTTTTATACATGGGGGGCCCTCAACCCCCCCAGACCCCTGGGGATCACTACCACCAGTGCTTCTATTATATCATATGTGGGTGGGGCCCGTGGCCCCCCACGACCTGGGACCACCACACCCTGGGGCTATCTTCATGTTGGAGGGGGACCGTCAGCCTCCAAGGCCAGCTCCTGCTATGTGGGCACCCCCTGGACATAGCAGTTTGACAGCAGGACCTCTAAAGTAAGTCCAGCTGTCAAACAGCGGAGCTTTCATCTACTTCAGCAAAGGAGGGAGCTGCTGTCAAAGCATTATTATAGGTGAAGTTGGAAGATAAAGAAGAGTGAACACTGCCCTACAATGAGAGTAGCTATTGTAAATACCTGAAGCTGTACAAGGATCTTTGTGTGGTTAACCATATATGCCTCTTTCAGTGATCAACACAAATTTTTAAATTCTGAGCAAAGCAATTGCAAATAGGGTATTGAGGATTATTGCAGGCATACTTTATCAGAATGGCTTTAACTCTTACAGAAGGGCCTACCGTCAGTTTGGAGGATTGGGTACTCCAGTGCAACCAATGCTGTTTTTTTTCTAAAACTGATACACTGATAGTCATCTTTGAATGTATCAACCGGTTGACATTGGAGGTCTATTCCCATAGGTGCCCTTAACGACAAAGGAGCATCACATGAGCGGCAGCAAAAGATTTACATCCTGAGCCAGTTCTCTCATCCTGCTTTCTTGAATTCTGAGAGAGTTCAGGGCCACTTACACAGTGGTGATTTCAGAGTCAGAGTTGCTGCCATTAAAGTAACATCACTTAAGTAATATGGATTGTGAAAAATCCAAGTATCACTCAAAGAACAAGTGTGGGAAATGAGCCATGCACATTCAGTAGGAGAGTGCTAAGGGTGTTGTATGTAGATGGTGGCACATTTTGGAGCACACTGTTGCAATCCTATTGCTAAAGCATGATGTGGGAGGGCTCTGGTATTTGCAGACTCCATATTTTGTACTGAGATGGTAACTAAATGTGCGCAGACATGCAGTTTAACAGATACATCTATATAGGGCAAAAACAATAATGTATGGACATTTTGTTTCTGTGAATATCTATCATTTGTGCATCACAAGTAAAATTTGTTTTGCATTTTTTAAATGTTTGTTTCCATCACACTTCAAAATTACCGAAAAATGTGCTTTATTCATGCTATCCTTATTGCTAATATTTAAAAACATATTTGCACAGTTAATATACTGGTATTTACAGAGCTTAATTTGAGCTGGTGGGGTCCTCTGGCACTCATTTTTGGGGCTGGCACTTATTTTCTAAAGAGGAACAGAAAAAGTAAACCTGTCACAAAGGATGAAAGCAAGAACCTGCAAGAGAGAGAAAGGGGCAGCAATCTTAATGCAAACAGGAAAATCAGCAATTTGTCAAAAGACACAGGCTGACATTTGACCTCTTATCTTTGAACGCACAACAAATGTGAAGAGATAAAAACAAAATTTAAAGGCATTGTTATTTCTCATTCACATTCTGAACTCTAGCACGGGTATTTTGGGGGTGCTGCAGCACCCCCTGCACATCTAGTTACAGTGTCTATGTCCATACATGCATTCTGAGGGAAAACAGTAGGCACGTGGAGAGGAGAGATGGGAGAACAAACAACTTGGAAAACAGAAGACACATCCCCCTCAGTAGTCAGGCTCACAGAAAGCCAGCTGGGAGAAAAAGACAACCAAGTGCTAGCAAGGAGAGAAAGAAGCGTGGACATATTAGAAAGAGAATGGGCATGCAGGAAGGAGAGGGGTCAGACTTGGGGGCTGAGTGGGTAGGGTGAGGCATTGAACGGGCAAGTTGAGTGGAGAGAAAGTGAGTGGAGAGACTTACTGGAGACCTGGCAGATTGGGAGAGAGTGTGAAGGCGGGCAAGCTGGCAAGAGAATATAGAGGAAAAGTAGAGTTAATGAGAGTGCACACGGAAAGGAGGCTGGGCATAGAGGGAAAAGAGCAGGCATGTTTTGTGGAGAAGTGGCAGAGTGGCTAATTATTGGCAGTGTATTAGAAGAACTGAAATGGGAAGTGAGTAAATTGAAGGAGTGTGGGGTAAATTGGAAGGTTAAAGGGGTAGGCAGGCAGGCTGAGGAAAGAAGTGACAGATTGGGGTAGAGTGCACAGAGTGCTAGAAGAGCTGGAAGTGTGGGCTGGCTGGGGCAGGATGTAGGCTGAGGGGGAAAGCTGACAGGCTGAGGGGGGAGGAGCCAAACTCAGAGTTCACTGGGGTGAGATTGGGAACGCCGATGGAGAGCAAGGAACACAAGTAGACACAGAGATTGTGTGTTTTGCAAAGCAAGCTGATGTTTTGGGGAACAATGGGAGACTCAAACAGAGTGGCAGGCTGGTGGGAGGCAGTCTAGTGGGGAGCAAGCACCTGAGGGTTAGAGTGGGCATGTAAGCAGAAGAGCAGGTAGACGGAGAGCAGAGTGTCTAGCTAAAAGGGAAGGGGAGCTAGTAGATAGCTGGGAGGACAAGTATACTGGGAGGAGAGGGCCAGTATGGGATAAGTGCAAAGGCGGGCTCTGGGGACTACTGTAGTAAGGATGAGTGACAGCAAGTAGGTTGAGATCAGCACTGGTAGACTGAGCTAGTGCTAGCTAGTGCTAGCTGGGATAACAAGAAAAGTGTACAATTAAACAATGATTGATGGATATAGGTGAACCAATACTTGAGTGATACAACAACAGTTGGTTGAGCTCTCTGTTTTTGGACAGCTTACCAAGAAATTAGGAGCAGTGGGAAACCTGAGCTGAAGGGCCTCAGCTTGCTAATGCCCTAACCTGGATCATTATCAACCTCTTTCATTAACTGTTTCAAAGACTCTAGCTTTCTTGGGAAACTCAAACACAGGATGTTTATCTTTCCCTATCTATGCTCACACACATAGCACAACGTCTGCCAATGCAAGGCAATACTGAAAGTGTAATGTGGGCTGGTAGCATGTGAATGACATAGCAACTGACCGATTTTTCGGGATAAAGGCATTCCCGGTAAAGGCATTAGTGAACGACATGCATGGTTCCAGCATGCATTCCCCCTGGCCCCCACCCGCCCCTAATCCTTAATCACCCTGAGCCCCCCACCCCACTGTGAAAAACAAAAATACTGTGACTCCCCACCCCGCCCCTAAAACCTAAAGCACCCCAACCCCCGCCCCACCCCTAAAACCTAAACCCTGACCCCTCTCCCCCGCCCCTGAACCTTAATCACCACGAGCCCCTCACCCCCAAAAACTATAAATATCCCGACTCCCCAACCCGCCCATAAAAATAAAAATACCCCAACCCCCCTGCCCTTAAAACAGCTCAAGTCCCAGCCCAACTTACCTCCTCCTTGATCGCGTTGTCCTCCTCAGCCGACTCCCTTCTTCTGTGCCTTAACTACGCATGTACGTGGTTCAGCACATGCATGGTTAAGGCCCTGAACAAGGAAGTCGTGGAAAACAAAAGCATTGTTCCGCTTTCGTTTTCCACAACTTCGTTTTTCAGAACTCGTTGTTCGGGATGCTTCCCTATGGATATCACTGCTTTTTTGCTGTCACCTCCTTCATGTAAGTTACCAGATAAGGAACAGTCCTCCCCCATTTTTCTGCAGGAGACAGAAGAAGTGGTATAGAAAGGAGAATCCCTTTCTTTCTTCGAGGAAAGAGTCTTCTTCCTGAGTCTCTGTGCCATTGCCCGACGCCAGTTTATTCCTCATCGGTGGAGCTGATTCGATTCTGCTTCTCAATAGATAAAGCTGGAGATCCCAATTCCATCTGCTGATCCTTATAAGGTCAAGGCCTTTGGACAGGCACTGCTGGACATTTTTAGGATAGGCCTAGTTCCCTTTGGGCCTCTCCTTAAGAGGGGGCCTGTGCCCACAGTTTTGCTGATTTTGTGGTAACAAGCCTACCTCCACCCAACCCCACACCTCCACAAGATTTGGCCTTGACTCTACTTCCCTGCTACTAATCTGCCTCCAAAGGTGTTGACCCTCATGACTTTGGCACCACCAGCAACACTTGCAACACCGCTGCCCTCAAAGCTGATTTCACACTATTTTTACATTTTAAATCAGCAGACATTATTCGAGTGGTCAAAGAAAAGATTTTTGGCTGGTTTGATGATTAACCTATCTCAGCACCTTTAGAGCTCTGACAATTGCCTGAATGGAGGAAATTTTCGATCAGATTCTGGTATCTTTATCATGCTTGTTTGCAGTTATCTGGACACACACTGGAAGATGATTTGGAAGTTCATTGCTAGTGGTTAATGTTTACCAAAATGAGACGTGCAATAGATACTTCCATACCTAAACCAGACTAGTCTTAGCAATTAAACTACATTGCCCACACACAGAGCTAGGCTACGTCTACTATAGATGCCCAACCACCTTGGAGATGCCACCCCTTGAATCTTTTTGGTCCTCGCTCCACCCAAATGTACAAAGGATTGTGCATTTTCATACGAGATGCATGAAAAAGTTGTCCTTATGTCATTATGACACATGGTGAGTAGAGTAGCCTGTAAATATGCTTGTGATGGGCTCAGTAGCCTGATGTATTTTTCACATATAGCGCATACCCGTAAAGGAAGAACTCCATCACTAATGAATATTAATGACATACATAATTTTTATATACATACATACTTCTACGTATACACATAATTTCGCCGGGGGAACAGGTTGACCCCTTATCACCTATTATGAAATGGGAAATGCCATGCCGTGGTATTGCACTGATTCTATGTCAGGACCGGAGGCTCCGATTATGCTTTCTCTTTCTTTACTGACAAAAACAGCAGCCAATGAAATACAAGTAACAGAAAAAACTACAATACCCAGGACACCAAATATCCTGTCACATGGTCCAATCACCATCCATGTCCATGCTATAAGTCCTTTGACCTATGAAGTCACTTCCTCTTTCTTTGCTGCTTCGCAGCAGATAAGTACATGATTCTTTTCTCTCCCATATTGAATTGTATTTAAGTGTATTTATGATTGATTTATAAATGTTTATATGTGTTAAAAAGCGTCGCGATTCAGCGCGCTTTATTTATTTAGTGTAAGCGCCCTCGCGCTTAATAATTTTGGCATTTTGGCGATTTTCAGCCCGTTTTTTGGTGGAGTGGGAGCGGGAGCTCGACTGCCCTCGGGCAGTCTTTTTTCTATTTTTAACGCGCTTACGCACGCGCACACATTATCGAGCCGATCTCTTTCCAATTTGGAGATCGATCGGCTCGTGTATGCTGCGTGTGTGTCAGTGACTTCATTTACTAAATATTGCTCCCTGACGCCCAGTAGTTGGTTAAAAACTATCTGGGTTGTAAAATAAAGAATAGGCTTCTGCCTAGAGTGCTCTTCAGGTCGCTCCCTCCACACTTTAATTAAGGGCTCCTTTTTCTGACCTGAACTTGGGGTTTTTGCGCTCCCCCAATTAAACTCTTGAGTTTTAATAGTTTTTTCCTCCTCATTGTCTGACTATCCTTGAACCATGGCTCAATGGGATGAGCAAGAAACCGAGTACTATACTGAGGAGTTGAGTAATCAACTTGAGGTTGATCTGGTGGAAGCCCTTGATACCAGGGTCCAACAATCTGTTAATGATGCTCTCCTGAAAGCTCTGGGCCCTTTTTCTGGGCAAATATTTGATCTCGCCCGAACCCAGGGCTGGTCGCAAGGGCAACAAGAACCCAAAAAGGTTAAAGATAAAACTAGGAATCTGGAGCCAGGAGCAGAGGTCAGTGATATTCATGCTGACGCTTTTGAGAAACTGCGGAAAAAACGCAGTGGCGAACACAGTTACAGTGCGAAAAAAGGAACTCCCCTTTCTTCCTCTTCCTCTGATAAGTCTTCTGCCTCAGATGACTCAGATGAGTCTTACGATCCGGTACCAAGCAAGAAAAGTAAGAAAACACCCCTCCCCCTTCAGGTCCTAGACTTTGATCCTACTGAAATTATTCATCCCAGATCCTCCAATTGGGTTCCACCTACCGAAGTAGCGCAATATGTGCAAGCCAATTTACGAAAAAGCTTCGATAAGGAAGTTAGATCACGCTTGAAGGTGGAATGCCCCAGACCTGATCTGGAAGGCAAGGTATCGGAAACTCCGGATATAGACCCCACCATGGTCACTTTTATGAAAAAGTTTGCTAAAGATCCCAAAAAAGGCCTAGACCGCTCATGGCGCAGCTGCCAAGACAAACTATTGGACCTTTCAGGACCCTTGACTAAGATCCTAGAGCTGGCATACGTAGCCAAAGAATCGGGTTCTCCGGTAGACACTGATGTTCTTATCGGGTGGGCACAAAGAGCTGTGTGCCTTCTGGGTAACTCTAACTGTGCCATTTCTGCTGAGCGAAGGAAATCAGTGCTTATGAGAATCGACCCTAAATTATCAGATCTTGCATCTTCAGAAGCGGGACCTTCGGCCGAAGGACTGCTCTTTGGATCTTCATTCATTAAAGATCTAGCTAAGTTTTGCTCCACCTTTTCCTCTCTGGACAAAGCACAGATGCCACTTAAAAAGGTGTTCAAACGAGGCCTTTTTGGCAGGGCCGGTCGTTACGGGGGACGTATATCCGGCCGCAGCTCCTTTTCCAGTCCCCAAAACTACTATCCAAGAGGCAGAGGTGGTTGGTACGGAGATCAAGACCCCACCTTCTACCTCACGCGACCCAGAGGGGGTCGGCCCCGTTTCCGTAGGGGCTATCGCAGAGGACAACAAGGAGCCATTCAAGACTCAAGTTTCACAGGTGAGCATCATTCACTTCTCTCAGGTCAGACTTGGGGGCAGAATTGCATCTTGCTTAGCAAATTGGAAACGAATCTCAGGGGATCCATGGGTTCTACAAACAGTAGAGGGATTTCAACTGGAGTTTGTCAGTACCCCCAAACAACTCTATCCCCCTGTACTAATGTGTTTTTCCCAAGCAAATCAAGATTTCATAGACAAAGAAGTGCAAGCTCTCTTAGACAAAGGAGCCGTGCACTTTGCTTCCCCGCACCCTCTCGGTTTCCTCAGCCCTATTTTTGTAGTAGACAAGAAGGGAGGAGGTCACCGATTAGTCTTAAATCTAAAAGATTTCAACCAGTGGATTCTGTACAGGCATTTCAAGATGGAAGGTATCCACATGTTAAGAGACATTCTGCTAGAAGGAGATTGGATGGTACGTCTGGATCTAAAAGATGTCTATCTGTCGATTCCAATTTTCCCTCCCCACAGAAGATTTCTTCAATTTCAGTGGAAGGGTCAATGCCTGGAGTTCCTGGCACTCCCATTCAGTCTATCGTCAGCCCCTTGGTGCTTCACGAAGCTATTGAGACCAGTGATGGAATGTCTCAGAACCAAGGGTGTCAGATTGATTATATAACTGGACGATATTCTGCTGATGGCTCAGTCCCCTCAAGTCCTAGTATCACACTTGGATTGGACCATCAGTCTCCTACAAGACTTAGGTTTCCTGATCAATGTACAGAAATCATTGTTGAAACCCTCACAGATAATAGAGTTTCTGGGCTTCCAGATAAATTCCACGTTATGTCAACTTCTCCTCCCATCTCAGAAGATACGCAACATCAAGAGAGAACTGAGATCGGTTTTAACCTGTCAGACAGTATCCTTGAGGAATATAGCCAGAATAGTGGGCTTGCTAGCATCTTCTATTCAGGCGATATTCCCTGCTCCCCTGCATTACCGGGCACTTCAAAGGCTCAAGATCAGACACAACACGGTCTGAGCTATTCAGAACAAATCCCATTGATGACCGAAGTAAGATCGGAGATTCAATGGTGGCTTCATCATATGGAAGCTTGGAATGGCAGAGCGATTTTCGGTTCTCGACCGGAAGTAGTGATAGAATCAGATGCCAGCAGATGGGGATGGGGAGCTCGTTGCAACTCCCTAGTGACGGGGGGCAGATGGTCAGATTGGGAACAATCCCTTCACATCAATTGTCTGGAACTTCTAGCGGGTTCATTTGCCATAAAGAGTCTCTCCCGCAGAAAACAGATTGTTGCATACTATTGCGGATGGACAACATATCAGCTGTGAGGTATGTCAACAAAGTGGGAGGCACAAAGTCCAGAATCCTGGCAGAGATTGCCAAGGACTTTTGGCATTATTGCCTGTCTCAGCGCCTAGTAGTCATAGCGGAATACCTACCTGGGGACCAGAATATCATAGCAGACTGGAACTCCAGGTACCTTTCAGACTCCAGCGATTGGAAGTTAGATCCTCGGATTTTTGCTCAGATAATCAGGGAATGGGGCAATTGCGAAGTGGACCTGTTTGCATCACGTCTCAATTGCCAAATTCAAAGATTTTACAGTTGGCGTCCAGACCCTTACGCATTAAAGACAGATGCATTTCTTCAGGACTGGTCCCAGTTTCGAGGAAATGCGTTTCCTCCTTTACTTATGATTGCCAGAGTTCTGGCTTAAGTGCGGAGACAGAAAACAGAGATTGTTCTGATGACTCCGTTTTGGAGAGCACAGCCTTGGTTACCCAGTGCTCTTCATTTAGCCTGTGCCTCTCCTCTTCTGATTCTTCCTCGTCCGAATCTTCTTTTGAGTCCAGAGGGCCTTCAGCATCCTCTGATCTTGTCAGGGAAGCTAACACTTCTAGCCTGGTTAATTTCAGGTCGAGATGGCATACCCCAAATGTTTCGCAACAAGCTGCGGACTTCATTAAACAAGCCTGGGCCAGTAGTACCCATAAGAGATATGATTCAGCTTGGCGCAGATGGTCTAGTTGGTGTGATGGAAGGGGTGCCAATCCAGTGGAAGCACATATTGGTTTGATTGTTAATTTTCTAGCAGAGTTAGCCAGCTTGGGTTTGGCCTATCGGACGGTCAATAACTTTAGATCTACCATTTCTGCAGGTCATTCACAGTTGGAAGGCAAGCCCATTGGTGAACATCCATTAATTTGCAAGCTTTTGAGGGGTATACGCCTTTCTAAACCACCTCAGACAAAATATACTGTTTTATGGGATGTTAATATTATATTAAAATTCCTTGATTCTTGGCCTGCCAACAGATATTTATCTCGCAAACAGCTTTCAGCTAAGTTAACCATGCTTTTGTGCCTTGTCTCTTGTAAAAGAGTATCGGACGTCAGAGCTTTGGATTTAGCAGGTAGAACTTTTTCACTAGAAGGAGTCTCCTTTTCGTTGACAAGAAGAACTAAGACGAATTGCAGGTCAGTATCATATCCGGTTTATACGGACAATTGAAAATTATGTGTGGTTCAATGTTTGAAGGATTATGAAATTGTCACAGAAGAATTTCGACAGGATTCTAGAGGACAATTATTAATTGCTTTGCAAAAACCTTTTAAACCCGTTTCCTCAGCTACTTTAGCTAGATGGATGAGATGGTTGATGAGTGAAGCAGGTATTGATACCTCTATTTTTGGGGCCCATTCTGCTAGAGGGGCTATGGCTTCAAAATCATTTGCCTTAGGTTCTCGGTTAGAAGACATAATGAAAGCTGCAGATTGGTCTTCAGAAAATACTTTTCGTACGTTTTGTCATAAACCTGTTTTGGATGTAGCCAGTGTGGTGATGGAACAGCTTTAAACTAGCATAATCGGAGCCTCCGGTCCTGACATAGAATAAAAAAAATTCTAGCTATCGCGTCAAGAATTTTCAATTCTATTAAGGACACGGAGGCGAGGATTATCCCTCCCTTATTATATTTATACAATATTTATTGTTATATAATATCTATATGTGGTGTGATATTGTCATTTAACCCTCCCATTATTTGCAATTAAAGTTTGAGTTAACGTATATTTTATGAGATATTACCTACATGTCTCTTGTTGCAGCTTCTGATCAGAAGAACGCTTGAAAGTCGTAACTTCAAGGAAAGTTCGAATTATATGTTCTACCGGTTGTTTTCCGGCATAGAGCCTCCAAGTTGTGGTTCTTCAGTATGGAGAAGAAGTTTATGACTCCGGATTCGGGATGGCGTAAGAAGTTTGCGTTTTCATTGACATTATCTGTTTAAACAAAGAAAGAGGAAGTGACTTCATAGATCAAAGGACTTATAGCATGGACATGGATGGTGATTGGACCATGTGACAGGATATTTGGTGTCCTGGGTATTGTAGTTTTTTCTGTTACTTGTATTTCATTGGCTGCTGATTTTGTCAGTAAAGAAAGAGAAAGCATAATCCTCGCCTCCGTGTCCTTAATAGAATTTAAAATTCTTGACGCTATAGCTAGAATTTTGTTTATTCATTAATGTAAACCCGCAAAGGATGTGAAGTACATTGGTGGTAAAGTACAAGGACAAGGAATCAAAGGGTAGGTAAAGCAAAAGGATACTGAAGCATGCAAAGGTGAAATAAAAGGTAAGCGAAGCATGAGACAGGTGAATTACAAGAGCAAAGAAGCACAAGGGAGGTGAAGAATGAAAGAGATGAATCGCAAAGGAGGTAAAGTTCAAGAGCAATGAAGCATGTGGGTGGTGATGTAATGAACATTAATCAGAAAACATCTAAAGGAGAAAATAGTCTAAAAGGTTTCTTTGGAACCCATAAACAGAGAGAATGCAGAGAATATAAAAGCACCTATATTATTCCAGAGGGAACTAACATATTTATATGACAAATATACATATGTACTTCATCAATTTAACTGCAGTTAAAGAATATGTTGAGGGTGAAAATATTCTCCAGCTACTTTATCATCTCACTCTACATTCTTCAGTCACCGCGCTATTCCTGCTGCCTGGAGGTATATGATTAGGATCGGGCAGCGTAAGGATTGGGTTTGGATTTGTGGAAAAGCTCCAAACTGAGACAAGGGTCGGGGTAGTGTCAGTGTCATTCTGAATTTTAGGGTCATGATAGGTCAGGCTAAGGAAAATGTTAAAGTTAGGCTCAAGGTAACTATTACAGTCAAAGTTATGATCAGACCAAGAGCTGGGTTATGTTTGGGTCAGTTAGTTACTTCTTTTTTCGGCCAGTAATGACCATAAAAGCACACATGGAAATGCATCAACATAATACAGGAATAAAGCCATTATTAAAAATCAGGCTTTTCATACTATGAAGTAAAACCAATTTTTCAAAAAATTGTTAAAAATAGTGGTGCCAGAATACAATATGGCGAGCTCCTAAACATAATCCATTCAACAAAAACCTCCAATATGTTAACAGAAAAATATTGGGCCTCCTCGTCGCTGAGAAACTGTGGTGATAAAAAGACATTAAAAGGACATAAATTGGAGTATCATATGAAAAACATTTGAAAAACACACATAATAAAAAAAAGTATTAAAAAGAAGATATGTTTGGGGTCAAAGTTATAACTAATGTAAAGGCCAAGTTCATGGATGAAGTTGGGGTTAAGCTAAAGTCTTACGCTAAATCAAGATGACAGGTGCTTGAGGACAAGATTGTGGGATGGAGAACAAGCTTTGGTGCACATTACGATTACACATATGAACCATGCATTTGTCATGCAAGTCTACCAGTACTGTGTAAATGCTAACCAGAATGTAATACTTTCAGGTTCTACATTTAAGCAAGAATATTACGCATACAAACCAGTACATAACAAGAATGAGCCAATATGGTTTGTATATGAACCACATTGAACACATGGTACTCATGCAGAACTGTATGAAATGTGTGTGGATCAGGGTAATTAAAATAAAGTCAATACAATATGAAGGCAAATCAATATATTATGCATCTCAACCAGTATGTTGCACGTCTGAACCTGTGTGCTATGAATGCACATCAGTAGAATGTGCATGAAAAACAAATAACTGAAATTAATTAATGAAATTAAATAATGAACACATTCATTACAAGAGCAAAACAGTAGAGTGTGCTTTTGGACCAATAGATTGTGTAAGCACACCAATGTGTTATACGTTCACCAATATACATACCCCAGAGCAATAACATCCGTCCGGATGAGTGTGCTGCTGAAATAAATTGGTATATTGAAAACATTAACCAATATATTCTGTTTAAAAATGCACACCTTTAACCATCTGCTTTCTCGCATAAGCCAATGTATTTGACAAGGGTAACAATAGTTTACCTCTTTATAAACCAACATATGGATTTCTCAAACTAGTGCTAGTGTTCACAAACCAGTATTGTGCATGCCAGTCAATATGACCTGTGACCAAGTGCAGGATGCTGAAAGGCATATCTGATAACATCTGCTATATCTGATACATACATCAATGGAGTTATTATGTGTACCTCTGTAACTGATATAAACCAAAATGTGTCACATATCAGGTTCATGAAATTTCATCATAGTATCCAGAGTGTTTGGCTAAATTAAACTGCGCAGAGTACCTATACATAATCTTCTAAGCAATGGTCCACACTCTCTCCCAAACTTTGAAAAAAAACATGATTGTAGAAAGGCTGCGATTTAAGTTGAAAAATAATAGCTGAATCTGGGGCACTTATTCTCTGAAAGTTACAGAATGCCGTCATTGGGACACCTCAAACTACTTGTATGAGGCACAAGGATCACTTAATGTTTACAAATCTTTAAGTGGAAGGTTTTTGCAGCTGTTGCCAGAAAGATACTAGAAAGCACATGATTTTTTTCATGCCATGCCTTTAGATTTTAAAGGTCTATGTTAATCATGGTTAAAAGGGGAATCCTACATTCCTGACGATCACGTTAACAACTGGCCTATTATTCATATATTAAACAACATGCTTTGGCAATGTCAATAGGTCTGGCTCTAATGTCCTTAAGGGTCCTTCCCTGACGTGCTTCTGGTTTTGTGGGACCACTATAGTGCCCTCTGCTGTTCTGTGGTACGTGCATAGAGTACCCCCCAGTGTGTCTCAGGCATTAACTTTGATGTCTTGATGTTGATCCTGCCTATTCATTAAAAGGATCGAAACGTCGTCGACTAGAGTGCCCTCACTTAATTTCTTACAATTGTTAACATGTTTACATAAGCATGGGTGCTTGATTATTGTGACTTTGCCATTGTAATGTTTAAGTCATTGGCTGAATGCCTGAGTTTTAAACCTTTCGTGATTTCCCCTGTGAATGTTCCCCACTACAACGTTTTTTTTCTGTCAGAATTAATTAAATGTATAAAACTATCTATTGGAAATATCCTTGACATTTATTGTAAAAAATGCTATTACATGCGATTGTTTGTACTCATGAGACCGCTGTTCCTTCAAAAATGTGTATCCCTGGTCTCTTGATAACTATGGGTTACCCTTGTTTCTTTAAAATATTCACTCAACTTTGATGCAGGCAAAAACAATTACATATTATTGGCAGGACATGCGGGCAATTAAAACTGTTAATTTCCCTCTTTGTAGTTATGGTCTATCTTCCTCTGTAGTTATAGTCTGTAGCACTGAGCCACAGATTAGGGCACTTAACAAGGGGATAATTACCCTGTTGCTGACCTGCAATTGAGAACAATAGGACTTTTAGCGCCCCCCACACACATTCAAAATAGGGAGCACTACAGGAGCATGACCAGCCTCTATCCTGAATAGGCTCCATCTTCCCTTGAACTACCTGTGCCCCTTTCAATTGACCTGCTGGTAGCCAGGAGCCTGTCATGCACAAAGCTTCTGTTTGTGTTTCTCTACTTTTCTCTTGGCTGATTGGGCTTCCCTTTACCAAAAGCAATGGGAGGATGCTGATGCAGTCATTTCTTTACCGACATCTCCATTAGAAGAGGCAAGGGAGTATTGCGGAAGGAAGGAGCTGTTTTTATTACCCAGACATCCAATTAAGAGGCTACTCTTACTTCCACAGTGCTCCCTACTTGTCTAGATTGTCAACTTTTCATAGCCAATCGAAATTGGTATTTTACTTGTGTCGGATCGCCAGGCTTCTAGGACATTAGGCAGATAATGTGACACCCAGCCCTAGTCAACAGTAAGAGAAAGTGCTCAAAAATGTATGAATTTCATTTAACCTCATCAGAGATACTGGAAGTTTTCTCTCACGGAAGAAGATGTTGATGGTCAGTCATTGAATTACAACATTTTGAGTTATGAAGTAATAATGGTTTGTGGGGATCGCTGTGGGTCCTATCACTTTGAAGACTGAAGGGATATAACTGAAAGCACATTCTCTCTTTCAGAAGACACTGAACAGCCAGAAGTTGTCTCTGTATCAAGCCATGATTATATTGTGCTCAGTGGCTTAAAGCATAGCAGGCTTACAGTTTTTACATGCCGTCTATTGAGGTGGCAATATAACAATTACAAAATGAAACAACACCTTTATCAGCCATTGTAATGAATCTGGCCTTACGGCCTCCTATGCTGCAGCTTTTAGATGTGACCAATCATTGTTCCTGTCAGCATATAATACCCACGTTTTTCTCAGCAGTGAACCTTGTAATACATAAACTACATAAATGATAACTAATCTAGACTGAGCTATCTGATGTTACATTAAAGGGGCCATCTAGTGAATGATATCACTATAAGCTTAACAGCCCGACCAGATGTAATCAAGAAAAGAGACCCTCGTTCTCTCATATCATTATTAATGGGGATTGTTGATTTAAGACTAGGTAAGAGGACAAGCTTTATACTTTTCATGGGATGCTCTTTTATACACACACACACACACACACACACAAACACACACACACACACACACACACACACAAATATCTGGGAGAAAAATAAAAAATGAGGTCAGGGACTATTCGGATAGACTCGCCCAATTTCTCTCACTGCAGGCTTCCAAAAATACCTTTTATTATGTTCAAATAATTATGATCATTTAACCAAATAACAAAATGTACAATGAGAGCACGTCCTTCATAAAACAGCCTGCCCTGACCAGACTCTGCCTGTTGGAAAGGTGTTTTTCTGAAGACCAATTTCTTGCCAATTTAATATGTGCTTCCCCAAAGTTAAGTGTGACTTTCCAACACAAAGCAATTTTGTTTCTATAGCAACAGCTCTCTACAGATGCATTCGTCTATTTTGTAGCATTTCTAAAATTTAACATTTAAAACGATTCAATAGAAAAATGATGTTATGTTCGCACAAAAGAATCAATTTGGTGCAGTATGTCCTCATTATGCTGGAAAGACAAACTTGATGAAGTACGATTAACTTTCACCAACAGGCTCTTGTCAGATTGTGCTCCCGCAATTAAAAAAAGGCTTTTCTTTTAATTTACGGTTTTATTTAAAAGGCTTTTAAATTCACAGATCACGTGCTAACAATTTTACCCCGCCAGCTGAGGGAAATCTTTTCCTTTTAACAACACTCTTTTATAACAATGTTTTGTACAACGTAAAAACAACACATTGAAACACCTTGGAGGAGAAAAAAACTAATGTAGCGTCTAGAAGTACATGAAAATGTGGTTTTCAAGTGATGCCACGTAACCTTTGAGATAGGTGAAGGAACGGAGGAGTATTAATCATGCCAACTTTAAGAACATTCTCACCGTGTGAGAGATGGTAGAGGGAACCTGGAGGGGAGGCAGGTTAAGAATAGGGAGCAGAGTCGTCTCTCCGTGCTCCGAAGGGGTGGGGCCATGGAAACAAGGTGTGACTTCATCTTAATTTCTGCAGGAAAAACACTTCCTACTCTCCGAGAGTGGAAATAAATGCGACTAAGCTACTGCATGTAGCCTGGTCGCATTTCTAAACTCTTCATGGATATCAGCTGTGCAGAGCATTCACCAGGGAGCTGGAAACCCACTCTCTGCAGGGGTGATGTGTGTGAAGGGAGACAATGTTGTGTGTCACACTGTGCCTTTGAGTAAAATGGCAGTTTTGATGTATTCAACCTAACATTTACATGGACCATTGACTGAATGTTGTGCTTTTTTCCACCTGTCAATATTTTTAGACTACAGGAATTAACTGCTATAAGAACACTGGAATGTTGAGAGGTCGATTGCATACAGTGGAATGGCAGAGGACCAATAATAGGCCCAAGAGGGACACCAGCCTCCACCAAAGGTTTGTACTGTGACTGCTATATCACAAAAGCGCAAGGTCTGCATTGGCAGCCCTTAGAACCCTGCAAAGAGGACTTTGTGGGACCCTCAGATCCATGGACAGTCGACTCCCGCTCACCTGTGAACTGAGGACACGACCAGACTGCACCCCCATTGACCGCACCGGATCAGAGGCATCCTTGTGCATCTTTGAGCCTGGATCGCTCAGCATCAGGACCATTCCATTACCATTGATGGCAGTCATCTTGTAAAGTTTGGATCTTGCTCTAAAAATGCTCTTGTGGCCAGATAACTGTCCAAAGTATCCTCTCCGGCCCCCTAGACATCTGTCCTGTTGGACTTGGTTGCCCAACTTGGGCTAGAGTTGTCGAACTAACTTTATAAACTTTTCAAAAGTTTCCAAACTTTTTGTTGCCAAAGCTTGTTATTTCTTATTTCTAAAATCTGTATCTCTGGAACCCTCTTGTGAATTTTGATGATTAAGTTCTCTACAAATTTATAAAAAATCTGCTCTATTTTTATAAAGTGGTACCTTGTTTCTTTCATGTCTTCTGACTTTCTCATTCTTTTGTTTAGTGCTGGTAAATTCTGCTAAGCCTTACAGTTAGATGCCACAGCTACCCAGGGCTGAGCTTAAGGTTAAGTAAACGTACCTGGCTGGACCCAAGATGGTGTTTGTGAGTGTACTGCATGGTAGGGCGTCCCAGCCATACCATATAGTTCACCCAAATCCTCACAAGCACTATCTGTTAGGGTCCACTGGTCGCTTACAGCCTTGAGCAGCTCCCCCCCAATCTTGCTCTTCCCCTTCCTGGGCCTCTGATTGTACTGGCTCACCTCTCCAGGCTGCAGGGTTCCCAGGCAACATTACTGCTACCATCTAAAGGAAAAGCTCCACTTCTCATTGCTGTGTTAAACATCCTTGCAATGTGATGCCAATTCCAGGTCGCAGCTTGTGGAGAGTGCCTTCCCAAGCATGTTTCCTGTTGTTGCTGTCATTTACACTCATTCAAAACTGCCATACGCTGTTCTTCTCCCTCCCCTATCAAAAGTTACAGATTTAGGGGTGCTGAATAGCACTCAGTATTCTGGAGGTTCACGTTGAGGTTGCTGCCAGGGTTTGCCCTTTTGTATGCAGTCATTTCAAATCTCAGTCCTTTTTGCTACATATCTCTAGCCATTCACAGTTCAACCAAATTCTTTCAGTTTCAACATTTAAAACATTTTTAAAAGATCTCTGTCTCCTATTACTGCAGTCTATTGGAGTCATACATTTATTTAATTTATACTTGCTCCCAATTTTTACGCTTTGAAATGCTGATCCATTAAGTGCCCGTAAACCCCAATAGTAAGGTGCAATAGGGAAAACGTAATGTTCTTTCTGATTAAGCCCATATTAATTGTGCCCAGCACATGTGCCCCCACTGGGTGTCGGCCCAATTTTTGGGTGTCATTAGGACTAAAAACATGGGGCAGATGGATCTTATGACTCATACAAGGACGAAATTATATTTCTATCATAAGTTTACAAAAAAGCCTCCCAAATCACACAATGGATCTTTCTTTTCATCTTTGCTCCTTATCTGCAGCAGCTTACATTTTCTGAAGGTTTGGTCTCATTTACTGTTGAGAGACATAACTTTCAATTTTTGTGGAAAACATATTTGTTAAATTCCATGAAGGATTTTAAAACATGGTAGTGTCAGTCCTAATTTCCAGTGTATCTCATCTGTTTTTCCAAAGATATTAGAGTATTTCATGCCGTTCTGATATTATTAGTGTTTTGGATGATTTTGGGCGTGGACCGCTTTACAAATACTTTACCTACTTACTTCCAGGTTTAAAGGCCTGTGATGGGTCGCTCCGTTCCGACCCACACACTTCTCTTACTTGTGCTGACTCTGCCACAAACAACCTGGTGAATACTTCAGACTCCGACGCTTTGATTGGTCACTTACAGCAACCGCGGGACCAACTGCGAGTTAAAAGTGGAGCGTCCATTATGCCGAAGGAAGTGGTGAGCGGGAGTGCAAGTATCCGAGACCTGGTGACAAAGGAGGAGCAAGAAGACGAGGAGCACGGCATCGAAAAGGAGGACGGCCGGAAGACGGAGCCGGCGGGAGCCGAGGAGCCACGGAGGAAACCTGGAGACCGCTGGCCCCGGGGAGCCTGCTCCTAAGCCGCCACGCTTCCGGAGAAGCGTGGCCTCTCCAGGTACGGAGACAAGAGCGGGGAAGGGAGGCGGGAGGTGGAGAGTAGCGGGGAAAAGGGAAAAAAGGAGGGGAGAAGGGGAAACGGGCACTTTTGGATGGGGAGCACTGAGGGGTATGGGGAAAAGGGGACGGAGTAAGAAAGCGATAGCATTTCTTCAGATATAGAAAAGAAAGAGAAGAGAAAGATAGAAAATAAGACACCAAGAAGATAGAGCATACGCAGAAAGAGACAAGGGAATGAAGACAGTGGAAAAGTGCACTTAAGTACTCAAAACAACAATAAAGAGAGAGAGAGAGAGAAGAAAGACGGAAAAACCACAGTACATAATAAAGAAGAGATACTCAGGACGCAAAGGAAAAGGCAGGAAGGAAATCTGGCAGGAGAATCAGAAGAGAGAAAACCAAGGCGAAAAGAATAAAGGAGTTAAGAAGACAGCTGAGACAGGGACAAGGAGAGAGAGAGAGGAAAGGAAAAGATAAGAACGGTTAAGCCTTAACATCTTCCCCACTTACCGTATCTATTTATTTTTTGTTTTCACGCTCCCCGCGAGGCCTTGGAAGAAAAGAAGGAAGACGAGCCAGGAAGTCAACCAGAAGACAACTCCACAACCTACCTATATTCCATAAACTTTGTACATATTACTTACCATATAAACTGTTTCAAGAACAAATAAAAGACAGCTCTTTGAAGCCACAATATTGCTCTTCAGCGTCATAAATCCGCCATCCTCGTACAAGGCCATTGTAACCATCCATGTATGTACTTCAAATGATTGGATCTTGATAAGAAATTTCCTTGGTTTGTACTTAACAGGGTGTAGGAGGCTGGACTGGCTTGTAGTGAGTACCAAGGGGTACTTGCACCTTGCACCAGGCCCAGTTATCCCTTATTAGTGTATAGGGTGTCTAGCAGCTTAGGCTGATAGATAATGGTAGCTTAGCAGAGCAGCTTAGGCTGAACTAGGAGACGAGTGAAGCTCCTACAGTACCACTTAGTGTCATATGCACAATATCATAAGAAAACACAATACACAGTTATACTAAAAATAAAGGTACTTTATTTTTATGACAATATGCCAAAGTATCTCAGAGTGTACCCTCAGTGAGAGGATAGGAAATATACACAAGATATATATACACAATAGCAAAAATATGCAGTATAGTCTTAGAAAACAGTGCAAACAATGTATAGTTACAATAGGATGCAATGGGGACACATAGGGATAGGGGCAACACAAACCATATACTCCAAAAGTGGAATGTGAACCATGAATGGACCCCAAACCTATGTGACCTTGTAGTGGGTCGTTGGGACTATTAGAAAATAGCGAGAGTTAGAAAAATAACCCTCCCCAAGACCCTGAAAAGTGAGTGCAAAGTGCACTAAAGTTCCCCTAAGGATAAAGAAGTCGTGTTAGAGGAATAATGCAGGAAAGACACAAACCAACAATGCAACAACACTGGATTTCCAATCTGGGGTACCTGTGGAACAAGGGGACCAAGTCCAAAAGTCACAAGCAAGTCGGAGATGGGCAGATGCACAGGAAATGCCAGCTGCGGGTGCAAAGAAGCTTCTACTGGACAGAAGAAGCTGTGGTTTCTGCAGGAACGCAAAGGGCTAGAGACTTCCCCTTTGGAGGACGGATCCATCTTGCCTTGTAGAGTCGTGCAAAAGTGTTTTCCCGCCGAAAGAACGCCAACAAGCCTTGCTAGCTGCAAATCGTGCGCTTAGCGTTTTTGGATGCTGCTGTGGCCCAGGAGGGACCAGGAGGTCGCAAATTGGACCAGGAGGTAGAGGGGACGTCGAGCAAGACAAGGAGCCCTCTTAGCAGCGGGTAGCACCTGGAGAAGTGCCAGAAACAGGCACTACAAGGATGCGTGAAACAGTGCTCACCCGAAGTTGCACAAAGAAGTCCCACGTCGCCGGAGAACAACTTAGGAGGTCGTGCAATGCAGGTTAGAGTGCCGTGGACCCAGGCTTGGCTGTGCACAAAGGATTTCTTCCGGAAGTGCACAGGGGCCGGAGTAGCTGCAAAAGTCGCGGTTCCCAGCAATGCAGTCTAGCGAGGTGAGGCAAGGACTTACCTCCACCAAACTTGGACTGAAGAGTCATTGGACTGTGGGGGTCACTTGGACAGAGTTGCTGGATTCGAGGGACCTCGCTCGTCGTGCTGAGATGAGACCCAAGGGACCGGTAATGCAGCTTTTTGGTGCCTGCGGTTGCAGGGGGAAGATTCCGTCGACCCACAGGAGATTTCTTCGGAGCTTCCAGTGCAGAGAGGAGGCAGACTACCCCCACAGCATGCGCCACCAGGAAAACAGTCGAGAAGGCAGCAGGATCAGCGTTACAGAGTTGCAGTAGTCGTCTTTGCTACTATGTTGCAGTTTTGCAGGCTTCCAGCGCGGTCAGCAGTCGATTCCTTGGCAGAAGGTGAAGAGAGAGATGCAGAGGAACTCGGATGAGCTCTTGCATTCGTTATCTAGAGTTTCCCCAGAGACAGAGACCCTAAATAGCCAGAAAAGAGGGTTTGGCTACCTAGGAGAGAGGATAGGCTAGCAACACCTGGAGGAGCCTATCAGGAGGAGTCTCTGATGTCACCTGGTGGCACTGGCCACTCAGAGCAGTCCAGTGTGCCAGCAGCACCTCTGTTTCCAAGATGGCAGAGGTCTGGAGCACACTGGAGGAGCTCTGGACACCTCCCAGGGGAGGTGCAGGTCAGGGGAGTGGTCACTCCCCTTTCCTTTGTCCAGTTTCACGCCAGAGCAGGGCTAAGGGGTCCCCTGAACCGGTGTAGACTGGCTTATGCAGAATTGGGCACATCTGTGCCCAAGAAAGCATTTCCAGAGGCTGGGGGAGGCTACTCCTCCCCTGCCTTCACACCATTTTCCAAAGGGAGAGGGTGTAACACCCTCTCTCAGAGGAAGTCCTTTGTTCTGCCATCCTGGGCCAGGCCTGGCTGGACCCCAGGAGGGCAGATGCCTGTCTGAGGGGTTGGCAGCAGCAGCAGCTGCAGTGAAACCCCAGGAAGGGCAGTTTGGCAGTACCAGGGTCTGTGCTACAGACCACTGGGATCATGGGATTGTGCCAACTATGCCAGGATGGCATATAGGGGGCAATTCCATGATCATAGACATGTTACATGGCCATATTCGGAGTTACCATTGTGAAGCTACATATAGGTAGTGACCTATATGTAGTACACACGTGTAATGGTGTCCCCGCACTCACAAAGTCCAGGGAATTGGCCCTGAACAATGTGGGGGCACCTTGGCTAGTGCCAGGGTGCCCTCACACTAAGTAACTTTGCACCTAACCTTTACCAGGTAAAGGTTAGACATATAGGTGACTTATAAGTTACTTAAGTGCAGTGTAAAATGGCTGTGAAATAACGTGGACGTTATTTCACTCAGGCTGCAGTGGCAGGCCTGTGTAAGAATTGTCAGAGCTCCCTATGGGTGGCAAAAGAAATGCTGCAGCCCATAGGGATCTCCTGGAACCCCAATACCCTGGGCACCTCAGTACCATATACTAGGGAATTATAAGGGTGTTCCTGTAAGCCAATGTAAATTGGTAAAATTGGTCACTAGCCTGTTAGTGACAATTTGAAAGAAATGAGAGAGCATAACCACTGAGGTTCTGGTTAGCAGAGCCTCAGTGAGACAGTTAGGCACCACACAGGGAACACATAGATGTAGGCCACAAACTTATGAGCACTGGGGTCCTGACTAGCAGGGTCCCAGTGACACATAACAAACATACTGAAAACATAGGGTTTTCACTATGAGCACTGGGCCCTGGCTAGCAGGATCCCAGTGAGACAGTGAAAACACCCTGACATACACTCACAAACAGGCCAAAAGTGGGGGTAACAAGGCTAGAAAGAGGCTACTTTCTCACACAGGGTTTTAATAACGTGAAACTCTTTAAGTTCTCTGGCTCTCTTTCCCCAGATCTACATTAGGGGCCAGATGTACAAAGCTATTCAGCATTCCTAACGGTCCGAATCACTATTGTGGGCCATTAAGCAATGCTCAATGGCATTTTCAGATGTACAAAGCCCTATAGGAAATCGCAAATTGGGAATACCAATTTGTGATTCCTAATCAGATGTACAAAGCATTTCCTAAATGCGAATTGGGCATTTAGGAAATGCAATTACCATTGACTTCAAGTCGATGGTAACCATGTGGAATTTAAAAAAAACACCCAAAGATGCTTTTTTTAAAGTGCCATAGAGCACACGCATGCCCCTAGGGAATATATGTGTTCTACATGTGCACCACTATTTTTGGGGTGCATCACGGGAGGCCTTTTGCCCATAGCCATCCTTGGTTTTTCATTTCCAATAGGAAATCGCTATTTTGAAAATGCAAAGCCAGCCCATTGTCATAAATGGCATGGGATTTCTTAATTGCAATTTCCTAATAGTGATTCCTACTTTATTTCCTATATAGCGATTTCTATGGAGTCGCTATTTAGGAAATGCTAAATCAGATCTACGTACCTCTTGCCCTAAACGTGTTTTCTACAATGTGCATCTATTTCCTGAAAGGCTACAACCAAAGACTGACTACTATTCCTTACGCACTGATAGAATGGTTTTAGTTTATAGCTTTATTGTGGCCTTTATAGCTCTTGGAAAATCATTTTAGCCTGTATCTTTTCCAAGTTATGCAAATGTCATTATTCATATTATGTAAAAAAGATAGTCTATCTCCCATCTTTAAAGCATACGCTTAACTGGACTTTGCACTCTCTCTTAAACCACACTATTTCTCGGGGAGGTCTAAACTATGTGATTAACCTTGAACTTCCTTATCACCACTGTCCGCTATGGGTAGGAACTCAAAGTTTTTTTTTGTGTCAATTTGTCTTGAGGAACAAACATTTGATGGCCTCCTTTCTTTCTTTTTTTACTGTCTACTCCTGTGTCCTTACCTCCTTTTGGTGAAGCCTTGAACATATTCTTATTGAATCTCATTTGTTATGCCCTGGGTTCTTATAGTACAATTTTTGTGGTGGGCTTGGATACTGCAACACTTGCATGACACAATTGTCAGTGCATTTAAGGCTGCTGATTCCCTCATGGCTTTCACAAGTTAATTTCAGTGGGCAAAGTACAGCCCCTACTTTTCAACTTCAATTTGTTTTTCAATGATTCTTAAGACCTGGCCTTAGAGGTCACATTTATTGTTTCGGTACCTTATTTAGATACCTTATTTACTTATGTAGTTGTTCATGCTACCGGAGTATTTAGGGCTTCATTTATTTGTCTTGAGTCCTCCTTTGCTTGCTTTGCTTCCCATGGGTGAGCTCGCTGATTGGACCTCACAACACCTACCCATGGAATGATAATATTCCTGAGGTATTTAAAGTTGTGGCCAGCATCGCAATGCAGGCACATAAGCAGCCAGGTAAAGCTGAGTCTAAGACAAACTTGCCTAGCCCTGTCTGTGCCTCAGTTGGGTTTAGGAGCAGTGTCCCTGCCTGATGGACGAGGGATCTAGAATGACTCAAACCTTATTAGGTACACCTCAACATCCTCCTCAGTCTAAATTTACCTTCTGCCACCAAGATAATCCCTAACACTGAACTCAATGCACTGGCCTGCCTCTATGACTTCCACCACTACAAATCTTGCTTCCCGACCTTTGGTACTTGCTGTTATGTTGTCATTAATTGATCTCTGCCAAAATACAAGTTGTGAAGTAATTAGTGACAGGGACGTGGACTATTTCTTTGCCATTGTTATGCCTCGCTCAGCATGCATGATCAGCTCTCCAGCACACCATTCCCTCAATGTGTTCTCTACGTCTCATGAGACCCCTTCGCCCTCCACTTCCCACCTCTAGTGTTTGTCTGCATCACCAATGTCATGATTGGCCCAGAATCTCCCATTTTAACTCTTTTGCTCATTTGCCATCGCTGGATTGTAAGGCCTCCATTCTTTGGGACTGAGAATGTTCTGGAAAACGGTGCCCTTCCTGAAATCACATGAAAATGGGGAACGTGGCGGCCATCTTGGGCGCACCCATATGCATACCATGCCCATGCTGTTGTGCATTGCTTGACTTCAATTCTCTCAGAGATAAAGAGCGTTGTCCATCCAGCCCTGCAACCCGACACACCAGAGAACGCACTTACTTTCCATCTGGCATCCACTGTCATTTGGATTCTTCCCCAACATCCTTCTTCTGGTCGGCATCTCAAGCTTACTTGGAAAAAGAGAATAGAAGAGAGAAAACAGTTACAAGCAAGTCTGCTAAGTTTTATTACTGCTTATGCAGCATGCCCTTCAACAACTCTCCTGAAAACAAGGAGAGCAAGGTTAGTGATCACTAAACATCAAAGATGAATTTGAGGAGAAAGATTTTACTAACAATAGACAAACACAGAAATGACTTCTGCAACTTTGGATCAATTGGTTAACAGAAATGACATTGTGAGGTGGCAATGAATTGAACAAACCTGAGATGTTGAGAACCTTGACTCAGAGGCCTTTGGGAAGGATGGTTCCTATGGTATCCAATGGTTTGTATGTAGACAGCATTGTTATTAGTCTAATCAGGTAAAGCTAGGAATAGAGGCGGGGGAAGTAAGGTAGTAATCCTACTCAGGCCAACATAGTGAAGAGTTTGTGTTCTTAGGAGAGAAACAACCACAAAACAAACATCAATGATAAACAGAGTTTCCCTGCATGAAGGACTGTCATGTCGCATCACACATAGAGGTAAAGGCATAACACAACCGACACAAAAAACACAGTGTTCCAAAGCAGTGAACTTGCAGTTTGGGGTGTGGTCGCTCATGTAACTCTGTCATTAATTCTTCCTCCTAAGGTCCTTCTGTACATATACAACACCTACCCCCAGTAGTGGTGTAGACAACAGAAGGTTGACCTCCTTGCTGAAACCATTCAAGACACACTCTCTTTATTGTCTAACCCTCTCACCATCAGTGGCTTTTGCTGGTGCTTAGTTTTCTCGACTCGTATGTTAAGCTGTCATCTCTCTTAAATATCCGGGGTCTACTCTCAGCTTCTGCAGACTCGCTGCATTCTAGATTAGTGGAAACAGGTTTTGACAGCCATAGAAACATGGCATGGCTTCATGATGCATCTTGTCCAGATATTGCAGTTTCTTCACCTTCAAGCCGGATGATCTCTAGAGTGGATGCAACTCTTCAGTAGCTGTTTGGTTTGCCCTTATACTCAAAAACAAATTTAAAGTTACGCTCCTCACATTGCCAGCCTTCAATCAAGCTCAGATTCTGACATATTATGTATAGATTTCACCAGCGGCAGCTCCTCCGCTAAGGCGCAGGAGCGTCGCCCTAATGCTTTGAGCAGTGCAAAAAAAAAAAAAGATTATTATAATACAGTGTTGTTATCATTTCATTTTTCAGTGCTGTAGCCAGGTTAGGGTGGGACGGGGCTGGGCTACTTCACAGGAAGGGGGAGTGGAGTGCGCAATAAGTGCGCATGATGGTTTGGCTGGCCGTGTTGGGACGACCAAACAGACATGCACACTTAGCATTTCTCCACCTGGCTGTATTGCACAGCCAGGTGGAGAATGTGCACAGGCTCCCACTCTCTCTCTGAGAGCCGAACTAGGCCGCTCAGACCAATCACAACCAGCAAGTAGAACACATTTGACCTGTTTCTCTCTGATGCCACCAATGATTGCAATTTAGACTCTTCCCTCCCTCCTTGTTTGACCGACCATTTGTCTGTCCTTTTTATAAAAAGAATGACTTTTCAGGCAGACATTTCTTTTATCTGCCCCCTTAAGACCTCACAGGATAAGTTAATATTCAGAGAGAAAGTTTTCTAATTTCCTCCACTACTTGAAATTACAGTTTATGTGCAATGTGATAGCTAATGCTGATATCATTTGCTTTCATTGCCTTAGCTCTTAATGCTACTTAACACAAAAAAAGCTTTGGTAGAAAGCAAAGCTAGACTTGCAAACTGTGACCATCAAGTCAAAACTACTAGATATCAAGTCCTATAAAAAGGATGATCAAAATAGCAAGCTGATTACTATCAATTGCTTAGTATTACCGCAACCAACATGGGAAAGGAAGCCTTTAAAGCAGCAAAGGAACAATCCTCACGTTTCAGCAAAGCAGCTCCATTTCCAGCATTGGAAGACTTCATGTTTCAGGGATCCAGTGTGTGACTCACTGGACTCCTCAGGCATGACACAGACCACTCAGTCTCAAACTCTTCTTCAATCTACTTCTCAACCACTCCTTGCCATACCTTAATGAACTTCTCTCTGACCAGCATAATGTTCATTCACTGTAAGCTAGTCAGAATCAAATCAGAATCCTTGCTCTATGAGGACTATTAAAGTGGCTACAGGCATAATTTCACTTACCTTCACCAACATTTGCTATAGTCGTCAAATCAGCCGCCATTCCTATTTCTTTGAAGCAAACAACAGTACACTTTAGAGTCTACAGTGGCTTGATTCAGGTCAATTCACGACAGAATCAGTCCTGTTGGTGCCTCTGACAACATCAAAATAGTTTTAGATAAAGGTGGCAAAACAGCCCCAATTATGTAGGATCTCTCTCCTGGAATCAACTGGAATCCTTAGGTTTTAAGGACAAGGCGTTGGCATGACTCACTGCTTTTTTGCATAATGACTGTATCAAATTGAATTATCCTGAAGAGCTCTTGGATCAGAGTTGGTTCCCCTATTTTTAGCTTCATTTTACATTTTACGCTTTACACTGTTAGAAATTGGGTCTCTAGTTGGCAGAGGTATGCATCCTGTCCAAGCAGGGCCCACAATCCTAGTCAGGGTAAGACAGATATGCACCCTAATTTAATTTGGGCTCACCCAATGGTAGCTTGGCACAGAGTAGTCAGACTTAACTTAAGAGGCAATGTGTGAAATATTTATATAACACTTAAATTACAGTAACACAGTGAAAACACCGCAAAAGACTCCACATCAGTTTAGAAAAATAGCTAATATGCACCTGAGTAAAACAAGACCAAAACAACAAACATCCAACCAGTAGAACTCAAGTTATGAATTTCTAAAATTTATACTGCAATGTAGTTATTCGAAGTCAATATCGCTAAAAGGTTATTTGAGGTCGTGCTAGAGCGGGGTCAATCCAAAGTTCAGGCCGACTGTGAAGGAGGGCAGGCCAGGTACAGGACAAAGTATCTTAGATGGTGCAAGTGTTGATGTCGAGGTGCGATGCAAAGGAGATCCACGCAGTCGGGTTGATGTGTTGGTGTTGATGCTCGCAGTAGGGTCCTGGTTTGGCGTCAAACTCTGTTGAGATGTATGTGATGCATCATCATTGAGCCGCACATCGATGTCTATGTTTGCAGGGAAACAGTTGCAAAACCCACTTCTGAGGCCCATGACTGGATTGGCTCATCAGGCAAGGGTAGGACTAACAGATGGCAGAGTCCAGCAGCAGGAGCAGAGTTGCAGGCAGTCTTTGATGTCCATGAGACTGCAAGGACAGGGAGCAAGCCAGCAAGCTGTCGGAGAAACGTGGATTCCAGGATGTTAAGAGGAGGTCCAGTACTTCTCATTCCCAGCCAAGAAGCAGCAGGCCAACACAGCAAAGCAGGTAGAAAAGTGTCAGTCCCTCCTATCGAACAGCAATCAGCAGGCAGCAGGCCAACACAGTAAATCAGTTAGCAAAGTGGCAGTCCATCCTGCAGCACAACAGCTCTTCTTCCAGGTGGAACATCCTTGGATACAGCAACGTTTTGATTTGGTGGGGTTTGGGATCCAGTACTTTTACCCAGTTGAGCCTTTGGAGTGGGGGAGACTTCAAAGAGAGGGATTTGAAGTGCAAAAGGTACCTGCTATTCCTCCCCTGGGTACAGACACTCTACAGGTGGTTATGCAGCCCTTTGTGTGGGGAAAGGCATGGCCCTGTTCAGGTGTGTCAGTTCTTCCCCCTCATCCAGCCCAGGAAGACCCAACAGCCTGGTGATAGGCCATCAAGATGCAAATGCCAGCTCCCTTTGTGTGTGACTATCTAGAGAGAATGCACAAAGCCCATCTGTCACCCACTCCAGATGCGTATTCAAAGACAGGCAGAGGCATAGAATGGTTAAAGTATAAAAATGCCCACTTTCTAAAAGTGGCATTTTCAGACTTAAAATTTAAAATTCGACTTCATCATCAGTTGTGATTTTGTATTGTGAGTTCAGAGACACCACACTCAAAATTTCTATCTTTTCCCAATTGGAAGCAGCACACAAAGGTTGCTTCAAGGTAACCTCAATGGTAACCTATGGGAGAGATTGGCCTTGCAGTAATGTAAAATGAATGTAATAGTTGTCACTGCCAGAGCATGTTAAACTTGAAAGTACACACCCAGCTTTTTAAATATACTGCATCCTGCCTTTGGGGCTAACCAAGGCTTACCGTAGGGGTGACGTATGTAATAAAAAAGAAGACTTGGGCTTTGAAAGTTTAGAAACTGCACCCACAGTCTCTGCAGTGGCAGGCCTGAGATATGTTTAAAGGGATACACAATAAGTGCTGCAGGTCCACTAATAGCATTTAATTTACAGTCCCTGTGCATATATAGTGCAGAGTACAGAGCACCTGCACATTAGCATTGGTCAGCTGTGGTAAAGTGCACAGAATCCTAAAGCCAACTAAAATGAATTCAGGAAAAAGTGGAGGGAAAAGGCAAGCATTCTGGGGATGGCTCTGCAGAAAGGGCCAGATCCATCACACGCATTTTAGCTGCATTGCTTTTAACAATGACATTGTACACACTTTCCATGCATGGTATTCTTCTAGGATTATGTTGTACGAGTTGCTTGTTTAGTTAGCCTTTTTCTCGACATGTAATCAGTATTTTCTGTTCCAGGCTAGGAACACAGAACACAGTGTCCTAGTGCTTATTTTGCCCATTCAGGAGACAGCGTCTAACATCCAGACATAGTATTACATCAGAGCTGTGCTTCCAACACAGTATGACTTTTATTATAGAAGTGGTGCACTGACCCAGAAGGTGGCAGAGGTGCTTTCCAGACGAGACCATCCTGGGTTGAGTGCTGTATAAAACATGTAGCTTTGCTGGCGCTAGCCTAGCACCTCCCGAGAGGATTGTCATCCACACTACAGGCCGACTCCTGATACTGTTTCCACGTAAGGGGCTAAGGCTAATCACTTAGATCGGGCCAGACTATGCTTTCAGTATAGTCTTAGCATTAGGTAGGATCTCTAGAACTGTTTTACCATGGTTGGATTGTTCATTATCTTCTCAATGTTTATAGTGCTGGTAACTTTGCTTTGTTCCATCTGCCTAATTATCATAGCTCATTCTCTTTATGCAAGACTCCAATTGTTTCAGGAAGGCCCATATTTAACAAAAGATGACAGAACGCGTTGTGCCAAAATTGGCAGTGCCAAGCTCCATCATTTTCACAACACATGGATGCCCTGTATTTAATTGAATACGGCGCACCCCTGTGTTGTCCCCTGCGCAGGCACTAAATGTGCAGCCAAGGATGGCTGTGTTGAGGGGAAGATTGTTTTTGTGCAGGAAGGGACACCTTCCTACACAAAAACAATCTTAAATGGCGATTTGTTCATCCTATGTGTGCTGCAGGATGCAGCACACATAGAAGGAGCAAACAATGAGGAGAACTAAAAGTATTTCTCCTTGTTGTGCCCTGCTAATGCCACAATTGGGGTGACGTTAGATTTTGGCGCTGCCTCAGGTTTACGAAAACATGTGAATCTTGGGTAGCATCAACATGCAATGGGTGTTGCTGTGGCATGCCCACAGCAACACCCATTGCACGTGCCTTCCAGGCAAAGTGTTGCGTGTGAAGGGGCCATATTTACAAGGTGGCTTAATGCCACCTTGTATATACGGTGCAGGGCATAGCGCCACTGGAATGTCAAAATATGCCCCAAAATGTATTGAAAACTTATCTCATATCTCTCTTCTGTTTTCACCTGGGCATGCATGAGTAATACAACAAAAAGGTGAGATCTGTTTCCATGACTTCCCTGAGGAGTCAGATTGTCATACTTAGGTTGCCATAATCACCTTTCACCTTAGTAGGTTTAGGGGCCTGGAGAAGGCAGTGTGAGCTAGCAAGGAATTGGGCCAACAGTTACCGATGTTGTGGAGGGACTTAGTCCCCCACATTCTGAAGTTCTGTTGTCCAAATACAGAGTCCTATTATCTTAGTCGGAATTGTATACCAGTATCATTATTTGGGACAGGGGACTGCCCTTTCCAAGGAATAATCACTAATTTGGCCAGGGTAAACCTCCATGTCATTAAATTAACTCAAGCCCACTCACCCCTGGTAGCTGTAGCCCTTAGCAGACATACTTAACATAGGGTAATGTGTAAAGTATCTCTGCAGTACCAAAACAGTAATCAAGACAAAATACAAAACAATGCAAATCCTAAACTGAATTAGGAACATAGAGTAAAATTGATTAAACAAAATGACACAAAGGGGCATATTTACAACCCCTTGTGCCCCTTAACAAGCATCATTTTTTTTACGCTATGATGGAGGTAAACAGGCCCTTATCCTGCAACGTATTTACAAAGTGGTGCAATGGTACTATTGTGCCACTTTGTAAACCCTTGCGCCACATTATACCTGCACCAGGTATAATGTATGCAAGGGAGTCATGGCCCCGCAGGGAGGCCCAAATAGATGGTGCAGTGAAATCTACAAGATTTCACTGCACCATTCTAGCGTTGTTTTTTAATGCCTACCCAATGGGCCTCCCTGAGCTTTGCTGGACTAGCACCAGAACCTTTAGTGCTAGTACAGCAAAGCGTCACAACTGCACGAAAAAGTTTGGCGCACTTGTGATAACGAGTGCCTTGTTGCACTGTATTGTAAATACAGTACTAACATGGTGTTGTTAGGGGGGGCGCAGGGCAGCATAAGGAAATTGGGCGTATCGGGGCTAATGTTCTCGTTCCTTGTAAATATGCCCCTAAAAGTACAAAAATCAAATAAGGGAAACTGGAGATATGCATTTTGAATGTTTTAAGTAATTAGCTCCAAAATGCACAAAGTGCCCATGATCATCAATAGTCACATAAGACCAGGACCTATACATAATTGTAAGTTGACTATGATGGAGCACGGGTCAGATACTCCAACCAGGCTCACCCTGGTCAAAGGTTTTTCCTTCTGAATTAGTCCTTTATAATTCCGGCCCCCTGATATACCTCCGTAAAAGAATTGTCCAGAGATTTACATTTTTTATTTGTGTTTTTGCATCATTAGAGAAGTAATTTAGCTTGGGTAGACATTGCTGATGCAGGCTGAATTTTTCTGGACGACATTTAAAAAAAAAAAAAAAAAAATGGTGTATATGTTGCAGCGATGATGTAATATTTCGGTAACCATGAGGCCTATATACTTCATTTTGGTGTCACAACATAGGTTTTGGGGGTCAAGTAGTCTTATAGAGACAGAAAATAACTCCTCAGAGCAACCCTGCCACCATTTTCCAAAATGGCAGCTAGAAAAGAGGAAGCAGAGCATAATAGAAATGAAACAAATAATAATGGTTTTTAATCCTTACATGTATATACCAAACAATGTTTATGATCTGAATATGAAAAAAATGTTTATCACTCCTGTTGTAGATGTATTTTTATATTCACTTTATTTGTTTCTGCAATCGCTCATGGCACATTTGCAGGATGTTTAACATTTGAGTCGAGCATATAGACAGGGACATCTTTTTGTTACACAGGTTTTGTAAGTTCTGTGGGTAGAGACTTTAGAAATGTCATAGGTTTTAGCACCCCATCAATATCTTCCCAACCAAATTCACAGAAATCTTTCTCTACATATGCATGATCCAAAACACACATACATCTTCTGATCAAGTAGAACGCTATTTTATTGTGGTCAGGCACAGAATATGACATTGGTGGAAGGTCACTTAGCGGGATTGATCTCTTGAATTCACTGTATCGAAGATAGTCAAATGTGTGACATTCAGAACTGTTTTCCACTCATGCACAAGGTACTTTTCTATGTCTCACCAAATACTTTTAGAAACTTCACAGACTCAGCAGTTAAAGCTCCAAGCTTTGTTCCAATTTTGCTCACAGTGTCATTACCGGTAGGAATATGTGCCTTGATAAGAATACTGGGCATTTCTGGGTCACGTTTCTTGTACAGAATATGAAGCAGGATTCAGGATCCTTTCTTGTCTGTTTCATAACATATCCATAACTGACAATCTGTGACTTGAGAACATTGCAACAAATCTAAGTAGCACAATAATAACATCTGTGTAATTTGACAGTGCGATGACTCAATTGGAACCATTTCAACAGCCCACTCAACATGTGACACAACACAAAGGTCAGCTTCCTCCATTTTGTTGTTAGATTCTTGAACAATATGACTTGTACCTTTTGAATATAACTCTGCCAGCACCAACCCATCATTGACAATCATTCCACTTGCAATAATTGGAAATTCAGTATTCACTGAAGCATCAGCATTGTTTTGGTGAATTAATATCTCTGAGTTCATCTTGTTCGTTGTTGATGAGTAGAATTTATCAAGTTGCACAGGTATGGGTGTCGAATTTTTGATGCAGGCAAAGTCAATTGATCCACTTATAGACATTAGTCTGAATCTCACATTCTTTGACAGATAGTTCAAGGTCACTGTCAAAGACAATATGCAGTTTTGCGAGGTGCTCAGTGACTTTGATAACTGTAGAGCAGTCTTGCCTACCTCGATTAAGCTTTGCATGGATGAAATCTTGACCATTCGCAATTGTGACATATAGGGCCAGATGTAGGAAGCACTTTGCGAGTCGCAAACGGCAAAATTGGCCGTTTGCGACTCACAAATGCGTGATTCCTATGCAGAAATGCATTTTGCGAGTCGGGACCGACTCGCAAAATGCATTTCCGAATCGCAAATAGGAAGGGGTGTTCCCTTCCTATTTGCGATTCGCAATGGTATGCAATTCCATTTGCGACCGCGTATGCAGTCGCAAATGGAGTCGCAGTTACCATCCACTTGAAGTGGATGGTAACCCATTCGCAAACGGGAATGGGTCCCCATGGGACCCCTTCCCCTTTGTGAATGGACCCCATATTATTTTTTCAGGGCAGGGAGTGGTCCAAGGGACCACTCCCTGCCCTGAAAATTCCGAAACTAAAGGTTTCGGAATTTTTTTTAATGCAGCTCGTTTTCCTGTGAGGAAAACGGGCTGCACTTCAAAAAAAAAAAAAAACTTTATTTAAAAGGCAGGTCGCTAACATGGAGGCCTGCTGACGTCAGCAGGCCTCCATGTTAGCGAGTGCCTATACTCGCAATGGGGTCGCAAACTGCGACCCACCTCATAAATATTTATGAGGTGGGTCTTTGCAACCCCATTGCGAGTTGCAGAAGGTGTCTGAGACACCTTTCTGCATGTCATATTGCGACTTGCAATTTGCGAGTCGCACAGACTCGCAAATTGCAAGTCGCAATTTGATTTTTTCCTACATCTGGCCCATAGTCCACAACAACAGAAAGTTTCATTGAAGACGAATTTTTAGAATTTAAATTCTTCAGGTGAAAGTTTTTATTAGAGCTCTTGTACAAGTTTGTGCTTCACGGGTTTGGTTGAAGAATCTCCATCAAATAATGAGTTTGTTGGAAGAAGATCATGCAACATAATGTCCTTGATAAATTCACCCCTTTCTTTTGCTACATCCATATCTCTATGGCCCAGATTTACAAGAATCTGGCACATCACTACTGATGCGCCAGATTTCTTGCCTCCCCACTGCTACATAACAACACCATTGGTGCACTGTATTTACAGTTTGGCGCACCATGGCACGTTAGGCCAATAGCATCAACATTTGTTATGCTATTGTGGCACCTTGCTGCACTAGCATCAAAACTTTTGATGCTAGTGCAGCAAAGTGCAAGGAGGCCCATTGACTTCAATGGATGCATCCTTTTAATGCCTGCTTTGAGCAGCATAAAAAATGATGCCAAAAATGGCGCAATGAAATCTTGAAGATTTAATCGCGCCATTTTGCGAGGATCCTAATTCCGGAACGCCCCCTTGCATACATTATGCCTGGCGCAGACATAATGTGGTGCAAGGGATCGAAAAGTGGCGCAATGCAGGTATTGTGCCACTTTGTAAATATTGTGTGGTGATTTTTGCCTCGTTGAGCCACATTAGCATAAAAAAGTATACTAATGTGGCTCAGGGAGGTGCTAGGGCCTTGTAAATCTGGTCCTATGTGCCTGCAAAAGTTGTTTTTTTGTAATGTGTTTTGTAGTGGCTGGTTGAACAAAACCCTTCCTATGGCAATTAAGGTGTGGAAGTTTAGCTTTAGTGATTATGTCAAACAGCTTTTTCTCTAGAAATACAAAGTTGTGTAGTCGCACAAGCTCAGTCATTTCAAAGGGGTTTCCTTGCTGCTGCATGAAATGAAAAAGGCTGCCAACATGTTCATTAAAATGTTCCTCTCTCTTTCCCACAAGTTCGTGGTGAGGAACAGTTGCACAATGTTCCATTAATTTTGAATTTGTCATCTCTCTGAAAACATTGCAAACAGAAAGGACTTCATGGTAAACCAGCTGCCATTGAGCAACATACTCACTTTTACGTGTTTGACCAACACTTCCCTTGGAGCTTTTCTGTGATTTCTGGTTGGTCTGTTCCAGTTTCATACCTGGAGCCACAGCATTGAAACTCCCCTCTCTGTTTTTCACCACAAAACTTCTTGCATGAATTTCCTGTAGAGGTATGGTTTTTCTACCTCTAACTTCTTAACTCTTTCCAAAAACCAGGACCCATATCTCAGGTAGTTTATGGAACTGAACTCATGAAACATAGTAATCAGTGACTCCACAGTCTTCACATGCAGTCTCAATCACTTTCCCGATCAGCCTGTACCAAGTTTTTCACTAGAGCTATCATCTGTAAAACATTTCCCCAGTACTTGCAAAGTTCTGATTTTTCTTCACATTCTTTGACAAACCCTACCAACTTTGTGTACAGGTTTTCTGATTTTGAACTGAGTATATTGAACATTGCCTGGCTTTGCATTATGTCTTTTGAATGAAGTGCACCCTGTGCCTTGTTCACTTCTGAGATAAGATATGCAAAACCTAATTTATCATTCTTGTTCCAGAAAGCATTCCAACGCAATGTTTCTATAGCCTCAGATATGATGAGCATACCTTGTAATGAACAAGCATTATGGGTTCTGCTCAATACTGACTGGACAGTTTTGCTTCCAAAGATTTCGGCCTCAATAAGTGCATTGTGTATGCCACACCCACTGAGATAACTTTGTGCACACCACAGTGCAACTTTTGTAATGTAGAAAACGCCCATCATTAGATAAAGATCATCAAATTCTACTGGACTGCTCATAAAAATGTCAGCTACAATATGAAAAACACCTTCATCGCAGATAATTGGCAGTATAGGCTGGTCTTCAAGCTGAGCACGCACATTTTGGAAATTCTTTAGAGCTGTGCATACTGTTACGTAGTTTGTGACTGGAGATGGTATGACTGGTAAATCCCCAACCTTCTTCAGTGGGACAGTATTCTGGGAGATCAGAGCATGGATTCCAGCCCATGGAGGAATTGGCTTTTCTTCATCCTTCAGTCTGCACCAAATAAGCAATATGATAAATTCATTTAAATCAGCTTTGTGGACTGCAGCATCAGGTAGAAGATCCATGTTTTCAGCCACTTTGAAATTTTCTGGTAAACTAGAGACACGTTTATGACTTGTAGTGATTTTACACAAGCTGGCAAGGCAGTTGGGTTATAAGTTTGCAGCTTTGTTACAGTCTTGAAGAAAAGGCACTGTGGCAGTATCATGTGTGCTGGATGTTCCAGACAACGAAGAGCTGTCATCAAAATCAAAATTATTAAGAGCAGTATTTGTAAACCCTTTCCTGGTAAAGTGACTCGGAAGTGGTGTGCTGTCGGATTCACAAGACTTTACACCATGAGTTGCTAACAAGTTCATGTTCTGTACTATGTCATTTTAACTTCTTAATATACCAATCATATTTATTGAAGTGATTAGCTCTATACTTTTGCACTTATCATAGATTACATTGGCAGTCATCATGTGTAGCAGAGTTTTCTTTTTGCTGTGATGTAATTCATAAAACATGATTTGGAAAAGACATTACATTTGCACAGCATAAGCTTGTTGGTTCATGGGATTGTCTTCCACTTATGTCTTCAAAGGCATCATCAATGTTGTCGGCTTCTGTTCCAAACTCATGAACTTTAGTTTGTAACAGTTTTGCTTTGCTGGTATTAAACAATGATGTAAAACATGTTAAGACAACATCAGGCATTCTTGTTGACTCCCATGATTTGCGGAGCTCTAAAGCATCACAAAATTTGTCATTAAGTCCACAATCTAAATCTTTCAGGACATTTCTTAAAATGGTTCCTGCTGATTTTACTTTCTTTTTGTTAGACTGACAAAAACTAATTCTGTCATTGTACATTCTCACCAGAAAAATCTTAATTTCATTACTATGGACCAATACAGTTTCATCAACGTTGACCATTATTTCTCTGATCTCACTGGGTGTGAACCCGTAGCTAGCACTCAAAAGTGGCTTTAAAACGTCATTTGCTTTTTCAAAGAGTTCAAACTTAACTGAAGACTGGTGTTTACGTTGCTGTTGGGAGCTCATTGTATATTCATATTTTCTAATGTATGCACACATGCAGTATAGGTCGACATACAAATCTGCTGCAAATACATTCACCTCGCTGTTAAGGTCTGCTGCTCAGCTACAAGCTTCATCTTGGAAGATACTAGCTGCACATAAAAACATGTTTACCCTTTGAGACTCCAATACTCTGTACTTAGCACTTTTGTCACTCCCTTTGGCCCTTGTTCTGGCTAAAACACAGATAACACATTGATTATCCTCTGCTTTCTGATCAGTTGTTGAATGTGGACGAGGGGTAGCCATTGATCTTCTAAGTGGATAGGCATTCAGTTTGGTTGTCATCTCTTTCACAGAAGACTGGGGTTCTTTGTTGTGATTCAATGGTTTCTGCAATTTTTTGTCAATTTTGTTCCAGGCTTTCTTCCATTGTTTACGACTGGTAGCACTTGTTGTTACAATGATAAAATATTTGATCCTCTTCACCTATCAGTTTCAATCTTTTGGGAACTTCATCTTTCTGTGTGTCTGCAGCATCTCAAACTCTCTTCTGACCAGCAGCAGTTGATGTTAGCTTTTCTTTTGGATCAGTTTGGTATATGACACATTTTTCTTTGTTGGAGTCCTCAGATTTTGTAAGTAGCAACACTGTCAGGAGGTAAAGGTCCTCTGCTGCCACCTGTTTCGCTCTTGTTTATGAATTTGAGTCAAGTGAATACCCGAAAAAAAAAACAATATTAAAATAAATTACCAATCTGATGGCTAAAACATTTAAATAGAGAGCCGCCATTTTGAAAAATGGTAGAAGGATTGCTCTGAGGAGTTATTTTCTGAACCTATAAAACTACTTGACTCCCAAAACCTATGTTTTGACTCCAAAGTTAAGCATATAGGTCTCATGGTTCCTGAAATATTACATCACTGCAACACATCTGCCATTTTTAAAAATGTTGTCCAGAGAAAATTGGTCTGGATTAGCAATGTCTACCCAAGCTAAATTACTTTTCCAATGGTACAAAAACACAAATCAAACATGAAAATCTCTGTACAACAACTTTTTACGGATGTATGTCAGGGGGGCAGGACTATTAAGTCCTAATCCTCCACAGGAGAACACTTCTGTGGGTGGGGGCTTCCTGGGAGATACAGATTCCATTGTTTTATGCCCTGACTGGAGATAGTCATAATGTCAGAAAGGGTGAAAGGGCGCCCTGGCTTCTACCAATCATAACCTCCCCTCCTGGGCTCTGAAGAGGTCAGGGAATCCTTAACCTCAAAACTCTTTTGGGGCCCTTTCTAGAACTTCTTTGCATTATCCTGGCCTTCGGCATCCCTCTGTTTAGGGGGACCTGAACCACCCTTCCTGTTGCCACCTCCCAGGTACCTTTTTTCAGACTGTGGTGCTGATCCAGAGGTCAGATTCCTCCCCAAGCTCTCTTGGCACTGTGAGTTTGGTGTCTATTAGGTGCTCGTCCAACTTTCTACAACAATCTCTTAAAAGTTGCTCCTTCAAACCAAATTGTACAATCATCATAACCATTTACTTACCCCTACCATCCAATGCCTTGCTAGAAGAATCCATAAAATCCACCCATGACTGATGTGACCTCTGCTGGCTATCTAGGAACTTCAGACAATAGTTCTCAGGGGTCAAACCAAACCTTCATGGGGACATACTTCATGGGTCTGCTACCTAAATGCCAAATGGTCACAGCAATGGGCATGTGCTTCCACAGACTGGCCCCAAGTCCTCCTATGGGATTTTATGCATATGTAGGGCCGCCATATATGGTTTAAACCAGTTATGTATGTCATCTCCCACCATGTAACTAGGTATCTTTTTTGGGGAAATTGGAAGTTTTTTTTACCTCTCATGCATTTCATTGTCACTGACACAGACCTAATTTGACGCAGAGGCCCTTCTGGACTTCAAGTCTGTCTTACACTGGCTCCTCACCTGTGCCAGCAAGGCCTTCTTCTCCTCCAAGGCCATCTTTTTTTCCTCTAGTGTCACACGGACTGCTGCCTGTTTCTCCTCAGTGGCAACGACTGCAGCTGCCTTCTCCTCAGCAACCGGACTGCAGCTGTTTTATTCTCCTCAGCACCCAAGGCCAACTTTTCCTTTCAAAGGTAAGGGGAGCCCACTGTAATTTCAAGTCTTTGTCCACCTGCCTGTCCCCCATCTCAGATGGGGACAAACTGTGAGAGGCCACACTGCTCCCTGCTCTTGACAATGCAGGTAAACAACACTCACCTGGCACTGTGGCTTACTCATTATCTTCCTCATTTCACTATTCAAACTCATCCCCATTCTCCTCTGAGGGGCACTGTAGGCAACAGACTTCCTCCCAGGTTCTGAGTGCTATGTGATAATCTTTCTTGGACTGCTTGTTCAGCTTTTGTCCCCTTTGCTTTCCATCCTCCTCAGCTCTGCCTTGCTACGTCTCTCCACGTTAGCCAGATCCACCTCCATGTTCCCAAAAACTTTTGGCCATATTCACATCGCAATGTGGTGCAAGAGTGACACAAACCTTAAGTCAGATTTTTTAAGCCACGCAAAGCAACTTTGCATGGCTTTGAGTGGCTTCACAAATCTGGAGTAAGGCAATGCAGTGCAAATCACTTCATTGACTTACTCTGCACTAGGGAGGTATTCCATGGGTGTGGCATGGATGTTCCCATGCAACTCCTGTTGAGGGCAAGAATGAATTAAGGAAAATATAAAAGAAGACCTAATTAAGATTGCAAACCAATTAAAATTTCAAAAAGGCAACTTATGCTGTCAATTTAAAAAAGGTTTTTTCAATTTCAAGAATGTTTTACTGAGATTTTATAAAACAAAAAGACTGATGCAAGAGGAAGGTAAACCAAAGAGAGCAGTTCATTGTATGGTACCATCAGATCATAGGGACATAACAGTTTAAAATATAGCATAATGAGCTGAGCCACACATGTTAAAGTCAGGGGTACACATAAGTGTATTTGTTTGTGATGATGGGATAAAGTTGTTCAGTATGTGTGTATGGTGAGAGAGAGGGTTTATATGTTGTGGTGAATGAGCAAAGTACCAAAGTAGTTGTAGATGGATGAGTCGAGAGTGAGAGAGAGGAATAAAATAAAAAAGGGAAGAAAATAGAAACCAATAAAGGAGGTGGGAAGAGAAAGGATGATGTCAGGAGTAGTGAGGGAGGAATTATGTGGGGAGGGGTAGGTGGGTAGGGAGTGAGAAGTTCTGTGGGTGGGGAGAGAGGGGGGAGGGTGGTAATGGGAGTGAACATGATTACATAGACATGAGGCATGAAGTTGTCTAGTTTGCACCAGAATTTACCGTTCTTCAATGGTGTTGTCTTCAAGTATGAGTTCAGTGAGTTACTTGGAGCTCTAGTGGATTGGACCCATTCCCACCAGGTGTGTGAGGACAGTTTGGATGAGTCTTTCCATTCTTTGAGGATAGCTTTAAGGCCGGTTGTGACCAGAATGTCCATAGGAGACTGTCCTCGTTGTTCAGTGTATGTTTAATGTCAGGCGGGAGAATACCCAGTGTAATAAAAGCTAGGGTAGGTCCATTTTATGTGGAATATTTGTGATATGTATTACTGATGTCCTGCCAGAACTTTCTAGTGGAGGTACACTCCATTAGCATGTGTTTAAGCTTCCTGTTTCCTTCTCCCAGCTCCACCAGGCGTTAGAGGGTCGGAGACCTAGTTTATGAAGTTTGGCTGGAGTCCCGTGGGCCATATTAGCTATCCAGTATCAACTTTATGTTAGTGATGGAGTTATTATGTTGAAAGTGAGGCTTTCCTAGCTGGATGGCCAGTCCACAATTATGCTTTGGGAGTTGTTAGAGTCTGAGAATAGTCTCCCATTTGTCTAGTATTGGTTTGTTTAGCGAGGATTTTGTAGGGGATAGGAGAAAGTACAGTTTGGATGCTAGGTGACAACCTTTGGCATATTTATTTATTTGTTGGGTAGGTCGGGGTTGGAGGTGAATGTCTGGCTATAAGTGATTTTAAGGAAGTGGTAGAAGCCTACGTCGCTTAGGTCAAACTTAACATTGTTTTGGGAGAAGGGTATGGGTTTTGAGGGGATGCCAAGATCTTCCACCAAGAGAATATATTTTTGTGCCTATTTCTCTATATAAATTGTTCTCCCTTCCAGTTTCAAGTTTCCTTTGTTCCACAGATATGCTAGACATGAGTGTCTTATTTTGTTGGGTAGTTTTTGTGAATTTTGCAGAGTGTCTGGGCTGTGCTAGAGAGAATGTTTGCAGAACGGTGTGTTTTTATTTTTTTGACGGTTATAAATGAAGTGAGGGATAAAGGTTTAGCTAGAGCATTTCCAATAGCGAGCCACAGTGGTGGGTAGGATCTAGCGGCTTCCTTGTTTCACTAGTAAGGCGTGTAGGTATCTTTGGTAGACTGATAGATTCAAGCCATTAAGGTTTTAGGGAAGCCTCAGTTTCTCAAAGTTATCTAATGTTTTATAGTGTCTTTTTCTCTTAAGATCGATGGAGTCTTTAAGGTTGTGGGTGAACCAGCTACCCAGATATTTTATCTTAAACTGGGGCCCTTGTGAGTCAATAAGGACTGATATGTGAGCTGTTATAGTGCACAATGAGAAGGAGAACCTCTGTATTTTCTTTGTTGAGACATTATCCTGACATTTACAGTACTCGTTGATAGTGGATATGATGTGGGGCAGGGCTGAGTCCGCCTGGGTGGTAAAAAGGAGTATGTCGTCCGCATTAATATCTAATTTTTGTGGGCCTGCAGAGAAGGGGATATAGGGCATGAGAGGAGTTTCTTTATTAGTGTAAGCAGTGGTTGTAACATTAATAGGAACAGCAGGGGGCGAGAGGGCATCCTTGTCTGGTCCCATGTTCGAGGTGAAAAGGGTTATTCAGCGTTCCATTGATGTTTATTCTAACTTTAGGTTCTTTGTATAGAGCCAGGATCATCTTGGATAAGACAGGGCCAAAATTAAAGGGAGTGAGTGTGGCGTGAAGGAAGGCCCACAAAACCTTATCAAAGGCCTTCTTACCATCTAATGCTATCCCGCAGGCTGGTTGATGCAGATGTTGGGCTAGTTCAATGGAATAACTAAAAAGTCTGATGTTATGCGTACTGAATCTCTCTTTGATAAATCTAGATTGTGAAGGATGTATTATGTTTTTGAGGATGGGCTCCATCCTAAGAGTTAGGATTTTTGCATATATTTTGCAATCCATATTATGGGACAATAGTTTTTAGGATTGAATGGGTCTTTCCCTTATTTGGGGATAACTATTATGGTTGCCTCTGAGGCAGAGCCCTTGATGGAGCCAGTGGAGGAGAAATGTGTGAACAAATCTTCTACGGGAGTGATTAGGGAAGTACCCTAGGTTTGCTAGAGTGAGGCCAGGAAGCCGCCTCAGCCAGGAGCCTTCCTGGCTTTCATTTTTATTTTATAGCATTTATGATTTCTCCAAGCGAAATCAGTTGTTCTAGTGATTGTTTTGTTGATTCATCTATCTTAGTGATGTTAATTTTGTTGATGTAGTTGAAGCACGTTTCATAGGGAGTGTTATTGCTTTTTGAATAGAGGGTATGGTAGACATTTTCAAAGGTATTTCAAATGTCTTTCTCGTTTGTCGACGGAATGCCATGTTCGTTGGTTATAGAGAGTATTCTTCTTTTCTGACGGGTCTGTTTTAAGTAAGATGCAAGTATTTTGCCAGCTTTATTATGGCTGCAAAAGTTTATGCCTTTGTATTTTTAGACGATTAGGTGGGCTTTGTAACTCAGTATCTTGATGTTTTCATACTTGAGTTTAGTCAGATTTTTTCATTGTGTTTTGTCTTTGGTGCATTTGAGGTCTTTCTCTAATGCTTTTATTTTTTATTCTAAGTGATCAAGGGTTTTGTTATCTAGCCTGTTTTTTTTAACATAAGTTTAATCATATGTCCCCAGCTTGCGCATTTCAGGGCGTCCCCGATGATTTATGGGTTCGGCCCAGAGGATCTATTGAGTTCTATGTATTCATCGATCTTCTTTCTGATTATTTCTTGAAAGAGGGTTCCTCTGTGAGGAGGTTGTTCATTCTCCTTTTTTTTTGTTCCTATTGTATTGCAGGAGAAATTGCCGAGTAGGGAAATGCAGGCATGGCCTGAGACCAGGATTGGGTCAATGGTGGGGGAAGAAGTGGCTGGGATGTGTGTTTCGTCGATTAGGATACAATCAGTTCAGGAGAAGGTATTGTAAGGGTTAGAGAAGAATGAGTAGTCTTTCCTCATGAGATTGAGTAGCCTCCATATGTCTCTTAGCTTAAGCGAGTTTCACACATTTAGCATTTGTTAGGTTTAAATTGAGCGGCAGAGTTCCTATCAAGGGTGGCATCCCAGAGTAAATTGAAGTCCCCACCCAAAATGATTCTGCAGTTGGTACGTAGAGTTGAGAGTTTTTTCATTGAGATTCACCCCAAAAAGTGGGTTGTCATTATTGGGGGCATAGATTTTCATGAATTTAATTTCAGTGTTGTCCTTCTGTAATTTGATGGGGAGCCATCTGCCTTCAGGATTTGCATCTGAGGACATGATAGTGAGGCCAGAGATTTTTGAGGTAAGGGTTATCAGTCCGTTTTTTTTTTGTTGGTGGCTGGGGAGCATGGTAAGTTGCCAACCCATGCTTTGGTTTCTTGTAAGAGTACGAGGTCTCCCTTGAGTTTGAGGATATGGTCCAGGATTTTCTGGCATTTAATTAGGTCGTTTAGACCCCTGACATTAAGGGAGAGTACCTTTATATTGTGTATTTTGTTGGGAGGTGAGTCCCTCGTGACTATGTACCTGGCAGGGTGCCAGCTGTTGTGAGTCGTGAGGTGGGGAAGGGATGAGGAGGGAAGGATGGTTTCGAAGGGATGGGTTGGGGGAGGGGTAAAGGTGTGGTAAAAGGAGAAAAGGGGAAAGGGTAGGGAGGGGGGAAAGGAAACAGAAGATGAGCACAGGACAGGAGAGAAGATATGTAATGCAAAAAGAGAAAGAAAAAGATTGAATAGATATGGATTAAACATTGGGACTGGGATTCTAAATACCCTGGAGGGGTATCTGACATGTTCTAACTGAGGAGAGGTGATGGAGGCCACAAGAGGTCAAACCCAGGTCCAGAGTGCGGTGTTGCAGTCACAGCTATAACTAAGTGTGATGTGTATACTGTTTCGTGGCTGGAGTGCCTGTCGTTGATTTGAAAGGGGCTTAGCAAGTCTGTTGCCTCATCTCGCACCAGTTCTGCTCCTTTAACAATTTAATAAGCCTTTTTAGAACCAGGTCTTCTCCTTCATGACCAGGTTGTGTGTCTCATCTCTTACAGCTGTCCTTTCCTTCTTCGTTTCCCCTTTAGCTCATCCCTTTGGCAAGATATAGGGCCTGATTTGCATTTTGAGGGTAATACCACGGTCCCAAGTACTCATCAAGCTGACAGAGTTCCAACTGCCATATTTAGATCTGTGGTGGTTCAACTGCCGTCCGCATCAGCGGAGAGTGCTCTGTTGTGCTAGCTGTATCCTGCATCCGACGTGGCGAACTCCAATGCTGGTGAGTATTACTCTGTTGCCATCGGGACAGCAGCATTGCACCAACCATATTTAGATAGCACGGCAGGAGTCTATAGCGGGACCCATTCAGCATTGTGTATTATGGCTGTGGCTATTGGATGGATGCCAGCAGCCCAAACCTGACAAATATTGGACAACTGTTAACACCTGCAAAAGCACACTATAAAACATACTCGATTTCAGACCATGATCTGCAGCAGAGCAGATTTTGCCACGCAGAAGTCAGGCTGTGTTCATTTCTTTTTTTGCCTCTGTACTTTTTACTTTTCATACATTTGTTTTATTTGTCATCAACTTTTGGGGCACCAGTTACTTTTTTTAGACATTCACTATGGTGAGGAGGAGAAATCCATGTTTTACAGAGGGAGAATAGTGAACCATGGTGGAAGAAGTTATTACAGTACAGCCGCAATTGCTTGGAGCACAAGTACAAAAATACAGCCATATCTCAGAAAAAGGAAATGTGGACCATAATAGTGAATAGGGTGAATGCTGTAGCTTACAATCTGCGTACACAGGAGGAAATTAGGAAGAGGTGAAACGTCCTGCGGGGGGCACTGACTGGCCTTCAAGCATCACCTAGAGGCAGAGAGGAATGGTTGTTGTTTTTCCCAACCCCCTACAACTCTTCCCTGGGAGAGGGTCTTGCAGATCCTACACCCTGAAGGCTTGACAGGAATCCCTGGTGGAGTCTGGTAGGTTGAACTTTGCAATGTCTTACTAATCCCAAATGGAGTGTTTTCACTTAAATCAGCTGTTCAGAATGTTCGAGACCCTTGCCATAAGGGTAGAAACAGAAGTATCTAAACTTGAGTCTCCAAAATAGCTTGTTTCATCCACATCTCTAGCATCATGGTTGTATCTCTCTTTTTAACAATGAGCAATATGTTTTGTAAGGTTGTGTGTAGTTTCCATGGATCATTCTTTTGCATTCGTCTAGTCCCTTGCTTTATCTCAATGTAGGTTGTTGTCCTCCAACAAAACAGGTTCCAAACTATCTATTTGCACATGAAGTTGTAGTGCTGTAAGTGGTAATTTCACCTACTTACATTATACACATGTGTGTACATATTGTAAATCTGTGTTTATTTTCACTTAAGTAATTAAAATAAGTATATGTAACACACTTTTTAGCAAGTATTTTTAACTGTGTTAACAAATGACTATAACTACCATGATGTCCTGTTCTTGACTCTGGATAACAGTGGTGCAATGTGATGTTGTTCAACCTCACTTTATTTCCATACGTGCACAAATGTCAAAGCTTTACTTATTTGTCATTCACTATTTCATGGTATGTATAAAAATGTAATCTGCTGTGTTGATCCAGTATTTTGGCATATTCTTGTTACTCCATTAAATTGATCTACTTGCTTGCATGATTCATAATTTGTTGATTCCAAGGTTTTCAATCATGTTCTGTGACATGCTGTATATAAGTAGTATTGATACACAATTTATTTTGCAGTGTTCATATGATGACCAATACCATTACTGCTAATAAGTGGTATCATAGTTTGTTTTTGAGGCTGCTAGTCCTTGAAACGGCTCAGCTATCAAATCTCCTATCTACTGTGTTGTGTTGAATGTCTGGTATATGTAATGTACACTTTCTGAATACTATTTTATATTTCGGAACATCTCTCCATTGTTACTGAAGTTTGCATCTGTGTAAATTAACCTGCATGTGTAAAAAGTTAAAAATCGCACAAAGGCCTAATCAGTCCATTAATCAATTTTTTATTTTTTTAGGTTGCTTCATTTGTAGCTGAAGACACATTGAGGTACAATACAGACCATAATTTCATTTTGTTTGTAATTCATCTTAGGTCCAACACCCAGGGCCAGTGAACTACTAATTGTAACAGAAGACACCCCCATTCAGACCAGGATCAAACCTTCAGTGAGGACACCACTCCTGCAAGTCCGTCCAGAGTATGTGGGCATGCCTGATCCATCTGGTCATGCCTGGTCCATCTTTGTCTGTCTGCCTGGGCAAACAGCTCCAGTGAGTCACACTCAGCCCATACCTCCCACCCCAGCTGCTACAACACCTCATGGTTTTAAATATATTGCACTCATTTTTCAAAATAAATGCGCATAACACAGGCAAAGACTGATGTAGTATTTATGCTAGTAATTCCTTTTCCATTTCTTCCATACACCATCATTTTTTAAACCTGTCAATCAATGTGATTCAAAAACAAATAATTGATACCAACTTGATTATGTGTTTCCCATTTAAAAAAATAATGAAAAAGAAACAATAACATCTCAACGTATTGGTATCATTCATTTTTGGTAACAAGTCTTTGACAAAATCAAAGATGATTTTCACAAACCATGCATAACCAAAATAGTCTGTGCCATTTAAAAGTTGACACTCCACAATCTTGACACCATGGAAGAAAGGGTAAATTTCATTAAAAAAAACAAATTAAATAGGCAAATATTATTGATTTGTGACCTCGACTTGAGCCAGACATCCTGCCCTCACAATAGGAATCCTACATCAATAACACCAATAGTTTACATCATGGCAGTAACAACATTTGTCTTTCTCAGTCCACTGTGGCAGTATGTGTTGGAGTGTCACAACCACCTTTCAGTGGTGTGCTACAAAAAGTTATTTCAACTGTGAAGAGACACATCAACAGCTTCATACACTGAACACAAATTGGAGATTTAGCTATTGTGGGGGGGGATCAGAATGCTATGGCTTGTTGTTAGAGTACGTTAAGCAGCACATTTTACCTTTATAGCAACATCCAACAAAAAGCAGGTCCAACACAATTTCAAGAACCTTTATTCAATCACAGTGCAACTTGTCTCTGTACAAGATCTATACATCCACAGTGAGTGTCTGTCCCAGGATCAACCCATGTTCCCTCTGTACTTTCCAACAGCAACATATCACTGCAAATGTAACAACTTTGAAATGTCCAAATCAAGATAATGTGGTGAAGGATCCTAAAACAGAATAACAAGGGAAAATTAATGATTTCACATAAGACATTGGATTCAAATGGTATGTTAGGAGGACACATATAGTTAGCACAATCAAAGATAATCTATGTCCATGAACACAGTAGTCAATACAGGGAAACTTTGTTCTACAAACATCATTGCCTTGGACGTTCCTGAACTGACCATTCCTACTAAATTACCATCACAGACTGATATGTTCAGTATGTCACAAGTTGTTCTGACATTGGATGTTACAAGATGTAAAGGTACACTTACACTGAGGTGAAGAAGTGGTCAATAAAATCTTGACGTAGGTCAATTCCTTCCTCTTCACCACTCCCATCTTCTCTGAGCATCTCAACATCTTCACCAGCGGCTCTTCATGATCTCCATCATCTGCGATGTTTGAGATGTTCCATCGCGGTGCTATGTTGTGCTATGTGCCACAGGCACCTGTGATTTGGCACACCTTATCGGGTGAGTCGAGGAGGCCTGTCTTGTTCAGGCACCAAAATCTGGCCCACTCCACTGGCCTCTGTGTTCTTCCATGGGCCTCATTGAAGCGCACTTACCATGGCGTTGTTGGATTCCTTAGCGGTGCTAACAACCATGGTCAGTTAGGATATGCTGAGTTTCCTACATGGAAGCAAAATATTGATTAAAATCATCTCCAGCCATTGTGCATTCACACATTAGGATAAACACAAATGATCCTGAAGATATATTGTACTTACCAACAAGCCAACCTCTCACAGGTGCAAGTTGTGACATTTGCAGGGGTATGGTGCTGATCTGTAGTACAAAGGAATCATGTGTTGGCCCTAGAAAGCGGGCATACACATTTCAGATGTACAAATCAGGTAAGCAGACAACTTGCACAGTGATGGAATGGAAGTTGTTTCGATTGTGATAGGCCTGTTCCCTGGTGTGTGGTGGCACCAAGGCAATATGTATGCCATCATTTGTTTCAACCACATGTGGTAGGCCACCCAAAGCATAAAATCTTCCTTCACATTGGCCACATCCTGATATCTTGAAAAGTAGATGAAGCTGTTGATGTGTCTCATCATTGAAGCAAGGACTTCTTGTAGCACACCACTGAAAGTTGGCTGTGACATGCCTCCAGATACTGTGGCAGTGTGTTGGAAAGATCCAGTGGCTGCAAAAGGAAGTACTGCCATGAGTTTCACTATTGGTGTTATTGTTGTTGTATTCCTGTTGGGAAGCAGGAGATCAGGCTCCAAATGGTGACATAAATCCAGTATTGTTTGCCTATTTAATCTCAATTTCTTTATGATGTCTCTTTCCTCCATGGTGGCAAGGTCTAGAAACTGTCTGAAGACTTGAAGACATTGGGGGTCATTCTGACCCTGGCGGTCCATGACCGCCATGGCGGAGGGCGGCGGAAGCACCGCCAACAGGCTGGCGGTGCTTCCTGGGCGATTCTGACCGCGGCGGTAAAGCCGCGGTCAGAAAAGGGGAGCCGGCGGTTTCCCGCCGGTTTCCCGCCGGTTTCCCGCTGGCCCAGGGTACCCGCCATGGCGGCGCTGCTTGCAGCACCGCCATGGGGATTCCGACCGCCTTCCCGCCAGCCTGTTTCTGGCGGTGTCCACCGCCAGAACCAGGATGGCGGGAACGGGTGCCGTGGGGCCCCTGGGGGCCCCTGCACTGCCCATGCCACTGGCATGGGCAGTGCAGGGGCCCCATAACAGGGCCCCACAAAGATTTTCACTGTCTGCTTTGCAGACAGTGAAAATCGCGACGGGTGCCACTGCACCCGTCGCACCCCTGCAACTCCGCCGGCTCCATTCCGAGCCGGCTTCATTGTTGAAGGTGCTTTCCCGCTGGGCCGGCGGTCTTCTGGCGGTCGCCCGCCGGCCCCGCGGGAAAGCCAGAATGGCCACCGCGGTCTTTCGGCGGGAACCGCTTGGCGGGCGGCGACCGCCGCGGTCAGAATGACCGCCATTGTCTTCTACCCTCCCGGTTCATATTTCTGCATTCAATGAAAACAAACTATAATTTAAAATGGTCACACAGCACATTGAAAATTAACACACATCTTATGTCTTAATAAAAATAGTAATCTTATTGTGTCATGTATGTACACGTACTTTTTGCATAATGTTGCAACTTAAAACCTCTATTCTTAACATGCCAGATATTTTTAACAAATAATGTGTAAATAATACCAGCGATCGTATAACATACACAGTGGCACTGTCTATGTTAAGCACAGTAATGGCATGAAATTGGCACAAAAGCCAATAGCTCTGTCTGTCTCTGTCATGGATCGTGTATGCTGTGTACTTGTGCGTGGTGTCTGGAAAAAAGCTCGCCTTGCCTCCTAACACTGCAGTCACAACACCTCCTCGACCTTTGCTGCTGTTACCAACATCTGTTAGCCATAATGATGGGTAAAGCAGGTAACAGAGCCCCTGCCTTCTCCCCTGAGGAGTTGGATCTCCTCACCACCGAGGTCCTGTCCCTGTGCAGCCAGTTATATGGGAACATAGAGGGACAGGTACATGTTTGGGTGGGAAATGTTTTGTTAAGTATTTTGTTCCTTCTTTATACACAGGCTAATTTGCCCCTTTTGTTCATGAGTGAAGTGTTGTGATTGGACTGCATTGAACTGAATAATTTGGCTGGGTACAGTATGTTGTTTGGCAATGTTAGAAGTATCTGTACATGGAAAATGAATAGCCACCTGAAAGAATAGGCTGACTTTTCTGTAAATGTTATTCACAATTCCAGATTTCATTAGACAAACTGCAGGCTCCTTACTTACCATGGCCAGTAGATACTGTACCACTTATATAAGTGAAAACATACAGCACATGTTGAAATAAGAGACACGTAAAGTGCAAGAACAATATTTTAAGTTATGAAGTTGTCAGATGAATTTCTTTCAAGTTAAACTCCAGGCCATAATTTGTAAGAAGAGTATCTGTATGTTTTCAACATGTCATGGTGCCACATATGGGGAAAGGTATTTCCTGTGTTGCAAATCTAAATGACATAGGCACCTATACAAGTATGTCCTAGTACTACACACACTGTTCATACATCCCCAAACACCATGCTTTCACTGACACATGGCAGCCCTTCCATTCCTCCCTTAGTCGATGGTTGTGGTTCAAACCATAATATCTGACTCCAATAGGATTAGGCATTAAGCCAATGTAGCTGTGCATGTGGGTATGTGCAAATAATATACAAGTTGTTTAGCCTTTGGAGGCTCACAACGATTTAGACTGATCAGGAGTGGGGCTCACTACAGGAAATGTTTCATAGCCCTGGCCTACATGATGTTTGTGGCCTGGATTGGTAACATGAGGAGATAGAAAGTGTTGAGGGTACCTAACAGATCACTGCAAATTAGTATTTCCTAGGAAATGTTAAATGTTGGTAAATAATCTGTACTGACTGTTCTAGAAATGCATGTGAGAGATGCAACAAAATTGTATCACAACACAACAGACAAGCAAAATCACTTAGGACATATTTTATTTCTATTTTTTCTCATCCATACAGGTCAACCCCCATCAGAAGCATGAAATATGGAAGGACATCGCCAAGAAGGTGCAGACCCTTGGGGTCCATAAGTGGCACAGCCTCCATTGCAGGAAGAGGTAGGAAGACTTTCGACGCTGGACCAGAAAGTCAGCAGAAGTCTCGCTCAGCCAGTCCTCCCAACTAGGCAAGCACATGTGCCATGCCCTGAACCCCCAAATGGCCTCCATCCTTGTGGAGGCCAACCCCAATCTTGATGGGCAGTTGAGGGGCCAACAGCAGCATCACAGGGGTAAGTTATTGTTTGTAGAAATTCATCTTATTTAACCTTTTTTATTTACAGCAATGTTCTATGGCACCAAACATGACGGTTAACACATATCCAATGCCCACAAGGATTTCAGGAGGTGTAAGTGTTTTAGACGGTGTCTGATGCTGTGTTTGGGATATTGATTTGTGCAGAAGGTTGTCAATAGATTCCTCATGACCGCGTAAGTACTGTTTTGAACATACACATGGCTGCAGAAGGAAAAAGAGATACCTGTATCTTTTTGATGTTATGAGGGACAGATGTACCAAACATGCCAAATTTGAAGATTGGGTCAGGTCTGATGCTCCATCACAAATATGAGTAGGTGATGTAGGAACTAGTACAGGTGACATGGTATACTAAACACTTATGATACAGTTGATATCTCAGACTTTATATTGGTAAGTTGGTACAATGACAAATTGATAATGAGCATCTGGTCCAAAAGATGCTGGAACTGGAAACATGAGTACAATGGCATCATCCTTATCAAAAAGATGTTAGAAATATGGTTTCATGCATCTGTTCAAACAACATGAATATTTTAGCTAAACTGTATTGATTGAAACAAACAGTAATGTGTTCTCATTGGTGACAACATTTTAGTGCCCTTAGTTATGTCCAGATTAGAAATCAATAATGGTGAGAAATGTGATGCGTAAAGGAACATTTGCAGTTGGAAGGTTAGAGCACATATATGTTGGAGCATCCCATCTTGAAAAATCAATATCAGGCCCAAATCAGGAATCTTTTGGAAATGTGACAATGTTTTTGCTCTCTACTGAAGTGTTTTTTTAAATGTATCAAGTCCTATGCGTTTACGTAGCTATTTTTCAATTCACCACAAAAATGTTTAAAAACATATCTTTGATAGCATTGCATTCTACATAGTGCAGTAATACATTGCTAAGCTAATTCAGTACAGATTCCACATAATATATGCTACATTTCAAATATACTTTAGTTACTTAAAGTAAGTGTTACCAATATGAAATGGTCATAAAAAGGGAAAGGCTTTCAGTTCATAGACCTATTGGTACAACATTGCTGGTGGATGTAAATGATGAAGATTATTTGACCTTGTAAACACACTGTACACATGTATTTCTGGCTCCTGTAATGTGTGGGGACATAAGTTCAGTATTATAAACAAAAAAGGCCTAGCAATCAGAGGAGTGAAACGGTTCATGCATGGATATAAAAGTGGATAACAGACAAGAGCATACGTGATATAGGAGCTGGCATGGGAAATCTCAAAACTGTGACCCCATGGTTTAAGAAGTTCCTCCCTACATGCATGAGATACTGATAATAAAGTAGCCAAGTATGAGAGTCTTGAAGCTGGTTAAATATGTAGACTTGGCAAATGTTTTGTAAGAAAAGTTCATGTACAAATCCATTTACACAGATATACTCAAACTTGCTGTATCTGTCCTTTCACCATCATCAGGGACAAGCAGAGGAGACATTGGCCATGTAGTTGGGAAAGCAGCTGGCCAGTGTGGTTGAGGTGCTGACTCCACTGACACCGAGGGACCCACTGCCACGAAGGGTGAGGGCACTGGCACGAAGGTCACTACATCATCATCATCATCATTGGAGGCCTCCACAGAATACTAGTCCCTAGTGGTGGAAAAGCCCACTGGGAACTTACCATCTGCATCCTTGTCCACCACCCATGATCTCATCTCCACCCTACCTCCTGCTCCTCCGGTTGACCAAACTGCCCCCCTAAAATGGGTGGAGTCTCCTTTGCTGCAGGCACGTCCTTCCGGCTGTGCTGAGTGAGGAGGCTATTGACCGCTTGTGGACTATCTCTGTGGGCCAGACTGCACTCTTCAATACCATCCAGAGGCTTAGTTGCCAGATGCAACAAATGTTGGCTTACCTGGAAGGCATCCATAGTGCAACATCTGGCGTACAGAGGTCAATCCAAGGTCTGGCCTCCTCACTGACCACAGCCTCCCATCCTTCCCACCCTTGTGCTCCAACTCCCACCCTTTCCCCATCCCAATTTCCCATTCCCAGCCCTTTCCAAAGCACACTCTTTCCTTTGCATGCACCCACTCCAACACACACAAGCAGCACATCCAGACGTAAACACAGACACAGCAAGAAACACATGCGCACAGACAAACATACGGACACCACACCCACCACTACCACCACTGCAACCCCAGCACACAAGCAGATACCACATCCACCACCACAACCACATGCACAACCACCACAGCACACAAGCAAACACCACATCCACCACCACATACACAGGTACTGTCACCATCAGCATACGTACAGACACCACAACACCCATATGCACCACCGACACCAGCACACCAGCAGACATGACAGTCACCCCCACAGCCACATGTGCCACCACCACAGCTCACCTACAGATTTCACACCCACCTCCACACCTATATGCACCACCATATCTGCAAGCATCACACCCATACCCTCACCCACAGGACACAAATGCCTATGCTCACCCGATCAACAGACACCCAGAAAATAACACACACTCAAACATACACTACATGCACTAGACCCACAGGCAACTGCACCCTCAACAGACACACACATCACCCACTGCCACACCCTCTACCTCCCAACTCCAACTCCCTGCCAACTACCTTACCCATTTTCCTATGTAGGACTTTTTATTTGCCCTGGACCTGACCACCGCCACATCTCAAATCACCCCTACCAAATGTAAACACACCCCTCCCAAAACCCAACCCATCCCTCCCACACCCAATCCCACCCTTCCTACACCCACGGCTCCCCTCCCAAATCCAAAAAACACCACTCGCAAACCCAAAACGACCTCTCCCAAATCCAAAACCATCCCTCCCAAACCCAACACCCCCTCCCAAGTAAGATCTGTGAGATGCCTGCTCTGTGCTCACTAGATACCCCTTGCTGAGGAGGTTGTACTTGGCACTGTAATTAGGAGGCAAGTTCTTGGCCTGAAGCCCACCTATCCTATGCAGGACTGTATGGACAATCATTGTTCTTTAAAAATTGCTTTTCAATATGATGGAGGTATCTCATTCTTTAATTAAATGTAATTTATTGTCACTGTTTGTCCTGGGATTATTTTAATAATATTACTAATTGATTGTTAACAATGTTATTTTTTTCAAATGTGTGTTAAATGAATTTATTTTCATTTCTGACAGTGACAAGCACATGTTTTAATTTTGACATATTCCTATAGTGCATAAATTATTAATATTGGACATGTTGCATATGGTGCAAGCATTTATCCTGTTACTGGACAGTTAAATCAAAAGTATATATGTTTCTATTTTTGTGACTTGAGAATGCTTGTGTGTTTATTTCAACTTGATGTGTTGATGATGTATAAATATGCATTACACATGGAATATGACACTTTAGAGTTAAATGGCATCTATATTTAAAAGAAATTGCTCAAACCCAGGGGACCTATGCCCATTTTGACTATAAGAGGTTGCATTGGTTGTACATTCCTGTTTCATTGTGTACTGCAAATACTACATTATATTGACTTTGTGTATTTACAATGATGTGTACTGTTATGTCTATAATATGGTAGTTTGTGTTAAGTAATTACGCACACCTGTAGGAACACATTCCAATTAGGGTTTTTAATGACTTTTTGTGTAAGTGTCCATCGGCATCCAGGCAGTTGGCACCATATTGGTGATTGTGAATGATATGTTGAGGTGTTTTACCTTAAGCTTATGTAGCTACCACATTACAGACATATGCATTGAACATCATTGTACTATTGCTTGCAAGTATTTTATAATCATCCACGAGCCCAGTGCTACACAGGCAACTCCAAGGATGAACTGTGAAACAATGACTTACCTTTGGGTCTGACGATGATGGGGTCTTGGTCGAGCAGCAGCAGCAGCAAAGGTAGGACTTCCATGATCGGATTCATGGGAGCAGGAAATGAGAAAATTAAAAAACGGTGAGTTTCATGCTTATATCCCTCCCAATCTGTCAACTCAGGTGTGGTGGGTTAGCCTCCAAAGTTGTGTCGCTGGGAAGGCAAATCATGATTGACTTGGTGATAAAACTGACTAGAATCCCGCCACCAGCCGCTTTCACCTATTTCGCCATCGATGTGGGTGGCAATAAGTAGCAGTGATGTCGGCTCGTCGGCAGTCTTTCGTCTATGGTTCTGCCAACATCTGATTAGATCGGGTGGATCACCAAGGTGGCGGAAGGAAAATTCAATGCTAAATCGAAGGCAGGACCGTTCAGGATCTGTCCTCTCCTCTCTACCCTTCCCTTCTTAGACTAACCTCTATTTTTCCTATTTTCACCTCTTGACATTGTCCTTTCTTTTTTCCCAGGTATGTCGACTGTGGGAGCCCCAGAATGTGTGAATCGATCTGTTCTGGTTAGTGCTTATTCTTACTCTTCTCACATCACCATAAGGACATGTTAACATTCAATTTCTACATGTCCTACTTTTAAATATCATGTACCCTGCCTTGTGGGCTACAAGGCCTACATAGGGTGAATTATTCATATTTCAAAGGGAGGTATTACCTGGCAGTTTTTACATAGCAGTAGTCAGGCTATAATGGTAGGCCTGAAGCTATGTTTGCACTACCAGTGGATTGGGTGGGACAGTAGTGCTGCAATCTGCCACTGGTATTTACTTTCTTGACCTTTTTACCACATACTACGGACTTATGAGCATATTAAATATGCCAAACAGGAGTACGCCAATTCTACCATGTTTAAATGCGGAACACAGGAGATTTACTATTGGTTAGCAGAGGTAAAATGCAAAAAATTCTAAAGTCAGCAAAACTGCAGGGTATAGAAAAAGGTGAAAATTTAGGGTGGCCACGCAGAAAAGGTTGATTTCCTACAATGGCACACAAGTTGTCACAGTTCTCACATACTAGTCCTCCTTTAAAGCTCTTAACCATGGAGGTCTTTAGGGCTCTTCATCATGCCCCTCTCTATCTAATATCTATACAACTATTCTGGCTCAACTCATTTGTTCTTTAGAGACCATTTTTTCATGTTTGCTGATGACATCCAAATCAAACCACTTACTTTCATTTCCATGAATGCCTAACAGCCTAATGTGTGGCATTCATAAATAGTAAATAGTTCTGAAGCAAAACACAAAGGTGGAGATCCTCAATGTTGGTGAATCTCCTTACCTTTGGTCCCACAACGGATGGCCCCTAAAGATGAGACCTACTCGTAAACCAGTCACCTCTATTAGAAATGTGGGATTAATCTTTGGCTCTACTCAGGCCACTAAACCCAGGTAAATTCACTAATATTCTCTAACTTCTACTGTCTCAAAATTCTAAAATAAATCCAACTCAATCTACTGATTGAACATCTGGAACAATTGTCATTGAAGCCTCAGGCTTATACTATGGCAGTTCACTGTATTTGGGTAACAACCACATTTGTGCCAAAATGCAGCTTATTCAGAATGCTGCATCCCATGTTACTCTTGCCCTCCCTTGCAAAGAGCATATTTCTTATCATCTGACCAAACTCTATTGGCTACTCATGAAAACTCCCCAAAGTACAACCAATTACAGCTCACACTGTCTGACATACATGCTTTACTTAACTTAATACTTTTCACAAAAAGCTAAACACCTCCCTGATTACCACACTGCAATGGCTATTTGTTCTCTTCTAACTCGTGACTTGGATTCCTTTGCAGTTTATTATTCATCCAAGCGCCGGAAATTACCTAGGCTAGACAGAGCGTACATTTACATAGGAATTAACAATTGATTTTAGCGCAAGTAATTACATCAAGCCACCAGGAGTGGGAAGAAATAGCCCCTTTTACTAACACAGGAGAAGCTTACAAATCCCTCTTCTCATGCCAGATTTCATATTTACAAACATTGATGAGGTTACACCTAATCCTCACTGTGATAATTTGAGTTGTTGGTTGAGGGGGATGTGAGCCCTTCCCAAGCACCAGCCACCAGTCAGGGTGAACCGCAGTGAGTCACTAAATTAACCTGTTCCTAAATGTCTGGTAGCTTGGCATGAAAGCAGTCAGACTTAACTTAGAGTCAATTTGTAAAGTATTTATGCAACATGCACAGTAATAAAATGAAAACCAACGCAGAAAAATCCTACACCACTTTAGAAAAATAGAAAAAAATCTAATAAATTATTTGACATCAAATAACAAAAATCCAATCAGTAGAAACAGAAATATGCTATTTCGATGATTTAAGGAAAGTATAGTGCCTTAAATCACAAAGGCGGTCATTCTGACCGCGGCGGTCGCCGCCCGCCGAGCGGTTCCCGCCGAAAGACCGCTCCGCGGCCGGCCCAGCGGGAAAGCCCCTTCAACAATGAAGCCGGCTCGGAATGGAGCTGGCGGAGTTGCAGGGGTGCGACGGGTGCAGTGGCACCCATCGCGATTTTCACTGTCTGCAAAGCAGACAGTGAAAATCTTTGTGGGGCCCTGTTAGGGGGCCCCTGCACTGCCCATGCCAGTGGCATGGGCAGTGCAGGGGCCCCCAGGGGCCCCACGGCACCCGTTCCCGCCATCCTGGTTCTGGCGGTGGACACTGCCAGAAACAGGCTGGCGGGAAGGCGGTCGGAATCCCCATGGCGGTGCTGCAAGCAGCGCCGCCATGGCGAGTACCCTGGGCCAGCGGGAAACCGGCGGGAAACCGCCGGCTCCCCTTTTCTGACCGCGGCTTTACCGCCGCGGTCAGAATCGCCCAGTAACACCGCCAGCCTGTTGGCGGTGCTTCCGCCGCCCTCCGCCATGGCGGTCATGGACCGCCAGGGTCAGAATGACCCCCAAAGTGCCATTCCCAGTTATCTGGTCATGCGAGACCGGGTGAAAGTCACAAGTTCATGCTGACTGTGATGGAGGCTGGCTGGATACAGAGACAAGTTTTATTCCCGCTGAAAAAGTTACCTTCTAAAGTCCAGTGTGAAATGTTCCTTTCATAGTGGAGGAGGCCGCTTGGAGAGTGTTGCAGATGGTCATTGCTGTAGCGCGAAGAGCAAGCTGGACATCATGGACAGTTGATGCTGTTGCGTGTAGCTCCTATCACGCATCGCAGACAGTCATTGCAGGAGCCTCACATTGGCAGTCAAAGTGGGCTATTGATGTTGTAGCATGAAGTGCAGAACTTGCATTGCTAGTCAATCAAACAATCAATCATCAACATTTATAGAGTGTAAACTTATCACCCATAGGGTCTCAAAAGGCTAGCAGTGGACGCGGGTCAGTCGAACAGCCAGGTCTTGAGGACCTTCCTGAACTGAGCCAGCGAAGGGGACTGCCTGAGGTGGAGCGGCATTGTGTTCCAGGTCGGTGCGGTGAGGTAGGAGAAGGATCTTCCTGCAGCTGTGTTCTTCCTGATCGTGGGGATGGTAGCAAGGGCCAGTTGCACTTAGCAGAGTTTCCTTGAGGGGGTGCAGAAGGAGAGGCGGTGGCTGAGGTAGGCAGGTCCGACGTTGTGGAGGGCCTTGTATGCATGGGTCAGAAGTTCAAAGGTGATGCGTTTGTTGACAGGGAGCCATTGTGGGTCTTTCAGGTTGGCAGAGATGTGCCTGTGGCAAGGGATGTCCAGGATCTGTCTGGCCCTGGCATTCTGAATTCTTTGGAGTCTTGCTTGGAGTTTTTTGTTGATTCTGGCATAGAGTGCATTGCCGTAGTCAAGCTTGCTGCTGACAAGTGCCTGGGTGACTGTTCTCCTTGTGTCAAAGGGATCCACTTTAAGATATTCCAGAGCAGGTGAAGGGTGTGAAAGCATGAAGAGGAGACAGCGTTGACTTGGCGGGCCATGGACAGTGATGCGTCAAGTATGATGTTGAGGTTGCGGTTGTGGTCGCAGGAGTTGGGGCAGTTCCAAGGCAACTGGGCCACCAGGAGTCATCCTAGGTAGAAGTGGCAGGCCCAGGGATGGGGACCTTTATCTTGTCAGAGTTGAGCTTGAGTCAGCTTTACCTCATCCAGTCAGGATTAACCTTCATTCCATTGTGAAAGTTCTTTTTGTCAGTTGATGGTTCGTTGGTGAAGGAGAGAATTAGCTGTGTGTTGTCGGCGTATTTAACGATGTTGAGCCCGTGGTGTCTGACGATCCAGGTGAGCGGGGCCATGTAGATGTTAAAGATGGTTTGGCTCAGGGAGAAACCCTGGGGAACTCCGCAGCTGGTTTCCGTCAGCTTTGAGGTGAAAGGTGAGAGCCTGACTCTCTCGGTTCGACCAGTAAGGAAGGAGCGGCTGCATCCCAGGGTGTTTCCGCAGATGCCGGTGTTGTGTAGTCTGGTGCACAGGGTGGTTTGGGAGGCGGTGTCGAAGGCAGTGGAGAGCTCATGATGGATGAGGGTAGCTGTCTCGCTGTGATCCAATAGGGTGCGGATGTCACCAGTAGCTCCTGGGAGTTCAGTTTTGGTGCTGTGGTTGCTCCTGAATCCAATTGGGAGGAATCGAGGATGTGTTTGGCTTCAGTGAACTTGGTCAGCTGGGCATTGATCGCTTTTTCGATGATCTTGGCTGGAAATGGGAGATGTCAGATGGATCTGTAGTGTTTCAGCTCTGTAGGGTCTGTGGAAAGTTTCTTCAGAAGGAGTTTTATGTTTTATCTCTGCGTGTATCCAGGCATCTGTAGGAAAGTACCATCTTGCCTGGCATGTTACCCCCATATTTCACTGTATATATGTTGTTTTAGTCTATATGTCACTGGGACCCTGATAGGCAGGGCCCCAGTGCTCATAAGTATGTGCCCTGTATGTGTTCCCTGTGTGATGCCTAACTGTCTCACTGAGGCTCTGCTAACCAGAACCTCAGTGGTTATGCTCTCTCTGCTTTCCAAATTTGTCACTAACAGGCTAGTGGCTAAATTTACCAATTCACATTGGCATACTGGTACACCCATATAATTCCCTAGTATATGGTACTGAGGTACCCAGGGTATTGGGGTTCCAGGAGATCCCTATGGGCTGCAGCATTTCTTTTGCCACCCATAGGGAGCGCTGACAATTCTTACACAGGCCTGCCACTGCAGCCTGCGTGAAATAACGTCCACGTTATTTCACAGCCATTTACCATTGCACTTAAGTAACTTATAAGTCACCTATATGTCTAACCTTCACCTGGTGAAGGTTGGGTGTAAAGTTACTTAGTGTGTGGGCACCCTGGCACTAGCCAAGGTGCCCCCACATCGTTAAAGGCAAATTCCCCAGACTTTGTGAGTGCGGGGACACCATTTCACGCGTGCACTATACATAGGTCACTACCTATGTATAGCGTCACAATGGTAACTCCGAACATGGCCATGTAACATGTCTAAGATCATGGAATTGTCACCCCAGTGCCATTCTGGCATTGGGGGGACAATTCCATGATCACCCGGGTCTCTAGCACAGAACCCGGGTACTGCCAAACTTCCTTTCCGTGGTCTCCTCTGCAGCTGCTTCTGCTGCCAACCCCTCAGACAGGTTTCTGCCCTCCTGGGGTCCAGGCAGCCCTGGCCCAAGAAGGCAGAACAAAGGACTTCCTCTGAGAGAGGGTGTAACACCCTCTCCCTTTGGAAATAGGTGTGAAGGCTGGGGAGGAGTAGCCTTCCCCAGCCTCTGGAAATGCTTTGATGTGCACAGACGGTGCCCATCTCTGCATAAGCCAGTCTACACCGGTTTAGGGATCCCCCAGCCCTGCTCTGGCGCGAAGCTGGACAAAGGAAAAGGGAGTGACCACTCCCCTGACCTGCACCTCCCAGGGAAGGTGCCCAGAGCTCCTCCAGTGTGTCCCAGACCTCTGCCATCTTGGAAACTGCAGTGTCTGTGGCACACTGGACTGATTTGAGTGGCTAGTGCCAGCAGGTGACGTCAGAGGCTCCTTCTGATAGGCTCTTACCTCTCTTGGTAGCCAATCCATCTTCCTAGGTAGCCAAACCTCCTTTTCTGGCTATTTAGGGTCTCTGCTTTGGGGATCTCACCAGATAACGAATGCAAGAGCTCATCAGAGTTCCTCTGCACCTCCCTCCTCACCTTCTGCCAAAGGATCGACCGCTGACTGCTCAGGATGCCTGCAAAACTGCAACAAAGTAGCAAGACAACTACTAGCAACCATGTATCGCTTCATCCTGCCGGCTTTCTCGACTGTTTCCAGGTGGTGCATGCTCTGGGGGTAGCCTGCCTCCTCCCTGCACCAGGAGCTCTGAAGAAATCTCCTGTGGGTCGACGGAATCTTCCCCCTGCAACCGCAGGCACCAAAAGACTGCATCACTGGTCCTCTGGGTCCCCTCTCAGCACAACGAGCGCGGTCCCTGGAACTCAGCAACTCTGTCCAAGTGACTCCCACAGTCCAGTGACTCTTCAGTCCAAGTTTGGTGGAGGTAAGTCCTTGCCTCCCCACGCTAGACTGCATTGCTGGGTACCATGTGATTTGCAGCTGCTCCGGCTCCTGTGCACTCTTCCAGGATTTCCTTTGTGCACAGCCAAGCCTGGGTCCCCAACACTGCTTCCTGCAGTGCACAACCTTCTGAGTTGTCCTCCAGCATCGTGGGACTCCCTTTTGTGACTTCGGGTGGACTCCGGTTCACTTTTGTTCCAAGTGCCTGTTCAGGTACTTCTGCGGGTGCTGCCTGCTTCTGTGGGGGCTCCCTGAGTTGCTGGGCGCCCCCTCTTTCTCCTCCTCCAAGTGGCGACATTCCGGTCCCTCCTGGACCACAGCAGCACCCAAAAACCTCTACCCCAACTCTTGCAGCTAGCAAGGCTTGTTTGTGGTATTTCTGCGTGGGAACACCTCTGCAAGCTTCATCGCGACGTGGGACCTCTGTTTTCCAAAGGAGAAGTCCCTAGCTTTCTTCTTTCTTGCAGAACTCCAAGCTTCTTCCAACAGGTGGCAGCTTCCTTGCACCCTCAGCTGGCATTTCCTGGGCTCCTGCCCACTCTCGACACTGTCGCGACTATTGGGCTTGGTCCCCTTGTCTTACAGGTACTCAGGTCTGGAAATCCACTGTTGTTGCATTGCTGGTGTTCTGCCTGCAGAATCCCCCTATCACGACTTCTGTGCTCTCTGGGGGTAGTAGATGCACTTTACACCTACCTTTCAGGGTCTTGGGGTGGGGTATTTTTCTAACATTCACTGTTTTCGTACAGTCCCAGCGACCCTCTACAAGTTCACATAGGTTTGGGGTCCATTTGTGGTTCGCATTCCACTTTTGGAGTATATGGTTTGTGTTGCCCCAAACCTATGTGCTCCTATTGCAATCTACTGTAACTTTACACTGCTTACATTACTTTTCTTGTTATTACCTGCATACATTTGGTTTGTGTGCATATATCTTGTGTATATATCTTATCCTCATACTGAAGGTACTCACTGAGATACTTTTGGCATATTATCATAAAAAATAAAGTACCTTTATTTTTAGTACTTCTGTGTATTGTGTTTTCTTATGATATTGTGCATATGACACCAGTGGTAAGTGGTATAGTAGGAGCTTTACATGTCTCCTAGTTCAGCCTAATCTGCTTTGCCATAGCTACCTTCTATCAGTCTAAGCTGCTAGAAACACCACTTCTATACTAATAAGGGATAACTGGACCTGGCACAAGGTGTAAGTACCTCTGGTACCCACTACAAGCCAGGCCAGCCTCCTACAGCATCCGGGAAGGTGGCAGTTTTGATGGAGCAGTTGATGGTGCGGCATAGTTCATGAGTAATGACAGAGCTGCCTCGATTAAAGATGTGCTGGCGGCATGGGTCCGAGAGTGCCCCAGAGTGAGTGCCATTCATGAGCTTGAGGGTGTCCTCTGGGGTGGGGGGGGGGCAGTGCTCCTAGATTGGTTGGTGATAAATGTCCATGGTGCTGGTGTGACGGGGTTGGGGGGCCTCTGCTTGCGAATCCTTCATAGATGTCCTGGATCTTCCAGTGGAAGAAGGAGGCACGGCTGTTGCAGAGGTCTTGGGAAGGAGGGATGTCCGTGGTGTCCGTGTCAGGATCTGTGAATTCCTTGACTATGGTGAAAAGTTCCTTGCTGTTGTGTGCGTTGGTGTTGAGCCTCTCCAGAATGGCTGATTTCCTGGTTGACCTGATGAGCTGGTGGTGGGATGTGATGGCATCTTCGAAGGCCTTGTAGTCTGTAGCGCTCTTACTGCTTCTCCACTTTGTCTCAAGTCATCTGCATGTGCTCTTGGACTCCTGGAGGATGGGGGAGAACCAGCAGGGTTTTCTGTGGTGATGATTGCTGATGGCTTTCCTCAGGGGGGGCTAGAGTGTCGGAACAGTTGGTGATCCACTGGTGAGGATGTGGGCTGAGGTGTTGGCATCCGCCGTGTCTGGTGGTGAGGAGTGGCAGAGCGCGGTGGTGAGCTGGTCTTCTGTCACCTTGGTCCAGTTCCTGCGTGGGAGGCGGTGGGCTTGGTTCAGTTCGACCATCTTGGTGAAAGAGAAGTGGACGCAGTGGTGGTCGGTCCAGTGGAGTTCGGAGGTGTGTGAGAAGGAGATGTAGTTTCCAGCTGAGAAGACAGGGTCGAGGGTGTGACTTGCTGAGGGCGTGGGGAAATCTGCCAGTTGCTTAATTCCGAGTGTGGAAAGGTTCTCCATAGGGGTGGCCGTGTTTGGGTCACAGTGGTTGTCGAGGTGAAAGTTGATGTCGCCGAGGAGTATGTAGTCCATTGAGGTGAGGGCATGGGGGCGATGAAGTCCACCAGTGCTTCGCTGAAGGGTAAGCTGAGTCCAGTGGGTCTGTAAATGAGCATTCCTCAGAGGGGGTTGCTAGGATTAGTCAAAGGTCTATGTATCAACGCTGGTTGTGAGGCAAAGTGATTTTTTGTGGACGATGCCGACACCTCCTCCAGGCTGGTTGACGGGTTCTTGATGTATGATCTTATAGCCATCGGTGATGGTTGTGGCGATGTTCGGAGCCAAGGAGGTGGTTATCCAGGTCTCTGTGAAGAAGGTTACGTCATGGGTGATTGAGTCAAGGAGGTCTCAAACTTCTATTGCATGTTTGATGAGGGAGCGAGTGTTGAGTAGTATACATCTGAGATTTCTGGGGGGTCCTTCAGAGGGGGGGTAGGGTGCAAGGACAGGTGAAAGTGCAGTTGAGGCAGGAGAACTGACCTTGGGTGTGGTGCAGTCACAGTTGGCTGAGCCTCCGGTGTTGAGGGCGTGCAGGGTCCTGGGGTAGTATCTGTGGTTGGAGCAGGGACCAGGGTCTGGGGCGCTGGGCACGGTCCAAGCGAGGGCGGAAAGCAGATGGGCTTGCCTTTGGCATGCCAGTGGGGCAGCCGTTAGGCAGCTGACATTAAGAAGGGGCAGGAGAAGGAAGGGGTCACTCAGCTGGGAGGCGGGAGGGCGGGCAACATGATGCTGGGAGGGGCTGCAGGGGCAACAGTGGCAAGGAAGACACTGGGAAATGGGGAAAAGAGGAAAAAGAGGATAAAAGAACAGATGAAAGGCAACAGAACAAAAAGGCAGCAAAAGGGTACACAAAAGGAAGAAGGCAGCAGATAAAGGAACAGAAGGCAACCACTAGGCCACCAGGGATGAGGCTCAGACGGGAGCCTGCGGGTGGAGGATGGCCTTGAACACAATGAGCCAGGCAGCTTCAGAAGGTCATAAATGTCAGTTGCTGAACTGCTGTAGTGCAAAAAGTTGTGTTCAACGGAGCTCTGCATTGACAGTTGCCTCAGGTGGCAAGATCTTGGCGCAATCAAGCCTGTTCATGTCGTGAAGAGCCCAAAACCTCAGGACCTCTTATCTTCGGGGAGGATGTCAACTGATATCACACAAAAGGGTCCAGGACCTGGGAGGCACCTCTTATGGATGAGGAAGTCACTCCAGCAGAAGCCTGCAGGGCTCAGGCAGGTCAGTTTGCATATCCAAGCATGTTCAGTGCAGCAGGTGTGCTGGGCAGTTGCAAAGAGGCCTCAGGAGCTTGTTGTGTCCCTATAGCTCAGAACAGGAGGCCAACTAACTACTCCGGATGTAGCTTTGGATGAAGAGTACAAGTCCAGTCTTCCTTCTTAGCAGCGGGGCAGGCCTCAGGCATCAGAGCAGTCCTGTTGCAGTAGGGCAGTCCTACTTCTGTAGTATCTACATGTCCAAGACTATACTGAAGAGTGAGTCTGAGTTTCCCTTTTTTATACTAGTGTCCACTTTGAAGTGTAAGAAACCTCTAGAATTTTCATCCTACAGAAGTTTCTGGAATTTCCTGCTTACCTACCCTGGTCCCATTCTGTCTGCAGGCAGAATAGGCTAGTGTAAAGTACTTTGTGTGTAAGCTGAAATGGTGTCTTTTAAGTGCAAGTGGGACAGTTGACACCTCTGTCCCTCTCATCAAGTCAGGATGACCTATCTGGCCAATACCCACACCCTCTTTTGTGTGGTTGTCTGGGAGGAACACACAAAGGTCAACTGACAACTACACCAAGTCATGAGACCCAGGAGACAGGCTACAGGCACCAAATGATTAGGACAAGAACAAAGCAACTTTCTAAAAGTGGCATTTTCAGAATCGTGACTTAAAATCAGCTTTATCATTGAAAAGGATTTTAAATTACAATTCCTCAGACACCAAACATGATATTCCTACCTTCCCCAAAACCAAACCATTGCATTTATTAAAGGTAATAAGGCCGTCCATTGGTATCCAATGGGAGGTGTAGGAAAGTACCATCTTGCCTGGCATGTTACCCCCATTTTTTCACTGTATGTATGTTGTTTTACCCCTTGTGTCAATGGGATCCTGCTAGGCAGGACCCCTGTGCTCATAGTATGTGCCCTGTATGTGTTCCCTGTGTGGTGCCTAACTGTATCACTGAGGCTCGGCTAACCAGAACCTCAGTGTTTATGCTCTCTCTGCTTTCTAAATTTGTCACTGCAGGCTAGTGACTAAATTTACCAATTCTCATTGGCACACTGGTACACCCATATAATTCCCTTGTATATGGTACTTAGGTACCCAGGGTATTGGGGTTCCAGGAGATCCCTATGGGCTGCAGCATTTCTTTTGCCACCCATAGGGAGCTCAGGCAATTCTTACACAGGCCTGCCACTGCAGCCTGAGTGAAATAACATCCACGTTATTTCACAGCCATTTTTCACTGCACATAAGTAACTTATAACCTATACTATCATGTCTGTTGTAGAGCCCACTCCCAAAACTGTTAATGCAACATATGAGAGTTTAAACTATAAAAGTTTGAGGGGTCTCTGCCTGGATAGAGGTTTGAGTATAGGAAAGAACCCTACAAAAGAGTTTCTCTTTAACATGCTCATTGGAGATGACCAGAACCAGTCTGGACCATCTCAGGAGAGGTTAGAAAAAGGAGAAGCTTCTCAATCAGATTCAGAGGAGAAGCTGGGGAGGGTTCTTACAAGGACCTGTCCCCTAGTAGGGCACCTAGTTATGCTGGTAGTGATAGAGGCTCCCACAACAGTAGGGCATCCTTCATCCCTAGAGGCCAGGTTACTAGGGTCCAGACAGTTAGGGACAGGTCCCCCTCTGAAACCTCCCACATTTGCTCTGTGTCAAAGCATTCCCAACCCACCCACCCTGAAGATAACTTGTTAGAAGGGTAACTCACAAAGTTGAGGGTTGAAGAGACCAGACTGAAGCTTAAACAGCAGCAGCTGGCCTTAGATGGGGAATCCCTAGACATAGAGAGGGAAAGACAAAGGTTGGGGTTAGTTCCCCATGGTGGCAGCAGCAGTATTTCTGATAGCAATACTGTTAAAGAGCAAGATTCCAGGAATCTGCATAACATAGTCCCCCCTTACAAGGAAGGGGATGACATTAATAAGTGGTTTGCTGCACTTGAGAGGGCCTGTATGGTACAGTTGCTCCCTCAAAGGCAGTGGGCTGCTATTTTGTGGCTATCATTTACTGGAAAGGGTAGGGATAGGCTCCTTACTGTCAGAGAAAGTGAAGCCAATAACTACAAAGTTTTGAAAGATGCACTCTTGGATGGATTTGGCTTAACCACTGAACAATACAGGATTAAGTTCAGAGACACCAGAAAAGAGTCTTCTCAAGACTGGACAGATTTTGTGGACTGTTCAGTGAAGGCCTTGGAAGGGTGGTTGCATGGCAGTAAAGTTTCTGACTATGAAAACCTGTATGGTCTTATTCTGAGAGAGCATATTCTTAACAATTGTGTGTCTGACTTGTTGCACCAATACCTAGTAGACTCTGATCTGACCTCTCCCCAAGAATTGGGAAAGAAGGCAGACAAATGGGTCAGAACAAGGGTGAACAGAAAAGTTCATACAGGGGGTGACAAGGATGGCAAGAAGAAGAATGGTAAGTCTTCTGAGAAGGGTGGGGACCAAAGTAAACATTCTGAGTCTTCATCAGGCCCACAAAAATACTCTGGGGGAGGGGTGTCCAAATCCTCTTCTAATAATCAACCTAAAAAGCCTTGGTGTTATTTGTGTAAAGTCAAAGGCCATTGGGCAAGTGATTCCACTTGCCACAACTTGCCACTTGCCACCACAACCCCTGCTGCAAATTCTAGTGCCCCTAGTAATGGCAGTGGTGGTGGGAAATCTACTACTAATAACCAATCAAAGGGTGTAGCTGGGCTCACTATTGGCAATGTAGTTGGGGTTGGTCTTGTTAGGGAGACCACAGAAGCTGTTTTAGTCTCTGGTGGTGGCATTGATTTTGCTACCTTGGTTGCTTGTCCCCTTCATATGGATAAGTACAAGCAACTTCCCCTAATCAATGGTGTTGAGGTTCAGGCCTACAGGGACACATGTGCCAGTGTAACTATGGTGATAGAAAAACTGGTCTACCCTGATCAACACCTACTTGATCAGCAGTACCAAGTGACAGACGCTCATAACAACACTCTTAGCCACCCCATGGCTGTTGTGAATCTCAACTAGGGGGGGAGGTTACTGGTCCAAAGAAAGTTGTGGTAGCCACAGATTTACCTGTAGACTGTCTACTAGGAAATGATTTGGAGACATCAGCTTGGGCAGAAGTGGAGGTGGAGGCCCATGCAGCAATACTGTGAATTCCTGGGCATATGTTTGCTTTGACAAGGGCTCAGGCCAAAAAGCAAAAAGGACAGTGTGCCCTGGATCCTGGAACAATGGACCAAGTGCTCCTTAAAGCTAGGGGTAAGAAGGGTAAGACCCTACCCATTATCCCTCCCTCTACAGATGATTCCCCTTCTGAGGAAGAGGAATTTCCTCCCTGTGCAGAACCTACACCAGAGGAGCTGGCAGCAGACACTGCTGAGCTTCTGGGTGGAGGGGGGCCTGCCAGGGAAGAGCTGAGTGTGGCACAGCAAACCTGTCCCACATTAGAGGGTCTTAGACAGCAAGCTGTCAAGCAGCAAAATGGGGATGTCAGTGACAGACATAGGGTGTACTGGGAAGACAACCTCTTGTACAGAGAGTCAAGGGACCAAGAACCTGGAGCTGCCAGGAGATTGGTCATTCCCCTGCAGTACAGAGAGTTTCTTCTCACCCTAGCACATGACATTCCTTTGGCTGGGCATTTGGGCCAGACGAAAACTTGGGAAAGACTTGTCCCCTTGTTTCACTGGCCTCATATGTCAGAGGACACCAAAGACTTTTGTAAGTCCTGTGTGATCTGCCAAGCCAGTGGCAAGACTGGTGGCACTCCAAAGGCCCCTCTAATTCCACTTCCAGTGGTTGGGGTGCCCTTTGAAAGGATAGGGGTTGACATAGTTGGCCCCCTTGACCCTCCTACCGCTTCAGGTAATAGATTTATCTTGGTGGTAGTGGACAATGCCACAAGATATCCTGAAGCCATACCTTTAAGGACCACTACAGCTCCTGCAGTGGCAAAGGCCCTCCTGGGAATCTTTTCCAGGGTGGGTTTTCCTAAAAAGATGGTGTCAGACAGAGGTAGCAACTTCATGTCTGCATATCTAAAAGCAATGTGGAAGGAGTGTGGTGTTACCTACAAGTTCACCACCCCTTACCATCCACAAAGAAATGGTCTGGTTGAGAGGTTTAATAAAACTCTCAAAGGTATGATAATGGGACTCCCTGAAAAAATCACGAGGAGATGGGATGTCCTGTTACCTTGCCTCCTTTTTGCTTACAGGGAGGTACCCCAGAAAGGAGTGGGCTTCAGCCCCTTTGAACTCCTCTTTGGGCACCCTGTAAGAGGTCTACTTACTCTTGTGAAGGAGGGTTGGGAACAACCTTTAAAAGCTCCCAAACAGGACATAGTAGACTTTGTACTTGGCCTAAGATCCAGAATGGCTGAGTATATGAAAAAGGCCAGTAAAAACATCCAGGCCAGCCAAGAGCTACAAAAGCAATGGCATGACCAGAAGGCTGTCCTGATCCAGTACCAACCAGGACAGAAGGTGTGGGTATTGGAGCCTGTGGCCCCAAGAACACTCCAGGACAAATGGAGTGGACCCCATCTAATTGTTGAGAAGAAGGGTGAGGTTACCTATTTGGTAGACCTGGGCACTGCCAGGAGTCCCCTTAGGGTGATTCATGTCAACCGCCTAAAACCCTACTATGACACGGCTGATCTCAACCTACTCATGGCAACAGATGAGGGACAGGAAGAAGAGAGTGACCCTCTCCCTGATCTCTTCTCCACCAATGGAGCAGATGCCTTAGTGGAGGGAGTAGTTTTAGCAGATTGTCTGGCTGCAGAACAGAAAGACAACTGCATCAATCTCCTAAGCCAATTTTCAGACCTCTTTTCACTTGTACCAGGTACAACATCCGGTGTGAACACACAATTGACACTAGAGACAGTCTGCCTGTCAAAAGTAAAATGTATAGGCAGCCTGACCATGTCAGAGACTGCATCAAACAAGAGGTGCAGAAAATGTTGGATTTAGGGGTGATTGAACCTTCTGAAAGCCCATGGGCTAGCCCAGTGGTGCTTGTACCAAAACCTCACACCAAAGATGGAAAGATAGAGATGAGGTTTTGTGTAGATTACAGAGGGCTCAATCAGGTAACCAAAACTGATGCTCACCCTATACCCAGGGCAGATGAGTTCATTGATACACTGGCTTCTGCCAAGTATCTTAGCACTTTTGATCTAACTGCAGGGTATTGGCAGATTAGATTGGCAGAATATGCTAAACCCAAGACTGCATTTTCTACCATTGGAGGGCACTACCAATTCACAGTGATGCCCTTTGGTTTGAAAAATGCACCCGCCACTTTTCAGAGGTTGGTGACTGCAGTCCTGCAAGGGTTGGCGGCTTTCAGTGCAGCATATCTAGATGATATTGCTGTCTTTAGCTCAAACTGGGATGATCACCTGGTCCACCTGTGGAACGTTTTGGAGGCCTTGCAAAAGGCAGGCCTCACTATCAAGGACTTAAAGTGCCAGATAGGGCAGGGGAAAGTGGTTTATCTGGGCCACCTGGTTGGTGGAGAACAGATTGCACCACTACAGGGGAAAATCCAGACTATCATGGATTGGGTTCCCCCTAGAACTCAGACCCAGGTGAGAGCCTTTTTAGGCCTCACAGGGTACTACAGGAGATTCATCAAGAATTATGGCTCCATAGCAGCCCCTCTTAATGATCTCACTAGCAAGAAAATGCCTAAGAAGGTACCATGGACAGCTAGCTGTCAGAAAGCTTTTGAGGAGCTCAATCAGGCCATGTGCTCTGCACCTGTCCTAAAAAGCCCATGTTACTCCAAGAAATTAATTGTTCAAACTGATGCATCTGAATTAGGGGTAGGGGCAGTCCTATCACAACTGAACTCTGAGGGCCAGGATCAACCAGTTGCTTTTATCAGCAGAAGGTTGACCCCTAGAGAAAGTTGTTGGTCTGCCATAGAGAGGGAGGCCTTTGCTGTGGTCTGGGCACTGAAAAAGTTGAGACCATACCTGTTTGGTACTCACTTTATGGTTCAAATAGACCACAAACCTCTACTTTGGCTAAAGTAAATGAAAGGTGAAAACCCTAAATTGTTGAGGGGGTCCATATCTCTACATGGAATGGACTATACAGTGGAACATAGACCTGGGACTACCCACTCCAATGCAGATGAACTCTCCAGATATTTCCACTTAGACAATGAAGACTCATCTGGACAAGGCTAGTCTTATTGTCCTTCGTTTGGGCTGTGTAGGAAAGTACCATCTTGCCTGGCATGTTACCCCCATTTTTTCACTGTATGTATGTTGTTTTAGCCCTTGTTTTCTTATTATATTGTGCTATATGATATAAGTGTTTTAGTAGGAGCTTTGCATGTCTCCTAGTTCAGCCTAAGCTGCTTTGCCATAGCTACCTTCTATCAGCCTAAGCTGCTAGAAACACCTCTATTCTACTAATAAGGGATAACTGGACCTGGCACAGGGTGTAAGTACCACAAGATACCCACTATAAGCCTGGCCAGCCTCCTACTCGAGATACCTAGGGCAATAGTAAAAATGAATTTGAGAGTTTGTCACTACGTAAAAGTACACATCCAACTTTTTAAATGTAACACACCATGCCCTATGGGCTGTTTAGGGCCTAACCGAGGGGTGTATTAAAAAGGGAGGTTTAGACCTGGCAAATGGCTTATTTTGCCAGATTGAAATGGCAGTTTAAAACTGCACATGCAGTCTACAATGGTAAGCCTGTGACTTGTTTTAAAGGGCTTCATAAGTGGATGGCACAATAGGTGCTGCAAGCTGACTAGTAACATTTAATTTACCAGCCCTGGGTATAAGGTATATCACTTTTCTAGGGACTTACAAGTAGATTAAATATGCCAATTGGGTGTAAACCAATTTTACCTTTTTTACAGCACAAGCATTTTAGCACTGGTTAGCAGTGGTAAAGTGCACAAAGTTCTAAGGCCAACAAAAATGAATTAAACACAAATTCAGCAGAAATAGAAGGGTTCATCCTGAAGAGAGGGCCAAGTCCAACACTCATGTTTTCTCCCCTGCCCCCATTAGCATTAGTGAACTATGGCACAGTTAAGATTAGTGGTATGATTCAGGATTCATTCTGTATTCTCGATTTCAGTGATCAGGGAATCTCTCTTTAACAAAGCATCTAATGTGGGGCTATTGTGTATCTTGTTTTAGGAGGCAAAAATCAGAACAGGTTCGATGGTTTCATCCATGGCAGTAAAGCTATATCTGGGATCCCTTTCAAGAGATAAATCATCACGGAACCCAGGTGGCATCACAGTCCTCAGCATTCTCAGTGAGACCCCACGAAAATTTAGAGCATACATTTTAACTTCATTTCAGAATTCAACAACTTGTCAACCATGAACTTTGACAGACAGGCCCATATCCACAAAGGCCATAAGGATCATGAAGAGACAGTGAATAAATATGTGATGATTGAAAAGCTATTTTGGTCACCCATCTGTTTTTCAAACCAGCACTTGCAACAAGGAGAGGATATTAGATGAGTTGTCTTATCAGTAAGACACATTCTCACCAGGAGGCGCCATGGCAAGGTAGCCTAATGAACAAATTAGTCCACTGTGGAAATATTCTACTGGCATTTGATGAGTTAACTTGTGTAGATTGCTGCAAACATGTTACATTCATTTATTTATTTTTTAATTCTGATAAAGTGCACTCCATCACAACACTTCATTCTACATATGAGCAACACCATGAATGGCTTCATTACAGGGAATTATACTATTATGATAATACAAATAACTATCAACATTTATCTAGCTGCATATTATCATGGATCAAAGTGAACCCTTAGAGTATAAGGGATGAGTTTAAGTTGAGAATGAAACTTGAAAAGAGAACAAACCACCTCCAACAATGCCCATAATAGAATCATATCTTCAATAAAGCAACACAGTCCTTTTCGCTAACAAGAATACATCTTTCTTTTCTTTATTCAAATACATATATGGGACGTTTAACATGATAGATATGGAAAAATAATTTATTGTACAGAAGTGCTGCCATACCCCTCAACAACAAAAACCTTTACACACTCTCAAACTACAACCATACCTTTCATACGATCCACACCATGATTACACATGTATGTCATCATGAAAACACTGTGCAACACCATAATTTCCACAAGAAAACCCTACTAAGTTGCTTCAATTTATACAAAATAATTTAGAAAACATAGTAGTGTGCAATCCATCAGTAAATCAGATACCTTTTCAACAAACGTAGAACTCTTATTTAGATGATACATTCATAATTTTGACTTCTTATTAGACAATATGTAAATGTATCAAATTTCTCTACATTCTCGTCTTCTTTGTGCCAGCACAAATGTTTTCTCATGTTCCACTACATATTGTGACATGTTGGGGACCAATTTGCCTACATTGCATTTTAGTAAATAATGTTCAGGGGAAGTGAAGTAAGAAGTAGGTACGGGGAATGTCAACAAAGGGAGGAATTCAAAGAGGATGATAGGAGCGAAGAGGTGTTATGAGACAGCAATAGGTAGAGATGTAGGTAGATTGGCCATGACACTAGCTAAGAGATAAATTAGAGTCTAGTGGGGATCAATAAAATGCTGGAAGGAGTATAATGGAAAGAAAGGATGAAGTAGAAAAGAAAATTCAAAGAAGGGAAGAAGAGAGAGGAGGAAGAAGATAAAAAGAACATAGAACTTGGGGGCACAGATTGGTGATGAGATACAATGTATTTATTTTTTGATTTCTAGAATTAAGTGAATAGGTCATCAATATGTCATCATCAAAATGTGTCAGAACCCCTTTCAGATGGCCACGGGCACACAAGGGATACTGGGCCCAACCCTAGGAGTTGAGGTATTTTACTCCTAATGTCCCAAGGGCCTACTTTCTATAGATTCTGAGTAACTGGGCAAAATACCTCTTCAGCCCTTGGCTGTCAGGGTTGCCTTGTCTGAGCAGTCCAAAGCTCCCTCAGGGGGGAGCTGTGGATAAAGGAAGGTGAACACATGTTCACAACTCAAAATGGTTGCAGCAGCAGGTAGTAAACCATTGTCCAGCCAAATACTCACTTCCATGAAGTATTTGTACCACTACGCACAGAAATGAAGAATACAAAATTCATAGACAATCACAAAGTCCTACCCGGAAGTCAGGGCTGTAGTGTTTCTTTCGTGGTTTCCCTGACCCACTCACTCCTCATGTTACCGACTGTGGTTATTCTCCATTCACTATTGGTAGCATCCAGGGCCTGCCTCAAGAGCCCACTACGACTGACTAAAAGTCAGTAGTGTTCTAGCTCTATCACGCTTCAATTAGCAGCAAGTTTGCCCTGGAGTCTTCAGTCGCAAAACAAGTCTTACCCACTCCTGCAGGTGTGGAGTGCCCATAGTAAACCAGTCTGTGGGTGCTCACATCAGATGCAGCCAAGTTCAAGTAAGCCGGCTGCATGCAGCCCAGGTGGCAGCACACAGTGGGTGCAGTCTCTCATTCACTGTCACGCTAATCAAAGGACTGAAGTTCCTCCTGCAGGGTAAATGTTCGGTCTGCTCCCAATAGGGAGGTGCCTACAATGATCCTGTCTTGGGACCTTCACCTAGGTGAAGGTGCATGGGTGCTCCCAGGGTGTCCTCAAGTGTCTGCCGCTAAAGAATACCAGGTCGCAGTCCTTGGTGCTCCTGGTGACCCCCTCTGACATAATTGGTCGGCACAACTCACTGTCCAAGGGGTCCGGCTGGGTACCACAGTGAAGTCCTCCACAATGGCCCCTCTTGGTGTATGGAGTCCCCGTTCTGGTATTGCACAGGCTACGGTCCATTCCGGCACAGTAGATTTTGTCTGGCAGTCCTTCTTAGCATGTGGTGTTGCTGCTCTGATACTGCACAGAGCTACGGCCCCTTTCCCACATGTCTGCACATCAGACGGCTAAGTTCATGGTGGCCCTTTCTGGGCCAGTGGGGTCGCTGACTCTTCCTGCACAGGGCAATGACCCAGTCGGTGCAGTAGCTGTTTCCTCACACCTCACACAGGGAATCCATTAAACAAGGCTCCCCACTGGCCCTTGCTCCTTCCAGCACTCTCCTCTTCCTCAGAGGGCACACAAGAATTCTTGCATATCTTCCCCTCATGCAGCCCATCTGGCTGCTTCGCAAATGACAATTTTTGGGGTTTCAAACTCTCCTTCTTATAGTCCATTTCAAAACACAAAATGCGATTTAGGGTCTGAGTCTTTGAAGTTTTATGCTGAGGTTCTGCTTTTTTCAAATACCTACTCCTCTGTTCCCTTTTCCTATTGAAAAGCAGTCTGTCATAACGGGTGCCTCCAAATTTGATAGTCCCACAACACAGGCCATGGGAATAACTAGACCACACACCTGAAGGCCAGCCACAGTGATATGTGCACCAGAGTGTTAGCTAGGAGCCCCAAGCCCTAATCTTTATTATTCTCTTATTAGCCCCATCTACTTCCTGAGGTGCGCTTCCATGTGACCTGTCACTGAATCAAAGAGCACCCTTTAAAATGTACATGGGAGGTCTGGTCTTCTCCTCCCCAGTGTGTGTCCACCCACTTTACTGGAATGCAACAATACACAAATCTGTCTGGGGGATCTCTCTACCTCCTCTCCATGAATCACCATGCAGGCCTTGGTCTCCTAAAAAAAATGCAACCATGCACTGTACCATTCATCGGCACAGATGCACCACTCACATGTATACAGCATGCACACAATGCTCAGTACTCTATTATCCATGTACTGGACCATTCAGAGGCACAAATAGATTCTGCATCTGTATTTAATATGCATGCCATGTACCCTTCATGTATTGCACCACTCACAGGCACACATACACCCAGTAGGTGCATTTATCCTGCACAAACTGCACAGCACTATTTCCTTCAGGTATTGTACCACTTCTAGGCACATGTGCATCTGTGCATGCATACATCATACATGCAATGCTCAGTACTGCACTATCCCTGTTTTGCTCCCTTCCCAGGCACACATACACCTAGCGCAGATACACCACTTCTGCACTCTGCAGCACTTCACACCTATCTGATGTAGGCCAAGGGTGAGTTAAGCACACAGAAGCAGAACTTTAAAAAGTGAGTGAGCCTGTAGGCCTCACTCCAGTGACTCCTTCTGATCACTACATGGTATGCTGCCACCACCTCTCTCCTGCTGCTTAACTCCTGCTGAATGCAATAATCTTCCACCACTATGAGGGTAGCACTTTGGGCACCCCTCCCGGTCCAACAAGACCGCAGTCCTTGAGATAGGCCTATGTCATGGCACACACGCATGATCCATGGTTGCCTATGACAAGAAAACTCAGCATTAGAGTTCCAAACATCAGTAGAGTTAGGCACTCAGGACAGGGATGCACATCTGTTACCATGCAGATGACTTTTCCATCCCAAGACCGTGTCATCCGTATGCCATCAAGATCTCTTATTATGTGATCAGTAAAATGCACTGGAAACAAAAAAAAAATTCAATGGATCCCTTTAATAAAAATATTTTCATTATTTTCTGATCTGGCACTGTGGTACTAACAACAGATCTCATTACCCGTTCCCTGACATGTGAAGAATTTAGCTGGCCAAAGAGAGTGCCTTTCTTATTCCAACATTGTCTTAAGGATATCTTTATATCTTTGAATGGAAGCTCCCTTTCCAGGAGGGAGGGAATGAGGGAGGGAGAGAGAGACAGAGAGAGAGTGTGTGTGTGTGTGTGAGAGAGAGCGAGAGAGAGAGAGAGAGAGAGAGAGAGAGAGAGAGAGAATTTAGCCCTTTGAATTTGGAAGCCTGCTACCACTTGTCTTCCTAGAGACACTTGATTTAAATGGTCAGTGTTCTGCAGCCTCCATAATCTAGCATGCCTCCAGAGTAATCTCAGGCCTTGCTTGGTGCAGCTCTTGTCAAACCTAGGCAAGTGTGGCCTCCTGTGCTCCCCAGCTTCAGGGCACGATCTCTGACATCCTAGACTAGGGATGTCTAGAGCTTTCCAAGCATGAGTGTGTTAGGGCTTTTCCACTGCCAGCAATAGTTCCTTGAGCTGTGATATTTTTGTCCCTTCCACAAGTCCTGAGTACTGAGGGGAATTGACCGTTTTTAGAGAGCTGAAGTAACATAAATCGAACAATTTGTGAATCCAAAGGAGTTCAATGAGATCTTCAAAAAAGGAGGTACACCGCTATTCAGTTCCACACCGACTCCAACTGTGTTTAAAAATTCATGTGTTCCTCTTTTCCCTGTGCTAGCAATTTTTACTTCGACTCCTCTTCATTTCTCTTTCTGAATCCTCCTTTTTACAGGGTATTAAAGCGCTCTGTAGTGGAGTGATATAAAACACTAAAAAAAAAATATATATGCATACCTAATGTTAATAAAACCATTTTTGTACTGTATAAATGTTGCTACTCATATTTATGTTTCAGGGTTTTAGATGTTAATATTTCCATAAAGTTCATTCACTTAGAAGGTTGCATTATCAACAAGATTTATTAAACGTGTCCACAAAGTTATCTTTAGAAAAAGCGCCATAAGCAACTTGACCTTATTGATAGATGAGCACTATTTATGAAAACGCCATCTTCTCTTCTATTGTGCGGACAGAAAGTATTCCTAATTATCACATTCATTTGAACAGATGGGAGAGCATGTGGAGATCTGTGTAGGTTTCTGCAATACAAAACTGCAGCCAGTGATTAAAAAAATTAAAAGTATGCGGATGGTGAGATCAGATTAACTAAAAGCTTCCTGTAAAGGCCTCCATATCTCACCTACGTGGAGAACATTTGCACAAATGCCTGAAAGGTGAATTCTGTAATCTATATCAGACATGTTTACTTTCTCTTACAAAGTAGCCACCTTCTTGACTGATATTCTGAGGATACTTTGCTTATTTCCTAGAACAGGATATATTTATCAGAATTACGAAGAGGGGGACAGATTCAGAAAAAAAGAATAATTAATCTGTTGTTGAAGTAATATTCCTACAAACTGGTGGAGATTAACTAACTGTACAGTTCCCAAAAATGGTCACTGGTGTGCCTGTCGCAGGTTTTCAGGTGTACTACTGTGAATGTCAAGTAAAGGTATTTCGCCAATAAGGAATTGTACAGATGGTAAAATTCGGCATTGGGTAAAGGACTTTGCACAGTGGAATGGCACAATCTTTCTTTTTATTATTTTTCTTTGGCCAAAACACATAAACATTTGGAGAAATCCCTTACCCTACAGCCTGATAACATTTGGGCACATGCAGCTCTCTGTTCCACCCTAGAAGAGGATATGCTCAAGCCCTTTGCTGGGGCAAATCTCTCAAAATTTCCAAAGTGGGAAAAGGTCAGCGAAAATTTGTGAAATCCCACACGTTCAAAAACTGACAAGGCATAACATGCCTTCACCCACCCATTTTCCACCCCATGGGTGGGATTTCCTTTTGTGTAACTGTGCGAAGAGATGGCTTATAATTAGGCCTGTCACCTCAGGACCTGGGCAGCGTTTAGTAGAAATAAACAAATCGTCCTGTCAGAGAAGAACTACTATTATTTCAAAGAAGCAGTTGTTTATTAACTGTGTAAATAAGGTATACATCCCCTGAAGATCACTTGTGCATGGAAAGAAACCTTTTTAGAGAGGGACATACATAGACATAAATACCATATAAGGAAAATACACAGGCAGAGCCATTTTGATTACATTACTCACATGCATTTAAACAATTATACAATTAGAATATTTACATACAGAATGGAGGTTGCTCCATGGGTGCAAAGTGAAAAGTGCACATGCACTGTAACAAAATAGTTTGATTCAGTGAACTGCGAACGCATCAGCCGGAGAGCATCCATTCCTGATGTAATTGGAAAGGTTCAACGACCACAGACTCGTGCCACTTTGAGCCATAGGTAACTATTAAAGCTGAGGAGTCTAGTCTTTAGACAAGCACCACAGCTGTCTACCTTTTTGGCGGGAGATTTCTCGGTTAGCCCCCTAGTTGAATTTTTAGCCCCATGTGATCCCAGGTTGCTTCATTCACATCCTGATGAAGACCCACATGGATGGCTTTAAATAACTTCAATACTTTGGGTCGAAATGTCAACGATATTAACATTTGCCTGGACTGTTTGCATACCACTGAGGGGTACTCAAGAAGAATTACCTGTTGCCCTGGGCTCATGGGATCCTATAATCCAACTATTTAAGATAGACTTCCTGCATGAGACTTATGCACTGCATCGTATTGTATTGTATTGTATTGTAATAGTATTTACATAGCGCTTACTACCCTTGACGAGGTTGTATCTTGTGTACTCACTCACACCTGTTCACTTGTTGCACTGCACATCACTTTTTACTTTGCCCCCAAGGAGCAATGTCTTGCATTCTGTATGTAAATATTCCAGATGTATAATTGTTTTAATACATGCAAGTAATGTAACCAAAATGGTCCGGGCTGTGTATTTTTCGTATGTTGTGTATGTTTCTGTATGACCCTCTCTAAAAAGGTTTCTCCTCATACACAATTGATCTTCAGGGGATTTGCACCTTAATAATTCAGTTACCAAACAACTGTTTCTTTGAAATAATAGTCGTTCTGCTCCAATAGGACCATTTGTTTATTTGTACTGTAATTACAAATGTTAATTACTCTTGCATAATTAGTGTAATTTTGATGATTTTCCCTAAAGAAATGTATGCAAAATTACTGAGATCATGCCATTACACCTAGTTGCATAAAGAGACTCTTGTTCAGGGTGAAATTACATGAGATGATCTATTTGGGTAATTTTTTAACGCGAGAGGCAGTGTTTTAAATGTGAGCGGCAGTTCCACTAACAAGGACGATCAACAAACATTTCTGGTAGATTTCTTCCCGAGTGTACAGTTCAGGTAAATTTTGAGCACAAACCTAGAAATCCGAACTTTAGAGAAGCGTTTTGAATTTGAGCGACCGGAAGTTAACTTGAAATTATATTTTTATGTTGAATTTTTAACAGCACAGACTGTTTGGGTATTTTTTTGAGTGTGAGATGCATTTCATGTGAGTATGCGTTACTGTGAAGTAATTCTGCATAATAGTGCCACAGCAAATTGCCAAGGTTTTGCATACCCCTACTCATAGTCACACTTTAATAAATGGCTTTATGCCTGCTAAGTATACTTTTCCAGGTCACTGACAAGTTTAAATGCAGCCATTTTTTGGCCAACAATGCCAGTTCCCGGATGAAGCGTCCTTGTGAATCGGGGGTCTAACTAGTGGACTAAAGAATGAAACAACACTATTGCGCAACATCACTGGGAAGCTCATCACAATTTCATAATATTAGGTATACAGCCCCTGGGAGCATTGTGACCTCTCTGCTCCCCCCCTTTCTCTCAGATGGACTATCTGTAATATCTAATCTTATTCATTCACAGATCAGCTTCTACACCATGCATCCACTGCTGGAGGATGGAAGACATCAAGACCACACACAGACATTCCATATTCACACAATAATGAAACAGCACTGGGAAAACGACATTTTCATTATGCAAACTGGAATACGATGACAATGCCTAACAGTTCATAAGTTTATAAAAACATATAGATCAGCAACTGGATTTGGAGATAAAAACAAGTTGTAATTGGTCGACTGGAATTTTCACCAAGATTTCCACAGACCTCAGAAGATACAGATCCCTGCAGTTTGTTCGCAAATTGTCTAATTGGTTATGGTATGTCATGTATTGCTCCACAGCATTATAAGTTTTAAAAAATACAATACAAATATTTTAAAAGTAGCTTTTCTAATGTTGCCTCTCTTGTAATATATGCTCAATGAACGACGCTAAAACAATGAATTCCGAAATTAAACGAGGACACTATGAATTAAAAAAATACAGGAATGGGTTAGGCAGTAAATGGAGAGGAAAAACTGAGAGTAAAGTGATGAGAGAAGGACCATTTAACCGGTGGTTTAGCATCCTGGTGACTGCCCATTGATGAAGTGTATCTGGAGAGATGGGCGTTCAGCTTCTTGCAGAAGGGATCAAGGGATGAGCCTGGCAGACCTCGACTGGGAGGGAATTCCAGATAACAGGAGAACGTCTACCATCTTGTCTGCTTCTTCTTGTATTCATTGATTTCCTGTCTGGCGATGCTGCAGGGGCTTGTTGTGTATCATCCAATGAATTCTTTAGCTGAATGATTATTACATCCTCTTTAGCTGAATGATGTATTTTAAGGCAGTATGGCAGATTAATATGCACAGTGCCTCTAGCCATGAGTTTTACATAACGTTTTGGCTTCATAAGCGTGGTTCTAATTGTCAGAGGCATGATAACCCAGTAATACATTCACCAAGTGAAAGAGAGGGAATGGCTTGCAAGGAGTTGAAATATTATTTTCTAACTGTATAAATGAAGCATCAAGTGATCTGTATATTACTCCAATGAACTGTACAAAATGCATCACTTCTGTGAAACGTGTTGGCTGTAAAACTGTGTCTCTAATCTTTACTCAAGCTCTTGCAGAACCCGAGATAATATATGGATTTGAGGCCAGAAGCAATGACCATTCAGCAAGGGACTAGCTAAACCCTTTAACCCTATGTGCATCGTATTCAAGAATGCCTGTGATAATGCGTCCAGCCCTTATAAATTACCTGTACCTGGACACGTTGGAGGTCGGTGAATCTTTTAACCGAGTCGGGCTCTCCTCATCCTCAATAGTCGAGTCACTCAGATCAATAATCAATAACTGTTGTAATCGGTAATCAGTACTCAATTAATAGATCAATATAATACATCAGAAATCAATAACAGTTGGTATTTCGGCGCACCATGACCTTTCAGTCATGAATAACCACACCAGTTTATTAAAAGTTAGTGAATTTATTTCCCTATATTAACAAAGCTAGCACGATATATATATGTCTCAAGACCAATTGATATATGTATATGAACATTACTAGCTGTCCATAACGGCGGAAGAAACGCAATCTACGTAAAATCTGGATAATGATACACTCTGTTATAGCAATGCAAATCACCAATGTGACTAACTGTATTTGACTAATTGCATACATTCGGTCAGCATAACAAGATTTCAATTCTTCATGATACATTGAACGAATACCTCGACTAACCTCTAATTAGCATTGGCATGTGGGACTTCATGCAAAACGAATTTAGTCAACACAAATTTGGAAAACTTCTAGCTAGGACCCTATCAAAATAGCAGTTGGTACCTAGAAGGAAAAACACAATGCATAATACATTTATCCTTTCATATTTACCAAATACAATCAGCATTCAAGAAAAGTCTTCGTCCTTCAGGTACCGGTTGATCTGCATGGGGCAAATTTCAAAGGGGCAAAGCTAAGGGCAAGTTTCCTTGAAGCGGCAAGGAGAATGGGGCAAAGTTACTCCATGGGCAAGACGGGGGCAAATCAAAGTTAAAGTCTCTAGGGTGAGAATTCTTAAAGTCTCTTTCTCTCAGATAGAGAAAAGGGCATCAGGGTGTCGTCCAAAATGGAGTCTGGCATCAGGCTTCAAACTGGCATCGAGGAAAATGTCTGACTTCTCTTTGTCCGGTGGGTTTAAGTAAGAAACATTCCAAATTCTGTAGGGTCTTCCATTGGAGGGTTCATAGGTTGGCTTCAAATTGTCCAATCAAAAATTGTCTTTTACTAGCTCCCATGTATGCATACACTGTCCTTGGAGCCTTGGAACACAAATTGTATCATGGTTTGCCAATTATTTTACTATCTGTACCTTCATTGTCCGCACCTGCAGAGACTGACCTTGTATCAAAGGGGATGTAACCGGCCTAGCACGAAACCTTGGAGATAAGTGTACCAGCCAGTTTCTACTGGAAAAATACAACTTCAAGCAAGAATATATGTTTCATTAGTTCAAGGAAAAAAATCATGCAGTTAGAATTTGAAACCAAGCAACTAGGCCAAAGCCTGTACTAAATTTAAGCTAAGCAAAACAGTTTTCAAACAAGAAATCATGGCATACATTTGCAATTATGACGGATTACTACATTTTTAATACTTCATGATTAATAAAGCTCGTTTAGAATGATGGCGAACTACCCCGAGGGCACATTTTCCCCCGTACATTATTTCTTTTACTAACATCGCTCTATATTATATGTATTGATTACGCAGTGTGCATGGATATATGTCGGACCTTCTTTTTCTGCGTCATCACCTGTCTCCACAAACATTATGTAATTTTTATTAAGCATACTGCATACGCTGGTACTAAACAAGCTCACGATCTCTCCATCTAACTTTTTCGGGTGAGCCTTTATTGCTGGGATATCTCATTGGTGAGCATAGTTAGCCATGGATTTGTTTTTATAACCTGTCATTTGAATACCTGAGGCCTATGCTTGGAACTGAGGTGTAGGATAAGCAGAATATGAGCTCTGAAACTGGTAACATCTACCAATAAAAGAAGTGTCTCTGTCCTGGTGCTAAGTGATGTCCGCAGCAGGTGCTATTAAGAGGATTATCACAATGTATTAACCACACACAAACCAGGTACTGCTATCACTTGTTGACTCTACGCTTGCCTTTAATCCTATACAGTGCCCGGTGTCTTTTCACTAGGGTTATACTTTAAAAGTACCACGTACAACTTGTTGCTCTAAATACTGCTTTGAAGTCATTTCTGATAAACCATGCTAGAAAAATGCAACAAAGCAATGTGCTTTGAAAGTGTGTCCCTTTGATAGAAGTTTGAACTGGTTTCATCCCACACACCTCTGCTGAGCAGAGCTGTGTTGTGGCAGGTTTGAGTGCTCATCATCTCTGCTGGGATAGCTCTGTTGCTGTTATCTAGATCTATGGGCAACGGAAAATCATAAAGGCAAGGGGGCAGCAGCAACACAGAGGTCCCTGCCCATTAGTGGTTCAATGAGCCATCTCCTTAGTAAACCTCGGTAAAGGCGCAAGAAAAGAGAGATGTCCTTCCACAGGAAGAGGAGCAGATAGACACATCAGTCAGCTGTCTCAAGAAACCCTGGAAACTCCCATCTCAGCAAAGTATACAATGAAGTATGTAGAGATGAAAGCATGACTAAAATTCAATGATCCGTCCTCCTAAAGAATTAAGAGGTGCAAAATAAAACTGGATACAGACAGGTAGGATTGAAGAAGTCAAAATGAAAACTAGGTTTGAAGTTCGTGGTGATCCAGGGAAGTGTCTTCCTGGAATGCAAGAATGTACGGTAAGGCTCATCACTACCTTTAGCGCTGAAGAAGCCTCTCTCACACAGATTTTTAACAGAATCGGCATATGATAATATCCCATTGAGATGCACGCTTGGCATTGACAATTATGGCGGCCCGACAGTCATAAACTCTAGCCCGAGATATGAGGCCTTTCGAGCTGGGTATATTAAAAACTATAAATTGGGTAATAATACCATCTGCTACTTGCAGTTCTTATAAATGGAAGCACTGCGGTGTTCAGGTTTTTTTAAAAATACATTTTTATAATCCCTATTAACTCTTAAGCTACTGGTGCATACATTTATCAAGTTATAACCCTAAAGGCCATTATAAGACCACATAATTTGGGAGATTTCTTAACCTCCCACTGGTCACTGCAATATCTAGAGGAACAAACAGACAAATGTACACAAGGCTCACAATGCCAAAAGAACAGCAAGACATTTGAGTTCCAACATCATGTAATCTAAGTCAGATTGTGTGTTATATGTTTTACTATGCACTTGTTCTCATCTTCACTCAGGCAATGTAGTGTCATAATTTAAGAAAAGGAGAAAGGAACATGTTTGCGATATGAGAATTAATGTTCGCTTGTTATGACCTTGAATCCACTGCTGCAATGTACTATAACATTGGAGTCATTATATCAACTAGACTACATCAAAAAAGAAATATTTATATGTAATGTACCACTAACAAGACTACTTACACTGATCTTACATCTACATCAACCCACCATCTCTATCAACCCTTAATTATATTTAAAAAAAATAATTTCATGGAACTTCAAACAAGCCCTAATCATAAGCTTAGCCCGCACATTTTTTTAAATGAAATCAAATGTAAGTACCAAACCTAACTCTAATTGTAACCATGAGTCTATTCTAAAATTATTATTATTTTTTATGTAACTAAAGAAACACCAGTGTTAGCCTGCTGCATACCTTGACATGCATCAACCAGGTTTTTGGCATGTTTTCAGCATTGAGTTTTTTTGATTTATTTTCTCAGTGAAATGTGAATTTGCCTGGATACCTAAAAGTCTGCAATCCTGTTTTTGACTTGGCAGCAGCCTTCAACACAGTTTCCCTCCCATAACTTACTAGAAGCTGGGGTGGGAGGCTGTGCCTTCGACTGGCTTTGCTTTGTTCTGTCCAATCTGTCCTAGGCTGTTGGCGAACCTCCTTATCAGGGAACATTTACAGAGCTGCAAGGTGGAGTCCTTCAAGGCTCTCTATTGAACCGTAAGCTTTTCAACATGTCACCCCCTGGCTGATATTATAAAAGCTTTCAGCCTATACTAATAATGGTTAGCTAATCACTGAAGGGGATTGCGACCTGGTCTACTTGAAAGCTAGATTTAGACAATGTAAGTCTAAGATAGAAGATTGGATAGTTCCGACTCTCTCACTCTTAACTTCATTTTAGTGTTCAGCAACTCTTCAGTTTGGAACAAAATTGGTGGTCTAAGGAGCTCAGATGCTTACACTTTCCCAAAATGTTTCCCCAAAATCTAGGGATCATTTTTTATGCCAATCAGTCTTTTCAGGAGTATATCTCCAAACGTGTATTTTCCTGCTTCTTTCTTGTAAAAATCTGAAAGAAAGATTTACTTTTCGTTCCTAGCGTCCAGTGCAAGGCTATAATTCAAGCATCTATTTTGTCCAGACTGGACTACAGTAATTCTATCTTCCTGTGCCTTTAAAAGATGGACTAGTGTAATTCTATCTTCTTAGGCCTCTGAAAGAAACAACTCCTTAAGCTTCAAATCATTCATATCTTGGCATCCCACCTGTTATTGGGTACGAGGGGATTTGAACCCATTTCTCATCCTCTACGAGAACTACATTGGATTCTGAGGAACAAGAGATGTACTTTTAAAGCACTTTGCTTCTTTCATCGGGCCCTGTCGGATCACGCCCCTAATTATTTAAAAACTCTGTTCCACATACCCTCATGTGTGCTTTGGCCAACTTGCTCTGTATCCAGATGTGAAGAAAACTAAATTTGGCATCAGTTCTTTTAATTCTCTTATGCCTTCCCTATGCAATAAGCCACAACCTTTTCCCCACTACATTTCATCAAACCTACTGTTTACAAAACAGCTAAAAGTCTTTCTTTTCACTTCCCATTATTAATTCTAGTATCTAACTTTGCTGTTTGAGTAAAGAGCGGCAGGGCACCCTGAGGGGCAGCTGCGCTATACAAAACAATCAACAACCAATCAACCTATTACGTAATCCTTTTTTTTCTAATACTAATTTATTTAAATTACATTAGATTAAAAAAACTAACATTAACATAACCCCAAGACTAACCTTAAGCCTGTTCCTAAATTACTTTTATTGTTGGCATATTAAATAAAAATCAATTTTACTCTAATAACTAACGAACTGTTTACCTTAATCAATTAAAATTACATCGATGTTATGTACTTTATATTTATAATATACTTGTACACCAGTGGTTTCATAGTGTTGCACCTAGAGCCAGTAATAAATCCCAGCATTGAACAAGGTATGATGATAATCCTATTTCTAGTTACGACTGAAAATCATGTCATAAAGGGATGTTTTCAGAGATTGTCTGAATTTTCGGAAACAAGCTACTGATCTGAAATTATCAGGCAAAGCATTCCAGGCTTTAGCTGATGGAACACAAAAACTGTGAACACCAAGTTAGATTTAAACAAAGGGACTTATTTACAAGTCCTGTGACCTTACTGCACTGCCCTGCGCAACAGGGAAAGGGCAGACATGCACCATATCTACATTTCTGTCCTATCCCCCTGTGCTGGCGTACAATAGGCAGCCTAGAGATGATGCAGGCACCCTTGTGCCTGCGTCACAGACAGGATTGTTTCTGTTTAGGAAGGGAGAACTTCCTGCACAAAAACAATCAATGGAGGCTTTTTCCTCTTTCTATGTGTGCTCCAAAATGCAGCACGCATAGGTAGAGGAAAAAGCTAGGAGAAATAAAGATATTTCTCCTCATTGTGCCGCCCATGGGCCGAGGCGTAAGATTTTGACTCATTCCCAGGCGACAGATTCTTGTAAATCTGGGAATACGTCAAAACTCATGAGTTTTGCATGGTAAAATCCACCCTAACACTCATGGAATGCCTCCCTGACGCAAGGTTGCCATGCCAGACTCTGCTTGGTCGAGATGGTAAGATGTATTCTGAATAATCAGAGTCACTTCACAATAGATATCCCTATTAACATGTTATAGTGTTTTGAAGAAAACACATTTTCTTTTAGGAAGGCAATATAAAGAGCATAGAAAAAAGATATCTGTAGGAAAGTGCCACTTTTGACATGGTCACCCCTCCACATTTTGCCTTGGTTCTGGTGCGATCTCGGCTGAAAGTGCACTGGGTCCCTGCTAACAGGTCCTGAGTGCCAGATCTCTTTCCCCAAAATGGCATAGTCGTTATTCCCAATTGGCAAATCTTTAGCTACCACTGTAAGTCCCTAGTAAATGGTACTCCTGGTACCTAGGGCATAGGATACTAAAAGAAGGCCCCTGAGGGCTGCAGCACAAATTGTGCCATCCTCAGGGACCCTCTCACTAAGTGTGCACAGTGCCGCTTTCGCAGGCTGTGTGTCATGGTGCAGAACTAAAATGAAAACACGACATGGCACACAGCCTGTGTGCCCTGTCCCCGTTACACTGCATGGAACATGTGTAAGTCACCCCTATAGCAGGCCTTCCAGCCCTAAAGCCAGGGTGCATTATATTACATGTGAGGGCATACCTGCATAAGCAGATATGCCCCTGCTATGTCTTTGTCAATTCTCAGACATAGTAAGTGAACAGTGATGCCATCTGAAGTACATGTGCTGGACACTGGTCATTACGAGTTCCCCAGCTACATGATGGCTTCACTGACAATAGGAATGTTTGACATCAAACATCTCATATTACTAAACCCTCACTCAAACCAGTGGTGGATTTATTAATACATGGAATCAGAGGCCACCTTTAAGGTGCCCCCTAAAAACCCACCAACTCCTAGCATGGGGACAGACTGACCAAAGCCAGTAGAGCCACCTTCGACAGTCCTCGCCCCATGAGGTGAGAGGTGAGAGCCAAGGCTCTTGAGGGCTCAGAACAAAAGGCCTGCTCTGGGCAGAGGTGTGATCTCCTCTCCCAGACAGGATGGACATTCCAGGGAAGGGAGCTTCAAAGGCCTTGCTGCCTTTGAAATGAGACCCAGACCTCTCCAAATGGCTGAGTAGGCCAGAAACAAAAGGTGCCTTGTATTAATATGTCATTCTTGTGCTACCATAGCATCAGGCCATATTATGTTCCTGTATTACACAGTGATCATCTCCTTTGACTGCTTTGGATTATCGACCCGACTTGCATCCTTTGAATTCGACTAAGTGGATGTTTGGTTACTTTACTACTGAGACGTATCGCAAAGGACTGCTACCTATGTGAACAGGTATTTTATGATCCATCCACCCATTTTCTAGTAAGGTCAGTGTGTGACTATTGTGTTTGCAAAAGAGTTAAAGTCACTTATGACATCAGTGACTTCACATTAACAGTCTGCCACTACCCTCTTTTTTGCTACTTGCTGGTAAGTTCTGGCTTTCGTTTGGTATTCCACTTACCTTACCTTACCTTTTTTCTCTACATCAGTGAATCTTTGACACTTTCCTTTGGTTTCCTTAATTTTTGTATTCTTATTGATTCACTGTGAGCTCACACTCCGTTCGGTGTTTTGTGTTATTGTTGTATACGCCACACTTGGGTGTACTGTTTGGATAAGCCACTGTACTGTTAGCTTTTACTCACTTTATACGAATATGGTGGTGTTGGAATGACGTGTTTCACAATTTTATGTAGTCTTATTTATACTTATTGCATACTCTGTACTTTGCAGCTTTGAAAAAGTCACATTTCGTGATGAAACAGGTGTTGGCTGTCAATGTGTTATTTGACAAATGGGGGACTGTTTTTCATGATTGAAACTGTTGATATCTATCACCTTTGTAAGAAGAAAATGGAGAAAATGGCATTCATCTATTAAAAAGACTGGATCAGACGAAAATTTCAGTGACTTCTTTTGTGTTCATTATACTACATTGGAACTATAATGAGTGCTGTGGTTCCACATTTTGTTTCTTGTACTATTTGTGCTCTGCTGAGCACATATTTATGCCTTAGGGTAGTAGGGCATTGGTAACCATCCTACACCAACCCCCAATTTGGATGGATCAAGACTTAGAATTGCCCTTTACAACTGTTGGACACATATAGGATGTGCAATTAACATGCCACTACTACGTGCCGCTTTCTCTTTGTTTGCATTATATGGTAGAGAAAGCTGATTCCTAGTTCCTGACCCCACTTTTGGTGGCAGCACTGGTGGGAAAATTAGTTAAATTAGAAGGAGTGCCTACTTCATGCCAGTTCCATCCCTAAGGTGGACTAGCTGAAGTGGACACTACTTTTTAAATTCCTCCATCTTGTATGAAAGGAATTAGGCAAATAGGATTAGGATTTCCCAAAGAAAGTGGTCATAAGAAGGTTGTAGTAATCTAAAGGTGAGTAGCCCATTGGCTATCACCTGGCACTCCCTGAAACGCACCTAAATTCAGTATTTAAGGGGTACTCATGAACCCTATAACTCAGATTCCTGTCGACCTTAGAGCGGGTCAGTGCTTCTGAATAAGAGTTCACTGTGGGCTGACCTCTGCCGGACTCCACAGTGATGCCTGCATCCTCAATCCGAGGCCTCCCGCTGACCCCGACCTGCCCAGCAGGCTGTTTGTGACACCTGGGCCTTGGGGAGCTGGACTATCAGTGTCCCTATGACCCCATGGCATCGCTGCTTACCTGTGCAGCTGTGGGTTGTCCTCACCTGCCCTCCTGGCCATAGCCTGCAGCCTGTTTCTGAAACTGATCTCCTCTGTTGGATAACATTGGGCACCCAATGCTGTGTTGGTACTCTGCACCCGGCCGACCATATGCAGCTGAGGATGTTAGTTTGGAGTTGCCTTGTGGGCCCCCTTGTACTTACCTCAAATCTAGGAGATTGTCCCCTATCCCCACTTTACTCACCTGTGAGCAGCACTTCATCCATTATCGCTTGTGTCCTTTGGTTAACATTGGGCACCCGGCGATGTGATGGCACCCTGTGCCGCTGAGGATGTAAGTTTGGTGCTGCCTTGTGCCCCCTGCCGTGCTTACCTTAAACCCAGGTTACCAACCTCTGACACCGCTTTCACTTACCTGTGAGCAGTGCATGTTCATTCACACCCAGTCTCCATTGGTTAACATCGGGCACCCGACTCCGAATTCGACCACTGCACCAGGCCACCCCTGTGCTTCTGGGGGTGAATTCTTGTTTCTGATTTGAACCTTGCCTGGTGTTGACCTTAAACCCGTAAGACTGGATTTGTAAGTTGTGTACTTACCTGCAAAACTGTATTATTGTTTTCTTCTACAGGTTAACATTGAAGACTCTGCAAATTGCACTGTTTCGATTTTTGAAATTGAAAAGTATTTAAAAACTGTTGATCTTATAACAAAGTTCTTTGTTTCAAAGCATATATAAAAGCAACTGTTATTTTTCTAAATTGGTCTCGGACATATTCTTTGAGTGTACAACAACTACTTAACACAACTCCTTGATAAGCCTAACTGCTTGCCCACACTACCACAAATAGAGACCTAGCACTATCTATTTCTGCAAGCCTTTGGGGATCCACTGGACTCTCTGCACAGTGTACTTCATTTTAGTGCAGTATATAGAGAGCCAGCTTCCTAGAGTATGTGCGATGGAATTTCTGAGCACCCATAACAAACAAGCTGAGCTGTTTGATTCTGGAATTCTTGACTACAAAGCAGAAAAACATCTGAATGACCTAGGTAAAGAGGGTTGGCTTAGTCCAACATAGATCCTACAGCTCTTGACACCTCCTATCTTTAAGAAATGGCATAATTCTCCTAAGGTTCCTCCTCTTCTAAAAAGAGTAAGTACAGAGTAAAGATTAACTTGAGACATAAGGGACAAATTGTGGCCAATTTTCAAACTGAACCTCCAAGTTGAGTCCACCGATCTATGAAAGGTGCGTGTCTCTAATGAGTACCATTGGGAATTCAGCTATACATAATTTCTGCCAATTATTACTAAAAGTCTGTTTTGTTGTGTTTGGCCTTAAGCAAACAATTTCACATTTCCTAGATGCTGCTCATATACTGTTGGAATTGTGTGCCAGATGAGCCGTATTTTAAACTGGGTAGCATCAGTGTACTTATAGAAACCTACTCCCAAGAAGTGGCTGAGCTTGGTTAATGACTCTACTTCTATGTTAAAGCTGTGTGGTTGGAGTGGAGAGCTCTGATGTAGCCCACATGCCAACCCTGGTTGTGGGATTCGTTTTTTCGTTACTTGAGTTCTTCGCAATGAATCTCTAATTGTTATTAAGCTGGTATCCTACTAGAATACAACAAAATTCATTTTGAGAATAATTAACGTTTTCTGACCTAACAATCAACTTATTGACACCCTTATGGTGCACTAATGAAGCAAGAGTATAATTGGTAAATGTTGTGAAACACGTATTGGCTTCAGTTTTCCCTGTGGCCAACCATTAACAAAATCCTAATTTTCCAAAACAATTCTTGCTTCATTATCATGTGCTTTCAGCTCATCTGTAAAAGAAAGCCCCTGAACCTATCTTCACCATATATCAATAGTAAAGAACTGCCTAGGATTAGTGAAAGTTGTACCAATTGTGTTTGTCTTGGAAAAATGATTTAACCATGACTCCAGCTACCCCATCTATCCAAATGCCATTGTGAACAGAGTCAAATGCATCTGAAAGGTCGAATATGCCACTAATCAGACTTTGCCACTATCTGAAGCCATTCTGAGACTGTCTGAGGCATCCAGCAGCACTCACTCAGTGTTAGGGGCTGAATATCACCTAAAATCTTAGTTGCTTTGTCGCTTAGCAGTGTGTCTGATCAAAAAACTTACCATCCACTTGGACAAAGGGATATGAGACAGTAGTTCGCCATAGGCAGAGGACCAGCATCAGCTTTAAAACAATTTAAAATATGCAGTAATCGCTTGAGAGTGGAAACCTGGACATAAGTGACAGGAATGGGCGGGAGCACCTGACTTCAATTTACCAGGACCCTGCTGGAAATCTGTGATAGAGAAATTATTGAACAAGAAAAATGTATGCATAGAGGTCTCTGGGCTTTATTTAGAGTTTTGGAGGTGGGATATTGTGTAAAACACTTGACAGATTTCCTGTCTGCCATGTTATGAGTGCATTATAGGCTATGGTACATGTAAGACAGCGAATGGGATATGTGTCACATTTGTAGCAGAATATACCAGTCACCAAACTCCAAGTAAGGCACTCTGGTTCATTACTGATGGAGGGGGCCAGGTATTTCTTTTTCTATTTGGAAGGTAGGTTTTGTATGCTGAAGGTGGTGAGGGTGGGTGGCAGTAAACCAGGTTTTTTATATAGCATAAAATTATAGATGGCTAAACAGGGAATAAGAGGGATGTTTTTAATCTCCGTGTTCTGAGTGACATCACAGACGTTTCAAGCTTCACTCTCTATCTGATGTCACTCAGAACCCCTCAGTGAAAAACATCCCCATTATTCACAGTTGCCCACCTATAATTCTATACGTTAGACACCCCTACAACTATACTAACCCTGCCCTTTTGATCCAATCAGATACCATTAGTGTGCCCTTTTGCATGGATGAGTTTTGAAATTTCACTCGTACATAGACTATGATTGTCCTACTAAGCAGGGTTAACATGATCCTTGCCCATGCTCTGTGAAACTAAAAGTGTGTGTTAAAAGTGGTTGAAAGGTAGAAATTAACTTCATCACTTATAATGCTTTGAAGTCTCATCAACATGCATACATTTATTCCACTGCATACTGACATCTGGGCAACATTTAACAATGTAGTTTAATACAAGGTTTACATTGAATCATGAGATCTACTACTCTCAAGAGATAATAAACTTTAATTTGCAGAGTAGTGTGTTGGTGCTAATTTTATGACGGTATTAGTTAGCTAAAGGGTAGGCACATATGGTCTCTGTTGCATTTAGGGGACATGGTCATAGATGTCTATGCTACTATAGGATTACCACATTAATCCTAAAATGGCAGTGTGAAGAAGGAAATATCCTCTGTTAAACTTACCAAGAGTAAAGATGGGACAGTCACACCATCAGACTTCTTGGCAGAATGGCTGCCATACAAACTACAGAAGCAACAAAAACAGTAAAAGTATTAAATACAGTAGCAACCCTCAGCACTTGATCAACCCAAAAGGAGACTTTCTTCTTTAAAAAAAGAAGAATATCTTTTGATTAGATTTAGTTCTATCTAATGATTAATTCTGGGGTGAACGCCCATGACAAATAGCCTACTTTGCCATTTTCCTTTATAGGTGATCATTTTAAAGCCAGCCAAGCATGTTTAGTAGTTATGAAGTAACATTTTGGTGCTTGACTCATTTGACAATATTATTAGGTCCTATTACAACAACGATTTAAACAGGAATGAGCACTTTAAAATTCGAGAACTTGTTGAATTTGCCATAGCTGATCATGGCTCTGGTCATCTGTTTACTGTCTTAGGCCCATATTTATACTTTTTTGCACCTCATTTGCGTCATTTTATGATGCATAAGAGGCGTGAACTTACAAAATACAATTATATTTTGTAAGTTTGCACCGCTATTGTGTCAAAAACTTATGCAAATGTGGCGCAAAAAGTATCATTCTGGTGACACTATTGTGAACTTTCTGAAGTCTGTCATCATTTCAACATGGAGTGCCGATATGATATGTAATGCCTGGCCACTCTATGCTCCCCAAAAATCATATGCATCTGTTGGAGTAGACTCAGGGGTAAATACAATCCAGTAACCACTACCTTCACTTGTAATTCAAAATATGTTTCTCAAATTAGGCAAATAAGATTCTGGACCTTCTCAACCGGTAGTGGTGTTGGGTCCCTAGAAACAGCCAGATAAAAGTGAGATAATTGGAGAAAGACTAAAGCACTTTATACTTCCTGTCCATGATTATGCATAAAGTCTGAACACATTTGATACTGTAGGCAATCATTCACAATCATTCGAGCCAATAAAGCCTTGTACAATTATACGTGCTATCTTCATTCTCTCCAGAATAAACCACATTTAATCTCTGGGTAAATGCTAGAATAACAACTACGTAATCCATCAAAGTTCACCTAGCTAGAAAAACCTAATTCATCAGTCGACTGGTTATTTCTTCATTGCAAATAGCATTCAGTGCAACCAACAGATCTAATACTATCAATGTAGCCATGCGCCCAAGACCTGTTTTCTACTAAATAAACATCTGCTCATAAATAACAGCTAGGTAGTCTACTTACCACTTGCCAAACAAAACCTGGACTGGCAGCGAGCAGAGTCATCTCTCCAGAAATGTTGTCTGCAGTGAATGCGTGCATCATAATCAAAATGTTTAGACACAAAAAGGATATTTGAAATTGGGCCAAAATTGTGGAAAAAAAATAATTAAATGACTATTTGTTAATATTATATACGACTACAGCTTGCTTAATGAAAACACGAGCACCGCAGAGCCAAGTAGTTAGCCAACCAGCATGGGTGCTTGTAAGTAGCCGGAAGGAGTGTGGATCCACCAAGGATGGGGACATGTTTCCTAACCTATGAGTATTAACAACTCATCTCTTATAAGAAGAGGTTTACAGTGGTGAGGTGTAGAAATGATCCCAGCTCCTATGCCCTGGACTGATCCTGTGAGGTCAGTGGCCATGCTGCTGTTTTTCTCGACTGCCAGCAATCACTTAGTTGAACTGGAGGAATCGGAAGTAAATACATGGCAGTATAGAAGAAGTGTGACTCCCTACCAAGCAGCTGTCCAGCTAATCCAATTCTTTTCAATAAATGTTTAGGGTAATGTAATTATTTCCTACTATGAACTCGTGCGCACCAATCGTGACGTTTTTGTTTTTTGGAACTCTGCTCATTGCCCCTTTATACCTCGCTTTTCATAAATTATACATTACACGTTAAACTTGCATTAGTAAATTCACTTTCACCCTCTTTCTTGCACACAGTCGTGGAGCTATTTAATGCATTATGATCTTGATAAATATTGTCATTTAGGGCCATATTTATACTCCGTTTGCGCCGAAATTGCGTCGTTTTTTTTGACGCAATTTCGACGCAAAACTAACGCCAACTAACGCCATATTTATACTATGGCGTTAGAGGCGAATAGCGCCAAAGTTCCCGGAATGTGCGTCATTTTTTAGCGTGAACCCCTTCCTTGCGTTAATGATATGCAAGGGAGGCGTTCCCGTCTAAAAAATGACTACCAGGCCTTTACGTGGTATTTATACTCCCGGGCAAAAGCGACGCCCGGGAGTGGGCGTGGCTAAAAACGGCGCATTTGCGCCGCTTTTTAACGCCTGGGTCAGGCATGGCGTTAAGGGACAAGTGGGCTCAAAATGAGCCCAGAGTGCCCTCCCCTGCCCCCAGGGACCCCCCCTGCCACCCTTGCCCACCCCAGGAGGACACCCAAGGCTGGAGGGACCCACCCCAGGGACATTCAGGTAAGTTCAGGTAAGTTTTTTTTTTTTTTTTTTTTAATAATATTTTGTGGCATAGGGGGGCCTGATTTGTGCCCCCCTACATGCCACTATGCCCAATGACCATGCCCAGGGGACAGAAGTCCCCTGGGCATGGCCATTGGGCAAGGGGGCATGACTCCTATCTTTACAATGATAGGAGTCATGTTGATGGGGGATGGGCGTCGTTAAAAAATGGCGCAAGTCGGGTTAAGACGATTTTTTCGACGTAACCTGACTTGCCCCATTTTAAGACGCCCATGCGCCATTTTCCCCCTACGCCGGCGCTGTCTGGTCTACGTGGTTTTTTCCCACGCAAACCAGGCAGCGCCGGTCTGATTGCGCCGTCTAACGCCATTCCATAAATACGGCGCCCGCATGGCGCTTCAGAATGGCGTTAGACGGCGCAAAACTTTTTGACGCTAAACTGCGTTAGCGCAGTTTAGCGTCAAAAAGTATAAATATGGGCCTTAGTGTGTGTACTTCTTCTCTGCCCTTTGCTCTTTTAGGTCATAATTGTGCTCAAGGTTTATTGGCTCAGGAGGTTGCACATTGTAAAATTTTGCTATTATTTTAGGACATGCGTCATTCAGCTCTTGTAGAAAAAATGTCAAGTGTGGCAAAATTAGAAGTCTTTCAGGCGTGATCAGACAGTGAAATTGAAAGAATCGTTGTGTTTTAGACAGAGGCATGTCACTTTTTGTCTCAATAAGCCATCGAAATTGTATGTGTTCTACACATTTTTCTTGAAAACCCTCCAATTATCTCAAACTAATTTCCGTTATGAAAGTTAATTAGAAGGTCAAAACCTCTACCCTGCCCACCTAGCGCTTCTAGTCAATAACGCCTTGAGGGGTACCGCTAAAAGAAATCAATACTTGGGAAAAGGTTTTAGCCGTGCAATTTTCACAATACTAAATCAGCATTCCGCTCATTGTAAACTGAGGAAACATTGTATCATTTGAAAAACGGTATCTCTTTGGAGAAGGAAAAATTGTCATGATTAGATTGCAATCAATACTTCTACTGTAACCCTCGAGGCACTTCCCGGTAGAACGCATAAATTATGCAGAGCTTTACTGAAGCCATCTTCACAATTAACATAAATCATTCGAACCTCCTCTTAGTTAGGCAGTTCTTGAATGGTGATTACTGTGAATTAAAAGTGCTGGTCAATTATGAAACAGTGACTTTAAATAAACAATTGCAGCTCACAATGGCATTGCACAGTAACTATTCAGACTGCTGCATAACACATTAATGTCAGAGGCACTTTTGAAGCTAGATGGTAATTTAAACAAGTGAGGTTGCTGAGTTCTCGGTTTTTTTATGCTGTTTAATGTGCATTTCTGCAGGCGGCTTTCAGGAGGAGCAGCTCACGCGCTAGACTGCCATGTCATCGTTATGTTAATGACACTCAGATCTATGTTTTTGTCACTTGAGAGCAATGTTGCCGAAATTCCCCCCACTAACGAAAGACACACTTGAAAACATACTTGCAGGTCTTGAATCCAGCTGCAGGCGGAATACATCTCAGAGCCAAATGTAATGGAAGGAAATGGTGAATCTGAGCAGTTGCATCCTTTGTAAGTGAAGACTCGCGGTGTTTTCAGGCCCGTAGGGCTAGATGAATGTCCATTTTTTTTTTTGCGAGTCTCTAATTGCGACATTTGGCGAGTCCCAATTAGTCTCGCAAAATGAAATGTACAAATGTGTCTCAGACACATTTAGCGATTGCCAATAGGGTCGCAGAGACCTACCTCGTGAATATTCATGAGGTAGGTCGCAATTTGCAACCCCATTGGGAATTGCCACAATCACAGCAGTGGTGGCCTGCTAGGGACAGCAGAGCACCATGTCTGTCACTGCTTTTAAATAAAGCACTTTTTTCTTTTTTGAAATGCATCCTGTTTTTGTTGAAGGAAATGCATTTCAAACAAAACAAGCATTTGCAATGCAACGGGTCTCGCGTTTGCTCGTGTTAGAGCTGAGAGCGTTGTAAACTCCTAACCGGACTTTTCACTCGTCATGGAACCTATCGGCAAAAGTGCAATAACTGGAAAAAGTGCAATTAAGTGTGTAACAGGGTTGGTATTATGTAAAGCGCTCGACTTCTGCCAAGCGAGATTGCGCTGGGAAAATAGAGAAAACGTAGTCCACGAACAGGATGGAAAACAGCGAGCCTCGTATGTTTTCTGCACTTGGTTGATGCGCTCGAGGATGGCTATCCACCGGAAAAGGCATGACGTGTGCATGCCTTCCACTAATGAAATCAAGCAGATTCTAACAGGCAAGCCCACGAGCCAATGAAAGACACTGACGTGACATGGACGGGGCTCCGAGCCCTTTTTAATTCCTAAAGCATCTTGCTCAGCGAAACACATGTGCAAGCGCATGCAATGCAGGCTCCACCCTAAAAATGAAGTTTTCTTTTCATTTTTTCAGAGTAGGCAGTGGTCTGTGGGACCACTACCTGCTCTGAAAAAATATTTACGCTTCCATTCCGTTTGCGAATGGGTTACCACCAACGTGAAATTGGTGGTAACTGCAAATGTTTTGCGACCGCATTCCCGGTCGCAAACCTTTCCTACATGCCAGTACGATTTGGTGTTAGGAATGGATGCCCTAAACATGCCCCTTCCTAATACCAAATCGCAAAATGCTATTTGGTAAATAAGTTACTGAGTTAAATTTTGCTTGGTACATAGGAATAAGCATTTTCCAATGGACTGCTTGCGACCAGAAAAATGCTTTGTACATCTGGCCCTAAATGCTGCTCGATCAGAAGGAGTGGCTCAGTGTATTTGAATGTGTCTCGGACAAAATGGTAACTTGGTCTCTATGCAGCTACCTCTATGCCAGTACAACGTCATAACCGATGTATAACCCTTTAAAATAGAGCTCTTTTGCAGATCTAGGTTTTGTTTGGCCAAACGAGATCAGAAAGCTCAAGGCAACAGAGGATCTGTAGAAATTCACTGGAACAGGGATTTTAAGGTCCCCTGTGCCCCTTCAGCTTTTAACAAAACCCCTGTGACCTTGTCTCTCTTTTTCACATGATAGAACGTCCGCCCATATTCAAATGTCACAAACAGCATTCGCTCAGGTTCTCACTGCATCTAAAAAGGAAAGATTCCCCCTGAGCCCTGCAAGATGGACCCAATGGAAAGTTCCTACACAGATGCATATTGTATCTTTCAGTAGTTCTTTACATATATGCTGATTTCAGGTCTGGTTTCACAGCACAGCTGTTTGTTTGACCTTTCGGTACTAATTTTTTAGAATATAAATACAGTGGTCTTTTTCTTCGCCCAGAGGAGTATTTCCCTCTGACCTCAAGCTGTTGGATGTCTGGTGTATTATTCTGCCTCATATGAAGTGCTTGCACTGCAATGAGTGTGGGGCTATTTTGCATTCTAAAAATACGCTGAATCATAAAACTTTGAATTCTTTATCTCATAGGTGCACAACATAAAGAGGGCAGTGGTTTTTAGTTCTCAGGAACAGCATGGCAATACGTGTTATTGACAAGACCTGTTGTTTCCAATGCATATCATCTACTTAAAGTGTGCTTTTGACCAACCCATAGCCCATGACTGGATAGCTTTGGTGTTTATCTAACTTTCCTTGTCATTCAATGGCCATCATTCAATGGCAATCCCTATTCTTGTGTTTGTTCCACTGCAGATTAGTTTAGCCACATAGTATTTCAATTGCCTGATGCACCCTTTCACTACTGTCATCAGGCCTTGCATGTTTGCTTTGCGTGTGGAAGGGCCATTATTCTCTCTCTCTGTTGCTTCCAGCTCACAACCCTTCTCTTTATCACACCCACTCAGAATCCTCTCATCTCATCCTGTTTAATTTGTTTTTATTTTGTCTTGCTAATGGCCCATCATCTTAAATTGTTCTCTGACCATTCCAAGATGGCCCTCCATGTGTGGCCATGAACATGCATGAGCACTGGACATCTATGAATCCATTTTGTTTTATTTTAACAAATCTTATTTAAAGATGGCAGTCAGTGATGCATGTGAATCTATTGTATTACAACGAACACACAAAAGGTCATGGGAGGAATGTGTGCAAATAGATTAAGGACTGCATTGAAACTAATTGGTTTTTGCCCACCATCCCACCTCGAATTAGACCCAGCTATGTACAAATCCACCTTGGTCCTTGATGGCCATTGTTGAGCTTGATTTGTTAAAATAACACACAATACATACAAACATGCCCATACAAATGCACATGCATCTGCAGTGGCCATGTTTGAATAACATTTGTTAAATCAAAATAAAATGCTTTAAAAATGGCTCATAGATTTATACACACATCTCCGGTGGCACCTTTTAATGCATTTTGTTATATTTTTCAAACCTGTTCCAAGATCACCACCAATGATGTGTGCACATTTTCCGCAGTTCACTAAGGCAATGAAAAGCATTGGCAAAACCAGTAGTTATCAAAGCCATGACCTATTGGCTTTGCTATGCTTGTGTTTTGTTTTTTCACTGGAGGAGGATTTTTAGATATTTTTGTCAGGACACAAACTGCAAGGCATTCCTATTGGCTATGCCAGTGCTTGTTTAGATGTATAATCATTCCCAAAGAAAGAAAGGAGAAATCTCAGGCCTAGTGCAGAAAGGCCTAAATCCAAATAATATCTGACTCCAAAATCGATGTAAAGGCTTTCTGGCGCTAATTGCGATAGAGCTTTTCAGTGATATTTTTGTCGCATATTGACCAATTTGTGGGAAGGCAATTACATAATAATTTCCACTCCTCTCAATGACTGTGACAGCTAATTTCAGACTCATTTGCATGAATCCGTCCACCCTTGAAAGCAAATTATGATACAAAATCCCAAGTATTGTTAAATGAGGTACATTTTCAAACTTACAATAAAATAAAATTGAAATCTAAATAGTACCAAATTCAAAATTATCTAGTCCTTAATTTGTGCATGTGTTTGAGTTGGTTGGCGCCAGTACTCATTTTGGTTGACCAGGACTTATTTCTCTTTTTTTTTTACTAAGAATATGACAGATAAGATAAATAAGGAAGAGGAACTAAAAGATAGGAGAAGAGTGACAAAGGAATCATGGAGGGAGGAAAATGAAACTGCAAAGGTGAAAGAAACTGTGGTGTGGTGGAAGAAAGAGACATAAGATGAAATATAGGCACCATTGGCATTCAGCAGCATTGGAAGCAGGCTTCTAAGCATAACTTAGAATTTCTGCACTTATGTTTTTTAAATGAAGAGTTATTTCCAATCACCTCTCTGTAAACCTCTTCCATGATGTATCAGTGGTGTTCCATGAACCATGTACTTTCTCTGCCTCCACCAATGATGGGTGAGTTTGAAGCACTCACATCACCATTTTAATATATTATTCTCTACATCCTTCTCATATCACTGAATGTTGCACAAATGGTAACATTCATTAGATGAAGGTTGATTTACTGGTGTCTTTTAAGCCACCATAGCTATCCTCTTTCGTTCAATGTGATGTGACACGACATTTAAAAGTGCAGTACCCTTGTCACTACATGGGTAAACAAATACAATCACCTATTTATCATTGCAGGAGTCGCATCATGCTGATCGCACAGTGAGGGTTAGGAGTAGACTGTCAGAGGATTTCATGGCACATAGAGGAACAGACTGCCAAAAAGCAAGAGGGATAGAGTGACAAGTGCTGATGTTTCTTTTATCGCAGTATTTGAACAGTTAAATGGGAGAACGGCAACACTGCAGGACTGTTATATGATCTTCACCATGGGTGTACATGCTCATACGACGGCAGGTCTACCTCTCCATGTTTCCATATTTGATTGCAGGAAATCCTCATATGCTGTCACTGAGGTGAAAAGGGTATGTTAGAGTCAATTGAGAACACTGGTAAGCCTATTATTGTGTAGGGCATGAACATAGGTATCATTGAATACATTTATAAAAAAACACCAAACATAAAACTCTAACTTGAATGGCACAGTAACACGATACGTAACACTGCTAGCAGGCCAGACTTCAGATCACCAATATTCAGGCCACCAATCATAGAAGGTATCCTCGTATAACCATCCCTACAGAGCAGCAAACTCCCTCTTCTTTGATCCTTTATCAGAGCTAAGTACTCTTTTTTTCCAAAGCATTCTGTGTTGCTTAATTATGCCTAAATAATGCCTTAATGTATTTGTTGTATGAAAAGTATTCAATACTTATGCCTGTTTGTTTCTTTTTCAGGTATTGCTAAAAACAGCCGGGCTTGCTCAGCCCCTTTGCGCTGCCTCTTTACTATGCAAAATTCTATACTTAAATTACTTACTTTCATTTTTTTCTCTTCAAAAACATGGAAACTCCTTCTACCCATGCCTTTCAAGAGGCGTGCAACATATTTGCTTCCCCTAGGGTGTTTCAGTGTTTCTTTTCTAGTAAGTGTGGGCCTGCATCTCCTTGAGAAATGCTCAACATTGATGCACTTTCTCCCTCAGGCAATGGTCTTTGCTTGATGACCTAAACAGATATTTTGTATTGGGTCACTTTTCATTTGATGGATTTTAATAAATTTCTTTCTCAAAAAAGTAGTTTATGCAGGGTCGATCGACCCTGCTTCTTCTCTCTATTGCAATTTGTTGATTGCACTACTGAATTTCAACATCAACAATATCATGGCATATTAATATCGAGGACAGAATATTGAGGGACAAAATATCGAAACAAAAGTGCCTATATGGAAGTATAGTTTCTATTTCTAACTCCACATATACCTTCCCCAAAGGTATATGCACTGCATAAGTACATTTATGTGGAGGTAGGTATAGAAAATCTAAATTTACTATCCTGACAATATTTAATTTTTGATATTCTGGCTTCAATACTCTACATCTTTGATATTGTCGATTTTATTTTCAGGGAGCACACCCAATTACTTTTGGATGATTTATTATTTTATAAATTAACAGTGTATTATAACAAAGAAGAGATGATTCATAATTATACATTGTTTCCATTTACAGTGCTCAATACTTTTTCCTATATACTGTATTGCTTGTTGTGGCAAAGGTTTTTCTACTTTGTTATCCTTCTGACTGGTTGCTTTCTGTAACCATTAAGTTCACTATGGAAGGTAATAACAAGAATGGCCTTAAAAGGTTGTACCTTTACTAACCTCCTGTGATTGCAGACTTACCTCACTCTGACTTCACTGGGGAAGAGGAAAGGCAAGAAGGCTCATGTACATCTCTCAACCTGGCTTTTGCACCGACCACAGTACAGAAACAGCACTCACTGAGGTCACTGGTGACATCAGAAGCATCCTTGACCAAGGAGAAATAGACACACTCATCCCTCTTGACCTCTCTGCAACTTTTAATACAGTCGACCACAATTCACTCATTGGAAATCTTCAGCGCTTGGGTATCTGCGGACCAGCCCTCAAGTGGCTATCATCCTTCCTCACGGACAGAACTCATTGAGTTGGACTTCACCCCTGCACCTCAGAACCTAACAAAATCATCTGCAGAGTCCTTCAAGGATTGTCGCTCAGCCCAACACTTTTCAATGTCTTCATGACACCACCCTGGTACATCACCAGAGCCAACAGCATCAGCATAGTATTCAACCACTCAGAGCTCATCCTCTCCCTCACCTACTCAACCAGCAACGCTAAAACAAATGTCACCAACTGCATAAGCAACATCAGTGCTTGAATGAAAAGCAATTGCCTCCAGCTCAAAAGAGACAAATCTGTAGTCCTTATGTTAGGCAACCACCACTCCCTCTTGAGATGCCTCTTTGTGGCACTCCAAACTTAGCCTCTCACCCATCCCTATAGACCATGTCAAGAACCTCAGTATCATCCTGGACACCAACCTCCCCATGAGCAGACAGATCAACGACACCACCTCATCATGCTTCTACATCCTGCAAATGCTGCACAAGATTTTCAAATGGATCCCACTGAATACAAGATAAACAATCACCCAGGCTCTTATTACAAGTAGCCTTGAGTACGGAAACACACTCTACTTTGGAATTCCAGCCCATGCTCTATGCCAACTCCAAACTGCTCCAGAACGCCACCGCCAGACTCATCCTAAACATCCAGCAATCTAAGGACACTGTCAGCTGAATTTAAATCAGCTGAATGAAGTATTAATGCATAAAACAGCATTCATTTATTTACATGTTTTATGGCTCCAGCTTGATATTTCCAGGTATTTTACATTGCTGAATTGATTAGCTAGTTGTCTATCCCATAGAGGAGGTGTTATAAACATTGACAGTGCATTACTCTTCTATACTGGATGGGACCCCTTCCCCTTTGTGAATGGTAGTGAAAATATTTTTTCAGAGCAGGCAGTGGTCCCATTTTTGTTTTTGAAATGCATCCTTTTCCTTTAAGGAAAACAGGCTGCATTTCAAAAAACAAACTGCTTTATTTATAAGCAGTCACAGACATGGTGGTCTGCTGTACCCAGCCGGCCACCATCCCTGTGAGGGCGGTCATTCCCAATGGGGTTGCAAATTGCGACCTACCTCAGGTATGTTTATGAGGTAGGTCGTTTGCGACCCCACTGGGAATCGCAAAACAGTGTCATTGACACTGTTGTACATGAGGTTTTGCGACTCTCAAATTGCGAGTTGCTCTGAATCGCAATTTGCTAGTCGCAAAACCTAACATTCGTACATGTGGCACTAAAACAGTGATCTACCCAGAATCACAGGATGGTGAGTTAAGGATTGATCAAAATCTGGCTCCCTGTGTTCCAAAGTGAACAGGTCTTGTCACAAGGCCACATCTCTTCATATAAACAATGTCTGTCCTCACAAGACATTTTAAAGTGGGCAGAATTGTCAGAGGAGGTGCACTATGAATATCATAAGAATATTAGCCAATTATGTAGAAACAGGTACAAACGGAACAGAAGAACATAAGGCACACATTTGTTGTGTAAGCTGGCATTTCAGAAAAATAGAAAGTAGAGCATTTACCAGTATTGTTTTGGTTTCAGAGGCAGCACTTAAAAAACACATTACATGCTGTTTGAGTTTCTATGAAAATTATATGATTGTCTCTATTTGCAAACTCCATCTGGATATTTAAAAATTTCACTTTGGAGTTGGTTGGATTCTTGACAGAGTGTTTTGTGAAATCTAAGAGGTTGGTGTCTCACTCTTTAAACCAGTGGTTCCCAAACTTTTTCGACCTGTGGCTCCCTTGACCTATTGGCCATTAGCTGCGGCTCCCCATTATGTAAGGGGATGTAAGCCAGGATTCGGGAGCACTTCCATTTTTCTCCCTAAAAAATAATTGGGATGAAGTCTTTATCTTTCATACTACCATGCAGCTTTGTTAGCTGTACGGTAGTATGAAAGAGAGACACACTGGAAACAAATCAAACTTGAAGGGTTTTACAACTTACAACATAACAGTGCAAAACCCTAACAAGTTTGATTTATTTCCACTGTGATTCCTTCTTTTTCAAACTCCTGTACAGCTTCATTCTAAATGTGATGTATTTTTAGAAAGGGGCCCTACGGAAGTATGAAAATGAAAGCATTTCAGTGTTCCCTAGAAGTGTGCAGCGCCCCTGGTGAGTTCTGATGGTGCCCCAGGGAGCCACGGCGCACACTTTGGGAAACACTGCTTTAAACTATAGCAGCTAAACGTATCATTTGTAAAACTCTTTCTCCATTCAATAATTTTGTGCAGGATGTTTTTAGTATTTATGTGTGGAAATGGAGTGTGAGTTTGTATGCCTGTGTACTTCCTAGTATAATTTCTAAAAAAAGACACACAGGCCTCTGAACCAGATTCTACTACAAAATGTGCACTACAAATAAGTCAGATAAATGTCTCTTATTAGCTAATGCAACATTGTCTCAGTTTTGGACCTTTTCTGGTTAATCTTGTTCAGCGGGCATTGGCTCTATTCTTAGACTGAAGTTGACACACTTTTCATCTGTTAGACTACAGTAGGCATTTCCTTCAGCTACGAGAACATGCATTGAGCTGAATTCTTTTGCAAGGCTATACTAATTTGCGACTATTGCAAGTGTACTAATGTCGGGGAGTAACATCTCTTTACAACAGGCAGTCTAAAGTTTGGAGTATAGTTTTCTTTCTTGTGTTCAATTAGGCCCTGGTGGAGAAATCCATTCCACCGAGAAGTCGGTGGCATTCAGGTAACTCCGCACTACATGTGTAACACAGCGTTCCTATGTAATTATGACATCTGGTGCAGGCCAGAATTATTTTTCCATTGGCGCAGGCGAGGCTCTGCTATCGCATGCAAGGCTACATTATTGTGTGCTTGTGAGCGTGAACAAGATTTCCCTGCCCGCTAGTGTGGCTTCTGGGCACCACAGAGCCTTCAGGGGCTGTTTTGTGAAGTTGGCACTTGTGAGCAGTAGCGTCTCTGCTCCTTGAGAAGACTTTCAACTCAAGAGGCAGGTAAATCAGCTTGGAAATACATTTTCGATTTAAAATTCTGCTCCAATGGACAGTTCAAGTTGTTTTTTAGAGCAAAAAACATTTTTTTTTTTTTACTTTTTCTTAACAGGAAGGAAGCCCCCAGAGACTGCAACCTATTCTTCCTGTGTAGAAGGCTCCTCCCAGGGCTTTGTCCATCTCCTGGTCATATTCATTTGTATTTCAAGGAGAAAGGTATCTGTCTCTTTGACTGCTGCATATACTATTGGATTTTAAGAACTTTGTTTTTGTGATAGCACAACAAGAAAGTTCAAAAACATCTGGATAAGGGTGTTGTTTGATAGAGGGCATGCACCAGTATTTTATTTGTATTTTTATTCAATTTTTAAATTTGCTTGTGGTTGTGGTGGGTGGCCAGAAGTCACAGTTGAAGCCTAGTATTTTTTGTATTTAATTTTTTAACTTTTATAAGGGAAAATGGTTGCGGAATTAAGTACATGTTCTCCATGTTTGTTAAATTTGCACTATTTATTTATTTTATCATGTTGCCTAGTCTGCTAATGGGCCATCCAGCCAGTTCTAGTCATTGGGTTTATGAAACCACTTTTTCAATGGTACATGTTGTTTTAGAACATATATGATTATGTAGGCTAGGGGATGGCATTGGATTAAATGCTAATTTTGTTTTTGTATTATATGTTTTTTCTGCAAAAAGTGTATTTTGGTGAGGTGATATGATAGCATGCCTTGGGAGGATGTTTGTTGTTGTTTCAGTGTCCATCCATACGTCTGCATGTGTTTGTTGCTCTCCATGCCTCCTTGCTTGTTGTTGTTTGACCATGTGGCTGGGATCCATTTTGTCTATCCAGCCAGTATGCTTTTGCCATAGGTCTGCATGTATTCTTTCATCTCCTTGGCTCCTTGCTTGCTGTTGTTTTTGTTTGACCATGTGACCAGCAGCCATTTTGACTAGTCAGTCGTTGTGCTTTTGCCATAGGCCTGCGTGTGTTCTTTGTTCTCCATTACTTCTTGCTTGCTATTGTTGCTGTTTGACCATGTGGCCATGCTATTTAGCTAGTCAGTGTGCTTTTGCCATAGGCCTGCATGTGTTCTTTGATCTTCATGCCTCCTTGCTTGCTGTTGTTGTGGTTTGACCATGTGCCCTAGGCCATTTTGTCTAGCCAGCCAGTGCCCTTTTGCCAAAGGCCTGCATGTGCTCTTTGTTATCCATGTCTTCTTGCTTGCTGTTGATGCTGTTTGATCATGTGACTGGCAACCATTTTGGACAGGCATTGAAGGTGCTTTTGCTACAGGCCTGCATGTGTTCTTTGTTCTTCATGCCTCTTTGCTTGCTGTTGTCTGACCATGTGACTGGCAGACTATTTGGGCCTGATTTAGATCTTTTCACAGGGGTTACTCCATCGCAATGGCAACGGATATCTCGTCTGCCGAAATCTAACTACCATTGTTTTCTACGGTATTTAGATTTCAGCGGATGGGATATCCATCACTGTTGCAGCGGGGTAACCCTTCTGCCAAGATCTAAATCCAGCCCTTTGTCTAGTCAGTCAGGATGCTTAGGCCATAGGCCTGCATGTGTACTTTTAGTCTCCATGCCTCCCAGCTTGCTATTGTTGTTGTTTGACCATGTTGGCAGCGGCCATTTTCAGTCAGCCACCTGGTTTATTGTTAATCCCTTTTTTCAGATTTTAAAGTCATTTTTTTTAGAACAATTCATAGAAAAGCTCTATGCCATTTTCATTTTTTACTTTTTTCCCTTATATCAGACAGATTAATGTGTTTGAGGATCATTGTAGTATATGTATGGACAGTGTCTATAATATTATATGCATTTTTTCCATGTTTTCCTTCACCTCCTTGCCTCCCAGTGAATTTCTCATAGTCCCTAGAGATACACTCTCAATTTTTTTTACATTTTCCCTTCAACCCCCACACCAGGGTTGTTCCATTTTTCCTGCACCCCCTGCTGGTGATAGGCACACACTAGCATTCACTTTTTTAGGATTATTCTATTTCCCCTGCACGGCCTGCCTCCAATAGGTGCATACCAGCATTCATTTTTTAAGGATTGTTCCATTTTCACTGCAGTCCCCCACCTGCCATAAGTGCACACCAGCATTCTTTTTTTTGAGGATTATTCAATTTTCCCTTCACTCCCGCCTACTCTAGGTGCATGCACATCCCTTAGATGCACATAAAGCAAACTTTCAGTATGTTGTTATCATGACTGAAGTTTTATGCTACGGTGTGGATTGGAATCAATACACTATTATTGTTAATTAATTATTTGAGATAACCGCACTAAATTATATTGTCTGTACTATGAATAATTCAAACTGCAAAAATGCCACGTTCCACTAAACGTTTATCTTGTTTGTTTGCTTTTAGGTGCTCAAGAGACATCACCCACAGTACTACCAGAAAGAAGGCTGGCACAAAATGACATGACCACAACATGTGACATCTCTGCTTCCACTTATGCAGCTAAATGCCAACTAACAAAACTTGAAGATGGCCCCAAAGAAAGGTGCTGCTAAGAAAGTGGCCAGTGAGGAGGAGAAGAAGAAGCAGATTGCCACCACTCGCTTGCTGCCCTCCTTTTTCAGGAAACTTTGTGTGCTTGCTGCACCGTCCTCTGGCAGCAATCTGAGAGCATCATTCTCGCATCAACGAAGACACCACCCCAACCTGGGCCCAAGCCCAAGTCTCTCAGCGAGGCAGTCACTGCAGTCATGGCGATGGGGAGTAAGTATGAATTGGATTTGTCAAATTAGTACCCATTAGTCACAGAAAACTGAGCAAAGTGGACAAAAACATGAATCGCTGCCAGAGCAAGCAATAGTTCTTCCTGAAGTAGGAGCAGAGCAGGACATCGAGCTTCCTGCTGAGCAAGATGTACCTCTTCTTGAACTATTGGCTTCCTGATCTCCAGCAACAAATAGAAAGGTTACTCTACCATCTTCACCAACCCCTTCTGATGATTTGGGCATGGATTTGACCCAGGCTGGGTCTGAGACCTGTCACAAGAGACAAGGGAAAATAAAAGTTCCTGGAGGCCTTCGAATTATGTAAGGCGAAGAGAACAACAAGACAGTCAATGTCATCGAAGCTGTCTCAGAGTACACCGACATTTCCCCTCCTATTCACCCTGCTCAGAGGGATGTGTTCCACCACAACCATCTCCTCCAGGTCCATATTTATAAGGGCCCCACTGAGACCTGCATCCACCACTACCTCAGTCAAAGTACGCACTGCAGAGAGGCAATTGCCGACACACCCACCTACCTCCAGTTCTTCGGGCATTGGCAGTGGCTTAAGTTGCACATTAAAATAACTCTGCTCCCTAGTTTGGGACTTCTTTATGATTAGCAAGCAAGAGGATAACATTGCAATAAACTCCATTTGCCACATGAGTGAGGTAAGCATGGTTCACACTGGAGGCCAAAGGACCAATATGAAAAAACATCAGGCAATCCAGTGGGAGGACCACCTTAAATAAATTGTTGCTGGCGATGGTGGTGATGAGAGAGGGGAATCAGCTGCAATCATGGTGCGAGGTGATGGGGAAGAAGAGAGTGACTGCTTTACGCAAAACAGCCTTGTCCCCAGCATTATCACCCGCATCCCCAACCTCTAAATGGCACAATACTTAGATGGATACAGTGATTATTACCCGAAGGTGCACATTGAGTCTACCATCTCCTGGTCCTCTCCTGAAGTCACCTGCATCTGTGGCACCACAAAAGAAAAAAATGAAAACTACTAGTACAGGTATGTTTAGGCAGGAGGAACCCTACGAACACAACCTCCCAATGGCACATTTGTACAACGGGAAGCTCGGTAAAACGTTTGCTCTTGACCACTTTCCATTTTCTTTTGTGGAAGGAGTGGGATTTTTAGAATTTGTGGCAGCCATCTGACTGAAATGAAAGGTTCCCAGCCAGAATTATTTTGCCAGAGTAGCTGTTCCAGTGCTCCATCACAATGTGCTACAATTGATTGGACAAACTTTGCAGCAGAGTGCTGTTCACATTATCAACCTGCCAACAGACATGTGGACCAGCTGTCAAGCAAATGATTACATGTGTATCACTGCACAGTGGACCTCTTTTGTGGAGGTTAGGCCACAGCTATCTGCAGGTTTCAGCACTGAAGAAACTGTTAAAGGTGTTTGGCAGCATGAGTGATAAAAGGGCAGCTTTTTGTCAGTTAACAAACCAAGCTGCGCTAAAAGCAGTGCAAAGACACAAGACAGATTCCCATCACATAAACAAACTACCCATTCATTTTCTTTACAAATATAATCCACCCTCTCCACCCACAAAAGGCCCACCCCTCTGCCCATACAAATAAATAAATCTCGATAATGTCCAACATAGTCCAAAACCAAAAATCCTTGCCCCAACTGCCCTTCCCAATTTCTACCCTCTCCACCCACAAAAAAGTCCCCCCAACCTAAAGAATACACTAAAAAAAGGGGCTCAGAGGGCTGCAAATTAGCTGTGGAGGCATGCCACCTCTCAGCAGAGCAGCGCCATCTCCCGCAGAATGCCACAGAGGAGGCGGTCTGTGTATAACAATGGTGAGAAAGGGGAGCAGCAGTGGTGGATCCCGGCTGCTGGCACAGCTGGCAATGGTGTGGACAGGACGGAGGTGCCGGCTACTGGCCAGAGGTGCTGGGGGATGCTACGTCATCCTCCAGAGCTACCAGCCAGCGATATTCGGCCTGGATGTCCTTCATCCAGTGACACAGCAGCCGGGCGGGTATCTGCTGCTGTAATGGTGGACCAGCAGAAGTAGCTATATCAAGTAAGAAAAAAAAGTTAAAAACACAAATTCTAAATAATGTTCAGTGCAAACACGTACATTTGTTTATATAGTGGCACATTAGCAGAACTTGGTTGGTCCTTAGGGCCATTGGAATTTTTTGATGTGATTAGGCACAGGGCCAAGTTTTCCCCACACATGCATCACATAAAGCATAGACTTCAGAATAACAAATGGTGTCTGTTTATGTTCTTTTGACTATGAAATAATTTAGACAAAAACCACAAACAGACATCGTGTGTGTAAAAAAGTAAATACCTCTCATTAATGAGTAAGGCATATATGCAGCCCAATTGATAGTATTCTTGTTGTGCAACATTAATGAAGGCATGCTAGTATTGAGTCTGCTACTCTGCAGTCTACAGCATGTTTTATTGGCAGCTGTACTGGACATTTTATTATCTTACTTTAATTCCAATAACCCTGCTTTTCTCTCAATGGCTTTCAACATACCCTGACTCCAAAGAGGCAGATGAATGATAATAATACTATGTCACACACATCACGTGTCCCGCGCATATCCTGTCTGCCATAAGTAGACAGTAAACAAAACAATGCATTGCAGTACAGGGAAGATAATGGAATATATACTTTATTTGGCATGTTCAACGCAGAGTATCCCATCCGTCAAACTCTAAATGAGGCACTAAGGCCCATATTTATACTTTTTGTGCGCACAATTGCATCATTTCGTGACACAAAAGCTGCGCAAACTTACAAAATACAATTGTATTTTGTAAGTTTTCCCTGCTTTTGCATCACAAATTGACACAAATGCAGCGCTAAAAAAGTATAAATATGGGCCTTAGTCCCAATTTACACCCTGGCCTCGCCCCCACCACAAATTACTTTCAACAAATACCTTCGCTTGGTAGGAAGGAAAGTTACTCTACTGCAAGGTATAGGAAGTAAGCTGGGTAGACATTTTGCTTCTGCTATATAATAGTGGGGTGTCACTAACCATCATGTGCTAAGCTTTTGCCTAGTCAGTGATTGTAGCTGAGAAAAGGGAACAACTTGAACATATGCGTAAATCTGTCATTAAAGCAATGATATATATATATATATACATAAATCACTTGGCCAGAAAAATGTGGCACATGCCATGAATGGAATTTTCAATTTTTTGGTAGGCTGGGACAGAACTTAGGAAAGAATATAGGAGTGAGTACTAATATGCGGTGACTGAGTGGGCACTGGGAAACACACCTTGTTTTCAGTTTGTAAATGAATTGAAAACTTTGTCATACTGCATTAAGTGAAGCAGTACCAAATTGAACCATGCTGCAGTTAGGTCACGGGTGGCAAAATGCCATCGGCTGGAAGGTGATGATGATGGGTAGGATACCTCGCTTGCTTAACAGATACAGGATACTTAATTTGTCAATAAGCAAGGCGTGTGACTTACCACCATCACTCGTCCCTGCCACCAATGGAACTCCTCCCCCTCGAACATCCTGGGCCATCTCTGTCGCACTGGTTCTGCCGTTGGCCTCAGCACTGGTGGTCTGTGCAGCTGGAAAGAAAAGATTTTAAATACCAGATTCTCCTCCTAAATAATAATAATTATATTGAGCAACATACAAAAGCAATACCTCACTACAGTTTGGTTAGCAGTATCTTCTATCAAAACTATCGCTCTGCGAGGTTTGTTAGTTGACATGTTAGTAAAGGTAGGTAGCCAAGCCAAACAAATTTGTTTTTTCCTAATGGAGGGACAGAGTTATGCTGAGTAATTGAAGCACAATGAATGGGTGGATTAGTCAATGAGGGACATATGGTTTTGATTGGCACATGCAATGGAATATCAGTCATCACTTTCTTGTCATGCTGCACTGTTATGGAAATTGCTCGTATAATGTATAAATGAATGATAACACAACATTTGTGGGTGTCCATGACCATGGCCACTCTGTCATTTTGACTGTTTGAGCATGAGCAATAAAGCCTTTTCAACAAACGTGTGGTACATTTATAATAGCTTACTTGGGCCTGCACTATTCACAGTACCAAAAATATGTTCTAGCGTGGGTATTGCCTAGAAATATGGCTGCCCTGATGCTCTGAGTCTAAGTACCATTGCCACAGTGAATTATCTTACAACATCCTCTCAGCAGGAGCAACAAAATGCACTCCATTTGAGTTGCATGTACCCCTGAAACTGTGCTTAATATCCTGATACCACTAGATAAATGTTTCACTGCCTCATGGGGTCACCTTGTCCCTAATGCTTCATGTGGCCTCCTTGATTGAGAGGCCCCATGAGAGGATGGCATAGTTGGGAACACTGCCGGAGATGAAGGATGGCGTCTGTGGTGCGGCGTGATGACTGCTGACTCACCCCCAGTCTGTTTAAGGGAGTGCTACGACATCCAAGAGGAGAGCAGGCAGTTGGAGTGCCCGCTAACAAAGAACAAAGTCTGTGTAGGGTTGGGGATGTGCTGCCAGGAACTCAACTGAAGAGAGTCTGGGCCACCTTGACCCAGAGTGGCAATGCTGTGGTGATGAGTCCTGCCCCCTCTTCAAGGCAAACACTGGGGATGTTTGGTCCCCAGCGACTACTTCTGAGGATAGCGCAGGGGTGGCTCCTCCGTTAGGGCAGAGGAGCATCACCCCCCCACCCCCACCAGCAGCAGCAGCTGCAAAACCTTTTCAAGAAAATGATAAACTGTGTTTATTATCATTTTCTTGTAAAGGGGCGGGGCCACGGGGGTGACAAGCAGTGTGGGTAGTGCGCATGTATGTTTGGCCAGCCGTCTCGGGCTGGCCAAACACACATGCGCAGTAGGTTCTCTCCAGCCTGGCACTGTGTTGCTGGGCTAGAGAGAGCATGCACAGGCTCCCAGTCCTTCCAGCTAATCCTGACGCTACTCTGAGCAGTGTCAGGATTAGCCGCAGGGCAGGCTGGGAGCCTGTGCCTGCAGCAGAGGAGCAGCACCGTGGTGTCAGTGGCGGCGATCGAGGTAAGTTTAAAAAACAATCATTTCATGTTTATTCCCTCTTTCCCCCTCCCTGTGCACTGCGCCACCCCTTCTACATGCCGCGACTGGGATAGCGGGCCACAAAAGGTGGTGAGCAGGACTCCTGCAGCACACTACAGGCCTGGGATGGGCGCTGCCACCTCCAGTAATAAGGTACCGGTTTGCTCAAAGTGAGGAGAGCTGCCAGTGACACAAATGGACCTGCAGGGTGCACATGAAGTCCTCAACAAGGCAACAGAGGGGCCCGAGGACACGGAAAACACTGGGGACATCAGGCTGCATGTAGGCTGACGCCAGCAAATTACTGGCACTAAACAGAACCTGGGGGCTGGAGGAAGAAGATCGGGCATGAATGGGGAGCTGACAGAGAGCAACTGGGGTTCTCCTGGTGTTTGGATTTGAGCAGCCTGGGCCTGGCATGGGACCATAACAGCACTGACACTTCATAATATGAGGGGGGAGTTGGGTTCTTTCATAAAACCCCCTGAGCATAATAAACACTCAGTGACTGTCATGCTGCACAGAGCAGGGTGAAGAGTTAAGGAGCGGTGCCCCTGTGGCACCTACTGTGGCCTGCTACTGCAGGGACAAAAAAAGGCACACCTTGCTGTGGCACAGGACTGAGGGTCACCAAGGCCTTTTAGAGGTCCTAGGTTGTGAGATCAGAGCTGGAGCACATACAGTAATCCGGCGGTGCCATTGGGGAGTGGGGCCAATCACCCCGAGAACCAGGAGAGCACATGGGCTGAACCATGCCAGGCAGTACGATGTTCTTGCTGGGTAAGTGGGGCCTGTGGTGCTGAGACGGTGGGGGCCTCATTAACTGTCATGAAGGGAGTCTCTGGACACAAGATGGACTGGATTCAATCACCCACAGACCTGTGATAAGCACTAAAAGTGAATGGAGGCTTGGGCTTACAAACCACGCCTACACTGAACTTGAACACCAGAGGAAAGCAGCTCCACTGGCGGAGGCCTGACACAGGAAACAAGACATATAGGCCCTCATTCCAACCGGTCGCCGCCCGCCTGGCGGGAACCGCCATATGGCTGCTCCGCGGTCGAAAGACCGCTGGGGCCATTCTGACTTTACCGCTGGGCGCTAGCCAATATAGCGCCCGCCGGCCCAGCGGGAAAGCGGCCTGCAACACTGAAGCCGGCTCCGAATGGAGCCGGCGGTGTTGCAGGTGTGCGACGGGTGCAGTTGCACCCGTCGCGGTTTTCACTGTCTGCTATGCAGACAGTGAAAAGCATACTGGGGCCCTGTTAGGGGGCCCCTTCACTGCCCATGCCAATGGCATGGGCAGTGCAGGGGCCCTGAGGGGCCCAGGACACCCGTTCCCGCCAGCCTGTTCCTGGCGGTAAAAACCGCCAGAAACAGGCTAGCAGGAAGGGGGTCAGAATCCCCATGGCGGCGCTGCTTGCAGCGCCGCCATGGACGATTCACCATGGACGATTCGCCCAGCCAAGGGAAATCCGGCGGGAAACCGCCGGACCCGGTTTTCCGACCGCAGCTTTACAGCTTGGATCTTTAACTACCGTAACAGGAATTACATCCTTAAGGTGGCCCGGGAAGCGAGAATGCTGAAATTCGACAATCACAATAGTGCTATCCTTCCAGACAATACCCAGAAAGTCCAGCACCAGAGAAAGTCATTTGTATAAGTCAAGGATGAACTTAGGGCAATGGGGCTGTCATACATGTCACTGATCGCCGTGAGGCTCTGGGTGATCTCACAGGGCAAGACCAACTTCTTTGATCAACCAGAGGATGTTTGGACCTGGCTTGAACAATGGAACAAAGTGCTGCATGGAGATCAAGCTTTTTTGAGAGCTGGCCGGGGTAGACAAGAAGGGACGGGGGAGGGGGCAAACTGCTTCCCCATGGAGTAGATCACAGGGACAATTGACCACAGGAAGAGATGTGGTAGGGGATACCCTTGCTCGTTTGACACAGGATGGTGGGCAATCATGATTGGTTCATTTATTTTTATTGTAAGATTGTCTGGGGTGGGAAGGTGGGTTATGTAGTTGCTTTAGTTACAGTACATGTCATGCTATACATTGTTCAAGTGATACCTGCAGGGATGCAGGGTGGAGGGAGAGGACTGCTCGGCTTCTGGGGAAGTGTGAGATCAAAAAGCAGTAATGGAGGGGGCACTAACTACCTATATGGTACAGAAATATACAATAATGGAATGTCAGAGGGCTGGGTAGCATGTAAAAAGATATATGGTGCACTCCTATATGAGACACACTGGTGTGAGTCTTGCATGCCTCCAGGAAACACTCCTCTAGAGAACCAAACAGACAAATTAAAGAAAAAATGGAGGTGCAATTGACTGTATCCACCTTCTCCTCTGACACGTGAGGTTTGACAGAATGGACGGCTCCTGGGGTCCCCTTTCACCCATTCTATATGGAGGCGGATATGCAGGGTTGATATTACCTGGTACAGGGTAGTACTGGACGGGATGGACATAACTATTCTGAACACATACACCCCCAATGTAGATGATAGGGAATTCTCCCCCAAAATGTAGTTCCTACTGACGGAGAATATCGTTGACAGGCTGTCATGGGTAGGGGATTTTAATTGTGTCTTGGATGCAACTATGTACAGATGACTCCCCAGAGTCTGGAATGATAGCAAGCTGGCTGAAGCCATGTGTAATCTGGGATTTAAAAATATGTGGCGAGAAACATATCTGGGGGAGAGGGATAACTCCTATTATTTGGCCACTCATGATAAATACAGCTGGCTTGACCGGGTCCTGGGTATGGTGAACGTGAGGGTGGATAATCAGGGGGTTACTACCTGGGAAAATTCTTATCCGATCATTCCTTGCTATTCCTGGAGTGGAGCTGAGCAGGGGTTCGGGATGCAGGGAGGTATCGGTGAATGCAGACAGATTCCCTACTGGATGTCCAGTTCAGGCAGGCACTAGGAAATAAGGTCACAGAATACCTGGAAGGTAACTGGGGCTCAACGAATAATAGGTGTACTGAGTAGGAAGTGCTGAAAGAAGTAATTCAAGAGAAATGTCTGGTAGTTGCACAGTGAGCTTGTGAACCTGGAGACTGAGCTAGCAGAAGCCGAAAGAGGGGATGCTAGGGTACGAGATGACAGTGGGACAGTGGTTGCTATCAAGAGATATTTGGGAGACGTGGGATCGGCAGGATAAGTTCACATGAAGAGAATATAGATGACAGTTGCACCATGAGGGGGACAAACCTAGTAGTTTGCTGACTTGGTTGCTTAAGCAGAAAGTAGACAGAATCCCCATAGTAACGCTTCGTCAATGGGACAGGACTGTAGCTAAAACCCATCAACTTAATAATGACACCATAGGAGATAGGAGATCATTTGCGGGACCTCAATGGAGAGGGGATATCGCCTGATACCACAATAGTGACTGGGTATCTGGAGGTGTGGACCTGCCTATGTTGCCTATGTTGCCACCCTTAGTATAACACAACCTGGAGGCTGACATCTTCCTGGAAGAGTTATATCAGGCTTATGTGGCGCAGCTGGTGGATCCACTATTTGAGGTATTCTATGAGGCATGGGAGAGTGGTACGCAGCCCCCTCCCTCAGAGAGGGAATAATATGTATGGTGCCGAAACCTGGGGGTGATGCAAAAAACTCATCTTCCACCATGCCCCTCACCATGCTCAATCTGGACACACAGTTTATATATACGGTCCTTGCGCAAAGGTGAACCAGTGTAGTGAGAACACTGGTGCATGAGGACCAGTGTGGTTTTACACCGGGGTACAGCACATCCCAAAATATATGAAGGCTTGCACATGTTCTACATGCTGTGCGGGGAAGCAACAGAGAATTGGCTTTGCTGTCCGTGAGTGTCACAAAACCATTTGACACTGTGGAGATGGCATTTTATGCAGCTCGTGATCTGGCAGATGGGGTTTGGCCCCTGCTTCTGTAAGTGGTTGTTGATATTATACATGGCTAGGGTGCGGAGTGGGAGAATGATGTCTGATGAGTGGGGTGTGCGGAGTGGCACGCTTCAGGACTGCCTGCTCTTGCCGATCCTCTTTGCCTTATCAATGGAATCATTGGCAAAAAAAAAGCTCCAGAAAGACATGGGCAATGCAGGCATAGTGGTGGGGGATGTTACGCATCTGATATCCCTATATGCAGATGATGTTCTGTTATATTAGCAGCGCACTGCGGAGAGAGTACTGCAGCTTCTGACACACTTGGAGACATTTGGGGAGGTAGTGGGTCTGTGCATTGATAAACTGAAGTTGCTGCTGTTTCCCCTGGTGGGGTCTAGAGGGGGTTCCAGAGACAGACCTGGCCCCACTGGGGCTGCACTGGGAGACGACTTCCTTTGGGTACCTTGGCATCAGTACAACAGCACACTTAGTGAAACATTAGTGGGCCTCCACAAGGGTGTTCAAAAGACCACCCGTCGCAAGGATTGGACGCTGCTCCCATTTAGACATTTTGGGGAAGACGTGTCCATAGTGAAATGGAGGGAGGGGATGTAAATAGCTGGGTGATCTATTCCCAGGGGAGGCCTTCCTCACATTTGCTGAGGCACAAGAGACGCTTGCTGTGAGAGGGGGACAATTCCTCTAGTATGTTAAACTGTAGAACACGGCATGAGAAATCTGAATGGAATTCCCGAACATGCCTTGATGGACAGACACCCTGCAATTATTACTAACGGCTGGGTCGATATGAAACATGGAGACACACCTCCACAAGACACTCAAGACAGACAGGGTTTGGACAGCATGCATGGGGAGAGACGTTAGAGCATGCCTCTCTGATCAGGAATGGAACACGACCTGCGAGTTTATGAAGACAATTTTGTGCAATGCTAGATTTAAATTGACTCACTTTAATTACGTACATCATACGTAATTAACACTGATCAAACTTAGCAGAATGTGCTTAGCTAGGGGGGAAGATTGTCCCAGGTGCAGGGGAGAAAGGACCTTCTTCTTACATATGACATGGGACTGGTCAAAAGTTCATGACTATTGGCTAAGGGTGGTAGCCAAACTGAGGGAGGTGACAGCATTAATAACAGTGGAATCATCCTAGGTGCGTCTGCTTGGTATTATTAAAAAAACCAGAGGAGGCAAAATGAGTTGGAGATTCCTACAGTTGGCTTTGATATTGTCTAAAAGAGGGGTGGCCATTGGGTGGTTGGGTACAAGGGCCCTACCCTCACACTGTGGTACGGAGACGTGGAAGAGTGGGCCATCGCTGAAGAGGTACTTATGAAACTTAATCATAGGGATGAGAGATTACAGGAGGATTTAGAAACCTAGGCTGCACTGCTGGAGAACATGCACACAGGTTGGGATGGGAATAATGAAAATGGTATGCAATCACAGGGCACAGAGTCCTCTAACACCCAAAGGCATGATTTTGGGCATATGGGGATGGCAACGACTGCTGCTGGGTCACAATGAGGGAAGGAATCTGGGAGAGGGAGAAATAGGGAGTCCCCCAGATCCGGGGAATGGTGCAGTAAGAGGGGCTGCATAGCGATTATTGGCAACAATCAAATTGAAGTGACCAACGGGAACCCCCAGGGTGGAGAGTGAACGAAGGAAGCGGTGAGACTGATTTCCTAGTATTGTACCATTTATGAAGACACAACTATAAAATGATTGCTCCAATACACATTTTTGTTGTTATTATTATTATTGTTAATTTTGTTGTGCTCATTGGTGGAGAAAAACATATATACACATTAATGCAATATTTTGTACAGCCCCACAGTGGCCAAATGGCTGACCAATGACTAATAAAAAGAAAATAAATAATATGCTATCTTAGTCTTACAGTACCACGAGACATATAAGGGGCAAGGGAACCCTTTCTAAAAGAACAGAAGAAAGCTACAAGCAGGAGGAAGTCAGCTACAGAAACAGGAAATACTGAAAAAAAGGATAATGGAGGGATAGCAAGAATTTAACGAACATTAGAACATTGGAATGTTGGAAGCTCCATTGAAAACAATAGAGTGCTCTGGGATTCTAACGGCTAGTAGAAGCCCAGAGCTCCAACATTCCAATGTTTGTCTGACAACAACAACATCTGTGAAAAAAGGTCTCATGGAGCAGGAATGTTCTAATAGCCTTATAGCCCGCCGTAGCTGGGCTAGACCGGCCATTAAAGGTCCGCTCCCTTTAACGCTGGAGCTAACCTTTAATGGCTGGTATAGCCTTCTATGGCAAGCTATAAGGCTATATTAGATAGAGGAGCTGAAAAAAAGGAAGACAGCATACAAAATACACAAGACTAAATTATTTCATTAGTGAAGAGAGGTAAACATTGCCTAGAAATAATAACAACAGGACTTAGGCCCAGCCAAACCATCTGCTGTGGCGCTGGTGGTGGTGGTTCCACCAGCTGTCGTGCTGGTGGTGCAGCTCCCTCACTCTGTGATGCCCTCCTGCCCTTGGGTGCTGATGTAATAAATAAAAAAGACTGCAGAAAAAGATTAGTGGTATAGTTAATCTCTAAAAACTATTTTGACAGGCATATGCAGTAACATTGTACTTTTCTAAATTAGATAGCCTATTGTCCTAATCCTAATTCCTAAACCTAAACTCTCTTCCTAATTTCCTTAACCTAAACTACATTTTGAACTAATAATGCATTGCAAGGAATGATCTTTGCTTCTTCATCCTCTTTGATGGGTCAACTCAGTCTCCCTTTTCAGTGCATACTAGGCATTACTGGGAGATCAGGACTGTATGAGCTACAGAAAGAGGCACAGAGAAAGCTAATACTCTGATGTACTACTATCTTAGCCTTTAAATAATCAGCCCAAGTAGATAGCGCTGAGCACCTGGCTAGCTCAATCTAGATTAAATATTATTAGTAACGTAAACTTAACTTACCTCTAACTGTGAGGAGAATGCTATTTAAAAAAGTATAAAAATTTCTAGAAAACAAAAAAAAAAATGTTATTTACTGAGCCCCACAACCTCAGAAGCTAGCAGGTCAAGCAGGTCCTGTTTATAATCAATTATGTCTGCCCAGCAATGCATTGACTGCTCTGTCATGCACTACACCCCTGTGCTGTGTCACATGCACAGTCACACTCTCCCCCACAGTGCTGACACACCTGCAGGGCATGACCACTTCGAGGCCTACTGCCAGCATGGAGGGGAAGTGGACACAAAAAAAAGTACAGTTACCTCTGCCTTTGTAAAAATAGGGTGGGGCTGCACACCTGACCATCGCCCATGCGCACACGGTATGTGGCTATTGGAGCTTGCTGCTGAGCCAGGTGAAAAAAAACCTAAGGACAACAACACAAGCAGAAAGTGGATTACAAGGAAGGAAGGAGAAAAGAAAAACAAAGCACAAAAAGTCACGAAAAAGTTTTAAAAAAAGATAGAAATGTAAAATACACAAAGTAAGTCACACACTAACAAAAAGTAAATATATTAGGGGTGGATGAGTTGGATAGGGTAAGACTGGAACAGATTAAAAGAGATTCAGAAGTAGACCCAGCACCATCCACATAACAGCAGAGAAAGCAGGTAAACCAAAATGGTCAATCCTGTGTGCACTGCATGGTGCCATTCGCTCTATTACTCAGTGGGTAATGCATGATCAGCGGCAGAAAACAGCATGAATAGTCGGACAAGTATTTCACCACTTCCGCTGGATCTTTCAGAGTTTTTTTGTAACTCCACAGAATTCCACGAAGCAAAACTCCATCAGTTCTGCTAAGGCCTAGTATTCAATTAAATTCTAAAATGAAAGTAAGTGGAGGATTTTTTATCTAATGTTATATCAGTTTTAGCTGCATTATTTGGTGTCACTATGGGAGTCATTACAACATTGGCGGTAAAAGCCGCTTATCGCCGTGCAGAAGACCGCCAACACACCGCCGTGGCCACGGAAATCCGCCACAGCTATTATGACCCTCATCCCGAAATCCGACAAAAGTCAGACACCCACACAAGTCCGCCACACCAAAGGTCAGTGATAAACTGGCAAAACAAAACCGACACCGTCACGCCAACAGAAATACGCCCATGCTATCACGACCCACGAATCCACGCAGCGGTCTTTCAACCGCGGTATTCCATTAGCAGTACACACCGCCGTGCTCAAAATACACACACATCTCCAAAACACCACCACATTGGACAATTCGAAAGACACACACCTGATACACATACACACACCACTCCCACACACTCAATACTATATAAAACACACACCCACATCACCCACAAACCCCTATGACAAAAAAATCTGAAAGAAGGCCAGAGAGAGACACCACCATCCACAAACTAGCAGCCACAGGCACTCAACACCATCACCCACACTACTTCCACGCACAAAACACCACACACCACTACATATCACCACACTTATCACCACATACACCACCCCACACGTCACCTACACCACCCCATGGCACGGCAAAGACACCCCAGGTTCTCGGAGGAGGAGCTCAGGGTCATGGTGGAGGAAATCGTACGGGTAGAGCCACAGCTATTTGGAGCACAGGTGCAGCACACCTCCATAGCTAGGAAGATGGAGCTATGGCGAAGAATAGTGAACAGCATCCAAGAAATCGGGACGACATCAGGAAGAGGTGGAACGACCTACGGGGGAAGGTGCGTTCCGTGGTCTCAAGACACAACATCGCGGTACAGCGGACTGGCGGCGGACCCCCACCTCCTCCCCCACAACTAACAACATGGGAGGAGCAGGTCTTGGTGATTCTGCATCCTGAGGGCCTCGCAGGAGTAGGTGGAGGAATGGACTCTGGTAAGTCAAATCTTAACTATCATATCCCCCACCCTACCTGCATGCTATCACAGACCCCCACCCTCGTCCCCTCCCCTATCACTCCAACTCCTCACTAATGTACTAATAACACAAACCACCCATCCCAACACCAAGCCCTGCATGACACAACAAAGCATGGACACCCATCACTAAAGCATGCCCACTGCACATACCCATAACAACCCCCTCAACCATCATCACACAAGCACCCACACAGGAATGCTAGCACTGGGGTTCACACTCACCCACCCATTGCACACCATGACACACACAGATGCAATAATCATGCCTTTACACCCCTGCAGGACCACTACCCAACGTCACCAGACAGGAGGGTCCAGACATCTCCACCCCACCCACAGAAGACTCCCACAGTGGTGACAGCAGCTCTGACCAACTGGATCCAGATGACCAGCCCGGACCATCGTGGGCCTCGGGACAGTCGGTTCCCCACACCCAGTCACAGGCCACCACAGATCTTCCACCCTCTGGTAACACCAGCACAGCACCCACCCAGCGGGCCCATACCTCCGTACCCAGGACAAGTCAATCAGCTGTGTGTCCACCACCACAGGGAACCCAAGATAACCCACCACCCCAACAACAACAGGGACCTGGGGGCAGTGGTAGTGGGCACACGGTCCAGGGGACGGAGGCCCAGGAACACAGGGGAACTGGGAGGGCTGCTGTGCGACAGGGGGCGGACAGGCCTAGGGAACCCACTCTCCACGAGGCCCTCTCCTCCTTCATGGGAGCATACCACCACTCCCAGGAGACGATGGCAACGGTACTGGCCAAGTTTCAGGAGACCCAGCGCCTGCAGGAGGAACAGTATTTGGGCTTCAGGGAGGAACTCAGAACCATCAGCACCGCACTGGGCACCATCGTAGGGGTGCTGAAGGAGATACTTAACACCAGGAGGGACACTGTGGCACTCCAAGGTGCCCCTGACACTAGCATAGACAATGAACTGCCCACCACCTCCGCCAGCGCTAGTGGACAGGAGGCACCGGCACAGGATCACCACACCAGCACCCCACCCCCTGCAGACGGAGAACCACCCCGCAAACGGTCCCTGAGATCCAGGAACAAGACAGAGCACGATGCCAAGACCCCCGCCAAGAAATGAGACCACCCTGATTGTCATCCTACTGTCCCACTTTGTAACCCTGTCCATATTGGAACTGTCCCAGCTCCACTTCCTATGCCCATATGGGCAATGCACCTGTGAGACTAATAGAGTGGACTCTGCCATGGACATTCCTCCACCATCACCCCTCACCGTTTTACAACCCCCACCAATATTTAGCACTGCAATAAACACCCTTGAAGCACAAAACAATCTGGAGTCAGTCTGTGATTTTGAAAATGTGTATTAGCAATGACAGTGACAAAATGCGTTCTCAAATGTAATGTCAACATACCTATGTCACACATCTCAAGTCCATGAGGAAGCTAAGCAGATAACACACGCTGGAAACCACACCTGTGAAACCGTAATGGAAATGTACAACTCAGTTACCATATACTTGTTGAAATCGACAGACAGGATAGAGGTAGAAGTGAAAGTACTTGTAGTAGGCAGGAATGTTTTCTCACCTGTGTGTCACTGGAAATATTGCTGGATAACTGAGTCCCTGCTGTCAATGTCTTCTTCCTCTGCTTCCTCCTCATCACTGTCCACAGACTGCCACAACACCGTCATCTGGACCATCCTCCTGCAGAAAAGGCCCCTGTCGTCGCAAAGCCAAATTGTGAAGCATACAGCAGGCCACGATGATCTGGCACACCTTCCTTGGTGAGTAGAATAGGGAACCACCTGTCATATGGAGGCACCTGAACCTGGCCTTCAGGAGGCCAAAGGTGCGTTCGATCACCCTCCTAGTCCGCCGATGGGCCTCATTGTAGCGTTCCTCTGCCCTGGTCCTTGGATTCCTCACTGGGGTCATTAGCCATGACAGGTTGGGGTAACCTGAGTCCCCTAATAGCCACACCCGGTGCCTCTGGAGTTGACCCATCATGCTGCTATTCCGCAGGATGTAGGCGTCATGCACAGAGCCAGGGAACACAGCATTTACCTAGGAGATGTACTGGTCTGCCAAACATACCATCTGTACATTCATGAAATGATAACTCTTCTGGTTCCTGTACACCTGTTCACTCCTGTGGGGGGGGACCAGAGCTACATGGGTCCCATCAATGGCACCTATGATGTTGGGGATATGTCCAAGGGCATAGAAGTCACCTTTAATTGTAGGCAAATCCTCCACCTGAGGGAACACAATGTAGCTCCGCATGTGTTTCAGCAGGGCAGACAACACTCTGGACAACACGTTGGAAAACATAGGCTGGGACATCCCTGATGCCATGGCCACTGTTGTTTGAAATGACCCACTTGCAAGGAAATGGAGCACTGATAGCACCTACACTTGAGGGGGGATCCCTGTGGGATAGCGGATTGCTGACATCAGGTCTGGCTCCAACTGGGTACACAGTTCCTGGATTGTGGCACGGTCAAACCTGTAGGTGATGATCAAATGTCGCTCCTCCATTGTCAACAGGTCCACCAGCGGTCGGTACACTGGAGGATTTCCGCCATCTCCTCACATGTCCCAGCGGACGGTGCCTAGGAAGGACAACAGCGACCACAGAGTCAAACAACTCAGAGGTATGTACCCACAGTCTACACAGAACACCATTCATACACAGAATCTGGCCTGTATTTGTGTTGTGCGACAAGGCCTAGGTCTGTGTGACGCAGTTGGTAATTAGGCCATGTGGGCCCCTGAAATGGCGGCTGCCTGACCTCTAAAGTGGGACAATGGGATGTGAGGTAACTGCGCTGGCGTTGTACACCGTCGCGGTAGGCGGTCGAAGACCGCGGCGCAATGCTGCATTGGTTAACATTGGACCCTATGTGTCCCAGGAGCCAATGACGATGTACCCCGGCGGTGATGCTACGCACCGCCGCGGACGTGACCGCCATTTTCTAGCTGTTCAATCACTCGATACCTGATCTTCAACAGGAGAGGATCTACACTGCAAGTGCTGCTGTGACCTCGGTCTGGAAGAGACAATGGCTCGTGCGTCTGGGGAAAGGGCCCCTGCCTTCACTGCAGAGGAGTTGGAGAAGCTCGTGGACGGGGTCCTCCCCCAGTACACGCTACTCTACGGTCCTCCAGACCAACAGGTAAGTACACAGGGAGCACGTTGTATGGGCTATGCCTGTGTGGAGAGGGCTGGTTGTAAGAAGGAAGGGGGCACAGTTCTGCGTGCATGAAGTAGTGTGAATGCATGTGCCACATGGCAAGGCTAGGGATGTGGGCCACTCACTTCGACGGTGCAGTTGCTAATGACTTCTCTTCTTCCCCTGTACATTTCATGTAGGTCAGCGCCCACCAGAAGAAGGATATTTGGCATGCCATCGCCAAGGACCTCCGGACCCTGGGGGTCCACCACAGACGGAGCACCCACTGCCGTAAAAGATGAGAGGACATTCGCCGCTGGAGCAAGAAGACGGCGGAGGCTCAGCTGGGGATGGCCTCCCAACGTGGGAGGGGTGCCCGTCGAACCATGACCCCCCTGATGTACCGGATCCTGGCGGTGGCCTACCCTGAGTTGGATGGGCACTTGAGGGCATCACAGCAGACACAAGGGGGTGAGTACAACATCATTCAGCTGACTTTGCGTGCAGTGAAGGTGTCTGGGTGGGGGAGGAGGGCTGTGGGTTTCCCAAAGCCAGGGTGAGTTCCGTAGGCTAAGCCCCTCCGTAACGCAGGCCATGTGGCACCCCACCCCACCTCTGTAGAGTGCCAAGTACAGGTATACATGCCCCTGTGTCATCTATGTGTGCAGATGTCGACCATAGCCATGTAGGCCATATCCTAGGAATTGCATCTGTAGAGCCCAACAGTGCGGCGTAGTGCAGGGGGCTGCTGTGCCTGTATTGTCCGCCAACGGTAACGGTAAGCCATGCACTCAACCTGTCTTTCTTCTGTTGTCGTCCCCCTTTTTGTGGTCTCCCTGTTCTTGTGTGCATCAGCATCAGCAGGCGGAGGTACAGTGGCACCGGAGCACGAGGGAGCTGCATCCCACATGGCCATGGAGGGCCACACCACGGACTCGGAATACACCAGTGGGACGGAGGGCGAGGGGAGCTTCACGGCGGTCACAGGATCTGCAACCAGCGACACGGACTCGTCCTCCGATGGGAGCTCCCTTGTGGTGGCGGCAAAATCTGTGCCCCCCACTTCTACAGGTACAGCCGCCACCCCCCCTACCAGCACCGCCCTCCCAGCAGCCCCTCAGCCTTCGCCCTGTGCCCGCTCACCCAGGAGGGTGGGCATCACCTTCGCCCCAGGCACCTCAGCCCCTGCCCCTGTCACCTCTGCTGCCCTCAGTGAGGAGGCCATTGACCTCCTCAGGTCACTCACTGTTGGGCAGTCTACCATTTTGAATGCCATCCAGGGTGTAGAAAGGGAATTGCAACACACAAATGCATTCCTGGAGGGCATTCATTCTGGTCAGGCTGCCCTTCATCAAACCCTGCAAATTCTGGCCTCAGCACTGATGGCAGCCATTGTCCCTGTGTCTAGCCTCCCCCCTCCAACTTCCTCCACCCAGACCCAATCCCCTGTGCCGCAGCCTATCCCAAGCACACCATCAGACCAGCATGCACACACCTCACCACACAAGGGAAGCTCAGGCAAACATAAGCACCACACATCCCACAGGCACTCACGCAAGCATCACACACATACAGACACACCAACATCCGCTGCCTACACTGTGTCCCCCTCCTCGTCGTCTCCCTCCTCCCTCCCAGTCTCATCTACACTCTCACCTGCATGCACTACCACTACAGCCACTACGTCCCGCACCAGCACGCCCACCACCACACCCCGCTCACTTGCACTCACCACCCCCACTACCATTTACACGTCCCCTGTGTCCTCTCCCAGTGTGTCTGTGACGCCCCCTCCCAAAGTACACAAACGCAGGCACACAGCCACCCAACAGCCATCCACCTTCACCTAAAATCACCAAACGTACACCTCCTACAACCACTACCTCTTCCTCCACTCCCAAACCCCCTCCAGCTACCCGTCCCAGTGTTCCTAAGAAACTTTTCCTGACCAAGCTTGACCTCTTTCCCACCCCCCCTCCAATTCATAGGTCCCGTACTAGCACCTCAGCCAAAAAATCGCCGGGACCATTGGTGCCTGTTGTTACAGGTATGTGGAGTGCACCGGGCACCAGGGCAGCCAGTGTGACATGGAGCAACAGCACAATCAGTCCCCCCCCCCCTGTGAAGCACCAGAAGTTGGACAGTGCCCAGCGGGAGAGGGTGAAGACTCCAGCCAGCAAAGCCGCACACAAGGGTCCCGGGGGGAGTGTCGACTCAGCTGTGACTCCTCCCAAGGTGGGGAAGGGGCAGAAGAAATCGCCAAAGTCTGGGAGGAGCAGAACGGCGGAGAAGACCGCCATCATCCCCGCTGCCCAGGAGGCCACCGCCAGCCCAATCGTCACTGGCCAGGAGGCCACCGCCAGAGTCAGTGGCCAGGAGGGCAGCCCGATCGTCACTGGCTAGGAGGCCACCGCCAGAGTCAGTGCCCAGGAGGGCAGCCCGATCGTCACTGGCCAGGAGGCCAACGCCAGAGTCAGTGCCCAGGAGGGCAGCCCAATCTTCACTGGCCAGGAGGCCACCGCCAGCCACAGCCCAGCTGCCCAGGAGGGCCCCGGCAGCCACAGCCCAGCAGCCCAATGAAGGACCGCCAGCCCCAGCCCAGCTGGGCAATGAAGGACCGCCATGGCAAGCTCCGCTGAACAGGGCAAGCACCGCTGAACAGGGCAAGCACCGCTGAACAGGTCAGAAACTGCAAACTCAAGCACAGCTGAACAGGGCAAAGACCGCCATGGCAAGCACCGCTGAACAGGGCAAGCACCGCTGAACAGGTCAGAAACTGCAAACTCAAGCACCGCTGAACAGGGCAAAGACCGCCATGGCAAGCACCGCTGAACAGGGCAAGCACCGCTGAACAGGTCAGAAACTGCAAACTCAAGCACCGCTGAACAGGGCAAAGACCGCCATGGCAAGCTCCGCTGAACAGGGCAAAGCCCGCCAACTCAAGCCCCGCTAGCCCATGGGCGGCAGGGGCAGTGACGCAAATGGGACCGTCACGGGGTGAGTGATGCACTCTGGGCACCAGTCCCCCTCCAGAACCAGTGGAGACATGCATCCACTACCTCTGTCCTTCACAGGATGAAGCACTCTGGGCACCAGTCCCCCTCCAGAACCAGTGGAGAAAGGCATCCACTACCTCAGTCCTTAACAGGATGAAGCACTCTGAGCACCAGTCCCCCTCCAGAACCAGTGGAGACATGCATCCACTACCTCTGTCCTTCACAGGATAAAGCACTCTGGGCACCAGTCCCCCTCCAGAACCTGTGGAGAAAGGCATCCACTACCTCAGTCCTTCACAGGATGAAGCACTCTTGGCACCAGTCCCCCTCCAGAACCATTGGAGGCATGCATCCACTACCTCTGTCCTTCACAGGATGAAGCACTCTGGGCACCAGTCCCCCTCCAGAACCTGTGGAGACTGTTATCCACTTGAGAGACTGTGGCTTTGCACTCCCCAGGATGGTACAGTGGGCAAACCACCCACTGTAGAGACTTGAGAGACTGTGGCTTTGCACTCCCCAGGATACATCAATGGGCATTGAGCCCCCTCGTGGATCTGGCATCGTGCACTCATCCGGCTGAGGTGCCCCCCCTTCCCTTCCTCCTGAGGTGCCTGTTGTATTTCTATCTGATGCCCCAGCAGTGTTCTCTCCGTTTTGATCAGGTATCTAGTGTGGGCCTCGCCCATGCATTTTTGACCCAGTGGTCCACGGACAATGAATGGTGCGTTACCTGCACTACTAATCGTGGTGTATATTTTGTTTAATGTGTATTTATATATATATATGTGTATGATATTTGCTTACTGTATTTTGATATATTACAATGGTTGCACTCATTTCCTTTTGTCTTTGCATTCTTCCGGGGGGGTTGGGGGTTGTTACTGTAATGTTTGGATATGCATTGGTGTGTGTGTTGTAGTGGGTGAGGGTCGGGGTGGGGTGGGGGTGTTGCGTGTGTGTGTCCCTGTCTTTTGCCTCCCCCTCCCCTATGTCGTAGGTGCAGTACTCACCGTTGTCTTCGCCGCCGGCGTTGATGATCGTCGAATAGGAGCAGGAAGACTAGTGCAGGAAGAATATGGAGTTCCGGCTCCATGGTGTCGTCGTTCCTCGTGGAGTGTGTAGAGGTGAGCGTTTTCCCTTTGAAATTCCTGTTTCCGCCGTGTTTTTATCCACGGTGAATCCGCCCCGGAAAAGGTGGCGGATTGGTAGGTTGTGATACTGTGGGCGGTACTTTGTCTCCCGTCTGTCTGTTAGCGGTGACCGCCGCGCTGTTTGTCTGTACCGCCATGGCGGTCGCAGTGTTAAAGTGGCTGTCTTTGTTGGCGGTTTCCGCCACGGTCATAATTCCAAATTTTTTACCACCGGCCTGTTGGCGGTCTTACCGCCGCTTTAACACCGTCCGCCAGGGTTGTAATGACCACCTATATTCTCTACTTAGGTATTACAATATTCTATCTATGGCTATTTTTTTACCTCTGTTGCTAATTTAAATTTGATCTGAAATACATTCTCATATTGTCCCTTTTTATCCCACTAAAAACATTAACCTCTTTGATCATTAAGACGAATGGAAATATAATTTCTTCTCTTATATAAGTATATAAGTATTGGTTATAAGTATTTTTGGCTCTCTGGCACTTTGACCTTTCAGTCTTATTATATTTGTATATGCCAATATTTTTTGCTAACATTTATGGGTTTACAAAGCAAAAAAATATGTTTATAAATGAATGTAAATTACATCAAAAAAGACAGAAGGCCCGTAATGCTGGAGCAGATCATGCGCAATGCCCTCTTGGCTGTTGAGGTTCCACAACAAAAATGCTTCCATTTTCTACACCTTCTGGAGTTCCTGGGCAGATCTCAGTGGCATCTTTTATTTTGCCAGAGCTTAACATAGTATCATAGAATTCTTAAGTCTATGCCTTACAGTTCTATATGAAATAAAAGATTTTCACAGCTGCACATTTGCAGAAGTACAGAAACCATTTGTCTATGTCACCAACAATTCAGTCCTCCAGGCTTGGGTCATTTTCATTTCCCTCTGGGTCACTTGAATTTCCCTCTACCAAAGCTGTTGTTTCGGACCACTTGCATTTATTAAAATGCAGTATAATGTACATATAGTAGCCAGACTGCTCACTCAGTTAACACTCACCATTGGCATTTAGTGTGACCTTCAGGTCATGAGGATGAGTCCTGCCAAGACTTTCTCAGCCTTTCAATGTAGATAAATGGATTACTTGGGTCTGGTGGCTTAGTGGACTAATGCATCCACTGTCAGAGCCTGTGTTCGACCTCATGGTCACAGGTTGAAATCCTGACAGGTCCACTCAGCCTTTCATCCATGTGTCATCAATAAAATGAGTACCTTTGAGTAACAATAAACATCTGTTATTCAGCTACAAGATACCTTTCTGGGTGAACATGTGCTTTACAAATGCACATATTATTACAAGCTGTGCACTATGAAAATCTGTGTTAAAAACAATTTGTTATTGGTGGAAGGCTACTGTTTAATGTCTGAGCATTTTGCATTACTGCAAGGAACTAATTCCTCAGTAAACCTGATTTGTTGCAAAGTGGTATCTATATTAAATATTCTGGTACCCTATTACTGCTGGGTTCCATGTACCATACATAGAACTTTGAATGTAACACCAACTTCTGCTCATAACAAATAGAGGTTCTTGCTCCTCTCAAACACACAATCAAGTTCATGAATGTCCAGGGCTAACCTTACTCCTGTGTTTTTTGCAACTTACAGCTTATTCAACAGATAGGTGAGAATTCCCACTCAAAGACTAACGGCATAGTACAAGGGAGAAATCCCTGCCACTCCTACCAGCTTGGGGAGGTAATGTTTGGGAAAATAATGAATTGGCATTAGTTTAAATTTACAGCCATGACCCAGCTATTGTATCCCCACCCCTTAAAAAAAATTACAAAATACTTTTACCACCCTGTCCCTTTAATTTAAGAAAATTTCGTTCACATATGTCATGACAGGGCACTGATTTACAACCAGTATTTCTTACAAAAACCCATAAGTTTCATGTGTTGCTCCGTCTCACTTAAATCAATGGAGAAACAGCCCCGGTGATATATGGGTTATGGGTCCCTTCTCAACAATTTTTTGACATACTTAAGTTGTCCTTAGTTGAGCACATACCTCCATGTATAAGTATTGGTACTCACTAAAGTGAGTTTAGATCAGTTTAGACTAGTAGATGAATATTTACATGTAATATCACACTAATGTTGGGTAATATTATGTTTGAACAAATCTGCTCTCTTGATCCCATTGTGGGGGTTTTATGGCAGGGATGTCTGCGTAAGTAGGTGAACATGCACAAACTTGTGGCTTTGTGAGTTTTCATGTATCTTTTGAAAGCACATTTCGCTGTAAACACAGTCGTAGATTTAGGTCCTGATTTAGATTTTGGCTGATGGGTTACTCCGTCACGAAGGTGACAGATATCCCATCTGCCAAAATCTAAATCCACTATTTCCTATGGGATTTAGATTTCTGCAGACGGGACATCTGTCCTCGTTGTGACGGAGTAACCCATCCACCAAAATCTAAGCCAGGCCCTCAGTCATTTCAATGACAGGAGTAAAATCCTATCCAGGGCTTCTCCATAGGGTGGGAAATGTTCAAATAAAAATATAACTTGCACACGTATTTGAGTGGTTCATTTGCCCAGGTGCTAAAATAGTTTACTATAATGTTATTATACATGCTGTGTACATTTTTGATACTATGTTGTTGCAGCATACAAGTTTGAGATTGATATTTCTGTTTGATATTCAGAAGCATGCATGCTAATCATGTTCTAATTATTTTCTTTATGAAATGCTTCTAGAATGGTAGACAGAACGTCATGAGAAAAGTCAGAAATGTACTTCAGTGTGATTTTGTGATTCACAAAGTCATCAAGGACTGTATCAGCTTTTGTCATAGGTAAACAGGTGTATTCAAATGCATGATTATTTGTGCATGTAGAAATGCATTAAATGTTAATTTCTCTCCACATAGACTTAACTCTAAAGTACAATTGCATTTGAAAATAAATTTATTTTTTCTACATTGATAAAATATTTTTCAATAGAGGTAACATAATTTCCCAATTCAGAATACATTTCCTAAACCATAATTAATTTGCGTCTGTTGCCTTCCCATTATACTCTGAAAATGCACTTACTATGTCCAGGAAAGTACCAGCAAAATGTGGTCAGTACTCATAAACTTCAAAGCTTGTATGTGGACCATCCTAATAATGCCTACAAACACATGTCATGTAGTAGACTTCCGCATACAGAAATTCCACAATGATGGTGAAATTTCCAGATAAGGTCATTCTATTTGCAAGGACAAAATCATACCATTTTCGATTCACTAAATCGGGTATTGAGATTTTGGCCCAATATACTAATTACAGATCACAAAAATCTGTTCACAATTTGCAACCAGTATTTTGTGTTACAAGTAAAGAATTTAACTAGCAAACTTAGGTACTAGTAGGTCAGTGCAGTAGATTCTTATCTGGAACAGGTTTCTAACCGTACAGAAGAAACAACAACTACATCTCTTAATACTTTTGACTAAATACTTAGATGTCTAATTCTTGAAATGACTAGGAACCAAACCAACATTCCAACATATATCAAAACAATATGGTATTACAAAATATTAATCATTGCTACAAAGATATTCTATATACAGTATATATCCTAGACAAAATTCTCAAAAATAATTTTCTAAGTCATAATATAAATCCTGCTTTTGCATCTCTCAGACCTGGATATCTCACATCACCAATCTCAATCATACCACACAACTCTCACACCAACAAGCACAATCAAACACAAGCACCATTAAAAGAAATGTCATATTTTCATTAACTGAACAAGAGACTGTTCACATAAAAGTTAAATATCATTTGAATTACTAACTATATTACAGCCACACCGTGTAGTTCAATAATATCCCACTCTAAACAATCCAATGATTCAAGTTAGAATCACAAACAAAAACTTCCATATAGCATTGATGATTATTCTGATACATCCATGTAGTTGGTCAATTTTATATTCTGCAGTCCCATGTTAATGCCGATGTGCATTTCGGTGGAGTACTGCAAAGGCAGGAACTACCTTCTTCAGGGCGTAACAATTGAGATAAAAAGGACAGGACACCAAGGTATTACATCCACAGTTGTTAAAATGTTAGGACTACCAAACAAGGTAGGGGCAAATACAAGGATGGCTGTGCTGAACACCAAAATATTGCAGCCTGAAACGTCTAACAGATCAAGCGTCTGATGGCTTGAAAGTAAATCTGAGGGCAGATGTTCACTGAAGTTGGAAAATTAAATATAAACGCCACAGCCACCTGAACAAGGCTTCGGAATATAAGTAATGCACTACAAACGGTCTGCATGTGGTTTACTGCACTGCTAACTGACACCGAACTCAAGAACATTAATGAGGTAGATCGCAAATTGTGAGTTACTTATTGGCCATCACCGGGATGCTATCCGAGGGTCAGCAGACTACTATGTCTAAGAACCCTCTTTTCAATTAAGGATTTTTTTTAATGCAGCACATGTTCCTCAAAAGGAAATGGTGATATTTAAAAAGAAAAGTTTTTTGTTGTAAAAAGTCTATTTCGAGGTTGGCAAAAGTTCCCTGGAGCACTGCCTACTCCTCCATAAGCTTTTTTACATTGACAAATTGCATTACCACCCCAACTGTGAAGTCTGCAGTTTTTCAATGCATTGCAACCAGATTTTGGTTGGAAAACATTGATATATCCCATAATGAATCGCTTTTTGGAAAGGACAGAAAGGAAATAAGGGACTTATTGAGAAATGGGTTATACGCCCAACTAAGTCATGGGTACTTTGAGGTGCAGATGTGGTAAGTAGTGGGGACTCAATAGCCCCTGGATCTAAGCAGTTGACGTACACGAGAGGGGTAACCGCTGAATGCAATGTTATTAATAGTGTTAATTTAGGTGAAATGTTGAATAACTGACTGATTACAAGGTAGCAGTCTCACACCTGAGTGGACCACTAGAGATATGTAACTTGTATACTCTTTCGCTACAAAAATACGATGTGTACCTGATGGGTACCCGAGGTATAAAAGCAAACTGTGCGAATTGTAATGTGCCATAAATATTGAAAAACTAAGAAAGATATTAAAAAATAAGAACATGCCCTTCCAAATAGCAATTCAACATGGAGTCACAAAGCCATTTTAGGAGTTGGTAAAAAATGTCCTACTCCTAAAATGGCTTTAGTAATAAAATAAACGTTTCCGTGGATACAAGCAGCTCTTCAGACTGTGACTGTAAAAACACTTAGTGCATCTGGTCCTTTGCAATTGGAAACGAGACAGCCAAAACGTATGGCAATGCTGTCATCCATGATGTATCATAATGAGCAGGGCTTCTGTTTGATCCTCCAGACAGAATGACTGATTAGCATTTCATCAGTTATTTATAAATGTTTTTTCTTTCCGCATAACAATAGTTTGGGTGGCACACAGAGGCATGGATATAGCAGTTAGCAATGAAGATGATTTAACACTTTGATACAGGTTTCTGAATGGTTAATGTTGGAGCTATGGCACAGAACGCAAGTTTGCGACATTATATTTAATATTGTGATGAATGGTAAATATACTGTTATGTTTTAAGTTTTAATAATAAATCGAATAATCCTAAGTATAGAAATTAAAGCATGGACCTGATTCTGAATGGAGTGTGTATTACACCGATAAACGGACGGGCTGAGATATTTATGCGTGTGAATTGCTGCAACCTTCCAGAATATAATTTTGTGTTTTGAGTGCTTTAAATATCTGTTCGTATACATAACTGATAAAATGGCTCTAATAAAGTCTGGTGTCAGCAAAGACCTTTTGATTTGACTAAAAGTATATATGTATACAATATTCCTATTTATAACTTGGGCTTTGAGCCAGGCCTCTTCTTCCATTGGTCTGTTGTGTTCATTCACGATTTCTTTTGCCCACTACAGGGTACAGCATGGGGCAAAGGGTCAGTGATGGCATATAGCTCTTTCACAATGACCACATCCTTACACAGAGTAGTTGCCTTCAGGGACTACTGTGGCATGTGTGTTTCTGAGACCAAAAGTGTTTTGTTTTTATGCAATTTGTTTTATAATGTGAAGGGCCGGAAGCTGTTCCAACAAAGTTTTATATAAACCATGACCAATCAAAGGAGGCACTGGCAAAGCAAAAAGATGTCAGCTAGTGCTAGACCTGTTGGCCTTACCCATTCTTGCTTTTAAAATGACACTAATTTTTACTTTCGGATTGTTTGCTTTATTTTGGTGAATAGAGAATTCAGAGTGACTACTGAAGTTGTGATAGATTTTTTACTTACTTTGAACGTATGTTATTTGAGTAGTAGAATAATGGATGTGAGAAAGACATTTTGCAATTAATTGGTATTTATTTTTAATTGCCCAATGTTTTCCAAGCCTCAGTTGCCCTAGACCTCACCATTATTTAAATGCTGATTAGAGCTTGTCGAGGTTCAATATGTTGAAAACGACGGTGATAATTGAGTATAATTTGTTCTTTATTTAATTAGTCTGTACCCTATGGTGTATTTGATCTGCCCTTCATCCCTTGAAACAGATCTTCTTTTGCGGTTTAGATACTTGGAATTGGTAAACAAAGCAGCAGTATCAGAAACTTACACCAATAATAACATGAACATCTTTTTTGTACAACATTCGCTGCTGCAATTGTTGCTGCTATGAAACAGAAAAGTATTCATATTATAGGCCTAGGATGGAACACTCGCACTCCCCTTCCTGCAACTTACACACATTTCTTAACAATATCTATTATCAATCATGTAGAAGCACAGCCCGCTGCTGGGGGAAGTGGCCGGGAAAATGGAGGCCTTCTGATATTGATAAATAAGAAACTACAGTGCTCCCACTCAGCCTTAAAAACAGATTCACCAGATCTATTAGGTATTCAGCTTGAACTTAAGCAAGGCTTTAGACTTGTAATAATTAACTATATGCCAGATCAGTACCACGGTGTGCAGAGTATCGGACCTTGGCTCAGCTGATTGAATTTACAGCTACATTGCACCATTCCTTTAATTTAGTGGTTGCCGGCGATGTTAATTGTTCATTTGAACCCTCTCCGTATAGCAGCGATTTGACTGTAGATAAGGATGAATATTGGGGTATCCCACGATTGATGGGAAAATGACTGTCTTGTTCACGTGCTGCCCATCAGTTAACAGCGTTGTGTTTTAAGCAAGGGCTAAGGGCCTCTAATAGCCGTGCACATTCCAATCAATGTTATGCTCCTACCTTCAAGTGTGGCCAGCTGACTAGCGTTATTGATTATTTTCTAGTAGATGTTAGACTGTGGCATATGCTGGAAGATATGGAGGCTGATTATAGTCATGACAGTGATCATAATTCTCTGCTTCTTACCTTGTGCAGTGATGTATTTATGAGATCACAGAACAATCATTCCACTATGGTGCCCGAGCCACTATTGGCAAATTACTATAAACATGATACTTGGCAAAAAGTGATGTCATACTTGTATCTGTATAACATCTATAATTTGTTTATTGATGCCTTTTCTAAATATGAGGAGTATGATTTTGAAAACATTCCAATCCTCAGCATCCGTGAGACCCTGGTTACTAAACTACAGGGCATTTTTTATAGTAAGATCACTACTAAGAGGACTGTCCCGGCACACACAAAAATAAGAATAAGTGGTTTAACAGTGATTGTGCAAAAACAAAATCAGCCCTGGGGATGATTAGGATGGCTGGAGTTGCATACAATAAGGCCATAGTGCAGGTGAAAAATATTAGGGAATGCTCTTTGGCAAAAGTTGCTCGAAGCAACCAGCATAAATAATAACAGGACCTTCTGGAAGTTACTCTTTCAGAGTCAAAATGAGGGAGGGAGCTCCAACCATTATCATATTCAACCAGAGAGTTGGGTTCACTCCTTCTCCAATCTTTACACTCCACATAGCAATACATCTAGCAGTGACTCCCTTTATCTGAGGCAGTTCGAACTGAACTCCTTGTCAGGAGTCTTTGGGGAGGGTTATAGTAGCCTTGATGACTGTATTGTTTTCACCTTGGGAGAATCTAGCACTGCAATTGCTTCTTTGAAATCTTCCAAAGCTCCTGATAAAATACTGGGGGATCTATACACGCCTGAGCCGGCAATATGGTCTATTTATATAAATATGATATCTAATGCTATCGCAGCTGGGGCCATATCCCTGCCACTTGGAAGGGTGCTGAAATAATAACCATCTAACAAATAACAAAGTGAGCTTCCCTGCCAACTATGGACCTATCAGTCTTATTGATAACTTACTGAAAATCTTTGCAAAGCGGATTTTGGATAATCTATTAGAGTGGGTTAATGCTAACCATATGTTATCCCCCCTTCAGGTGGGCTTAATCCATAACTAGTACCGTAGACCAAGTTTTCCGGCTGGCTCTTCTATATTGGAAATATGTACTTTTGATTTGGTTCCTAGGTGGAAACTATGGGAGGTTTTAGACAAAGAGGGTATACCCAGGAACTTAATTCATCTTTTAGTGTGGCTCCATGAAGGTACATACGCCCAGGTGAGATGGGGCAAATGGGGAGAATTAACTGACCACATTGCTATAGAGCCCAGGGTTCGCCAAGGTTGTGTCCTGGCACCATTACTATTTACTCTATATATAAAGGTGGTGGTGCAAGCCCTGTTCTTGCCAGAATGATGCCCCCACCCTAAATGCTCATAAAATCCCCATATTACTTTTTGCGGACGATTCTCTCCTTATTTCTAAAAAAACAAAAGGGTTACCGACTCTTGTTGATAGGTTCACAGCTTTTTGTGCAGATCGTGGGCTGGAACTGAATGTCAGCAAAACTAAACTGATGGTGTTTAGTCCTGGGCCAGCCAAGAGATGTATAACTTCTGTAGATGATGTTCCTTTGGACAAGGTTGGCTCTATAGATTACCTTGGTGTCAGGATTTTAAACAATTTTAAATGGGAAGATCAGATAAGTAAAAGCTTGCGTCTCTTACAACACAGGTCAGGTGCTATTTTGCGTTTGTATTAGAGTACTGGCATAAGAGCCGTATGTATGGCCCTAAAGATTTACTTAGCAAAAGCACAAAATACTGCTACCTATGGTGCCGAAGTGTGGAGCTCTTTGGAACCTCATAAACTGTCTGTGAGGTAAAATAGCTTTGTTAGAGGACTACTTCCTTGTCCATGCAGTACTCCTCTGGTTCTCATTTATCTTGACCTAGGTCTTAAACGGATTTCAGATACACTAGTTTTAAAATCCTTGTTATACTGTGTAAGGATATGGACCACTCCGGAACTCAGTACTTATAGGAACTCACTTCTTGATTTTTTGAGAAAACCAAACATAGCCTCTATCCCATGGTTTAAGCTTGTGTCAAACTGGTTCCGCGTCCTGAGTCATTCAAGTTTCTGGGAGAATCCCCAGGACTTAATAAAAGCGTTTTCGCTATGCTTGTTTGCCACTAATGTCTTTGACAAGTAGATGGAGGGCAACATATGTATCGAATACCTGCCCAGCCTGTGGTGTTGTTCCTGAGATGGTTGAACATTTGTTGTTTTTCTGTACAGCTTACGTTTTCCCCCGGCATAAGTGGATACGTTCTATCTGCAGAATCAGGGCATTCTGCCCTCAGAATTTTAAAAAATGATACTTCTGCTGTTGTGGTGCTGGCAGTTGGCAAGTTCCTTGTGGCTGCATGGTACATACACACCCGTTTTCTAAAAAAAGAGTCTGCAAATGAATTATGTTAATAACCTGTGCCAAGTATGCATGCATGGTGCACATGTGCTTGTCTCTTTTAAAATAAGAGTGTAATAAATAATGTTTATGTGACGGGCCGACGCTATCTCAGTCGGACCAATCGTACCCCTGGGCATTGGGACACAGAAGACTTCCGACCCAGAAGTCCTCCAGACGGAGACCACTCCATTTTCACTTCCGGGTGACGGCAGGCGGAGTCAGACGCTTCGCGCCGTCACCTGGATACAAAAAGAGCACCAGGACGTAGTGAAAGGCGGCCACGCGGGAACCGGAGGACAAACCCTTGGCGAGACGGAGGACGAAGGAGAGAACAAGGACTGCGACTAAAGAGTTCCAGACGCCGGCCGTAGAGAAACCAGTGGCGAGGACATCAGAATCAGCGGCAGGACAGCAGGACAGCGCAGAGGCATGGGAGGCACGGAACTCAAACTCCGGCCACGCTCTGGGAAGAGCGTGGCCAACCCAGGTGCGTGGCACACCCCTACCGGGCGTGGGAAGGTAGAGGAGGTGGAAATAACGACCGTACCGTAAAAAGGGTCCAGTTACGTGTTGGGGTTGTGCTTCCTTTATTTCTTTTTTTTTTTTTTTTTTTTTTAGTTTTCTTTTTCCGTTTTGATTCTTCCTTCTATTATTGGGTCTTCCTTATAGCATGCCTCGCTAGTTATACAAAAACAAATAAAATATCCCAGAATAGGAGCTTTACGGTTTAGCTCATTACAGAGCATGTTAAAGAAGCCAGTAACAAAGAGACCGAAGAGAAATCGTTGGACAGACAGGCTAGGAATGCGCAGAGAAAGCGCAACCGTGAGAGAAACATAGGGACAACAGATAGAGCGTGATAACAGTTGTTTCACAAACCGGGACTGACAAGAAAGTCTCGATCAAGCAAGATGGGTCAAGAGAAAGGCGGCAAGTAGACAGAAAGAAAAAAGAAAAGGAAAATCGTCCTACGGAGAAGGCCACAGTAGCCAGGTGAAAATAAGAAAGAGGAGAGAGCAGGTGAGAGAGAAAAGCCCCCGCAAAGTGCGAAAAGAGGTACAGAAACAGAGGAAAAGAGAACAGGAAAAAGGAAGAGAAGAGGAAGAGAGGACTCAACGCAGACAGAAAGCAGATAGAATAGAAAAAAAACAGAACAGGAACCAGAACTAAGGATAGGGAGACAAAAGAATAGTCCATAATAGACCACTTACCGTTGTCTGTTTCCGTTCTCTTTTCACATGCGCCTCCAGTGAACCCTGCGAAGAGAAGACGACAAGAAGAGGATCAGAAGAGTACCGACCACCTGCACACCTAAACCTAAGAATCATCAAACAAAACTCTTAAACATAAATAAACTCTGCATATCGTTAACCATGGGCTACTTCTCTTCTTTGCGCCACCTTACCACAAGTGGTGTCAGAATTGGGATCTCCTTCTTCGGAAGCTCCCACAACGGAAGGGAACGCAATGGAAGAAAAACCCACTCTCGCGGACATCATATCCTAGCTGGCAGAAGGTCAACAACACATTCAATTGGTATGGGAGGAGCAGCTGAAGGAAGCCAAGGAGGAAAGGGAAGCATTGCAGACCGCCCTGAAGAGTCAGGCTACAATCATAGCGAATAATCAATTGGTCCATGAAACTGCCTTGGGGAAACTGGCTGAAACCACTGCCCAGACTAAGGTACATCCTAATGTTCCAAGCAGTGTTCTCTAAAAATATCAGGACAATGAGGACCCTGATTCTTTTTTCACCAATTTTAAGTGGGTGCAAGTTCCGCCAACTGGCCAACAGACAAATGGGGACAGTACATAGCCCCTCTTCTAACAGGCCATATCTGGTGGTAAATCCGGGAGGCGCAACTGCCTACAACGAAATTAAGAAGGCAATCCTAGAACGGACTGGCCTAGATCAAGAGAGTTATAGAGTGAGGTTTCATCAGACAAAGTGGATGTCACAGGAAAACCCCTGCACCTTGTATTATCGGGTATATCACGCGGGGGAAAATGGCTCCATCCCACCGAGACCACTAAGGAGGAGATGTTTGATGCCATTGTTCTCGAGCAATATGTGGATGCTCTCCCAACCAACGCCTGCAACTGGGTTAGACAGCACCTCGATCTTACAAACCATAAGGCAATTGATCTAGCCTGTGCCTTTTATAGGGCTCCTGAGTTTTGGGGTGCTCACCCAAAACCCACCTCCTCAGCTTACCAAATATCGGTTTCTAAACCAATCTACCCCCGCCAAATAGCCGGCCAAATTGTTGATACCCCTCATCCATCTACATCAAGAGTGGTCATGACTGGTCCGCAATGTTACCATTGCTTCGAGTGGGGACATATTGCCCGACACTGCCCATTAAAAAAAGGAACCAAAGAGCCAATGGAGATTGGCATGATGAAGGGACAGGTAATGTGGTTAGGGCAGAACAAGACCAAATATACCACTATACTGCGTCTTAATCATGAAGAGCGGAAAGTGCTTATCAACTCCGGGTGCAGCCAGAGTGTAGTGAACCCGAGACCATGTGCTGCCTGAGCAGTGGTTCCCTCATATCCAAGTGCTTATCACATGTGTCCACGGAGCCCAGAAATCCTATCCTGTAGCGTCTGCCTCCATAAACTGGAGAGGACAAGAAGAACGCCTCTCTGTCGGGGTTATTCCTAACCTCAGTGAAGACATGATTATTGGTACCGATTACAAAGATTTTGCCTATTTATTGACCAATGCCAACCAGAAACAGATAACTGACACCTGGTGGAAGGAAGCGCCTTTTGTTTCCTCCGATATTTAGGAACCGATAGGCGAAAACCTAGTAAAAAGAAACAACTCGAACAAAAGCAGAGATATTGAAACCCTGACATCGGACCTCCAACCCCAATTTCTACTGCTCCAACAGCCGTACTGTCTGTAGCAGGGAACTTCCGATAGGCCCAAAGAGAGGATCCAACCCTGAAACACGCATGGCAGAGTGCATTAGCCCCAGAGGGGCCCTGGGTAGGTCCGCTGTTCAATATTACCAATGACTTGTTGTATAAAGAATGTCAAAACACTACAGGAAAAAAAACACAGTTAGTAGTGCACCAGAACTATAGAGAACAGGTGCTCCATTTGGCACATGGAGATAATGGGGAAGGTCACCTAGGGAGAGAATAAACAGAGGCAGCGATTCTCCAAAGGTTTTATTGGCCAGGCATATACGGAGATATTGGAAACATTGCCAGGTGTGTCCTAAATGTCAACTAATAAACTCCTCACCTGACCGTGCTGTCCTTTTACAACCCCTGCCCATAATAGAAGTTCCCTTTTCGCGGGTAGGATCAGATTTAGTGTGTCCCCTAGCACCATCCGTAAAAGGACACCAGTATTTGTTGGTATTAGTTGACTATGCTACTAGGCACCCGGAGGCCATACCCATAGCTAGTATGACCACTAAAACCATTGCACAGGCCATGATCAAAATTTTTTCCCAAGTGGATTTCCCCAAAGAAATTCTTACCAATCAGGGAACCCTCTTTATGTCCAGACTCATGTCGGAAATATGTCATACCCTTGGGGTGAAACAAATAAGAACTTCCGTATACCATCCCCAGACAGATGGACTAGTAGAGCACTATAACAAGACCATTAAGACCTTGTTGAGGAAGGTCATCAGTGACTCAGGCAGAGATTGGGAAAAAAAACTGCCACTAGTTCTCTACGCATTACGAACCCACATACAGTCTTCTACAGGACATAGCCCCTTTGAGTTGTTGTTTGGCAGGCAGCCACGTACATTACTTGAAATGCTGGCTGAACAATGGGAGGAGACAGAAGATGAGATAAAGGACGTTTTATCATACACCAAAGACCTTAGTGACAACTTACAGTCCATTTGGGAGGAGGCCCACAAATCCCTGAGAGACACACAAGCAAAGCAAAAGTCTTATTACGACACCCATAGTACACCCCGTAGCCTGACAGTGGGGGATAAAGTACTGGTACTTCGGCACACCACTGAAAATAAACTTTTGGCCCGTTGGCAAGGCCCATATATGGTCTTAGAGCAACTCAATTCCACCACCTATAAAATTGAGATTCCCAGTGGGATGGGTAGGGAGCAGATCTATCACATTAACCTTCTTAAAAAATGGCATGAAAGTACTGAGACACCTGAAGTATTATACGTAACCACTGAAGGCGAACAAGAGATTCCGATGTATCCTGTTACAGGAAACACCCAGAGCGACACACCACTGCCTCAAATGAATACTTCTTTGTCCCAAAAGAAACAATTGGAACACCTAGTCCTCTCTAGCTTAGACGTATTGTCTAAAATTCCAGACAAAACCCATTTGATACAACACCCTACACGTATAATTAGGGATAAAGTGGTTCAACAATGACCCTATAGGATACCAGAAGCCAAACAGCAGGTAGTGGAACAAGAGGTGACGGTTATGTTAGATGCAGGTATCATTGAGTCGTCGTCTAGCCCATGGTGTTCTCCAGTAGTCCTCGTTCCAAAGCCAGATGGAAGCACCAGATTCTGCATAGACTTTAGGCAGGTAAACGCTGTATCTCACTTTGATTCATACCCAATGCCCAGAATTGACGAACTCTTAGAATGTTTAGGACAAGCCACCTTTATGACCACTCTGGACTTGACAAAGGGCTATTGGCAAATACCCCTTAGAATCGAGGACAGGGAGAAAATTGCATTTTCCACCCCCTCAGGCCTATATCAGTTTACTGTTTTGCCATTTGGTCTTCACGGGCACCAGCCACTTTCCAACGCCTTATTGATGTGATCCTTCGGCCCTTCCAACAATATGCCGCTGCATACCTGGATGATATAGTTGTTTATAGTACTACCTGGGAGGAGCACCTTGACCACCTACACCACATAATCCAAGCATTGCGGGCTGCTCACCTTACTGCAAACCCCGAAAAGTGTAAATTGGGCCATAATACCATAAAATATCTTGGATATGTCATAGGGGAAGGAAAAGTGCGACCCCAAATCGAGAAAATCCAAGTCATTACCACTCTACCACTCCTGCCCCACAAAAAATGACATCCAAGCCTTCCTGGGCATGGTAGGTTACTATCGTAGGTTTATTCCCCGTTTCTCTTCTATTGCGGGCCCCTCACCGACCTACTGGGGAAAACGAAACTTAATCGCCTGGCTTCCCTTTCTGCCCGAAAGAGGCATAGTGTTGAGCTACTTAAATCCCTCCTACCCTCTGAACCAGTACTTAGTTGTCTGGATTTTACCAAACCCTTCCTTGTTCAGACCGATGCTTCTGATATAGGGTTGGGGCAGTATTGTCTCAAACAGTTGAAGAAGGGTTCCTACAACCTGTTGTGTACATCAGTCGGAAGCTCTTACCAGGGGAGCGCCACTATCCCTCCCTGGAAAAAGAGTGTCTGGCCATCAAATGGGCTGTGGAAACCCTCCCTTATTATTTGGCTGGGCGACCTTTCACTTTGGTAACGGATCATGCTCCTTTGACATGGTTGGCTCGTCATAAGGACACAAACGCACGTATCCTCTGGTGGTTCCATTCACTGCAATCTTTCTCCTTTCAGGTTCTTCATTCTCCAGGGTCTCGCCTGCTCAATGCAGACTACCTGTCCCGGTATCCGTTGGACGCGTGGCTCTATCAGCCACTTCCTAGGGGGAGTGACTGTGACGGGCCGACGCTATCTCAGTCGGACCTGTCGGACCCCGGGGGCATTGGGACACAGAAGACTTCTGACCCGGAAGTCCTCCGGACGGAGACCCCTCCTTTTCCGCTTCCGAGTGACGGCAGGCGGAGTCAGCCTGGATACAAATTGAGCACCAGGACGGAGTGAAAGGAAGCAATGCGGGAACCGGAGGGCGAACCCTCGGTGAGACGGAGGACGAAGGCGAGAACGAGGACTGCGAAGAAAGAGTTCCAGACGCCGTGGAGAGACCAGTGGCGAGGACATCAGAATCAGTGCCAGGACAGCAGGACAGTGCAGAGGCAGGGGAGGCATGGAACTCAAACTCCGGCCACGCTCTAGGAAGAGCGTGGCCAACACAGGTGTGTTGCACACCCCTACCGGGCGTGGGAAGGTGGAGGAGGTGGGAATAACGACCATACCATAAAAAGGGTCCAGTTAAGTGTTGGGGTTGTGTTTCGTTTCTTTCTTTTTGTTTTGTTTTTGTTTTTTCAGTTTTGATTCTTCCTTCTATTATTGGGTCATCCTTATAGCATGCCTCGCTAATTATACAAAAACAAATAAAATATCCCAGAATAGGAGCTTTACGGTTTAGCTCATGACAGAGCACATTAAAGAAGCCAGTAATAAAGAGAGCCAAGAGAAATTGTTGGACAGACAGGATAGGAATATGCCGAGAAAGCGCAACCGTGAGAGAAACGTAGGGACAACACAGAGAGAGTGATAACAGTTGTTTCACAAACCGGGACTGACAAGAAAGTCTTGGTCAAGAGAAAGGCGGCAAGTAGACAGAAAGAAAAAAGAAAAGGAAAAACTCCCTACTTAGAAGGCCACAATAGCCAGGTGAAAATAAGAAAGAGGAAAGAGCAGGTGCGAGAGAAAAAACCCCGCAAAGTACGAAAAGAGGTACAGAAACGGAGGAAAAGAGAACAGAGAAAAGGAAGAGAAGAGAAGAGGAAGAGAGGACTCAACGCAGTCAAAAAGCATATAGAATAGAAAAAAAACAGAACAGGAAACAGAACTAAGGATAGGGAGACAAAAGAATAGTCCATAATAGACCACTTACCATTGTCTGTTTCCGTTCTCTTTTCACATGCGCCTCCTGTAAGCTCTGCGAAGAGAAGACGACAAGAAGAGGATCAGAAGAGTAGCGACCACCTGCACACCTAAATCTAAGAATCATCAAACAAGACTCTTAAACATAAATAAACTCTGCATATCGTTAACCACGGGCTACTTGTCTTCATTGCGCCACCCTACCACAGTCTAATAATATGTAATTATGTATGCTCCTTGGCCGGGACCTGGGGTCTGATGGGCTTTTAAATTTTGTTAACATTTTTATCAAGGCTTTTACCCTTTGTATTTATTAATGTGATTTTATGTGGAGTTTCTTGTTTTGTATGCTTTAATGGTTTTTGATGACCAAATAAGCTTTGTATGATGATGATGAATATCTATTATTTCTTCTGAGCTACCTTATCACCCTCAGGACCTGAGCTAAGGACATCTTTGAATCGCTTTCTCCCTTTTCTGAATTTTCTCCACCTCTTTTGCCACAATAGAAGAGGTGCTCCTCTGTTCTCTGGAGGTCTGTTGGAATTTTCAAGAATCAAATGTTTTGCATTTTGTCAAACATTACATTTGCATATGTAAGCAACCCAGCACCAAACCGTGGAGTAAATGACTTTGGTGCCAATGTTGTTGATGTTGTGGTGTTAGTAATTATCTCCAGTTTTATTTTCACAAGTAACATTTAATGATACCAGAGAAATATTTAAACTGCACTGTTCATAGACACATCCCCTGGCAGCGGCTAATGGCATCTCTGCTTCAGAAGAGCTGTGCAACATGATAAGCTTTCATGAGCTATGCTTTCATGATAAAATCAGGAAGCTAATGAAAAAATCCAGGCAGATCCTGACACCTGAAAATGAGCTGCTGATCCCTTATTTTCTGATTTCTAAATGCTATGCCTCTTGGAGAGTTATCTTTCTCTCTGCCTTTTTCCCTTTGAGATGTCCCTTTAAGATTTAGAAATCTGTCTTTCACTCTCCTTCAGAAGACTCTTGATAGAGCTTTTGACATGCTGACACCTTTTCCTTTAACCTATCTTTTGTTTACCTTAGCTAATAGCTTGCGATCCCAGATTATCTTTTTCCAAATTATTTTTGCCCTTTTGTGCTTTTTAGGGTCGAGCCTGCTTTACATGCGCTTGCGCATGCGTATAGCAGGGAGACTCTTTTGTATTTAGAAAAGTGCTCAGAGCCCTGTCAACTTCACGTCAGTGCTTTTTATTGGTTTGTGGGCTTCCCTAATTAAATCGGCTTGCTTTCATTAGTCGTAGGCACGCATATGTCATGCCTTTTCCGGTGGCTAGCCCTCCTCGAGCGCAGCGACCAAGTACAGAAAACATGCGAGGCTCGCTGTTTTCCATCAGGCTCGTGGACTTCTTTTTAACTAATTTACGAGCCCGATCTCGCTTGGCAGAAGTCGAGCGCTTTACCTACTTGATTTCACTTTTTCAGGTTACGTGCATAAAAGCACTTTTGCCCGATAGGTGAAAAGTCGGGTTAGGAGTTTACAACGCGATCAGCTCTAACACGAGCAAACGCGAGACCCGATGCATTGTAAATGCTTGTTATTTTTTGCCAGCACGTGTTTTGCCCGATACACGTATTTTCCTGGTTTGGTTAACTGTAAGGTTTCTCCATGCCCATCTAAATTATGCATCTGCTAACTTGAATTAAGTGATGACGCTAACCCTGAGCAATGTTTAATGTCTGAATCACATATATTTTTGTTCATGATATGTATTGTCTTTCTTGAATGCTTAGTTTTGTTAATACAAGTTTGCCTAAACTAATTTTGTCAGGCTGAGAGGTTGTTTCAAGGAACTTGGACAATTTTTGATTCCAATGTGGATTCTTATTCAAATCGGAGGTGAAAATAAATTTCATAGGAACATCAGTTTTGAATTAATGGACTTTGGAAACTAATATAACAACCTCAGTGTATGAAGCGCACTAGGAATTATATGGACTGATATAATTGGGACTTGTGAAATATTTTAAGGATTGATTGTTTAATTGGATGATGTAAACAATAGGAAATTCAAACTAAGAATTTACTAAGATGTAAATATTAAATAATTATAGATTATAGCTAGTGGTTGTTTTGATATATTCGAAGAATCATGTATATGTGATATAATTTGATTTTTTATTCTAATTAATTTTACTTTAGAACAACGGGTGCCACAATTATTATTTTTTAGGTTACCTGACTGGTAGCACAGTCAGGAATTTTGGGGTTTGGGTGTGTTCCCCAAAGTAGTGCACTGTTGCATTAAGAATTTGCAGTTGTTAGTTACTTATCGTTAATACGCTCCTCAGTGCACCATTTCTCACCCTCTGAATACACCCCACTCTGTACATAAACTAATTTTGTCACCTTGGGCAAATTCTTTGGTGATTATATATAGTACAACTTGGTTTTGCGAACTGTCTTCATGATTTTGTAATAAATCCTTTAACTTTGTTACTGACTGGATGTTCCTTCCATAGCCACATTGGTAATGGTGTGTAAATTAATTTAGTTTGTATTGAAATTGTGTTAGAGGGTCTACCACACCCTATACTAGGTTCAAAGGTTCATCAACCTTGAAGGGCATTGATTCCTGTGAAGGATGAAAATGCTTCAGCACCAATATAAATATGTACTCTCCTCCTTCAAACTGATAGCAACAGACCAGATCACAAATATGCTATCCTCTCCTACCTCCCACTTTCCCAGATGATATGTGTCCAATATTCCAACTAAAAAAAAAGGTAGCAGCTTCGGTCATTTTAGCTGGGACTGATCTCTGTAACCAATCACTTAGAAATCCCACTACTGAAAAATCCCACTCTCTAACCTACTGTGTTGTCAAACTATTGCCCCATCTCTCTTTTTCCTCATTTTGTTAAAATTACAGAATCTATGGTGAACAGCTAGCTCATGAAGATCTTGGAGACACACTCACTCCTTCACCAAGTTCAGTCGGTGTTTTGTAGGGACGTTGGCACTGAAACTGTTCTGACCAAGGCCACCAGTGACCTCAGAATGTTTCTGGATTATAAAAGAGTGGCGGCACTGGTCCTGTTCCACCTATCAGCCCCTTTTGACACCATCTTGCACAGCATCCTGTTGGAATGTCTGGTAGCCACAGGCATCAAACATGAAGGTCCAGATTTAAGAGGGCCTAGCCCCTCCTTGTGCCACATTAGAGTCATTTTTTAATGCTAAAGTGGCCCACCAAGGCCAAAATCGACACGCCAAATTTACAAAGTAGCGCAATGCATGCATTGAGTTACTTTGTAACCCCTTGCACCACATTATGCTAGCGCCAGGCATAATGTATGCAAGGGGGTCCTTCCCGCACTAGGGGGGAGGGGCGACAAAATGGCACAAAGAAATCTAAAAGATTTCCTTACGCCATTTTTTTCAACATTTTTAATGCCTGCTCAGAGCAGGCGTTAAAAGGGGGCACATCATTATTTATAATGGGCCGCCAAAATTTTGGAGCTAACCCTGAACAGTTCAATAATAGTGTCACAAATTTTGACGTTATTGCCCCCTACCCTGCGACATGGTGCACTGTTTTTTAAATATGGCATACACATGGTGGCGGTAGGGATGGTGCTAAGGGTGGCAAGAAAAGTGGTGCTGCTCCAAAGTCCGTAACTGGTTAGTCTTATTCTTAAAAGACTGCATTCAAACAGTTTGAATGGTCAGTTTTCAATCTTCAAATAAGCCAATTCTAACTGGTCTTCCCCAGGGTCTGGCCCTCAGCCCAACACTTTTAAATAAGTACATGGCCCCTTTTGCCAGATGAATTCATTCATTTGGATGTAACTTTTATGCTTATGCCAACAATACACTACGGATCCGTAAGGGGAAGGAAAATTAGAACCTATATCTCATGAAATCATGTCCTGCCTTGGGGAGGGTGCTAGATGGCTGAGGAACAACTCTCTTGTACTCAATGGTGACAAAACTGATGTATTTATCTTTGGAGATCCTAATATCTGGACAAATGAACAGTACCCTGCCTCTCTAGGTCCTGTACTGTCTTTTATGGAGCATACAAAAAATCTGGAAACTATTTTTGATTCCAAACTCAAGTCTGAATAACATATGAGAAATCTCTCACAACCTCTTATTTTTACCTTCTGTTCTGTATGCAAAGGAAACCAAAATCATAGAAGTTTTGTTTAAAATATTCTGCCTCTGCCACAAAACATTGTACTGTACAATATCTGGATCTTACATGGACACCATATTTTCATGGTACTCTCCATCACCCTGTTCATTAGCAAAGTCTCAATACCTGGCAAAAGTACCAAAATAAAAAAGAGCCAGACAGGGAGCTTCACTTGTGCAATAACTAAGTGGTCTCGGCTTCTGACATGTTTCTCTCTTTTGGTAGAGTGGTTTACGAAGATTCGGGACACCTCTTTTTGAGGAATTCGTGAGCAGTATTAATGCTCCATTCATTAATTCATGCATTTACAATATTTATACGTTCCTTTGACATCATCCTTATGGAGTGAATTTTTTGACCCTGTTTAAGAAGTGTTGGCTACCAATCATCACAAACTGTCACACATTTATCAAAGATGTAGAGTTGCACAGCATTTACGGTGTGGTAATTCTTGCAGTTTACATTTCAGCAATCTAACAATGTTCTAAAACAAGCATTGGAAAAAGCCACTAGGTCTGGCGGTAGCTGTTAGTCTTTTGGCTTTGCCAGTGCTTGTTTTGTCTTGTCCTGGTTTTCGGAAAAAAAACATTGGCAAAAGCCAAACATATTTTTTGGCCTGGACTCACAAAGCACACTTTGCCTTAGTAGTCACTGGGACTAAAATGCACTCCAGGGAACTATTTTGTGCATTTTGTGTGGGGGGACACTCTTTGTGAGACAGCAGAATGATGTCACTTAGCCTTTAGTTACTCAATGTCTGAAGTGGGCTGACCCATTGCCCCATCCTCTATGGTGCAAAAGCTGGAAGAACAATAAGAATGACAAAACAGCAGAACATTAGATGAACAGTCCTGGCTGAAGGCCCCTATCAGTAAGTAAACTATACAAATACTTTTAGTAAAATGAAAAGATTTTGGCTGAAGCCAGACCTCATTAGCCACCATTTGGAAACTGTGTAACTAAGGTTGCTTTGCTAGCATCAATGGCCAGTTCTTAATGTTAGTGTAACATGAAATTTTGAATGTTCCCTTTCACCTGTTGAATTGTGTGCATGTGCTGATTTAGGGGCAACTCTTTAATGAAATAAATTTCAAAATAACTCAGTTTTGCTCAAATGCTGCTTATATGTAGGGAAAAATGGCAAGTGCAAGTAAATTGTCATCTTATGTTTTTAAATCTTTATTGTAAATCGTTAATGTAACTGCTTATTTATCATTTTTACTGGATGGACACATAGCGGGTCATTCCGACCTTGGCGGGCGGCTACTGCCGCCCGCCAGGCGGAAACCGCCATGCGGCCGCCAATGCAGCCGCACTTACGCGGCCCCCATTCTGACATTCCCGCTGGGCCGGCGGGAATGAGGCCGCAACACAGGAGCCGGCTCCGAATGGAGCCGGCGGTGTTGCGGCCGTGTGACGGGTGCAGTTGCACCCGTCGCGCTTTTCACTGTCTGCTAGGCAGACAGTGAAAAGCTGGCCGGGGCCCTGTTAGGGGGCCCCAGGACACCCCTTACCGCCAGCCTCTTCCTGGCGGTGAAAACCGCCAGAAACAGGCTGGCGGTAAGGGGGTCATAATCCCCAGGGCAGCGCTGCAAGCAGCGCTGCCCTGGCGGATTATCGCCGCCGGGGCAGAAATGGCGAAAACCGCTGGCCCCGGCGGTGCGACCGCAGCGGTAAATGGGTGAGAAAGCACCGCCAGCCTGTTGGCGGTGCTTTCAGTCATAATGGCCCTGGCGGTCTCGGACCGCCAGGGTCAGAATGACCCCCAAAATGTGCTCTAGTTGCTAGACATACTAAGTGTTTACACAACATTGTTCTACATGGCCGGTCCTAACGCTGCCATATTGTTATACACAGTTCTAGTATAGCGTACTTGCAGTAAAATTGTAAAGAATGCAATTCATATCACATGATTATGATGCAAGCACTAACTCCAGCTTTATGTGAAGAAGAATACCCTGGAACTATCTCAAGAGCAGGCACAGCTCATGGGAGGAAAAAGGGGGAGGGTGAAGGGGGCAAAAAAATTACAAATAAATAACTAAAAGCAAAACTTATCTTTCTTCCACACCACGCCCCTCTCTCCGCTCTGCTCTTCTCTGTCATTGCAGGCACAGGCTCCCAGCCTGCCCTGCGGCCAATCCTGATGCTGCTGACAGCAGCGTCAGGTTTGGCTGGGAGCGCCCAGCCACGGCGCTCCCAGGCAGACTGGGAGTCTCTGCCTGGTCTCTCCAACCCGGCAATGCAGTGCCAGGTTGGAGAGACCCTACTGCGCATGTAAGTTTGGCTGTCCCGAGACGGCCGGACAAAAATTCATGCGCATTGAGGGGGAGTGCTATGCAATCCCCTGGGTCTCTGTCATGCCCGTGGCCCTCCCCTTTTATAGTAAAGACTTAATAAACTGAGTTTATGTTTTTACTAAAAACGTTTTGCAGCTCCTGCTGCTGGCGGGGGTAGGGGGTGCCGCTCCTCCCCCCCAGTGGAGGAGCCGCCCCAGTTCACACTCCGCTTCAACCTAAGCAACAGTCTGGAAAACACTGGACTATGGACGGGTATTGTCTACTATTCCCACCTGCGTAACAGTAGGGAAAGCATTGGACTTTGTAGGAGTCAGGTTCACTGCTTCCAGCCCAACCTTACAACAGGTGAAGGTTTTGGACTTTGGAGCAGTCAAATTCACTATTTCTATTGCAACCTAAGTAACATTGGTGAAAGTGTTATACTTTGGAAGGGTCAGAAACACTATTCCCTCTCCAACCAAAGCAACACTAAGAAAAGTATTAGATTTTGGGAGGGGTTGGTTTCATTTTGCTATTTCCACTGCAACCTAATCAATATTATGGGAAGAGTTGAAAAAATTGATTATAATTATGATCAATTATTTTTTAAAAGCACAACAGTTATAATTATTATAAACCTATTGCCCAATAAAATATTATTTGAAAAGTTAAATGCAAGGCTATTCACATACTCACTTCCACTCACTCAAGCCACCATTCACCTGGAGCTCGTGCCCCACAGTCATTCACTCAAAATACAGCTTTACACCCAGTCAACTCTAACAATTATTCACTGATATCCAGTCACTCAAACCACCCACAGGCACTTCCTCTAGTCAGTAATAGGCAACTACCAATCACTAACCCACTCACTAACCCACAGATGATTATCCACAGTCACTTACTTAAGATGTCAGCCGGCCACAGCTGCTCACAAACCTGCATGTGCTTAAAAGCATTTGGTTAACATACTAAGTAACACACTTATATAGTGCACTATTACCCAAGAGGGTCCTGGTGCAAGAACTTTACTTACAGTAGCAGACCTGAAAAGGAGCAGGGTGTTGGGCTGGAAAGATCTTAGAGCCTGATTACGACCTTGGCGGATGAGATACTCCGTCCCAAACGTGAAGGATATCTTGCCCGCCGTGTTACAAGTTCCATTATATCCTATAGAACTTGTAAAATGGCGGGTGGGATATCCGTCACATTTGGGACGGGGTGTCTCATCTGCCAAGGTTGTAATCAGGCCCTTAATCTTCAAGAGTTATTAGAACCACAGATGATCAGAAGTGCAGATGAGGGTCAAAGGTTGATCATTCCAAAGAGTGACTGCAGTATAGGAGAGGACCCAGCCTCCTAACTAAAATTGATGGCCATGAAGATTTTCGGTAGGGCCTGAGAACTAGGTCTCACAGCAGAGGTCGGACAAATGTATTTAGACCCTTTTGGTAAATACTGCCCTGTGCACAGGAATTGAAAGGTATTGCATTTTTCAACTGGCAGTGACAGCTACTCACCCAGACACTAGTAGCCTACAGCCACTCATTTACAGCTCTACCCTCAAAATACCACTCATCACGGCCACTTACCACTGCACCACCAACAGCCTCTAAAATCACCCCTCTGCCAAAATACCTCCTCAGGGCCCTAAAAACCTCTTGTAACCCACAGCACTTCACCATTGTCACCATTCACCTAGAGCCACCCTCAACAATTCCAGAGAGGAGGAAAAAAGGAACAGCCTTGATTTTCATTCTATTTTCAACTTAGGGAGCTCTGAGGCCTTCCTCTTCCGGATCGCGCTCCCTATGAATGTACATTCTAGAAGCTGTGTGGAAAAAACAGATCAATGCTCGTGCTTTGTTGCAATATGGGAAAAGGAGCTGACTTCCTCCTGGTTTCTCATTCTTCACATCATGCGGCAGCACCAGGCCTGGGTAGAGTCTTTCATTCGGATATGATTTCAGCGCCAAAGAATTTCTCGCTGGATGCATAATTCGTCATGGAGGGCACATGATGGAGAAGTGATCCATGTGTGTTTTTTGGGTGGGTCTCCAGTATCAATAAAAATAATTCATAAAGAAATTACCATGCAAAAGCTCCAGGCTTGCGTTGACCCAAGGCCCGTTGTCGCCGATGACGTAGCGAGCTGCAGAATTCTCGGCAGCTTTGCACGGTTCCACTGAGGTAACGCAAATGTTTAAATTAGATCAGTTTTGTATGTGATCATCCTTAAATCGTCACATGAACAATCGTTTACTTCGAGATCAGAAGGGAAAGCATGGCCGAAAACGGGAATATCACATTTCCCAAGCTATGCTTCATGGCCATTAGAATTAAAGCAGATCTCGGTTCCCTTTGATTCAAGTGAAGGCGAGCTTAAGATATCATGTCGTCAGATGGCGTGTAATTGTAAATATTACTAGTTAAGGGAAAGATAAAGTTGCAGATCTCATGTCTTCACAAGTGTTGTAATTAGTTCAAGTTAATTTATGAAGCTTGGGTTTCACCATGACGCTACATAGATGCGTGCTCACTGAACACCATTCTAGCACACAGTGGGGGGAGGTTTCTCACGCCCACACAAGTCTTTTCCCATCAGGGTCACAGCCGCGCGGAGTCTGGTGGGCCCTTACACATCCGATATGTTTATTCAAGCATAGGACGGAAATATTCAAGTAGGACGATAGATATGGTCGAGCCGTAAAATATAATAATACCGAGCCTTTTCACTTAGTAGTGTTTAAAATATTGACCAAAGAAAGATTTCATCTTCGGGAATAAAAAAGTGCAAAGCGCCAAACATGCTCAGTGTTGTTGTGTCGACCTGTATGCTGTAAGAAGTGCTTAATTTGTGGGGGTGATTACAGGTGGTGGGCACTGGACTTCATTTTCATCTCCCTGGTTTGAATCAGAACAAGCATTTGCAATACAATAGGTCTCGTATTTTCTTGAGTTAGAGCTATTGACATTGTAAATTCATAACTGAACTTTTCTTGCCACATACCCTGCCTCATAATGTCGTCTTTTCCTGCCATATAATTCCAGTGGCCCAGTATTTAACTAAAGCACTTCAATTTATCTTCTTCATCTATCTTAAAACATATACAATTATCATATAAACTTTTATCAGAAATAAACTTTTGGCATTAGAGAGTAATGCTCAAAACAACATAAGATCAATATAATTTGGAATGGATTGGAGGGTGAAAGGAAAGAGAAAGTAATGAGTCAAGATGGAGAGGACAAGTGGCGTAGTCACGGTCTCATGGGCCCTCGAGTAAGAAAGGAAAATGATTGACTGGAATGTTGGTACGAAAATAGAGCAGTAATTAGAGTTGAGTGAGGTCCGTAGGTCTCTGGGCCCAGGGTGCCACTGCACCTGTTGCTTCATTAATAACTAGGCCTCAGCAGAGAAAGGGGATGGGGCAGAAAAAGAGAAGCGAACAGAATACAACACACAAAAGGAAGAAAGAGAAGGGGTCAGAAAGAAAGAAAAGAAAGAGAGAATAAGAACATTAAAACAGAACTAGGAGAAGAATAGAGCAAATGTGTGAGACAAAAGAAAAAAGGAAAAGAAGTTAGCGAACGAAAGATAAAGAGGAAAAAATAATGAAAGAAGTGTGAAAAGACAGAAATGAAATTTAGAGGAAAAAAGAGAGATGGTGAGAGAAACAAGCAACGGCAGAACCAGGGCATGTATGTACTGACACATTTCCCACAGACTCAGAATTGGAAAACCACTTTGACACCTCGGGTCCCAACAAGTTCCTGGTGGCTTACACATACAACCGGGATAAAGAGGGATTTATAGTAAAATGTGAATTGATAGATAAAGATAAGAAAAACACCAGAGAAAGGAAGGAAGAACTATCTAAAAAAAGTGAAACAACCCATACCGAGTCAAAGGAAAGAGCGAATAAAAAAGACAAAAAAAGAATGAAGAGAAGAGAAAAAAATTGTGAAAGAAGGAATGCCTGATGAAGAAAAAAGAGAGGAACGAAACAAGGAAAGAAATAACCAAGTGTTTGCGAGTTTGAATGAGGAGGTAGGAATAGGAAGAGGGAAATTAAAAAAAAAAATGGGAGAGGAGTAGAAATAAACAGTTGACAGATAAAGCAAAACTGTTAACATGTGGATTTTAAGAGCTGGAAAGAGAAAAGTGGGGGAGAAGGAAAACATTGATAGTAAACAGAGTAAAGGAAAGACAGAGTGAGATAGGTGAAACAGACTCTCCCAATTAAAGATGGCAGCTAAGAATAGATTTATTTGGCTCCCCCACGTCCTCAAACAGAAGTCAGAGTGTGGAACTGCAGGGGCACTGCAGAAGAGCAGGAGGTGCATTAGCAGAGTTGTATATGAACCCCAATACAGCAATATTGGGGCACTTCAGATCAGGACTGGGGGTATAGACAGAGCTGTGTCCCAGCCCAGTGCTGGAATAACAGGAAGGCAGCGGGTGAGGAATGAGAAACGGAGCACTGTGTAATTCCTGGTATTGGAATAATGGGGTGCTGCAGATTAGGGCTGAAGTGAGCTGACAGTTCTATGTGGGTGACAGCACTGGAATATTAACGGGCACACAAGGTCAGAAGTGAGGTATGTTAATGGAGCTATGTGTGGAACCTAGTATTGGCATGCCAGTGTTGCCGATTGTTAGCCTGAAGGTGCCCTGGTGAAGCTACGAGTGGGCCCCAGCATGGGAGTGGCTTTGCCTTTGAAACACAGAAAAGATGAGGGGCGTGTGTGTGAGCCTTAGTACTGAGAAGACCCATGCACTAAATGTTAGAATTGATGGATTCTGACAGAGCTGTGGTGGTTCCCATCAACAGTGGCATCAGATGTTAGACTTGGGGTGCACTGGCTGAGCTATGTTTTGCTCTTTTGGGTCCAGTATTGGCTTGGCAGTGGGACTGAATACTAGAATTGAGCTGCTGTAAAGGAATTTTATGTGAGCGGGGTCCCCGTATAAGAAAGAAAGCGACCTCGCTGGGGTAGAACTGAGGTGCGCTGATGGAGCTGCGCCTGAGGTCCTACTACTGGAACTGCAGAGTGTGCTGAATGTAAGAACTGAGGTGCTCTGGCAGACAGCATGTGCACAGGCACAGCTGAGGGGCCTGGAGTGTGTGAACCGTGGTGCACTGATGGAGCTGCGCCCAAGGTCCCAGTACTGGAACAGCAGTGTGTTCTGACTGTAAGAACTGACGTGCTCTGGCAGAGACCGTGTGTGGGGTTCTGGCACGGGCACAGCTGAAGGGGTTGGAGTATGTGAACTGAGGTGCACTGATGGAGCTGCACTCAAGGTCCCAATACTGGAACAGCAGTGTGTACTGATTGTAAGAACTGAGGTGCTCTGGCAGACAGCATGTGTGGGCTTCTGGCACGGGCACTTCTGAGGGGCTTGGAGTGTGTGAACTGAGGTGTACTGATGAGCTGCGCCCGAGGTCACAGTACTGTAACAACAGTGTGTACTGACTGTAAGAACTAAGGTGCTCTGGCAGACAGCATGTGTGGGGTTCTGGCACGGGCACTTCTGAGAGGCTTGGAGTGTGTGAACTGGGGTGCACTGATGGAGCTGCGCTTGAAGTCCCAGTACTGTAACAGCAGTGTGTACTGACTGAAAGAACTGAGGTACTCTTGCACACAGTATGTGTGGGGTTCTGTCATGGCTTAGGAGCTTGGAGTGTGTGAACTGAGGTGTACTTATGGTGCTGCGAGTGGGATCCTAGCATGGAGCAGATGTGAGCACTGTCTCGAAGGATTGCGGAGCCCTGGTAGATCTGGGTGCCTAGGCTATAAGCAATTACAAGCAATCCTCTGCCCAGGAGAACACTGTCAGGCACACTTGGTAAACAAAATCCAAGGAAGGGCAGGAGCCTGGCAGTTGAGAAAGGTTCCAGAGAGCCCACAAAGACCAATTGTGACCAAGATAGCCTGATTTACAGCCTTGTTTACAGCTAAGCTCAGAGCAAGAATGATCTGCAAATGAAAAGGGAAGCTTCCCTGGACAGGAGCAGGAAACCAAGTTTAAAAAGTCCCTTACAGACCGGATAAACAGGTCAAAGCTTAATCATACAGTAGTTAGTCCCTGCTCCCACACAGAAGAAGGAAGAACAAAGAGGCATGACTGACCACTAGAAAGCAAGGATTTTTAAATGACACTGGAACTAACAAATGAAATAGCTGGAATCCCACAGAAGAAGTATACATAAAAGTATACAGAGGTCTTACGCTTACATTCGACCTAAAAAGAGAAGGGAGAAAGAAGGCAAAGGAAGGACAAGAGTGGCAAATGGAAACAGCAGCGATAAAAAAGAACCTTCAATTGGGAGGGAGGACAGATGTTTAGGTTGGTGGAAGAAAGAGGCATGAGGTTGAATTAAAACTAGTCAGCCTTAGTATTCAGCAATCCCAGCAGTCGGCAGTGCCACCTGCTCTCCTGAGATAACTCTGGCACCTGTACTTCTATAAGGCACGCCTTTCTTAACTATATAGCGCTGCAGCTTAGATTTTATTTGCACAATGGGACTGATATAAAAAAAAGTGGCACTGCATCTACTGCAGCACCACTTCTCTTGCACCTCTTACCGCCCCCCTAATGCCACCATGTGCGTGCCGTATTTAATATACAGCATACCATGGCGGCTGTTAGGGTACTAGCGTCAACATTTTTTATGTTAGTTTGGCGCTTTGCAGGATTAGCGTCAAAACGTTTGACGCTAATCCTGGGAAGCATATTGAGGCCCATTATAAATAATGGTGTGCCCCCTTTTAATGCCTGCTCTGAGAAGGCATTAAAAATGCTGCAAAAAATAGTGCAAAAAATCTTCTAGATTTCTATGCACCATTTTTTCACCCCCCTAATGAGGGAACACCCCTTTGCATACATTAGGCCTGGTGCAGGCATAATGTGGCACAAAGAGTTACAAAGTGGCACAATGCATGTATTGCCCACTTTGTAAATCTAGTGGAGTGAGTTTGTCCTCGTTGAGCCACATTCGTATAAAAAACAATGACACTAATGTGGCGTGAGGAGGCGCTAGGCCCTCTTAAATTTGGACCAATATGTTTTGGAAAGGTTGCTACTTAGGTCTGCAAGCAGCAAAATGCATAACTAGTGCCTGAAATATGATCGTACAGATCACGTACACGGACCTGGTGCCAGGCATTTGTGCGCCATATTTTTTTGGGAAGTGTATTCTTATTGGTTTTCTCACAAAGAAAAGTAATATTATGTATCACTCACAGTCGGGTAGCACTTTGTCCAATGTGAATCTCCTTGGTATCTTCAATATCCAAGCCATTGCACATTTGGGGACATATTCACTAAACTTTCACGGAACGCAGGGCAGGGATCAAAGTTGCTTCACTGCGCTGCATGTAAGGGCAGGAGCAGAAGTGCACCATATCTACTAAGATATAGCGCACTTCTGCTCCCTTCTTGTGTTGGTGCAGTTTGCAACTTAGGGGCATATTTATACCCTGTTTGCGCTGGATTTGCATCATTTTTTTAATGCAAATCCGGCGCAAACGTATCTCCATATTTATATTTTGCCTCTAGACATGTCTAGCGTCAAAATATTGGAGCTAAAGTAATTTTTTGCCTGTGGAAAACTACCTTGTGCCAATGAGATGCAAGGTAGGCGTTCCCGGGCAAAAAATGACTTTAAGGCCCTAGCGCCTTATTTATCCTCCCGTGCAAAAATCCCGCACAGGGGGAGGAGGGGTCAAAAAATGGTGCAAAGCTTTATTTGCACTATTTGTTAACCCCTGGTTCAGGGCAGGTGCTGGGGGACCTGTGGGCCTATTTCCATGGTGGAACACCATGGAATAAGCCCACAGGTGCCCTCCCCAGGGACACCCACACCAGAGGGACAGCAGAGGATGGGGGACCCCATCCCAGGTAAGTATAGGTAAGTACAGGCAAGTACAGGCAAGTATTTTTTTTAAAGTGCCATTGGGGGCCCTGAAATGGCCCCCCTGCTTGACACTGGGTGCAGTGGCCATGCCCAGGGGACCCTGATCCCCTGTGCTGGCCATTGGAGTGGTGGGCATGACTCCCGTCTTTTCTAAGAAAGGAGTCATGTGGTAGGATGATTTTACATCAAAAAATGACTCCAGGCAGGTTAGAGTAATTTTTGTTTTACTCCAACCTGCCTAATGTCAATTTTTGGTGCAAAACCCCCTTCTTCCATACCACCAGCCCCATCCGACTAACGTAATTTTTTTTAATGCAAGCCTACCCTTTGCACCGGCTTTCACCATTCCATAAATATGGTGCCCAGCTGGTGCACAGAAATGGTGCAAGCCGGTGCTAAACTTTTGGGTGCAAAGCTGTATTACTGCGGTATTGCATCAAAAAGTATAAATCAGGGCCTTAGTGTCAATGCAGGTACCCTTGCATCATAGTGCAGGGTGCCTCAGTTATAAATAGGATTGCTTTTGTGCATAAAAGAGCCCTTTCCTGCACAAAAACAATCCCTCAAGGCATTTTCTGTTTTCTGTGTGTGCTGCCGAATGTGGCACACATAAAAAGAGGAAATAACAAGTAGGAAAAATATTTTTCTCCTCATTTCTCCATCATTTGAGAGGGCTATCAATTTCACGCAATCTCATGTTTACAAATCTTTGTAGATCTGGGATTGCATGACATTTATGGATGAATACACATCAATGCCCATGCTTCACTCATGAAACACATCCAAGAACAAAATGTACCCAAATGGAGCTCAAGCTGCTGTGTTGCATTACGTTCCTTACAAAGCCACACAACACGGAGCAAGTCGCCCCTTGTATGGCTTTGTCAATATCTCCTAGGATTTTCCATGAAATAAAATGTTAGTAGATATGGCCCTTCATTTTAGTACCCTAATCCATCATCTAGCAGAGTCTTTTCCTTCACCAGTCTGTCCACCAAACAACCTTCAACCATCCAACACCTAATGCTCTCCTCAATGGATGAGCCAGCTATCATTCTCCACATTTCATTGCTACTTCAAGCTATCCTCTCATCCTCCCCTGATCTTTGGAAAATTCTAAGAGCATTCTCTTCCTTTATAAACTACTTTTCAGTTCTCATGCACCACATAATGTTGTCACACCAGGAATCACATTCTGGCATTACTTGCGCACCACATAATCTTACAATGTCACTTCTGGAACCACCTTTCCTATGTCATACAACTTGTTATCATATTTCAGTGTGGCAGCATCACACAAACCCCAAACAGTGCCAGATGCAGCATCAGGTCAACTTAATACTCTGTCATCTCCTATAATAACCCCCCACTACATCCCAGAAGGCCCTAATCTGGGATCCTCACTCACCATAATTCTACCAAAGTGTAATAGTTGAACCAGTCTGCATCTAGTCTGTATTGTCACGTTCCAGAAATACCTACATTTTTCTTCACAATCCACATTTTCCATTGTAACCAACAATTCTCCCCAACCTTGTTATCAGCTCTTCTATCATGCTAGGGATACTATGCAGTAGAATGTTTTTGCCACCCCTGAAGTCATAATGTTGTTCTATATGTGATTATGTTTTACCATGTTAAGTGTTAATTAGTGTTAGATCCATGTAAAGTGGTGCATTCAAAGTCAATAGCAAAGTGCATTCAATGCAGCGTTAGGGAATTACCTATACAGTGTGTTTAACTTTATTAACAAAATGTAATCCTTGAGCATATTTCTTTAATCATCCTCACTTCATATTAATGTAATTTCATTTAAGCGATAATGGGCCAGATGTAGCAAGAAGGCAAATTGCGAGTTGCAATTTGCTATGCAGAACAGTGTCTCAGACACAGTCTGCGAGTCGCTATGGGGTCGCAAAGACCCACCTCATTAATATTCATGAGGTGGGTCGCAATTTGCGACCCCATTGCGATTCAGGGCACTCACGGGGATGGAGGCCTGCTGTAGTCAGCAGACCTCCATGTCCATGACTGCTTTTAAATAAAGCAGTTTTTTTTTTCAAAGTGCAACCCGTTTTCCCTAAAGGAAAACGAGCTGCACTTTGAAAAATAAACCGAAACCTTTAGTTTCGGTATTTTTCAGGGCAGGTAGTAGTCCATTGGACCACTGCCTGCTCTGAAAAATTATTTTTTATGCCAGACACAAAGGGGAAGGGGTCCCATGGGGACCCCTTCCTGTTTGCGACTGGGTTACCATCCACTTCAAGTGGATGGTAACTGCGAGTCCATTTGCGAGCGCATTTGCGGTCGCAAATGGAATTACATCACATTGCGACTCGCAAATAGGAAGGGAACACCCCTTCCTATTTGCGACTCGGAAATGCATTTTGCGAGTCGGTTCCGACTCGCAAAATGCCTTTCAACATAGCAAAGTGGCTTTAGCGACTCGCAAACGGCGTTTTTCGCCATTTGCGAGTCGCTAAACCTTTGCTACATCTGGCTCAATGTTTTTTGTAACGTGCACTAATGTTGTTGGTTTACATTGGCAAATGTAATTCTCCATTATATTCACTTACATATGTTAATTTATTTCAAATTTATATAAATTGTAGCATGAAGTTTAATGAGAATGTGGAGCTGACAAATGAAGCAGAAGCTAACTTTGCACAGTGTAACATGAAGTAAATGTACCATTGCGAACATTATTCCCAGCTTGATTTGACTAGACCTGAAATTCCTTAACGTGAGAAACTGTTTACCATTTCTGCCAAAGTGTAATTTCATTGTAGGTATCTTCACATGAATTGTTGGCGTGGAAATAGATAAGTTATTGTTTTACCAATAGCGAGACTGAAAAAACAACCTTGGGGAAGGTCCATGGAGAGACCAAGGATGTGAAAACTGTCTCTTTTCAAACATGTTGCAAGCAATGTACAGGAGACCAAGGACAGCAGAGCTCCCAGACTGTTGTGAGACTTAAACCTGTTGTAGCAAGTTTTACCATGAGCTGGGAGAATCTTAAACCACGTGATGGCGTGATCCAGAAGGCCTTACAAAATTGAGTTGTACAATACTAACTAGGACATTTACTAATTGATTGTGTGGCAGATTCCCTTGGACCTGGGGAGGTACAGACATCTGACTTTCCCCGCATTCTCCATGCTTTGCTGAGTGTGGATTAGGCTTGCACTTGACTCTCTAAAAAGACTCTTGACAGAGCTTCTGAAATACTGAATTGCCTTTTTACCTTCTTTTTACCTTCACTTGTTAGGTTCTTTGTGCCCCAGATTTAATTTTTCCACATTTTTTCTGTCCTATATTTGCTGTTCACCTTTTGCCCTTATGTTCTTTAGTTAGATTTATTTTGACATTGGTTTAGGTCCTTCAGGATTCCCATTTGCCAATAGCTTCTTTAAATAGATGTCTCTAATTTGCACTAATGTGTGAATGTTATTACCTGTGTTTGTTTGCCGAACACCATTATGACATTGGCAGTCAGGTGACCGCCACGCCGCCGATGGCGGTAGCACCGTCACCAGGCTGGCGGTAATGACCACCAAATTATGACCATGGCAGTGATCCCTCCCATATTCATCCAATGTACCACCCCAGCCACCAGTGCGGTACGACCACTGACCACGGTGGTAGCCACCTACAGGCAGGTGGAAGACAAGGATAGCCACCATATTATGACATAGAAGACTGCCAGGATTTCCAGAGCGTTAGCACCACCACCAAAATCCTGGCGGAAACACATCATATAAAAGGAGACACTCACCACCAGGGACACAGAGGACTCAGCGGCTGCCATGGAACCAGAACTGGAAGTCTTCCCGATGCTGTACCACATGATGGCCGGCCAGGAGCAACAACGCAGACGAAGTCGACAATGGTGAGTATAGCTGCCTATCACACAAGGGAGGGAGGGGATAGTGACACACACAAGCACAACACACACCATAAACATATACCACAGACACAGAACAATCTGCAGCGTAAATCGACAGCAACAGAACCCAGGAACAAATAAAGCTAGGACACATACCTCTGGGCCAACCACTGTAATCATGTTAGATAACAAGATAAAATTAAAATAAATAAATAAATATATACATATCTACAGGTAGGACCATTGCCCAATCCAAAGTTTCCAAATGCCCACAGGGCAAAATCCAAGGCCCAACTTGACTCCTGGCAACCTGGGCACTCCACTGGGCAGGGGCATCATGGAGATGGCAGGCAGGCACCTCAGGGGGCGGGGTTTGGGGGTTTCTTGGGAGAGGGGTCCTTGGGCTTGGGTTTGGGAGGGGCGGGTCCTTGCCCTTCTGGGAGGGTGGCGGAGGAGTGACCTTGGGACGGGGGCTGGAGTGCCACTCTTGTTCCCCTTTGTGGCGGGGAACTCTTAAGGGGATAAACAGGAGTGGAATGAGAGATAGAGGGTCTGGGCTGGGGGGAGGGGACTTTCCTCTTATGGACAAAGTGGGGTAGGGAAGAGGTCAAGGCAGGAAAGGAAAAGCTTCTTACGACCAGTTGGGCGGGTGTGGGAGAGGTAATGGGAGTGGAGGTAGAAGGAGTGATTGTAGGAGGAGGAGGTGTGCTGGACTAGGGTGAAGGTGTATGGACAGTGTGCGTGTGTGAGGTGGATGGCTCTTGGGTGTCTGAGTAGGAGTGTTTACGTGTCTTTGGAGGAGAGCAGACAGGGTGGGGTGGGACAAACAGGACATGTGGATGTAAGTTTTGGTGGTGTCAGCAAGTGAGGTGGGTGTGCTGCTTGAGATGGTGATGGTGGTGAGTGTGCGTGTGGTGTGTAGGGTGCATGTCTGCAGGTCTGATGTTGTGGTGACTGTGGGCCAGGCTGTGCAGGTGGCAGGATCTGGGACTGTTGATGCAGTGCATGCAAGTGTGAGTGTTGATGTGACTATGAGGGAGGAGGATGAGGGGGAGACAGAGTAGGCAGTGGCTGTTGTATGTGCATCAGTGTGTTGGCTGTGTGTGTGCTTGTGGAGTAATGTGTGGTGCCTGTGTTTGTCTGTGCGAGTCCTGTCTGTTCTTTTGGGTGCATGGGATGGGTTGGAGGAGAGGAGACAGGGACTGGGAAGAGGTAGTTGGAGGAGGGACGTAAGAAACAGGGATACTGGCTGCCATCAGAGAGGAGGCCAGAGCCTGAAATGAACTCTGTAGGGCCGCCAAGCCACAGTGACTGCCCTCCAGGAAGGCATTGCATTGCTGCACCTGGGATGCCGCCCCTGCATGGCGTTCACTATGGTTGACTGCCCAACAGAGATGGATCTCAGGAGGTCAGTAGGCTCCTCACTGAGGGCAGCAGGGCTGACTGGGGTAGGGCCTGAGGTACCTGGGATGAAGGAGATGCCCACCCTCCTGGGTGAGTGGGCATGGGCAACTGGGTGGGGGGCTACTGGGAAGACGGTGGTGGTATGGGCGATGCCGGAAGATCTTGTAGCTGGGTGGTCCCAGAGAAGTCCGCCACCACCAAGGTGCTTCCATCGGAGGAGGAATCAGAGTCAGTAGTATCAGCTCCACTCTCCCCTGTAGTGCTCCCCTCACCTTCCAACCCACTGGTCCCCTCGGCGTAGGTGGACTGTGCCTCCTGGGTCCTGTGGGCTGCAGCTCCCTCACTCACCGGTGCCCCAGCTCTTTCGCCAGATGATGCTAATGCACACATGGACAGGACGACAAAAGGAGAGAGGGTGGGGGAGAAAGAAAGGGAGAACAGGGTCAATCACAGCAACAACAGCACAGATGGTAGACACATCGCAATCTCTCCTTGGGACTTACATTGCATACTATGGACCACAGTGGCAAACCATTGCCTAGGTACTACAGCAGGAAGGAACCCAAACACTACCATCTGCACACCTACTTGGACCAACTAAGCCCTGTCTGCCATGGCATGCTAGCAACCTAGCAATACCAAAATCGCATACCACCCTACATAGCTAAGTAGGACCACGCAGGAATAGCTAAACCAGAATATCGGGGCATCCACTGACTAGAACCTTGCACCCAAATCCCATGCTAGACAACAAAAACAAAATACCACACAATCTGTACTCACCCCCTTGAGGCTTCTGGGCTGCCCTTAAGCTGCCATCCTACTCAGGATTGGCCACCACCAGTATGCGGGCTATTAGGGGGGTCAGGCTCCAATAGGTACCCCTCCCTCATTGGGAGGCCATCCCCAGCTGGGCCTCCGTGGTTTTTCGGGCCCAGCGTCTCAGGTCCTCCCATTGTTTCCTGCAGTGGGTCCTCCACTGCCTATGGATCCCCAGGGTCCATACATCCTTGGCGATGGCACGCCATGACCCATTCTTCTGATGGGTTCTGACTTGCAGAGGAAACACAGACTGAAGGACACCATGAACCAGACAATCCAGCCTGTCACACAATTGTCTTACATACTGCATTTGCCCCTCATCAAGCACATGCATGACCCGTTCCTCTGCATTCACATTGCCTGCAGCCATACCCCCCAAATGCAACACTGCTAGCACACACAGGCATCCACATGCAGCCATGTCTCATACAACGTACCCATGATTTACTCACCTGTTGGTCTGGATGCCCATACAACGTCCCATACAGGGGTAGGACCCCATCCATGAGCTTCTCCAACCCCTCGGACGTGAAGGCCGGGGCCCTTTCCCCTGTGGCATGGGCCATGCCAGGTTCCAGACACAGGTCACAGCAGCACACGCAGTGGAGATGTAGCACTGTGGAAAGTCAGGAATCAAGTGAAGTTGTAGAAAGAAAATGGCGGTCACGTCTGCGGCGGTGAACTCTGTCACCGGCGCTTTTGATCATCATTGGTTCCTGTACTTCATAGAACCCCATGTTAGCCAATGAGGAATAGCACGGCAGTGCAGACTATCTACCGCCATGACGCCTAACTCTGGCAGAGTGAGGTCACTTCCACTGTCCCTGCATACAGGACAGGTGGTTGCCATTTCCTGCTGCTAATACTCATTTTTTGAATTTATAAGTGCTTCATTGGAGTCGACTGTGCACACCTAGACAAATCCGATGTCCATGATATGTACATACATGCTCTGTCTACTATGATGTTGTGTGTCCATAGGTCCTGTAGTCATATCCATTTTACTTTTGGCTCACTTAGATACCAACCACTGCAGAGGAATAGGAGGATGAGGCAAGCACTTGTGTACAGACCCCTTGTGGACTTGGCTACACCGGAGGACTGGCACATCATACTCACCTATCGTCTGGACAGGGCCACAATCACAGAGCTCTGTGCACAATTGGAGCCTGATCTGATACCTGCTATCCATAGCACCACAACAATTCCCCCTCTTGTGCAGGTCTTGTCAGTGCTCCATTTCCTGGCAACTTGTTCTTTTCAGGTGACTGTGGGTTTGTTTGCAGGAATGTCACAGCCAGTGTTCTGGATTGTGCTTGGAAGGCTTTTGGCTGCCTTGCTCAAACACATGAGCAGCTACATTGCATTCCCCCAGGTTGATGAGTTGCCCACTGTGAAGGCTGGATTCCTCGCCATCGGGTGCATAACAGATGTGATTGGGGTCATTTACTGGACCCATATTGCCTTAGTCCCTCCCAGGGCAAATGAACAGGTGTCCAGGAATAGTAAGAGTTTCCACTCTCTCAATGTCCAGATGGTGTGACTTGCAGACCAGTACATCCCCCACTACACTGCCAAGTATCCTGGATCTATGCATGATGCCTATGTCTTGAGGAATAGCAGCGTCCCAAAGGTGATGGCACGACTACAGCGGCATAGTGTGGCTCATAGGTGAGCTTGAGTCCCCACCCAATGTATGTCAGTGTATGCCTACTGGAGTTATACCCCATGCTATTGTGCATGGCTAATGTGTGTTCCTCACTCTTCCAGGTGACTCTGGCTACCCAAACCTGTCCTCGCTGTTGACCCCTGATAGGAATCCAAGAACAGGGGCTGGTCAGTACACTGGCTGGTGGAAGGTGCCCGCTGTTGTGTTGTGCACTCACACATGATGTTCGCCATGTCACTCAGCACCCCTGCAATGGAGGCCATGGTGGAATTTAAGGCCTGCAATTGTTGCACAACCTCCTGGTGGTGTTCCCCCTGCAGCCGCAGGTTCTCCTGCATGATGTTGAGCACCTGACCCATCCTGTCCTGGGATTGTTGGTATGCCCGAGGACATTTGTGAGTGCCTCCTGGGCAGTCGGTTCCCTGGGCCTGGCCTCCCCCTGGCACACAGCTGTCCTCCGACTGTCCCTGCCCCCCTGTGCCTGTGTCCCCTGAATGGTATTCCCACTCCCACTTACACCAGGTCCTTCATCGTCTTGCCTGTGTAGTGTTGACTCGGGTCCCTGTACAGATGGGAACACTACTGATTGACGGGCCCTGGGGACAGAGGTTTGGGGGCGTTAGCTGGCTGCTGTGGTATTTGAGTCTGAGGGGGGGTCCTGTGGTGGACTGGCTGTGGGATGTGGTAGCCACCGACTTGTGGTCCCAGATGATCCAGATCAAGTCCTCCAGAGTTGCTGTCATCACTGAGGGCATCTTCTGGTGGTGGAATGGGTTGCGTGGCACCTCCTCGCTGCTGACATTGGCTGGTGCACCTGTAGGGATGTAAGTGATTTGTTAGGGTGATTGTCTGTCACATATTCCGCATTTCTACCTTTTCCAATGATATTTGTGTTGTCCTCCCACCTTTGGTAGTGTATGGTGGTGAATTGTGGGATTGGTAGTTCTACATACTGTCCATGCATTGCTGGTGGGTGTGCATGCAGAGCTGGGAGGGATGTGCTTGCAGTAGGTACGGCATGCTGGGGAAGACATTTAGGTGTGGTAATTGGGGTGGTGCACTGTGTGGGATGGAGCGGGGTGAAGGGAGTCAGGGTGAGGGGTGACATGGCATGCAGGTATGGGTGGTGGTAGGTTGGTAATGGTGACTCACTTGTGTCCAGTCCTCCGAATACATCAGTGAGGCCCTCAGGATGCAGTATTGCCAAGACTTTCTCCTCTCATACTGTCAACTGTGGGGGAGGAGATGGGGGTCCACCGTCAGTCCTCCTGATGGCGAGCTGGTGCCTTGCTGCCACATCTTCCTTATGTCATCTCTTGTGTCGCCCCTTATGCATGGGTTTGTTCCCACGGCATTCACCATGCTCGCCATAGCTCCATCTCCCTGGCAATGGAGATCTGCTGTACCTGTGCCACAAACAGCTGTGGCTCTACCCTGACTATTTCTGTTGGTTTTGTGTGTGTCATAATCTGGCGGATGGATTTTTGCAGTAGATTGGCGGCCATCACTACGGCGGTAATCGGAACGTACCGCCTATGTCATAATGAGGGACTTTATTCGTAATGTCATGCATAGCTATAACTGAATTTCTTGTTTACTTTATGCTAATCCGTTAAAATTTCTTTAGGAGATTTGGTTACCCTATTACTATTCTGTATCTTTACAGTGTGTTTTTGAGATTGGTTTACATTAAGCTGAGTTTTCATTTGTAATAAAACCCTTTAACTTTATTTGGGTTTTCATTGCGTGGCCAAATTGGTTGCACTGTAAATTAATGTCAATTGGTTGTTGCCTGATTCCCTTTTTGTAATCCTTTGCACAAATCCAAAGGTTCACCGATCTCAAAATAGAGCATATAGAAATGCTTCATCAAAGCTATAGAGTCTCGTTATTTGAAAGGGGATCTCCTGGATTTCCTTCAGTTCACCTATTCATCTACTTAAGTAATGCCTCAGTTCTATGTTTGTAAATTATTGGGAGTTCTGGAGAGAAAAAGGTCACCTGCTGCATACCTCTCAACCTTTTCTAACAGCTTGGTCGGTGTGACTCTCATTCCTGCATTCTTTTTTTAACAAAGCATGACATTATTTCACGTCAGCCTTCTATTTTATTCTGTATATATTTACAACACTAGATAAACATGATTAATATGCATCTCATATTTTACAGAGTAGTATTACTTTTATTTATAGTTGCTTTTGTGCATCACTCTTCTCCCAGGTTTAAAACAATAAGCATCATGCTGAAGGTTTGTTCCTTGTAAGAAAGTGTGGACCAGTAAGTCCAGAGTTTGAATCATGGCAAAATCAAGTTAGCCTTTTGCCTTCCTGAAGGTCATATAGTAACACCCTAAATTAGGAATTAGTAGCATGTGTTACTTACAGAGTACCAAACACTGTGCAAAAGGCACATTACTGGGGCCAGTTGCTCCCAACAAGAAGGTAGGTGAAGAAGGGGAGGCTGGTTGGTTTAGTGGGTGCATTATCTCTGTGGCGGGTGACATCCACCAGAGCCAGGTGATTCGAGACGAACACAGTAGAGTTTTAACTCACCTTTGTCCCAAACCTCTCCTGCCTTATGTACATGCAGGATACTCCACTTCTTGAAACTGGGTAAGTTCCTCCTCTCCAGTAGCAGAACTTGATTCCATAGGTGGGTGCCTGCAGTGATTTGTTCCTCTCAACCAATACTTTTTGGAGCCTTCTTCAAGACCATGAAGACCACTTGCATGACTCCTTTGCCACGCCATATAAACATCTAATATATTCTCCTGTTCCCATTGCATGCCTGTGTGTGCAGGGATATGATTCCTGAAGTGAGGAGACTGCCCATTCATTTATCACAAAATCATACCATAACCTTTAATTTTACCTGAGATCATAGAGTGCTATGCTCCCATCATACACACTTCTGTGTAGTGCACAGATTCCGAATGTACATACTTAAGTATTTTCCTTGCGAGGCCTGTATCCTAAGGTAAAACGAGCAGTAAATAGTCCTCTGGAATTAAAAACAGGGTGTTTTACAGAATACATAAAAACCTGGGGGAGATCATTTTGTACAGCAATGCAAGATACACTAAATATAATGGCAAACTTCTCCAATAAAACTGATCCATTTGAAAGTGTTTCAACACCTAATGCTCAAGTATAGAACACCTGGAGTAGGCACTTTAAAGCAGGTGAAGGAGTCCACCTATTTAGTGGTTAGAGAGATGATTTGCTTGAATTAATTTAAAATCATGAGTACCAGCCACTGAATATTTCAAATATCTGCAACAGCCTCAGAATTGTTGAGTCAAGTTCTGGCATGTACAAAAAAGTTGTCCACATAAAGGGAGAGTCTATAATGTCATACCTCATTCCACTTGAGTCCCCTTACAAGCACATTCTTCCATCCCTAGCACACCAATAGTAACAGAGCAAAGAGAAGTGGGCATAACAGACAGCCATGTTGCATCCTACATTACATTGCATAGAAAGGGGAACGAATCCCATCAGCCTCCACCCTTTGCTTCAGGGCTGGTCCATGATAATATACTGTATGATCATTCCCATCCATTTTAAGACTGTTAACATGAAAGGACATTTAACCAAGTCAAATGCCTTTTCAGCATACAAAAACAGCAGGGCTATGCATTTCTTATCCCTCTCTGCATATTCCAGAGAGAACTGCAGACAGCCCCCAGTTGTGTCCTGTGACCTATGCTGAATAAAGCCAGACAGGAATGGGTGTATCAGTCTTCAGATGATTCCATTTAGGGTCTAATTTAGATCTTGGCAGTCCACCCATTTCATTTACATGTTGGCGATCCCATAGATAAAAGACCGCTGCCGAACCGCTATCACTCGCATGACACCTGCATCGACAGCGCCATAGGCAAAAGTGCCTGTCGCCGGGACCCTTAGCCACTTTTACTGCCAAGCCAATCACAATGTGGCTTCCCGTTGATGTAACTGTGGCAGCCAAACCTCTACCCCTGACTTGGTGGATTGGGAGGTAAATGAGCAGGAAACTTACCTTTTTCTGAGTTTTCTCATTTCCTGCCACCATGAACCCGGTCATACAAGTTGTGCCATTGCTGCTTCTCCTGGACTAAGATGGAAATTAAGCCCATTGCCGCCAGAACTGAAGGTAAGTGACTGTATCACCTGTCATCCTTAGAACCGTCGGTGTACATTTTCACTTGACTTGCGAATGTTTAAAAAATATTAGCAAGCAATAGTACAATGATGTGCAATATATATCTGTGTAATGCCGTAGTTTGATACAAATAAAAAAAACACACCGTGATATATTAGTAACATCCACTAATCTGGTACTAACTGCCTTCATGACAATTGTCACCTACATAAAAAGTCACATCAATCCCAAAGAGAAATGTGTCCATACAGGTGTGTGCAATAATTTACCTCAAACTACCATAATTTTTACATAAACATGACACCTAATTTTCACAACATCAACCCAATATAAAGTAGCAATTGCACTACACAATGCTACAAGTGGGTGTACACAGGATGTACAATCAATGTTAGCTTTAAACTCCAAACATGTCAGAAATGTCTGAAGGGCACATGTCCCTTTGCTAAGTGTAATTTCTGTCAAACAATAGATATGTTTTAACTCTAAAGTGACATTTACCCTGTGTAATACATATGTGTATAGTAGTAACAAATCATGTTAAAATGAACACACATGCATTCTCAAGGCAAAATAAGACAACCATTAACAATTTTGGTGTAAATGCTCAGCAACATGATGAATGCTTGCACTAAAAATAACATGTCCATCACAGATATGCAACACAAATGTATGCATCCTAAAAAAATACCTCAAAAATAAAACCGGTGCTTGTTAGTGGCAGAAATGAGGGTAAGTGTATGACTCACACATAGGTAGAAAAAACATTATCAGCAAACAGTTAGTAACAATTACCAAATAATGCCAGGACAAAGGTATTGTAAAAAATATCAAAAACATTATATAAAACTGAGATACTTCTCTCAATATATATATATTCATAACAAATAATTCAGAACAAAAAATATTTGTTGATAGTGCCAATTCTGGGTTTCATGCCAAGAGCTTTCCCCCTATTTGCACGGCCAATTACCACCTCCTAAGGAAGGGGCATCTATTGGGCAGAGTACAGGCACCTCAATGATCTTTCTTGGGGGAGGTGTTTGGGTTTGGGAGGGTTGGGCTTGGTTTTGAGAGGGATGGGTTTGGAATTGGGAGCGGTGTACTTAGATTTTTGTTTTTGATTTGGGATTGGTGGGTCGAGGTTTGGCAGTGGTAGGTTGGGGCGTGGGAGGGGTGGGTTTATGTATGGGAGGGGTGGTTTGGGATGTGAAAGGGGTCAGGGCCAAGGCAAATAGAAGGTCTTCCATGGGAAAATGTAGGGGGGTAGACAGGGAGTTTGGGTGTGTTGATAGTGCAGTTGGCTGTGGGTCTGGCGTATGGGTGTCTGTTGTTCAGGTGAGTGTGGGTGTTTCTTTACAGTGTGGGTAGAATGGAATGTATGTGTGTCTGTGTGGATGGATGTGCTGTTGTGGTGCTGTGTATGGTTATGGTGCCTGCAGATGTGCTGTGCATGTGTGTGTGGTGGCTGTGGATGTTTGTGTGGTGTCTGTGGGTGTGATGGTGGTAGTTGTGCATGTTTGTGTGCTGGTGGGTTTGGTGTCTGTGGGTGTGGTGGTGTTAGATGTTCATGTTTGTGTGCTGGTGGGTGTGGTGGTGGTTGCTGTGCAGGTGGGTGGTGTGGATGATCTTTGTGGGTATGCTTGTAGTGGTGGTGAAGAGTATGGTATTTGAATGGTTGTGTGTCTGTTTTTTTTATGTTTCTATGTATATGTGCTGCTTGTGTGTGTTGGAGTGGGTGCATGCAAAGGAGTGAGTGTGATTTGGATAGGGCTGGGAGTAGGTATTTGAGATGGGGAAGGGGTGGGAGTTAGGGCACAAGGTTGGAATGGGTGGGGGCTACGGTCAGTGAGGAGGCCACACCTTGGACTGACCCCTGGCAGACACTGTGAATGCCATCCAGGTAAACTAACAATTGTGTCATCTGGCCACTAAGATCCTGGATGGCATTCAGTAGTGCAGTCTGGCCTACAGAGATAGTCTGCAATAGGTCAATAGACTCTTCACTGAGTGCAGCCTGGGAGGCAGGGGTGGGGGGAGGTAAATGCAGTGAAGGTGATGCCATTCCTTTAAAGGGGGCTGGCATGGCCAACTTGGGGAGAGCAAGAGGGAGGGTGGGGATGGGAATGTGCTTGGTAGATAGTGATGCAGGTTGCAATGATGCAGTAGGGTCTGCCACCACTAGGGACTGGTCTTCTGGGGATGCCTCCAAAGATGATGATGAATCGCTGGTGGTCTCTGTGCCAGTCCCCTCACCCTCTGTAGCACTGAGTTCCTCGGTGTCAGTGGTGTCTGCACTAGAGCCACTGTGCCCAGCTTCTTCACTGCCAATGTGGCCAAAGTCACCTTCACCTTGCCTAGATGATGCTGAAAACACAGAGAGAACAGTGTGAGTGTATCTGGGTAGAGTAGAACATGAGCTTTGCTCACAAAACATTTACCAAGTCTACATATTTGACCAGCTTCAGGGCTCCCAAACTGCGCTGCATTATCATCAGTATCCCATGCATATAGGGAAGACTTCCACAAACCATTTGCTCACAGCCTTGAAATTGCCCATGCTAGCTCCTATATCATGTATGCCCGTGTCTCTTATCCACTTTTATTGTTCTGCATGAACTGTTTAATGTCTCTGACTGCTAGAGCTTTGTTGTTCAGAATACTGAACATATTTCCTCAAAACATACAGTAACCGGAAAAACATCTGTACAAGGTCAAATAATCTCCATCATGTACATTCACCAAAGGTTACATAGGTATCAATGTGTGTCCATATATACTACAGTGTTGTACCAAAATGTCTGTGAACAGAAAGCCTTTTTCCTTTCTCAGACCATTTCACAATGGTAACATTCACTTCAAGTAACTAAAGTATATTTCAAATGTACCACATATCACGTGGAATCTGTACTGAACTAGCTTAGCAATGTATTCTGCACTATGGACATGCCTATACGTTTAAAGATATTTGCTAAAATATTTTTCTGGTAGATTGACAGTGCTTCAACAATAAATTCTTAGGTCTTGGTACATAGCTAACCCACTTCAGTACAGACCAAAAACATATTCACATTTCCAAGAGAATAATGCTTTGGGTCTGATACTGACTTTACAAGATGGATTACTCCAACATGTATGTGATGTAACCTTCCATCTGCAAAATTCCCATTAAGTATTACATTTCTCACCATCATTGAGTTCTCATCTGGACATAAATAAGGACACGAAAATGTTGTTTGGGGTACGTGTAACTCTGTCACCAATGTGGACACATTCCTGTCTGTTTTAATCAATACAGTTTAGCTTAAAAATTCATGTTGATTGACACAGGCTGGCTTACGTGTACATTTGTGAAGGACTAAGGCTTCATTCCAATTTGCTACTGTCTACATGAACTGACTTGAATCTTGCTGTGAAAACATATTTCTAACATGTTTCAGGTAAGGAATGATGCTATTGTACTCATATTTCCAGTCCTTTTGGGCCAGATGCTCGTTATCATTTGGTCATTGTAGCAACCTAGTAATGTAAAACCTGAAACAGCAACTATATTATGAGTGCTTAGTATGCTTTGTCACCAGTAATAAAAACTACATTACGTACACACAGTTGTGATGGAGCATCACACCTGAACCAATCCTCAAATTAGGCATGTTTGGTACAATTGTCCTTCATAACAGAAAAAAATGCAGTTACATCCTTTTTACATGCAGCCATATGTCTGTTAAAAAAAATACTTGGTTTATGATGAGAAATGTAGTGGAAACCTTTAGCACAAATCAATACACCAAACACAGCATCGAATACCGTCTGATAAACATACACCTCCAGAAATCCTTGTGTGTGTTGAATATGTGTCAACCATCATGTTGACCCCGTACAACATTGCTGTAACTAAAAAAGGTTGAACAACAAAAATAGCTACAAACATTAACTCACTCCCTTGATGCTTCTGATGGGCCCTCAACTCCCCATCAAGCTCGAGGTAGGCCACCTCAAAGATGCAGGCCATTAAGGGGGGTCAGGGTGCAGCTCACACACTTGCTTGAGGACTGGCTGAGCTGGACTTCTGCTGACTTTCTGGTCCAGCGTTGAAGGTCCTACCACCTCTTCCTGCAATGCAGACTGCATCCATTATGGACCTACCAGGGTCCGCACCTCCTTGGAGGTTGTCTTCCAGATGTCTTGCTTTTGATGGATGTTGACCTGTATGGATGGGAAAAATGACAACAAAAGAGGTTTTGAGTGCTTTTGTTCATCTGTAGTGGTGTGAGACAATTTTGTTGCATCTCTTACATACATTCCCCAAGCAGTCAATATAGATTATTTTCAAACATTTAAAATTCCCTGGGAAATACTAATGTACAGTGATCTGGTGACTAACCAAACCTTTTCTATCTCCTCATGTTACCAATCCAGGCCACACACATAATTTAGACCACGGATATGAAACCTTTCCTCTAGTGAGAGCCACTCGTTTGAGATTTTTGCAAACTGCCTTCAGTTCCTTCACGGTGTAAGTTTCCAACCTATCCTCCTCAAAAAACAAACTCTGGGATGCCAGTGATGATGCTCTTGACTGAGACATGATGTCGTTGGAGTTCACTTGAACTCAAAATCAAAAATAGGTCAAAGAGAAAAATCCAAAACAAAAATCTATATGTGGCACGTAGTGGTCTGTGATATGGTAGTAGTGTAGACCAGTCACTGTGGATCACGTGCAAATGCAAGCCCTATGCTCACCACTGACAACCAGAGTTGGAAATGGGGTCTCTATCTGGCAGTTGATTTGCACCCTGTCCAAGTAGGGACCCTCACTATAGTCAGGATAAGGGAGATAACCAGCTAAGATAACACCTGCTCACCCCCTTGGTAGCTTGGCACGAACAGTAAGGCTTATCTCAGAAGCACTTTGTAAAGCATTTGCACATAACACCCAGTAACACAGTGAAAACACTACAAAAGGACACCACACCAGTTTTAGAAAAATAGCCAATATTTATATATCTAAAACAAGACCAAATGAGTAAAATCCAACATTCAGTAATAAAGATATGAATTTTGCAAGAATTACTTGAAAATACAGTTCCTTGAAGTCTACAGCTCCACCTGAGGCTATCATGGCGTTGTGATCAACAAAACTAACAGTTCCGGCTGGCCGCAGCATCGTGGGCCTGCTACTGTGTCGAGATGACCCGCAAACCTTTGGATTTGCAGGGCATTGTGATCCTCAAGGTGCGCTCTGGAGAGGGCCGTCATGGTGTTGGTTCCGGAGTCGGTGCAGGGCGGTCACCCTTGAAGTCACATGCGTTGTGGAGCGAACTCCAGGCTAATGAAGTCAGGAGCTCCAGTGTAGATGGCGTTGGGGCTGCAGTGCGAAGCGGGACCATGCGATGTGTGGTGCCCACAGGTCACGGTGCAGGCAGCAGCTCGGTGACAGTGTCCTGTGGAGTTGGCGAAATCAGGGCTGTGGTGTGAAGTGGGGCAGTGCGACGTGCGGTTGTCGTTGCTGAAGCGCTTTCGTCGGTAGGCACGAGGCGGCAGAGCGGTACAGGTCGGCATCCACGGGTCGTGGTGTAGACTGGGACATCTATTGACGACACTAGAGTCGATGGTGCTGGTTTTGGTAGACAGGTCTGCAGTGTGGCACGGGATGGTACTTTGTGTACCTCACGAGCGGTGTCCACCGGTTAAGGTGCAGGCAGCGGAGCCGGTGTCAGCAGGAGCGGCGGCGGGGATGCCCAGGCTGCGGTGTGAGCAAGGTAATGCCGGAGTGAGGGCCTGGAGGTCATGGTGCAAGCAGCGGCTCATTGGTGGTGTCAGATGACGACGTCGGTGAGACCAGGGTTGCTGTGCGAAGCAGGGTGCTGCTACTCATCGACAGGTCATGGTGCAGGCCATCAGCGCAGTTGACAGCATTGCAGTGGTTTTTCTTCTTGAACAGCAAAAAACACAAGTTCCCAGTGCTGTACGCAAATGAAATGGAATTTTTGATATCCATGAGACTTCCAACAGGAGGCAAGTTCTACTCCAAGCCCTTGCAGAACTTTCTCAAGCAGGATACACAGTAAAGAGTTCTCTCTTTGCTCTCTTTTAAGGCAGATACAGCAACTGCAGGCCACCCCAGCAAAGCAACACAGCAAAGAGACAGTACTCCTCCTCCAGCTCTTCAGCTCTTCTTGGCAGACGTTTTTCCTGATTCCTGAAAGATTCTAAAAGTCTGGGGTTTTGGGTCCAATACTTATACCCCTTTCTGTCTCTGAAGTTAACAAACTTCAAAGGAAAGTCTCAGTTGCTTGCAAGAGCCTTCCTTGTCCAGGCCAGTCCCCAGACACTCACCAGGGGGTTGGAGACTGCAGTGGGTGAGGGCAGGCACAGTCCTTTCAGGTGTAAGTGAACACTCCTCTTTCCACTCTAGCTCAAGTGTCTCATTAGGATATGCGGGCTACACTCCAGCTCCCTTTTTGTTACTGTCTAGAGGAGAGGTGTAAACAGCACAACTGTCAAACTGACCCAGACAGGGAATCCACAAACAGGCAGAGTCACAGAATGGTTTAAGCAAGAAAATGCCTACTTTCTAAAAGTGGCGTTTTCAAACGAACAATCTAACAACGAACTTCACTAACAGATGTATTTTTAAATTGTGAGTTCAGCAATTTTCTATCTGCTCTCAAAGGGAATCTGCACTGTAAAGGTATGTAAAGGCAGCTCCTATGTTAACCTATGAGAGAGATACGCCTTGCAACAGCGAAGGCTGAATTTACCAGTATTTCACTGTTAGGACATATAACACACATCAGTACATGCCCCACCTTTAACATACATTGTACCCTGCCCATGGGGCTACCCAGGGCCTATCATAGGGGTGTTTTACATGTAGTAAAAGGGAAGGTTTAGGCCTGGCAAGTGAGTACACTTGCAAGGTCGAACAGCCAGTTTTAAAACTGCACATACAGACACTGCAGTGGCTGGTCTGAGACCTGTTTACACCTATGTGGGTGGCACAATCAGTGCTGCAGGCCCACTAGTAGCATTTGATTTACAGGCCCTGGGCACCTCTAATGCACATACTAGGGACTTACCAGTCAATTAAATATGTCAATCATGGATGAACTAGTCAATAGTACACTTTGTACAGGAAGCACTTGAACTTTAGTACTGATTAGCAGTTGTAAAGTGTGCAGAGACAATAAATCAGCGAAAACAGAGCCCAGTATACCATACAAACAGGAGATCAGAAGGCAAAAAAGACAGGGAAGGCACGCCACAAAGCTGCCAGGTCTAACACTATGTGATCAGCTTCTGCTAACTGCTGTTGTACAGCCAAAGTCCTGACAACAAGGTCAGGTGCCCACCATATTAGGACATGAGCTGCATATTTTTAAATTGTTTGTGCGCCACCAGCACTCAAAATGGTGGCTACTATGTATGCCAATGTCAGATATGTACAATACTGTTTTTCGCCAAAATATGACACATTAAAAAGTGAACAGCTACTGTGTTTGACATTGATAGAGCTGCGGTGTATTTTATCATTCTTTTAATGGTAATTGAAAAAAAATTATGTGCAAATAACACATTTCAAATGTATTATTTACACATAATTTGTAAAAAAAAATCAGATATGTAAACACATTTAGATTTGAAGTTGCAAAAATATTTTAAAGTTATGTGTACATATATGGCAAAATGAGTTCACTAATCTAACAAAGACATAAGAATTGTGCTGATTGTGAAAGTATTGTCTGGCAATTTCAAGTAATAGTTTGTTTTCCTTACATGCAGACATATGAATACAGAGAAGGATAGAAGAAGACGTCCCTAAGTCTTAAGACCGTTTCCAGACGTTGTCATTATGGAGGAAAGGGATATTATAAAGATATTTAGTTTAAATAGGCAAACTATACTGGATTTATGTCAGCAGTTGAAGCCTGATCTTCTGCCTCACAACCGGAATACAACAGAAATAGCACAAAGGGGCATATTTAAGAGCTCCTAGTGCCATTTTAATGCCACATTAGAGTCATTTTTTAACGCGAATGCGGCTTTAGAAGGCCAAAAACACCACGCCATATTTACAAAGTGATGCAATGCATGCATTGCGCCACATTGTAACCTTTTGCGCTACATTATGCCTGCGCAAGGCATAATGAATGCAAAGGGGGTGTTCCCCCACTTGGGAGGCCAAAAGAATAGCTCAAAGAAATCTAAGAGATTTCTTTGTGACATTTTTTTCGGTACTTTTAATGCCTGCTCAGCGCAGGCATTAAATGGAGGCTTCCATTGGTCACAATGGGCATCTGGGTGCTTTGCAAGGTTAGCGTCAGAATTTTGGATGCTAATCCTGCAAAGGGCCGGACTAGCGTAAAAAATTCTGATGCTAGTCCCTTAACTACCATCATGGTGCACCATTCTTTAAATACAGCACACACATGGTGGCATTAGAGGGGCCCTAAGGGACGCAAGAAAAGTGGCACTGCACTGTGTGGAGCGCCACTTTTCTTAAATATGCCCAGAAATAGTGAAACTCATGGTATTACTTCATTTTGTGGCCACTGGATCATTTCAATACACAGTGGCAGAATCTGGAGGCATGTCACAGCCATTTTTCAGTGGTGTGCTACAAGAAGTCCTTGCTTCAATGATGAGACACATCAACAGCTTCATCCAGTTTCCAAGAGCTTAGGACTTGGCCAATGTGAAGGGAGAGTGTTATGATTTAGGTGGCCTACCACATGTGGTTGGAGCAATTGATGGCACACATATTGCCTTGGTGCTGCAACACACCAGGGAGCAGGTCTACTGCAATCAGAAGAACTTCATTCCATCAATGTGCAAGTTGTCTGTTTACCAGATTTGTACATCTCAAGTGTGTGTGCCTGCTTTCCAGGGTCAACACATGATTCCTTTGTACTACATAACAGCACCATACCCCTGCCACAACCTGTCCAGAGAGGGCCTGGCTTGTTGGTAAGTACAATATGACTTCAGGATCATTTGCTTTAATCCTAGTTTAGAAATATAAAATGGCTTGATATGATTTAATCTATCAATTTATTGCTTCCATGTAGGAGACTCAGTGTATCCTAACCAACCATGGTTGTTGGCACAGCTGAGGTATCCAACAACGCAGGTGAAGTCCACTTGAGTGAGACCCATGGAAGAAAACGGAGGCCAGTGGAGCAAGCTTTTGGGTTCCTGAAGGCTAGATTTTGGTGTCTGGACAAGACTGATGGAGTTCTCCTTTACTCATCCGATAAGGTGTACCAAATCATAGTTGCCTGCTGCACAACATCACCCTGTGACAAAAAATCCCAATCATCGCAAAGGATCGATGCCATGAAGAGCCACCGGGTAAGGATGTTGAAAAGCCCAATGAAGATTACAGTGATGAAGAGTGATGTCTTATATCAAGATGTCATTGACTACTTCTTCACCTGAGTGTAAGTGTGCCCTTACGTATTGTAACATCCAGGGCCGTATTTATACTCCGTTTGCGCCGAATTTGCGTAGTTTTTTTCGACGCAAATTCGACGCTAAACTAACGCCAACTAATGCCATATTTATACTATGGCGTTAGAGGCGTCTAGCGCCAAAGTTCCCGGAATGTGCGTCATTTTTTAGCGTGAACCCCTTCCTTGCGTTAATGATATGCAAGGGAGGCGTTCCCGTCTAAAAAATGACTCCCAGGCCTTTACGTGGTATTTATACTCCCGGGCAAAAGAGACGCCCGGGAGTGGGCGTGGCTAAAAACGGCGCATTTGCGCCGCTTTTTAACGCCTGGGTCAGGCATGGCGTTAAGGGACAAGTGGGCTCAAAATGAGCCCAGAGTGCCCTCCCCTGCCCCCAGGGACCCCCCCTGCCACCCTTGCCCACCCCAGGAGGACAGCCAAGGACGGAGGGACCCACCCCAGGGACATTCAGGTAAGTTCAGGTAAGTATTTTTTTTTTATTTTTTGTGGCATAGGGGGGCCTGATTTGTGCCCCCCTACATGCCACTATGCCCAATGACCATGCCCAGGGGACAGAAGTCCCCTGGGCATGGCCATTGGGCAAGGGGGCATGACTCCTATCTTTACAATGATAGGAGTCATGTTGATGGGGGATGGGCGTCGAAAATAAATGGCGCAAGTCGGGTTACGATGATTTTTTCGACGTAACCTGACTTGCCCCATTTTAAGACGCCCATGCGCCATTTTCCCCCTACGCCGGCGCTGCCTGGTGTACGTGGTTTTTCTCGCGCACACCAGGCAGCGCCGGTCTGCTTGCGCCGGCTAACGCCATTCAATAAATACGGCGCCCACATGGCGCTTCAGAATGGCGTTAGCCGGCGCAAAACTTTTTGACGCTAAACTGCGTTAGCGCAGTTTAGCGTCAAAAAGTATAAATATGGGCCCCAATGTCAGAAGAACTTGTAACATACTGAACATGTCAGTCTGTGATGGTAATTTAGTAGGAATGGTCAGCTCAGGAAAGTCAAAATATTTTTAGATCAGATTCCCTACATCAACTTCTCTGTTTATTGACAAAGAGTATCTTTGCTTGTGCTAAGTATATGTGTCCTCCTAACTTATTCCAGTCAAATTTATTCAGTAAAATCATCAACTTTCCCTTGGTATTCTGTTTTAGGATCCTTCAACATGTCATCTTCATTTTGACTTTTCAAAGTTGTGACATTTCCAGTGATATGTTGCTGTTGGAAAGTACAAAGAGAACATGGGTTGATCCTGGGACAACAAACACTCACTTTGGATGGACAAATCTTGTACAGAGACAAAGTGCACTGTTATTGAATGGAAGTTCTTGAGATTGTATCAGACCGATTTTCTGTTAGGTGCTGCCACCAAGGCAATATATCCTGCTTAACTTGCTCTAACCCCATGTATATGTCAAGCCATAGCAGACTGGCCTCCCCTCACATTGGCTAAATCTTTGAATTGTGTTCAGTGTACAAAAGCTGTTTATGTGTCTTGTCATAGTTGATAGTACTGTTTGGAGCACACAATCGCATGGTGGTTGTGACATTGCACCAGATACTGTCACAGTGTACTGAAATGGTCATGGAACATCCATTTGTGTTACTGCCATGATGTAGACTATTGGTTTTATTGATGAAGGATTCCTATTGTGAGGGCAGGATGTGTGGCTCCAGCTGAGGCAGTGAATCAATAATACTTTCCTATTTAATTTATTCTTGTTAAATATTTCCTTTCTTCCATGGTGTCAAGGTTGTGCAGTGTCAACTTCTAAATGGCATTGACTGTTTGGTTTCTGCGTGGTTTGTCAAATGCATCTTTTATTTTGCCACAGACTTGTTACCTACAAATGTATGACATCAATATGTTGTGATTTCATTGTTTCTTTTTCCAACATTTTAAAGATGGGAAACACTTAACGACGCTGGTATCTATTATTTGTTTTTGAATCATATTGTTCGACAAGTTTAAAAAATGATGGTGTACGAAAGACATAGAAAAGGAGTACCAAGTCTTTGTGTTTATTTTGAACAAAAAATGTGTGCAATAGCTTTGAAATCAGAATAAAAAAGAACATGAAAAAAAATCCATCATGGTGGATGAAACTATATTTGTTGAGCACAAATTGTTTGGAGTCCAATGCACAAAGCACAGATCTCCTCAAAAAAGGTAAATGTGTCCATGAAAAAGTCCACAGAGTGATTGGTAGACACACAGTGGAAGAAATTAGGTGCGGAGGGTCGTGAAAGTGGTGGTGGAGATCTTGCCATTCTCTCCTGGTGGTTGAGATGAGAATCCCCTCCTGTGGGGGAGGAGCACAGGTGCAGGGAATTGGGGGGGTGAATCAGTTTCCTATTGTGTCAGAGCCACCCTGTCTGTGGCTGAGGAAGGTAATTTTGTCCTGAGGTTGAAGGATCACAGACGGGGTAGATGATATAGTAAACACCCTGCACATATGATGATAAATGTCAAAACCCACCCTAATCAAGGAGCACAAATTGGAGTTGTGATTCTGAAGCTCAATGATGTGCTACCTCTGCACCTGCTTTAGGTCCTGGATCTGTGTTAGGACCTGGCCCATCAAGCCTTGGGACTGTTGTAGTCCTCCCAAGACTGGGTCAATGGTGGTCTGGGTAGTAAAGATGCCAGTGGCCTCATGTTGCTGGCCACTGATTCCATCCCAGGACCCCTAACCCACTACCCTGTGCCCTTGAAGCAGTGTGGCCTATCCCACTGGGACCTGGCACAACTAGTGGTGGTGGTTGCTCAACAGTAGCCAGGAGTGGGAGACACAAGATGGGAGTTTTGTTCCTCTGGGCACAGGAAGTGGATGTATCCATAAGCTACGTTGTTGCAGCTGGGGTATGAGGTGTAGGTTGGGCTGGGTGTGACTCACTGGGGCTGTCTGCCAGACACACAAGATGGACCAGGCATCCCCTCATCATCATCCATACTTGCAGGAGTGCTGTCTTCGCTGTAGGCTTGATCCTGGCCTGCAGTGGAAGTGTCTTTGGGTGCAGGCTGTGGTCCACTGGCCCTGGATGTTGGACCTATTATGAATTACAATTAAAGGTCTGTATTGTACCCCAAATGTGTCTTCAGCAGCAAATGAGGCAACATAAAAGAGAAATTTTATGATTAATGGAATGTTTAGACCTTTGCATGAATTTTAATTTTTTTACTCATGCATGTTAATGTACACAGATGCAAACTTCAGTAACAACGATGAAAAGATGTCTTAAAATGTAAAATGTTATTTACAAAGTGTACATTTCATGTACTAGACATGAAGCTCAACACTGTAGAGAGGAGATTTGAGAGCTGAACCATTTCAAAGCATAGCAGCTTCAAAAGCAAACCATGGACCAACGTATTGGATTAAATAGCATTGGTCATCATATGAATATTGCAAACTAAACTGTATCAATACTACTCATAATCAGCATGCCACAAAACATGATTGGAAACCTTAGAATCCACAAACTATGATTTATTCAAGCAAGTAGATCAATTCAAACAAGTGACAAGAAAGTAACAACATACTGGATCAACACAGCGATGACATCTTGATGTATACCATGAAATGGTGAATGACAAATACATAAAGCTTTGACTTTTGTGCAGATATGGAAGGAAAGGGAGGTTGGGCAACATCACATTGCACTGTTGTTTTGCAGAAACAAAAGCAGGGCAGCATAGTAGTTGTAGTAATTTGGAAACACTATTGCCAATGCTTGTGAAAAAGTGATTAACACATTAAAATTACTACAGTGAAAATGAACACACATTTACAATATGTACACATGTGTATAATGGGAATAGGTTACACCAGTTACAAGCACTATACTTTCATGTGCATATGGATGGAGTTGGGGGGGGGGCAGGACGAGTACCCCAAACTACCAGCACCATTATAGACAGCCACCTCTTGGATTATTTGCGGGCCAAGGAGCAGGAGGCACCCAAGATGGCGCCGCCGAAGCCTGAAGGCCGGAACGGGCTCTGAGCTTCTGAACGCAGCTGGAGAGAGGAGGATCCTGGAGGTGGGGACAGCAGCAGAGAGCACCTGGTTGACTCTTAGGCTCCTTCCAGGATTGTGAAGGCTGTGGGGTGACTGGGAGGAGGGCTGCACAGCAATCACCACAGCAGCAACGGGCACTGGGCACACAACACAAGGCGAGGGGGCCCGCTCTGGAGATCTGACTGCAGGCAGGAGAGCAGCACAGGAGGGGGCCTGCCGTGCACATCCTGCCACGACCAGCATCCTGTGGTGGTAGACAGTGAGTGGGAGGATGGGGAGTGAGGGTGGCCAAGGGGTCGCCGATTGGCCTGGATGTTGATGACCTGTGGTGACGGGGGCGGAGGAGCCTTCCAGATACCCAGTGGGCCCGTGCAGCAACTTCCTCTGCCTACCTGCATAACTGACTGAATAACGGAGGGAACCCCACTTACACAGCACCACTCCTGCTTCTCCTGATGTCCTTCCAAACTACTATCCTCTGGCTGCATCCAGTTGACAGCGCTAGTCTGAAGACTGAACACATTATTGAAGCGCTCACCAACTCAGCTCCCCCCACCATTACAACTGCGGTGCCTCCTGCATTCTAATCCAGAAGGGCAGGACTCATGTGCATCCACTGCTGGAACCTACCTCTCTTGCAGGAGGGGCCCTAGCGCAACACTCATAGGTCAAGCGAACACTAGGGGATATCCATCTCAGCATTGGCCTAGTGGGGGCCTGCATGCTCCTTTCTTAACTCTCTATTAAAGGCTTGCAAAGGCGATTGGTGCAGTGAGGACCGGAAGCACTTGGGTGAGCCCCCATTTACCCACCCGGGCCTTGCTTGAGGTGTTGTGAAGTGCTTATCCCAGTGCTGACCTGCAGAGACTCAATGCATTCCTGAGGATTCAGATGAAGAAGCTGGCTGTATGGCTCTAGTTGCTTTGATTCCCAAGGGCTTTAACAGGAACCTAAACTGATGACGCGGGAACATTTCTAAGATGCTGAGCTCAAAGAGGCAGGAACAAGTATTTGAGGGTGCTTTTAGCAGCCCATACTCCTGAAACAGAGACCTTGGAAGGAGTTTTGCGTGAAAGATTATAGCCACGGAGAAGTCGTAATGGGCAAAGCATCTGAGAAGTGAGACCTGGAAGCGGCTGCTCTGAATCAACAGGTGACTCGAATGGAGATGTTCCCATCCCCCCTTGCAAGGCCACAGAACTGCCCTTCCCTTCAGGACACTTTGCAGACCGTCACGGCCTCAAGGGAGGCCTTGAAGTCTAAGATTGACGTGCTGGGGGCTGACCTAAGCATTCTAAAGAATGACCACAGGTGCTTTGTGGAGTGCTCATTAACGGACATCCATCCAGACATCGCAAGCCTGCAGGAGAGACTCACCCTTATGGAGGCCAAACTGCAGACATTAGAACTTAGGGCTGAGGACAGTGAGAGCAGATCAAGGAGAAATAACATTCATGTTATAGGCCTCCCAAACGTTCAGAGGGACTGAATATCTGGACATTGATAGAAAGCTGGGTACGGAAGGGGTTGGCTCCAGAGGCTCTCTTCCTTCTTTGCCATGTAAAGGGCTCATAGAGTACCAGTCCACCCACCTCCGCCTTAGGTGCCATCGCAACCTGTGATGGCTCGTCTTCTTCAATACAGGGATCGGGATCACATCCTTTCCCAAGCCAGTAAGAAAGAAGACCCCAGAGTGAACAACCACAAGATGATGATCTTCTCAGACTTTATGAAGGAAATCCCAAAACAAAGGGTTGCGTTTACTGAAGCTTAGCGCCTACTGTGACAAATGGGTATGCAGTACTCCATGCTGTTTCCCGCCTGCCTCCGAGTGGTGACCTCGGGAGGGGCTCAGTTCTTATTCACACCACAGGAGGTGTGGGACTGGAAGGAGGCAAATTTGCAGCTGGAACCAGCCATGATGCACCTTGGAAAGTGTAGAAGCCAAAGAAGAGAGCTCGACACAGAAACGAGATATGAGCGAGAACCCGAATGACATGGAGGTGCAGAAAGAACAGCAGCAAATAATTGAGGAGGTGGAGGCAATGAGTGGCAGGGATCTGGTATCACCCTCATCGGGGGGACTAGGAGAGTCCCGAGCCTCTAAACTATTGAGCAGTGGCAGTCATTTGGACTGCAATGATGTTACATCCCAAGTACTTGTGTACAATATAACAGCCCCGGCGGGTTACGTAGAATTGTTTCTGATGAAAATCCAATAAACTTTCTTTAAAAAATTGGATGGAGTTCTGTTTTTTGAAGTGCAACAACCTACATTGAGATAAAGCATGGGACTAGGCAAATGCAAGACGTGATCCATGGAGAACAAAATACAATCTGACAATACATTATGTTTATTGTTAAATAGGGAGAAACAACCATGATGATACTAATTTGGATGACACAAATATTTCTGAATCTGAAGTTTAAGTATATATGTTTTGGTAGGTGTCTAGAAACATTCTGAACAGCTAAGTTAATGACTAGGATTCTATTTGTGATTAGTAAGACATTTCATAGGTGTAACTTACCAGTTTCCACTCCACCTGGGATTCCTGTCAAGCCTTCAGGATGTAGGATCTGCAAAACCTTTTCCTTCTAGGGAAATAGTAGTAATGTGGGCCTGGGAGAACCACCACCAGTCCTTTGGGCCTCCAGGTGACACTTGGATGCTAGAGAACAGACTGTCCCCCGCAGGTCTTTTCACCTCTTCCTAATTTTCTCTTGTGTGCACAGATTGTTAGCTACAGCATTCACTCTGTTGACTATTTTGCCCCTCATTTGCCTTTTCTGAGATATGGTAGTATTTTGCACTTGTGCTTTAAACAATTTTGGATCTACTCTAAAAATTTCATCCACCATGACTGCCATTTCTTCCTCTATAAAACGTGGGTTCCTCCTCCCTGCCCTAGTGATAAAAAAAATAATATATATATATATATATATATATATATATATATATATATATATATATATATATATACTGGTGCCCCTACAGTGCTTTGAAAATAATGGAAAAACAAAAAAGTAAAACAAATTGAGGGAGAATTGAAAACAGAAAATACCCTGGCTAGTTAGGGGCAAGGTTGTCTTCAAATGTGTGGTCAGCAGTGGAATGGCAAAGGATCGTGGTCTGAAACGGAGTGTGTTTTATCATGTGTTTTGCAGGTGTTTACAGTTGTCTAAGATACATCAGGTGTGGGCTGCTAACATCCATCCAATAGCCACAGCCATAATACAATGCTGAATGGGTCCCACGACGGACTCCTACCATCATGGGATTGATTCTGGTACACCGCCAGCATGACTGTGTTAACTAAATTTGGTTGGCACAATGCCGCTGTCCCACTGGCGATTGAGTGATGCTCACTAGCATTGCAGTCTGCCACATCAGCTATAGGATAGAGGTAGCGCAACAGAGTATACTCCATCAACACAGGCAGTGGTTGTACAGCTATAGATCTAAATACAGTAGTTGGAACACTGTCAGCTTGACAGAGTACTTGGGACCACTGCCGCAGCGGATTGGCGGTAATACCGTCAAGATCTAAATCAGACCTATAGTTTACTGTCCAAAACCTTTGCTACAATTTTAGCCATAAATTCAATAGATCCATCAACCAACAGGAAATGCATACTGAGGTGCTTTGTCCTCTTTATGAATTAGGGTTATCGTGGTCATATGAAGATCTGGAGGTAGACATCCTAATACTACTATGTATTCCTTGAACACGCCCAAGATGTGCTCTGTAACTTAACTGGAGATGTGCTTATTCAGTTCTGCCCATTTACACTTGGGATCCTTTTCCCTTTCAGATGAGTAGAAGTCAATTATACTTCCTTCACTGTCACTTTCACTTCCAAAACATCCCTTTCACAACTCATTTCCATGATTGAGAATTCACATTCAAATTCTATCTATACTGCTTGACCCACAACTCTCAACTCATATAGAAAGCAGTAGTCAGACCCTTCAAGCTAATCTGCACTACCCACCTATTACCCTTCTTGCTTGATCACGCAAGCAGTTTACTGGTTTATTACCTACCTCATACAGATTATGCTGTATGCCTCAGAAGTAGGCCATAGTCTCATTCTGTGCTACATTCTTCTAGTTTTCTCTCAGAAGCAACAAGAGTTGTTCAATTTGAACATCACACATAATCAGATAATGACTCTTGAGTTGGCAAGCTACACTTCCAACACTTGAGATGCCCACATGTTTTCTCCCCTTTCTTCTGCTACTGAAGAGATAATTTGACCTCTTAACACCATCTTAAAAGCTTCCCAGACACAAATGGCTGATTCCACTGACCCCACATTCTCCTTAATATAGTTCTCCATGCCTATAGCTGAATCCTCTAGAAATCTTCCAGTCCCTAAGCTCCAAAGCATCCAACGTACAACCAATCTGAGGCCTCATGGGCCAAGATTCAAATGTTGTCACGAAACCAGGAGGAAATATTCAGAAATGCCCCATAGCAAATACTTTTCATGTCCAAATTAGGCATCATAGGCTCAGAGAACAAATAACTAATCCAGCCTGGAGAGCAAGTTATGCTCATCCAATTCGAACAACTATTGTCTGTGTGACTCTCTTTATACGCCTACCAGTCGAGAAGGCCTCATTAACACCCTTCGGTCATTACTGGCTTGCCTCTAGTCCTCCTGCAGTAGCAATACATTCAACCTTCAGGTTTATCACCATATTTAAGCTCCCCTGAACAATCAAGGTCACCTCTGGCAGGTGAAGCAACAGTGCACCCAATCTGTTCAAGGTATCCACTTCTTGTCGGGGAGGCACATAGATTGATATAGATTGACAGACCAGCTGGTTAGTGAGGCCTTCGGGACTTCATCATGGTTGGATCAAAAACATTATAGTAAAAATGAACCAATAACAGATCAAAAGATTTATGCAGTTTCAGTAAAAGCATCTGACAATATCGGGTGCTGATAACTTCTTGAACAGTCATTCCAGCAACAGTCACAGAAATGAAAGTGATGAAGCCCTTTTTTGCCCTTCCAGACTTGGACGGAGTAGCCAGGACATGGAATGTTAGATATCTGTTTATATGGAGGGGATGATTTGATGGTGCTCCACTTGGACTGTAGGCTTGCCAGATCCCATGAGATAAAATCCCAAGTTTTTGTCAGGGTGACGTTATTGTTGGTCGAAAAGTTCTCAACCAGCAAGGGAGGGTTGGAATGTGTCAGCGTATGTTTCCAGGTATTTGTAGTTGTCAATCCAGATGATCTATTGATAGCAGAGCCTCAATCTATTGGATAGTGGAACATTACCAAGATGGGAGTGAGTTGCTACTCTATCTCCTATGGGGGCACTCAGCGGTGCCCTGCTATTAGGATATGGTAGTTGGTTAAATCTTGGACCATAGAAAAAGCCCAGGGGTTGTGCTCTGATACCATCCTTAGAAGTGCTTGATTGAGAAAGAGAGTGTAAAATAACCTGCATCAGATGGTCCTTCGACAATGTATTATGATAGTCACCAGGTGAATTTTTGATCATAGGGCCAACCCATGATACACTTCCAACTGAAACAATCTGTTTGCACAGACCACTGGTCCAACCCAAATGCATCCTTAGTTTAGCGCGTTTGTGAGGATATTAGGCCAGATGATGATGTTTTAGTGGGAGAAGGCGTACTCCGCAGTATGAGACTAGGGAAGTCGGCGAACTTCATGTGAGTGTGGCGCTCTGTGCTCAAAAATTGAATACGTGGTTGTTGATGATGTACCGACCCTGCGTGGTCTAAGACTCCGGAGTATATTGATAAGTGTATGAGACACTTGGTTTATGTTGTAATTTGTGTGGTTCAATAGGTCGATAGTGAAATCGACAAGTCGAGTTTGAGTCAAGGTGAGTGAATGAAAACATCGATGGAGATTTGGTTAGTTCTAAAGTGCACTAGAACAATAATCCATTGACAAGTCGAGAGTAGAATTTGCGGGTCAAAATTTGCTTGCGAGTGCGGGATCTGAGAAGGAGAGAGTAGCGGCGAGGCTAAGCAAAATCTCTGTAAAGTTCTGAAGCAATTGTGTTACCCTTTCCTGTAGTAAACCGGCAAATTTGAGTTTCATTTTGGTTGGTGCTCGCAATATATTGCATTAGTTTTGTGTGAATCGAGAGCGGGAAGACAAGCCGCAAGACTTTGTCAGCTGCAGAGTGTGTGTGAGTGTGACGTCATTGGATCCGCGCTAGGATAGGTTGGTTAGTGAGAAGGGTTGCGCACGGATTGGCAGCCGTCCGTGAGAGGCAATTGGTTGAGAAGGTAGGCGAGGAGAGTTCTGTGAATTAAAGTCACTATCTGATTTGATTGCGAACAAAATAAAAGACGTAAAGATTACATTTTTCAAGGCTTTAAAGAGCGCTTTGAGGGGAGATATATATATTACCGCGAGTGTAGGGGAGGTTACACCATAAGAGGGTACACCGGCTTATATTATAATGGAGGAAAAGGGTGTCACGCCATGTCTTCGGCTGAAGCAAAGGTTTAAAGCCACGGAGAAAGAGGGTTGCTTAGCGTTTCCTGAAAACGGAACGTTCAATTTGAAGGGTTTTAGAAAATTTGCGGAGGGTGCTAAATGATCTGAAGCCACCTCCGAGACCAGTACAGTTTGAGGCGTTAGCAATCTGGGAACTAATGGCAATACGACACCAGCAACAGAAATTTGAGAGGAGAATGAGGAAAGCTGAAAAAACACTAGCGGAGGCTAGGTGGGATAGTGCGCAGAGAGTTTGGAGGAGAGAAACAATAGGCTGTTTCCAGCAATAGCCCAAGAGAGTGAAGACAAAGGGGGGAAATCTACTATTAAGACTGACAAGAGTCCTTCCAAAGACAAAGAGATTAGAAAGCCCTGGACAGAGGTAGATGACTCGGATGATGATGAGTTCCTTAATCAGTTACTGAATGATCGTCCACCGCCATATGCGATTGACGAAAATGGCCCAAGCACCAGTACATGTCCTACAGGTTCAATACAGGAGAAGGCGACAATAAATCCAATACAGGTTAGTCCTGTTTCGACACAAGTCCCGGTGCAGAGTAGTTATGGCGTGCCCACCACTCAGGTTATGCAACCTCAGTTGCAAACGCCACAGGTTCACAGGATTTACCCTGAAGTACCCATTTTAGAGCCTACCACTAATTCCATGGTGCCGACAGAGCCAGTATATGGGAGACCAAAGTTGATTCAGACTGAGCCAACTCCGCCTTTACTGCCCCAGGTGCAGCCGCAAATGATTCTGAGATATACTTCGGTCACAGGACCGCAGTCAAACATGATACCAGTGATGAGCCAGAATATGGGAGTTAGTCTTCCACAGGTTTTGGGAAACAGACAGACGCCAGATGCCATATCTTTGCCTATCACAGTTGGTCCACCAGTACCATTGTACACGCAGGTGAGGCCTAGTGTGTGCGATCAAGGGGTAATGACACAAAATATGACAAGAGGAGGGTTTGTAGGAAGCTCCCAAGGGACGACTCCAGTGGAACCGACATTTGAAGAATCTAGATCCCTGCTAGATTTCAGTCCGATTGGGGTTCCTCCAGATGCCATGAGACAGTCAGGTTCGAGACTACTGACACCGCAGATCTCGAGTGAGAATGTACCACAGACACCTTCCGTGCAAGAATATCTCATTGCAAGGTTTAACAGCACAACAGCTGACCGACTGGTTAGACAAGCTCAATACTCCACAGACTGCTCCTGTAGCAGCAGGAAGAGCAGAAGGAGAAGAGTACCTGAACCATGTGAGGTAGGGTATGGAAGCAAATGATCTCATTGAAGGGAATATGGGTGTGAATAGGCTAGAGTCCTACACGGAAGCAGAATTGAGGGATTTGTGCCCAAAGATAACTAGAGAAGTGAGCCGGGTGCACCAGAGGTTGGCAAATTTGGCAGACAGTATGGCGTAGATTTAGAGAATACCAAACATTTGAAGCGAAGTTACAGATTAGATTTTGAGCCAAAGGATTTTGAACACATGAGGTCTACTGGAATGAAAGCGCACCTCAAGGAGATACTGCAAAGTGTGCAAGTTTGGGGAGCCTTAGAGAAGTGGGAAGGCAGATGGGCGAAGAAAAGGGACAAGAGGAAGAGTGATTTCATAGATCAGTCAGCTAAAGCATTACCGGATACAAGCATGGTAAAGATGTTACCAATGAGAGAAACTGTTGGAGGGGTTCTTGTCCATGTACCGTGGACTAGAGGTGATATTCTGTCATTTACGAATGATTTTCCCTGGCTGAGGGAGAAACCAATAGAGTGGTACCAGCAGACACACAGGTTTGTGAAGTTTGCGAAGTGTCTTTGGGAAGACCTGGATACTCTCTTTGCGATCATAGTTCCAGCTGATTTGTGGGTTGAGTGCAAAAGGAGTGTGGATTGGCCGACTGAGGAACCGGCAAGGGACAGGAACACAGGGGCGCCGTCTCCTGATGTGATGAAGTATTATTATAAAGTGACTGAGTTTCTGAAAATGAGAGTTTCACCTAAGAAAATTGATTGGCAGAGGATTGATCGAACAACCCAGGAAGTCAAGGAATCGATACATGCCCATTATGAGAGGTTGTTGAAGGTGTTGAAACATTACAGCAGTACAGAGGTTATTGAAGCGAAGGACATGAATCACCTTGTGTTCAGGTTCGTAGGGGGGGTTGAGACCTGAGATTGGCCAGATGATTAAGAATCATTTGATTTGTTGGCAGGCAAAGCCGATTGATGAGGTGTTGCAGTATGTAAAGTACTGTAGTGATGAGATTGAGTTGAAGCAGAGAAAGTTGAAGGAGAAAGCGATGGTGATGCAAATTAAGATGCCACAGACAGGGATACAGGGAGGTTTTCTACAGCAGGTGGTGCAACAGCCACAGGAAACAGGATGCTTCAGGCGCAAGCGAGAGGTAGAGGTTGAGGAGGTTTTGTGAACCACAGTCCAGACTTGAACACTGTAGTAGCTCAAAACGATGCACAGGGAATGAAGAAAATGTTACCTTGTCATGCTTGCGGGGTCGTTGGACACTGGAAGCGGGAGTGCCCAATGATGGTGCAGGATGGTGTTGTTCAACAAAGAAATGATGTCAGTTCATTCCAAAATGTGAGAGGACCAAGATTGAGAGGTCCAAATCCAAATTTTCAAAATAATGGGAATCAAGTGCAAGGTTTTCAATCCATGCAGCATGTGCAGATGCCACATATACAACCACTGCAGTTACAACAAATGCACCAGGAGGCCCCTATGGTACCTAGACAGCAAATGCAAGTGCCTTTAGCTCCAATGGAACAGCAGCAGGTGATGCTTCTTCAACAGGTCACAGGTCAAAGAATGAGTCAGAATCACGCAGTACAACAATACCCGTTGCGTTGTGAGAATGAAATAAACAATGAATGGTCGGATGAGAGTTCAGATGGAGAAGAGTGCAGGCTTGCAGCATCCTTAGAGGTAGATCAGAGAGGACCCTATGTTCAGGGGAAGGTAATGGGTCACAAGGTTTCATTCTTGGTTGACACAGGAGCTACATGCTCCACAGTCAGAAGCGCAGAGGTTTCGAAACTGCCCCTTTCGGGACGGACAGTTAAGGTAGTAGGGGTAGCAAGCCAACTCCTGACTAACCCGATCACAGATCCGCTTCAGGTTGAGCTTGGCATGTTCCAAGGATTGCACAGATCTGTGGTTTGTGATTCAAGTCCCATATCTTTATTGGTGAGAGATTTATTGTGCAAGACGAGGTGTTCAATCACCTGTTCTAATGAGGGTATTGAGGTCCAAACAAACAGTGACGATGAAGGGGAGGAACAGGGTTCAGAGCCTGAAACTGCGACCACAGATGAGGAGTATCCTCTGATTAACTTCTTTCCGATGTTCACAGTGGCTGATCTCCCGGCAGACAACAGTTCAGGAAAAAGTGTGGGATTTGACAGGGAAGGAAGTAGGGCTGATAAAAGGAGTAGAGCCAGTTAAAGTCAGTGTGAAGCCGAATGCTGTGTTCCCCCAGATACTGCAGTATCATATGGCGCAAGATGTCCTTATAAAGGTTGCGCAAATCATTGCAGATTTTGTGAAACAGGGAGTCCTGAAAGAAGTGTTGAGCAGTCCATGTAATTCGCCAATAATAGGACTGAGAAAGCCTTGTGGGAAGGTTCGGATTGTCCAAGATTTGAGGAAGATCAACGACATAGTGGTGAAATGTTGCCCAGTGGTGCCAAATCCTGCTGTGATTATGTTTCAGATTTCATGTGATGCAGAATGGTTCACAGTAATTGATCTGTCCCAAGCGTTCTTTTCTGTGCCTCTTCATGAGTACAGCCAATTGCTCTTCAGTTTTAAATTCTTGGACAAGGTCTACAGTTGGTGTCGAATTCCTCAGGGGTTTTCGGAATCACCTTCCATGTTCAATCAGATACTGAGGAAGAATTTGGAGTCATTGGAGCTGCCTTTCCAATCGACTCCAGTACAGTACATTGATGATTTGTTGATTGCGTCCAAAACAAGGGACGAGTGCAAGTATTATTCGATTGCTTTACCGAATCACTTGGGAAAGAATGGACACCAGGTGTCCCCAAAGAAATTGCAATATTGTCTGAAAGAGGTAAGGTATTTGGGTCATCAAATTGAGAGGGGGTCGAGGAAATTGTCCATAGAAAGAATAACCGCTGTGTTACAGATGAATCCCCCAACAACACAAAGAGACCTTAGGATGTTTCTAGGAATGGTGGGTTACTGTCGCCAGTGGATCCCAAATTTCTCAATTATTTCTAAGCCATTGCAGAGGCTGACGGTCAAAGAGAATCAGGAAGCTATAGTTTTGGGATAGAAAGAAATGAGAGCGTTTACTGAGTTAAGGGAGAGCATGTGCAGGGCTCCAGCTTTAGGTATGCCTGACTTCACGAAGTCTTTTGTTCTGTTTTGTCATGAACATGATGCATGTTCTTTGTCTGTCTTGACACAGGTCCATGGAGGTGCAAACCGACCAGTAGCATATTTTTCAGCTACTTTGGACCCAGTTGCAGCAACCTTACCAGGTTGTCTGCGTGCAGTAGCAGCAGTTGGACAAAGCCTCACACACTGTGAAGGCATAGTGATGGGACATCCTTTAACAGTCATGGTCCCTCACTCAGTTGAGATCCTTTTGACACGAACGAAAACTCAGCACATGACTAATGCAAGATTGACCAAATATGAGACGATTATATTGGGGTCACCAAATGTAACGTTAAAGAGATGTACAGTGTTGAACCCAGCAACTTTGCTTCCAAGTGAAAATACAGAGGTTGAAAATCTGGAAGATGTAGAACATGATTGTCTTGAGGTAACAGAAATGTGCACCAAACCAAGGCCTGATATTAAAGATACCCAATTGGAAGAAAATGACCAAATCTTTGTTGATGGCTCATGTTTGAGAGACACAGTAGGAGTGCTGAGAGACGGATATATGTTGTATGCATGATTTCTGGTATCCTGGAAGCGTCCTGGCTTCAAGGAGTGTATTCTGCTCATGTAGCTGAGTTGGTAGCTCTTACTAGGGCTTGCCATGTCAGAGAGGAGAGTCACTATCTATACTGATAGTCGCTATGGCTTTGGAATTGTTTATAATTTTGGCCAGCTATAGTCACAGAGGGGTTATTTGACCTCTTCTGGTTCGCCAGTGAAAAATGGTGAAAGAATTAAGGAATTGTTGCATGCGATTCAGTTACCTCAAGAAATTGCCGTGGTGAAATGCAGTGCACACCTGAAGCCACAAGACTTTGTTTCAGTGGGGAATGGATATGCGGATCAAGTAGCAAGGTTTTGCGCATTGAACTGTATATCGTTCAAGGATCAATGTGAATTGTTACCTGAAAAGGAAAATGAGACATGCACAGGTTATGCATTGAGGGTGATTGATACGTTAGAACAATTGAAATTGTTGCAGGGTAGTGCCAGCAAAGATGAGAAGTGTTCTTGGGTTAGGATGCAATGCATACAAAGACCAGATGATTTGTGGGTTTCAGACGAAGGGAAAATGGTCTTCCCGAACAGTCTTTTGTCGCAGTTTGCAAGGTTTTATCATGGCCAAGTACACATTGGGAGGGATGCCATGATCAGGTTTTTCAAGATTGACTGGTTTAACCCAAAATTTAGACAAGCTGCAGACGTGATTTGTCATCGCTGAGTCATTTGCCAACAGATTAACGCAGGGAAAGGAACAGTGGTGAATTTGAGCCACATTGGAAGAGCTGGAGGTCCATTTAGCAGAATGCAGTTGGATTTCATTGAGATGCCTGTACGTGGAGGATTGAGGTATGTGTTGGTGATTGTGTGTATCTTTAGTCATTGGATTGAAGCGTACCCTACATGCAGGAATGACAGCCTCACAGTAGCAAAATTGCTGCTTAGGGAACTGATACCGCGTTTCGGTTTTCCAATCTCTTCAGAATCAGATAGGGGAAGTCACTTCAACAATGAGGTGGTTAGGTTACTGTGTGCAGCATTAAACATTGAGCAGAAGTTGCATTGTAGCTATCGCCCTGAGGCATCAGGATTAGTGGAACAGATGAATGGTACCTTGAAGTCGAGAATGACGAAAATGTGTGCAGCCACGAATTTGAAATGGCCCGACGCATTACCTCTAGTGTTAATGTCAATGAGAAATACACCTAACAAGAAGACAGGACTATCTCCGCATGAGATTCTCATGGGTCGAGCTATGAGACTGCCTGCAGTGCCTGCGAATGCTCTTGTGAATATCACAGATGATATGGTGTTGGACTATTGCAAGGGTCTGGCTGACGTGGTCCGCTCTTTTTCTCACCAGGTGGAAGCTACCACCTTGCCACCGATTCATGATCCAGGACACAACTTGAAAGCTGGTGATTGGGGTGATATTAACGACTTCTACTGCTGTGAAGATTGCATGAGTTCCGAACTGGATCCATGCCAGTCACACAAAAAAGGTGACGTGTCCAACTGATGAGGAAGTTGAGATGTTGAAAGTACCAAACAGGGAAGTCTCAGGGCCGGAGAGTGATCGAAGGGGAACTGAGACAGAAGGGGAGCCCGTTGAGGATGGTTTGGTCACTCCAGTAAGAGACGAGGGAGAAGAGATCCAGAGGGGTGACGGTGAGCCTATCTCAACCAAGGTAGAAGGGGAGCCTAGTCAGAGGGAGGCTCTCTCAGAAGTAGACGATTATGAGAATGAGCTAGCGCAATTGACAGACCCAGAAGGCGAAGGAGTTGAGGCAGAGGAGAGTTAGAGGGTCCAGACTCCTCCTGAGCAGGTTGCAGGTCCATCAAGTGAAAACACCATAGAGCGAAAAGAGAAAGAAAGGTTGCCACAGGAAAGACCAAAGACTAGAGAGACACTGAAAGGAGACAAGTGGCCAGAGTTACAAGTGAAGAAGGGAGATGTGGTTGTTGAAGATGCTATAGAGGAAGAGGTTGACACCACAGGAGAGAAGATTTAAGTGAAGGAGAATTGCAAGGTGATCACAAGTTGAAAAGGAAAAGAGTTGCAAATAGAAGCTTCGCGGGTCCTGAATGGGCGTATGCAACGACAGCTGAATGGCAACAGGAGTTCTTGGCATTTTGCTTTGATCGAGAACTCCCAGGTCAATACTTTGGTACCTGAGTCTGGCTGAAGAAACTGAAATTGATGTAAAGATTGAGCTACAGAAGATTGAAATTAGGAAAAGAGACTGAGAAATTACCGGATGAGACTTTGAGAACCTGAATAGATTTTTGAAAAACGATTTTGAGAAGCTGCTAACCTGAATTGACGAGGGATCCTGGAAGAGAGATTGAAAACTGTAAATAACTTCTGAAAGAAGATTTGCTTGTTTTGACTTTTCTGCGGGAGACAATTATTAACCATCCTTTGTTGTTGTTGTTTTGAACTAACCATCCTTCACTTTCTGATTCTTTACAGATCATGACCAATACTAGGCAGGAGAGTAGAGGGAGTAGATGCTGTAAATATTTGGGTGTTGGTTTAGGTATTGTGTGTGTGACATTCATTGTGATTGTGATTGTGGGTATGACACTATTGGATAAGAGTGAGACTAAAGATGCTCCAGTTCCTGAAACTACTACTGTACTAACAGCTTGGGAGAGGTTTGAGCTGGATGAGTGATACTTACTTGAGGGAGCTAATGCAAAAGGGGAACTTTCTACTAACATTTTCTATCGCTTGCTGAGTGAGTATGTTGAGACAATGGAAGCAAAGGATTGCTTCGTGTGCACACAGAGTCCTGTTTTGGTACAAGAATGGGTTACCTATCATAGATTGCCACTAACCTATGGGATAAGTTGTAGTCTGCTACTAACAAGATTTTATAACCAGGAGGAGATCCAGTACTTCTATTCTAATCATGATTTAGTGTTCTCCTATGTGCCTATAATAGAAAATTTGAGTGATGTAGCTAGATATTATAGTGTAAAGTTAGTTAAAGGATTCTTTGAGCAAACATTGACAATTAGTACATCTTATGCTCACGGCAATAACTTGACATGCTTACTTACGCCTTTAGATCACACGGATGATAGAAGAAGAGCATTAAAGGGAAAATTAGATAAAGGATTACAGCAGCGGGCTTTTGCTGGTAATGTAGGTTATGGTGCAATTAGGGAGCAAGGGAAGTTAGTTTTAGATGCATTACACATAGGGAAACTTTGTATATCTAGTCCAAAATCATATTATGACAATATGTTCGTGGGAATGAGTGAACGTAAGCATGTGTTTTTATTTCAGAGTAAATGGACGTTCGTGTTAAATGGACAGGATCCAGTGATCCCAGGGATCCACTATATATGTGGGCTTAATGCTTATTATCGTCTTCCAAAGGGATGGTATGGGATATGTTATTTGGGGATAGTTTTCCCAAAGATATACCAACTCAATGATTTAAAGAAGTTTCTGAGATTGTCTGAATTACATCGTACTAGACAGAAGAGACCACTGCTGGTGTAGTGGGAGACATATTTGGGGCAATAATTCCTTCAGTGGGAGTTATCTTGAATTCAATAAAGATTCGAAAGTTGTCTACTATTGTGGATAACATGTTGACAAATTTTTCAGGAGCTATACTCCTAATGGATACTGAACTTGCTGCGGAGAGGGCTATGACTCTTCAAAACAGTCTTGCTTTAGATATTCTTTTAGCGAAAAATGGCGGAGTCTGTAGAATGCCTAATGAGAATCATTGTTGCGCATATATACCAGATAATAGTAATGAGATTAGAAGTATGCTTACTAACTTGACTAAGGATAGTACAGACTTGAAGGAATTGAAAGAACCTGGTGTTTGGGAGAAGGTTGGACGAGGTTTTGCTTCAGTGGGAAATTGGCTTAGCAACATTTGGCATTGGATATTGTCTAAAATAATACAGGGGCTATTGATTGTTATTGCTTGTTTATTTGGATTGTGGGTGGCATGTAAAATCAGCAAAAGGATAAAATTGAATAAGGCGAAAAATAATAAGAGGAGGGAAGAAAAGGAAAGGGAAAAATTATTTAGGGAAAAATCAAAGGGGAAGTCAATAAGTGAAGAGATTGAACTGACTGAATTTTGACTGATGTCAAATTTGTGGGGAAGGTTTTGTGTGATGACAAGAGTCATCAGAGGAGGGATTGTTCTAGTGTGTCTTTTAAAAGCAATATTAATACGAAAAACTTGCAATACATTGTGTGATGAAGCGGCATAGAAATTGTGTTAACATAGAAAATAATGCACACGTTTGAAATGTGCCCACGGGGAGTGGTTACCAATGTATACGAAGACTAATGGAAAAGGCTTATCAACTCTGAATTTTATGCAATAATGTTTGAATTTGTGTTAGTAGTATACGAAGACTAATGGAAAAGGCTTATCAATTCTGAATTTTATGCAATAATGTTTGAATTTGTGTTAGTATATCGTAATTAGGGTTATGTGCTGAGAGTTGCTTTACTTAACACAGAGGGATTTAGCTTAGCGGGGTTTGGGCCTAGCTGCCTGACCTCACATTTAATTGTATTTTCTAATGTGTAATGGGCTGTTTTCCTGAAGGACACAAAGCTGTATTTTTCCAAGAGCTCTATGTGTGTAGCCATAATAAATTCTTTCTCATGAGAACCGACTCGCTCAAGACAATGTTCTTGTTAGATGCAACAGTGTAATTCGTAACAGGTGCAATGTTAACCGTACTAGGAGAAGACAATGAAGTCACTGACTGGAGCGCAAAGTGTAACATTTCTATCTGACATTCCAACCGTTGAAGACGATAATAACATGGACCAATCCGTGACATGGGAACTGTGAACTGTGGAACATTCTATCAAGGTGCTTACCAAATTGTTGGACAGAGATAATGATGCACCAAACTTTATCCAAAGAGGAATTAGGGAATAGTTAGACAGTTTTGATTTAACGGCGTGACACAAGAAGAAACCATCCCATTTTTTACCCATTTTCTCTACTGCGGACACTCCGAGTCCGTACTTTAGTTGTCCTGTCATCTAAACCATCCCCTGCCAATTTTGCTTGATATTATTTTCTTCTCTATCTGAGAGAAGTAATATGTTCCTTAGCTATGCTATCTTAAGACTTTGTCCCGCCCTATCTTTGGCGATGGTGAATCGACTGATGTCCTGAGGACGAAGACTGATGCTGCTTGCTGATCTGTTGGATTGGTAACTATCCGATGCAAATTGTGATTGTCTGTTTGCCTTTTCTTTCTAGGTACCAACTGCTATTTTGATAGAGGCCTTAGTATAGCTGTTTTCTAAATTCGTGTTCACTAAACGTTTTGCATGAAACCCAACATGCTAATTTGAGGTTAGTTAAGGCATTCACTAATACCGTGTGCAAATAGACAAATGACTGAGTTCTTGCTTTGTTGAACCATGTACTAATGAGACTCTGCTAAGTTGATTCATATTAAATGTTGTATCTAAATACTGAATGAATATAGTCTATGTCTTGATTAAGTTGTGCTTTGATTACTAATTAGAATAGTTTCTGGTGTGGTTTATTGTTATTGAAGTTAACAGACATGGTATTAGATTGTAACTAATAGGGAAATAAACATCTTAAAACTTAACTAAACTGGTGTGGTTATTCATGGCCGAAAGGTCAAGTTGTGTTCAATTATTGATTTCTATTGATTGTTTATTGAGAAATTGATTGTCATTTCATTATTGGTTGCTCATTGATTTATTGGTTGGTGATGCCAAGGAAATATCTTGTACTGGGAAGTCCTCAAACGTGGTCCAAAGGTTTGTCGACCTAAACGTGTCTCCTTGGAAGTTTACTTATTAAGGCTCTGATGCGCTAACAAGTGTCCTACGCTGTGGGCTACTGAAGAGCTGTTTATTGTGCAGTGTGTCCCCTATTCGTAGTGCCCCCATGTGCATGGCAGGATGGGGCTTGTATTCCCTGCAGCACCAGCCCAAGTGAAGACAGCGCCCCACGCTGTGGGCTACTGAAGCACAGCCCCCGCAGCACTAGCCCAAGATAAGATAGCATTGGTGTACAAGTTGCATTTGGACTGGCCTTTGGTCCATATGTGGTGGTAAAATCACCCATAAAGTGTAAAACGTGATATGGCCCAATGGTTCATAGAGATGAGACACGCATCATTCTTTGAAGCCAAACATTTAAAAAGATAAAGTGTAACTCCTATTTTAAATTTGAATAATTTAAATAAATATAAAAGTCTAGCTAAAATGTTAGTCATTTATAATCATGCATCCAATATTTTTATCACCATTAATTACATGATAAATACAATGTATTTCTCACGTTCTAATACAATAACATTGGATGTGCATATTTTTTAAAATTCTTTATTACATTTAAAACAGGCCTCCTTTTATCAGTGATTGCTAACCCACATTTGTTTCCTGGTACTACCTGCTTTAAACACATAGGATATCATTTATTAACTTATTGTGATAACTTCATCATACCCTTATGGGACACTCAAAATAGAGGGGTATGTTCGGTGAAACGTGTAAAAGTCCCTGAAAAATATGTTTATTTGACCCCTTCATTACAAATGAAGTTAAATCATGTTGGGCCTGTTGTGGTCGACACCTCAGGTAGGCATTTTATTTAGGGTTTGCCAGGTCTGACAAAACCAAAGGTTTGTGTTTGGGCCCTCTATGCAACTCCATTTACATATGCAGCCTTTCAATTTTCATGGCAGTCAGAGGTCAAATAGAAGCTCTTTGATGATAATGCTAGAATAATAATGATAATATTATCATTATTGTTATTATTATTATTACTGCTATTTCTCTTGACTCGCTTGGTGTAGGTTGAATCCTTAGCTTAGTACTAGGGAATTTCCCTTCAGGGGGAGCTGAATCTAATTCGATTTGCATATAACAATCTTTAAATAACTTGCCCTTGCATTTGCTATTTTGACTCTTTCTGGATTATATTTAACAATACCTTTGTAAGGGGATTATTGATTTGTGACTAATGCAGATGATTTGATTTTGTAACTTCGCTAATGTGTTAATTAGCCTTCTCAGTTATTGTGCTACCTAATATCCATCTGTGTCATCGAGGTACTGCTGATCAATTGATATTAAGCCTCAATTCGAAACAAAGGTCCAGACAAAATCTCCATCACTGGCGAGCAGACAGAAAACACGCACTATGACCTTGTCCTAAGAAAAAGAGGGAATGCTCACGTTTCTCTATGAGACTTTCCAGACTGAAGATAGGTGAAACTTTGTTGATTGCTTGGAATTTTAAAGACGTTTTAGGTCAATTGGGCAACATGACCTCTACTAAAACAAAGTTAAACAGTGTTTATGTGTTTTATGGCTTTGCACAGTTTTTCAGGTTAATCAGTAGAATTATATTTTCACCATAGTCGTTCCATGTATTTTTCTTTGTTCATAAAAACAAGTTAACCATGGTGTAGATTTTTTCGTTTTCGGTCTCTTTAACTTCCTCTTGGACCAGAACATTCAGCCAGATGTACAGTCTTGGCTATGCTCTATTTGTAATACTGGATGAGAGTTTTGACTCCTGACATCTTGGCAGACAACAGTAGATCAGAGGCTGGACTTGATACTAGTGTCACAACTTTGATATGATCGAAAGGTCTCATCATTTGATTCTGTTTTTTTAGATGGCACACTTGCAACAGTTTTGGACCGTAATCTCTAGAAATGGAATCACCAGATGAAACAACAAATCAACTGAGATAACATTTTCTGTACTAATAATGCTCGCATAGACAATAAAAGATCTAAAACTGATCCTTTGACATTTGTGCAGCTAAAGATGTATAGGGGAAAGAAGTTATAAAAGGAAAAAGGGGAGCTGTGGGACAAAATTAATGTTTAACATTACCCACCGATGTAAAAAAAAATCCCATAATTAGATGTTTTAAAAGTAGGTCAATTTTCCGTTACTCTCAAGTTGTAGCTGTAGTTTAGTGAAGGAAAGACTATAACCTGGCTGGTGATGGTCAGGGTGTGGTTTTAATGATCTAGCGTGCCAGGGGTAAACTTTGGAAAGCTGAGTGAGGCTCAGAATTGAGAGTGCTACTTTTGTATGGCTTTTCAGTTTTTGACAGCAGCACTGCCTTTCCCTTTGCCCTGCTGATCAGGACATAGGATTGCATAGCTGAGAGGGACAAGCGGATCCAAAACAGGCAGAGAGTTAGCATTCTATCATGTTTCTGACAGAAAGATGAGGTCTACATTTTGGAAAACGCTCTTCAAACTGTGTTTCACAACTAACTTATCTATAGTTTTACATAATGAAGGTTAGTATAAAGGAGATAACCTTTTTATGGTAGATGAAACACTATGCATTTTGAGGCTTATGTTAATGCTTTGCCCATTCGTCTTGCGAAGTGGGTTAGGGATTTAGAAACTCTTGACTATGGGAATGTTAAATGTCATCTCCAGTGCCATACATCCTACAACCACACATTCTAAACCTTGTAATTCACTAATAACCAATAATCCCACAGGCATCCTAGTTTCTATAGCAGTACAGTGGCAAGAAAGAAAAGGGAGGAGCAACCGACTGTTGGAGTCATTTATAGTTTGGGGCAAGGAAGCACAGACATAAATTGGCACTGCTCCCACCCCATCAACCTGTGCGTTCTCTTGCCCCTTCTAGAGGTGGGGGAACAATGAAAATCCTTGACCCAGTTGTTTATCCATTACTGGACTCACACGTCGGAGAGGCAGGGGCACTAACTATTTAAGACTGGGTGACTGTCAATGTTTTTCTTTTCTGGGAATTTCAAGCAACACAATGCAGTCCTGGGAAGGAAAATGTTCTCATGTCCGTGGTGAACAAGGAGAAAACTCTGCACAACTGGGTCATTTGGCTTTTGAGAAGCGATCGATTGCTGAGTTCTAATATGCCTATTCACTATAGTTATGATCATTATTATAGAAAATGGGAGATATTCACTGATAAAAATGCTGATAATGTTTATATAGTAAATATTCGTATTCTTCTTGAAAGTAGTGTAATCTAATGAACAATGTTTGTTCATCCAGTCTGATAGATTCAGTTGCTCCATTCCAGCAACAGACCATCTGCATCATATCAGGTTTATCCACTATGATCTCCTTGTGAGGAGACTGGTCCTTAAGTGCTGATGATTAAGTCACTCAAATCTTTCTTCTTTTTGAGAAAATAGTACTTCAGTTGTACAACATTATTTCTGGCAGCTGTTATACAGTTGCTACTGAAATAATAGGACTGTGTATTAGGACAACAGAACTTCAGAATGCAGGGACTGAGTCCGTCCTCATCAGAAGCTGTCGCCCCAAGTCCTGGTTAGCTAACAGTGCCTCACCTGAACCCCTAACCTCACTGGCGTGAAAGTAGATTATAGCAACCTGAACATGACACTCCGATCCCCGAGGGAATTGTGGAAACAGAGCTTACCCTTTCATTGTCTTACTCATGAATACCCCGTTGAAACACCAGAGAGATATGAGATAAGTTTTCAATACATTTATTGAAACAATCGTAGTCTTGCATAGAGAGAATGAGCTGCGATAATTAGACAGATGAAATAAAGAAATGTTATCAGCATTAGGAACATGGTGAAGAGAATAAACAATTCAACCATGACAAATGATTTCTAGATATTCCTACCTATCACTAATCCTGTACTGAAAGCATAGTGAGTGTACCTTCTGCCTTCGCCCAATCTAAGAGAATAGCCTTAGCCTTCATACCTGGAGAACTGAATCAGTAATTGGCCTGTAGTGTAGATGGCAACTCTTCTCTGCAAACTGGAAGATCAGTGCCAGCAGAGCTGCATGCTGAACACAGCATTTGTCCCAAGACGGTCACGGCTGGGGTGCCACTCTGACCCCCTGGATCAATGTATTGTTTATATTAGCAAAGTCTCACTGTGTTAGAGGCACAGCTCTTATGCAATGTTATGTCTAGATGTTAGAAGCTGTCTCAGACCGGGCAGTACATGTACCAGGATATCTTGTACTGTGTACCTAGCCTTGAACAGAATGTACACATTACATGTTGAGAAAGGCTAACTAAAAACAAAATCCATGTATATTATATTTTTATAATAATATTGTGCACGCTTAAGTATGTAAAAAGCTGGTAAAAGTAATGTCAACAAAAAAATGTATATGATAACCTACAAAACAAAGCTAAAATGGAGAACCAACATGACTCCAAGAGGGCCTCCCTACACAGCAACTGTACGCCTGGTTCACAGAGAATTTTGCACCCCTGTCTTCAACTTAGGTGTGCTGCCAGAGGTTAACCGTCTCAAAACACATTAACCTTAGGCATTTTAGGCACTAGGACAGATGTTTTCATCTGGATACAAATTCCATGTGTGTGTATTTACATACTACTGAAAATCCTTGACTGGCATGCATTTACACATATACGTGTGAGAGTCTCAATGAATGCTATCATAATTGAATATCTTCTCCATATATGGTTACAGCTCTATGGGAGGAAATTTTGACTTTCAACTACAGGGCCAATTGAAAGCATGGGGCAGGCCTATTAAAGTGCTTTCCTGTTTTAAGGCAGTTATAACAATGTCATATGAAATGAAGTGCCTAATTTAGATCTTGGTGGTATTACCTCCAATACACTGTAGCGGTGGACTGGAAAACACCATTGAGTCGATGGTGTTCTACCTGCCATATTTAGATGTATTGTGGCTGAGCCACAGACCGCCACGACGGAGTGCTCTTGCTAGCCGCGGTGTACTGGCAGTGGATTGCTGACGGAGGGAGATAATTGCGGGAGCCATTGGGCATTGTATAGTGGCAGTGGCTATCTCATAGAGGTAAGTGACACACACACACTCTGTACCTTAGCCATATGTATCCACCGGCAAAACATACAACACCACGCACAACATACACACTATTATCCACTTCCATTCCATTCCACCACAGCACAACATCTACATGTGGTAAACACACATTGCCATACATCCATGACACAACCTACACATAACTGATACTACACGCACACACACAACAAACACAATGACACACTCACCTACACAAACACATGCACACATCACAACAACAACCAACACACAACAACAACACACACCTGGATGTTGCACACAGCATCACAACACACAACCCAAAACACACAACAGACATCAGACCCACATGCATGCGGCACACATACAGACATAACTGCATCACTCACTGCAGCTCCCTCTACCTCGACCAGCCAATCCAATCTCACACACACATACACATAATGACTCACACACACACAACTGGACTCACAACATCACAGGTACATATTCACTTGCAGTGTGCACAAATAGACATGGTGACAAATGTGATGCCATCATTATGGTGATTCTAGCATTCATTTGGCAATAAGTACTAACACTACAATAACAATTGTGCATGTGTGTGATATGTGGCTTGTACCAGTGTATCCCCATCAATCAGTGACAAAAAGGAGTTCCTGAAATATGCATGTCAGAGGTATATAAAAAAAATACCTGTGGTGTGTCTATTTCTACAGAGGTCCTGAGCTCATGTGCAGTGCCCACACAACATACACAGTAGGTGCAGTATCTCTACCCTTGAGTACAGCAACAGCGGGGTTTTGTGTCCTCCATGATCCAATCGCAGCAGCAATGGCAGGTGATGTTCAGTCAGGTCCAGTCCAAAATGGAAGCGGAAATGTGGAGAGTGGTAGGTTGTGTGCCCCGTCCTCCTCCAATCTGCCAACTCAGGTGTGGAGGTTGGACCATCATAGTTGGCTTGGCGGTAAGGCACATCCAAATCTGCTCGGTAGTAAAGGTGGCTGGAGTCCCGCCGTTAGCCCCTATACCCAATGCTGCCATTGAGGTGGCTGGAGATTCTTGGTGGAGTGGACAAGACTCAGGCACTCTTTCGCCTATGGTCCCACCAACATCTAAATCGGAAGGGTAGACCGCCCAGTAGGCGGATGGAATTTCCTTCGAAAAATCGACAGCGGGACCATTACCGCCAAGATCTAAATTAGGCCCTAAATATTGTCCTGCTGTACCAAAGGTTTTCTCTTAGCATAGAAAGTCACAAACCTGTTTGTCATGCTTATGACTGCATTCAAGTGGGGGGGGAAATATAATCATATCAAGTAGGCATTCAGGAGAAGGCAGGTGTGTTGCATCACATTTTTCCCTATTTTTGTTGTGTTAATTGCCCACCTGTTGTCTAATTTTATCGTTGATTGTTTCTTCTTACAAATGGATTTCATGGGATTCCTCTTGTGGATTCTGTGGCCTGGCTCTTTTCCCTTCTATATGTCAGGGGGTAGTTTGGTGTCTGACTTTTCTGCTATGTATAAATCTGCCTTTCCAATCAATGACTATTAGATTACAAATAAGGCTGTTTTAGCTTTTGACATTTTCCACCTAACTGGGACCTTTTTTAGGAAGAACCCTTCCCCCATTTCACGTGTTGTACTGTGCAGTGTGACACCATGGCGACTGGAAGGAGTGACAGTCAAAAAGGAAAGTGAACAAACCTTTGCTGCATCTAGTCCTTGACACATTCACATAATTAGGGCTGGGGAACATCAGTGGTGTTACGTTTTTACAAACATTATGTAAACACAATCTGGTAGACCCTTTGTGGCACTTTGGCAAGCAACTGTACCAACTTTGAGCTCAAGGAGGAGACAAATTATGACCCGGGCATACCCCTTAAAACTTACCAAGAGATAACGTGCAACTTGTAACAATGCCGGAGACTGTCAGGCATATATTTTTACTGTTCTTGCAAGATCTTGCAACTTTTCACCACAAGGGCACACACACACACAAGAAATCTACATTGTTATTTTTAAATGCTTTATTCTAACTCAATTTTCGTGCAAAATTAATAGCACAAAATAATTGCAGAAATCAATAAAGTAAGAGCATAAATTAAGCATGTAAAAATATTATGAAACCAAACAACATATTCTGTGTGGTGCATTTTTAAGAATCTCTAGATGTCTAATGTTTAAACCTTAAGGCCCAGATATCAAAGTGATGCAGCATGGTGCCAAAAATAACAGCACTGCGCTGCACCACTTTTGAAACGAAGGGATGTGCTATATTTACAGGAATACAGCTCACCCCTGTGTTTCCCCTGTGCCGGCACTGAATTAAGCTGCCTGTGCCAAGGCAGGCATCGGGGTGTCTGCGTTAAAGGGTATAGTTTATGTGCAGGAAGGTGTCCATTCCTGCACATAAACAATCTACAATGGCGATTTGGCACTTCTATGTGTGCTGCAACATGCAGCACACATAGAAGTACCAAAGCGTCATTTTGGAATAATTGTTTATGTGCAGGAAGGGACACCTTCAATCACTGCGGTTGTGCTCTTTCTATGTGGGCTACACTATGCAGCACAAATAGAAAAAGCAAAAACGAGGAGAAATGAAAGCATTTCTGCTTGATGCACCATGCTAACGCCAACCCACGGGATGGTGTTAGTTTTTGGTGCTGCCACGGATTTACAGATTCTTGTAAATTTGGGGCAGCATCAAAAGGAGTGGGTGTTCCGGTGGAACGCCCATAGCAACTCCCATTGCACGCCCCTCTGCCGCAGAAAACTGTTTCGGGGGGAATATTTACAATGCGGTGTTAAGCCATAAAAAGTGGCTTAGTGCCACCTTGTAAATATGCGTAATGCACAGTGCCACCGGAGCGTCACAAAAAGTGACACTCTACTAGCGCTATGAGCCTTGTATATATGCCCCTAAATACATTGCCTTAATGAGCGTTTAAGTAGTTTGATAGAATCAACACACGTTTATACTTGAACTTCATATGTTTTCCAGTTTTTAGACCTGTCTGCAAGTCAGAGCTAAGTAAGATGTACACCTATGGACCAAGATGTCATGAGATAAACAGCCCAAGTGGCCATGAAGTTGTTCAGTTTGTATCTGCTCTGATTGGCTGTCTGGGATGTTGTTGAAGTCCCAATCTCTCTCACAGAGTAGGCTGTGAACGTTTATTTTTTTAGTTTCTAAGCTGTTTATGTAGTTAAAAATAAACCTTGTGATGGAAACTGAGTATTCCCTTTCACACTCATGTCAAGGATTAAAGCTACTATGCTTTCTCCTAACACCATCTATGCAAATGAATGATAAATGTAATGCACATCGTTGCACAATAATGCGAATAAATGTATCCGCAATTGCAAATAAATAATGACTTATATGGCCGAAGCAAATGAGCATACACATGTTATGGGTGTTGGTAAAAGATATAAGGCAAAATATATGACACTGGCCGGTCTCCATTCAGAAGTAGGTGAACATCAACAAACTCTAACATTTGTTGGTATTAACACACCCCTTGCAGGTAGCTGGAGAACACACAACTATATTATTCACCATAGAATGAGTAGTGTCTTTCCATTGTGTGAATGAGGTAAAAACACCCAATATTTAATAGGGTTGTAGGAGAAGGGATTTCTCTGTAAGGAAAATAATTTCCCCAGGGAGACACAAAAAATAAAGTTAAATGTGGAAATGCACATTTGGGTCACATTTAAGCATGCTAAGGCTTCTTTCTGGAGAAAGTTCTGCATGCATCAATTTTAAACTTTGAAATAATGAAGGAAGTCTGCAAATGCTGTAGATTTTCACATGAAAGTTAGATATTTTCAGCAAATTCAATGAAAGCAGATTACTCACAGCCTGAGCATTGTGAATCAATCAACTAGAGTGTACATTATTTTGTACCCATTTACACTCAATCTGCCTCCAGAAGTTGAATTTGTTTCAGACAAACCTAGATTATCAGCCAAATGCTGGGACTTTGAGCCTGATTACGACCTTGGTGGATGGGATACTCCATCACAAACGTGACAGATATCCCTGTAGTGTGGTTAGTTTTAAGTATTCATTGCGCTTTAGCTTCAGGCTTTAGGCCTTTGTGCACTTTGCCCTGAATATATTTTATTCATTTGCTGACAGCTTAGAGCCTCTGTGCACTTTGCTCTACAAGCTTTTTATTAGGCTTCGTACTGTTATTTTTCAAATAGCCAGTTCTACAGTGTTGTTTTTTATTCATATCACACTGTTTTGCCTACTTCAGCACTGGAGTTCTCCATAACATATTTACTCTGTGCTTCAGTCAAGGATACAGTCTGGTACATTGCCGATAGACGTGGTAAGAGTTTAGACTTGGCATTCCTGCGTAGGGACATTTTGTGATCACGATGACATGTTAGTTATAAAATCACTTCCTTGTCCCAATACACGCAAGAGGGAGATTCCGACCAGGGAACCACAACTTGACGCTGACTGCCTCGTTGCAGATGCTGAACCAAGATCACAGGTCTTTGCTCAGGTATGAGGGCTGATGTCTCCACAGTGATTCTAATAGGCAAGCTAGAAGCTTAACATGCTGTGATTTAGATAGAACAAGCAGAGGGAGAGTAGAAACTGTTTGACAATATGATAGCTTTGTTTTTATGTTTGACTCTCCTGGTAACTATTACAATCCTACTGTGTTGTATCGTTCTGGTTATTGCGGCTCACGCCTTAATATCTAAAATACAGTTGTTTTATTAAAACATTATATAAAACTTATACTGTCTTTGTCATTTGTATATGAGATCATATTGGATATAAGAGAGTTGGTTTGGATCTGAGTAACCACGACTTCCCTGAGAAGTTCCAAAGATGTCATGCGCTCGGCTGCCAAATCATTCCTTCCACATGGGAGAAATGAGGCACTGCTAGTTAGCCGGAGCAAAAACCGGATTTAGGGTGACAGAGTTCTTTACACGTGGGTCAGACTCAGTCCCCCACACCGTTATAGATCCTGCTACCTAGAAATCCAGTAGTCTCATTTAGAATAATGAGAGCCCACGCGACATCCCGTCCACCTTATTACAAGTTCTATTGTATCCTATGTTACTTGTAAAACGATGGGCGGGATATCCGTCATGTTTGTGACAGAGCATTCCATCAAGCCCTTTATGTGCAGACTTATGACGGGGAAGTTGAGATACAGACCTAGAATGACAAGTGCAAGGGTCTACGTACAGACTTATGATGGGAAAAGTTGAGCTATAGAACTAGACTGACAAGTGTATGAGGCCATGTGGCAGATCTGACTGTGCCATTCACTACATTTTTAACAGGGGAATCTTGAGACCAAGCATTATTGAACTGTTCAGAAACTATGACGCTGATTCAACAGTTTAAATGGTTACCATATTATGTAACATTCCTAATTTCATATATTGTTTCACTCCTATAATATACAGAATAGTTATTGTTAGAAATTCCTGATTTTTGCTGTTCCAGTTGCAGTATATATGTTATAGTTAGTCTTTTAGATATGTTAAGAAACTATAACTCGTGGCCTAAAGTTACTTGCCAGCACCAGTTATAGTTTCTTCAGATAAATATAGCTATTTATCTATATTTATCTATAACTATACCTTATGAATTTCTATGGTTTTCTATGGGTAAAAAGTGACTCTAACTATAACGTCCCAGTAACCTTTGTTTTTTTCAATGAATTTCTATATTTATTTTAATATAAAGTATTATTTAATTACCATATGTTCATACAACCACAGCCTTTGGCCGTGGGTGACTTGATTGGCCGCAGGGTCCTGCGGCCAACCATCCCACTTGCATCCAACGCCACGCTGCGCACAGGTTTAGTGTGTGAGTGGGTGTATATTTTTTTTTTATTGTGCTTTGGAAATTACAATGGGGGTCGCGCTAAGTGCCACAGCGGAACCGCAGATTGGCCCCAAAAAAACATATTTGGGCAATTTTTGCCCTGGATCCCTCCATGTATCCTGACCACTAATGGCAGTTTTTTTATTGTCTCCTCCCCCGGCCCTCTCCGAGAAATAAAATAGTGGGTGCAACTTTCCTCTCAGGTTGTGGCCAGCCAATCAGGGCCTTGCTTTTTGCCTGGATTCATGGATCCTCTGCAATTGGATCCACTAAGGATTCGGATCCCTAGATATGTATATGTCTTTTTCCTTCAAAAACTACAAAACTACTGAACAAAGTTTCACCAAATCACAAAAACACTCTTTCTGGACCAAGATCTAGCTTTCTGTTAAAATGCGGTGCAATTCTGTTCAGCTGTTCGGGCTGTAGTTGTGTCTAAAATCCCTGTGGGAAATTGCATTCGGAAAACACGTTTTGGGACCCCCCTTTTTCTCGGGCCCCACTCGATGAATCACCCTAAAACTTTCCACACAGCAGCTGAACTGACTTGAACACTTGTTTTGAAAATTTCGTGAAGATTCATCAAATGGCGCCAAAGTTATTGGCAAAACAAAATATATATCTCTCGCTCTCTCTCTCTCTCTCTATATATATATATATGCTAAATTTCATCTAGCTCGGGTGGATAGCACTGTACTGATCCCATGTTTAAAAACATTGCTAGATAAACAGACATTTGAGGTGAGCAAATCTAGAGTGTTGCGTCTCTAGTGTTGCAGAGTGCTCATTACTGGAGCTGCTCTCCACCTAAACTTGAGAACTACCCAGAGTTAACTCTTCCTTTTTTTATATATACACACAAACACACAAAAACACAAACACACACACACACACACACATTTATCATGGAAAAAGAGAAACTAGAAGAACAAAGACTCTTATTGCTGTTTGCTGCAAAACCATGACTGGCTTAAAGTCACTCACTCACGTACCATGTGACTGTTATATTGATTTCAGGTTACAATAGCTTACTTGCAGTGTTTTCTCTCATTAACCATTGGAGTCTGCAAATTCATCCTGCTCTTCTGACTACACATTTAAAAAAAGCATTCTGCACAGGCCCATTCTACTCTGCCTTTCGCCACTGTGCAAATGCTGCGGATAGATAAAGAGGGGTACCACAAATAGACTGTGCATTTAATGAAGATGAATGTCAAGGAAACAGCCTGCCTCTCCAACATGAGGTCGTGCTGCAGACAGGAAGACATATAGTATGGCCTCTGGTCAGTCCATTTCCTCCTAGGACCGAGTGTGAGGCTCTTTTTACTGTTGTTGTTCAGCAGCGGAAATGGTCTGAAAACACGTCACCCTCGTGATTAGCAAGCCACCCAAACTTCTTTTATTTGACAGCTTTTTTCCTGAAAAAGGGTTTTATCTACCAATCTGCAACTTCGCCTATAGGAAGGAGATGCTGCGCGGCCTGCCAGCAATTATGTGTGGCTTGTCTCAATAAGAAATACTAAAACAGTGGACGTAAATATCTTTACAACAGTAAAACTTAAGAGGCTTTGATTAGCAGTTAGTGAAAAAAAAGTTGGCCTGCTCTTTCCAAGCACGGAGGGGTGGGGGTCTGCGGGTACGCCAAGTGATTGCAGAGTTAATCTTCGGTAGTGAATGGGTAAAGTGAATTGAAGTCCCCCAGCTCAAATCATTAGCATGTCATCCGTATCCTCATTATGACAGATAATTGAATTTCTGCCATTAGGGTAATCCTTGCTTTATTGGAGAACTGTGAGATACCCTGTTTTCATCAAGGTTATAAGCTGACTCATTCTGATGACAAAAGGTTAAAATGAGGTGCATACTGATGTTTTTCGATGTGTGACTCTTTTCAGCGCCTGCTATGGTCATTGAGGGTAACTGAAATAATACATGAATGGGCTTTGTAAGTGGTGTATATTGTGTCCAGGATTTTGTGTTCTAGTTGTCTCTGGTTGAGAGAAGCTATCCTGTTAGTGACACTGTAAATTAAACTTATAGGTGAAATATCCGACTGGAGAATTTCAGTTCAGGGGCATAGCTACAAATAGTGTAGCAGATGCAGTTGCACCATGGCCCAAGGTGGGGTCATGGGGAGGCACTGTATCCCGATTATTTCTTCTTTTGATAAGATCAGAGGGCAGCAAGGGAATTTAGTTGCTTGCATCAGAGTCAAATAAAGGCCAGTGGGCTCTCTAGATGTGATTTTCAGTGGAGGTAAACAGTGGGCCACTGGTTGAAATTGAGAGGTGAAGAGATGAAAAAAAAACAATAGATTTCCTAATTAAGTTTAATTAAGTGCAGATCTACAGTTGTTTATGCTATTCTACAGTGCACATTTTTTTTCACGATAACGCTATTGCAATGTATACACTTGAAACTTTTTAGACATTCCAGTGCAAGTATACATTTATCATTTAAATAAGTGTGGAAAAATACCAATTGCAGCTTCATTTATACTGTAAATACAAAATAAAAGTGGATAAATACAGAAAAAATGAGCAAAAAATAAATATGGATATATACAGACGGAAATGTCAAAAAAATAAATTCCATAAAACCGGGAGCCCTAAATACGAATCATCTATCTGCTCACTGCCTCTGCGTTCCACACTTGATCCATGACCTACTTAAAGGTAGTCGCAGTGTGGACGCGCTCAGCAGGCATGCCTCTATCATACCGAAAACAAGCCCACCTGCACCTGTCCACACTTGGACCTCGCCAAATGTCAGGTACTCTGGTCCTCCCCCTGTCCACAATACCCTGCTGTGCTCTCAACCCAAGCAGCTCACACAAACTAGCCACCTGCCCACACAGACTTCCCCACCACCCATGCAACATACCAAACCCATGTGCATGCTCCTGAACAACTGTTCGCTCACCAAACATGCCACAAGGATATGGAATCTACTACTTGACCACACTCTGGACCTGCTCTTTGTCACAATAAAATGGCTAAACCAGAACCTCTGCACTGGACATTTCTGCATGCAGCCCAGAGTTCTTGACAGTGGCTAAGATTATCTCAAGCATTCCATTAATCGTTTTTTGTATACTTTAGTGTGATGCCCTAAGTGGGTTGGGTTGGGGCAGGCGTGGGTCCCATGTACATTGTGTCACTGGAATCAAGATATATCTGGCTGTTGAGCCCTATCTCGGGCAAAGCTGGGCCTGGGTTGCGTGCATTCCAGTTCAGGGAGGCCCTGACCTCACAGTTTGGGTTAGACTGTTCCCATTGGAGCAAGGTCAAGACTGACTTGCATATGGCTAGGTTAATACTGAGGTGTCATGGAATTCAAACTAATGATGGACTGTGATGTGGCTCGAGTAATTACCACCTAGATTAATTCAAGCATTCTATCCATCACTTTTTTGTATATTTTAGAGTGTCACCCTAAGGTGGACAAGTATGCCCAGAAGTGGGTTCCATGCACACTGTATCCCTGGAATCAAGCTGTACCTAGCTCATGTGCCATAATTAGGGTAACACCTATCCTGGGTTGCTTGTAGTTCTGTTCAGGGAGTACCTGGTCTGGCAGTTCGGGCTGGGTTGTTTCTACTGGAGCAGGGTCAAGACTGATTTGCATATGGCTAGGTTCTAACTCCAGTGGAATGGTGTGCAAAATAACAATGGACTTGAATACAGCCAAAGTAAGTACCAGAGGATAAGATTATTTCAAGCATTCCATCCATTGCTTTTGGTATACTTTAGCAAGACATTGCTATAGCCATGCCCTCCATTTACAAGATCACCAGGCAAGACCATCATCCCAAGCCTGGAGGTGGAGTTGCAATCATATTCAAAGACCAGAGCAGCTGCACCACCTTATACCAACACCCCCACCAACTAATTGAAACACCTCAATTCAAGATATGCATCACAGCCTACATATTCCTGGGCAGAACCTTCAAATACAGACCATCAGGATACTGCACCAATTTCACCATTGACATCACAGACGTTGATCTCATCTCTTATCATCAACCTTCATCCTCCTCAGAGCCCTTGACTTTTACCTAGAAGACCTTCTTTTACCTAAAAGACCTAACTGACCCACACTCTGCACACAATGCAGCTCTTCTAGAAAACATCGGAAGCCCTGACTTCAACCAACACATTTCCAAACTCAGCCGAACCGCAGGACACCTACTGCACCTAAATTTCTTCTGAATTGGCAGCATCACAGTTGACAAGACAGCAACCATGACCTGGACTACCACGCCTTCGTCATGTTCAGGATATCCCTCTCACACCACCACAGACCTGCCATCACCAGACCTGCCCTCCACAACTGGAAAAGCATTACAGAAGAGGACAGGTATTCTGCCATTTCTGTGCACAAGCCTGAGCCCACTGGCAGCTTGCTGAATGCCATTAAGTACCTCAACAGCTGGATCACTGCATGTTCCGACACCCAGGCTCCCTTCAAGCGCAACTCAACCGTAACAGCCCGGCCATAGGCCAGCTGGTAAACAGAGGCACTCAGGCTGACAAAATGCCACTGCAAGCAACTGAAGTGCAAATGGAAAACGATTCAAGACACCACAGGTAAAGACATCTTCAGATCAAAAATGGAGCCCTGTGATAGGACTTGAGGCCCATTTTTCCCATGGGCGTTCCCTCTCTTGCAGGAGCGAGTGCTCTGATTAGCTGGCTGTTAGAATGTTAGAAATGAAATGGCTGCCATTATTGATTAATATGAGAGAGGAGGTGTTTGAGGGATATCTTCTTCTGTGAAAATGATAAATGTATATTGTTTTAACTAATTTTTATGATCTTGTGAAGCTCCTGTGGTGAATAAAACGTTACTGGTGCTCTTTATTTAAATATGTGATTGTGGGTGACAAATTTAGTAAAATATAGACAATATACAGACATATATAGACAATAGACATACATTGGTATGATTTATTCATCAGTATGTAATTTGTAAACTTTTTTGTTATTTTGTCTGTCTTAAAGAGGAAAATGAAAACTTGTGTCTGAGAAAATAATATCTTGTTACATAAGCAGCAAAAAAGAGTCTTGCCAACATAAGCAGGATTATTGTGCTGTTGAGGAATGCCTCCATCTTGAAGCAGAGTGTTTAGAGGTTGGAAGGATGTGGCAGTGACTAGACAGTTGTGCAGTTCAACAGCATGATGTACATCTGCCTGAGCTAGGCTATGTGAACTGAAACCCGTAGTCAAAATGCTTTGCTGAAAGGTTCTTGTCACCCAGTCTGCTAATAAATACCAGGAAATTGAACACTATTTTGTATTTTAAGATGGCTAAAAGACTGGAAAAGAAGTGTTACCTGAATCAAAACACAGTAGATAAATAAGTAGATATATAAGTAGATAAAGCAAAAAAGGAGGGGAGAGATTGGTGCCTGCTGATGAGTATCCAAACAAATGTTAAAAAATTATATAGTTTTTTGTTTGTTTTGTTTGTTTAATAGTTGACAATATAGTTTGTTTATATAGTTGTTGTAGCTGTGTATATTATATTATATATTATATTATTGCAATATTCACCAAAACTTTCAGTTTCATCTTAAGGGACTGCAAATATGCTGCAGCATGTACATGTATCTCGATATTAGTATGCACATCTTTTTTCCTAGAGATACTTAGTAATGGAGAAGCCAATTATTTTGTTATGCAACTATGGTGGCTTGTCATGCAACAGCGAGGTGTTAGAGAGATCAGTCCTTGTCCATGCTGTAGTATAGGGATCTCTGATACAAGAAAGAGGTATTGGCACAGAGAGTAGTGCATTTTTATATTCTAATATGCACTCCTATTACCTGCTGTGCACACAATATTATGTATGACTGTCACCAATGGGAGATGTCTGAAAGTGAGGTGAGTATGTTCCCACAATCAAAGACCAGTTTGTACAAGACAGTTTTCAACAGAGCGGACACACCATTTTATACTCTACTATTAACATTCATCACGAAGGAAAGAGGTATGTGCAGAGAAAACAGTCTCTTCTCACAGTCTACTTTGCACATATGTTACTCTGGAAAGATGTCTCAGCTGACAGTGTGTTTCCATACCATAGTTTCTATAGTTGTTATGCAAGACTTCTCAGCATAGAGGTAATTTCATCTTTAGACCTTACTTGTACTTGCGTCATCCTGGAGAGAGCTTGACTGGCGGGGAAAGATCCTTTTTACTATCTACTTCTGACATCATCCAAGAGACAGGTCAGAGGAGAGGGGCCAATATCTACCCATACCATACTATGGAGACTTACGATGCAAGAGAGATCTGTCAGAAAACAGGACAGTTCTTCCCTACAGCCTACAATTTATACCTGTCATCATACATATGGGTATTTCCTAGGGGAGAGGTCTTAGTGGAGAAGTCAGTGATTGTTATACTTGCTATGGAATAGTGAGGTGTTACAAGTGAGGTGATTACCTTCCCCACCCTACTATATATACTAGTGTACCTGGGAACAGGTATGCGTATAAAGAAGTACAGCCCCCTTGGAGTCCACAGAGGGTGTTGTGTGTCCTGCTCCCACGAGCGTCTCACAAGAGCCATAATTTTTTGAAAAAATAAAGAAAAATCCAATCACCTTTCATTCATTACACTATTATACATTAGTATTAAATAGTAGCTAAAAGTGATAAAGAACCATATAGAACAGATAGCAATAGATTTTAGAAGTTTACGATTGCGCGAGTTTCTCTCAAGCTTCTCATGATCCTTTCACAGGGGCATTGACACCTGGAAAAAAAGATTGCTGGTGACATCTCTTGTTATCAGAGTTACAATAAATAAAAACAGGGGGTGCAAGTTAGTTTTATTTTTTAACAAAATCACATCTTTTTATCACACCTAACTATAATGTTACTTTAACTTTTGTGTTGTTTTCAGTGAATTTTCTGGTTTGTTTTAACGTAAAGTAATATTTTACTTCTATACATAAAGCCAATGCCCTGCTGTACATAGCCTTTGGCCGTGTAAAGTGGCCAGGCCCTACGCTTCCCCCAACACAGGCAGCCATCCCCATGCTGCTCCCAGCCTTTGGCCTTGCACAGCAGGGGATTGGCCACAGGTCCTGGCCTGCAGACCTGGCAACCCACCCAGAGTCAGCATTGTTGCTTACTACTAACGTGGAAGGGGTGGGATCAAGCGGGAGGCAGCAATTAAAAGGGAAAAATATGGCTCTACTCTCAGACCAGGAGACAACAACGAACCCACTTGGCATGGAAAGTCACTATAGAAGAGATTGCGCACCAATAATTCAATGATGCATTCACCTCTATCAAGGGTTTCAGATTGTTTTTCAATGTGCAGTTGTAAAGAAAACACACTGTCCATCAGCGTGGAAAATGTCGGGAACACTGTTGCATACTACGAGCTGAAAGGGGTAGGGCTAAATAGACGGAGCTTGGAGGTGATTTGCCACCTTTGCATATTCAACAGCAATTGAAAGAGAGAACTGTGGACTCTGCTCTCAGACCAGGAGACAAGAAGAAAGAACCCACTCATTTTGGACAGTCACTACAGAAGAGAATGCTGTCCAATAAATCAAGAAAATCAAATAGTTTTTCAATGTACAATTGTACAATTGTAAAGGAAACACGCTGTCTATCAGCCTGGAAAATGGTGGGAGTGGTGTTGCACATTACTAACTGGAAGGGGTGGGGCAAAACAGGTGGTGCTTGTAGGTGATTTGATGCCTTTGCATACGCAGCAGCAATTAAAAGAGAGAACTGTGACTGTATTTTTTTCAAAGACAAGGGTGACCATGCACCCCACCTTCCTGAGGATTATTAGGCCCTGAGGACCTCTTCTCAGGGCCACCCTCCCCGTACCTCAATAGGCACTGGGGATCCCCTCCTCCAGGGTCATTTCTTAAAGGGGAGAGGATCCCACTCTCTAAGCCTATTTTGGCCCTGGACCACAACCCCTGAAGCCTCTATTATAAATTACTGGATGCCCGGGTGCCTACCCAGGCACCCATCTTACTCACATTGGGAGACTGCAGAAGGAGCCCTATTGCCCCTGTAGCCCCAGCCGGCTCCTCGTATGCTGCGGGAGCTGACATTACACCCACCCAAAGGGAGCAGCTATTTATGCTCCTCCTTCTGGGTGGGAGCCAACTGTGTGCAGGAATTTCAATAATGCTCCCTCTAGGTAGGAGCAAAATCAAGGTTTCTGGCCCACACAGTTTCATGCAGGTAAACTGCTTTTTGCTGTGCTGTGGTGGGCTCCCAGGGACGCAGCATATGAGGGATGGGGTCCCGGGCCCATTAATGACTCAGGAAGAGGGGCTGTGTGACCTCCTCCTTTTAAAAAATGTATCACCCCAAGAGATGGGGCCCCTTGGGCCTTTCAAGGCACTTGCCCCCCTTCCCTTTTGTGTACATTTTAGCTTGGGGGTGGGCCACCCGAGCATTATCATGGCTTGTGAAAGGGGTCTTTACTCCCCCTTCCCTCATGTAATGCGGTTCTCGGGGTGGGCTTCCTGGGGCCTATAATGGCTTGGGAAGGAGGGCCATGCACCCCTCTCCTTAAGCAAATAAGGCAGGACCGGACTGCCATTTTTTTACGACCCCACTAAAGTCCCAGCAAAATGACTGTTTTTTCTCATTTTGGGCCCATGGGGCCAACGTGGGGGTGGGTCCCCATGGGGCCTAGAGGGACAGAGTATTCCTACTCTGCCCTCTCATATCTTTTTTTTAAATTTCAGGTCCCCGAGTCCTGTAATAGCTGCCAGCAACATTTTTCTGATGTTGCTGGCAGCCAATCAGAGCGCTTGTTCCTGCAGGAGCCTGACTCTCACGAAAGCAATGTGCCCCAAGAGAAATAAAGATACCTGGGCCAAGCAGAAAGCTCTGCTTTTCAATTGGTGCTCCCACAAGAGTCTGTTGAGCTTCTCACTGATCCAACTGTCCAGCTAATCAAATATTTCTGAACCTTAGTTCATAAAAAACTGCTGAACGGATTTAAACCAAATCGCAAAAAAAGTACAATCTGTGAACCAGGATCTAGCTTCCTGCAAAATTTGATGTAATTCTGTTCAGCAGTTTTTCCTGTATCCTCTCTTAGAGAAGTCTATGGAAACACAAGAGCACAGGCAAGGAAACAAAAGTCTGCATTTTTAAAGCTCCTGCCGAGTGGGAGCAGACATGTCTTCCCTGCCTGTGTTCCTTTAAGCGGAGAGAGCATGTCTGTCCCCACCTGGCAGAAGCTTTAAAAATGCTCCTGCCAGGTAGGAGCAGCCATATAATTCCCTGCCCACACTATTACAGGCAGGGAAACTACTGTGTTCCAGCGGTGAGCTCCTCAGGACATAGTAATTGAGCAGGCCCAGTGTGCCTCCCTCACCTTCAGTATAACATTAGCCCCAGAAAATGGAGTCTACGAAGGCTCTGAGAAGAGGTCCTCACACTCCCTTTTGTTTTCAATTGAATTAGGCCCCAGGAAATGGGCTCCCCAGGGCCTGTTGAAGCTTGAGAATGGAGGCTGGTGCCCGCTTCATTTTAATGATACATCGACCTCTTGTCTCAGGGGCCTATTGAGTTCTGCCCCCCCTTTCTATTCATAACGGCCTGGGAGATGGGGACCCCAGAGCCTTCATAAGGCTTGGTGTTGGGGGGGCAGGTGCCCCGCTCCCACATGTGGTGGGGGTTTTGTATTAGTGATCTGTGAATTTGCATCAAAATTTAACAAAATAAAAATTTTTCACCCCAGGCTTAGGGTGTCAGTGTGTACCTACCCTGCTGTTTTATGTCTTTTTTAACCTTTTTTGTAGGGCTCATGACAGAGTGCTGGGTCCTCAATCCTAAAACGGCTGCCCCACATCTTTGTTAATGTGGTGGCAGCCAATCAGATCGCAGCATGATATTTGTCAGGTCCACAGAGCCTCCGCTTTCTGATATATACAAAGGTTTTGACACTTAGGCCCTCATTATGAACATGGCGGTTCGTTTCGCATCGCCGGCGGTGGCGGCAGAAACCCCCAACAGAGGAGCGGTCCGGACCGCCAGATTATGAACCAAACGAAACTCACGCATCCCGCGCACCACCCACCGCCAGGAAAGGATTCCCGCTGATGATGGCAGAGGCCGCCCACAGGCCGTCAGAAAGGCCCAACCCGCCCATCAAATTATGAACCACCATTCCGCCGCCAGTTCCGTGGCGGGAACCACCGCCACACGAAGCCAGGCGGAAATTAAACAAATAGAAAGAAACACTCACCGGAGCTCAACAAAATGTGCAGCGGCAGCCATAAACAGAGAGCTGCAGATCATGTCAGCCTTGCTCCTTGCCACATATCTACACGACGAGACCGCCGACGAAGACGACGACGGTAAGTACTGCAACCTACAAAACAAGGGAGGAAAGGGCAAAGTTACATATCCAATCACTCCACCCACCCCGCAAAGCCCCCCCAACCCCACCCAGCAGCAATAGTAAGACACCCCACACCAAGAGGGACGTACCCGACCGAAGGCCACTGCAACTTGGCCATAGGACATACAATAGCACCACAGCCATAAATTATTTACACAAACACCAGGATGGAACTGCGTGCAGCCCAAACACAGGCCACACCAAAACTTTATTATGAAGCTCACTGAGCAAAATTATGAAAACAGGGCCAATGGCCAGTCCATAAAAAGTTAATTTTCCTTGGCCACAACTTGCCACACCTGACTCCCACAAGGGCTGGGTACTCCACTCAACAGGGCACCATAGGGTGATCCAGGCACCTCACATAATAGGGGCAGGGAGGTGGGGGTGGGGATTTACGACAGGGGTGGGACTTTGACTTGCGTGAGGAGGTTGGGGGGGGTGGGCTTCTCCTTAGAAGGGGTGGAAGCTGGATGTTTCAGGCTCAGAGCGGGCCTTCTTCTTAAGTGGAGAAGGGGCACGGGAATGGGAAGGCTGGGCCGGGGTGGGCTGCGATGTGGAAGGAGCGGAAAGGGCAAGGAGGTGGGTACGTTTCGGAACAAGACGGGGTGGGCCAGTGGGTTCTAACAGGTCTACACGGGAGAGGAAAAGTTTCTTGGGAGCAATTGGGGTGGGCGTGGATGAGGGTGTGGGAGTGGAGGCAGAAGGGAGTTGATGTATGGGGTGTAGGTGTGCGTGTAGTGGGTGCCGGTGACTGCTCAGTATGCTGTGGTATGGTGGATGTCTGATGGGTGGGTGTCTTGCTGCGTTTTAGTGTTTTGGGAGGTGAGGGATGGACACAGTGGGAGAAGACAGACAGACTGCTAGCGTGGATGTATGTTGGGTGGGTGTCTGTAAGTCGAGTGAGTGTGCTGCATGTGTCAACTACAGTCGAGGTGGTGAGTGCAGGTGTGGTGTATGGGGTGCATGTATGGCTGTCTGCTACTGTGGTGAGTGCAGGAAGAGGAGCAGTGACAGTGAGTGACGGTGCAGTGCATGAGGGTGTGCATGTAGAGGGGACAGACAGGGAGGCGGAAGAGGCGGGCACACTGGGGGAAGTAGACGTTGTTGTGTGTGCAGGTGTATGTTGGCTGTGTGAATGCTTGTGGTGGGAGGTGTGGTACTTGTGTTTTTTGTGTGTTGAAGTGCTTGACTGCGTGTCTGAATGTGTGCCTTGGACGGGTGAAGGGAGTGGGGTGCTGGAAGGGGTAGAGGGGGTTGGAGGGGGAACGGAATGGCCAGGGAAACTGGCTGCCATCCAAGAGGAGGCCAGAGCCTGAAAAGATCTCTGTAGGGCAGACACGGCACTGGCGAAGGTTGTCTGCCCTACAGAGATGGTTCTCAGGCAGTCAATAGCCTCCTCTGTGAGGGCAGCAGGGCTGACTGGGGCAGGGGAGGAGGTGCGACGCCCACCTTTCTGGGTGGGCGGTCATGGCCAACTCGGTGGGGAGCAGAAGGGAGGGCACTGATGGTGTGGGTGGTGGCAGAAGTTCTCATGGTTGTGATTTGTCCACTAGTGTCCACCACCGCCGGAGGACCCCCATCAGAGGAGGTTTCAGAGTCACTAGCACCGGTGGTAGTAGCCTCCCCGTGGAAGTCCCCTCGCCCTCCCACCCACTGGTCCCGTGGGCGTCCGTTGTCTCTGCCTCCGAGGATCCGTGGGCGCTGTCTCCCTACTAGCCGGTGCCTCAGCTCCCTCGCCTGATGGTGATGCTGTACCAGACACACAAAAGAGAACAGGGATGGGGAGACAAAACAGGAGAGACACTTGTAAGTAGCTGAATGCTGATACACAATGGCCAGACATACACCTACCCAGCAGACACACCAAACAGGCAGCACCGTGCACTAGGCCCATGACCATGGCCCTGACTACTGAGCAGTATACTGACCTACACCCATATCCTGTCATTGCATTGAAACCTGACAGGGACACCCCTACACCCTTTGGGGAGCAGACAGTAGCTGGACACCAGTCAAAACCCTGCTTTAAGCCCCATGAGTCCTATCACACACACACTCATCCTTCCAGGCTGAAGTATGGGCTGTGAGTACTCACCCCCTTGTGACTGCTGTGCAGCCTTCAAGCGCCCATCCAGGTCTGGGTACTCCACCACCAGGATCCTTCGCATTAAGGGGGTCAGTGCCCGATGGGCACCCCTACCACATTGGGAGGACTTCCCCAGCTGGGCCTCACTGATCTTCCGCGCCCAGAGCCGCAGGTCCTCCCACCTCTTCCAACAGTGGGTGCTCCGCCGGTTGTAGACCCCCAGGGTCCGTACCTCCTTGTCGATGGCATGCCAATGTGCCCTCTTCTGGTGGGCGCTGACCTAGTAGGGAGACACAAAGAAGAAACACAGAGGTCAGGCACCTGCACGATGGCAATAGCTGGCTGATTGTTAGACAAAGGACAGACAGTACTCCCAGACATGCAGGACAGTGGCACACAGCATTCCATGCACCAAGCCCCATCCTGGCTCACAGGAACGCACATCAGAGCAATCCACTCCATCCATTACACACGCAGTGCCTCCCAAACCCGGACTCACCTGTACCTCTGGCTGGCTGTAGAATCTGCTGTATAGGGGCAGGACCCCTTCCACCAGTTTCTCCAGTTCTTCCTGGGTGAAGACTGGGGCCCTTTCCCCTGCACAACGTGGTACATCCATAGCCAGAGGCAGGCCACAGCAGTACACCGAGTGGAGTACTTGTCTGCACAAGATCAGGTAGTCAAGTGACCACACAATGACGAACGGGCGTACGTTCCGTGGCGGAATGCACCGTCACCGCCGGGGACGATGATGATATGCCAAGATTCCCCATTGGCATCCATGTTATCCAATGAGGGTGCGAACAGCGGTAAACACCGCCGAACTCTGTGACGTCAACCGCTAGCGGTCTTAGGTCACTTCTACAACGAAGGGGCAGAACTACAGTGGGCAGACATTTTGCCATCACCTACGCATCTTGAAATTCAATTTAGTCACAATGCTGGGCCTACTAGCCATATGAATCAAATATGTCTCTATCCATAGAGTATATTATCACACATGATTTACTCCGTTCCCTCTTAGTGATGACAATGTACATCTGTCAGGTTGCAGTTATTGTACAGACACTACTATGAAGAATGCAGTGAATGTGTTTAGCAAATATGCCTGTGTATGTGTGCACATGACTCCTTGTTCTTACCCCTCACAGGTACTGCCCCTTGTGGCGAGGAAGGGCACCTTCTGTGTACAGACCACTTGTGGATATGGGGACCATGGTGGAGCATCAGATCATTATCACTTACAGACTCACAAGTGCAAATATTCAGGACCTATGTGCATTACTGGATCCTGCACTGACTCCCGGAAATCAGAATCAGCATGCCATTCCAACTGATGTGCAGGTGCTCTCCGCACTCCATTTCCTGGCCACAGGCTCATTTCAAGTGACAGTGGGCATGGGTGCTGGTTTCTCACAGCCAATGTTCAGCCAGGTACTTACAAGATTTCTAAATGCATTTGTACAACATCTGCAATCCTATGTGCGATTCCCCCAAAGTGCTGAGCTCCCTGCCATCAAGTCAGACTTCTATGCCTTTGCAAACATTCCCCATGTTATTGGTGCCATCGATGGAACCCACATACCCATCATCCCCCCAAGAGTGAGTGAACAGGTGTACAGAAACAGGAAGAACTTTCCCTCCATGAATATCCAATTGGTATGTACAGCAGACGAGTACATATCCCATGTGAATGCCATGTTTCCTGGTTCAGTCCATGATTCATTTGTTTTGAGGAACAGTAGTGTGCCACAAAAGATGGAACAACTCCAAGAGGACAGAGGGTGGATCATAGGTAAGTGTGCCTGTCACTAACTGACACATTGCTGAAAAATAGCCTGTCAGACTAAGGACATTCCAATGACGACTCTGTATTGACCATTTCTCTAGGTGATTCTGGCTATCCAAACTTGCGTTGGCTCCTGACACCAGTGAGGAATCCCAGGACGGCTGCAGAGAGGAAATACAATGAGGCCCATGGACGTACTAGGAGGGCGATATAGCGTACTATAGGTCTCATGAAGGCTAGATTCTGGTGCCTAAATATCTCTAGGGGTTCCCTGGCCTATGGGCCTGATAAGGTGTGTAGGATAGTGGTGGCCTGCTGCATGCTGCACAACGTGGCAGTGAGACATTCAATCCCCCTTTTGGAGGTGGAGGGTGCTATAGGTCCTGATCTGTTACCTCAGAGAGGTGAGGAGAGCGATAGTGAGGATGAGGAAGGGGAAGATGTCAATTTCAGAAACCAACTGATACAACTCTACTTCCAATAACTGTCTGGGACTTCAGCCTGTATATGTGGTTAGTGCCTGATACTGTAAGTGTGCCATGTCAACTAGGGGGATTTGGTCAGGATATGCGAGTCATGGACCTCTTCAGCATGGTACAGACAGACAACATAAGCATTCCCTTCTTGACTTTTTAGAAACACACTGTACCAGCAGCATGCACAATTTGACAATAAAGTTTATTCCTGCCTGTTGCATCATTACTCCACTTTGAAGACAGAGGACAGTGTTACAGGTGAGATATGTTGTTTATTGGTGGAATACAGTGAAATGTGCTATGTTCAGTGATGGAAGTCATTATGGTTGGTTGTCCTAAAAAACGACTTGGTGGCAGGCCTGTTTGATTTCATAGGTGGGTCCTATTTGTAGTTCTGTACATCATTTAGCCCTCAGCTAAGTGCAGTTTGTGAATGGGTGGATTGGTTGCTTGGCAGTAGCAGCAGTGTCAATTGGTGGTAGGGGCTTGTTCTCAGCTGGGTTTCCAGTGCCATATCTTGGCCTGAGACTACGTTTGGGGGTCTGCTGTAAAGCTACTTGGGGTGACATGGTCGGCCCCTGTGATTCCTGGGAGTGTTTTTCCTGTGCTGTTTCAGCTGCTTGGGACAACTGTTGCTGTTTGTCCAGGGCTGTTGTGGGGGTCTATTGTCTGGTGTGGGTGTCTGAGGGTTTGTTGACCAACTGCAGCAGTGCTCCAGCAATGGTGGCAATTGTGGCATTGTGTTCTTTCCACTGCTCCATGGCCTGTTGGTGGTGTTCCAGCTGCATCCTCTGACCTTTCTCCAGGGTGGTTACAATCTGTGCCAACCTGTCTTGGGTATGTTGGTATGCCCCCAATACCTCTGCAATGACGTCCTGGGCTGCTGCATCTATCTGGTGCCCTACCCCCTGACCCACTGGGGCACTTGACCTTGCCCTGGCCCCCTGTGCCTGTGTCCCCTGCGCAGGTCTGGACGTGCCACTAGTACTGGGGCCCTCGTCTTCCTGCATGTTGGGGGTGGGAGGCTGTGGCCTCTGTTGCTGTGGTCTACCTGTTTGTGCCCTGGGTCCACTAGTGTGGGCACGCCTCCCCTGGCCTACTGATCTTCACTGGATGTTAGGGTTGACAGTTTTTTCCTGGGTGGGGCTGCTGCATGGTGAGCATCCTGGGCTGTGTGAGGGGCCTGCCTGCTCATCAGTGTCCAGGGATCCTTCACCAGTGTCCTGTGATGTGCGTCTGTCTCCCTGGAATGCTGTGGCACTCCTTGTACCCTCCATTAGGGTTGCATGTGTGGTGGTGCCTGTTGGGGGACATAAAAGTGTTGTTACATATGCAGGAGGGTCTGAGGTGGGCAGTACTGTACAATTTAGTGCTGGTGTGCCTTTCAGTGGCCTTCAGGGGTGCCTTTGTGAGGTGGACATAGCATCTAGTGGCAGTGGTGGCGTTACATTGTGGTAGGGGTTATTATTCCATTGTGGGAACTTTCAGGGGTGGGTGGCTGTGCACACCGGGAGTGATGTGGGCCTGGTAGTGAGTTGTGGCTGATGCAGGGTGGTGGATGTGGTGGGTAATGGCTGGGAGGGGTGTGGGTCTAGGTGGGTGTGGGTGGGGTGGTGCATGCATTACAGGTATGGTGTATATGGGGTAAATGTAGATGACTTACCCAAGTCCATTCCTCCAGTGAGTCCAGTGAGTCCCTCTGGGTGCAGGATGGCGAGTACCTTCTCCTCCCAGTAGGTGTAGTCGGGTGGTGTTGGTGGCGGCCCCTCACCCAGTCTTCTGCACTGCGATGTGGTGCCTGGATGCCATGGCCCAGACCTTCCCCCGCAGTTCGTTCCATCTCTTGCGGATGTCGTCTCTGGTGCGTGGATAGTGTCCCACTGCATTCACCCTGTTGTCGATGGTCTGCCACAGCTCCATTTTCCGGGCGATGGGTGTGTGCTGCACCTCGGAGTCGAATATTTGTGGCTCCACTTTTAGGATCTCGTCCACCATGGTCCTTAGCTACCTTTTGGTGAAGCGTGGATTTTTGCGAGGGGACATGGTGAGGGTGGTGGATTGTGTCGGGACTGGGGATGGTGTTTGGGTGCTCCTGTGTGGTTCGCTATGCGTGTCCTGTCTGCTGGCGTTCTCTGTCTGGCTCTGGTGCTCTCCGTCTTCTGGTCCTGGTCTCCTTGCAAGGGATTGTGGGGTGTGTCTGGGGGTGTTTTATGGTGTTCTGGATGTGTGTCAGGTGTGTGGGTGCTAAGCCTAGCCAATGTGTGCAGTGGTTGCTGTTGAGCCCACTTGGCGGTCGCAGCTGCCAATGGTCGTGCGGCCTCCACTGTCCGCCAAGGTGATTTGTGCATCTTTATTTGGAGGGCGGGATGTTGGTGTGCGTGGCGGTGGCGGGGTGGGGTGGGCTGTGATTCCCGCCGACAGGGTCCTGGTGGGGTGTGGTGGTGTGGGAATGTTTGGTGAGGTGGGGTTTTTTGTTCATTATATGGCGGGTTTCCATTCGCTGCCGCCTGTGGGATTCTGTTCACCGCTGCCACAGCGGTCTTTACCGCCATGTTCATAATGACCACCTTAATTACTCAAAAACTACTGAGTGGATTTATACCAAATCACATAAAGCTCTCTTTCGGAGCCAAGATCTAGCTTTCTGACAAATCTGCTGCAATCCATTCAGGCTTGTGGTCTGTAGCTGTGTCCAAATTTGCTATGTAAACATTTATGGTGAAAACACATTTTGGGACACCCATTTTTCTCTGCCCCGCTTGACAAATCACCCCATAAGTTTCCATGCACAAACTAGTCAAAAAAGCAATTTTTTTAATGTTTTGTGAAAATTTGTCAAACAGCACCAAAGTTATTAGCAATACAAAATAGGATTTTTCTATGAAAACATAATCCTAACTATAACTACACATTGGTTTAAAAAAATGATTAACTATATATATATATATATATCCATCTATACATATACATACATATATGTATATATGTTCAGTAAAAGGTTACAGGGACATTATAGTTGTGCTAATTGTGCATTGGTCCAACCATATGCTTAAAAACTTTGCTAGAAAATCTAGAGTGCTGCTGGTGTTGCAGGGTGCACCTTACTGGAGCTGCTCTCCTCCTAAACTTGGGAACTACCCAGAGTTCTCTCCTCTTTTTTGCACAAATTAGGCATCACTCTAACCCTGAAAGGGTTTTGTTTTGACTTATTCTGGGTGATCCCTTGTGTCTAGGCAAAGCTAAACCTCTCTGATGAGCTATAATGATAGTGAAACACGTGTCAGGTTGCTTTTGCTCATTCCAGGTTGGCTTGGATGGTATTTTACCAATCCATAGTTGTAATACTGTGGCTGGAATGATAATCGGCTTTTGTCATTTTACAGCTTGGTGAGGATGGCACTGTGCCAATCCTATCCTTAAAGATTTTACTGTCTAAATGGTAAAAGGCTTTGTCGCTTTGTTCCTTTCTAGCTCGGTGTGGATGGCATTGTGCGAATTCTATGCTTAAAAACTTTGCTAGAAAAACAGACATTTGAGGTGAACAAATTTAGAGTGTCACTGGTGTTGCAGGGTGCTCCTTACTGGAGCTGCTCTCCTCCTAAACATAGGAACTACCCAGTGTTCTCTCTTCTTTTTGACACACACATATATGTGTGTGTATATATATATATATATATATATATATATATATATATATATATAATCCAAATGGTCAGAGTCATATTCTTAAAGGCTCACTCAGCTGCCGGTGTTGGTAACAAAGGAGACCACCCTCGGCAGATATTTTGTGTCCAAAAAGTAATTTACCACACTCCAAAGTTCGCTTATGCAGATTTATTGATAAGAATAGCAACCACCAACGCGTTTCAACTCCACTTGAGTCTTGCTCACTGTAAATGAGTTTTTTTCATACCACCCTTCAATAGTGTGATGGCATTGTTACCGCCCCATTGCATTCTGGTTATGGTAGTTTGATATTGTACAAAAGCATATATGAAAGTGAAAGTTGAAGAATAAAATAAAATAAAAAATGTTCACTCAAATTAGAATCTTAAAGCTGAAAGAATGTCCAATAAAAAATTTAATTACATTACAATAATTACTTCTATATAAATGAGATTTATAACCAATGTTATTTTCTGCATTTTAAATATGTTGCCTCCATTTTTGCAATCACTAAATTTTCATCATGAGAATGTTATACATATATCTACTTGCATATTTTTATATATGTATTCCTTTTTATATTATTATCATTTTTCATTTTTTTGAGGATAGGATTATCACCGATCTTGTCTTGCTCTATTATCAAACCATATATTGCTTATGATGTTATCACATATAAATAGAAAAATATAAATCATTTCAGATCTTTCATTGCTGCTTATCACATATTACAACAATTATTAATCATTAAATATCGGCTAAGTGCCTTTACAGAATAAATTTCAACATCACCTCAACAAGGAAACTGATTATTTAAACATATTAACAATCAATCCTTCATATCAAATTCAATCATATCTGTTCTTCCATTAAATCAAGTGTTATATTATCCATATCCTCCACATTCGAACAATAATTTTAGCCCATAATGATTATATTCCAATTGATAGAAAACTTAGCAATTGTCAACAAATGATCCAATAGTTTTTGATAATCATTCAGTTCAATATTGTACTAATCTACTCAACTATTCATTGTTGGTATAGTTGGTTCATTATAAATGTACAAAAAGTTCTTCATCCACGTTGCGAATAGGCCGATTAACTTTTGGACTCACAATTAAGATGATCCCACCATAACTCCTGTACATGCAGATCAATAATCAATAAACAATATCAATAATCAACAATAATCAATTACATTAATAATCAATAGAGTCAGTGATTGTCACACCATGACCTTTCAGTCATGAAGCAAAACACAAATGATGGACGGAATGCAGAACCAATCAAACATTCACCCCCAGTCACAGATCTGGGTTTAATCCATCGTTCTTTTGCTCACCATGCCACCCCAGTTTAGACCCAGCCATATGCAAATCAGTCTTGACCCTGTTCATCATGGGAACAGTCCAGCCCGAACTACCAGGCCAGGTCCTCCCTGGACTGGAAACAAGCATCCTGGGACCGGTTTCAGGGTTTCACCCTTCATCAGCCAGGCTAGCTTGAATCCAGTGGCATACTGAGACCGGGACCCACATCAGGGCATACCCGGCGCACTTATGGCGGCAAAAGTAAAGCAAAACACAAATGATGGATGGAATGCGGAACCAATCAAACATTAACCCCCAGTCACAGATCTGGGTTTAATCCATTGTTCTTTTGCTCACCATGCCACCCTAGTTTAGACCCAGCCATATGCAAATCAGTCTTGACCCTGTTCCTTATAGGAACAGTCCAGCCCGAACTGCCAGGCCAGGTCCTCCCTGGACTGGAAACAAGCATCCTGGGACCGGTTTCAGGGTTTCACCCTTCATCAGCCAGGCTAGCTTGAATCCAGTGGCATAGTGAGCCCAGGACCCACGTCTGGGCATACCCAGTACACTTATGGCGGCAAAAGCAAAGCAAAACACAAATGATGGACGGAATGCGGAACCAATCAAACATTCACCCCCAGTCACAGATCTGGGTTTAATCCATCGTTCTTTTGCTCACCATGCCACCCCAGTTTAGACCCAGCCATATGCAAATCAGTCTTGACCCTGTTCCTCATGGGAACAGTCCAGCTCAAACTGCCAGGCAAGGTCCTCCCTGGACCGGAAACAAGCATCCTGGGACCGGTTTCAGGGTTTCACCCTTCATCAGCCAGGCTAGCTTGAATCCAGTGGCATAGTGAACCCGGGACCCACATCTGGGCATACCCGGCGCACTTATGGTGGCAAAAGCAAAGCAAAACACACCTTTTAGTAAAAGTTAGAATATGTATTTCAATATATTAACAATGCTAACGCCATGTAAATTAATCTCAAAATCAAATGATACACATAACGAAACAACACTGGCTATCCAAAGCGACGGAAGAATCGTAATCTAATCAAAGCTTGAACTACAACACATTCTAAGGTTACAGTGTAAATTAATTACAAGAACAATTGCACAAACAAGATCACATACATCTAGATTCAGCAGAGAAATTCATCAAACATTATTCCCTATTGGCAGACTTTCATTAGTGAGAATCCTTTTCTAATATCAGATTAGCATTAGCATGTTGGGCTTAAGCAAAACAATTTTGAAACACAAATATGAAAAACATCTAACAATGGCTGTATCAAAAGAGTGCAGTTGGTACCTAGAAAGAAAAAGCAAATAGGCATTACAAACATGTGGGTACAATAATACCTCTCCTCAATTGGATTGGCAAACTAAGATAGCCTTCATCATCACGACATCAGTCAATCAGCAAGGCATTGTCATTCATCATCAAAGTTCAGAAAACGCATAGTCTTAAAGCAACTCAAAAGAATAGAGGTAAATCCTCCAGAAGAATAGAGAGAATGGCGTATTGTTTCTTGGTGCATTCCCATTAAGTTAAATTCACTAAAACTATTTCCCAAATCCCTAATGGTCAAGGGATCGCATGTTAACACTTTGTCCAATAAAACTAAAACTTCAAATCTATGAATTCTACCACTACTCCATTCACATGTCACTGATTGGGTTTTCCTGCAACGTCCTCATCATCCGGCTCGTCAGGTAACAATATTGTTGCAGCTTCTACACCAGCCAGTGTCTCCATTGTTCTACTCCTGAGAAAGTCAGTCTCACACACACTACATACATATTGTTACATTTAGCAAGAACAGCATCTTCTAGCAGTCGGTTTTCATGAGAAAACGTTCCAGCTACGAGCATATTTACACAATACAATGGAAAATCACAGTTCACTCTCTATGACAGCCATTTATTAAATGATAAGAAATACATCTTGACTTGAGTCCTGGCAACTAAGCCAAGACCTCTGCTAAGTCAAGGCCTGCAATTAAGAAAGCTAATACATAATACATAACCCTAAATATGACATATTACTACATTAGTCAAACATACTGTATGCTCAACATTTCATTTTAATAAATATTAGTAATCACATTTTCAAATGTGTGCATTATTTTTCTACGTTGTTATGGTTTTTACACAAATCCATTACTCATAATACATCAACACCTATTACATTTTTTTATCAAAACACCTGCGCTAGCAATCCCTCCTCTCATGACTAAATGTGTCATCACACTAGACTATCACCCACACATTTTTGCATCAGCTAAAATTCTGTCAATTCAATCCCTTCATACTTTTGTTCCCTTTTTCGAATTTTCCCTAAACAATTTTTCCATTTTCTTTTATTCCCTCATCTGATCATTCTCTGACCTGTTCAATTTAATTATTTTGCATAATTTACACATTACCCATATTCCAATTAGGCAAATCACAATAATTAATATCCCCTGTATAATTTTCAATAGAATCCCATTCCAAATGTTGCAGAGCCAATTTCCCATTGAAGCAAAACCTTTGCCAACCTTTTCCCTAACACCTCGGGCCATATGTATGAATACATTTTCCCAAAGACACAGAATGGGTAAAACCCTTTGCTACATCTGGCCCCTGGTTCTTTCAGTTCTTTCAAATCAGCACTTTCATTAGTCAGGTTAGTCATTAAGGGGGTCATTACGACCCTGGCGGCCAGCGGAACACTGGCGGTAACACCGCCAACAGGCTGGCGGTGTTCCGCCAGTGTATTATGACAGTGGCGCATTAGCCACGACCATACGGCCGGCCTCTCCACTATATCGCCAGGCTTCGGACAGGTGGTCATAATCCCAAGGGCAGCGCCCCAACCGCCAGCCTGTCCATGGCGGTAAACACTGCCATGGAAAGGCTGGCAGCAAGGGGGACTCTGGGTGCCCCTGGGGGCCCCTGCACTGCCAATGCACTTAGCATGGGCAGTGCAGGGGACCCCATGCACAGACCCATCGCGCATTTCACTGCCCGAAATTCGAGACGGGTGCTGCTGCACCCGCTGCACATCAACTTAGCCGCCGGCTCTATCAGGAGCCGGCCTCAATGTTGATGTGACTTTTCCGCTGGGCCAGCAGACAGAAACGCTGTTTCCGTCCACTGGCCCAGCGGAAATGTCAAAATTGGGTGCCACGCATACCGCCAGCTCTGGCGGTATTGTGGCGCCCGCGGCTTCGCCGGTCTTTTTTCAAGACCGCCAAAGTCGTAATGAGGCCTAAGTCTCTAACTGATTTACTATTATTTGGAATATACGAGCAACAATGCCTCAAATTAATCATTCTACAAACTCCGCCTTCCTTCGCTAAGAGAATGTCTAATGCAAGACAATTCTGAAGAGTCATAGCTCTTTCAGCAGCTAATTCAGTATCCATCAGGAGTATGGCCCCTGAAAAAATTTGTCAGCATGTTATCCGCAATAGTAAACAACTTTCGAATCTTTATTGAATTCAGAACAACCCCTACTGAAGGAATCATTGCTCCAAATATATCTCCCACTATACCAGAACGATCCTCCCTCCTCTGTCTCATATGATGTACCAGAACAATCTTCCCTCCTCTGTCTCATATGATGTAATTCAGTCACTTTCGGAAACTTCTTCAAATCATTCATTTGATAAATCTTCAGCAAAACTATCCCCAAATAACATTCCCCATACCATCCTCTTGGAAGACGGTAATAAGCATTAGGACAACAGATGTAATAAATCCCAGGAATAGCTGGGCCTGTCCATTCAACATAAACATCCATTTACTCTGAAACAAAAACACATGTCTGCATTCACTTGTTCCCACAAATAAAGTCAGTGCGTGACCTAGGCCTATATATACAAAGTTTCCCTACATGTTGCGCATCTAGAGCTAATTTCCCTTGCGTTTAAATTGCACTATAAGCATAATCATTTGTGTAGGGCCTTTTCTCTAAGCCTTTTTCTAACTTCTCTTTTAACACCTTTCTCCTGTCATCTGTGTGATCCAAGAAGCTCTTCTCTAAAGGTATAAGCAAGCATATTAAATTATTGTGGTGTGCGTAAGCTGTGCCAAATGTCAATATAGGTTCAAAGAAACCTCTAACTAATACTATGTCATTATCCTTAGCTACTCTACTCAAATATCTAATTATAGGGACAAATGAAAACACCACATCATAATTCGAGTAAAAGTACTGGATGTACTCCTGGTTATAAAATCTAGTTAGTAGCAGACTACAACTTATTCCATATGTTAGTGGCAGACTATGGTACATAACTCCTTCCTCAGCTGATGAAGGAATCTGCGTACACACTTAGCAATTCGTCACATCCACTGTCTCAACATACTCACTCAACAAGCGTTAGAAGACATTAGAAGAAAGTTCTCCTTGCACATTAGTACGCTCATGTAAATACTTCTCATCTAATCTAAACTTCTCTTAGTGCAGTAGTTGTCTCAAAAGCAGAAGTATGGTTGGCTTCACCCTACAGACATACCCACAGTCAATACCACAAAAAATATCCCACACATAATCGCCAAACCAATACTCATACATTTACAACGCATAGTATTTCTACCCTGCTGGCTAATGTTACTCATGATCTTTAAAGAATCAGAAAGCAGAAGAAAATTTAGAAAAACTGCAGCAAAAATTTTAAAAAACCTCTTCTTTCAGCAGTTATTACAGCTTTCAGTCTCACTTCCAGGATCCCTTTTCAGAATCGGTAAGCAGCTTGTCAAAATCAGGTTTCAAAAGTCAAATCAGGCTATCAATGTTTTTTCCGCTTACTTTCAAAAGTCCCTTTCTCAAAAATGTTCCCTCAGATTGTTTCAACAGTTCAATTCATCAGCTTCCTTCAATTGCCAAAATATTGACCCGGAATGTCTCAAAACAAAAGGACAAAACTTCTTGCTGCCACTCACTTGTAGTTGCGTACGCCCATGCAGGACCTGCGTATCTTCGACTTGTTATTCTCTTTCTTTTCAACTTTCGATCACCATTCAATTCTCCTTCACTTAGATCTTCTCTCCTGTATTTACTTCCTTCTCAATTGTTGTCTCAACAACCACTTCCTTTCCCTTTCCTTGCAACTCCGGCCACTTATCTCCTTTCAGTGGACCTTTTGTCAGTGTTCTCTTCAGAGTTGAACTTGAAACTTCCCTTGTTCTACGGTGTTTTCGCTTGACTGACCTGCAACAGGTTCAGGAGGAGTCAGATCACAGTGGCTGTGATCCACCTCAACTCCTTTCCCCTCGGGGTCTGGCAATTGCTCTGGTTGTCCCTCAAAGATCATCTGCTTCTGGAAAAGCCCTCCTCTGACTAGGCTCTCCTACTGCCTCAATTGAGATAGGCTCGCCGTCACACTCCTAGAGGTCTTCTCTTTCGTCTCTCACAGGAGTGACTGAACCATTCTCAACAGGCTCAGATCCGGTCTCAGTTCCTCTTTCCGGCCCTGAGACTTGTTCTGCTGTTGTTGGTACTCTCAACAACTCTTCTTCATGATCCAGTGGACATGCCACTTTCTTCGTGTGACTGGCATGGATCAAATTTGGAATTCCAGCACAGCTGTGGTAGTTGTCATTACTACCTGAAATGGTCCTTTCCAACGAGGTTCCAAACACATTTTCCTCATGTGGTTCCGGACCACAAGCCAGTCTCCGGCTCGTAGGTTGTGTCCTGGGTCATGGATCGGTGGCAGTGTGGTAGCCACCACCTGTTGAGAGAAAGAGCGAACCACATCAGCCAGACCTTTGCAGTAGTCCAACACCATATAATCTGTAATGCTGACAAGTCCATTTGCAGGCACCGCTGGCAACCTTATGGCTCGACTCATAAGGATCTCATGCAGTGACAATCCTGTCTTCTTTTTGGGTGTGTTTCTCATTGTCATCAAAACTAAAGGCAATGCGTCAGGCCATTTCAAATTTGTGGACGTACACATCTTTGCAACTCTTGACTTCAAGGTACCATTCATCTGCTCCACTAGTCCAGATGCTTCAGGGCGGTAACTACAATGCAACTTCTGCTCAATGTTCAATGCTGCACACAGTACTTTAATTACTTCATTGATGAAGTGACTTCCCCTATCTGATTCTAAAGAGATCGGAAACCCGAAACGCAGTATCAGTTCCCTAAGCAGTAGTTTATTCCTTAAGGTAAGGTTCAATCCAGTGACTAAAAATGCAAACAATCACCAACACATATCTCAAACCTCCACACAAAGGCATCTCAATAAAATCCATCTGTATTCTGCTGAAAGGACCTCCTGCTCTTCCAATGTGGCTCAATTAACCACTGTTCCTTTCCCTGTTTTCAGTTGTTGGCAACTGACACAACAATGGCAAACTGTTTCAGCAACCTGTCTAAACCTTGGATTGAACCAATCATATTTGAACAACCGAATCATGGTATCCCTCCCAACATGCACTTGACCATGATAATATCTAGACATTTGAGACAACAGACTATTTGGCAAAACCAATTGACCCTCTTCTGAAACCCGAAATTCATCTTGTCTTTCCACGCATTTAATTTTACTCCATGAACGTTTTTCCTCCCTGTCAACATTATTCTGCAACATTTTCAATTCCTCCAAGGTGTCAGTTAGTTTCAATGCAAAACTTGGACATGTTTCGTCTTCTTCAGGTAACACTTCCCACTTATCTTTGAACAATATACAGTTCAATGCGCAAAACCTTGCGACTTGATCCGCATATCCATTTCCAGTGACATAAAGTCCTGCGACTTCAGATGTGCACGGCATTTCACCACCGCAATCTTTTCAGGCATCTAAATAGCATGTAACAGTTCTTTAATCCTTTCACTATTTCTCACTGGTGAACCAGAAGAGGTCACGAAACCTCTCTGTGACCACAACTGGCCAAAATCCTTGACTATTCCAAATCCATACTAGCTATCCATATAGATTGTAACTTTCAGCTGAACAGAAACATGACACGCTCTATAAGGGCTACCAGTTCCGCTACTTGGGCAGAATACACTCCTTGAAGCCAAGAAGCTCTTAAAATATCAGTAATTGTGCACAGAGCATATTCTGCTCTCAGTGTCCCTGCATTGTTGCTTAGACAAGAACCATCAACAAAGATAATTTGGTCATTCTCTTCCAATCGGGTATCTCTAATGTCAGGTCTTGGTTTTGTGCACAAGTCAGTTACTTCAAGACAATCATGCTCAACGTCTTCCACCTTTTCAATTTCAACATTTTCATTTGGGAGTAAGGTTGCCGGGTTCAGCATCGTACATCTTTTCAATGACATATTTGGTGACCCTAGAATACTCGTTTCATATCTGGTTTACCTCGCACCTGTCAAATATTGGGTTTTCGCCCTTGTAAGTGGAATCTCAATAGAGTGAGGGGCCATTATAGTCATGGGATGTCCCATCACAATGCCTTCACATTGTGTAAGGCTTTGACCAACCGCTGCAACTGCGTACAAACAACCTGGTAAGGCTGCTGCAACCGGGTGCAAAGTAACTGAAACATATGCTACTGGGCAGTTTACTCCTACATGGACCTGTGTCAAGACAGACAAAGATCATGCATCACACTCACAACAAAACAATGTGAAAGGTTTCGTGTAGTCAGGCATGCCCAAAGCTGGAGCCTTGCACTGACTCTCTCTCAATTCAGTGAACGCTGGTCTAACACTATGGGACCAGTAACTTCCTTGCGAGTCAACTTCTGCAATGGTCTCGAAATTACTGAAAAATTTGCAATCCATTCGTGACAGTAGCCTACCATCTCTAAAAACATTCTGACATCTCTCTGTGTGGTCAGGGGATTTATTTGCAATATGGCTGTAATCCTTTCTCTGGGTATCATTCTTGATCCTTTCTCAATCTGGTGACCCAAGTATTTCACTACTTTTTAACAGTATTGCAATTTAAGTGGAGACACTTTATGACCATTCTTTCCCAAATGGTTCAACAGGGCAATCGTGTCATACTTGCACTCGTCCCTTGTCTTGGAATCGATCAGCAAGTCATCAATGTACTGTACCAAGGTCGATTGGAAAGGCATTTCCAATGACTCCAAATTCTTTTTCAAGATCTGATTAAAGATGGAAGGTGACTCTGAAAACCCTTGAGGAACTGTGCACTGACAATAAACTTGATCCAGAAATTTGAAAAAAAAGAGAAATTGTCTGTCCTCATGAAAAGGCACAGAAAAGAAGGCTTGCGACAAATCAATGACAGTGAACCACTCAGCATCACATGGAATCTGAAACATTATCACAGCTGGATTTGGCACCCCGGAACAACATTTGACCACAATTTCATTTATTTTTCTCAAATCCTGGACAATTCAAATGTTCCCACGGACTTTTGCACACCCATTATCGGTGAATTACATGGGCTGCTCAATACTTCCTTCAATACCCCTTGTTTTACAAAGTCTGCAATTATTTGGGCGACCTTCATAAGAACATCTTGTGGCATGTGATACTGTCGAATTTGCCTGCTGCTGATGTGGTAACTGTTGAGGAAAATTCATGTGCATGCCTGTCTGAGCAACTTGCGGACAGCAATATGGGCATTATTTATGGTGGAATAGGCGGGTGTCATGCCGATTTTGATGAATACCACAAACTCTTGAGTTTAAGGATAATGGAGTGTCCCATCCTGGAATAAAATGTAAATTTATGTTGTAAAAAAAAAGCTGTATCAACTGCCTTTCCATTATGGAAATTATAGTATACATGCAATAATTCATGCCAGGCTAGGTGAGGATGATTCACTACATGAACATTTTGTTAGCATATTTCAGTTATGCATACTTCCGTTTGTTTTCCTTCCAGGCAATCAGTACATTAAAGTATGCCTGGTGGACTGGGAGTGTTCTTGGCGATCTACAATATTTATTTATTTACAAATGTGATTCTGTTAAATTTTGTGAATGGGCAAAATTTGTAAATCCAAAAACAGAGCTCAGCATCCCATAGATTCAGAAGTGAAAAAACAAAAAATGTGGGTTACGGTGTTTTTGATGCTCCTTATGTCTTGCTGGGCTCTTTTTAACCATTCAGAGTCGCTATTGGTCCACATTCATCATCCCCATGTGATGTTTTAGGGGGAGGATGGAGGGAGTATAAAAAATGCACATTCCTTGATATTGTTACATTACTAGTGATGTTCCTGCAGTTCACCGCATAAGGTCATTGTTATTGAAACAAGACAATTGTTTGCCGTACGACATTGTCTTTGGTGTACTATTTCCTATTCAGAATCTAGTAATGCAAATTACCGTGAACTAAACTGGTAAGTAGTTGGGGCTCGATCTATCAATAACAGGTTTCAAACTAGCATGTGCATACTGCTTTCCAACTGGTTTGTGAACTACCACAAACCGCAATTTATAACCAACCACAAACGGTTGCTAACATAGGAGTAGAGGCCTCACTGGTGGGCAACATTTATTTTGTAATGAAGCCCTTATCCTTTAAAGTGACTTTTGCTCCTATTAAAAGAAATTTCCTGCCATACAGGAAGACGTCATGGGGAGCACCACCATTGGCTGCTCCCAAGACTGCTTGCAGTGATTCTCATATCAGTTACACCGGTGTTGTTTTTGAACAATGGTTAGTGACGCTAGTTGTAGTAAAAAAAATCAACAGTATCCAAAATGCAAATAGTCAGATGCCCTTTTCATGCATCTTCCTATTTGTGAATAGAATTGGGTGAAAAAGCTGTTTTGCGAGTTGGAATCACTTTTCCCACTCGCAAAAGAACTCTGGAGCATTGGATGATGGTGCTTCTGTGGCCACAAAGCTTGTGTTTTTAGGTCTTGGCTAGACAGTGCATGTTCTGTTGTGAAGCTATTTGCTGTATTCAATATGTGGGCTTCAGCTGCCCGTAGGCTTCCAATTTGCTAGTTCCTTCGTCGCTCTCATATTCTTTCTCTCCATTTGTCCATGCTATGCATGCATCATGCTTCTCCCTGTGTTTTTCCATCCCTGAGCGCATGGACCATTTATCTACCATTTATTTATTGCTCCCATTTTAGGAGCTGTTTTAGGAACTACTTTTTTCTTTGTTTTTGAGCAGTTCACAGGAGCCCTTGTGTTTTCACTCACTTCAGCTCCATTTCTGTACAAAGGCTGAGAAATCGTGTTCTTATCTCATCACATTTGCTGTGCATTCAAAAACCAAGATCAAATACCAGACACTGTTTTCTGAGGGCACATGTTTACTTTTCTTTCTCTGACTTCAAAGTGAGAGGATTTTTTTTGTTAATGTCCCGGTGTTACCTGTAACTTCCTGAATCCTTCATCCCCCTCTTTTGTTGAGGCTCCCACAGCTATTTGATCGCTTCATGTAAAGCCACGCTGCCTTGACAGGGGGCTGCAAACCCCTCTTGCCTGAGCAGGTACTTCTTTTCTGCTGCTCTTACCAGCAGGTCAGTCCACTCCTCCACCATGCTTGTTCTCTCTCCCTGCCTCTGGTTATAGCGTCTGTCCCACACTCTTGCCCTCTCATCACTGCCCACTGTTGCATTCCTTGTCCCCTCCTCTCCAGCCCTGGTAGATGGCCGAGCACTGCTCCTGTGTGCACTAGTTTCCCCCTCCTGTTCTCCTCCCTGAGCTGGGAAATCTGCTGCCCTCCACCCTGGCACAGAAACAGGACGCTTCTGGTGCCACAGTCTCTCTGAACCATTTGGTGCGTGTTTCCAGAAATTATCATTTTGCCTCGGTCAGACCCCATGGCCAGCCACAAATGGGACTGGTTCCAGCGGGAGGAGCTAATTGGACAGATTTTCTTCAGAATCTGTTTCTCATTCCTTAACTTGTGTGCTGTAATGTCGATTGTGCTACTCCAGTAACAGCTAGCTGTGATTGCATTCACTGAGCACAGAAGATCATATGAAGAAAATGTTTTTTTTTTTTTTTTGCTTTGTTATTGATGATGCAGATCTCGCCCTAAGCACGCAGTGGCATGTGTGGGTTGCATTGCATTATTTATACTTGAGTGGTTTGTCCTCATGTTTCTTTTGTATGATGACCTTGCATCCCTCAAACTATAGGATGGCTCCATATCACGAAGGCACCACTTTCCCATTCTTGTTAATGAAGTGGGTGAGAAGATCTGAGTTGTAATTGTAACTTTAAAGGGCCTGCAAAGTAAATGCTGATACCGGCCAAGCTTCCTCATTTCATAGCTATTTAGATTAAGAGTGCTTTACACCCTGAGTTTTTTTACCTATATGTAAAGTGTTAAAAGTTAAACTACAAGTCCCATAATGCAGTGCTCTGCTGGCTAAGAAGCCAGGCTGACTCTTCACATGGGGCCACTTGCCAGCTGTGACCTTCCCCCTACTGTTGTTTTATCTAGACCGGCCTGCCAATTTTTTTTAAAAGACTTGGGCGGTCATTACAACCCTGGCGGTCGATGTTAAAGTGGCGGTAAGACCACCAACAGGCCGGCGGTAAAAAATTTGCAATTACGACCGTGGCGGAAACCGCCAACAAAGACAGCCACTTTAACACTCCGACTGCCATGGCGGTACAAACAAACAGCGCTGCGGTCACCGCCAACAGACAGGCGGAAGACAAAGTATAGCCCACAGTATCACAACCTACCAATCCGCCACCTTTTCCGGGGCGGATTCAACGCGGATATAAACACGCGGAAACAGGATTTCGAAGGCAAAACGCTCACCTCTACACACCCCACGAGGAACCAGGACACCATGGAGCTGGAACTCCAAATTCTCCCTGCGATAGTCTTCCTGCTCCTCTACCAGGAGCACGAACGCCACCGGCGAGGACCACGGTGAGTACTGCACCTACGACACAGGGGAGGGGGGAGGGAAAAAACAGGGACACACACATGCAACACCCCCACCCCCACCCTCACCCACTACAACACACACACTAATACATTTTATACATGATAGTTACACCCCCCAACCCCCCTGGAAGAATGCAAAGACAAAAGAAAAAGAGTGTAACCATTGTTATATATTAAAATCAAGTACGCAAAAATATATATATACACCATAAACAAAATATACACTAAGCTTAGTAGTCCAGGTAGTGCTCCAGTCAGTGGAACACTGGGCCCACACGGTATGGGCGAGGCCCACACAAGATCCCCGACCATGACGGAGAGAACACTGCAGGGGCATCAGAGAGCAAGAAAACAGGCACCTCAGGGGGAGGGAAAGGGGGGGGGGCACCTCAGCCAGTTGAGTGCACGACGCCAAATCCACGAGAGGGCCACATGCCCACTGTTCAATCCTGGGGAGTGCAAAGCCACAGTCTCTCAAGTCTCTACAGTGGGTGGGTTGCCCACTGTTCCATCCTGGGGAGTGCAAAGCCACAGTCTCTCAAGTCTATACAGTGGGTGAGTTGCCCACTGTTCAATCCTGGGGAGTGCAAAGCCACAGTCTCTCAAGTCTATACAGTGGGTGAGTTGCCCACTGTTCAATCCTGGGGAGTGCAAAGCCACAGTCTCTCAAGTCTCTACAGTGGGTGGGTTGCCCACTGTTCCATCCTGGGGAGTGCAAAGCCACAGTCTCTCAAGTCTATACAGTGGGTGGGTTGCCCACTGTTCCATCCTGGGGAGTGCAAAGCCACAGTCTCTCAAGTCTATACAGTGGGTGGGTTGCCCACTGTTCAATCCTGGGGAGTGCAAAGCCACAGTCTCTCAAGTCTCTACAGTGGGTGGGTTGCCCACTGTTCCATCCTGGGGAGTGCAAAGCCACAGCCTCTCAAGTCTATACAGTGGGTGGGTTGCCCACTGTTCAATCCTGGGGAGTGCAAAGCCACAGTCTCACAAGTCTCTACATTGGGTGGGTTGCCCACTGTTCCATCCTGGGGAGTGCAAAGCAACAGTCTCTCAAGTCTATACAGTGGGTGGGTTGCCCACTGTTCCATCCTGGGGAGTGCAAAGCCACAGTCTCTCAAGTCTATACAGTGGGTGGGTTGCCCACTGTTCCATCCTGGGGAGTGCAAAGCCACAGTCTCTCAAGTGGATGTATCTCTCCACTGGTTCAGGAGGGGGCATTGTGCCCAGAGTGCTTCATCCTGTTAAGGACAGAGGTAGTGGATGTAACTCTCCACTGGTTCTGGATGGGGTATTGTGCCCAGAGTGCTTCATCCTGCTAAGGACAGAGGTAGTGGATGTATGTCTCCACTGGTTCTGGAGAGGGCATTGTGCCCAGAGTGCTTCATCCTGCTAAGGACAGAGGTAGTGGATGTAACTCTCCACTGGTTCTGGAGGGGGCATTGTGCCCAGAGTGCTTCATCCTGCTAAGGACAGAGGTAGTGGATGTATCTCTCCATTGGTTTTGGAGGGGGCATTGTGCCCAGAGTGCTTCATCCTGCTAAGGACAGAGGTAGTAGATGTAACTCTCCACTGGTTCTGGAGGGGGCATTGTGCCCAGAGTGCTTCATCCTGCTAAGGACAGAGGTAGTGGATGTATGTCTCCACTGGTTCTGGAGAGGGCATTGTGCCCAGAGTGCTTCATCCTGCTAAGGACAGAGGTAGTGGATGTAACTCTCCACTGGTTCTGGAGGGGGCATTGTGCCCAGAGTGCTTCATCCTGCTAAGGACAGAGGTAGTGGATGTAACTCTCCACTGGTTCTGGAGGGGGCCTTGTGCCCAGAGTGCTTCATCCTGCTCGTGACGGACTCAGTAGCCAGCGGTGCTTGAGGCTGCGGTGCCCTGTTCAGCGGTGCTTAAGGTGGTGGTGCCCTGTTCAGCAGTGCTTCGAGCGGCGGTGCCCTGTTCAGCGGTGCTTGAGGCGGCAGTGACCTGTTCAGTGGTGCTTGTGGCGGTGGTGCCCTGTTCAGCGGTGCTTGGAGCAGCGGTGCCCTGTTCAGCGGTGCTTGAGGCGGCGGTGCCCTGTTCAGCGGTGCTTGGAGCGGCGGGCTCCTTTGCAGTGACTCAGCAGCTGGCGGTCCTCTCTGTCCCAGCGGGGCTTGTGCTGGCGGTCCTCTCTGGCCCAGCGGGGCTTGTGCTGGCGGTCCTCTCTGTCCCAGCGGGACTTGTGCTGGCGGTCCTCTCTGTCCCAGTGGGGCTTGTGCTGGCGGTCCTCTCTGTCCCAGCGGGACTTGTGCTGGCGGTCCTCTCTGTCCCAGTGGGGCTTGTGCTGGCGGTCCTCTCTGTCCCAGCGGGGCTTGTGCTGGCAGTCCTCTCTGGCCCAGCGGGGATGATGGCGGTGGCCTCCTGGGCAGCGGGGATGATGGCGGTGGCCTCCTGGGCAGCAGTGATGACGGCTGTGGCCTCCTGGGCAGCGGGGATGATGGCTGTGGCCTCCTGGGCAGCGGGGATGATGGCGGTGGCCTCCTGGGCAGCGGTGATGATGGCTGTGGCCTCCTGGGCAGCGGGGATGATGGCTGTGGCCTCCTGGGCAGCAGGGATGATGGCGGTCTCCTCCGCTGTGCTGCTCTTCCCAGACTTTCCTGGTTTCTTGTGGCCCTTCCCCACCTTGAAAGGTGTCACAGCTGACTCCACACTCCCACCGGGACCCCTGAGAGCGGCTTTGGTGGCTGGAGTCTTCTCCCTCTCCCACCGGGCACTGGCCAACTTTTGATGCTTGACAGGTGGGGGACTGTCCGTGCTGTGGCTCCGTGCCACACTGGCTGCCCTGGTGGCTGGTGCTCTCCAGATTCCGGTGACTACAGGCACCACTGGTCCCGGAGATGTTGTGGCTGAGGTGCTAGTTCGGGACCTATGAGACGAACGAGGTGGGGGAGGTGTGGGAAAGAGGTCAAGGTTGGACAGGAAAAGTTTTTTGGAGACACTGGGACGGGTAGCTGGAGGGGGGTTTGGGAGTGGAGGAAGAGGTTGTGGTTGTAGGAGGTGTTCGTTTGCTGACTTTGGGTGAAGATGCATGCGCTGGAGGCTGTAGTGAGGTGGATGGCTGTTGGGTGTGTGTATGCCTGCATTTGTGTAACTTGGGAGGTGGCGTCACAGACACACTGGGAGAGGACACAGGGGATGTGTGAATGGTAGTGGGGGTGGTGACTGCACGTGAGCGGGGTGTGGTGGTGTGTGTGCTGGTGATGGCAGTAGTGGCTGTAGATGTAGTGCATGCAGGTGTGAGTGTAGACGAGACTGGGAGGGAGGAAGGAGATGAGGAGGAGGGGGACAATGTGGAGGCAGTGGATGTTGGTGTGTCACCATGTGTGTGATGCTTGCGTGACTGCCTGTGGGATGTGTGGTGCTTATGTTTGCTTGAGCTTCCCTTGTGTGTTGACGTGTGTGCATGCTGGTCTGTAGGTGTGCTTGTGATAGGCTGGGGTACAGGGGATTGGGTCTGGGTGGAGGAAGTTGGAGGGGGGAGGCTAGAGACAGGGACAATGGCTGCCATCAGTGCTGAGGACAGAGTCTGAAAAGCTAGCTGAAGGGCCGCCTGACCAGAATGAATGCCCTCCAGGAATGCATCTGTTTGTTGCAACTGCCTTTCTACACCCTGGATGGCATTCAAAATGGTAGACTGCCCAACAGTGAGGGACCTGAGGAGGTCAATGGCATCCTCACTGAGGGCTGCAGGGGTGACTGGGGCAGGGCCTGAGGTGCCTGGGGCGAAGGTGATGCCCACCCTCCCGGGTGAGCGGGCACGAGGCAAAGGCTGAGGGGCTGCTGGGAGGGCGGTGCTGGTAGGGGGGGTGGCGGCTGTACCTGTAGATGGGGGGGCACAGATGTTGCCGCCACCACAAGGGAGCTCCCATCAGAGGACGAGTCCGTGTCGCTGGTCTCAGCTCCTGTCCCCGCCGTGGAGCTCCCCTCGCCCTCCGTCCCACTGGTGAAGTCCGAGTCCGTAGTGTGGCCCTCCATGGCCATGTGGGATGCAGCCCCCTCGTCCTCCGGTGCCACTGCTCCTCCGCCAGATGATTCTAATGCACACAAGAACAGGGAGACCACAAAAAGGGGGACGACGACAGAAGAAAGACATGTTGAGTGCATGCATTCCCGCTACCGTTGTCGGACACGACAGACACAGAAGCCCCCTGCACTACGCCGCGCTCTTGGGCTCCACTGTTAAATTCCTGGGAAATGGCCTACTAGGCTATGGACGACATCTGCACACATGGATGACACAGGGGCATGACTAGGTGTACTTGGCACTCTACAGAGGTGGGGTGGGGTGCCACATGGCCTGCCTTCCGGAGGGACCTTGCCTACGGAACTCACCCTGGCCTAGGGAAACCCACAGCCCTCCTCCCCCACCGAGACACCTCCACTGCGCGCAAAATCAGCTGAATAAGAGTGTACTCACCCCCTTGTGGCTGCTGTGATGCCCTCAAGCGCCCATCCAACTCCGGGTACGCCACCACCAGGATCCTGAACATCAGGGGGTCATGGTGCGACGGGCACCCCTCCCACGTTGGGAGGCCATCCCCAGCTGAGCCTCCGCCGTCTTCTTGCTCCAGCGGCGAATGTCCTCCCATCTTTTCCGGCAGTGGGTGCTTTTCTGGTGGGCGCTGACCTACATGAATTATTACCAACTGCACTGTCACAGTCATTGGCTCCCATCCCTACCCTTGCCATGTGGCACATGCACTCACCGTTGTTTCATGCACGCTACAATCTCCCCCCCTTCTTACATCCACCCCACTCCACCCAGGCATAGCCTGTACAGCATGCTCCCAGTGTACTTACCTGTTTGTCTGGAGGACCGTAGAGTAGCGTGTACTGGGGGAGGACCCCGTCCACGAGTTTCTCCAACTCCTCTGATGTGAAGGCAGGGGCCCTTTCCCCAGACACTCGAGCCATTGTCTCTTCCAGACTGAGGTCACAGCAGCACTTGCAGTGTAGGTCCTCTTCTGTTGAAGATCAGGTATCGAGTGATTGAACAGATAGAAAATGGCAGTCACGTCCGCGGCGGTGCGTACCGTCACCGCCGGCGTACATTGTCATTGGCTCCTGGGACCCATAGGGTCCAATGTTAACCAATGCAGCATTGCGCCGCGGTCTTCGACCGCCTACAGCGACGGTGTACAACGCCAGCACAGTTACCTCACATCCCATTGTCCCACTTTACAGGTCAGGCAGCCACCATTTCAGGGGCCCACCTGGCTTCATTTTTAACTGCGTCACACATACCTAGGCCTAGACTCAACACACATATAGGCCACTTTTTAGATTATGATTCGTGTTCTGTGTAAGCTGTGGGTACGTACTTCTGAGTTGGTTGGCTCTGTGCTCGCTGTTGTCCTTCATAGGCACCGTCCGCTGAGACATGTGAGGAGATGGCGGCATCCTCTGGTGTACCGACTGTTGGTGGACCTGTCGACAATGGAGGAAAGACATGTGATCATCACCTACAGGCTTGACCGTGCCACAGTCCAGGAACTGTGTACCCAGCTGGAGCCAGACCTGATGTCAGCTATCCGCCATCCCACAGGAATCCCCCCTCAAGTGCAGGTGCTTTCAGTGCTCCATTTCCTTGCAAGTGGGTCATTCAAACAACTGTGGCCATAGCATCAGGGATGTCCTATATTTTCCAAAGTGTTGTCCAGAGTGTTGTCTGCCCTGCTGAAACACATGCGGAGCTACATCGTTTTCCCTCAGGTGGAGGATTTGCCTACAGTGAAAGGTGATTTCTAAGCCCTGGGACATATCCCCAACATCATAGGTGCCATTGATGGGACACATGTGGTTTTGGTACCCCCCCCGCAGGAGTGAATAGGTGTACAGAAACCGGAAGAGTTGCCATTCCATGAATGTACAGATGGTATGTTTGGCAGACCAGTACATCTCCCATGGGAATGCCAAGTTCCCTGGCTCAGTGCCTGACGCCTACATCCTGCGGAATAGCAGCATCCCTTATGTGATGGGTCAACTCCAGAGGCACCGTGTGTGGCTATTAGGTGAGCACCTGGAAGCAAGACAGTAGGAATGGTTGTCTGGGTCTGGGTCTGGGGATATCCCTACAGGTTAGTGTGTGTCTAACAGTTGTCCCTCGCCATTTGCAGGTGACTCTGGTTACCCCAACCTGTCATGGCTACTAACCCCAGTGAGGAATCCCAGGACAAGGGAAGAGGAACGCTACAATGAGGCCCATGGGCGTACACAGCGGATAATCGAGCGGGCCTTCGGCCTCCTGAAGGCCAGGTTCAGGTGCCTCCATATGACAGGTGGATCCCTATTCTACTCACCAAAGAAGGTGTGCCAGATCATCGTGGCCTGCTGTATGCTTCACAACTTGGCTTTGCGATGACAGGTGCCTTTTCTGCAGGAGGATGGTCCAGATGGTGGTGTTGTTGCAGCTGTGGAGCCTGTGGACAGTGAACACGAGGAAGCAGAAGAAGAAGACATGGACAACAAGGACTCAGTGATCCAGCAATATTTCCAGTGAAACACAGGTAAGAATACAAACCTGCCTACTACATGTACTTTAACACTACTACCTCTCTACTGTCTGTCGTTTTCACCCAGTGTATGGTCACTGAGTTGTCACTTTCCCTTACGATTTCACAGATGTGGGTCCCACAGTGTGACTTATGCTTTTATTCCTCATGAACTACAGCTGTGTGACATAGGTATGTTGACATTACAAATGAAAGAGCTTTTTGACACTGTAATTGCTAATACACTATTCCGAAATCACAGACTGACTCCAGATTGCTCAATATTGGAGGGGGTAGCAAAATGGTGAGGGGTGATGGTGGAGGTATGTCCATGGCAGAGTCCAGTCTAGTAGTCTCACAGGTGCATTCCCCAAATGGGCATAGGAAGTGGAACTGGGGCAGTTTAAGGATGGACAGGGTGACAAAGTGGGACAGAAGGATGACATTCAGGGTGGGCTCATTTCTTGACGGGGGTCTTGGCATCGTTCTCTGTCTTTGTCCTGGATCTCAGGGACCGTTTGCGAGGTGGTTCTCCCTCTGCAGGGGCTGGGGTGCTGGTGTGGTGGTCCTGTGGCAGTGCCTCCTTTCCACTAGCGCCGGAGGAGGTGGTGGGCAGTTCATCGTCCAGGCTAGTGTCAGGGGCCCCTTGTAGTGCCACAGTGTCCCTCCTGGTGTTGAGTACTTCCTTCAGCACCCCTACGATGGTGCCCAGGGTGGAATTGATGGATCTGAGTTCCTCCCTGAAGCCCAAATACTGTTCCCCCTGCAGGCGCTGGGTCTCCTGAAACTTGGCCAGTACCGTTGCCATCATCTCCTGGGAGTGGTGGTAGGCTCCCATGATGTTGGAGAGTGCCTCGTGGAGAGTGGGTTCCCTTGGCCTGTCCTCCCCCTGTCGCACAGCAGCCCTCCCAGTTCCCCTGTGTTCCTGGGCCTCTGTCCCCTGGACCGTGTGCCCACTGCCACTGCCCCCAGGTCCCTGTTGTTGTTGGGGTGGTGGGTTAGCCTGGGTTTCCTGTAGTAGTGGACACACTGCTAATTGACGTGTCCTGGGGATGGAGGTATGGGCCCGCTTGGCGGATGCTGTGCTGGTGTTTCCAGAGGGGGGAAGCTCTGTGGTGGCCTGTGCCAGTGTCAGGGGAACCGACTGCATCACTGCATTTTGTGGCACCCATTGTTTTTATTTATGTTCATTATCAGTATAAAAAAAAATGCCATTTTTGAGTTGGAGTGGTGTGTCTCAGAATACAGAAGGCATATTCAGTATATACCTTTCAATGACCTGTACACATTGGACAAACTCCCATATTTCTACTAGATAGCCCTCGGGATCTCTCAGGCTCCGATAAAACATTTTCTGCTGTGCCCGTGGGTGTGCCATGAACACAACAAAATAAGTGATTATACTGGCACTAGGCATTGTGACATGAGAATCAAAGCTTGCAACTGTGAGCTGTAGATCACTACTGTCAGTGACTAGGGAAATGCAATGTTTTATTTTCTGTAGTGACCACCCACCCTCGGAAACCCACACCCCCCGCCAGCCATGCCCGCAAACTCGGAATCATCTTGGACCCCGACCTCAGCATGAACTATCAGATCAACGCAGTCACCTCCACCTGCTTCCGCACCCTCCGCCTCCTACACAAGATCTTCAAATGGATCCCCTCAAGCATAGAAAGACAGTCACACATGCCCTCATCACCAGCAGACTGGACTGCAGCAACACACTCTACGCCAGAATGAACAAAAAACTCACCCACAAATTGCAAATTATCCAGAACGCCACTGCTAGATTCATCCTCGACCTACCCCGACACTGCCAACACTTAGGCACACTGCACTGGCTCCCCATTGAGAAAAGAATCACTTTCAAATCCTCACCTATGCACACAAATCCCTCCACAACACCGGACTTGCCTACCTTAACCAGCGACTCAACTTCCACGTACCCCACAGTACCCTACACTCAGCCCAGCTCTCACTCACAGAAGTACCCCATATCAGGAAAACCAGAACAGGAGGATGCTCCTTCTCCTACCTCGCCGTCACCACCTGGAACACCCTACCCATCCACATCAGACAAACCACCTCCCTCCCCAGCTTCACAAAGGAACTGAAGACATGGATTTTTTAATCCACCTCCGGTACGCGCTACACACCCCCCTAGCACCTTGAGACCCTAACGGGTGAGTAGCTGCGCTCTGTAAACTCTAACTGACTGATTGGTATAACTAACTCTTGTCTTTTATTTTGCCAACTATTTTCTAACTTAGTACTCATGTTTTGTTTTCTTTTTGCTCGTGGGCACTGTTCTCAAAAGATGGTGATTATGTTGTTCTAAGTATTGCAAAGAGGCATTGTTCCTTTCCTATGTGTAATTTCCAAAATCATGCTTTAACACATAATCATGCAGTACACTCCAATTCAATTGACCCCAGACCAATCCAGTCCACCCCACTACATCATTCACACCAATCCACTCCAATCTTCCCAACACACCCCACTCCAATCTGCCAACTCTAAGCTGTCCCACTCCAATAAAAAAAGAATCTGCCCCACTCCAATGCAGAACAATCTGCCCCACTCCAGTTTGCCTCTCACTACTCCAAAGCAATCTGCCACACTTCAATCTAAAACAATTTGCCAAACTTCAGCCAAAAACAATGTGCCCCACTCCAATCCAAAACAATCTGCCCCACTCAAATCGAAAACAATCTGCCCCACTCCAATCAAAAACAGTCTGAACCACTCCAATCTCAAACAATCTGTCCCACTCCACTCCAAAATCTGCCCCACTCCAATCTAAAACAATTTGTCCCACTCCACTCCAAAAGAGTATAACACAGTCCAATCCGTAACAATGTGCGCCACTCCAACCAAAACAATCTGCCACACCCCAATCCAAAACAATCTGGCGCACTCCGATCTGCCCCATTCCAATCCAAAACAATCTACTTCACTCCAGTCCAAAACAATATGCCACACTCCAATCCAAAACAATATGCCCACTACAAGATGCCCCACATCAATCCAAAACAATCTGCCCCACTCAAATCCAAAACCATCTGTCCCACTTCAATCTGCCCCACTTCAATCCAAACCCATCTGCCCCACTCCTAACCAAAACAATCTGCTCCAGTCACATCTGTCCCACGTCAGTCCAATACAATCTGCCCCACTCCAATCTGACTCATTCTAATCTAAAAGAATCTGCCCCACTCCACTTTGTTCCAATGCAATCAAAAACAATTTGCTTCACTGCATCCCACAACAATCTGTTCCACTCCAATCTGCCCCACTCCAATCCAATCCACCTCACCCCAATCCAATCCACCCCACTCCATCCCATTTCACCCCACTCCATTCCATTTCATCCCAATCCACCCCACTCCAATCCAATGTACTCAACGCCAATCGAATACAGCCCAATCCAATCAACCCCAATCCAATCCACCTCACACCAATCCAATCCACCTCACACTAACCCAATCCACTCCACCCCAATCCACCCCACTCCAGTCCAATCCACTCCAGTCCACTTCAAACCACCCACTCCAGTCTAACCCACCCCACACTAATCCAACTGTGTTAGACCTGTCAGCTCTTAGCATGGTTTTCCTTGTCTTCTTGCTTCAGACCTCCTGTTTTTGATCCTGTGCTGATTTTTGTTTTTGCTGGCTTTAGGACTCTTTCACTTTACCACTGCTGACCAGTGCTGAAGTGCATGTGCTCTCTGTCTGAATGGTATTGGTGATTGGTTTATCCATGATCGGCATAGTTGATTAATTAGCAAATCCCTAGTATAGTGCACCATGTGTGCCCAGATCATGTAAATCAAATGTTACTAGTGGGCCTGCAACACTGAATATGCCACCCACATGAGTAGCCCTGTAACATGTCTCAAACCTGCCACTGCAGTGTCTGTGTGCAGTTCTAAACTGCCATTTCGACCTGGAAAGTGCACCCACTTGTCAGGCCCAAACCTTCCCCTTTTACTACATGTAAGTCATCCCAAGATAGGCCCAAGGCAGCCCCATGGGCAGGGTGCAGTGAATTTAAAAGGTAGGACATGTACTGTGTGTTTTACATGTCCTGATAGTGAAATACTGCCCAATGTGGTTTTCACTATTGCAAGGCTTATCTCTCCCCCAGTGTAACATGGGGATTGGCTTGAAATATCTTTTAAGTGTAATTTCCCATTGAGAGCAGATAGAGATCTGGAGTTTGGGATCTCTGAACTCGCAATTCAAAAATACATCTTTTGGTGAAGTTGTTTTTTAAATTGTAAGATTGAATATGTCACTTTTAGAAAGTGGGCATTTTCTTGCCTAACCATTTTGTGCCTCTGTCTGTCTGTGAAATACACGTCTAGGTCAGGATGACAGTTGGGCTATTTGTGAATTCAATCTAGATAGTCACACAAAGGGAGCTGAGGTGTGCCCTGCATATCCTGATGGGTCTTCCTAAGAAAGAGTGGTGGGAGGAGCTGACACTTGTACCTGCATAGGGCTGTGCTTGTCCTTACACAAAGCAGTCTCCAATCCCCTGGACTGCTTGCCTCCTGTTAAGAAGTCTCAGAGACATCAAAGTCTTCATCTGTCAGTACCTAGGTTCTCTTACTGAGAGTACTGATTGCCTAGTGGTGCCAAATCCAGTTCCTGGTCCCTTGGAAGTGAGTTCTGGTGTAACCAAGAAGAAACAAGCACATTAACTCCAGAGCGACTTCTGAACTGGCACCGCTGTCCAATTCCACGCTGCTGAATGCACCAGAGCCCTGGTCCCCGCTGAGTGCAATGACAGCAACCAATGCCGCAGGTCCGATGCGGCTGCTGTGCCTCCAAAGTCCTGCCTTAGTATAAGTCCTAAGTGGCGTGTCACTGACTTCTGCGACACCCGACTTTGACTTCACCAGAGCACCTGTGGCCCTGTGGTGAGATAGGGACACTGCAAAGTCAATGCCTAATGTCTTGATCTGGTGGATTCATTGACCCTGCCTTGTCGTAAGGAACCAACGCCGCATGACCACCCCTGCAACTGTGAGGAACTGATGCCTTACCTCTCCTGCCTAGCAGTAAGGAGCATATGCCTCACCTCCACAGTAGCAGTAAGGAACAACGCTGCACCAGCTCCACTGACCCCTCACTTACCCAACTCCATGCAATGGCTTTGTTTCCTCATTTTCCAAGGTCCTGTACCTGGGAAATGTGTGACTCAGTGATTGTTCCACACTCCCTCGCAAGTGGCGTCAGACTATTGGGAACAACTCCGTCAAGATGATGTGATAGCCCCAGTTGGAGCTATTGTGTTCCTAAGTGCTTTAATAAGATTTAATTTTGAAAAATCGTATCTTTGCTTGTGTGTGTTGGATTTTTGTTGTTTTGGTCTTGTTTTACTGAGATAAAGATTTGCTATTTTACAAAACTGGTGTGGAGTACTTTTGTGGTGTTTTCACTGTGTTACTGCATGTCTGTGTGTGCATGTACAAATATTTGCACATTGTTTCCGAGTTATGCCAGACTGCTCGTGCCAAGCTACCAAGGAGGTGAGAAGGGGTTATTTTAGCCTTGTGACTCCCTTACCCTGACTAGGGTGAGAGTCCCTACTTGGACAGGGTTCACACCACTGCCAACTAGGGACCCCATTTCTAGAAAATCCACTCCAATCCAGTCTAATCCACTCCACACCATTCCAACCTACTCCAATCCACCCCAGTACAGTCCATTCTACCCCATTCCAATCAACCCCATTCCAATTCAATCCAGTGCAACCCAGTCCGTCCCACTCCAATCCATCCCAATCCAATTCATCTTAATCCACCCAGTCCAATCCACCCTATGCCATTCCAATTTACCCCACTTCAAAAAGTCCACCCCACTCCAGTCCACCTCACTCCAATCAAATTCACCCCACCCCAGTCCAATCCACACCACAATAATCCATTTCACCCTACTCCTATCCACCCTACTCCACCCCAATCCACCCCACTCTAATCCACCCCACACCAATCCAACCCACCCAAATCCATTCCAACCCACCCCATCCCAGTCCAATCCACTCCAATTCAGTCCGCCCCACTCATTTCAGTCTTCCTCACTCCAATCAAATCCACCACACTGCAACCCCATCCACCCCACTCCAGTTCACTGCACTGCAATTCAATCCACCACACTCCAAACCAATCCACCACATCTAATCCACTGCACTCTATTTCACCTCACTTCAATCCACCCCAATCTAATCCACCACATTCTAGTCCACCCCATTCCAATCCAATCTACCCCACTCTACCTCAATCCAATCCACCCCACTCTCCTCCAGTCCAATCCACCGGAATCCCTCAATCCAATTCAACCCAATCCACCCTGTTCCACCTCACTTCACACCACTCTACTCTATAGCCCTCTGCCACTGAACCACTGAACTCAATTCCCCTCTACTTAACTCTATGACAATCTACTCCCACTACTCCACTCTACAACACTCTCTTCCAACAAATCTACTTACAACACAACTCACCCATTCCACTTTGACACTCCACACTACTGACCATGCTGAACAGCAGCCGCACTGGTGTACAACATGACAAAAATACATTACCAAACAAATAGCTCCTGCATAGGCGAGACCTGTTGTCTTTGCCAATGCTTGTTGCAAATTGCAAGCTTTGCGACCACAACATAACTTTATAAATCAGACCCTCGTTTCTTGGTTATACAAAAAAGCTATTTTGTCAAACTCGATTATATTTAGTTCTTTTGTTGAAAATTGTTTTCAGCATCTTTTTTTCATTCAGATTCCACCCCTCTTTTTTCTGTTAATCCTCTCTTTCCGGACAATGTAAAAGAACTATTTCTTACATTCTTTGTGGCTAAACAGCTCATGTTTACCAGAACTAATTGGGAGATTACCGAATAATGGGAGTGAAATCTCGTAACTGAGAAAATACAAGCTTCAGTGATTCCTAAGCCTCTAAAAGGCAACTTGTGCTGCCGATACATGTGTTCTGGTCACTGACCCCTCTGCACACAAAGGTGTAGCAGATGTCTGGGAAGATCATTACTGTAGGGGCGAGAGGCTAGCCGGGCCAACTTTTTAAAGAATCCTGTCTTGGTATGTTTCAAGGAAACACCTGAAACCGATTTACTTCATTCAACCTAGAACATATCTTATTTTCGGAAACAGATTATTTTTAAACCATAACTACTACTAATAATACTATCAACAATGCATAACATATGGGTTAATGTAGCACTTTTACACATTATAGGGATACTACAAATTACTGCGGAGAACAATGAAGCTGGACGGTGAGCTCCTACATAGCTCCATGGGACTGAGTGGAGACTTGCAACATCCTTTTTGACATACAGTGTGGGGCATTTTATTTCGTGTAATAGATATTAGTAGCTTCATCCTCTCCAAACTAAAAGTAAGTTCTCGGTTTTCCATTCCCTCTGATGACACTGGTCTTCTGGTTGCAGTAATGTAGAATAAACCTCGATCTTTTACTTTAAGCACTTAATGATACAGCTTGAAACTTATTGGCAGCATTTTTAAGCATTTCACTGTGAACCTCTATTGATAAAGGATTTGTCATTGAGAATATGCGGTAACATGCTGCTCGAGTTATACTGAACTGCACCAAACTCAAGCAGTACAAGAAATAAACACAGTGGTATGAATATCTCCTTGTCACCCAATGACAGGCGATTCACGTTAAGAAAAAGAAAGATTGCTAAAAAGATACTCCTCTTTTTAATTGTTTTCATATCAGCTGCAGTTGATGTATGTCTCGGGAAGCTGTTTCCCCACTGTCAGCTGGCTCTGGTGATAGCCCTTTTCTCAACTTCTGTTAGCAAATTATTGAAGTAGAGCTGTGGTGATATTTTCATATTACAGGCTGAGTGGTGCACTCACACTGCTGCAAGGAAAATTAGAAACATTTTTATATAGGGATAATGAGCCATTGTGTATTATAATATTAATTGAGCCTAGTTATCTAAATACTATGGGGCTTTTTACAAGCCCCTAGTGCCACAGTTGCATCATTTTTTTGTTGCAGCAGTGTCGATAAGCAGTCCCCTATAGTGCGTCACATTTGCAAACTAGCGCAATGGGACCATTGCGCCAGTTTGTAAAGCCTTGCGCCACATTATACCTGTGACAGGACTGGTGCAGGGAAATTTACAAGATTTACTGCAGCGTTCTATGCCTGCACTGCATCAAAAACGTAACGCCTGCTCAGAGCAAGCGTTACACTGCAGGGTTTTTGTCTAAGGGGGCCTCCTCGCGTTGCTGGAGTAACATCATTTTTTTTACGGTAGTCCAGCAATGCATGACTTTAGAGCCACAGATGCATAAGAATTTCGGACGCATCTGTGGAAACGTGTACCATGGAGCTCTATTGTAACTACAGCGTATCCATAGCAATGTTAGGGGGGGGCGCAGGGCAAGAAATCTGATGCATCGGAGCCTATGCATCAGATTCTTGCAAATGAGGCCCTATGTTTAACTGTTGGAGCTTTGCTCGAGCTCTGCTTTCCAGATTATCTTCATATTTAACCCTGCTGGGGTACTGAACAACTTTATGTGTTTTCGTTCTTGTTTGTATTGCCCGCTGTTGGCACTTTAATGTTTTAGGCACTAGTTTTTATCTTAAACTTTAAAAATACTGGTTCTATTGATTGGATTTTTGTCCTTTTGGTGTCAAATAATTTATTAGAATTTACTCTATTTTTCTAAATTGATGTGGGAATTTTCAAGAGTTATGTTTTCACTTTATTATTGTTTGTGTGCTGCATAAATACTTTACTTACTTTACTTTACCTACTTTAAAGTTAAGACTGCCTACTTTTCTGCCAAGCTACCAGAGGATTAAGCACAGGTTCATTTAGTGACTCTTGCAGTTCACCCTGATGGGGATATGTGGCTGTTGTTTCAACATGTCAACCAACAACCCAATTTCTCATATATAGAAAATACACACAGTAGTGATTTTAGACAGTAACTCAACATGAGACAAGCTGAGATTCACCATGACTAATTACATCAGTATAACAGTGTTTGTCATTTCAACATGAAATTTAGTGAAGTCACAAAAATATTTTATATTGATGTTAAGAAGTGCGTGACTACATAGTGATGCCCCCTCACTATCGCCAACGCACATGAATAACCCTATGTAGGGGTAACTGATATGGGTGAATGAACACATTGTAGTGATAGAATCACTGTGAGACACTCTGAATGCTTATGGTTATGTGTGGTTTTGCAGTGTCCATTCCACGTGGTGCTACATTTTTGCGGAAACACATTTTAAGAACTATCTTTTGTTTTTTTTAAATATATGTCTCTGCAGGTTTTCTTTGACCCAGTAGGTTAAGTGTTTTTCTGGCATTCCTTAGTGCATGGAATGAGAGTAAAGTAGGCAGGGACAAAAACTTCGTAAAATCCTGGGGAAGGTCTAGGACCTGTACAGGCTTAAAAGTAGGTTGAAACATGTTGGCTATATGATAGTGAATTGATGATCCATTCCAAATCATCTGTAATCCATGCCTTCTTATTTTTAATCATATCCAGAGTACCCTAGTATTAAAAGGGAAACCTGTAGGGTTTACTCTGAGATATTTTTATATATGGAATCAGGATCCCTGTAATTTATCCAGTCCATTTATCAGAACTCCTGTCCAACGGTTGAGTCCGCCAAGATGGTATTTATCTACCTTGGCGTGGATAGGTTACCGATGATGCTACAAAAATACGTGGGTGAGGTGACCTATCGGTAACTTTTTAATACCTGCTTTGATTTAGTGAAAAACGTTTGTCACCATTGTTTTCAACTCCAGCATTTTTCGAGTGACATGCTTACATTACTTGCGGTGGGTAGGAGAAAGAATAAATGCTCACATGTCAGCAGAAGGATGAGTAACATAGATGAACGTGTAGATGCATAGGTGCAGGTAGCTAGGTGTGGATGTGTGGTTTTGGTGATGCCAGTGTATAGAAGAAAAAGTAATGAGTGAAAGGGAATATACATGTAGATAGGTGGGTAGGTGACTGTAGGTGTGGTTATCCTTGCGGGCCCTGTAATGATGGATTTGGGTCCAATTTTCACATTTCTTAAAGGATTTTAGATTTCCCCACTCATACTCTGTAAATATTGTTTGATCTTTTCTCAAATATCCTCCCCCATTATACACTTTTGTCAGAGGCAACCATACTGCCCACCCTGTCCTGCGACTCTATTGAAAAGAAGCAGTGATGGGAGTATGGCAAAAACATTCCCATTCCTAACTGAGCATGCATTCCGGTATACACAGATGCTGGTAAGCAAATTATTTTGCCTTTCATATGCCAGGATCAAAGCTCAAATATTAAACAATCTCTGTCTTAGCATATGTAGGGACAAAAGCACTGTCCAGCCTCATTAACATAGGATGGGTTGATGTTTCTGATAGCACTTCCTCCCCATCTCCCTGGTACTCCAAGAACAATACATTTTTAAGGCCCAGCCTCAATTTTAGAATATTTCAGGAACATATTTGTTTTTATCTTTAAGACTGCGACCACCTAGCAAATGGAATTGGCAAGGAGTAGCTATTTTCATAAGGGGCACACACTGGCTGATCCCCTCTGGGAGAAATCAATAAATCTACCCAATGGGGTTTCCCTGAGATAAAGAAAGTAACTCTAATACATCTTACGTGATGCATTCTCCACTTGTTCTCATATTAACAACAGCAAATACGATAAAGCAAACATAAGTTTTTATCCAATCTGTGTATAATTTCCTGCCTTTGACAAATGGCATCTCTGCTATCTGCACAACACATATCCGTCCCTGAAGTCATATCAATTCTCCACTGACTTCTAAGCCATTTTCTCTGCCAGTTTTTCGTTATTATGTGTGTAAGTTCTATATTATGTCCTGCAATTTTTCATTCAGGGCTCACCTTCCTAACAATTTCGACTATTACATTACTGTGCCAGGTACCATGAAAATATTCTCTTAAACGGTGAAACTACAAAAAAAAGTTTCAGTGAAGAATAGGGACAAAATAGAAGGCAAGACAGTAGTAGGCCTATGATGTATTATCTGATCTGTCATTTCATTTTATTTTCACCTACTGGGACAAAACAGCATAAAAGCTATCACTGTGAACTTTCTAACTATGTTTAAGAGTTGTCTTCCATTCACCTCAGATATCCCTTACCACGGTTCTGAAGGGAGCACAGAACAAACATTTGCAATGCAATGGGTCTCGCTTTTGCTCGAGTTAGAGCTATTAGCGTTGTAAATTCCTAACCGGACTTTTCTTGCCACATAAACTGAAAATGTAAAGTAAAACAGTTGACATAAGCGAGCAGATTCAAAGCGCCATGACGGCAAAAGTGCAATTATCCATGTAACCGTGTCGATAAGGAAACTACCCCAAGGAGGGGCAAACGTAAAGCATTTACCAATGATAATAAAGGATTTTTGAAAGGCAAGCCCGTCAACGAGTGATAGTGATGAGCATGCAGTTTGCGTGGTTAAAAGTCCACAGATAGATCACAACACATCAGAGCTTTGGCCTTCCATACGTAACAGATAGTTAATCTAAACAATAACATGTTTTCACATTTAAGTTTTATTTACCTTTGACAGATAATAGTTTCTCACCCGCCAAATGTTTTAACCTATGCGTAACATAGGCGGTCATTCTGACCCTGGCGGTCAAAGACCGCCAGGGCGGAGGACCGCGGGAGCACCGCCGACAGGCCGGCGGTGCTCCAATGGGGATTCCGACCGCGGCGGTAAAGCCGCGGTCGGACCGGCAACACTGGCGGGCTCCCGCCAGTGTACCGCCGCCCCATTGAATCCTCCAAGGCGGCGCAGCTTGCTGCGCCGCCGAGGGGATTCCGACCCCCCCTACCGCCATCCAGATCCCGGCGGTCCGACCGCCGGGATCCGGATGGCGGTAGGGGGGGTCGCGGGGCCCCTGGGGGCCCCTGCAGTGCCCATGCCACTGGCATGGGCATTGCAGGGGCCCCCGTAAGAGGGCCCCTAAATGTATTTCACTGTCTGCTGCGCAGACAGTGAAATACGCGACGGGTGCAACTGCACCCGTCGCACAGCTTCCACTCCGCCGGCTCGATTCCGAGCCGGCTTCATCGTGGAAGCCTGTTTCCCGCTGGGCTGGCGGGCGGCCTGAAGGCGACCGCCCGCCAGCCCAGCGGGAAAGTCAGAATTACCGCCGCGGTCTTTCGACCGCGGAACGGTAACCTGACGGCGGGACTTTGGCGGGCGGCCTCCGCCGCCCGCCAAGGTCAGAATGAGGGCCATAATGTATTATTGCTTAGTTTTAATTTTCAAAGCTATATTTAAAAAACAATTACAAGACAGAGAAAAACGCATGCAAATTCCACACTAACAGCAAAAGAAAATGAAAAACAGGAGATTATGTTTGCCCCCTGGCCTTTCCTCCCCGGAGCACAGCCACTGAGCCCTCCAACAGGTTGGCAGAGGATGCGTTTGTAAATGAATACGATGCCCAACCATACACCGAAAGACCACATCACAGATCACATGTAACATTCCAAACTTTCAAATTTTGTGCGGTCCAAAGCTGATCCAGGAGGCTGGCATCTTTACAATGCTATGTTTGTAGATCAAACGGCGTGGTGCAGGGCTGGAATGGGGAACCAGAAGCAGCCCTAGCAAAAAATGCTCAAATCAGCCCAAGTCCCTTCATCACCCAATCTCTCTTTCCATCCATCCATCTTCTTGCTTATTCCTCTCTTCTCCCTTTCTATCAGTTTATCTCTACCTTCCCTCGCCCTCCCTTTCTTTCTCCCTATCTCTTGAAGCTTCCTGGTGGCTGCTGCACTGCAATTATGATCAGGGAACTGGGGAAAGTGACAGAGGCACCAGGTGTAGCTTTGGGCCTTAAAAACTGGTCTCCAAGGGGCTAAGACCTACCAGGAAAATGCCCCAGAATAAAACGCCTATCTGGCCTTATTATGGTGTCTATATTCTCCTGGGTTTGAACCTACATCACAGGTTGAAGATAAATAATATGATATAGGAATGCTAACATAATGAAGTAAGTTGTATGTCCAGTAAGTATTGGTTTGGTTACCCGTGAGTAGTTCTTTATTGGTTTTCCTACAGCCAATGTTTTTTGCTCAGGCAAATTAGACAATTAGCTTTTTCAAGACATATTTATTAGTATGTATGCTACATGTTTATCTCTGTTAGCACTGCTGGACTTGGCCCTTTCTGCAGGGCCATTCCCATACATTTTGCCTTAATTGCTATTTTTGCTGAATTTGTTTTTGTTGACCTTAGGACTTTGTTCGATCTCTTCCTTGCCTGTCTTTTTCTATGCGGAGATCTCCACCCCAACTGTGAAGTCTCCTCAAAGAAAAATACATGTTTTAAAAGTAAATGTGGGAGGGACAGAGAAGAGTGGCTAGAAAATAGGGAATATTTACTAAGAATTGGTAGGGGTTGATGGTAGTAAGGAATGAGGAGAGGTTTTAGGGAGGGAGTCACACCCAGACAGAAAAGAGTAAGCCCATCCCTTTTCACAAACTGCACTTCTAAAGCTACTGAAGACAACAAGCATTTCAATGCAGAGGGTTTCACATTGCCTCGAGTTAGCTCTGTTGGCGTTGTAAATTCTTAACTAGACTTTTCTTGCTACATAAATTGAAAATGGAGTGTAAAACATTAGTTGCCATTAGTGAGCTGGTTCAAAACTCCATTGCCGCCATGAGCGACACAAAAGGAAAAAGAAGTTCGCTCACAGTCAAGCATATTGGCAATTGTGTAATTATCCATGTAAGAGGGTCAGTCTGCAAGGCGGCAACAAAAGCTCCCGAAGGCGGGACAAACGTAAAGCATTTACAAATGATAACAAGTGATTTTTAAAAGGCAAGCAGATGAACGAGTGAAAGTGCTGGGCGTGAGGTGGGCCTGGTTAAAAGCCCACAATTCTTACAACAGGTCAAAACGCTTGCGCGCTCGACCTAAAAAGGACCCAAACAATAGTAAAATTACTCCATTTCAGACCTGGAGTAAGCACTCCCCTTGGCCATTGTTGGAGTGTGTCTTTTAAAAGCAATATTAATATGAAAAGCTTGAAATATAATGTGTGATAAAGCCGCATACAAAATGTGTTAACATAGAAAATAATGCAGGCGTTTGAAATGTGCCCACGGGGAGTTGCTACCAATGTATACGAAGACTAAAGAAAAGGCTTATTAATTCTGAATTGTAATGCAATAATGTTTAGAATTTGTATTAGTATATCATAATTAGAGTTGTGTGTTGAGAGTTTTGCTTTATTAAATACAAGGGCTTTAATTTAGTGAGGGCTTGGGCCTAGCTGTCTGGCCTCATATTTGAATTTCATTTTCTAACGTGTAGGCGTTTGAAATGTGCCCACGGGGAGTTGCTACCAATGTATACGAAGACTAAAGAAAAGGCTTATTAATTCTGAATTGTAATGCAATAATGTTTAGAATTTGTATTAGTATATCATAATTAGAGTTGTGTGTTGAGAGTTTTGCTTTATTAAATACAAGGGTTTTAATTTAGTAAGGGCTTGGGCCTAGCTGTCTGGCCTCATATTTGAATTTCATTTTCTAACGTGTAGGGTGCTGTTTTCCTGAAGGACACAAAGCTGTATTTTTCCAGGAGTTATATGTGTGTAGCCGTAGTAAATTCTTTCTCATGAGAACCGGCTTGCTCAAGGCGATGTTCTTGCTAGATGCAACAGGGTAATTTGTAACAGGTGCAAGGTTAAACGTACTAGGAGAAGACAATGAAGAGACTGACTGGAGCGCGAAGTGTAACATTTTCTACCTGACATTCCAACTGTTGAAGACGTCAATAACATCGACCAATCTGTGACATGGGAACTGGGAACTGTGGAAAATTCTAGTAAGGTGTTTGTAAAATTATTGGACAGAGATACAGATGCACCAAATTTTATCCATTGAGGAATTAGGGAATAGTTAGACTGTTTTGACTTAACCGCATTACCATTTTGCCATTCTTTTTGCTCTAAGACATTCTCGCCATTTCAGACATTTTGCCATTCTATCATTCTTCAGAGACTTTGCCAGTTGCCATACTTTAGTTTAGTTTTCCTGTCTCCTCTGAAAAACCATCCTCTAGCAATCTTTGCTTGATATTACCTTCTCCTCCATCTGAGGGAAGTAATGTTCCTTAGCTATGCTATCTTGAGACTTTGCCCTGTCCTACTTTGCCCGATGCTGATGAACTGATGTCCTGAGGACGAAGACTGATGCTGCTTGCTGATCTGTTGGATTGGTAACTACCCGATGCAAATTGTGATTGTCTGTTTGACTTTTCTTTCTAGGTACCAACTGCTGTTTTGATAGAGGCCCTAGTTTTGATGTATTCTAAATTTGTGTTCACTAAAATGTTTTGCATGAAGCCCAACATGCTAATGCTAATTTGAGGTTAGTTAGGTGTTCACTAATATCTGATGCAAATAGACAAATGGCTCAGTTCTTGCTTTGTTGAATCATGTACTAATGAGACTCTGCTAAGTTGATTCATGTTAATGATGTGCCAAATTACTGAATGAGTATAATCTATGTTTGATTAAGTTCCGCTCTGATTGCAAATTAATAGTGTTTGATGTGTTATTTCTATTGAGATTAACAGAAATGATATTAGCTTGTTACTAATAGGGAAATATATATCCTAACACTTAATTAAACTGGTGTAGTTATACATGACTAAAAGGTCATGGTGTGTTCAATTATTGATTCTTATTGATTGTTTATTGATTAGTGATTGTTATTATTGATTGTCTATTGATTTGTTGATTGATGATTACCAAAGAAAATACTTCGTACTGGGAAGTCTCAAAACACGGTCCAAAGGTTTGTCGACCTGAACGCGTCTCCTTGTAACTTTACATATTAAGGCTCTGACGCGCTAACACCATCAACTGGTGCTGCAACATGCTCCCATAGAAAATAATTGAAGTAGGGACTTAATATAAAACCCCTTAGAACTATCAAGAAAGTAGATTCAATTACTTATACTAGTTCCAAATACAAATAAAATAAATATAATGTTGAAAAGGTATCTAAAATCAAACATTTTTATTGATATATTTAATCTTTTTTTACATTTAAAACAATGTAAGATTACTTTTTATTGAAGTATAAATAACTTACTTCGTATTATTCATGTTCATCACTTTTAATCGTTTTTAATACATAATGCAAATATATACTTTTTTACTTTGGGTGCTTTTTTATAAATTAATTTAATGTAATAATTAAATTTCTGATTTAGTTTATTAGGTTATTAGTGTTGTCATATTCGTTCATAGCTTTCTACAGTCGAAATAAATATGTATTATTTTACACTGATATTTTTCAAATATTTGTAAGTTTCAAATTAACTTTTACACTTTTCCCTATACTTCACCATACAGGGATTTCCTGCCCTGGTTTCGGGGACCTCCACCTACATATGAATAGTTACTAGCAGTAACTTGAACTACTAACCTTTTTTTAAATAATTATTACATTAACTTAAAAAAAGTGTAAAATTATTTTAAAGGTGTATTGAACAAATCCCAACTAAAGTAAAATGTTTATTTTTACCTATTGTGCATTAAAAATTACAAAAGTTTTGTATATGATACATTTAATTGTTTGTATTTTGAAATAATAAAGTTAAATTTAATTTAAAATGAAAAAGCATTATTAAAATGTTTTATCATTAAATAATATTTATTTTCAAAATGTACATCATTTTTTAACATTTCATTTAATTTGAATATATTTCAAAAAGTTCAAAATAAACTATTTTATTTAACAGTGTTTTCTCTGGGGTTCTATTTTAAGTGCAGGTTCCATTATTTTTAACGGGAGTGTGTTCTGGATCAGTGGTTGACAAAGAGTGCTGCCGTACTTACCATTGATCCTTTTTTGGCTTTAGTAACTTTACACCCCTACATTTGGCTGCACCCCTCTTTCAGGGGATGGAGACATGTAACTCAAAACTTTTGAGCAACTTTATTCTTGTACATAGTTAATAGCCGAAAGTAGTTGTTAATCAAAAGTGTAAGAATAAACTTGAATGTGTAGAATTACTTGCATGTAAGTTTAAATGTGTATAGATCCTAAGTGTTTTCTCTTACACAGCCTAGGTGAAGCTTTCTAGCTCACTGTATGCAAATTCAACACCAATAAATAACTACTTTTTACACGTATCTGAACCACAACAATTTAGTCGGCATGCAAATTACATTAGTGTGTTTGGATTTCTAAATCATATTGAATATCCAACACATAGCTACACTGGGGGGAGGAAGGCTTATACGTGAAGGGTTCTTTCAGTGTTCCCCCTGTTTCTCCCTGGTCGCTTTGTAGGCTTTTGAAGGTGTGCAATCACATCTGTTGAACAGCTCCTTACCTTTGAAGTGACAAGGAAAAAATAGTCTATGCATTTGCATAGGGCCATAGTCCACACTAGGCCCAATACTTGGGAACAGTTTGTATTGCTTAGAGCAGTGGTTCTCAACTTTTTGACCTCTGTGGACCCCCACTTTATCAGTACTTGAACCCAGTGACCCCTACAGAATCATTATTGGAATCCAGGGACCCCTCCACTGAGTCATTACTGAAACCTAGGGACCTAATCTGTTAATATTATTTAATTTTCTAAGCAGCGCCGGACCCCCTAAGGAGGATTCACGGACCACCAGGGGTCCCTGGACCACAGGTTGGGAACCACTGGCTTACATAACTGATACATGGTGCTCTGGTAGGCCTAAAACTGTAGTTCAAAGTTCCGAAGGGCCTTAATTCGTGGGGTCACCATGTAGTTCAAGCTGTATATTGATTGGCTGCATTATGGCCATTCTCTTCCCCTAACAGTGTTAGTGTGGTCCAGGGTATGCCATAGGCAAGAGGAAACAATGATCAATGGGATAAGTGAGGCTGGCCGAGACAGTCTGGATGTCACAATTGACCATTGCTAGGGTATGTATTAGAAAGAGTGTGTGTCTGTGTGTTTGCACTGATGTGTGAACGTGTGAGCTTTTTAATTTGTTATGTTGCAAGAAAAATTAACACTGTCTCAAGTGATGCTTCTGTGTGTGCATGAGTGCATGTTTGTTTTGTGTGGGTGTGTATGTGTACACACATGTTTATGTGTGTGTGGTTAGTTCAGATGAGTTTTGTGCTTATGCCATGTATAACATTGGTCCTACTATAACACTGGAAATCCATGACATATTGTGGACATCCAAGAAATAATGGGTGCCTTCCCATGGTGCAGTACTTGGTGTGGCATGCAGGTGGCAATTCCAGCCATATTGTAGGTTTTCTTGGCATGAACATGCCCACCACTGGAAAAATGTAGGCCCTGACATACATGTAGTAATTCATGTCACATTGTGGGCATCCAAGACAAGATTATTCTCAGTGCCGGTGTAAGGCTCACCCTAGCATACTAGTATTTTGGCATACTGTGGACATCCATGACATGATGTTTTTTATCCTTAATAAGATGATGTCCAATGTATAGTGTTGGAAATGTATAGCAATTTATGGACAGAGATTGTATTGTGAAGATACATGGGCATGAAAGACAAAATGTATCTGCTGCAATGACACGTGAATAATAGATGAAAAAGACAAATTGAAGTTTGTCACCAAAATGTATTTCCTAAAAGTAAAAGGACGGCTATTTTTAGCATAAAAACTAAGGGCCTCATTTACAAGGAGCTTGCGCCACCAGTACATCATTTTTTTTGACCCAGTGCAGGTGCATTCTCAGCTCCACATTGCCCCATATTTACAAACTGAAACATCAGTTTTTGTAGGCCTGTGTCACATTATACATGCGCTGGAACCACCGGCACCATGCAGTGTATAATGTATGCAGGAAAGGTGTTCCCATGTAAAAATCCACTTAGAACTGATGCAATGAAATTTAAAAGTTTTTCACTGTGTTGCTCTATGCCTGGGATGCGTCAAAATCCCTACCACCTGCTGAATCTAGGCACAGGAATTGATGCAGATGTTTTATAATGAGAATCACCTCACATTTTTTTACACATTTCTGGAGTTGTGTTGTTGTAATGCCAACTCCACTGTTGTGGGGTTCTTGCGTTGCGGCAGACTAGCCACTGATGCATCAGACTTTCTGATGCATCCTTGGGACCTTACGCCATGGGGCCTTGTAATGTAAATATTACACCTCCATGGCATCACAAGTTCATCTGACGCTGGTGCAAGAAATTTGACGCATTGATGCTGCAATGCATTGATGCATCAGTTCTTGTAAATGAGGCCCTTAGCCTTTTGATTTGTTTGAGAGCTCTGAGTTTAAGCCAAAATGAGAAGTGTTTGTATAATAACAAAATGTAAGTATTTTCAAACACTGGGAAGCTGATATTTGGAAACGGACAAATGCTTTTCAAAATACATGTCTAAGGCTGCTAATCACTAATGCTGCCCGAGAACTTAGGGGCATATTTACAAGCCCCTTGCGCCTCCTTGTGCTGCACTAGTGTAACTTTTTTTACGCTAATGTCCTTAATTAAATTCAGATGCTCTTGGCATTTCATTTGGAGAATCGCTATTTCTGGACTGGAGGCTACCATTATGCATGTTGGTAGCTCCTAAGTACTATGTCAGACATGTGTTCAATAGGATTACAATAATGTTTAGAAAATGTAGAGGAGTTCAACCAATCGGCTCCTCTCAAAATATCTTCTTATCTGCCACCTTCATAAAATGATTGGCTTGCCATAGCACCTTGTAGCACCGCCAACTGTGTAAAACACAAGTACCACAGTCCAGTAAGGAATCCTTGAGCTTCAAATTAATATGTACTCAAGTTAATATCCATTAAAAGAAACTCCAACCACAACAGCATCCTGCTTCCCACCTTCATCTGTCTCAACCTGTCTACATTCCATTCTAGAATTCCCTTTATGTTAATTTATTACACATTAGGACTCGTTTTAGGCCAATGAATCTTTTGACCCAGTTGAGAGACACCGTAGGACTCGATAGCTGATCAATATGTCAATCAATATATCAATAAGGTCATCAATGTTTATCACCACAATACATTTCACTTTGGTCAAAGACATTAATCAAATTGATGACGCAACCATGACCTTTCAGCCATGAATAACCACACCTTTAATAGAATTTTTATGAAGTTTATTCCCTATTAGTTACAGTCTAAAAGTAAGTGCGTCAATCCCAAAGCCAAGAAACACAACAGCATGGTTACGATATGGCAACTCCGGTAAGATTTCAATAAGGCAAGAATCATTAACATCAAAATATAACACGGCGCAAACATAGATCGGAATACAGCAAAGTGTCAAATGCGTGTCAGTTCAACATAGCATAATGTCAGTCGTTTGTCTATTTGCGTCAATTTGATGATCACCTGTCCTAACCACTAATTAGCATCGGCATGTTGGGCTTTATGCAAAACAATTTAGAACACCAATTTGGAAAACATCTGACTATGGTCTCTATCACAATTAAGCAGTTGGTACCTAGAAAGGAAAAGCAAACAGACAAATTACAAATTGCATTGTCATAATTACCCTCCAAGGATAGATCAGCACACAGGATCAGTCCTCGTCTTCAGGACATCGGTCAAAACACCATCAGTCTAAGCTTAACTAAAGGACATAGGGGACACTTCCCTCATAAGGAGGAGAAGTGTAAATGGGCAGTCTATGGGTGAGGATGGTTTTAATAATTCTCAAAGTCACCGAACAGAGTGACAGAGTTTCTGGATAAAATCAATAGCATTCCCTACCTAGTTCTAATGGCCCTTCTGTGACATGGATCTTTATCCCTTTTTCGTAGTATATTCCCCCAAAATTCTATTGGACATTTACTATACCCCACTATCTTTAACCTATCAGACTTAGCATTAGGTAATCCCAATTGTCACCTCACATTTATTCATAACACTTTGATTGGTCTTCGTAATTGACGTCTTCGGAGGTGGCACGACCGGTGTTACTTCACTCTTTGGCACGTCTTTTGGGTCAGCAGATCCATTGTCCATCGGTCTAAATGACCTTGTACATTACATTAATTTACATTTGTTTCAATATGTACATAACTCTTAAACCAAGGCACCGAATATGCGCTTGGGAATGGAATCGACATAGATACATTTGTCTTCCAAATTGGAGAAAAAGAACATTTGCAGGGTCATGGCCCTTTTGCGAGTCAGCACACTGGAAAAACAGAAAAATGCATTTAATATGAGAGCTGGGCAGCTAAAACCCACAGCTCACGCTAACTTAAGGCCTATAAAGAGTAACATAAATGTTAATATAAGCTTAATTAAACATAAGATAAACATTTTATTCATCATTGTTAGTTTGCGTATACATTGGTGGCCATTTACTGTAATTATAATTCAGGTGCACGTTTAAGCAAAATCGTTATTATTATAATTTTTTTCTATGCAGCATTATTACCCACTGATATAAGCATTTCATTTTAATATAGGTTATGTAAGCTACGCTCTCTCAGTACAATACCATTGACACAGAATGGGGATGCCAAGAGCATACCATACATAACTACAAATATACCATAGAGAACACTAAAGACAGATATAAATGAACAATACTACACTGCCCCCTCCCCAAACCAAATAATGAGTAGGTAATACACTTAACCTTGAATAAAAGCATAACATTTCAATTTAGCTTCACAACTCTGTTCATATTCCAAATACGACAATCATCAACTTTGACAGCCTCTTTAAATACATTGATCAATTCAAATACTTTAGTATAATGAGAATGTTCATGTTTTGTATTCCCTGATAATTTTATTTTCACTGACTCTCCCACCTCTATTTTTTTGACTGATTTGCGTAAGTCATATGTATATTTTCTTCTCTCTTGAATGCGCATTTCTTTTCTCAGAGTGATCTTTTCCTGTTCATCCGAAATCATTCAATTCTCTTGTGTAATCTTTTGGGTACAGGTTTTATACCCAACACAAATGGTGATAGACCAGTGGTGGAGTGAGGAGTATAGCTGTGTTCTTCAACTGTCTCCAACCAACCTACACCCATCTGTTTAGCCATTTCAATTCATAAAATGATTGGCTTGCCATAGTACCTTGTAGCATGACCAAATGTGTACCACAGTCCAATAAGGAATCCTTGAGCTTTAAATTACTATTTATTCAGGTTCATAACTATTAAAATAAACTCCAACCGCAACAGCATCTTGCCTCCCACCTTTATCTGCCTCAACCTGCCTACATTCCATTCTAAAATTCCCCTTTGGTACAATATCATTGACACCGAATAGGGATGCCAAGAGCATACCATACAAAACTACAATTACACCAAAAAGAACACTAAAGATAAAGATGCAAGTATAAATGAACAATACTGCACACCTCATATACATTTCTTTAAATCAATGCCAGCTAATTACATAGTCCATTTTACCTATCTAGCAATTGTTGTCATAGTAGCCACCTTAAAAGGTCTAGCAAAGAAAATCAATAGTTGATCTGTACCATTTGGTCGAAATTCACTCATTCTGCAATCATATTCTTTCACACAGTCTACCACAAACGTTTTTTACAAGAATCAAAATGTGGATAGAAAATTGATTCAGACATAGTTTTAGTTCTTTTTGTAATCTCAAATGTAACCTCAAGAGCTTCATAAACTCTGTTACTTACCTCCAATGCTTTAATATCAGACACTGTTCACGAACAATTTATCAGGGCAGAGAAGCCAACTTCATAAAAAGTCTTTTGAAATCCAGATATTTATTGCAAGGCCAAGAAATAAACAAAGAAAGAACCAAGTTTACATCCCAAAGCGAAGTATCACCTAGATCTAGGGGGGCTTCTAAGTCTAATGCTTTTGAGTACTCTGCACACCAAGACATTTTTACCAACTGATTTTCCATTAAGAAGACTGTGTCCTGCAGAAATCGCTGATCTATAACAGTTTAATGTCCTATAGCTAAGACCTTTATCAAATTGTTCTACTAAGAGGTTCACAACCTCCACCACAGGAGCCTCTGCAGGATCCAAGTCCCTTTCCAAGCACCAACAAATCCATAAGCTCCAGATTCCTCTATACCTGTGGTGTGTACCCAGTGCCCATGATTCCTACAGGAGTTCTCCAACTCTACTCGAAAGGCTTGACATCTCTTTAGCTCTCCTGACACTTTCCATTCAGGAAGGTTCAAAGTCCCATTCAATACCAGAGGATGTTCCTCGCCTTCTGTGTTTATTAAAAGGCCCTATGTTGCATACATCAAGAAGGGGATGTCGCAAGCTAGTTCCAGGCACATTGGAAACCAAGCCTGAGAGACCCAAATGGGAGTTATCAGACAAGTGAGCACTGGACTGCACACTAGACAAGCCGGTGCACAAGAGGCCTGAAACTTCAGCTTTCAGTGTCTACGACACTGCTGAATGCGCCCAACTGGGAAGCGCTAAGCAGGATCGGGCTGGGCTGACCAGACCCGACCCTGCTTAGTGCTTTCGAAATGGGCGCATTCAGGAGGACTCTCTGGGGCAGGGAACTCCGGATTTGGGAAATTCCACAGGTTTTTTTTTCAACTCCATGGAATTACGCAAAGCCAAACTACATTCACTCCACCCGGGCCTAGTTAAAATGTCCGTGTGCTTGCAAACAGGTCTAACCGTAGGGGCCCCAGACCAGGGATAGCCTTCTGAAAAGGTCTGGGTTGAGTTTCCAGTCACTAAAATCCTGTAAAAACCCTGAATTCCAGTCTGCATTGACATTTACCATCCCAGGAAAATATTCTGCCTTTAGTTCGATCTTGCCATGTGTTCTAAACAAAACAACAAAAGTTTTTTGGCTAATGAGAACAGGTCTGAAGATTTCGTTCCACCTAGGCGATTGATATACGCCACTGCGGGAACATTGTCCATCTTTAGCAGTACTGCACTGCCCTTCAAACAGTCTTTGAAACTCAGAAGGGCATACAGTCCTGCTGTCAACTCTAAATAATTTATTTGATGTGACCTCTCTGAATATGACCATAAGCTACCAGTGTCCTGTGTACTTAGATAAGCACCCCAACAAACAGAGCTTTCGTCCGACTCCAAGATAAAGTCTGGAGAGCAACCAAAAATTGCTCTGCCATTCCATGTGTCTAGATTTTCCAGCCACCAAGAAAGCTTTATTCTTTATTCCCCATCTCGGACAATTCCTGTCTCTAAACCATAAACCTTGCAGAAGAGCTGTAGCTTTTATCCTCTATAACGCTCGATAATGTAATGGGCCTGGGAAGATCGCCTGGATAGAAGAAGATGAAAGGCCTAATAGCCTGGCTAGTTCTCTCAGTGTGATAGAATCTTGTTCAAATTTCCTTTCTGATCTTGGTGCCCGTTTTTTGGGGCATTTGGAGGACTACATTCACAGTATCTATCTTGAAACATAAAAATTATAAAGCCCTGGAAGGGGTGAGGATAGATTTCTCCCTTTTAACAGTGCAGTCTAAATTCTGTAATAGGGTGATAGTCATGTCTAAATTTTCAAAATATGTGAATGGCATTGTGACATGATAAGGTGGTGTCCGGATAAATGATCATCAGAATGTCTCTCCCTCAGAGAAAGGATGCAACTGCCCTTGGCACTTTGGTGAAACACTAAAGTGCTGATGACAGACCAAAGGGCAGTGTGCAATCAATGAATCAATCAGTGATTCCTAAAGTGTGAGTAATCACCCGCAGGATCTCAAGACGCTGTTTGTGGGCATGCTGCTCAATCGAAGAGCCAGGTCTTGAGGTCCTTCCTGAACTGCTTCAGTGATGCGGTCTACCTGAGCTGGAGAGGTAGCGTGTTCCATGTCCAGGCTGAGAGGTACAAGAATGATGTTCAACTTGCTGTGCTTTTCCGGATCTTGGGAACAGCTGCGAGGGTGAGCTGGGAAGAATGGAGATGTCTGTTGATTGAGAAGAATTGGTAAAGTCGACCCTTCCAGGCAAATTGGAGGTAATGTTGATGTTCCTTTGACCATTGGAATCATAAAATAAGCATCCTTCACACCTAATTTCACCAGCCAATCTTCCTTCAATAACATATCTCATAGAAGATGGATAAACTCCATCCTGAAGTGTCTGTAGACTAGGAATTTGTTCAAATTCCTTAGATTTATTACAGGTCTCCATCCTTTGTCTTTCTTCTCCACTAAGAACAGGGTACTTATAAATAATTTGTTTTCTAGGGGTACCTGGAGGATGGCTCCTTTTTTCAACATAGTACCTTCCTAGATCTAAATACAAAGGTGTCTCATTGACTTGTGTATCCTCTAACATGTCTATTATCCTCATTAGAGGACCTATTATATCCAGGAGACGGTCTTGGCAAGTTTTGAGAGATCTCTCAAGACCTCTTCTTGGATCTCTTCCCAACCAAAAAAGAAAAGTAATTAGTTTGGGGTCGAGGTTGGGTTCTAAGGCAGGTCTCGTCCTCTATAACTGTTCGAGAACATTCAGCTCTCAAGATGTTTCTCACTCGTTTTTCTAGAGGATTACTTATCCATGCCTTAATGAACTTGGCCACATGTTCCTGAGGGCACCATTTTGAGGTCCTTGGATGTTTGATATTAGTAGGAGAAAACATCTCTTCACCCAATGGATCTCTAATTACATCTCTAGAAGTGGAGGGAAGCTCTTCCTCCATAAGGAAATCGCCATCATCAAAATTATCATTGTGCAAATCTACAATGTATTCATCTAATTTGTTTTCATTAGAAGAGTCTGTATTTAAAGTATCATGATCTTGGATGTCATAGGAGACAGCATTCAATTTTGCGTCGCGTATGGCACCCAATCTCTTTGAGGTGCTAGTACCTCCAAATCTATTTGAGGTGCTTAATACTTCCTTCGATGTGAGGTGCTTGGACCTCCTTGTTTCTATAAGCTTTAGATTTGTCTTCATTAAACTCAATGTGTTTAGTTTTTCTTTTTCATTTACCGCTTTGTCAGATTGAGAGGGGTGTTGTCATCATCATCATCGTTTGAGTCACGTCCAAACATAAACTGCTCAAATGTCTCTTTGACACGAAACCTCTTTTAATTTTGAATCAATTTCTTAATTAAGCCCTCATTACTTCTAGTTTGAGTGATCTCAGACTCTTGGCCATCCATGGCAGACATCCTGAATAGATGTTAAAATAAGTGAGATAAAATGTACTTATCAAATTAATTGAATATTAGATTAGTAATTTTCAAATTAAAGCTGAAATTATTTTAGAGATTGCCTTTAGCGTAGATACTTAGCTTGTTACAGCTGCCAAATGATACAGAGCTTGAAACTGTCAACTGTCAGATTGACGTTTCAATCGCTCCGTATGCCTGTATAAGTTATATTAAAATAATTGATTGAAACCCAAAGGAAAATGGAGAACAAAGTATCGCGCTTGGTCAGAATACTGTTGCCCAAGGCGTTCCTCTAATCCCCATTCTCTATAGTTTTACACATTTCCCGAAGCGTGGCACTCCCACAGAGAGCGGCGTCAACAAGAAAAACAGAGGGAGTCAGTGTACTTCCTCTGTGCGCAGCCCACTCCTAAAGGGGGTTGCGTTCAAGGGAGGACAGGGGACGTGTCCATTTAGAAGGTGCACACCTGTTCAGGAGGACCCAAAGAAGCTTGCGTCTTTAATATGTGAGGAATTAACGCGTACCACTCCCAAGAGGAGCCACGTCCACACTCAAGAGAGGAGAGATGTGTCTCCAATGGTAAGAAATAAAACACAAAAATTAAATAAACATCAATACATCAGAACATGAGTAAAAAGAGAGCCATCATATATAGAAACACAAACTCCGAAAAATATAACCCAGAAAAATATCCAAGTACAAACAGTGTTATAAGTAAGAGATATAATTATCTGCGAGGGAGCAGCAATAAAAAGAGGCAGTAGAGCGTATCTATCGAATTGATATGTTTATTACGTGTTCTGTTATGGAATGTTTTAATTGTAATGTTATCTTCTTTAAAGTGCTGCAAGGAGTGGCATTAAAGGAACTTATGCATAATGGTAGCCTCCATCCCGTTATGAAATATACTGAGAATGCAAAATTATAATGTGTCCGAAGCTCCAGTGATGCAGGTCCCACAAGCCCCGATGTCGCAGCAAAATGCGAATGGTCTCCAACGTAATTCAAGGCAGCTTTCAACATCAGCTTCAGATGCAATTACCTATCACCATATTCCTCTTACATATGGTGTTACATATAGCCTTCTGTTCAGTCTGTTTTATGGAGGGGGACATTTCCACTGTTAGTATTCAAATTATGATTTAGTATTTTCTGAAGTTCCTTTGGTAGAGATTGAATCATCACTTTCATGGAAACGGTTGGCAGTTTCCTTGAATCTATTACAACACTCACTGGACACAGCTTATGCCCAAATAATAACTATTTGACATGTTCTTTATCCGAGGTTGAGAAGAAATTTTTAGATTCAATAGAAGACAGGAAGAGGACAATGGATGGAAGGGGAAAAAACAGGATGGGATGAGAGACATAAGCGACAGTGGGATGAGAAAGAAGCGAAACATTGAGATTTAGGTGTTATGCTTGCACTACTTTTAGATTGAGAATACAAGAGAAAATTGCATGTGGATAGGAATAAATCTTCCCTGAACACTAATTTCATGGGTAAAAGTGAGTGAGACCACATTTTTGAAAACAGAGACATTTGGCTTCTATTCTTGGGAGGATGAGATCTCATTATTCCTGGAGCTTATTTTGTTTGTGGGGATCATGCATATTTCAAATAACCCAGAGGATGCTATGGCATATGTTATTATGGTTTTCCTGAAGATTTACCGTGTGGGACATTTGAATGATCCTGTGTGGGAAATGAAAGCTAGAACTAAATGAGCTGTTAGTGGTGCTGAAATTGTGGGAGACATTTTTGGTGCAGTTATCCCAAATGTAGGTGTAATTTGAATGATCTCAAGATTAGTAACACATCCCCCTTAGAGGATAAATTGTCCACAAGTACAGCAATTTTTTCTTGGCTGTAGATACTGAAAAGATAGCTATGCAATCCATGATTTTGCAGAATCATCTTGTGCTAGACATCCTTCTCACTAAAGAGGACAGAGTCTGCAGAATGTTAAATCCTGCACCTATAACCCTGATAAGAGTGAGGACTTGGTGAAATACATTAATAACATTACAGACCTGGTAGGAGATTTATAGGAATTTGAAGCTACTGGTGTTTTGGGAAGCAATTGGAGATGGGTTTGTCAGGATAGGCACATGGTTTGGAAAGCTAGGAAGTGGAATAGCGAGTTCTGTCTTGAAACCTCTCATCGTTATTGCCGTTTGTGCGGTATGCCTATTCATCATTTTCAAGGGATAGAAATATGTGAAAGTAAGGAAGTTAAGACAACTTTTGAAGAGACTGAAAAGAACTTGAAGGGATATGGAAATGGAAGAGAGTCAGTGTAGATTTTATGATGACCTGAAACACCTGGAAAATACTAGACAAAAGTTGTTGCTAGATTCCTGTTACTCATTATGTGGACGAACAGGCTGCATGAAATTTGGACTGTAGAATTATTAATTCCCTCGATGTCTCAGTAACCGTAAAAAGGTCTGCCTTACCTGCTTCTCACTGTGTTCTGTGATAGAGTCCCCAAAATAAAGAGTAAGGACCCACTGTAGCATAGGCTCTCATTATTCTAATGAGACTACTGAATTTGGGTGACAGAATCACTTGCACTGTGGGGGACTGAGACTGAACCCACTAAAGGTGACACCTGTCGGTCTAATCCAGGTTTTGCTCTGGCTGACTAGCAGTGCCTCACCTCCACTCAAGAGCAGGGATGATTTGGCAACTGAGCGCATGACACAATTGACTCCTCCGGGAATTCGTGGTCACTCAGATCTCATCCTTTTCTCTCAGTTATATTAGTCTCACATATACAAGGATAATCAGAGGCAGAATATATTTCAGTAAGGTTTTATTGAAGTAACTCCATCTTAGACAATAAAGCATGTACTGCAATAACTAGGACAATGAAGCATGACAGGATTAGAATTGTGACAAGGAGAGTGAAACATAAACATAACGCTACCACATTGTCACTACAGTAGAATGATTAAAATAGCTCCTACATAGGCTAAGTTAGAGCACAGCATGTTAAGCTCTAATTATGCCCTTCATGTTCCCCTGGAAAGACATCATCCTCCATACCTGAGCAAGAGGTCGGTAGTCTACATAAGCAGCTGCAGCGAAGCACTCAGAAATCAGCATACAGTCATGGTCATCTGGCTGGAATCTCCCTCTAACGTACATGGGTCAAAGTAGTGTTTTTATAATAAAACAGCTGATGTTCCAAGAAAGGATCCCCACGTAAGAGTGTGTATGTTTCTAGGAACTCTAGAGACGAAGCGTACCCGTTTGTCGGCAATCTATCTTACTGCTGCCTTGAGAAAAGCACAGAGTGAAAGAAATGTCTTGTTTAAGAACACAGTGCTGGCCTAGGCAAAGAACAGCTAGATAGAGAAAATAAAACAAGAACGCAAATGTGGCTATTGTTAAAATAATAAAACAAAGGTGAATAAACTATGTCTAGGTTAAAGTGCACAGCGGTAGGCCTAGTTCGCTAAAAGAATGTGTATAAAGCTATAACTAAAATAGCTACACAACACCACCAAACAGCTGATAGCATTATAAAGCCAGGCTGAGTGTTATAAAAATGCTAATGACATAACTTAAAATGTCCTTTGGGTACTCTTCTCAGGAGTTTCTTGTGTAACATAAACAACTGCGTAAAGTGATTCCTACAGAGATCTGTGAATAACATGCAGGTTGAAATCTATGGAATGCAAACCAACCCTTTCATTACTCTGTGGTAATAAAGCGAGTACCATCAAATTGGTTAAAGGCAATAACTTGCCTACTCAATGGGGCATAGCTTAAATGGGGTGTTTGGTGTGTTATACCCACCCTAATAAATGTATTTTCTGATAAATAGTTGGGTGCAGGTGCTTTCAGTTGGATATTATGAGATGTCAGTTGGATTTCAGCAGAAATTTTTACATACACACAGACACAGACGCACACACACACACACACACACACACACACACTCTCACTCTCTGCTTTGAAAATCCTCAAAAATATTAGCCACTTTACAGAATATTGTATTATCTTTCTAAGCACTCCCACCAGTCCACATTCCTCTCCCTTTCCACTGCCACTTAGGCCCCTGTCATGCACCCTGTTGCTGTATAATGTATTTAAATATTATTTGTCAGTATAATTGTCTAAAAATCTGAAGTTCACTCCACACCCATCTTACTGACCAAGCTACACCCTTGCCTACTCAAACCTGAAAAGTGGCAAAATCTTTGTGGAAAAGAGTGTATAAAAACCTTTTTTTAAATATTCATGTAGTTTTTTTCACAATGGTTTACCACTTATACTGTAAATAGACCCTAAATGGAGAACACTTCTTGAACTGATTTGGCACCTCACTAAATAACATGCTCTGAAGTCTATGTGAAGTTAGTAAGTTATTATGTTAAATGGTTAAAGGGGTTAATGATGTAATTTTGAGTCTGGCAGATGGTCTATCATCTTACTAGGTCAGATGAAGACTATTACTTCTGCTCTGCTGGCAGAGGACTGTCCATCAGGTGTAGAGATCCCTGATTGCCTGGTGAAGATCTCTGGGCCTTCAGTAGAGCCACTGCTTCAGAGACTCCATAGAAAGAACGGACCCTTTGTCAAGTGCATACCGTGTTTGACGCACACACTTAGCAAAATGTTTGGTTTTTCAGTAAGAAATTCACAAAGCTGGAGTTTGTTATTGAAAAACATAAATCAATACCCATCAGTGTTTGGAGTTTTCTCCCAGTTTGGGGAGGTCCTTTCTGTTGTTTTCTCTTTGGACCACATGGCTTTGACTGGCATTCTAGCACTGGAAAACATGTTTGTCAAAAACACCTCATTAAATAGTGTGGTCTTTCTGATGTACTTCGAACAATGGTCTTATGGCGGATGAACATGGGTCAAAGATTTATTACAGTGGAGCCATTTGAGCCTCCACTGACAGAAAATAGGTGCTTCACCCACCTAATTGGGCAGGCTATTCACATGTTTGGGGGAAGGCACTTTTTTGCAGATAACCCTTTTCTTGCCCTAACTGCTTGGCACCTATTGCCTGTGTCCCGGGCCACATGATCATCAATATCTTAGCTGCTGGGCTTTGTTCATCCCTCCCAGATAGGCAGACAAAAGGAAAATAAGTGTGTGTAGAAGTGCTATGCTTCCAGGATGGATGTGGGTGGAATGTACCCTCCACACTTACACTTCAAAAGCCAGCCTCCAGCACAGACGCACAGAGACCTGACACTCTCCTTTTTTCACCTCAGACTTTTTGGAGCCTTAGCAGGAGAATGAAGGATGTTTCCAGAAACAGATGTAGGGGTAGGCCAGGGTGTTCCCCCATTTCAAAGGCTGGCAGCAGGTATAAATATAAGACCCTCAGAACCCATCTTCAGTACACTTATGGACCTGTGAAAGGCTTCAGAAGGATTTCCTTGACCCCGAGAGGAATGATCTGCTGGTTGAGGCCTGCCTTGCTGTTTGAACCGACGACTACCAGAGTGACTCCAAGGCTAAGTGTCCTCCTGTGTGAGCTACAGGGACATAACAAGATCCACACACCTTGAATTCTGACCCTGACCTCTGCTGGCATAAGCCCTAACTGCCCGGGTAGTGCCTCCCAAAGTCTTGGACTTTGCAAATGAAGTTAGAGGTGCTGCTCCTGCCTGCTCTAAAAGTTGAGATTTAAAAAAACAATTAATTAAAAAGTGGCAGAAAAACCGGCAGAAGACTGGAATCTACCTGCCAGGTGATCCGCCCAAGTAGGGGTCAGCCTGGCTTTGCAGTAGCTCTTGCTACATTCTTCTCTGAAGGAGCAAATCCTATTCAGCGAGACCTCCAAGCAATGGCATCTAATCTTGTGGAGACCTCTTCAGCTACATCTTGCAGTTTCTTTCCACTGGATAATTTCAAATTCCAAAAAGTTGTCCATAGGCAAACTTCTTCACTGAGCTTGAAGGAGACAGGATCTCTATCAATGACTTTCTCTGTATGGAACTTCAGCTTCTCCCATTCTGAGCTTTTTCCCTCCATCGTCAGCAGTTTCACTGAGACTTCATCAAGTGCTCCCTGGTGACAATGACTCCTCCCCAGACAGAAGCTGTTGCCTTCACCTGCTGAACTCTACCTTCTACTTAACTTTTCTTCAAAACTTCTTCAAAACGTAACCTGCTACCGTGCCAATCTACCTTGTGTATCAGACCTGCGCTCCATCGCGGTCAGCCTTATGTTTTGACTTTGCCTTGGTCCAGATACCTGAGGTTGGTACTTCGATCTTTAAGGCTCTATTTTCAATAAAGACTTTACAAATGCAATAACTCCAGTTCTACCGTTTTTCTAAATTGGTGTAGAATTATTCTTGTGTTGTCACTTCATTGCTGTTTGTGTGCTGCATAAATACTTTGCACTGAGCCTCTAAGTTAACACTAACTGCTTTTGTACTAAGCTAGCAGTGAGTTAAGCACAAGTTAATTTAGTGATTTTTGAGGTTCATCTTGATCTGAATTGTGGTTGTTACATGACTAGGGTTTCACCCCCTCAACCAACAACCCAATATCTAAGAGTAAATAAGCATATAAATAAATAGTGGTTGTATGTATTAAACCTTTTTTGTAAGTGCAATAATACCCTGACTGGTGTACTATTGAAGCCTTAGAACCCACCGTAGCGGGCTCTACCGGCTATTAAAGGCCCGCTTCCCGCGTTAAATGCCCGAGCCGAAGGCGAGGGCATTTAACAAGGGAGAGGGACTTTAATAGCCGGTAGAGCCCGCTACGGCGGGTTCTAAAGCTATTAGAACATTCTGCCACTCATGGCAGAATGTTCTATTACAAAAAAAAATGTTCACAGAGCCCGAGGGGATTAAAATCCCCTCGGGCTCCGTGAGGCTTTGTTCACAGCTGTTGCTGTGAACAAAGCGAACATTGGAATGTTGGCGCTGCGGGCTTTTACCGGCCAGTAAAAGCCCGCAGCACTCCATTGTTTTCAATGGAACCCCCAGCATTCCAATGTTCTAATAAGTCTTTCAGCACGTTCCCCAAGCTCTCTTGCAATTTTTCAGAGGGTTTGTGCACCGCTCTACACTTTTGGTGTGCATTTAAAAATTTATCTGCACAACAAGTTGTATGCTTAATTTCTCGTGTACGTTTGCACTGGCAGCTCAAAGAGCAGCAGCACATTTTATTCTTCACTTTGTGACCTCATGATGCAATGGAAAGTCATAAACAAAACCTGTCCATCATCAGTTTAGATCACCCCAACACCGTGGATCCTCACTCCTCCAGCTCTTGTGCTTCCATGCTGATCACAGTTTCCACAGAGTTAGCAGAAATTGTACTCTGGTGGTGAAGTTCTTGGAGGGAAGCAGCTGAGCTGCTGTCTCACATTTCACCTCTATTCTTCACCCACTCTTCTGTTCCACAGCACTTAACTGCTGCCAGCATTCCTGACCCAGCCTTTCGCATGAGATAAACAGTTTAACCATACACGCTTATACTAAGATTTACACTACCACAGCATTAACATTTTACGTCCATCCCATGTTCTGTCCCAAGAGAAGAGATAGAGAGGAAAGTGCAGGGGATCTGTACCCCACATAACCTTCAGCAACAGAAGATAGCATCACAGGGCTCGATTTACAAAGTTTGCAAATATGATCCATTAGCTTTCCTCCTACATTTGAAGTGGGTTACGATTGTTTTGTAGTCTTGGAAAGCTATAAACTTAACTGGACAGGCAAATATTTACTCCAAGTTCTTTCGAATAGGTAGAAGAGCCACACAGGTCAGGTGGTACTGTGCATTTGCACGTTCAAATTTGTTTTTTTCCACACAACGCCAATATTTCCTCTACCCTACATCTCCATGAAATATGAACATCTTCAATACTCATTTCCTCCCTGGAGACACAGTTATTCCAACAATTTTAGGAGTTTCTCTGTGAGAGTTTATCTTCTGGGAATAGCCATTCAAAATGTACGAATCATTGGGTGGTCTAGGCATGTTGCCTGCTCCATCCCCTGAAGGCTTAATTTGCCACCACTAGCTCTAATTGCACATCACTGGAAGATCTGTCAAACTGGTCTCTTTTACACCATTGTAAATGCAGTTTGTGTTTCTAAATTCACTGATCCTGACAAGAATGTCGATTCACTGAACTCCTCGGTGCAGCAGAAATTAATTTATACACCCTTTAAACATCAGCAATATCAGTTGTCTGCTTGTCCTTTCTTCAGCCTCCTATCTGTTGTACTGCAAAAATGTAAGCAGGGGCTCTCTCCCCACCTCTGCCTTCACGGCCCCTCAATAAGTGAAAACAAGATGTGACTATCCCTACTTAACATCCAAGCATCCGTACTATGAGACAGGGTATGTAGAATGTGACATTATAAAAATATTTTCATCACTACACTGGGAGTGCACACGTTTGTGAATCTGGTCCGCAAATGACTTCCCTGCTGTCCTTTAAGATCTATTTAATCTGCAGGTTTTGTTTAGGGTTCCATGAAGATCTCTAAATGAACCTAGTGCTGAAGATAAAAGCACTTCAGGCTCGCAAACAAGATCACTCTAGATTCTAGTGGCAGCCTTTGAGTTGCCTTTGCAGTAATTTGGAAGAGCTGGTTTCATGCACTTGGCCTGCTTGTTTACCATTATGTATTGCAGGGAACGTGTTTGTGCTGCTCACTGATGCACCATGAGGTCTAGCATAGGCATCAAATCAAATCAACAAACCTTGGACAAATTTAATAACTGGCATTAGTTTAGGGGGCAGAAACTAGAAATTGAGGTATGAAGGTCCAATCAGATATCTAGTATTGTTTTAGTATCTACCTTTCTGTGCTAGCACTTATACATTTAAACATTTGTTATGGTATGTTATGCGTATTTGTAAAGTGCACTATCACCCTCAAGGGCATCGTGGGCTAAGCAGGTGTGTGTGCCTAGTCCTGCCTATAGTGGGTTATTGAAAAGCTAAGTGTCCAGCTTCTTGCCGTGTTCAAGGAGAGAGGCGGATGCTCTGATGTGGAATGTATGAAATAGTTTGATAGAATTATGGAGTGTGGTCCTCTTTGTGAATGTTACACATCAAGGAACATGATTGCGTGCATTCTGCGACTTTATTTATGGAATTTAGGGCCAGATGTATCAAAGGATTTTATCCATTCTGTGTCTAATGGAAAATGCTTTAGTACACATGGCCCTTAGGCTCCCAAAGTAACCTGCTAATTCTGTAGGGTCCAAAGGCCTGTCTTTTTTGTTGATCCCTACTCTGCTGAAATTTAGCACCAAAAAGCCTTTTTTATGGAGTACAGAATTTATGAGGAAGGTGGTGTGTGATTCTGGTTTGATGTGTTGGTTATGTAAGAGGAAATCCAGTTGAGATTGATGCCATCCATACTAACTTCTTTCATTTGTGTCCTCAATGATCTTTAAATATTGTGCAAGGACCATCCTAGTGGTCCAAAAAGAATTAGGATTAAGAAAATATGTTGAAATCAATATATTGGTTTAATATGATCTTAGTTTCACTGCACAATATGTAAAGGCTATTAAAGACATAAATGATAAACAAATGCTATTTGGAACAATCTAAGTACTTGTATGTTGCATTAAGAGACATAGGGGGTGATTCTGACCCCGGCGGTCTTAGACCGCCGGGGCCAGGGTCGGCGGGAGCACCGCCGACAGGCCGGCGGTGCCCCGCAGGGCATTCTGACCGCGGCGGTAAAGCCGCGGTCAGACCGGCAACACTGGCGGGCTCCCGCCAGTGTACCGCTGCCCTGTTGAATCCTCCAAGGCGGCGCAGCTAGCTGCGCCGCCGAGGGGATTCCGACCCCCCCTACCGCCATCCAGTTCCCGGCGGACCGCCCGCCGGGAACCGGATGGCGGTAGGGGGGGTCGCGGGGCCCCTGGGGGCCCCTGCAGTGCCCATGCCACTGGCATGGGCACTGCAGGGGCCCCCGTAAGAGGGCCCCTACAAGTATTTCACTGTCTGCTTGGCAGACAGTGAAATACGCGACGGGTGCAAATGCACCCGTCGCACCTTCCCACTCCGCCGGCTCGATTACGAGCCGGCATCCTCGTGGGAAGGTCGTTTTCCCCTGGGCTGGCGGGCGGCCTTTTGGCGGCCGCCCGCCAGCCCAGGGGAAAACTTGAAATACCCGCCGCGGTATTTTGGAGGGCGGAATTCTGGCGGGCGGCCTCCGCCGCCCGCCAGAATCAGAATCACCCCCATAAATAATTAATAGAATTAAAACATGATTACATTATGAAACTACAAATTAAGTATTGAGGAAGAATTGCTTGGCTGTTAATTAGCAACTCAGGAGAGTGCACTTTGGGACTATCTGGAATAGCCATTTGTTGGTTATGAACTGTCATAGGATAGAAGACACATCAATGTGGCATGTCTATACAATGATACAGAAATACATAATATAGTGAATAAGTAAGAAGTGCATATCTGGAAATCGGTTTTGTATATGATTGAAAAATAAAACTCCAGATATGCAGATTTACTACATATTTGGTCTGGAATTTGTCTGAGATGGGCTCCTAATCTTAAGTCACACTAAAGGCAGATAATTCTTATATGGGAAGGCCATATCTTAAAATTCTTCATAGGCTGAAATGTTTACCTTGTCTCCATAGCTTCTAACAAGAAGCAATATGAAATTTAAAAAAAGTGTGCAGTACATTGGTATACAGTGCATTAGGCCAAGTGAAGCACTAGAAAATAATGAATCATTTTTCCTGTAAAGTAAAACCATTATAAAATGCATTAACATACAGTGACAGAGTCTCTCAGAATTCCTTACTTGACAGTGTGTAGGTCCCTTTTTTTCCAGTCAGAGTTACCAAGAAGACTTTCATTGTCTGCAACTCTTAAGCAGCCATGACCTGAAAACAGTAGCCCAACATTCAGGCAACCCTCTTTCCCTTTGAAAGGAGGAGCTTGCCAAAATACAGCTTAGCAACGTGGTGGACCTATGGGAATGTCACATGATATCTCTGGTGGGTTTCTTTCACCCTATGCTGAATTCTACACAGTTTAGAATTCTGCAAAGGAAGAAAGGATCCTCCACTGCAAACACACTTTTTTTGTCTCTACAGGAAAAACGTTTTACTCTGTGGAAAAATCCCTTTCCTTATGTAATGTTGGGGTGATCTGCTCCCCATAATATCTTTGGAACCAGCTCCAGAGTGGGAGCAGGTCAGATGGGCATACACATAAAATGTTCAGCTGTACATATACGTTTTTGGATGAAAATACTTTTGTGAATGAGGTTTTATACTGGCAATCAGTAAAACTGGAGATATCAGGCGCTCATAATAAATACACGTTTGAATTTGACGACTGTGGCATGAAGGACTGCACACTTCAATTAGTTCCACAAAGTAGCTTTACAAAGATTAAGCTAGGGTGCAAAACCACCTACTCTTGCCTGAGGATGTCAAACCCCAAAACCAAATGTACCTTTATGCTTAACTTGATTGGAACATCATGTCAATCATGCGAGGCCCAACACATTCTGAAGATATTTGAAACCCCCATTTTTGTTCCTGTGAAGATTCTGCTTTTTAACTGTTCAGTCCTTTTGAGTGACCTCAACTAACTCTGTTGAATACCTTTTTTCTTCACAAAATGCACCATACTGTATTACACTGGTTGAATTGTTTCACATGTGTGCCTTTCCTTAGGTTTTATTTATTACAGCATAGTTGGTCCATTGCTTACATTGTGATTACTTATTTGCTTATGGAGTCCACTGGATATTTATCCCTCGTCATCATCCAATAAATATTCAGTGAAAAACTGTAAAATATTATACATCAACTAATTCACAAGTCACTCCCTAGCCATTGTGGTCATATGCTTGCAAAACATGATGTAGATTTAAAAAGCAACAATTGCATATAATGCTAATAGAACAGTGCTGTTCTTCCTAGCAGAAAGATGTACTTCAAAATGGAATAGACTCTTTTTGTTGCAGTTTTAATGCACATCACAGGAAAATGTGATTCTTTTTGGCAGAAAGCAGAGTTACTACTTGCTTTGAATTACTGTAACCTGAAACTTATTGGGCCTATTTGCAAAAGAAAACGTACACATAAGTAAATCTACATGAGGAAGTGTACTCTTACACTTTTGAGTAACTTTACTACCTTTGACTATCCACCATTTACAAGTGTAAAGTTATTCGATGGGTAGACTTACATGTCCCCATTCCCTGAAACATAGGGTGGAGACAAATTTATGAATGTAAGTTACTACAGCCAAGATGGACAAGTCAGTTAATCAGTCAGTAAATCAGTGCTTGTAAAGTGCAAATACTCACCCGTTAGGGTCTCAGGGTACTGGAGGGAGGGACAAAAGAGTAGCATATACCAGTGCAGTGATTATTAAAAAAGCCATGTCCTCAGTTCTTTTGTGAAGTTGAGGAGGCAGGTGGTTTGACTGATGCGGAGAGGAAGAGCGTTCCAGGCGGTGGCTGCGAGGTAGGAAAAGGAGCGTCCTCCTATTCTGGATTTCCTGATGCAGGGTACTTCTGAGATAGAGAGCTAGGCTGAGCGTATGGCCCTGTGGGGTAGGTAGAGGTTGAGTCGCTGGTTCAGGTAGGCTGCTCCGGTGTTGTGGAGGGCTTTGTATGCGTGGATGAGGATCTTGAAGGTGATTCTTTTTTCTATGGTAAGCCAGTGCAGTGTACACAGGTGTTGCGTGATGTGGCAGTGGCGAGGTAGGTCGAGGACCAGTCTGGCGGTGGCGTTCTGGATGTTTTGTAGTTTGCGGGTGAGTTTCTTGTTGATTCCGGCATAGAATGCGTTGCCGTAGTCCAGTTTGCTAGTGATCAGGGCGTGTGTGATGGTCTTTCTATGTTCGAGGGGGATCCACTTGAAGGACTTGCGTAGGAGGCAGAGGGTGTGGAAGCAGGTGGAGGTGACTGAGTTGATTTGCTGGTTCATGCTGAGGTTGGAGTCCAGGATGATTCCGAGGTAGCGGGCTTGGCTGGTGGGGGTGGGCGGGTTTCCGATTGTGGGTGACCACCAGGAGTTGTTCCATGAGGTGGGTTGAGTGCCCATGATGAGTACCTCTGTCTTGTTTGCATTGAGTTGAAGGCAGCTGTATCTCATCCAGTTGGAGACTGCATCCATGCCTTCGTGGAAGTTGTGTCTGGCTTTGTCGGGTTCGTTGGAGAGGGAGAGGATGAGTTGGGTGTCATCGGCGAAGGAGATGATGTTGATTTCGTAGCTTCTGACGACGGTGACTAAACAACGTGGGGCTGAGGGAGGGTCCCTGGGACCTCTGCAGGTGGTGGGTGTGGGGTCTGCAAGGAAGGGGGCGAGTCTCACTTATTGAGTTCTGCCAGAGAGGAAGGATTGGATCCAGTCGAGGGCCTTGTCTCTGATGCTGGCTTCGTGGAGTCTTCTTATCAGGGTGTGATTGGAGACTGTGTCGAAGGCTGCCGAGAGGTCTAGTAAGATGAGTGCCGTTGTCTCTCCCTTGTCCAGCAGGGAGCGGAGGTTGTCTGTTGTGGCAAGGAGGCCTGTTTCGGTGCGGTGAATCTGGATTGGGAGATGTCGAGGATGTTGTGGTCTTCTATAAACGTGGCAAGTTGGCTGTTGACTGCTTTTTCGATGACTTTCGCAGAAAATGGGAGTAGGGAGATGGGTCTGAAGTTTTTGAGGTTGGTTGGGTCTGCCCAGGGTTTCTTATGGAGGGGGTTGATCTCAGCGTGTTTCCAATCATCGCGGAAGGTGGCGGCAGCTAGTGAGCGGTTGATGGTGAGGCGGAGCTTGGGGGCGATGGTGTCTGCGGCTCTGTTGAAAATGTGGTGGGCATGTGTCCATGGGGGCCCTGGAGTGTATGGATATTATTGTTCTCAGCGTATATTTGGTGGTGAGGGGGGTCCAGGTGGTGATTGTTGGCTTGTTGTTTTCAGGTTTTGGTAGAGGGTGTTCTGTGCTTAGGTTGTCCTTGCTGAAACTGTCGTAGATGGTCTTTATTTTGTGGTGGAAGTAGGTGTTGAGTCTGTCACAGAGGTCCTGTGAGGGTGGGATGTCCGTTGTTTCACTGTTGGGTTGGGCGAACTCCTTGATGATGCTGAAGAGTTCCTTGCTGTTGTGTACGTGTGACAAGTAGTAAATCCAGCATCACAAATGGCAGCTCCTATCAAAATAATGCAGGCAGTGATTTAAAATAGAACCCATTGGAAATAATGTTACATTAAATTAATTTACTCTCACTTATTGAAAATATATACAAATTAAATTAGATGGTAAAAAGTTACATTTAGGTTAAAAAAAACGAATGATAAAATATTTATAATATTAACGTATTTTTTACATACATTTTTAGTGAATTTCAGATAATGTTATACATAACGTTTTGTGCTTTATCAAACATAACTAAAACATTTTACTCTAGGTGGAAATTATTGAAATACATCTTTAAAAAGTATTTAATTTATTTAATATATTTTTATTAAATTAATAATTATTTTAAAATTGGTTGATATTTTAAAGTTACTACTAGAACTGTAACCCCTTCTTTAGTCCTCCTTTTTGTAGTACGTATTCCCCATTTTCCTTTGACTCCACTATGTCCCTCACACATTCACTAATAAAGCATATACTTACATGTGTGGAGACAGGGCGGATATCTCTGCACAGAAGAAAATAGGAGCGGTGGAGGTGGAACCTCTGCACCCAGGTTTGTGAATAGCATTTTGTAATAGGTTAAAAGTACTATTAAAAGTACTACAAAATGCAGTTTTTGAATAGGCCCCATAATTTAAACACTCAAGAAAGGACCCAAAAATTAAAACATGTTAAAGAATAGAAAGAAAAAAGCATTGGCAATGTAATGTACTGACCCACCAGCACACAGAAGTGAAATTTCTTTTAGCTGGGTGAGAAAGTTATCAGGCTACTGTCTTCACTCTCAGTGCAAAGCCCAATCAGTGAACTAGGCTGACTCATTGCCTCATGTTGTGTGCTTCGGTGGACAGGTGCAAAACGTGAATGGCACACCAATTGATGAAAATAGTTAGTCCATAGGTCCCCTGTGTATGTGAATATGTGTGCATTTCTGATTTTTTTGCATTATTTGAGGAAGGAAAGACTGCTGACTTCGGCTATAGATCATACCTGAAAAGAGTACAATCCTCTCCATCGTCAGTGTTGAGTGAGAAAAAACTGAACATGTTTAATCATGCACAATTACTGGCTGGGCATCATTAATAAACGTGACCGTTACATTTGTGGGTATCTGTGTTAGTTGCTGGTAAAGAAGATTGGTAATGCATACACAGATAAAGGGGTAGACATCTTTTGGTAATTTACACATTTTGCCTGTACATTTAAAAGATAACGTAGTACAATTCGACGTTCAGTTATATATCAAACTATAGGAGTCATTAATGTAAAATGTATAGGCTATGCAAATCCAGGCGAGGATGTTATAGTGTAAAAAGGGTTAAAATGCCATGTCATATGATTATTATCTGAACGATTTACAAGGTCTCTGCTACAATATGTGGGTTTTCACTTCTAAGAGCTGTAAATTTTATTTGCATTGTACAGCGTTACAAAGAACTCACTTTGGAGCCCTAAATCAAACTTCTGTCTGCACTGCAGCGCTGGTGGGATTTCAAGCGAGGTCTGGATTATGAGGAAATACGTGTCAAATACACAGCACAATTAAGACAAGTTCTGGTGCCAGAAGTATTTCTTTTCATTCTGCTGTTTTTATTGTTTCCGGAGGCCCTTACAGCCCTGGCTGCCTCAGCGCCTGATAGCAGACAATTTATGTTTTTGTTTAGTGTGCTGGGAATACGGGATGCCGTCAGCACGCAGACGGTACATCTGAATATCGTATGTCCAGGGACACTCCATCACATTTCCCCCTCCCTCCCCGTCCCTGTTCGCAGTACTGTCGTGACACCCTGTACCTAATAACTACCGGGAATTGAATTCAAGTATACATTAGGCAGAAAGATGTCATCAAACTGCGACTATTCTGTTTCGGTATTGTTCTTTGTAGTGGGAAGACCCAGGCCATGGAGGTGAAAATTACCATATGAACTCGGTGCTTAATTTGTGAATCAAAATGTACTGGTCCCCAAAGCTCTCCTCTGAAAAACGCGATCTGCTGCAATTAAATGTGCGAGCACAAAATACAGAGTCAGTGTAATCCTGAAGCTATCTCCGGCCTCTCTAATCCATTTACAGCCACTCCCTGCCTCTTCAGGGCACTCTTGCAGCTTTCTGCTTTCTCCCTTTGTGATGATTTTTCGTTTTTTGATTCCTCCGTCTTTCCCAGATGTGTCTTTTGCATGCAGTGAATGCTTGAGGCAGAAAAGTACGTGCCGGCACTCAAAAAGAAGTGCTGGTGCTCCGCACCGGAAAACACTGGCTCAAATTAAGCACTGTATGAATTCTTTCACAGTGCTTCTTAAGCAAAGGCCAAAAAGGTTGCAATTAACAAGTTATTAATACTGTAAATGCAACACAATATTAGATATATTGAGTTCCTTTAATCCACTTTTCAAATACAGAATCATGCACCTCAAAAAAGAACACTACAACAAAATATGACATGCATTCTTACCATGAATACACCATTTGAAATAGAGAGCCAACCATCTTAAAAGACACAACACAAGAAATTATGTCATACATACATTCTAACAATGCATGCACAAATTCATAGAACTATGACCATTAAAGGGTACCTCAAAACATATAAATGTTTAGTACCCCTCACAATTTTGACTAGAGAATCATGCACCTTAGTTGAAGTTGTTCACTATATATGGGCATAGCTTCAGGGGGTTGTTTACGGTTCGACCCCCCCCCCCAAAATCAATGTATTCATGGCCTGGTAGTTGGGCCAGGGGCTGTGAATCCGGCATGCCATGTCTGGGTCGGTCTGTCCTCCTGGGCCAAGACAAAACAGTGGCCTTTCCTATAAAACAAGAAAGAGAGAGAGGCAGCAATATGCATCTGGTGGCTGAATTTTGAAATGTGAACTCAGATGACCTAGAATCAATACTGGCATCCCTGCTTGCCTAAATTGTGTGGTCCTAGGCCAACATTTCTGAGCATCCGTTCACTTTATTATCACATGAGAGAGCACTTTTAAATACATGAGTTCCGGATGTGCACTGTACAAACACCTTTTACGTTTGATTTAAAAGTCTATCATGTTGCTCCATCCACAATAAGAATCTAGGCCCGGTTTAGGGTTTACATGACTACTTTAGTGTTTGCATGAAGGATCTGAGGGGTGTTCACAAACTGCATTTTGTAGTACTATAATAGCAATACAAACATACTACAAAATGCTGTTCACAAACTGCACCTATAAAGTTCTACTGTTTGTTTTACAGTAGCACTTTAGAAGAGCAGTTTGTGAATAGTATTTTGTTGTATGATTAGTAGTACATTTCAAGCACAGGGGAAAAGGCTGGAATGCACTGTTCTGACCTAAGTATGGAGCATTCCTGCCCTTTTCCTGTCATGCAGCGCAGCAAGGTGACTTGCTGTGCTGCACTGTGTGTCGTTTCTCATAAATATTCCTCTCAGTCTGTAGATTTAGTTCAGTACGTGTGTTCCAAAAACATAGGCCGAGATTTACTAACCCCTTGGTTTGCCATTGTGTTATACAGGACGACGTAAGGCAGCGCAAGGGTTTAAGTGATATTTACAAAGCCACGCAAAGCCACCTTGCATGACTGTGCCCAACGCTGCCTTGCATTACTCTGCATTTGGAAGGTGTTCAGTGGGTGGAGTATGGGCATTGTTTGCACGTCAGATCTTATTAAGTTACTCATAAGGGGACGCGTTGTAGGTCGATGGACCTTTTGACTGCTCTTCGAGTAGTTGCCACCATGTAACCCTATACCAATACAATTCAATAGCAGTTACAATCAATAACATCAATAATTAATAGGAGTCAATAACTTCCACACATCATGACCTCTCGGCCATTAATAACCACACCTTTAGGTAAAAGTTAGAATGTTTATTTCCCTATATTAGCAATGCTAAACTCATGTAACTTAGGGGGTCATTACGACCCTGGCGTGTATTATGACCGTGGCACATTAGCCACGGCCATACCGCCGACCCCTCCACTATACCGCCAGGTTTCCGCCAGGCAGTCATAATCCCCAGGGCAGCACTTCAAGCAGCGCTGCACTGGGGATCATGGGTCCCCAACCGCCAGCCTGTCCATGGCGGTAAACACCGCCATGGAAAGGCTGGCTGTAATGGTGAATCAGGGTGCCCATGGGGGCCCCTGCACTGCCCATGCCAAGTGCATGGCATGGTCAGTGCAGAGCCCCATTGCGTATTTCCCTGCACATCAACATTGCCGTCGGCTCTATTATGAGCCAGTTTCAATGTTGATGTGACTTCTCCGCTGGGACAGCGAAAATGTCAAAACAGGGTGCCACGCATACCACCAGCACTGGCGGTATTGTGGCGCCCATGGCTTCAACGGTCTTTTTTCAAGACCGTCGAGGTCGTAATGAGGGCCTTAGTCTCAAAATCAGATGATAAGCATACAGAAACAATAGTGGCTGACCAAAGCGCCTAAAGAATTGCAATCTAATCAAAGCTTGGGCCACTACACATTCTAAGGTTACAGTACAAATTAATAGCATGAATAACTGCGCAAACAAATTGATATACATTTAGATTCAGCAAAGAAAATACATCAACTGTTATTACATGTAGCGAGCATCATCGATGAGTACCCTAACTTCAGATTAGAATAGCATGTTTGGACTTCATGCAAAACAATTTAGTCAACACAGATTTGGAAAACAACTAACTATGGTGCTATCAAAATTAGCGGTTGTTACCTAGGGACAAAAGCAAATAGACGTAAGAATCATTAACATCGTCTTTTACCTTGCCTCAGTATGGTTCAGCAAGCTGTGACAGTCTTCGTCAATTGGACATCAGTTCGGTTAGCAAGGCATCAGGATTTAGCATTAAAGTTCAGAAAAAGCAAAAGTCTGTTTGTGCAGTTCGGAAAAGAATAATAACTAAACGCTCATGAAGAAGGAGGAGAATGGCCTCTCTCCTCTCAATGCAGTCTGGCTAAGTTAGATTTCCTAGAACTACTTCCCATGTCCCTATTGGTTAAAGAATTGCATGTTTTCATTTGGTCCAATGAAAGTGGAACCCCAAATCTAAGAATCCACTAGTACACAGTTCACATGTCGATGATTGGCTCCTTTTCTCCTGTTCCTATTGCTTGGCTTGTCAGGTATCAATATTGTAGCGGCTTATACTCCAGTCAGTGCATCCATTGTCTTCTCCTGGGAAGGTCATTCTTCCACATACTATGTTATACATTGTATCCGTAGCTAGTGCATCATATTCTAGCAAGCAGTTCTCATGAGAAAGGATTTCAGCTACTATCATTTGGTCAGTACAGTAGAAAATCACAACTTAATTCTCTAAGGAGCCATTTTATAAGTTGCCAAAAAATGCAGGTTGACATGATGCCATGCAACTAGGCCCAAGACCTCGCTAAATGAGGACCTATGGTTAATAATGCTAATACATAATACATAACCCTTAATATGGCATACTACTACATTAATCCAAACATGAGCTCAACATTTTGCATTAATTAGTACACTTCGTGAACATTCGAAGCCACTCAAGTAGGCGCAATTTCAAATGCATGCATTATTTCTCTACGTTAATTCATTTTCTATGCAAATTCAACACTCAGAATACATGAATATTCATTAGTAGTCAAATCCAGCGTTAACAGCACCCCCTTGCTTCCACCCATGGATTTTGGAGCATTCCCAGATTTACGAAGGGTAAGAAGCCTAGGAATACATTCTGTAGCACCAAGGATGGGATCCTGCTGTTAACGCATGCAGCTCTGCACCATGGCACAAGGGTTCCTGTGCTGGCAGTGAGAGAGTGCAAGAATGTGCCATATCTTAGTAAATTTGGCGAATTTCTGCTCTCTTCATTTGACACAGTGCAGTTCATCAGTTTGTAAATCTGGGCCAGAATGTTTATGTTAGTAATGTAGCGCAAATAGAATATTGACTCACAGCAAGGCAGGACTTCATGTTCTGTCCAATTTGTGCCATGACCCACACAGACTTTATGAAGTGCTGAGAACCAAAAGTAATGGCGGATAGTAACTGCTTTGGCCCCACCTTCTCACCACTGAATGAAGCTAATAGGTCAAAACAACCCTTTTCTATTACCTACACTCGTGCTGCAAGAAGACAAGCATTATCCTAGATCACACCAAAAATGAAAATTAAATCTAATGTATGCACTCTTCATAGGGATTCAGTTGTTATTTTCTTTCTTGTGTAGTTGTTCATTATGAAGCATCACATGTCACAAACTGTAATTTCATAAATTGTATTTTCTTCGAAGATGCTTACAACGTTGAAAAAATCTTTAGGAAAATCCATGTTGCCTGTTCTCTGTTCTAGATATGGGCCATTCGACTGAATAAAAGGGCCATAGAAGGCCTTTTATTGGGGCTCTTTCCTTGTCCTCGATGATGAGCTGAGAGAGTTTGTAGTTTTTCGTTAAAGTTATGCTCTCCACAAAACAAGGGTCTTTCCGTTTGTAATTTATATTACAAAGTCCCTAGTATTTCATATTAAGACTATCTGAAGAAACAAATATGTGTGTTATATTGTGGTGGTCTCAGAGCAATGAGAGGCTTTGTTGGCTGCCATGCAAGGGACATTGTGGAATTAAAGTGTGGTGGATGGGTGGGGACAAAGTGTAGATGAGTTAGACGTGTAGGTATTTCTTGGAGAATGTGAGTTTCAGTAGGCCAGTAGTTTTCACATAGGCAAAACTATTGACTATTCCAATGATTGTCATAGGAGCCTTTTATCATATCCTAAAGATGGATTTTCATTAAATAGGCATATTCTTTGGAAATTGTCGCTAGATCAGACAGCAATCGTGTTAGACAAACACATTTCCCTTCGATGTCTCAGTCCAGGTGAGCAAAGGCCTGATTACGGGGCTTTCTCTTTCACATCTCTTCTTGTGCACCACTCCACTCACTTTCCTTCAAGGACCCAATGAAAAAAACACAATCCCAGGAAATGTAATAGCCCCGTTGGGCAAGCTGGTGGACAGAGGAACTATATCTGTATACACAGAACACAGATAAAATATCTGGAACATTTCAGGGACAAGAAGATAGGATTCTGTCTTCCAAGTGCTTCCTATAACATTCCTGGAACTGGGGGAAATTATTTGGTCGTTGTACTGTACCTGATATAATGGTGGTATTTTACAAAGAGACTTCACAGTCGAAGTCCATAGTTTTTACAGAGATAACATGAACCATCAACAATTGTGTCTACTGTATACCTGAACAAAGCAAGGAGGCAAGCTAACGGCAGGTGAGTGTTCACCTGTTTAATTGGTAAGGGCAAGGAATATTGATATATGCACCTCCTAAAATCTTGTGGTCGTGTGTATGGTGTCACTGATGTCTGTGGTTCCCAACATCAGTGCAAAGGGCAATGTTGACAATGCATGTGTGAAGCTTAAAAGAAATTTAGCCACACTGACTTGATTCAGACAGTCGCTTCACTCTTCATAGAAAAGAAACACTGTCATAAAGTGAAACAAAATTCAGGTAGTCAGGTCCAGAGGTACCATGCACCTTCCTCAAGCAATCATTGGCAATGTTTGAGTGGTCTAGGTGTAGCATGTCATAGGTGGTGATTGTTTGTGGATATCGCTTGCAGGGCAGGTTTGTGTTACTCGCACTTTATACACATGGACATGGATTTGACTGTTGATTCCTTGTACACTGAAAGGGGCTACATCTACAAGATTCATCATTGGCTTTCCTCAGCCCCCATTGGCTTCCAATTGTGTGCTGTGGGCCGTCTTCTGGGTTCCTCTTTTATTTTTTCTTTGAATCAACAAGTGCCAGCGCCAAATAAGCCCCCCCAAATCATCCCATGCATGCATTCCTATTGTCTACTCAGCCAAGGGCAAATAATGTGGACCTTTTTTCTAGCTTGTTATGCAATAATTCATTACTATCATGGTCAACAGTAGCAAACAGAGACCATTTTGCTCTCCTCTAATTGCTTCTTGGCTGAGTGCTCCACTCCATTTTAGTTTTTTTTACCGGAAATCACAGACTCAATGGGGCTCTTGCCCACCACTAACAAGCACATCAAATGGCAGGACTATACATATACAGTTCCTTCAATCTGTAGACGAGAAAGGAAGATGTAATATGTATTTCTAAAGGTCGAAGCTAGCATCAGTTCTGCCAGTGTTGCATTGTGCGCTGACAATCTAATGTTCTTTAAAGATTTTTTCTATGCATGAAAAATGTTTGGAAATTGGGATGCTGCAGTCCCCGGGGACTGCAGTACAAAGAAAGCAGGCTGCATTAAGAAGCAGTTTGTAGGATAAAGCAGTGGCTTCCTTCAGTCAGCTGATGATTTACACGTCCTCAGGGAGGAACAATTGGTAGGAACTGAGAGTGCGGGTAATGGATTTCTGTGTCACAATGACGAGTGAAGCAAAGACAAAAGAAACGTAATCGCTATTAATGCGCATCAATTAAGGTTTGTCTTTTCTTAAGTATACGTTCATATTTAATTTGCATTTAAGGCTAAACAGCCGTTCGAGACTCAGAGCCAAAACGAGAAACCCCTTTCAGATGCTGTCCAATTAGCAACAGCCTTCCTGTTATGTGCGTGGTTGGATGATTGGTTGCTTACACTGGAGCAAAGGAAGTGTGTGCTTTACTCAGGCAGTTTATTGCTCCTTCAAAACTCCCAACTGATCTCTTTTTTTTCACAGCAATAACCAGTGAAGAATTATAGTATGTTTCCTTTTGTTTCCTAGTCACTCTTCCCAAAACCCTCAAACAATTCTGGCAGGGCTCCTCATCACCTTCCAGCAGGGAGTGAGGTCACAGGGGACATCCTTACTACACAGGACGGCACGTACTATTAGAAAAGGGAAATGTTTCAAAATCTCTCAGATTTTACCGCTATAAATAAACAAAGGCACTTTAAATTGGGTTCTTTTCTTTACTCAAGCTGCAGGAAAAGTATTTATTATCTGGGAGTGACACACGGGAAATTGGTCCTATAAACTGTGCATAAATGGCTATGCTTTTCCAACTTTCTCTGTTTCTAATCTTCATGCTGATCTATTGTGTGGTGTTCGTTTTGAAGATTCTTTTGCATGCGTAATCATTTTACAGCAGTACATTATCAAAGCAAAAAAATCCTTTGTATGTTTAAAATTGGGAAACACAACAGCCTTGTTATTTCTCTAGTTATTTACCCATCACAATAACATAGATTTTTTATTGTAGCACATCCCAGATATGGATGATATTTGCATCTAGTTTACACAGGACAACATTTCTTGAAGTTAATTTATTGTGCTTCTATAATACTGTTTCACAGAGCTGATTTTGTTTCATTTTCTAAGTCCTGCTATGGAGGTGTTGGTGCATGAAAGATTTTTAAAAGCCATAAGTAGCACGCTTTGAACCTGGGGAAATCTGGGTGGGATTTTATTTTATTGACAGCTATGGGTAGGTTTAGATTTCCGGGTTAATGTTGATTATTTTCTGCACTGCTGTCAAGAGGATTACAAAGAGAATTTTGTGTAACAGGTAGAGGTTTAAGAAGATCAAATATTATATGACCACCAAGGGTAATTTCTGAGTCAAAGTTCATGTATGCGTTTTTATGGCCTGGCTTGACAACACAGCTGCCTTTAGACAATTATGCGAGCATCGCTAGAGTGGGAATTTGGTTCCTCCCACATTTAGGGACCAGAAGTACCTATTTTGATTAGGGAGATGTGTGCTTCCACAAACCAGTGCTTTCCTTCCACACAGCTGTGATCATTTTATTTATCGAGCTGCCTAAGCTTCAGCTTTCACAGGCACACATACGACATTGGAACACTGTTTAAAAAGTCTTAGCTAACTTGATCATTTATGTTGTTTTTCTCTGGCAGCAGCACAAATGGGAGGAGTGCAGTCATTACCCTACATAGATTCGTAAGTCTGTGATTACAGTGCAACAGTCACCTGACTTTTTGACTTACACCAATATTATTCACAGTTCTTTCCTTTCGCATACATACATACACAATTATTCTCATACTATTCACTTGTAATGCTCCATATTACTATACAACATTCATTTAAAACCTACTTCTATGGCATTGCCAATGTTTGTTGTTTAAGTGATTTACGAGCCTACAAAGTGTAGTAACATTTGCATAAATAGGAAGATGGTGGTATGTTGGGTGTCGAGAAAGAGTACTTTCACGTGAATCAATACAGTTCCAAGAAGCCTTTTGCATTCACTTATTGGTACCAGAAAACCAGATTTCTTTAATACAGGTTCACCATATCTTATGCAATATCTTGGCTGACCAAAATGTGGCAACCACTAAATCAGTAAATCTAGGTAATAGATATGAAGTGAAGAATAGTAAATATGTGCTTAGTCTGCAAAGTAGTGTTTGGTGGTATAGTAATTGGAATATTTCTGTTAATCAATATTGAAGAGCTTGATATAATGACACAATACAGTTTCTAGATCCTAGCAATGATTTTATTTATAGATCAGAAACGAATGTCCTTAGTGGTGTGCTACTATTACAGGAAGTCATTACATCTCAGGAGTAACATCGGGGAGATATTACATCAAGGTGAGTTGTCCAGTCTTTTACATTGACGCACTGTACTTTGCAGGTCAGTTAGGGCCAGATGTAGCAAAGTCAGAGTTTGCGACTCGCAAATTGCGAGTCGCAAACCCGGATGCAGGATGGTGTCCCTGACACCATCTGTGAATCGCAAGGGGGTCACAAAGACCCACCTCATTAATATTAATGAGGTGGGTCGCAATTTGCGACCCCCTTCCAATTCGCAGCCCTCACAGGGATGGTGGCCTGCTGGAGACAGCAGACCACCATGTCTGTGACTGCTTTTCAATAAAGCATTTTTGTTTTGTATTGCAGACCGTTTTCCCTAAAGGAAAACGAGTTGCAACACAAACGAAAAAATGAAACGTTTGTGTTTCATTTTTTCAGAGCAGGCAGTGGTCCTTAGGACCACTGCCTGCTCTGAAAAAATGTTTTCAGGGCCATTCACAAAGGGGAAGGGGTCCCCTGGGGACCACTTCCCTTTTGCGAATGGGTTTGCACCCATTTGAAATGGGTGCTAACTGCGAATTGCTTTACGACCGCGTTCGCGGTCACAAAGCAATTCTACATTGCGATGCGAATCGCAAATAGGAAGGGGAACACCCCTTCCTATTTACGAGTCGCATTCCTATTTTGCGAGTCGGTAACCCGGTTACCGAGTCACAAAATGGGAATGAGCATCGCAATGTGCTTTTTGCATGGCGCAAACAACGAATTTCGCTGTTTGCGCCATGCAAAAAGCTTCGTACATCTGGCCCTTAGTGCCCTAACCTTAAGACAACATCTATTTCTATGCAGTTAAATGAATATTACACAGTGGCACTGGCCAGTGTTTAGTTTTAAATGAGTCAGAGTTTCCATAGGAAGAACATTTTTTGTTCTGCTAATAATTTTGTCCCAGGTTGATACACCGTCACAAAACTTTCGAAAAAGAGGTCATCCACCCCAGCTCCTTCCTGGGAAATTTCAGGGTTTTTCGTCAAGTGGAGACTCTGAAAAAATGGGGGTCTCAAACACTTTTTTGCCTTTGCATTGCCATAGGAAAAACATTGACAACGATGCATATAAAACAGCTGAATAGAATTACACCAATGTTGGCAGATAGCTAGATATTTATCTAGAAAGCACACTTTTTTGTGATGTTGTGTAATATGGTTCAGCCATTTTAACGAAAATAAAGTTTAAAACGTATAGGTATTTGTTGCTGTGGGACTCCCGCAATAGTACCAGGGGAAAAATGTTAAAATGTGCAATGTGATTAGCCTGTTCTCTGAGACACCCACAGGACCGCAACAGCATTGTAAAACAGTTTTGCGGACGCTGAGAGACCATTCAGTGTATGCAAAATCAAAGAAATGTCTGTTTCAGTTTTACACTCACAATTTTTGGGGCTGCACCTGATTGATCATGGTATACAAATTGATGCTTATGAAGGTAAAACTGTGCGACATTGGCCTAATCCCCAAACTATCAAGGAGATGCCAGGAAAACCTCCAGGAAACCTCAGTGGTTCACAGACGCTCTCAAAGAATCCAAAAAAACCTCCTGTACGCTCGAGAAAACCTGGCGCAAAGATCACACTGCAGAAAACATGGCGGCCCTCAAAATCGCCACCCGCGAACACCACCAGCGGATCCGCGCCACCAAAAGAGCATCCTTCAAAGAAAGACTGGACAAGAACACCCACAACAGCAAAGAATTTTTCAACATTGTCAAAGAGCTCTCCAATCCCAACGCCAGCTCCAACTCCATCACGCCCTCACAAGAACTCTGCAACTCCCTCGCTACCTTCTTCCATCGAAAGATCACCGACCTACACGACAGCTTTGGTCCACAGACCCCGCCGACCATCACGGAACCCACAGCCCAAGCCGTCACCCTCAACGCCTGGACACCCATCAGCGCCAAAGAGACCAAAACTACCATGAACACCATCCACTCCAGTGCCCCCTCGGACCCTTGCCCACATTACATCTTCAACAAAGCCGACGACATCAGCACCCCCATCTCCAGACCATCATCAACAGCTCGTTTGCATCTGCCACCTTCCCCGAGAGCTGGAAACATGCGGAAGTCAACGCTCTCCTGAAGAAACCCACGGCGGACCCCAGTGACCTGAAGAACTTCCGCCCCATCTCGCTCCTCCCCTTCCCGGCCAAAGTAATCGAGAAGGCCATCAACAAACAACTGACTCACTTCCTCGAAGACAACAACCTGCTCGACCCCTCCCAATCCGGATTCTGGGCCAACCACAGCACGGAAACCGCCCTCATCGCAGTCACCGACGACATCCGAACTCTGCTGGACAACGGAGAAACAGCCGCCCTCATCCTCCTCGACCTCTCGGCTGGCTTCGACACCGTCTGCCACCGCACCCTAATATCCCGCCTCCGCTCCACCGGTATCCAAGGACAGGCCCTGGACTGGATCGCCTCCTTTCTCTCTGACCGCTCCCAAAGAGTCTACCTCCCGCCGTTCCGCTCGGATCCCACCGAGATCATCTGCGGCGTCCCACAAGGCTCCTCGCTCAGCCCGACTCTCTTCAATGTCTACATGAGCCCCCTCACCGACATCGCACGCAAACACTACATCAACATCATCTCCTACGCCAACGACACCCAGCTGATACTTTCCCTCACCAAAGACCCAGCCAACGCCAAAACCAACCTGCAGGATGGAATGAAAGACATTGCAGAATGGATGAAACTCAGCCGCCTGAAACTGAACTCAGACAAAACGGAAGTCCTCATCCTCGGAAACACCCCGTCTGCCTGGGACGATTCCTGGTGGCCCTCGGCCCTGGGCACCGCACCGACCCCCTCAGACCACGCACGCACGCAACCTAGGATTCATCCTGGACCTCCTTCTCACCATGACCAAACAAGTCAACGCCGTCTCGTCTTCCTGCTTCCTCACACTCCGCAAGCTCCGAAAGATCTTCCGCTGGACCCCCGCCGACACCAGAAAAACTGTGACCCACGCCCTCGTCACGGGCCGCCTAGACTACGGAAACACCCTATACGCAGGAATCACCGCAAAACTTCAGAAACGTCTTCAGCGAATACAAAACGCCTCTGCACGCCTCATCCTCGACGTAGCACGCCACAGCCACATCTCTGCCCACCTGAGACACCTGCACTGGCTACCCGTCAACAAAAGGATTACCTTCAGGCTCCTCACCCACGCACACAAAGCCCTCCACAACAAGGGCCCCGAATACCTCAACCGCCGCCTCACCTTCTACACGCCCACCCGTCAACTTCGTTCCACCAGCCTCGCACTCGCCGCCGTCCCTTGCATCCGCCGTACCACAGCAGGTGGGAAATCCTTCTCCTACCTGGCAGCCAAGACGTGGAACTCCCTCCCCGCCCACCTCAGGACCACCCAGGACCACCTCGCCTTCCGGAGGCAGCTCAAGACCTGTCTCTTCGAGCAGCAGTGACCCCCACCCCCTAGCGCCTTGAGACCCTCACGGGTGAGTAGCGCGCTGTATAAATTTATTTGATTGATTGATTGATTGATGCAGGGGTTCCTTGGTTTTGCTGGATTAAATCAACATTTCGTTCAAGATGTCTAGTCCAAAGTCCTCCCACTCCCTCAGTTTACCAGGAAAGAAGTTAGTTTTGCATAGGGTCCAGAACAAGAGAAAGCATTCTTCAAATTAATAGAAAGTTTCGCAATTGCTCCAGTACAAAGGCATCACAATTATTATTTTCCTTTCATTGGGAAAACTGATGCCTCATCTAATGCCACTGGTGGTGTTTTATCAAAATGGCACCTGACTACTCCGTCCCTGCATCCTTTGGCCTTCTATTTTTGTACTATACATCATGCTTAGGCGAATTACACAATACATGATAGAGAGTTGTTAGCTATAAAACAAGCATTCCAGCGCTGGCACCACTATCCAGAATCAGCAAAACATCCAGTTATGGTCTGGACGGACCAAAAGAATGTGGACTAGCTCAAAGGAATGAAATGCTCCAGTCCTAAACATACACTGCAGTCCCTTTTCTTCTCTATAGTCCTGTTTGAAATAACTTACACTGGAAATTGTCATGGCAAACCAGATGCCTTGTTCTGAACCACAGAAGAGGGACAACACTTGTAGACCCACCTACCAACTTAGCTCTCCTGTCGATAGAAGAAAAGGATGTGTACTCATTCATGACAGCACTTAAAGATCAGCATTCTGTTCTGAATCAACAGGAAAAAATATGAAAGGATCTTTTGAATAGGAAAAAGCTGGATGGTCTGTTGTGGAATGCAAATCATCTGTACATACCTGATAAGAACATTTAACAACATCTCCAATAACAGGACAAGCAAGAGACAGGTACATTTATTAAATGGTATTTCTGATGGGAAAGGATGAATCAAGATCTGAAGGAATACATAAACCACTGTGTCACCTGCGGCAGAGCAAAAATATCTCACTGTCAGCCCAATGGTCTATTACAACCTTTGCCGATACCCAGTTAACCCTAGACATGTATGTCAATGGACTTCATTGTTGAGTTTCCTATTTCTGAACAGTACACTACAATTCTGTTTGTAGACGAGTATCTGACCCAAGCTTCTCATTTTATTCTACTTAATCTGGTACCTAATATCTTTGATTTGGCCCAGGTGTTTCTAAAGGTGATACTTTGCCTTCGTGGACTGCCTTAGATCATTTTTTCAGACAGACGATCCTAGAGGATTCCAGTTTATTTCTACATTTTGAAAATAATTAACCACTCAGTTGGATACAATGCCCTTCTATTCCATTTTGTTACCATTAGACAGATGGTCAGATGGAGGAAGTTAATCAAGCCGTAGAGCAATGCCTCCATTATTTCTTAAAGGGCCAGCAAGAATGTTGGACCCAATAGCTTTCCCTACAAGTATGATTAGTTTAATGGTGCCTTACTTTATAGGATTACAGAGGTTAGCATGGCAGACTGAGGGTCGATGCCATATTCCTTCCACCAGCCTGTGCTCCGGAGGTCAGTGGTCTGGACGCTTATGAAGTGTTTCTTGGCCATCTATATCCATTGCCCTTTTCACCTGTATGATCACGACAGATTATGAAGTTCATTACAGAGCTTATTTGACTGTTAGCATTGGAGTTCTTGGCTTCAATTCCAGAGAGTTCCTGACAGTACATTACTGGAGACAGGAACCAATATTCCAGGACTCCACATGAGACCTGAGTTGAAAAATAAGTGGTTCAGTTGTCAGTGAGTTTAGTAGAAAAGACGTGGCGTGGTGAAGGGAGGAGAAAAGCAGACATTTCTGATAGCTAGTAGAGTTAACACAGCAGGCTTTTGCAATTTTACATTTTAAAGGTTGCACTTAAGTTGAGAATTGCTAACAGGCATGTCTGAGAAGGCTTCAATGTATATTTTGAATAGGGCCTGTTCAATGTTGTGTCCTTGTACATTATCTAGCAGAAATACATTGAGGAAGCTATCAGTCTCAAGAATATTGGATGTGGTGAATTTGTGAAAATGATTGCTTGTTTACGTGTTATGATCTTGTTCATTATTTTGATGTTTAAGATATTGCTGGGTGGTAATTTGTATAGCTCTCCAAAGGCTTTGTTTTACTGGAGGCCATTAATAATCCCAAACCTGAAGGGGCGTGGCCTAGATGCCAAAGATTGAGGGTGCAAGCTAACTCAGCTCAGTGTGATCCCCACAATATCCTGCACTATCTGCCAGATAATGACTGCCAGATAATAACTCCACAATCCTCCCAGCAGCACTGCCTCAACTCTGAGAGCCCAAAGCACAAGACGAGTGGGGCTAGAGTAAAATTAAAGACAAATATAATCATCAGGAACTTGTTCAGCTCCTCAGACAAAATAGAACAAGAACACCTCTCAGGAGGAAATCAAAGTGGGAATAGCCCCTCTTCTCTTGGTACAGTCGGGATAAGTTAGAATCATCTAAAAGACTTCTCACATTTCCATTGGTCAAAGAATCGTACGTTTACAATTTATCCAATAAAGGTAGAACTTCAAATCTAAGATATAGCTAAACTGTCTTTCACACGTCGATGTTTGGCTCCTCTTCTCCTGCTCCCATCATCAGACTCGTCAGGTAAAAATTTTAATCCATCCATACTCCAGTCAGTGCATCCATTGTCAGCTCCTGGGAACATCGCTGTCTCAGGCCTCAAACTATACATTGTATCAACTATTAGTACAAGATTTTCTAGCAAGCAGTTCTCATGAGAAAGTTAAAGACATCTGCTAATGTTAACAATACATGTGTTAATTTCTCTAGACATATATTCTGACGATTTTATTAAACAGTGCAGCTAAACATGGGACTGTGCAAACTAGGCCCAAACCTTGCTAACTTAAGGCCTACAATTTAATACAGCCACTACATAACATATAATCATTAGTATAACATATTACTACATTTTCTTAATATGAGCACTTCATTTAGCATTAATATGCATGTTAATAATGACACTCCGTGACTAATGGCGGCCGCTCAAGTGGGCACCTTTTCTAAATCACACATTATTTTCTATGTTAGCCCAATTATATGCAAACTCTTAACTCAAAATACATGAATATTTATTAGTTATAAATTCAGCTTCCTCAATCTGACTGCGGGTGCTGGATGCAGACTGCTTGTCTCCGAATTAATATGATGACTACGACTGTGCTTCTATGGAACACCAGGAGACTGCGATGTCACGCACTCCCATCTCTCTTCTGCGGTTCTGTGTGGACACTGATGATTTGGCTCCTGACCTTGGGATATGATTCCTTTGCCATGTTTTGCCAACTACGTGGAGCCATTGTAGCTTCTTAGATATATGAAACATTCCCACTCAACATGGCTATGAATACATCCTGTGATACATCCTACCATTTTTTGACTAGGCTCGAGTGATATTTAGATTATGCAGACTTCATCTCTTGTTGTTTATGGCATTTCATGCTAAGCTTGTTATTTAAAATTCCCGAGATTATGCCATTATGCCATGTAGCATAATTGAAATTGCATTCCAGTAAAAATCCTGTTGCAGGAGAAAGGGAAAACGCCAATAAAACACAAACTGCTGTTCATATCACATGCAATTTTGTATTTTTGTGGTGCGAAATGCATCCTCACATGCAAAATGGGCACAAAGATGCATATTTTGCACAAAAACAAATGCACAAAGTGTCAGATTTGTGAATTTTGCGTTTTTTGGCCATTTCATGTAATTTCTGCAAATGAAATTCCATGAATGATCCTCTTACTTTTTAAGCAGTTGTGGGATTTGATTCAGTGCATTTCAGAATCATTCCATGTTGGCTACTCAATCAGTTTCATCTTTGCACTGCACAGTTATGGTAGTAATAGACAAGGTGGCCTTCTTGATGCTTCTTGTGCCTGTCTGTTTGCTGTTCCTGTGTTTTTTCTTGGTTCACATGTCTGAACTTCTACACGTTTTTTGTCGATTTTCCCATGGAAACTGAAGTTTTCTCCAGTCTGCGTTTCTTTATCTCTCTTACTTCAATGCTAACATATCATTCTGGATCACGGAATGAATGAGAAGAGCCTCAAGCCATTTCTTGGAATCAAGAGAATAAATACAATTTTAACTTTACAAAGACCAGCCATTGACGGCAATACAATAAATTGTGCATTTATACATTGTAAGGATATTGTGTTAATCTCAGGATTTACAGAAGCCATAATTGTAGGTATGCTCTGAATGTTTGAAGCTTCAGAGAGCACATAAGGCTGAAAATGGCTAATTATCCATAAATATAGTCTTTTCTCTAGCTTATTACTACATTAGTCTGTCCCCCTAGTATTTAGTATGTACTAGTATGTTATATCTATGTCTATTTCGTGCCTAGTATTTATGTCTACAAGTGGATCTCCTCTTCAGTGTGAGACATTCTTTTAGGAATATTCATACAGTAAGTCCATCTGCATCTTTCTGTGGAGGGTTGGTGCCCTGTGCCTCATCCCAATACACCTACAACTCGAGGTGTAACAAAAACAGTAAGATAAGAGTGATCGGCGGTGTAGAGGTTGGTCAAAATGCATTACTCGTTAGACACTCCCCATCTCTACAAGGAGGTGAGTGAAGTAAGTAATTTCAAAGGAAGAATCAAGTATTATTGCAAAATGTGACCATATGATATTACCAGGCATTAACAAGGCCAATAACTCCTGGTCTTATGTGGTAACAGCTGAAGCATTAGTGCATTAGAACATGACCAATGACTAGAAATCAGCAGAAGCGGACAGAGAGGGCTGTGGTTATAAAGTCGCCCCTCATGCAGGTGAATGCAAGCACTGGAGTAAAGGCAATAGGATACACCTAAACAGTAGTTGCATTCGGCTAGAGTCATTCTCCACCTAACTGAGCCAACAAGAGATTGACAAAGTCTCCAGCCGGTGGCTGAAATATGCTAGTCAAAGAAAGGCAATGGTTGGAAGGGGCTACCCAAAGCCCAATTTATGTGCATTGTAAGAAATAGATCTGTTTGTCTGCTCAACTGTAAAAATGAAGACCTAGAAAACTTCCATTTGAAAAAGAAAGCATCAGAGCTTTGAAAATGGTTTTAAGAGCCACACATGTGAAAATTGTTTGTGTAACTACTGGCAGCCATAATCAAATTGTGAACTGGTTTCCAATTAGTTACTTTTCTTTCGACCTCTGCTACTTGACACCTCTGATCTGTGAATTATACTCAGCACTTTATCTCTACCCTGTCATTGACAAGACTTTTTACTGTATTTCTCAAACCACAATTGTGACACACTTTAGATGACATTTGTCACCACCCACCATATTGGGAATGTTTTTTGCAAAACTGTTTGAAGTTTCCTAGTAAAGGTTTTTTGACAACAGGCCGAATATGGTATGAGGGTTTCTTTACACTTCGTGTACAGATTATTTCTTAGTACTGCACCACCAAGAAAAGCGGGTCTGCATGAGGTTGAATAAAATATTGTTCTTTCCAGGGCGAAAGACCACATTAGGGGAACTAGCATTTGGTGTTGTACGTAACATCAGGAACAGGTGATGAAGGAAAGAATGAGGGATGCAACAGGATAAGGTGGAAAGAGATGGCAGGCAGTGAGTCTTCCTCAGTTCCCTTGGTACAAGCAGCTCAGCCGTAAAATGGCTCTGTTCCTATCGCTCTAACTGCTCATTCACAGTTGTCTGAGGATCCCGTGCCAGCCTCACCACTGCGATTCCAGGTGATGTCTCCAAGGCTCAACCATTGGTGTAATGTTACTTTTCCTCTATCACTTCTCCTTTCAGATTCTCGTACCATTTCTACAGCACGGACACACAAATCTTTTCCTAATTAGCTCATTTCTAGCCCTTCCTTCACTAACACATCTTGGATTGTCTATCGTTTAGTCACCATTAGATGGCATTAAAGTCCCTAATGCTAAAATAATGTGTAATTTCCTTCCGGTCCTACACCTGTTTACCTTATCCAACCCACTTCTCTTGTCACACCCCGACCTGTATGTACGTATGTATGAGGTGTTTCTATAATACAAACCTAGCCAAAAGGCAGCCAAGCAATGTACAGGGTGAAAGATAAGCATTGTGATGTAGTGTTCTTTAAAGAAGGCCTTTCTCGTTCCTGTGTCTCTTCTCCCAGAAATGTCATTGTCCTAGCATGACAATTAATTGATTCACCGCTAACACTGAAACTGCAACTTGGCATCAGATTTTTAACATACATGATAGAGGCTCTTTGATACCCTTCTTCACAGCCAAAGCACCATTACATTTCCCAGTAGTCAGTTAAGTGAACCTCTCCAATAGCCTGCAAGAGGTTGTCCTTCCACAATCTTTTTTGTCCTTTGAACAAGGTCCCAAGCTTCACTAGTAGACCGCTCTACAATCTCCCCATGCAAATCCTACCTCTGTCTCCAGTCTGGCTGGCTCTCTGAAAAAAGGGTCCTTTACACATTGCTGATGCTAGTTTTTAAATCTATTCCCTTACTATCTTTCTACCTTACTGACCTACTATAATCACGGCGTATGGCTCGCATGATTCAGTGCTGGTTTCTCCCAAAACCGTCCTGCGTTTCATACACGTTCTGGTCTTTCTACCTAAAGGGTCCTCTTCAATTGAACTCTTTTCCTCCAGTCACATGGGCGAGCCCCTCAATTTAGAAGTAGAAATGGGATCTTAAAAATCTTCTCTGAGCACTTGAAGGCAAACACTAATTTTTAGGCTTTTAGCCCTCAAGCAATGTACATGCTGGTCAATTCTGTCTTTTGAAGGGTAAGTGGACACAAACAATAGAGGGAACTATTAGTGTAAAAGAGAGGGAGGTGTATGGTTGTGAACTGGGCCAGGGATAGCCAGGGCAAGCGATAGCAAATATTCAGTATGCATGCCAGGAGAGAAGGGAAGAAACACTGGTTTGGAAGAAGGATTGGGTATGCAGAGTGTTACTCCAAAACCATTCCAAACAAGCAGTGCCAAAGCCATTAGGTTTTGCCTATGCGAGATCTATTGGCGTTGTTAATGTTATTAGAAAGGAAACAAGAGTGACGTGAAACATTTTGCATTGGCTGGTGTGTGTGGGTATTTTTATCTGGGGCATATCACTGCTCTGTCAGGTTTGTAGGGTAGTGCCTAAGCACTTCATCAGAACTAATTAGCACAACACAGTAACCAGAGCCCATCATGAGGTTGATTGGCAAAGAACGTGCACCAGGGGCACATCTTGGTATAAATAGGGAAAAATATCTGCTGCATGTCATGGCCTTTGAATACCTGAAACACATCATGGCTTTAAACGGCATTTCAGGATAACACTGGCATATTATATGCATAGAATGTCTTCCAGGTGATCCCTGGAGTACACCACAGCTCTAAGTCTTGTAGGGCAGAAGCCTGAAGCACATTATGGCACTGAATAGCAAATGGGATACAAGGGCACATCATGGTGTTGACTGACAAATTCTAAATCTCTGAAGTACATCATGGTACTGGTGGACTATACAGAAGATACATCACAGTGGCACAAAATGATATATTTGGGGGAAAGCTGTGATCAGCATGAGGCCCTCTTCACCAACCTGCCTTTAACTATGATAGGATTTCAGCAAACGGTATGACAACAAGTGTTCCATGAGAAACAGTGATCATTGTTTGCTGCGTGTTCCATATTCATTGTGAGATACGGAAGGCGCTCCAGGAAGAGAAAATGTATATTGAAATGATGCTATGCCTGGACTAGTGTCGTTGCCACATAGTGACATAGTGTCGTTGCCACATCGTAACATATACCTCATAACAAAAAGGTGCCACTTATTGTCTTGGTGCAAATAGGATTCTGAGGTTTCCTTCAATGAGGAAGGTGCGGGGAAAGAGTAAGGGACCAGAACAGACATCATTTATTAAGTAAGCGAACGGACAGAGGGGCAGGGGGAAGAAAGGGTTGTTGATCATGAGGGTACAACAACAGACAGGGGGGAAGGAGGTGTAGGAGGCTGGCCTGGCTTGTAGTGGGTACCAGAGGTACTTACACCTTGTGCCAGGTCCAGTTATCCCTTATTAGTGCAGAAGAGGTGTTTCTAGCAGCTTAGGCTGATAGAAGGTAGCGATGGCAAAGCAGCTAAGGCTGAACTAGGAGACATGTAAAGCTCCTACTATACCACTGGTGCCATATGCACAATATCATAAGAAAACACAATACACAGAATTACTAAAAATAAAGGTACTTTATTTTTATGACAATATGCCAAAAGTATCTCAGTGAGTACCCTCAGTATGAGGATAAGTTATATACACAAGATATATGTACACAAACCAAAATTATGCAGGTAATAGCAAGAAAAGTAATGCAAGCAGTGTAAAGTTACAGTAGATTGTAATAGGAGCCCATGGGTATAGGGGCAACACAAACCATATACTCCAAAAGTGGAATGCGAACCACGAATGGACCCCAAACCTATGTGAGCTTGTAGAGGGTCGCTGGGACTGTAAGAAAACAGTGAGGGTTAGAAAAATAGCCCACCCCAAGACCCTATTACCCCCAGAGAGCACAAAAGTCGTGATAGGGGGATTCTGCCGGGAGAACAAACACCAGCACTGCAACAACAGTGGATTTCTGGAGCTGAGTACCTGTAAGACAAGGGGACCAAGTCCAATAGTCGCGACAGTGTCGAGAGTGGGCAGGAGCCCAGGAAATGCCAGCTGAGGGTGCAAGGAAGCTGCCACCTGTTGGAAGAAGCTTGGAGTTCTACAAGAAAGAGAGGACTAGGAACTTCTCCTATGGAGGATGGATTGGATGTCCCACATCGCGATAAAGCTTGCAGAGGTGTTCCCACGCAGAAATACGGCGAACAAGCCTTGCTAGCTGCAAGGGTTGTGGTAGAGGTTTTTGGGTGCTGCTGTGGCCAAGGAGGGACCAGGATGTTGCCACTTGGAGGAGGAGACAGAGGGGGCATCCAGCAACTCAGGGAGCCCTCACAGAAGCAGGCAGCACCAGCAGAAGTACCTGAACAGGCACTTGGAAGAAAAGTGAACCGGAGTCAACCCGAAGTCACAAAAGGGAGTCCCAGACACCGGAGGACAACTCAGAAGGTTGTGGACTACAGGAAGGAGTGTCGGGGACCTAGGCTTGGCAGTGCATGAAGGAAATCCTGGAAGAGTGCACAGGAGCCGGAGCAGCTGCAAATCACGCGGAACCCAGCAATGCAGTCTAGCGTGGGGAGGCAAGGACTTACCTCCACCAAACTTGGACTGAAGAGTCACTGGACTGTGGGAGTCCCTTGCACAGAGTTGCTGAGTTCCAGGGACCACGCTCGTCGTGCTGAGAGGGGACCCAGAGGACCAGTGATGCAGTCTTTTGGTGCCTGCGGTTGCAGGGGGAAGATTCCATCGACCCACAGGAGATTTCTTCAGAGCTCCTGGTGCAGAAGGAGGCAGGCTACCCCCAGAGCATTCACCACCTGGAAACAGTTGAGAAAGCCGGCAGGATGAAGTGATACAAGGATGCTAGTAGTCGTCTTGCTACTTTGTTGCGGTTTTGCAGGCGTCCTGAGCAGTCAGCAGTCGATCCTTTGGCAGAAGGTGAAGAGGGAGATGCAGAGGAACTCTGGTGAGCTCTTGCATTCGTTATCTGGTGAGATCCCCAAAGCAGAGACCCTGAATAGCCAGAAAAGGAGGTTTGGCTACCTAGGAAGGAGGATTGGCTACCAAGAAAGGTAAGAGCCTATCAGAGGGAGCCTCTGACGTCACCTGCTGGCACTGGCCACTCAGAGCAGTCCAGTGTGCCACAGACACCTCTGTTTCCAAGATGGGAGAGGTCTGGGACACACTGGAGGAGCTCTGGGCACCTCCCCTGGGAGGTGCAGGTCAGGGGAGTGGTCACTCCCCTTTCCTTTGTCCAGTTTCACGCCAGAGCAGGGCTGGGGGATCCCTAAACTGGTGTAGACTGGCTTATGCAGAGATGGGCACCATTTGTGCCCATCAAAGCATTTCCAGAGGCTGGGGGAGGCTACTCCTCCCCAGCCTTCACACCTATTTCCAAAGGGAGAGGGTGTTACACCCTCTCTCAGAGGAAGTCCTTTGTTCTGCCTTCCTGGGCCAGGGCTGCCTGGACCCCAGGAGGGCAGAAACCTGTCTGAGGGGTTGGCAGCAGCAGCAGCTGCAGTGGAGACCCCGGAAAGGCAGTTTGGCAGTACCCGGGTACTAGGCTAGAGACCCGGGGGATCATGGAATTGTCCCCCCAATGCCAGGATGGCATTGGGGTGACAATTCCATGATCTTAGACATGTTACATGGCCATGTTCGGAGTTACCATTGTGACGCTATACATAGGTAGTGACCTATGTGTAGTGCACGCGTGTAATGGTGTCCCTGCACTCACATAGTCCGGGGAATTTGACCTGAACGATGTGGGGGCACCTTGGCTAGTGCCAGGGTGTCCACACACTAAGTAACTTTGCACCCAACCTTCACCAGGTGAAGGTTAGACATATAGGTGACTTATAAGTTACTTAAGTGCAGTGGTAAATGGCTGTGAAATAACGTGGACGTTATTTCACACAGGCTGCAATGGCAGGCCTGTGTAAGAATTGTCAGAGCTCCCTATGGGTGGCAAAAGAAATGCTGCAGCCCATAGGGATCTCCTGGAACCCCAATACCCTGGGTACCTCAGTACCATATACTAGGGAATTATATGGGTGTACCAGTATGCCAATGTGAATTGGTAAATTTAGTCACTAGCCTGTTAGTGACAAATTTGGAAGTAAAGAGAGAGCATAACCACTGAGGTTCTGATTAGCAGAGCCTCAGTGAGACAGTTAGGCATCACACAGGGAACACATATAGGCCACAAACTTATGAGCACTGGGGTCCTGGCTAGCAGGGTCCGAGTGACACATAACAAACATACTGACAACATAGGGTTTTTACTATGAGCACTGGGCCCTGGCTAGCAGGATCCCAGTGAGAGAGTGAAAACACCCTGACATATACTCACAAACAGGCCAAAAGTGGGGGTAACAAGGCTAAAAAGAGGTTACTTTCTCACAGGAGGTGTGAGGGCGCACCAACAAGTGGATGGTGGGAGGTGGTGGTGTGGGTAAAGCAGAACGAGAGAGTCGAGAAAGGCAAGGAGAGTGCAATAAAAAAAAGTATGTGGAAGGAAGGCGAAGGAGGCGAAACCGTCTGAAAACACGGGTACACTTATGAAGTGCTAAAAACTTAATTAAAAAAATTACCTTGATAAGCATGAGACCGTGGAAGAAGACTGGTAGCAAATCACTGGCTGCGAGCTGGAAACTGTGTTCGTCCAGGTTCCAAGGAATAGCAGAAGAGAGCGGAAGTGAACCTTGATGATGACCCTGAGGCTGCTGATCAATCAGAAGCCAGAAAATGTGAGTGACTGGGTAGCATACAAAGGTAAGTATGGGGGCAGGTTGTAAGCCCCTTTTGAGATTTGTTTTATTAACAAAAGACTTCACAAGCACAGCTCACAAGCGCGTGCCGTGCAGGTGACACCTAAAAAGGGAATGTGCCAATGAACTGGAAGAGCAGCATCGAGAAAGAGTGGTAGAGGTGTTTTGTAAGTTATGATGCATTGTTAGCCATTCCGTAGAAGTTGCAGTCTTAAGGTTTTATAATAAGCATCTGTCCATAAGTTATGACTTATTCATACATTGATTCTTGAACACCAACATCTTGAGCTGCTGCTGAAAATGATACTTGTAATGATGCAACGCAGTTTAAGGGAGAAAGAGTTTCAAAATCTTTCAAGACGTCCTTTGACATGCTGATATAGCACAGCTTTATATGCTATAATTTACGTTTTCTGCTCACAGTCCTCAAATTGAACATTTCAGATTCTAGAAAATTTAATGAAACATCTGTGAGGAAATGAATTTCTAATATTACATACACATTGTCCAGTCTGTCTATCTGATGGTGAGGATCTGTGATGCACAGGTAGTCTGAAACTACCAAGCTAGTGGTTGTGGCATGGTCATAGTTATATGAGGTGGCCTGGCTCCACTTTCCCTCACTGTTCTGCTCAGCTTGCAAGGGCGGTTTCCTCCCAATATTTTAGATAATTCAATAGCTGCCTTAGATGTAACATGTCACCATTTTATTGTTCTTAATACACTCTCATAACTTTATTCTGACTCTGGATGTAACACTAGAGGTGTCATCAGCAGACACATGTTTCGCTCAGGCTATATTTGCCTCCGAAATTCAAGCTCTGAGTTCTAAAAAAGTTCTGTGTGATCTTTATCAGACAGGACCTTAGAATACAGTTATAAAATGTAGTCCTAAGAACAACCCAGGTAGGATACACTAAATGGAAGAAAGCCTGAGGCTTTATTTCTTGAATACTAGAGGAGATCACTACAATACCTCTGCTGATAAGCATCATCGTTCTGTCTGTCGGTATTCCATTGACACCCTTGACAATAGCTATCGATTTCCAACGTGAAATGAAAATGTTCTTAGAAGTCATCTGTTCAGTAAAATATACATGCAGCATGGCATTTGTTACAGGTATGTTGAAACAAAGGTAGGCCTAGACTCCCTGCGAATACAGTACAGTAATAAAAACTATATTGAGCAAGAACATTTTTACACCAGGTCTCCCACTCTGATCTCCCTTGTCTGAAGGATCATTGTCGCCACGGATCTGCAGCTTAATTTAACCATCAGGTACAAAACTAACCCCCTTGGCTCAGCAGCTTATTAATACCGCGGCCACAATTACTAGTTAACTGAACGTCTGATGGAACCTTAATTTTTCAAACATTGAACGTTTCTGTGACTGCCAAACGTGTAGCGTCTTTTATTAGTTGTGTTTCTGTAGAAAGTCCTGCTGGCAACCTTTGTTCTTAAACTTACCCTGTAAAAAGATTTAATCGTGTTACACAAATCATTCAGGGAGCGTTTGTACTTACAACTGCCAGGAAGATAGGCTCATTTCTTCTGGACTTTGAGTTGTAATTTTATCCATATGTTTTCTATAACTTATAGCCTCTGAACTTTTATACGAGACAAAAGGATGCTTTTAGTCATTTCTTTCTGACTACTGATTCAAAGTTAATGTTAGAAAATGCTAGTCTTTCGAAGATTAATTATTGCGTTATTACACATGACAAAGCACAAAACCAGGAGGGTCTAGCCCTACAGAATACACATTGAGGGGCTTATTTGCAAGCCCTGTGGAATGCGCGGTATATAATGCATTTCTGTCCTCTCCCCCGTCCTGGCGCACAATAGGCTGCCTAGTGCCGATGCAGGCACCTGGTGTAAGGATCCGTGAGTCACAGACAGGATAGTTTCTGTGCAGGAAGGGACACCTTCCGGCACAAAAACAATCCATGGAGGCTTTTTCCTCTTTCTATGCGTGCTTCAGAATGTAGCACACATGGAAAAATGAACAAAACAAGGAGAAATAAAGATATTTCTCCTCGTTGTGCCTCCCCTGGGGAGGCGTAAGATCTTGACGCATTCCCAGGTTTACAGATTCTTGTAAATCTGGGAATGCCTCAAAACCCATGGGTGTCTTGTGGGAAAACCCACCTCTATGCCCATGGAACTCCTCCCTGATGCAGTGTAAGGCAACACAGTGACTTGCGCTGCTTTGCCTTACACCATATCTACAGGGCCATGAAAAGCCACGCAGAGTGGCTTTGCGTGGCCTTGTAGCTATGGGCCTGCACTATGCACCACCTTTGAGTCACACAAAGTGACACACTCATGGTGTACGGAGCTTGTAAATAAGTCCTTGAATGCACCACATAGACTCTGATTCTGAGTGCTTGAGTAAAACAAAAGTTGGGCAAGATGCTGGCTCCCAATTTATGATCCAAAGTTGCACAAAGTGACCGCACTGCAGGGTTTTTCGCTTTGCAATTTGCTTCCGAAATATCCTACAGTAAATTATATACAACAAACAGTTAAGTGCAGCAAACAGCATCCACATTTTCTTCGCCATTCTGACTTGAACGATTCAGAAAAAGGGTGAGAAAGTGCTGATGGGTAAAATCACAAGATGTGGAAACAGGCTTTCTCTGGAGAAGTTTTACTACGTCAGTAGTCATAATCTGTATGTCTGAATTCTTGAATAAAACTTTCAAATATTTTTTATTGTTTCCTTCCGATGACCACAATCCAGCCCAGCAGAAAGAGCACAGCAACTTTACAATAACAATGACAATATTTGCCTTCACTAGGAAGCTGGTGTTCCAATGAATATGTCTCTTATTCTTTATCCTTCTCAGGTATTCGTTGTGGCTCCCCCTGTCGTTTTCCTCACACTTTTCTGTTTGTCAGGCCGTTATCATGCCCCCTCTGTGTTTCATGGTAAATTTCTGTAATTTCTCAATGGCACCCAAATTATTTTATGCTTCCTGGTGCGTCCCCTTGTGTCATAGACAACTTATTTTGGATAGCATACACTTGTCTGTCTACATTAGTATAACACTACCCCTGTTGTGGGGCCTCTGTGCTACCCATAGCTTAGGAATATCTTTTCAGGCTATTAGTAACCCCATTTTACCAAACTTTCAAGGGTTCCTCAATGGAGGATCATATCCCCAGATTCCCATCACATGAAGCAAGGACCATGCTTGCCCTCATTCCCTGAGGCATATTCCTTTTTCTTCCCACTTTCAAAAAGCTGGTTCCAGTATTAAATACTCTATGGACTAGTATGAGCTGTATCAATCTGAGCAATACTCTAATTGCCCCCTCCCAGGTTTATTACAGGGATTCCTCACACTCTGCATCATGGATTTCCTCACTATATACCTATCACCTAGATTTCAATCTAGAAAGAGTACCAGGAGTATTATTAATTAAAACCTTATAGATTCTCAAGATGCTTTTCCTGGGATTCAGTAGTAACTGAGTAGTACTACAAGAGCAGGTGAGACATGTTCATAGCTAACTCTTGTGAGTAGAAAAAATGCATATAGCACCCCTAAACCCAACCTTAGTAATGGGTTCTCCTCATTGTAACATCACCTATGGATCCATTTTAAGAAATCCCAAACCATCTAGATAAATGTCTATCAGAGACTCACTGCTTCCCTGAGGTGTATGTAGTTTTGTGTAGTAATCACAGAGTCTTTTACATATGTCAGACGTGGACCTTTGGAAAGTGCCTTCCTTATTCACCATGTGAATATTTGTATGGTTTTGAAGCTTTCTCGGTTGGTCAGCATCTTACGAGCTGCATCACTGATCAGAAGTTGTTCCATTTCTCTTCTAATCTTTTGTAAATATTTATATGTTTTAAGTGAATAATTAATCTTGTGTTGACGATGAAGATGCTGAATTTGATTTTCAAGTTCCATTTTCCTTTCTCTGGCTAGCCTGAAGAAGGCTATAGTGAGTAAGCTGAGTTCCTATCTTACAACTACTTTCGCAGCGTCCATACTATATCCCACATTAGTCCATTTTCTGATTTTTTCTTGAAATAATGATCTAGTGATTCTCTGATGGATTCTCTTAGTGTGGAGTCTCTAAATGCAAGTTTGTTTAGTTACCATTGACTACGTGTTCCAGGGATTCTAAGCTGAATGCCAATTATCATCATAACCAGTGCAATGTTGGATTTGCGTGCTTATTATGGTAGTGATTGCTGCAGGATGCATGTTGGTATCGAACAAGATTAGATGTATTCTTCAATGGGAACTATGGGCAGTGGAGAAAAATGTGTGAACGGTGTTGCAAATCCAGCCCTGTATTATGTTCCTATATACAAGACCCTGAAGCAAGGAAGCTGGGTCGCTGATAGGATTGGCTTAGAAAGGTGTTGATTAGGATTGAGGACAGAATGTAACTCATCCACAGTTATTAGATCGTTTCTAGAAAAAATGGCAACCATGGGAGGATAGATCTGCAGAGAATCCTTCCCTACAGTAGTTAGATTGTAGACCAAATAAATGATGAGAAACCAATTTCCAGACTACTCCTCAGACCTAGTACTTCCCTCAATCAATCACGTGGTGTAGCTTTGAGCTGAAAAACCATAAGTATAATGGAAATCTTCCTGGCCTTATTGGTACAATATGGTTTTAGTCGTTCTGCTTCTTCTTTTTTTAGATAGGTAAAATCAGATTCCTTTGCTTTTAACCATTTTAAATGTGTCCTCCTCTTCATTCGTGAGTGGAGTCCCGTGACGTTTAAAGTAGTAATTGTTAGGATCGCCATCTTTGTCTCAGCCTGAATTCTTGAAACATGGTGTGATGTACGAGCTTTCGTGACATTAACCAAAGAGGACAGACATGCAGAGTTTTTTTCTCCCCCAGGATGTCCAGTTTCTCTTAAATCATCTGCCCTTCTTCCTGAAAGAGAACCACTCTGTTCTAAAAAGAATAAAATCAAAATCAAATCACAATAAAAGGAAAGAAAATACAAAAGAAATGCAAAACGCCAAAACAGCAAAATATGTAGTTAAACACTATAATTAGCATTAATGCATTAGTGGTTGTGCCCAGTCACTGGTACATTTTGGAGCACAGTCCTGAGGAACAATTTATGTAGTCTGAGATCATCAATTTTAAAGTAAAACAGAAAAGCAAACTTTTTTCAGCAATCCACTTATCCAGATTAACAAACCTACAACACCAGCAGGGGTGAATCCTTTTTAGGTCTTGCCTAAGACAGCGCATGTACTGTCTGCTGCGGGACCTTTTGTTGACTTAAAGCAGGCCTGGAACCTTCCCATTACTTACCATTGGTGGCCCTCATTGTCACTCTTATCTGCTTGCTTCTTCTCTGATGGAGTGTGTGGCCTTCACTTCTCTGTTGTGAGTTTGTTTCAGCCCTGAAGCATGGATGCATTACTAGGCCCTTCCCCTGCTTATTTTTAGTGCTACTTTTTTTCCTTTTGGTTAAACACTCACCAATAGTGTGCATATTTTCCAGACCCCTCGTGTGCTTCTCTGCCCAGACCGTCTTCATCTTTCTTTGTCACACTATGAGCTTCTGTGTTCATTCCGGCTCCATGTTTTTCTTCTCTTGAGGTGTGCTCCTCTGCCAGTGACTCCTGTGTCTGTGTTGCTCTGTCTCACTGTGTGCTTCTCTGCGCCTCTTGTGTTGTCTCCACCCACCATGGAGATTCTCTAATCTCCGTAATGCTCTGTCTCACCGTGTGGTTCTCAGCCACCCCACCTTGATTTTCTCACTGTGTACTTCTTTGCCCCTTCCATGTTGCTTCCATCCTCGTGTTGTTTACCCCTTACCCACATCCACTGTTTTACTTCCCCGCCCGCGTGCCTCCTACATTTCGCTTATGCACCCCTCCCTGGTGTTTTTTTTTTCGTTTTAGTTACTGATCCAACTCGGATCATTAACTACAAAAAACATAAGCCTGCATCAGTTTGTAGGTGTGCACATGAGAGTGATTATTTAACTCGTTAACTAAATCCATTGGCAAAGCCAATAGGTCCCACATACCACACCAATTGACTTTGCCAGTGCTGGGTACTCTACTGAAAGAATACAACTCCAGTGCTAGCATCCTACAATTAAAGGTTCTGACAATGCACTAAACGATGCTTATCCAACGTCCAAGGAGTACTCATGATTGTCTTTATTCTGTTGACTACTTCGTCTCCTAGTTTAACTACATTCTCTACTGCTCTGTATTCACGCCGATCCTCATATTGGTTTGAAAAGTCACTTCATTGTGAGGTTCCTCTGCAGGTTTAGTCATTGGGAGATATGAGAACGTTGTGGCCTTTCAAAAAGACCTGACTGAATGAGGTTTGTTATTAAAAGTAAACAGCAGCCAAAATGGGATACCCTCACAAATCTGAGACAGGCCGTGGCCTTTTTCATCTCTCTGTACTTTAGTGGAGTGGCAACTGGCACATCCTAGAATAATGTAACTTTGTCATCTTTCTACTTAAAAAAAAAAGTTATGAATAGAATACCCTTCGAGTACAATTGATTATCATATCTCAGTCCTGCAAAGCCTGCTTAATAAAACGAAATAGGTTTTGTCCAGATCCATCTAAGCTGGCTTTTCTGCATCATTACTCGTACCCCCAGTGCTGATACTGTTACAGCAGCTGTTTGTCATCATCAACTATATCTAGGATTAATTTGAATCGTTTTCTAAAACCTTTATTGATTCAATGATTTGGTCATGTACGAGTGATAGTTCCATCACACTAGTCTCAACATTATCGAATCTTGTTTCTACTTTTTTGATCGATATTCTAGTTCTCAGATTGTCACCGTATCTCAGGTTTTATTGATTGACTTGGGGCCAAAATAGATTTTATTTAGTTAATTTACTTCCCACCAAGTTTTCTACGCTGAGATTCCCTCATCTGGGAAACTTTTTCCCCCATTCTTTAGGGTAAACACAAGAGTCCACGTATTCGCAGACACTGTGGCCTAGATTTACGCAGCCCTCACATTGCCATTGTGTCACACAAGATGGCGAAAGGCAATGGAAGGGCTTCTGTGAGATTTACTAAGTCACACAAAGCTGCCTTGCATGGCCCTGTGTGGCTTAGTAAATCTATAGTAAAGCAAGGAAGTGACTTACTCTGTAGTGGGAAGGTGTTTCATGGATGGAATGTGGGTGTTCCCACACATCCAGCCATGGATTTTGGGGCATTCCCAGATTTACTAATAGTAAACCTGGGAATGTGTCACAATGGTATGTCTACCCAATAGGGGAGTAACAAGGATAAATATCTTTATTCCTCCTTTTTATTTCCTCTTCTGACATGGGCTGCATTCTACAGCCAACTAGGAAAAGTAAAATGCCTCTATGGATTATTTTTGTGCAGAAAGGTGTATCTTCCTTCACAAAAATAATCCTGCCTGTAACACAGGCAACCCTGCACCATGGCGCAAGAGTACCAGCGTTGGCACTGGACAGCACTGTGTGCACCAGTGCAGACAGGGAGCAGGAATGATCCATATCTTATTAGATTTGGTGCATGATATGGCACAGTCCTGCTCTCTCCATTTGATGCAGCAAGAGCAACATTTTGTCTCACTGCATTGCTATGCGTCAAATGGTAGTAAATGTGGGCCTGTGTTTTCTGTTCTGACTTACTGATCATTATTGTCATGTGTGTTAGTGTAATTCTTGTTTCAGGCCTAGCCAATGACCTCAACCAGCTGGTTGGTGGTGGGGCTCAGGTCCCTGGTGTGTGATTCGGCAGTGGAGGATATGGAAGTTATTGAAGAGGAGATAGTGGAATAGCAGTGGAATAGCAACAGCATAGTGGTAGAAGAGCAGGGTGGTAATACAGCAGAGTGGCTAGACATATGATCAGTGGTCATTGCACTACATGGGTTTGGGCCTGTCTGCTTGATCCTATGTTCCTCTTACTTGCCTACCAGCCATGCTTTTGTAGGTCTGGCTTATTGAAAATAGCACCAATGGAGAAATGTTCAGTGTCCAAAAGGAATTTTAATCAATATATATATGTTTTATTTGTATGTATGTGCCATACTTCATGTATCCTTATTCAATTGTAAATCAAGTAGCGAAAGTAACATGTATGAAAAAGTATAACTGGCATGCTTCAGGATTATGCCCGAGCTACAGAAAAATAAATATTAATAAATAAATATTCTTAGCATTTCGTACAGGATGATAAAAGGTGTTATTGATACGCTGCTCATTGTATGGTAGTCTAGCATTCATATAGGGCATACTACTCCTAAAGAAGTGCGAGAGGCAGAGCATGCGCGGTTTACCTTGACTCAACACCTTAGGGCACGTTTAAAGCAACATTGACTCTGGCATAGTCAATCTCAGAAAGCTAGAAAGCTGCACATAGGCTTCTTTTAGATGGACCTTTAAAGAAGATAATATGACAAGAACCTATGCAGCCCAGCGTGTCCGCGGACTACAAACGTGTTCATACTTATCAAAGACGAATGCATAGAATGTTCAATCAACTAATCAGTGTTCTCCATTCATTGTGACAGGTCGCGCCCGCTCTCGTGCATGTATGAAGCCATTATTAACATAATTTCCCCTGGGAAATCTGCCCTTGTTAGTAGAATAGCACCAATAACAAACAGAGCAGTAAAGAGGCATGGCCATGCCTTTCATCTTTATTATGAATAAACCGGGCATTTTGCCATAAGTCTTCTAACTGCAGAACCCTAAACACAGAGAGGTGTTTGTGCCAGTGTTTAATGGTAAGACTGGAATCCTACATTAATGTAGCTGATGAACACAGCCGTTTTTAGGGTCGAGCGCACAAGCGCTCAGTCCCTGTTGTAATCTCTCTTTCGGCTTGTAACCACACCCATGTCACGCCTGTCACTTTCATTGATTCGTGGGTTTGCCTTTTAAAATCCACTTGCTTGCATTAGTGAAAGGCGTGCATACGTCATGCCTTTTCCGGAGTTTAGTCATCCTCGAGCGCACCAGCCAACTACTGACAAATTCCGAGGCTCGATGTTTTCAGCCTGGTTTCTCCATTACTTTATCTTTTTATTTTCCACGGCACTATCACACTCGTTTTTTTAGTTTTCAATTTCAGTGCGATCGTGCTGCGTTTTACATAGCACTCTTTTTTTTTCTTTCTATTTGTGTGGCAAGAAAAGTCTGGTTAGGAGTTTACAACGCTAATAGCTGTAACTCAAGCAAATGCGAGACCCGTTGCATTGCAAATGCTTTTTTTAGCCTTGGCAACAATCCAAGTGCTAGAAAGAAATGAAATAATTCAATAAGATCAAAATGCTTCAAATTGCTCAAAATCCTAGGTCTGCTTCCTGTTCATCCCATAGGATGTGGGCTTGACTTTTTTCTTGATTGTTGATCTACACTTGAGTGTGAGGTGAAGGAAAACGGTAATGAGCAAAGGGTGTCGAAGAGAGTAAGTAGTAATAGTAACAAGTAACTTCTTAAGCTCGTTTGAGCAAGGGAATTACAAATATTTTCTATAATATACATGCATAATCCACCACAAAGCTTAGACAGGTAATGCAGGGCCTATAATGCAACGTGCAGCTAGAATACTAACGTTTGCCAATACAGACTTATTTTGTAGGGCCTGGAATGTGCAAGCATCTAGAATGTGCAATGAGGAAAGCTGCTATTAGAATACTATATTTTTTCAATAGAAACTGTGAGGTGGAATTTGCTTTGGAATTACATCACTTTTATAATGACTCAAAATCAATTTTGCTATTTACTAAGTCTTGCAAAACCACTTAGCGTGGTTTAATGAATACTAAATAACGCAATCCAGCGTCTAGTGCTGCCTTGCATTACTTTGCATTGGAAAGGCATGCCATGTGTGGAACATGGGAATTCCCATGCGTCCACCCATAGATATCGGCACATTCCCAAATATAAAAAGACTTGTAAACCTGGGAATGTGTCAACATGCAACACCTTCTCCAGTGAGGCGTAACGAGGAGAATTATCTTTATTTCTCTTTGTTGGTTTTCTCTTTCCATGTGCGCTGCGGAATGCAGCAGATGTGAAAAGATGAAAACACTGTTAAGGATTGTTTTTTATGCAGGAACGTGTCCCTTCCTTCACAAAACAATCCTACTCATAACACAGACACCCTTGCACCATGGTATAAGGGTGTCTATGTTGTCACTAGGCAGCGCCAGTGCTAGGAGGCAGCAGGAACACACCATAGCTTGGACACAATGGCACATTTCTGCTGCCTTCCTTTCACACAACGCAGCTCATCAACTTTGCTTGCTGCCCTGTGTTGCGTGAAAAATTAGGAAATCCGCCCCTTATTTTGTAGGACTTTGATTGTGCAAGAGCCTATAATGTGCAATGAGAAAGGGTGCTGCTAGAATAATAACTTTTGCCAATGCAAATTTATTGGGCTTAAACACTATTAAACTGGCCTATGAGCTAACAATGGGGTAATTAATAATGACCTGCATTTATGACTAACCTATGCCATACCTGTTTCTTTTCCCAAAGTTACCCTAAACAAAGGCGAACTTGGGAAAGTGTAGGGAAGGAGGGCACCGTAGAGGGTGGTAACATTTCACTTCACCTAGTAACTCTGTAACTGAGCCCCCCTTGAGGTGTGTAGTAGTTTATTTTGCTGAATTATAAAAATACTTTCTTTTAATTAAAAGATAATTACTGGGCTGGACAATATTATTGTATCTGTTGTTTCACTATTGACCTGTACCTCCCCGAGAAGACATTGATTGTTTTTCCTTGCAAGTGTACTTGGTGAATTCTGCAAGGCAGGACGGATAAAATGACACTAGTGGCAAGAAACCTCTATGGTTGAGGCCTAATAACCCCTATCAACGTCTTGGATCCTAAACTGAGTCTTACAATTCATGGCAAGCAGTGTGAGATCTGCATGTTCCAGTTTCAACTGTCTTGAACAGAACAATAAGTCCAGCCTAAATACAGAAAAACCTTACCATTGCAATAGTGGATACAAGGTTGGTTGGATGAGACCTTGACATTCTCTCTTTAGCTCAATTGAGGGATCTATGTTTTGATAAAAACAAATGCAGTGTTACTGGCAAAATGATGGAAAGTATCTTTTACTAAGTCCAATTAGAGAAACTAAGTGGTAAGATTAAACTGTGATGTATTCTGGGGAAGGTGCCATGATGGACACATAGGGAGGAAGTGCTGTGGTGTAAGGCTCACTTAGCCTCATAGCACAGGTTTTCCATATACACACTCCAAGTGTGCCCCACATTTGCTTTTAATGTTACCTAGAAGGTCCTTTCTTAGCCCCTCTCTTGATTTCATGGGAACCTCTGTCACCGACTCTAGGAGGCATTTATATTGGTGGGTTACGTCTACGTGTGACCCTGAAAATGCAGTTTGCACCCCAGAAGACTAAGCTTGAGAAATAGGGGAAGGCTAGGGTGTTTGAAAAAAAGAAGTTCAGATTAGCTTACCAAGAACTAGAAGAACGGAGGTGGATGAGACAGGAGGAATGGGCCTCAGGGTAAAGAAGACGAGAGAAAGAGAGACAGAGAGAGAAAGAGAGAGAGAGAGAGAGAGAGAGAGAGGGAGAGAGGAAGTAGATAGGCTAGAAAAAGAAAAGGAAAAAAAAAACAACTAAGATCCTGGAAAAAGAAGGACAATTGAGGGAGGAGCTAGCTTTAGTGTAATAAAAGCTCAAGATGGCAGCAGAAACAGTTACACCTGGGAAAGACGAGTCCATCTCCAACTTTGCAGGAGTACCTGACAAACTTTCAAAAAAGCCTGTACACATGTCTGTAGAAGGCCAGGATATTTTGGAATAGTTTGTAATTTTGAAAATTGCTTGTAGAGCTCACACTTTGAACAATGTGTCTCAGACAACCACTTTAATGAAGTTTGGGCTAAAGCCTGCTCAGTACCTTTAGAGACTCAATGAAAAGAAATGAGCAGTTGTTAATTTTAAACTTGGCTTCATGATGTGTTGCTTGATTGGAATGAGTGAGTGAGAAAGATGAAGGCCAAGGATTTTCATGCCCTTAACCTGTTTATGGTAATAGAGCGACTCAAAAAGGAGTGCTCTGCCCCACTAAGCTATAGCTGTTTGACTTTACAGAAAAGGATTGTAGCAGCCAAATGGATACAGGGAGTTTTCAAGCAAAAGGGAATTGGGCTGCACACCAGGAACACAAGGATAAGAGAGGATAAACAGGATATTCCAAGGCCACAGCAATTGCTTGTTACGTGTCTCAAGGAGGGGTACATAAACCGGACTGTCAAGTGAAATACGCTGCACCAGCTGCAACCATGATAGCAAGTGTTTAGACTATGGGTGAGGAGACTTGGGAGGGTCATTTGATACTCACTCTAATAGATGTGGTGATATGGGAAAGAGGCACTAAAGCACATCCATCCAAATACCCTGGAGTCTGTGTTGGATGTAGGTATCTACGGGAGGAAGTTTTCTGCCCCAAGCTATACAGGTGCTTGTAAAACTACAGTTGAGAGGAGTATCTAAAAAAACCAAGGAGCTTCGGTACTAATGGCTCAAGCTTGGTTGCTAGTGGAGACAACATGGACTACATAACTGCTTGAGTTAAGGTAGACATCAAAGGCAAGTCAGCCATGATCGATGTAGGAGTGAGAGAGGAGCAAAATGTGATTGTCTCTGGTTTAGTACCAGGGCCAGAAGTCTACATGGCTTATCCCATGATAGCTATGTTGATCAAAGCACAGACGTCTTGTCAGTCTCAGGAAGAGACTCAGAGCATCCAGATTTTCAATCACCAGGGAAGGGTTGTGAGCTTATCAGGGCAAACTATGGGGAGACCACCCCTTGTCCCTGCTCCAGAGAGGACCAGATGTTAGAGTCTGGGTCACCGCCAGAGCTGCTGCTACCAGAGAGGAATTCCCCCAGGCACAAGTTAAGTATTTTACACTCATTGGGCTCTGGGTGGAAGACAAGGTTCAGGTCAGCAGATAAGTGGTTTGAAGTCATTGTGTTGGCTGGAAGGATAGACAGATTTATAGTGATTTGTGAATCCTGAGCAAGGAGCTAAAAAGAGGTGAACGCTTCTCCTAGTCCACAGGATTTTCCTGTTGTGTTTGACCTATTTTTAGGATGTCATTAGGCTGTATAAAACACCCAGGATATTTTGGATTTTTTGTTTTATTGTTTTATTGGCCATGGATGTGCTACAGAGTAGTTCTGTAGAACTAGTCCTACTTGCCAACTGAGTGGTAAATCAGGAGCTAAGACTGAGGAACCATTAATGCCATTGTCAGTAGTAGCTGTTCCATTTGAGCAGGTGGGCATTGATATTGTGTGTCCATTTGAATGCTTCTTAGCATTGTGCAACAAGCACATCTTGGTTGTACTAGCTTATTCCACCATGTATCCAGAGCTGGTACCTCTGAGGAGCACAACTGCTAGAGTAGTAGCTAGTGCATTCCTCTGGAACTTTTCAAGGGTTGGATTCCCTAAAACTCTGATTTCCAACAGGGGAACAAACTTCATCTCCTCTTAAATGAGATGAATGTGGGAACAAGCTGGCATGGCCTACTACTTCTCCACAGCATATCACCCAGAGACCAGTGGTTTGGTGGAAAATGTTATACAATTCTTAAGCACATCGTAGTAACTCCGGTTTTTCTTATGCCATACAGAGAAATTACACCAAAAGGAGTTATGTTCCATTTAGACTTCTGTTATTGTGACCCCTTGAGCTGTCCACTCACTTTAGTCAGAGAAGGGTGGGAAGGGACATCAAAATCCACCCAGAAGGATGTAGTCTGTGTTATTGACCTCAGGATGTTGATGGTGCTGCAAACATGCCAAGAGTTGGAAAATGAAGGGTTTTCCCCAAACTGAATGCTAATTGGACACCAGGAGGGTTAGGAGGTGTTGCTGACCTGTTGCACTGGGATGAGAAATATGGTTTTATAGAAGGGGTACAACTTACCCTTGAACTGATTTCTGGAATCTAAGAGGGTGTAGGAAAGGAATATTTATCCCATAACTGTTTGCTGGATCCAGTGTTAACACTTGTCTTCATGCATACCGTAGATACAGGAAAAAGCTTGTCCATGAAAATTAAGGTTTACAGGATGTCAGACTGAGTTCAGTAGTGCGTTATGGAGGAGGTTGCTATGATGTTGGACTTGGGAGTAATTAAGCATACATGTAATCCTGAGGCCAATCCACTACTGTTAGTGCCCGAGCAAGGATCCACAGACTGATGAGCTTGAGAACTAGCTGGATACTGCTCGGCTGTGAAACTCTAATCTGACCAGTGCCTATTACATACTTTATTTGCATCAAGTGCAAAGGAGAAGGCTGCATTTGTTTCATCACAGAGTTTTTACCATTTTAGGGCGATGTCTTTTGGGTTCAAGAATGCACTTGCCATTTTTTCAGTGTCTAGTGAACTATGACCTATATTTATCATAGTGGTGCATTGTCCTTGCACCACGCAAGGAGACGCAAGGGCGAAGCAACACTAAAGTCAGATTTATCAAGCCACGCAAGTCCACCTTGCTTGGTACTGCATGGCTTGATAAATATGGAGTAACACAAGGTTGCACAAATTGCTGCCTTTCATTACACTGCCCAAGGGAGGCGTTCCATGGGGGAAGCTTGGGTGTTCCAATCCATCCTCCCAGGGATTTTGGCACATTCCCAGATTTACCATTAGTGGTAGACCTGGGAATGAGTCAAAATACTACACCTCCCCAGGGGAGGTTTAACAAGGAGAAATATCTTCATTTCTCCTCACTTGTTGCTCTTTCTACATGTGCTACATTCAGCAACCCACATAGAAAGAGGAAAATGCCTCTGAGGATTATTTTTGTGCAGGAAGGTACCCCTTCCTGCACCAAAACAATCTTGCCTGCAACACAGGCACCCTTGCACCATGATGCAAGGGTGCGTGTGTTGGTGCTAGGCAATCCAAAAGTGCACCAGTGCAAGGAAAGGACAGGAATGCACTGTATAATGGTAAATATGGCACATTCATATCCTTTACCTTTCCTTTTCATGCAAAGCAGCAAAGTGGCTTGCTGCCTTGCGCTACGTCAAAGTATGAATATGTTCTGTCAGGGCTGGTAGAGTTCTTTGTGGCCTATCATGACAAGTTTGCCATCCTTAATTCCTGGGAAAACCACCTGAGTCACCTTGAACAGGCATTGGTCAGGCTACAGGGTGTGAAATTGACCATGAAATCAACCAAGTACCAGCAAGGGCAGTCCTCTAAAGTCTACATTGAGCATCAGAAGAACAATGGGAAGACTGCCTGTTCAGTGCTAAATGCTAGTCTCTCTTGTAGGTGGGAGACTCTCTAGGGCTCACTAGATATTACAAGAACTTTGAGGCCTGCTATGAGTCTATAATTCCACCCTTGACAACCCTGAGATTAATGAAGCAGCCTCAAAAAGTGATTTGGACTGTGTGGTTTCAGAAGGCTTTTGGGAACCTGAAACCGCACCATGCAATGTGTCTTTGTTGAAGGCCCCTGTCTATGGTCAGCCCTTCATTGTATAGCCTGATACTTCTGACAAGGGAATTGAAGTGTTACTGGCTAAACTTGATGATAGGGGTTGAGAACGTCCAGTGACATTTCTCAGTTGCAGACTGCTTTCTAGAGTAGGGCTACCATTGAAAACAAATGCTTTGTGATAATGTGTGCCTGAGGAGATTCCAGTTTTACATGTGTGGTCCCAAGATTATGGTTCAAACATATCACAGGCCACGCATGTGGTTGAAGCCGATGAAGGGTTTTACCTTTTCTTTTTCCGTATCCGACGACTGAACTTCTCCTATGGTGGAGTAATGTTCCAGTAGTCTGATCAGGGGGTTAGGGGAAACTTATGGGATGGGCATGTCCTCTGCCTACTGAATAGGTGTGTTCCCCTGCCCAGAATGGCCAACTGTACATGAATCTCATACTCTGATTTTTACTGGTCAAGTTACCATACTAATCTAGCACGTGTGATGAGGGCAAGGCCCATCGTTAGTAATGCCAAGGTCCAGAAATGGGCTGTGACCTAGAGAGGCACACCAAGCATACCCTTTTTTAATGACACAGGACTACTATTTTATCTTGCATCAGAAAGGAGTATGGCCTACTGGCCTCACTCAATTAAAAGTTATACTTAAGTGTAACACCATAGACCCTTGCGTTGACATCCAGTGTGCATGTCGAGTACGTATGTTCAGGGTGTATGTGTGGCATATACGTGACATTGAAATTGTATGCAATGTGAAAAAGTTTGCTTGGACGAGTGGGATCTTTTGTGGATGGCCCCTTTGCACTGTCTGCAGGTCTTCCGATGGGGTGGTTGCTGACACACTGGCTACCTTTCCGCTGGGCTCGTTGGGAGGAGACTGATGTTTCGGCCTACCAGCCTAGCAAGAAACAGGCTGCAGCATTGACTCTGGTTCGTAATCGAGCCGCCCGCTATCCTGCTGCCGCAGAGTGCACCAGCACCTTCCCAATGTCACTATCTGCTTGCGATAGTGCTCGACAGTGGGACCCCTGGACTGCCCCTGCCAAGTGCCTGGACAATGCAGGGGCCTTCTTGTGGCCCCTGCACCTGTTCTTCGCCAGCCTTTTCATGGCGGTAAAACCACCATGAAAAGGCTGGCGGACAACGAGGTTGTAATCAGCAATCATGGCTGATTGCAATCTCGGCCACAGCTAGGCCTTCTGGATCATGAATCCCGGCAGCGCGGGCAGTACCCTGGCGGTCTAATGCGGTGGTCAGACTGCCACAGCAACAGCGGTCCTGACCGCCGCCACAAGGTTGGCGGTTGTAAGACCGTCAGGCTCGTAATGAGGGCCTTAATCCCTCTTCATAAGTATGTACAACCACTATTACCTTTCTTTACTGATAATGCAGCATGGTCCCAACCACTCCTATTATAAACACAGATCATAAATAGCCATAAAATGATAAACAGAAAAACATGGAATTGTAAAAACGAACACAGAAAAGGTGAAATTCATTGCAAATACAGCAAGAAGTAAGTACAATAAAACTGAGGATCAGTACCACCTCCTAGGGGCCAGAGAACATCTTAAAAAAATAATTACAGAATTAAATGTGTGCAAAGAACCAAGCTGTTGTGAAAATACCAAGGCTAACCTGTGTCATCTGATATTAGCTTATCATGTTTTTAAGTACAAAATCGGTTCCGATAACGTGCATATAATGGGCAGACAAGCACAAAGTGCACTGTGCTTTGTTTAGAGGCATTATCACAGTTACTTCTTGTAAGATATGGGAAACAAGAATGCTACTGTGGGACTACCAATATTGAATAATATTAAAAAGAAGTCTAGTTAAAAAAAAATCTATGCTCAGTGTTAAAAATATTATATAAATAAAACTCATGACTTGTGGATAATTTAAGGAGGCTAAAATTTACACTTGACTGAAAGTCCATGAGAAGAAGTTTAGCTCGACAGATAGAAAAATAATGTTTTAACCAGACCTTTAGAGTCAGCTTTTATACTGTCAGGTTAGAAAAAACCTCTGGGGTACACAAGGTGTTAAAACAGATTTTACATATCCAAGCAATGGAATGAATAAGGCATTGTCCAACAAGAAGCATTCTCATACAATCTCCCTGGTAAATCTTGCTTCTGGGGATCTTCAAACCCTTAACCACAATAACAGAGGATTCAATCTGATTTTATCTTCCCCTTAATCCAGCCCTTTTTCAGAATGACTCATAAAGGCTGGGGAAGACTTTGGGATCACCGGATCACCTACACAAACAATTATTTCGACTCCTTGTAGCAGTTCAGCTCCTTTATTCCCCCACGTCCCTGCACCATAGCACCCTATGGCCATTCACTCATTGTTATAGATGTTAATAACCTCCCTCATTGGTTTATGTTCCAATTTTCTGCTAAAATTAAAAACAAAGTTTATTGATCTCTTGAGTTAATTAAGTAAAGACTACCCATTCATATGGAAGTCCAAAGGAATACTCAAATATGTAAAAGTTTGCACCTTAGCTATCTCATAACCTCCTAAGCAGAATGTCTTTGTTTTTGTATTTTGTTAGCCCCAGTTTCACTACAAAAGGTATAGGGCCATATGTTCAAAAGCAGTTTTGCAGTCAGAAACTGTCGGATTCCCAGAATCGGACCATTTCCGACCACAAACATGCATCTTCATATATAGAAAACGCAAATTGAGACTCAGTAGCATGTTACAGAATTGCAATTTGTGTTTAGAGATTAGGTGGCAGATTTAAGAGCTCCCAACGCCTCCTTGCACCACATTAGTGTCATTTTTTTTTGTGGTCCAATGGGCCCAAAATCACCACACCATATTTACAAAGGAACGCAATGCATGCATTGTGCCACTTTGTAACCTTTTGTCCTATGCCTGCGCCAGGCATAATGTATGCAAAAGGGGCATTCCCCTGTTAGGGGGTGCTGAAAAAATGGTACAAAGAAATCTAAAAGATTTCTTTGCATCATTTTTTCCACCACTTTCAACTCTTGCTCAGAGCAGGCGTTAAAAGAAGGCACACTATTTTTTACAATTGGCATCAAAGGGCTTTGCAGGATTAGTGTCAGCATTTTTGACGCTAATCCTGCAAAGCTCTGAACTAGCATCAACAATTATGGCGCTAGTTCCATAATTACCGCCAGATAGTGGCATTAGGGGGTGCTAAGGGGCGCAACAAAAGTGGCGCTGCACTTGGTGCAGCACCACTTTTCTTAAATGTGGCCCAAGGTATTTGGAAGGAGAGCGTTTACCCAATTTCAGTGCTATGTACGAAAGTTTTTCGACCAAATTACATTTCCAAAACATTAATTTTTTACTAACCCCTTAAGGGTGGTGGTAACCATTGCCAAATGGGAGGAAGTACAGACGGCATTGTGAATGTTGAAATAAATGTTTTTAAGAGCAGGCAGTGGTCCAAGTCACCACTGCCTAGACTAAAAAAAATATTAAACTTAGACGTCTCACTTTATTTTTTGAAATGCAACCCAATTTCCTTTAAGGAAAATTATTCCATTAAAAAAAAATTAGATTTATTCAAAAGCAATCACCGACATGGTGATCTGCTGGCCCCAGCAAGCCACCATCCCTGCGATAGCTTCAATTCCTAATGGGTCGCAAACTGTAACCTGCCTCATTAATATTCATGAGGTAGGTTGATTTGTGAACCAGTAGGAATCACTAAATGAAGCTCAGTGAATTTCATACATTATGAATAGAGATTTCCTAACTGTGATTTGCAAAATTATTGCTAGTCCTTAAATTTGTACATATGGACCTTACATAAGTTAGATTTAAGACCCAGGTCATTTATAGAATTATTAAATGTACCTAAGGGTAATTGGAGGCTATTTCTGGTTCTCAATATTAGATCTGCATCATCTGCACGTAGCAGGACCGGGCAGTTCTGTATCTGAGGCATGTCTTTCCCTGTTAAACAAAAAATGTTTTTCCAAACCTTTTATATACATTTGGAAGAGCAGAGAGGTCAACCCACAACCCTGTCAGACTCCCAGAGTAGATTTTATTTCAGGGTAGAGTTCACCATCAACGCCATATGGGTTTCCGGCTATGTTATCCTGATGCATCTGGTGTTAGAAGTCAATAATGGCTTGATCAAACTCCTCTTCCTCCAAGATGGCCCAGAATATGGATCCATTACCAAGTCAAAGGCACGGGAGAGGTCCATAAAAGCTAAATGAATGGACCATCTCCTGGCATATGTGCCTAAATGTAAATGAAGATTAAGGGCAGCCTTTATCAGGGTGAAAAATCAAACTGTGCCCTGTATAAAATCTGATTTTCCTCTGCCCAGTTTGAAACTAGGATTCTGCCTAGGATCTTAAACAAGCTGACTAAAAGGGAAATGGTATGGTAGCAGCTAGGGAGGTTTCTGTTCCCTTTTTTAAATACAGGCAGTACTACTGCCTCCTTCCATGATGGTACTAGACACCCTACTATAGCAACTCTTATATCATTTGCCAGCGAGGCCAAAATGGGCTATTTTTTTTATATATGTCCATAGATACATCATCCGGGCCAAGACCTTTACCAGATGGGCTTTCATTAATTGCACATATAACAATCTTAACTCTCATGGACTGTCACAGTAATGACAAGGCCTCCGATCGCTTGGTTCTTCTGTGGTACCAGGAATGTTGGGTTCTAGGCTACATGCGCTAAAGATATCAGACATATGATTCAACCATGTCTGAACTGGGATGAGGGATTCATTCATGGATTTTTGACATCCAGAAATGAAAGGGATTTTTAACTTTCCAAAAAGCTGCACTATCTTTTAAATGTCCAGCTTTCTCTAAATCCTCCTGTGCTCTTGCTCCAATCTCATCTTTCCTGTTGCCTAGGATTTATGGCAGACAATATTTCATCCCTAGGTTGTAGATCTCTAAAGAGTGTTAATTTGAGACATTTATAGGCAGTCACTCAACCATAGTTGAACCAACCCTGTGTGTGTGTTAGTATTTGGTGGGTTTATTTATGAATAACCTTGAAGAAATGGATGTACAGACTGAGTTGAGGGCCTCTATGATATTTTGCGGGCTTTCATTCAGGTAATCATTAAAATGAGAATGCTGATTGACCCAAACAAGGTCTCCCAAAACTGGTTTCTTATTGACATACACTCAGCTGATTCTAACCACATTATTTTCTGTGTAATTTCTCTTCCTACACCCATAGAGTTATCAGTTAGGTTTAGAACACAGGAAGCCGTAAGTGGTTTGTGGTCGCTAATGAAACTTGCCACAGCATCATAGTCCAACAGAAAGGGCATCAAATCTGGAGAAAGAATCATACAATCTATGTCACCTCAATTTCCATTTCCTTTGTAGGTCGGATGTATCTGAAAGTCTAAAGTCCCTCCCAAAACCAGATTCCTAGAGGATATACTCCCATTTGTTGACTTCCCATATGGGACATGCCTTGGTACCCCTAACGCCACAAGTTGTGATAATCCCTGGTATACAGGAACAGAGGTTGAAATATCCAACCCATAGAAATAAAACGGCTTTTTATATTCATCATGAAAATTTGCAATGTCATTTTCTAGGTCTTCAATAACCTTAGTAGATTAGCCATCAAATAGGTTACATGAAAAGGGGATCGTAAAAAGCAACATTTTATAAAATGGAGTAGAGTCAAATTCTTTTACAAACAAGTCCTCTTAATTTAACTGACACTAGAGTTGATATAGCCCCTTTTGCTCTACCTGCACTTGATGGAATAGCAGGGCTGTACATTCAGTGAAAAGCGTTTACAACAAAATTACCATGAGTCCAGGTTTGAACACAAATTATATCAAAGTCGTTTATAATTGATAACCAGTCAGGGTTGGAAATTTTGATTGAAGGCCTGCAACATTCCACAACAGCACATTAATATTATAATTTGTTATGGGGTGTTATTAAAAGGCACTTCCTGTAGTCATCCTTGGTACAGTTTGATGAAAAGTAACATTCCCATATTTATCTTTGGGCATAGTCTCTCCCAAAGCTTGGATGTATCATGAGCATAAAGTCAGTACTGGCTGTCCAAAGAGGATCTCATTGCTATTCCTTGTTTCAATATTAAAGATCTTCAGAGCACAGACTAAATTTGCATTTGGTAATATTGGTTTGACCAATCTGTAAAAATACCTTAATGCAAAAGAAGAAGTGCTTTCTTTTTTTGTTTATAGATGTTTTTCACAAATCAGTTTTAAATTTGAATGCAAAAATAATTTATATAATCCCCGGATACATGTCAACCATTAAGTGTAGGACAATCCATTTACACTGGACATTTGTGCCTGATTAATGCATTTTATTAATGCTCATTGATATGTCTAAAGACAGATTATTTTGTCTTAGAAAGAACTTTCTTTTCTTCTAATATTTAGGTGAAGTAATTTGGTATATAAATGTAGCTTTTATGATTAAAATTATTCATTTTCCCAGAGTTTTGGTATTCCAATTGAGCTTTTTTTGTTTGAGATTGTGGTTTTGTGAGTAGTGTTTGTATACTGATTCATATCTGATCAGTATACTAAGAGGAAACGTCTGGCATTTCATTTGAGAACCCTGTCCCTTTGACTACAGGAATTGCTCTCTTTGTACTTGAATGAAAGAAAACAACTTACACATCACCAGTAATTTTAGAATACCTTTTAATCACACCCATAAATAAAGTGATAAAACGCATGTCCAACCAACAGTGAAATATGGTCATTAGCCAAAATTGTGACTCATGGGCCATTTAATACTTGTGGTAGGAATACTCCATTGTGACGGAGTATGCTTATTACCAGAAATGCAGTCTGCCTGCTGAGTATAAATGAGGGACGACCTTAGGGTTCATCACGGCAGAGACTACGCTATCACTGCCACCATTAATTCCCTCCAACTGCCCTGAAAAGTAAGGGCCGTCGGAGGCTGCCCTGTCATTCTGTCCACCAGAATGGCAGAATGACAGGTCAGTTTTCATTGCCTCTTATCGCCAGAAAAACCCTAGTGGTAAGAAGTAGTGAAAACTGGTAAATGTTAAATGAGGAATTACAACATCTAAATGACATATCAAAGGAAACTTGTCTCCTATCCTTTTTGCTATTCAGTCCCTGTGTAATTGAGTCCAATTTATCAATGCATTGAATTCTTTCTGTGACAGGAAATCCGATTTCTCTCTGCTTCTGTGGCCAGATTTCACTTTGTTCAATGATTTTCCAACATATTTTTTCAGCCGTACGTTGTAGAAGCTGGAAGTGCTCAACCAATGGTGATCCTGTGACCACACACTTGTTCCAGATCTGATGCTGTAAAATGCAACTTTTCATATTTTCTTTGTTTTACCTGTATAGGTCAAGTTTCCGGGACACCTAATTGCATAGACTTCATCCTGGGAGTTGCAGTTGGTGAAGTAATTCAGATTCAACTTAACATTGCGATGAGGGAACACGTTTGTAGTGACACAGTATTTACATGTTAAACAATGACCACATTTGAAATGCTCTACTTGTGGTGGTGGACCCCACTGTGAGATTAGTGTAAGCCTAGGTACTCAGGGTAGGACAGGAATGACTAAGAAGTCCCTTAAATTTGTTCTTCTTTTGAATGAAAACAAAGGTGTTGCCTTGATGGACAGCTGATCTTTCATTACATTCCAGGGCTTGAGAATGATCTTTTTGACTTCATTACTTGCTGTTTTAAAGGTACTGACACAAATAATGTGATCAAGCTCACTTACACATGCATGGGGTTAAAGCAATGTCTCTCGCAGTTTATACCAAGCCCTCTTGTGTGCTTGCTTAACCAGTCTTATGGGGTAGCCTCTTTCAGGAAACCTGGCAACAAGGGTATCAGACTTCCTAAAATAGTCTGCCCTTTTAGTGCAGATGAACAAAAACTGACCCAAGACTCCTAGGGTGATTTCTCCCATATTGTAGTAGTGAGTTTCTCTCTGCTGACTTTCTGTAGAGTGAGGTATAGCTTGCCTTCCTCTGTTTTCACACATAGGTCTAATTGTCCACTATTGACTTAGCAACTTTTTAATACTTTCAGTGTCGTAATGTTATGAAGATGGGCTTTTTTGAAACAATTGGAAATACTTATTTATATTTGTCTTATCTATGAATAATGCCACAGCTACTTTTTACGTCTGTTCCTTATGTTCCAGACATGTGGAGCATGATTCACAAATAATATTCTCAGTGGCCTAACACAGGCCCCTACAGCCCCGCTGGTGCTGGAGGGCCCGAGCTCTTGGGCACCCCCTCAGCACAGTACTCTGGCCTGAGAGCTCCTGAGTGAGTCTAGAGGGGGGTGGCCTCCATGTACTGTGCAGGGGGCTCCCTCATGTTTCATTATGCAACTGGCTACTCCTGAACTGAACTGAATAGTACTGCAACGCCACTCCTCCTTGTACACAAAGTTTTGGGAGTCGAGGCCATGGATTTTAACGAGAAGATTTACATATCTTAACTGAAAAACAGATAATCTATATTCTCTGCAGTACATCCTTAACAACTATATAGACTTAATAGAACTTTAAAAGTAGTTTTATTTTATTGAAATATGGAGTGGCACACTATTGACAATAAATTCTGTTAACTAACTTGTATGAAGAACTTAATGTTCTCAGATTGGGCTTGTGGAGTTCCCTTTGTGTTTTCCAGTTTTCAAACCTCTCATATTACATATATGAAGCTTTACTAAAAGCAAATGCTGGTAAAATACACTCAAATAACACGCTTGACCATAAAAAAGCATATAAACCCAGTATTTAGAAGGGCAATTTTCTTGTTGAAAAGGTTTTGCTGGATAATACTTCAGGGGGTAGCATTCGCTTGCTCCAACTTTTGCTTTGTTAAGGCAGTCTGCCCACTGATGAAATTGTTAGAAATCCACAGATTTCACAACTTCATAAAGTTGCAAAGTTGTGTACATTGCACAAATGCCCTGGTGGGAAAAAATATACACATTTGCAGACTATGGGGTTCATCTATGGCTTGGTGGGGCAGGAGCATGACAGTAAATCAGCGGAACTCCTGTTTTGCCAAACTCAAGGATACCCCATTCTCTTTAGAATCAGGGGAAGCAGGTTTAAGTTGGCGAAACCCACAGTGAAACTACTGTTTTCTTTCAACATGTGAATGTGCCTAGTCTTTCACTCCCTTAAAAAATTTCTAAATTGAAAAATAATTTATATAATAATATATAATTATATATTTTGTTTTTCTTTACACTACAAAGTACGCGCTCAACCTCAAAGGGTTATGTCCCACAATATCTAAGTGATCTTCTGTCAGTGGAATTACATGAGAACGGAAGTTTCCTGTAGTATCAAAAACATTGGCACCTGTCTCCTTTTGCTTTAAAAACTCAAAGTCTTGGCGTATTATGTAACGCTCTCCTTTCCAGAAGAGTGTTAAAAAAAAGCATTTCTTAATGTTGCATCTCTGTCAGTTGCTGGATAGTGAATATGGAATCATGACCAAGAATATAAAAAGTCTCTACTTCCACACGCTTACCCCCACTGATGTAGAATATATACATGTGTTTTTACAATTAAATCATGTGTGGGTTGTATTTGACAAACAAAAAATTACTTTGGGATGACCCCATATGAAGGTAAAGAAAATTCAAAATGAACAAAATCTTCGTAATCAGCTATACATAATACACTGTCCTTGATCTCCTAGTTTAAATATGGATCTCATAGAAATGAGCAAAGTCAAGAACGTTTTTATGCCTTTGTTTTCCAAGCTTTACCAACTAGAGGGGCACATGAAAAAAGATTTGTCCACCATAATTCATAACTAGGGGTGGCTGCAATCACAAAGAATTACCAAAACATTCTGTGAGATTTCTCAAGAATCATCTCGCGCACATCCCATCAGAAAAATCAGTAAAATGGTGCCAGTTATGCAGTTTGCACTAAATACCAGTACCAACAGCATGACCCTCCATGTCTCCTGCTCTTGAGGGCCCTTCCAAACTAATACTATTCTGCTCCCTCACCACTCTTTTTAATATATTCTCATTTTTTATTAGTTTCCTACTCCAGTGTGTGATCATTTTTCATTTGTTCGCCTCAGTCTATTTTTTTTCTTTTAACCAGTCCCACCCAAACTATGGCAGAGGCAGGCAGTGCTGGCGAGTCCCATAACCTCTGTGGCTCATGGTGGTATGAGGGTGTGACACCTCGCCACATTTTTAGCAAGGTGGAAGTGGCAGTGTTAGTTTTTAACGCACAGCTGCATCCTCCCTTCACGCTGGCAGCAACACTCATCGGGGCTATGACCTACCAAAGCATTAGCTGAGGTGGGGAGAGTTTGGCGCTGAAGCACTGCCATACTCGGGTCTCCTGCACCCAGCAGCAAGTGACACACCACTGAGCAAACATCATCAACTAAGTCCATGACCTGCTGGAACAGCTGGGATTCAAATTGAGGGGGGCTAAGTAAGCACCTACCTTAGGAAAAGCGTTTTTTGTTTTGCCAATTATTTTGGTGCTGTTTGGCAAATTCTTATAAAATTAAAAACAAAATTACAACACTCACATCAGCTACTGTCTTGAAAGTTTCTGGGTGATTCATCAAATGGGGGCTGCGAAAAAGGGGGGATCCTAAAGCACATTTCCCCATGCAATTTCCCGGAGGTATTTTAGACACAACTAAAGCCCAAACCGCTGGAAGGAATTACACCAAATTTGGCAGAAATCTACCTCTTGGTCAAGAAAGCATGTTTTGTAATATGGTGTAAATATGTTCAGTAGGTTTGGAGTTATTAAGAGAAAAATAAATATAGATATCTAGGGATGCAGATCCTCTGTGGATCCAACAGTTCCCATGCTGATATCTGATTGGATCCCAACACTTCAACCAGGAACTGTTGACAGCTATTTTGGGACTCGGATTCAGCTGAGTCCCCAAAAAAACCATAAATGGCCCCCCTCCTCAGGCTACTTTGAGCCTAGGGGACCACCACCTCCACTGGGCTTTATGAAAAATTTGGAAGGGGCCACACAGATCCCCCTCCACAGGCTCCTTGGAGCCCCAGGAACCTCCACCTCCCCAAGCTTAACAGAACAATTGGAAGGGGGCCACAAGGACCACCCTCCTGGCAATAACCACGGGTACCACCACCTCCCCAGGGCTTAAGTCATTTTTTGGAGGAGGTTGTACAGACCCCTCTCAATAGCTGTATAGAGTTCCAGTGACCACCACCTCCCCGGGGCCAGAAATCCTAATTAAGAGGGAGGGTGGCTGCGCAATCCCCTCCCAGGTCAAATACTGCCCAGGTATCAACACCTGCGCTTGGCCAGCCCATGCAAAGTGAAAGGAAGCGGACTGCATAGCCCCACTCCTGGAGCCTTTGATGGGACTGGGTACCACCACCCCCCAGTGCCGGCTTCCTATCTCCCAAGGTGCCGTGCCACGGGAGATAGCAGTTTGCTTTTGCTTGGCGGGAGCTTTGACAGCTCCCGGTAAGCGATAGAAAACTGTAAGTCCACTTCCAGTGGGTGGGAGCAGGTGTACTGCTCCTGCTCACTGGACGTGGACTTTTCATCTGATAAAAGGATTGCTCCCGCACACAGGGAGCAGCATTTTAGCTCCTCCCTGTGTGCAAGAGCAATACTGGCTCCTGCTGGAGGTGGGGATCCAGCAGGGACCGTGGGAGCCTTGAGACTCCCCCACGGTCTCCATCTCAAATAGTTTATGGAGGTGTTTGCATTGTTGCTCTTATCTTATGTAGGTGATTGTGATGAGTGGGTTCTTTCTTGTCATCTCCTGTTGAGAACAGATCTAATTTTTCTCCCTTTTAGCCACTACAAGTATGTAAATTGACCTAGAAGCCTCGCACGCTTGGCCTCTCCACATATACGTTAGTGGTATGCAACTTCTTCCCTCCTTTTTCCAGGATGATGGACAGCTTACCAAAATGCCGCCTCATCGCATTTCCCACCTATTTTCGAGATTTGTTTTTAATGCTAGGAACATGAGCTCATCTTCACCAAACAGCAAAGCACTTACTACATATAATTAGGAGGAAGTACCCGTGCTTAGTTGAGATTCAACTCTTTGTCTTCTCTACAAGAGAATTCATGTTATTGCATATTTCTGCATGAAGACACTTGAGGAACAATTACGTTGCCAAAATCACAGACACAGAAGGTCACTGGAGACATTATGGTTCTCTACACAGCTGTAGTGGAGGAGATGCACTATATATTTCCCCACTGAGGCAGCAGTTACTAATTAGGCAGTAAAAAAGTATAAAGCGTTCCAGTTGGGTAGACATTTTGTGCAAATTTGGGGCAGGCCAGTATGCATTCTGGTACCAATGCTGATTTCACAGAAAATGAACCTCATTCACCCCAACTTGTCTAGGGGGGGTTGGCCAAAGGGCCTTGCTGCAGACTAGGCCCTGCAGCCAATCCTGGCTGTGTACAGCAGCACGGGGATTGGATGCCATCTGGGGTTGACTGCAGGACCTGGTGGGGGCCAACCCCCGATGACACAGCCATAGGATGTTCGGTGGGGGGCAGATTGTGAATGGATGGCTGCAGGGCCTGGTCGCATGTCAGGCCCTGCGGCCAACCCCCACCATGCACGGCCAAAGGTTGTGCATGTCATGGGGCTAAATGCATGCAGAGGTTTGGCCACAGGGCCTGGTCAACCACCCGCTGTGTTAAAAAAACATAGAAATTCACTGAAAAAAACAAAGGTTACACAAACGTTATAGTTAGGAATTAGCCTTTAAAAAACCTTACAAATTCACTGAAGAAACAAAGGTCACAGGGACATTATAGTAAGGTTCTGAATTTGCACGCACAAAATCATAGCAATTCAGCTGGTATAGTTAGAGTTATTTCAAGTAACTATAACTCGTGCACTCGACGTGCACAGCTAATTACCCCACATATTACATCATTCATGAAATTTTCTGTGGCATCATTGATATTATCACTGCCACATTGACAATCAAATTATTGATGAGAAACTGTGCATTGTTGGGGCATGAGTTATAATTACCTTAGGGCATGAGTTCTAGTTACTTGAAATTATACTAACAGCTGAATTTCTATAGATTTGTGCTTGTAACTTTAGAACCTAACTATAAAGTCCCTATAACCTTTGTTTCTTTCAGTACATTTATATATGTATTTATATTATTCTTTTGAAAAACATTTTATATTACGAATTAATATATATTATTCACAATATATATTAAAATATTAAATGTAGAATGTATTTTATATCTGCATTTTAAATATGAATGTGCTATTTACAATATATTTATATATAAAATACATGTTATTAAATGTGTGATCGTGCTTTTGTATGCAATCTAACCTACACCCTTACATAATAGTAATTTATTTGACAATTCCCTTGCAACAACAGATGTGGACAGACATGCCCTCAGATGCCAAAAGGACATGTATGTGCATTATGATACCATGTTCGCAGTGAACGGGGCTCATCATTTCAAGGATTAATGTTGATGTGTGCCCCTGCATAAATCAATGTACTTTTTGCATCAGAGCATGTCTATGTCCACTATCTTTATTTCAAGCAGAGTAGGGGAGAATATTGCTACTGCCAACCTGGCCGGGATGGTGTAGGGTGGGTAGTGGGATGGATGGGGAGTGGTCAATCATACGACCAGAATTGCGTTCCATGGTGATCCAGGTGCATGCTTGGGCTGATTTAAGGGATGGTAGTTAGTTATTAGGATTATCTGATATCTGTGGTGTTGGCAGCCTCTGAGACTTTATGTTGTGAATAAATTTTCCATCTTTGTGAGGTGCAATATGCGAAGGGAGACAGACTTTTTGCATCATAGAATCTTTTTTTGAAGCGAGTACAGTAGCAATATCATTGTAAAAAGTGAACTAATGCCCATATTTATACTTTTTTGACACAAAACTGCGTAAACCCAGTTTTGCTTCAAAAAGTATAGCACTGGCTTGCATCTTTCCAGAGCACCAATGGGGCGTAAAATTTATGGAATGCCGCAACCCGGAGCAAAGAGTGGGCTAGCATACAAAAAAATGACGTTAGCCGGGTGGGGGTGGCGGTATGGGAGAAGGGGGTTTTGCACCAGAAAATGCCTCTAATCAGTCTAGCATCATTTTCTGACACAAAACCATCCATACCCCATGTCCAGGAGTCATGCCCACCACCCCAATGGCCAGCACAGGGGACAAGTGTCCCCTAGGCATGGCCATTGTACCTTGTGCCATGCAGGGGGCCCCAATGGCACTTTAATGTAAAAATTAAAATACTTACCTACACTTAGCCTACTTACCTGGCATGGGGTACCCCATCCTCCGGTGTCCCTCTGGTATGGGTGGGTGTGCTCCTGGGGTGTGAGGAGGGCACCTGTGGACCCATTCCATGGTGTTAATCCACGGAATGGGTCCACAGGTCCCCTAACGCCTGGTCTGACCCAGGCATTATATAATGGCGCAAAGCAAGCTTTGCACCATTATTGAGCCTCCTCCTCCCACCGGTGCTATTTAGCAGGGGTGATAAATATGGGGTTATGTGGTTAACACCATTTTTTAGATGGGAACGCCTACCTTGCATCTCATTGATGCAAGGTATGTGCACGCATCCAGGAAATTGTGCTAATTCCAATATTTTTATGCTAGACATATCTAGCATCAAAGTATAAATATGGAGTTAAGTTTACGCCAAATTTGCGTAAAATGAAATTACGCAAATTCAGCGCAAACATAGTATAAATATGCCCCTAATTGTAGCAAAGAGAACTGATTTTAGAGAGGAGTTTGAAGGGAGGAATAGGAATGGTTAGTTAGACAGTACAATACTTGAATGCCCCTTGTAGAGACTACTACTAATTGTTGTCCTCTTGATCTTTCCTCCTTTCAGAAGAATCAAAGAGAGCCAAACCGGGCAAGAGGGGAAAGGCTGCCATTAGTAACAGCAGCTGCACCGACAGGGTTCAAGCAGGCAATAATGCATGGGAAGATGCCCCAGACATTGTAGGCGATCCTGCTGGTCCTGATAAGTAATGTTTATCTCACTGACACACAACGTGACTTACTATTCATAAAGAATCAAGGTTGGGAGATGACATGGCCCCAGTGTTGCATGAAGCTGTTCCTCCAGGCTATCAAACCATCACACAAAACCATATAGTCAAAATAGGAGGTGGACTAGCTTTAAATTAAAGCAAGCAATAAATCTCAGCAAACCAGAAAACATTTCCATACAAGGTTGTGAGGCTCTCATCGCCAGAGGCAACCCAATACCAACTTCCTCTTGTAACTTTCTCCCCCTTTACAGACTTCTGCCTAACAATGTGACATTCCCAGACATATTTCTAGACACAGTTCCAAATATTATGACGTTATACTCCAACCTCTGCATTCTTGGGGACTTAAACATTTGGTCTGACAAACCCAGCAAGCCACATCCAAAAACTATCACCACTGCCTAGTCACATTGAACCTACATCAGATGTGTCCACAATCCCACACGCATCGCTGGACACATCCTAGATGTCATTTTTACAAACCCAGAACTAGTTACCGTTCAATGCATCACGCCAGTCACATGGTCACACCCCCATTTAGTAACCTTTCAACATAAAACACTACAAATCAACACACCAAAGACCACCTTACACACATACATCTATCAACCATGGAACAATCTCAATTTTGAAGATTTAGAAACACAACTAACAGCCAATACAGATTTAGACACAATAGATTCTGTTCCACAACTTTATGAGTGGCTACAGGAAGCTTTTGATATCCTAACACCACTCAAAAAACTAAACAGGACAAAAGAAAACCAACACCTTTGAGAACAACAGAACTAAAAAGATAAAACAACAAATCAGAAGGATGCAACAAACCTGGCTCAAAACAAACAACATGCAAGACAAATGTCACCTACACAAACGTAACAGAATATATAAATCATCAATCAAAAGAGCTAGAAAATGTACTACTCAGGCAGAATTCAAACTACTAAATCTGCATATAAAGAATGTTATAAAATTCTCAAAGAATTTAAAAAACCAAACTGCATGGAAGGAACTCATCCCATTACTCAAGAATTCACAGACAAACTGGCAAATCATTACACAACTAAGGCAGACACAATGGACTCCTATTTAAGACAAAGGAAAACCATCAGCACCAACCTGTTTTCTAAAATCCCCTCTAAGAGTAAGCCAACCCAGCCTCTGCACTCATTCAAACAAATATCACAAAGTGAATTTATGGATTTGATGAAAGCAAGCAGGCCTTCCAGCAGTTCTTCCGTTGCTTGTCCACCACACATCTTCAAGAACATTCTATTATCCACGTCTGCTGCCTCACCAGTAAGAATACTCATCAATAATTCTTTAACTACGGGAACCTTTCTTGCAGACCTCAAAAAGGCATACACATTAAAGAAAACAACCCTTGACCCTACAGGACCCCAGCAACTATAGACTGATTACAAATGGACCTTCCCTGGGCAAACTGATAGAAAGAGCAGCATTCATAGTCCATTCTTTCAGACTACCAAAACTGGATTCTGCCCAGGAAGAGGTACTGAATCTGCACTCATCGCAATCTGGGATGATCTTAAAAACAAAGTCGACCGCAATGGAGTTGCTGCATTACTTCTCTTGGATGTCTCTGCTGCCTTTGACACTGTTGACTGGAACAGGGCTGCTTTTTATCAGGAATAAAATCACCAAATACATTCATGGAAGAAACCTCCGTTCAAGATTGGCACCTCGCCTTAAAACACCACCATACAAGAAAAAGACTATAGATGATACATCCTTCTCTGTTCAAGCGGCCAAACTGTGGAATTCATTACCCCCAAAACTAAGATCCACCGATAACTTTCTTTTCTTCAGAAGACTATTCAAGAGTTGGCTTTTTCCTTCATAACCACCATATCCAAACCGCAATGGACTGCATATGCTTATGTTGGTAAACATTTACAATCTGATTATGGGCCTGATTACAACTTTGGCGGAGGGGGTTAATCCATCCCAAATGTGACGGATATCCCGCCCACCGTATTACGAGTTCCATAGAATATAATGGACTCGTAATGCGGCGGGTGGGATATCCGTCTCATTTGGGACGGATTGACCCCCTCCGCCAAAGTTGTATTCAGGCCCTATGTGTATATATCTAGAGATGTGCACGTCTTTAAGAAATATGTATAATTACTATTTCATAATGATAAAATATGTACATACTCTTTAAGCCTGTTTAACAAGTGTATTTTCACTCACATTTAAATGTATACATGTGTGTGTGTTTGTATGTATGTGTCCATATATTTATATACAAGTATACAATGTATGTGTGTATGTATATACAAATATATATGTTTATATTATTGTATGCTTAACATGTTCATATGTCATTGCATAGTTCCTAGATAAGTTGTTAGATTAGATACTTATGAATTCCTGCTTTCATATTATCTATCACACTGAGCAAATGTTATCTTACCTATTTTATCAGCAAGCATTTCACTATTGAAAATTGAGAAAAGATAAAATAATGTTAGAAACATACACAAATAAATTAACCTCAAATATTGCAAATCTTGAAATTCTGTGTTTATACAACAATTTTAAATCTCAAAATATTATATCCATTATTGTATTCCTTACACAAATATTCCCTTGCAATGTATTTACGTACCTATTTATTTAATACTTTAGTCCTACTGTACATGAGGGAAAAAAATACTAATTACTCTCTCGTAAGCTTCACTCTGTCTCCCCCATCATCCTATACCTCCAACATTTTATCCTCCATCCCCACTCTCTGACTCATCCCAACCCCATTCTATTACTGTGATCTCTAAAATAACCCCACCTAAGTTCTTCCCTCCTCTACCGCTCCTGGCTCACCCAGAACCTCAGTTTACTATTATGATCTCCCAAACAACCCTACTAAATTCTCCCTCACCTATCTCACCTTTGGCTCATCCAAAACCTCTTCTACTACTATGATCTCCCTAACACCTTTCTACAAACTCTTCCCTCCTCCATATATCCTTTACTCATCCCAAGCCTCCTCCTATTACACTCCCAATTAACACTTCTGGAATCTTCTCTCCACTATCCCTCCATTATTCTATTCAAACCTACTAACAAACTCACATACCCTCTGCTCAAATTAACTCATACTAATGCTAATACTGTACTCATATTTCCCTATATTAATCCACCACTAATCCTTTTGGGTTCTGGAGTAGCGTGCAACTTGCCGAAAAGCACTTTGACATCTCATCAGGGGTAGTAAGCGCTATATAAATACAATTACAATTCATTTCTTACTTCAAATATTCCCACCTAGTGTGTCTTATGGCATTACGTATTTTTCATTTTCTCAATTTCCCTTCGACCCATTCAATGTTCATTATTCCCACATATTTCCTTGTGTTTTCTATATTCCCTTTTCCTTTAGCTGACTTCCTCCATCTGTAGCTTTTTACCCCCACCCCACTGTTATGGTGACAGAAACCTTAACCTTAACCTCACCCCTCTTGTGCATATCTATGTTCCATCTCTGTGCGGTGCAGTACACAGAGTGAGACTGACTTTGCCCATATCTCTTAGAGTGGCAACATTTCGAAACAGTATGAAGCAAGAGGGAGGAGCAATTTCATTTGTATGAAACTGTGTTTAAGACCAAGAAACTAAACTATTTATTTTTCAGGCTTAACCTGAAGGGAAGTAAAGGATTGCTTAGTCAGGCATTAGATTTACTTGCCTCTAAAATGCCATCGCTTTTAAAACACCTTCTAATAAATACTATTCTGTATTCTCTTTATTTTTCCTCAATTAAGGACAGTCCACCACCATCGACAAGGTTTGATGCTGTCATGACAGTACAACATGGCAGGATACCCCCATACGTCCTTTCCATTTCCTTCAACCCCTACATTGTTTGTTTTTCAGATCCTTTTGAAACTATGGCCCTGCATTGTTACAAAAATATATTATATTGAATGATTGACTACTTACTTGATCTATTAAACCTTCCAGGGTGATACTTGGGATAGTTGATGATATAACCCAACATTAGTGATGCATTGCTTTTGTAACTTATAACAAAATAATGTGATGATTACAGCAGGTATCTAAATATGTGTGCTATATTTTTTTCTAGAACCGGAAGCACTCCAGAGTCCTGTGGAGGAGGACAGAGAGCGCTATCCGGTGGGAGAGATAAGTGTTAAGTCACTTTCCTTTCTCAATTAAAACTACTGCATTTGTTAAGGTATGCCTCCATTTCTTGCAAGCTCACTTTGCAATCCTTTTATAAATTATCCAACTGCCTATGTTTCTGCCTTGTCTTCCCTACCATTTCATTTTTAGAAGATGCAGTTTCCAGTGCCCATTCACATATATTTTAACCCATTCGTCCAGTTCCAACCAGCCCATAAGTTACAATCCTATCTCCGCATGTGTCACTTTTCTCCCACAGTTTCTGTCCTCATGGCTTCCTTACTGTTCCATCTTTCTACTTCCCATTAATCATGGAAATATACCCGCTAGTATATGACATCCTGACCAGCCAGTCCATTTCCAAACGTAAGCCTAGCTCAAGGCCTGCTGTTTAAGTTACCTCACCCTACACTGTCTCTTACCTACCCCACAGCCAAGATAATTTTATAGAATTATTTGGATGGAGTTGGTAATCTGGAACTCAGTCTGGAGTCGTACTCGAGGAGGCACTGAGAAGGCAGTAGGAAGATTGAAAGTAAAAGAGCAGGGCCATTGGAATTTATGATGACATGCCTCTAGCTGTCCCAAAAAACATGCTACCCTTCCAGGATGTCTTAATGTTGCACATTATAGTGAAGTGAAATGCACAGTATTAATGTGTCATGGTGATCAATGGCAATATATGTTCATATTTTGCAGCTCAGTCATTAATTGACAAACATTAAGCATGTTTTGCAGGTGTCACCACATTAAGGGGGTGATTCCAAGCTCCGCCCGCCAAGCGGGAACCGCCAGAAGACCGTACCGCGGTCAAAAGACCGCGGCGGTCATTCTGGGTTTCCCACTGGGCTGGCGGGCGACCGGCAAAAGGCCGCCCGCCAGTCCAGCGGGAAACACCCTTCCACGAGGAAGCCGGCTCCGAATGGAGCCGGCGGAGTGGAAGGGGTGTGACGGGTGCAGTAGCACCCGTCGCAAATTTCAGTGTCTGCTAAGCAGACACTGAAATTCTAAGTGGGGCCCTCTTACGGGGGCCCCTGCAGTGCCCATGCCATTGGCATGGGCACTGCAGGGGCCCCCAGGGGCCCCACAACACCCCATACCGCCATCCTGTTCCTGGCGGCCGAAACCGCCAGGAACAGGATGGCGGTATGGGGGTCGGAATCCCAATGGCGGCGCAGCAAGCTGCGCCGCCACAGAGGATTCCCCTGGGCAGCGGAAAGCCGGCGGTACACCGCTGACTTTCCGTTTCTGGCCGCGGCTGTACCGCCGCGGTCAGAATGCCCAAAGGAGCACCGCCAGCCTGTTGGCGGTGCTCCCGCGGACCACGGCCCTGGTGGTTTTTACCGCCAGGGTCGTAATCAGGCCCTAAGGGGGTCATTCTGACTTTGATGGGCGGCGGAGGCTGCCCGCCAAAGTCCCGCCGGCAGAATACCGCTGCGCGGTCAAAAGACCGCCGCGGTAATTCTGAGTTTCCCGCTGGGCTGGCGGGCGACCGCCAGAAGGCCGCCCGCCAGCCCAGCGGGAAACCCCCTTCCATGAGGATGCCGGCTCCGAATGGAGCCGGCGGAGTGGAAGGGGTGCGACGGGTGCAGTTGCACCCGTCGCGATTTTCAGTGTCTTCTTGGCAGACACTGAAAATCTTGGTGGGGCCCTGTTAGGGGGCCCCACGACACCCGTTACCGTCAGCCAGGTTCTGGCGGTCAAAACCGCCAGAACCAGGCTGGCGGTAAGGGGGTCGGAATCCCCATGGCGGCGCTGCTTGCAGCGCCGCCATGGAGGATTCCCTTGGGCAGCTGGAAACCGGCGGGACACCGCCGGTTTCCAGTTTCTGACCGCGGCTGTACCGCCGCGGTCAGAATGCCCATGGGAGCACCGCCACCCTGTTGGCGGTGCTCCCGCGGTCGTTGGCCCTGGCGGTCCATGACCGCCAGGGTCAGAATTACCCCCTAAATCTTTTTACCTTTTTATCTTTTTTAGTAAAAATATATATTTGTGTTTATGGTGGTGATATTTGTATTCTACTTACTGCCCTTCTCTGACCCTCTGTAACTAGTGACCACTAATGAGATCAGTCAAAATATAGTGAACGATACTTCCTTCCGGAAAGCTTCCTTTCTTACCTGAGTAGATAAAGTGATGTCTGATAACTCTCCTATAATCGCTCCATAGCATAATGCAGGGTTTTGCAAACTGTCTTGTTACTGCTAGTGGCAATGGACCCGGGGCGCTAACAAGGACATCAAAGGGATTGCAACTGGACATTGTAAATGCATCTGCTGAGGTGAACTAGTGAATTACGGCCACCAATTTGACCAAAAAAAAAAAGAATGAGTGGAAAACAATAATTAGCAACACAGTGTTGAGTTATTTACTAAAGCAAGCATAATGAACCCCTCCAGGACTCAATTGAAGGTTTCTTCAGTAGAATACATGATGTGTAGATTCTAAAAAAAAGTGCACACTACCTATCTTTGTAAATATAGTGTTATAATTAAGTGTTTGCACTATGATGCCCCTTTTATGCCTGGGTAGTAGAGGAGTCGTGGGCAAGTGTCGGTTTTAGGACTAACTAGTTGGCATCACTTTAACCACTTCTGACCCACCGAGAGTGAGATATGTTGATGGTGGAAATTAAGACAGAACTCAACTGATCACACAAAATGGGGGAAGAGAGTTAGCAGCTTTATGATTGGATGGGTAGGGGGAATTGGGAAAATGTGAGAAATAGACAAACACAACATCCATCAAATTGATGAGCTTGTCACATCTCTTGTGGAAGGAAGATGGCAGTTCACTTACCAAAAGCAAACAGTCCTTCAGTCTCCAGACTTCCAGGTTATCTAATCCATTTGTCATGTATGGGGCAGTCTTCCTACAGACAAGATGGCCTGTAGACTGCAAAAATAAAATGTAAATAATGGAAAGTCAAGGTAAGCATGTTGGTGCCTGAGGAGCAAGAGGGCATAGCCTGGTGCAGTAGGGTGCTACTAACTAAGAAGTGGGAAGAACCAATCTCGTACCAGCAATCACAGACAACTAGCGGCTGATCACTCTAGCCATGAAAACATTTTCCTGTGTCCAGTAAAACAGATCACATGTGAATCACGTAACTAAAGTTTGTCATTTGAGCCACTGCTCCACATTTTCTTAATCAAGGCATTTCTCAAGTCCACGGGGGTAGGCTGCTTTACATTCTGTTGATTCCCCCTTAAACAGATACCAGGCACTGGTGCTTCTTCTGGTTGTTGTCAACAGTTCTTTAATATTTATTATTTCAGATGAAAGAGATAGACCACTATGTTATCTTATGTTATGTAATGTTATGTTATGTTACGTTACATTACCTTATATTGATTTGTATGGTGCACTAATCCCTGAGAGGTTATCCAGGTGCTTGGGCAGGTGTGTAGGTTTATGGTCCCCAAGGTTCTTAAACGAAGAGACAGGTTTTCAGCTGCTTGCAGATCTCAAGATGTGAGGAGGATGCTCTGATGTGTTGAGGGATGTCGCTCCATGTCTTGAGTGCAATGTAGAGGAATGAGCGACCTCCAGTTTTGCTTTTGTGGATGAGCGGAATGTGTGCAAGTGAGAGTGAGGCAGAGCATGGGTGAAAGTTTATGCCGTTATTCAAGTATTCTGGTCCTGTGTTGTGTAGGGCTTTGCATGTGGGCATGAGAAGTTTGAATTGGATGCACTTGTGAATGAGGAGCCAGTGAAGCTTTCTGAGGTGTGGTGTGATGTTGGTGCGTCAGGGGAGGTCAGGAATGAGTCTTGCAGCTGTGTTCTGGATGGTCTGTGTAGGAGTTGTTTGGGGATTCTGGCATAGAGTGTGTTGCAGTAGTCCAGCTTGCTGGTGATGAGTGCTTGTATGATGGTCCGTCTGGTATTCTGAGGCAACCATTTGAAGACTTTTCACAGCATGTGTAGGATGTGGAGGCAGAAGGTGTACACTGTATTGACTTGAACCATCATGTTGTGCTTGTCATCGAGGATGATCCCTAGATTAGTTGCATGGTCTGTGGGAGTGGGAGTTGGTGTTGGTCTTAGACCCAATAGCCCCCAGGTGGAGTCAAATGGCGAGGTCTTGTTGCAGAAGAACAGTACTTCTGTCTTGTCAGAGTTGAGCTCCATGCAGTTGGTTCAAATCCAGTCTGCTACCATGGTCATGCAGTTGGTGAAGTAGGTTCTGGCGGTAGTTGTTTTGTCTGTCAGGAAGAAGATGAGTTGGGTGTCATCGGCATAGGAGATGATGGTAAAGTCTTGTGATCGGAAGATGTTGGCGAATGCTGTCATGTATATGTTGAAAAGTGTGGGGCTGAAAAACAATCCCTGTGGGACTCCACATATCAATTTGATGGTCGCTGATGTGAAGGGTGGCAGCCTGACACTTCGAGTTCTTCCCATGAGGAAGGAACAAATCCATTTGAGATCAAATCCTTGTATGCCAATCTCATGGAGTCTTCTGATGAAGGTGTTATGGTAGATAGTGTCAAAGGCTGCCGAGAGATCAAGCAGGATGAGGGCCACTGTTTCTCTTCGGTTTAGGATGATTTGAATGTCATTGGTGGCTGTGATGAGTACTGTTTAGGTGCTGTGGTTCTTTCTGAGTCCTTGTCTAGAAGATGGTGACATTCAAGGTAAGTTGTGATGAGTTGCTTGTAATGGCCTTCTCGATCAATTGGCTGGATAGGGAAGCAGGGAGATGGGCTGGAAATTTCTCAGTTGATTTGGCTCGGCTGTGGGCTTCTTGAGGAGGGCATTCATTTCTGCAAGTTTCCTTTTATCCGGGAAAGTGACAGACGTGATGGAGGTGTTGATGATATGGGTCAGGGTGGTGTTGATTGGAGATGTTCCCAGGTTGTAGATGTGGTGGGGGCATGAGTCAGTTGTGGTCCCTGAGTGGATGGTCTGCATGGCTGTTGCTGTGTCGTTCCAGTCGGTCAGGTGGCTGTCTTGGTTGATTATGGGTAGGTTAGCTACAAGAACTCGGGGTTGGGTTGGTGTGCAAAGTTGCTGTAGATGTTTGCAATTTTGCTCTGGACGAAGTACGATAGGTTGTTGCAGAGTTGCTAGAAGGCAGCAACATTGGTGACAGTGGCTGAGGGTGAGGTGAAATCCTTAATGATCAAGAAGATCTCCTTGCAGCTGTTGGAGCTTTCTTCAATGCAGTCCACTAGTGCTTTTTTTCTTGGTGTTCCTTATTTGCTGGTGATAATGTATGAGTGCAGTTCTGTCGTTGGTGTTGTATCTGGCACACCATTTATTTACTCACTATTTACAGTGTTGTTCAGTGTCGTGGAGGGCTTCTATGTACCAGCTGCCTGCTTGTTTGCTTTACTATGCTTGTTGGGTTTGATCGGTACAAGGGAGTCCACGCAGTTCTTGGTCCAGTTGCTGAAGTTGTTGATGTCCTTGTTGAGGTTGTTTGTGGGGCTAGGTTGATCCATGCCCAGGGCCAGTCTGCTTCTGTGATTTTGCCACAGCTACGGCTTGGAATGCTGAATGTGGTAGGGGTGGTGACTTGAGGTGTATCAATATGGAAGTGGATGATGGAGTGGTCAGTCCATATGAACTTTGTGGTGGACTTGTTTTTTATCCTGTCGCTTGTGGTGAAGATGGGGTCCAGTGTGTGTACTGTGATTTGTGCTGGTTCTATGACATACTGGGTGAGTCCAATGCTGCTCAAGCTTTCGAGGAGTGTTGTGGAGCAGGGGTCATTTCAGTCTTCCAGATGAAAGTTGAGGTCACTGAGAAGAATGTAGACTGGAGTCGATGGTTAGTGGTGCGATGAAGTTGGTGATGAGGTTGGTAAAAGTGGCTTGTGATCCAGGTGGTGGGTAAGTAAGGGTTCCGTTCAGGGTAACGTTTTTTGTGATTTGCAGCTTGAAGTACAGGTGTTCCATGAATGGGATAGCATTCTCTGTGCATGTTGTGTATTTGATAGATTCCTTGTAGATGACAGCTAGTCCTCCTTCTGGCTTGTGAAGACAATCATGCCTAGTGATCTTGTAGCCCACTGGGATTTCTGTGACAATGGCAGAACTGATGAGAGGTTGAGCCAGGTCTCTGTGATAAAGAGGATGTCAGGTGCGTCACTACTCAGCTGGGTTGCTGGGTGATCATGTGTTGAGAATTATGCATGCAAGACGGTGCTGACATGAGGGTTTGGTGTAAGGTGGCGGTGTTGGTACTTGTGTGGTGTATGTGTTTGGAGGGAGTATTGAGGACTTTGTTAATTTTTGCATGGGAGTGTAGGGGTGTGACTGCTGGAGAACCTGCAATAGGGTAGTTGCAAGTGAAAGCTCCAACTGTGGTGTGAGGTGTGGCATGGGGAACGCATATAGGGTAATGGCGTCCATATAGTAACCTAAGGAGTACTGCGGAATATCACTGGGTGGTGATCGGACCAGGATTACTGGCGGTGGAAGCGTTCCAGGTGCAGACAGGCGCATTTCGCACTAAACAAATACCCAAACAGTCCGTTGCTGCAAAATATCAATTCAAAAATACATTTACAGTTGATTTTCCAGCTGTTCAGATATAAAATCTACTCAAAATGCTAGACTGCAACTGCCCAAGTTGAAGTTTGCCAATTGCATTTGAAACAACTTCTGAGCATTCTGATCCCATTTGCTGTTAGACCTGGCAGCTTGTTGTCGTGTCTCCCCTGTCTTTTTGCCTTCTGACCTCCTGTTTTTATGGTATACTGGACTCTGTTTCTGCTGGTTTATTGTCTCTGTGCACTTTACTACTGCTAATCAGTGGACGTACTCCCTATATATGATTGGTTTATCCATCATTGGCATGTTTGATTCATTGGTAAGTCTCTAGTAAAGTGCTCCAGGGGTGCCCAGGGCCTGTGAATCAAATTCTACTAGTGGGCCTGCAGCACTGATTGTGCCACCCACATAAGTGGCCCTATAAACAGGTACCCACTTACCAGCCCCAAACCTCCCCTTTTACTACATGTAAGGCATCCCTAAGGTAGGCGCTAGGTAGCCCCATTGGCAGGGTGCAGTGTGTGTTAAAGGTGGGACATGTACTGATGTGTTTACATGTCCTAACAGTGAAATACTGCCAAACTTGGTTTTCACTGTTACAAGGCCTATTTCTATCATAGTTTACCATGAGGGCTGCCTTTAAATAACTTTTAAGTACATTTCCCTTTGAAAGCAGATAGAGATATGAAGTTTGGGGTCTCTGAACTCACAATTTAAAAATACATCCTTCTAGTGAAGTTGGTTTTTAGATTCTGAGGGGGTTATTACAACTTTGGAGGAGGTGTTAATCCGTCCCAAAAGTGACGGTAAAGTGACGGAAATACCACCAGCCGTATTACGAGTTCCATAGGATATAATGGACTCATAATACGGATGGTGGTATATCCGTCACTTTACCGTCACTTTTGGGACGGATTAACACCTCCTCCAAAGTTGTAATAACCCCCTTAGTTTGAAAATGCAACTTTTAGAAAGTAGGCATTTTATTGCTTAAACCATTTTGTGACTCTGCCTGTTTGTCTATTCCCTGTCTGGGTCAGTTTGACAGTTCGGCTCTTTGCACCTCCCCTCTAGACAGTGACACAAAGGGAGCTGGGGAGTAGCCTGTTTATCCTGATGAGCCATCTGAGCTAGAGTGGAGGGAGGAGTTGTCACTTACACCTGAAAGGGCTATGCCTGGCCTCACACAATGCAGTCTCCAAATTCCCTGGATTGTGTCTGGGGTCAGGCCTGGGCAAGACAGGATCATTTGAACAACAGAGACTTTCCTTTGAAGTATGCCTACTTCAAAGGCAAAAAGGGGTATACATAGTGGACCCAAACCCCAGACTTTTAGAATCTTTCTGGATCAAGAGGAACCTGTGCCAAGGTTGTAGAGCTGGAGGAGGAGTTCTGCCCCTTTGCTGTGTTGCTTTGCTGGGTTGACCTGCAGTTGCTGTTTCTGCCTTAAAAGGGAGCAAAGGGTGAACTTTGCTAGGTATCCTGCTTGAGAAAGTTCACCAAGGGCTTGGAATAGAGCTTGCCTCCTGTCGGAAGTCTCATGGATATGAAAGGCTTCAGTTTCATCTGCCTACAGCACTGGGGACTGTGTGTTTTGTGCTGTTCAAGAAGAAAAACCACTGCGGCGCTGCCAACGATGCCACTGACCTGCATAATGACCTGCCGATGGCGCACAGAGTCGCACTGCCCCGCTTCGCACCGCAACTCTGGTCTCACCACGCCACCATCTGATGCCGCCAATGAGCCGCTGCTTGCACTGTGACATGGGGGCCCCGCACTCCAGCATCACCTTGCTCACACCACAGCCTGGGCATCCGGACACCACCGCTCCTGCTGACACCGGCGCCGCTGCCTGCACCGTGGCCTGTGGACACACGCTTGTGAGGTACACAAAGCACCGTCCCGTCCCACACTGCAGCCCCGGTCCACTGACGCCAGCACCATTGACTCCAGTGTTGTCAACAGATGTCTAGCGCCGCACCGCCAACTTGGGCCTACAGATGACAGCGCTTCAACAATGATGACGCCGCTGCCTGCACCATGACTTGGTGACACCGCACATCACACCGCCTCACTTCACACCTCAGCCCTGATCTCACCGACGGTGCTGGCCACCGTCACTGAGCCGCTGCCTGCACCGTGACCTGTGGGCACCACACACCACATCTTTCCTCTTTGCACTGCAGCCCGACACCATCCACGCCAGCACTCCGGACTTCATCAGCCCGGAGTTTGATCCGCAATGCGTGTGACTTCAAGGGCCTGACGACCCCCGCACCAACTCTGGAACTGACACCCCGAAGACAGTGGCACCGCTCTCTGGATCTCATTGCAAGGATCATGACGCTGTGCAATTCCAAGTTACTGTTTGCATGTCTTCCCAACACCGTAGGTAGCCCGCGATGCTGTGGCTGGCCTGAACTGTTGGTTTTGTTGATCACGACGCTTTGATAGCCCTAGGTTGTGCTATTGAGTTCAAGGAACTATATTTTTACGTTAATTCTTGCAACTGTCATATCTTTATTACTGAATGTTGGATTTTTCTCATTTTGGTCTTGTTTTACACAAATAAATATTGGCTATTTTTCTGAGCCTGGTGTGGTGTCCTTTTTGTAGTGTTTTCACTGTATTACTGTGTGTTATGTGCAAATGCTTTACACCTTGCTTCTGAGATAAGCCTGACTGCTCATGCCAAGCTACCAAGGGGATGAGCAGGGGTTATCTGAGCGGGTATCTCCCTTATCCTGACTAGAGTGAGGGCCCTACTTGTTCAGGATGCACACCGGATGCCAACTAGAGACTCCATTTCTAACATTCACCAAAAGACAAACACAAACCTTTGCACTCTTCTGTTGTTTCAGTGCTTCTGGTGGTCTGATATTCCCTGAATAGGAGAATCAGTTAATCAGGTACGCAATGTGGCATCATGGCATTATGGGGGTCATTACAACATTGGTGGTAAAAGCCGCTTACCGCCGTGCAGAAGATCGCCAATACACCGCCGCGGCCGCGGAATTCCGTCACAGCTATTATGACACACATCTCGGAATCCGCCGAAATTCAGACACCCACACAACTCCGCCACACCAAAGGTCAGTGTTAAACTGGCGAAAACAAATCCTCCACCTCCACTGCAACAGAAACACACCCATGCTATTACGACCCACGAATCCACGCGGCGGTCTTTCAACCGCGGTATTCCATTGGCTGTACACACCGCCGCGCTCAAAATACACACACATCTCCAAAACAGCGCCACATTGGACAATTCCAAATACACACACCTGATATACATACAAACAACACTCCCACACACCCAACACAATATAAAACACACACCCACATCACCCACAAACCCCTACGACCAAAAATTAGTCACAAAGGCCAGAGAGACAGCACTGATTAGACAATCCCACCACACAAAGGCACACAACACCATCACCCACACAACATCCACGCACAAAACACCACACACCACTACACATCACCACACTCATCACCACATACACCACCCCACACATCACACACACCACCCCATGGCACGCCAAAGACACCCCCGCTTTTCCGAGGAGGAGCTCAGGGTCATGGTGGAGCTAATCATACGGGTAGAGCCACAGATATTTGGCTCACAGGTGCAACACACATCCATAGCCAGGAAGATGGAGCTATGGCCCAGAATAGTCGACAGGGTCAACGCTGTGAGAGAGCACCCAAGAAATCGGGAGGACATCAGGAAGAGGTGGAACGACCTACGGGGGAATGTGCGTTCAACGGTCTCCAGGCACAACATTGCGATTCAGCGGACTGGCGGTGGACCCCCACCTCCTCCCCCACAACTAACAACATGGGAGGAGCAAGTCTTGACCATCATGCATCCTGAGGGCCTCGAAGGAGTCGGTTTGAGGAATGGACACTGGTAAGTCAAATCTTAACTATCATATCCCCCACCCTACCTGCATGCTATCACACACCCCCACCCTTACCCCCTCACCTATCACTCCAACTCCTCACTAATCTACTCATAACACAAACCACGCATCCCAACACCAAGCCCTGCATGACACAACTAAGCATGGACACCCAGCACTAAAGCATGGCCACTGCACATACCCATAACAACCCCCTAACCATCATCACACAAGCCCCCACACAGGAATGCTTGCACTGGGGTACACACACACCCACCCATTGCACACCATCACACACACACATGCAATAATCATGCTCTTATGCCCCTGCAGGATCACGAAGGACCGTCACCACACCGGAGGGTCCAGACATCTCCACTCCACCCACAGAAGAGGCCCACAGTGACGATAGCAGCTCTGCCCTGCTGGAGCCTGATGACCAGCCCGGACCATCGTGGGCCTCGGGACAGTCGGTTCCCCTTGCACAGGCGCAGCCCAACACTGACCTTCCACCCTCTGGTAACACCAGTACAGCACCCACGCAGCAGGCCCAAACCTCTGTACCCAGGACAGGTCAATCAGCTGTGTGTCCACCACTACAGGGAACCCAGGCTAACCCACCACCCCAACAACAACAGGGACCTGGGGGCAGTGGTAGTGGGCACACGGTCCAGGGGACGTTAGGCACAGGAACATAGGGGAACTGGGAGGGCTGCTGTGCGACAGGGGGCGGACAGGCCAAGGGAACCCACTCTCCACGAGGTCCTCTCCTCCATCATGGGAGCATAACACCACTCCCAGGAGACGATGGCGACGGTCCTGGTCAAGTTTCAGGAGACCCAGTGCCTGCAGGAGGAACAGTATTTGGGGTTCAGAAGGAGTTCTGGACCATCAGCTCCACCTTGGGCACCATCGTAGGGGTGCTGAAGGACATACAGCAGACCATGAGGGACACCGTGGCACTCCAAGGGGCCCCTGACACTAGCCAGGACAATGAACTGCCCACCACCTCCGCCGGCGCTAGTGGACAGGACGCCCGCCACAGAACCACCACACCAGCACCCCACCCCCTGCAGACGGACAACCACCACCCAAGTGGTCCCTGAGATCCAGGAACAGGACAGAGCAAGATGGCAAGACCCCTGCCAGGAAATGAGACCACCCTGATTGTCCCCCCACTGTCCCACTTTGTTACCCTGTCCATACTTAAACTGCCCCAGCTCCACTTCCTATGCCCATATGGGCAGTGCACCTGTGAGACTAATAGACTGGACTCTGCCATGGACATTCCTCCACCATCACCATTTTACAACCCCCCTCCATTTTTTAGCACTTAAATAAACACCCTTGAACCACAAAACAATCTGGAGTCAGTCTATGATTTGGTAAAATGTATTATCAATAACAGTGTCAAAATGTGTTTTTAGTTGTAAAGGCAACATACCAATGTCACACATCACAAGTCCTTGAAGGATGCATGCAGATGACACACGTTGGTAACCACACCTGTGAAACCGTAATGGAAAGGAACAACTCAGTTACCAAATAATCCCATTAAATTAAGACGTGTGACAGTGAATGTGATGGTAAAAATGAAAATGTTCTCACCTGTGTGTCACTGGAAATATTGCTGTATGACAGACTCCCTGTTGTCGTTGTCTTCTTCCTCAGCTTCCTCCTCATCACTGTCCACAGGCTCCACAGCTGCCACAACACCGTCATCTGGACCATCCTCCTGCAGAAAAGGCACCTGCCGTCGCAAAGCAAGATTGTGAAGCATCGAGCATGCGATGATGATCTGGCACACCTTCTTCGGTGAGTAGAATAGGGAACCACCTGTCATATGGAGGCACCTGAACCTGGCCTTCAGGAGGCCGAAGGTGCGTTCGATCACCCTCCTAGTCCGCCCATGAGCCTCATTGTAGCGTTCCTCTGCCCTGGTCCTGGGATTCCTCACTTGGGTCAATAGCCAGGACAGGTTGGGGTAACCAGAGTCCCCTAATAGCCACACACTGTGCCTCTGGAGTTGACCCATCATATCAGGGATGCTGCTATTCCGCAGGATGTAGGTGTCATGCACTGAGCCAGGGAACATAGCATTAACCTGGGAGATGTACTGGTCTGCCAAACATACCATCTGTACATTCATCGAATGATAACTCTTCCTGTTCCTGTACACCTGTTCACTCCTGTGGGGGGGGACCAGAGCTACATGGATCCCATCAATAGCACCTATGATGTTGGGGATATGTCCAAGGGCATAGAAGTCACCTTTCACTGTAGCCACATCTTCCACCTCAGGGAAAATGATGTATCTCCTTACGTGTTTCAGCAGGGCAGACAACACTCTGGACAGCACGTTGGAAAACATAGGCTGGGACATCCCTGATGCCATGGCCACTGTTGTCTGAAAAGACCCACTTGCAAGGAAATGGAGCACTGACAGCACCTGCACGTCAGGGGGGATTCCAGTGGGATGGCGGATTGGTGACATCAGGTCTGGCTCCAACTGGGTACATAGTTCCTGGATAGTGGCACGGTCAAACCTGTAGGTGACGATTAAATGTCGCTCCTCCATTGTCAACAGATCCACCAGCGGTCGGTACACCGGAGGATTCCGCCATCTTCTCAAATGTCCCAGCTGACGACGCCTAGGAAGGACAACAGCGACGATCGAGTCAATTTATTTCCAGGTATGTACTCACAGTTATACAGAAGATGACACCAAACACAAAACCCTTCCTGTATATGTGTTGAGTGTAGGCCTAGCTATGTGCGACACAGAAGTAAATGAAGCCATGTGGGCCCCTGAAATGGCGGCTGTCTGTCCTCTAAAGTGGGACAATGGGATAACTGCGTTGCCGTTGCACACCGTTGCGGTAGGCGGTCGTACACCGCTGCGCAATGCTGCATTGGTTAACATTGGACCCTATGGATCCCAGGAGCCAATGAACAAGTGCGCTGGCGGTGATGATACGCACCGCCGCGGACATCACCGCGGCGGACGTCACCGCCATTTTCTAACTGTTCAATCACTAGATACCTGATCTTCGACAGGAGAGGACCTACACTGCAAGTGCTTCTGTGACCTCGGTCGGGAAGCGACAATGGCTGCTGCGTCTGGGGTAAGCGCCCTTGCCTTCACTGCTCAGGAGTTGGAGAAACTGGTAGACGGGGTCCTCCCCCAGTACACGCTACTCTACAGTCCTCCAGACCAACAGGTTAGTACACAGTAGCACGTTGTATGGGCTAGGCCTGGGTGGAGAGGGCTGGTTGTAAGAGGGAAGGGGGCAGAGTTCAGAGAACATGAATGCATGTGAATGAATGTGCCACCTGGCTAGGGTAGGGAGGGGGGCCACTCACATCGACGGTGCAGTTGTTGATGACTTCGCTTCTTCCCTTGTGCATGTCATGTAGGTCAGCGCCCACCAGAAGAAGGACATTTGGCATGCCATCGCCAAGGACGTCCGGACCCTGGGGGGTCCACCAGAGACGGGGCACCCACTGCCGTAAGAGATGGGAGGACATTCGCCGCTGGAGCAAGAAGACGGCAGAGGCTCAGCTGGGGATGGCCTCCCAACGTGGGAGGGGTGCCTGTCACCCCATGACCCCCCTGATGTTCAGGATCCTGGCGGTGGCCTACCCTAAGTTGGATGGGCGCTTGAGGGCATCACAGCAGACACAAGGGGGTGAGTACTCTCTCATTCTGCGGACTTTGCACGCAGTGGAGGGGTCCGGGTGGGGGAGGAGGCCTGTGGGTGTACCTAGGCCAGGCAGAAATACGTAGACTAGGACCCTCTGTAATGCAGGCCATGTGGCACTCTACCCCACCGCAGTAGAGTGCCAAGTACAGGTATAGATGCCCCTGTGGCATCCATGTGTGCAGATGTCCACCATAGCCATGTAGGCCAGATCCCAGAAATTGCATCTGCAGAGGCAAGGGGCACGGCGTAGTGCAGGGGGCTGCTGTGTCTGTATTGTCCGCCAACGGTAGCGGTATGCCATGCACTCAACCTGTCTTTCTTCTGTTTCCCCCCCCTTTTTGTGCTCTCCCTGTTCTTTTGTGCATCAGCATCATCAGGCGGAGGTACAGTGGCACCAGAGCACGAGGGAGCTGCATCCCACATGGCCATGGAGGGCCACAACACGGGCTCAGAATGCACCAGTGGGACGGAGGGCGAGGGGAGCTTCACGTCGGCCACCGGATCACCAACCAGCGATACAGACTCGTCCGCCGATGGGAGCTCCCTTGTGGTGGCGGCACCATCTGTGCGCCCCACTTCTACAGGTACAGCCGCTACCTCCCCTACCAGCACCGCCCTCCCAGCAGCCCCTCAGCGTTCGCCCCGTGCCCGCTCACCCAGGAGGGTGGGCATCACCTTCGCCCCAGGCACCTCAGGCCCTGCCCCAGTCACCCCTGCCGCCCTCAGTGAGGAGGCCATTGACCTCCTCAGGTCACTCACTGTTGGCAGTCTACCATTGTGAATGCCATCTAGGGTGTAGAAAGGGAATTGCAACACGGTAATGCATTCCTGGAGGGCATTCATTCTGGTCAGGCTGTCCTTCAGCGAACCCTGCAATCTGTGGCCTTAGCACTGATGGCAGCCATTGTCCCTGTGTCTAGCCTCCCCCCTCCAACCTCCTCCACCCAGACCCAATCCCCTGTACCCCAGCCCATCCCAAGCACACCTACAGACCAGCATGCACACACGTCAACACACAAGGGAAGCTCAGGCAAACATAGGCACCACACAACCCACAGGCTCACACACAAGCATCACCCACATGCAGACACAGCAACATCCACTGCCTCCACTGTGTCCCCCTCCTCGTCGTCTCCCTCCTCCCTCCCAGTCTCGTCTACACTCTCACCTGCATGCACTACATCTACAGGCACCAGGAGTCGCACCAGAACACCCAGCACCACACCCCGCTCACATGCAATCACCACCTCCACTCCCATTTACACGTCCCCTGTGTCCTCTCCCAGTGTGTCTGTGACACCCCCTCCCAAAGTACACAAACTCGGGCACCCACACACCCAACATCCATTCACATCACGACAGCCTCCAGTACCTGCACCTGCACCCAAAACACCTAAAGTGACACGTCCTACAACCACCTCCTCTTCCTCCACTCCCAGACCCCCTCCAACTACCCATCCCAGTGTTCGTCAGAAACTGTCCCTCTGTAAAGTTGACCTTTTTGCCCCCACCCCCTCTCCAATGCATCAGTCCCGTCGTAGCGCCTCAGCCAAAAAGCCTCCAATACCAGTGGTACCTGTTCAAGGTGTGTGGAGTGCACCGGCCACCAGGGCAGGCAGAGTGACCCGGAGCTAAGGCACTGGCAGCCCACCCCCTGTAAAGGCTCTGAAATTGGAAAGTGTCCGACGGGACCCTGTGAAGACTCCTGGAGACCAAACAACTCACAGGGGACCCAGGGGGATTTCAGAGTCAGCTGTGACTCCTCCAAAGGTGGGGAAGGGCCAGAGTAAGTCTGCACAGCCCGCTGTGAGCATCACAGCGGAGAAGGGCGGCATCCTTCCCGGCGGTCGGGACGCCACCACCAGCACCGTCGTCACTGGTCCGGAGACCACCGCCAGAGTCATTGCCCAGGAGGGCCCAAGTATCGTCACTGGTCAGGAGACCACCGCCAGAGTCATTGCCCAGGAGGGCCCAAGTCTCGTCACTGGTTAGGAGACCACCGCCAGAGTCTTTGCCCAGGAGGGCCCAAGTATCGTCACTGGTCATGAGACCACCGCCAGAGTCATTGCCCAGGAGGGCCCAAGTATCATCACTGGTCAGGAGATCACTGCCAGAGTCATTGCCCAGGAAGGCCTAAGTATTGTCACTGGTCAGGAGACCACCGCCACCGCCAGAGTCAGTGCCCAGGAGGGCCCAAGTATCGTCACTGGTCAGGAGACCACCGGGGGTATCGTCACTGGTCAGGAGACCACCGCCACTGCCGGAGTCAGTGCCCAGGAGGGCCCAAGTATCGTCACTGGTCAGGAGACCACCACCGGAGTCAGTGCCCAGGAGGGCCCAAGTATCATCACTGGTCAGGAGACCACCGCCACCGCCGGAGTCAGTGCCCAGGAGGGCCCAAGTATCATCACTGGTCAGGAGACTACCGCCGGAGTCAGTGCCCAGGAGGGCCTAAGTATCGTCACTGGCCAGGAGACCACCGCCACCGCCGGAGTCAGTGCCCAGGAGGGCCCAAGTATCGTCACTGGTCAGGAGACCACCGCCGGAGTCATTGCCCAGGAGGGCCCAAGTATCGTCACTGGTCAGGAGACCACCGCCGGAGTCAGTGCCCAGGAGGGCCCCGGCTGCCACAGCCCCGCTGGGCAATGAGGGAACGTCATGCCACACACTAATGCCCAGTCCAGAGAACATCATGCCACACACCAATGCCCAGTCCAGAACCGCCATGGCAAAGCACCGCTGAACAGACCAGAGAGCGCCATGGCAAAGCACCGCTGAACAGTCCAGAGACCGCCATGGCAAAGCACTGCTGAACAGTCCAGAGACCGCCATGGCAAAGCACAGCTGAACAGTCCAGAGACCGCCAATGCAAAGCACCGCTGAACAGTCCAGAACCGCCATGGCAAAGCACCGCTGAACAGTCCAGAGACCGCCATGGCAAAGCACCGCTGAACAGTCCAGAGACCGCCATGGCAAAGCACCGCTGAACAGGGCATGCACCGGGGAAGAATGAAAAGGCCGCCACATCAAGCATCGTTATCCCATGTGCAGCTGGGACAGTGACGGGACAGGAACTTTCACGGGGAGACTAATCCAGTCTGGGCACCAGTCCCCCTCCAGAACCAGTGGAGGCTGTTATCTACTTGCGAAACTGTGGCTTTGCACTCCCCAGGATGGTACAGTGGGCAACCCACCCACTGTAGAGACTTGAGAGACTGTGGCTTTGCACTCCCCAGGATGGTACAGTGGGCAAACCACCCACTGTAGAGATTTGAGAGACTGTGGCTTTGCGCTCCCCAGGATGGTACAGTGGGCAACCCACCCACTGTAGAGACTTGAGAGACTGTGGCTTTGCACTCCCCAGGATTGTACAGTGGGCAAACCACCCACTGTAGTGACTTGAGAGACTGTGGCTTTGCACTCCCCAGGATGGTACAGTGGGCAAACCACCCACTGTAGAGATTTGAGAGACTGTGGCTTTGCACTCCCCAGGATGGTACAGTGGGCAAACCACCCACTGTAGAGATTTGAGAGACTGTGGCTTTGCACTCCCCAGGATGCAGCAGTGGGCAAACCACCCACTGTAGAGACTTGAGAGACTGTGGCTTTGCACTCCCCAGGGTACATCAATGGGCATGGAGCCCCGTCGTGGATCTGGCTTTGTACTCATCCGGCTGAGGTGCCCCCCCTTCCCTTCCCCCTGAGGTGCCTGTATTATTTCGATCTGATGCCCCAACAGTGTTCTCTCCGTTTGTGGACAGGTATCTTTTGTGGGCCTCGCCCATTAATTTTTGGACTAGTGGTGCACGGACATTGATATGTGCATATCTGCACTACTTCTCGTAATGTATATACTTAGGAATGATTTTATAATATATCTGTATATTTTTGAGACATGTATTTTGATACATTACAATGTTTGAACTGATTTAGTTTTGTCTTTGCATTCTTACGGGGGGGTTGTGGGTTGTTACTGTGATTTTTGTGAATGCATTGGTGTGTGTGTTGTAATATGCGAGGGTGGGGGTGGGGGTGTTTCGTGTGTGTCCTCCTAACTTTTGCCTTCCCTATGTCGTAGGTGCAGTACTCACCGTTGTGTTCGCCGGCACCGGCGTTGCTCTTCGTAGATGAGTAGGAATACAAGGGCCGGTAGGATTTGTAGTTCCGGCTCCATGGAGTCCTCTTTCCTCGTGGGATGTGTTCAAGTGAGCGTTTTCCCATTGCAGTAACTGTTTCCGCCGTGTTTTTATCCACGGTGAATCCGCCCCGGAAAAGGTGGCGGATTGGTAGGTTGTGATACTATGGGCGGTACTTTGTCTTCCGCCTGTCTGTTGGCGGTGACCGCCGCGCTGCTTGTCTGTACCGCCGTGGTGGGCGGTGTGTTAAAGTGGCTGTCTTTGTTGGCGGTTTCCGCCAGGGTCATGATTCCCTTTTTTTCTCTGCCGGCCTGTTTGCGGTATTACCGCAGCTTTAACACCGTCCGCCAGGGTTATAATGACCCCCTATGATTGGTAATTCTACATCACAAGAATAACACAGAATTACCAAATTACTCCGAGTACTCAGGAGTAATTCAAATTATGCCCAGGCCAAACATAACCCTTGTTCACCATATTTTGTGAAAAGAATATATCTTCTCATCTCTGTTGTTTCATAATAGGTCTACTCTTCAGGTTTGTACATACTGTCTTAAATGTTGAACCTACTGCTCCTAATACATGCCTGGAATCCTTCTGTCAATAGCACAGTGTGCGTGTTTTAGTTTCAGTTATGGGGACCAGTTCTGCTTCTTTGGATCCTTCAAAATGTTGATGTTTTGGGATACAATTGGATTGTCTTTTCCTATGTGATGTGAACCTAGTCAACCTCTGAAAGCTAGAAAGCGGGACATAGGTTTCTTTTAGATGGGCCTTCAATGAAGATAATATGACAAGAACCTATGCAGCCCAGCCTATCCCTGCTCCAAAAGCCTGTTGAAGAGCACATAATACGTGTCTATTATAGCACTAAAACAAAACCGCCATTTGCACGGTAGAAACACATAACAGGGAGAGGTAATCTGGAAAAGCCAGAGTTCTGGTTTGAAGACATTTTTGCAAGATAGAGTTTGGACGATGAGTCCAGGAGTTACAAGCCCTTTGCAGTCAATTGATGAGAGCAGCTGGAGATGAGCTTGAATCTTGTTCGATACCTGTCTTTTATACCTTCAGCGTTGATAACCTGCTGACTGTTAAACTATGTATCAGTAACACTAACCCTATACACAATATTGTTTCTAATAAAAGTTGTAAATACCCCAAAAGGTAAAGAGATGTGGCTGGTGGTCTTTCGTATCATCACATTGTAGATGCCTCAGCAGTTTGTTACATTATGTGCATTTGCATCGTTTATTACGGCCACTAGACTAGAGCTTATGAATTACTGAAATTAGACTCTAAGAAGGAACTATCTAAGCCATGTCATCGTATTTAAAACTGACAAAACAAAAGGTGAAAATACTCCTGGTGATTGGATAACAGGACCTTTTTTGTATTTGTTCATTGTGCTACCTTTGACCCAGGTCTTATTACTTAATAGGTTTAGGTATTGTAGTGTGCCAAGTGCAAGCAAATTACTTTTGCACTTCGTAGTCCAAGACTATTTTCCCCATTATAGCAGGTGGCCCATATTTGAGAGTGCAACTTCATAATGTTTATTTGTTCTCAATTGTTGCCCTTTACTGTTTCAATGATGAGGAATCTTCCAAGGAAAGAGAATTCAGACACTCTAGATATTCAAACACAGTACAACAATTCCACCTGAGGAAGGATTTATGGCCTAGTGGAAAACTTGGGGAGGGTGGAACCTGAAGATCGGGTGTTGATTTCATTGTGGTAGAAAATGTTGTAGCATAGCATGCGGTGACGTTTCCAAAACCCCTTAGCACCAGATTCCATAAATGCACAAAATGTGTCAGTGACTATACATGTTTAGCATATTTACGCACAAATTGTAGTTTTACTGCCAGCAAAGCCAGCAACCCTGACATCCTTAAGGTGGGTATGGGAGAGAAGACGTTTTCCTTGATACAATTTTTGAAAACATGAGCCTTACTTGTCTATTGTATAACACTTTTTAAAATGAAGTGACCAACAATCCAAAGGTTTAGCAGTCAGTTCTTAAGGAGCATTCATGAACTCGGTCAGTACATTCATGGCATGCTAAGCGGGTCTGATCTTCTCCTAGGCTGTTGGTTGGAAGAGTGATATCCCCACCACAAAAACCTGAATTGGGGAACAGTGTCTCTCCTTCTCTCAGACAGAGGTGGTCATTCCAACATCGGCGGTAAAAGGCGCTTACCGCCAGACAGAAGACCGCCAAAACACCGCCGCGGTTGCGGTAAACCGCCACGGTCATTCTGACCCACACTAGGCAAACCGCTAAAATACCGCCATCCACAAAAGTCCGCCACACCAAAGGTCAGCGATAAACTGGCGATGACCAAACCTCCACCGTCACGCCAACAGAAATACGCCCATGCCATTACGACCCACGAATCCACGCGGCGGTCTTTCAACCGCGGTATTCTATTGGCGGTACACACCGCCGCGGTCGAAATACACATACACCTACAAAACACTACCACATTGGACCATTCGAAATACACACACCTGATACACATACACACACCAATCCCACACACCCAATACATTATAAAACACACACCCACATCACCCACAAACCCTTACGACCAGAAATATCGAATGAAGACCAGAGAGAGACACCACAATCTACAAACACGCATCCACAGGCACACAATACCAATACCCACATAACTTCCACGCACCTCACACAACACACCACTAAATAGCACCCCACCTATCACTACACACTCCACCCCATACATCATCCACACCACCCCATGGCACCTCAAAGACACCCCAGGTTCTCAGATGCTGAACTCAGGGTCATGGTGGAGGAAATCCTACGAGTAGAGCCCCAGCTGTTCGGGACACAGGTGCAGCACACCACCATTGCCAGGAAGATGGAGCTATGGCAAAGAATAGTCGACAGGGTCAACGCTGTGGGACAGCACCCAAGAAATCGGGATGACATCAGGAAGAGGTGGAACGACCTACGGGGGAAGGTGCGTTCCATGGTATCAAGGCACAACATCGCGGTACAGCGGACTGCCGGCGGACCCCCACCTCCTCCCCCCGAATTTACAACATGGGAGGAGCAAGTCTTGAACATCCTGCATCCTGAGGGCCTCGCTGGAGTAGGCGGAGGAATGGACTCTGGTAAGTCTCATCTTCACTACTTCATCCCCCCACCCCACCTGCATGCCAACTCATACCCCCACCCTCACCCCCTTCACAACTACCCCTTGCAAATGTCTCACCATCACAACCCACCCATCCCAAAACTTAGCCCTGCATGCGGCCCCAAAGCATGGACACCCATCAACAAAGCATGCCCAATGGACGTACCCATCACCCCCCCCTCACAACAGCCCCCACAAAGGAATGCCAGCACTGGGGTACACGGGCACCCACCCATTGCACGCCATTGGCACACACAGAAGCAATAACCATACTTTTATACCCCTGCAGGACCCGAACGCCAGGTCACCGCGCAGGAGGGTCCACAAATGTCCCCTCCACCCCCAGAAGAGGCCCACAGTGATGACAGCAGCTCTGTCTCCCTGGATCTAGATGACCAGCCCGGTCCATCGGGGACCTCTGGACAGTCGGTTCCCCTCAGACAGGCAGAGGCCACAGCAGACCTTCCCCCCTCTGGGAACACCAGCACAGCACCCACCCAGCGGGCCCATACCTCTGTCCCCAGGACACGTCAATCAGCGGTGTGTCCACCACTACAGGGAACCCAGGCTAACCCACCACCCCAACAACAACAGGGACCTGGGGGCAGTGGTAGTGGGCACACGGTCCAGGGGACGGAGGCCCAAGGAAACAGGGGAACTGGGAGGGCAGCTGTGCGACAGGGGGGGGACAGGCCTAGGGAACCCACTCTCCACGAGGCCCTCTCCTCCATCATGGGAGCATACCACCACTCCCAGGAGACGATGGCGACTGTCCTGGCCAGGTTTCAGGAAATCCCGCTTCTGCAGGAACAACAGTATATGGGGTTCAGGGAGGAACTGAGAAACATCAGTACCGCCATGGGTACCATAGTAGTGGCCCTGAATGAGTTAATCTCCACATTGCAGACCACTCTGGCACCTCAAAGGGCCCCTGACACTAGCATGGACCAAGAACTGGCTACCACCTCCGCCGGCGCTAGTGGACAGGAGGCCCCGACAGAAGACCAACAGGCCACCAGAACCCCACCCCCTGCAGAAGGAGAACCACCCCGCAAGCGGGCCCTGAGATCCAGGAAGAAGACAGAGTAACATGTCAAGACCCCCGCCAGCAAAGGATACCGCCCTGATTGTCATCCCACTGTCCCACATTGTCACCCTGTCCAACCTTAAACTGCCCCTGCTCCACTTCCACAGGCATTTGGACAATGCACCTGTGAACCTGATAGTCTGGACTCTGCCATGGACAATCCTCCACCATCACCCCTCACCGATTTCCAACCACCCATCCAAATTAGAGCACTTGAATAAACACACTTATTGCACATAAACAATCTGGAGTCTGTCTGTGATTTTAACAAATGTATTAGACATGACAGTGCCACAATTGTTATTCACATAGTGATGCCAAAAAACCGCTGTCACACAGCTGTAGTCCATGGGGAAACTAAGCAGATGTCACGCAGTGGGGTCCACAGCTCTGAAAACGGAAGGGAAAGTCACAACACAGTTACCATACACTGGGGGAAAAAGTCAGACAGTAGAGAGGTAGGAGTCTTTAAGTAAATGTAATATGCCAGTGTGTACTCTTACCTGTGTGTCACTGAAAGTATTGCTCTATTACTGTGTTCCTGTTGTCTATGTCGTCCTCTTCAGCTTCCTCTTCTTCACTCTCCACAGGCTGCACAGCTGCTACAACACCACCATCTGGACCATCCTCCGGCAGAAAAGGCACCTGGCGGCGCAAAGCCAGGTTGTGAAGCATACAGCAGGCCACGATGATCTGGAACACCTTCTTTGGTGAGGACATTAGGGATCCACCTGTCATATGGAGGCACCTGAACCTGGCCTTCAGGAGGCCGAAGGTGCGTTCTATCACCCTCCTAGTCCGCCCATGGGCCTCATTGTAGCGTTCCTCTGCCCTGGTCCTGGGATTCCTCACTGGGGTCAATAGCCAGGACAGGTTGGGGTAACCAGAGTTCCCTAATAGCCACACACGGTGCCTCTGGAGTTGCCCCATCACATACGGGATGCTGCTATTGCGCAGGATGTAGGCGTCATGCACAGAGCCAGGGAACTTGGCATTAACATGTGAGATGTACTGGTCTGCCAAACAGACCATCTGGACATTCATCGAATGATAACTTTTCCTGTTCCTGTACACCTGTTCACTTTCTCTGGGGGGTACCAAAGCCACATGGGTCCCATCAGTGGCACCTATGATGTTGGGGATATGTCCAAGGGCATAGAAGTCACCCTTCACTGTAGGCAAATCCCCCACCTCAGGGAAAACGATGTAGCTCCGCATGTGTTTGAGCAGGGCAGACAACACTCTGGACAACACCTTGGAAAACATAGGTTGAGACATCCCTGATGATATGGCCACTGTTGTTTGAAATGACCCACTTGCTAAGAAATGGAGTACTGACAGCACCTGCACTAGAGGGGGATCCCTGTGGGTTGGCGTATGGGTGACATCAGGTCTGCCTCCAGCTGGGCAAACAGTTCATGTATAGTTGCTCGGTCAAGCCTGTATGTCAGAATGACATGTCGTTCCTCCATTGTCGACAGGTCCACCAGCGGTCTGTACACGGGAAGATTCCTCCATCTCCTCGCATTGCCAAGCGGACAGTGCCTAGGAAGGACAACAGCGAGCACAGAGTCAATCAACCCACAGGTACGTTCCCACAGCTTGCACATAACAATCAATCAATCAATCAATCAATCATTTCATTTATATAGCGCACTATGTACCCGTCAGGGTTTCGAGGCGCTGGGGGGGGGGGGGGTGGGTGAGCTGTTAGCGGTCGAAAAGCCAGGTCTTGAGGAGTCTTCTGAAGGTGAGGAGGTCCTGGGTCTGGCGTAGTGAGGTGGGGAGAGAGTTCCAGGTTTTGGCGGCGAGGAAGGAGAAGGATCTGCCGCCGGAGGTCTTGCGCTGGATCCTGGGGATGATGGCGAGGGCGAGATTGGCAGAGCGGAGTTGACGAGTGGGGGCGTAAAAGTTGAGTCTGGAGTTGAGGTAGGTAGGTCCGGCGTTGTGTAGAGCCTTGTGAGCGTGGGTGAGGAGTTTAAAGGTGATCCTCTTGTCCACGGGGAGCCAGTGGAGGTCCTTCAGGTGAGGGGAGATGTGACATCGGCGGGGTATGTCGAGGATCAGGCGGGCGGATGCATTTTGGATACGCTGGAGTCGTTTGATGTCTTTTGTTGGGATGCCTGTGTAGAGTGCGTTGCCGTAGTCAAGTCTGCTACTGACGAGGGCTTGGGTCACCGTCTTTCTGGTTCCTGTTGGGATCCACTTGAAAATTCTGCGGAGCATTCGAAGGGTGTTGAAGCAGGAAGAGGAGACGGCGCTGACCTGTTTGGACATGGTAAGGGCGGAGTCCAGGATGAAGCCGAGGTTTCTTGCGTGGCTGGCTGGGGAGGGTGGGGGTCCGAAGTCAGTGGGCCAACAGGAGTCGTTCCAGGCCGAAGGGGTGCGCCCGAGGATGAGGACTTCCGTCTTGTCGGAGTTGAGCTTCAGGTGGCTGTCGTTCATCCACTCGGCGATGGCTTTTAGTCCCTCGTGGAGGTTGGTTTTGGTGGTGAGTGGGTCTTTGGTCAGGGAGAGGACGAGCTGGGTGTCGTCGGCGTAGGAGATGATGCTGAGGTGATGTTGGCGGGCCAGTTTGGCGAGGGGGGCCATGTAGACGTTGAACAACGTAGGGCTGAGGGAGGAGCCTTGGGGGACGCCGCAGATGAGGTTGGTGGCTTTGGAGCGGAAAGGGGAGAGTCGGACTCTCTGGGTTCTGTCGGAGAGGAAGGATGAGATCCAGTTGAGGGCTTTATCTTGGATGCCGGCTTCATGGAGGCGGGTCAGTAGGGTGCAGTGGCAGACTGTGTCAAAAGCGGCTGATAGGTCGAGGAGGATGAGGGCCGAGGTTTCGCCGTTGTCCATTTGAGTTCTGATGTCATCTGTGGCGGCGAGGAGTGCAGTCTCGGTGCTGTGGTTTCGTCTGAATCCGGATTGAGAGGGGTCTAGGATGGAGTTGTCTTTGAGGAAGTGGGCGAGCTGTGTGTTGACGATTTTCTCGATGACTTTTGCTGGAAAAGGGAGGAGAGAGATCGGTCGGAAGTTTTTGAGATCGTTGGGGTCAGCCTTGGGTTTCTTGAGGAGGGGTTGGATTTCTGCGTGTTTCCAGCTGTCCGGGAAGGTGGCGGAGTTGAAGGAGAGGTTGATGATCTTGCGGAGTTTGGGGGCGATGGTGGCGTTGGCTTTGTTGAACACGTGATGTGGGCATGGGTCCGTGGGGGAGCCTGAGTGGATGGTGTTCATGGTTGTTATTGTTTCGGTGTCGTCCACGTGGGTCCAGGCGGTGAGGCGGCAGGCGTCTGCGGAGACGTCAGGGGTGGGGTCTGGCGGCGGAGTGGCGTTGAAGCTGTCGTGGAAGGTTGTGATTTTCTGGTGGAAGAAGGTGGAGAGGTCGTCGCAGAGTTTCTGGGAGGGCGGGATGTCGGAGTTGGCGTTGGGGTTTGAGAGTTCCTTCACGATGCCGAAGAGTTCTTTGCAGTCGTGGGCGTTGTTGTTGATGCGTTCAGTGAAGTGGGCGCGCTTGGCGACTCGGATCCATTGGTGGTGTTCACGGTTGGCGTCTTTGAGGGAGGCGAGCTTGTCGGGTGTGCGCTCTAAGATCCATTTCTTCTTGAGCTTTCTCTATGCATTGAATGTTGCATTGAATGTTGTGTCTGAGTGTTGAGGAAAGGCCTAGGTATGTGTGACGCATGAGGAATTAAGCCATGTGGGCCCTTCAAATGGCGGCTGCCTGACCTGTGAAGTGTGACAATGGGATGTGAGGTCAATGCGCTGGCGTGGCACATCGTGGCGGTAGGCGGTCGAAGACCGCGGCGCAAAGCCGCATTGGTTCACATTGAATCCTATGGGTTTCAGGAGCCAATGACGATGTGCGCCAGCAGTCGCGGTACGCACCGCTGCGGGAGTGACCGCCATTTTCTATCAGCTTAATCACTCGATATCTGATCTTCTACAGGAGAGGACCTACACTGCAAGTGCTGCTGTGACCTCGGTCTGGAAGAGACAATGGCTTCTGCGACTGGGGAAAGGGCCCCTGCCTTCACTTCTGAAGAATTGGAGAAACTTGTGGATGGGGTCCTCCCCCAGTATGCGCTACTCTACGGTCCTTCAGACCAACAGGTAAGTACACTGGGACCATGCTTTGGGGACAATGCCTGGGTTGAGTCGGGTGGATGAAAGATGGTGGGGAGGGGAGCGATTGAGTCATGCATCAGACGACAGATGAGAGCATGTGCCACATGGCAAGGGTGGGGATGGGGGGCCACTCACATTGAGCATGCAGAGGTGATGACAATTTTTCTCTCCCTGTACATGTCACATAGGTCAGCGCCCACCAGAAAATCGCGATTTGGCGTGCCATTACCAAGGACGTCCGGACCCTGGGGGTCCACAACAGACGGGGCACCCACTGCCGGAAGAGGTGGGAGGACATCTGCCGCGGGAGCAGGAAGATGGCGGAGGCTCTGCTGGGGATGGCCTCCCAACGTAGGAGGGGTGCCAGTCGTCAATTGACCCCCCTGATGTCGAGGATCCTGGCGGTGGCCTACCCCGATTTGGATGGGCACGTGAGGAAATCACAGCAGACACAAGGGGGTGAGTACAGTCTCATTCTGGTGATTTTGCGCACAGTGGAGGTGTCTGGGTGGGGGAGGAGGGCTGTGGGTCTCCCTAGGCCAGGGCGAATTCTGTAGGCTAGGCCCCTCTGTAAGGCATGGCCCTGTGCCCCCGCCCCCCACCTCTGTCGGGTGGCAAGTTCAGGTATCCATGACCCTGTGTCATCTATGTGTGCAGTTGTCGTCGATAGGCTTGTAGGCCATGTCCCACGGATTGCGTAGTGGACCCCAAGGGCGCGGCGTAGTGCAGGGGGCTTCTGTGTCTGTCTTGTCCGCCAACGGTAGCGGTAATCCATGCACTCAACATGTCTTTATTTCTCCCCCCCTCTTTTTTTGTGGCCTTCCTGTTCATGTGTGCATCAGCATCATCAGGCGGAGGAGAAGTGGCATCAGAGCACGAGGTAGCTGCATCTCACATGGCCATGGCGGGCCATGCAACTGAGTCGGATTTCACCAGTGAGACGGAGGGCGAGGGGAGCTCCACAGCGGGGACTCGTGCTGATGTCAGTGGCAGCGACTCGTCCTCTGAAGGGAGCTCCCTTGTGGTGGCGGCAACATCCGTGCCCCCGCAACAACAGGTACAGCCGACCTCCCGGCAGACCCTCAGCCTTCGCCCCGTGCCCGCTCACCCAGGAAGGTGGGCATCTCCTTCGCCCCAGGCACCTCAGGCCCTGCCCCAGTCACCCCTGCTGCCCTCAGTGAGGAGGTCATTGGCTTCCTGAGGACGCTCATTGTTGGGCAGTCTACCCTTTTGAATGCCATCCAGGGTGTAGAAAGGGAGGTGCACCGGAGTAATGCATACCTGGAGGGCATTCATTCGGGTCAGGCTGCCCATCAGCGATCGTTCAACGCTCTGGCCTCAGCACTGACGTCAGCAATTGTCCCTGTCTCTAGCCTCCCCCCTCCAACTTCCTCCACCCAGACCCAATCCCCTGTACCTCTGCCTATCCCAGACACACCTACAGACCAGCCTGCACACACCTCAACACCCAAGTGAAGCTCATCCAGACATAAGCACCACACATCACCAAAGCATTCACACAAGCAACATCCACATGCAGACATACCAACAGCCACTGCCTCCACTGTGTCCCCCTCCTCCTCGTCTCCCTCCTCCCTCCCTGTGACGTCTCCACTCTCACTTGCATGCACAACATCTTCAGCCACTACGTCCATCACCAGCACACCCACCAGAACACTCCGCACAGGTGCAGTCACCACCCCCACTACCATGTACACGTCCCCTGTGTCCTCTCCCAGTGTGTCTGTCACCCCCTCTTTCAAACCACACAAATGCAAGCAGCCACCCACCCAACAGCCATCCACCTCACGACAGCCTCCAGCCCAAGCACCTGCACCCAAAGACACCAGACTTCACACTCCTACAACCACATCCTCTTCCTCCACTCCCATACCCACTACACCTACCCGTCACTCTCTTTCCAAATTGCTTTTCCTTGCCAACCTTAACCTCTTTCCAACAACTCCCCCACCCCGTCCATCTCATAAGACTGCAATCAGCACCTCAGCCACCACCAAACCAGGACCTATCAGGACTGTTGTCCAAGGACTGTGGAGTCCCCCACCCTCAAGGGCAACAACTCCGGCGAGGAGCCAAGGCACGCCCAGCCCACCCCCTGAAAAGCACCCAAAAGTGAGCAGTGCCCGGCTCGAGAGGCCACGGACACCAGGAACCAAAATCCCTACCCTGGCTCCGTCTGGAAGTGGGGTGCCACCTGGCACACCGCCAAAGGGGTCAAAGGGCCACAGACAACCAGGGAAGGGTGGGAAGGGCAGCACGCCTGACAAGTCCGGCAGCAGGCCAGCTGCCCAGGAGTGCCCCACTAGCCCCCTCCCAGGTGTGCAGGAGGACACCCAGAGGCCCGGTACGGCAGCCCAGGAGGGCCCCGCAAGCCAACGGACAGATGGGCAGGAAGGCCCTGCCAGCCACATGCCAGGTGGCAAGTGACACCCATGCCTGGGCCGGAACTGCTGAACTGGGCCCTTTCAAACAAGCACCGCTGAACTGGGCCCTTTCAATCAAGCACCGCTGAACAGGGCACCGCCGTGTCAAGCACCGCTGAACAGGGCACCGACGTCTCAAGCACCGCTGAACTGGGCACCGCCATCTCAAGCACTGCTGAACAGGGCACCGCCGTCTCAAGCACCGCTCCGCTGGGCCCTTCATCTCAAGCACCGCTCTGCTGGGCCCTTCATCTCAAGCACCTCTCCGCTGGCCACCGCCGTCTCAAGCACCGCTCCGCTGGGCCCTTCATCTCAAGCACCGCTCTGCTGGGCCCTTCATCTCAAGCACCGCTCCGCTGGCCACCGCCGTCTCAAGCACCGCTCCGCTGGGCACCGCCGTCTCAAGCACCGCTGAACTGGGCCCTTCATCTCAAGCACCGCTGGCCCATTGGCAGAAGGGGCAGGCCCGCATCTGTGTCGGGCAGGGCTGCACGAAGCACTCTGGGCACTAGTCCCCCTCCAGTGGAGACTGTTATCCACTTGAGAGACTGTGGCTTTGCACTCCCCAGGATTGGACAGTGGGCAACCCACCCACTGTAGAGACTTGAGAGACTGTGGCTTTGCACTCCCCAGGATATGGCAGTGGGCAGCCCACCCACTGTAGAGACTTGTGAGACTGTGGCTTTGCACTCCCCAGGATGGAACAGTGGGCAACCCACCCACTGTAGAGACTTGTGAGACTGTGGCTTTGCACTCCCCTGGATGGGACAGTGGCCATGGAGGCCCCTCGTGGATCTGGCGTCGTGTACTCATGTGGCTGAGGTGCCCCCCCTTCCCTTCCCCCTGAGGTGCCTGTAGTTTTTCTATCTGATGCCCCTGCAGTGTTCTCTCCGTTTAGGTCAGGTATCTTGTGTGGGCCTTGCCCATGTGATTTGGGCCCAGTGGTCCACGGACAATGACAGCTAGAATTATCGGACTTTTAATATGTATGTATATATTAGTTTTAAATGTGTGATATTTTTATAAGGCAATAATCCAATATATTTGACTGTTTATGATCTATTCCTTTTGTCTTTGCATTCTTTCGGGGGGGCTTGGGGGTTGTAACAGTGATGTATTGCTATGCATTGATGTGTGTGTTGTAGTGGGTGGGGGTGGGTGTGTCGCGTATGTGTGTGCCCGTAATATTTTCTCCTCCCCCCTCCCCTGTGTCGTAGGTGCAGTACTCACCATTGTCTTCTGCGCCGGCGTTCGTGCTCCTGGTAGAGGAGCAGGAATACAATAGCTGGTAGGATGTGTAATTCGGGTTCCATGCTGTCCAGATTCCTCGTGGGGTGTATGGAGGTGAGCGTTTTCGGTTTGAAATGTCTGTTTCCGCCGTGTTTTTATCGGCGGGGCTACCGCCCCGGAAAATGTGGCGGATTGGTGGGTTGTGATAGGGTGGGCGGTACATTGTCTCCCGCCTGTCTGTTGGCGGTGACCGCTGCGCTGTTTGTTTGTCCCGCCATGTACGGTCGGAGTGTTAAAGTGGCGGTCTCTGTTGGCGGTTTCCGCCAGGGTCAGAATTCAATTTTTTTAACCGCCAGCCTGTTGGCGGGTTAGCCGCCGCTTTAACACCGACCGCCAGGGTTGGAATGAGGGCCAGAGTCTCTAAAGTTCTTTTCCTGCACTCTCAGCCTGACACCACTCTCTTTCTCGCTGTGGTTCCCCAGGATCCTATGTTTGTGTGTTAAAAGGAGTTATTTGATGCTCTGTACCAATTACTACCTCTGCAAATCTGGCTCATGCTTTCACTGGTTGTTTCTTTAAAACCTCTTTATGAAAATGCTTTATTTATCATCAAAAAAGCTCATGTATATTAAATTTGATAACAACAAAGATAATGTTATGTAAGCACATTTTTCAACATAAATATTTAATTTAAAAAAAGCTTTTTATGAGACATTTAAAATAAAAGGGATGGATGGTAATAGGGAAGAAGATAAGGAAATATTTCCATAAATACATAGCAGTAATAAAATAGGTCCTCCGTTTTTTGTAACATAAAATATAAGCATGTGTATACTTACAAGGGAAGCAATACTGAATAAACATTTCATCCAAAGATGTACAATGTAAGAAATAAAGAGAGAGAGATAAGTATTCATAGAGGGTGAAAGGTCTGAGAAAGTGTTTTGGAAATGGGAAAAACCTGAACAACTTTGTTTTGAAGAAAGGTGGCCAATGGGAACCATAAAGATTCTCTGTTATGTGTATTTGTGCAGGAAGATGTGTATATGTCTAGTTTATGCTGATGACAAATAGATTCCCACAATGTCTTGAACGATATTTTATCTGAGCTCTTCCACTTTATAACTATTAGTTGGAAAGCAATTGTTAAGAATATATCTATCAGTTTGGATTTAGGAAATAGGGTAATACGGATTAGCTAAGGAACCTAAAAAATAAATTTGAATATTAAAAGATTGTGAGAAATTAAAAACTTGCTTTGTTTGAGCTCAAATCCTGTGTCAAAAAGACAATGTGTTATGGCACCAGAATAACAAAAGCATGAGATCACTGTTGGGATAATCACAAGACCTACATTTAGATGATTTATCTATGGAAAATGTAGCGCTGCTAGATGCAGTAATGTAGAGTCTATTTTAGATTAAGAAAATAATAAGGATTGTGTTGTATTAGCCGCACGGGTTATCTAATGAATATGAAGCCAAACCTTATTCTAAAAGGAGTCATCCCAGGAGATACCTAACTCGTGGTCCCAAAGCAACTCAATCTTGGATTTAGGACACCTTGCATTGGGAGGAGAAAGAAACGTATAAATTATGGAGGCTTTAGGATAAGAAGTGAGACATGTAGGTAAAGCTGGACTACTAGAAACAGTAGAAGAGTTAGTTGGTAAACTAAAGAAAATGTCCAAGACAGCATTGATCAGTTTCGAGAAACGCCATTGAAAAGATGGTCGACGATGAAATTTATGTTTAGAGTAAGGAAAGGAAATAAGAGCATCTCTCTCAAATAATTGTGATATCCACATAATACCGTTAGTGTTCCAAGATTTCCAAAATATCAGCCTATTATGAATTCTTATAAGTTTTGTTGTACCATGTAGGCATGGGCAAGAAAGTGGCTCTAGAAAGAGTAATAGGAGGGCTTATTGATTGAAGTAGAGATTAAGAATGTCTAAACAGGGGTATCGAAGTAAATGAGGATTTAGAAGAAAAAGAAAGCATTTCTTGTGGGGTAAAAGGAAAAAGTTATCTCTTTTCAATATCAAACCATAAAGGATGATAGGGAGAATGAACTGTTGATAGCCAAAGAGAAGCTTGACACAAACCAAAGGCTTTATGGTAGCAAATAAAATCAGGCTTATTAACTCCCCCTACTAATGTAGATTGTTTGAGAAGGGATAAAGAAATCCTGTTTTTTTTGTTGTTCCATAAAATTTAGAAAGTAGTCAATATTTTCAAAGAAAGATTTGGGGATATTAACTGGTAACATAGAAATTATGTAAAGTAAAAGAGGAGATAGCATCATCGTAACAGAATTTAAACGTCCCCAACATGACAAAAATAACGGTTGCCATGATGAGATTAAGGCCTATATTTATACTTTTTTAGCGCCGCATTTGCGCCGCTTTTTTACGCAAAAGCAGCGCAAACTTACAGAATGCAATTGTATTTTGTAAGTTTGTGCCGATTTTGCGTAAAAAAACATGCAAATGCAGCGCTAAAAAAGTATGAATACGGGCCTAAGTTCTCAATGTGAGTAAAGCAGCTTTTACAGTTGGTGGTGACAGTATCATGAACTGAATAAGTAAACCAGATTCCTAAGTGTTTAATTTTAGAGGGAGTCCATGGAAAAGAAGATGTGATGAAGGATTGTTTAGTGGTATATTTATTTAATGGAAGAATTTCCGTCTTATCCATGTGAACTTTATAACCTGAAACTTCTGAAAAAGAGTTAATTTCATTGAGAAATGCAGAAATAGATACTTCAGGATGAGAAATAAAAAGGAGGACATCATCAGCATATGCGGCTTACTTCAGAGACTGATCTCCATATGGGAAACCTGTTATGGAGGAATTCTGTGGAATGCACAATAAAAAGGGTTTAAGTGCTAGAACAAAAAGCAACGGGGGAAGGGGACAACCTTGATGAACACCTTGGGAAAGGGGAAAATATGAAGAAATTAAACAATTAACTAAAAGTAAGGCTTTAGTAGAATTATATAACAGTAAAATGAGGGCAGTAATTTTCAGTCCAAATTCATGCCACAATAAAGATTTGAGCATATACTTCCAACTGCAAGTGGAAATTTTAAGACAGAGGCTCTACTTAAGACATTAAGAAATAATCTAGTAGTGTCAGAAATTACTTGCCCCTTTATAGAACCTGATTGCTCTTCACTTATAATATGGGGAAGGAAATCCTCAATCCGAGAGCCTAAAATATTTGTGAATATTTTGTAATCAGCATTTAGAAAAGAAATAGGTCTATCATTTTTAGATTGAGTCGGATCCTTTCCTTCTTTATGAATAAGACAGATTGTGACTCCTTGAAATGTACCTGAAGTAGAGCATACAGTAGTAAAAATAGTTGAAAAGTTTTAATAACTTAGGGGAAAGAATGTTTGAAAAATGAAGGAAAATATTATACAGTGAAGCCATCTGGGCGAGGTGCCTTTCCCTTATGTAAGAGTGTAAGCACTATTGAGATCTCCGATAAATATATGTCAGATTCTAAAGAATTAAAATCCAGATGTGGAGAAATGATTTTGGGAGAATTCTGAAGATAGGAGTCAATATTTACTGAATGCACTTCAGTATCAGGAGTATACAATATATTGTAGAAATTTGTAAATTCTTCTAAAATGTCTTTATCCGTAGATATTTGTGTGCCTTGCACATTAGTTAAGAACTCAATCTTAGACCATTGTTTTTTAATCTTAAGGTAATTAGCCAACATTTTACCAGATTTATTGCATCCAGCACAGAAACGGGCACTGCTTTTCAGTAATATTGATGAGGCCTCTTTAGTTGAGATTTCATTAAAGTGAAGACTAGCTTTCAGAAGTCTTTAAAGTCTTCATTATACTTAAACGAGTAATATTTCTGTTCCAATAATTTAATTGACCTTAGCAAATGCTTATGTTCTTTGTCAGCTCTTTATTTTTTTTAGATATAAACAATAATGAAATCTCTAGCTGCAGCTAAATGTGTCCCAGAAAAGTGAGGGTGAGGTTTCCGGAGAGTCATTAAGTGAAAATAAATTCTGTAGCAAAAGATATGAAAGATGTAGAAAATTGTAGGTCTTTTAGTGAAAAATTATTGAAACACCAGTGATGTAAAGAAGGTGGTGGAGGAACCAAATCAAAATCTGTAACTACCATAGCATGATCGGAAAATAGAAGAGGGCTAATTTCCGATTATAGAGAATGAAAAATAAAGATATAATATAATCTAGTTAGTGAGCCATGTGCATTTGAATACAAATTATAGTGTTGTGAGGTAGGATTACATAATCTCCAGGAGTCAATGAAAGCAGTTTGTGAAATAACCACACAGAACTGTTTATGCATTTTATGTGGGAGAAACCTAACTGAGGATTGTCTCTCCAAAAGAGGGTCCATTATCTGATTACAATCATCTCCTAAAATAAAATAAGTATCTTTATATTGGAAACATTTTGGTAATAAATTGGGCTAAAACTGATAATCTGTTTGGGTGGAGCATAAACATTAAAGATTGTTATAGGAATTTTGTTAATTAATGATTTAACTATAATCCATCTACCCTCAACATTAGTCTCTTGTGAAATAACATTAAGATCAAAACTTTTCTTACATAAAATTACAACTCCATTTTTTTATCAGTTGCGGGGCCTACCAACACTGAACCCACCCAACCTGTATTTATGTTTTAAAGCTCCAGTTTAATTCAAGTGAATTTACTGCAGCAAAGTTACATCTGGATTGACTTTAGCTAAATAAGACAATACTCTCTGTCTCTTTATAGAATTATTGAAACCCTTTATGTTCCATGAAATTACTCTGAATGTAACATTTTAACACTAAATACATTAAGCTTAGGAGGACAATTGGAAGCAATAAATAAGCACAACATGTAAACCTCAAAATTACAGGAATTAAAAATAATTCATTTAGTAAAGTACAGATAAAGAAAAGATCAGAACAGAGGTAAGAATGAGACAGGGACAAAAGGGTAGGGAACAAAAAGGAGGACAAGGAAAGAGAGTACATGTCTAAAACTGACAACTGTAAATACATACCTGAATTAAATATAAGGAGAAAATGTGGGGTGGTAACAAAACTAATATAGATGGCACATCCCACAAGGGCCACACACCAACAACGGTACTATAAGAAGAAAAGGGATGGGGGACTTCTCAGAAAATACAATTACCTGTTAGGGAAACAATGAGTTAGTCTAAAGAACTTATCTTCAATAAACTATAGTAATACGCAGTTAAGAGAACCTCCATAAAAGAACTATAATGAAACAACCTAGCAGTTTGAGGGCTTTGTCCATAGAAGTATTTGTGTGAGAGTTTATAAAGCTCCGGAGGATAGTTGGATCCTCAAACGTTCTAGTGTTATTTTGATGCGTGACCTTAAAACAACATGTATGAAAAAGACCATAGCGGGCTCCTATAGTGCGTAAGGCAGGATAAAGGTTGAGGAATTCTTTTTGTCTATTTGCTGTAGCATTTGAAACATCCTGTGTAATAAAAATCTTTTTGCCAGACCAAACAAGTTGTCTCTTGGATTTAGCTGTATTTAAAACTTTCAAGACATCACTGAATTCCAAAAATAATATAATCGTTGAATATTTAAGTTAGTGGAAGGAGGAAAATCCAATAGTTGCGGTAAGAAGGAGGCAAAAAATGAAACTGGATTCTCTCCCTCTATTCCTTCTGGAAGCCCATGTAAGAGTAAATATTGTACCTATTTCCTTTTTCTAAATCTTCCAAATGTTGCTTCAGTTGAAGCAACTCTTTTTCCAAAATTTTAATTTTATTAGTTTTATTAGTTTCATCTTGTAAATCACTAACTCATTGTTCTACCACCAAACCTTTTTTCTCCATAGTAGTCCATTTCTCACCTAGATTCTGAATTCTACTATTGGTCTCTTCCACAAAGGGGCGAAGGGCTCTAATTTCCTCCAATAAAATGTCTATTGAAATAGGAATTGACGTCTTTTCTGGTGATGGAGGATCCTGCTTGAGCTTCTTATTTAAAGTTGTTGAGAGTTTCATTGAGGAATTGGATGTCAGTAAAGAGCGAAAAGAGATGTTTACGCCATATCGTTCTGAGGAATCGTATTTTCCATAAGCTGCTGCCAAGATTTCAAGTCTGATTCAGGAATCCGATGTGACCGGCCTTTGGCAGGAAAATGAATCTTCTTCGACCTGCCCATATACGAGATAGGTATGTGTGATATTAAAGGCTGACAGTGCAAGATTTCAATAAAATTACTGTCTATATGAATAATAAAGTGAGACCATATTCCTTACACCAAAGGAGGTAAAGTGTTGATAGATGCCATATTTCATACCCAATAAAATTGAAAGCCAGCAAAGGGAGACGCAAATCTATTAAGCTTAAAAAAAAATGTAATACTTGCCAGGGGTCAGTCCAGTCCTGCTGCCTTTATGAAAGCACAAACATATTAGCCCCAAATACAAATGCAGTAAAACCATCTTTTGGATCGACGGTAATCCATTGAGGCATGGAGCTCTCTCGCTAGGCAGCCATCATCAAGCCATGCCCCCCACTGGTTGTTTTTCATGCTCATGCTTCTGCTTGGACTCTGACAATGTCTTCGGTCCTCTCTCTTGTCTGACAGTGCTGATACTAGCTGAGGATATCTGCCCTTTCAATAGACTGCTCTTGCCTTCCAGACTCATGAAGATTGCCTGTGGCTGTGGCATGGAGAGAACAGATACGGTTCTCTCAGACCCCCCAAGAGCAGATACACTGGGTGAATTGGTACATTGGCTACACAGACTTGCCACAGACCCAAATAGGGTTGTTTTTGTTGGGGTTCCACTTTGGTTCTAAGAAGTCAAGCAGCACGGCAGTTACTGCATATAAAATATGTTTATTCACTAGTATAGTAAATGTATTAAGCATTTATTAGAGTAAGATAAGAAGATTGCCCTTTCCTGTCCTATGCAGTCTTACAAGAGGAAAGACCTTAACGTTTCCCAGGTTTAAGTGCCCAACTCCACCTCCCTGCAGAAAGGAACCACATCTAGCTCTTGTCCCTCAGAATATCCACCAGCATGGTGATTCTTCTCTCTAGCTACCAACTAAAACATGGGTTCTTCATAGTATGTTCCACAAAGTAAAAAAGGCATATGCACAGACAATACAAACTAAACACTAGTGAACAGGCAACATTTTTTTTCCAAGTTGTTTGTGATAATATAGCACAATAATTATACATCTTCAAGACCCAATGCTGCAAACGAGAATTACGTTTCCCAAAATGACTATGATACTATTGCTAAACAAAGGCAGCATATAACACTATTTTAGCATAATAAAACATCCTGAATGCATTTTGCAGTAAAGCCCATATTAAATGACTATTTTTTAAGTTTAATTTTATATAGCGTAGGAATCACCCCCGAAGGTGTTTCTTGGCGCTGTGGGCAAACATAGGCAAGTCAGTATGCTAAGTCAAAATAGAACTGTCTTAAGCTGTTTCCCGAATTTGAGATGATATGAACAGGTGTGAATATGATAAGGTAACGTATTCCAATAGGAAGGGGCCAGGCCAGGTAGAAGGATTTGCCTCCACATCTTTTCTGTTGAATATGGGGAACAGTGAGTAAGGCTTTATCCTTGGATCTGAAGTTCCTGACTGAACAACAATAACTAAGCTTCTGATGTAGATAGCTGGGACCTTTTCCCTCTAACAATGTATGTGTAAGGCAACAGAGATTGAATATTGTTTTTTTCCTGACTGACAGCCAGTGTAAGGTTCTCAGAAGGGGTGCAGAGCCGGAAAGAATATTACATACAAGTTGAGATGCTGTGTTTTGAACTACTTGCAATTTGGACAGAAAAATCTAATTTGCTGATACAAAAAGTCCATTTAAATAGTCTAATCGACAAATAATAATTGCCTGGATTAATATTTTCCTGGCAGAGTGAGGAAGAAAAGAAAATGCTTTCCTAAGCAGGTGCATCGTGTTGAAGCAGCTACCACTAATGCATACAAGATGTTCTTTCATGGAAAAGGATTGATCCACTTTAACTGCAAGATTCTTAACTACCTGCCTAGGAGTAGGTGCATGACATAACTCCAGAGATCACCATTCAGAAGACCAAAGTTGTTGGGCCTTACCAAACATCATAATGTCTGTTTTGTCAGCATTTAACTGCAGACAATTTGTTGCCATCCAGTCTGAAATCGCTTTCATGTCATTATCAAAAAGATCTTTAACATCATCCAGGACTTTATCAAAGGACATAACAAGCTGAATGTCATCAGAATATGATAGCATTTCGAATCTGTAGGTTTTAACACAAAAGATAAAGGCCAGGAGGCCAGGACAAAAGACAGAAGCCAGGGGTCGTAGGTCACAAACCGTGCATCTAAAATTGAAGTTTCAAAAGTAGACCTTGAGGGCAGGGGCTCATGAGAACAGCAATGACTGATAGACACTGCCTGTCCCACCTAGGACTAACCTCTTTCCACTCCCTACAGAGCCGCTCAGCCATTGAGCAAGAACTGCAGAATGGATTTTGTTTCTGCCAGTTTGAACAGAGAACCTTTTCTCACCATAATCAATCAATTGGCTTGAGTAGCTACTTTCTGGCAATCTTCTGCCTCACAACCAGCCATTATGCATGTGAGAAAGGCACAACATGATAATTCCTCATATTTCTATGCATAAGGTGAGTTCATACTGCATTCCTACTGCAATACTGTAATGCTGTGGCAATGTGTAGCTCTTGCTCTCAGTCTCCTCCACCAGTAGGGAACACCTCATATCACTAGTAGAAGAGCTGCCCCTGCCTAAACAGCACTTTGACTATACAGAGAACAGAATAGACTGTGTCGCCGGGCACTACCACAGTGACTCTTTCTGAAGCTGCGGTCGGGCCGGCGGGCCGAGTTTCGGCACTCCGGCACCGCCGCGGACTGTTGTTTTGCCTAGCTGTTTTTGCGGTGCAACCCAGGAGGTACATTTTGTGCTCTGGGTTGCACCACAGCCCCTGCCACCCTCCCTGAATTTACATTTACTTACCTTCTTGGTTTTTTACCTTTTTCTTTCCTCCTTTTTCTTCTTTTTTTCTCCATCTTTGTTTTTTCTTTTTTATTGGTATCCATGTTGTCTTCCTTCTTGGTATTCTTCTTCCCAGCATGCCATTTTTCTTTTCCTTTTCTACTTGGTCTTTTTTCCTATTCTTTTCTATATGGTCTTTCCCAATCCAAGATGGTGTCACACGTTCTTCCTGGTGTGTCACTTCTTGTTTTCTTGTATATAATCACTTCAGTTCTTCTCTTCCTTGCGTTGCAAACACTTCTGCTTGGTGGTGATCCTCGCTCCTGTTTTTTCTGTGTTTTTCTGCGTTCCTGTTTTTTCCTGCAAGAGTTATTCAATTTTTACTTTTTCATTGTTTCTTTTTTCCTCTTTTTCAGGAGTTCCTGTGACAGAGGTTTTTACCCAAACTTTTTGTGTTTTTCCTCTGGGACTCCTTCTAGAGGGTACGGTCTGCCTTGGCGTCCTTTCCAAGCACCGTGGCTACTAGAAAGGGTCGCCCCTATCTTGGCCATTCCAGAACCAGTAGAAGACCGGGTGTTCCTTCAAGTTCTTCAGCCGACTGTGGTAAGAGACGTGCAGATCGTGACATAGACATCTACAAAATACATACAGAAAATAAAACTGGCCAAGGTGCACGCATCCAAGCCCTTCAAACCTGCCCCAGAGGAACTTTCCAGAGACCCAAGACATGACTTAATAATAGGGCGAATACCAGATATAAAGTATGTGTTTGATCTGATATATGATATATGATCTATAGGAAGAGGACATGATGGAGGTGGAGATCCTACAAGAATTATCAATTGACACAGACAGACATTGTTATAGCCATTTAAAGAACAAATCAAAATATTGCCCAACGCTTTCACCTGGAAATAAAATTGATCTGTTCTCTGAAGCAATTATTGCAGATCTAGAAACAATGAATACGATTAAACATCCAAGCAAAAATTGAAAACATGATTAAGAAAGAAAACATCTGATGGAAAATGATTGGATTATTACTAAAACAGCAGACAAAGGGGGCAACATTGTGGTGCTCAACAAAACAGATTATGTGAATGAGGCGTACAGACAATTACAAGACACAACTAACTACAGAAAATTAGATGAAAATCCCATCAATCAGATGGCACTGAATCTCAGCAAAAAATTTAAAGAGTGGCATGAGATGGTGTTAATCAATGATGATGAGTATAACTTTATGGTCAAGGAACAACCCACCATCCAGACAAATTACTGCCAAAGGTACACAAAACCCTTAGGGATCCCCCTGGGATACCAATTGTATCATCATGTGACTGTCTTTTTTAAAAGGTCTCAGTATATGAGGATTATTATTTGACACCCATTGTTCAAACTCCAAGTTTGTACATCAGAGACACAAGTGACCTCCTACGTATCTTGACAATGAGAAGTTTTTACTAGTAATCATTGATGTGGTGTCATTGTACACGTCCAAAAAACATGAGGTGGGCCTGAGGGCATGTGTATATTTTCTGAAGCAATGAAACGTATAAGAGCTACAACTTCCGAAGATGCTATTAACCATGGTCGAAATGTGCCTAACCAATAATGTGTTCCTTTTCAACCATTAAATTTGCCAATAACGTTGCAGAACTGCCATGAGTATTTCTGGTTCCCCAAACTACAGAAGTTTAGCGATGGGGTGGTGGGAAAAGGAGTATGCAATACTGGATAAAATATTTTTAAGGGTTGGGTACATCAATGATTTGTATCAAATTTGGAGTGAAGATACAGGAGATTTAATGGAGGTTTTCAAAAATCTAAATGAAAATGACTTAGGCTTGAAATTTAAATGTGCAATGAGTAGATCCCTTTAAATTGCTTAGATGTACAGGTATATGTCCACGCAGGACAAATGTACATCACAATACCTTGGAAAGAAACGTCCAGGAACAACATTCTATTAGGAACAAGTTTTAATCCAAAATCACTGATCAGAAGCATACCATATGGAGAGTTACTGAGAACGAGGATAAACTGCTCTAAGGGTAAGGATGCAGAAATAAAATTTGATGAAGCCATAAAAAGATTGAGATGCAGAGGTTATAGACAAAGGGATATGAATAGGAGCCTGCAAAAAGTGAGATCAAAACCTCATGAAGAAACACTGATCACGAGGAAGGAAACACAAACGACAACAAAAGGAGTCCCAGGACTAATACTTATGTACAGCAAGGGAAGTAGGAGGATTAAAAATATTGTAAGCAAGGACTGGCATTTAATATCAAAAGACTCTGGCATTAGAACTCTTTTGGGCAAATACCCGCAGGTGACATGCAGAAAAGCATAGTCACTCAAAGACAAACTAGTAAAAAGGTCATTTTCTGGATCAAAGGCCAAAATATTGGCTTGAGGATCGACAAAGTGGGTTTATAAAATGTAACAGTTGCAAAGCATGCAAAATTGAAACAAACATGCAAACTATCATGGAATCCAAACTAAAAATATAATCACATGCAATTCACAATATGTGGTTTACATCAGTGAGTGTGCTTGCTGTTTCCGCTAAGTGGGAAGCACTACATGCATGCTAAAAAAGAGGATACTGGAACACTTACGTGCAGTGAAACATCAGGACTTTGGGGGTCATTCTGACCTCGGCGGTAAAAGCCGCTTACCGCCAGTCAGAAGGCCGCCACAATACCGCCGCGGCCGCGGTCAGCCACCACGGACATTCTGACCCACAACTGCAAAACCTCCAAAAATCCGCCCTCCACTGCAGTCCGCCACATCAGCGGCCAGCGGTAAACTGGAGAAGACCAAACCTCCACCGCCACGCCAACAGAAATACGCCCATCCCATTATGACCCGCAAATCCACGCGGCGGTCATTCAACCGCGGTATTCCATTGGCGGTACACACCGCCGCGCTCAAAATACACACACCTTTACAAACCCCTACCACATTGGACAATTTGAAAGGCACACACCTGAAACACATACACACACCACTCCCACACATCCAATACCATATAAAACACACACCCACATCACCCACAAACCCCTACCAACAAAAACCAGAGACGAAGGAAAAGAGAGACACATCAGAGAATAGAGAGCCAGACACACAGAGGCACACCACAACATCACACACACCACATAGAAGCACAAAGCACCACACACCGACACACACATCATCACATACACCACCCCACACCTCATACACACGACCCCATGGCACCACAAAGGCACCCACGCTTTTCGGACCAAGAACTCCGGGTCATGGTGGAGGAGATCATAAGAGTGGAACCCCAGCTCTTCGGCTCACAGGTCCAGCACACCACCATAGCAAGGAAGGCGGAGCTCTGGCAGCGGATCGTGGACAGGGTCAACGCGGTGGGACAGCATCCCAGAAATCGAGAGGACATCCGCAAACGATGGAACGACCTACGGGGGAAGGTGCGCTCGATGGTCTCGCGACACAACATCGCAGTGCAGAAGACTGGCGGGGGACCCCCACCCACTCCACCCGAATTCACAACATGGGAGCAAGAGGTACTAAACATCCTGCATCCTGATGGCCTCGCTGGAGTACACGGAGGAATGGACTCTGGTAAGTACAAGGCCAACCACTTCACCCCCCCCCCAGCATGCTAACCCCCACCCTCACCCCCAACCCCCCAGCACACATCCTCCCTGAGAATGTCTCCCCAGCACAACCCACCCAACACCAACCCCTGCATGCCATCCCCAAACTATGGACACCCATCACCTAAGCATGACCACTGCACATACCCATCCCCCCCCCCACAAAACACCCTCACAACACCTCCCCCAAGGGAATGCCAGCACTGGGGGACAAGGGCACCCATAAAACGCAAGCTAATGCACACACAGAAACAATAACCATACCCTCTTACCCCATGCAGGACCCGAACGACAACACACCGGTCAGGAGTGACCAGAAATGTCCATCCCACCCCCGGAACAGGCCCCTAGTGATGACAGCAGCTCTGTCCACCTGGAACCTGACGACCAGCCCGGACCATCGGGGACCACTGGGCAGTCGGTTCCCCTCACCCAGACACAGGCCACTGCAGACCCAACCCCCTCTGGGAACAACAGCACAGCTCCCACCCAGCGGGCCCATGCCTCTGTCTCTAGGACAGGTCAAGCAGCGGTGTGTCTACCACTACAGGGCCCCCAGGGTAACCCACCAACCCAACAACAACAGGGACCTGGGGGCAGTGGGAGTGGGCACACCGTCCAGGGGACAGAGGCCCAGGGAAACAGGGCAACTCGGAGGGCTGCTGTGCGACAGGGGGGGGAGGAGAGGCCCAGGGAACCCACTCTCCAAGAGGCCCTCACCACCATCATGGCAGCCTACCACCACTCACAAGAGACGATGGCGACGGTACTGGCCAGGTTCCAGGAGATCCAGGCACAGCAGGAGCAACGCTACATGGGGTTCAGCGACCAACTCAGCAACATCTCAACCGCTATGGGGAGCATAGTCCAGGCCCTGAACCGTATAGAGGACACGTTTCAGGACCATGTGGCATCACACAGGGCCCCTGTCACTAGCCAGGAACAGGAACAGCCTACCACCTCCGCCGGCGCTAGTGGACAGGAGGCCCCACCACAACGACAGCCCACCAGAACCCCACCTCTTGCTGAACAACAACCGCCCCGCAAAAGGAGCCTGAGATCAAAAAAACCAACAGAGTAGGATGTCAAGTCCCCCGCCAGCATCACATACCCCCTGAAGTCCTCCCACTGTTCCACATTGCCACCCTGTCAAACCTTGAACTGCCCCTGCTCCATCCTGCCACAGGCATATGGACAATGCACCTGTGAGACTGAGAACTGGACTCCGCCATGGACATTACTCCACCCCCACCCATCACTGTTTCACTATCATGTACCAATATCTATGCACTAATAATAAATCACACATTGCACTGAAATCAATCAGGACTCAGCCTGTCTTATTTACAAATGTATGACACATTACATATCAATTACGTATTATTAACATTGTGAATTACACATACCGAGGTAACTTAGCATTAGTCCATGGGCCAACCAAGCCGAGGTCACACAGTGGCTCATACAGCACAGAAAAGGGAAGGGAAAATCAAACATCATGTTTATAGTTCTGGGGGGAAATCGACAAAGTTGAGATGCAGGAGGCTTTCAGGAAATGTAAAATGGCATGGGTGATTATTACCTGTGTGCTACTGGAAATACTGTTCTATTACTCTGTCCCTGTTGTCTGTGTCGTCCTCTGAGTCTTCCTCCTCTTCACTCTCCGCAGGCTCCACAGCTGCTTCATCACCACCATCTGCACCATCCTCCTGCAGGAAAGGAACCTGACGTCGCAATGCCAGATTGTGAAGCATACAGCAGGCCACGATGATGTGGCACACCTTCTTTGGTGAGTACATCAGGGATCCCCCTGTCATATGCAGGCACCTAAACCTGGCCTTCAGGAGGCCAAAGGTCCTTTCGATGATCCTCCTAGTTCGCCCATGGGCCTCATTGTACCGTTCCTCTGCCCTGGTCTGGGGATTCCTCACTGGGGTCAGTAGCCAAGGCAGGTTGGGGTAACCAGAGTCACCTATTAGCCACACACGTTGTCTCTGTAGCTGCTCCATCACATAGGGGATGCTGCTATTTCGCATCACATACGCGTCATGCACTGACCCTGGGAACTTGGCATTTACATGGGAGATGTACTGGTCAGCCAAACAGACCACCTGGACATTCATCGAATGATAACTTTTTCTGTTTCTGTACACCTGCTCATCGTCTTTTGGGGGTACCAAAGCCACATGGGTCCCATCAATGGCACCAATGATGTTGGGGATATGTCCAAGGGCATAGAAATCACCCTTCACTGTAGGCAAGTCACCCTCCTCTGGGAAAATGATGTAGCTCCGCATGAGTTTCATCAGGGCAGACAACACTCTGCTCAAAATCTTTGAAAACATAGGCTGAGACATTCCAGATGACATGGCCACTGTTGTCTGGAATGACCCAGTTGCCAAAAAATGGAGGACTGACAAAACCTGCACCAGAGGGGGAATCCCTGTGGGTTGGCGGATGGGGGACATCAGGGCTGGCTCCAGCTGGGCACACAGTTCATGGATAGTGGCACGGTCAAGTCTGTATCGAAGTATTATATGGCGTTCTTCCATTGTCGACAGGTCCACCAGCGGTCGGTACACGCGAGGATTCGTCCTTCTCCTCGCAAGTCCCAGCGGACGGTGCCTAGGAAGGACAACATGGAGCACAGAGTCAGGCAAACCACAGGTACGTACAGACAGCTTGCACAGTTAAAGAATGGCAATGGGTTGAAAGGCGTGTATGTGTGGCAATGCAAGGCCTAGGCCTGTGTGTCGCAGTCAAAATTAAGCCATGTAGGCCCTTGAAATGGCGGCTGCCTGACCTGTGAAGTGGGACAATGGGATGTGAGGTCAATGCGCTGGCGGGGCACACCGTGGCGGTAGGCGGTCGAAGACCGCGGCGCAAAGCCGCATTGGTTAACATTGAACCCTATGGGTTTCAGGAGCCAATGACGATGTGCGCCGGCGGTCACGGTACGCACCGCCGCGGTACGCACCGCCGTGGGCGTGACCGCCATTTCCTAGCTGATTGATCACTCGAGACCTGATCATCCACAGGAGAGGACCTATACTGCAAGTGCTGCTGTGACCTCGGTCTGGAAGTGACAATGGCTGCTGCGACTGGGGAAAGGGCCCCTGCCTTCACGTCTGAAGAGTTGGAGAAGCTCGTGGATGGGGTCCTCCCCCAGTATGCGCTACTCTACGGTCCTCCAGACCAACAAGTGAGTACACCGGGTGCACATGGAATGGGCTATGCCTGTGTGGATTGGGGTGGATGTAAGTTGGTGGGGTGGGGGGCGAATGAGGAGTGCAACGCCCGACAGATGAGAGCATGTGCCATATGGCAAAGTTGGTGGGGGGGCCAATCACATCTAACATGCAGGTCATTGATGATTTCCTCCTTTCCACCCTCTACATGTCAAATAGGTCAGCGCCCATCAGAAGATTGAGATTTGGCGTGCCATCGCCAAGGAAGTCCGGAACTTGGGGGTCCACAACAGACGGGGCACCCACTGCCGCAAGAGGTGGGAGGACATCCGCCGCGGAACAAGGAAGACCGCAGAAACACTGCTGGGGATGGCCTCCCAACCTAGGAGGGGTGCCAGTCGCACCATGACCCCCCTGATGTCCCGGATCGTGGCGGTGGCCTACCCTGAATTGGATGGGCGCTTTAAGACATCACAGCAGACACAAGGGGGTGAGTATCAGCACATTCTCCTATCTTTCTGCGCAGTGGAGGCGTCTGGGTGGGGGAGGAGGGCTGTGGGTGACATTAGGCCAGGGCGCTTTCTGTAGTGTAGTCCTCTCCCTTAGGCATGGCCCTGTGCCCCCGGCCCCCACCTCTGTAGGGTGACAAGTACAGCCATTGAAGGTCCAGCATCACCCATGTGCGCGTTTGACGTCTCTTGGCCTGTTGTCCTAGTCAGTAGTACTGAGTAGTGTACCCCGAATGCGCGGCTTAGTGCATGAGGCTCCTGTGTCTGTCCTCTCCGCCAACGGTGTTGACATTGCATGCACTCAACCTGGTCTTCTTTTTTCTCCCCCCACCCTTTCTCTTCATCTTCTTGTGCATGTGTGCATTAGCATCATCAGGCGGAGGAGATTTGGCATCGGAGCACGAGGGAGCTGCAGGACACAAGGCCCCGGTGGGCCCAGGAACAGACACCGAGGGCACCAGTGATCCGGAGGGCGAGGGGAGCACCACGACGGGGACCGCTGGTGAGAGCAGCGACAGCGACACGTCCTCGGATGGGAGCTCCCTAGCGGTGGCGGCAACATCCGGGCCCCCCGCCTCTACAGGTACAGCCGCCACCCAGCGCACCAGCCCCGCCCTCCCAGCAGCCCCTCAGCCTACGCTCCGTGCCCGCTCGCCCAGGAAGGCGCGCGTCTCCTTCGCCCCAGGCACCTCAGCCCCTGCCCCTGTTGCCCCTGCTGCCCTCAGTGCGGAGCTCATTGACCTGGTGAGGACGCTCATTGTTGGGCAGACGACCCTTTTGAATGCCATCCAGGGTGTGCAAAGGGAGGTGCAACAGAGCAATGCGTACCTGGAGGGCATTCATTCGGGTCAGGCTGCCCATCAACGAGCGTTCACTGCTCTGGCCTCAGCACTGACGGCAGCCATTGTCCCTGTTTCCAGCCTCCCTCTTCTTACTGCCTCCAGCCTTTCTCTGTCTCCTGTTCCTCAGCCTATCCCATCCACACCATCAGACCAGCCTGCACACACCTCAACACCCAAGAGCAGCTCATCCAGACACAAGCACCACAGATCCCACAAACACTCACCCAAGCAACACCCAGATGCAGACATTCCAACAGTCACAACCACCTCTGTGTCCCCCTCCTCCTCGTCTCCCTCCTCCCTCCCTGTGACGTCTACACTCACACCTGCATGCACCCCAACATCAGCCAGTGCTTCCATCACCACCTCACCCTCCAGTACAGTCCACACTCGTGCAGTCACCACCCCCACTGCCATGTACACGTCCCCTGTGTCCTCTCCCACTGTGTCTGTCACCCCCTCTTCCAAGACACACAAACGCAGGCAGCCACCCACCCAACAGACATCCACCTCACGACAGCCTACAGCACCAGCACCTTCACCCAATGACAGCACACCTGACTCTCTTACAACCACATCCTCTTCCTCCACTCCCATCACCACTTCTCCTACCCTTTACCTTGGACCTAAAAAGCTTTTCATGGCTAATCTTGACCTCTTTCCCTCCGATGAGCTCCCCCTCCATCTGCAAAGACTCCCAAGAGCACCGCAGCCACCACCAGCCCAGCTTCGCGTGTCACTGTTGTGCATGGGATCTGGAGTCCACCCTTTGCCAGCAGTGACACATCGATCAGCAGCAAGGACACGTCCAGCCCCCCCCCCCCGGCAAGAGGACCCGCAAAAACAAGGGCCGCCGTGCGAGGACTGACAGGGCTGCCCCCAAGGAGCAATGTGCGGCCACTTCACCAGCCACACCATCTAGGGGAGGCAAGGGCCCGAGAGCCCCATCAAAGGAGCGGAAGGGCAGCAGGAGCGCGGAGAAGGTGGACCCCACATGTCACATCCCAGCTGGGAAGGAGGACACTAAGGAGGCCAGGAGTCCGTCCCCGAAGGATCCAGAAACGTCACGGTCCGAGGGCGACTGAGCAGGGAGTCCAGGCCAGGTCTGGCTCCCCTGACCTGCTGGATGAGCACCGCTGAACAGGGCCCGCTGTGGAGAAGAGCACCGCTGAACAGGGCCCGCGGTGCAGAAGATCATCGCTGAACAGGGCCCGCGGTGCAGAAGAGCACCGCTGAACAGGGCCCGCTGTGGAGAAGAGCACCGCTGAACAGGGCCCGCCGTGGAGAGGAGCACCGCTGAACAGGGCCCGCCGTGGAGAAGAGCACCGCTGAACAGGGCCCGCCGTGGAGAGGAGCACCGCTGAACAGGGCCCGCCGTGGAGAAGAGCACCGCTGAACAGGGCCCGCCGTGGAGAGGAGCACCGCTGAACAGGGCCCGCCGTGGAGAGGAGCACCGCTGAACAGGGCCCGCCGTGGAGAAGAGCACCGCTGAACAGGGCCCCGCGGTGCAGAAGAGCACCGCTGAAGAGGGCCCCGCCGTGAGGATAGGCACCGCTGAAGAGGGCCCCACCGTGAAGATAGGCACCGCTGGAGAGGGCCCCGCCATCTCAAGCACCGCTCCGCTGGGCCCTTCATCTCAAGCACCGCTCCGCTGGGCCCTTCATCTCAAGCACCGCTCCGCTGGGCCCTTCATCTCAAGCACCGCTCCGCTGGGCCCTTCTTCTCAAGCACCGCTCCGCTGGGCCTGCCGTCTCAAGCACCGCTCCGCTGGGCCCTTCATCTCAAGCACCGCTCCGCTGGGCCCTTCTTCTCAAGCACCGCTCCGCTGGGCCCTTCTTCTCAAGCACCGCTCCGCTGGGCCCCACCGTCTCAAGCACCGCTCCGCTGGGCCCTTCATCTCAAGCACCGCTCCGCTGGGCCCTTCATCTCAAGCACCGCTCCGCTGGGCCCTTCTTCTCAAGCACCGCTCCGCTGGGCCCTTCTTCTCAAGCACCGCTCCGCTGGGCCCCGCCGTCTCAAGCACCGCTCCGCTGGGCCCTTCATCTCAAGCACCGCTCCGCTGGGCCCTTCATCTCAAGCACCGCTCCGCTGGGCCCTTCATCTCAAGCACCGCTCCGCTGGGACCTTCTTCTCAAGCACCGCTCCGCTGGGCCCTTCTTCTCAAGCACCGCTCCGCTGGGCCCCGCCGTCTCAAGCACCGCTCCGCTGGGCCCTTCATCTCAAGCACCGCTCCGCTGGACCCTTCATCTCAAGCACCGCTCCGCTGGGCCCTTCTTCTCAAGCACCGCTCCGCTGGGCCCTTCTTCTCAAGCACTGCTCCGCTGGGCCCCGCCGTCTCAAGCACCGCTCCGCTGGGCCCTTCATCTCAAGCACCGCTCCGCTGGGCCCTTCATCTCAAGCACCGCTCCGCTGGGCCTTTCTTCTCAAGCACCGCTCCGCTGGGCCCTTCTTCTCAAGCACCGCTCCGCTGGGCCCCGCCGTCTCAAGCACCGCTCCGCTGGGCCCTTCATCTCAAGCACCGCTCTGCTGGGCTCTTCATCTCAAGCACCGCTCCGCTGGGCCCTTCTTCTCAAGCACCGCTCCGCTGGGCACCGCCGTCTCAATCACTGTTTATGGTTCACTGTGCCCACCATGCCTCCTCCTTGACCAGTGGAGACTGTCATCCACCTGATGGACTGTGGCTTTCCACTCCCCAGGATGGTACAGTGGGCAGCCCACCCACTGTAGAGACATTGAGAGACTGTGGCTTTGCACTGCCCAGGATGGTACAGTGGGCAGCCCACCCACTGTAGAGACATTGAGAGACTGTGGCTTTGCACTCCCCAGGATGGTACAGTGGGCAGCCCACCCACTGTAGAGACATTGAGAGACTGTGGCTTTGCACTCCCCAGGATGGTACAGTGGGCATGGTGGCTCCTCGTGGATCTGGCGTCGTGGACTCATGTGGCTGTGGTGCCCCCCCTTCCCTTCCCCCTGAGGTGCCTGTAGTTTTTACATCTGATGCCCCTGCAGTGTTCTCTCCAAAGGACTCAGGTCTCCTGTGTGGGCTTTGCCCTTGTTTCTCAATACTTTGCCCCACGGACATGATGAATTCGTAGGATGTGCAGGACTTGTTACTTCAGTTATACACTGATGTGTATATCATTTGTTTTCTTGTAAATATGTTTCATGGTTGTACGATAATTTTCAGGAGCTTTTTGGTACATAAATATTTATTCCAATTTTGATTATGTCCTAGCATTTTTCAGGGGTGTTTGGGTGGTGTCACTGTGACTTGTTGCTCTGCATTGGTGTGTACATAGTTGGGGGGGGGGGTCGCATATGTGTGTGCCCGTAACCTTTCGTCCTCCCCCCTCCCATGTGTCGTAGGTGCAGTACTCACCGTTGTCGTCTGTGCCGGACTTCGTACTCGTGGTAGATGAGAAGGTAGACGAGAGCAGGTAGGATGTTTAATTCGGGTTCCATGCTGTCCTCCTTCCTCCTGGAGTGCGTAGTGGTGTGCGTTTTCCCGTTCGTAGTCTGTTTCCGCCGTGTTTTTATCGGCGGTGCTCCCGCCCCAGAAAAGGTGGCGGATTGGTGAGTTGTGATAGTGTGGGCGGTACATTGTCTGCCGCCTGCCTGTTGGCGGTGACCGCGGCGCTGTTTGTTTGTACCGCCGTGGCGGGCGGAGTGTTAAAGTGGCTGTCTGTGTTGGCGGTTCCCGCCAGGGTCAGAATTCCATATTTTTTACCGCCAGCCTGTTGGAGGGTTGGCCGCCGCTTTAACACCGACCGCCAGGGTTAGAATCACCCCCTTTATGCATAACATGTTGGTCAATGCCAATATAAGAATTGGAGAATGATGAGGTATTATGGAGAGGACATGATTCCACAAAGTAAACGTGGTGACAATCGGACACAAAAATGTTAATGTCTGAAATCCAAGTACATCATTAGATTGAAAACAAAGGTGGTGGATGGTATAAACAATAACATTTGTACATTTATAACACTAGACTATATAATTGAGGACTTTTACAAGGCTGATATTACGGAAGCTGGTAATGAGACAGGGCTGGAAAGCAGTGAATGTGAAAGACAACACACAACCAAGCCAGGAGAGGTAGTCTGATATACTACTCATACTGGCAACTATTAATAGATGGTATGTATATGAATAAACATGGAAAGAATGCTCACAAGCCACAAGATAAGAATTGTTCAGGTACAAGACCGCAAAATGATGGCATATGATACTGAATAAGGCCATCAGTTTAGGGGTACAAAGAACAGACATGAAATTGCAAAAAAAAACTCTTACTGTACTTTACATGCAATTTATCTCTATGGGTGGTTGGTTCGTATACTAGACAATAATGTGACAAAATATTAAACAGAATAAGACCATTCAATTTAGGGATACAGAGGATAACCAGAAACACTTTTATTGTTCTATACATATAATTCACTGACGTGCTGGGTCAATTATTGTACTTTTGCAATGTGGTTTCCATTTGAAGAAGTTTTCGAATTCAAAATGTTATGTGTTTTTAATAAATGAACTACAACTACCATAATGCTTCCTAGTAGACAAACATGGAAGTGGTAAATAAAGGGGACTAGAAAAGGGGCTCACCTACAGTGAAAAAGAGCCAGTGTGGTGTAAACTTATTGTAACAATCTTATGGTTTAAATAAATACTAATACTGAGAAGTTTACGGAGTGGGGCGTTCTTCTTTGATGCTTCCATGGGTGAGTGGTCATGCCTCCATGTCAGCACCAGCTCCAGAGACGTGTATATATATATATATATATATATATATATATATATATGACTATAAATACATACCTATATATACTCTGTACAAACAAGGGTGCACAGCAATAAATCAGGCTCCTTGGTTCCCCTAATGTTATTGTGGAAGTTCTCCACATTTGAACTGTAGAAGTGCATTAATATTAGTTGTTCTATGTTTGAATTTACACATGTGTATTGCCATGAGCTATTGCACTTGAAACAAAATCATTACGATGTAATTTAGTGTATTTTTCTGACTGAGACTAAACTAGGCTTCAGGTAGGTCTCCACTCAATCTTTGTTAAAATGGCTGTTGTATCATGATGCTCATTGTGTGTTTAAAATTCTTGATTGGCACTACATTCATCAACATCTGCACTGTTCATTTTGTATGGTATACTGTTTTAGAAGAACTCGCTGGAAGAAGCTGTTTGTTACTTTCCAAGCTTTTTCTATGGTATTGCATTAATTCACAATTGTTTTTTGTTGTTTATGTAAGTAGTTTGTTCTGACACCTCCAAATGACATTAAGATAAAAGAGGTGAATCAATATTCATTAAAATGGGTTGCGCTAAGACAATAGGGTTATGTGATGCTTTACAAACACAAAATGTGATTTGCTGTGAAAATACTTACACCATGCTCATTGAGCAGTTTCTCTGATTTCCTATGCTGAAAATGGCTAATCTTTGGATTTGTGGGTAAGCCAGATCATTTGGTTCTTCAGGGCGGATGCTGTCCAATTTCTTATGGATTTGCTGCATATTTGAGACTTAGTTTATTTTCTGATTGTGCTGATTATTATTGCATACCCAAGAGCCTTCTTGGCACTCAGTATCTATGGCGGTCATTACAACATTGGCGGTAAAAGCCGCTTACCTACGTGCAGAAGACCGCCAACACACCGCCGCGGCCGCGGAATTCCGCCACAGCTATTATCACCCACATCTCGGAATCCGCCAAAATTCAGACACCCACACAAGTCCGCCACACCAAAGGTCAGTGATAAACTGGCAAAAACATAACCTCCACCGTCACGCCAACAGAAATACGCCCACACTATCACGACACACGAATCCACGCGGCGGTCTTTCAACCGCGGTATTCCATTGGCGGTACACACCGCCGCGCTCAAAATACACACACATTTACAAAACACAGCCACATTGGACAATTCAAAATACACATACCTGAGACACATACACACACCACTCCCACACACCCATTACAATATAAAACACACACCCACATCACCCACAAACCCCTACGACCAAAAATACAGAAAGAAGGCCAGAGAGAGACACCACCAGCAAGTACAACAGCATCCACAGGCACATAACACCATCACCCACACAACTTCCATGCACCTCACACAACACACCACTACATATCACCACACTTATCACCACAAATTCCACCCCACCAATCACCTACACCACCCCATGGCACGGCAAAGACACCCCAGGTTCTCGGAGGAGGAGCTCGAGTTCATGGTGGAGGAAATCGTCCGGGTAGAGCCACAGCTATTCGGATCACAGGTGCAGCACACCTCAATTGCAAGGAAGGTGGAGCTTTGGCAAAGAATAGTCGACAGGCTCAACGCAGTGGGACAGCACCCAAGAAATCGGGAGGACATCAGGAAAAGGTGGAACGACCTACGGGGGAAGGTGCATTCCGAGGTCTCAAGACACCACCTGACGGTTCAGCGGACTGGCGGCGCACCCCCACCTCCTCCGCCACATCTAACAACATGGGAGGAGCAGGTCTTGGCGATTCTGCATCCTGAGGGCCTCGCAGGAGTAGGTGGAGGAATGGACTCTGGTAAGTCAAATCTTAACTATTACAACCCCCACCCTACCTGCATGCTATCACATACCCCCACCCTCACCCTCACCCCCATCACATCAACTCCTCACAAATGTCCCAATATCACAACCCACCCATCCCAACACCAAGCCCTGCATGCAACTACAAAGCATGGACACCCATCACTAAAGCATGCACACTGCACATAGCCATACACCCTCCTAAACCATCATCACACAAGCTCCCACACAGGAATGCCAGCACTGGGGTACACAGTCACCCACCCATTGCACACCATGCCACACACAGATGCAATAATCATGCCTTTCCACCCCTTCAGGACCCCTACCCAACGTCACCAGACAGGAGGGTCCAAACATGTCCACTCCACCCCCAGAAGAGGCCCACAGTGATGACAGCACCTCTGTCCAACTGGATCTAGATGACCAGCCCGGACCATCGGGGACCTCTGGACAGTCGGTTCCCCTCACACAGGCACAGGCCACCACAGACCTTCCCCCCTCTGGAAACACCAGCACAGCACCCACCCAGCGGGCCCATACCTCCGTCCCCAGGACACGTCAATCAGCTGTGTGTCCACCACTACAGGGAACCCAGGATAACCCTCCATCCCAACAACAACAGGGACCTGGAGGCATTGGCAGTGGGCACACGGTCCAGGGGACGGAGGCCCAGGAACACAGGGGAACTGGGAGGGCTGCCGTGCGACAGGGGGCGGACAGGCCAAGGGAACCCACTCTGCACGAGGCCCTCTCCTCCATCTTGGGAGCATACCACCACTCCCAGGAGACGATGGCAACGGTACTGGCCAAGTTCCGGGAGACCCAGCGCATGCAGGAGGAACAGTATTTTGGCTTCAGGGAAGGAACTCAGAACCATCAGCTCCACCCTGGGCACCATCGTAGGGGTTCTGAAGGAAGTATTCAACACCAGGAGGGACACTGTGGCACAACAAGGGGCCCCTGACACTAGCATGGATGATGAACTGCCCACCACCTCCGCCGGCGCTAGTGGACAGGACGCCCCGCCACAGGACCACCACACCAGCACCCCACCCCCTGCAGAGGGAGAACCACCCCTCAAACGGTCCCTGAGATCCAGGAACAAGACAGAGAACGATGCCAAGACCCCCGCCAAGAAATGAGACCACCCTGATTGTCATCCTACTGTCCCACTTTGTCACCCTGTCCATAATTAAACTGCCCCAGCTCCACGTCCTATGCCCATATGGGCAATGCACCTGTGAGACTAATAGACTGGACTCTAACATGGACACTCCTCCGCCATCACCCCTCACCAATTAACTTCCCCCTCCAATATTTTGCATTGAAATAAACACACCTAAAGCACAAAATGATCTGGAGTCTGTCTGTGATTTCGAAATAGTGTATTAGCAATTACAGTGACAAACTGTGTTTCAAATAGTAATGTCAACATACCTATGTCACACAGCTCTAGTCCATGAGGAATATAAGCAGATGACACACAGTAGGACCCACATCTGTGAAACCATAAGGGAAAGTGACAACTCAGTGACCATACACTGGGTGAAAACGACAGACAGGATAGAGGTAGTAGTGTAAAAGTACATGTAGTAGGCAGGATTGTATTCTCACCTGTGTGTCACTTGAAATATTGCTGGATCACTGAGTCCCTGTTCTGCATGTCTTCTTCCTCTGCTTCATCCTCATCACTGTCCACAGGCTCCACAGCTGCCACAACACCGCCATCTGGACCATCCTCCTGCAGAAAAGGCACCTGTTGTCGCAAAGCAAAGTTGTGAAGCATACAGCAGGCCACGATGATCTGGCACACCTTCTTTGGTGAATAGAATAGGGATCTACCTGTCATGTGGAGGCACCTGAACCTCGCCTTCAGGAGGCCGAAGGTCCGCTCGATCACCCTCCTAGTTCACCCATGGGCCTCATTGTAGCGTTCCTCTGCCCTGGTCCTGGGATTCCTCACTGGGGTCAGTAGCCATGACAGGTTGGGGTACCCAGAGTCACCTGCAAATGGCGAGGGACAACTGTTAAACACACACTAACCTGTAGGGAAAACCCCAGATAACCATTCCCACTGTCTTGCATCCAGGGGCTCACCTAATAGCCACACACAGTGCCTCTGGAGTTGACCCATCACATAAGGGATGCTGCTATTCCGCAGGATGTAGGCGTCATGCACTGAGCCAGGGAACATGGCATTCACATGGGAGATGTACTGGTCGGCCAAACATACCATCTGTACATTCATGGAATGATAACTCTTCCGGTTTCTGTACATCTGTTCACTCCTGTGGGGGGGTACCAAAGCCACATGTGTCCCATCAATGGCACCGATGATGTTGGGGATATGTCCCAGGGCATAGAAATCACCTTTCACTGTAGGCAAATGCTCCACCTCAGGGAAAACGATGTAGCTCCGCATTTGTTTCAGAAGGGCAGACAACACTCTGGACAACACGTTGGAAAACATAGGCTGGGACATCCCTGATGCCATGGCCACAGTTGTTTGAAATGACCCACTTGCAAGGAAATGGAGCACTGACAGCACCTGCACTTGAGGGGGGATTCCTGTGGGATGGTGGATTGCAGACATCAGGCCTGGCTCCAAATGGGTACACAGTTCCTGGATTGTGGCACGGTCAAACCTGTAGGTGATTATCAAATGTCGCTCGTCCATTGTCGACAGGTCCACCAACTGTCGATAAACCGGAGGATGCCGCCATCGCCTCACATGTCCCAGCGGACGGTGCCTATGAAGGACAACAGCGACCACAGAGTCAAACAACTCAGAGGTACTTACCCACAGTTTACACAGAACACCAATCATACACAAAAGGTGGCCTGTATGTGTGTTGAGGCTAGGTATGTGTGACGCAGTTGAAAATGAGGCCATGTGGGCCCCTGAAATGGCGGCTGCCTGACCTCGAAAGTGGGACAATGGGATGTGAGGTAACTGCGCTGGCGTTGTGCCCGTTGCGGTAGGCGGCCGGAGACCGCGGCGCAATGCTGCATTGGTTAACATTGGAACCTTTGGGTCCCAGGAGCCAATGACGATGTACGCCGGCGGTGATGGTACGCACCGCCACGGACGTGACTGCCGCGGATGTGACCGCCATTTTCTAGCACTTCAATCACTCAATACCTGATCTTTGACAGGAGAGGACCTACACTGCAAGTGCTGCTGTGACCTCAGTCTGGAAGAGACAATGGCTTGTGCGTCTGGAGAAGCTCGTTGATGGGGTCCTCCCCCAATTACACACTACTCTACGGTCCTCCAGATCAACAGGTAAGTACACAGGGAGCATGTTGTATGGGCTATGCCTGTGTGGAGAGGGCTGGATGTTAGAAGGAACGGGGCTGAGTGCTGCGTGCATGTAAGATGGTGAGTGCATGTGCCACATGGCAAGGGTAGGGATAGGGGCCACTCACTTTGACGGTGCAGTTGGTAATGACTTCTCTTCTTCCCCTGTACATTTCATGTAGGTCAGCGCCCACCAGAAGAAAGATATTTGGAGTGCCATCGCCAAGGACATCAGGACCCTGGGGGTCTACCACAGGTGGAGCACCCACTGCCGGAAAAGATGGGAGGACATTCGCCGCTGGAGCAAGAAGACGGCGGAGGCTCAGCTGGGGATGTCCTCCCAACGTGGGAGGGGTGCCCGTCGAACCATGATCCCCCTGATGTTCAGGATCCTGGCGGTGGCCTACCCGGAGTTGGATGGGCGCTTGAGGGCATCAGAGCAGACACAAGTGGGTGAGTACACTCTCATTCAGCTGACATTGCGCGCAGTGGAGTTGTCTGGGTGGGGGAGGAGGGCTGTGTGTTTCCCTAGGCCAGGGCGAGTTCCGTAGGCTAGGCCCCTCCATAAGGCATGGCCCTTTGGCCCCCCCACCCCACCTCTGTAGAGTGCCAAGTACAGCTATTCATGCCCCTGTGTCATCTATGTGTGCAGATGTCGTCCATAGCCTTGTAGGCCATTTCCCAGGAATTGCACTGTAGAGCACAAGTGCACGGAGTAGTGCAGGGGGCTTCTGTGTCTCTCTTGTCTGCCAACGGTAGCGGTAATCCATGCACTCAACATGTCTTTATTCTGTACCCCCCCCCCCTTGTGTGGTTTCCCTTTTCTTGTGTGCATTAACATCATCAGGCGGAGGAGCAGTGGCACCGGAGCACGAGGGAGCTGCATCCCACATGGAGGGCCACACTACGGACTCTGAATTCACCAGAGGGACGGAGAGCAAGGGGAGCTCCACGGCGGGGACAGGAGCTGAGACCAGCGACACGGACTCATCCTCTGATGGGAGCACCTTTGTGGTGGCGGCAACATCTGTGCCCCCCGCATCTACAGGTACAGCCGCCACCCCCCTACCAGCACCGCCCTCCCAGCAGCCCCTCAGCCTTTGCCCCGTGCCCGCTCACCCAGGAGGGTGGGCATCACCTTCACCCCAGGCACCTCAGGCCCTGCCCCAGTCACCCCTGCTGCTCCTCAGGTCACTCACTGTTGGGTAGTCTACCATTTTGAATGCCATCCAGGGTGTAGAAAGGCAGTTGCAACAAACTAATGCATTCCTGGAGGGCATCCATTCTGGTCAGGGGGCCCCTCACCGAGCCTTTCAAACTCTGGCCTCAGCACTGATGGCAGCCATTGTCCCCGTGTCTAGCCTCCCCCCTCCAACTTCCTCCACCCAATCCCAATCCCCTGTACCTCTGCCTATCCCAAGGACACCATCAGACGAGCCTGCACTCACCTCACCACACAAGGGAAGCTCAGGCAAACATAAGCACCACACATCCCACAGGCACTCACGTAAGCATCACACACATGCAGACACACCAACATCCACTGCCTCCACTGTGTCCCCCTCCTCGTTGTCTCCCTCCTCCCTCCCAGTCTCGTCTACACACACACCTGTATGCACTACCTCTTCAGCCACTACGTCCCTCACCAGCACACCCACCAGCAAACCCCGCTCACGTGCAGTCACCACCCCCACTACCATTCACACGTCCCCTGTGTCCTCTCCCAGTGTGTCTGTGACGCCCCCTCCCAAGGTACACAAACGCAGCCACACACCCACCCAAGAGCCATCCACCTCACGACAGCCTCCAGCGCATGCACCTGCACCCAAAGTCACCAAACGTACACCTCCTACTACCACCACCTCTTCCTCCACTCCCAAACCCCCTCCAGCTACCTGTCCCAGTGTGTCCAAAAAACTTTTCATGTCCAGCCTTGACCTTTTTCCCACACCTCCCCCACCCCGTCCATCTCATAGGTCCCGAACTAGCACCTCAGCCACAACATCTCCGGGACCAGTGGTGCCTGTAGTCACAGGTATGTGGAGTGCACCGGCCACCAGGACAGCCAGTGTGGCACGGAGCCACAGCACAGCCAGTCCCCCCCTGTGAAGCATCAGAAGTTGGCCAGTGCCCAGCGGGAGAGGGGGAAGACTCCAGCCACCAAAGCCGCTTCCAGGGGTCCCGGTGGGAGTGTGGACTCAGGTGTGACACCTCCCAAGGTGAGGAAGGGCCACAAGAAACCCGGCAAGTCTGGGAAGAGCAGCACGGAGGAGAAGACTGCCATCATCCCCGCTTCCCAGGAGGTCCCCGCCAGCCCCATCCCAGCTGCCCAGGAGGCCACCGCCAGCCCCATCCCAGCTGCCCAGGAGGGCCCCGCCAGCCCTGGCCCAGCTGCCCAGGAGGCCACCGCCAGCCCCGGCCCAGCTGCCCAGGAGGCCACCGCCAGCCCCGGCCCAGCTGCCCAGGAGGCCACCGCCAGCCCAGCTTCCCAGGAGGACACCGCCAGCCCCAGCCCTGCTGCCCAGGAGGACACCGCCAGCCCCAGCCCAGCTGCCCAGGAGGCCACCGCCAGCCCCAGCCCAGCTGCCCAGGAGGGCCCCTCTAGCCCCAGCCCAGCTGCCCAGGAGCGCCCCGCCAGCCCCAGCCCAGCTGCCCAGGAGGGTCCCGCCAGCCCCAGCCCAGCTGCCCAGGAGGGCCCCGCCAGCACAAGCCCAGTTGGGCCATGATGGACGCCAGCACAAGCCCCGTTGGGCCATGAAGGACCGCCAGCACAAGCCCCGTTGGGCCATGAAGGACCACCAGCACAAGCCCCTCTGGGCCATGAAGGACCACCAGCACAAGCCCCTCTGGGCCATGAAGGACTGCCAGCACAAGCCCCGCTGGGCCATGAAGGACCGCCAGCACAAGCCCCGCTGAACAGGGCAACGCCAACTCAAGCACCGCTGAACAGGGCAAGCACTGCGGAACAGGGCACCGCCAACTCAAGCACCGCTGAACAGGGCACCGCCAAATCAAGCACCGTTGAACAGGGCACCGCCAACTCAAGCACCGCTGAACAGGGCACTGCCAAATCAAGCACCGCTGAACAGGGCACCACCAACTCAAGCACCGCTGAACAGGGCACCGGCAAATCAAGCACCGCTGAACAAGGCACCGCCAACTCAAGCACAGCTGAACAGGGCACCGCCAACTCATGCACCGCTGAACAGGGCAAGCACCGCTGAACAGGGCACCGCCAACTCAAGCACCGCTGAACAGGGCACTGCCAACTCAAGCACCGCTGAACTGGGCACCGCCAACTCATGCACCGCTGAACAGGGCACCGCCAACTCAAGCACCGCTGAACAGGGCAAGCACCGCTGAACAGGGCAAGCACCGCTGAACAGGGCACTGACGCAACTGGGACCGTCACGGGGTGAGTGATGCACTCTTGGAACCAGTCCCCCTCCAGAACCAGTGGAGACATCCATCCACTACCTCTGTCCTTCACAGGATGAAGCACTCTGGACACCATTCCCCCTCCAGAAGCAGTGGAGACATGCATCCACTACCTCTGTCCTTCACAGGATGAAGCACTCTGGGCACCAGTCCCCCTCCAGAACCAGTGGAGATATCCATCCACTACCTCTGTCCTTCACAGGATGAAGCACTCTGGGCACCAGTCCCCCTCCAGAACCAGTGGAGACGTGCATCCACTCCGTCTGTCCTTCACAGGATGAAGCACTCTGGGCACCAGTCCTCCTCCAGAACCAGTGGAGACGTGCATCCACTCCGTCTGTCCTTCACAGGATGAAGCACTCGGGGCACCAGTCCCCCTCCAGAACCAGTGGAGACATGCATCCACTCCCTCTGTCCTTCACAGGATGAAGCACTCTGGGCACGAGTCCCCCTCCAGAACCAGTGGAGACTCTTATCAACTTGAGAGACTGTGGCTTTGCACTCCCCAGGATGGAACAGTGGGCAAACCCCCCACTGTGGAGACTTGAGAGACTGTGGCTTTGCACTCCCCAGGATATGGCAGTGGGCAAACCACCCACTGTAGAGACTTGAGAGACTCTGGCTTTGCACTCCCCAGGATGGAACAGTGGGCAAACCACCCACTGTAGAGACTTGAGAGACTGTGGCTTTGCACTCCCAAGGAAATGGCAGTGGGCAAACCACCCACTGTAGAGACTTGAGAGACTGTGGCTTTGCAATCCCCAGGATATGGCAGTGGGCAACCCACCCACTGTAGAGATTTGAGAGACTGTGGCTTTGCACTCCCCAGGATATGGCAGCGGGCAACCCACCCACTGTAGAGACTTGAGAGACTGTGGCTTTGCACTCCCCAGGATTGAACAGTGGGCATTGAGCCCCCTCGTGGATCTGGCGTTGTGCACTCATCCGGCTGAGGTGCCCCCCGTTCCTTTCCCCCTGAGGTGCCTGTTGTATTTCTATCTGATGCCCCTGCAGTGTTCTCTCTGTTTTGATTTGGTATCGAGTGTGGGCCTCGCCCATGCATTTTGGGTCCAGTGGTCCATGGACTATAAATGGTGCAATACCTGGACTTGTATTATTGGTGTATATATATGTCGTAGGTGCAGTACTCACCGTGCTCTTCGCCGCCGGTGTTCGTGCTCCTGGTACAGGAGCAGGAAGGCTATCGCAGGTAGGATTTGGAGTTCCTTGGTCCATGATGTCCTCGTTCCTCGTGGAGTGTGTAGAGGTGAGCGTTTTCCCTTCTAAATTCCTGATTCTGTGAATCCGCCCCGGAAAAGGTGGCGGATTGGCTTGTCATGATACTGTGGGCGGTACATTGTCTTCCCCCTGTCTGTTGGTGGTGAACGCCGCGCTGTTTGTTTGTATCGCCGTGGCGGTCGGAGTGTTAAAGTGGCTGTCTTTGTCGGCGGTTTCCACCACGGTCGTGATTCCAATTTTTTTACCGCCGGCCTGTTGGCGGTCTTACCGCCGCTTTAACACCGACCGCCAGGGTTGTAATGACCACCTATGTATCTTAATGGGATTACCGCTGCATTCACATTTTCTAATTTCTGCATAGTACTTTTAATTGTAATAAACCTTCATGGTGATCTCAAACCTTCTTTTTGAGTCAGTCTCCAGGTAGATATTGCCTCATAGACTTTGAGGTTAACATTGTCCCTGATCTCACAAATTAGGCACCACTATCAAACAGTTTATGAAAGTGATTGCACACCCACACTGGCTTCCTCACTTAATCAGTGTGCGTAATTCAAAGTGGACGTTTGAGTCCAATTCACAAAGCCTTTTATGAAAAGTTGTAAATGTTGCTGTAGTCCTATGCTTCGAGTAGGTCCTTGCATGTTAAAGGATTCAAGAGTCTCCCAACTTTTTGTGGCAAATTGTTTGGAAGACTCCAGTGGACAAAATGTGAATGCAGAAATCCCACCAACTGAAAAACTTTCCATCCATAAGTGATCAACGATTGAGAATTTGCAGGTATATGTTTATTTCTCTACATAGAAGCGCACCTTTTACCTAATCGTGAAATATGTGTCCTATTAATTTACAACCCTGGAAGGATTCTGACTCTTGTCTTTGGCAGGTATAAATTTATACACGTTTGTGAGATGGGAATCATACCCATATCTCTAAACCTGTGAACACAGGAATTTTACCATATTGGCATATTTGTTTGCGATCATAAGTGCAATTTAGCAGCTGAATATTCCAAATCAGGATGTTCATAAATTGCTCTCCTTGTCGAATTTAGGTGCTCAACAGATCCCTAAAACCTTGGTGCCTCAATTCCCTTTTCACTCGAATATTGTAAGTAAAGGAAGGGGTCACTAATGTTAAGCATTAAATATAAAACACTGGGCTGGCTGGATATATTCCCAGTATATCTCTATGTGTAGATCAGCTTTCTGCCAAGTTAACATTGGAAGTAAATAATGCCATCGGGGTTTGCTTCTTTCTTGGCATTCGTAGGCACAATGGTTGCTGTGCATACAATGGACAATGTTGTAGCCAACAGAAACTACTTCTGCATACTGAATTTTGCCTTCAGGTGAACGTGTGATGTTAATTGGAATCAGACATCTCGTATTAGGCACCCGTTACTTGACTGGGGAGTTCAGATTTTTCATAATGTGCTTCAGGCTGCTGTTTAAGAAGCCATATAGGAAATGACCTGGGAAATGTCAGTGAAATTGAAAACAAACGTCGTATATGTTTGATAATCAAATACATTATAATTTGGTTTATCACTGGCTGAGGAGGAATCGTTGTTCTGCAAGTTCAATATTAAGAACATTGTGGAAAAATGAACTTCTATTTAACTCATACATTACAAGTAAAAAAAAAGCTAAAACTTCCTGTTGCACCTCTCTTCTATTTCTGCCTCACCAGTGCTTTTGCATGCACACAAACATACACATCCATACACAAGTGATCTATATTGATACTATTCCTTAAGGCATTTTGAATATTCAGCCTGTGGTGGTCCTAGGTAGTTTGTGTTCTAAGGGCCTTCGTATTGCAGTAGGTCTGCTAGGCCTGAAAATGTGTAAGGCACAATGGGCCAGATGTATCAAAATATTTTGCACTCGCAAACGGTGAAATCGGCCGTTTGCGAGTGCAAAATCGTGGTCTGCAATGCATCAAAGGCATTCGCAGAGCACAAAATAAAAATTGCAAAAATTGCGATTTTTTGCGTTGCGACCTGGATTTTGCGAATCGCAATTTGCGATTCGCAAAATCCAGGTCGCAAGGCAATTCTGCAAAAAATCGCAAATTTCGATTTTTCGCAGAATGGTATTTTGCACATGCAAAATACCATTGTCTGCAACCAGGTGGTAACCTGGTGCAAAATTAAAAAATGCAGTAAAACTGCATTTTTAAATGTAATATGTAAAGTACAGATGCCCTTTTGGCATGTGTGTACTTTACATGGTAAAAAAAAAAAATTGGGGTGCAGGAGAGGGGGCCTTAGGCCCCCAGCACCCTGGCCTTTTGCATTTCCCAAATTGAGATTTGTGGTTCAGAAATCGCAATTTAGGAAATGCAAAAAATTCGCAGCTATGGGCCAATAGGCCCATAGCTGCGAATGGGGCCAGTATTGCAATTTGTGATTCGGTAATTGCATTTGCGATTTTTAAGAAATCGCTATTACCGATTCGCAAATGTGATACATGGCCCTTTGCGAGTCGGTAATAGCGATTTCTTAAAAATCGCAATTACCGAATCGCAATGGGCCAGAATCATACATCTGGCCCAATGTCCTCTAAGGGCTAAATATGTGGTAGCACTACATTACTTTGTCTCATTCTGTTTTCATGTGGTTATGTCTTCTAGGAGCTAATTATATGGTTACATGACCATGTTTCATACAAATTATATTTTTATTGTGGTGTTCTCTAAGGGCTGTTCTGAGCATTACAGTCAATATACTACAATATTTGCAGCACTCGATCATCCCATAATGTGTTGCTGGGCATTCTTTTACAAAACATCTTTGCTCATAACTCAGGCTGAGATGGTTTTAGGACAATGTGACCACCTTCGAAACGTTCACCACAACCTCCTCTTTCTTTCTAGGTCATCTCTGGATCCCCACACTAGGTTTGTGGGGAGCCCAAAATAATAACCCCTCCCTCCATTCAGTGTTTGTTAACCTTTCTCATAGCTGAGACTTATGTATTTCAGCTGAGAGTAGTTTGTGTTTTAAGGGTCTTGTTTGTCATATCATTGCAGGAGGCCTGCTAGCCCTGAAAATGTGTAATGCACTACGCCCTCTAGAGACTAATTATATAGTCATGCTGCAATACTTTCAGTCATTTACTTTTCATGTGGTTATGCCCTCTATTAGCTAACTATATGGTAACATGACCATGTTTCTTACAAATGTTATTTTCATTGGGGTGTCCTCTAGGGGCTGTTCTGAGCATTACAGTCCAATGCTAAGAGTTTATTTCAAATAAAGGTTTTTATTGAGTGTATATGATAATTGTATATGTTTTATTAATCTCTCCTTATTGCAGTTATGACCATGATTCAGGCCAACTTAACTTGCTTATTACACTTTGACTATTTTGGGTGACCCTTCTAGTTTATTTCTCTCGCTACACCTCCATGGCTGTCTTATTTTGTGAATTTTACTAGCCAGCCAGCTACTCTGATGGTGGGGTGATGAAAGTGTTTTTCTATTGGAATTAGCATGGCAAATTTAAATTAGTTTAGTTTAGTTTAGTTTTAAGGATTTATAAAGCGCGTAGTGACCCGAAGGCATCCCAGCGCTAAACCTAACCTGACCAGTGCTAGCAATAGGAGAATTCAGAGAGCTACCTACAGAAAAGAATGGTCTTAAGTTTTTTTCTAAAAAGCAGTTCTGAGTGTTCATGATGGAGTTCAGAGGGAAGATCATTCCAGAGACGAGCGGCCTTGGTGGAGAAGGAGTTGGCCCCACAGGCTCTCTTAGACCGCAAGATGGTCACAAGTCGAGAGGAGGAGGACCTTAGACTTCGAGAGGGGACATAAAGATATAGCCACTTTCTAAAGAACATTGGACCCTTATCTTGCAGGGCTCTGTGAACAATGCATAGGGTCTTGAAATAAATACGCTGCTTAATAGGGAGCCAGTGAAGTATGGAAAAAGCAGGCTTAGCGGATAAATGTCTGGGAAGATTGACAAGAAGACTGGCAGCTGCGTTCTGGACTGTTTGCAGCCTTTTTATGACATAAGCCGGGGCGCTGAGAAAAAGTGAGTTCCCATAGTCCAGACGGGAAAGGATCAGAGTTTGAACAAGGATTCTTCTGGCCATAGGGGGAAGAAGATTAAAGATTTTCCTAAGGACTCTTAAAATGCCAAAGCATGTAGAGGAAACTCTTTTTGCTTGATAATCCATGGTCAGGCGAGAATCCACCCAAAAACCAAGGCTTTTTACCTGGTCCTTGGGAGGAGGAAGATTGTTGAAGGCCTCAGAGTATAGTGAAAGGGGAGGGGCTGGGGGGGCATTGCCTAGTACAATGACTTCTGACTTTCCATCATTCTAAATTAGAATGCTAGATGGCAACATTTTCATTTTTGGCTGCGGATAGAGGAATTATGTGGCAGGAAAAGACCAATTTATGAGGCAGGGTTGACCAATGTATGTGGCAAAAAAAGTCCAATTATGAATTTACAACACCAATAGCTCTAACTGAAGCAAATGAGAGACCCATTGCATTGCAAATGCTTTCTTTGTGAAGGAATGGAAATAACGACATCATCAAAGCACGGCTGATTATGATAAGTGTATATATTGTTCATTTAAGGTAGAAGTGACGTGTAGTAAGTGATACATGTTTAGTAAATGGCACATATTTCATCAACATTAGGAATTACAGAGTACTAATTAGTGTTAATTACTTTTCAGGTGCACCAAAGTTACATCAGAAAATAATCCACTCACTATCAGAAGAAGCATAGATAAAACATTAGAGGTAGTTATCTTGTCAATGGGGAGGGACTTTAATCAGCATTTCAGTGGTCACTTATATCTTGTTGTATTTCAGTTTGAGGAAAGTCAGATTCATACATAAAGACACAGAGAGAAGGTAGATGCTGGATGGTTATGGCAGATTACTAAAACTTTCCTATTTCTCTTTAGCTATTCATCCATATCACTCTGGAAATGTCCATACGCAGAACAGTGACGAGGCAGTGATTGATATCTATTTGCTATCTTGTCCATTCTCTTATCCCCAATTACAATTTGTCACAAATATTATACCATTTGTAGTCTGTAGTGGTTGTAGTGATGGTGGGAGAGTGCGTTGATCCTGTTAGATCAAGAGTACACATTTCGTGCTTACAGGCAGAAATACTATACAGATGTTAGAAAACAGTACACAAGGACACAGTTGGCTGTTTGGATGTGTAGACTGTGTATGGAATTGGGTTTCTGGTTGGCAGGAACCACAATTTTAGTCAGGTTAAGTCTGGTACATGCTAAAAGTTAACCTATGCTCACCTTCTGGTAGCTTGGCACAGAGCAGTCAGGCTTAAATTAAGAGGCAATGTCTAAAGTATTTGTGCAACGCAACATTAGTAACACAGTGAAAACACCACAAAAAGCCTCCACATCAGGTTAGAAGAATGGATTATGATTTTATAAATAAATCAAGACCAAAATGGCAAATATTCAATAAGTAGAAGTTTCAATATGAATTTTTAAAGCATACAAATGTCTGTAGCACTAATAATCAATATAAGTGCTGGAGTTATCTGGTCACACTGAACAGAAGCAAAGTCTTGAGTTCAGACCAACTGCAATAGAACCTGGGCCAGATACAGAAGCCACGCAGACCCACTGAACACAGTGCCTTGATCCTGGTAGTAACAGCAAGCTGCGGGGTGCAGCTGAGCGATGCATTGGTGTTGATCACACTGTTGAGGTGATGCATCAATTTTTTTCATGCAGTGGTGGCCATGTGTTGTTTCTGAAGATGATGCACCGATCTAAGAAGTGTTGGTGCCTTGAAAGATGCACCAGATTTATCCACACAGTCGAGGTGATGTGTCGCTCTTCCCACACTGCAGGGGCTATGATGCTGCAGTTGCGATGCATTCGTTCTTTAGGAGAAGTGCTGGTTCCGAGTGCGATGTGCCAATTCTGCTCCAGCAAAAGCAACAATGCATTGGTTCTGCTTCAATCAGACAGGCGATGCGTCAGTTTGACTGGAGCAACACCTGGGTTTACTTCCACTGGACGAGGGACAGGAACAGGTGATGAGACTTTGAGATCCCTGAGTCTCAAGCAACGGGAGGCAAGCCAACACGCCTTTGGAGATCACTCTGGGTTCTCAGAGTCCAGCTCTCCCTCAGCAGGGTCAGTGAGCAGTAGGCAGCAGGGCAGCCCAGCAGAAAAGCAGTTCTTCCAGAGCAGCAGTCCAGCAATGTTACAGTCCTTCTAGCAGCACATCTGTCCTTCTGATAAAGTTTCTTTACAGGTCCAGAAGTGTCTGATTTGGTGGGGTTAGAGACCTAGTATCTATATCCATTGGTGCCTTTGAAGTGGGGTGAGTTCAGAGATGTATCTTTAAAGTACACATAGGTCCTTTCTTCCTAGCCCTGGCTCCAGACTCTCTACAGAGGGTAATCAGCCCTTTGTGTTGGGACAGGACACTGCTCTTTCAGATGTACGTGCCAGCTCCTCCCTCTCATCCTGCCCAGGATGAGCCATCAGTGTGTATATGGGCACAAAGACACACCTACCCTCCCTTTGTGTGTTATTGTCTCGAGGGAATGCACAAAGTCAAGCTGTCACCTACCCCAGACTTGTATTGGAGACAGACTATAGGCAGGCAAAGCTTTAAGAACAGAGTAATATCAACTTTCTAAAAGTGGCATTTCTAAAATAGTAATGTTAAATCCAACTTTTCCACCAAAGAAAATGTATCATTACCATTCCAAATATGAAACACGGCAGATCTACTCCTTCTCAATCATGAATGACAGCTTAAAAGTGTAGTAAGGAATTCCCAAGTTAGCCTATTAGAGGAGTAGTTCTCACAGTAGTGAAAACAAATTTAAGTGTGTTTCACTACCAGAACATGCAAAACGTATGAGTACATGTCCTACCTCTCACTTACACAGCACCCTGGTCTTTGGGCTACCTAGGACCTAACTTAGGGGTGGCTTGTGTGCAATAAAAGAGGGGTTTTAAGACTTGGCAAGCATTTTAAATGCCAGGTCAACTCGGCAGTAAACCTGCACATACAGGCCCAGCAGTCGCAGGCCTGAGACATGTTTAAAGGGCTACTTGTGTGGGTCCGCACAATCAGTACTGCAGTCCCAACTAGTAGCATTTAATTTGCAGGCCCTGGGCACAGGTAGTGCTCTCTACTGGGGAGTTACAGATAAATTAAATATCCCAATTGGGGGTAAAACAATGCTATAATGTCTTAAGGAAGAAGCACATGCACTTGAGTGCTCAGAGTTCGAAGGCCAACAAAAATAATCAGCAAAAAGAGGAAGTAAGCAGTCAAAATGTTTAGGGGAAGACCACCCTAAGGCTTTCAGGTCTATCAGACTGGAATGGCAGTAGTGAAAGGTAGGGTTGTGAGAAGTTGTAAAGGCAACACCATCACAACCTTAAGAATGCCTTTTAAGTGGTTTTCAAAACCCCTGTTGCCATAGCCCTAGCCAGGTAAAATCTGCAGACAATCCTGTACCTTGCACCTTAAAGGCAAATTCCTGTTGCTGGTCCCTCTTCTTTGCACTGGCCACAGTGTTGGGCTTTTTGATTGTTAGGAACAGACACCGCCAGTAGCCTATTTTCATGCAGCACCAACTGTGTTGTCAAAAGTGAATGAAGATGGAGTGGCATGTTAAGAGGTAGAGTTTTGGCGAGGGTGCAGATGGGAAGGCGATCTGGGCCCAGATTAACAAATATTTTGCACTGGGCTTGTATTACAAAAGTGATTCAAACCTGCACAAAATGCTTTTTTTTAAATTTACTTTCCGGCGCAAAACCTGCTTGTGATAGAAAGTTGCCTGAAAGTAACACAAGGCTGCACAAACTCCGTGTCAAGGGGGCTTTCCATTGGTGGTTCATCCCCATTCCCATGCAACCACGCATAGTTTTTGTCACATAACCCTGTCTTCTAACAGTAGTAGACAGGCCTTTGTGCCAAAAAATAATGTGACTTGAAAGGAGGTGTTAAAAGTGAGAAATGCTTTTCTTCTAACTTTTCCTCACTTTGCATGTGCAGCACTGTACAGCATGCATCCATTGTGGGAAACGTTTTAAATTTAGTCTAGGTATAGAGCTTTGTACTGGGAAGGTACCCTTCCAGTATTAAACCTATGCTAGACTCACACAGACACCTTTGCACTATGGCACAAAGGTATGTGCTTGGCACTTGGCAGCCTAATTCTGTGCCAATGCTAGGGAGACAGCATGATAGTGCCATATCTTTTTTCTCTCTCCCCCATGCAACACAGCGCAGCACTATTGGATGCTGAACTGTGTTGGGTGAAAGTTTTGCTAATCTGGAATGAAAAGGGTTATATGGCACTTTGCACTAGAAGCAGAGTATCTATGACATTACCTGAAAGAGAAGGTTAGGCTTCTTAAACTTAGATATAATCTTTCTTGCTGGAGAATTAGGGAGAATTGGAGCTAAAGTGGTTCAACCACAAATAGAATCCACATCAAACATCAAAAGAGAATTGCTATTCCCTACAAAATTTCAACATGCATATATTCACAGTCACCAAACAAATGTTAACCATTGTTAAAGTCGCAATGGAATATAAAATGTAGACCAGGAATTCTTAATAGTTTCCTCACAAGCAGAGATTCTTTCTACGGACTTTCTCTGTGGTCTCACAGTCTTTAACATAAGCTCCCAGAACTACATAACAGAATCACTTCTTCCTCCACAAGTACAAACAAGCTGACTGTTTTCCATTGTTAACTCTGGATGCTAAACTATTTCATTAATGTGCAATATTACTTACAATGTTACATTCCATCCAGGTTCAGAGTCTTCTCCAGTTGTCTATGAGAGCCCATCTAACCACAGCCAGATACGTGAGTACAACAAAAATGTTAAAAGAGAGAACACAGCATACCAGTACGATGAAGAAAGAGACAACATCCAAGCTTCATGGTGATGCCTGTTCAGGAAGTATCCCTGCTTCCTCTCAAATGCCACTGCCACTGGAAATGTCACAAAGCCAACTTCTCTCCACATTGTTGTCTCAATAGCAGGAGTGTCAGATTAGATGTGCCCCTCATTTATAGGGGCATTTCCAAAATGCTGCCAAAGATTGTAGAACGTTTGATAGATTCATGAAACCTTCCTCAGTTTTGCATATCTTACGATCAACACACTCAACTTTTAACTAATTCCTTCTTCATCACGTGAGGTTCCCCATCATCATTTCTCAGAATGTTGGGCTTAAGCACATAAACCTTTCACAGGCATCTTGTATAGGACCTCATTTAGCATCCACACCCACTCTCATGATGCACCTGGTCACAAGGTGAGCTGCGAGATTGGCACAAGGACTCCTGCCACCCAGGCAAATTTCATTTACCCCAATACCACTCCATCCGATGATACCACAGGCCGAATAATATCTCACTGCCCAACACATGCCACCCACTAAGGCAAATTCCCAATGACTGCCAGAACTCTCCATCTTGCCGCACTCCAGGCAAAGGTCCACCGCCTGGACTCACCTATGCATTCTGATAGTCTTGCACTGGACAAGCAATTCCAGAAGCTCTCTCCTTCTCAGATAAGGCCGCTGATGCAGGGGGCAGCAAACCTTTGTAGAAGACCATATGAAGTTAATTATAGATTGCATACAGTAGACTATGCATTCAAATATATGCAAACAGAACACCCACTGCATTCAAAATGGTTGCTCCTTTTTACATTATTTTAACATAATTCAATCGATTTGAAGTATTTCATAACAAAAACCATTATTCCAGAGGTTCTTCTGATAACTTTGAATATGCTTCAACCACTTGTTTTTAATCTTAATTTCAAAAGATTCTTTCAAAAAACAAATAAGAAAAATGACATGTTGGAGTGACAGGTCCCCAAATACGATGTTATCATAATTAATGTGAGCAATGCTAATGCTCAAAGTGGATAAGCCAAATGTTCATCAACTATTCAAAATGATTTAAATTCTATTTACAATTACAAAACAACAATATTTCATTCTGCAGTTTTCTATGATCTATAGTAGATCCTTCAGATTATGATAGTGCTGACACAATGGGCATATGTTGCATATCTGGTCAGTATGAGCGATGTCATTAGACAATGTTTTAAATATACTTTATTCTGAAATGTATGGAGCTTCTAGACAAAATGAAAGCATAATACCAACAGTTAATGTTGAAATGATTATAAAAGCACAGATCATATGGCTCTTTAATGAGACAGCGACTAATGTGTAATTTAATTTAATACATGTGCTACTGTTGGCAAACAAAGAGCTTGTGCCAGCCATTTTGAGACATATCAATGCAATGTATCTGGGAAAACCACTTGCTACGCTCACTGCAACTTTCTGCTATCCATTACATGGCTCCTGAAGAATTGAGAAAATATAAATTCAGCGACTCTGAATTGGACGTTCTTTTTTTTTTTTTTTGAACTTTTCTTTTATTGTTAATAACACAATATGATACAGAGTCAGTGGGACCAGGGTCCCGTCAATCGGGAGTAATTACACATCAGTGATATTAGGAAACCGAAGAAGAAGAAAGAAGAAAGAAAAAGAAAAAAGAGAAAAAAAAAAAAAAAACTCGTAAGGCACAAACAAGGTATCAGTCATAATATAAAAACTTGAGGTAGAGTTCACTTCCAACATATTTTAGGCTATGTGGGGGGGTTTAAAGAGGGTAAAGATATGAGGGTAAAGGGTAGGTTGTACCTGTTCAGACGAAAGGACCGGGGAGTGCCACCCTGGGAAGCGAGGGATGTTGCTGCACGGATAATGGGTGTTGCAGCTCATGTCAACTCTGTGGTCAGTATCAGTTGGGACCAGGTGACTAGCTGACGACATGGGGAAAAGAATCTACCATGGAGGTCTGTTTGGAGCGTTGCTGGAAGGTGACGTTCGGACTCTAGTGGGTGTTTTAGAAAGGGACGTGGGGAGAAGGGGCGAGAGGGAGAGAGTAAGAGAATGAGAGAGGATAGAGAGTAAGAAAGAGGAAAAAGGAGAAAAGAAGAAGAAACAGTAGGAAAAGGGAGAGGGAGAAGGGGAAGAAGAGGAAAGAAAAGAAAGAGTGGGAGAGGAGAAAAGGATAGAAAAGAGAGGAAAAGAAGGGGAGATAAGGAGGGGGGAGAGGGGGGAAAATACAGAGGGAGGGGGAGGTACGGGAGCGAGAGGGAGAGTGGGGAAGAGACGCATGTGGGGGAGGGGAGGGAGAGGGAAGGGAGAAGGGAACAGTGGTGGTTCCGGGTAGGGCACTATTGCCCCCTTGTGAGGAAGGGAGCCCATACCTGTAGGAATAATTGAGCTTGGTCTTGTAAGTTATAGATGATCCGTTCATGCATAGCAGTGCGGATCATGGCTGTAATCCATTCCTCCGGGCTTGGGGGGGTTTCTGACCGCCAGTGTCTGAGTATGCAAATTTTTGCAGTAGCTAACGCTGTGTGCAACAGTCGCTTGTGTGGTCTAGGGAGGTCTGGTAGGGAGGTCGTATCTTGCAGAAGTATAAGGGCAGGAGGAAGTGGTGACGGAAGTGACATTACTTCAGCCAGAGTGGAGCTCACAGCATCCCAGAGTGGTCTTACTGTTGTACAGTTTACTAAGATATGTATCAGGTCACAGGATGTTTCTGGACATCGCCAGCAGTTCGCATGAGGGAGGAGTCCGGTCCTATGCAGTTTCGCTGGGGACCAGTGCCATTCATGTAAGATTTTAAAGAGGCAGAATTTCAAGCGTGCTTCCCGGGTGCCTCTGTCTAGTGTCTCTAGGGTAGCTTCCCAATCGTCTGGGTCTAGATCCTGCTGCAGCCTGGTTTGCCACTTTAGACGTAGTTTGTCCATTAGCGGTTGGGAGTAAAGCCGTCGAATAATTAGATCATATAGACCCGACATTACTCCCTTGCATTGTCCCCATTGCTGCAGGTAAGCCACTATCGGTGAGGGCAGGGATCCCCGCTGTGGAGGTATATTCCCTTGGGAGAGACAATGCTTGAGTTGCATGTATCTCCATTCCTGGTTCGGGTGTAGGCCGAACTCCTCCCGTAGCTTGGGGAATGGTTTGAGCACATCGTTCTCCAGAACCTGTGAGAGGGTAAGGATGCCTGCCTGTTTCCATTGCGGCCAATGGAGTACCTCGCCACCTATGCGTAGGCCACTGTTGTGCCACAGGGGCGCTTGGGCATGTATAAGGGGGTGGACCCCAAACAGTCGGTGGGCCCTTTGCCAGGATGCCCTGGTCGCCGCCAGGATAGGATTCACTGAGTTAGTGGCTGGGAGGTCAAATCAAATCATTAGCATTTATAAAGCGCGCTACTCACCCGTGCGGGTCTCAAGGCGCTAGGGACAAAGGGGGTGGTTATCGCTGCTCGAACAGCCAGGTCTTTAGGAGTCTCCGGAAAGCGGAGTGGTCCTGGGTGGTCCTGAGGCTGGTGGGGAGGGAGTTCCAGGTCTTGGTCTGCACGGTAGGGTCCACCGAGTCCTTCGTTCGCAGTCAGGAGTCATTTTTCCACTGCTATCCACAAGGGGGGATCTGGTATATTCGACAGTGTATTGGATAACTGAGACATTTGGAGGGCTAAAGAATAGTGTTCCACTGATGGGAGTCCCATTCCCCCGTTTATGCGGCGGGCCAAAAGCTTGGCTGGTGATAGCCGCGGTCGCATAGTGCCCCACACGAATGATCTAATTAGTGCATCAATGCCTCTTAGTGTGGAGAGGGGCACTTGTAAGGACAGGGGACCTAGGATATAGGTGAAACGGGGGTACCGTCACCATTCTAACCGCTTGTACTCTGCCCCACATGGAAAGGCCTAACTGGGTCCATTTCGCAAAGTCCAGTTTCGTCCGCGTGATAAGAGGATCAATGTTGTCCGCAACCATGTGTGCCAGTCCAGGGTTAACGAGCACTCCTAGGTATTTAAGGCGTTTTGGCGTCCACCGGAATGGGTAGCCTAGGAGTGCCGCTTTTGTGGTTACTCGCGATAGGGGAAGTGCCTCACTTTTGTCCCAGTTAATACGGTATCCCGATAGGGCTGCGAAGTCCTCGATTACCTCTAATAGGGCCGGAATGGATCTTTCCAGGTCCGTGAGTGTTAAGAGGATATCGTCAGCATAGAGGTATATCTTGGAGGTGCCTTCGGGTAGTGGTAGGCCGGTTATGGAGGGGGAGGACCGGATGGCTGCCGCCAAGGGCTCCATCGCCAAAAGGAACAGGAGAGGTGAAAGGGGGCACCCCTACCGTGTACCCCTTCGGATAGGGAAAGGGTCTGAGAGGAAGCCTCCGCAGTTGACTCTGGCCGCGGGTTGGTCATAGAGCAGTCATACCATGGAGATAAATATGTTGCCTAGGCCAAATCTCTCTAAGGCTGCAAATAGGTAGGGCCATTCTATGCGGTCGAACGCTTTTTCAGCGTCTAAGGACAGGGCCAGCGCCGACTCCGGGGAGTCTCTGGCCGCCCATAAGGTATGGCATAGGGTTCGTAGGTGGTTCCTAGACGTGCGGCCCGGTACAAACCCCACCTGTGTATAGTGTATTAAGGACAGGATTACTTTACGTAGTCTGTTTGCCAGGACGCTTGCTAGAATTTTGATGTCCCCGTTTAGTAGAGAGATGGGTCGGTAGCTGCCGCATAATAAAGGATCTATCCCAGGCTTCGGTATGACAGCTATTGTGGCATTGTTGGATATGGCCCCTAATGTCTGTGTTTCGCAGGCTTCATAGAGGGCTTCGCATAGGATATCAATCGCCTCTGCCCCTACCCATTTGTAAAATTCTGCAGGGTATCCATCCTCTCCGGGTGATTTGTGGTACGGGAGGTCAGAGATGACTTTATCTATCTCCTGTCTGCTTATTTCCCCTTCTAATAGGCTACGACCCTCGTTTGTTAGGGAGGGGAGTTCTAGCTTCTTTAAAAAGGTGGTAGTTTGCGCTAGGTTAGTCGTGGTTTCCGGCGTGTAAAGGTGTCTATAAAATTGGGCAAATTAGTTTGCAATGGCCTGCGGGTGGGTCAGTATGTCCCCGGATGGAGAGCGAATGGCTGGGATGGCTAGGGCGGCAGCTCTTTGACGGAGTTGGGCTGCGAGCAGTCGTCCCGCCTTCTCACCTTGTTCATAGTTTCTCCCTTGGAGTCTCTGTAATGCGAATTCGGCCTGGGTGGTGTATAACTCATTAAGGGCCATTTGTGCTTGCTCTAAACTTCGGCGGCCTGGAAGGGAGGGGTGTGCCGTGTATTGTCTGGTTAGTCGGCGTATGTCGAGTTCCAGAGCCGCTTGTTGCTCTTTTCTGTCTTTGTTCGCTATCGCCGCATCCCGCATGAGCTGTCCCCGTATCGAGGCTTTGGCTGCAGCCCACATAGTTCGACTCGAATCAACCGTACCAAGGTTGTCTTGGGTGAAAGTGGTCGCATGGTCCTGTAGCTGCAACTTACCTTGGGGGGATCGATATCGATGGATCGCTAATCTCCAGGGTTTTCGGCCCGGGGATACCAGGCCTAAGCGGATGGCTATAAGGACTGGGGAGTGGTCTGATAGGCCTCTCTCCAGTATATCGTCCTCCACGGTGTGGGCCATAAGATTGTGGGATAGGAGAAAGTAATCGATCCGTGATTGGGTACCGTGCACCGGCGAGAGAAAGGTAAATTCTCTGTCCGTTGGGTGAGTCAGCCTCCAGTGGTCAACCAAACCGTTATCTGCGAGTATATCAGACTGGATGGCCCTGTCTGCGTTGTTACTCGTGTCTAGAGGCCCTGTCCTGTCCAATGCTGCGTCCCTTGCTAGGTTCCAGTCTCCTCCTATAACGTAACGGGATGCCCCTATCTCGGTTAGAAGTCGATTGAGCTGGAGAAAGAAGAGGCGTTTGGGACCTGTTGGTGCATAAACTGATCCCACACACAATGTTGAGTCCCCTATTTTCAGTTTGGTAAATATGTATCGGCCCTCGGGGTCTGTCCACGATTTGACGACCGTGAAAGGGAGGGTTTTGCGTAAGAGGATCGCCACCCCGCTTTTTCTTGGGACATTCTCCATATCGGGTGAGGGTGGAGTGCAACTAAACAAGACGGTTCCCACCCAGTCACGTCGTAATTTATCAGATTCAAGACTGTCTAGGTGTGTCTCTTGCAATAAGGCAATATCTGCCTGCTTAGAATTAAGGTAGGATAGGACTTTCTTCCGTTTGATAAAGTGGGTAAGGCCGTTTACGTTCCATGATATCACCCTGAGGGGAACCACCGGTGCTCCCATCTGGTTGGGTATCCTTGTTTCCTGTGTCCCCCCACCCGGGTGTATGAGCTCGGGGGAGTGGGGTGGACTCTGTGAACTGAAGAGGATGTCGGGGAGAGGGAAGGGGGGGAATGGTAGGTGGCGGGCGCGTTGGATACGAAGAGGAGTTGAAAAGAGAATAAAGAGAAGACAGTGGGGGGGAGAAGAAATAAAAAAAATAAAAAAAATTAAAAAGAAGGTAAAGAGGGGGAGACCGGGATACAAATCCCGAAGTGCACGAACTTTGACCGGTGGGTCTAAAACCTAGGCCGAATGAGCTTCGACGCCCGGCCAGCGGGCCCCGCGCCGGGGGGGGAAGAGGGGGGTGGCGCCCACGGGGCGCCCCAGACCTCCGCGTGGGTGCATCCAATTATGTCGGGGGGGGTGTGGAATGTGTTTGTGACCAGAGGATGGGGGGAGGAGGGGAGGAGGGGAGGGCGCATGTTGGCCGCGTCCCTTTGCGGGGGGGGGATGGAGGAAGCGCAAGGAAAGGACAGGGGCAAGTATTATTGTTACTAAGGTCGCTTCCCCTTGGTTATTCGGAGGGGTTGTGGCATGTATATGCTCTGGGACTTGGCATCTGTGGTCTGTTCTGCTTTGCACCAACGCCCATCATTATGTCACTATTGCGTTTGTTAGTAGATCGGGGTCTAGAGCTCAAAACCCAGTTCAGAATCATTTTGCCCCAGCCCTGCCAGGGCAAGCCAGTAGTGTGCAAGGGTATTGCGCCAGTTCCCATATTTTCCAGAGGACGTTATGGGTCCTGATTCTAGATGGGAGAAGTGATACGGGACATGGAAAGTGTTACCCGGCATGAAAGGGAGGGACGTTGAAAAACAAAAGTAAAGGTAATCGGGGGCCAACAAAAACTATCACACAATCCGAACAGTCTGAGCAGTCCGAGGCGGTTAAAGCCTTCTGGGGGGGGGGGGGGCGGTTCTCCGTGGTTCCATGTTTGAGGAGTGTACATTAAAGTAGAGTACTCATCATGTCTCTATGTCTGGGCTTTTTCATCAAAGTTCCAATGTTTCCTGCAACGTTTCTATGGCAGTCTGTGGTTGTAGATATCGAGAGCTTGTAGGAAAACTGTGTCCATGTTGGTTTCAGGTAGTAGGCACCTAGGGTTTCAAAGGGGATCGGGACTTGTCTCTGTCCGGCAGTTGTGTGTGCATCGCCACCGCCTGTAGGACTTGGCCCCTGTCATCAAAACTTTTTGTTAACTCTCCAGGTCTCTGCCCCTGGTTTGGGGGTCTGTAGTAGGTCTTCCGTCGGTGTCCAGAGCAATTTCCGATTGGCCCATTCCCCTGGTTTGGTTCTGTGTGTCTTGGGGGGGTTGGGTTGTTAATTCCATAGATTGTGTCGGATCATGCAGCCCCTCTAGGAATGACTTCAAATCCTCTGGGTCATAGAAGGTTCGTGGCTCTCCGTTCTTAGTTATCCACATCCTGGCTGGCTCGAAGAGGCCGAATTTAACGTCCAGATGGCGAAGGCGAGGGCGGAAGGAGAGAAAGGCTCTTCTTCGATCTGCTGTTTCTTTTGAGAAGTCTGCTGAAAGGCGGATTTCGAGGGGACCGAGCCGGAGTGGGCCTTGCCTTCGGGACAGCTGTAGCAATTGGCGGACCTGCCCGTGCCGGAGGAAGCAGGCTATGATTGGACGAGGACGATCTTGTCCGTTTTGTCTCTTGAGACCAAGTCTATGCGCTCTTTGAAATTCCAGAGGGGGGTCAAATGTTACGTCGGCTAGTTTGGGAAGCGTGTCTCGCAGGTAAGAGAGGATATCTGTACCCTCAATGCCTTCCGGAAATCCGAGGAAGCGGATGTTGTTTCTGCGGCTTCGGTCCTCAAGGTCGGTTAACTTGCTGCGAAGGTACAAGAGTTCCTGATCTCTGTCAGTCTGTGAGACCACTTGACTTTCCACGGCCGCTACTCGATGGTCCAGTCCGGAGATTTGTGACTGGAAGCCCGCTATTTCCAAGCGCATGGATCTCGTTTCCGCTGTTAATGCTGACATGGCAGTGTCCATACCTTCCAGTTTGCGGCCTACTGCCGATATCTCCTGCAGTATACGATCCATTGATGCTCCTTGAGTATTGTCTGACATGGTGTCGTGTGAGGGGGGCGGAGAGGCTGCGGGAGCAGGATATTTCTGTTGACGCAGGGCTTCAGAGAAGAGTAGTTGGCGAGCGGCTTTACCCGCCGTCTTGCCTCTGGGCATTGCGGGTTTCTCCCTGCAGGTGGGGATCCAAGGGGGTGCCTGTTCGTGTCTCAATGAGGGCGATCAGCGTGGGCGGAAGAGGAGAGAGGGTGGCAGGTGGGGTTCAGAGTTCAGGGGGGTACCTCTCTAAAAATGGCCTCCTGGGGGGGCTGTCGTTGGTGTATATGTACGAGGGGAAGGATCACGGTGTTGGCTCTATAGCGTTCAGCGTCACGCAGGGCTGTTCCGTGGAGAGAGGGGTTGTTTTGGAGCCGAGCCGAGGTCCGATGTTACTCCTGGCCCTCTTTGCTCTTCATGCCTCGTCAGTTCCTGTTAGTGTGGTATTGCTTCTTTTGTTGTTATGTTTGTGTTGATCGTTTTCCTTTCTCTTTTTTCCTTTTCTCCTCTTTTTTTTTTTTTTGTTTTCTTACTCTTTGCCCCCTCTTGTGCTTGCCCCTCTTTTTATTAGGTAGTTTGCTCCTTTACTCTTTGCCTTCTCTTCCTTTCGTCTTCCTCCTCTCTCCGCTCGTTGTTATATTCCTCTCTCTCTCTCCCCACTCCCGGCCCCTCTCACATTTATCCACCACCCTCCTCTCCGTACGTCTCTCACCCTCTCTGACTCACCAGCTCGGCTCTCACCTCTCCAACCTCTTCGGGGCCTCTGTCATTTCTCAGGAGGGTCTTCTCTGGAGCAGGTAAGGCTGGGAGGGTGGGGGTAGCCGTCCGTTGCGCTCCGCTGGTGGTGAGGCCTCTTGTCGCCGATCCCATCACCCCCGGCAGAAAGGGGGAGGGTGGAGAGGCACTGGGAGACGCGTCGTTGTTGTTCCGGGCCCTGATGGTGGTCGGCTCCGTTCTCCCCCTTCGGCAGCTATCGATCAGGAGGGAGGGAGGGGTCAGGCGGCGTCCCGGCCTGTTGCCGGCTCCGGGAGCCGCAGTTGAGCCGCTGTCAAGGCGCGGGCAGGGACGAAGGACGCGCTCTCTCCCACTTCAGGCTTCAGCGAGGGACGCGTCTCTCCGTGTCGGGGTGATTCCACACTCGAGGCCGCAGCTCAGGGGCCTGCCGTAGGCCTCAGGCCTCCTCCCCTCGCTCCGTTCGACGCCTCCGGGGAGGGCGCTCCCCCCACGTCACGGACATCGGTCGTTCACTGTCTCCAACTCCTACGTCGGCCCCCGCTGCGTTCGTGGGTCCCGTGGAGCGTCCCCAGCGCCGCCGCCACCGCCGCGTGGCCCGCCGCCGTGCGGAGCTCGGCTCTCAGGCGGCCATCATGGATCGCGGCCAGACCACGCCCCCTGAATTGGACGTTCTATCAGAAGTGGCTGTAAAAGAAGAGCCCAACCGATGGGGCATCTAAGGGGCAAAATGAGTGCTAATACAAGAGGTAAACTTTAGAAGATGATAACGGCCAATGTTAATTCTCTTTCTTTCCATCCACGAACATTGGAAGATGGTGAACAATTGCAGGATTTAATGTGTTGGGTTAAGGGTTTGCTGACCCAACACGAAGGGAGAGTGTGGAAACTGGAGGAGGACCACCCTTATAATGCAAATTAACACTATGGCAGAACTAATATGGACTATAATAAATATTGCTAACATTGAAGTATTTGAGGGTGCAGAAGCAGGAGGACCATAAGGAGCCGGGTAAGTGTAATGCAATTTTAATATAATTAGAAAATAGATTTGATTACCTTAATTTGGGGGGGCAGAGTTTGACCAGCAACCAAGATGGCTGCGTAGTCTCTGAGCTACTGTGGCCAAGGAACCATTTTCGGCACCCACCTCACTCACAATGACCCTGCAGCATCGATGATGTGGGGACTGGGCCCCCTAACCCCCTAACACTGAAATGCTGCTGTTGAGAAATTCCCCCCTAAGGCACAGATAAACAGGACCAGGCGTGGAGCTCTGGTTCAGCCAAGATGGCGGCCAAGAACTGCAGAGAACCACCATCGGAAACCTTGTGGAGCATGAGTAAATGATACACCATACGTACTGCGGATGTAGCACACATTCCCTGAGCAAAGGTGCTAGTCGGGCCCAGTAAGTAGAAGTGGATCTATGATTGTGCTGTAAGCTAGAAAAGTCAAATTGACCACTGAGATTGGCAAGGGGTACCCAGGCTTGTGAAAGTGTGCAGCGTGTTGATACCTTCCCTGGTGTCTAGCAAAATACTAACCATTAGTGTGCGCTAGGTCTAGAGCATCACTCTAGAGCAGTGGTTCCCAGCCTGTGGTCCAGGGACCCCTGGGGGTCCACGAAGCCTTCTCAGGGGGTCCGTGACTGCTTAGAAAATTGAACAATATTAACAGATTAGGTCCCCTGATTTCAGTAATGACTCAGTGGGGGGTCCCCGGATTCCAATAATGAGCTATTGGGGGTCCTCGGGTTCCAGTAACAATAAAGTGGGGGTCCACAGGATTCAAAAGGGAACCACTGCTCTAGAGGGACCATGGACAGCAGTGCTTAGATGACCTCTCCTTTCAAAAATCTGACATGGCAGCAACTTGCCATGGAGCCGATGGCCTGCATGGCTCTACATTGATTATGGATTTCACACCACTGTCAGAGGTTAACTGCTGAACATTTGTGGAGGCAGGAAGTTAATGGTGGGTGCCCCATGATTCATGCAATTGCCAGTTGAGGCCACCTGGGCTGCTTATGCCCCCTAGGAATCGCAGGCTCAGGCAGGTCCGGTTTGGCCAGAAGTCCATTCTGCCCCATCGTGGGCATGGAATATTCACCTTCGGTGGATTGCTTGCAGTATTGTCCTACGCGGAGAACGTACATGTGTCTGAGTTTTATTGATGAATATATTGAGCCCCTTTAGATTGACACTAGCGGCCAGTTTGGGGAAAACTGGAGACCCCAAGCAGTTGAAATTGCCATTAGAAACACTTCAGGGTGGAAAACAACACAAGTCAGATCAAGGCTCTGGGCCTTCCGGCCAAGTAAGAGCAGATTAGGATCTGAATATGAAAACACTTCTCAAAGACATGCAAACCAGCCTCATGTCCATCAGTAGAAAAATAAGTGGCATAAATCTATGTATTGATGCCATGGCTACCAGGATAGGTAAGCACAGTGACCTGATAACAGAAGCCCAGAACACAATATCAACAATTGAGGACAGCACTCATGATGACAAAGAAGAAGTGTTAAAAATAGGCAGTCTTGTTGATCATAAAATCTAAAAATGAAGACCTTGAATCCAGGTTCAGGCACAATTGCATTCTTGGGATAGCTGAAACATCAAATACAGGGAACATGGAGACATATGTTGAGGAAATGCTGACATCCCTCTTTGGTGTGACCGATTTGTGAAATTCTGTGTGGGGGAGCCGGTGCATTACTTGCCGGCTGCCTGACAGCCGCCGGGTGCCCCTGCAAGGCCCATAACTGCTGGCCTTTTACATTTCCACAACAGAGAGCTGATCCTTCAGTTAGCGTGAGAAAAGAATGATCTGCAGTGGAGAAGGGGCATCTTTTCATTTTATCCTGATTTTACCCTCGTCGTCTAGAAGGATCATTGAGCTACAACAATGAGGTATCTCTTATGCAGTGTTCTACCCAACAAGGTTAAAAATCGTCATTAATGGAAAGCCACATTTTGTCATGTACCGGCAGCAGGCAAACACGTACGGTTAATTCTGCAAGGATCATTGAGGGAGTAGAGAGGGAGGCTGCTCAACAATAATCTGGGATGGAAGAAGACAACTCCTCTTTAGAAGCTTACTAACGGGACTGTGACAGGTCCAGTAAGAAAGGATGCTTTCAGGCATATTGTATGGGTTATTACGCTTTTATTTCTGATTTTATTCTTATCACACAGCTGTTTTCCTTCTTTTCTTGCATTTTCTTTTGTAATTTCTTGTTTGGAATCCTCCCGGGTTTGTTCTGGTTCTTGACTCTGTTTCTTCTTTCTTCTCTTGTTGTTTTCAGGTGGGCATCTCAGAGATCAGCCGTGGAGGTTACAGAAGAGAAGAAGTAATAAAAGGCCATTTAGAAGGTATGTTTCGTTCTCTTTATTTTTTCCCTTTGTTTTACTGTCCTCTTTTCTTTTATGTATTTCTCTCTGTTGTCTCTTCTCGTTTCTGCTGTCCTCCCTTTCTCCTTTTCCTGCCCTGTTCCCAATAATACTCTTAATTTTCTTTCTTTCTTTCTTTCTTTCTTTCTTTCTTTCTTTCTTTCTTTCTTTCTTTCTTTCTTTCTTTCTTTCTTTCTTTCTTTCCCTGGGTTGTTCTATAGTCTGTTGTCTTTCTCTCTCTCTCTCTCTCTTTCTCTCTCTCTCTTTTTGAAATCTAGGTTGTCTTTGCTTGTCCTTTTTACTTGTAGACACTGTCTTTGTCTCTCCTCCCTTCGTCCCCGTGCTGTTCTTGCTTTCCTATAATCTTTGTTTTCTTTCTTGATTTAATGTGCCCGGTGCTCAATGTTTATAAAAAAAAAACATGTGTGCTTTCCTGTGCCCAGCTCGTCCCCTCCCCCCCCTTTTTTAATATCTTGAGTATCCCTCCTCCCCGTATCCCATTGAGGCTGAACTTCGTACCTGCATGGGCCACATTCTTCCCAAAACGTGGCCGGCCTTTGCACGTCTTCTCTCTCCATAACCGGAAGTGTCTTCTGGACCGCCGTCTACTTTTGGAGCGTTTTCTCCACCGGTCTCCAAGGAGTCTGCTGTTTCGTTGCCGGCACACACCGCCGTCCCTCGAAATCCTCCTTCTCCTGCCGTCTCTGCTGCTTCTCCGTCCGCACACGTCGCTGTCCTCCGGAAACCTCCTTCTCCTGCCGTCTTCTTTTGGACACCATTACGCACAGGGTTTAAAACCCCTACTATTTCCGGGTCACCCTGGCGGCCTCCATTTCAGTGTGGTCCTGCCTCATCAGAGACAGCGTCTCTTCTCAACGAGGTGCGCCTGGGGTACTTCCACTCCAGCACCAATCAAAATGTAATGATTGTGCAAAGATGGGCCACTAAAAACTAATGGTGAGTTAATGTGAAATGTTTGGTAAAACATGCAATTAATCTATCACCATAGTTAGATATTGGGTCTCTAGTTTGCAGAGGTATGCACCCTGTCCAAGTAGGGATCACAAACCTAATCAGGGTAAGCCACAACACAACCTACATTATCCTGTGCTCACCCTCTGGTAGCTTGGCACTGAGCAGGTAGGCTTAACTCAGAAGGCAATATGTAAAGTATTTGTGCAATGACTCATCGAGTAACACAGTAAAAACATCAGAAAAAGTACTTCACATCAGTTTAGGAAAATAGATAATATTTATTTAACTAAAATAAGACAAACAACACAAAAATACAATATGCACAAGTAAAGATGTCACTTTTTAAAGTTATAAATCAGTCTTTTAACACACAGTACCTGGAATTCATCCAAAATAACGATGCAGAGGAGCCGCAGAGAAGAGATGTGTCAAAAAATAAAGTGATGGATTTATTTTTTTGGCGCAGCCAAGTTGATGCATTGTTTCTTTCCATGCTGCAAGGTGAGGCATCTGTTTCCAGGAGCACAGCCTTGGCTCCTCACTGCGATACAGGGATATTTTGATACCCAGGGACAATGTGAGGAAAACCCAGAATGCGTTGCGCAGAAGAAACAGTTCTGGGTCAATCGGGAAGGTGATGCAGTGATTTTTCAGCCACGGGACAGGTGCTGTTGATCTGGCAGTTGGTACATCAAATTTTTCAGGCGTTGGGTTGATTTTCCAACACAATGGATTTTCTCTTCTTTGATGAAGTTTTCGATAGCCTGAGACCTCAGAACAGGAAGCAAGCTCAATCCAAGCCCTTGGAGAGCACTTAAGAAGGAAGGCAGAGTCCTTCCAACAAAGTCAGGGGTCAGCAGGAAGCAGGCAACAAGCAGGCCAGCAGTCCTTCTAGCAAAGCGACCCAGATGAGTCCGTTGGGCAGCCAGGCACTCCCTCTGAAGGAGTCCAGTTGCAGGTCCAGAAATGTCTAATTCGGTGATGTCACAGACCAAGTATATATATATATATATATCCAAAAGTGCCTTTAAAGTGGAGGAAACTTCAAAGAGTGGTTTTGAAGTGCACATGTTCCCCTTTCAACCCAGCCCTGTCTGTCAAGATAGCTGTGGAGGGTTATCAGTCCTTTGTGTGAGTGCAGGCCACTGGCATTTAAAGTGTAAGAGAGAGCCCCTCCAACCTTCCTGCCCAGAGAGACCCATCAGTATGCAGTTGAATGCTGATGCAACTGTGTGCCCTGTGTTAATGGCTGTCTGGGTGGAATGCACAAGGGGAGCTGTCAACCAGCACAGACAAGGTGTGTATGAGAGACAGGCTACAAGGCACAGATTACAGTGAGGGCAGTGAAATGTCTACTTTCTAAAAGTGGCATTTCTAAAATAGTAATGTAAAAACCAGTAAGTAGGATTTCTCACTACCATTCCAACCATACCAAATATGACAAGGCTACTTCTCTTAGATCAGAAATTACTACTCAAAATATATAAGGGGATTTCTAATTCTAGCCTATGAGAGCAGAAGTCTTCACAGTAGTGAGAAACAACTTTGGGAGTTTTTCACTACCAGGACATGTAAAAGTTATAAGTACATGCCTGCCTTTTACTTACATAGCACCCTGCCCTATGAGTTACCTCGGGACTACCTTAGGGGAAATTAAGGCTTGGCAAGTACTTTTAAATGCCAAGTCAAAGTGGCAGTGAAACTGCACACACAGGCCTGGCAATGGCATACCTGGGACATGGTTAAAGGGCTACTTACGTTGGTGGCACAAACAGTGCTACAGGCCCACTAGTAGCACTTAACTTACAGGCCCTGGACACATCTAGTTCACTTTAATAGGGACTAATATGTACATTAAACATGCCAATTGAGTATGAGCCAATGTTACCATGTTTTAGGGAGAGAGCACGTGCACTTTAGCACTGGTTAGCAATAGTGAAGTGCCCAGAGTCCTAAAGCCAACATAAAATGAGGTCAGAAAGGGGGAGAAAAGCAAAACATTTGACCCTTGAGAAATAGTCATTTTCCAACAACCAGTATGTTTCCCAATGTCATTACATGCGGCCTGGATTTGGTAGTTTCCCTGGGTGCAAGCTACTACTGTCACCAAAAGAGGTATTTTTTCACATGAAATGTTGATGTCTCCATGTTGCATTTTGGGGCCTTTTGTGTTGCTGGCATTAGGCTAAGCCACACAAGTGGGGTAGAGTTTTTATAGGGATAGGTGTTGGAAAGTTGAGTGATAGGAAAATGTGTACTTTTAGAAAAAGTGTGAGGTTTTCAGGGCTTTGTGGGCAAGAAAATGTCATGGGACACCACTTTCAAGTCCCCTGGTGTCTTGCTTTCAGATATTTCTGGGTTTAGCAGCTTTACCTGGATGGTGTCCCAACCCGGGCCTGATAAGTGCAGCCAATCAGCATGATCTTGTTCCTTGATCTCACAAGGGGATCCGGTCGCCATTTACTAGCAGAAACTCAGGATGTCCATGGCTGGTTCCATGACACAACATTTTTGACAGCTAATTAGGGCACTGGGTGTTTTACACAGATGGGCCACCCTTTCTCCCCATTTGGGAGCAGATTTGAGGAAAGCTCCTCCAATCTGCCCAGAGGGGAGCAGAAAGACTGCTGGGCCCAATCAGGGGTGGGAGCATAGCCTAGTGGGCATTGGGGGTTAAACATTCCCAGTGTGCCCCTGGAGGGAAATAAAGACTGCTCGACCTGTTCTGAGGTATGGACACAGTCCGATATGTGGGCAGGTCACCCAAGCTTTACTTTTTATGGCCTTTTTCCCTTGTTTCTAGTGGGTTGGTTTTCTGCCACCACGTATATTAGGGGTAAATATCCCTGGTGTCTTCTGGAAGTACAGAACAACTCTTGTGCCGGGGGGTGGGGGTGGTGAGCACAGGCCTATGCCCTGTGTTGGACTGCTTCCCCAAACAGTAAGTCAAAAATATTCTCTGGTGGTCTAGTGGGCTTTTTGACATCTCGGGGTGCTGATTGAGGTAAACACAGTTTGTCTACCTCTGAGGAGGAACAAAAACACTTCTGCCTGGGGGTGGAAGAGAGCACAGGTCCATGCCCAGTAGAGCTGCTCCCAAAAAAATAGTAAATACAATTATTTCTTGATGGCCTAATGTGCTTTCTGTCATCCAGAGGACACATTGGGGGTAAATGCCCCGTATCTGCCTTTGGGGAGAGGAAAGACTCTTCTGCCAGGGGTTGGGGAGAGCACAGACCCAGGGGTTTGCTGCCCAATCAATGAATTTAGAATATTCCTTATTGGTCTAACGGGCTTCTGTGTGTGCATAGGCCTCCCCAAAAAATAAATCGAATTTATTCCCTGGTGGTCTAGAGGTCTTTCTGCCCGGCGAGGGCAGATTAGGGATAAACACCTCCTATCTGCGAAACACAGGTGGCAGAAACAGCATTGTGTCAGATTAGGACTAAACACCCCCTGTTGGCCTATTGGGCTCCAACTGGGGTAAACACCCAATATTTCTGCCCACATAGGCAGAAAGACTGATTTGCCTAGAAGGAGCACAGACGCATGCCCAGGGGTTCTGCTATCCCAGCACAAAAGCGTCCCTGTGTCTAGGTCTTGTCTGCCCAGTGTGTTTCCCTAAGCAGGAATCCACTCCTGGTGGACTGCGCTGCCTGTACTATGTTGATCAGTGCTTTGGGGAGCAGAGTTAGGCGCCCTGGTACAGCTCAAAAGTGAAGACAGACTGTGCCATTTAGTACGGACTGGTTTCACTTTGTTTTGCTGCAATGTCAGTGTGATGTCTACTCTTGTGTTACAGCAAAACATATAGGACCATATTTATACTTTTTGACGCAAAACTGCGCTAACGCAGTTTTGCGCCAAAAAAATTAGCGCCGGCTAACGCCATTCTGAAGCGCCATGCGGGTGCCGTATTTATTCAATGACGTTAGCCGGCGTTAGCCGCCGGCGCTGTCTGGTGTGCGTTAAAAAAAACGACGTACACCAGGCAGCGCCGGCGTAGGGGGAAAATGGCGTATGGGCGTCCACAAATGGTGCAAGTCAGGCTGAGACAAAAAAATCGCCACAACCCGATTTGCGCCATTTTTTTACGACGCCCATCCCCCATTGAAATGACTCCTGTCTTAGCAAAGACAGGAGCCATGCCCCCTTGCCCAATGGCCATGCCCAGGGGACTTATGTCCCCTGGGCATGGTCATTGGGCATAGTGGCATGTAGGGGGGCACAAATCAGGCCCCCCTATGCCACAAAAAAAAAATATAATACTTACCTGGACTTACCTTAATGTCCCTGGGGTGGGTCCCTCCATCCTTGGGTGTCCTCCTGGGGTGGGCAAGGGTGGCAGGGGGTGTCCCTGGGGGCAGGGGAGGGCACCTCTGGGCTCATTCTGAGCCCACAGGTCCCTTAACGCCTGCCCTGACCCAGGCGCTAAAATCCGGCGCTAATGCGGGTTTTTTAGACCTGCCCACTCCCGGGCGTCATTTTTGCCCGGGAGTATAAATACGACGCATATGCATCGGAGTCATTTTTTAAGACGGGAACGCCTACCTTGCATATCATTAATGCAAGGAAGGTGTTCACACAAAAAAATGACGCTAACTCCATGAACTTTGGCGCTAGACACGTCTAACGCCAAAGTATAAATATGGAGTTAGTTTTGCGTCGAATTTGCGTCGGAAAAAAACGACGCAAATTCGGCGCAAACGGAGTATAAATATGCCCCATAATACTCAAACTTGAGACACGTGGAGAACCCTTCCCTGGCATTCTGTCTTTGATTTCAGAAAAGATGATGCTTCTGATTTATAAAACAGAAACATTTTCTTACTGAATATGGAGGATGACATCCTCTGCACTATCACCGTCGAGGTAGTGCGGAGGACGTCAACAGGTAATTCTCAGCATTAATCCGGTGTGAACTGCACCAGTTCCTTTATGGAACAATGAGAAGCCTAATAAGTATTCTTTTGGAAAGTGATTCTGCATCCCGCTGCAACTGAACATTTTGTGATGTGACCTATTAGTACATAGCATTTTAGAGACGCAAAACGTTGCTCCTCAATTTGTGACCTCTAATTGTGACCTGTATCTTTGTGCATAGAGCCTGGCCTTAGTCTCAAGCATCCTATGACTGGCGTGTGGTACACTAATTGTGACCTGGGTCTTTGTGCATAGAGCCTGGCCTTAGTCTCAAGCATCCTGTGACTGGCGTGTGGTACACTAATTGTGACCTGTGTCTTTGTGCATAGAGCCTGGCCTTAGTCTCAAGCATCCTGTGACTGGCGTGTGGTACACTAATTGTGACCTGTGTCTTTGTGCATAGAGCCTGGCCTTAGTCTCAAGCATCCTGTGACTGGCGTGTGGTACACTAATTGTGACCTGTGTCTTTGTGCATAGAGCCTGGCCTTAGTCTCAAGCATCCTATGACTGGCATGTGGTACACTAATTGTGACCTGTATCTTTGTGCACAGAGCCTGGCCTTAGTCTCAAGCATCCTATGACTGGCATGTGGTACACTAATTGTGACCTGTGTCTTTGTGCACAGAGCCTGGCCTTAGTCTCAAGCATCCTATGACTGGCATGTGGTATGATCATGAAAGTGCTGCTGCTTTGACACTTTATACATAGATTGAGGGGAAATTATTTCAGGCCACCAGAGGGCAGTAATAGATATACATCAATTCAAATATTATAGCAATGTTCTCAGCATTAGCTTCCTATTTTGAAAAGATTGGTGTACAGAGCATTAGCAAATATTTAGACTAGTTTTACAACATTGGCCCATTGCAATAAGGTAAAGAGTTCTACTACCAGCGTTCTGTGGTATAAACCGTACCACAGTGACAAAGTCCCAAAATAACTTGGTCAGCAGAGATGGGAAGAATTGCATAGAAAACAGAATCCTGTATTGAAACCTAGTTTGAGGCACCCTTGTAGAGTTGTGAGAGATGAGCAGAAATGTGCAGAATTATCGACATTTAAATTTTTCAGCAAATTAGGAGGAATTCAGTAATTACTAATTTCATCACGGAAATAGGTTCAGGAGGTACCTCTATCAAAAGACTGATGGCAACAACGTGCACAGACTTGAGTACAAAATGTGGGGTCACTTTAATGCAGTAAGTTAGTCCTCATTTTCGTTGATGGAAACACAAAAGATCTGATTAGGAATTGCCTGGAAAATACAGTGGAAATGGCTTGGGTAGTGATATTAATTATGCCAGCCATTTTCCCCATATTTACAGCTCTTCCTGACAACATAGGCAGTAACAATTAGGAACACCGGGGCGACACCTCCATAACTGGGAAGTGAAATGGCAATATCACACCATGTTATTTTAACTGTTCTACTTTCTGTAATGCTTGATGTGTGTGTTGTTGGCATGGAACTAAAGAAATATGTGGTAATATGATCATTGGGCATTGGATCACTACACATAATTTCAGCAAACGTCAAAATGAGAAGTTAAATTTATGGGTGATAGCTCATGGTAGTGTTATACCATGGCACTACCCCAGGATTTGTGGAAAACTCTAAATAAATCTATGAGTGTTTAGATGTGATCTAGCCTTATAAACCCTTAAGGCTGCAAAGTGAGTTGCTGGAATGCTCTTAGCCTGAAATAGAAACTAGTCAGATTCCTATCTGGCTTTTACATGATCTTCCATCGTAAAAACAAATGTGATATAGAGATGGCCTTCAGACACTGAAGATTTTCCTTTTTGTGAGGCTTCACAGGTGACTCGGCACAGATGCAGCATGGGCTGAAGAGCAGATGAAACGTGGATGACACTCAAAGGAATGTAAATAGTCAAAAATCGAGGTTTGTTAAACATCTGGTCAACATTGCCAATCTCTGAGTAACACTCACGAATGTTAAATAATTTTACTGCAGCCATTTTTAGATTATTTTTAAATATCGGAAGCATGACGCCCGGATTTTCAGTACGATTCCCTTAAAGAGATAATACTTGCTCAACATTCAATGGTAAGGCCTGTGGAATCTCTGTTCAGTGTGATAAAGAAACTGTTTCTATTTATTGTGTGCTATTTTGAAAGCCCAAGTACAAAAATAGACACGGCATTACCGGGGGGGGTCCGAGGACTGGAAGCTATTGAAAGACATTTTGGTTGAAGGGTCATTAAGAAAAGTTGCCCCAATTAGTCCACAGTACATCTCAGAGTAACAAGGAGCTGATGTTTGTGGGATAAAAACAGCCCGGCTTCAAATAACAAAGCATGCTCTCTTATGGGAAAGAATGTGCACTAAACTCCCAAGGGGCTTGGTTTGTGAGTCCGGCATTACCAAATCACAGAGTAGACGGTATCTGTTTATGCTACTAAGTTCGAACAGGGCCTGTCCTGTACGTTTATTTCAGAGGTGTTTGCTTGTGGCCAAAAAAACAGACGTACCAGCATTTCAAACATCAGCATCGTGGCTAGACCTCCGACCTCACTCAACAAACTTATATTTCATCACGCACTAACAACAAAACCTCAGATATCATCACCTTCTGCTTACTCACAACCATCAGACTCTGTGATGGAGCCAACTGTCATTGCAAAGTCACACCGATGACAGGATGTGAACCAAAAAACGTACAACATAGCATAAGATGATGTAATATGAGACGACATAAATTAAGAAAACATAAATAACACTTACCAACATCTTAACACCAACACCTTAACTACCAAACACAACCGCATATGACTGATGAAAAATAAAATACTTTGCTAGATACGGGCTGTGTAATATGCCAACAAGTATTACCCACTTGTCCACAAAATCTCCCCTTTAACATTCACGGAGTTCAGGCATAATGGCCCTCATTCTGACCTTGGCGGGCGGCGGAGGCCGCCCGCCAAAGTCCCGCCGTCAGGTTACCGTTCCGCGGTCGAAAGACCGCGGCGGTAATTCTGACTTTCCCGCTGGGCTGGCGGGCGGTCTCCTTCAGACCGCCAGCCAGCCCAGCGGGAAAGAGGCTTCCACGATGAAGCCGGCTCGGAATCGAGCCGGCGGAGTGGAAGCTGTGCGACGGGTGCAGTTGCACCCGTCGCGTATTTCACTGTCTGCGCAGCAGACAGTGAAATACATTTAGGGGACCTCTTACGGGGGCCCCTGCAATGCCCATGCCAGTGGCATGGGCACTGCAGGGGCCCCCAGGGGCCCCGCGACCCCCCCTACCGCCATCCGGATCTCGGCGGTCCGACCGCCGGGATCTGGATGGCGGTAGGGGGGGTCAGAATCCCCGCGGCGGTGCAGCAAGCTGCGCCGCCGCGGAGGATTCAATGGGGCCGCGGTACACTGGCGGGACCCCGCCAGTGGTGCCGGTCCGACCGCGGCTTTACCGCCGCGGTCGGAATCCCCATTGAAGCACCGCCGGCTTGTCGGCGGTGCTCCCGCGGTCCTCCGCCCTGGCGGTCAAAGACCGCCAGGGTCAGAATGAGGGCCAATGTGTTAAAAAACTCATGATAAAATGACTCATTCAGAACTCAACAACATTCTCACAAAAGTCCTAGAGAATGAATTGTTTGAAAGATGGCTCCTTCGGTGAAAAAACAGGATAGAAGCTGACTAGGATGGCAAAATCAGTCATGTATGGAGCATGGGCAGAGAGTGCCTGAGGGTTAGGGCAGCAGGAAGTGACCTGGGAGAAGGAGGAAATCGAATTCAAAAACAGGACAAGTGGTAAGGGATAAGAAAGACGTTTTAAAGGTTGAAGGGTCACTTTACCCCTACGTAGTTGTTTCGGATACTTAACCTGGTGAATGGGTGGGCAGTCATAATGACAGCCAATCAGGTTGGCGATATTGAAGGCTGAACAGGAAAAGCTTACATTTATATTTTCTTCATAGGTTTATCGTTTTTTATAAACTATAGCAGAGTTTTTTCACGGAGTCGCATTCTGTATTAAACGAACACATCAAACACGATTTTCTTCGTTTCTGACTGATGCAGTATCTTGAAGATGGCGACCATTCAGCACCCATCTCTCTAAACCCATCTATATCCAGCTTGGAATTTTGAACACAGTTCTACAGTTTTATTAGCCAGATTACTATCTCCAGAAGCGTCAGATGCGTCCATAGTATTCCATTTTTAACGCCATTTAGAAGGAGGTGTGATGGGGAATATTGCACCTTGAACCTATCTTTCTTTATATTCTAGGCACCCCATACTATGAGGAGCGAATATGTATATCCTGCCTTGCAAATCTAAGACATAATGGGGGTTATTCTAACTTTGGAGGAGGTGTTAATCCGTCCCAAAAGTGACGGAAAAGTGACGGATTTACCACCAGCCGTATTACGAGTCCATTATATCCTATGGAACTCGTAATACGGCTGGTGGTATATCCGTCACTTTACCGTCACTTTTGGGACGGATTAACACTCCCCCAAAGTTAGAATAACTCCCAATATCAGGTATCTTCCTGAAGAATGCAAAAGGGGCATGTTCAGACGTATTTGTATGTCCGCAGCAGGAAATGCTTTCATTTACCCATGCCAGGAGTTCATAAAAGTTCGCCTGGCAGATGTAAATGGGTTTACACGAACCGACTGTAAACCTGCCACAGGGGCAGAGAAATGCACAGTACTAACTACCACGAAATGGCTTGGAAGTGAGCAGAACAAGGCGCGGATAGCCTTCTAAGTGTATGTTTGTGGGCCTTCTTAAACTCTGATCCAAGCTTCCAACCCTGGCGATGGTTATTTACTCCAGCAAAGGACTAGAGTAGCGCCCCTTTCATGATGGGACAGCGAATGGAGGATCACTCCTAAACCTGTAAGGGAAGGGATTTCTCCATAAACAAAAAATGTTTTGCCCTTGGAGCAAAAAGAACAAAAATGTGCATTTATCAGTTCAGCTCGATCTTCCCAGTGTTCATGTCTACAGTATGTAGAAATAAGCGCTGGAGACATGTGAGCCCAGGGAATACATCACAACACGTTCCCAAATTATTTCTGGAAGCCTACAAATAAACAGCTTTCCAGGCATGTTACTAGCGATCTTTGTGAACTCCAGAAATGCTAAATCTAAACTCGTTCGTGGGAGTACTTTATTTGTGCAGAATTACAATTTTAGTTTTTTGCATTTCCCCTAGTAATCGCATATGTCCCAAAACTACCTTAGTTGAGTCTATCATTATGTGGCAGCAAAACAGGTATCATTGTGAGATTTTTACCCTCCATGCGAGTTAGGGATCACAACACAAAACCTCTGACAAGAACAGCGTTTAATTTGAGCCAGTGGTTTCCGTTGGGTGGCACCCGCACTTATTTCTGGGAGCCGGCACTTATAATTTTGCATCTAACATTTACTGCGAGCAAAAAACACTAATGGGAAAGACTAAGGAAAAGAAACATGGTACAGCGTCACAAAGGGAGAAAACAGAAAGTTGCAAGAGTGAGCAGAAGGGGCAGGGAGTGGCTGTAATGGATTAAAGAGGCCTAAAATGGCTTCAGGATTACACTGCCTCAGTATTATGTGCTGGCACATTTAAATGCAGCAGCCGCATGTTTCAGAGGGGAGCTTGGGGGCAGTGGAACGTTTTTATTTACAAATTAACCACTGGACAAGAATAACTTGTTGTACCTACCACTTTTCTTCCCTGTACATATTGTCAAGGACTGATGGTTTGAGCAGTAGGTGGACATACCTTCTATGCCTCCCAGTAAAGCTTACATTTAGCACCAGCAGATGCAAGAATGTTAGGATGTCATTCAGATACCTTTGTCATTAAATACGAAGAGTGCCAAGCACTGTTCCTGGGCCTGAAACATTACCTCCCCATTTACCTTGTGGTTGATGTTATTGAATGACAGCTGAAGCAGGACCCATTTGTGTAGATCCTGCAGCTACAAAAGATAGAAGGGAGAAGAAGAATCCTTAACCTAGAACAGGGCAGTTGGTTTGTATGTACTAATAAACCATTTTTTCCCACATTCTGAATATTCTGGTTGGCTGTAAAAGGCTTCGGTGTTCGGGGATGATGCCCTGGTCTCATTTTCCATAAGTAAAGTAGATAAGGTAGTAATTTTCTGAGTGCTTTCTCCTGCCTTCTGCTTCGTTTCCACTGCTTTCTTCCTCCTTTCCTTCTGGTTTTCTGAATGCTTAATCCTACCTTCTGTCTCATATTCATTGCTTTCTCCCTCCTTCCACTCTGTTTTTCTTAGTGCTTTCTCCTCCTTTCTGCCTCACTTTCACTGCTTTGCCCCTCCTTTCCCCCTCCTTTCCCTTCATTTTTCTGAGTGCTTTCTCTTTCTTTCTGCCTCATTTTCACTGCTTTCTCCCTCCTCCCTCCATTTTGCTGAGTGCTTTCTCCTGCCTTCGGCCTCGTTTTTACTGCTTTCTCCTTCCTTTCCCTCCTTTTTTTTGGAGTGTTTTCTCCTGTCTTCTACTTCGTTTGCACTGCTTTCCCCCTTCTTTCCCCTATTTTTCTGAGTGCTTTCTCCTTTTTTTCACCTCCTTTCTTTCTCTGTTCATTCCTTTTTTCCCCATCCCCACTTCCACCTGCCACCCATTTGCCACTTCCAGCCTAGCCCCACCCACTGCCTCCCAGCACCCCTCTCTCCTCCCAGGCCCACACCAAAGGCAAGCCTGTCTCCACCTGTCCGCTCCTGGACCACACCCAGCATCAGAACCCAGGGTCTTCCACCCCACAAAGATACACCGCCGCTGACCTCTGAGCCCTCGACCCCAGAAGCGCCAACAGCCACTGCTGCCACTCCTCCCCACCTACCACCAGAGGACTATTCTCCTGCCGACACTGCTGCCTCACCTTCAGCAGTGAAGCAACCAATGCACCCTATACATTAGCCTCAAGCAACTCATCACCGACCCTACCCACATCATAGGACATATGCTTGACCTCATCTTCACCTCCAGTGACATAGTCAGGTACATCCTTACCACACCACTCACCTGGTCCAACCACCACAGTGTACACTTTACCATCTCTGGACCCACATGCCCCAGCACTGTGCCCTCCCCAGAGCCATGCGAAGAAACTGGAAAAATGTATCAGAAGACCAGTGGAATTACTCTCTCAGCTCCCACTTGCCAGACTCTACACACAGCCCTGAACAAGTAGCAGTGAGCGTCTTCCAGTGTATTACAGAATGCGCTGATGCCATCACCCCCTCCAAGACAGCCAAGCAAAAGAGCCAGTTGGTTCACAAAGGAACTGCACTGCTCCAATGGAACTGCTGACAACTTGAAAGGAAGTGGAGCATCAGCAAAAAGCAGAGGGCTGCACCGCCTTCAGTACTGCCCTCAACCAGTACCACTGCCTCCTGAAAGAAACCAAGGAGAACGCAATAGCAGACCACATCAAAGCCAGCACAAACCACAGCAAAGACCTCTTTGCCATCATGAAGGAGTTTACTCTCCCTGAGAACGACACTACTCCCTCCCAGGAACTGTGCAACAACCTCATGAACTTCTTCCATTAAAAGATCTCGGCTATCTATGAAAGCTTTGAATGCTAACCCTCCAACGTAGACAGCATCAACCAGCTCACATGTACAAACATGAACCCCAAACACCTTCTCACCCACTGGGAACTCCTTACCACACAAGACACTGTCTCCAGCATGAACACAGCATACTCAGGAGCACCCACAGACTCTTGCCCCCACCACTTCTTCAGCCTCGGAAGCAACACAATCAGTGATGAGCTAAGGAAGGTCCTGAATACCTCCATCACCAAGGTCCCCTTCCCGGCGGTCTGGAAACATGCTGAAGTGAAGCCCCTTCTGAAAAACCCAGGAAATTTGAAGACCTACTGGCCCATTTGTCTGCTCCTCTATCCAGCAAAAGTCCTCGAAAAAATAATCACCCAGCAACTCATTCAACACCTAAAGGGTGACAACCTCCTGGACTCCTCCCAATCTGGATTTCGAGCTGACCACAGCACCGACACATCCCTGATTGTAGCCACAGATGACATCAGAGCCCTCCTGGATCTTGGGGAAACAACACTTCTCATTCTCCAGGACCTTTCAGCCCCGTTTGACACTGTCTCTCACCACATCCTGATCAACAGACTCTTCCACATTGGGATTCAAGGAAATGCCCTCAAATGGATCATCTCATACCTCACCGGCAAACCCCAAAGGATCAGTCTCCCACCGTTCACCTAAGAGCCCAAGAAGATCATCTGTGGAGTACCCGAAGGATCATCCCTTAGCCTGACATTCTTCATAATCTACATGACCCCCCTGGCCATCACCATCAGATCACACAGACTCAACATCATCTCCTATACTGAGGACACACAGCTCATCCTCTCACAGTCCAAAGATCCCTCCACCACAAAAGCTAACTTCCACAGATGCATGATGAACGTAGCGGAGTGGATGAAGGACAACTGTCTCAAACTCACCACCAAAAAAACGGAAGTCCTCATCTTTGGAAACAACACCTTGCCATGGACTGACACATGGTGGCCCACAGAGCTCGGCACCCCCTGGCCCCAACAGACCACACATGCAACCTCGGCAATATCCTGGATATCAAACTGTCTATGAAGAAACAAGTTCACTCAGTCTCATCCGCCTGATTCCACACCCTTTGCATTCTATGCAGGATTTTTCAGGTGACTCCCAGCAGACACCAGACGGACCATCATGCAGGCCCTCATCACCTGCAGACTGGACTACGGAAACACGCTCTTTGTAGAAATCACAGCATGTCTCCTGAAGAGACTCCAGGCAATACAGAACTGAGTGGCAAAACTTGTACTCAACCTCCCCAGAAGGACCCACATCACACTCATCTAAAAAAAACGACACTGGCTCCAGATTTAGAAGAAATGGCAGTTCAAGAAGCTGACCCACGCTGAGAAGGCCTTGCACAGCTAAGGAGCAGCATACATCAACAAACGCCTGACTTTCCACCAACTGACCAGATACCTCCGATCAGCTTCCCTCTCCCTCGCAGACACCCCATGGATCCATTGAGCCAACAGTAGAGGACGTTCCTTCTCGCACCTGGCAGCCCAGGTTTGGGACAACTTCAGCCTGCACCTCAGGACAGCACTGACACTCCAGCCATTCAGAAGAGAACTAGGATGTTCAAACGATCCTTCCTCCACACAGCAGCATACAGCTCCAGCTCCTCAACACCCTCACAGGTGATTCGCTGTGCTCTGTAAATGTTTGATTGATTGAGTAATATCCAGATTACTTACAACACTCTTTGTTATTCTAAATCTGGCCTTCCTCATTATAGTCTTTTGTACTTGTCCAATCTCGGGCTTTGCCTCTGGGTTGTGCAAAGTACTAAATTCATGAAATACCTCACGCTGCTTTTGGGGCCCTTAAGAGGATGAACCTTGGGAACAGTTAAAATATCTCCAATGCAAACTTTTATTAATAAAATACTTATCTATAAGAGTCAATGATGAGAAGATAGATTGTAGTTTGAACGTTTTATTATCATAAATGTAATCTTGTTTTATTAGTCAATTAATTATTACAGAACATTGCTTAAAGTATGTCCTGAAATTTATTCCTATTCTAACATGGTCACACTTTAGTCTAGTCAGTAAAAGATATCAGTACTCATAAAGACTACAGTAACAGGCTTTGATAGAAATAGTCTAGGCAGTTAAAAGAAAAGTCTGGGAATGACGGAAGAAATCAAAATGGTTATTCTCTTCACTATCTTCCTCTCATTCTGCCTTACAACAACCAGATCAACATCTCTGCTGCTCTCTCTTCTATTTTAAAGCCCAAGCCTCCCAGAAGAATCTCCCCATCCTCACTTTCCCTAGGGCACTTTTATAATAAATGAAAGAAGCAACATTTCCCAACATTGGTAAAGTTTTTACATTCCATATCTTCATGGGCTCACTCAATGTAACTTTTCTCAACAAACGATTCAGACTTGTAACATGAATAGCTTTCTTAGAGGGTGAGTTCACAATATACAAGAAAGTTCCCATGCGCTTTTGCTTCTGAAAAACAAATACTTTCATAACTTGACTCGCACATCCTTCTCACATATCTTTCACACTGTAAGCTTTTTTATAAAGATGCAATTTTATAGATTAAGTTAGCTAATTTGTGCATTCCAAAGGAGGTAAATAAGGGAGAAGAATATATTTTAATGTGTCTCTCTTTGGTATAGCCTGAATAAATGGTATCATGCTTAGACCATGCACAGGTTAGGACAGAAACATTTATGTCCAGTTAAATTTTTAAGCAGGTGTTAATGCTAGCAGTTGAGCAAGTCAGACAACATAGGTCATGTAGAGCGCACAATTTAGAAAAAGGCAGCTCTGGTTAGGCCTAGTTTCATTAATTCAGGTTAGTTTACTGTGTTAAATTTTATATTTTAATGAAGCTTTCTCATCTCTCTTATGGGATCAACAGAAAAAGAGCAGTCAAAAGTACTACTGAGAGAGAGGCTAAGCTTTCATCTACATGTTGGCTTCCTTGACTAGAGCATTTGCATGGCCAAACCTGTGCCTCCACTGAAAAAAAGTGCTTCTGTGCGACTTTTTGTCGTGTGAGAAAGTTTATGCACAATGCAAAGGACTGCATTGGTTATGGTGGCAAACCAGTAATCAAAGTTATGTGGCAGATCTGTTTATTTAGAAAAGTTACAGTAAAAGTCGTGGGCCTGGCCTTTTTATTTTACCAATCAAATTTGGTATATTTGGAGGTTATAGGCAATGGACATTTAAGGGTGGATTGTTATTACTCTGTATGAAAGGTAATTTCACAGATTAATGTAGGAGACAAGGGTGTTGGTGTTGGTTACACCTTCTAATATTCCATGTGGATTCTATGACAGTGTGCCTGAAGGGTGCCTTTTGGGACAGATTATGCTCAATACAGTAGGCCTGAGCTGACTATGGTGACAAGCCAATAAGAAAGGTCATAGGCCTAATTGGTTCCCAGGGAAAAGTAAGCGTGGCTTCTTGAGCACAAAAAGCAATTGCTAAAGCCAATAGGCCTTTAACCGGATTTCTATTACACTGTGCTTTAAGCTGTAGACAGGTAGTTTGTTACATGAATATCACATATTACCATAGAAATCAGCAGTTATGGTGTTGGTCACCACATCTGACAAACTCTAGGGGGGCTAAAAGTTTTTCACTATGCTTATCCTTATTTATTGTGTTGCCAGCTGCAATTTTGTACATATTTGTAATTGCATGCATGATAATTTGCATGATAGTTTCCAGTTTATGGGCACTTCAATCGGCCTATGTTGTTTATGGTAGCTTATTGCAAAACGTTGTGTCTGATTCCATAGATTTGATCGGTTTATTGATGATGTCAACAGCATTTCAGCACAGATTGGAATAATGAGTGAGCTTCAAAAAAGAAGACATTTTCAGAAAAAGCAAAATTGAATCCCCATTCTGGGATAAAACTCCCTCAGCACAAGTGACAGTTGGACCACTAAATGAATTACTTTGACCTGATTGAACTGTTTGAGATGCAATAGATTTTACATTTATGAGTGGTCCAGTGTCAACATCTGTACATATAACCATTTTCACAATTTATTGTCCTCATTTGGTTCTGTGGCATCGCTTCAGCACGTGAGCACTATTCATCTTTGCTGCATTGTTATTTGATCACTTCAAAATATTAAATACTAGATGAATCAATTTATTTCATAATTAGTGTTTGTTGAATGGCCATTACAGACTAGTGTCCTCTAGGTGTGGTTCATTAATTTAGGTCTAAGACCTAATGTGTTTGATACTGATTTACAGCCCCATACTCAGAGTGGCTATTGGGTGTCACCTGTTGTTGACACTGGTAAATATAATTCTAGCATCTGTTGAGAGTAGCGAAGAACTTTCAGTCAGTTTAACATGGTCAAATAGTCATAATTTTACACACGTTAGTGACTTAGTTTTACAGTAGACTTGGAGTCTTCCTGCCAGGATCTTTGGAAGGCCTGTCAAAACCATAATCCATTTGCCTTTACATCCCAAAAGCAGGCATCTTGTAAGTTGAATTCAATGAGAGGTTTGCTGGAAAGGGAAAATTCTGCTGAGTAAGGAAATTTGTATGTACACAATTTGCCCCACAGCATTGTCATGAGGAGGAAAAATAGAGGTTTGAATCAAAGATGATGCCAAGTTTTCTCATTTTCTTAGGTGTCACACAGGCAAGCCCTTGACTTAATGGCCACTTCAATGGCAGATAAACAGTGTCTTGCCTTCCTAAGATTAGCAGTTTTGTTTTATCTATATTTAGGCAAAGAAAGATTCTCTCATCAGATCTTGTAGGTGGTCTAGGCATTTCATGATGTCATAATAACCGTCTTGGTTATTCTCCAAGTGGATGTTTCTTTGTGTGTCCATTTGGAAGTGAATATTAAAAATGGACCAGCAGCAGAAGCAGTGGTTGAGTGTAGCAGTTGGGGGACACTGCAGAGATCCAGGAATGGAGAATTCTGAGGAACCTATGATTACTTACAGAAAAATGCCACAGAGGAATGATTCATGTAATTGTGGTACTAGATGTTCTAAACCAGTTTTTTAATGTCAGCAACAAACATTTCTGATCAATGGCACCATAAGCTGTCAGCGGTTCGAAGAGGACCAACTGAGCATGATAGACTTGATAGTTTGATGATGAGTTTTTCTACAATGTAAGCTAGAGCTGTTAGTGTTCCTTTTGGTTGTCCCAAACTAGATTTCTAGTGATGCAGCAGTTAGTTTTGTTAGATATTGACCTGATGTTGATTAATTATGATTCTTTTCAGAATTCTGCTAGGAATTAGTAAATTAGAAATCAGTAACAGTTAGCCAGCACTTGTGGGACTGCAGTGGATTTCTTTGGGATCAGAGAGGGAATCATGTTTCAGTAGGTTTGTGAGTATTTCTGCCAAAAACAAGAAATTAATGAGAATATTTGGTTATATATGGTTGCAAACAGAATGGAAATGACTTATTTCATGTAGAGTGGTGTGATCTATGTAAAAACATATTACTAGGGGCGGGTGGAATTCGCAATGTTTGATTCCCTTGAATCAAACGGTATTACATTCAATTTTTGCTATATTCTGTGGAATTCTACAATTGGCAGAGTGGGCTATTAGTGCTATTTTCTTAGCGCAGAATTCATCTTGTGTCTGAAAATAGACGTAAGGATTGATTTTGCCTAAGAAAATAGCACAACCAAATGTCAAAATGTGCTCGCTCTTCCTGCATACCACTCAGCGCCTCTGCATACTCTGCAGTGATTAAGGGGTATATTTATACTCCCTTTGTGCCAGATTAGTGTCATTTTCTTTTACGCTAATCCGGCGCAAACTTAACACCATATTTATATTTTGACACTAGACTCGTCTAGCGTCAAAATTTCTGAGTTATGTAATTTTCTGGATGCGTGAAACTGCCTTGCATCAACGAGAAGCAGGATAGGCGTTCCCGTCCCAAAAATGACTCAAACAACTGTGCGCCATATTTATCCAACGGGCAAAAATGACGCATGGCTGTGAAGTGGACCTGAAAAATGAGGCAAATCCCGATTTGCGTCAAATTTTAACACCTGGGTAAGGGCAGGTGTTAAAATGGGGCAAACACACCACTACTTAAGGAAAACTCACAAAAGTAACATCATTGCTCAAGAAGGACAACATGGAGGTGCTACTCATGCAGCATGCCAGATGACGCAGAGCACAGGACCAACAGCAGCAGCTACCACCAAATTAACCTGGACACCAAAGGCAATGCAGAAGGCCTAGGACAACCCTCCTGGGCCTCAGGGAACAGGATATCATCCAGAGGGACAGACTCAACTGGCAAGCCATACAGCAGCTGCTGTGCCAAATTGAGCAGCAGTTAACAGCCAGCCTGCAGATACCCCCACATTATTCCACCAGAGACCAAGCTGCTAGCTGTCAGGCACATGTTGGCAAGTGGCTCATTTCAAACTATGGGTGCCCCGGTTGCTGGGGTCTCACAGCCCTCATTCTCCACCTTCCTTCCCAAGGTTCTTGATGCCATCATCTCCTTCACACCCGCCACATCAGCTTCCCCAACACACAGCAGAAGCAGCAGGAGACCAAACAGGAGTTTTACCAAATAAATGGCTTCCCGCATGCGCTTGGTGCCATTGACTTCACACATGTCCGGATTGTACCACATGCTGCAACTGAGCACCTATACCGCAACAGAAAGCACACCCACTCCATCAAAGTGCAGGCCATTGTTGTTCACCAGGGATTGTTCACCAACATCATGGCAAAGTATCCTGGGAGTCTATATGATTCCTTCATCTTCCGCCACAGCACCATCAATCGGCAGTTCCAGGATGGAGGATATGGCAATGGCCTTCTTGTCAGTAAGTCCAGAAACCTAGTAATATACACACAGCACAGCAACCCTGTAGGACACATAAGACATATATCACTATATTGACAAGGGCCAGGAAGGCACTGAGGTGTGACACTGGTAGTTATGTTTGATATGCTGACCCAATGGGATTCACACCTATGGACAAATGATGGCTGCCAATAACAATAGATGCCACTCTAGAGCCACAAGGGACCAATTGAAAACCGCACAGTGAGAATTACATGGCCTGCACTGGCAGTACAACTTGGAAGATTAACCATTCAATATCACATAAGGCCACATAGTCAATCCCACGCCCTTCCAAGCAAATTGTACTGTGTAAGGGGTGTGCAATGTGTGTTGCTGCAGGTCAAACACCATGAGACACATAGCATGATGACGCTGACTCAAATGAAGGTGACATGGGATTACTGAGGTAGCACCAACATTTCACATCACTCCTGGGTTGAAATTGCCAGCTAGCAAGAAGGAAGTCGACTGTGCTATGAAAACATGTTGATGTGACACTAATGCAAAGTGCACACTGCTGCACATACTGAAAGAGACAATTCCCCATCTACATAACAGATGTACAGGGAGATGGACCTTCCTACACAAATACATCCACCTCCACAACCAAGTTAGCCAGCTCACCTGGAGCAAGTTCAGTAGTGTAGGTGCGCGGTTGCACGTGAGCCAACTGGCAGAGGGAACAAAAAAGGTTTGCATAGAACTAGTCACACATGGGACAATCGTGCATTGTCAATACTGAACACCTAAGTGCTGCCAACTTATGGAGATGTGTTGCGCATTGTCACCCAGCCTAATCAAAGGGCCTCACTGTTGCCTTTTTCTCATGCAAAAACATATGTCTAATTAGATGGGATGTCCAGGCCATGTATTGCAACCATGTTACCACCACAGTGGAATCTATTGTATGTGTGGAAGTATCATGTCACCTCCAGTGAATGCACAATAAAACATCTTGCTCACTACATAACGCATGGGAGATACACACTGAACTGCAAATTTGAAAATATACCAGAGATATCAGGTCAATTGGCCAAACACAACTTTTTCAAGTCAAACAACCAATGCAGAAAGAACCTCACAGAAGCCCAGGATCCCACACAATACCACCAACACATATGAGTCACAGACAACACAAGATAACAACTGCCATGCAAAATGACATTCCTGGTGCAAGCAACAACAAAATACTTACCCCTATTTTGTCTTTCAGCTGATCAGGGTTACGGGATCCAGCCATGGATCATGACCCCATTTGCCAATCCAAGCACAGAAGCAGATCGTGCCTATAATGAGGCCCATCAGAGGACACGCACCATAGTTGAACGGACTTTTGGCATCCTGAAGTCCAGATTCGGGTGCCTGGACATCACCAGAGGCAGCCTCCTATATTCCTCAGAAATGGTCTGCAAGATCATTTTAACCTGTGCCATCCTGCACAACATTTGACTTAGGAGGAACATTCCCCTATATGAACCTGAACAACAACTGCCTGAAGAGGAGGAGTTCAAAACTTTTTTCAACAATAGTCACTATCAACACATTGTTACGATATGGAATTAAACACCTCACTTTCTCAGTCAATCATGCTCTGGGTAATTATTTATGCATCACATGTTCTCTAGGAATCAGAGTATTATCTCAGGGAGCATTGCAGAAAGACCAATTTGACTACTTCTGATGCCATATCACATTTGATGGGTATGAATGTACAGCAAAAATCACACACAGTTTGTATGAAAAACATCTTGTCTATATCACATTTGAAGGGCAAATTCATAGGACCACATCTATGAGAGACATCCATGTTGCCAACATGGTCTATTTCAGCATATGACACCCAACTATGACACCATCAATCATAAAGTAAAAAAGCGGATCATACATGAGGCAGTAGATGTGAAATAGCATTGGTAACAGGAATGTATGGCCAGACCCTTGACATCAGTAAGTGTGACATCAGCTATCTCTGCAAGGAGCATGTGTGACAAGAAGTGCATCAATCCTGAAAATGAATAGGAAGAGTGTCCCAAGTATGACAAGCAATGCTCCCAAGACATGCTTGGCGCAGTCCTTCCCAGGTAATAAGTCCTGCCACTGCCATGTTTTAAGTCTCTGCCCACCCGTTTCTAGGGGGCGCTGTAAATGGACTATTTGTACCCTGGGAATCATTATCTACAATTACCACGACTCCCATTCTGACTCCTGTGTGCTTCCCTTTTCAGTATGGCATGCTATAGTTCAACCTTATCGGCCTGCATGGATTTCAGGTCCCATAATGCACTGCTTGGTAGTCAGTAAGACCTGTAATCTTCTGTCCATTGCTTCCCATGGGAAAAGTCTGGTTGGCCCACTTATACTGGAAACTCTCCTCCAGGACTTGTGAGAGACTGAAGCTGCGCACACCTGTGAGCTCTCTCATGCAGCCCAGCCATTTGACTCTGTCCTGGCTTTGCTGCTGCCTGGAACTGCTTACAAACTGCCATTCCCTGAAGCTCCTTGTTGTGCATTGGAGTACATTTCATTTGTGTACCAGAGCCTTTGTTGGATTGTGTTACAGTGCTGAGTACACCTGACACTGCTCTTTGTTTACACAGTGTTGTTCCTGCTTGTTCCAGTCAGACTCTGCTCCCTGTTTTTCTACCTTGTTCATCTTTGTTCCGGACAGATCCTGCTTCCTGTTAGCCAGACTGGTTCCAGTCTTTACGTTAACCAGAGCCCTTCCCTGTGCCTACATTTGCCTCATAATTGGTTTCCATGCCCTCCGTTTCCTCTTGGGGTATTGTGTCTGGTAAGTCTACGATCAGTCCTCAAATGTATAGAATAGTTTAAAAAAAAAAATTGTACCGGGACATGTTTTCCTGGGGGCGAATCCGGCCCCCATCCCTTGTCTGGTTTTGCATGTATTCATTAGTGCCAAACAGGGACAGTGTGCTATGGCTGTATTCCTGGATTTGGTACTGTTCCTCCAGGCAAACAAACAAGGCCTGGTAATGTGTATGTAAGGACAATACATGTTTGTGCCCTGACGGTCCAGACACAGATTCACTTCTGCCTCCACCTTTCAATGGGGCTTGTGTGGTGACTAGCTGTGAGATTAATCTGCACAGACGCACTGATGTTCCCTGTTGCTGTGGGAAGTTCAGAGCCCTACCCAGTGTACAAATGTAGTGATGAAACCTGCATGTTTGTCTACTGTTCCATAACATATTTGACCACAACAAGGTTGCTCTGTAGTCACTCTTCTCTAATTTCTGCATTACCATAGCTGCCCTATCCCCTTGTATGCCTTTAGAAGATCTTTGGCTTTAGATCAAATCTGCTTTGAAAGATACTCTGTTAACTCAAGGGTTGTCTCCACAGAGTCCTGACTAGACCGGCACGTAATTGTTACACCATGGAGGCCAATACTGACACAGGGTACACATGGCCACACACTTGAACTGGACACTTTTGTGCAATGAACCACTGAAAATATGTGAACACATGCAGCCTGGGCTGCTGGTCCACCACTGCCACAGTAGGAACATAGGTTATTTACATTAGTCAAACTGTGGTGTAAATAACAATGTTATGATTGGATTTGAGGCTATGTGTCGCAAAATTGTACCTACCAAACATGTTCAAATGCCTGACTCATGGGTAGTATACACACAAGTGACCATGAAGTGGTAGCCAACAATTCAGGGCATGTGAGGGGTAACATATCTGACATAGCCCTCATCAGCCATCCTCGATCTTTCCTGTGTATTGTTTGTCATGGGAAATGTATTGTCCCCAAAGTCAAGCAACTACACACAGCAAAAGAGGCAACAAATATTACAAACACATCTCGTGACTGTTGTACCTTACTGATTGGCATCTGATGGTGGTACCCATTTGTAACACATTCATACATGAACATTAAGCCAAATGTATTGCATGCCGATCCAACAGAAGCACGCAAGTAGTTTTAACAGTCAATTTACACACAAAACACACAGTCCATGATTCATATTTTTGTAGAGTAGCCTTGCTGTCCTCTATTGACGCAACACCTGCACAAACTTAAAATTTCCATTTTAATTTCCAAAGTTTGCGCTGCTGTTGCGTCAGTTAAGAAAGCTAATCCTGCACAACGATATGAGAAATGTGGGCCGCAATAGCATGGTCTGCCACATGTGGCCAAACACTAGAACACACACTGCAGGTCAAACCATCATATCTTTGCCTAGTTATAGGCTGCATACATGTTAAAATATGAAAAATGACGCAAACACAGTTTGAGTTAGAAATATTGATGCAAACTTGTCAAAAAACAACACAAATGCATAATATACATCAATGGGTCCCTAGCTTTAATTCCACCAGCGCACCCCAGGCATGCAGATATCCATTGAAAATGTATTGATCCATGAATGCCTGGGTTTGTGACGCATATGCATAAAAAAAATGGACTCAAACTATGTAAGCATAAAAAATGTACACGCAAGACAAAAAATGGGCGGCAAATGAGACAGGAAGTGATTTAATAGGATATCCTGTTTACAGAAATGGAACAGTGGGTGTACTTTCACTTTCACTTTGCAGTCTGTGATTTTTCTAGACTCTGTGGCTGTGTGTTGGATTGTTTCTCTGTGGATTTTGTAATTTTGTCTCCTGTGTTGTCTATATTTTGTCTTTTGGTGTTTAGTAACTGTATTTTGTACCTGCGTAAGTGTTTTGTGTCTTTTACTGTAGTTAGATTTGTATTTGTACTGTTGGGGGTCTGTTTGTAGGTAGGTTTAGTTGGGGTAGTTTGGGGATTTAATTGGGTTGTATAAGTATCCTTTTTTCTACCTCCTTTCCCTGTTGTTCCCTATCTACTTTATTAAATAGTGATTTGTATGCTGTCGGGAAAGGCACGGCTGGGGCACATGGGTGAGGAGGAGCTTAGGGCATTGCTGTGGGTGGTGTGCCACTTCCTCCCCATGATGTTTGAGGCTGAGGGCCATGTGATACAGGAGTATCACATGGGAGGCAAGACGGCAAAGGTGCTGTTCCACTTGAGGAGGATTTTTAACACCGCACGCAGTGAGTACAAGCTGAAGCATCGCTGGGCTGACCTGGTGGCCCGAGAGCAGGACCTGCTGGACCACCTGGGTGTGGTGATTGGTGGCCCTGTTGGTGAGTACCAAATTGACAAATGTGTACAGTTCAATGCTCTGAAGTGACAGTAGCAGATGTTGTGACATGCTGCATGCAATGTTTGTGGGCATATAGAATGCAAGTTGAATAAACTGTAAGTGTACCAGGAATGTGATGTATTACACATGGTAATACATGGTAACAATACAGTCCACAGTTTTGTTGAGCCATGTCTGAACAGTATTCAGGACCATATGTACCAAGCTCTTCATAACCTTCACTATTATCTTAGGCCCATATTTATACTTTTTTAGCGCAGCATTTGCATCATTTATTGACTCAAAAGTAGCGCAAACTTGCAACATACAAATATTTTTTGCAAGTTTATGCTGCTTGTGTGTAAAAAAATAATTCAAATGCGGCACTAAAGAAAATATACATCTGGGCCTAAGTTCACTGTATCTGTGTGTTTACATCAGGACAAATAATCATTCGGATGGACAAACCCAAATGAGCCATTATGCTACCCGATTGCACTATCACAAAACAGGGTCTTCTAGTGGCATTTAGGATTAGGCATTGAAATCCTATCATTGAGTAGCAGGCCCCTACGACATGACTGAGCTATTGCAATTACCATCTGTGTCACATTGGTGCCAACATATTTTCAAAAGGGAAAGGGCCAACATTGGATCCCTCCTCTTTGTGAATGCATGGTCACAAACTACTTCTGAGCATGAAGCTGTGCAAGGGACCACTGACTGCTTCCATAATACTATTTTAGTGATGAAATAGGTTGTTAAATTACTTTCTGTACACCCCTGCTGAAATATTGCTGCATTTTAACAAATGTAAACATCTCAATATGAAGGCAGTCACAGACATGGTGGTCTGCTAAGCTCAGCAGGCCAGCATTCCTGTGAGTGGCACCATTCCCCAGGGGTTTTCAAATAGAGACCTACCTTATCATGATTGAAGAAGTAGGTCAGTTGCTACCCCATTTTTCATTTGCAAACAGTGTCATTTCGGGTGTTTTACCTTTGATCACCCAACTTGCTAATTGCTATTTGCTGAATCTTGCAATGTGTGATTCACAATACTTGATATTGGTACACATGGCCCTGGGTGACATATTTCAGGTGCAATGACTACATCTGTGCTTATGCATTCTGTCCACGATGATCAACTAAGACACTGTCAGCACACATTATTTTGCAGTTTTGTAACAGCAAAGTGGCCAATCCTTGTTTAGTGCTACACTGCCATCATTTCACACACAGGATCCCTGCCATCATGTTGTCATAGGGGACATATACGGCTTAGGGGACACTGCCAATGGGGCATATGTAACCTACATACAACACTGGCACACCTATTATGGACCACTGAAAGCACAATAATTCCTGAAAGCAAATCAACCCACATGTCCATCACACAGTTACTCATTGTCCCTTGATGCACAAGTCACAATACCCGAGTAACTGGTATTGCAGTGCACCTGGAACGTGGCATTGTATTTGTCACCCAATAACAAATGATGAAATGGAGTACCATCTGGAATGGATTAGCCACAAAAGTGTGTAGTCAGGTTTGGCACCACATGATTGTTAGGGCCAGTGCATGTGTGCATATGTGTGTCTATCACTCAGTGGAGTGGCTGTGTCAATGCAAGTTTGCAGTGGTATGTCTGTTGGAGTGTCTACATGCCTGATGCGCAGCTCTATCATACTAAATGTCACACACTGTGATATGTTGTTCCCACGTTTGTACAGTGATCAGACATTGAGCATATATCTTCCTTCCATGTTTTACAGGTGGACCAGCCTTCTACACCATTGGAGAAGTAGCTCGAGTTGAGGACCCAGAAGTATCCAGTAAGTGTGAAAATATTTGTCCTGTGTTGTGCTTGCAGCTGTTGTGTGATTGACTCTTGCGTGTTGGACTCATTGCAAGATATGGTGAGCTGGCATGTGATCTGATATATAACTTGACTGGAGGCTGACATAGTGTTCTATGGAAGAGTTAGACATTAACTGGCAGAGAGTCATGTATTGGGAGTCTAGTGCTGCGCAATAGGCATGGGCAGGTGAACAATGTGATTTGTAGCCACATGTATGCCCACAATTGATTTGGAGGTGGCCAGTGTCATAATGTAGTCAGCAAGCCATACCCTAATTCACACAGAACAGTAATGCATCAGTTTTACACACAAATGTAATGAACATGTAAGACTGTATGGGTGACTGTCCCCCAGCATCTAGCCCCACATGTTGTACTTCATTTACGTGGCACCTAAGTGGTATGTTATAGGCGTGCATGCAGTTCAAGGCCAGACGTGTGCTTGCATCAATGTGGGTGATTTAGGAAATGTGTCAGTGAGATCTGATGTTGATGGTTGTCCACAAATGGAAACATGAATGCAGATGTGATTGACCAATGGTTGACTCACTCCTAGTTGGAAGGCCTCCTTATCTGTGTTCCACTGACTAAATCCATGTACAGCTGGACAAGGGGGGCCAGCATTGGCCACAACAGGTGCCGCCACCACCTCGATTGCAGGCACAGTGGACACTGGAATCTCAGCCACTACAGTTGCACTGTGGGGGGTTTATAATATTACATGTTAGTTTGTGGGAGGGTGGGTTGGAGTTGATGTTGGGGTTTATGTGTATTTTAGAAAAAAAAATACAAACAAAATACAAAAAAATATATTTGTTTAGTATTAGTTAGTATGTGTTTAGGTTAGTATATGTTGTCCTACACGTGTCCCGTCATATAAGGGGGTGGGAGGTTGATGTTTAGAGTGTTTAGTTACATGTGGTAAGTAAGTTTAGCATAGAGTAGTTAGGGCCAGTTGTGGGTAATGTATAGTTAGGATAGTTTAGGTTAGTATAGGTTTGATATAGTTTATGTTTTCTTTCATACATATGTAATAAAGTTTTAGGTACTCTTTTACGGTATGTGTCATATGCTTGGGGTTCTGGGCCTTTGCATGAGTGTACAGTGGCACATTTGTGTTTGCCTGTGTGTTCCATCCTGCATCCACATCCCAATCTTGACATGTTTATTCCCACTTCCAAATGAGCTGTCACATCGGCAGCTACACCAAAGCTACATGTCTATGCATCTGCCATCCACTGAACCCACCACTCAAGGTGACTATGGCTCCCATGTATTGGAGAGGTAGGTGTGATTTTAAAGCTGTCATCGTTTGGGTCCTGTGTTGGAATCTTGGGCACTGTGGGACGTCTGCCTGCAGCCTGATGTTCATGTAAACACTGATAAACTGAGTGATGTCATAATCTTGTGAAGTTCAGTAGATATAAATAACACCTATGAGTTTTCTCATTGTACTCCCAGGTGACGTTATTGCCCAAACACTCTTATATTTCCATTCCTGCTGTATGGTGTGGTTGTGGGATTTCGCTTTAGAGTCATATGTCACATAAACATTGATTTTCTTGTAGAGGATTTGGTCAGCATTGAGTTTCATCTTGTAGATACCTTGGGTCTGACATTTACAATTTTCACACAGCATTATACTGTTTGTGATGCTTTAATTTCAGAAATGAGCCACAAGCAGCACAGATGATTGTAAAATCCAAACCCTTGTGCAGCCCACATTCTTTCTACACTATTGTATTGACATTCTGTGGCCATTGACATGTTACATGCCTCACAAAACTCCTGCAAAGTAGATGTGTCACATTGCACAGAGACATAGGCGGTCATTCTGACCGCGGCGGTCGCTGCCCGCCAAGCGGTTCCCGCCGAAAGACCGCGGCGGCCATTCCGGCTTTCCCGCTGGGCTGGCGGGCGACCGCCAGAAGACCGCCGGCCGGCCCAGCGGGAAAGCCCCTTCAACAATGAAGCCGGGTCGGAATGGAGCCGGCGGAGTTGCAGGGGTGCGACGGGTGCAGTGGCACCCGTCGCGATTTTCACTGTCTGCAAAGCAGACAGTGAAAATCTTTGTGGGGCCCTGTTAGGGGGCCCCTGCACTGCCCATGCCAGTGGCATGGGCAGTGCAGGGGCCCCCAGGGGCCCCACGGCACCCGTTCCCGCCATCTTGGTTATGGCGGTGGACACCGCCAGAAACAGGCTGGCGGGAAGGCGGTCGGAATTCCCATGGCGGTGCTGCAAGCAGCGCTGCCATGGCGGATTCCCTGGGCCAGCGGGAAACCGGTGGGAAACCGCCGGCTCCCCTTTTCTGACCGCGGCTTTACCGCCGCGGTCAGAATCGCCCAGGAAGCACCGCCAGCCTGTTGGCGGTGCTTCCGCCGCCCGCCGCCATGGCGGTCATGGACCGCCAGGGTCAGAATGACCCCCATAATGGTTGTGTAGGTGCTGTTTATTTTAAAGTGCTGTAGTGCAATATTTACATAGTCCAGGTTTATAAGTCCATTAGTGTGACGCATTCTATTGTGACACAACACAAGTGCAATGTTGAGGGACATGTCATTGGACATGCTGCGATGGAGTGAGTAAACAGTGTGTTGGAGAACAGTGCATGTTACCAACCGTAGCAAGACTGGCAAGTTGTGAAGCACAGGACATAGGAACATCACTGCCCATGCGGCATGGGCTGGTGCTACCGGGTACTCCTACGGGTGAATGTGATCTGTTCCACGTCTTCATGTTCTGATGTGTGTGTAGTCTCCTCTGCTCTTGGTGGTGGTGGGTTTGAGGGGGCAACACACACTTCAGTGTTTGGAAAAGTGGACTCTAAATTCCCGGTAGCTGCCAACTGCGGAACTATTAAGGGCATAACTGCAGCAAGGAGGAGCTGCTGGTTATTGAGTATAGCAGCAACATCCCTGTGGCAGGCAGCCAGGTCGGCCCTGCGGGGGTCATGATTCTAGTCATGCATGCAGTGAAAAGTTTGGGAGGCCAGGTGTTGTGGCAACTCTCTCACTGCAGTGGTGAAGTCCCTCACACACTGTTGTAGTCCTTGCAGTGGTGATTGTTGGACTTGCATGGCTGCTGACTGATCTGTGGATGTCATCATGCACATGCGCATCCCCTCAAGGCTGGCTGCCATATTTTGCATCCCCACCCACACCTCCTTGGCCAGCTCCCGCTGGACTCCCACAACTGTCATTTCAAAGGTGGTCCCAGTGTCATCAGAGTCCTCAGCTGTGTTTGAGCTGGCAGGTCGTACTATTGGGGTGGTGGGTGGGTCCACTGGGATGGCTGCTACATCTGTGCTCCTCCTTACGACTGAAGGTGGGGTCTGGAGGGTTCCCAAGACATCTTGGAGGGTTTCCTGGCTAATGGTTGTCAGCTCATCATCCATGTCATCAGGGTAGTCCAGGACAGGCATTGCCACAGGAGAGCCATCGTCCTCTGCAATGAGATCTTGTACAATTAGTGTGCCTGTGTTATGGCAGTTGTAATGTGACGTCACTGACTTCCTATTAGTGGAACATTGTAATCTGGATTCCCGTTCATTGCTCCTGTCATTAATATTAGCATTCTCACAGGCCTATGCCTCACCTGCATGTCATATGTAGTGTGGGCAGTTTGGGGAATTGCCTGCATCACATCATCTATGTGTAGGTTCTGTCCAAATTGTGTCTTGCCACCTTCTTGTCCTACTCAACCCTCCCTCTATTATTATTAGCTTGGTGAGGTCTTGCAATGCCTGTTGGTGTTCTGATGCCACTTGCACCACACTTAACAATATGGGACTGACCCAGTCTATGATATTTCACATACACCTATACTTTGCTGAAACTTAGCACATACCATGTATTGCATGGGCATGACACGATATAGGTGTCAGCACTGGTAGTGTGTCATGTTGATGTTTGCGGATATGTGCTACATTGCATTGCACTGATGGGCCTGGGAGAGTTCCATTTCCTCTTATGACTGTGCGGGTGTGTTTGCCTACCTACACACATATGTCTTCCCCCTCAATGCTGTTGTCTTAGCAGTATGACAGCTGAGATGTTGCAAGGTGGCATTGCAGCTATTGTAACACAGGCACGAGGTAGACCCTGGAATGGGCAGCATGGGTATGACATTACTGCTGTGTACTTCATAATGTAAGTAACAATACCTGATGTTTATTGCGCCTATAGACATGAGGATTTGACAGGAGTTACACTTGGTTAGGAATTGAAGGGGATTGATCACGGATTCATCCTGAACCCTCATTTTGAGTGTGTCTGTTCCATGGGCACCTAGCTGCCATTTCCTAATTGACCAGCACACACAGCACAGGTAGTAGTGGAAAATGTTGTCAATGGTAAATGCCGATTGAGGCAATGGCCTGAGACTAGGCATTGTTCCCTAGTTCACATTCTGACAAAACCAGCTATCCCGTGACAGCAGCCCAGTTTTGCATTCTAGACTACCCTCCTGGACTGGCTTTGCCTTTCCAGCAGTCTTGGCATGAAGGTGTACCCCCATGCAAAGGTTGTTGGTGTTGTGTTGTGCTGTGCCCCTGGATGACCCTGCACAGCCCATGCACTTGTGCTGTGCCCCTTTCCCCTTTCCACTGCCTGATTTCCATGGCTGACATGAATTTTGTAGTAGGTATGTACCTCCCTCTGCTTGCAATTAACATTTAGGCATTTTGGTCCCCCATGCAACTTACCCTGCATATGTGTTGTTTCCTGGTAGTCTGCGCTGTCCTGTGATTCCTGTGACGATCTCCTCCGGGATGATGGCTGCAACCATCTCCTCCATCTCATCCAGGGCCTCCTGCGGTGCTGGACTCCCACCTCAGTCTGCAGTGCTGCCTTCCTGTTCCTTGCCATTATTTCCTTTGTCCTGCGCTTGCAGTCATGCCAGTGTTTCTTGCACTCCATGACAGTTCTCCTGACCTCTGCCACACTGTTTATCTTGTCAACAGTTTGTTGCCAAATTGCCTCTCTCCTCCCAATTGGCAATTTAGAGGTAATGAAAAGTTGATGCTGGTGCTCCGTCACCTCTCTGACCAGTTTTTCATGCTCTACTCCACTGTGCTAAAGCGACAATTCCTTTTCTTCTCGTCTCTCCCCTGGGTCTTGTCTGTATTCTCCTGGCTGGTTCCTGGTAGACTGAGGTCTCCCTGGGGTCTCTCCTGGCTTCTATTTTGGGGCTCCTTAGCACTGTTTGCTGCGTTTGCGCTGCTTTTTTATGCTATTGCGGTGGAAAATGGTGCATATCTGGTTTGCAATGTCGCAAACCGGATTAGAGTAATTTTCCCGTGCTTAGCGCCACCGTGTGTTAAAGTATAAATTTGACGCACGAGTGGTGCTAAGAAATGGCGTTAACCTGCGTTATATTTTTTGATGCAAAACTGCGTTAGCGCAGTATGCAAAACTGCATTAGTGCAGTTTTGTGTCAAAAAGTATAAATATGGGCCTAAATATTTTATTCACTGCAGAGTATGCAAAAGTGCTGAGTGGTATTCATTGGTTTCTAAATGTAGAGGGACTGCTCCCTCTCCTTGCCTTGTTTGGACACCACTGCATACCACTCTGCACCCTTGTACCCTCTGCAGTGATTAAAACTTTAAATCACTGCATAGTGTGTAAGGGCACTGAGTGGTATGTAGTGGTGTAATGCAGAATTACCAAATTCTTCTGATTCTGCCGGCGGAATTAAAATTCATGCTTTGGTTTTTGGTGTGTGAAAACGATGTTTGCAGTGAGGTAGGCTGAAGGGTAGTATGAGGAGCAGAGATCACGATACCTTTTTAATAAGGGCATTATGTGGTCGAGTGAACTCAAAACCTAGGTCAAGTACATTTACCAATCATGTTACTCTGGCCAGATTGTTCAAATGCATCCTGGTGAGGCCTAAGTCCTCCTGAACCCTCGTAGATACACTAAATGAAAGAACCCAAGTTTCAAAACCATCAAGCATATGTAGTTTGTATGTTGATTAACCCCATAATTTTCAGCAAGCTTTCACTGGGTTACCAGTAGAATAAAAAAGCATCTCCCCTTTGCTTTCTTCACCAGCCTGACCAAATTTACTGAAGTATGTAATTGCTCATGATTCAGAGAAGCGTAGGCCTAAGGACAGATATCAATAGGTAAGGACAACAGACAAATCTGAAATTTAGAATCAGGAATCTCATTTTAAGGACTGGTGTTAGCCAAGCCCTTTTGAGTTTCTTAAAACTATGGCCCATATTTATACTTTTTTAGCGCCACATTTGCGTCATTTTTTGACGCAAAAGCAGCACAACTTACAAAATACAATTGTATTTTGTAAATTTGCATCGCTTTTGTGTCAAAGAGCAGCGCAAATGCTGCGCTAAAAAAGTATAAATATGGGCCTATATATATAAGAATTTACTTACAGGAGCTTTCATCCAGTCATATATACTCAATGGTCAGTTGTTGTGTCCTTCACATATTTCTTGCACCCCCAACTGTATGCAGCATGGGGAAATGCATCTGTTCACTTTAGCCATTGGCTAACTTCACTCTGAATGATGGTATTGTGCTGTGCTCTTACACAAAGAGTATATCCACACACAAAAGAGCTCCCTTTAATACCAGCAAAAACATTGGCAATTTTTAGGACTTTTTGACAATTGTTTTTATTTTGACAAGATATTGGCAGCTGCCCGAACTGGGGTCTCTCCTGGCTTCTGGGATCTATTTTTGGGCTCCTTAGCACTGTTTGCTGCGTTTGCGCTGCTTTTTTTATGCTAATGCTGTGGAAAATGGTGCATATCTGGTGTGCGATGTCGCAAACCGGATTAGAGTCATTTTCCCTGTGTTAAAGTCATTTTGCTTTACGACGCGGCGCAATGCTTAGCGTAAAAAAAATGACTCTAACCCGTGCTTAGCGGCACTGTGCGTTAAAGCATAAATTTTATGTGCGGGTGGCGCTAAGAAATGGCGTAAGCCTGCGTTACATTTTTTTACGCAAAACTGCGTTAGCGCAGTACACAAAACTGCATTATTGCAGTTTTGCGTCAAAAAGGATAAATATTGGCCTTAATGTTTTATTCACTGCAGAGTATGCAAAAGTGCTGAGTGGTATTCATTGGTTTCTAAATGTAGAGGGACTGCTCCCTCTCCTTGCCTTGTTTGGAAACCACTGCATACCACTCTGCACCCTTGTATCCTCTGCAGTGATTAAAACTTAAATCACTGCAGAGTGTGTAAGGGCACTGAGTGGTATGTAGTGGTTTCAAAAGACGGCAAGAAGTGGGGGCAGTCCCTCCATCTTTAAAAGCCACTGCATTGAAGTAGTTGGTGTCACTGGCAGTGGTTCAATTTGTCAGTAATTCTGAGTAACAAGTGTAATGCAGAATTACCAAATTCTTCTGATTCTCCCGGCGGAATTAAAATTCATGCTTTGGTTTTTGGTGTGTGAAAACGATGTTTGCAGTGAGGTAGGCTGAAGGGTAGTATGAGGAGCAGAGATCACGATACCTTTTTAATAAGGGCATTATGTGGTCGAGTGAACTCAAAACCTAGGTCAAGTACATTTACCAATCATGTTACTCTGGCCAGATTGTTCAAATGCATCCTGGTGAGGCCTAAGTCCTCCTGAACCCTCGTAGATACACTAAATGAAAGAACCCAAGTTGCAAAACCATCAAGCATATGTAGTTTGTATGTTGATTAACCCCATAATTTTCAGCAAGCTTTCACTGGGTTACCAGTAGAATAAAAAAGCATCTCCCCTTTGCTTTCTTCACCAGCCTGACCACATATACTGAAGTATGTAATTGCTCATGATTCAGAGAAGCGTAGGCCTAAGGACAGATATCAATAGGTAAGGACAACAGACAGATCTGAAATTTAGAATCAGGAATCTCATTTTAAGGACTGGTGTTAGCCAAGCCCTTTTGAGTTTCTTAAAACTATGGCCCATATTTATACTTTTTTAGCGCCACATTTGCGTCATTTTTTGACGCAAAAGCAGCACAACTTACAAAATACAATTGTATTTTGTAAATTTGCATCGCTTTTGTGTCAAAGAGCAGCGCAAATGCTGCGCTAAAAAAGTATAAATATGGGCCTATATATATAAGAATTTACTTACAGGAGCTTTCATCCAGTCATATATACTCAATGGTCAGTTGTTGTGTCCTTCACATATTTCTTGCACCCCCAACTGTATGCAGCATGGGGAAATGCATCTGCTCACTTTAGCCATTGGCTAACTTCACTCTGAATGATGGTATTGTGCTGTGCTCTTACACAAAGAGTATATCCACACACAAAAGAACTCCATTTAGTGCCAACAACAACATTGGCAATGTTTAGGACTTTTTGTCAATTTTCTTTTATTTTGACAAGAGATTGGCAGCTGCCCGAATTGGGGTCTCTCCTGGCTTCTGGGATCTATTTTGGGACACCTTAGCACTGTTTGCTGCGTTTGCCCTGCTTTTTCTATGCTATTGCCGTGGAAAATGGTGCATATCTGGTTTGCGATGTCGCAAACCGGATTAGAGTCATTTTCCCTGCGTTAAAGTCATTTTGCTTTACGCCGCGGCGCAATGCTTAGTGTAAAAAAAAAGAAGGACTCTAACCCGTGCTTAGCGTCACTGTGCGTTAAAGTATAAATTTGACGCACGGGTGGCGCTAAGAAATGGCGTTAGCCCGCGTTACATTTTTTTACGCAAAACTGCATTATTGCAGTTTTGCATCAAAAAGGATAAATATGGGCCTAAATGTTTTATTCACTGCAGAGTATGCAAAAGTGCTGAGTGGTATTCATTGGTTTCTAAATGTAGAGGGACTGCTCCATCTCCTTGCCTTGTTTGGAAACCACTGCATATCACTCTGCACCCTTGTATCCTCTGCAGTGATTAAAACTTAAATCACTGCAGAGTATGTAAGGACACTGAGTGGTATGTAGTGGTTTCAAAAGACGGCAAGAAGTGGGGGCAGTCCCTCCATGTTTAAAAGCCACTACATTGAAGTAGTTGGTGTCACTGGCAGTGCTACAATTGTATTTTGTAAATTTGCATCGCTTTAGCGTCAAAAAGCAGCACTAATGGGACGCTAAAAAAGTATAAATATGGGCCTATATATATGATTTACTTACAGGAGCTTCCATCCAGTCATATATACTCAACGGTCAGTTGTTGTGTCCTTCACATATTTCTTGCACCCCCTACTGTATACAGCATGGGGAAATGCATCTGCTCACTTTAGCCATTGGCTAACTTCACTCTGAATTATGGTATTGTGCTGTGCTCTTACACAAAGAGTATATCCACACACAAAAGAACTCCATTTAGTGCCAACAGCAACATTGGCAATGTTTAGGACTTTTTGTCAATTTTCTTTTATTTTGACAAGAGATTGGCAGCTGCCCGAACTATAAAGGTGTCAAAAACCAAGACAAAAGAAAACAGTTCTATAAAGTTAGAGAGGCTCTCTCCTTCCAGTGTATTTTAGTAGTGTAACATTCAAATAAGTAAGGATGTCCAAGCATTTCAAATGTCCAACAAATGGAATGGAACAGCTGCTCACTAACTATACTAATTGTTCTGAGCCTTGGGCTGGCAGCATACACCAAGGGGAAACTGGTGGTAAACTATGAGTTCACACCCACTGAAGCTTGGGGACCTTCAACTTTTAAACTCACTAACCTGATGATGTCAGGTTTTTAATCAAACCAAAGTAGGCCTTTCACAGCTGCTGGACACACTAAATAAATATGCCACTGGCAATGGTTTGCTTACCTGAACAAATCTATAGTCATAGTGGTCAGCAACCGGCCTAGGAAGAGGCACAAATGGCACCTGCAAGATCAACCGCTGGATAGTGCTGAAGAGTGCAAATCTATCTAGAGGTTCTCTTTGACCATAAGGGTTCCTTTCAGCCTCAGAAGTCATAAATCTGATGGAAAGGCAATGCCCTGACACATGCCTTTCACACATTGTACAGTACTTTAAAATTGGCCAGCCTTGCCCCTTTTTAAAGATTCTGGGGGAACTTTATCATGGTTTTGCATTGCTCTTGTGCCAGACCCTGAGTGGGTTGATAAATCTGGAGTAACGCAGGGTAGCACAAATCACTGCCTTACTTTACTCTGCCCCAGGAAGGCATTCCATGGGTGGAGCGTGGGTGTTCCCATGCATCCACCCATGGATTATAGCTCATTCCCAGATTTACCAACACTGGTAAACCTGGGAATGCGTCAAAATGCTATGCCTTCCCAGGGGAGGTGCAAATAGGATAAATGTCTTTATTTCCCCACGCTGTTTCCTCTGTCTAAGTATGCTGCATTCTGCAGCACATTTAGAAAGAGGAAAATACCTCTGAGGTGCCCCTTCCTGCACAAAAACAATCCTGTCTGCAAAACACCATGGTGCAAGGGTACCTGCATTGACATGAGGCAGCACATTGTATGCCAGTGCAAGGGAAGAACAGGAATGCGCTGTATCATGTTAAATATGGCACATTCCTGACCTTTCACTCAGCTCCTCACAGCTTTTGCTGAGCTGCTCTGCGTGAAATAATGATAAATCTGCCCCTGTATCTGCTAAACTTTTACCCACCCTAACCTCGAATAGTGAGGCCTTACGAGGTTGTGATGCAGCACTGCTGGGCACAATAACGTCAAAAGTGTTCACATGTGTATTTAACTTAACTGAAAATGCTTCACCAGCCCAGACACATCTAGAATTTGATTTAACCAAATAATCTATCGCAAAACAAGGGGCCAAATGTACGACCATTTCATTTTGCAAGTCTCGAATTGTGATTTTTTGCGACTCGCAAAATGAAATGTACTTATGTGTCTCAGACACATTAAGTGATTCCCAACGGGGTTGCAACTTGCAATCCCATTGGGAATGGCCGCACTCACAGGGATGGTGGCCTGATGAGGACAGCAGACCACCACATCTGTCACTGCTTTTTAAATAAAGCATTTTTTTTTTAAATGCAGCCCATTTTAATTAAAGGAAAACGGGATGCATTTCAAACAAAAAAAAGGAAAGTTTTCTTTTCATTTTATTCAGAGTAGGCAGTGGCCCGTGTGACCACTAACTGCTCTGAAATTTATTTTTCACTTCCATTCACAAAGAGGAAGGTGTCTCGTGGGGACCCCTTCCCACTTGCAAATGGGTTACTACCAACTTGAAGTTGGTGGTAACTGCAATTGTTTTGCGACCACATTCACAGTCGTGAAACAATCTTACATACCACTGTGACTCGCTATTTGCATAGGGCTGCCCTCAGCAGTTCCCTTCCAAATAGCGACTTGTAAACCTATTTTGCAATTCAGGAAATAGATTACTGAATCTCAAAATAGCATTGGTACATGCCAAAATGCTATTTTCATGTTTCAAATGACTTGATTCTGTGAATCGTGCCTCTTGCAACATGAACATAGCTTTGTACATCTGGCCCAAGGATCCTTGTAAACCCATCAACGCAGCTCCATGATTTGCAGTGGCTAATAGCTCCACGATGCCAGCAAAGAACTATCTGTTCGTAGCATTTCAAGCCCTTGGGAAGGAATCATTTTGGGATCTAAACATCACACGTGCTGCCCTAAAAAAAGTGGTAAATCGCTCCATGACGAAACTCTTGCTAGCCTGTGATAAGATCACACGTCTGAATGCTGTCAAATAATTATGACTCTAAAATTGCAGCCTTATTTTAGGTCTGGTTACCCGGTTGCTCTAAAAGGCAAGTTTATGAACTTTCATTTAGTATCCTGCTTTCCCTCATGCACAGCTTGCCATTGGAACAAAATAGTGATCAAAAACTTGCAGTCATAGGGGAGTGGCCAACCACCATGGCCGAGTGGACTTGATCCACAGTGGATGATCCACCCCTGCGAATCATCGCCAACTGAGGCCATCTCAGTTCCTCTTTTCATGATCTGAGACCAGGGCAGCAGCCTCACCAGACTGACATGCCACCTTCTTGCCTCAAGTTTTCCTAAGCAAAGTGCAGCTGACGGGAATCAGACAGTGAGCACGACCAGAGGAAGCATGGCTGACGCACTGACCTTGATTCAGGCTGGGGTGGCGAGTTCAGGCTGGCAGACCAAATCCCCCGCTGTGGATTCAGCTGGGGGTAATGGACACCGAGGACAGCCCCGCGGTAAGCAGCATCCAATTCTCCCCTCTCGAACTGGCCCACTGCACTCTGTAATGCGGCACATAGGCCTGAAATTTAGCGCCATGGCCCGTGATCCCCCAAGCGCTACAAGCAAAGAATGGCTCACTTACCCCAGCATCAGGTCATCATTCGAATTGGCCAACGCCACCTAAGACATTCTTTTTGGGACCTGGAGGCCGAGGAGGGGGGAGTGAGAACCATGGCAAGGCCTGTCTTATGCTTTGCCTGACTTCAAAATGGCACCTGTCTGACTTTAAGGAACATATGAGGCCTGGATGTCCTTACTCTTCTCATTTTTTATAACCCTCGCGCTACTCTGCTTGACCACCCAGGGCTGGGAGGGCTTTAATCTTTTAAACAATGCAATATTCAGCAGAAGGATTAACAAGCATTTCCAATGCAATGGGTCTCGCGTTTGCTCGAGTTGGAGCTATTGACATGGTACTTCAACTGCGTATCTTCCATATCTGTCAATGCATTTGTTTTCATTCAGAGATGAAAGCAAATGCAAATGAAGTGGTCTACTGGCTGGAGATCGTGGAGACCCGAATTATAATCTCAGTTCACTAAGGCCCGTATTTATACTTTTTGACGCTAAACTGCGCTAACGCAGTTTAGCGTCAAAAAGTTTTGCGCCGGCTAACGCCATTCTGAAGCGCCATGCGGGCGCCGTATTTATTGAATGGCGTTAGCCGGCGCTAGCAGACCGGCGCTGCCTGGTGTGCGTGGAAAAAAACCACGCACACCAGGCAGCGCCGGCATTGGGGCAAATGGCGTTAGGGCGTCTTAAAATGGTGCATGTCAGGTTGACGCCAAAAAATCGCCTCCACCCGATTTGCGCCATTTTTAACGACGCCCAGACGCCATATACATGACTCCTGTCTTAGTAAAGACAGGAGTCATGCCCCCTTGCCCAATGGCCATGCCCAGGGGACTTATGTCCCCTGGGCATGGTCATTGGGCATTGAGGCATGTAGGGGGGCACAAATCAGGCCCCCCTATGCCAAAAAAAAATATAAAAAAAATAAAAAATTATACTTACCTGAACTTACCTGAATGTCCCTGGGATGGGTCCCTCCATCCTTGGGTGTCCTCCTGGGGTGGGCAAGGGTGGCAGGGGGGGTCCCTGGGGGCATGGGAGGGCAGCTGTGGGCTCATTTTGAGCCCACAGGTCCTTTAACGCCTGCCCTGACCCAGACGCTAAAATCTGGCGCAAATGCGGGGTTTTTTGCCACGCCCACTCCCGGGCGTGATTTTTGCCCGGGAGTATTAATACGACGCATTTGCGTCGCAGTCATTTTTTTAGACGGGAACACCTACCTTGCATCTCATTAACGCAAGGAAGGCGTTCACGCAAAAAAATGACTCTCTTTCCTCATACTTTGGCGCTAGACGCGTCTAACGCCAAAGTATAAATATGGCGTTAGTTTTGCGCCGAATTTGCGTAAAAAAAAACGACGCAAATTCGGCGCAAACGGAGTATAAATATGCCCCTAAATGTCGACGTTTCTGTGCACATCACTTTATTGCTGTGTGCAATAGTTTTCAAATCTGCCAATACTTTGCAAAGCCATAAACAAGCTGATTCAAAGCACCACTGCTGCCGTGAGTGCAAGAGCAAGAGTTATTAGCTCCCTGCCTGCATGTCTAGAAAGGTTCTTGGCTGGGATTAAAGGCAAACCGAAAGCGGAGGAGTGGCCATCACATGCTGTAACAGGAGGAAGCGTGGCGTAGTGTGATGGCCAACAGAAATGTTAACTTAGTTAAAACACCTGGGGAGGGAACTCAAAGGAGAGAAATTTCACAAAATGCACCAATAAAAATGAAGAATTAAAGACAAAACAACAAAAAATGAATAGCAAGAGTGTGTGTGATTAAAAGTCCACAGAGAGATTACAAAAGGCTAGAGTGCTTGCACAATCAACCCTAAAACTGGCTCATGCCCTAATTTCTACATTTATGACTGCATCCTTGCCTCTGGTCATAAATACACTCTACCTGCCACCTATGTTCTGGGCTGACACACAGCGGAACAGTCCCTATGCCACCTAAAAAAAAGTACAAAACAGCAGGGTGTCCAGTTATTTTAATTCACTGGCGACGAGATTACCGGCCTCTGACGCCTCCCCAGATCAGAATATGGCTCTCACGAAAGAGGAACTCCTTTGTTTGCTCCACAAATTTAGGAAAGAGCTTTGCAAAGAACTCAAGGCCAACATTGCCGCTCGCTTTGATTCCTTTAAGGTGGACATGAACCCACAGATGACCACATTACAATCGGTCATTGAATCTATTGGTATGCGCACTGTAGATCTGTAATCAAAAGTGCAGGACCTGGGGCGGTGTACTCTCCCTTTGGGCCAGGAAGTGGGACACCTCAACTCCCAATTACACCCAAGCATCCCAGAAGAATCTCCCCATCCTCATTTTCCCTAGGGCACTTTTATAATAAATGAAAGAAGCAACATTTCCCAACATTGGTAAAGTTTTTACATTCCATATCTTCATGGGCTCACTCAATGTAACTTTTCTCAACAAACGATTCAGACTTGTAACATGAATAGCTTTCTTAGAGGGTGAGTTCACAATATACAAGAAAGTTCCCATGCGCTTTTGCTTCTGAAAAACAAATACTTTCATAACTTGACTCGCACATCCTTCTCACATATCTTTCACACTGTAAGCTTTTTTATAAAGATGCAATTTTATAGATTAAGTTAGCTAATTTGTGCATTCCAAAGGAGGTAAATAAGGGAGAAGAATATATTTTAATGTGTCTCTCTTTGGTATAGCCTGAATAAATGGTATCATGCTTAGACCATGCACAGGTTAGGACAGAAACATTTATGTCCAGTTAAATTTTTAAGCAGGTGTTAATGCTAGCAGTTGAGCAAGTCAGACAACATAGGTCATGTAGAGCGCACAAATTAGAAAAAGGCAGCTCTGGTTAGGCCTAGTTTCATTAATTCAGGTTAGTTTACTGTGTTAAATTTTATATTTTAATGAAGCTTTCTCATCTCTCTTATGGGATCAACAGAAAAAGAGCTGTCAAAAGTATTACTGAGAGAGAGGCTAAGCTTTCATCTACATGTTGGCTTCCTTGACTAGAGCATTTGCATGGCCAAACCTGTGCCTCCACTGAAAAAAAGTGCTTCTGTGCGACTTGTTGTCGTGTGAGAAAGTTTATGCACACTGCAAAGGACTGCATTGGTTATGGTGGCAAACCAGTAATCAAAGTTATGTGGCAGATCTGTTTATTTAGAAAAGTTACAGTAAAAGTCGTGGGCCTGGCCTTTTTATTTTACCAATCAAATTTGGTATATTTGGAGGTTATAGGCAATGGACATTTAAGGGTGGATTGTTATTACTCTGTATGAAAGGTAATTTCACAGATTAATGTAGGAGACAAGGGTGTTGGTGTTGGTTACACCTTCTAATATTCCATGTGGATTCTATGACAGTGTGCCTGAAGGGTGCCTTTTGGGACAGATTATGCTCAATACAGTAGGCCTGAGCTGACTATGGTGACAAGCCAATAAGAAAGGTCATAGGCCTAATTGGTTCCCAGGGAAAAGTAAGCGTGGCTTCTTGAGCACAAAAAGCAATTGCTAAAGCCAATAGGCCTTTAACCGGATTTCTATTACACTGTGCTTTAAGCTGTAGACAGGTAGTTTGTTACATGAATATCACATATTACCATAGAAATCAGCAGTTATGGTGTTGGTCACCACATCTGACAAACTCAAGGGGGGCTAAAAGTTTTTCACTATGCTTATCCTTATTTATTGTGTTGCCAGCTGCAATTTTGTACATATTTGTAATTGCATGCATGATAATTTGCATGATAGTTTCCAGTTTATGGGCACTTCAATCGGCCTATGTTGTTTATGGTAGCTTATTGCAAAACGTTGTGTCTGATTCCATAGATTTGATCGGTTTATTGATGATGTCAACAGCATTTCAGCACAGATTGGAATAATGAGTGAGCTTCAAAAAAGAAGACATTTTCAGAAAAAGCAAAATTGAATCCCCATTCTGGGATAAAACTCCCTCAGCACAAGTGACAGTTGGACCACTAAATGAATTACTTTGACCTGATTGAACTGTTTGAGATGCAATAGATTTTACATTTATGAGTGGTCCAGTGTCAACATCTGTACATATAACCATTTTCACAATTTATTGTCCTCATTTGGTTCTGTGGCATCGCTTCAGCACGTGAGCACTATTCATCTTTGCTGCATTGTTATTTGATCACTTCAAAATATTAAATACTAGATGAATCAATTTATTTCATAATTAGTGTTTGTTGAATGGCCATTACAGACTAGTGTCCTCTAGGTGTGGTTCATTAATTTAGGTCTAAGACCTAATGTGTTTGATACTGATTTACAGCCCCATACTCAGAGTGGCTATTGGGTGTCACCTGTTGTTGACACTGGTAAATATAATTCTAGCATCTGTTGAGAGTAGCGAAGAACTTTCAGTCAGTTTAACATGGTCAAATAGTCATAATTTTACACACGTTAGTGACTTAGTTTTACAGTAGACTTGGAGTCTTCCTGCCAGGATCTTTGGAAGGCCTGTCAAAACCATAATCCATTTGCCTTTACATCCCAAAAGCAGGCATCTTGTAAGTTGAATTCAATGAGAGGTTTGCTGGAAAGGGAAAATTCTGCTGAGTAAGGAAATTTGTATGTACACAATTTGCCCCACAGCATTGTCATGAGGAGGAAAAATAGAGGTTTGAATCAAAGATGATGCCAAGTTTTCTCATTTTCTTAGGTGTCACACAGGCAAGCCCTTGACTTAATGGCCACTTCAATGGCAGATAAACAGTGTCTTGCCTTCCTAAGATTAGCAGTTTTGTTTTATCTATATTTAGGCAAAGAAAGATTCTCTCATCAGATCTTGTAGGTGGTCTAGGCATTTCATGATGTCATAATAACCGTCTTGGTTATTCTCCAAGTGGATGTTTCTTTGTGTGTCCATTTGGAAGTGAATATTAAAAATGGACCAGCAGCAGAAGCAGTGGTTGAGTGTAGCAGTTGGGGGACACTGCAGAGATCCAGGAATGGAGAATTCTGAGGAACCTATGATTACTTACAGAAAAATGCCACAGAGGAATGATTCATGTAATTGTGGTACTAGATGTTCTAAACCAGTTTTTTAATGTCAGCAACAAACATTTCTGATCAATGGCACCATAAGCTGTCAGCGGTTCGAAGAGGACCAACTGAGCATGATAGACTTGATAGTTTGATGATGAGTTTTTCTACAATGTAAGCTAGAGCTGTTAGTGTTCCTTTTGGTTGTCCCAAACTAGATTTCTAGTCATGCAGCAGTTAGTTTTGTTAGATATTGACCTGATGTTGATTAATTATGATTCTTTTCAGAATTCTGCTAGGAATTAGTAAATTAGAAATCAGTAACAGTTAGCCAGCACTTGTGGGACTGCAGTGGATTTCTTTGGGATCAGAGAGGGAATCATGTTTCAGTAGGTTTGTGAGTATTTCTGCCAAAAACAAGAAATTAATGAGAATATTTGGTTATATATGGTTGCAAACAGAATGGAAATGACTTATTTCATGTAGAGTGGTGTGATCTATGTAAAAACATATTACTAGGGGCGGGTGGAATTCGCAATGTTTGATTCCCTTGAATCAAACGGTATTACATTCAATTTTTGCTATATTCTGTGGAATTCTACAATGGGCAGAGTGGGCTGTTAGTGCTATTTTCTTAGCGCAGAATTCATCTTGTGTCTGAAAATAGACGTAAGGATTGATTTTGCCTAAGAAAATAGCACAACCAAATGTCAAAATGTGCTCGCTCTTCCTGCATACCACTCAGCGCCTCTGCATACTCTGCAGTGATTAAGGGGTATATTTATACTCCCTTTGTGCCAGATTAGTGTCATTTTCTTTTACGCTAATCCGGCGCAAACTTAACACCATATTTATATTTTGACACTAGACTCGTCTAGCGTCAAAATTTCTGAGTTATGTAATTTTCTGGATGCGTGAAACTGCCTTGCATCAACGAGAAGCAGGATAGGCGTTCCCGTCCCAAAAATGACTCAAACAACTGTGCGCCATATTTATCCAACGGGCAAAAATGACGCATGGCTGTGAAGTGGACCTGAAAAATGAGGCAAATCCCGATTTGCGTCAAATTTTAACACCTGGGTAAGGGCAGGTGTTAAAATGGGGCAAACACACCACTACTTAAGGAAAACTCACAAAAGTAACATCATTGCTCAAGAAGGACAACATGGAGGTGCTACTCATGCAGCATGCCAGATGACGCAGAGCACAGGACCAACAGCAGCAGCTACCACCAAATTAACCTGGACACCAAAGGCAATGCAGAAGGCCTAGGACAACCCTCCTGGGCCTCAGGGAACAGGATATCATCCAGAGGGACAGACTCAACTGGCAAGCCATACAGCAGCTGCTGTGCCAAATTGAGCAGCAGTTAACAGCCAGCCTGCAGATACCCCCACATTATTCCACCAGAGACCAAGCTGCTAGCTGTCAGGCACATGTTGGCAAGTGGCTCATTTCAAACTATGGGTGCCCCGGTTGCTGGGGTCTCACAGCCCTCATTCTCCACCTTCCTTCCCAAGGTTCTTGATGCCATCATCTCCTTCACACCCGCCACATCAGCTTCCCCAACACACAGCAGAAGCAGCAGGAGACCAAACAGGAGTTTTACCAAATAAATGGCTTCCCGCATGCGCTTGGTGCCATTGACTTCACACATGTCCGGATTGTACCACATGCTGCAACTGAGCACCTATACCGCAACAGAAAGCACACCCACTCCATCAAAGTGCAGGCCATTGTTGTTCACCAGGGATTGTTCACCAACATCATGGCAAAGTATCCTGGGAGTCTATATGATTCCTTCATCTTCCGCCACAGCACCATCAATCGGCAGTTCCAGGATGGAGGATATGGCAATGGCCTTCTTGTCAGTAAGTCCAGAAACCTAGTAATATACACACAGCACAGCAACCCTGTAGGACACATAAGACATATATCACTATATTGACAAGGGCCAGGAAGGCACTGAGGTGTGACACTGGTAGTTATGTTTGATATGCTGACCCAATGGGATTCACACCTATGGACAAATGATGGCTGCCAATAACAATAGATGCCACTCTAGAGCCACAAGGGACCAATTGAAAACCGCACAGTGAGAATTACATGGCCTGCACTGGCAGTACAACTTGGAAGATTAACCATTCAATATCACATAAGGCCACATAGTCAATCCCACGCCCTTCCAAGCAAATTGTACTGTGTAAGGGGTGTGCAATGTGTGTTGCTGCAGGTCAAACACCATGAGACACATAGCATGATGACGCTGACTCAAATGAAGGTGACATGGGATTACTGAGGTAGCACCAACATTTCACATCACTCCTGGGTTGAAATTGCCAGCTAGCAAGAAGGAAGTCGACTGTGCTATGAAAACATGTTGATGTGACACTAATGCAAAGTGCACACTGCTGCACATACTGAAAGAGACAATTCCCCATCTACATAACAGATGTACAGGGAGATGGACCTTCCTACACAAATACATCCACCTCCACAACAAAGTTAGCCAGCTCACCTGGAGCAAGTTCAGTAGTGTAGGTGCGCGGTTGCACGTGAGCCAACTGGCAGAGGGAACAAAAAAGGTTTGCATAGAACTAGTCACACATGGGACAATCGTGCATTGTCAATACTGAACACCTCAGTGCTGCCAACTTATGGAGATGTGTTGCGCATTGTCACCCAGCCTAATCAAAGGGCCTCACTGTTGCCTTTTTCTCATGCAAAAACATATGTCTAATTAGATGGGATGTCCAGGCCATGTATTGCAACCATGTTACCACCACAGTGGAATCTATTGTATGTGTGGAAGTATCATGTCACCTCCAGTGAATGCACAATAAAACATCTTGCTCACTACATAACGCATGGGAGATACACACTGAACTGCAAATTTGAAAATATACCAGAGATATCAGGTCAATTGGCCAAACACAACTTTTTCAAGTCAAACAACCAATGCAGAAAGAACCTCACAGAAGCCCAGGATCCCACACAATACCACCAACACATATGAGTCACAGACAACACAAGATAACAACTGCCATGCAAAATGACATTCCTGGTGCAAGCAACAACAAAATACTTACCCCTATTTTGTCTTTCAGCTGATCAGGGTTACGGGATCCAGCCATGGATCATGACCCCATTTGCCAATCCAAGCACAGAAGCAGATCGTGCCTATAATGAGGCCCATCAGAGGACACGCACCATAGTTGAACGGACTTTTGGCATCCTGAAGTCCAGATTCGGGTGCCTGGACATCACCAGAGGCAGCCTCCTATATTCCTCAGAAATGGTCTGCAAGATCATTTTAACCTGTGCCATCCTGCACAACATTTGACTTAGGAGGAACATTCCCCTATATGAACCTGAACAACAACTGCCTGAAGAGGAGGAGTTCAAAACTTTTTTCAACAATAGTCACTATCAACACATTGTTACGATATGGAATTAAACACCTCACTTTCTCAGTCAATCATGCTCTGGGTAATTATTTATGCATCACATGTTCTCTAGGAATCAGAGTATTATCTCAGGGAGCATTGCAGAAAGACCAATTTGACTACTTCTGATGCCATATCACATTTGATGGGTATGAATGTACAGCAAAAATCACACACAGTTTGTATGAAAAACATCTTGTCTATATCACATTTGAAGGGCAAATTCATAGGACCACATCTATGAGAGACATCCATGTTGCCAACATGGTCTATTTCAGCATATGACACCCAACTATGACACCATCAATCATAAAGTAAAAAAGCGGATCATACATGAGGCAGTAGATGTGAAATAGCATTGGTAACAGGAATGTATGGCCAGACCCTTGACATCAGTAAGTGTGACATCAGCTATCTCTGCAAGGAGCATGTGTGACAAGAAGTGCATCAATCCTGAAAATGAATAGGAAGAGTGTCCCAAGTATGACAAGCAATGCTCCCAAGACATGCTTGGCGCAGTCCTTCCCAGGTAATAAGTCCTGCCACTGCCATGTTTTAAGTCTCTGCCCACCCGTTTCTAGGGGGCGCTGTAAATGGACTATTTGTACCCTGGGAATCATTATCTACAATTACCACGACTCCCATTCTGACTCCTGTGTGCTTCCCTTTTCAGTATGGCATGCTATAGTTCAACCTTATCGGCCTGCATGGATTTCAGGTCCCATAATGCACTGCTTGGTAGTCAGTAAGACCTGTAATCTTCTGTCCATTGCTTCCCATGGGAAAAGTCTGGTTGGCCCACTTATACTGGAAACTCTCCTCCAGGACTTGTGAGAGACTGAAGCTGCGCACACCTGTGAGCTCTCTCATGCAGCCCAGCCATTTGACTCTGTCCTGGCTTTGCTGCTGCCTGGAACTGCTTACAAACTGCCATTCCCTGAAGCTCCTTGTTGTGCATTGGAGTACATTTCATTTGTGTACCAGAGCCTTTGTTGGATTGTGTTACAGTGCTGAGTACACCTGACACTGCTCTTTGTTTACACAGTGTTGTTCCTGCTTGTTCCAGTCAGACTCTGCTCCCTGTTTTTCTACCTTGTTCATCTTTGTTCCGGACAGATCCTGCTTCCTGTTAGCCAGACTGGTTCCAGTCTTTACGTTAACCAGAGCCCTTCCCTGTGCCTACATTTGCCTCATAATTGGTTTCCATGCCCTCCGTTTCCTCTTGGGGTATTGTGTCTGGTAAGTCTACGATCAGTCCTCAAATGTATAGAATAGTTTAAAAAAAAAAATTGTACCGGGACATGTTTTCCTGGGGGCGAATCCGGCCCCCATCCCTTGTCTGGTTTTGCATGTATTCATTAGTGCCAAACAGTGACAGTGTGCTATGGCTGTATTACTGGATTTGGTACTGTTCCTCCAGGCAAACAAACAAGGCCTGGTAATGTGTATGTAAGGACAATACATGTTTGTGCCCTGACGGTCCAGACACAGATTCACTTCTGCCTCCACCTTTCAATGGGGCTTGTGTGGTGACTAGCTGTGAGATTAATCTGCACAGACGCACTGATGTTCCCTGTTGCTGTGGGAAGTTCAGAGCCCTACCCTGTGTACAAATGTAGTGATGAAACCTGCGTGTTTGTCTACTGTTCCATAACATATTTGACCACAACAAGGTTGCTCTGTAGTCACTCTTCTCTAATTTCTGCATTACCATAGCTGCCCTATCCCCTTGTATGCCTTTAGAAGATCTTTGGCTTTAGATCAAATCTGCTTTGAAAGATACTCTGTTAACTCAAGGGTTGTCTCCACAGAGTCCTGACTAGACCGGCACGTAATTGTTACACCATGGAGGCCAATACTGACACAGGGTACACATGGCCACACACTTGAACTGGACACTTTTGTGCAATGAACCACTGAAAATATGTGAACACATGCAGCCTGGGCTGCTGGTCCACCACTGCCACAGTAGGAACATAGGTTATTTACATTAGTCAAACTGTGGTGTAAATAACAATGTTATGATTGGATTTGAGGCTATGTGTCGCAAAATTGTACCTACCAAACATGTTCAAATGCCTGACTCATGGGTAGTATACACACAAGTGACCATGAAGTGGTAGCCAACAATTCAGGGCATGTGAGGGGTAACATATCTGACATAGCCCTCATCAGCCATCCTCGATCTTTCCTGTGTATTGTTTGTCATGGGAAATGTATTGTCCCCAAAGTCAAGCAACTACACACAGCAAAAGAGGCAACAAATATTACAAACACATCTCGTGACTGTTGTACCTTACTGATTGGCATCTGATGGTGGTACCCATTTGTAACACATTCATACATGAACATTAAGCCAAATGTATTGCATGCCGATCCAACAGAAGCACGCAAGTAGTTTTAACAGTCAATTTACACACAAAACACACAGTCCATGATTCATATTTTTGTAGAGTAGCCTTGCTGTCCTCTATTGACGCAACACCTGCACAAACTTAAAATTTCCATTTTAATTTCCAAAGTTTGCGCTGCTGTTGCGTCAGTTAAGAAAGCTAATCCTGCACAACGATATGAGAAATGTGGGCCGCAATAGCATGGTCTGCCACATGTGGCCAAACACTAGAACACACACTGCAGGTCAAACCATCATATCTTTGCCTAGTTATAGGCTGCATACATGTTAAAATATGAAAAATGACGCAAACACAGTTTGAGTTAGAAATATTGATGCAAACTTGTCAAAAAACAACACAAATGCATAATATACATCAATGGGTCCCTAGCTTTAATTCCACCAGCGCACCCCAGGCATGCAGATATCCATTGAAAATGCATTGATCCATGAATGCCTGGGTTTGTGACGCATATGCATAAAAAAAATGGACTCAAACTATGTAAGCATAAAAAATGTACACGCAAGACAAAAAATGGGCGGCAAATGAGACAGGAAGTGATTTAATAGGATATCCTGTTTACAGAAATGGAACAGTGGGTGTACTTTCACTTTCACTTTGCAGTCTGTGATTTTTCTAGACTCTGTGGCTGTGTGTTGGATTGTTTCTCTGTGGATTTTGTAATTTTGTCTCCTGTGTTGTCTATATTTTGTCTTTTGGTGTTTAGTAACTGTATTTTGTACCTGCGTAAGTGTTTTGTGTCTTTTACTGTAGTTAGATTTGTATTTGTACTGTTGGGGGTCTGTTTGTAGGTAGGTTTAGTTGGGGTAGTTTGGGGATTTAATTGGGTTGTATAAGTATCCTTTTTTCTACCTCCTTTCCCTGTTGTTCCCTATCTACTTTATTAAATAGTGATTTGTATGCTGTCGGGAAAGGCACGGCTGGGGCACATGGGTGAGGAGGAGCTTAGGGCATTGCTGTGGGTGGTGTGCCACTTCCTCCCCATGATGTTTGAGGCTGAGGGCCATGTGATACAGGAGTATCACATGGGAGGCAAGACGGCAAAGGTGCTGTTCCACTTGAGGAGGATTTTTAACACCGCACGCAGTGAGTACAAGCTGAAGCATCGCTGGGCTGACCTGGTGGCCCGAGAGCAGGACCTGCTGGACCACCTGGGTGTGGTGATTGGTGGCCCTGTTGGTGAGTACCAAATTGACAAATGTGTACAGTTCAATGCTCTGAAGTGACAGTAGCAGATGTTGTGACATGCTGCATGCAATGTTTGTGGGCATATAGAATGCAAGTTGAATAAACTGTAAGTGTACCAGGAATGTGATGTATTACACATGGTAATACATGGTAACAATACAGTCCACAGTTTTGTTGAGCCATGTCTGAACAGTATTCAGGACCATATGTACCAAGCTCTTCATAACCTTCACTATTATCTTAGGCCCATATTTATACTTTTTTAGCGCAGCATTTGCATCATTTATTGACTCAAAAGTAGCGCAAACTTGCAACATACAAATATTTTTTGCAAGTTTATGCTGCTTGTGTGTAAAAAAATAATTCAAATGCGGCACTAAAGAAAATATACATCTGGGCCTAAGTTCACTGTATCTGTGTGTTTACATCAGGACAAATAATCATTCGGATGGACAAACCCAAATGAGCCATTATGCTACCCGATTGCACTATCACAAAACAGGGTCTTCTAGTGGCATTTAGGATTAGGCATTGAAATCCTATCATTGAGTAGCAGGCCCCTACGACATTTTTTTCTTGGGCACAATTGCCGCGACTGAGCTATTGCAATTACCATCTGTGTCACATTGGTGCCAACATATTTTCAAAAGGGAAAGGGCCAACATTGGATCCCTCCTCTTTGTGAATGCATGGTCACAAACTACTTCTGAGCATGAAGCTGTGCAAGGGACCACTGACTGCTTCCATAATGCTATTTTAGTGATGAAATAGGTTGTTAAATTACTTTCTGTACACCCCTGCTGAAATATTGCTGCATTTTAACAAATGTAAACATCTCAATATGAAGGCAGTCACAGACATGGTGGTCTGCTAAGCTCAGCAGGCCAGCATTCCTGTGAGTGGCACCATTCCCCAGGGGTTTTCAAATAGAGACCTACCTTATCATGATTGAAGAAGTAGGTCAGTTGCTACCCCATTTTTCATTTGCAAACAGTGTCATTTCGGGTGTTTTACCTTTGATCACCCAACTTGCTAATTGCTATTTGCTGAATCTTGCAATGTGTGATTCACAATACTTGATATTGGTACACATGGCCCTGGGTGACATATTTCAGGTGCAATGACTACATCTGTGCTCATGCATTCTGTCAACGATGATCAACTAAGACACTGTCAGCACACATTATTTTGCAGTTTTGTAACAGCAAAGTGGCCAATCCTTGTTTAGTGCTACACTGCCATCATTTCACACACAGGATCCCTGCCATCATGTTGTCATAGGGGACATATACGGCTTAGGGGACACTGCCAATGGGGCATATGTAACCTACATACAACACTGGCACACCTATTATGGACCACTGAAAGCACAATAATTCCTGAAAGCAAATCAACCCACATGTCCATCACACAGTTACTCATTGTCCCTTGATGCACAAGTCACAATACCCGAGTAACTGGTATTGCAGTGCACCTGGAACGTGGCATTGTATTTGTCACCCAATAACAAATGATGAAATGGAGTACCATCTGGAATGGATTAGCCACAAAAGTGTGTAGTCAGGTTTGGCACCACATGATTGTTAGGGCCAGTGCATGTGTGCATATGTGTGTCTATCACTCAGTGGAGTGGCTGTGTCAATGCAAGTTTGCAGTGGTATGTCTGTTGGAGTGTCTACATGCCTGATGCGCAGCTCTATCATACTAAATGTCACACACTGTGATATGTTGTTCCCACGTTTGTACAGTGATCAGACATTGAGCATATATCTTCCTTCCATGTTTTACAGGTGGACCAGCCTTCTACACCATTGGAGAAGTAGCTCGAGTTGAGGACCCAGAAGTATCCAGTAAGTGTGAAAATATTTGTCCTGTGTTGTGCTTGCAGCTGTTGTGTGATTGACTCTTGCGTGTTGGACTCATTGCAAGATATGGTGAGCTGGCATGTGATCTGATATATAACTTGACTGGAGGCTGACATAGTGTTCTATGGAAGAGTTAGACATTAACTGGCAGAGAGTCATGTATTGGGAGTCTAGTGCTGCGCAATAGGCATGGGCAGGTGAACAATGTGATTTGTAGCCACATGTATGCCCACAATTGATTTGGAGGTGGCCAGTGTCATAATGTAGTCAGCAAGCCATACCCTAATTCACACAGAACAGTAATGCATCAGTTTTACACACAAATGTAATGAACATGTAAGACTGTATGGGTGACTGTCCCCCAGCATCTAGCCCCACATGTTGTACTTCATTTACGTGGCACCGAAGTGGTATGTTATAGGCGTGCATGCAGTTCAAGGCCAGACGTGTGCTTGCATCAATGTGGGTGATTTAGGAAATGTGTCAGTGAGATCTGATGTTGATGGTTGTCCACAAATGGAAACATGAATGCAGATGTGATTGACCAATGGTTGACTCACTCCTAGTTGGAAGGCCTCCTTATCTGTGTTCCACTGACTAAATCCATGTACAGCTGGACAAGGGGGGCCAGCATTGGCCACAACAGGTGCCGCCACCACCTCGATTGCAGGCACAGTGGACACTGGAATCTCAGCCACTACAGTTGCACTGTGGGGGGTTTATAATATTACATGTTAGTTTGTGGGAGGGTGGGTTGGAGTTGATGTTGGGGTTTATGTGTATTTTAGAAAAAAAAATACAAACAAAATACAAAAAAATATATTTGTTTAGTATTAGTTAGTATGTGTTTAGGTTAGTATATGTTGTCCTACACGTGTCCCGTCATATAAGGGGGTGGGAGGTTGATGTTTAGAGTGTTTAGTTACATGTGGTAAGTAAGTTTAGCATAGAGTAGTTAGGGCCAGTTGTGGGTAATGTATAGTTAGGATAGTTTAGGTTAGTATAGGTTTGATATAGTTTATGTTTTCTTTCATACATATGTAATAAAGTTTTAGGTACTCTTTTACGGTATGTGTCATATGCTTGGGGTTCTGGGCCTTTGCATGAGTGTACAGTGGCACATTTGTGTTTGCCTGTGTGTTCCATCCTGCATCCACATCCCAATCTTGACATGTTTATTCCCACTTCCAAATGAGCTGTCACATCGGCAGCTACACCAAAGCTACATGTCTATGCATCTGCCATCCACTGAACCCACCACTCAAGGTGACTATGGCTCCCATGTATTGGAGAGGTAGGTGTGATTTTAAAGCTGTCATCGTTTGGGTCCTGTGTTGGAATCTTGGGCACTGTGGGACGTCTGCCTGCAGCCTGATGTTCATGTAAACCCTGATAAACTGAGTGATGTCATAATCTTGTGAAGTTCAGTAGATATAAATAACACCTATGAGTTTTCTCATTGTACTCCCAGGTGACGTTATTGCCCAAACACTCTTATATTTCCATTCCTGCTGTATGGTGTGGTTGTGGGATTTCGCTTTAGAGTCATATGTCACATAAACATTGATTTTCTTGTAGAGGATTTGGTCAGCATTGAGTTTCATCTTGTAGATACCTTGGGTCTGACATTTACAATTTTCACACAGCATTATACTGTTTGTGATGCTTTAATTTCAGAAATGAGCCACAAGCAGCACAGATGATTGTAAAATCCAAACCCTTGTGCAGCCCACATTCTTTCTACACTATTGTATTGACATTCTGTGGCCATTGACATGTTACATGCCTCACAAAACTCCTGCAAAGTAGATGTGTCACATTGCACAGAGACATAGGCGGTCATTCTGACCGCGGCGGTCGGCGGTCGCTGCCCGCCAAGCGGTTCCCGCCGAAAGACCGCGGCGGCCATTCCGGCTTTCCCGCTGGGCTGGCGGGCGACCGCCAGAAGACCGCCGGCCGGCCCAGCGGGAAAGCCCCTTCAACAATGAAGCCGGGTCGGAATGGAGCCGGCGGAGTTGCAGGGGTGCGACGGGTGCAGTGGCACCCGTCGCGATTTTCACTGTCTGCAAAGCAGACAGTGAAAATCTTTGTGGGGCCCTGTTAGGGGGCCCCTGCACTGCCCATGCCAGTGGCATGGGCAGTGCAGGGGCCCCCAGGGGCCCCACGGCACCCGTTCCCGCCATCTTGGTTATGGCGGTGGACACCGCCAGAAACAGGCTGGCGGGAAGGCGGTCGGAATTCCCATGGCGGTGCTGCAAGCAGCGCCGCCATGGCGGATTCCCTGGGCCAGCGGGAAACCGGTGGGAAACCGCCGGCTCCCCTTTTCTGACCGCGGCTTTACCGCCGCGGTCAGAATCGCCCAGGAAGCACCGCCAGCCTGTTGGCGGTGCTTCCGCCGCCCGCCGCCATGGCGGTCATGGACCGCCAGGGTCAGAATGACCCCCATAATGGTTGTGTAGGTGCTGTTTATTTTAAAGTGCTGTAGTGCAATATTTACATAGTCCAGGTTTATAAGTCCATTAGTGTGACGCATTCTATTGTGACACAACACAAGTGCAATGTTGAGGGACATGTCATTGGACATGCTGCGATGGAGTGAGTAAACAGTGTGTTGGAGAACAGTGCATGTTACCAACCGTAGCAAGACTGGCAAGTTGTCAAGCACAGGACATAGGAACATCACTGCCCATGCGGCATGGGCTGGTGCTACCGGGTACTCCTACGGGTGAATGTGATCTGTTCCACGTCTTCATGTTCTGATGTGTGTGAAGTCTCCTCTGCTCTTGGTGGTGGTGGGTTTGAGGGGGCAACACACACTTCAGTGTTTGGAAAAGTGGACTCTAAATTCCCGGTAGCTGCCAACTGCGGAACTATTAAGGGCATAACTGCAGCAAGGAGGAGCTGCTGGTTATTGAGTATAGCAGCAACATCCCTGTGGCAGGCAGCCAGGTCGGCCCTGCGGGGGTCATGATTCTAGTCATGCATGCAGTGAAAAGTTTGGGAGGCCAGGTGTTGTGGCAACTCTCTCACTGCAGTGGTGAAGTCCCTCACACACTGTTGTAGTCCTTTCAGTGGTGATTGTTGGACTTGCATGGCTGCTGACTGATCTGTGGATGTCATCATGCACATGCGCATCCCCTCAAGGCTGGCTGCCATATTTTGCATCCCCACCCACACCTCCTTGGCCAGCTCCCGCTGGACTCCCACAACTGTCATTTCAAAGGTGGTCCCAGTGTCATCAGAGTCCTCAGCTGTGTTTGAGCTGGCAGGTCGTACTATTGGGGTGGTGGGTGGGTCCACTGGGATGGCTGCTACATCTGTGCTCCTCCTTACGACTGAAGGTGGGGTCTGGAGGGTTCCCAAGACATCTTGGAGGGTTTCCTGGCTAATGGTTGTCAGCTCATCATCCATGTCATCAGGGTAGTCCAGGACAGGCATTTCCACAGGAGAGCCATCGTCCTCTGCAATGAGATCTTGTACAATTAGTGTGCCTGTGTTGTGGCAGTTGTAATGTGACGTCACTGACTTCCTATTAGTGGAACATTGTAATCTGGATTCCCGTTCATTGCTCCTGTCATTAATATTAGCATTCTCACAGGCCTATGCCTCACCTGCATGTCATATGTAGTGTGGGCAGTTTGGGGAATTGCCTGCATCACATCATCTATGTGTAGGTTCTGTCCAAATTGTGTCTTGCCACCTTCTTGTCCTACTCAACCCTCCCTCTATTATTATTAGCTTGGTGAGGTCTTGCAATGCCTGTTGGTGTTCTGATGCCACTTGCACCACACTTAACAATATGGGACTGACCCAGTCTATGATATTTCACATACACCTATACTTTGCTGAAACTTAGCACATACCATGTATTGCATGGGCATGACACGATATAGGTGTCAGCACTGGTAGTGTGTCATGTTGATGTTTGCGGATATGTGCTACATTGCATTGCACTGATGGGCCTGGGAGAGTTCCATTTCCTCTTATGACTGTGCGGGTGTGTTTGCCTACCTACACACATATGTCTTCCCCCTCAATGCTGTTGTCTTAGCAGTATGACAGCTGAGATGTTGCAAGGTGGCATTGCAGCTATTGTAACACAGGCACGGGGTAGACCCTGGAATGGGCAGCATGGGTATGACATTACTGCTGTGTACTTCATAATGTAAGTAACAATACCTGATGTTTATTGCGCCTATAGACATGAGGATTTGACAGGAGTTACACTTGGTTAGGAATTGAAGGGGATTGATCACGGATTCATCCTGAACCCTCATTTTGAGTGTGTCTGTTCCATGGGCACCTAGCTGCCATTTCCTAATTGACCAGCACACACAGCACAGGTAGTAGTGGAAAATGTTGTCAATGGTAAATGCCGATTGAGGCAATGGCCTGAGACTAGGCATTGTTCCCTAGTTCACATTCTGACAAAACCAGCTATCCCGTGACAGCAGCCCAGTTTTGCATTCTAGACTACCCTCCTGGACTGGCTTTGCCTTTCCAGCAGTCTTGGCATGAAGGTGTACCCCCATGCAAAGGTTGTTGGTGTTGTGTTGTGCTGTGCCCCTGGATGACCCTGCACAGCCCATGCACTTGTGCTGTGCCCCTTTCCCCTTTCCACTGCCTGATTTCCATGGCTGACATGAATTTTGTAGTAGGTATGTACCTCCCTCTGCTTGCAATTAACATTTAGGCATTTTGGTCCCCCATGCAACTTACCCTGCATATGTGTTGTTTCCTGGTAGTCTGCGCTGTCCTGTGATTCCTGTGACGATCTCCTCCGGGATGATGGCTGCAACCATCTCCTCCATCTCATCCAGGGCCTCCTGCGGTGCTGGACTCCCACCTCAGTCTGCAGTGCTGCCTTCCTGTTCCTTGCCATTATTTCCTTTGTCCTGCGCTTGCAGTCATGCCAGTGTTTCTTGCACTCCATGACAGTTCTCCTGACCTCTGCCACACTGTTTATCTTGTCAACAGTTTGTTGCCAAATTGCCTCTCTCCTCCCAATTGGCAATTTAGAGGTAATGAAAAGTTGATGCTGGTGCTCCGTCACCTCTCTGACCAGTTTTTCATGCTCTACTCCACTGTGCTAAAGCGACAATTCCTTTTCTTCTCGTCTCTCCCCTGGGTCTTGTCTGTATTCTCCTGGCTGGTTCCTGGTAGACTGAGGTCTCCCTGGGGTCTCTCCTGGCTTCTATTTTGGGGCTCCTTAGCACTGTTTGCTGCGTTTGCGCTGCTTTTTTATGCTATTGCAGTGGAAAATGGTGCATATCTGGTTTGCAATGTCGCAAACCGGATTAGAGTAATTTTCCTTGTGTTAAAGTAATTTTGCTTTACGACACGGCGCAATGGTTAGCGTAAAAAAAAAATACTCTAACCCGTGCTTAGCGCCACCGTGTGTTAAAGTATAAATTTGACGCACGAGTGGTGCTAAGAAATGGCGTTAACCTGCGTTATATTTTTTGATGCAAAACCGCGTTAGCGCAGTATGCAAAACTGCATTAGTGCAGTTTTGTGTCAAAAAGTATAAATATGGGCCTAAATATTTTATTCACTGCAGAGTATGCAAAAGTGCTGAGTGGTATTCATTGGTTTCTAAATGTAGAGGGACTGCTCCCTCTCCTTGCCTTGTTTGGACACCACTGCATACCACTCTGCACCCTTGTACCCTCTGCAGTGATTAAAACTTTAAATCACTGCATAGTGTGTAAGGGCACTGAGTGGTATGTAGTGGTGTAATGCAGAATTACCAAATTCTTCTGATTCTGCCGGCGGAATTAAAATTCATGCTTTGGTTTTTGGTGTGTGAAAACGATGTTTGCAGTGAGGTAGGCTGAAGGGTAGTATGAGGAGCAGAGATCACGATACCTTTTTAATAAGGGCATTATGTGGTCGAGTGAACTCAAAACCTAGGTCAAGTACATTTACCAATCATGTTACTCTGGCCAGATTGTTCAAATGCATCCTGGTGAGGCCTAAGTCCTCCTGAACCCTCGTAGATACACTAAATGAAAGAACCCAAGTTTCAAAACCATCAAGCATATGTAGTTTGTATGTTGATTAACCCCATAATTTTCAGCAAGCTTTCACTGGGTTACCAGTAGAATAAAAAAGCATCTCCCCTTTGCTTTCTTCACCAGCCTGACCAAATATACTGAAGTATGTAATTGCTCATGATTCAGAGAAGCGTAGGCCTAAGGACAGATATCAATAGGTAAGGACAACAGACAAATCTGAAATTTAGAATCAGGAATCTCATTTTAAGGACTGGTGTTAGCCAAGCCCTTTTGAGTTTCTTAAAACTATGGCCCATATTTATACTTTTTTAGCGCCACATTTGCGTCATTTTTTGACGCAAAAGCAGCACAACTTACAAAATACAATTGTATTTTGTAAATTTGCATCGCTTTTGTGTCAAAGAGCAGCGCAAATGCTGCGCTAAAAAAGTATAAATATGGGCCTATATATATAAGAATTTACTTACAGGAGCTTTCATCCAGTCATATATACTCAATGGTCAGTTGTTGTGTCCTTCACATATTTCTTGCACCCCCAACTGTATGCAGCATGGGGAAATGCATCTGTTCACTTTAGCCATTGGCTAACTTCACTCTGAATGATGGTATTGTGCTGTGCTCTTACACAAAGAGTATATCCACACACAAAAGAGCTCCCTTTAATACCAGCAAAAACATTGGCAATTTTTAGGACTTTTTGACAATTGTTTTTATTTTGACAAGATATTGGCAGCTGCCCGAACTGGGGTCTCTCCTGGCTTCTGGGATCTATTTTTGGGCTCCTTAGCACTGTTTGCTGCGTTTGCGCTGCTTTTTTTATGCTAATGCTGTGGAAAATGGTGCATATCTGGTGTGCGATGTCGCAAACCGGATTAGAGTCATTTTCCCTGTGTTAAAGTCATTTTGCTTTACGACGCGGCGCAATGCTTAGCGTAAAAAAAATGACTCTAACCCGTGCTTAGCGGCACTGTGCGTTAAAGCATAAATTTTATGTGCGGGTGGCGCTAAGAAATGGCGTAAGCCTGCGTTACATTTTTTTACGCAAAACTGCGTTAGCGCAGTACACAAAACTGCATTATTGCAGTTTTGCGTCAAAAAGGATAAATATTGGCCTTAATGTTTTATTCACTGCAGAGTATGCAAAAGTGCTGAGTGGTATTCATTGGTTTCTAAATGTAGAGGGACTGCTCCCTCTCCTTGCCTTGTTTGGAAACCACTGCATACCACTCTGCACCCTTGTATCCTCTGCAGTGATTAAAACTTAAATCACTGCAGAGTGTGTAAGGGCACTGAGTGGTATGTAGTGGTTTCAAAAGACGGCAAGAAGTGGGGGCAGTCCCTCCATCTTTAAAAGCCACTGCATTGAAGTAGTTGGTGTCACTGGCAGTGGTTCAATTTGTCAGTAATTCTGAGTAACAAGTGTAATGCAGAATTACCAAATTCTTCTGATTCTCCCGGCGGAATTAAAATTCATGCTTTGGTTTTTGGTGTGTGAAAACGATGTTTGCAGTGAGGTAGGCTGAAGGGTAGTATGAGGAGCAGAGATCACGATACCTTTTTAATAAGGGCATTATGTGGTCGAGTGAACTCAAAACCTAGGTCAAGTACATTTACCAATCATGTTACTCTGGCCAGATTGTTCAAATGCATCCTGGTGAGGCCTAAGTCCTCCTGAACCCTCGTAGATACACTAAATGAAAGAACCCAAGTTGCAAAACCATCAAGCATATGTAGTTTGTATGTTGATTAACCCCATAATTTTCAGCAAGCTTTCACTGGGTTACCAGTAGAATAAAAAAGCATCTCCCCTTTGCTTTCTTCGCCAGCCTGACCACATATACTGAAGTATGTAATTGCTCATGATTCAGAGAAGCGTAGGCCTAAGGACAGATATCAATAGGTAAGGACAACAGACAGATCTGAAATTTAGAATCAGGAATCTCATTTTAAGGACTGGTGTTAGCCAAGCCCTTTTGAGTTTCTTAAAACTATGGCCCATATTTATACTTTTTTAGCGCCACATTTGCGTCATTTTTTGACGCAAAAGCAGCACAACTTACAAAATACAATTGTATTTTGTAAATTTGCATCGCTTTTGTGTCAAAGAGCAGCGCAAATGCTGCGCTAAAAAAGTATAAATATGGGCCTATATATATAAGAATTTACTTACAGGAGCTTTCATCCAGTCATATATACTCAATGGTCAGTTGTTGTGTCCTTCACATATTTCTTGCACCCCCAACTGTATGCAGCATGGGGAAATGCATCTGCTCACTTTAGCCATTGACTAACTTCACTCTGAATGATGGTATTGTGCTGTGCTCTTACACAAAGAGTATATCCACACACAAAAGAACTCCATTTAGTGCCAACAACAACATTGGCAATGTTTAGGACTTTTTGTCAATTTTCTTTTATTTTGACAAGAGATTGGCAGCTGCCCGAATTGGGGTCTCTCCTGGCTTCTGGGATCTATTTTGGGACACCTTAGCACTGTTTGCTGCGTTTGCCCTGCTTTTTCTATGCTATTGCCGTGGAAAATGGTGCATATCTGGTTTGCGATGTCGCAAACCGGATTAGAGTCATTTTCCCTGCGTTAAAGTCATTTTGCTTTACGCCGCGGCGCAATGCTTAGTGTAAAAAAAAAGAAGGACTCTAACCCGTGCTTAGCGTCACTGTGCGTTAAAGTATAAATTTGACGCACGGGTGGCGCTAAGAAATGGCGTTAGCCCGCGTTACATTTTTTTACGCAAAACTGCATTAGCGCAGTACGCAAAACTGCATTATTGCAGTTTTGCATCAAAAAGGATAAATATGGGCCTAAATGTTTTATTCACTGCAGAGTATGCAAAAGTGCTGAGTGGTATTCATTGGTTTCTAAATGTAGAGGGACTGCTCCATCTCCTTGCCTTGTTTGGAAACCACTGCATATCACTCTGCACCCTTGTATCCTCTGCAGTGATTAAAACTTAAATCACTGCAGAGTATGTAAGGACACTGAGTGGTATGTAGTGGTTTCAAAAGACGGCAAGAAGTGGGGGCAGTCCCTCCATGTTTAAAAGCCACTACATTGAAGTAGTTGGTGTCACTGGCAGTGCTACAATTGTATTTTGTAAATTTGCATCGCTTTAGCGTCAAAAAGCAGCACTAATGGGACGCTAAAAAAGTATAAATATGGGCCTATATATATGATTTACTTACAGGAGCTTTCATCCAGTCATATATACTCAATGGTCAGTTGTTGTGTCCTTCACATATTTCTTGCACCCCCAACTGTATGCAGCATGGGGAAATGCATCTGCTCACTTTAGCCATTGACTAACTTCACTCTGAATGATGGTATTGTGCTGTGCTCTTACACAAAGAGTATATCCACACACAAAAGAACTCCATTTAGTGCCAACAACAACATTGGCAATGTTTAGGACTTTTTGTCAATTTTCTTTTATTTTGACAAGAGATTGGCAGCTGCCCGAACTATAAAGGTGTCAAAAACCAAGACAAAAGAAAACAGTTCTATAAAGTTAGAGAGGCTCTCTCCTTCCAGTGTATTTTAGTAGTGTAACATTCAAATAAGTAAGGATGTCCAAGCATTTCAAATGTCCAACAAATGGAATGGAACAGCTGCTCACTAACTATACTAATTGTTCTGAGCCTTGGGCTGGCAGCATACACCAAGGGGAAACTGGTGGTAAACTATGAGTTCACACCCACTGAAGCTTGGGGACCTTCAACTTTTAAACTCACTAACCTGATGATGTCAGGTTTTTAATCAAACCAAAGTAGGCCTTTCACAGCTGCTGGACACACTAAATAAATATGCCACTGGCAATGGTTTGCTTACCTGAACAAATCTATAGTCATAGTGGTCAGCAACCGGCCTAGGAAGAGGCACAAATGGCACCTGCAAGATCAACCGCTGGATAGTGCTGAAGAGTGCAAATCTATCTAGAGGTTCTCTTTGACCATAAGGGTTCCTTTCAGCCTCAGAAGTCATACATCTGATGGAAAGGCAATGCCCTGACACATGCCTTTCACACATTGTACAGTACTTTAAAATTGGCCAGCCTTGCCCCTTTTTAAAGATTCTGGGGGAACTTTATCATGGTTTTGCATTGCTCTTGTGCCAGACCCTGAGTGGGTTGATAAATCTGGAGTAACGCAGGGTAGCACAAATCACTGCCTTACTTTACTCTGCCCCAGGAAGGCATTCCATGGGTGGAGCGTGGGTGTTCCCATGCATCCACCCATGGATTATAGCTCATTCCCAGATTTACCAACACTGGTAAACCTGGGAATGCGTCAAAATGCTATGCATTCCCAGGGGAGGTGCAAATAGGATAAATGTCTTTATTTCCCCACGCTGTTTCCTCTGTCTAAGTATGCTGCATTCTGCAGCACATTTAGAAAGAGGAAAATGCCTCTGAGGTGCCCCTTCCTGCACAAAAACAATCCTGTCTGCAAAACACCATGGTGCAAGGGTACCTGCATTGACATGAGGCAGCACATTGTATGCCAGTGCAAGGGAAGAACAGGAATGCGCTGTATCATGTTAAATATGGCACATTCCTGACCTTTCACTCAGCTCCTCACAGCTTTTGCTGAGCTGCTCTGCGTGAAATAATGATAAATCTGCCCCTGTATCTGCTAAACTTTTACCCACCCTAACCTCGAATAGTGAGGCCTTACGAGGTTGTGATGCAGCACTGCTGGGCACAATAACGTCAAAAGTGTTCACATGTGTATTTAACTTAACTGAAAATGCTTCACCAGCCCAGACACATCTAGAATTTGATTTAACCAAATAATCTATCGCAAGACAAGGGGCCAAATGTACGACCATTTCATTTTGCAAGTCTCGAATTGTGATTTTTTGCGACTCGCAAAATGAAATGTACTTATGTGTCCCAGACACATTAAGTGATTCCCAACGGGGTTGCAACTTGCAATCCCATTGGGAATGGCCGCACTCACAGGGATGGTGGCCTGATGAGGACAGCAGACCACCACATCTGTCACTGCTTTTTAAATAAAGCATTTTTTTTTAAATGCAGCCCATTTTAATTAAAGGAAAACGGGATGCATTTCAAACAAAAAAAAGGAAAGTTTTCTTTTCATTTTATTCAGAGTAGGCAGTGGCCCGTGTGACCACTAACTGCTCTGAAATTTATTTTTCACTTCCATTCACAAAGAGGAAGGTGTCTCGTGGGGACCCCTTCCCACTTGCAAATGGGTTACTACCAACTTGAAGTTGGTGGTAACTGCAATTGTTTTGCGACCACATTCACAGTCGTGAAACAATCTTACATACCACTGTGACTCGCTATTTGCATAGGGCTGCCCTCAGCAGTTCCCTTCCAAATAGCGACTTGTAAACCTATTTTGCAATTCAGGAAATAGATTACTGAATCTCAAAATAGCATTGGTACATGCCAAAATGCTATTTTCATGTTTCAAATGACTTGATTCTGTGAATCGGGCCTCTTGCAACATGAACATAGCTTTGTACATCTGGCCCAAGGATCCTTGTAAACCCATCAACGCAGCTCCATGATTTGCAGTGGCTAATAGCTCCACTATGCCAGCAAAGAACTATCTGTTCGTAGCATTTCAAGCCCTTGGGAAGGAATCATTTTGGGATCTAAACATCACACGTGCTGCCCTAAAAAAAGTGGTAAATCGCTCCATGACGAAACTCTTGCTAGCCTGTGATAAGATCACACGTCTGAATGCTGTCAAATAATTATGACTCTAAAATTGCAGCCTTATTTTAGGTCTGGTTACCCGGTTGCTCTAAAAGGCAAGTTTATGAACTTTCATTTAGTATCCTGCTTTCCCTCATGCACAGCTTGCCATTGGAACAAAATAGTGATCAAAAACTTGCAGTCATAGGGGAGTGGCCAACCACCATGGCCGAGTGGACTTGATCCACAGTGGATGATCCACCCCTGCGAATCATCGCCAACTGAGGCCATCTCAGTTCCTCTTTTCATGATCTGAGACCAGGGCAGCAGCCTCACCAGACTGACATGCCACCTTCTTGCCTCAAGTTTTCCTAAGCAAAGTGCAGCTGACGGGAATCAGACAGTGAGCACGACCAGAGGAAGCATGGCTGACGCACTGACCTTGATTCAGGCTGGGGTGGCGAGTTCAGGCTGGCAGACCAAATCCCCCGCTGTGGATTCAGCTGGGGGTAATGGACACCGAGGACAGCCCCGCGGTAAGCAGCATCCAATTCTCCCCTCTCGAACTGGCCCACTGCACTCTGTAATGCGGCACATAGGCCTGAAATTTAGCGCCATGGCCCGTGATCCCCCAAGCGCTACAAGCAAAGAATGGCTCACTTACCCCAGCATCAGGTCATCATTCGAATTGGCCAACGCCACCTAAGACATTCTTTTTGGGACCTGGAGGCCGAGGAGGGGGGAGTGAGAACCATGGCAAGGCCTGTCTTATGCTTTGCCTGACTTCAAAATGGCACCTGTCTGACTTTAAGGAACATATGAGGCCTGGATGTCCTTACTCTTCTCATTTTTTATAACCCTCGCGCTACTCTGCTTGACCACCCAGGGCTGGGAGGGCTTTAATCTTTTAAACAATGCAATATTCAGCAGAAGGATTAACAAGCATTTCCAATGCAATGGGTCTCGCGTTTGCTCGAGTTGGAGCTATTGACATGGTACTTCAACTGCGTATCTTCCATATCTGTCAATGCATTTGTTTTCATTCAGAGATGAAAGCAAATGCAAATGAAGTGGTCTACTGGCTGGAGATCGTGGAGACCCGAATTATAATCTCAGTTCACTAAGGCCCGTATTTATACTTTTTGACGCTAAACTGCGCTAACGCAGTTTAGCGTCAAAAAGTTTTGCGCCGGCTAACGCCATTCTGAAGCGCCATGCGGGCGCCGTATTTATTGAATGGCGTTAGCCGGCGCTAGCAGACCGGCGCTGCCTGGTGTGCGTGGAAAAAAACCACGCACACCAGGCAGCGCCGGCATTGGGGCAAATGGCGTTAGGGCGTCTTAAAATGGTGCAAGTCAGGTTGACGCCAAAAAATCGCCTCCACCCGATTTGCGCCATTTTTAACGACGCCCAGACGCCATATACATGACTCCTGTCTTAGTAAAGACAGGAGTCATGCCCCCTTGCCCAATGGCCATGCCCAGGGGACTTATGTCCCCTGGGCATGGTCATTGGGCATTGAGGCATGTAGGGGGGCACAAATCAGGCCCCCCTATGCCAAAAAAAAATATAAAAAAAATAAAAAATTATACTTACCTGAACTTACCTGAATGTCCCTGGGATGGGTCCCTCCATCCTTGGGTGTCCTCCTGGGGTGGGCAAGGGTGGCAGGGGGGGTCCCTGGGGGCATGGGAGGGCAGCTGTGGGCTCATTTTGAGCCCACAGGTCCTTTAACGCCTGCCCTGACCCAGACGCTAAAATCTGGCGCAAATGCGGGGTTTTTTGCCACGCCCACTCCCGGGCGTGATTTTTGCCCGGGAGTATTAATACGACGCATTTGCGTCGCAGTCATTTTTTTAGACGGGAACACCTACCTTGCATCTCATTAACGCAAGGAAGGCGTTCACGCAAAAAAATGACTCTCTTTCCTCATACTTTGGCGCTAGACGCGTCTAACGCCAAAGTATAAATATGGCATTAGTTTTGCGCCGAATTTGCGTAAAAAAAAACGACGCAAATTCGGCGCAAACGGAGTATAAATATGCCCCTAAATGTCGACGTTTCTGTGCACATCACTTTATTGCTGTGTGCAATAGTTTTCAAATCTGCCAATACTTTGCAAAGCCATAAACAAGCTGATTCAAAGCACCACTGCTGCCGTGAGTGCAAGAGTTATTAGCTCCCTGCCTGCATGTCTAGAAAGGTTCTTGGCTGGGATTAAAGGCAAACCGAAACCGGAGGAGTGGCCATCACATGCTGTAACAGGAGGAAGCGTGGCGTAGTGTGATGGCCAACAGAAATGTTAACTTAGTTAAAACACCTGGGGAGGGAACTCAAAGGAGAGAAATTTCACAAAATGCACCAATAAAAATGAAGAATTAAAGACAAAACAACAAAAAATGAATAGCAAGAGTGTGTGTGATTAAAAGTCCACAGAGAGATTACAAAAGGCTAGAGTGCTTGCACAATCAACCCTAAAACTGGCTCATGCCCTAATTTCTACATTTATGACTGCATCCTTGCCTCTGGTCATAAATACACTCTACCTGCCACCTATGTTCTGGGCTGACACACAGCGGAACAGTCCCTATGCCACCTAAAAAAAGTACAAAACAGCAGGGTGTCCAGTTATTTTAATTCACTGGCGACGAGATTACCGGCCTCTGACGCCTCCCCAGATCAGAATATGGCTCTCACGAAAGAGGAACTCCTTTGTTTGCTCCACAAATTTAGGAAAGAGCTTTGCAAAGAACTCAAGGCCAACATTGCCGCTCGCTTTGATTCCTTTAAGGTGGACATGAACCCACAGATGACCACATTACAATCGGTCATTGAATCTATTGGTATGCGCACTGTAGATCTGTAATCAAAAGTGCAGGACCTGGGGCGGTGTACTCTCCCTTTGGGCCAGGAAGTGGGACACCTTAACTCCCAATTACACCTCACCCTTTTCAAATGTGAAGACTTGGAAAATCGGTCCTGAAGGCACAATATTCAAGTGAGGGGTCTGGAAGAGGGAGTTGAGGGGCTATATTTGGAAGCTTTCACAGTACACCTGTTCTCTGTACTTTTGGGGGCTGGACAACCTGAGGTGAATGTGTAACGAGTGCATAGTGTGGGACCACTGGCTACGTCTGGGGGGAGATGGTCTAGAGATGTGCTGGCCAAATGAAGCTCCTACAAAACGAAAGAACTGATTCTTTGTACAGCGCGTCAGAAGGACACTGTTACCTTCCAGGAGGGGTCCTGCTTGCTGTTCCAAGATGTTGCTCCAGCAACATTGGCGCAGAGTCTACAATTCAAACCCATAACAGATGCCCTTTGTTGTGACTGCGTGAAGTACCAATGGACTTTTCCCTTTGGCATTGCTTTTGAATATCGCAATGAGTAATACTACTTAATGGAACTGGAGGGTGCGGCCTCTCTCCTGGGTCACGATATCCTTACCCAGTGGCCTCAGGGAACAGGGGTGGAAGGTTGCTGAAGAAACGTACTGGAGACTCTACCACTGCAAAGTGGCAATCCCAAAGGAAAGGGAAACGAGGGATTTCTGACACTACTATATTTCACTATGAAACAGCCATGCTCAACTCGAGGAGCAGCTGGTATGACTGGAGATCTCCTCTGCCTCTAATCCAATGGGGGCTGGGGAGAATGTACTGGAATAGATGACTCTACAATGTTTAAACCCCCTCAAGGCCTGAACAGTCTGGGCAGGTTCCGACGGGCGACCATTAGGAGATTGGGTGCTACACTTGATACACTCTGCTTTTGTGAATTGCGGGGGGTGCTTGGAGGGTTAATGTCCACTATACCCTTACCATTTAGAATTGGATGGAATTAGTGTTTGGGAGGGAGTGTATTCTCCCTGTTTTTTTTAGTTTTTTTTATGTGTTTGACTGTTGTTATTCTGCATCGTGGACCATGTTCTTTTGGAGGGACGGAGGCCTGGGCGGGAGAATCAGAACTGAATGTGGGACTCTGGAGAGCGAGAGTTGGATAAGACTCTTTTTTGCACCTCTTGTGGGGAGAGCAGTTTATCATCCCTATATTATATACTTAGATGTTATTAAATACCCTAACATGGAATGTTAAGGGGCTCAACTCCCCCCATAAACACTCCCAGATCTGGAAATAAGTGCTTTATGGATGCCTTGACATTGTGGCACTCCAGGAAACTCACCTTAAACAAACTTAGGTGCACAGACTACGCCATAGATCATACCCCTTTATCTAAACCTCTTTTGCCAACACAAAACACAATGGAGTCACACTCCTTTTCCACTCCTCGTTGCCTTCCACTTTATCAATAGCAAGTCAGATAGAGAAGGGGGTCTATTGATGGTTAAAGGGCTTGTTGATGGCCGCTCCTGCACCATTGCCACAGTTTATGCCCTGAATAAAGGCCAAGCGGAGTTTCTCTGCTCCTTCCTTTCTACACAAGGCAGCTTTGCAGAGGGGGATATCATATTGCTGGAAGACTTCAACATAATATGGGTTCCAAACCTGGACAGCACACCCTCCCAAAAGTTCCCCACTAGGCTGATCCCTAAAACCACTAAAATGCTTCTACGTCAGTTGAGTCTGTTAGGTGCTTGGAGAGTAATGAATCCCGAATTGCGAGACTATACCTTTTCTCACACTCACAGAACCCATTCTAGATTAGACCACACGTTTATAAGCCAACATTTAGAACATTTAATTTTGACTGCTACCATTCACGCTATTATCATCTCGGATCACGCGCCCATAGAAATTGTCCTTGACTGACACACCCCTCGCTCAGCCTATCACATATGGCACTTCCCTAATATCCTTTAGCAGGATCCCTTGTTCCCTGCAGAACTTCGTAAGGCAATCAGAGAATTCTTTCAGCTCAATAAAAATGGGGACACTGATTCTTCCCTCACCTGGGATGCCTTTAAGGCAATTGATCAGGGAAAATGTATATCGTTGATGACTACCGTGGCCCAGCAGAGATCGGGGGAGAGAAAGAGATGCTCAAAACTGAACTCTTGAAAGCCAAAAAGGCCCACAAAGTGGCACCAACCCTTAGACTGCAGAGAAAAGTCACGGCCATCCAGGGGAAAGTTAAAGTAATATACTCTAACCGAGCTGAACTATCCCTCTCGCTTATGACAGAGGCAACATGGTAGGCTCGCTGTTAGCAAGGCAATTGCGTAGCAAGCAAGAGAAAACTTATATCAGACAGATCTATGATGAGACAGGGGTGCTGCAAACACACAGAGGAAGAAAAGGCCCAGGCCTTTCAAGGTTTCTATAAAAAACTTTACTCCTCTGACTCCAAAGACGAAGGAGAGCAACTAGCCTAGCTGCCTGGAATCCAACTTCCATAAGATTCACCGACCCTTAATGATGTCTTAAGTGCCCCTTTTATGTCAGAAGAGGTGCAGCACTCTATAGACACTCTTAAACTTCATAAAGCCCCTGGGCCTGATGGTTTTCATACGCATTTTTATAAGACCTTCAGCACAGATCTAGTTCCTCAACTGACAGAACGTTTTAACCATATAGCAGACTCCCAGGCAGTCACCCCTTGATGGGTGAAGCCCTAATTTTGGTGATCTCGGAACCGGGGAAAAACTTAGATTTCTGTGCCTTGTACCATAGCCCTCCTCAATCTTGACACAAAACTGTACACTAAAATTTTGGAGGATATAATGCCAGACCTGATTCACCTGGACCAGTCTGAGGTCAAACCCATAACTCACGGTAAGTTATCCATTTGATAGAGAAAGCTACGAAGAAATCTATCCCGGCGATCCTGCTAATGTTGGACGCCGAGAAGGCTTTTGACAGATTGGACTGGACCTTCTTTTCTCACACACTACGTCGGTTTGGGTTCTACGACTGCTTCATTGCTATGATACAGGCTAACTACAGCTGCCCTGATCTAGAGTTCTGGTGAATGGGACAGCATCTGACTATTTTACTCTTACTCGAGGTATGCAACAGGGATGCCCCCTTTACTGTTTGCCCTCAGTATTGAACCCCTGGCAGCAAAGAAACGACCTGCTCCTTTTATTCAAGGAATCCCTTTTGGATCCGACAAACACAAACTTTCATTATTTGCTGATGATATCTTGCTTTCCCTTACCTTCACCCCGGTCCTCTCTGCAGGCTCTGCAAGCAGAACTCCATCTCTATGAATGGGTTGCCAGCTTCTATGTCAACCTACGTAAATCTTTCATGCTTAACTTTACAGTCTCGCCTACAGAAATTAAAGACTTGGCTTGTATTTTTCCCTTCCAGTTAGCGAAGAAGGACATTACATATTTAGGGATAAGCCTCACACCCAAGGTGACCAACTTGTATAAAGCCATTAACCTCCACTATTACGACAACTCAAATTAGACTTGAGACGCTGGGCTCCTTTATATTTAACCTCGCTGGGTCGTATCAACACCATTACGATGTCAGTGCTTCCCCATATCCTGTACCTGTTCTATCTTGAGTGAAGGTTTCTTTATTGAATGTATTTTGTGATTTCTTTCCTGATGAAAAGCGGTTCTGTTCCAAGTATTGCTTTGTGGATGATACAAAGCAGCTTGAAGGTGGATCTTCTGGCAACCGGTAACCAATGGAGTGCCCTCAAGACGGGGGAGATGTGGGCTTGTGGCTTTACATGTAGTAGTAGTCTGGCAGCTGAGTTCTGAATGCGATGTAGTTTTTTTCATAGTAGATAGAGATGATCCATTGTAGAGGCCATTGGCATAATCCGGTTTAGACAGTACAAGAGAGATAGTAGCCTGGACCTTGTGTGGAAATCCAAGGTGGGGGAAGATGCGTCGCAGAGTTTTCAAGGTGATGAAGCTTGATCTTGTTAATTTGCCCACTAGGGCATTCATTGTTAACTTGGAGTCCATGGTAATTCCAAGGTTTTTAACTTTTAACCCCACTGATACAATTTTAAAGCGCCACCTTACAAAGTTTTTACAAAGGGATGAGCACAAAATGAAGAATGTAAAATGAATGTTAATTAGCCTTGTTAGGTGGACTGACTGGCGTCTGCACCTTTTGATTTTAAGAGTTCTTTTATGAGGATGTATCTTTCCAGTTGTGTATGCTATGATTTGAATTAATTGTGCATATATAATAAATTGAAATTGAAATATCCAACAAAGAACTTTTATATATTCTTTACTTCATCCAAAGTATTCGAATGTTTGACAATAGTTTTTTATTCAACTTTTCATGTTTTTAAAACCAAGGCAGACTTCAACAGCCAACACATTTAGGGCCTCGTTTACAAGCCCTTTGTGCCACTGCTGCATAATTTTTTTATACAGCGGTGGCTCTAGCAGTGCACTACACTCCTCCACATTTACAAACTGACACATTGCCTGTGCCAGGTATAATGTATGAAAAGTAGGCGTTCCCACTGCAAAAGCCACGTGTTAGACCTGATAGCCTTAAGGTGGTCACCCTAAATTTTTTGCCTGCCTCCCTGCACTTTTTGACACTGTTTCTGTTGGCTTTAGGACTCTGCACACTTTACCACTGCAAACCAGTGCTAAAGTGCATACTCTCTCTCCCTTAAAACATGGTGGCATTGGTTCATACCCGATTGGCTTATTTAATATACTTATATGTCCCTAGTAAAGTGCACTATGTGTGCCCAGGGCCTGTAGATTAAATGCTACTAGTGGGCCTGCAGCACTGATTGTGCCACCCACATAAGTAGGCCCTTAACCTTGTTTCAGGCCTGCCATTGCAAGGCCTGTGTGTGCAGGTTCACTTCCAATTCGACTTGGCATTTAAAAGTACTTGCAAAGCCTAAAAATCCCCTTTTTTCCATATACGTCACCCCTAAGGTAGGCCCTAGGTAACCCATAGGGCAGGGTGCTGTGTAGACAAAAGGCAGGTCATGTACCTGTGCAGTTTATATGTCCTGGTAGTGTAAAACTCTTAAATTTGTTTTACACTGCAGTGAGGCTTGCTCCTTTCATAGGCTAACATTAGGGCTGCCCTCATTTACTGTTTGAGTGGTAGATTCTGATCTGAAAGGAGTAACAAGGTCATATTTAGTGTGGTCGGAATGGTCATACAAAGTCCTGCTGACTGGTGAAGTTGTATTTAATATTACTATTTTTAAAATGGCACTTTTAAAAAAGTAGGCATTTCTCTGCACTTAAATCCTTCTGTGCCTTGCAATCCACGTCTGGCTGGGTTACTTGACAGCTCCCTTGTGCATTTCACTCAGACAACCCCAAACACAGGATGCTCAGTCACACCTGCACACATCTGCACACTGAATGGGTCTTCCTGGGCTGGGAGGTTGGAGGGCCTGACACTTACATGTCAAAGGACAGTGGCCTGCCCTTACACAGTGGACTGCCAACTACCCTACTGGGACCCTGGCAGACAGGGTGGAACTGAAAGGGAACCTTGTGCACTTCTAAGCCACCCTTTGAAGTCTCCCTCACTTCAAATGGACATTTGGGTATTTAAACAGGACCTCTGACCCTACCAACTCAGACACTTCTGGACAAGATACCACTAGTGAAGAAACTCTGAACCAGAACCTGCAACCTGTCAAGAGGAACTGCCTGGCTGCCCAAAGGACTCACCTGACTGCTTTCCTGCAAAGGACTGCTGCCCTGCTGTCGCCCTGCTGCCTTGCTGCCCTCTGGCTCTGGTGAGAAGTGCTCTCCAAGGGCTTGCATACAGCTTGCCTCCTTGTTCCCTGAAGTCTCTGGACCAAAAATACTTCATCCTGCAAAGAACTCCTTGTGTGGCGAAAATTTGACGCACAGCCTTCCAGAAACGATGCACAGCCTGCATTGCGGTGAGAAAATCACCCCACGCCAAACCGGAATGACGCAGCCCAGCTCCCCAAGAGGAAATCGACACAGTGCCAGCATTGCGACCGAAACTTTGATGCACGGCCCACTGGATCGACGCATCGCTGAGCTGGAACGACGCAGCCGGACTTCCTACAAGAAAAATCGATGCAGCACCTGCCGTGCGACAGAAATTTCTGTGCATCACCCACCGGATCAACGCAGCTCCTGTTGACTACGTCCTGCAAGCCCAGGATTTCTCTGCATCGTCCCCACGGCATCCGAATACCCTGTAACCTGAGGAGGATCCAAGACAGGGCACCGGAAATCGATGCAAAACCTTCCCTGCATGGAAAATTATCAACGCATCATCTGTGTGCGCCTGGAGAAACCAACGCACACCTCCCCATCTCCTCTACGGTCCCTTGCGGAGAATTTGAATGCAAGAGACACCTGTTGCTTTTTAAGGACTAAAGACTCTTTTTATAATTTTATAAAGTGATATTTCAATGTGTACTTATCAAATCTTGATCATTTTGACCTGCATTTATCCAGATAAATATTCGATATTTTTCTAAACACTGTGTGGTGTATTTTTGTGGTGTTATACTGTGTTATTGCATGATTTATTGCACAAATACTTTACACATTCCCTTCTAAGTTAAGCCTGACTGCTCAATGCCAAGCTACCAGAGGGTGGGCACAGGATAATTTGGATTGTGTGTGACTAACCCTGACTAGAATGAGGGTCCTTGCTTGGACAGGGGGTAACCTGACTGCCAACCAAAGACCCCATTTCTAACATCATGCTGAACTAATGCAATTAAATTTAGAACATTTCATTGTGTCATTCTGCGACTTCACTGTGTCAAATTTTACCACCTGCTCAGAGCACACGTAAAATTGACATAGGGCTTTTTCCTATTGGAGACTCCTCGCATTGGTGGAGTTGCGTCATTTTAACAATGCTACTCCAGCAATGCGTGACTTTAGTGCAAACAGATGCGTCAGAATTTTTAACACATCTGTGAGAACGTACGCCGTGGAGCTCTGTATGGTAAATATAGCGCATCCATAGCATCGTTAGGGGATGTGCGTGAAGCACAAGAAATCGGAGGCATCAATGGCGATGCATCGGATTCTTGTAAATGAGGCCCTTAGTTTCTTCAGGGCCTAATAAATTAGTTAGCAGAAAGACTAGTCCAACCACATACATGATTTGTAATTGATGATAATTAAAGTTTATCATTCAGGTATTTCCGTTTTTCTTTTCTTTGTCATTTGATAAGCAAAGTTGGCCTTGAGATCTCCTTAGCATGACAGTATTCATCTGAAGGAGAGTGCTTCTCAACCTGTACATATGTATAGGGACTCATGGTCTTGTGTGCATCAAAGTGGGACTACGGATTGAAAACCTTGATGGAGCACCTCCAAGCAGATACTCCAAGTACATGAAATACATAAGGGCTATTTGTAAATTATTACTACAGCTATCTATATTTTGTTTGTGACAAATAAGCACTGACAAGTCTAAGGATGGATGTCAACGCCAAAGCTATTAGCCTTGCCAATGCTTATCTATTTTCTACTTCTGTGCATCATCTCTATGGAACTGCCATTATGAAATTCTTCATGAGTTATGAAAGAGAATTATATTAAAGTTTGACTCTGTTTACCCCTAACACCAGGTTCCCTAGGTATAATAAATGCACTAATTCAGTATCTGACATCTACAAATCACAATCATTAAATAGGTGTGGTATACACAGTTGGGCCTACAGAGACATCCAACCACAATGAGATGAATGTTTAATTATTATTATTTTTATTTTATTTTGGGGTCTCTGGTGAGTTATGGGCAAAAATGTTTTGTAAAAAGAATGCCCCGCAAAGCATTATGGGGTGAGTTTCTGATTGCAGCAAATATTGTACTGTCTTGACTGTAGTGCGCAGACAGTTCCTAGAGGGCACACCTATAAAAATAAAATTTGTAAGAAACATGGTCATGTAACCATATACTCGACCCCTACAGAGCATAAACACATGAAAACAGAATGGCAGAACGTAATACAGTGAAACCATATACTTAGCCGTTGGAGAGCATAGTGCATTACACATTTTCAAGCCTAGAATGCCTACTAGCAGGCCTTCTAGAATAATATTACAAACAAGGCCCGTAAAACACAAACTATTCCCAGCTGTAAAACAAAAGTTCCAGCCATGAGAGAACTTAAAAAGACACTGACTGGTGGGAGGGGTTATTATTTTGCGGTCCCCCAACCTAGTGTGGGGACCAAGAGATGCCCTAGACACAAAGAGTGTGTTGTGCTAAACATTGTGATGGTGGTTTTATTGTTGTAAGACCACCACACAGTGGTTATGGGCAAAAATGTTTTGTAAAAGGAATGCCTTGAGAAGCATTATGGGGCAAGCAATGTTCAGAACAGCCTCTAGAGGGCACCATAATAAAAATAGCATTGGTAAGAAACATTGTGATGCAACCATATAGTCAGCCCCTAGAGGGCATAACAACATGAAAACAGAATGGCAGAAAGTAATGCAGTGTAACCATATATGTAGCCCCTAGAGGGTGAAGTGTCTTACACATTTTCAGGCCTAGTAGGCCTACTCAAACGCTATTACAAATAAGGCCCTAAAACACAAACTACTCTCAGCTGTAAAACAAAAGCTCCAGACATGAGAGAGCTTAAAAAGGCATTGAATGGTGGGAGAGGTTCCCATTTTTGGGGTCCCTCTACCTAGTGTGGGGACCAAGAGATGACTTAGACAGAAAGACTGTGTCGTGCTGAACAGTTTAGTGGTCATCCCATTGTTGTAGTAACACCACAGGCTGATTTAGGTACCAAAATGTTTTTAAAAAGAAATGCCCGGCAGAGCATTATTGGGCAGTTTCCCAAGTGCAGTGAATATTGTTGTATCAGATCTCCTGCTGTGCTGAGAGAGCCGCTTTGAAGATTTCTGTGTTTTTTTCTATGTTAAATGCTCCAGTTTGAATATTTTTCCAATGATGAATTTGTTAAGTGGTACTCATGTAAAGCGCTCAAAAGATCACGATCCCTCTATATGAAACTTCACTTCCTCATGTAAATTGCTACTCCGATTGATTTTGCCCTCCTTGAACATTTTCTTTAAAAAAATATTAAATAAATTAAAAAGAACCACCCTCCAGCTTGCAGCCTTTGTGCGCAGACACCACAAAGAAACAGCGGCATGCCCAAAACAAGAAAGAGGAAGAAACAACATATAGCCTTGCAGCGCGAAGCAGGGAGGCAAAAGAAAAAGTAGTGCACCACACTAAGGTATATGGCCGATCATGCAATAATCCATGTAACAGGGTCAGTCTCCAAGGCGGTAATAAAGCAGCTTTAAGATGGGACAAATGTAAAGCATTTACCTATGAAATCAAGAGAATTTTGAAAGGGAGACAAAGGAACGAATGAAAGTGATGGGCGTGATATGGGCGTGGTGCAGGCCCATAGATGTAGATTATAACATGTTAAGAGATAGCGCTTACGCGCTGCCTGGACTCAACCTAAAAAGGGCATTTGTGAAAGATTGCAAACTTGATGTAAGTAATCTAGCTAAATGGAAACATATCAATATAATGCCTGTGCCATGCACAATGTATGCAAAGGGGGCATTCCCACATTGGGGGGGAGGGGCAAAAAAATGATACAAAGAAATCTAAAAGATTTCCTTGCATGGTTTATTTTTGGCACCTTTAACGCCTGCTCTGAGCAGGCGTTAAAAGGAGGCACACCATTATTCATAATGAGCCTCAATGGGCTTTGCAGGCTTAGCGTCACAATTTTTGACAATAATCCGGCAAAGCTCCAATCTTGCGTCAAAAATATTGACACTAGTTCCCCTAACTACTGCCATGGTGCACTGTATCTTAGATACTGCGATAATGGTGGGGTTAGGTGAGCGCTAAGGGGCGCAAGGAAAGTGGTGCTACACTGGGTGCAGGACCACTTTTCTTAAATCAGGGCCTAAGTATGTCGTAACACTGTAGATAGTTTCTGAGAATCAAGAAATATTATGAAATCTGGGGTTCAAATATATTATCCTTAGAGACTAGTTATGAGACAATTTTTTCTAACATCTCATCCTTCAAATCACCTATTTCCTCCAGACCAGTGGTCTTCAAACTTTTTAATGCCATGCCCCCGCCCAGTAAAAAATGAATTATTGGGCTTCCCCTCCATATTTTTCACAATTAATCTAATACATTGGCAATGTTTAAATATGTCTAGACATAATTAAACATTGCAGTTAAGTTATGTTACTGTTTTAAAAATGCAATCAAATACATTATACCAAACATACTCTTCTGGTCAGGCAGGCCTTACTAACGTGTAAAAGTGTCAACAGTGTGATTATTAGGGGTGGGGTGGGGGTTTCGAAGAGTATTTGGAGTTTCTTCCCTTTTGACACATACTCGCAAGCTTGGATATAAATGACAAAACATATTAGTAATGTCCCATTACAAAGTGATTTACTGCGATTTACTGATGCTCATTTTCTTCAGCTTAAACAAAGCCCTTTTATCAGCATGATGCTTATTTTGGCCAGAGCCTGGTGTCTCTGCCGGGGTCATTTGATGCCCCCCCTAGGGGCGACCTCCCCCCAGTTTGAAGACCCCTGCTCCAGCCCAGCCAAAACATATAGACCACCAAAACATAACCTTTGTCAAATATCAAACAGTGAACAGTCAATGCATTTTCGTTTTTCAACTTGAGAGATTGTCCACTGAATTATAATTAAGATTGGAACATACACGATCATAGACATATTTTAGAGCACATTTGCACCCTAAAGAGTCCCTTGATTCTATTGACAGATAAAAATATTTATTGTTATCCAAGTGTAATCATTATATTAATCGCAGAAGGATGGATCAACACACCAGTATTTGAATCTATGACCACTGGATCAAACATATTTTCATTAGGTCCCTGGACCACTCAGTCGTCCCTGAACAGGATGGCAATAGCACTCTCCAATCAAGCTCATGCAGGTGCTTGGATCAATATTTCTTTTGGAGCTTTAGTGTAACGTGACAACTGGTGGAAACGGAGTCAACCGATACTGGTTTTGGCATCAACAGAACTCATGTGTCCTAGGTTGGTGCCTCAGCCTCATACTGAAGGGCTGGGACTCAGCCAAGTCCTTGGGCCTCTGAGCAGCCTTGTGTCAACCCCAGTCTGCCTTTTGCTCCTTTCATGGCTATGGAAGGGGCATTGAACTGTGCAAACCCTATCCCAGCCATCATCTCGTGCAAGCATCCTGGCCCATGCGTGGGCAAGGGTGCAGTTCTTACCTACCCAGTGGGTCAGGTAGCCAGCGGTTTGCTATAACTGACACCCCTCCAGAAGCTTCAGCCTCTAAGCCCTCCTAATCTTGCCCTTTAAGATCATGTGCATCCATTTGGTGGCAGAATCCACCATTATCTCCACCACTGGCAGTCCATACCATTGGTCAGGTGGGTATTACACTCCCTCCCCTTTGAAATCCACCACTCCCACAATACCTTCATCCTATGAATGGCTGAAGGAGGATCATTTGTCCTTGCTCCGTGAGGAAGTCAAGGCTCTCATGGCCAATGGAGCCATAGATAGGGTTCCAGTGCCAGAAGTAGACTGTGGTTGCTATTCCTGCTACTTTCTTATTCCCAGAAAGGAGAAGGGTCTACGTCCTATCCTAGATCCACAAACCCTCAACCTCTTCCTCAAAAAAGGAGACATTCAAGATGCTCACATTGGCTCAAGTCTTGTGTAGCCTGGACCCAGGAGACTGAATGGTAGCGTTAGACTTGCAGGACGCATACTTTCACATTCCCATCCTGCCTGCCCATTGATGTTATTATGGTAGGCCATGTGCACCTTCAGTTCACTGTGCTCCCCTTTGTCCTTGCCAGTGTTCCTCGGGTGTTCACCAAGGTGATGGTTGTGGTCGCAGCACATCTGCAGAGATCAGGGGTGCCAGTCTTCCCATACCTCGATGACTGGCTATTAAAGGCAGGCTCGCCCCAGTTGATAATAAAACACAGCGTTATCACAGCAGCGACCAGGAAAGTGAAACACAAGCAGAGTCCCACCATATTGACACAACAGCATCCCTAATATCCCTACCTACACTACTAAGTTTCTTCATGAGACCAAATAGCCGTGGTAGCCTTAATCTGCCCTGCTGGTCTTGGGAAGGAAGCCCAACCCCCATACCTGTGTTCAGAGGTGAAGAACACAGAATGTTATACTGCTGGGAGTCATCCCACATAGACAAAGAGGAACCAAAAGGTTTATGCAGAAACTGTGATGATGTGCAGCATGAGATGGCAAGCTGGCTGGAATGTCCCCTCTACCCTGGTGTGGGCAGTGTGATGTTTTATAATAACATAACTGTTTTTCTAAGAACTGCACTGATGTGACAACACATATTTTTCTGTGTAGGTTAGACAATGTACTCTTTGGACCAGCAATACCCAGCACATATTGTGTAGAGCCTTGTACTGAGCATAAAATGTTGTGGAAAATGTTGTGGAAAGAAATGAAAAACAAATTCTGCGTGGAAGGGCAACTGATAAAAGAATTAACAACACCTCCACTAAAATGAAGCTTTGCTAAAATAATGAAAGGAATAAAAGTGAAATGTAACTAGGTGAGCGGGCACAGGCCTCTGGCCCAGGTCTAAATAATGTGCCAGTGTAAATGCTAAAATAACCTCACTACAAGTATTGCTTGGTTATCTATTCAAAGTTAAGGAATCTGTAGTTAGAAGTTTCTATAAGATGAACAAGTTACTTACCTTTGGTAATGCCTTATCTGGTAGAGACAATATCTAGCCGCAGATTCCTTAGCGACTCACCCATTCTCTCTGTTCTGTGGACAGATTTCTAGGATTAGGGATGATTCCTTTCAGAGCCCTAGTTTGGATACAACAGTGTCAGCACACTTCATGGCTCCACCCTCCTGCCATGGAAAGTCATGAAAAGTAACTGACATCAGCATCCCGAGGTGGAACCTATACAGGTGACGCAGACATTACTTATGGTGTGAACTCCGCGGACAATGCCTCATGGTGCCAATCAACACCACCTACCGGCACGCAGGGGTACTGCTCCCAATACACCTGCCGGATCCAGTCTGACACTTGGGAAAATTCAAAGGTAAGGAATCTGTGACTAGATTTTGTCTCTACCAGATAAGGTGTTACCAAAGGTGAGTAAATTGCTCTTTGCAGCTTTACGTTTTAAATGACTGAGGAGCTTTGTTTTGCCAAGAGAGAAAAAAAAGTGTAAGAATTCTTATATCTCTAAAAAATACATGTTAAGTGATCTTTAACATAAATGTTTTGTTGTCAAACAACTAAAAAGCAGAAAAAAAGAGTCAAAGCAACTCTCAATAGGATCAAAAGGAATGTAATGCATCTTATGAAAGAACTAGAATAGTGTATCAGATATTTGAGGACATATAGTATTAATAATACTTACCTTTTAGAACTGTCTCAAGGAAATATTGCAAAAAGAAGAAAGCTATAGAAAATGAAAGACAAGATTAGTCTCCAGCTTGGTGCCTATGTACCGTTGTACAGTATACCTTCAATACAGTGATCAGGGAAGGTACTGTTTCTCCGATATCTTGTTTTCAAAACTAGGTACTTCTGATTTTAAAGTCAAGACCATGCATGGTACCCTAGTGTGTATTCAGTATGTTTACATTTTTGACGTGTAACTCTATTCCAAGACCACTAGCTGAATTTCACAGGACACTAAAGTGGCAGCTCTATATACATTTCTTGTAAAAGCAACATTAAGTTTGAGAAATCCATGAAACAGGAGTTGTGACTTAACAACATATGTCTGAGGGAGAAGCTTTTCTGTGACAGTCTCTCATGCCAAAGTTGATCCCAAATGGCACTACTCAACAGGCAAAACAGTGCTACACACTAGGTACCTGTGGGAAACAAGTGCAATGACAGGTGCTTGTTAAAGATTAGAAATGAAGGGAGATGCTTAGTGCTATAAGAAGTGGGTAATGATACTGCACGCACCCAAGCAGTAAGCAGCCAAAGACACTGATTCTCCTGATTTGACCACTAGTAGATTTTGTGGGTGCTCTTGTCGCCCCTCATATTAACGTGTGGCTTAATCTTTCAAAATCTCTAACTTATTATTAAATATTACTAGAGCTTCATCACAGCTGTGAACTGGCTTAGGTTAGTCAAAGCATCCTTAGAAAAACTGGAGCACAGCAACCTCTTCATTTGAATCTTGGGCGGGATAATTGTACCATTTATTACAATTAAGGGATTGCATGATAGATAAGCGGTGAACATAGGCAAGATGTTATGCCTTTAAGGCATCCTGTGTAAAGGTTCTATGCCTATGTCAGTGTAGAATCTGTGGGTTAAGTGAGTTGCATTCTTGTCAGTTGCTCCTGTGTTGGCATCAGGGGAACCAAGGCAGGCTATGAATAAATGCAGTTTGTTGGCTCACTCCTGTCTGAGAATCGTCACTACAATTACAAAAGCTGGTTATGAGCCTGAACAAGTTTATGCCACCCATACGAATGAGGAAATATGTAATAAAATTGGCTCGTGAGGGACACCTTGGGCAGACATTGACTGCAAGACACTTTTTGGTGGCTTGGAATTGATGAGGAAGTAACACATTGGGCGGTTAGTTGCCAGGATTGTAAGTACAGTGAGAAAAAAATTAAAACTAGGATACAATCAGAAGGGGGTCACATTGAAAACCCATGTTAACTGTGGTGCAATGTCTGTTTGGACTTCATTGGCTCAATGCAAAGCTTGAAGTTGGAATTGAAATACGCCTTGGTAATGATGTATGTGTATTCTAAGTAACTGGTGGTCAAATTCATCAAAGAGGTGACAATAAAGAGTATAATTTCAGTTTTGGAGAAAGTTTTTAGAGAGGAGGGTTTTCCTAGGATTCTCATCAAAGATAACGCCACACAACTTACATCATTGGAGATGAGAATGATTTTGGAGAAGTGTGGCATTTAGCACAGGTCCACTTCTTTATACAACCCATAAGGTAATGGTCTTGTAGAGAGGGCCAACCATTTGGTAAAAGGCACAATTTTGATGGGGGTACAAACTGGAAAGGATGTGGAAACTATGGTTGAGGATATGGTGTGGGCCCATTGGTCTACTGCGAATGTAGCTATTAAAATGTCTCCCTTTGAATGCATGAGAAGGAGGAAGCCAGGCACGAAGTTGCTGTCTGCAAGGTTACTTCAGCATTGAGGTATAGACAAGTTGGAGGAAAGAATGGTGGATTGTGGAACGAGCAAATTGGAAGCTGGAGATTGGGTCAAGATCAATAAGGGATGTGCGGAAGCAGGATTGTCAAAGTTCTGGGACCCATTTAAAGTCAGGACAGTTCATGATTGGCATGTGGTACTTGAGAATAGCTATAAATGGAACAAAAGAAGAGTTGCATTTTACCAGAAAGGGGTGTATATGTTTCACCAACATTCTTTGACCACAGTGAAGGTAGTGGTTTCATGCTGATGGAGGATGCTGATATAATTGGCAGTAAAGTTTAGACCACTGGACGACACCTGGTGGCCGGCCACCCTAGGAACTGCACCGACGCCCACCAACCATGCACCCAACTTAGGGTTCATCCTAGACTCATCGCTCACCCTGACCCAGCAAGTCAACGCCGTCTCATCTTCCTGCTTCAATACCCTCTGCATGCTCCACAAGACCTTCAAGTGGATCCCCACTGAAACCAGAAGGACGGTCACTCAGGTCCTCATCAGCAGCAGACTGGACTACGGCAACACTCTCTACGTGGGAACTACGGCCAAGCTCCAGAAAAAACTGCAACGTATACAGAACGCCTCCGCACGCCTCATTCTCGACATAACACTCCGCAACCACATCTCAGCCCACCTGAGAGATCTAAACTGGCTCCCCGTCATCAAGAGGATCACCTTCAAACTCCTCATCCACGCTCACAAAGCACTCCACAACGTCAGCCCTGCCTACCTCAACCAGCGACTCACCTTCTACACTCCCAACCGTCAACTCCGCTCCACCAACCTCGCCACCGTTTCTCGCATCCACTGAACTACAGCCGGCGGCAGATCATTCTCCCACCTCGCCGCCAAGACCTGGAACTCCCTGCCCGTCCACCTACGACAGACCAAGGTCCTGCTGACCTTCAGGAAGCGCCTCAAGACCTGGCTGTTCGAGTAGTAGCACCTCCCCTGCCCCCCATCCCTCAGCACCTTGAGACACTAGCGGGTGAGCAGCACGCTCTACAAATGACTGATTGATTGCTGTTGACTTCTTTGGATGTCTTTTGATCTTGAAATGTTTTGTAGAGTTTTTGTAAGTTTCCTTTTTCTTTCATGTGTTCATTTTCTTTTAAATATTCTTGTGTTTTCTTATCCCATCTTTGGTATTGTAAAAGGGGAAGAAATGTTATGCCTCTAAGGCATCCTGTGTAAACGTTCTATGCCTATGTCACTGTAGAAGCTTTGGGTTACGTGAGTTCCATTCTTGTCAGTTGCTCCTGTGCTGGCAAGGGGGAAGCCACATCCGAGGCAGACTACGAATAAACAAAGTTTGTTGGCACACTCAAGTCTGAGAGTCGTCACTACAAATGGCTCTACATTTCTGAGAAATGGTTTGTTGTTTGTGGCCATAGAAACGCTTGGCAATGTTGAGAGTCCAGGATTGAATAGAAAAGCTAGTAGACTGTGAGCAGGTCAGGAAGTGAGGCGTGTATCTGGTTCTAATTTAAACCATATATTTTAATTTGGCTCTCATTACTAACTGGCCTCTGTTCATCTCAATGCATTTTTAGAATATTGGGATGTTATGAGTTTGGCGAATGGGAATACGCCAACACAAATATGACGGATATCCCATCCATCGTATTAAGATCCCATTATATTCTATGGGAAGCATAATACGGCGGATGGGATATCCATCACGTCCGCCAAACTCTAAATCAGACCCGTAGTCAAGGCCCTCTACTTGGCTGTAGGAGACCCTGGCCTGCTGCTTGGACCATAGGAAGAAGGGATTCAACTGCCGATATTGCCTTTGGCAACAGGAACTATGCTTTAAAGTGAGTGAATATAGCAGGTTACTTTTCCACAAATTATTGGATCACTGAATCTGGTGACTGCTTCAGTGCTCTGTGCGAGCTCATTCTTTATGACTCAAATAGAACATTTGAAATAATTTCTCATGGCAGACTTTTCAAAATATTTTAGAACACTTCTTATTTTTAGGTGCACGGAATTTATGGCTCAGTTTCTACTCTATACAAATAGAAGTTTTACTTGTCTTCTAAAGAAGGAGTAAATGGTTGGTTGGTTTTTAATTAAACGTTTTATCAATACGGAAACATGATCAATAGTGGAAATTGAATATGCAGGGAAACAAAAACCACTCTATTGCTTTGCTACGCTCACTCATTCTAGTCACCTGCATAAATACATACATGCACACAATGTAGGCCCACACTCAGGGTCTGATTTAGAGTATGATAGGCAGTCCATCAGGGCAGTGGAAGGATATACTCTCCTGGGCTGGGGGAAGACCGACCTGAGGCGGCAACCGCTTTGCCTTCCGCAAAGCCTCTACTGCACCAGCTCTACTAAAGGCACTGAAGCTATAATGAGCAGGCACCACATTTAATGAACACGCTCAGCAAATTTTTTTGTTTTTCCAAAACAAAGTCCCAAAGTGGCAGTTGGTTATTGAATAACAAAAACGAAAAATCCTGACCCACTAGTTGTTTTTTCACAGCTCCTAGGAGTAATTTCTTTGGTTTCCTGGGTGGCCCTGGATAAACGTATTTCAGAATGTCTGCCCTAAATAGGATACACTTTGATCAATGGCTCGATGTCCGACGGGCCTTTGGTCAAAGATTTACGCTTGTGGATGGAACACAGGAACAGCTGTGAGAAACACCGGGGCTTTTTTATTTGTGCCTCCGGTGCGACACTTTTTATATGGGGAAAAGTGAGGCACCATCGGCGCAAGGGGGTTGTAAATACGCCCAGTGCTTAATTTGTGCTTGTTGTTTCCGGTGCTGAGCACCGGCACTTATTTCTGAGGCCCGGGGCTTAGTTTTCTGCCTCAAGCATTTACTGCGAGCAAAAGACACGTGGGAAAGACGAAGGAAGAGAAAAAAGAAGAAGTGTCAGAAAGGGGAAAAGCAGGAAGCTGCAAGAGTGAGCTGAAGGGGCGGGCAGTGGCTGTTAATGGATTGAAGAGGCCCGAGGTGGCTTCAGGATTACGCTGCCTCAGTATTATGTGCTCGCACTTTTAATTGAAGCAGCCACGTGTTTAAGAGGCTTTTAGCACCGGCACCTTTTTATTTACAAATTAAACTGAATACGCCCCGTAGTGCTTCTCTAAACTCATATTCAAAGGTATCTTAAAATGATACTGTGAAGCAAGAACATGTACTTCAACTCCTTTTCACTAGGTATGATTAGCATAGAAGAGGATGGTTGTGGGTACCGATCTGAGTTTTGAAGACCGGAATCACCAGTCCACGATCTTCCTTTGTTCACTATGGATAACTACATTTGTGCACAGGAATGACTTTTTCTCCATTCCCTAAGACCTGAGAATTCCGACCTGCGGGCACCTTTTTGACCATCTACCTATACTCTGATCTAAAGAGGTCATCAAATGTTTTAAGATGCTTTCAAATTTTAACTTCCTAATTTCTTTGACTCCTCTTTGAAGATTTCAATTTTAGAATTGCACTTCTAAAGCCCAATACAACTCTCTTGCACAGTTCCTAAAAAGCCAGCACATGTTCAAAAACGCAGTCACACTTTGTAATGGTATTACAAAAGACTTTTGCAGTAGAATTCTCATTTCCTACATATGAAATTCTTGAAATATGTGCTTAATCTGCTCGTGAAATATTTTGTTTTTCCTCATGTCTAATGGGTTCACATATGGAGTTTTATGACACCCTTTTTCCTCTTTTTATTGAAATGCTTTTCCACATGGAAAACAATCGGTCCATTTCTGTCCTTTGAAACATTACACATGGTTTGAGTTTCTGAAACCTTTTTTCACCGGGTCTAACGAGCCCCTGAAAGTAATTAAATAAAGCCATACGTTTAAACCCATGATATTGTATCAGAGGAAATACTATCAGTTCGGAGAGCAGAAGCAGCCAGGGCTCTTCCATTAAAAACATGCCCTTAACATGCAGGCATACAAACATTTTCTACCATGTGTGGCAGTTGTAATAACCTAAATGGGATCAGCTTATTCGGAAAATCACCAGACAACACTTTCACATTTATCACACTCATTTTCAGCCCTCCTAACGGGGGACACTGGCTCAGGCATAATGTAGCGCAAAGGTTTACAAAGTGGCACAATGAATGCATTGCGCTACTTTGTAAATATGGCGCTGGGATTTTGACCTTGTTGTGCCACATTAGTATAAAAAAAATGATGCTAATGTGGTGCAAGGAGGCGCTAGGTGCTCTTAAATATGCCCCTAAGAATACTAAACACATACAACACAACCTAGACTAAGTTATGGCTACCCGAAGGTAGAGCTACGAGCTTGGACACTTGTAGTCAATAACTGGAAAAGAGGGGATTATGCTTTGAACAGGCAGGTTTTCAGGGCCTTCCGAAAGGTTAATTTGTGGCTGTTCATACTTAGGCTCGGTGGTAAGGAATTCCACAACTTTGCCCCCTGATAGGCCAGGGATCTTCTACCCCATCTGGCCTTCTTCATTCTAGGAGTCACCGCTAAAAATGCTGTGGAGGACCTAAGCGACCTGCTCGGTAAGTAGAAGGAGGCCAGTGTACTCAATAATGCCGGACCTCTATTGTGTAGAGCTCTATGAATATGACACAGCGTCTTAAATTCTATCCGTTTGGCCACCGGAAGCCAGTGGAGAGAAGAAATTCCGGCTTTTCCTGATTCACGTCTAGGTATATTTAGAAGCAGGCTGGCTGATGCATTCTGAATTACCTGCAACTTTTTGATCACATATCCAGGTGCTCCAATATACAGAGCATTTCCATAGTCCAGAAGTGAACCAATCAAGGCCTGTATAATGATCCCTTTGGCTGTTGAAGGTAGGATTGTAAAAACCTTCCTTAAAAGCCAAAGGAAGCCAATATAAGGCTTGATATATCATAGATAGTTGTGGGTCGAGCCATACACCCAAACTCTTAACGAGTGCTTTGGGGGGTGGCAAGTCTCTCAAACTCTCCACAATAGAAGGATTAAGATTAGGTTGTGGGTGATTTCCCAATATCAACACTTCCGTCTTATTAGCATTAAGTTTCAACTAACCTAAGGACATCCATGTTGCCACTGCTTGAAGGCATGGGCCCAGTGCTGGCCCATTCACAGTAGAATCATTGGATAATGATACTACTAGCTGTGTGTCATCTGCATATGATATCAACTCCAGCCCAAAAGGCTTGACTATTTCTGCAAGCGGTAGAATGTAAGTATTGAATAAAGTGAGGCTAAGAGAGGACCCCAGCGGCACTCCACAGCTGTTCTTAACATGCTTTGAAAAATATGATCTGTCTAGAACTTGATAAGATCTATCCTCAATAAAGGATGTAATCCAATCAAATGCATGCCCTAATATTCCAATCTCTTGTATCCTACCCAGTAGTATATCCCGGTCCACTGTGTCAAAGGCGGCGCTGAGGTCCAGAAGGAAGATAGCGGTCTCCAAACCCTGATCTATGCCCCTTCTAGCCACTTCTGTTACAGCAATTGGAGCTGCCTCAGTGTCATGGAGCGGTCTAAAACCCATCTGCGTGGTGTGTAAAATATTATTGTCCTCCAAAAAATAGGAAAGTTGAGTATTGACATGCATTTCAACCATTTTAGCGAGAACAGATAGCAATGAACTAGGTCTATAGTTGCTAATCTGAGCGCGGTCAAGGTTGTTGTTTTTTTTAAAGTGGCTTCACAATGGCATGTTTCCATTGTTCTGGTACTGTTCTCGAGGACAGTGAAGCATTCAGGAGGTTCGTGATAGCAGGTACTGTCACTGGAGTGCCTAATGGGTTGCTGGAGACGTTTACCCCGTGGCCCGTCAGGTACCCCTAGTGTACAATATAAACGGGGCGTATAAAACATGCTAGGTAACGCTTACTGACATACTCGTAGAAAATACTCCGGTTGGTTCGGTCACGATGCTCATTTTTACAGAAACTAAACCTCAACAGGAAACACTTACCAATATAAATGTAGCAGGTGCCCCAGTTGAAGCTCAGCTTCTGGAAAGGACAAGCCACCCTAACTCTCGGGCTTGGCAAAGATAAAGCAAGGCTGTGCGCTCAGAGATCCCGTAGCAAAAAAAGATCCAGAATCCTTCCTGGAGGTGAACTGATGATGTACTAGAGCGTAATCTGTATCTGACTGTGACGCGCGGGTTCTATCTTCCTCTCCTGGAGGCACAGAGTAGAAGGTTCTCCCTTTATGAAGCACCTGTAAGCTCCGCCCGCTGAGCCACGCCCCGTCCACCCTCGAAGTAGGTAGGGAATTCCCACCTCTTGCCAGGATGACGGACAGCTTTCCAAAACGACCCCACTGCGTTTTACCGCCGATTCCGGTGGTGTGTTGTTGATGCGCAGAAGCACGAGGACATCTCCACAAAGACGCACTAGTAACAATAACATTGCCAAAGGCACACAAGGTTGCTGGAGACGTTTACCCCGTGGCCCATCACGTACCCCTATTGTACAATATAAACAGGGTATATAAAACATGCTAGGTAACGCTTACTGACATACTCGTAGAAAATACTCCGGTTGTGTAGGCCACGATGCTCTTTTTACAGAAACTAAACCTCAAAGGAAGCACTTACCAATATAAACGTAGCAGGTGCCGCAGTCGAAGCTCAGCTTCTGGAAAGGACAAGCCACCCTAACTCTCGGGCTTGGCAAAGATAAAGCAAGGCTGTGCGGTCAGAGATCCCATAGCAGAGGAAGATCCAGAATCCTTCCTGGAGGTGAACTGATGATGTACTGGAGCGTAATCTGTATCTGACTGGGACGCGCGGTTTCTATCTTCCTCTCCTGGAGACACAGAGTAGAAGGTTCCCCCTTTATGAAGCACCTGTAAGCTCCGCCCGCTGAGCCACGCCCCGTCAACCCTCGAAATAGGTAGGGGAATTCCCACCTCTTGCCAGAATGATGGACAGCTTTCCAAGGCGACCCCACTGCGTTTGCCGCCGACTCGCATGGTGCGTCGTTGATGCGCAGGGGCGCGAGGACATCTCCGCGGGGACGCACTAGTGGCAATGACATTGCCGGGGGCACACAAGGTTGCTGAAGACGTTTTTGGCCCCGTGGCCCATCACGTACCCTAGTGTACAATGTGGACGCGGCAAATGCCGCGGTTGAAGCTCACCTTCTGGAAAGGACGGCCCACCCTGGCTCTTGGGTTTAGCAGGGATGGGGCGGGGCGGGGCTGTGCGCTCAGAGATCCCATGGCGGAGGGGATCTGGAATCCTTCCTGGAGGTGAGCTGATGATGTGCTGGAGCGTGGTCTGTGTCTGACTGGGACGCGCGGTTTCCGTCTTCCTCTGCTGGAGACACAGAGTGGAGGGTTTCTCCCTTTGTGGAGCACCTGTGGGCTCCGCCCGCTGGGCCACGCCCCGTCCACCCTCGAGGTAGGTGGGGGAGTTCCCGCCTTTTACCAGGATGATGGATGGACGACTAAGTATTTTTTACCCATGTTTCTAATTATGTATTGTATGTGCAGATGTGTGTGTATAGTCATGTGTGTGTGTGTGTATAAATATATATATATATATATGTGTATATGTTGTTTCTGTGCCTGGCATGTTTCTATGAATTTCTGCTCTCTTATTATCACACTTATCTACTCATCGCTCTTATGTCATGTCTCTATCAAACTATCCTCCATTCTCACTCGGACTCATCCCAAATCCATTCGACCACTTCCATCTCCTAAATATCTCTGCCTAAGCTCATCCCTCCACCCCCACATCTAACTCACCAAACCTCACTCTACCTCTGTGACCTCCCACACAACCCTACTAAATTCTCCTGCATTCATCTCACCCTGCTACTATGATCTCCCTAACCCTTCCACATCCTCTTTCCCCTCCGCCCCCCTTTTTATTCATCTCAAGCCTTTGGATTGAGCAAATGAAGGATAAACTCCCAATTAACACTTCTGGATTTCTTTCCTCCTCCACCCCTCCATTACTCCAGTCAATCTAACTAACAAACTCTCATATCCGCAACTCAAATTAACTCATAATAATACTAAAACTGTACTCCTTATTAAATTATACTAATCCATCACTAATTCTTGTTGGGTACCGGAGTAGCGTGCTACTCATCGAAAAGCGCTTTGACGCCTCGTCAGGGGTAGTAAGCGCTATATAAATACGATTACAATTACAATTACAATGTCAGCACCTGCGGAGGGGCGAGATCCAAAGGGGAACCCGATTTAATAGATGTAAGGTATTTGATCACAGCTTCTTCGGATATTGGAAGAAAATCCGAAAGAATTGCGGGACCCATAGAATTCGGTTCCACCACCTCCTGAGCCTGGACCGTGGCTATAGGGAGGATGGAATAGATGTCTTGTACCTTTTGTTGGAAATATATAGTCAGATTATTGACATGCTCTTGGGAAGCATCCAGGAGTGCCTCGTCCTGCTGTGGCTGAGTGATTTCATTGAATATCCGAAAAATCTCCTTAGGAGAATTTGATGCCAGTTAAATTTTTGCTGAATAATACGCAATTTGGGCAATTTTGATTTCATTATGATAGGACTGGATGGCTTTCCTATACCCTAGTTTTAGTGTGTCATCATAGGATTTTCACCATTTCCTTTCCAATTTTCTACATTTTCTTTTGAGATGAAGAAGGTGCAGGGAAAACCAAGGGGCGCTCTGCCTACGACGACCTTTAGTTTTAATGGAGGGAGGCAGCAGAACGTCTATGGTGATCCAACTATTGAAAGACTGACATTTCTCTAATATTCTCAATAGTAGATGGTTTTAACCTCTCCACGGTATTAATCCAGGCACTGGCTTTAAGATTGCCACAGCGTCTAATAGGTAGAGATAAATTATGAATACATTTTCTGGGACTGAATATGGCTAATTCAAGGGTTATCAGGAAGTGATCAGACCACGCCAGAGGGTGAGGAGACTTAGGCATCTGTTCCATAATAATTGAAAAAACTAAATCAATCGTGTGACCCCTATTGCGCGTCGGACCCTTAATCAGTTGAACCAGATTTAAAGCCTCCATGTCAGATAATAAGGATTTCGTTACAGGATTATCAACCTCCTCTACATGAATGTTGAAGTCACCCAGCAATGTGAAATTGGGTTTCGAACATACCAGATCAGCAATACTATCTGCGAGGGACTCTCGAAAAGTTTCAGGGTTGCCCGGGGGACGATAGACCAAGGAACCTGACAGGGTATATTGGGGATACAGGTTTATCGAGAAGGACATACTTTCACAACCTGATAACTGCAAAGGGTAAGAATAGACAGTTAGATTCTCCCTATATATAATTGCGATGCCCCCACCTCTAGCAGAGTCTCTGTCAAGCCTATTTATGGAATAGCCACTGCGTAGAGCCAGGGCAAAATCAGGGGCTGACCCCTCATGTAACCTGGTCTCTGTTAGAAAAAGGACCGTGGGTGTAAGCTGTTCCAGGAGCAGGTGTATGTCTAATTTATGTGCTACCAAGGAGTGACAGTTTGCTAGTAGGAGGAGACATGTATTTCCCTCCTGTACTGCTGAATCATGGTTATTAAGAGTAGTTCGAAGAGACCAAGAGCACTCGGTGCAGTGGCCCCTAAGATTCACAGGGTCCACACTATGAGCACAAACATTCTGAGGAATGGAGAAGGTTAGAGGGATATTTAACTCCTTTCCCTTCAGGAGGGACATAGGAACCTGGACATAGGCCCATTCTGGCGCGGACGGGCGCATACAGGCTTGCTGTGGGTAACCTGCATCCGGTCCAAATATAGGCCGAAAGACCGGAGAAACTAACCATTAGGCCACCAACCCACCTAAGATGGCGGCTGTAAATATGCTTATCGGGGAGAGGAAAAATGGAGGGGAGGGGCCAAGATCGAGGTTCCCTTGTGACGCATATTGTCTAAATAGCTTCATTTTACAAATAGGTAAATTTCTATCACTCATTACTGTCCTGATTTTTATGTGTTTTTGCTACTTTAGCATGGAAATAAAGCACTTTGCAAATATAAATTCTACATTTTGATTCACATAACTAGGATTAGTGAAATTAGACATTCATAGCATTTACAGTACAAAATTGTGAAATCAAGTTCAGGATGATGGCGGAGATGGACTGTAGGTGTTGCAGTGTGGGACCCCACAGAAGTAAATGAACATCTTCAAACTTGCATGTCTGTGATAGTTGACATTCATGCATGATTTATACATACAGCAATATCCACCGGTATGACAAGACATAGGAGTATAGTTTGAAAACTGGAAGAAACCAGGAAATCTACAAGTGCTGTACATTTCCCGAGGTATTCCTGAAATTCTTTTTGAATCCTTAGAATGGAATAATTCTACTCAAACATTGAAGTAATCTTAGGAGAGCGCGTTTACATACTCTTAACATAGGGCTTTGTGAATCAAATTGCCAGCATTGCAGATTGATGACCGGGAGTTTGCTGAGTAGCTCTCACTCCGTCACAGAGGGTTGAGGCAGAGTCCTCTCTTCTATGTGCTTCATTGCCTAAATGCTTGCAGTATCATGCTATCCATTTTTCTTACTTTCCTCAAAGGTTTTTCTAATTTGTCTAATTGTTAAACTTTTTATTGATTTATTTGCCCTGATTTTTTGCTTACATTATTTTACTTATGTAAGGATCTTATGTATTTTCTTTCCTTTAACTCTCTTCCCATTTTTCCAGTTCACAGGACGCCACACTTGAAATGCCGTCAATGGCACATAATGTACTATCTTATCATTTCTGTTTCTGTATGTGGGTGGCAGCTGCATTCTGCATAAGTGTCCAAAGTGCTACTGATGTATACATTATGTTCTATGTCTGAATTACATGTATGTGGGGAAGATGTGTATTATGTTTGGAGTTTAGTGCCTGCACGCTACGCCATGAAGGTTGACACGGTTAGTTGGTCTACATATGATGCATGTCTATGGGTGTTAGAGGAACCCTCTTTCTATTCTCATCCCTAAGCCCATTGCTCTAGTCCTGTGACGTGAGATGTGTGTATTTCACTGTGACATGATGTGTGTAACACTGCTGCAAGAGTGCAGTGTTAAAATTGCTGATGTTAACTTTCAGGTGCTTGATCGTTTGTTAACTTGTTAACTTTTAAACCATATATGAGCAGAGGAACTTTAAGTGTTAGTAGTATCGTTTCCTCTATTTTACCACAGACCACAACACATAGGTATGAAGCACAGACTTGCTCTGCCTTCAACTAAAAAGTATTAATACTCTTCCTGACCATCTTACTAGAACTTTGCCTTTTGAAAGCTTTCACCCGTCTGCTACTATCACTGATCTGCTGTTCTAAAAACAAGTTCACCCTACAGTATTAAAAACCTGCCAGCAACTGAGTTCTTCTATGGCGGTTAGTCTTCTGAGCACATGTGGTGTTTGAGAGGATTAGCTTCTATTTTATTTGGATTCCTATCTGGATTGATCAGCAAGGGACAACAATAAATTGAAATTAATTAGGATTTTCACTGAGATCACCCAGGGGTAGACTACCAGACCATGGGTGGCCTCACCAAAGTATTTTTTTTAATAACGTACCTCATTCGTGGCACTGAATCATTCTTTAGAAACACACAAGTGAGTAAGTCCTGCTTACTAATAAATCTTGGGAAAGTGTACCTAGAACCTTCTTTTCTAGATGCAGGCTCCAATTGAGTTGGACACAGGCGATACATAAACAGACTGATGTCTATGAGATCCAAGATCTTGAGATAGAGCTCAGCCTTGCTGGGCACCTACATGGAAATTGGAATTGACAAGCCTAAAGCAGTTTCAATCTTACTTGAAGGCAGATTTCAATTCACAATATCTGATTAATCAATGTCATGGCCTTTTGGTGTATGGAATTCTCCAGGGATTAATTCTATAAGCCACTATTTTCAACCGCCATATGAAGCCAGTAAGGGCTCTAATTTCTTAGGCCGATAGAAATACCATACATCGGTCCACAGATGATAATATCTGTGGATGTCCTCAGGGAAAAAAGTTAATAGGCTGACAATGTTTCTCTCCAAATTGGAAATTTAGAAGACAAGTTTCTCAAAGCAAATGAATCCCACTTTGACAGAAATTAAAGACTCCATTGAAGCCAGCAGTGACTTTAATTTCATAAGGCAATAAAAGAACCATAAATCAATACAAAGATGATTGTCCTCACTGCTCAACATCATTAGGCTGTCAATATTTCAATCCTGATTGGTAAATGTGATGACAAAATGCTCCATTAATCTAAACCCTAGTCAGAGCAAAATACTTTTTCAATCGTCAGAATCAGGAAATTCAGGCATTCAGTCATAACTTAAGCATTCCAAACTTTTGAGAATCACCCGTACACTTGGACACTCAGGATGTCTCTTATAAACCTTGGGTGCAACAACCTAACCATTGAAATACACAAATAAACTGAAACTAAAAAGAACTAAAAGTGCAGCATTCAAGCCCTCTTTGTGACTGGAAAAAAAATCAGTTGCACGTTAACATTACTGACAAATATTACGAAAAGGAAATTACATGAATTTCACACACCCTTAGTTTATACAGTTGAAGGGTTGTCTCGCTACTGGGTGAAATAATATACCATCTTTGGGGATTATCCTTGGAACACCCTCTTCCTATTCCCAAAATGGATGTCACTACTGCAGATATTGCCACACTCATGGTGGAAAAGTGTGCCTTACTTAATGTATTCACACCCACTTAGACAATCTTTGTGGACTGTTAAAGGGAATTCTAGAATCGAATCCTGAATATCTACAGGGTCAGAATATTGTTACAACAATATCGAGGGACAAAATATTGAAAGGATTTGCTATTCTTAACTCCACATATACATACTTGGAAAATATATGTATCACCAGGGTATGTAGATGTGGGGTTAGGTATGGAAAATATATAGAAACTTACCTTTCAATATTTTGTTCCTCTATACTGTTGTAATGATACTCTGTCTCGTGAATATTAAAAAAAAATCAGCCTACACCTCTTTAAGAACTGATTTACTGGCAGGGGTAAAAAGTTAGGATAACATGTTCTTAGCCTCGCGTACAGTTGAGAGTGGACCCCTGCGTTTTAACCTCTACGAGGAAAAGCAGTGAAGGAACTTAAAGGAGTTGCTAGTGTAGCATTGAGTAAGGTAGAAACCTATGTGAGCGTGGGTTGCCCAAACCGTAAGCATGTTTTTTGTTATGGTTGGTAAGTTTGAGGATGTGTCATATTAGATGGACTACTAGCTGTTTAGGTGTCCGCTGCTGTTGCATTTTATGTATTATACTCTATCTCACTCATGGAATGTCATGAAGTGGGGAAAATTGAATGGAGTTTGTTGCTGGAGGGCTCCTTGGAAGGCACTTGCAGTTGCTCTTGTCCTACTTACTAGATGAATAACATTTCTTACTTTCTAATGAAAATCTAAAACCCATCCATGAGCTTGCAGAATACTTTTCTATACTAGTTAAAGGTGTTTCTTAGAGCACAACAGAGGAGATGACAAGCAGAAATATAAACATTTATTTTAATATATTTAGGGGCATATTTCTAAGAAAGCGGAGCATAATAGATGATGCACCACTTTTCTTGCTCCCCATTGTGCCCCACTAACGACACCATGTGTGCGTCATATTTACAATGTTAGGACAGTAGTGTCAAAAATGTTGATACTATTGTGGTGCTTTGGTGGATTAGCTGATAACAATGAGAGCGTATCTTTAACACTTCCCTAAGGCAGGCATTAAAAATGGTGTTAAAAATGGCACTGTGAAACCTTGTAGATTTTACTGTGCCATTTTTCGGGCCCCCTAATGCGGAATAGCCCCTTGCACACATTATATCTGGCGCAGGCATAAGGTTGCACAAGAGGTTAAAAAGTGGTATAATTCTTGCATTGCACCACTTTGTGAATATGGCACAACAATAATGCCCCGTTAACGCCTCAGTAGTGTAAAAAATTATGCTAATGTGGTGCAAGGGACTTGTGAATATCCCTCATCATTTTCTGTGCAACTATGGTACTGCATGCCACCACAAGTGGGCTTCAGCCAAAGGCAGCAATATATCAAAATTCTAGATGTAGCCTAAACTATATCATGCACCCTTGACATTACCAATGACTTCACAGAGTTGTTTCAATCCTTGTCCAAACCTTTACCACAAATGTCAGTTGACAATTTATGGTAATGTACATCTTGGTATTTTACATCACATTTTTGGCATCAGATTTCTTTACAACATGCTGCAGCGTACCTCTATATAAACTACCCCTGCAACTAACACTGTAACATGTGTAACATTGCATATGTTATACATAGATTTTAAGTAATAAAAACAAATTTCTACGCATTTGTTTTGTAAACACAATAGTAGTATTGAAAAACGTGGATGTAATATATGCCCAAGCAAGACAATGTACAAACAAACATGCACATGTAGATCAAACTGAGAAACTAAAAATCTGTTTCTGTTACCAATTTATCAAGAAAATTAAACAGATGCCATTCAATATTTTAGAATTAAATATGTTGAACTTCAAACAAAATTATAACAGTGTATGACAGCTGAAAGTTAATGGAATGGCGATGGAGAACATGGTGCGCGGCAGCATGGCCGTGTGCTGAACCCGAGCTCCCCGGTCGAGCGACGGTTCCCTTCTCCGCTCGGATTTTAGAGCGGTCTTCTTGAAGGTGGATGTGCACTGGGGGCCCCTTAGAAATTAAAAACAGTGTTGGCGGGGTGGCAAGCTGGATCCGTGCCGCCCTGGAGCTCCGGAGGAGCCGCCGAGCAATCTCCCGCGGGGGAGCAAGGGCAGAGTCAGCACTGGTTGTGCTGCAGCCCCAACAGCAGAGACACTGGAGACAGGGAAAACAGTTGGAGGAGGAAGGAAGCCTGTGAGCTCAGGAGACCACCATTGGACGGCAAGGGGCCCTACAGGAAAACATAGGGAGACCCCCAAGAGAGGTAAAACGATTTCTTCTTCTCTTTTTAATTTGAGTTCACGGCCAGACTCAGCCTTGGGGTTAGAGGCTGGAGAGGAGGAGGAGGAATCATTGGAAGGACTGAGAAGCGTGCAAGAAAAAGAGGAAGTGTGGGACCCTAAGAAGAGCAAAACTAAGCATAAAATTGGAAGTGTTAGTACTAAAGTCACCCCTTCTCTACGGGCCTATTTTAGGGCATTGCCGTTAGTGTCTGCTAATACCCTTGGTACTCTAAAGGAGCAAGAATTGAGTGCGAGTTCTAGACCATGCAAGTTTCGGAGTCTGAGACTGGTTTTTTTTTACCCCCTCCCTTGGTGGAATCATCTCTGGAGGGATCTCAAATTATAAACCAGGGTATGTTGGAGACTCATGAAAACTCTAACTCGTCTAGACCCTCAGAGAACAGGGAATCTTCTGTTTCCCTAGACGATCAACCTCAGGCTGGGGTATTAGGGTCTAATACATTGGGGAATATGCTCGCCTTGCTTACTGATAAGATTAATAAAGGTTTCGCAATTTCGGAAACAAACCAGGGGGAAATTAGGCTTGCTTGTGAATCACTGGAAAAGAAAATAGACCTCTTGGGAATTAGAACACAACCTTTAGAGGAATCGTGGAGATTATTAAGGGTGAGATGAGCAGGAATAAGGAAGAAATTAAACTCTTAAAGGAGAATGGGCGAGATCTTAAGGAGAAGTTCGAGAATTTAGAAAATAACTCTAGAACAAATAATTTAAGACTCTTAAATGTTCCTGAAGAAGCGGAAGGAGTGGATTTGAAGAAATGCATGGTTTCTCTTATAAAGAGGGCAATGTCCCTGGATGAGACTGAGGTTGAGATTATGAAGGATATTCAGAGGATTCATAGGGACCCGTTTCGGAGAAATCCTAACAATAAGAAACCGCTGAGGATTTTGGTGAACTTTCAAACGTATATGTTGAAAGAAAAAATTCTGACAAAGGCCTTGGCTGCAAGATCTTTAGAAGTTGAAGATTTCTCTTTTGAGATTAGATCGGACCTTCCTAGGATAACGCTGAATAGGCAATGGGAGCTGGGAAAAAAGTTAGATGAATTTTAAAAAGTGGGTGCGGTAGCTCAACTTAAATTCCCGGCAAACCTGCGTGTAATGTATAATAACAAAATGCATAATAGTAAGGACCCTGCGGCAGCTGACGAATAGTTAGAAGGAATAAAGAAGGAGGACATTGTGTAAGGAAGACCAGGGGGCTCGGGGTGTTCTAAATGCGACCAGCAGGTCTGTTAGTAGATAGGAGGGTTCTCCCAGGGAGGGGGGGAGGGCACAGAACATAGATGGGTGTGTAGTAAGGGTTCTTTTGGGGGCACTAAGGGTGAAGCATGGGGGAAAAATTGAAAAAATATCCTCATACACCTCAGTTTACCTAAGCACATCTGGGTGAGGTTAAGGGGTGCCAGGGAGATGGAAAGGGGTTAAGACAAATAGGCGGTCATTACAACATTGGCGGTAAAAGCCGCTTACCGCCGTGCAGAAGACCGCCAACACACCGCCGTGGCCGCGGAATTCCACCACAGCTATTATGACCCACATATCGAAATCTGACAAAAATCAGACACCCACACAAGTCCGCCACACCAAAGGTCAGTGATAAACTGGCGAAAACAAAACCTCCACCATCACGCCAACAGAAATATGCCCACACTATCACTACACACAAATCCACGCGGTGGTCTTTCAACCGCGGTATTTCATTGGCGGTACACACACTTCTACAAAGCACCGCCACATTGGACAATTTGAAATACACACACCTGATGCACATACACACACCACTCCCACACACCCAATACAATATAAAACCCACACCCACATCACCCACAAACCCCTACGATCACTATTACAGAGAGAAGGCCAGAGAGAGACACCACCATACACAAACTAGCAGCCACAGGCACACAACACCATCACCCACACAACTTCCACGCACAAAACACCACACACCACTACATATCAGCACACTTATCACCACACACACTACCCCACTCATCACCTACACCACCCCATGGCACGGCAAAGACACCCCAGGTTCTCGGAGGAGGAGCACAGGGTCATGGTGGAGGAAATCGTCCGGGTAGAGCCACAGCTATTTGGAGCACAGGTGCAGCACACCTCAATTGCAAGGAAGATGGAGCTATAGCGAAGAATAGTCGACAGGGTCAACGCAGTGGGACAGCACCCAAGAAATCGGGACGACATCAGGAAGAGGTGGAATGACCTACGGGGGAAGGTGCGTTCCGTGGTCTCAAGACACCACCAGGCGGTTCAGCGGACTGGCGGCGGACCCCCACCTCCTCCCCCACAACTAACATGGGAGGAGCAGGTCTTGGCTATACTGCATCCTGAGGGCCTCGCAGGAGTCGGTGGAGGACTGGACTTTGGTAAGTCAAACCTTTACTATTACAGCCCCCACCCTACCTGCATGCTATCACATTCCCCCACCCTCGCCCCCACCCCTATCACTCCAAAGCCTCACATATGTACCAATATCACAAACCACCCATCCCAACACCAAGCCCTGCATGCAACACCAAAGCATGGACACCCATCACTAAAGCATGCCCACTGCACATACCCATACACCCCTCTAAACCATTATCACACAAGCCCCCACACAGGAATGCCAGCACTGGGGTACACGGTCACCCACCCATTGCACACCATGACACACACAGATGCAATAATCATGCTTTTCCACCCCTGCAGGACCACTACCCAACGTCACCAGACAGGAGGGTCCAGACATCTCCACTAAACCCACAGAAGAGGCCCACAGTGATGACAGCAGCTCTGTCCAACTGGATCTAGATGACCAGCCCGGACCATCGTGGGCCTCGGGACAGTCGGTTCCCCTCACACAGGCACAGGCCACCACAGACCTTCCCCCCTCTGGTAACACCAGCACAGCACCCACCCAGCGGGCCCATACCTCCGTCCCCAGGACACGTCAATCAGCTGTGTGTCCACCACTACAGGGAACCCAGGATAACTCACCACCCCAACAACAACAGGGACCTGGGGGCAGTGGTAGTGGGCACACGGTCCAGGGGACGGAGGCCCAGGAACACAGGGGAACTGGGAGGGCTGCTGTGCGACAGGGGGCGGACAGGCCAAGGGAACCCACTCTCCACAAGGCCCTCGCCTCCATCATGGGAGCATACCACCACTCCCAGGAGACGATGGCAACGGTCCTGGCCAAGTTTCAGGAGACCCAGCGCATGCAGGAGGAACAGTATTTGGGGTTCAGGGAGGAACTCAGAACCATCAGCTCCGCCCTGGGCACCATCGTAGGGGTGCTGAAGGAACTACTCAACACCAGGAGGGACACTGTGGCACTAAAAGGGGCCCCTGACACTAGCATGGACGATGAACTGCCCACCACCTCTGCAGGCGCTAGTGGACAGGAGGCACCACCACAGGACCACCACACCAGCACCCCACCCCCTGCAGACGGAGAACCACCCCGCAAACGGTCCCTGAGATCCAGGAACAAGACAGAGCACGATGCCAAGACCCCCGCCAAGAAATGAGACCACCCTGATTGTCAACCCACTGTCCCACTTTGTCACCCTGTCCATATTGAAACTGCCCCAGCTCCACTTCCTATGCCCATATGGGCAATGCACCTATGAGACAAATAGACTGGACTCTGCCATGGACACTCCTCCGCCATCCCCCCTCACCATTTAACTTACCCCTCCAATATTTGTTATGTAAATAAACACACCTAAAGCACCAAAAGATCAGGAGTCTGTCTGTGATTTTGAAATAGTGTATTTGCAATTACAGTGACAAATGTTTCAGGAAATAGTAATGTCAACATACCTATGTCACACAGCTCTAGTCCCTGAGGAATCTAAGCAGATGACACACGTTGGGACCCACACCTGTGAAACAGTAAGGGAAAGTGACAACTCAGTGACCATACACTGGGTGAAATAGACAGACAGGATAGAGGTAGAAGTGTAAAAGTACTTGTAGTAGGCAGGAATGTATTCTCAGCTGTGTTTCACTGGAAATATTGCTGGATGACTGAGTCCCTGTTGTCAATGTCTTCTTCCTCTGCTTCCTCCTCATCACTGTCCACAGGCTCCACAGCTGCCACAGCACTGCCATCTGGACCATCCTCCTGCAGAAAAGGCACCTGTCATCGCAAAGCCAAGTTGTGAAGCATACAGCAGGCCATGATGATCTGGCACACCTTCTTTCGTGAGTAGAAAAGGGATCCACCTGTCATATGGAGGCACCGGAACCTGGCCTTCAGGAGGCCGAAGGTCCGCTCGATCACCCTCCTAGTATGCCCATGGGCCTCATTGTAGCGTTCCTCTGCCCTGGCCCTGGGATTCCTCACTGGGGTCAGTAGCCATGACAGGTTGGGGTAACCAGAGTCACCTAATAGCCACACACGGTGCCTCTGGAGTTGCCCCATCACAGAAGGGATGCTGCTATTCCACAGGATGTAGGCGTCATGCACTGAGCCAGGGAACATGGCATTTACATGGGAGATGTACTGGTCGGCCAAACATACCATCTGTACATTCATGGAATGATAACTCTTCTGGTTCCTGTACACCTGTTCACTCCTGTGGGGTGGGAACCAAAGCCACATGGGTCCCATCAATGGCACCTATGATGTTGGGGATATGTCCAAGGGCATAGAAGTCACCTTTCACTGTAGGCAAGTCCTCCACTTTAGGGAAAACGATGTAGCTCTGCATGTGTTTCAGCAGGGCAGACAACACTCTGGACAATACGTTGAAAAACATAGGCTGGGACATCCCTGATGCCATGGCCACAGTTGTTTGAAAAGACCCACTTGCAAGGAAATGGAGCACTGATAGCACCTGCACTTGAGGGGGGATTCCTGTGGGATGGGGGATTTCTGACATCAGGTCTGGCTCCAACTGGGTACACAGTTCCTGGATTGTGCCACGGTCAAACCTGCAGGTGATTATCAGATTTCTTTCCTCCATTGTCGACAGGTCCACCAGCGGTCAGTAGACCGGAGGATTCTGCCATCTCCTCACATGTCCCAGCAGACGGTGCCTATGAAGGACAACAGCGACCAGAGAGTCAAACAAGTCAGAGGTATGTACCCACTGCCTACACAGAATACGACTCATACACAAAATCTGGCCTGTATGTGTGTTGAGAGTAGGCCTAGGTATGTGTGACGCAGTTGGTAATTAGGCCATATGGGCTCCTGAAATGGCGGCTGCCTGACCTCTAAAGTGGGACAATGGGATGTGAGGTAACTGCGCTGGCGTTGTACACCGTCGCGGTAGGCGGTCGAAGACCGCGGCGCAATGCTGCATTGCATAACATTGGACCCTATGGGTCTCAGGAGCCAATGACGATGTACGCCGGCGGTGATGGTACGCACCGCCGCGGACGTGACTGCCGTGGACGTGACCGCCATTTTCTAGTTGTTGAATCACGCGATACCTGATCTTCGACAGGAGAGGACCTACTGCAAGTGCTGCTGTGACCTCGGTCTGGAAGAGACAATGGCTTGTGCGTCTGGGGAAAGGCACCCTGCCTTCACATCGGAGGAGTTGGAGAAGCTCGTCGACGGGGTCCTCCCCAGTACACGCTACTCTACGGTCCTCCAGACCAACAGGTAAGTACACAGGGGGCATGTTGTATGGGCTATTCATGTGTGGAGAGGGCTGGTTGTAAGAAGGAAGGGGCCAGAGTGCTGAGTGCATGAAAGACGGTGGGTGCATGTGCCACATGGCAAGGGTAGGGATGGGGGCCACTCACTTTGACGGCGCAGTTGGCAATGACTTCTCTTCTTCCCCTGTACATTTCATGTAGGTCAGCGCCCACCAGAAAAAGGATATTTGGCTTGCCATCGCCAAGGACGTCCAGACCCTGGGGGTCCACCACAGACGGAGCACACACTGCCGGAAGAGATGGGAGGACATTTGCCGCTGGAGCAAGAAGACGGCTCAGCTGGGGATGGGCTCCCAACGTGGGAGGAGTGCCCGTCGAACCATGACCCCCCTGATGATCCGGATCCTGGCGGTGGCCTACCCCGAGTTGGATGGGCACTTGAGGGCATCACAGCAGACACAAGGGGGTGAGTACACTCTCATTCTGCTGACTTTGCGCGCAGTGGAGGGGTCTGGGTGCAGGAGGAGGACTGTGGGTTTCCCTAGGCCAGGGCGAGTTCCGTAGGCTAGGCCCCTTCGTAAGGCATGGCCCTGTGGCCCCCCACCCCACCTCTGTAGAGTGCCAAGTACAGGTATTCATGCACCTGTATCTATGTGTGCAGATGTCGTCCATAGCCTTGTAGGCCATTTCCCAGGAATTGCACTGTAGAGCCCAACAGCGCGACGTAGTGCAGGGGGCTGCTGTGTCTGTCTTGTCCGCCAACGGTAGCAGTAATCCATGCACTTAACCTGTCTTTCTTCTGTTCCCCCCCCTTTTTTTCGGTCTCCTTGTTCTTGTGTGCATTAGCATCATCAGGCGGAGGAGCAGTGGCACCGGAGCACGAGAGAGATGCGTCCCACATGGCCATTGAGGGCCACACTACGGACTCAGAATACACCAGTGGGACGGAGGGCGAGGGGAGCACTACGGGGGTGACAGGAGCTGAAACCAGCGACACCGACTCATCCTCTGATGGGAGCTCCCTTGTGGTGGCGGCACCATCTGTGCCCCCCACTACTACAGGTACAGCCGCCACCCCCCTACCAGCACCGCCCTCCCAGCAGCCCCTCAGCGTGTGCCCCGTGCCCGCTCACCCAGGAGGGTGGGCATCACCTTCGCCCCAGGCACCTCAGCCCCTGCCCCTGTCACCTCTGCTGCCCTCAGTGAGGAGGCCATTGACCTCCTCAGGTCCCTCACTGTTGGGCAGTCTACCATTTTGAATGCCATCCAGGATGTAGAAAGGGAGTTGCAACAAACAAATCTATTCCTGGAGGGCATTCATTCTGGTCAGGCTGCCCTTCATCGAGCCTTTCAAACTCTGGCCTCAGCACTGATGGCAGCTATTGTCCCTGTGTCTAGCCTCCCCCCTCCAACTTCCTCCACCCAGACCCAATCCCCTGTACCTCTGCCTATCCCAAGCACACCATCAGACCAGCCTGCACACACCTCACCACACAAGGGAAGCTCAGGCAAACATAAGCACCACACATCCCACAGGCACTCACGCAAGCATCACACACATACAGACACACCAACATCCACTGCCTCCACTGTGTCCCCCTCCTCCTCGTCTCCCTCCTCCCTCCCAGTCTCGTCTACACTCACACCTGCATGCACTACCACTACAGCCACTACGTACCGCACCAGCACACCCACCACCACACCCCTCACGTTCAGTCACTACCCCCACTACCATTCACACGTCCCCTGTGTCCACTCCCAGTGTGTCTGTGATGCCCCCTCCCAAGATACACAAACGCAGGCACACACCCACCCAACATACATCCACCTCACAACAGCCTCCAGCGCATGCACCTGCACCCAAAGCCACAAAAGTCACACCTCCTAAAACCACCACCTCTTCCTCCACTCCCAAACCCCCTCCAGCTACCCGTCCCAGTGTCTCCAAACAACTTTTCCTGTCCACCCTTAACCTATTTCCCACCCCCCGTCCAACTCATAGGTCCCGTACTAGCACCTCAGCCACAAAATCTCCGGGACCAGTGGTGCCTGTTGTCACAGGTATGTGGAGTGCACCGCCCACCAGGCCAGCCAGTGTATCACGGAGCCAGAGCACAGCCAGTCCCCCCCGTGAAGCACCAGAAGTTGGCCAGTGCCCGGTGGGAGAGAGGGAAGACTCCAGGCACCCAAGCCGCACACAGGGGTCCCAGGGGGAGTGTGGACTCAGCTGTGACTACTCCCAAGGTGGGGAAGGGGCAGAAGAAACCCGCAAAGTCTGGGAGGAGCAGCACGGCGGAGAAGACTGCCATCATCCCCGCTGGCCAGGAGGCCAAAGCCAGCCCCATCGTCGCTGGCCAGGAGGGCCCCGCCAGCCCCATCATCACTGCCCAGGAGGACCCCGCCAGCCCCATCGTCGCTGCCCAGGAGGACCCCGCCAGCCACAGCCCTGCTGCCCAGGAGGGCCCCGCCAGCCACAGCCCAGCTGCCCAGGAGGGCCCAGCCAGCCATAGCCCAACTGCCCAGGAGGGCCCCGCCAGCCACAGCCCAGCTGCCCAGGAGGGCCCCGCCAGGAACAGCCCAGCTGGCCAGAAGGACCCCACCAGCCACAGCCCAGCTGCCCAGGAGGCCCCCGCCAGCTACAGCCCATCTGACCAATGAAGGACCGCCAGCCCCAGCCCAGCTGGGCAATGAAGGACTGCCAAGTCAAGCACCGCTGAACAGGGCAAGGACCGCCAAGTCAAGCACCGCTGAACAGGGCAAGCTCCGCCAACTCAAGCACCGCTGCACAGGGCAAGCACTGCTGAACAGGGCAAGGATCGCCAAGTCAAGTACCACTGCACAGGGCAAGCACCGCTGAACAGGGCAAGGACCGCCAAGTCAAGCACCGCTGCACAGGGTAAGCACCGCTGAACGGGGCAAGGACCGCCAATTCAAGCACCGCTGAACAGGGCAAGCACCGCTGAACAGGGCAAGGACCGCCAAGTCAAGCACCGCTGAACAGGGCAAGCACCGCTAAACAGGGCAAGAACCTCCAAGTCAAGCACCGCTGAACAGGGCAAGCACCGCTGAACAGGGCAAGGACCGCCAAGTCAAGCACCACTGAACAGGGCAAGCACCGCCAACTCAAGCACGGCTGAACAAGGCAAGGACTGACAACTCAAGCACCGCTAGCCCATGAGCGGCAGGGGCAGTGACGCAACTGGGACCGTCACGGGGTGAGTGATACACTCTGGGCACCAGTCCCCCTCCAGAACCAGTGGAGACATGCATCCACTCCGTCTGTCCTGCACAGGATGAAGCTCTCTGAGCACCAGTCCCCCTCCAGAACCAGTGGAGACATGCATCCACTCCGTCTGTCCTGCACAGGATGAAGCACTCTGGGCACCAGTCCCCCTCCAGAACCAGTGGAGACATGCATCCACTCCGTCTGTCCTGCACAGGATGAAGCACTCTGGGCACCAGTCCCCCTCCTCGTGGAGTGTGTAGAGGTGAGCGTTTTTCCTTCGAAATGCCTGTTTCCACCGTGTTTTTTTATCCGCGGTGAATCCACCCCGGAAAAGGTGATGGATTGGCCTGTCATAATATTGTGGGCGGTACATTGTCCTCCGCCTGTCTGTTGGCGGTGGACGCCGAGCTGTTTGTTTGTACCGCCGTGGCGGTCTGAGTGTTAAAGTGGCTGTCTTTGTTGGCGGTTTCCGCCACGGTCGTAATTGCAACATTTTTACCGCCAGCCTGTTGGCAGTCTTACCGCCGCTTTAACACCGTCCGCCAGAGTTGTAATGACCACCATAATGTCTTGGAATATCAATGGGCTATGAGTGAAGGGAAGGGCTAGGAAAATCCTGTAGTTTCTTAAGGATTCCTCAGTCCATGTAATTGTTTTACAGGAAATGCACTTAACTAAAGAGGAATGTACAGCACTGTTTAAAACTCAGAAGTGGGTATGATACTGTGTTGCTACTGAGCATGACTTTAACACTAAGGGAGTTGTAATTTTGGTTAAAAATCAGGTGGATGCGGCTTTGCTTGGTTTTAATACGGATAAGTTAGGTAGATGGATCATACTCAGATTGCAGTTGGGGGGTAGGAAACTTACATTGGTAGGTTTCTATGGGTCAAATTGTGACGATATACAACCCCTCCAAACAGTCTTTTCCCACCTCTTGAATTTTTCAGATCCTATTATCATGACTGGGGATTTTAATGTAGTTTTAGACAATACATTAGATAGATTAGCAAAATGTACGTCGGAGGCTACTCCAAAGTTTCAACAATATCTTAAGTTGATGATGAAAGATTTTCGATTATGTGATCTGTGGAGGCTATGAGAAGGTCAGAAGCAGGAATTTTCTTTTTATTATAGGAAGTATGGGCATGCTACTCGGATTGACTACTTTTTAGTTGATTATTTGGTGTGTGATCTGGTTGACGATATTGAGTATTCACCGGCCCACTTGTCAGATCACGCTGCAGTGATTTTAAAAATGAGGTGTCCCCAGGAGCGAGGAGGGATGAGATGGACTTTGGATCGAGCTTTGTTATTAGAGGAGGAGGTCGTTAGATATCTTCATAAGGAGACAGAGGCCTTTTTCTGGTTGAATCAGGGATCAGCCTCTAAAATAGTAATATGGGACACCTTCAAGGCAGTGATGAGGGAAAGAATTATAAGTTTGGCTAGTCATCGAAGAAGGCTATATAGGGAGGAATTGGAGGGGACAGAGCAGGATATTTTGGCATGTAATACTCAATGGGTAGAGAGAGGTGATAAAAAGGGTTTGGATGATAGGAGAAGACAGTTGAAGTTGCAGATGGAATCCCTACTGCAAGCAAGGATCGCAAAGCGTTGGGAGGCAAGCAAACTAGCTCATTTTGAATATGGCAAAAATATGGAAAAATGACTAGCCTGGAAGGCTAACAAAGATCAGGCAAGAAATTGTATTAAGGAGTTGGTGGATAGCCAGTCGGGGGTTAGTCTTATTGAGTTGGAGACTATAGAAAAGGCTTTTTATAAGTTCTTTTCTGTGCTTTACACTGAGGAAAAGGAGGTGAGGGATGAAGAAGTTGGTGAATGGTAAGAGATGGATAAGCTCCCGCATCTTATTGAGAGTAAACAAACTTACCTGACTAGGCCAATTACTGAGGGAGAAATAAGATCTGTTTTAAAAGAGTGTAAGAGGGGGAAGTGCCAGGACCGGATGGTATTCCTGTAGAGTTTTATAAGGTATTGGGTGATTCTATAGTTCCGTCAATTTGTCAACTATTTACAGAGATTTTTGAGGAAGGAGCTCCTCTGCCTGCCTCTTGGTATGAGGCAATTATTTCCCTGATTTTAAAACCTGGAAAATCTCCATTAAAATGTGAGTCATACCGCCCAATATCATTATTAAATTGTGACTATATGTTGCATGCTAAAGTATTGCCAAATAGGTTAAGTGGAGTGATGAGGGATTTGATCCACCCTGATCAGAAAGGTTTTATTCGGAATAGGTTCTTGCATGAACAAACATTTAATTTAATAGGGGCTATTGATTCAGCTACTGCATATCAATGACCTTTGGCAGTTACTGCAATCGATGCAATGAAAGCTTTTGATAGAGTCAATTGGAATTATTTGAATAAGGTTCTTGAATAAGGTTCTTGAACGTAATAATTTGGGCACCAAATTTTGTAAAGCAATTCAACAAATTTATCAGGCCCCATTGGCACGGGTCCTGGTAAATGGGAAGTTAACAAATACCTTTAGGGTTGCTAGGGGTACCAGACAGGGTTGCCTCTTTCTCCCTTGTTGTTTGACTTGTATATAGAGCCCTTAGCTAGGAGGATCAGGCAAGACTCTAGAATTTCTCTCTTTAGCAGTAAGGGGTGGGAGAAAAAAGTTGCTTTGTTTGCCGATGATCTTTTAGTTTATACTTCAAATTTATCTACTACCTTACCTACTTTAATAGATATTACAGAACAATTTGGGAAGATTTCTGGTTATCACATTAATACTGAAAAAACTGAGACAATGGTATGGAATCTGAATCCCGACCATTGGCGTACCACTAATTCAATGAGGTATTTAGGGGTAGACATTGTGCAGGATATGGAACGAATACCGGTGGTTAATATGAGGAGTGTGGTAACGGCTTGTAGTAAGTTATTGTTAGGTTGGCAACATCTTCCCCTCACAATAATAGAAAGGGTCAACTTGGTTAAGATGATAATCTTGCCTAAGTTGAACTTCCTTTATGATTCTATTCCTTTACAAATGGATAAGAAACATTTGGCCATTCTTCAACAGAAAATTAATTCTTTTATTTGGGCACAAAAGGGACCTAGAATTGCATGGAAGAAACTGTGCAGGAGAAAGGAGAAGGGGGCCTTACTCTTCCTGACATTCATTATTATGCATGGGCGTTCCACCTTAAGAACGTTAGAATGTTATTTTCTTCCCCGGATCGTTCAGCGATTAGAGAGATGTTTAGTTTTATGGTAGCCACAGAGAAAGGCGCAGCAAAATATTTTCTATATAAGTTTGGCAACCCGAAATTAAGAAAGTAAGATTGAAAATACTACAAGATGCAGCTAGGGCTTGGTTTCAGTTGCGGCAAGTTGCAAAAATAGACTGTTACTGTCAATGGGCTCCGGTTTGGGAATCTCTGGGAACCCCCGAGTGCTTGACAGATGTGCTGGACTTACCCCTTAAAAAGGCCGGGATTGAATTTTGTGGGGATTTAGTTAGAGATTGTAGTCTGTTGTCCTGGGAGGAACTTATGGAGTGGACAGGAGGGAATCTCTCAAGATATAAAAGTATATTCAATTAAGGGAATGGATACAAGGGGTCGCAGGCAGGTTGGGGTCCACTAATCAGTTAGAGAGTGACTTAATTAAGAAGCATTGGGGATTAAAGAAGGTCTCGAGTTGGTATTGGAGTATGTTAGATATGGTAGATGGGGACTTTAAACTGCCTGTCTCCCGTTGGGGGGGAGAGATGTGTGTGGATCAGTTACAAGCATGGTGGGGGCCGTCCATGCGAATAATATTTAGGACTATTAAATCAGCACCATTAAGGCAAAATCATCTTTTTACGCTGCACAGGGTTTTTTTTCCCCAGAGAAATTAACTAAGATAAGAGGGGAGAGGAAGTTAGTTGTGCTAAATGTGACTTACTGAAGGCATCTGATATTCATAAGTTTTTAGAATGTCCAGTAGTTTATTGTTTCTGGGGGAAAGTATGCAAAAGGATTTCGAGTCTTTTATTAGAACATATTACACAGTCTCTTCCTTTAGTTATTTTCGGTACAGTGGAGCAAGTAGAAGTAGGTTCTAGAGTTGTGAAGACAGTGTTGCTATATTTAATACTTTGGGCTAAGAGGGAAATTTGTCGGAAATGGGTATCAGTACTCCCTCCTTCATATGCAGATTGGTTGGATACTTTGACTGTTATATAAAAATTGGATATCGGGGTGGATAAATTCCATAAGGAAAAGAAAGTAAAAATATGGTCACGGTTGTTAGAAGGAAAATTTGTTGGAGAGTAATTTAGGATGGGCATTTATGTCCTATGATTACGAGCTTGTTTACTCTCTTGCCTTGGTTGTTGACCTTGTGTGTCGAAGGGCAATTGAGAGAGGCTTGAGCTCCCTGGCATTGATCATCTCCGAGTATGAGAAATCATGGAGTTGAATAGGAGCCAGAGGTGTATGAGGACAAAAAAAAAAAACAGTGTATGACAGCTATTTTGTGGTCATGTGTCTGGAGACCTCAGGTGAAAAGACCACAGCGAGTGAACTCCCACTGCCTCGGTAATCTATTTTTCCAAAAAGGTAAGCACAAATAAAAATAAATATTTGCATTGTTACTACACACAAAATTTTAAATAAATAATACTTTTTGATATCAGAACAAAACAACAACCTTGGACAGCGATTTCAAAATTACCCTTTGGGCAGGAAAATAAAGGAACTGTGGAATCAGGTCTAAAGTAGTTTAAGCAATTTAAATATTTTTCTGTTGTTATACAAAAACAATAGCTGACGACAATTCTTTGCACAGACTACTAGTTTGAAAAGATAAAGTTTAAAATGCAATTTGTACAAAGAAAGAAGAATCGAAGATATTTCCCTCCAGAGGAACAAAAATAAATGTTAAGATCATCGATTTAAAAAGATCTAATTTACATTTTTCTAAATGTATAGATTTCTGTAAAAATATAGAAAACAGTTGAAAAAAACAGAGAAAAACACTTATGGAAACAAATATGTGCAAACAGCCTTCAGAAGAAAACCAAGGTAAGCAAACAGGTTACATAGTGAAGCATTTCAACATTATTTCAAATAACTTCGAAACAAATATGTAAACAATTTTTTAGGTTTTTACAGTATTTCTACTTTACTAATAGGGTTACAAAAATGGAGAACATTGCCCCTGCCACTTATATAATCTCAAAGAAGGGGGAACCAACTATTTAAACATATGGATGATTTATATTATAAAGTAAGGCGCACTGAACTAAGGGCTCATTGGAATTATGTCAAATATTTCTCAATCCCTCTGCAGGGGCAGAAAGTGGTCAATCTAGGGGCCTTTGTGGAAAGAATGTCAGAGCACAACCACTCTGCCTCTGCACCTGACACACTGATTATAGAAACAGTTGAAAAAATCAAGGCTTTAGTCAGCAGTTCCAATGAGCCTGCTTGTGCAGTGTTAAGAGCGGTCACAAGTATTCCCCTATGCATGTTACCAGACAAATGTCTGCCATCCCAAATATAAAGAGAATTACTAATAATAAGAGACAGATGAGAAAAGTGCCCCCAACTTAAAACCTTTGCTGACATAGGTATATCTGAAGAACAGAAATATTTAACCATGAACTCTTCCTTTTCTATGGCAATAATAACCCTTAGAAACACATACTAATATTTGTAACTCTCCATAACATTATTAATCTAGAAACGAATAGCATTTTGAATCTACAGTCCATCTAGTTATCCAAATTTGTATTGTGCATGCTAAAATATTTTTATGTTAGTATATGCAAGTGAAAAGCTTAGGGGCCTTAATCCCTGTAACAAGGGTGCAACTTCGACTTGACTTTTTTGACGGCACCAATACTGTTTAACCCTATCCTGTACACCTAGCACAAAGACACATAACATATCTGAGACCAATATGACCCTGAAATGTGCCATCCTTAATGTTGGATCTTAGTCAAAACACCACTTAAAAATACACAATTTTATACTCAATAACACCCAAGTCTTGCATCCTGATTTATGGTTTGGTGGAGAGGGTACTTCGACTCAACTCTCCACCAAACTGAAGGTCCACCCACCTTATTTAGAGTCAGGCGGATCTCTATTATGTCAATGACTGAGACTACTTTGCCTCCACCAATTACATAACCCTCTGATGTCCCAACAGGATAAGGGCTGTTGAATGTTTGAACATGTATCCACTCACTCGATTTAGATGCTGATTTAACAATTTTTATTGCAGCACAACTCAACAAGGAAACTTGCTGCACTGCGCAGCATCAAATGGAGAGGACAGGGGAATCCACCATATGTTGATAGCTATGATGCATTCCTACCTTCTTCTTTCGCTAGCGCACAATATGCTGCCTTGCGCCACAGCAGCCACCATTGCGTCGTAGTGCAAGGGTGCCTGTGTTGTAAACAGATTGTTTTTGTGCAGGAAGGGGCACCTTCTTGCACAAAAAAGTCCTCAGAGTTATCTTCCTCTATCGAAGTGTGCTGAAGAATGCAAAACTATGATACATCTGCTTCTTATAGTGGGCAAACAAATGGTCGGTTTTCAATGTCTGTCGCCACCAGGCAGTAGGGGGTAGTTAAAACTGCAAAATGCCCCCTCATGAGGGAAGACAGCTCCAATGGTGAGAGTAGCATTTCTTTTTTTTTTAGTTTCCAAAACAAAATCCCAGTTTGGGTTTTTGTTTTGGTGGATAATAAAATAAACCTTGGAAGTTTTCCGTGTGACTCTGTCATATTGCGGAGTCATCTATCAAACTTACAATGCATTGATGGGAACTGGTGTGATGGCCGTGCCTGCCAATGCTAGAGATTCTCCTCTCAAAAGTTAGCAGGTGGGGACTACGTCATGATGACAAAGTACTTTACTCCATCACCCTCAGTGAGTACAACCACGCCTGCCAACATCTAAATCAGGTCCTTAGTATTTTTAATGGGGAACTGGTTACCGCTAACCCTACTCTGGCTCAAGCATTAGAACAGAGGAAGGGGGTGGCAATAGTTTAAAAAAAATTTTTTTTTTGTTTAAAATGATCCAGAAAAAAATATAAACAATGTGGAAATTATGATGGTTAGACTTGGGCTGTCACTCAAGTGCTCTTATACAATCCTGCCTGCCTATAGCCCCCAAAATGTGATTCCACTTTAACGTAAGCTGCCTAATTTTTTGATAAACACACTTACTTCTAGTGTCCAATCTACTAATGGTTGGGAATTTTAATGTATGGGCAGAACAAAATAGTTGTACTAATTAGAATTTCTCAATTCTTGCAGTTTGTTTTAACTTAAACAACGCATGTCTGTTTCTACACATAGAGCATGACACATATGCAATCTTATGTTCTACACAGAAGAGAACATTGAGAGCCCACCTATTGCATAAACAAACCACCATGTTATTTGGCTTTAATGTGACATAAAGTCTCTGCCTTCTTCTACTAGAAAGTCTCTAATTGTGAAGTCACAAGATTGGCAAAAAAGTTACTGTCACTTCTTTCTCCACAAGGTTGGGCAACACAAATATGGACCTAAGATTGGAGACTCTCCCAAATGTGGAGGGAGCCATTATAAGATTTATCAAATACTTTACAGGGGCACTAGCTGAAAAATCATCATCTGCCTCCTTCAGCCCCTTGGTTCACTAAAGACATTGCCTTGGCGAGAAATATTTTTAAATGGTTAGAAAGAGCGCAGAGTGAAAAAACTCCTCCATCAAGCCCCCAACCTTCCCTGAGGCATACAAGCATGCTCCAGTCATGGTCCTCCTCAAAAATCCATCAGTAGACCCCAATGAACTGAACAACTTCTGTCCCTTCTCCCTTCCACTATACCCATCATATGTGATAGAGAAGGCAATCAACCAACAACTCACCAACCACCTGGAACTCCACAACCTTCTCATCTACTCCCAAGCCGGCTATCGAAGCAACTACAGTATGGAGACAGCATTTATGACCACCACAGATGAGATCCGCATCCTTCTGCGCCAAGTCGAAACCACCATCCTCATACTGCTGGAAGGCTCAGCTGCTTTTGAGACCGTATCACACCCCATCCTCATCAAAATACAAAAGGCATCCTAGGTCCAGCACTCAAATAGATATGGTCCTTCCTCACAGGGAGAAGTCAGCTAGTCAGACTCCCACGCTACACATCAGAGCCCAAGGACTTGATCTGCGGAGTCCATCAAGGATCATCCCTCAGCCCCACACTGTTCAGCATTTATATGACACCACTCACTGACATCATCCAGTCTTGTGGCATCTCCAGCATCTCCTATGCCAATGACACCTACCTCATCTTCTCAATGTCAGACAAGTCCCCCACGACCTGATCCAACTTTCCTAAATCCATTATCTGCGTAGCAGAATGGATGAAACCCATCTGCTTGAAACTCAACTAGGACAAGCCAGAAGTGTTGATCTTTTTGGACAAGTACTCAGCTTTGTACATTACAAATTCAAATAACTGAACAAAAACTACTGTGAGGAAAATAAAAATATTTCTTTGCTAGCTCTCAAAAATTGAAAACAAAAATGTGAAACTAGCAAAAAGACTTCACAATGAATAATATCTCTGTGTTATCTAATTCATATAAACAGATTTTCAAACTTGTCAATTCATTTATGTAACCCAGCTGCCACATCTCCCAGTACTTAAGACTAAGGAAACCTGTGAAAAGATAACTGCATTTTTCTATGTTGATCTGTAAGGCTTTTAATTTTAACAGCCATTATAATTTGAGTGGAGGCAACAATCTCCCCACCCCCACAGCTTTGGATAGATTTGTGCTGATAGCTCCCAGCATGCTACTGAATACTGAATTGATTTCCCTCTATCAATCCAGGATCACTTATAGATCCCTGTTGAGTTACATTCTGGAACTTGGTTGCTAATATGCTGGGACCACCTTTAGTCCAGCCATGCAATCTTCCTTTAAACTAAGGTGATGTGCCCACAGCGTGGAAGCAAGCCATATTCATGTTGGTAATCAAAAAGCCTAATGCAGACCAAATCAACCTGGCCAATTTCAGGCCAGTATCAGCCCCAGTTAAGTTTTTAGAAAAACATGTGAGCAATGCATTATTATCTTTTCTAAATACCCAAAGTTTGCTGCATCCCAGTCAATCAGGTTTCAGACCAATCCATAGCACTGAAATTGCATCTTTCAGTATAGTTCATGACTTAAGGTTCATCCTTGATGCAAGTGGAAGTGTAGCTCTCATAATCTTAGCTCTATAAGCAGCTCTCAGCATTATCTTGCATACTATGCTTTCGTCGGATTAGGAGGGATGTTAATGGTTTAGCATTAAGCTGCATCATATCTTATCTTGTAAATGTAACTCAACAAGTACAAATTTAATCTTTGCTTTCCAAAAGCTAGCCTATTAATCATGGAGTTCCACAGGGTCCTCCCTTCGCACCAGTTTATTTACTATCTGAGTAATACCTTTAGCCACCTGTTGTGAATAGCAATTCATGATGTACGCTGATGACACTCAGCTAGGGATTCAACTGGATAGCTATTGTCCTTTGAGTAGCTCATCTTCAAAGAGTGCCTATCCCTGACAGCGAAATGGATGCAGAATAATGCACTAAAATTGAACATTAAAAAAACAGGGATGGTGATCTTTCGACCTAACAAACTTAACTGGTCTGATAATTGGTGTGCTAGCAATTTGGGCTGCCCTCCCATCTCAAATGAGACAGCTACAATCATGAGACTACTTATCAATCACAAACTGTGTAAAGATATTTATTGTTTGCAAAACAAATGTTGACACCAATAATTTAGCAATAAAAGAACGTCATGCAATTTGTTCTCTGACTAATTATTTGAGTATTATAATCAAGCAAACTCACAAGGGGGGGCAATGTTGTAGTTTTTAACTTTGAGGATTATGAATTAGAAGCTCAGAAACAAGTGTCGTATTAAAATGTGTATGAAATAAGTAAAGAATTTAGATATAACATGGTGCACACAGAGGCATCTAAATTACTTACAAAATGGCTAGACAAAGGTACATTAGACCAAGAAGAATTCAGATATTTGGATGTTAACAATCTCATGATACCAATTATTTATTTCATGCCTACAATTCATAAGAGAAAGAACAAGAATATTCCCTGCAGATCCATTATTTCTGGTATAGGGTCTGCCACAGAAAGGATGTCGGAATACATTGATATATTTCTGGCAATATTAGTGTTGAATCTGGTATCCTATATTAGAGACACTAAAACGTGTTAAAGAAACTACAGGGCAATTTTTGGCTTGTCCCTATTGTCGTGAACAGTGTCTACACCAGTATTAGATATCGGGATGGCTTACAAGCATTAAATACAATTTTGGCATGATGTCAGCTAGTTGTTATAGCCATACCAGGATGAGTCTTGAATTTGTGGAGTTCATATCGAATGGGTGCAAAATTTGCTCCTTCTTATGCCAACCTGTTTATGGGCTAACACGAGAGGGAGCATGTGTGGAATGAGTCAGCTCATGAGGGACAGCAGTACGTGACCCCATGGGTCAGGGGAAGGTTCAGAGGACCAACTAATATCTTATCATAGCTATTCAATTCTAATACTGTGAATGTGGAGCTGTCATTGGAGTACAGTCATTCTAATATTTCATTTTTAGACTTGGAACTCTATGCCACTAATAACCCCCTCCATACACCATTATTTCGGAAAGGTACAGCTAGCACTAGCATCTTACACTACAAATCAGGGCACCTTGTTAATCAGAGAAGGAATATCCCCTTTGGAGAACTAGTTAGACATAGGAGGACTATAACACAGAAAAGCAGAAAACTGTAAACAGATTAAAAGTGGGTGACTATCCTACAAAGATTTTAGCACAATCTGCTAAAAGAGTTCAAGGGATTTTGCTGGAGGTAGTATTGAAAGAATCTGGCAAAAAACATATGTCAGTCTACCAAACAGCAGGTTTGTCACTAAGATGTGTGCAGAAAACAGAGCAATGCATGACTTGCTTTGTAAACACTGGGATATACTAAAAATAGACAATGATTTGAAAGAACGTTTTAGTCCAAATCTATTAATAACGTTCAGAAAGGCTGAAACACTCAAAGCCATTTTGAGTCCCAGTGACACTTATAGACGTGTTCCCAAATTGGGGGCCACTTGGATGAAAGAAAGATCGGAAGGGTACTTCCGATGTCAGAAATTAAAATGCTGCAAATTTGTTCCAGCTAAATCATGTGGGTATGAAAATCACGAAAAAGGTAAGAGATTTAGGATTAGAACTTTCACTAATTGTAATACTAACTTATACATTTATGTGATTACTTGTGTGTGCAATAAACAGTACGTAGGTTCAACTGCTTTAAAGGCAAGTATTAAAGAATACATAAATGTGATAAGAAAATATGATGAAAGCCCCCCCTTGGGAAACATTTTAAAGAATGCCATCCAATCTGTGATATCTCTAAACTCTTACTTGTAGGTATTGATCATATTAAAGTGTGCCATAAGGGTGGAGATAGGACACAACAACTTTGTCTCAGGGAAACGTGGTGGAGAGTGACATTACGCACTGTTGATGTGGGTCTAAATCTGGGCTGGGAATTTCACACTACATTTTAGAGCAGATGTAGTATATATTTAGACCCTGAATTTAAGAAAAGTGGTGCTGCACCCCTTAGCTCCCCCATAACACCACCATGTATGCAGCCTATCTAAGATACGGCACACCATGGCGGTAGTTAGAGGAACTAACGTCCAAATTTGTGACGCTAGTTCGGCGCTTTGCAGCATTAGTGTCAAAAATATTGATGCTAATTCTGCAAAGCCCTTTGAGGCCCATTGAAAACAATGGCATGCCTCCTTTTAATGCCTGCTCTGAGTAGGTGTTAAAAGTGCCAAAATAAATGACGCATAGAAATCTCTTCGTGCCATTTTTTTCAGCCCCCCAACAGGGGAATGCCTGCTTTGCATACATTATGCCCGGCAAAGGCATAATGTAGTGCAAAGGGTTCCAAAGTGGCGCAATGCATGCACTGCGCCACTTTGTAAATTTGGCGCAGCGGCTTTGGGCTTGTTGGGCAACATTAGCGTAAAAGAAAAAAATGATGCTAATGTGCTGCAAGGAGGCACTAGGGGCTCTTAAATCAACCCCTTAATGTTCAGGCTATGCATTTGCTTACAAGACGAAGGACTATGGTAGGGATATGCTTTTTCGTTAATTGGGTGATGTAGTGGTATGGGTGGTAGAAATATTGAGGCTTGCTGTGATGCAGAACTCACATCTGGGTTGTTGATTCATGGTGAACTTCAGAAGGGATAGCCCCATAATATGAAATAACATAAATTTGTGATTTGAACATTTGGTATGAAATTGTAAGAGACTATGCTGCTTCTCATGTGACACGTGATTATATTTTGATAAACCTAGTAGCCGGTGAGTTGATTAACTTTAGAAAGGATATATGTTTGGCAAGTCAGGTGTGGAAGCAATTAGACCAACATAATGGCCTGAGCATTTGAATATGTGAAGTGCAATGTTGTGAGTTAGGCCCAGGGTTGTCTTTGAAATAGATGTACCCAAGGGTTAATGCAAGCATCTGGGAAACTACATGTGGCACATTAATTTGTATTTCTCAACTCTTATGCACATAAGAAAAACAGGATATTGTGAAATGTGTTACAGTACGCAGTTTGTGAAAAGATGGTTATAGCTTACGTTAGGTGGTATTGCCAGTCAGAAGAGTTGGAAGGCGGGATGATGCAATGGTTTGGGTGAGATGAAATGTAAACTGTACCTGGGGGGGTTGGTCTCTGCCAGAGACCTATTGAAATATATTTGATCCATGGGAAAACAATTGTGGCATGACAGTTTGTGAATTGCCAAAAAATATATAAACATCAGAAAATAAATGTTTGAAGGTTTAGTTGAGAATTGATACATGGAACAGAGGGGTAACTTACATTGATTACACATTTAGTGGCAATAAAAATGGGGATGCTATGTTACAGAAAGAAATAGTTAAGAGTCTGGTTTTATGGTCTTGTTATTCAGATGTGGATGGAACACGAAAAGGGTAGTGGTTCGGTGTGATAAGATGCAAGGTGTACCTCTAGGGGTTTGGTTCCTGCCTGAAACTTGATTTTCATTGTAGTTCACTATTTTTGCTGCATGAGATCTTATTACTTTATTTAGGGCCTGATTTAAAGTTTGGTGGAGGGGGTTACTCAATGGCAAATGTGACAGATATCCTGTTTGCCATATTATGATCCCATATTAGCCTATACAGAGGTTGGGATATCCATCACATTTGTGATGGAGTAACCCGTCCGCCAAACTCTAAATCAGTAACTTAATCTTTTTTTGATAGAAAAAGTTTGACTATCCTATTCAGAAACATGTACCATGAGAAATGTAACAGAAGGATAATCGTACTGATTATAGGTTAAGCAGGAACTTAAATTCGGATGATCAGATATCGAAAGAGTTTGGAATGTTAATCCGTTTGGGGGTTTTAAGATAGCTGTATTGCTTGAATTCGGCCAAATTAGCTCTGATTGGTGGTTGGCTTTCAATTAAGACCGGTATTTAAATGGACAGATGGTGAGAACAATGGCGATATTTGGTTGTAAAAATGGGAAAGCTGCAACACAACAGAATATGCTACATCTGGGAAACTAATGGGGAGGTGGAGATGGTGTGTGTAAATGAAGTGGTTACATTGTATATATTTGTTGATGGTTTTGTTTTGTTGTAGAATCCGGTTGGGATAATTTTTGAAAACTTATACTTACATTTGAAGCAATTATCCCATATTGAAGAGTTAGTGGGCGTAAGGAGTGTTGGATGGAAGGTGCAACACATGAAACAGGAGATTCCATGAACGCTATATATCACGAGGTGTGTAATGCGTTCATGGTATGGCTGTTAAGAAAGGAGTTTAATATTGCTGGTGTGACTGATGTTACGACTGAGATGTGGGTGTAATGGAGCTAATACTCCCCATGAACTGGGGTCATTCTACAATTTAGATTAATTTTGCTCTTTTAAATGGCCAAGATGTGAATAAAGAGATTGTAACATTGCATCTGGAGGGAGCTCATGGCATAATTTTGGGAACAAAACGATGCACTCTGAGAAAGTGTGTGGAACTGATGTTTGGGACTATTGTTTTAAGTATGGATACTACGAATGGGTATGTCAAATGATACCGGTACCACTGACATGCTAAGCTAGGGTTGCAATATACGAAAGGGTAGAGTGGTGTTAATGAGCAGTTTAGGAAAACTGTTCCTGGAGAGAGCGCACACTAGAATCTTGGAATCAAAAGGTGGCAGTTTGAGACAGGGAGATACAAGAGATGTTTGTGATCTTTGCTTTTAGTATTAATTGCAGGAGGTGTTCTTGAACTTATTAAGAGTATGCACTATTGAGTTCTTTTTTCTTATTATTTTTCTTCTGATACTAGCCTTTTCCCCTCTGCAGATACAATATTGAATTTGTGATAATTGGTGTGAGAAATTGGTTTCAATGGAAGAACCCAGTAATTGCGGTTCACCATCTGTGGATATGTATAGTGTTGTGTTTCTAATTGGAAGGTGAGTGTGGTTTAAGTTCCTCGCACAGTGAGTGGGGGATTGCTCTTATGAGCAGCAATAGCACTTTGATCATGGCAAGAGCAGATATGCTTTCCGATTTTGATAGTAATTTCCAATTAGTATGAATCATTAATGGATTACCAGGTGAACCAAATAAGTGTAGCATCATCATTGCTAGAGTGATCATTAGAACAGCCAGAAGGCTAGAATTGGCTACATGAGGGAATGGATGGTGTTTCCATTGTCTCCTATCACTTTATTCTTATTCTTGAATAGATCACAACCAAAACATTCTTTTCATCTGACTAAACCACAAACTCCAGGGAGCATTACAGTATGGAGTATGGAGGATGACGTCCATGTATGTGTTATGGGTTTTTGGGACAGGACCTACGTGTGAACAAAATATTGGGGTGAGTGTACTCCAAAGAATACTGTGAAAAGACTTGAGATGATTAGGAGAACATTCCTAATGTGACTTTGGTTCTTGTGTGAAATTATAGGGAACATCATGTACGTACTATCAATCCAAAGAAACTTGATCTTTCAGGAATTGGGTGTATGACTTTAACCAATAAGTGAGTCTGAGAAACACAAATGTGGATGTCCTCAGGATAATCCTAAATGGAAGAATGCTTGATTTCTGTAATATGGTGACATCGAATTTGTCTGTTTATGTTGTTTAGATTTATTATAAACTTGATTTTTTGATCTTGTAATTGCAGTCCTCAGGAAGCGGCATGTATTGCTGCAAAATACATGTTGGCTGGAATCAACGGGTGCTTCTAGGAACAAACCTTTAATTATTTGTAGCAAGTGTATGAATTTTCTTTATATGGGCTTTATTTTTACAAGGTGTTTGAGAAACAGATATGCTACCACTGAATACATGTAGATGCAAGTGTTAGGAAACCCCAATGGAGATAATTTGTTACAAAAAAAACAATGTTTTATTGTTAATCTTTGCAATAAATGTGATGGGAAACTGAAGAAATTTTGTTCATGTGTTCACAAGAAGTTCCCTATGAAACCTTTAATTGAAACTGCAGCTGACTGCTCAGGTTAATAAAATGTTGTCTTTAGGCCTTTTGCATTTCTTAAAAGGCCGAATTGCAATTTTGGCCTGTTAAGAAATGCAAAACAGCCTTTTCCTTTGTACAAAGGACTTTAGAGAATCACACAATGCGATTTCTACCTTGTGGAAACCACATTTTGCAATTCCATAAATAGGAAATCACAAATAGGGATTTCCTATTTGCGATTTCTTGGCACATGTGCAAAGCATTTCCTAAATGCAAAATGAGCATTTAGGAAATGCAATTACCATGAACTTCAAGTCGATGGTAACCATGTGCAATTTGAAATAAATGACCCGAAAATGCCTATTTTAAAGTGCATTAAAGCACACACGTGTCCCTAGGACATTTGTGCACTTTACATGTGCACCAGTTTTTTCGGGGTGCAGCAAGGGGGGGAAGGGGGCCCTTCGGCCGAACATCACCCTTGCTTTAGCATTTCCTAATTTGGGATTTCCTATTAGGAAATTGCAAATTAGCAAATGTTAAACCATTCGTACCTATGGGCCTCTAGGCCAATAAGAACAAATAGTTTGTTATTACCTAAATAACAATTTCTTAACAGCAGTTCATACACTGTAGGAATCATTATTAGGAAATCTTTATTTTGTGCATACCATTTTGCATTTCCTAAATAGCGGTTTCTAAGGAGTCACTCTTTAGGAAATGCAAAATACGTTTTTCGTACATCTGGCCCTAAATGAATAGTGGGTCAGGCTTACATTTTATCAAGATTAGAATACTGCAGTAGTCTTTACTTAGGACACACAAAAGAGCTCCTCACCAAACTACAACTTTTACAGAACTTTGAAGTCAGAAGGACCTGTGGATTGTGCTGATAGGAACACTTGTTATTTCATAGCCAACGGCACAACTGGCTTCCAGTTGAGAAGTGATTCCTTTTTAAGACACTTTGTACAGTATATCAAGTCCTTCACAGGTAAGGTCCAATATACCTCAAAGACAAATTTCAGAGATATATATCAAGCCAGAAGCTGCGTACTACCCAACAGATTGATGTTACAATCTTGAGTGAATAAGTCAGGATTAAGAGGAAGAACCTTCTCTCACTTAGCTGCCCATTATTTGAATGCTCTCCCATTATCTATTAACCCCTTTGTTGCTGAGGATGTAATGGTTATGTCCTCAGCTGCAATGCTGCTTTGATAAGGATGTAACCATCCCATCCTGGCACCTACCCACTGGCACTCTCCCAGGTGTCACAAATCCACAGGCCTCCACCAAGGATGGCAGCAGAAGGTGTTTGGCAAGGGTCGCTCCCCTTTTATTTGGCCTCAAATTTTGGCAGTTTCTGTCTCCCTTGGGAGAAGATCGCCCATATTTTTAGGCCCAGTTGCCCCCAAGGCGAGCAGAAAGCCACTAGACACCAGGCAGTTTTATATTTACATGTTGGGAAGAGGCAATGGTTTTTCCCCTTTATTTTTCTTGCACTCCTTAGCGCCCCCCTAACGCCACCACCATTTGTGCCCCGTAGTTAAGATATACTGTGCACCATGGTGGTAGTTAGGGAACTAGTGTTAAACTTCTTGACACTATTTTGGCGCTTTCCGGGATTAAAAATGTTGATGCTAATCCTGCAAAGCACATTGTGGCCAATTATAAAAAATGGTATGCCTCCTTCTAACGTCTGCTTTGTGCAGGCATTCAAAATGGCACAAAAAATGACGCAAAGAAATCTTTTAGATTTCTTTGCACCATTTTTTCACCCCACCCTAATGGAGGAACGCCCCCCTTTCATACATGATGCCTGGTGCAGGCATAATGTGGCTCAAGGGGTTACAAAATTGAGCAATGCATTCATTGCGCCACTTTGTAAATCTGGTGCAACGATTTTGGCCTCATTGGGCCATATTAGCATAAAAAATGATGCTAATGTGGAGCAAGGAGGCGCTAGACCCTCTTAAATCTGGGCCATTGTTTCCCCACATTTCTGTGTAGGAAAGTTGTGGAAGGACGAGGTACTTGATCATCAGTTCACTGCAAACTTTCTGTAGTTCAATAAGACATGAAAAATGTGGCAATTTAGCGAGACACCTAAAAAACTGTGACATCCCTTCCGGCTTACCTCTAGTGTTAAAAAAGGCCCCTCACTGCTGAAGCTGAGACCAAAGATGCCCATTGCTTTGTGTGCTGTCCACAATTGCTAACCATGCACCTGTAACCTACTGCACAAGTAAGACTGGTCTGTTTCTCCTCTGTCATCAAAGAAGGTGCAATAGTGGATCCATACCACATATCTTAGACTCTGGCCACCTTGATACAATTCACTGGAAACATTCAGACTCTGAGGCATATTTACAAGGGATTGGCGTAGGGCATCACAGCAAGCCTTTCTGCTGTGCTGCCCCACGTCATTTTGAAAGGGCAGAAATGGACCGTATTTACAAGATATGATGCATTTCTATCCTTTCCCCTTGTGCTGGTGCACAAATTGCTATCTAGCGCCAATGCAGGCACCCTTGCACCATGGTGCAAGGGTGTCTGCATTTTTGGTGCACAAAAATAATCCTGGGAGGCATTTCCCTCTTACTATGAAACAACGAGGAGAAATAAAGATATTTATCCTCATTGCAAATGGGACGCATACATTTTTGTAAATCTGAGAATGCATCAAAACCCATGGGTTTGCGTGGGAAAACCCACTGCAATGCCCATGGAACCCTTGACGCAATGTAAGGCAATGCAACGACTTGCGCTGCGTTGCCTTACACCATATCTACAAGGCCATGAAAAGCCACACAAAGTGGCTTTGGGTGGCTTTGTAGATGTGGGTCTGGACTATGCGCCGTCGGTATGTTACAAAAAGTAACACCAATGGTGCACAGGGCTTATAAATATGCCCCTCTGTTTCAAAGACTTGCCGAGTTCCTCTACAATCTCTGACGAACCCTGCATACACTCTCCTAGGGACCCTTTTCTCTGCATTCATGTTCTTCATGAGTGGCATATCCAGTGTGTCATTGGCCCTAGTACAAGGAAAGAAATCGGCCTTCTGGTCGCTGTTAGAACTGTGAAATACAGCAATATTCAAGATTTATTGGGCCCCTCAGATCTCTGGGCCCCAGTGCCACTGTACCTGCCGCGGCAATGGTTTCTTGACTCTAAACGTATGTGCCTTGCTGGGCCAAAGATATCCTCAATAGCAGGGCGAGTGGGAAACCATCTGTCCACTAGACCTCATCAACCTCCAAAGTCCTGCTAAATCCATAGAAATATGCACCTCCTTATCTGTGTCACTGTTTTCGCTCTTGCTCATTAAATAGGTGAATGAGTCAGGAATTTATAAACCACACGGGACATCTCAGGGGATGATGGCAAGTACAACATTACAAATTTATATGAAAACGATATTTATGAAATATTGCACCATATGCACGAGTTTTGTTCATCTAGCTTTCCACAGCTAGGCTTTTGTGGATCCACATATCTCGATTGTTAAGTTTCAAAAAACTTTCTGAAAGCCCACCTAAGCCGCAGTAACACTAGAACTCTTTCCGGAATTTCTCGGACACATTCCATGGTATCTCCGTCAGCTGCCAGACAGAGGCCTGGCGCGCGGGCTGGTCACAAGAATCTCATTCCGGTCAGAGAGATGATGGACACGAAGCCCCTGCTTCTCTTCAGGTGTGGCCCCGCGTTTGAGTTCCGTTTGAACTCCGAGGTTATCGTAGCTCCATCTACAAACAAGGAGATAGGGGTGCCTGCGCAGTGTAAGAACTGCAGTCACCCACAGAGCGCGCTTGGATGTTTGCAAAATCCCATCTCCTGTGCCGTCTTCCGGATTACCATAGCAACAGCTAAAAGCCCTGTTGTTACATAAGGTGACAAGACAATAATTTATGTTTATTGATTATTCGCAATCAGCTGAGAGATGAAGTGAAGCTGCCGCTGCACTTACCCTAACAATACCATCTGTATAAAGGCGCGTGGGACCTGCGCGAATCTATTCAAAACCCTTCCATAAATAACAAAATGTGAGCAGATTGAACTGGCACTTAGGTACAGATAAATATTAGCGCGTTTAAAGTTTCAGAATAAATCACTGAGTTCGAGATTGTTATTAAACGCGCCTTTCAGATACAGGTCCACAGTTGTGAAAACACAGTCAATAGTTCGCACGTTCCCCGGGCTGTAAGGTTTTAACACCACAGCACAAACCGCACTCTGTGTGAAGTGCCGAACAGAGCGTTACTGTTATGTTATCTGATAGAGAGGGCGGCAGGCCAGGATCTCGGAAAAGGTTTCATGGGATTTAATACTGTCTGAGACTGAAGAAACATCAGGGCATAATCATCCACACTCAATTATTAGTGTAAAAGGCCATTTATTAGGACAAGATTGCAAACATAACATAACATCGATATACACTGTAACTTAAATTTATCGACCTTTCAACCCCTCCCCCTTTGAAATCTCCCCAAATCTTCCTTTTTACTTAATTCCTCCAATATTGCCTCTGTCCAGCATCCACATACATTCCCCCACAAATCCCTCTTTTCCTTCCATCCCCTGCCTGTCTCGGGCACCCCCCACTCTGTCATCCTTCACCTGTTTCTTCTTCTTCCCCTGGAAGGGTGGCCAGGCCCTCATCTGAATCTCCACCCACTCCCATCTACTGCCACCAACTTCGCAAACGTGCCCTAACCCTGGCATCACCCCCCCCCCTTTGCTCTTGCCCGTGTCCCAGAACCGATTCACTTTACTTTATTCCCTATGTAGGGCGGGTGGGTGGCCAACTTCGCAGCAGCGTAGCAGGCTGTTGTGGAAGAGGCCGTTCCCCTGTTACGTGTCCCTCTATATACCCTCAGCCTTAGACCCTCCCCAACCTAGACCCCAGCCAATCCCTTCCTACTGTGTCACTTCCCCCGTCCCGAATGCGGCAGTGGAGAGACTAGACTGCGTCTGCTCTCCACGGGGCCCTACAATCCCATGCAGTTTCTTTAGAAAAATATGTCTTTGAGACATTTGTATTCTCATCTGTCAATTTAAGTGTTTGGCCCATATATATGGGGAATTGGCATAGGGCAGCACCGCAAGTCTTCTTTCTGTGCTGCTCTATGCCAATGTGAAAGGGCAGGAATGCATGATATGTATGAAATACAGTGCATTTCTGACCTTTCCCCCGGCCTGGCGCACAATTGGTGCCTAGTGACAACACACACACCCTTGCACCATGGTGCGTTGCATGTAGAATTGTTTTTGTGCAGGAAGTGATAGCTTCCTGCACAAAAATGATCCTGTAAGGAGTTTTCATCTTTCAATGTGTGCTGCAGAATGCAGCACACATGAAAAGAGGAAAAAACGAGGAGAAATGAAAATATTTGCTCTGTGGAGGCGTATGGTTTTGGTGCTGCCCCAGGTTTTTTTGACTTTGTGAATCTGAGACAGCATCCAAATTCATGGGTGTTGCCTGGGAAAACTTACCACAACGCCCATGAAATGCCTCCCTGGCGCAGAGTAAGGCAACGCAGCAAGTTGCGCTGCAGTGTGTTACTCCATAGCTATGAGGCCATGTAACGCCACACAAGGTGGCTTTACATGGCCTCATAGATATGGTTGAGCGGCTTGATCCACTGGAGCATCAAAAAAACTGATGCTCCGGTGGCACAAGCCTCTCATAAATATGCCCCTTTCTGTTTCCTCACAATTGTCACACAGTGTTACTGTGTCATGTAAAAAGTCACTTTTATACAGCATACCTTAATGCTGGTATCAAATTCACACATCTCTGCTCTATACACAAAGCATACTGAGGTAAAGGCCCAGAATTCCTACAGAAACTGGCACATTGCTAAAGACCTACCAAGTGCCTCTGATCAGCATCCAACCATTTAATCAACCAATGATCCTTCAAGAGCATGAACATCAAGGACTGGGTGCACTAAGGTCTTTTTTAACTCCTCTCTTGATTGCCAGAAGAAAGAATGACTTTGACGAGCAGCCATGGTGCAACCCTGCACTTAATTGATAAGTGAAAAAATTCTCATGTCTCTTCAACTGTCCTAGTTAAGAGAGAAAAGCCACATCTGGCAAAAAAACTCATTTGCAATATTGGCAGTTTTTGATTGCTGAGGGTAGAGTTGCACAGGAGTTCAAGTAAGCCACTAAAACTGCCATAGGACAGACTAGACAAAGAGTTCAGCATGAAAATGTAATATGAGAAAATAGCTGACGAAAAAGAGCAAAAATACCAGAAAAAAGTAGAGTGATGAACTCAATAAAAAAATAGGGGATTTGAAAGCAATGTGAAGAATCCTTCTCAGACCAAAACCTCCTTGAGTTAGGCAGGAAATGGCTTCACATGAAATTCGTTGGCACCATCTTGCACAGGAAAGTTCTGGCAACATAAACTGGAATGACCACCATCTTATTTATAAATAGACATAACCCTAACAACACCCATCTTCTGAGTACAGTGGCATTGCGCTTGCATAGCAAGCACCAAAAGCGAACCAAGTGGTTGGGATCCTGGACTCGATCCATCTGGTATCTCTGATCCTCCATAATCTCATTCCTATTGCTGTCTCTTCAGCCTGGTATCCTGGATCACAAGGAGAGCAGTCCACTGCCAGCAAAAACCTCTGAGGCTGCTGCTGCCGGTACGCTGTTACCGACTCACAAATCTGGATGAAGCAGGCAGGGAATCCTCCCTATGCAGCGGATGCCAGGGCCTTTCAGAGAGAAGCAGAGTACATGGGAGATGTGATCTCTTCCAGTCTGCAGAACTGTGACCAGATGACCATGCTGCCGCCTCCGTGCAACCAAAGATGCAGCCAAGTGAGTCATGTTTGCAGGTGCAGCAACATACCACCTCCAGAAGCTCCAGGTTTATTGGGATGAAGCTGAAAGAAATTACAAGCCAAAAAGGAGGCATAGATTGAAGAAACATTTTTCCAGTGTATCATAAATTAAAGAATACATCATGGTATTTATTGAAAACGTTAAGCTCTGCTCTCCAATGCAGTTAAGACTTTGAGGGCGCTTCTTGTTTCCTGTCAACATGTTTAAAAAGATGATGATCCAAACAGCATATGATCTCAAAGGATTTCATGTCTCCCACTGTGGAATACAAGGGTCACTAGAAGGTGGTTGGAGCTTCAGCAAGTCACTTCAGCATTTGCCTAAAATTGTAGAAGCCCAGCAGTCTGCTACATTCCATGTTCCATTACGCAGTTTTGGCCATCTAGTAAGAACCCAATTTAGAACTGAGGTACAGAGAACTAATAGTTGCTGTGAAGCTGTTGATGGTCTCATCACTTGGAACTTCATATACAGGATTAATCTGGTGCTATTGTAGAAGATGCATTAGCAATTACACCTGCATGCTTCATTGTTCTTCTGAACAGTCACATTCCTTTAGGTGCAGGACGTCAAAACTCCTGGATGATTCCAGATGCATTAATATCATCCAAATGTTTCCTCACATTTTCAACATTTCTGTATGCATAGTACCTAGTGCTTCCTATGTTCTTATATCCTCATCAAGCAAGTTTGCACATCGTGTTTTTTTCCAATCTCTAACATCCAGCATTCAGCAAAGGTCTCAAAGATTAGAGTCCATTTCGGCACCTCCTGGACAGAGACAGTGGCATGGTTGGTGGATCTGTGCCAGTTTGGTTCCTTCATAAAATGTGCTTCTCACCTGCCTGCAGGCTGCTTCAGTAGTCCATCTGTGTGCCCCCTGCATCCACCTCTTTGTGCCCATTACAGCCCTATTACATTCCCGATCCCCTGCAGGCCATATGATCTAGTCCACTGTATCCTTGCAGCTTCTCAGTGTGCTGCCCTGTTTCGCCCCTGCTGCAATGTGTGTCATCTGCAGCTCCTCTCTCTTCACTTTCTTCCTAAAAAGCCTGCATGTCACCTCTCCTGTCCCTGCTGGACATTTGTGCAACCTTATGCTCTCATGTAGCCACTGTGTGCTTCCCTGTAACCTCAATATGTGCCCCTTTCCTCCCGCTCTCCCTCTGTGTGTCTCTTGTCTCCCCAAAGTCACTTTTTGGAGGCCACAATTCAATACATCCCCTATGTTTGCTTCCACTGCCCTTGCAGCCAGTTTGTGCCGTCTTGCCCTTACTGGCCCTCTGTGAAAACTGTGCCCCCTGCAGCAACTCTGAGTGCCCTTTCCAACTCTACTGCTCCTCTGAGTTACCCACTATAGCCCTTTTCCATCAATTCTGTATGCTGCAATGACTCCCTTTTGTAGCCCCTGAATGTGCACTCGACCTCCCCACCATTTTATATGCCCCCTCCACCACTCTATGAGTCCACAGGCCTCTGCAGCTCCTCAGAATGCTTCTGCCCATCTGCAGCCCCTGTGTGCCACCCCACCTTGCCATTGTTACCTCTCATCCATTGGCAATCACTCGGAACGCACTGCAGTTCATCATTTTACACCCACCATGCCACCTCAGTTTGGTGCCAGACATATGCAAAACAGTCTTGGCCCTGCTTCAGTAGGAACAGTCCCGCTCAAACTGCCAGGTCAGCTCCTACCTGAGCTAACAAAATCAACCCACAACAGGTTTCACCCTGATTGGGGCTCTTCAGTCAAATGTAGCTTGATTTGACTGGTACAGTCAGAAGAGAACCTACTTCTGGGCATACCCGTCCCACTTAGGGCATCAACTACAACTACAACAAGGTGATAGATAGAATGCTAGTATTAATCTCAGCCACTAATAGTCACTGGGGCTGCACCCCAGTCCATACTTTTTCACCCACCATGCCACGTCAGTTTGGACCCAGCCATATGCAAATCAGTTTTGACCCTGCTCCAGCAGGAACAGCCCAGCCCAAACTGCCAGGCAAAGTCCTACCTGAACTGGAACACAAGAAACCCAAGCCTGGTTTTACCATGATTAAGACTCTTCAGTTAGGTGTAGCTTCATTTCAGTGGCACAGTGAGCACGAGAGCTATGTCTGGGTATACCTGTCGCATTTAGGGCATCAACGACAACAACAAGGCGATGGTTGTAATGCTAGAATTAATCTCAGGCATTGACAATCACTCAGGCCACACTCCAGTCCATTAGTTTTTGCCATCCATGCCACGTCAGTTTTGACCCAGCCACATTCAAATCAAGTCTTGGCCCTGCTCCAACAGAAACAGCCCAGCCCAAACTGTCAGACCAAGTCCTAACTTACCCAGAACACAAGAAACACAAGACTCGTTTTACCACGATTAGAGCTCTTCAGTTGGGTGTAGCTTGGTTCCAGTGGCACAGTGAGCACAGAAGCCAAATCTGGGTATACCTGTCAACTGCAACAACAACAAGGCAATGGTGTAAGGCTAGAATTTATCTTAGCCACTTTCAATTACTCAGACCGCATTTCAGTCCATTTTTATTCTGCCCATGCCACGTCAGTTTGAACCCAGACATGTGTGAATCAGTCTTGATCCTGCTCCACTAGGAACAGTCCAGCCAGAACTGCTAGGCCAGGTCCTACATGAACTGGGACACAAGCAAGCCAAGACTGGTTTTGCCCTTATTGAGGCTTTTTAATCAGATGTAGTTTGGTTCCAGTGGTACAGTGAGGAGGGAATTCACTTCTCAGCAAACCCGTCACAATTAGGACATCAACTGCAACAACAAGGTGATATATGGAATGCTAGAATTAATCTCAGCCACTAGTAGTTGCTGGGGATGCACTCCAGTCCATCGTTTTTCACCTACCATGCCACATCAGTTTGGACCCAGTCATATGTAAATTAGTCTTGCCACGTCTGGGCATACTCATCACACTTCGGGCATCAACTGAAACAACGCTATGGTCGTAATTCTAGAATTAATTTCAGCCACAGACAATCACTCAGGCCTTACTCCAGTTCATCTTTTTCACCCACCATGCTGCCTCAGTTTGGACCTTTTGTATTCAATCAGTGGGCTTAGAGACCGTTCATTGCTTACCATTGGTTTGCTTCACTGTCACTCCCATTTGCCTGCTTCCTATTGTCCAGCTGTCATAGGCTTCCCTCCTATTCATGTGTTTGTCCCTCACCAGGACCATGGATGCATTACTTGTGTCCTTCCACTGCTTATTTTTAAGTGCAACTCTTTTCATTATATTTAGGCATTCTACCATAGTACCTCTTTGTCAGCTGGCTCTCTTGTGTACTGTGTTGTTGCTTGCCCCCCCCCCCCATCCCTCCCTGTCGGTGTTGCTGCTTGCCCCCTCCCGCCATAGCAGAAAAAAGCACTATGACACATCCACACCATATTGCTTTTTCTCCATACCCACTGTTACCATGTTGTCTCCTCCTTGTAGCCTCCCGCTCCAACCCACTCTCCCTCCAGTCTGCAATAAAAAAGCACTACAAAGCAACCAGCAATGGCCAACTCTAAGTGCTGTTTCATCCATGCTGCAAAGCCACGCTGCTACTGTACAATATGGCTAATAACTGACAAAGCCAATAGCTCTCATCTCGTAGAAGAGAAATATTGGGTGTGCCAATGCTTGTTTTTATGCTGTCTCCCATACATTCCTCTGACCAATGCACCAGCTGGAAAGAATTGAGCTAAGGAAGAGTTGACGAAGTCCGCATTCTTATTGCATGCAGGAGTGCAGTTACCAGACAGAAATGGTTATTCCTGCTCTAGTAATCTTGGTATGACTTGTTTGTAATCAGCCGAAACATCAGCCAACGATTTCACTTCAAAAATAATTTTAAATTAGTGAAATCTTTGGGCATTTTGGATCTCCGCAGCCCAGTTCACACAGTAAGTCTCACCGATTTCAATTGTTATTAAAAACCTTTTGGAGGAAAAACGACATTTTGACAAATGTGACCAACTCTTTTCAACTCATATTTCGGTGATTGTTTTATTCAAGAGCATAAGCAAATTTGGCTACAAAGTAAATATAATTAAATATCTTTTAATATTTTACATTTTTTAATTGTTTTTTGGAGCCTTCAGGGTTTGCAGGTTTTTGCTACAAAGCCATCGAATATAGAAAAATTAAACTGAAATTGGCAGTGTAGTTTGACCACAGCAGAGCGTGCACATCTGCAAATAGTATCGCCAATCGCAGCTACTTCCTATTTCCTAGTTAAAATAAAGCTGCCAGTATAGTCCTGCAGATATCCGTGATCAGTGTCAAGTGAGCCCTAACATCCAGTACCAGCACTGAGTTGTCAAGAGAGTGACAGGCCTCCGAACACTTTACTTTGAAAATGGCCCCTGATTGCTCAAACAACATGTCAGCGGCCATCACCAATTAGCCATCAATTACCCGATCTTGGAAAGGAAGAATGCATTCCAAACAAGGCGGTGGGCATGTGGGATTCATTAACCAGCTGGTATGTCTTCGGGGTGACTTTTCTCATCGACGACGCCTGTATTAGCAGTCATATCAGCTGCTAAAAAGATACCACCCTGGTATATTTCTCCATCTTTCTGCCAAAAATATTATATAGAAAACGCAATGTAACTCTTTATCATTTTATTTTTGAACACCTGGATTTAAAACTTTGGTGTACTTTTAGTTTTATTGGAATTACTTTGTATTTGATTTTCACTTTTAGTTAACTCACTTCTTAATTGTCTCTCTTTAATTTACCTTTTGCGTTATCTTGGCTATGGAAGTACAAATGATATTGTGTCACAGACAGGTGTAACCTGTGCTTCATATGTGGTTGTTTAGCACTGTCAGCTTGTGCTTTCCTTCAGTTCCTTTTGTATTCGCTCTTCGCTGTCTTGTCGCTCTTGTTGTTTTCTTTCTCTGCTGCTTTCCTCCCCCACATTTCCATTCTTTTGCATGTTCTCTCTTGCAGCAATCTCTTGCCCTACTTTATGTCACCGATGTCCTTATTGCTTTGAGAATGATTACACAGTTCTGGAAAATGCTGCTAAATATAAAACGTGCATTATGGCGGAAAATAATATGCAATCAAAGTTGACATTTTCAGAACTCGCAAGTCTGTTAGGTCCATTTGTGAGAAGCTCGTGCAGTCGAGGGTTAGCTTTGCATTCTGGTTCTTGTAGTCTGGTACTTGTAGTTCCTCATTTTAAATCAGGACTAAAAGTCTCAGAATGTAAACAGAAAACCTGGGCCGGGTCAGCTACTCACCCATGGACTGAAGAAACATGAGTGTTCTGCATTCTAATATGTCATAGTTCCACAAAGCGGGCTGCATAACATTTAGGGTCTGATTTAAGAGCCCATAGCGCCTCTTTGCACCTCTTTGCACCTCTTTGTGCAATGTTAGCTTCATTTTTTATGCTAATCTGGCCTAACAAGGCCAAAATTGCAGCGGCAAATTTACAAAGTGGTGCAATATATGCATTGCGCCACTTTGTAACCCTTTCCTCTACATTATGCCTGCGCCAGGCATAATGTATGCAAATGGGGTGCTCCCTCATTAAATGACTTAAAAAATGGAGCAAAGAAATCTAAAAGATTTCTTTGTCTCTTTTATTTTGGCACTTTTAACGCCTGCTCAGAGCAGGCGTTAAAAGGAGGCATGCCATTGCTTTCAATGGACCTCAATGGGGTTTGCAGGATTAGCGTCAACATTTTTTACGCTAATCCTGCAAAGCTCTGAACTAGCGTGAAAACTGTTGTGCTAGTTCCCCTAATTACCGCCATGGTGCGCCGCATCTCAGATACAGCTCACAAATGGTGGCATTAGGAGGGGCGCTAAAGGGCGCAAGAAAAGTAGTGCTGCACTGGGTGCAGCACCACTTTTCTTAAATCAGGGCCTTACTTTTCTACTTTGTTCTGGGACTAAGGGGATGGTCTAGAGTCTGCTACCTGCCTTCTTTCTTCTTTGACCATCATCTATCTGTATGTCTGTTATTTTATTGTTTTATTTATTCTAGTGTTATGTAGCTCACGAACATGCCACCTTTTGGCTATTCCAGAGCATCATGCCTATGTTTAAATAAATAAAAAGTTGGGGAGTGCAGCTGGATGGGGTTTAGGCTATGATGCTTGTATCTCATACTTCCCGAGGCACTCAACTAATTCTGCCAGTGCCTAGCTAACTGCTGAGTTTTACACCCATGGTGCCAGTGTTCATTACAGACATCGATAGCGCAGTGTGTATTAGTTATGCTCAACAGAATCCAGCCACTCCGGCTCTCACCCTTTCTGTGCCTGTAGGTTTCAAATCTCAATGGAATGATTGCTAAATTAGTCCTTGGTTCCAGCACTTTCCTAACACATAGTTTACAGGCTATGCTTTAGAGCATACGAAGACAAACATAAAGAATATATTTGTGTCTATTGAATACACTTTCAAATGATGTACTTAATAATATACTAAATTACAGGCAATGAAATGCATCTATAACAATATGAGTAGGAGGTTTATTGCCTAAAATGTATTATGGTAGGTGAGAGCATGTAAAAAAGCAAAAGGAGAATTGACCACAACAAACATTCATTCAAAATGGCTCATCGCAAATCATCAGTAGCTAGACATTTTTGAAGAACACAGAACGAAAAAGGCAGGGGTAATGTGTACGGTATTGGAATTTGACAAGAACTAGCACAGGGAATGAATTAGTGTCTATATTTTAAAACAATTGGAAAAGCCAATAGGCTGGTCGTTGACTTCCAGTATGCTGGACTTGCCTTTTCAAATGTGTATATAAAATACTGAAAATAAGTGCACTCAGGTGCCAACAGCACAGGAGATCATCTTTGAATGTTTTTGGAATAGTTTTGCAACAAACATTGAAAGATGTCTGTCTGTGCATATACATGCGTGTGAATGCACTGGCTGATGTCTTTAACAGTTTTTGTAATAAAGTTTTACAAAATCTTCAAAAGATGGCCACTCACACGTAATTGTGGCAAACTTTGAACTGGCTGAAAGCCCATACCAAAATTGTCACCCAGGCATGTGCAAGCAAGGATAGCTACAAGCCCATGCTTAAATGGGCGTGTTTTTTTTTGCAGTGCAAGTGTTGACATGGCAAACTGCAAGCACGGCCAGTGAAGAAGACTACGTTTTGGTTGCATTGTATTTTGTGCAGAGGTAGACTGCTGTCAATCAACAAGAATATAGGGAAAAGGGAAACCAGGCCGATCCATTTCCCCATGCTCTATGCTGTGGTTGGTGGAAGCAAAACATAAATGCCCATGTACCAGACCACTGGATGAAGAAGGCTGGCTGAAAGCACGTCCAAGTAAGTATATTTTACATATATATTTTTGTTAAAATCAAAATGGGTTGCCTAACACCAGACTAAAAAGAGAAATGTTTTATAGCACAACTGAAAACCAATGACCCCTGCAGTTTAGGTGAGCAACTCAAGCTCTCAATATTGTTATATTTTATTGGAAATTGAGTTAAGCAGATAACTGGTTCACGCTGACAAACCTAAGTACAGTTGGAGAGGATTTGATGAAACCTTAGCAAGGAGCTAATGCAGGCCTCTGCACCCCGTGCAGTGCAAGGGGGCCACAATAATTCAGGGAGTCCCCATTCAGATCAATACCAAAGAATATCTGTGAGATGTGGGAAACTCAATTGCCCCATAGCACATCATGCAAGGGGCCCCATCATGTTGTTTTAAAGCACTGCATCCTGGGCTGTTCAGGAGATATAACTGCAATGTAGACATTGGAATCAGACATGGGTGTTATGGGAGCATTGCACTCTTTTCAAATGAAACTGAAAGGTAGACAAATATACAAGTGTTTACTTATTTAGAATTGCTGAGAGGGCACACATTCAGCTTTGCGCTGGTAAGTATATGCATTTGAATGTAACTATGATTACTGTATTAAAAATATTTTTTTCAAAAGTAATACTTTTAGAAAAGACAACATAAAAATAATTTTGCAACTTTGCAAAAATGTAATTTGTAAAAATACACAAAACGTTTTAAATCATTAAAAATATAATATTTACTATACAAATAAATACAACTTGTAAATACAAATATAACTTTAATTTACATTAAATAATAAAACAGTATAAACATACAATTAATAATATTTTTGTGTGTTTAAAAATCTTTATTTATCAACAACATAAGTTATTATATTGAAGCATTTGAGAAAAAAATTGAGATAGTATTCAAACACTTACAGCATAAACATTATGGCCCTCATTCCAACCCTGGCGGTCTCTGACCGCCAGGGCGGAGGGCAGCGGAAGCACCGCCAACAGGCTGGCGGTGCTTCCTGGGCTATTTTGACCACGGCGGTAAAGCCGCGGTCAGAAAAGGGGAACCGGCGGTTTCCCGCCGGCTTTCCCCTGGCCCAGGGAATCCTCCTTGGCGGCGCTGCTTGCAGCGCCGCCATGAGGATTCCGACCCCCTTCCCGCCAGCCTGTTTCTGGCGGTTTTCACCGCCAGAACCAGGCTGGCGGGAACGGGTGTCGTGGGGCCCCTGGGGGCCCCTGCACTGCCCATGCCACTGGGCCCTAACAGGGCCCCACAAAGATTTTCACTGTCTGCTTAGCAGACAGTGAAAATCGCGACAGCTGCCACTGCACCCGTCGCACCCCTGCAACTCCGCCGGCTCCATTCGGAGCCGGCTTCATTGTTGCTGGGGCTTTCCCGCTGGGCCGGCGGGCGCTCTTTTGGAGGGCGCCCGTCGGCCCAGTGGGAAAGTTGGAATGGCCGCTGCGGTCTTTTGACTGCGGGGCGGTCATTCGGCGGAGACCGCATGGCGGGTGGCGACCGCCGCCCGCCGCGGTCAGAATGACCGCCTATATTAGGAAAGAAAAAGCTTTTTTAGATTTTTGTTTTAAATGGGAGGGAGGGAAGGGAAAGTAGGGAAATCAAACAAAGGAATGGTGGTATAAATATATATCAATAATGAGTAACGTCCTCACATTGTATACAATAAAAAACATTTAATAGTGAAATAATATGAACAACAAGTTAATGTGTACCAATAGTCAAAAATAAGGAAGGTAAAAAGACAGAGAGGTAAAGGTTCATGGCGGTTGGAAGTTTTCAGAGCAAGTTCTGGACGTAAAAGAAACAGCATCAACATTATCTTGAAGAAATGTAGTTAATGATAACCATAACATGTCTCTGTTATGTACACATGTACATGAAGATGCATAAGTAGTGTCTAAATTATGATGATGACAAACAGAATCCCACCAAGTTTTGTATGAAATTTTAGACAAGCACTTTCAATTGACAGCTATTTGTTGAAACGCTATTGCCCAAAGTACATCAATTAATTTGGTTCTAGGATGATGGAGAGAAAACCCATTAGCTAAAAGTCCATAAAAAGAGATTAAAGATATTAAAAGAATGGCTGAACTGAAATATCTGTAATACATGGCAAAATGATAATGTATTGGGACACCAAAATAACATATGCATATTATCACTGTTGAGAAGTCATAAGACCAACATTTGGCTGATTTATCCATTGAAAACTTACCACAATGACTTAGAATAATATGAAGTAGAGAAATTGTAATATTCCAGGTAATATCTAAGTCAAGTTCCCAAAGGAGTTCAGTCTTGAACTTGGTTCGAATGGAACTAGGAGGTAAAAGAAACTTGTAAATTATGGAAGCCTTATGACAAGAAAGAAGGATTCTAGACAAATCTGGACTGTCAAGTGAAAAAACATCTGGGATAGCATTGGCAAGCAGCGAAAAGTGAGCATAAAAAGAAGGATGGCAATAAAATATGTGCCTGAAGTGAGAAAACGTAATGGGTGCATCTCCTTCAAAAAGTTGTAATATCAACATAATACCTTTATCCTTGTAAGATTTCCAAAAGATAGGTCTATTTTGTATTCTAATAAGTTTGTAATACCATATAGACATAGTTAAGAAGGCAGATCGGGAGAGAGTAGCAGGAGGATGTATTGAACAAAACAATGAATAAGTGTGTCAAAAAAGGGGAGGAGAAGTCAAAGAAGATTTAGAAGAAACATTTAGAAACCCCTGTGAGGTAAAGGGGTGAAGTAATTTATTTCCTATATCTACCCAAAGAGAATGATAGGGAGAGTTTGTTATCCAAGTCCAAAGAGAAGTTTGGCACTATCCAAAAGCTTTTTGGTATCGATTGAGATCTGGGATCCTTCTAACTTAGATTTTTTGAGTCAGGAAAGAGAGACTCTAGCTTCTTATTACCCCATAAAAACTTTGAGAGTATAGAATCAATCATTTTAAAGAAAGATTTGGGAGTATTCACTGGCATCATAGAGATGATATAACGCATTAGTGGAGAGAGCATCATTTCAATGGAATCCAAATGTCCCCACTATGACAAAAATAACTGGTTCCGCAATGACATTTATTTATGAATATGTGTAAAGCATGCTTTGTAATTAAGAGTAACAGAATCATGATCAGAGTGCGTAAAACAGATGCCTAAATATTTTATTTTACTTGCCCCCCATTGAAAAGAAGAGGTGTTAAAGTACTGTTTAGTTGTGCATTTATTTATTTAATGGGAGCATTTCATTCTTATCCATATTAGCTTCCTATCCTGAAACCTCAGAGAAAGAAATAATTTCTGTAAGTAACACTGGAAGAGACACCTTAGGGTGGGAGATAAAAAGGAGTACGTCATCAGCATACATTGCCAATTAAAACAATTTGTCACCATATGGAAAACTTGTTATGGACGAGTTCTGTCTAATGCGAGACAAGAAGGGTTGAAGTGCCAAAGCAAATAACAATAGGGAAAGAGGGCATCCCTGGTGAACTCCACGGGAAAGAGGGAAATATTAGGCGGTCAATCCATTAACTAATATTGAAGCTTTAGGAGAATTGTACAAGAGTGAAATTAGGGCAATAATTTTAGGACCAAAACCATAGTAAGATAAAGCTTAGAGCATACATTTCCAATTTGTCCTATTGAAAGCCTTTTTTGGCATCAATAGTTATTGCTGCTAGCAGAAATTTAAGGTGCGGAGCTTTACTTAAAGCATTAAGAAACAGAAGAGTGTTGTCCGACCCTAATCTTCCTTCATGAAACCTGACTGTTTTTTACTAATAAGATGTGGAAGGAAGGCTTCAATGTGAGATTCTGGAAGTTTTGCTAATATTTTATAATTTTATAATCAACATTTACTAGGGAGCGAGACCTACAGTTTTTACAATGAGCTGGATCGTTGCCATCTTTATGTATAAGACAGATTGTGGATTCTTGAAATGAATCCACAATCCAACAGTGGTATAAAATTGGAATAGTTTTACTACGTGAGGTAGAAGAATGTTTGAGAAGCAAAGAAAAAACTCCAATGCCTCCCAGACCAGGCATCTGAGCATAAACACTTGTGGGATTTCTAACTGTTTTATCTGTTTCTAAAGAAATAAGAACAAGATGTGTAGGAATGGATTTAGGAGTATTGTGGAAATATGAATCAAAATAGGCAGATCGCACTTGCGATTCAAGAGTATATAAAGTTTTAAAGAATGGAGTAAATTCCTCCAATATATCTTCATCTTTAAACAGAGTAGTTCCCTGCAAATTAGTCAAGGAATCTATTTTCAATCATTGCTGACCTCAAGGTAATTAGGTAATAATTGACCAGCTTTATTTTGGCCACTGTAGAAACAGGCACTACTTTTCAGCAATATTGAGGAAGTCTCCGTTGTTGAAATTTCACTAACATGTAGGTTTGCTTTAAGGAGGTTTTGAAGATCATTATTTGCTTTGGAGGAATAGTATTTTGATACATATTCAATAATAAAAAGCATGAGCAGCAGCTTTAAAAGTATCTCATAAAAGCTGAGGTGAAGTATAAGAAGAGTCATTGAAGGAAAGTAATTCAGAGGAAAAAGACATGAAAGATAAGGAAAACTGAGTGACTTTTTATAAAGGGTTTTTGAACTATCATTGAGGTATGTAATGTTAAGGAGGAAGCACATCAAAATCTGTGATTACCATAGCATGATCTGAAAGGAGGATAGGGCTAATGGTAGACTGGAAAATATTTTGGGCTAAAGTTTGGGTAATAAAAATGTGATCTAATCTAGTAAGGGACCTATGTGTGTTAGAATTAAAAGTATAGTCCCATGAAGTGGGATTACAAAGTCACCATTAATTAATTAAAGCACTTTGTGAAACAGTGGAGAGATCGAACTGAAGAGTGTCTATTCAGACTGTGCTCAAGGCTGTGAAACAGACGAGATGTGTTGGATGCAGTCAGTAACACTTATAAAAGAAATTACTAGTTACTAGAGATTTCACTCGTAGTTTGTTATGCATGACACCAACACTTCCCTGAAAGTTCGGTGAGGAGTTGTGGTTTTATATATATATATATATATACATACACACTTTTTATACTTTTGTAACTGTAAGTAATATATACATTTATTGCAGGCCTATAGAGCATGTATATAGTTTAAGAAAATAAAACATAGTTAATATACATATTTGTACAAAGAAGTACGCATATGCATGTACATATAATCAATTATACATTTTTACATACACTAGGATGTGCAGTACATTGCTGTTTGCATTGTGGGAAGGTGATGTACTATTCTAACTCTAGTCTAACAAGCATTGTGAAAACAGCATATATTTGGGGGCGGGGCAGGTTCACTACACCTCAATAATACATTCCTATTAAAATTATTTAAGAAATTCAATTTAAAAAGGTAAAAAAGATACAACATAAACAATGTGCCTTGAAAGTGGAAAACAATCTAAAACAATTTTCAACAATGTAACATTTGTTAAAAAAAGAAAGCTATTAAAACATTTGGTAATAAAAAGGATTCCTTAAACTCACACATAAACCAAACAAACCAAGAAAATGAACAGTTTTAAATTTAAAATATTTAGGCGGTCATTCTGACCGCGGCGGTCGGCGGTCACCGCCCGCCAAGCGGTTCCCGCCGAAAGACCGCTCAGCGGTCAAAAGACCGCAGCGGCCATTCTGGCTTTCCCGCTGGGCCGGCGGGCGACCGCCAGAAGACCGCCGGCCGGCCCAGCGGGAAAGCCCCTTCAACAATGAAGCCGGCTCGGAATGGATCCGGCGGAGTTGCAGGGGTGCTACGGGTGCAGTGGCACCCGTCGCGATTTTCACTGTCTGCAAAGCAGACAGTGAAAATCTTTGTGGGTCCCTGTTAGGGGGCCCCACGACACCCGTTCCCGCCATCCTGGTTCTGGCGGTGGACACCGCCAGAAACAGGCTGGCGGGAAGGCGGTCGGAATCCCCATGGCGGTGCTGCAAGCAGCGCCGCCATGGCGGATACCCTGGGCCAGCGGGAAACCGGCGGGAAACCGCCGGCTCCCCTTTTCTGACCGCGGCTTTACCGACGCGGTCAGAATCGCCCAGGAAGCACCGCCAGCCTGTTGGCAGTGCTTCCGCCGCCCTCCGCCATGGCGGTCATGGACCGCCAGGGTCAGAATGACCCCCTTAATGTACTAATAAATTGTTCATTAAAAAAATACCCACCCATTCCTCAATATACCACACAACATAGTTTTAAAAATATCTGAATAATATATTTCCAATTAAACATGCATAATAACATATAAATACATTTAAAAAAAACCCTAAACACCAAAGGTTAGAGTGACATTATAGTTAGGTGATACATGCCATTTTAAACTAACAAAACCAGTGAAATTCATAAATTATAGTTATCTCAAGTAACTTGTGCTGTAAAACAACTAAAACTTATGCCCCCACCTTGCCTCAATGATGTAATTTCAGATGTTTCAGTGATGTTATCACTGATGCCGTAGAACATGTCATAGATAGCAGTGCATGGCAACGGTGTGAGCTATAGTTACTTTAGAGAACAAGTTAAAGTTATTTGATATTACTATGACTGGTGAATTTCAGGGGGGCTGTACATTTAAAAATGTATGTTTGAACTGAAATTTTCACCTTACTATAACATCCCTTTGACTTTTTTTTCAGTGAATTTCTAAGGTTTTTAAAAAAATGTAAAGTGATAGTACTGCAATTCCGAACTATAACATCACTTCAACCTGTTTTTTCTAATGTAAACTAACATTTGCAGCGTTGGAATGGGTGCATGGCCTTTGGCCATGTACAGTGTGGGAGGCCAGGCCCAGGGAACCAACTTCCCAGGAAGCACTCACAAATGTCCTGGGGGCATACCAACAATCCCAGGACAGGATGGGTTAGGTGATCAACATCATGCAGGAGAACCAGTGGCTGAAGGGGAACACCACCAGGAGGTCATGCAACAATTGCAGGCCTTGAATACCACCATGGCCTCCATTGCAGGGGTGCTGAGTGAAATGGCGAACATTATGCATGAGTACACAACACACCAGTGGGCCCCTTCCACTAGCCAGTGTACTGACCAGCCCTTCACATCTGCTGCAGCTAGTGGAAGAGAGGTCCTGCCACCGGACTCACAAGCCGCAAGCTCCCCTCCACCTGCAGAAGGTGAACCACCACTTAAACGTTCCCTGCGACCCAGAGACAGTTGCCAAGACCAAGTCCACTGTCAGGAAATTAGTCCCTTGAGAATGTCTCCCTTGTGTTCCACTGATTCATTGTTCACTTTGGACTGCCATTGCTCCTCTTCCTATGGCCCCGTGGACACTGGACCTGTGCTACAAACAGACTGGGCTACTACACTGACTTTTCCCAAGCATCACCCCACTCCATTGCACTTTCCATTGTTTTTTTTGTTATTCAAACAAACACCCTTGAACACAACTTGAGTAATATTGCTTTATCAGAAAGAAATGTGCAATGTATTGAACTGTATTGAACTGCCTTATCCCGGAGACATATATAGATTAACAGTCTTGCCTGAGTGTCATTGGAAGTATTGCTGAATGATATGTGTCCTGTTGTCCACATCCTTCTCCTCTTCCTCCTCCTCACTGTCCTCAGTGTCCACAGCTACCACGGGTGCATTGTCACCCCCCTCTTCCTGCAGATAGGGCACATGGCGTCTGAGGGCCAAATTGTGCAACATGCAGCACAACACCCCAATCTGGCAGACCTTCTCAGGGTTGTAGCATAGGGATCCATCTGTTAAATGGAGGCACCCGAACCTGGCTTTCAGGGGACCGAAAGTGCTTTCCAAAATCCTCCTGGTACGCCCATGTACATCATTGTACCGATTTTTAGCCCCTGTTCTTGGATTCCTAACAGGGGTCAACAGCCAGGACAGGTTTGGGTAGCCGGAGTCACCTGGAAGAAGTGAGGGACACACATAAGCCATGCACAATGGCATGGGGTATGACTCCAGTAGGCATACACTGACTTACATTGGGTAGGGACTCAAGCTCACCTATAAGCCACACTCTGTGCCTCTGTAGTCATGCCATCACAGGTGTGACAACAGGACCTATGGACATACAACATCACAGTATACAGAGCATGTATGTCTTGAGGACACTAGAAATGTGTACAGTCGACACCAATGAGGCATATATAAATTCAAAACATGAGTACTAGAAGTAGGAAATGGCAACCCCCTGTCCTTAATACAGGGACAGTTAGAAGTTACCTCACTCCACCAGCGTTAGGCATCATGGCAGAAGGCAGTCTGCACTGCCATGCTATTCCTCATTGGCTAACATGGGGCTCTATGGAGTACAGGAACCAATGATGATCAACTCCGGTGGTGACGGTGTTCACCGCCGCAGATGTGATCGACATTTTCTTTCTACTCCTTCACTTGATTCCTGACGTTTCAGCCCCAGCCTTCATGTCAAAGGAGTTGGAGAAGCTTGTGGATGGGGTCCTACCCCTGTATGTGCAGTTGTTTGAGCCTTCAGACCAACAGGTGAGTACATCATGGGTACGTTGCATGTGACATGGCTGCATGTAGATGTATGTGTGTGCCAGCAGAGTGTCGTTTTGGGTGGTATGGCTGCAGGCAATGTGAATGCAGAGGTACGAGTCATGTGTGTGCTTGATGAGGGACAAATGCACTGTGTAAGCCATTTGTGTGACAGGCTGGATTGTTATGGTTCATGGTGTCCTTCTGTCTGTGTTTCCTCTGCAGGTCAGTGCTCATCAGAAGAAGGGGTTGTGGCACGCCATCGCCAAGGACGTGCGGACCTTGGGGGTCCATAGTCGGCGGAGCACCTAGTGTAGGAAACTGTGGTAAGACCTGGGATGCTGGGCCCGGAAGACCACAGTGGCCCAGCTTGGGACGGCCTCCCAACGTTGGAGCCTGACCTTCCTAATGGCCTGCATACTGGCGGTGGCTAATCCTGAGTCTGATGGGCACTTGATGGCAGCACAGCAGCCACAAGGGGGTGAGTACAGAGTGTGTGGTATTTTGTATATCTTTCCTGCCATGGGGCTTGGGTGCAAGGTTCAAGTCAGTGGATGCCCAATGTGCTGGTTTAGCTATTCCTGCGTGGTCCTGCTTAGCTATGTAGGGTGGTATGCATTTTTGGTATTGCTAGGTAGCTAGCATACCATGGCAGACAGGGCTTAGTTGGTCCCAGTAGGTGTGCAGATGGTAGTGTTTGGGTTCCTTCCTGCTGTAGTACCTAGGCAATGGTTTGTCACTGTGGTCCATACTGCCCAATGTAAGTCCCAGGGAGTGATTGTGATGTGTATGCGATCTGTGCTGTTGGTGCTGTGATTGACCCTGTGCTCCCTTTCTTTTTCCTCCACCCTCTTTCCTTTTGTCATCCTGTCCATGTGTGCATTAGCATCATCTGACGAAGGAGCAGGGGCACCAGTGAGTGAGGGAGCTGCAGCCCAAGGGACCCAGGAGGCAGAGTCCACTGAAGCCGAGGGGACAAGTGGGTTGAAGGGTGAGTGGAGCACCAAGGGGGAGACTGGAGCAATGACTACAGACTCTAGTTCCTCCTCCAATGGAAGCTCCCTGGTCATGGCAGACCCCTCTGGGACCCCCCAGCTACAAGATCTTCTGCCACCCCCGTACCAGCACCACCCTCCTAGTAGCTACCCCACCCAGTTGCCAGTGCCCACTCACCCAGGAGGGTTGGCGTCTACTTCACCCCGGCACTTCAGTCCCTGCCCCAGTCACCCCCTGCTGCCCTCAATGAGGAGGCTATTGACCTCTTGTGATCCATCTCTGTAAGGCAGTCAACCATAGTGAATGCCATCCAGGGGCTGGCATCCCAGATGCAGCAATGCAATGCCTTCCTGGAGGGCATTTACAATGGCTTGGCGGCCCTACAGAGATCGTTTCAGGCTTTGGCCTCTTATCTGATGGCAGCCAGTGCCCCTATTTCTTCCGCCCTCTCCAAATACCTGTTCCCAGTCCCATAGCCCTCTCCCCCAACCCATCCAAAGCACACAATCTGACAAGCACGCACACAGAACAACAGACAGGACTCGCACAGACAAACACAGGCACCACACTTGACTCCACAAGCACACACACAGCCAACACCCAGATGCACATACTACAACAGCCACTGCCTCCACTGTCTCCCCTCCTCCTCCTCCTCCTTCTCCCTCACAGTCACATCAGCATTCACACCTGCATGCACTGCATCATCAGTCCCAGATCCTGCCACCTGTACAGCCTTCCCCACATTCACCACAACAGTAGAAACGCACACATGCACCCTGTTAGACTTTTCATCCTTGGCGTGGTTTCTCCTAACATTTTGCCTGTGTTTCCCAAGTTGTTGATGTGTGCTGGACTCTGTTTTTGCTGTTTTTGTTACTCTGGGCACTTTACCACTGCTATCCAGTGTTAAAATGCAAGTTCTCCTGTACAAAATGTGGTTGTAATTGGCTTTCCATGATTGGCACATTTGGTTTAATAGTAAGTCCCTAGTACATTGCACTAGAGGTGCCCAGGGCCTGTGAATCAAATTATACTAGTGGGCCTACAGCACTGGTTGTACCACCCGCATTAGTAGCTCTGTTAACATGGCTCAGCCCTGCCACTGCACTGTCTGTTTGTGCAGTTTTTAACTGCCAATTCAACTTGGCAAGTGTACCTACTTGCCAGGCCTAAACCTTCCCTTTTCTTACATGTAAGACACCCCTAAGGTAAGCCCTAGGTAGCCCAATGGGCAGGGTGCAGTGTATGTTTAAGGTAGGACATATACTAATGTGTTTTATATGTCCTGGCAGCGATATACTGCCAAATTCGGTTTTTACTGTTGCAAGGCCTGTCCCTCTCATAGGTTAACATGGGGGATACCTTTAAATATGATTAAAGTGTAGATTCCCTTTTGTGGAGTTTGGAGTCTCTGAGCTCATAATTTAAAAATACATATTTGAGTAAAGTTGGTTTTAAGATTGTGTGTTTGAAAATGCCACTTTTAGAAAGTGGACATTTTCTTGCTTAAACCATTTCTGTGACTCTGCCTGTTTGTGAATTCCCTGTCTGGGTCAGTTTGACAGTTGGGCTGTTTACACCTCTCTATAGACACTGACACAAAGGGAGCTGGGGTGTAGTCTGCATTTCCTGATCAGTCATCTGTGCTAGGAGGGATGGGAGGAGTGATCACTTACACCTGAAAGGGCTGTGCCTGCCCTCACACAATGCAGTCTCCAACCCACCAGTGTATGTCTGGGGCCTGGCCTGGTCAAGGCAGGATTTCACAAACAAGAAAGACTTTCCTCAGAAACAACGCACGGTCTCGCTCGTGAGTGATATCGGTGCATCGCAAGCAACTTTTGATGCACACTCGCCTGTGCGGGATTATTTTTGATGCACCCAGGTACATTTCCACGCTAACAGCATTAGCATTGTGTTTAAAATCACATGAAGACATATAATGGTATTCCATGTCTGTGATGAGACATCTGTCTCTCCAATTAATCAGTTTCTGATGTATGCAGTTGTTGACCTCCCTAAGAGGATTGTGTGATCTATATTGGCAGCACCATTAGATCATTCAAAGAAAGAATCCAGGAACATATTGGAGCAATTCGTACCAACAATAGCAATTATCCTTTTGCTGTGCACTACAACACTAACCATGGCCAACGAGAAATCCTGGGAATCACTGTACATGGGATGTAGCTACCTCCCCACCCCGAGGTGGCAACAGAACCCTAGCTCTCATACGTCAGGAGAGCTCTTGGATTATCAAACTCAGGGTGGTTGAGGAGGGGCTCAATGTGGAAAAGGACCTACATGTGTTCTTGTAATCATAAGATTTATTATTGATTTTGAGTTTGGGCACATGCTGTCCATGATAGCCAAACCCCATGGTGCGCAATGTAGCTTGGTCTCCAGACGCGTAGGGCGTTTTTCACATGTTAGTGTGTCTACAAAAATAGTTACAATCCATACATTTTAAGCATACTTTTTAATGTTTACAAATCCACATTTATATTGGTGCAAATTTTTTACAATTTGTTACCATTATTTCATTGTTATTGCTGTTGTTTAAGGCCCCTGAATGGAGTTTCCTATATAGCCTCATCTGTTAAACATGTTGTATAGCCTGTACCAACTGTATTAATATAGGTCACAGTAATGAATGGGTACACCAAAAAACTTGTGCCCTCACTGTTTAAATTGTGTTTGACCTATCAATGTATATGCATGTATTTTTTACACTTGAACAACTTGCCTTACTGCCAATTACTTTGAGTCCATTACAAAATGGCGCTCGCCTTCTTCTATTACCTGTTCATGCTCCTCACTCAGTCCCTTCTCTGTTTCTCTTACTACTGCAAGCTTTAAATTGCCTCGCTTCACATCGTGTTTAGTTACGATGTGAAGTTGTGAACCCGACGCCTCCGAGCACGGGCAACAAAATAATAATGTGAGCACGTTTCATTTAAAAAATGTTTACATAAATTCACTGGCTCCTTGCCTCAACCGTTCCAGGATATTCCCAGCAACTTAGCCAATGCCTTCAAATCGCTCCCCTTTTTTACCATACATTTGTTCGTTTAATAGGCACGCTGTGGACGTACAGGACAGTTTCATTTTTTTGTTTGTCAGTAATCTAAGACACCGCGTTAACCGCATAGTTCTGCTTTGCTCGTTTTACAGGCTCACCAAAACATCGTTTAATTATAACAATTGATTTCTTTTACATTACAGTTTTCTCTATACAGAACAACAGATGTTCCTTATGTTTCTTCGTTTTCACCTCATGCCGCGTTCTAATACTTATGGCATTTTTTGTTAATATTCTCTCACACTGCTGTGTTATCATTGTTTTTGCCCAGATGTGGGCAGCACACAGCATTACTTTTAATAAACTAAATAATTTTTTTCAAAATAGTAGTTTTTCTCATACATGGAACTATGGACTCCTGACTTGTGATGTTTGTACCATACTCTATTATATACCTTCTCCAACCTTACCAATGCTGTATATTGGGACTACAACATTGTATGAACCTAGACATACTATATGATAGACTTACTCTGTCAGCATTTCTTGTCTTTTTTATTCTAAACAAAAATTTTATTCAAAATTTTCTACATTTTAGGCTTACCATGGTCATTCTCCGAGTCGCATACCTTGCGATTCTGACCCTAGCAATTTCCACAAGAGGATTCTATCTGCCCCTGATGGCCTGAATACTGATCCGTACACCAACTGCGATAATGCTTTTTTTCCTCACTACTGGACAGTTTTTATATGATCACATATCCACATTAGGTATGTTTTTCTTGTTATCTCTGGCTTATCTCACTTTAGGATCACTTTCTCACCTTCAAAAGGATAGTTGGTCACTTAAGAGTTTTTTCTTAAGTACTCACAACACGGATATCCTATCACATATAACTTTGCTTGTACTCTTTTCTTTTTTCTGTTTCTCTTAAAGGGTGTACATTTTTTCACAGACTCTTTTTGTCATGGCTCATCTCTCAAGACACTATCAATCCTCCCTTCCAGGTGGTTTGATCACTCACAGTTGTTTGTTCATACTCTTAACGTTATCATCTATTTAATGATCCCTGATTATCATCAGAATAGTTTTTTCTTATCATTGCTTCTCTTTGCCCATCTAATCTATAGCCTTGAGAAAGTCAATGTGACGAAATACGTGTCGACTGTAAGCTGTTTATTGGATCTAATATATCTGGATAAGAATAAAACTTTATCATCACCAACTACGTGGGTTTGAACATTCAGTGATTTTCCACTTGGACGAACTATGCCTAACTACTTATGGTGTGCCCTGGTCTATATTGACATTCATTATTGCCGACTCTCTTAGTCAGCATCTTCAACACCCTTGGTGGTTGGGTGTTACACCAGGTTGGCACCCGATAATACAGGATTTTGTTTCCAGTACATTGTCTACACACTTGATTGGATGTGCAAGCTTATGGCACTTTCCACCTGTTGTTTTATGTAACACCATATTTATACTTTGACGCTAGACCCATCTAATGTCAAAATATCTTAGTGTTTGTCATTTTCTGGATGCGTGAAACCGCCTTGTGATAATGAGATGCAAGGTAGGCGTTCCCATCCAAAAAATGACTTAAACACCTGTGCGCCATATTTATCCATCCGCACCAAAATGCCACGTGGCTGGGAGGCGGGGTCGGAAAATGGCAGACATCCCGATTTGCGCCAAAAATGTACGCCTGGGTCATGGCAGGCATTAAAATGGGGCAAACACACTAGTACTTAAGGAAAACCCACAGAAGCAACATAAGAGCTCCAAAAGGAAGACATGGAGGTGCTATTCATCCAGCATGCACAAAGACGCAGAGCACAGGAGCAACAGCAGCAGCTTCTACCACACCAGCAAGGACCCCAAAGGCAACGCCGAAGGCAGGAGAGGATATTCCAGACCAGGATAACCCTTCAGGGCCTCAGGGAACATGACATCATCCAGAGGTACAGACTAAACTGGCAAGCCATACAGCAGCTGCTGCGCCACACTGAGCCACAGTTGGCACCCAGCTTGCAGACACCTCACATCATTCCACCAGAGACCAAGCTGCTAGCTGTCCTGCACATGTTGGCAAGTGGCTCTTTTCAAACCACTGGTGCCCTGGTTGCCGGGATCTCACAGCCCTCATTCTCTGCCTTCTTTCCCAAGGTACTGGATGCCATCATCCGCCTCACACCCCGCCACATCAGCTTCCCCAACAAACAGCAGAAGCAGCAGGAGACCAAACAGGGCTTCTATCAAATCAATGGCTTCCCACATGTGCTTGATGCCATTGACTACACGCATGTACGGATTTTGCCACCTGCTGCAACGGAGCATTTATACCGCAACAGGAAGCACACACACTCCATCATGTGCAGGCAATTGTGGATCACCGGGGATTGATCACCAACATCGTGGCAAAGTATCCTGGAAGTGTACATGATTCATTCATCTTTCACCACAGTACCATCAATCAACACTTCCAGGATGGATGATATGGAAATGGCCTACTTGTTGGTAAGTACAGAAACCTAGTTATATACACACTACACAGTAACCCTGTAGGACACACAACACATACACCACTACATTGACACGTGGCCAGGAAGACACTGAGGTTGTGACACTGCTAGTCATGTTTGATATCCTGACCCAATGGAATACACACCTATGGACAAATGACAGATGCAAATAACAACAGATGCCACTCCAGAGCCACAAGGGACCAATTTAAAACCACACAGTGACAATGACGTGGCCTTAACTGACAGTACAACTTGGAAGATGAATCTTCCAATATCACATCAATAACACTCAATCACACACCCTTCCAAGTGAATACGTACTGTGTAAGTGGTGTGTAATGTTTTTTTAGCTGCAGTTCAAACACCATGACACACATAGCATGAGGATTCTGACTCTAATGAAGGTGACATGGAATCATTGAGGCAGTACCAACATCTCACATCACTCCTGGGGTGACATTGCCCGCTAGCAATAAGGAAGTGGACTGTGCTATGAACACATATTGATGTGACAATAATGCAAAGTGCACATTGCTACACATACGGATTGAGACAATTACAGATTGTACAGCCACATGGACCTTCTGACACTTAAACCTTCACCTCCACAACTAAGTGAGCCAGCTTACCTGGAGAAGGTTCAGTAGTGTAGGTACACGTTTGCACATGAGCCAACTCGGTGAGGGCACAAAAATAGGTTTGCCTACAACTTGTCACACATGGGATATTTGTGCATTGTCAATTGTGAACAATTCAGTGCTGCCAAATTATGGAGATTTGTTGTACATTGTCACCTAGCCAAATCAAAGGGCCTCACTGTTGTTTTTCACATGCTATTACATATGTTGAATTGGATGGGATGTTCAGGCCATAAAGTGCAACCATGTTACCAACACAGTGGAATCAATTTTGTGTGTGGAAGTATCATGTCACCTCCAGTGAAGGCCCATGGCCACTTCTTACACATGACATAATGCATGGGAGATACACAATGAACTGCAAGTTTACAAATATACCACTGATATCAGGTCAATCAGCCAAACACCAGTTTTGATAATTAAATAACCCAATGCAGAAAGAACATCCTAGAAGCCTAGGATCCCACACAATAACACAAACACAGATGAGTCACAGATGACACAAGATAACAACTACCATGCAAAGTGATAATCAAGGTGCAAGCAACATCCAAATATTTACACTCATTTTCTCTTTCAGCTGATCAGGGTTACGGGATCCAGCCATGGATCATGACCCCATTTGCCAACCCAAGCACAGCATCAGAGCGTGCCTATAATGAGGCACATCGGAGGACACGCACCATAGTGGAGAGGACTTATGGCATCCTGAAGTCTAGATTCCAGTGCCTCAACATCACCGGAGGCAGCCTCCTATATTTACCTGAAATGGTCTGCCAGATCATTTTGACCTGTGCCATCCTGCACAACATTTGTGTAAGGAGGAACATTCCCCTCTATGAACCACACCCACAAATGCCTGAAGAGGAGGAAGAGGAGGATGCTGTTCGTGAAAATGAGGGGGACCATCCAAACACTGCAGCAGGATTGCGTCGGAGACAACACATTGTACAAAACTTCTTTTAACTATAGTCACCATCACCACTTTGTTATCATATGTCATTAAACACCTACCTTCATCGCTCAATCATGCTCTGGGTAATTTATATGCATCACATGATCCCTAGGAATCCTAATCAGCGTTTAGCCTTATGGAGCATTGCAGAAATACAGATTAGGATACTGAAAAACCCACATCACATTTGATGGGTATGAATGTACACCCAACATCACACACAGTGTAAATTACATATATCCTGTCTATTTCACACGTGAAGGGCAATATCAGAGGACCACAGCTTTGACACACATCCATGTTGCCAACATGGTCCATTGCAGCACATGACACACAACTACGACGCCATCAATCATAAGGACAAAAAGTGTCTCATACATGAGGCAGTGGATGCGCTATTGCATTGGTAACAGGAATGTATGACCAGACCCTCAACAGCAGTAAGTGTGGCATCAGCTATCTTTGCAAGGAGCATGTGTGACAAGGAGTCCATCTAAGCAGAAAATGGATAGCACGAGTGCCCCAGGTATGACAAGCATTGCTCACAAGACATGCCCTGCGCAGTCCATCCCAGGTAATAAGTCCTGCCACTGCCATGTTTTCAGTCTCTGCCCACCCTTCTCTAGGGGGCCCTGTAAATGGACTATCTGTACCCTGAGAATCTACATCTACACACACCCAGACTCCCATTCTGACTCCTGTGTGCTTCAGTATGGCATGCTATAGTCATAGTTCATCAGTCTACATGGACTCAGGTCCGATAATGCACTTCCTGGTAGTCGGTAGGATCTGTAATCAGCTGTCCAATGCTTCCCATGTGAAAGGTCCAGTTGGCCCTTTGAACTTGATTCTCAACTCCAGGACTTGTGAGAGACTGAAGCTGCACACACCTGAGAGCACTTCCATGCAGACCAGCCATTTGAACCTGCCCTGCCATTGCTGCTGCCTGGAACTGCTTAGAAGCTGCCATTTTCTGAATCTCCTTGTTGTGCATAGGTGTACAAATCACTTGTGTAACAGAGCCCTTGGGGGATTGTGTAACGTTGCAGACCACAGCACAAAAACAGTTTTTAGTTCCCACAGTGTTGTTCCAGCTATTCCCAGACAGAGTTTGCTCACTGTGTATTTGCCATGTTCATGCTAGTTCCTGACAGAGCCTGCATCCTGTTAGCCTGACAGGTTCCTGTCTTTGCATTAACCATAGAGGTTCCCTGTGGCTACATTTGTCTCATAGTTGCTTTCCATGCCCTCTCTTTCCTTCTGGGGTATTGTGTCGGGTAGGGCCACGATGAATCCTCAAATATATAGTATAGTTTAATGAGTTTCCATATCGTATTCTGTTCTGGGACATGTATTCAAATTGCCTAATCCAGCCCCCATCCCTTGTCTGGTTTTGCATGTATTCATTAGTGCCAAACAGTGACAGTGTGCTATAGTTGTATGCATGGATTCGGTACGGTGCCTCCAGCACAACAAACAAGGGTTGCCAATGTGTATGTGAGGACAAAACATGTTTGCGCCCTTACAGTCCACACACAGATTCACTTCTGCCACCACCTTTTGATGGTGCTTGCGTGGTGACTAGCTGTGAGATTAATCAGCACCGAGGCACTGATGTTCCCTGTTGCAGTGGCAATTTTAGAGGCCGCCCTGTGTACAAATGTTGTGATGAAAGCTGCCTGTCTCCTATTACTGATCCATAAAGTTTTTAAGCACACCAAGGTTGCCCTTATTAAAGTTCTGCAGTGCCATAGCTGGACTATCCCCATGTGTGTCGTTAGTTGTTCTTTGGCTTTAGTTCAAATCTGCTTTGAAGGATACTCTGTTAATTCAGGGAATGGCTCCACAGACTCATGACTAGATCTACACGTAACTGTGACCACATGGAGGCCAATACTGACACAGGGTACACATGGCCCCACACTTGAACTGGACACCTTTGTGCACTGAACCACTGGAAATATGTGAACACATGCACCGTGGTCTGCTGGGCCTCCACAGCCACAGGAGAAACATAGGTCATTTACATGACTCAAACTGTGGTGTACCATAACTTTTTTGGATCGGATTTGGGACTCTGGGGGTTATTCTAACTTTGGAGGAGGTGTTAATCCGTCCCAAAAGTGACGGAAAAGTGACGGATTTACCACCAGCCGTATTACGAGTCCATTATATCCTATGGAACTCGTAATACGGCTGGTGGTATATCCGTCACTTTACCGTCACTTTTGGGACGGATTAACACTCCTCCAAAGTTAGAATAACCCCCTCTGTGTCACAAACATTGTATCTACCTATCATGTTCAAATGCCTGACTCATGGGTAGTATACACACAAGTGACCATGAAGTGGTATCCACCATTCCATTACATGTGATGGCTTACATTTGTAACATTGCCATTATCAACCGTCCTCTATCTATCCTGTGTATAGTTTGTCATGGGAGATGTTTTGTCCCCAAAGTCAGGGAAGTTCACACAGCATAAGACACAACAGATATGACAAACACATATCATGACTGATGTACCGCAATGAATGGCATCTGATGGTTATCCACAATTACAACACATGCATACAAGCACATTATGCAAAACACGTCTTGTGACGTTCACTCAGAGGCCCAACAACATTTGAAATAGCCAATTCACAGACATAAGCACACAGGCCATAAGTGATTTTTTAAAGTTGCGTAGCCTGGCTATCCTCTATTGATGCACCACCTGCTCAAACTAGGGAATACCAATTTTAATTCTAAATGTTTGGGTGGCTGTTGCATCAGTGAAGAGTGCTAATCTGGCACAACAACATGAGTATTATGGTCTGCAGTAGTGTAGTCTGTCACATGTGCCCAAACACTAGAACACAGCAGGCCCTAACAGCCTATCTTTGTATAGTTATAGCCTTCATGTATGTTAAAAATGAGAAAAATGACACAAGCACAGTTAAAGACAGATTTTTTTACACAAAAGCGTAAAAAAAGATGCATATGCTTCAAAATATGCCGCATATGCGTTAAAAACTGATGCTCACAGCCATTATACATCGATTGGTCCCTAGCGTTAATTCCAACACTGCACCCCATGAAATTGGTTATCCATGAAAAATATATTGATCCTTGAATGTGGGGGAATTTTTATGCATATGCTTCAAACAATATTAAAGCAAAGCCCGTAAGCGTCATAAAATTACACACATCATAATAAAAACACACCGCATTTGAGATAGGAAGTGATGTAATAGGATATCCTGTTTACAGAAATGGTACAGTGAGTGTACTTTCACTTTCACTTTGCAGTCTGTGATTCTTCTAGACTGTGTGGCTGTGTAGAGAGTTGTGTCATTTCAATTGTCATCTGTTGTTTTTGTAATTGTATCTGTAAATCAGTGTAAGTGTGTTTTTGTCATTTTTTGTGTCTAATTTTGTCTTTGTACTGTTGGGAGTGTGTAGTGGGTATTGTTAGATGGGGTATTGTTCGGCTGTTTCTGGGTTCTTTAAGTTTCATTTTCAGACCTCCTTTCCCTGTATTTTCCTGTTTTCCCTTTCCTATCCCTATTATTTTTGTGATGTTGGGAAGGCCACGTCTGAGGAGAATGGGTGAGGAGGAGCTGGGGGCTTTCATTTGGCTGGTGTGCCACTTCTTCCCCCTGACGTTAGAGGCTGGTGGCAGGGTGATACAGGACTATCACACCAAGGCGAGGAGGCTCAGGTGGTCCAAGGTGCTGTTCCAACTAAAGAGAGTGTTCAACAGCCAGCGCAATGACCACCAACTTAAACATCGCTGAGGTGACCTTGTGGCCACAGAGCAAGACCTGCTGGACCACCAGGGTGTGGTGATTGGTGGCCCTGTTGGTGAGTACAAATCAGACTAACGTGTACAGTAAAATGCTCTGTAGTGACAGTAGCAGATTTTGTGACATGCTGCATTAAATGTTTGTGGACATGTGGAATGCAAGTTGAGCGTACAGTGGCCCTGATTTATACAATATTTGCTACGCATTACCGTCATTTGTTGATGCAAAAGCTGCACAAACTTACAAAAAACAACTTGATCTTATAAATTAGTGCTGCTTTGACGTCAATAGATGATGGTAATGCGGCACAAACAAAAGTATTATTCATGGCCTGTGAGTGTACCAGGAATGAGATGTATTTCCAACGCTAATGCAAGAAACAAATGTATTCCCCAATTATTTTGAATACATGTCTGAACTGTATTCATGGCCATACGTACAAAGATCTTCCTAACCTCTGGTAATATCTTAGGCTGATATTTTGACTTGGTTTGTGCAGCATTTAAATTAATTATGGATGCCAAAGTAATGCACACCTGATAATATCTAAGGGCCTGATTACAACTTTGGAGGAGGTGTTAATCCGTCCCAAAAGTGATGGTAAAGTGACGGATATACCACTAGCCGTATTACGAATCCATTATATCCTATGGAACTCGTAATACGGCTGGGGGTATATCCGTCACATTTGGGACGGATTAACACCTCCTCCAAAGTTGTAATCAGGCCCTAAATGTTTTGTGCTACTTTCCATAGGTGTAGCGTAAAAAAATGAAGCAAATGCTACACATTAAAAAAAAGATCTGGCCCTAAGTTCATTGTTCCTGTGTGTTTTATTTTGCCTTGGGCACAATTTCTGGTACAGAAATGATGCATTTGCCATCTGTGTCACTTTATAGCCAAGCAATTTTCTAAAGTTAATGGGCCATCATGGGATCCCTGAACTTTGTGAATGCATGGTCACAAATTATTTACTTGCATGATGTTGTGCAAGGGACCCCTGACTGCTTCCATCATACATTTAAAGTGACAAAATAGTTTGCTAGTTTACATTTGGTACACCCCTGCTGATCTAGTGCAGCATATGTACAATTGTTAAGTTCTCAGTATGAAGGCTATCACAGACATGGGTGTGTGCTAAGATCAGAAGGCCAGCATTCGTGTGAGTGCTGCCATTCCCAAGATGCATACAAATAGAGACCTACCTTATCAAGATTGCCAAAGTAGGACATTTGCTAAACCACGTTTCAATTAGGGAACAGTGTCAGTTCGTTGTATAACCACTGATCATCCAACTTGGCAAATGTAAGATAATTAATGTGCTTAACTGTGATCTACAATACCTGATATAGGTACACAGGGCCCTGAGTAACACATTTCAGGTGCGATGACTACACCTTTGCCCATGCATTCTGTCACGGATGACCAAATTAGACACTGTCAGCATATATTTCTTTGTTGTTTTGAATTAGATAAATGGCCAATCCATGTTTATCGTAACACTGTCATCAAGTAACACACAGGATCCTTGCCATCATGGTGTCAAAGGGGGCCTATACGGCCTGTACGGCTCTGGGTACACTGCCAATGAGGCATATGTAACCTACATACAATACAGGCACACATATAATGGACCATAGAAAGCACAATAATTCCTGAACTAAACTCAACCCACATGAGCATCACACAGTAACTCATTGTCCCTTGATGCACAAGCCACAATACCTGAGTGACTGGTATTGCAGTGCACCAGGAATGTGGCTTTCATGTCTCTCATTACAACAAATTAAGAAATGGAGTAACCTCTAGAAATATTTCTGCACAAAATTGAGTAATCATGTTTGGCACCACATGATTGTTGGGCCAGTGCATGTGTGCATATGTTTGTCTATCACTCACTGGAGTGACAGGTCCAATACATGTTTGCAGTAGTACATCTGTTGGGGTGTGTACATGTCTGAGGTGCTGCTCTATCATATAAAATGTCACACACAGTGATTTGTTGTTCCAAGTTTTGTACAGTGAGCAGACATTGAGCACATTTCACCCTTCCATGTTTTACAGGTGGACCAGCCCCCCTACACAATTGGAGAAGTGGCTCGATTTGCGGACCCAGACATAGCCAGTAAGTGCTGATATGTTAGTTCTGTGTTTTGTTTGCAGCTGTTGTGTGATTGACTTCTGTGTGTTGGACACATTGCAAGGTATGATGTGCTGGCACATGATCTGATATGTGACTTGCCTGGAGTTTGACATTTTGTTCCATGTTTGAGTTGGGCAATCGGTGGCGGAGAGTCACATTTTGGGATTCTAATACTGCGCTATAGGCATGGGCAGGTGAACAGGGTGATATTTGTTGCTACATTTATGCCAATGATAAATTTGGAGGTGGACATTTTCATGATTTAGTCAGAAAGTCAAACCCTGATTTACACAGACCAGTGATGCCGAAGTATTACCCACAGACTTGAGCCTCCCTGTTAACTAATGAACATGTAGAAATGTATGTTTGACTTCCTAGCAGCATCTAGCTCCACATGTTGTGCTACGTTAATGTGGCACTTGAGTAGAATGTCATAGGTGTGCATGAAGCTCAAGCCCAGATGGGTGCTTGCATCTATAGGCTTGTTTTTGGAAAGGTATTAGTGAGATCAAATGATGTTGACAATTGTCCGCAATTAGGAACATAAATGTGGATGCGATTGTCCAATGTTTGAGTCAATCCTAGTTGGTAGCCCTCCTTACCTGTGGTGGACAGACTAAACCCATGGACAGCTGTCCAAAGCTTCCTGGCTGTCCTTGGTGTTTGAAAGTATGTGTTGCATGTCCATCACCCCCTGAGGCACAGGGGTAGGGTTATGAAATATGTGTACCTAGCTATGAGGATCCCAGTGTAGAAGACAGACATGTAATTCCAACATTCATTTGTTCCAACCTAGGATACCCCCTCATGATTAGCAACTGCATACCGTCCAGGAAATCCCATTTACAAATCACAGATCTTGTGGGCCTTGATTGTCATCCAGAAGAAAATCATAGTTGGCCTGTCACATGTGGAGTACTTGCAGCATTTGTTATGTGACAAATGGCAGTACAATGATGCACAGATCATTTAAGTAGGTACACACCTTTTTGAGCATTGCTGTGCTGTTAGATAGTAGTTGTGTAGGCTGCATTGGCCTGTCATTCCTCAGGGACATTCTATGATCTGTACTGTGATTTGGACTGTTTCAGCTATTTTTGAGGAAGTGTTACAATATCATCTGTAGATGTATCACACAATGATGTCACTTATGTTTGGCTTTCTCTATTTTTACAGCTGCCAACATGAATGCCCATGAGATCAAGGAATTCCAGAGGCTTGCAATGCGTTACCGCCACATACTAGATGTGGAGTCTGGGTTCCCCAATATGGCACGGCGATATCGCCATGAGAGAGCCACAGGAGTCTGGAAGGCATTTGCAACAGCTACAACCACCACCAGCACAACCGCTCAGACCACAGTCGCCCAAAGGATGACAGCCACTGTTGCAGGTCCGTCAACCTCATCAGCTCCAGGCCCACAGGCAGCAGCTCCTGCACCTCCCCCTCCAAGCACGGCACCGGCACCAGTAGTGCCATCCACTAGTGGCACACGGACAATCCCAGCTGCAGTGATAGACAATGCCAAATATTTGTCTATGAGACGTGACATGCAACAGATGTTGCGCAGGATGGACAGTCTGCTGCAGGAGGTGTCCCGCAATAGCAAGAGACTGCCGGGTATAAAGAAAATCCTGCTTAGGGCAAATTTGTGACTTTTGGACCCTCAGCCATCATTCCCTCCTCTCCCTCCTCTTTCCTGGTTCTTATCTTTAGCGCGTTTAGGGGGCTTAGTGTTAGGTTAGAGTAGGCTGTTAGTTTAGTTAGTATAAGTGGGTTCGGGGTAGTTAGGGCCAGTTGTGGGTAATGTGTAGTTAAGATAGGTTAGGTTAGTTAAGGTGCTTCCCCTAGTTTTATTATCCTTTTTTACTGTTAAATAAATATTTAGGTACTCCTTTAAAGTATGTGTCATATGCTTGGGGATCAGGGCCTTGGCATGGGTGAACAGTGTCAATTTAGTATTTGTATTTGTGTTCCATCCTGCATCCGAATCCCATTATTGTCATGGTTATTCACAATTCCTAATGTGCAGTCACATTGGCAGCTACACCAAACCTACTTCTCAATGCATCTGCCATCCATTGCACCCACCACTCAGGGTTACTATGGTTCCCAATGTGTTGTGAAGTTTGGATGTGTTTTTAGATCTGTTATTGTTTGAGACCTGATTTGGAATCTTGGGCATTGTGATACGTCTGCCTGCAGCCTGATGTTCATGTGAACCCTGATAAACTGAATGATGTTATAATCTTATGTAGTATTGTATACATAACTCACACCTATCATTTCTTACATTGTACTCCCAGGTTACATAATTGTCCATAAATTCGTACACATCCATTCCTGTTGTATGGTGTGGGTGTGTGATGAAAGTATATAGTCAGATGTCACAAACATAAAGATTGTCTTGAAGGGAATGTTGGACACATTGATTTTCAGCTTATACATACCTTGAAGTGGACCTTTTCAGTCCAACACAGCATTATACTGTTAGTTTTCAATTTACTTCAGAAATAAGCCTCAGTAAATGCAGATGATGATACTATCCAGACCCCAGTGCATAGCTATCAGCCCACAATCTTTCAACACAGTTGTATTGGCATTCTATGGCCATTGACATGTGACATACATCACTAATCTCCTACACAGTTGATGTGTCACATTACACAGAGACAAAGTGGTTGTGTAAGTGCTATTTATTTGAGTGCTGTAGTGCAATAATTACATAGTCCAGGATTGTGAGTCCATTAGTGTGACGCCTTCTATTGTGATGTTACACAAGTGCAATAGGACATGTCATTGGACATACTGGGGTGAAGTGTCATACAGTGCAGAGGAACATGAGGTCCTTGCCAATGAGGTAGTGAGAGACAATCAAAGAGCATAGTGTCAAGGTAAACAGTGTGCTGGAAAACAGTGCATGTGACCAACTGTTGCAAGACTGGCATGTTAACAAGCACAGGACCTAGGATATCAGTTCCCATGTGGCATGGACTTGTGCTACCGGGTAGTCCTACGGGTGAAGGTGATCTGTTCCACGTCTTCCTCTTCTGATGTGTGTGTCGTCTTCTCTGCCCTTGTTGGTGGTGGGTTTGAAGGGGCATCACACACTTCAGTGTTTGAAAACGTGGCGTCAAAACTCCCGGTAGCTGCCAACTGTGGGGCTATTAAGGTCATTACTGCAGCAAGGAGGACCTGCTGGTTCTTGAGTATAGCAGCTACATCACTGTGTTAGGCAGCCAGGTTGGCCCTGAGGAGGTCATGATTGCATTCGTGCATGCAGTGAAAGGTTTGGGGTGCCAGGTGTAGTGGCAACTCCCTTACTGCAGTGGTGAATTCCCTTACACTTTGTTGTAGTCTTTGCAGGAAGGATGTGAGCACTTGCATGGCTGCTGCCTGTTCTGTAGATAACATCATGCACGAACGCATCCCCTCAAGGCTGGCTGCCATATTTTGCATCCCCACCTCCTTGGCCAGCTCCCGCTGTACTCCAACTACAGTCCTCTCAAAGATAGGACCAGTGTCCTCAGAGTCCTCAGCTGGGTTGGAGCTGGCAGGTCGTACTATTGGGGTGGTGGGTGGGTCCTCTGTGATGGCTGCTACTTCGGTGCTCCTCCTTGCGACTGAAGGTGGGGTCTGGAGGGTTCCAAGGACATCTTGGAGGGTCTGCTGGCTAATGTTTGTCAGCTTGTCATCCATGTCATCAGAGGAGTCCAGGGCAGGCATATCCTCAGGAGAGCGTTCATCCTCTGCAATGAGATATTGTACAATTAGTGTGTCTGTGTTGTAGCATTTGTAATGTGACATTCCTGACTTCCTGTTAGTTGAACATTGTGATCTTGGTTCCTGTTCATTGTTCCTGTCATTAAGATTAGCAGTCTCCCAGGCCTATGCCCCACCTGCATGTCACATGTAGTGTGGGCAAGTTTGGAGAATTGTCTGCATCACATCCTCTAGGTGTAGGTTCTGTCCAAATTGTATGTTGACACCTTCTTGTACTACTCAACCCTCCGTCTACTTCCATTATCATGGTGTGGCCTTGCATTGGCTGTGGGTGTTCTGATGGCACTTGCACCACAATTAACAATCTGGAACTGACCCAGTCTCTGATATTTCAAATCCACCTATATGTTGCTGAGACCTAGCATATGATATGTATAGCATTGGCATAGCACGGTACAGGTGTCTGCATTGGTAGTGTGTACTGCTGATGTCGGGAAATGTGTGCTACATTGTATTGCACTGATGGTCCTAGCAGTGTTCCATTACCTCTGATGACTGTGCGGGTGTGTTTCACTAGCTAGACACATATGTCCTTCCCCTCAATGCTGTTGTCTTAGCACTATGACATTTGAGATGTTGCATGGTGGCATTGCAGCTATTGTAACACAGGCAGGGTAGACCCTGAAATATGCAGCATGGGTATGACATTACTGCTGGGTACCTCATAATGTTACTAACAATACCTGATATTTATAGCTCCTATAGACATGAGCATTTGACAAGATTTGCACATTGTTAGTAATTACAGGAGATTGATAACGTCGTCATCCTGAACCCTCTATTTTGGATGTGTTTGATTCATGGGCACAGAACTGCCATTGGCTACTTGACCTGCACACACAGCACAGGTGTAGTGGCAACGGTTGTCAATGGAAAATACCACTTGCGGATATGCCCTGAGACTGGAAATTGAGCCCTAGTTCATGTAGCGACAATACCAGCTGTTGTGTGACAGCAGGCCAGTTTTACGTTGTACCCTACCCTCCTGGACTGCCTTTGCCTTTCCAACAGCCTTGGCATGGCAGAGTACCCCCAGGCAAAGGTTGTTGGTGTAGTGTTGTGCTGTGCCCCAAGTTTCCCCTGCACAGCCCATGCACCCATGCCGTGACCCTTTGCCCTTTCAACTACCTGATTATCATGGCTGACATACATTGTGTAGTAGGTATGTCCCCCCCTGCTTGCAGATAACAATTAGGCATTTTTGTACCCCATGCCACTTACCCTGCATCTGTGTTGTATCCTGGTAGTCTGCGCTTTCCTGTCCTCGAATCCCTGTGACAATCTCCTCAGGGATGACAGCTGCCACCATCTCCTCCATGTGGTCCAGTGCCTCCTGCCGTGCTGGACTCCCAACTCCAGTCTGCAGTGCTGCTTTCCTGTTCCTTTCCATCTTTTCCTTGGCCCTGCACTTGCAGTCATGCCAGCATTTCTTGCACTCAGTGACTGTTCTCCGTACTTCTGCCACACTGTTGATCTTATCGACAATTTTTTGCCAAATTGCCTCTCTCCTCCCAATTGGCAATTTTGAGATGACAAAAAGTTGATGCTGGTGTTCCGTCACCTCTTTCACCAGTATTTCCTGCTCCTCTGCACTGAACCGGCACTTCCTTTTCTTCTTCTCCCTGTCCTGGGTCTTCTCTGGGTCCTCCTGGCTGGTTCCTGGTCAGTTGTAGTCTTCCTGGGATCTATCATGGCTTCTGGGATCCATTTTGGGGCTCCTTTGCACATTTTGCTGTGTTTGCTCCGTTTTTTTATGCTATTGCAGCAAAAAAAGGCATGTTTCCGGTTTGCGACGTCGTAAACCGGATAAAAGTCATTTTTGCCGCGTTAATATCATTTTTCTTTACGACGTGGCGCAATGGTTTGAGTAAAAAAAAAAAATGACTCTAACTCGTGGTTTCCGCCACGGAGCGTCAAAGTATAAATTTGATGCCCGAGTGGCGCTAAGAAATGGCGTTAGCTAGCGTTAAACTTTTTGACGCAAAACTGCATCTGCGCAGTTTTGTTTCAAAAAGTAGAAATATGGCCCTTAGTCCTAAAATGGCTGCTGCCACATCTTTGTTGTTATGGTGGCAGTGAATCCGATTTAAACACATGAACAACAATTAAAATGTTTAAAATAATGAACAAAATAACATTAACATTAATTATTATAGAGCTAAACATACTTCCAATTCAATACCCTTAAGTCCAATATTCCCAAAAACCTACATGGAGTATTGTAGAGTGGAATGGCGAAGAGTGGAGTATAGTGTTGTAGAGTGGAGTGGCAGAGACTGTTGTGTATTGGAGTGGCATAGTGCGGAGTTGCAAAGCGTGGCATACGCTGGAGTGGCCTAGTTTGGAGTGCAATGGCATAGAGTGTTGCAGAGTATAGTGGCGTACAGTGCAGTGGCATTGATTGCAATTGCATAGAATTCAGCAACATTCAATGCAGCATCGTAGAATGCAGTGGAATAGATTAGAGTGGTGCATAGTAGAATGCTGGGGTGCAGAGTGGAGTGGTGAAGAATTCAGTGAATCAGAGGGCAGTGGCACAGAATAGAGTCGACAGACTTAGAGTGCAGTGGTGTAGAGTGGTGCACAGTAGAGTATCCTAGAGTGGTGCACAGTAGAGTAAAGTGCCCTAGAGTGCAGTAGCATTGAGTGGAGTAGCATAGAGTGGAGTAGTTCAGATTAGACTTCTGTAGTGTTCATTGGCGGAGACTGCAGTGTTGTAGAGTAGAGTGTCAGAGTGCAGTAGTGTGGAGTGGAATAGAGTGGGGTGAGAGCAGTGGCGTAGATACAGTGATGCAGAGTAAAATGCAGTGGCAAAGACTGCAGTGACATGGGGCACAGTTGTGTAGAGTGCATTGAAGTAGAGTGCAGTGGCATTGAGTATATTGTTTCAGAGTAGTGTGAAGTGGTGTAGAGTGGAGTAGTGTAGGGTAGGGTGCAGTTGCATAGAGTGGCATAGAGTGTAATGGAGTAGAGTTTAGTGGCATAGAGTGCAGTGGTGCAGAGTAGATTAGAGTGGCATATACTGGATTGGCATAAAGTGGAGGGGCATAGAGCTGAGTGTTACAGAGTAAAGTGTGTTGGCATAAAGTGCAGTGGCATACAGTGCAGTGCTGCAGAGTGGTGTAGAGTACAGTGACAGAGTAGATTTGTGCAGAGTAGATTAGTGTGGCCTAGACTGGAGTGGTGTAGAGTGCAGTAGCCAAGAGTGCAGTGGTGTAAAGTGGTGAAGAATGCATTGGCACAGAGGAGAGTGGTACAGGGTAGAGGAGAGAGGTGTACCATGACGTAGCATACAGTGCAGTGGTGTAGAGTGGAGTGCTCCGGAGTGTTGTGGCATGGAGTGGTGTATAGTGGAGTGGTGCAGAGTGAGTGCAGTGGTGTGGAGTGGAGCAGAGTAGAGTGGAGTGGTGTGGTGTACAGGAGAGTATGCATGGTATGGTAGCACATTGCCATATCAGGTAACACATTTTCTATTGAAATAACCATTACATTGGCACAGATATACAGCTTTACTAATATAACTATACAGTGAATAAACAAAAATGTGTGGAAATTGCTTCACCTAGTGTAATGATTTGTTTTGATCATATTAAAGTATTTGTTTCCAACCCACTTCAGAAATAGCAAATTCTGACTTATTCTGAAATACTTACACAGTCCATTTAAATGTTGTCAGGTGCTAGAAAAAGCCTATTTCCTAACCAATGTATCCAGCAAGATTGTCACATAAATCCTCTCAGAAAAAGAAAGGTAAATAAGCGCCCTCAGGAGACAGTGCCTGGCATTTGACATCAGTCTTTGAATGCACAGCAAATGTGACAAGATAAGAACAAGATTTAAAGGCCTATTTACAGAAAGACGAGTTTGTGGAAGAAAACAGTAAACATGGTTTAGGCAATGGGAGGGACAAACTAAAGCAAATAAAGCCAGCAAGAAGAATACCAGAAAATGTGAATTATGAACCACAAAGCCAATGGTATTCAGCAGACAGAATGTATTCCTAGGTCAAGTTTCTGAAAGTCTTCAAGATGTCTTAAACTGCAGTCTAAAAAGGACTTAAAAGGCAAGAGATAAGCTAAGGATCATTGAAGTATGTAAAAACATATCTTTAATAAAATAAACCGAGGAACAAATGAAATACCTCAATTGAATACCTCATTTTAACTTCTTGTCTTGTCTATACTCAATGAGAGAGTGGCATCAGAAAATTGTTGTCAGAATGTTCTCTGACATATGTATTGTGTCCTATGTATTATCTACAAAATACCACCTCACTGGTGTTAATATTAGAACTTCTACAACTAATGGACCAATATTTTGTACAAAATACTTAGGACACAATATTTATGGCGTCATACACCCTAGATAATGGCAAACAGATTCACCAAGAAAGTTGTAAATATCTGGAAGCCTTTCATATCCCTTTGCATTGCACAGACTGTGACTACTTTTGTAAATTTCAAAAGATCAAAAGATCGAGGGCAAACTGAAAGTTACTAAATGAGTTATGTAACTTATGTCTGCAAATCTGTGCATACATTTCTGATATGTGCATGTGTCATCCATCCTTAAGATTACAAAGTCTATACAATCACAGGTTTAGGAAAACCGAGGTATCCTAACAGCAACTTTCAATTCCTTCTTTCCTTTTCACAGAAAATTATTATCCATTAAATATCTCTTCTTCCTTTTAACATGCTCTAACAGTGGAGTGTAGTCAGCGGCGTACACAGGCCCCTGCAGGCCCTGCAGCGCAAGGGAGCCCCAACCCTTCAAGAAGGTCACATTCAGCCCAATGTAAATAGATATCTGTGAGATATGCAGGACTTCGGGTGCCCACATCACATTCTGCAGAGGGGCCCCATCATTTTGCATCATGCCACTGAACACAGTAATGCACTTTCACATTTTTGATGCACAACCTGTGCAGCATAAGTCATAAGAAAGTGTATTCATTTATTTACCTGATTCACCGCACAAGGAGACAGTGTTGTATTTACGGCCAGAGCTGCCAACTTTGAAACTGGGGATCTAGGTTTAACTGCTGGAGTTGACCCAACATTCTGGGATTTTGAGTTTAGCACTCCGTGCCTTAAAAAAAAAGCATTGGCATAGCCAATAGGTTTAGCCTTTTGGTCCTTATAATTGTGTAGCCATGCAGCACATTATCCTGGGTTCTATGCTGCCAGGGATTGAAAAGATATAGGCTTACTATACCCTGATCTTTTACAGTGTGTGTGTGTTAGGGTGCGCTATTCCAGCATGTGTGGCCAATGCCTCACCGCACTAAGAGTGCCCAATGAATATTGCATTGTTCACAATCTGCGTCTAGCTGCACTGAGCTCACAATACACTATTTACAGAGTGTGTTTGTGTATGCAATGAACATATGATACAAGTTGTGCAGGATTAGGCCAATAAGCTTTCCACAGTCTTACAGTCTGCTAACTCTGATGGCAGCAGCAATATAATGTATCATCTAAGATACCAACAATCCTCCTGGAAATACAAGTCACATAGACCACAACATGTAAATGACAAAACTGAAGAGTCTGTTGCGCTAAGTCACATTATGCCCATCCCCCAAACATAAGGTGCTTACAGCATCTCCCACTGGGGAAACCTTTACCTAGGTAAACACAGAAACACAATAAGGCCCTCATCACGACCCTGGCGGTCGGTGATAAAGTGGCAGTAATACCGCCAACAGGCCGGTGGTAATTACCGCCAAATTATGACCATAGCGGTCATATCTCCGAAAGACAGCCAATGTACCACACCGACCACCAGGGGGGACACAACAGCCACATCACGGTGGTAGCCACCTACAGCCAGGCGGAAGTCAAAGTTCTGTCCACCATATTAAGACCAGACAATCCTCCACCTTTTCCGGGCAGTACCAATGACATCAAAAGCCTGGTGGAAACAGAGTTGAGAAGTTAAAGGACTCACCATTGGAGACACAGGGAAGAACCACGCCACCATAGAACCCGAACTGCATGTATTTCCGATGATATTTTATGTTCTTTTCCACCACAAACACCAATGCCGGCGAAGACGACGACGCTGAGTGCAGCTGCCTAGCACCCAAGGGAGGGGGGGAGGAAAAAGAGAGTGACACACCCATTCACCACACACACCCCATACACACACCCCGTACACACAACCAGATGACAAGAAAACAAGTTAATCCCCTTAAGTCGGCTGCATAATGCAAGGACAAAATGAATTTACCAAAGTGAGTGTGATAATATCAACACAGTATAAATAATAACTTAGCCAATGTTACAGATATCTACAAATGTACAGGAAAAGGGACACTGCCCAGTCCTCAGTTTGCGTGGGCCACCTGACCACAGGCCAAAGTCCAAGGCCCCACTTGTCACCTGCATCAACACAGAGAGAACACTGCAGGGGCATCAGTTGGCAAATAGGCAGGCACCTCAGTGGAAGGGGGGCACCTCAGTCAGGAGCGGAAACAAGACCACTGTTTCTGGAGGGGGCAATATGCCCATTGCTCTTTGTCCTGGGGAGTGATAGGCCACAGTCCCTCAGGTTGGTGACTTGCCCACTGGTTCTGGAGTGGGCAACATGCCCTGGGCTTGGTCCTGGGGAGTGGTAGGCCACAGGATCTCAAGTGGGTGTCTTCCCCACTGGTTTTGGAGGGGTCAACATGCCCTGTGCTTGGTCCTGGGGAGTGATAGGCCACAGTCTCTCGAGTGGGTGTGTTCCTTACTGGTTCTAAAGTGGACGGGCCGCACAGCAGCTTCTGGAGGCAGGATTACATTGCATCCGCCGACGGTGATGGCTGTACTGTGGTGGTGCTGGTGAGAGGCTCCTGCAAATCCCCTGAACTCTCGGATGGATGAAGTGTGGTGGTGCTGGTGGTGGTGAGAGGTTCCTGAACATCCCCTGCACACTCGGATGGATGCACTGTGGTGGTGCTGGTGGTGGTGAGAGGTTCCTGCACATCCCCTGCACCCTTGGATGGATGCACTGTGGTAGGGCCGGTGGTGGTGGTGATAGCATCCTCCTGCGCCTCATCCCTGGTGTCTAGTGGGCTCTAGCAAGCTCCACTTGACCCGTGTGCCGCTTTCTGCGTCCTGTAAGTGTTTTTCTATATTTTCAGCGCCTTGCCTCCTTGCGCTTCTGCCCCCGTCGTGCCCCTTCTGATTGTGCCACTTTTCGCCGTCCTGTAAGTGTTTTCTATTGTTTTTCAAGCGCCTTGCCTCCTGCGCGTCTGCCCCCGTTGTGCCCCTCTGATTGCTGTGCCCCGATTGTATTTTGTGCCATTAGTGTATTTTTGTGACTGTTTTCAAATTGTGCCTGACTTTTCTGTGCCTTGTTTTTCTTGTTTTCGCCCCTTGGGCGCTCCCCCTTGCAGTTCTCTCCCTGCCGCTGCCTCCCTGCGGCCCCGCCCCCCTCGCGCCCCCATTCGCCGCTCCCTCCCGCCTCCCGCCTCCCAGCTGCTCCTCCCTCCCCCCTCCCTTCTTAATGGCGCGCCGCTGGCGCGCCTGAGGCGCACCAGAGGCAAGCCCGTCTGCACCCGTCCGCGCCTGGACCGCGCTCAGCGCCACCCCCCCTGGTCCTCGCGCCCCCGGGCCCCATGCCTTCGTTACTCGGCCAGCGAACTCTTCGCCTTCAACCCTGGCCCATCCACAGAGTGCTTCCAGGCCAGCCCGAAGCACACCAAAGGACCTTTTTCCTGCCGCACCTGCAACTTCACCTGCAACAGAACAACGAAGCCAACAACAACCAACACAAACCACCTGCATGGCATCCTCCTCAACACACGCTCCGCACGAAAGCACGCCATCGAACTCTGGGACCTGCTCGACAGCACCGCCCCAGACGTAGCCTTCCTGACCGAAACCTGGTGGAACGACTCCTCGGCCCCTGACATCGCCATCGCCATCCCTGGCGGCTACAAGATCACCAGAAGAGATCGCACCAACGGAATCGGCGGAGGAATAGCCATCGCCCACAAAGCTACCCTCAAGATCCATACCCACATGGACGACACGCTCAAAACAGCCGAACACCTCCACTTTCAGATTCACACGAACCCCAACACTACCCTCAGAGGAATCCTCATATACCGTCCTCCAGGACCAAGAGCCCTCTTCAGCGACACCGTCTCCGACCTCGCAAGCACCCACGCCCTCGCCTCTTCAGACTACATCCTCCTGGGAGACCTAAACTTCCACCTGGAGAACAACAATGACGTCAACACCGCATCACTGACCACCAACCTCTCCAACCTCGGACTCCGTCAACTGGTCAACACTCCCACCCACATCGCCGGCCACACCCTTGACCCACTCTTCACTTCAAGCAACCACATCTCTTTCAGCCACACCTCCGAACTCCACTGGACCGACCATCACTGCGTCCATTTCTCCTTCAAGAAAAACACCGAACACCACTGCACCCCTCTTCCGCCTCACCGCCGCTGGGGAAAAGTCACCGAAGACCAACTCACCAACACCCTCGCCAAAAACCCACCACCCGACCCCACCGACCAAGACTTCGCTGCCATCAACCTCCAACAATGGATCCTCAACTGCGCCAACTTCCTAGCCCCACTAAAGAGACCCACCGCCAACGAAGAAAAGAAAAAACCAGCCTGGTTCACAGACGAACTAACCACCTCCAAACGCACCTGCCAGAAACTCAAGAAAAAATGGATCCTCGAGCGCACACCCGAGAACCTTGCTACCCTCAAGGAAACCAACCGTAAACACCACCAACTGATCCAACTCGCCAAGCGCTCCCACTTCACAGAACGCCTTAACAACAACGCTCACGACTGCAAGGAACTCTTCAGCATCGTGAAGGAACTCTCCAACCCCAACGCCAACGTCAACGACATCCCTCCATCCCAGAAACTCTGCGACGATCTCTCCACCTTCTTCTACCAGAAAATCGCAGCCATCCACGACAGCTTCAACACCTCACCTCCGCCAGACCCCACCCCCAACAACTCCTCCCACGCCGACCACATCACCACCTGGACCCAAGTAGACGACGCCAAAACCCTAAAAACCATGAACTCCATCCACTCAGGATCTCCCTCTGACCCCTGCCCACATCACGTTTTCAACAAAGCCGACGTCGCCATCGCCCCCATACTCCGCAAGATCATCAACCTTTCCTTCAACACCGCTACCTTCCCGGACAGCTGGAAGCACGCAGAAATCCAACCTCTCCTCAAGAAACCTAAGGCTGACCTCAACGATCTCAAAAACTTCCGACCAATCTCCCTCCTCCCTTTTCCAGCGAAAGTCATCGAGAAGATCGTCAACACACAGCTCGCCCACTTCCTAGAAGACAACTCCATCCTAGACCCCTCCCAATCCGGGTTCAGACGAAACCACAGCACAGAGACTGCACTCCTCGCCGCCACAGATGACATCAGACTACAAATGGACAACGGCGAAACCTCAGCCCTGATCCTCTTAGACCTATCAGCCGCCTTCGATACAGTCTGCCACCGCACCCTACTAACCTGTCTACACGAAGCCGGCATCCAAGACAAAGCCCTCAACTGGATCTCCTCCTTTCTCTCCGGCAGAACCCAGAGGGTCCGACTCTCATCTTTCCACTCCAAAGCCACCAACCTCATCTGCGGCGTCCCCCAAGGCTCCTCACTAAGCCCAACGCTATTCAACGTCTACATGGCCCCCCTCGCACAACTGGCCCGCCAGCACAACCTCAGCATCATCTCCTACGCCGACGACACCCAGCTTGTCCTCTCCCTGACCAAAGATCCTCTCACCGCCAAAGCCAACCTTCACGAGGGACTGAAATCCATCGCCGAATGGATGAGCAACAGCCGCCTAAAACTTAACTCCGACAAGACGGAAGTCCTCATCCTCGGGCGCACCCCATCGGCCTGGAACGACTCGTGGTGGCCCACCGCCCTAGGCGTTCGACCCACCCCAGCCCACCATGCACGAAATCTCGGCTTCATCCTCGACTCCGCCCTCACCATGTCCAAACAGGTCAACGCAATCTCATCCTCCTGTTTTAACACCCTCCGTATGCTCCGCAGGATCTTCAAGTGGATTCCAACAGGAACCAGAAAGCCCTCGTCAGTAGCAGACTCGACTACGGCAACGCACTCTACACAGGCATCCCAACAAAAGACATCAAACGACTCCAACGCATCCAGAACGCATCCGCCCGCCTGATCCTCGACATACCCCGCCGATGTCACATCTCCCCTCACCTGAGGGACCTCCACTGGCTCCCCGTGGACAAGAGGATCACCTTTAAACTCCTCACCCACGCACACAAGGCTCTACACGACACCGGACCCACCTACCTGAACACAAGACTCAACTTCTACGTTCCCTCACGTCAACTACGCTCTGCCAACCTTGCCCTCACCATCGTCCCCCGAATCCAGCGCAAGACCTCTGGCGGCAGATCCTTCTCCTACCTCACCGCCAAGACCTGGAACGCACTCCCGACCTCACTACGCCAGACCCAGGACCTCCTCACCTTCAGGAGACTCCTCAAGACATGGCTCTTCGAACGATAGCAGCACCACCGTCCTCCCCCCCCTAGCGCCTCGAAACCCTAACGGGTACATAGCGTGCTTTATAAATTATTGATTGATTGATTGATAGGAGGCTCCTGCACATCCCCTGCACCCTCAGATGGATGTGCAACCATGGTTGGTGGTGGGGGCTCAGTGACAGCTGCTGGTGCAGGCTCTTGGCCCTTCTTGCCTGCTTCTGCAGGCTCCTTGCCCTTTTGGGTGGCAGGTGCAAACTCCTTGTCCTTCTTGGCTGCTGGTGCAGGCTCCTTGCCCTTCTTGCCTGCTAGTGCAGGCTCCGTCCCCTTTCGGGTGGCAGGTGCTGGCTCCTTGCCCTTTGGGGAGGCATGTGCAGGCTGCTTGCCCTTCTTGCCGGCTGGTGCAGGCTCCTTCCCCTTTCAGCTGGCTGGTGCAGGCTCCTTCCCCTTCAGTATATGTGGCCTGGATTTCTTTCCACCACAAGTAGGTGCGGAAGGAACTGGGCCCGTGGACTGTGTGGCTGAGGTGCTTGGCTGGGTTTGTGATACCCTGGCCATACATTCAGGATCGGGGGAGGGGTAGGGAAGAGGTCAAGCGTGGATAGGAAACGTTTCTTAGGGACATTGGGGTGGGAAGAGGGAGGAGGAATGGGAGTGGAGGATGAGGGAGTGGTTGCTGGAGGTGTCTGTCTGCTGGATTTCGGTGCAGGTGCATGGGCTGTATGCTTTTGTGAGGTGGGTGGTTATTGGGTGTCTGAGTGCCTGCGTTTGTGTACTTTGGTGAGGGGGGACAGACACAGTGGAAGAGGACACAGGGGACGTGTGCATGGATGTTCTGCCTGTGAGGTGTGTGTTCTGCTTGGTGTTGTGATAATGCAGGTAGTGGATGATGATGTCGTGCATGCAGGTGTGAATGTGGAAGTAACTGGGTGGAAGGAGGAGGAGGGGAGACAGTGGAGACAGTGGATGTTGATGTGTCTGCAACTGGATGGTGTTTGTGTGAGTGCCTGTGGGATGAAGTGTGGTGCTTGTGTTTGCCTGTGACACTCTTGGGTGTTGTTTTGTGTGCATGCTCGTCTGTATGTGTGCTTGGGATGGGTTGGGATTGAGGAGAATGGGACTGGGAAGTGGAAGTTGGATGGAGGACAGTAGAAACAGGGACAATAGCTGCCATTAGAGAGGAGGCCAGAGCCTGGATCGATCTCTGTTGGGCCGCCAATCCAGTGTGAATGCCTTCCAGGAATGAATTAGATTGTTGCATCTGGGCTGCCAGCCCCTGGATGGCATTCACAATGGTTGACTGCCCTACAGAGATGGATCTCAGGAGGTCAATAACCTCCTCACTCAGGGCAGCAGGGCTAACTGGGGCAGGGCCTGAGGTGCCTGGGGCGAAAGAGATGCCCTCTCTCCTGGGTGAACGTGCTCGGGCAACTCTATGAGGGGATGCTGGGAGGGCGGGTACAGGGGGGTGGCGGCTGTAGCTGTAGCTGGGGTGGTCACAGAAGTGAGCTTCCATCAGAGGAGGTATCTGTGTCTGAAGTGTCCCATCCAGCTCCGTCGTTGTGCTCCCCTCGTCCTCCGTCCCACTGGTGCCCTCAGCGTTGGTGGACTCTGCCTCCTGGTTCCTGTGGTATGCAGCTCTCTCCGTCGCCTGTGCCTCTGCTCCTCCGCCAAATGATGCTAATGCACATAAGAACAGGATACAAAACAAGAAAGTGGGGAGAGACAAAGGATACACTGGGTCAATGGCTGCACCAACACCACCGTTGGCGTACACAGCACCCTCACACACAGGGAACAGGCCTACACAAAATGCATTGCACCACCACTGATGTCGCTACCCACCAAGGCATGAGGAGGGGCACACACCGCCAACTGCAGCACACTTGGGACCCACGCAGCCCTGACCAGTAGTTTATCCCTTCAGAACCCTAGCCACCAGAGGACATACGCTGCTATGTCAGGCCTGGCCTAGGGGCACCCACTAACACACATCCACCTCCCAGATGCCACCCCACCAGCCGTAAGTTGTAATGATAGCCACTGTACTCACCCCAATGTGGCTGCTGTGATGCCCTCAAGCGCCAATCTAGCTCTGGCTAGGCCACCGCCAATATGCGGGCCATCAGGAGGGTTAGGGTTCGACAGGCACCCCTTCCTCGTTGGGAGGCCATCCTCAGCTGGGCCTGCGCCGTCTTCCGTGCCCAGCGTCTCAGGTCCTCCCACAGTTTCCGACAGTGGTCTGCACCTCCTTGGCGATGGCACGCCAAATACCCTTCATTTGATGAGCGCTGACCTGCACAAGCAATACACACAGGAACACACCATTAGACAAATAGTCCAGCCAGTTACAGAAATGGCCTACCATACCCGTTTCCATCACCACTGCCACACACATAGCCCATCACACAAGCTGTACACCGCAGAGAGGACATCCACCCACCCCCCCTTACACAAGGCCTTCCCACACACAACTCCGTGCATTCATACCACATGCATCGTGCCCACAGTGTACTCACCTGTTGGTCTGGAGGCCCATACAGCAGTCCGTACTGGGGTAGGACCCCATCCACCGGTCTCTCCAACTCCTCTGAAGTGAAGGCTGGGGCCCTTTACCCGGTCACACAGGCCATGGTAGGTTCCAAACACAGGACACAGCAGCACATGCAGTGTAGGTCCTCTCCTATTGAAGGTCAGGTAGCAAGTGAGGAAAATGATAGAAAATGGCAGTCACGTCTGCGGCGGTGCATACCGTCACCGCCGGCGTAGATCATTAGCCACTGTAACCTATAGGGCCCAATATTAACCAATGAGGAGTTGCACGGTGGTTCCCGACTGCCTCCCGCCACGGCGCACAAAAGTCAGCAGAATTACCTCACTTCCACCTGTCCCTCCACACAGGAGAGGCGGACGCCATTTCAGGGGAGGGGCAGCCCTATGGAATCATGCTGTGCCACAGGAGAAATATGCACATCCTGGTCAAATCACACCGACCCATTACAAGTTTACAGATTGCTAACTCCTGTTGTGGCTCCAATATAAAGTGTGTGACAGCCTCCTCACTCTTGTGTCCCTTAGATACCTACCGCTGCGGATGAATAGGAGCTGGAGACATACCCCTGTGTAAAAGACCCCTGGTGGACTTGGCTACACTCGAGAACAGGTACATTATCTCACCTATAGACTTGACAAGGCCACGATCACAGAGCTGTGTGCCCAATTAGAGCCTGACCTGATATCTGCTATCCGTCACCCCACTGGGATCCCCCCTCTTGTGCAAGTGCTATCTGTACTCCAATTCCTGGCAACTGGTTCTTTCCAAGTGACAGGTGGCTTGTCAGCAGGAATGTCACAGCCAATGTTCTCAATAGTGCTGACAAGAGTGTTGTCTGCGTTGATAAAACACATGTGCAGCTACATTGTTTTCCCCCAGGTTGAGGATTTGGCCACTGTGAAGGCCGAGTATTATGCTATGGGACATATCCCCAACATAATTGGGGCGATTGATGGTACACGTATTGCATTTGTCCCCCCAGCAGAATAAACAGGTGTTCAGGAATCGTAGGAGTTTCCACTCCATGAATGTGCAAATGGTGTGCTTGGCGGACCGGTACATCTCCTATGTCAATGCTAAGTATCCTGGGTCATTGCATGATGCCATTGTCTTGAGGAATAGCAGCATCCCAAATGTGATTGTCCAACTACAGAGGGACAGCGTGTGGCTAATAGGTGAGCCCTGATTCCCACCCAGTATATGTTGGTGTATGGTATGGTGTGGCTAATATGGGATAGTGTGTGGCTAAATGTTGTCCCTCAATATTTGCAGGTGACTCAGGTTACCCAAACCTATCATGGCTGCTGACCCGTGTGAGGAATGTCAGGACAAGGGCAGAAGAACTTTATAATGAGGCACATGGGCAAACCAGAAGGATAATTGAAAGGACCTTTGGCCTCCTGAAGGCCAGGTTCCAGTGTCTCCATTTAACAGGTGCTACTCATCTGCCAGATAGTAGTGGCATGTTGCATATTGCACAACCTGGCCCTCAGACGCCATGTCCCTTTTCTGCAGGAGGAGGAGACTGGAGATGCCCGTGTGCCAGCAGTAGACCCTGTGGACAGTAAGGATGAGGAGGCAGAGGATGAGAATGAGGACAACAGAACATCTGTTATACAACAATACTTCCAATGACAGACAGGTGGGATAGTGTAACTTTACATTTCAATGACATTTGTTTTAATCTGTGTGGCAATGGCATGCTGATATTCCCCACTTCTATGCCCACTTACTGTTCCCTCTGGCAATTCATTTTGCAGATGTTGGTGAGATGACAAATACTTCTGGTGTGATCACTACAGCCAGCTACGGGTCATTAATCTATGCTCATTCTATGTAAGTTAATTAGCAATGTTTGTACCTGTTCCAAAGAATACATATTGGATATACATGACATATTCCAAATTGATATTTTTCAAAGGGGGTTTATTGAAGTGCTAACATATAGGGGGTAAGTGTAATGGGATGGGGTGATGATGGAGGAAAGTCCAGGGTATTGTTCCAGTCTGTTTGTAGCACAGGTGCATTGTCCAAGGGGACATAGGAAGGGGAGCAATGGCAGTTCAAGGTGGACAGGGTGACTGAGTGGGACACAAGGGTGACAATCAGGAGAGTCTCATTTCCTGACGGGGTCTTGGCAAGTGTCTCTGGCTTCTGTCTGGATCGCAGGGAATGTTTGCGGGGTGGCTCACCTTCTACAGGGGGACGGGTGCTGGTGGCCTGTGAGTCCTATGGCGGGGCCTCCTGGCCACTAGCGGCAGCAGAAGTGTAAGACTGTTCAGAAGTCTGGCAAGTGACAGGGGCCCGCTGGTGTGATACTGCCTCCCTCATAATGTTGGCCATGTCTGCCAGCACACCTGCTATGGAGACCAGGGTGGTGTTGATGGCCTGCAAGTCCTCCCTGATCCCCTGGTATTGTCCCTCCTGCAGCCGCCTGTTCTCCTGCACGTTGTCCAGGATCTGGCCCATCGTGTCCTGGGAATGTTGATAGGCTCCCAGGATCTCGGTGAGTGCCTCCTGGAGAGTCGGTTCCCTGGGCCTGTCCTCCCCCTGGCGCACAGCAGTCCTCCCAGTTTCCCTGTTGCCCTGTGCCTCTGTCCCCTGAACTGTGTGCCCACTGCCACTCACCCCAGGTCCCTGATTGTCTTAGGTATGAGGTGTGGCCTGAGGTCCCTGTAGAGGTGGACACACTGCTGATTGACATGTCCTGGGGACAGAGGTGTGGGGACGCTGGGTGGGTGCTGTGTTTTTGTTTCCAGATGGGGGAGGCTCTGTGGTGGTGAGTGACTGTGCTTGGGTAACTCGCTATCCAGTGGTCCCTGATGGGCCAGGTAGGTCATCCAGATCCTGAAAACTAGAGTTACTGTCATCACTGTGGGTCTCTTCTGTTGGGGGACTGGATAGTGCTGGCACCTCCTCTCCGCTGACATTGCCGGGGGTACCTGTGGGGAGGTAAATGATGTGTTATGGTTTATGTGTCTGACATACTGTACATCCGTGGCTTCCCCTCTATGGTTGGATTTGCCCTGCCAGCTTTCACTTGTGTATGTTAGTGTATGGTGGGATTGTTAGTTCTCTATGGTGTGCATGCTTTAGTGATGAGTGTCCATGCAAGACTGTGAGGGGTGTCCATGCACTGGTACAACATGGAGGGCTTGGCATTGGGATGAGTGAGATGTGATGGTGGGGTGTGGGGGATGTAGTGGAGTGATGAGAGTGAGGGTGAGGGTGAGGGTGAGGGTATGTGATGGCATGGAGGTAGGGGGTGATAATAGTAGATAGTTGACTTGCCAGAGTCCAGTACTCCTCTGACTCCGGCCAGGCCCTCAGGATGCAGTATTCCCAAGACTTGCTCCTCCCATGCTGTGAGTTGTGGGGGTCCACCGCCAGCCCTCTGGATAGCGAGCTGCTGTCTTGCTGCTATAGGACGTACCTTCCCCCGTAGGTCGTTTCATCTCTTCCTAATGCCACCCCTTGTTCTGGGGTGCTATCCCACGGAATTGACTCTGTCCACCATTCTCCGTTGTAGCTCCATCTTCCTGGCTATTGATATCTGCTGCTCCTGTGCTCCAAATAGCTGTGGCTCTACCATGACAATTTCCTACACTATGACCCTTAGCTCCTCCTCTGTGAAACAGGGGTGTCTTTGTGGTGCCATGGGTGTTATGTGATGTGTGTTGGTGAGGGTGTGTTGGGTAATGTGTTGGGGTGTGTGATGTAGAGTGCATGAGTGGTGTATAGGTGTGAGTAGTGTGTGGCTCTAGTTGTGTCAGTGGTCTTGGTGTCTGTCTGGTGGCAATGCTTTGTAGTCGTAAAGGGTTGTGGGTAATGTGGGTGTGTGTTTTATAGTGGTGTGGGTGTGGTTTGTGCATGGGTGTCAGGTGTGTGTTGTTTGAATTGCCGTTGTGAGTGTGGTGGTATGTACCACCAATGGTTTACCGCTGGTGAATGTCCGCTGTGGTGATTCGTGGGTCATAATGTGGTGGGCGTTTTTCTGTTGGTGTAACGGTGTGGGTTTTGGGACCTCCATTTTATCACTGACCTATGGGCTGGCAGATTTGTGTGTGTGGCTGAATTGTGTAGGATTAGTGTGTGTGTGTCATATTATGGTGAACGCATATCCACTGCCCTGGTGGGAAATTGGCGGCTGTCAGTGTGACAGGAAGTGGGATTTACTGCCAATGTCATAATGAGGGCCTCAATCTTAGAAAAAAAGCAGTCTATGGTTACATCTGCACAAACTAATTTCCAACAAAAAAAAAAAAAATTCTAAATTACTGATTGGCAATTATAATTCATTAGGTCAATCCCTGAAAACAAGTACAGGTATGCATAGGCTTGCCTACAGATGTGACTGATGTGAAGCTGTAATAAAAGAGCAACAAAGGCTTTTGAAAGATGCATCCCATGCATAACCCATGAGGCTGTAAATTAAAATGAATGCCCTAGGCCTAGGGCACAAGCAGAAAGGGGGGCTTTGTATTTCATGGCTACCATACAAAACAGCAGTGAAAGATTTCCCTGTAACCTTCCTAACCAAACATAATGTAGAAATCTTCATGACACACAGTGGCATTGCAACACAGAAACGCAGACCACCAGGACAGCAAAAGGAAGGGTTTGTGGTGGTACTAAACACATTTAAACACCAGACCGCATCCATCAATAAAAAAAAAGAATAAGTAAAATAAATCAAACCACAGGTTAGCAATCATAATAGAGACTAACTTGTCTACAGATTCTAGCTCATTCGGAAAAGGTATGGTGCTTCCGTGCCAAAAGATTACAAACAACATTAGTGCAAATGAGTTTGTACTAAACATTTTGAAATATAGCAGAGGTCTTCTCTTTCAAACACATGGAAGTGACAAAAACACAACCTAAAGATGGTAGTAAGGATGTGCAGCAAGACTTTGAACTTCCTAGTGTGTCAAGCAAACACAAGTAAAACAATTGTGAAAGAAGAGAATGGTCTGATTTTGGAAGGACGTTGGTATGTATGAATGTTATAATTTTTCTGATTCACTACATTCCAAATGCACAGAGTTTGCTGCATAACGTGGCCCGCCTCTAGCTGGTTAATTTAGAAGAAATGCTCTCTTGCCATGTCAGATTGCAGTAAACAGCATTTAAAAACATAATGGATACTTGAAAACAGAGAGAATAACAAACCGAAAAATATATTACATCAAACCACACTTTAAGAGCCCATGTGTTCGCCTTGTTAAATGCTGTTTCTTTAAAAAAAGTGGAACTTTGGAACCTGTATCTTAGCTAGTGGCGACTGTGAAATGCCATTGCACCCCAGAAGCAAGCGTTTTGAGAATGTAAATGAGTTGAGTGCTGTTTTCCAGCCATCAAAGTGGATATCGGGCAGTCACACTGGACACTGAGGTGATCATTCTGAACATGGCAGGAAACACCGCTCCGCCGGCGGTGGCGGTAACTACCGCCAACAGGCTGGCGATCTGGACCACCAAATAATGAAGCACATGAGAAACAAGTAGCGGACTAGCCACACACCGCCAGCATTGGAGTGGCGACAAGGACGGAGGAGGCCACCCACAGGCAGGTGGAAAGGGCCCACCTGCCCACCAAATAATGAAGCACAAGACCGGCGTCAGTTCCGGGGCGGGATCCACGTGGCGGAAACAAACTAAATAAAAAGAAACACTCAACGGAGGTACACACAACACGCCGAAGCAAACATGTAGAGGGAGTTGCAAATAATGCCAGTGCCGCTCCTGGCCATATACCTTCATGACCGCCGACGAAGACGACGACGGTAAGTACCGCAACCTTGTACACATGGGAAGAAAGGGCACAGTTACACACCCACCCCACTCACCCTGCAATGCATACGCAACCCCTCACACCATCCCACACCACACACTCGAGAACAAGATGTACTTACCCGACACAAGGCAACAAAGACCGGCACCAAAGTACTGACATGTGCACATCACACCCCCACAATGAAACGATGAACAACGTCATCATATTGTGCCAACAGCACCACTGGGCACCCAAACTTTAATATAAGTTGAATAATGTAATGTCTGAATAAGGCCATTGGCCAGTACACACCGAATACCCTGTAGGGCTCAAATAGGCCCGACTTGACTCCCACATGTGCACAGGGTACTCTACTGTAAAGGGACATCAAGGGGGCAGCCAGGCACCTCAGGGAACAGGGGCAAGGAGTGGCAGGGGTGGGGACTTGTGTCTGTAAGGGGGTGGGTTGGGCTTATGTTTGGGAGGTGAAGGGGGTTTGGGCTTGCCCTTGGAAGGTGGGGCAGTGGGCTTGGACTGGGGGTGGCAGAGGAACCTGGGGCTTCGTCCTCCCTGGGGAAGGGGCACAGGAATGGGAAGGGCAGACTGGGGTGGACTTGGACGAGGAAGGAGTGGACTGGGCAAGGAGATAGGCACGTGTAGGGACGAGACAGGGTGGGCCAGTGGGTTCAAACAGGTCAACACAGGAGAGAAAAGGTTTCTTAGGAGCAGTTGGGGTAAATGTTGAGAATGTTGTGGGAGTGAAGATAGAGGGAGTGCTTGTACCAGGTGTAGGTGTGCTGGATGTGGATGCAGGTGCCTGTACAGTATGCTGATGTGTGGTGGATGTGTGTTGTGTGGGTGTCTGTGAACGTTTGAGTGTTTTGGGAGGAGGGAGGTGGACACAATGGGACAAGACAAGCTGCCAGTGTAAATGGATGTTGTCTGGGTGTCTGCAGGTCTGGTGAGTGTGCTGCATGTGTCAGTCAATGAAGTTGTGGTGTGGGCAGGTGTGGTGTCTGGGGTGGATGACTGGATGTCAGATGTTGTGGTGACTGCAAGTATGGGGACAGCAGCAGTGACTGAGGGTGCAGTGCTTGTGGGTGTGCATGTTGAGGTGACAGACAGGGAGGCAGGAGAGGTGGACACACTGGGGGAAGTGGCTGTTGTTGTGTGTGACTTTGTATGTTGGTTGTGTGTATGCCTGTGGTGGGAAGTGTGGTGCTTGTGTTTGTCTGTGTGCTTCTTGTGTGTTGATGTGTGTGCATGGCTGTCTGGATGTGTGCTTGGGATGGGTGAAGGGAGTGGGGTGCTGGAAGGGGTAGAGGTGGTTAGAGGGGGGGGCGAAAGATTAGGGACACTGGCTGCCATCAAAGGGAGGCAAGAGGCTGAAAACATCTCTGTAGGCCAGACATGGTACTGTGAATGCCTTCCAGGTATGCATTGCATTGCTGCATCTCGGATACTAGCCCCTGGATGGCATTCACGATGGTTGTCTGCCCTACAGAGATGGTCCTCAGGAGGTCAATAGCCTCCTCCATGAGGGCAGCAGGGTTGACTGGGGCAGGGGATAAGGTGCCTGGGGTGAAGGAGATGCAGGCAACTGGGTCGGAAGATGACAAAGAGTGGGTGGGGCCACTAGGGTCTGCCACCTCCAGGGAGCTGCCATAGGAAGAGGTATCAGAGTCACTACTGCCAGTGATAGTTGCCTCCCCCGTGGTACTCCCCTCGCCCTCCAACCCACTGGTCCCCTTGGCCTCTGCCAACTCTTCCTCCTTGGAATCTTGGGCAACTGCATCCCCACTTGCTGGTGCCACTGCTCCCTCGCCAGATGATGCTTGTGTACAAAAAGGACACAAGAGTATAGGGGTGGGGAGACAAAACATGAGAGGAATCTGTAAATACCAAAATGAATGTACATTCATGGGTCACACACACTCCCATCCAGGTCACACACCTACACGCAGCACCTACAACAATAGTCATGACTGTGCCCCTGACTAGTGGCCATTACCCCAGAAAACACCCCATTACCCACATGAAAACACGGACCTGAGAAACTGTGTGGACTACACAAATTGGGGACCATGCACAGCCAATACACCCACTAGTCCATGGGCCCACAAAGCATCCAAGAGTACAGTACGGTGAACCCCCACAGGCCTATTTGGACCCTCTACACCTGCCCCACACCATTTCCGTGTCTATGGGGGGGCAGGACTGCAGGAACACACCTGTCAGAGTGCCTGCCACTAGACAGCATACATACCACAGCACCTAAACACATCCATCAAAGTAGTATTAAACAGTGTTGGTACTCACCCCCTTGTGGCTGCTGTGCTGCCTTCAAGCGCCCATCCTAATCCGGATAGGCAACCGCCAGAATGTGGGCCATTGGGGGGTTAGGGTCCGATGGGCACCCCTTCCTCATTGGGAGGACTTCCCTAGCTGGGCCTCGCAGGTCTTCCTGGCCCAGCGCCTCAGGTCCTCCCACCGCTTCCTGCAGTGGGTGCTCTGCCGGTTGCAGACCCCCAGGGTCTGCACCTCCTTGGCGATGGCTTGCCACAGTCCTCTCTTCTTCAGAAAAACAGATGTCAGGATGGGGGCATCTGATACAGATCACATGTCGTTCCCTATGGAACCGACATTTCAAAATGTCATGTTACCAACTCACAAACTGTACATGCCACACAATCTACAGCTGTGCAGTTACAAATCGAACACACATGCATACAGGCATCCGCCCAATCACACACATCCAAGCAAGACATCCGCCAACTCACCTGCTCCTCTGGTCACCCATATAACTTGGCATACAGGGGTAGGACCTCATCCACCAGCTTCTCGAGCTCCTCCGTGCTGAAGGCCGGGGCCTGTTCCCCTGTGACTCGCGCCATTTCAGGAGTCAAGTGTCATGGGTGTGGCGGCATGGCGTACGTTTCGCGGCGGTGTGTACCATCACAGCCGGCGGCGATCATGATAGGCCCAGGTTCCCCATTGAAAACCATGAAATCCAGTGATTGGGTGCACGGTGGTGAACACCGCCTTCCGCCATGACGACTATCGCCAGCGGAATGATGTCACTTCCACTCCCTCAGACATGGATGGCAGGAGGCTGCCATCTTGCTAGCACCAGGTACATATATCCTGGCCAGTGGCCCCATTCAGGGCCTCCAAATGTCAGTCCTTAGTTGCTTGCTCACATGAGTGACTGATCCTCACATGCACCATTACAACAGAGTTGACTCTGCACACACGTGCCTAACGTTGTACATAATACATAGCATCTGTGTTTGTAACCTACATATTACACATCCATTAATACATTTACAACCTGTTTTGCATGTTTATGTGTGCCCCTCATATGTGTTCTTTCATCCCCTATATGTACAGACCCCTGTGGCAATGGAGGGCCCCATCTGTGTACAGACCTTTTGTTGATTTAGAAACCATGGATGAACGTCACATCATTGTCACCTACAGACTCAATCGTGCAACAATCCATGACCTATGTGCCTTACTGGATCCTGTACTTAGACCGGCTAATCGGAAACAGCATGCCATCCCTACTGAAGTGCAAGTGCTATCTGTACTCCATTTTTTGGCTACAGGCTCATTTCAGGTGACAGTAGTTCAGGGTTCTCACAGCCAATGGTTAGCCTAATCCTCTCAAACTTTCTGGATGCATTTGTCCAACACCTGCAGACATATGTCCAGTTTCCCCAAAGGGCTTAACTACCTGCCATCAAGTCTGGATTTTATGTCTTTGATAACATCCCCCATGTTATAGGTGCCATTGATGGAACCCACATAGCTCTTATACCCCCAAGAGAGAATGAACAGGTGTACAGGAATCGAAAGAACTTCCACTCCATGAACATACAATTGGTGTGTACTGCTGACCAGTACATATCACATGTAAATGCCAGGATTCCAGGATCAGTCCATTATTCCTTTTTCCTGAGGAACAGCAGTGTCCCACACTTGATGGAACAAAGACAAGGGGACAGGGGATGGCTCATAGGTGAGTGTGTATATGACACTGGATCAGTACACAGCTGACAACCAGGCTGTATGCAAGTAACAACAGTTTGTTAAAGTCCTCTTTTGCCCATTTTTGCAGGTGATTCTGGGTACCCCAACATGCAATGGCTCCTGACACCTGTGAGGAATCCCAGGACAGATGCAGAGAGGAATTATAATGAGGCCCATGGACGTACTAGGAGGGTGATTGAGTGCACTATAGGCCTCCATCTCTCTGGGGGATCCCTGTGCTATGGCCCTGAGAAGGTGTGTAGAATAGTGGTGGCCTGCTGCATGCTGCACAACTTGGCTGTGAGGAAAGCTATCCCCCTTCTATAGGAGCAGGGTGCTGTCCAACCAGACCTGCAACCTCTGAGAGGGGATGAGAGTAATGGTGAGGATGAAGAGGGGGAAGATGTCAACTCCAGGACCCAGCTGATCTGCCTATACTTCCAGTGACTACGAGGTAATGTTCACTGATGCTTTTGTCTTCATTGCATAGTGTAAGTCTGACTCATGTGATTGGTGATGTGGTGTCTCTAGTTATTGACACTGTTAACTGAAGACTGAAGTGGCATGTGCCAGGGAAACAGAAATGGTGTACATTGTGACTTACTTCAGAAACTACAGTACGTGGGATTCCCTTCCTGCAATAAAGATATGGATATGAAATTGACTGGCTAATGCATACACACTCACAATTGTATACTCATAATGACAGAGGACATACAATTTGGTGTAGATGTGTTTTATTAAGTGTCACAAATTTGTTAGTTCGCTGTACAGTGATATGGAGTGGGCTCATGTTGCATATCCATACTCCGGTGCATGGGCTCAGCTGTTGGTGGCAGTGGGTATTGGTTCATTTGTCCCTTGGTAGATGGTGTGTTGGTATTAGCGGGTCAACATGGTAGCACAGTGGTACACTCGGGAGACAGTTCAGAGCAGAGTCACTTATTAGCGGGGGCCTTGGTCTTGGCAGGTGTTCCAGTGCCATATCTGGGTCTGAGGGCACGTTTGAGTGACTGGTGCTGGGCTGCAGGGCTAGGGGTGCTGGTTTCCTGTGTGTCCTCTGGCAGTGCCACCAGTCCATTATCTGCTGCAGATGTAGATGGCAGGGCAGTGCCCTGGCTAGTGGTAGGGGCTTACAGGTGTGTGGGGATCTCAGGCTGGCTAGGGCAGTGGTGCTGCATTACACCTGCAATGGTGGCCATGGTGGCATTGAGTTGTTTCTATTGCTCCAGGGCCTCTTGGTGTTGTGCTATCTGTAGCCTTTGATTCTGCTCCAGGGTGGCCAGGATCTGGCCCAACCTGTCCTGGGTATGGTGGTATGCTCCCAGGACCTCAGAGATCACCTCCTGGGCTGCAGCATCCATCCTTTGGCCTCCCCTCTAGGCCACTGATGCCCTCCCACTGGCCCTTGCCCCCTGTGCCTGTGTCCCCTGCACAGGTCGGGCAGTCCTACTTGCCCTGGGGCCATCATCGTCCTTCCTGTTGGTGGGTGGAGACTCTGGCTTCTGTACATGTGGTCCGCCAGTCTGTGGTCTGGAGACACTGGTGTGGGGTTGTTTGGCCAGAGCTGATGGTGGTGGCTGGGTGGTAGGGCTGTCAGTGGTATCCTGGGTGGGGCTGCTGGAGGGAGACAGTGAAGGACTGTGTGGTGGGCCAAGGTATTTCTCACTGTCCATACATCCCTCTCCAGTCTCCTGAGGGAGGCCTCTGTCTCCATGTGGGGCGCTGGCACTCCTTGGCCTTTCCGTCTGGGTGGCATGGTTGGTGGTGAGTGTGGGGGGAATGGTCATGTATGTTACATGTACTAATTCGGAAATGGATGCACAGTTCTGCCCTATTTTGTGCTTTTATTCCCCTGTTGGGCCATGTAGGGTCCTTTTGTGGAATTATGCTTTCATTTTGTGTGGGGTGTGGAGGTGCATTGTGGGTGCAGTAGTGCCATTGTGAATCCTTGCAGGGGTAGGTGACTGTGCATAGGGGGAGGGATGTGGGCCTGTTAGTGGGTTTGTGGGCATGCAGGGTGACTGGATGTGGATGTTGTAGCCTGGGTGCAGATGTGGTCCTGGTGGTAGTGGGAGTGGTGGGGTGGTACATGCATGTTGTTGGTAATACGCCAACATCGTACGCAAGTACGACATCATCATCACCTCCTACGCCGACGACACCCAACTTATACTCTCCCTCACCAAGGACCCCGCCAGCGCCAAGACCAACCTACAAGAGGGTATGAAGGACGTCGCAGATTGGATGAGGCTCAGCCGCCTAAAGCTGAACTCTGAAAAAACGGAAGTCCTCATCCACGGCAACACCCCGTCCGCCTGGGACGACTCCTGGTGGCCCACGGCCCTCGGCACCGCACCGACGCCCACAGACCATGCCCGCAACCTCGGCTTCATCTTGGACCCTCTTCTCACCATGACCAAGCAAGTCAACGCTGTGTCCTCCGCCTGCTTCCTCACCCTCCGCATGCTCCGCAAGATCTTCCGCTGGATCCCCGCCGACACCAGAAAAACCGTGACCCACGCCCTCGTCACGAGCCGCCTGGACTACGGCAACACCCTCTACGCCGGGACCACAGCCAAACTCCAAAATCGCCTGCAACGCATTCAGAACGCCTCGGCCCGCCTCATCCTCGACGTACCCCGCAGCATCCACATCTCCGCGCACCTGAGACACCTGCATTGGCTCCCAGTCAGCAAAAGGATCACCTTCCGACTTCTCACCCACGCACACAAAGCCCTCCACGACAAGGGACCGGAATACCTCAACAGACGCCTCAGCTTCTACGTCCCCACCCGCCTCCTCCGCTCCTCTGGCCTTGCACTCGCTGCTGTCCCTCGCATCCGCCGCTCCACGGCGGGTGGGAGATCTTTCTCCTTCCTGGCGGCCAAGACCTGGAACTCCCTCCCCACCAGCCTCAGGACCACCCAGGACCACTCCGCTTTCCGGAGACTCCTAAAGACCTGGCTGTTCGAGCAGCGTTAACCCCCCGTTTTCCCCTAGCGCCTTGAGACCCGCACGGGTGAGTAGCGCGCTTTATAAATGTTAATGATTTGATTTGATTACAGGTGTGGTGGATATGAAGTAATTGTAGTTGACTTACCCGAGTCTAGTTCTCCAGTGAGTCCAGTGAGATCCTCTGTGTGCAAGATAGCCAGTACCTTCTCCTCCCAGTCGGTATAGTCGGGAGTGTAGGTGGGGGTTCTCTACCAGTCTTCTGTACCGCAATGCTGTGCTTGGATGCCATTGACCTCACCTTCCCACGCAGGTCGTTCCATCTCTTGCGGATGTTGTCCCTTGTGCGTGGATGGTTTCCCACTGCGTTGACCTTGTTGACAATCGCCTGCCATAACTCCATCATACTGGCAATGGTTGTCTGCTGCACCTGTGCCCCAAAATGTTGTGGCTCGACCTTCATGATTTCGTCCACCATGGTCCTTAGCTCCCTATCTGTGAAGCATGGGTGCTTAAGGGGTGCCATGGTGTGTGTTATGGGTGTGGTGTTATCGGTGTCGTGTTGAGGGTGCTGTTGTGTATTTGTGTGTGTGATTTTGTTATGTTATGTTCAGTGTATGTGTGTAGTGTTGTCTCATTTGTGCAATTGGCATTGCAAAGGATTGTTGAGGTGCGTATGTGAGTGTTTTATAGTGTTGTGGATGTGTCTCAGGTGTGTGGGTTTCAAACTTGCCAATGTGTGCATTAGTTGTTGTTGGGTCCCATTGCTGGCCATGGCGGTCCATACCGCCAATGGTCGTTCAACATCCACTATCCGCCACGGAGATTTGTGCATCATTATTTGGTGGGTGGAGGATTTGTCTGCATGGCGGTGGCGGGGTGAGGTGTACAGCCTTTCCGCCATCTTGGGTCCTGGAGGTGGCTCGAGGTTGCAGGATTTTTGGAGGCTTTAGTTTTTGCCATCATTATACGGCAGTGTGCTGTTCACCGCCACTGGTGGTCTTCTGTTCACCATCGCCAAGGTGATCAGCGGTGATTGCCGCCATGTTCATTATGAGGGCCTAAGTCATCAGTTTACTGAAGGGGGCACCTATCGCAAAAGTACAGAGTAGCACACAGAAGAAAGATAGGCACTGTACATGTGGTGTTGAGCCTCTGCACTTGATGGCGCTGTCACCCCTCATGCTCACAATGTGTCTTACCACCCATCAGTCTTGTGCTTCAACTTTGAGTTGGTAGGCTAGACCCGAATTTTTAAAACAGTGAATAGCCACAGATGACAACAGTGAGGCTCAGCACACACCTAATCATACCCAGAGGGTGCTTAGGGAAAGGAGACAGGAAGCCTGTAGTATGCAAGAGAGTCTGTACGTTTGCATGAACTAAGGGCAGCAGTGCTATGTTCAACAGGTGCCACTAACTTTCCCTTTCGCTCACAGAGGTCCATGGGACATTTCATCAACAGGAGCATCGCCATTGCCACTAAGAACCTGAGATGGTCTGCTGAGCAGCAGTCGAAGTGCATTAAAACAAGCAGCAATTGGTAGGAGAGGGACAGTGGAAGCAACGATGTTAGGGGAGTTGGGACTGGCAAGCAGTGACCTGGGAGGGGTAGTGGGGAAGGGCAAGCAGTGGTGTGGGAGGATGTGGTGGAGACGGGCAAGCAGCAACATGGGTGGAAGGAAGCAACAATGAAGTCAAACCAAAACAAGCTTCCATAAATATGATCAACTTCTCAGAAATGGGAGGAAGGAGACAGAACAGGAGCAGCCTGCTGGGAATTTGCCTCTCGCTTTTCTTTCTCATCGGTTCTTGATCTGTGTTGCAATCTCTACTAAAACAAGCAACACTTTGAAGTCTGACAAATAAAAGTAAACAGGTGCCCTCGGACAACAGCATCTGACATTTGATCTTCGTCTTTAAATGCATTGCAAATGTGACAAGATTACAACAAGATTTACAGGCTTGTTTAACGGAGGAAGGAGGAAGGAGTGATTTAAAACCCAAGCTGCTCATGTTCAATGTTCGTAAAGTAAGGAAACAATAGTTCCTGAAGCAGTTGCTGTAATGAGACAAGCGTAAAGCTACATGTAGTTGGGCAGTGCTCCGTGGGAGGGAACAACCCACAATAAGGATGGATAAATAGGAAAGATTACCCATTTGGAAGCAAGGCTTTTTAAAGGACACTCGAGAAACAAATGAAAAGCAATGGATGGGATGTAAGCCCACAAAGTATATACAACATGTCTCAAAGAGACAGCGCAATCTGATGTTGTGTCATGTAACTGGTGTTCAGGAAGATGTTTTGATGCCCATGGGCTGAGTTCGTGCTACATAAAACTGCCCAAAAAAAATGTCTTACAAAAATGCTTCACAAAACAATGGCGATGGAACACAGCATGTTCGGAGGAATGAATGTCCCACTGTATGTGAGTTTCAGCAGCAAGCAAAGACAGGTGGGGGGTGAGTTATAGTTACCTTAGGGCACGAGTTATAATTACTTGAGATACTCTAACTATAACTGGTGAATTTCTATGGTTTTGTACATTTAAAATGTGAGCCTAACTATAATGACCCTGTAACCTTAGTTTTGTTTTAAGTGAATTTCTATGTTTTATTTAATTTTATTTCCTAACTATAACATCCCTATATCCTTAGTTTTTTTTCTGTGAAAAAAAAATAAATATATATATATATATATATATATGTAACTGCAGACATCAACTGAAGTTTTATGTTTCCACACACAAAAATGAAGCAGGAAATAATACTCCTCACATACAAATAAGTGAAAAGAGTACATATTCAAAATGTGTATGAACAGAGAGACAATAGGCGGTTTGTGAGCACATATTAAATGTGTGTGTTCCTCTCATTTGCATGGTGTGCTCTTACTACTCCTCCAGCACTCTCCTTGGGAGATCCCTCTTTTATTGCATTTCATTTTGGGAAAGCTTTACATTCTTGCATAACTTCTAAAGACACAGGTGATACCTTCAAATGCAAAAGTCAGAAAACCCTGCTGTTTGGGAAGGAGGAAAACGATTAAGAAGCTAAGATTAACTTTTCCCAGGCACCACAAGTTCATTTGTTGTTGCACATGAAGGTAAGACATCTGGCTAGAGGGAGTCATGTGGTCCTCTTCAGACTGCCTAATAAGGGCAATTTAACCACTACTTAGAACTTTTGTTAGCCCTAAGAGGCAACCACTGTCTGGCAAAAGCACAGTGTTGTTTCCCCACCTTTGTAACTACTGCCTCTTCAAGTGGAGAAACAGAGTGCATATTCATGGAGTCAGGGTTGTCTGTTCCCATATGTGCTGTGCCCCCTATATTTGCTTGGCCTCTAAATCCTACAGGACCACCATACTTGCAGGAAGGATGCCACCACCATGGCGGTGGCTTCCCTCCCTGAGCATATTACAATGTTCCTGCCAGGCTGACTGGCAGGAATATTTTAATACATGTCCCTGCCAGGCTGCCCGGCGGGAACAGTGCTACGGTATCTGCCTCAGCTCCCCTAAGGGAGCTGAGGCCAATTCCATAGCACCCCAGCACCCACGGAATGAGCACCCACGGAATGCTTACTGTCTGCAAAGCAGACAGTGAGCATTCCGAGGGTGCTGAGCAGGTGGATAGGCGGAGGGATGGACATGGGCAGTGCAGGGGTCCCCCTGTGGCCTTCAGCACTGGTTTACTGCCAACCTTTCCATAGCAGTGCAAACGCCATGGAAAAGCTGGCGGTAAGTTGGATTGCCCTGGCTGAGTACAACCCCAACCAATGTCACCATGTCGGGAATGATGTTGCTGGTGGAGACAGCGGTCTTTAGGCTGGTCCACCCTCCACGGTCATAATATGGCAGTTGAACCACCTGGAGTGCCGTGGTCCAACTGTCACCGCAGGTGTGGCGGCCCTCAGACCGCCACACTCGTAATGAGGCCCTAAATAACAGTTTTCTCTACCAAGGAAATCACGCCACTTTTACACTCTGAAGTAGCCATGACCATGTGCCAAAGAATTCAAATATATCACAACTTTTGTTTTTTAAATTAAACACATTAGTAGTACATGGCTGACATTTCAACAGCATTAGAAACCGCAGAAGAAAGCGGAGGCAAAACCAAAATATTGTTGTAACAAAGGAGAACTTTTGGCAAGCTAGATCTTCCTTGGTTCCATATCTAGTCATTTTTAGATATAAGGAACCATGCTATCAGCTTTATCAGGATTGGTGGATTTACGGGCTGAGTGATTGACATTACTGATACCCAGCACCTGTAAAGTAAGTGATTACTCGATTGATTGAATAGTTTATTGAAAAGTTGTTGGTGTGCCCCATGTGCACTGTCAAGCTAGATCAAGTAATACAGAAAACTTGAAAAATAATCTAGGACCTTAAGCAGATAACGTGCGGCCAAAAATGCTATTGCAAAACGTTTAAAAAAATTAAACAGGTGATATATGTATTGGGATATTCACTTTTCAAATAAAAGGGGGTTCTAACAGTGAATATCAACGCTGTGCCTCATGTGAGAAGTAGGTCAGAAGCACAACAGAAAATGCTAGGTTAGGCATAATGGCCAATGCCTAACTAGCTGAACCGGGGTATTCTCTATAACGAAGCTTTCACATGAACTTTAAACTTGTGTAGATTTAAAAGAAAAAAATAGGATATACATCCCATTTGATTCAGGCAAGATCAGCATTTTGTGCCCTCTGTTGCTGAGTCAACAACCTCTGTGGCAATTTAAATGATTTAGCATCATCTAAATGTGAATTATTCAATGCCCTCAAAACGTTCCTCCCATAACCTGCCAGGAGACTTTCAGAAGCTTCAAGGGAAAAAAATGGAGGCTGGTATGACCCCAAACTATTTCTAAATTTCAACAATTAGCAATTAAGATAAGGCTCTAGAAATAATTAACCTATAGTAGAACAGAACTCTTTTTGCGGCTGCTAAGAAAATGAAATGGCAGCTCCAAAAATATATGGTTTGCTTACATACTATCTACATACGCAATGGAACTCCCAGGGAGTTTTGCAGACTTTTGGAACTTAATTAATAGGTTTTATTCCTGGTAGAGTGGTAGAATGCACAGTTTCATTGCACCTCCCTATGACACTTGCCTCTGCATTCCAGTTGTTCTCATTGGGAATTTCTTTCTGTTTAATTTGTTTTTGTAGGGATTCGGAAGATGTCCAACGTTTACAAAAGGCAGTTAGCATTATATCTTTTGAGCCCTCTAATTCCTCCATCAATTCTGGCATCAACACGTTTGGGGTTAGCATGGCTTATGGTTGTTGTGGCAGGAAGCTGCCTGCAGAAGGAATTCTCATCCATCAATACCTATCAAATCCCTGAATTTATAGCTCTCTTTTGGTGAATTTCATCAAAGCCTGAAAGATGTTTTCTGTTTTTACTGCACTTAAAAGCTAAAAGGGAGACACCCTCTCCACGTTGCATGCAACTGCTAAACAGGACACAGCAGAAATAGAGACGGAAACATGAACCTGCGAAACGTGACTATGGTTCACAGTGTTCCACTGTCAACGTCAGTTGGTGGAGTTTCCAAGTCCTCTATATAGAAAGATAAGGCGAGATGGCGCCAAACAAACCAGAGCCACCTTAACCGGACAGGCCTGTGTACTACGTCTGAAACTTTACAATACTTGGCTAAATATATCATTTTTATCTAGCTTATCCATTATTCAAGTTTTCACGGACCTCATTCTAACACAACCCAAGCACACACACACACCAATCAACCATCATAATTCTTTAAACAACCGACCCATCTTCATCAACCTGCTTGCCACATGCCATCCCTCCATACCTCCTTCAGATCATCTCGCCTTCCTTCCTATAACACATGTCAATATTTGTACTTTTCCACTCTCCAAAACTCGCCCCTGCTCCCCCGCCCTCCTCCCGATCTGGATTTGCCAGTCCTGTTACAACCAAACCCTCTGAATATCCTGTCTCATATTCTCTCCCTCATGTCAACCAGGAAAACCCTTGCCAGGTGTTTTGCTGCCTCACCCCATCAACACAGTTTAAACCCACAACACTTACTACCTATCTGCAGCCTGAAACCCATTATCAACCTTACTACCGTTCCCCTTGCACTTTCACAATTGACTCCCTCAACTCCAACAAATAATATGCATTGCCTGTGACCAGTCCACCTTACCCACTCCAAATACTATGTGATCCTCCTGTAAAATATTTATATGTGAATAGGCCAATACCCTTTCTAGCTCACACGAAACTCTCACATCTCCCTTTACACCTTTGTTCCTGCCTTCTCTATAGCAGTGGTCCTGCTTGCACCTCTCAAAACTCTCTGTCAACAACACAAGTGCCCTCCCCTAATCATTTGATTTGTGTCAAATCTGCCTTCATAGTGCTCCATAGCACAAAGAGCAGTACAACTGTGCCAGCATTCCTGTGGCACTTTGCAGGTCCCCTCTACTTAGCTCAAACTACCAAAACTCTCATACCAAGCTTGCCTGGCACAGAATTATACACCCAAAAATATTTACCATTTAATTAAAATCCAGCCAGTTTTTCTGCAATAGTCACTGCTGACAAACAGTTCCCTATTAGGATCATTATGAAATGCACCAAAGCAACCCTTCTATCTAACAACTCTAACCCACAGCCACCCCTCTTTGCTATTCAGGAACTCCTTCCATGCCTGCTGATAATCTTTTCTAGTGGATATAGCCAATGAGCCCTCAACTAACTCCAATACTCTCACCCTCCAACAGCCTTCAGCTAATTTGGCATCCTCACACCTTCCCCTGGCACCTGCCCACAAAACTTCTACCACTGTAAATTAGACAAAATATTGGCATGTTATTGTTCACTCTTGGTACAAGCCTCAATCTAGACACAATGTTGAAATGTGAGCAGCCCAGCATGAAGATTCATAGCAACTTCAACACCCTGATATCCTTTGCCCGGTATCCATTCACCAGCGTAACCAATGTCACATTGTCCATGTGAAAATTCACTTTTTTATCTGCCATATCACTGCTCCAAAGCACCAATGTCACCACCAAAGGACAACCATTGCAAAAATCCAATTCTCCTGCCATGTGTCAGTGCACCGTCACTCATCCCAAAATAGTCCACAGCCAACAGCACCCACTGGAGAAAATCTAAATTTGTCATTACATTTCATCATCCAGCACCCAGATAGAGACACCATTGAAGTATGTCAGAAAAGATTTCCATGATCCTAAATCTTCCTGCATGCCTGTAGAGAACCTCACTCCATTATTCAGAATAACCCCCTTAGCCATTGAACAACCAAGTCTCTTACAAAATGTCCTGCCTGCCCAAACCATTCTACAGGCAGGTGCTTTTTTTTATCACGGAGGCTTCATCCAGCGCACTGAAGCATTTCAATTATCGTTCTTTTTGGTAACCACACTTTCATCCAAACAGTGTCCAACTCATTGGGCAGGACGGGCAGTACCAAATGTAGTCCTTCTGTTTTTTTCTGGTGCTAAAGGAACCCACAAGATCACATTAACACTTGAAACTGGGAAAACGTCAATCCACATGTCTCAGAATCCCTTGCACCCATAAAATATTCATCCATCTAATGCTATCTTATCACTGCCTGCACCACAAACACCCACTGTAGAAACCAAGCTAAATGCTTAAAAAAAGAGAGCAGGAAATTGCACAGCCCATCGGACACACTTTGTCAACATATACCACGTCATTAAACTGAAGACCCTACAAAGAGAAAACACTCAGACGAATCAGTAGCAACCTAAAATCTGATTTAATTTTGCACTTCACCAGCACAGCCCCCTCAAAACATCTTACCAAACCAATTGCATCCTAGGCAAAGACATAGGGGGTCATTCTGACACTGGCGGCCGGTGGCCGCCAGGGCCACCGACCACGGGAGCACCGCCAACAGGCTGGCGGTGCTCCCACGAGCATTCTGACCGCGGCGGTTCAGCCGCGGTCAGAAGCGGAAAGTCGGCGGGAGACCGCCGACTTTCCGCTGCTCGGGGGAATCCTCCATGGCTGCGGAGCGCGCTCCGCAGCCATGGGGATTCTGACACCCCCTACCGCCATCCAGACCCGCCAGGAACAGGATGGCGGTAGGGGGTGCCGCGGGGCACTGCATGGGCACTGCAGGGGCCCCCGTAAGAGGGCCCCGCAAAGTATTTCAGTGTCTGCCATGCAGACACTGAAATACGCGACGGGTGCAAACTGCACCCGTCGCACCCCTGCAACTACGCCGGCTCAATTCTGAGCCGGCGTCCTCGTTGCAGGGGCATTTCCTCTGGGCCGGCGGGCGCTCTTTTGGAGAGCGCCCGCCGGCCCAGAGGAAATGTTAGAATGGCCGCCGCGGTCTTGTGACCGCGGTGCGGTCATTTGGCGGCGGAACCTTGGCGGACAGCCTCCGCCGTCCGCCAAGGTTAAAATCAGGCCCAAAATGTTCTGAAGCATTGGTCTGCATAATACAAACATTACCAAGTGATAAATAAAATAGAATTCAAGTGGTGTCTTCTTTGGCACCTAAATGTTCAACAATTAAATTTGGCAACAACCATCTGTAAAAAAAACAGAGGGCCTGCTACTCTTTTATTCTCTATGTCCTTCCTCAGTTTTCCTTGTGCCATGTGGGCATCTCTACGGCTGGCTTCAAGTTTGTTGACCACAATTTTTGGACCTTGATGCCCTAATTTAAAACCTGCCTAAAACTCCAATCCAGAATGTTTGCTGTTTCCCTATTTGGGTAAAAGGCTAGCCATTTCACTAATTTAACAATGTTAAATGAAGTAAATGCCCTTTGCATTAAGCTGTTGCTGCCCTCTTCTCCTTCCTACTTGAATCGGCCCAAAACATTGGTAAGTGGGTGTTTCCCTCCACATTTCCCACATGTGTCCTTGAAATTGCACAATGTTATTGTGAAAAATCCTTTGTTAAACCTCACACATGCTCCACTATTTCGCCAAACTCTTTCTCCACCATGGGCAGGAAGGCGTAATATTGGAGGGTTAACCCACTAGCAGTGAATGGCTGGTTCTGTCCTTGTCGCTATCCATTGCAGCCACAGTTCACTATTGGTTTCCCCCATTGCTTCTCTATATTGACCGTCCACTAAAGCTAAACCTCTCATCATACCTTAAAAAGGCAACTCCCCCTTAACAAGGGACCCCCACCAAAATCTAATTGTGTTTTCCTCATGAAATTGATACACTTAAATATTGCCATATATCGGTATGGAAGTTTTGCCATGGCACACACTCACTTTAAAAGGACAGAAGTTCACATGTCAATGCTGGTAGGTAGTCTAGGATGTACGCCCAATTCCCATTTCTGCTCCCCATCACCCTCTTTTGCTTCTATCTCCATATGTAATAGTTTAAAAACATCCCAAAACTCTCCATACCATATTTTCTTCTTCATCCATGTGGACAGTTTCTATCCAACCTTTTTAAATTCCCCCTTCTTATCACCCTTATTTAATTTCCTCTTTCTTATCACCCTTCTTATTCTGAACTTTTCTTATTGCATGCCTCCACTTTATACATGGCATATGTACTTACATTCACCCCTATTGCATCCTTTTATTTTTGTTCTCCCATCTCTCCTGACTCAGTACCCACTGCCTTGTCCATCGTCATCCTTTTATCAGTCATTGTGTCAAACTTGTCAAAAATCACATCGTCCCCAAACTCAATGATTTAAATATAAAAACATCCCTCGTTCTGAACTTTCTAACATATCCTATGCTAGCCACAAACCTCCTGTAACTTGCTACCTATGACTGCAAAATGTCTTCTTTCTTGTTTGTCCATACGTCTTTTCTCTCCCTCAAACATCCCTTTCTTCTTCTTTTCTGCCACTGTAATTTCCTAAGAGGGACCATTGCTTCGTCCCACGTTATCTGACGCTTTACCCTCTTCTCTCTCTGATTGTCACCAATTTATTCATTCTTGCAGACTCTCTACACCCTCAGTCCATTCAAGTAACTCTCCTTGTTCTATATCCTCCACATCCTCATATTAACACAGCTCACAAACATCCTCTTCGTACATATACATTTATTTTCCTCTCCCAATTGTTTACTGCCCATCACCATTGACAAAACCACCATCAAGCACCACCAAAACATTTGCATGTTTTGCTGTTAAAGATGACAATGATACTGCCACAGCATCCCGAGACATAAAGAAGGATTTCCTGGTCATCTATTTTTCTTCAGGCCAATGTTCCAAAGCCGCCCTGAATTAACCATGTCTGGAAGCCCTCCCTAATCTCAGATGAGCAAAATCCACTGAAGGGTTCCAGAGATTTACGGGGTCATTACGACCCTGGCAGTCAGTGCTATAGTGAAGGTATTACCGCCAACAGCCTGTCAGTACCTACCTCCGCTATTATAACATTGGCGGTTCGGCCAAAGCCAAACCGCCAAGTTAACACACTGACCGCCATGGCAGTAATGACTGCCAGGCTGGAGACTTGAGTCTCCAGCCCGGTGGCCGTCAATAGGCCGCCCATGGCATTTTGACCGCCCCACCACCATGGTTTCTGTACCACCACGGAAACCATAGAATTCCTTACCCGGCACTGAAAGGGGTCTCCCCGCCCCCCTCCCAGAGCCCTCCCCTAACATCCCCCTCCCACTCCCGCCCCCTCCCCACATATACACTCATACACGCACATACATACAGACCCATACACTGACGCATACACACATTCACCCACACATGCATGCATACATACACACCCACTGCAAAACTCACAAACATACATCCAGGCACACACGCAAGTACACAACACAACATGCACGTACACACACACACTCATGCACACATGCATTACACACGCAGGCACGCATTCACACACAGTCACACACACCCCCACACACGCACACAACACCCCACCCCCCTCTCCTGTTGGAGAACCTGACTTACCTGCTTGAGGGGGGTCCTCTGGCAGGAGACGGGATGCGGGGCTGCTGCGCCTTCCAGCAAAACACCGCCAGGCTGTATCATGGAACATGATACGATAGGCGGTGTTTTGCTTGCGTGGTGCTGCTGCTGGCAGCAGCGCCACCTTACCGCCGTCCGCCACCATGACGGTCGCCGGAATAATGCCAGCCTTCTGGCGGAATTCAGGCTACGGTCATAATGGCATGGACGGTTGGTAGCCACGGCTACAGTATGTTGGTGGCCGGTCGCCGTGGCGTTAGGCGGCATCTGCTGCCAATGTCAGAATGAGGGCCTTAGGTTTTTTAAAGATGTATCACTTTTTAATTCAACTGCAAACAAGAATTGGTCAATTTAAAGTTTGCAAATGGTTTGAAAAGTTCGTAAAGAGTTAGTTTGTCAATTCCAGTCCAGCTTGGGTGACCACATCCCATAGGATGGAGATCTGGGGGCCAAAGGGGTAGATTTGGACAGTTACCTGGCCACCAGAATGTTTTCTAGTCCAGTTCTATACTTTACAGCACAAACACCATTTGCGTAAATCGAGTGGTCCTGAAGCTGAGGTTACAGGATGAAAAGATACTCAAAGATGCTCCGGTTGCTATGCAGTTGACGGGGTAGCCTTTGTGATGTTTTATCAGTCCACAGGTTGTGTGGGATGACCTTGGCTGCATAGGTCGAGACAGTAGCAGGCCAGCTGCTGCAGGGTTACTGGCCTCCAAACACAGCAGGCACAGCAAAATCCTTTGGTGGAGGCTAGTGTCCATCTTGGGCAACCGATCTGGACTCTGATGACACTCCTGGGTCCGGCTGACTCAGGTGCAACTCTTGGCCATCAAGGATAAGTCTCTTGGGGTGCCGAGCGGCAGTCAGTGGGGATTTTTCCAGAGTGGCTACTGACGCCTATTTCGGCCACTTGAGCTCTTTTGTCCTTGGAGCTGGTTCCTGGAGGACAGCCAACTGACTGTTGGGGTCACTGCTTTGGTCTTGGGCATGACTTTTCTCTGAGCCAGGACCCACAGGCAAAGTCCCAACCTCCCTAGCCCAAGGTGCAGCAGGTGCAGTCAAGCAGATGGTGCAGCCTCCCTTTGTGCGAACCAGGGGTCAGCAAGGGCAGTCCTTCTTCGGGCCATGTTCCTGTTCCAACATGCTCTGAGGTTCAGGGTGCCATATTTATCCCAGGAAAGTGCCCTGAGGGACAACGTGGTCACTAGCCAATGGGCTACCAGGTCTCCTCCCTCTTGGTGATGACCTTCCAGCAATGTGTGGTATCTAACAATCCCAGAGCGCACTATTCTTCCCACTCGCAAGATGTCAGCACCCTCCCTCAGCTGTTAGGAGCCTGGTAGCCCACCCTAGAGGTGTGGCTACCTGTGGGCTACACCCCAACAGGAAAACTTATTTGAGCACTGGTTTCCCCTCCCTATCCCTGTCGCCAGTCCATCTACCTGAACAAAGGGCAGCCCCTCAGGAGAGTTATCGCTATTTGCCCACCAAAGGCTCCTTCTCCTTTAAAGCTTACCTTTTGGGCTAACACCCTAAGTGGCTTCCGGCGAAAGGGAGGGAACACCTCTCCCTGCAGCAGGCTGCTATTGTTCCTAAGCCTTGGATTCGTTCACAGGACTCCCCAGGTGGGCAGAATGCTGTGTGGTTTCCTGTCACCATGTGAGGCCACTGGACAAACAGGTTTACAGGGTGGCAGCGCTCTAAAAGTTGCATATCTTTAATGGTGACATTAAATTTGACTTGGGCATCAAGTCTTGTTTAATGCTACGATTACTTTGATACCTTACAGTGCTCATCAAGGTAGTCCCATTCAGAAGTTAGCCAGGCTGAAGGGTCAGCCGGTAACCTTGTCCTAGCCAATGGGGCTACTAGACTTTCCACAGCAAAACAATTTAGAGGTGTTTCTGCTAAGATTTATATATAAAAATACATGTCCTACTTAACAATATATACCTCCCTGCATTAGGGCTCTATAAGCCTTCCTTAAGGGAGCATTATATATAGAGTTAAGGGAAGTGTTGGATTTGCCATTAGTTTGAATGGCAAAGTTGAACTAGCAGTGCAACCGCTGCTCTTCCAGTGTGCAGTGGCAGGCTGGGAGGCATTTTGTACTTTGTCACATACATGGTAGCCTTACATGCCTGGTACATGTATTGAAACACAGAATAGTATAACATTTGTTAATATGAATTGCATTTCTCTCCATTATTGCGTTCCAAATTCAAGTAAGATCATATTTTGCAAATTGTCATCTGAATCACATGATAGTATAGGTACCCCTAAATTCAGAGCTGTACAAATACCCACTATTCCAGAACGCATTATCTTATGCACACTTAATAAATACATAGGTTCACCTCATACCCATTTTTCATTCACTAGGATTTGCCATATGGTGCCTGGTCGGTACACAAAGAAACCTCATTATATGCTGCAGCTCAGTTGTTGGCTCTGAGTTTCTCATGTTTTTGGATGACCACCAAACACTGTATCTCTGATGACAGAAGGTTCTAATTGACATATTGATATGTTACTTTGGTAAATCAGCCATCAGGACAAAACATTACAAATAAAAACATTGTCGCCAACTGTTATTTTTTCAACTTATTTCCATTGTCTTTTTTATTTAAATAATTACTTTCTTTCGGAAAGCCATGAGCAATCCACATACATCCCCTTGCTGCACATGGCATTCTGTCTGGAGTCCACCTGGTTCCATCACAAACAGCGAGTAGGTTTAAACCGAAAAATAGGGACAATGAACTATAAGTTAGCAAAAGGCAAGCACAGTGGTAAAATATTGCTTTTCTTTCACAACTCTGCTAGTTCATGAAAGCTGGGAAGATGGTGATATAAGCACAGCAAATGTTATGTTTATAGCAATTGTCAGAAAAAAAAAAAATCTGTCTTGCACAGCACTCTTTTACCATTTAACCAACAAAAAACAAATGTTTGCATTACATATTGGCTATTTTTTCGGTTCCCTCCAGGACAATCCACAAACCGTGGGTACTTTTAGAATACCCAAGATGTAAGAAAAAAGGACATAAATTTGACCTATAAACGTTTAGTGGGAAAAATATTATGAAGGCTTAAGCGCAAAGTGCCCCAAACATCAAAAAAGGGCTCAGCACTGGGGATGGAAAAGCTTCAGCAACTAATGGCTTAATAATCTTCAGTCTCTCCACGTTTTAAAACTGGTCCTTCTGACTGTGACAATTGCCCCAGCTGCAATTAATACATGCTCTGAAGATACACTGGACATGCCAGATACTTTATTGCCAGTCTGCTGAGTTCTGTCCACTGTTCCTTCTTCCCATGCCAAAAGGTCAATGGGTCTTGATCCAGGTAGATCTCTATTGGGTCATCCACACAGCCCTGTACCATCTTCTAAAGTCTGGTTGTTGTTGACACATGTTGGTGCTACATTGCCTGCATATTTGCACTTAATTTAAGTCCTTTTACATCCATAAACAAACATACTGCAGATGTTGGAAGTGAAGCTGATAATGCTGCAGGTTTAGCAGCAGGTGATGGTGTCCTCCAGAAAATGGAGTAGGTGCTACTGCTGCAGTTACAAGTCAATCAATCAATCAATTGATCAATCAGTTGACTTGAAAAGCACAACTCGTTAGCCACATGTGTATCTAGGCGCTGGCAGGGTCAAGAGTCTACGTTGAAGACACAGATTTTCAGGGTCCTATCGAACTCCTGTAGAGTAGGGGAAGCCCTGAGGCACAGGCGGAAGTGCCAGGATTTGGCTGAGAAGTAGGAGCAACATGCTTCTTGATTCTGGGCCATTACCAGGGTCTCGCTTCAATTCCACTATGGCTTCAAATTTGTAATCATTTATTTTCTACTGCTTCTTTTTTTAGGGAGTCCTGCACAATTAGGTTGATGCAGTGCACTAACCACATAGGGCTGTGAAGTATCCTCCATCAGCCATGGCTCTGACATTATTGTCAGAGTCAGCGACAACACATCCAGTGCTGAGACATCTGAATTGAAACTATTCTCAAAAATGGTTTTCCCTGCACTGGCACCCTTAAGGCTGCTATGCACAAATGCATACACCCCGCACCATAGTGTTCTGTGCACTTTGTAAGGAATAGTGTTTGTACTTGAAGTGAGAAAAAATATTTCTCCTTTTTACACCTGCCTTGAGGAGGCATAAGGTTTTGGCACAAATCCCTGCCTACTAATGTTTATAGATAGGGATATGAGCCGAAACCCTTAGGGGTTTGCTTGGGATTGTCTATGTACCACCAATGGAATGTCTCCTTGACACAAAGTAACATGAAGCAGCTCATAGCTCAATTCTGCGTTACTTTGGGAAACTATGCAGTGCAAATCCTGATTTGTATTTGGTAGTACATTCCAGCATAACACTTTGTGTGGGATTGTGTTACAGATTTAGTGCAAATCCAGCACAAAGCATTAGTAAATGGGCATAGGCTGTTGCTTGACAATCTGACCACATGTCTGTTGAGTTATATGGACTGAACATCACTCTCCTTCATTGCTTCGCCACCAATTGCAGTACTTGATAGTGCAGCTTTGGCACAGCAACAGTGGAAAATGGTCCAGCTTGGAATCTTCCTTCTTGGGCAGATGGTCGTCACAAATTTCAGAAACCCTTCTCTTTCCACCAGACAAAAAGGAAGGTCAATCACTAACATTTTGTAAAAACAAATATTTTCATGGTTTCAGTGATATAGTAACTCCTTGCTGAACATGAACCTTGATAGTAGGTTGGTGTAAATGTTTTCTTTGTGAACATATCTCCACAAGTGACCAATAGGTGGCTGCTTTGTGTGACTGTATCCCTCTTTTCCTTGTGCCATGCCAAGGTTGCTGCAGGTGAAGACCGCACACTTTGAGGAACAGTCACAAGGCTACTCTACATGACATCTTTTTCCTCACCGCCACCTCCTTCTATTAGTTCAATAACTTCTCCTCTCACCAACAGCTCATCCCACACAATTAAGTACTGATTTTTCAGATGAACCAGTTGGCCCCTGGGACCATAATGTACGATTACTTACTACAGCACACTGGTTTGTAACAATGTGAACAATCTGCAATGTACTCTCATGCAGCCTAAGTTTAAAGAAGTCCCAAACTGGAGGAGAGATTTCTTAGCAAGCCAATGTCAGATAAACTTGTTAAAGTGGAATTAGGCAGCTGTGTTTGCCTTTCTCTAGGGCAGGCTGTGACAGTGGTAGGTGTGGTGATGGTTACTGCATTATTTTTTCTGGTTTACGTTCTAACATATCATGGTTTGGGCTAGGTGTAGGTTTGGCTATGAATAGGTTGAGCCAATTCAAACCATGTATTCAATTAACCCCTCAGGTGCCCTGGACGTAATGGTTATGTCCTGGGCAGCATTGCTCGGGTGCCTAGGACATAACCGTTATGTCCAAATAGGGGCCCTCGGGGGAAGTGCTAGCGCTCCCCCCAGGGGCGTCGCACCCCCCTCCCCTGGGCAGGAATGGAAGGGGAATCGCTTCCCCTTCCACCACCGCCCCCCTCTCTCGCCCCGTGGCGTCTGATGACATCAGTGCATGATCGTGCGCTGACCTCATCAGAGGCCTACCCCTCGGACAGAGAAGAAATGCAAAAGCATTTCTCCTATGATCACGTGGAGGGGGTGAGAGAGGCATGAAAGGAGAGGAAAGGTCTTTCCTCTCCTTTCATGTCTATCTCAGCATTTCTGCTGCCCGATCGTGATGCAATTGGGCAGCAGAAATGCCACTAGACACCAGGGAAAGTGTTTTTATTTTTTATTATTGAATAAGGGGAGCAACCCCTTGGACAAGGGCCGCTCCCCTGGGGGGCAATTTATTTTTAGGCCGATAATTAGGCAGATCTGCCCCCAGGAGGAGCAGAAACCGCTAGACACCAGGGATCATTTTTTTTTTTTTTCTTTTATTTTTGTATATGTGGGGAGCAACCCCTTAGGCAAGGGTCGCTCCCCTGGGGGAAAAATTAGTTTTAGACCATTGCTGCCCCCCTTGGGGGCAGATCAGCCTATTTTTATTAGGCCAATCTGCCCCCAAGGGAGGCAGAAAGCACTAGACACCAGGGATTTTTTTTTTTTTAATATTTATACATAAGGGGACTGGGCCTTGGGCAAGGGTCGCTCCCAGGGGGCCAATTTGTTTTAGGCCATTTCTGTCCCCCCCCGGGGGCAGATCAGCCTATTATAATTAGGCAGATCTGCTTCCAGAGGGGGCAGAAACCCCTAGACACCAGGGATCATTTTTTTTGTTTGTTTAATTTTTTATATGTGGGTAGCGGCCCATTAGGTATGGGTCGCTCCCCGGGGGCAAAATTAACTCTAGGCCATTTCTACCCCCTTTGGGGCAGATCGGCCTATTTTTATTAGGCCAATTTGCCCCCAAGGGGGACAGAAACCACTAGACAACAGAGATTTTTTTTACGTCAATTTCATGCAAAGGGAGCGACCCCTTAGGCAAGGGTTGTTTCCCTGAGGGGGAATTCATTTTAGGCCATTTCTTATCCCCTTGGGGGCAGATCGGCCTATTTCTAGTAGGCTGATCTGCCCCCGGGGAAGCAGGAACTACTTAGGCACCAGGGATTGGTGTGTGTATGTGTGTGTTTTGTTTGGGGGGGCAGTCCCTTGGGTAAGATTCGCTCCCCATGGGGGCATATTACTGCTGGCCATATCTGCCCCCCATGTTTGATTTGGTCTACATTCCGTCCATCTACTGTTGTTTTTGCAAATTTGTCACCCTAAGTGGGAAGGGTATGCCCAGACGTGGGTCCCGTGCTCACTATGCCACCAGATTCAAGCTAGCCTGGCTGAAGAGGGGTGATACCCCGAAACCGGTCCCAGGATGCTTGTTTCTGGTCCAGGGAGGACATGGCCTGGCAGTTCGGGCTGGACTGTTCCTATTGGGAACAGGGTCAAGACTGATTTGCATATGGCTGGGTCCAAACTGGAACGGCATGGTGAGCAAAAAAACTGATGGATTAAACCCAGATCTGTGACTGGGGGTGAATGTTTGATTTGGTCTACATTCCGTCCATCTACTGTTGTTTTTGCATTTGTCTGCCCCCCGTGGGGACAGATCGGCCTATTTTTGAAAGCCCACCAGAGACCAGGGAAGATTTCTTTTCAAAATTAGAGGGTGGGGGTATGGCCATACCCCCACCCCAAAGAAATGGGGCCAAAGTTGTTCTGCCCACCAGTGGGCAGATTGGGCAAGTACCCCTGATCCACACCCCAGGGAAGGGGGGGAAGAAAGTCTACTAGATGACAGGGAATAAAAAAAAAAAAGTGTGGGGTGGTGGCTACGAACCAGTATGGGCATGGTTATGCCGCCACCCCAACTGAAGGGGGTAGCAGTCTTTCAGCTCTCCCCCTGCACACTAAAACATCTTATCCCCCAGCAAGCAGAAGGACAGTTGATTATTTTGGGTTTTGGTTTTACATTTGGGTCATGAGAGCTTGGCTCAAAATCATCCCACTTGAAATGGTGAGGGATGCACTTCTTGGACTTTGGGACGCTTCCATGTAGAAAAATCCACAAGACCTAGACACATCTGAAAACTAAACATCTGGGTGAGTTCAGGGTGATGTGCTTCACATGCACCCGGCACCATTTTCTTACCCACAATGCCCTGCAAACCTCCAACAGTGCTGGAAATCACACATTTTTTCCACATTTTTGTGATCAAACCTTCTGGAATCTGCAGGAATCCACAAAATTCCTACCACCCAGCATTGTCTCATCTATACAGATAACAATTTTGCCCCACTTGTCAACCTAAAAATGTTTTTTTCAAACTGCCCTTTTGGACCCGCTTTGGTTCCCCCTCAATTTCTACATGTTTTTGGCTCTTTCCTTTCACAGGCACTTGGCCCACCTACACAAGTGAGGTATCATTTTTACTGGGAGACAGAGGGGAACGTTGGGAGGTAGGAAATTTGTCCTGGTGCAGTGATCCTACACAGAAATGTGGAAGACATGTGATTTTTTAGCTAAATTTGAGGTTTGCCGAGGATTCTGGGTAAGAAAACACTGGGGGATCCAAACAAGTCACACCTCCCTGGACTCCCATGGGTGTCTAGTTTTCAGAAACGTCTGGGTTTGGTAGGTTTCCCTGTATGGCTCCTGAGCCCAGGACCAAAAACGCGGGTGCCGCTCCCCCGCAAAAACACTTAGGGGGTCATTCTGACTTTGGCGGGCGGCAGAGGCCGCCCGCCAAAGTAGCGCCGTCAGAATACCGCTGCACGGTCAAAAGACCGCCGCGGTAATTCTGATTTTCCCGCTGGGCTGGCGGACGACCGCCAGAAGGCCGCCCGCCCGCCAGCCCAGCGGGAAACTCCCTTCCATGAGGATGCCGGCTCCGAATGGAGCCGGCGGAGTGGAAGGGGTGCGACGGGTGCAGTTGCACCCGTCGCGATTTTCAGTGTCTGCTTGGCAGACACTGAAAATCTTGGTGGGGCCCTGTTAGGGGGCCCCTGCAGTGCCCATGCCACTGGCATGGGCACTGCAGGGGCCCCCAGGGGCCCCGTGACACCCGTTACCGCCATCCAGGTTCTGGCGGTCAGAACCGCCAGAGCCAGGCTGGCGGTACGGGGGTCGGAATCCCCATGGCGGCGCTGCCTGCTGCACCGCCATGGAGGATTCCCCAGGGCAGCGGGAAACCGGCGGGACACCGCCGGTTTTCCGTTTCTGACCGCCGCGGTACCGCCGCGGTACCGCCGCGGTACCGCCACGGTCAGAATGCCCATGGATGCACCGCCAGCCTGCTGGCGGTGCATCCGCGGTTGTTGGCCTGGCGGTAGTCTACCGCCAGGGTCAGAATGACCCCCTTAGTTTTGTATTTGATCATTTCGATGTGTCCAGATTGTGTTTTGGGGCATTTCCTTTTGCGGGCACTAGGCCCACACACACAAGTGAGGTATCATTTTTATTGGGAGACTTAGGGGAATGCTGGGTGGAAGTATATTTGTGGCTCCTCTCAGATTCCAGAACTTTCTGTCATCGAAATGTGAGGACAAATTCAGGCACAATTGTTGTTTAGACAGTAGTTGTTCAGTACTTAGTTATAGAGACTTTTTAGTTGTTTAGCAGAAGTGGTTTAGGCTATAGTTGTTTAGGACATATTCGTGTCCATGTTTTGTTTTGGGGCATTTCCTGTCGCGAACACTAGACCAACCCACACAAGTGATGTACCATTTATATCGGGCTAGGAAATTTGTGGCTTCTCTCAGATTCCAGGACTTTCTGTCACCCTATACCAATTATATTAATATTGGGTAATTGGAGAATAGGCAGGGGAGGAGGGAGAGGAGGGATTAAGTGTAACTTTTGATTAGATCTGGCTAGGACACGTGGGCCTGGGTAGAGGTGAAACACCTCACTGAAGTAAGTTTTGGGACAAGGAATAGGGTTGAGGAGGTAATAGAAGGTGGGTTGTTAGTGAGAATGTACCTATTCTTATCTGCTCCTTCTCTTATTTCTCGCTTTTGTGTACCTGACTTTGTGTTTAGGAACACTTGCACAAATGAATTCACACAGACATTGGCATTTAGGGGGTCATTCCGACCCTGGCGGTCCATGACCGCCATGGCGGAGGGCGGCGGAAGCACCGCCAACAGGCTGGCGGTGCTTCCTGGGCTATTCAGACCGCGGCGGTAAAGCCGCGGTCAGAAAAGGGGAACCGGCGGTTTCCCGACGGTTTTCCCCTGGCCCAGGGAATCCGCCATGGCGGCGCTGCTTGCAGCACCGCCATGGGGATTCCGACCCCCTTCCCGCCAGCCTGTTTCTGGCGGTGTCCACCGCCAGAACCAGAATGGCGGGAACGGGTGCCGTGGGGCCCCTGGGGGCCCCTGCACTGCCCATACCACTGGCATGGGCAGTGCAGGGGCCCCCTAACAGGTCCCCACAAAGATTTTTACTGTCTGCTTTGCAGACAGTGAAAATCGCGACGGGTGCCACTGCACCCGTCGCACCCCTGCAACTCCGCCGGCTCCATTCGGAGCTGGCTTCCTCGTTGCAGGGGCTTTCCCGCTGGGCCGGCGGACGGCCTTTTGGCGGTCGCCCGCCGGCCCAGCGGGAAAGTTGGAATGACCGCTGCGGTCTTTTGACAGCGGTGCGGTCATTCGGCGGTAACCGCATGGCAGGCGGCGACCGCCGCCCGCCGCGGTCAGAATGACCGCCTTAGTCTTTGCTTCCAGGACCGCTCGGCTGACATTGAGGAAGAAGCTTTTGGATTGACATCCAAATCTTCACATCTTCAACAAAGTCCAGGCCATAAATCATATTTGCTCTGCCATAAACACTTTTGAGAATTTCATAACTGAGCGTTGTGAATGCAGCGGAGTAATTAGTTTAATAATGTTTTACTGTAGGCAATCCCTGCATGTGAATTTGCGTACTTGGGTAAGTAGTTGGCACAGTAAAACTGCCAGAGGTTTGCGTATTTAACACTGGGGGTAAAAGGAGAGGTGAAAACTGGTGTTTCATGCAGCATATCAGATGAAAAAGTATGTTAATAACCGCCAATGCAGTAAGGTTGTGGGTTTAAAAGAAGGTAAATGCTGACAATGCAAGTATGCAATGAATGGTACATGGTGGTAATTAGTGCTAAAAGTAGGCACTGTATGCAACATTTGATGAAAGGCATGATAAAAGCTGGCAGTTCATGCAACCCGGTGTGTGACATGGTTGCTAAAGGCTGTCAGTCCATGCACTGCATTGGGTGATATCTATGGTAAAAGCTGGCAGTTCATGCACCGTAGCAGTGCTCTCAGCTCCTGGATACCCTCGCGGGTGATTAGCACTTTACAAATCCTGATTGATTGAATGATTGACTTCAGGCTAGTGGTTTTCTGGGAAAATTGTAGTGCCTTCCTTCACTGAAGACACCAAGGATGCTGGTCCTGCATCTCCGGGTTCTTCCCTGCACTTTTGAAACCGACATCAGTACTTTTGTTTTTATTTAAACAATTTACATGATTTTTCCAACTGTTATTTACACTAATTTGACGGGATACGGGGCTATTATTAGGTTATACCTCCCAGCCCTCCGTGAGCCCCGAGACCTGCTGCTAGCATGGAGAAGTCCTGATGGACAACAAGATTCTGAAGATCTTACTCTCAATTCAGCAAAGACACTTGGGCCCATATTTATACCTTTTTTGCGCCACATTTGCGTAAAAAAATGACGCAAATGCGGTGCAAAAAAAAGTAGAAATACGGGCCTTGGTTCAGTGGGCGATTCTCAACCTCATAAAGAAAGTTTGGGGGATGTTATTGCTGTAATCTTTGCTGACTAAACCTGGGTGTTGTCTGTTGCTGTAAACTGCTCATAGGTTGGCGGTGTGAGCATTTATGTTTCCCTTAGGAGGCTGTATATGTTGATTATGTGTCCTATTATACATCAGTACTACACTAATGAGGTTGTAACTTGGGGCCAGATTTATTGAAAAGTGGGCCAGCGCGGGGCTGTGCCGAAATTGGTAGCGTCACGCTGGGTCACTTTAGAAACACAGGGATGCACCGTATTTAACTGAATATGGCGCACCCCTGCGATTCCCCTTGCGCTGGCGCTAAAGTGAGCTGCCAGCGCCAACACAGGCATCCTTGCACCATCATGCAAAGATGTCTGCGTTGAGGGGTGTGATTGTTTATGTGCGGGAAGGTGTCCCTTCCTGCACATTAACAATCACTAATGGCGCTTTGGCACTTCTGTGTGTGTCATGTTCAAATTATTGTTTATGTGCACGAAGGGACACCTTCCTGCACATAAACAATAATTTCTGGCATTTTGCTCTTTCTATGCATGCTGCAAAATGCAGCATGCATAGAAAAAACACATAACGAGGAGGAATAAAAGTATTCCTCCTTGTTGCGCCCTACTAACGCCACCCCTGGGGGTGTCATTAGATTTTGGCGCTGCCTCAGGTTTATGAAATTTCCTAAATCTGAGGCAGCCTCAAAATACAATGGGTGTTGCTGTGGCCCGCCCACAGCAACACCCATTGCACACCCCTTCCACGCACAGTGCTGTGTGGGAAAGGGCCGTATTTACAAGGTAAGCTAAAAAAAGTAGTTAAACGCCATCTTGTAAACACAGCGCTTTGCTTAGCGTCACAGAAGCATCACTAAAAGTGACGTTCCTGTGGCACTAGGAGCCTATAAATCCGGTCCTTGGTACCTTTCTCAGGAATAGCTACACAAATTTCCATCTATGGAAGCTATTCTCATGTTTCTAAAAGAAAAATTGTAGCTTTTCCTGTATTCATGTTTAAAAAGAGGTAGTTTGAGGAATGATAATATGCCTGGAGTCTCAGTTGGAGACCAATTATGATTTGATTTAGAAGAATAATGTATTCAGCATTAAGTAAAATATGTAACAGTTGTCCCCAAGTGGCAGGAGAAACATTTCTACATTTAGGAAAGCAAAAGGGAAGATCGTGAGTATTTAAAGAAAAAGGTAGGAGAGCCAAAACACATTCTTGCTTTAGCCAATTAGTTGTGGCAATTTTCATTCATAAGCTGACATTGGAGCCACGTAATGCAAAGTGTGTAATGCAATTAAAACGTTTATGTTTTTCTTTCTTTCTTTTTCATACCTTTCCTTACAAGAAGGGGTGCTGGGGGGAGAAGGTCCCATTTGTTGAAAAAAAGAAGTGATATTCTTTAAGAATGTCACTTTCTTTCTTATTCTTATTTCTTCCCTTCTTCCTTATTTTCAGTTTTCATTGCCTGTTTTTGGATCACGTTGGACGATAGAATTTTTGTGACAATGATAAGACATTATGCTTTCCTTTTACATGTTATTGCCAGTAGCAGCCAGCAGTTTGAAAATATAGAAGTTAAAATGCTTCAGCCCATTGCCCACTACATTTAAAAGGATCACTTCTGATAGGCAGTCATTCTAACATTCTAACAGCCTCTAACATCCATTTGAACATAAACCATTTTCCGGACACTCATGGCAATCAATGGCAAATGCGTGTTATGCAAAACAACATGATATACCACGACTAACCACAATCACAATCTGAAAACCGCTGCCTTTGGTAGGTAGGGGCAACTGCTGCATTGTATGCATTGCACAATGAGTTGATGGCAGAGGGGAGATTATTATTTATAGCAGGAACAATTTGTGTGCACATAATTCAAACTACAGAAGCATGGTCTGTGATTAAAAATTTGCATCAATTTTTTACTAATAAAATATAAAATAATGGGCTTTGTTTTCCATTGCTTGGTGCTTTTTGTCATTCCCTTCAGAAACAATGTTGGGGCCATAAAGTGGAATTGGATAAACATAGATTATGAAGCATGGCTTACAGTTGTACACCAAGGCCCATATATATATGAAAAAGTGATGCATTATAGCTGATTTTTCTGCCATTTTTTTCTGCGCCTCCCTGTTGGCACCTAAAGGCACAACATGACGGTCGTTAGCACAATAGCGTCATAGTCCATTAAGGATCTTAAGGGATAGGGAGCCGTTTATTAAAGACAACACAGCATGGATGAGTAGGAAATTGCAAAATAAATGGTCTCCTTTAGTGGACAATGCAAACGTGTTGAAAGCGCAAAGAGTACTAAAATAAAAAACACAATGTAAAGAAGGTGAATCTGGAACGGGGTGACTGGATGAGAGTCTAGTTGGGCACCAAGATCAGGAAGGGATGTAGTACATTTACTGAACCTCTGCAAGTAAGATACATTTATTCTAGGTCAGCTTTGTTGAGTTATGGAAAGGTGTGGCATTTTGGTAGAATTTACAGCTGCAGTAAAGTTTTAACATGGAAACTGGATAGGAATGTTCACATAGATGCTGAGAAACCTAATGTGTGGTTGTAATGAATGTGGTTGTTTTGATGATGTTTGGCACAACAATAGTGCAACTAACAATAATGCTATGGTTCTTGACATGTAAGATGTCATAAAATTGTTGGTAGGGATGACATTATCTTGCCTGACAACGGATGCCGTGAAGATATTGCTCATAGTAGTGACAAAGTGAGAAAAGACGATGTACCAACTGTGTGTATCGTCTGGAGTCTCCACACAGTTTTGTAGACCATATGTTCTTCCTGTGAGGCCTAGCGTTTGCACACAGTCTGGTAGATTATCTGTTCTTCCTGTAAAGTATAAAGATTTTGTTGTAGGCTGATGACGGATGTTATATTGCACGTTAGTTATTTTTTCATTTTTCACTTTTGGGCTTTTATAGTAGGTGTATTGTGTTATTAAGTGGTGGGGGTGGTATCTGGCTTAGCTAGCTGCCATGATGTGGGATCATTCTAGAATGGTTATACAATGTATAGTGTTGGGGGGGCAGTTGATAGTAGGACATCCACTCAGCTCCCCATGTTAGTTATTTTTTTCTTATTTCACTTTTGGGTTTTTATAGTAGGGGTATTGTGTTATTAAGGGGTGGGGGTGGTATCTGGCTTAGCTAGCTGCCATGGCGTAGCAGCATTCTAGAATGGTTATACAATGTATAGTGCTGGGGGCTGTTGGAAGTAGGATATCCACTCAGCACCAGTCCTACTTCCAACTGCTTCCACCACAATATACATTGTATAGTATTCTTGCTCTCATAATGAACGGTGTTACTACCTTTCAAACCACAGTGTGATTCCACACTGAGTCCTATTAAAAGCAACTCTCAGGGTCATAGAGGAGTAATATTTTAGCAGGGTTCAAATGTTTTAACTCACTAATTGAAACACATACATCAAAGGTCTGCATTCATTCATTTTCCGCTCATCTAATTTTACCCTGTGAAGTTTGGATGCAAAGGTCAGTTTGTGGTGTATGAGTGTGAAGGGGAAGGGAAATGTAGTAATATTGTCATTGAAAATATGTTGTCCCACAGATAAAAAATAACCCTAAGTAACATTGATGGGCCTGTCTGCTTTGGGTAACCATAGAAGATGCCAGATCAGTCTCCTGGCTACTCCACACTGCAGCCCGTGCTTCTCAGTAGCTCTTAGTGACCATTAGAGTACCACACTGAGGTGCACCGCGCTATAATATTAATCATCAGAAGCTTGGCACCCAAATCCTTCATACGTGTCTTCCTCTGTTGGAGTTGCTTTGATAATCTGTTTTTTCTTCTCAGAGACTAGACAAATACACTACATATTTACAAAATGTTTTCTCATGGTGTTAAAGGGTAGTGCAATTGGAAGTGCCTGTAAAAAGGTACTGCAATCTCAGAAAATATTCATTTTTTAGGTCTCAACCCTGCCTATATCCTGTATAAATAGTAGCTACTGAGGTCTCAGGTCTCTAAGTGTCATTCAAAAATTAATATTTGACTTCTCGGTCTTCTTGCAATTAACCTGGAAACCCAAGAAGTCCAAAGTCCTTCAGCATATTAACTACTAGTAAATGGGAGTAGAAAGCCTCTGTAATCAGGGACAAGCAATCAGAAGAAGCTCCGTCTGGTATTGCCAGGTCCATATGGTTATTCCCAATTCTGTTAGCTCAAACGTCTAATTGCACACTGGTGGGTGTCATTACCATTTATATATATATTAAATAACTTTATTAAACAGTTATGCTATAAACGTTCATGACATAAAATACAAATAAAACAAAAATTAAAAGCAGGCTGAGATAGAATGCAATTTTTACAGTACATCTGAATCAAAAACAATGAATAATAAATAAGATAAAACATGTTCCTCAAAAATTGGGAATTTAGGGCCAGATGTAGCAATTTCCGATTTTGCGAATTGGAAATTGCGAGTCAGTGCGACTCGCAATTTCTGAGTCGCAAAATCGGATGCAGAACGGTGTCTCAGACACCGTCTGCGAATCGCTATGGGGGTCGCAAAGACCCACCTCTTTATTGTTAATGAGGTGGGTCGCATTTTGCGACCCCATAGCGATTCCCTGCACTCACAGGGATGGTGGCCTGCTGGAGACAGCAGACCTCCATGTCTGTGACATCTTTTTAAATAAAGCATTTTTTTTTTGTACTGCAGCCAGTTTTCCTTTAAGGAAAACGAGTTGCAATACAGAAAAAATAACGAAAACATTTGGTTTTGTTTTTTCAGAAAAAAACATTTCTGGCAAAATTCACAAAGGGCACCCCTTCCCTTTTGCGAATGGGTTACCACCAGTGTGACACTGGGGGTAACTGCGAATTGCTTTGAGACCGCGTTCGCGGTCACAAAGCAATTTAGCATTGCGGTGCGGGTAGCAAATAGGAAGGGGACACCCCTTCCTATTTGCGAGTCGCATTCCCATTTTGCGAGTCGGCACCGACTCGCAAAATGGAAATGAGCATCGCGGTGCGCATTTTGCATGGAGCAAACTGTGATTTTCGCAGGTTGCACCATGCAAAATGCTACCTACATCTGGCCCCTAGTCACGGTTGGCCTAACAATGCTTCAACAGTTAGAGCTGGTAATCGGGCAAGATAATTTTTGTCTAGCCCTCCACATGGCCATCAGGAGGTGAGAAACTCCAAAAACCATGGATTGCCTAGTATCATATTTTAGAATTATCAGAGCTTCTCTGCACACCCGAAGCCCCACTATAAGACAAATTGGCACTATCCATTTTCTCCCAGCACAACGATGTGCTGGACAGAAAATTAGCACATGCTCTAGTGTTTGTTCCATAACAGTGCAAAGAGGACACAGTCCTAGGCTGGGCCTGGGGGCAGGCGTGCAGTTAACTGTAAAACAACTTAGGGGAAGGGTCCCATATCTCATCTGCAAATAAAACTTTCTGGCCAGTAGTGGCTCTATTTCATCTAAAAGGTGCTCCTGCACAAACACTTCCTTTTGTAGAAGGAATGTTGTGATCAAAGAGCCCTGGTTAGGCTGACGATGAAGAAGGACCACCTTATACTGCCAGTAGACTTCCTTCAGTTGGTCCTGAGTAATCATGCAGGCCTTCTTAGGGTTATCCCAAAGGCGTGCTAAACCAATATTAGTCAGGGTTACCTTTACATACTTCAACCAAGGGATATCACTGGCTCCTGCAGGAGTAAGATCTCAGACAGATCCAATGGATAGGATGACAGCTCCAGGGTGGCTCAAACCCTCTTCCAATAAAAAAATGGCCTTAAGCTGGCCTTATCCACCACACTTTTTAACCACCTGTCCAACCACAGGAGAATCAATGGTGTACTAATTGGTAGCCCCATTAATTGTCACATGAAGCAATTTTTAACTATGTCAAGAATGGAGCAATCCCTGTGCCCCTGAAGCTCTGCACAATAGAGGGCAGAGCCAAGCACCTGGTATTTGCATACTTTTAATCTACGCCTTGCCAGATGCTGCTGCCAGTTAAAGTGTTCCGTAAGGGTATTTCCTTGTAAAAGCGTGCCTAGTAAAGGCATATGTGGAAACGGCATGCAAAAGGGCATGTGTAGTTCTGTCATATAACCCCCCCCACCCGCCCTGAGGTCCAAAACTACCCCTACCCCTAATACCAAAACTACCCGAGTCCCCCATCCGCCCTGAGCCCTAATAAAAAATTTCCCAACTCCCTGCCCCTAAAAACGAAAGTACCCCAAACCCCCACCCGCCCTGAATAATAAAAAAACTACCCCCCATAAAACTAAACTTCCCTAACACCCCCCCACCCCCTCTGAGCCCTAAAAAAAATACCCAAACGCCCCACCCTTAAAAACAAATAGCCCGCTCCAACGCCCAACCTACCCCAAGGACTCAATCCTGCCCCACCACCCTTGCCCCAGCCCCACTTTCCTCACTGCACCCTCTCCCGAACAACGCATGGCTTTTTCTGTGCCTTAACCATGCATATGTGTAGTTTGGCACATGCGTGGTTAAGGCATAGAAAAAGCCATGCATTATTCCAGCAGGCCTGGTTACACTTGCATGGGAAACATCTGTGTTGTTAACAGTGCGTTGCTAAGGATGTTTCCCAATCAAATAAGAAACCACATTTCAAGGAAGACCATTTAAGTATGTGGAACTACAGTGGTTAGGGACCATATATTTGGTTTTCTCAATATTTATGTCCAAACCCATAAGGCCACAAAAAGAATTACTACTATCAAGGACTTTTTGAGGCCCATAGGAGACTTTGACAAAAGCAGGGTGTCAACTGAAAACATCAGAGCCAGAACTCTGATGCCTGCGAGACACGGGGCATCTGACTCACAATGGTCAGCATAGGCCACCAGATCATTAATAAAAGCGTGAAAAGTGTGAGGGCCAGGACACATCCCTGTCTAATCCCCCAATTTACCGGAAATGGGTCAGTCATTTTACCCAGCCACCTACATCTAACTTGGGCAAAATTATTATTTTGGAGTCTCTTAATTATCTTCAGTAAATGGTGGAGGACCCAAGATCTGCCACAACTTAGGCTGAGGTATGAGGTCGAAAGCTGACCATAAGTCAACAAACACCACATAGAGACACCTCTGTCCTTGAAGAAAAAACTTCCAATATAGAATCTGGAGCCAGAGTACCTGGTCTATTGTGCTATTTCAATCTCTGAATCCTGCTTGTATAGGAGTTAATATCTGGGTGGCGGTCATCCATTCTTGAAGTCTTGACAGAATGAAATGTGCAAACAATTTGTGGGAGTAATCTATAAGGCTTATAGGCCTCTAGTGTGATGGAATATTGCGGTCCCCTTTCCTGAAAATGGCAATAATCTCTGCTTACACCCAGGACGGAGGTATAGGGGCATCCCTCATTATTGCACTAAAAATTAAAGCCAGGTAAGGGCTCCACGTTTCAGGTGTATCCAGAAAAAGATCACCTGGTATCTTGCCAGCCCAGCGGCCTTTCGGGGGGCTGTCTTGCCTATCACAGATACCACCTCAGCAGGAGTGATGACTAAATTATCATGTTTATCCTCTGCCAAAATAAGAGGATGAACCATAAATATTGGCCCATGATCACCACCAGGGCGAGGTGTTTCGGTGGCTTGGAAAGTGCATTCAATTGTCTCAGAGGTAGAATATAAACTGGAAAAGTGCACAACCCAGTCTGTCATTTTTATATTGGTTTCTATCGGGGAGAGGCCCTCCAAACTGCCCCTCGTAACCATATTTCAGAAGGGTCGAGAGTCTCCTCTCTTCACTGCAGCTAGCAAGTCCTCCCGTTTCATTGTTTCCTATTCCCTCTTGGCTTCATTAATACTGAATTTTTACATTTGCCTAAATGCCTGAATCTTTAGTCCATCTTGGGACTTAATAGCACAACTTAATGTTGCTCTTGGGGTTTTGCACTGTTTGCTAAACCAGGATGGGGGGGCTATTTCTCCTGACTAAACAACTTATTTCATCATAAAAAACCCTTAAGATTATTAAACAATTGTAAGTAGTTCCTTATAAAATTAGTCAGGGGTACCCCCTCCACAACCAACTGTTCCAATAATTACACCGCTTTTCCTATGCAGTCAGCAATCACCTTCTATAATTTGCCAACAGAGTGTGTTGAATAGGATAATATGCTCCAATAAACCCTACACTTGTTTGTAGATAGGGCCAACATTCCATTAAAGGGCTCATTACACGTTAGGAATGTAGCAAGACCCAATGCCTCTTATCAAGGGTTAATGCATTGTGATCACTGTCAAAGTGAGGGGTAACAACCATATCAATCAATTTGGGCCACAACTGAACTTCAAGCAGGATGTAGTCTGTATTCAGAATTGTGCTCTGTGGCCTATTAAACGTGTAATTCCCCTCCTTATCAGAGTTCAATCTACCATTACAGGCCCAAGACCCTGAATAAGAGTAAGGGCATTTAGTTGAATTGCCAGGGGATACCATTTTTCACTGGTGGGATTGCCAGCTCTGGTATGGACAATAAGGGGTCCTCCTCTAGAAAATGCATCATAGAATAAGCATCTAAAGGTTCATACTAGCAGTTTTGATCTCCTACCACTATCTTGTATTCCTCAACAGGAAGGGCTGTTAAGTGGGCAGATAACAGATCGATTACACCTGACTCCATCTTGTTCGCAGTAGGCCTACAATAAATGTTGTAAATATGACAAATTTCATTGTGTGAAGAGGATAAGCTAATACAAAGTAAATCTGGCAAGCCAAGATTGATTTCCTTAACTGCACAATTTAAGTTAGTTTTAACCCAAATGATGATACCCACAGATGGTCTACCTTTGCCCAAAGAAATGAGTACTTGGTTATAAGAGGAGAACCCAGATCAATAAAGGGGAGTAAAAGACCATGGGGGTGATTCCAACCCTGGCGGTCCGAGACCGCCAGGGTTGGGGACCGCGGGAGCACCGCCAACAGGCTGGCGGTGCTCCCAAGGGCATTCTGACCGCGGCGGTATGGCTGCGGTCAGAAACGGAAAACCGGCGGTTTCCCGCCGGTTTTCCGCTGCCCTGAGGAATCCTCCATGGCGGCGCAGGTTGCTGCGCTGCCATGGGGATTCCGACCCCCTCACTGCCATCAAACCGCCAGGAACAGGATGGCGGTGAGGGGTGTCGTGGGCCCCCGTAAGAGGGCCCCTAAAAGATTTTCAGTGTCTGCCATGCAGACACTGAAAATCGCGACGGGTGCTACTGCACCCGTCGCACCCTTCCCACTCCGCCGGCTCCATTCGGAGCCGGCTTCATCGTGGGAAGGGGTTTCCCGCTGGGCTGGCGGGCGGCCTTCTGGCGGTCGCCCGCCAGCCCAGTGGGAAACACTGAATAACTGCGGCGGTCTTCTGACCGCGTAGCGGTATTCTGTTGGAGGAACTTTGGCGGGCGGCATCCGCCGCCCGCCAAAGTAGGAATCACCCCCCATGTGTCCTGGAATAGACAAATGTCAAATGTATCAATGAATTTGCCCCACTCCAGGATTGCCAACTTGGACTGAAACCCTGCTTCTAGGAAATTAATTTAAACGGAAAACAAGGTCCCACACCCCTTGAGACGATACCATTGGCACAATGTGATGCACACCCACCCCTTTATGTCAGCCAGCCAATGTCCGCCAGAACTTCAAACCTGTTTTGTGTAATAATTCCAGATGTTAAGTATGGAGATGGACAAGGGTCAGTGACCAAGGAGGGCCCTTGGGGAACCTGGTTGTGGGACCGTTCAAAGTACAGGGGTTTTCTATAAAAAATAACCCAGTGACAGGGGTACGATTCCACTGGAGAGTTGACTTCCAAAATGGCTAGAGAGTATATGATGAACCACGGCAGGATTTCTAGAATTAACGATGCAGTCACCTTGTCAACCCACGGGGCCAATCCAACCCACCCTTCTTGTTAACAGGATATTGCCTGCCATATAATATGGAAAATTCTTAAATTGGCCCAACCAGTTCAGAGTTTTCTTAAACAAGTCAATTATGGGTCTCCCTCTGGTCCTTGCATAGAGGTGGGACTCAGATAAGACCAACATGTAACAGCAAGCCCCTTGTGGAAGGTTAAACACTGGCTGATTTACTAAATCGTAGCTAGACTTCAACCCTTCAGGACATGAACCATGTTCCTTTTGGGCAAAACAGGATCTAACCGGGTCTCTTGTGGAATAACTTTGCTGATCATCAGAGCGCTGTTAAGATTTGGCTGTGTGGTTATCTAAGTTATGCTACCACCTCGACCTGTCAGTTGTAGGACTTTTATTAACTTTATCAATGGCATACAAAGAACAATTTACAGAGCTTGTACAGTGACAATTTTGCCCCCTCTCTTTATTGGGAACTGGGGTAATGCTGGGCTAAGTGCCTGGGCGTCCTATTCTACTGAGTGTGTAAAGTTCTCAATGGAGCGCTCAATTGCTGCCAGCCGTGCAAGAACCAGAGCCAGCTCTGCCCGCAACAAATCCCATATTTTTTCAAACCTGCCCTCCAGCAGTTATTTCACCTCAAACAACTCTGGTTGTGGAACTCCCACTGCCTCGCCCACAAGTACACAATCAGTAGTATATGGAGTAGGTGCTACTGTGGTACACTGGAGTGGTTCCATCATCTGGATAGACATTCCCACCAAGCGTGACCTAAAGGTTAATTTTTGCCACTTGACAGAGGTGGTAGGATGAAAGTTAAGCTTCGGGCTTGGGGCTACCAATGGCAACTGGGGGGACATGATTGACCGAGGCTGAGAGACTTAGGGTCAGATGTATGAAGAATCCACTTTGCGATTCTCTGATAGCGATTGTTAAGAAATTTCTTCAAAATCGCAACTGCTATTACCGAATCGCAAATAGCGATTCTGAGCCCATTTGCACCTATGGGCCTGTAGGCCCATATTTGCGATTTTTTTGCATTTCCAAATTGCGAATTCCTAACTGGAATTCGCAATTTAGGAAATGCAAAACCCCAGGGTGCTGGGGGCCAAAGGCCACCTCTGCTGCACCCCCAAAAAATATTTCAGGACATGTAAGGCGCACACATGACAAAGGGGTATTTTTAAAATGTGCACATGGTTACCACCAAGTTTTACTTGGTGGTAATTGCGACTCCTTAATGCCCAGATCCGTTTAAGGAAAAGCTTGATACATGTGCATAAGAAATCGCAAATAAGGATTCCTTATTTGCGATTTCTTATTTAGAGAATTGCAGTTTGCGATTCTCTAACGGGCTCGCAATTTTAAGCAATCGCTATTTTAGTGATTCCTTAAAATTGTATAGCGAATGCCTTTCATACATAATGAAAGGCATTTTTGCATTCGCAAACGGCCGTTCGCACCATTTGCGAATGCAAAAACGCTTGATACATCTGGCCCTAAGTGACGAGCCTGGCGTACTTGCAGATGGGGAATCGGGCAAATAACTTGAAGGAGCTGGTGCGCTACCAGAACTAAGCGACAGTCTTTGTTCTGTAAGATCTATAGATGAAGTAGATGTAGTAAGTGAAGTAGATGCGCTGGAAGCTCCTCTTGTCTTTTTCTTCCCCATTATGTATTATTCTGCTCACAGACCATCGACTTACCAATGTCCATAAAAGTTTCCAGTACCTCAGGTTTTAAAATCAAGGGGGGTGGCCCAGCACAGCTTCCTCCGGGTTCTGACAGGCAGAGATGGGCTTGTGATTGGCCTGGGCCTCACCCGTGTGCGGCCTTACGCATGTCCCAACCAGAGGGACCTGCTGATGCACTATATAGAGTTAGGGAGGAGGTATGTCCAGCCATCCCTCAGTCTCATGTATGTGCCTCCAGGCGCTATGCCTTCTGGGACACGAAGTCCCCACCACCAGCAACAGCAAAGCAACAAACAAAAGCAGCATTTAGAATTGCTAATTCCTGCTGTAATAATTTCAGCACCCTTGCACCCTCCAGCTCGTAATAGGACCCTAAGCGGCATATATATTTGTTAGATGAACAATTATGACCCAAGATTGCTCTAGTCTCAAAATGTGCCCAGAGGTCTATATAGAAGGCTATGGAACACTAACCTAAATGCAGTTACAGACTAGAGAAACAGCTTGCTCTTGATTTCATACAAAAATGCGCCAATTACTTTGTTCTCTCCAACAATACACGTTTGTTCCGCCACAGGACTTAATATGCAAGTTTATATGTCATTTGGGGTCTAATTTGCAGGTGGTAGGTGCAGCCCAAGACTTCATGACAACGCAGGATAATAACTGTCTAACGTATTCATAAATATCAATCGTTCTCCCAGTGTTTTACATGCACCCCCTCTTAAAAGACTTCATTATTCCTCGGGCTCATTACACCATCTTAAGTGCTCTAATGAACATACCGCTCTCATTACCAAATAGTTATTGGTGGTTTATTGACTGTAAAACTGGAAAAAGACTCAGTTTATAAAGGTTGCAATTGCAAACTGCCCCCTGACTTTTATACCACGGTAGACCGCTCATATAATTAGTAAGTCTTTGATAAAAAGAAACCCTTGAAAGTAATTATGACACGAATAAAACGGTCGCGTCTTCCTCTGCTTTCTGATGTGAAATAAACCTGTTGTTTTATCTTTTGGTAACTATACGCAAGAGTTAAAAGACTACAAGTCGTTTATTACATAGATAATATAGAACTGGCAATTACTCACTAACCATCTTTGTTCTTATCATCTGATTTTATTCGGTTGATTAGCTAGGACATTCACTCAAATTCTATGAATTTTCTTGATCTAGGGCAAAGCTCTAAGTATTCATCCATGACATTTCGGACCAAATTTGGGGCAGTTTTGTCTTTACAAAATCACTAGGACCCTATATTCTTCAGTCTGATTTCTTATTACTCGTGGGTCATAAGAATACCTATCAAATCAATTCTAACACCTATAGCCTGACCAATGGCCAGCTGGAGTTTATAAGTACATTATTTTCCATTCCTCAACATGAGCAAATTCATCTAAAATTATTATCATTACTAACTATGTGATCAGGTGATCAAAAATCTTTCCATGTGTCTATTATTAAAAATGCTTTATCTTAAAAATTAGAAACAGTTTTGGGGTTCCTATATTAATAGTTTTCCTAGAATGTTGAATATACCGAACGATATAGCAATCGTATCATTGGTATAAGTGCACTAGTTGACAATGTGACAAATAAAGCATGTCCACGTTCAACACATGTATAGGTTTTTTGCTCTTGTCTGGTTCCATGGTGCCTTCCTTCACATCCCACTGATGATTCACACACGGTGTGAACTGCTGTTGGTTTGGTGCTCAGAACTGGTCATGATATACCTCCGCCGTCCTTGGGGATTCTGAAAAGTCAGAAGCTCCCACATTATAACAGTAGCATCATGGCGCAGAATCGCTATTATAGGTAGAATTAATAGACTGGAATGTGAACCGAAGCAGTGTCAGAAGTGAAGGTAACCAGAGCTGTCCTCCTGGACTACGTCCAACACAAAAGTATTTATGTGTTGGCAGAAGGAACGACTGTACGAAGAGTGTTCCCACTCAAAGCTTCTGTATCCAAAAATGGGATAGACCCAGACAAACTAACTTTGAAACAGGCAGCCGACCCGTACTAGGTGAAGGAATATACTGGCACCAGGGCAGGGAGAAAACCTCACTGGGTTAGGAGGGTTCTGAGGAGAATTCATCTGCACTGAACTAGAGATTACATGTGATGTACCCGATAAGACAGGGAGCGTTTACCATTCACAGCATAACCACTTGCGCATGTTTTGGTGGAAAACTGCATGACCGAGCTCAATTTAAGAGGGCCAAGACACCGTCAAATCCCAAGACAATGGAGTGCCAAAAACCATTTACATGAAAACTGCAGAATACCCGGCTCTCCACTGAAGAAACAATATCCTGTCTTGTGTCCTCTGCAGTCACAATCCTATCTTGCTCTCCACTGCATGTGTGATCTTCACTGACCACTACAGACTCAATTCTAAATGATCCTCCCTGGGAGATTTATTTATAACTGTGCCTCCACTTCAGGTAAGGTCCAAACTGAGCTGGCCATATACCCAAGACACAGTACCACCTGGTCTTCACCACAGATGTGCTTCACAGTGAGCATGATACTTATGTTTATCCAACTTCTGTAAGTTGGACAGTTAGTTGCAGCAGAGAGCTTTCTCGAGGCATTTTTTGCTCAAACTCTTACACAATACAATGTTACACATTGGCATAAGCATTACAGTAACGCAGATTACGTGAGATACAGGTAAGAGAATAATCATTTGGTCCACAGAAATTGATCCTAACAGAGCCTCCGTGGTAGACAGAATCTAGTCTGGGCCTCCAGTACAGGCTCAGACCTGTCTAGACATATACTGCGGGCATGATGCTAATTAGGCCGCTGCTTCAGCCATAATGATTTCAGGCAATCCAGTACCGATATATTTCTTAACAAGGCCTCCACTGAAGACACAATGACGAGCAATTTAATGTCAACACCACACAACATCCGTGTTAGCATCATAGAGGAATGTGTAGATGATGAGAGACAGACCACACGTCAGACACAATGCTAATAGAACAGCACACAGTCCTAGAGTGGCATATTTGCATGCATGTGTGGTACGTTGCAAGATTAGCCACCATCATGAGGACACAATTAGTGGTTAGCCTTTAGGAGAACAGATATAGAAGAGTGAGCAAACTCCACCTTTAATGGCATTAATAACAGATTGAGAAAACACACCATATTTAATAGGGATAAAATGTTCTTAAGATTCAGAAAACACAACTACATACAGTCCCTGGAGTGAGGCTGAATGTCAGATGACCTAATCCCTGCTGAAACCCTCTGCTTCTGGGTCATCCAGGTTTGAAAACTTCTATGATCTCCAGCGGGTCATTGGATTTTATGTTTGTGTTTTATCATAACATAACACCCATATGGCACCCTATGACAGAAACTTGCCGCCAGATAAGCCCACCACCCTTACCTAATCACCTCACAAACTCCAATATACAATATCTGATTCCCTTCTTCTGACCCCTTCATGAAGAACGTTTTGTTCCTTTCTTTCTTTCTTCCACTTTTTTCTTTCTCTCTCTCTCTCTCTCTCTCTCTCTCTCTCTTCTCTGGGAGAGTGCTTTTTCAGCTTCAAATGTCTCACCACCATGACAAATCTAATTGAACATGGTTCTGTGAGAACTTGAGACATACCCAGACCCCAGGTAAGATATGTACTTGCACGTGGCTGTGGACCTTGATATAACTTGTTGTTACTGCCTTTTAATGCTTCCTACAAATCTACTTAAATCTCAAACATGCATTATCTACAAAAATAATTGGCTAAGATGACCTCTGCATTTACCAAATTGGAGCAGTAAGCCTGATGATAGGTGATCAAAAATTAATTGTTCAGAGACTGAGTACTTTATAAATAGATTTAAGAAAGGAGGCGAGGGGAAAGGTGAATGTTTGGCAGCCTTTCATGCCAAAAAGAAAAGCACATTGGCCAGCGTACAAAATGTCTTCACGAGTGCCTAACTGGACAAATGCTCTCTCTCTCATACATCTAATGTGTCCTTCACAACCCATATTTACTCTGACTGAAATCTCAGTTAAGCACCCCAGTTCTCTCAACTTTGCAACCTGGTGTACAATTCAGAAATGACAACATCTTTGAAGATTGGCAAAAAGATCCTATGGTAAACTTGCAATTGCCTTCATGGTTGTTGAGTGTAAATGTCAATAGAGAGGTAGAACATGGCCTCCAACTTCTGCTTATTGTTTAGAAAATCGTCATAAGAACCTATTGGGCATCACTCCACCTAAAACGCTCATCATCCTACTGGAGGTGTGGTAATCAAGGTGTGAGTCATGTTCATATGTTTGTCCAGGGCCCCTTGCTTGCAGACTGATGGATCTATGTTGAAATTCCATCTTTTGCTATTGGTTGCCTTTGTTTTTAACTTTCTATTCCACCTTAACACTCTAAACTGTACCATTGTGCTTTGGCTCTCAACGAGTCTCACCATTGCCAAAAGGAGCATTTTAAGAAACTAGAGGCTATATTTACAAGGCCCTTTGTGCCGCGGGACCATCACTTTTTAGTGATGGTCCTGCTGCGCACCCTGCAAGGGCAATATTTACAAGGCCACAGAAAACCACCCTGAGTGGATTTTCATGGACTTGTAAATATGGACTGAGTTAATGCAGCCCAAGTCGCTGCGTTGATTCACCCTGCGACAGGGAGGCGCTCCATGGGTGTCTGCATTGGTGCATGGAAGACAACTGTGTGCCAGCGCAGGGGAAAAGGACAGGAATGCTCCATATACCATAGCTACTGCACATTCCTGCCTTTTTCGTTTGATGCAGGGCAGCATAGCAAGAAGGCTTGCGGCGCTGCCCTGCGCCATAAGCTTTTAAATATGTACCTAGCTTCTAATTACAAATCAATTGTAGAAAAATTTATCAACAAAGTCATCCTGAAAAAAAGTGAAGTAGAGAATAATCAATAAAGAACCACAGTTTCAGAATCTGGTACAGCTATCTAAACACCTATGACTGACTTCATCCCACCTGCTTAGTTTTGAGCTGCTTTAACTCCTCTTTTTCCCATTGATGTTGCTGCTTTTCTTCATTTTTATGACATTTTTATATTTCTTGTTCTCTCAGGATTACTATCTCTCATAATTATACCCTTAGATTACATTCTGCGACCTTTTATAATTACATTGACTATCTTATCTTAATTATATCTACTTTTATATGACACATGTAAAATTGACGGCTCACCTATCCTCCCCTATATGTTTATGAAAAAATACATTGAAAAAACAAAGATTCACTCAGGTTGATTTCAATATGATTTTTACATTTATATAAGACAGAATGAGGTTTTCCTTATGGGTGGCTTAGTCTGGTTAATTAACTGATAGTCCTTCAAAAACACCCAATCATAGTTTGTCTGTAGGGTAGAAAATGATTTATTGACATAGGTAGTTGTTTAGCAATTACAAGCAACCATTACTATGTAAGTAAATAATTTTTCAAGTGATGCTGCCAGACCTTGATAACGCGTCCAGCCCTTATAAATTACCTGTACCTGGACACGTTGGAGGTCGGTGAATCTTTTAACCGAGTCGGGCTCTCCTCATCCTAAAATAGCTGAGTCACTCAGATCAATAATCAGTAACTATTGTAATCGGTAATCAATACTCAATTAATAGATCAATATAGCACATCAGAAATCAATAACAGTTGGTATTTCGGCGCACCATGACCTTTCAGTCATGAATAACCACACCAGTTTATTAAAAGTTAATGAATTTATTTCTCTATATTAACAAAGCTAGCACGATGTATATATGTCTCAAAACCAATTGATATATGTATATGAACATTACTAGCTGTCCATAACGGCGGAAGAAACGCAATCTGCGTAAAATCTGAATAATGATACACTCTGTTATCGCAATGCAAATCACCAATATGACTAACTGTATTTGACTAATTGCATACATTGGTCAGCATAACAAGATTTCAATTTAGCATGGTACATTGAACGAATACCTCGACTAACCTCTAATTAGCATCGGCATGTGGGACTTCATGCAAAACGAATTTAGTCAACACAAATTTGGAAAACTTCTAGCTAGGACCCTATCAAAATAGCAGTTGGTACCTAAAAGGAAAAACACAATGCATAATACATTTATCCTTTCATATTTACCAAATACAATCAGCATTCAAGAAAAGTCTTCGTCCTTCAGGTACCGGTTCGATCAGCATGGGGCAAGTTTCAAAGGGGCAAAGTTAAGGGCAAGCTTCCTTGCGGCGGCAAGGAGAATGGGGCAAAGTTACAGCATGGGCAAGACGGGGTAAATCAAATTTAAAGTCTCTAGGGTGAGAATTCTTAAAGTCTCTTTCTCTCAGATAGAGAAAAGGGCATCAGGGTGTCGTCCAAAATGGAGTCTGGCATCAGGCTTCAAACTGGCATCGAGCAAAATGGCTGACTTCTCTTTGTCCGGTGGGTTTAATTAAGAAACATTCCAAATTCTGCAGGGTCTTCCATTGGAGGATTCATAGGTTGGCTTCAAATTGTCCAATCAAAATTGTCTTTTACTAGCACTCATTTATGCATACACTGTCCTTGGAGCCTTGGAACACAAATTGTAACATGGTTTGCCAATTATTTTACTATCTGTACCTTCATTGTCCGCACCTGCAGAGACTGACCTTGTATCAAAGGGGATGAAACTGGCCTAGTACGAAACCTTGGAGATAAGTGTACCAGTCAGCTCTACTGGAAAAATACAACTTCAAGCAAGAATATATGTTTCATTAGTTCAAGGAAAAACCACGCAGTTAAAATTTGAAACCAGGCAACTAGGCCAAAGCCTGTACTAAATTTAAGCTAAGCAAAACAGTTTTCAAACAAGAAATCATGGCATACATTTGCGATTATGACGGATTACTACATTTTCAATACTTCATGATTAATAAAGCTCGTTTACAATGATGGCGAACTACCCCGAGGGCACAATTTTCCCTCGTACATTATTTTCTTTACTAAAATCACACTTCATTATATGTATTGATTATACGATATGTATGAATATATGTCGGACCTTCTTTTTCTGCGTCATCAATCCCTCCTCTGATGACTAATTATGTCATCACATCAAATCTACCCACACATTTTATTCCATTAAAATTCTGTATAGTAATTTGGCACTTCAGTCAATTCCCTTTTTCTTTTAGTCCCTTTTGACTTTTCTCTATATAATTCCACCATTTTGTTCTCTATTTTCTCTTCTCTTTTTCTTTTGTTCCTTGCTTTTAACATTTTGAAAGCTTTCCATGTTCCCCAAGAACATAATAGACAAATCAATATTATTAATATTCCCTTTACTATTTTCAGTAACAATCCGTTCCAAACGTTGCTGAGCCAATTTCCCAGAGAAGCAAATCCTTTTCCAACTTTTTCCCAAACTCCGGGTTCTTTCAATTCCTTTAAATCTACACTTTCTTTAGTTAAATTTGTAAGCATCGTTCTAATTTTTCCACTGCTGTCTGGTATATATGTACAACAGTGACGTGTACCAAGCATTTTGCAAACGCCGCCATCCTTTGCTAAAAGAATGTCTAAGGCAAGCCGATTTTGAAGAGTCATAGCTCTTTCTGCAGCAAGTTCAGCATCCATCAGTATTATAGCTCCTGAAAACTTTGTCAGCATGTTATCCACAATAGTAGACAACTTTCGTATTTTGATTGAATTCAATATGACTCCTACTGAAGGAATCAATGCTCCAAATATATCTCCTACCACACCAGAAGCTGTCTCCCTTTTCTGAACATGATGTGATTCAGACAGCCTTGGAAATTTCTTTAAGTCGTCTAGTTGGTAAACCTTTGGGAACATTATTCCCAAATAACATCTCCCATACCATCCTTTAGGAAGACGATAATAGGCGTTAAGTCCACAAATATAATATACCCCCGGAATCACTGGGTCTTGTCCATTCAGCATGAACGTCCACTTAGGTTGAAACAAAAACGTATGTTTGCATTCACTCGTTCCCACAAAAACTGTGTCATAGTATGATTTATGTCTATGTATACAAAATCTCCCTACATGCAATGTATCTAAAGCTATTTTCCCTTGTGTCTTTATTGCAGCAAAAGCATAATTATCTACAGATGTTCTTTCGTGTAATTCCCTCTCTAATTTCTCCTTCATTTCATTCTTCCTATCATCAGTGCAGTCTAAAAATTCTATTTCTACTGGTGAAAGCAAGCATGTAAGATTCTCTCTATGTGCGTGAGCTGTGTGAAAAGGTGACAACGGCTCAAAGAGTTCTCTCATTAATTTGAAATAATAATCTCTAGCGATTTTACTCAGGTACTCAATTATGGGGACATATGCAAATGTAACATCGTAATTAGTGTAGAAATAATGAATGTCCTTTTGACCATAAAATCTGGAAGCTATTATACTACATGTAATTCCATACGTAAGAGGCATGCTGTGATACGTTACCCCTTCCACTACTGAGGTAGGTATTTGTGTACACACATAACAATCTTTCGCATCCATGGTCTCAACATACTCACTCAGTAAGCGATAGAAAACGTTAGATGAAAGTTCCTTCTTATCATGCAAGTGTCTCTCATCTTGCTCGAGTCTCTTCAGAGCTGTTAGTTCGATAACGATAATAGGTTTAGAAGTAGAAGCATCATTCGTCTCACTCTCATTTTTACCATGCATTCCAAGAACTATTGCTACAATGATTAGTACGCATGCGGTTATTAGACCGATACACATGTATTTACAACACTTCATCTTACGCCCCTGTGTAGTGAAGCTAGTCATGATCTGTATAGAATCAGAAAGTTGAAGACACTTTATCAAAGCGTACTTGCAGGTATTTACAAAGCTGAACGAGTTCAATGTTCACACCGTTTTCTTTAGCAGCTTAGTCTCTTATCGGTTAGCAGCGTTGTCTCAAAATCGGTTTCAAAGTCAATCAAGTTAGCAATGTCTTAGCCGGTTGAAAAGTCAATCAGGTGATCAATGTTTTCAATCAACAGAGTCCATAAAGTTTTTATTTCCAAAATGAAGTTCTGCCTCTTCGTTCTCAAGACTGAGGGATACGAATTCGTCTGACCAATCGTTATTGGCTACGTATGCCCACTCCGGACCGGAATACCTCCTGCTCGGTATCCTTTTTCTTTTCAATTTTGCATCTCTCTTTGATTCTTTCTCACTGGTACTTTCCTCTTTGGCCAAGTCCTTTTCTTCACTTGGTGTTGGTACTACGACAGACACTTCCTTTCTTTTCTCTTTCACTCTTGGCCCTTCACTGTCATTCAACGTTTCTCTAGTTCTTAATTTTACTGGCGATATGCTTGGTCTTCTTTTTGCACTGTGTCCACTTGATGGACCTGCAATCTCTTCTGAAGGAGTTTGAGCAGTTTCGTTCTGTTCTGCCTTGTCTCCTCCTTCTGTGGAGTCAATCAGGTTTTCCTTTTCTTTTTCTGTATCGTCTGCTTCTGGGAAAGCCCTCCTCTGATCAGGCTCTCCTGTCTCTTCATCTGTTTCGAGCCCTTTGTCACAGTTACTTTCTTCAGGCTCTTTGTCACTTTCAGCTGCTTAAGGCTCTTTGTTACCTTCAGCTGCTTCGTCGCTTTCTGAGGCTCCACCTTGGTCTTCCCCAAGTGAATCAGTTGCTTCGTCCTCAGTGAATATTTCTCCCTCCTCTATTTCTGCCTGTTCGCTTCTAGTTCTTTTTCGCTCTGTCTCAGCGCTTGGTACTTTGTTATCAGGTACTGGCAACTTCAGCGCTTCAACTTCCTCGTCTGTGGGACACAATACCCTCTTTGTGTGACTGGCGTGAATCCAGTTGGGAACTCCCGCACACTTCACAGCGGTGGTAGTTGTCAAAATCACTTGAAAAGGTCCTTTCCAACGGGGTTCCAAACACGACTTCCTCACGTGCTTCTTTATCACGACCCAGTCACCTGCTTTCAGGGTGTGTCCTGGACCTTGGATCGGTGGCAAGGTGGTTGCCTCCACCTGGTGAGAGAAAGAGCGAACCACATCAGCTAGACCTTTGCAGTAGTCTAACACCATATCATCTGTAATATTCAAAAGCGCATTTGCAGGAACTGCTGGAAGTCTCATAGCTCTGCCCATGAGAATCTCGTGTGGGGACAGTCCAGTCTTTCTGTCAGGGGTGTTTCTCATTGACATTAGTACCAAAGGCAATGCGTCAGGCCATTTCAAGTTTGTTGATGCGCGTATTTTCGCCATTCTTGATTTCAATGTGCCATTCATTTGCTCCACTAGACCTGATGCTTCAGGGCGGTAGCTACAATGCAGCTTTTGTTCAATGTTCAGTGCTGCACAAAGCAATTTTATTACTTCGTTATTGAAGTGACTTCCCCTATCTGATTCTAAAGAGATCGGGAATCCAAAAAGTGGTATTAACTCTCTCAAGAGTAGTTTTGCAACTGTGAGACTGTCATTTCTGCGTGCAGGGTATGCTTCAATCCAGTGACTAAAAATGCACACAACCACCAACACATACTTCAAGCCTCCATGCACAGGCATTTCAATGAAGTCCATTTGAATCCTGCTGAATGGACCCCCTGCTCTTCCAATGTGGCTCAAATTTACTACGGTTCCCTTCCCTGCGTTCATCTGTTGGCAAATGACGCAACGGTGGCAAACTGCTTTAGCAACTTGACGGAATTTGGGGTTAAACCAATCAGTTTTAAACAACCTAATCATGGCATCCCTCCCAAGATGAGCTTGTCCATGGTAAAATCTGGCTATCTGTGTCAAAAGGCTGTTTGGAAGAACGAATTTCCCTTCACTTGAAACCCATAATTCATCTAGTCTCTTTACACATTGTGATTTGGTCCATGAGAGTTTCTCATCCTCACTGACATTATTCTGTAAGGTTTTCAATTCGTCCATTGTGTCTACAACCTTTAGAGCAAAAATTTTGCTTGGTTCGAGTTCTGGTTCACTTATCAAATTCCATTCATCCCTAAGCAATATACAGTTCAATGCGCAAAACCTTGCGACTTGATCCGCATATCCATTTCCCAGAGAAACATAATCTTGTCCCTTCGAGTGTGCACTGCATTTTACCACTGCTACTTCTCCTGGCAGTTGGATGGCATGTAACAATTCTCTTATTCTTTCACCATTTTTCACTGGTGATCCTGAAGAGGTCATCAAGCCTCTCTGTGACCACAATTGTCCGAAATCATGCACTATTCCAAACCCGTACTGGCTGTCAGTGTAAATGGTAACTTTCATTAATGCAGAGAGTTGGCAAGCTCTAGTAAGGGCTACCAATTCTGCTACTTGTGCAGAGTAAACTCCTTGAAGCCAAGATGCTTCCAGAACACCTGTTACAGTACATACAGCATATCCTGCTTTCAATATTCCCAGTGCATCTCTTAAGCATGAACCATCAACAAAAATAATTTGATCATTTTCTTCCAATCGGGTATCTCTGATATCAGGTCTTGGTTTGGTGCAAAATTCAGTCACCTGAAGACAGTCGTGCTCGATGTCTTCAGCATTCTCAATTTCAGCATTTTCACTGGGAAACAAGGTTGCTGGATTCAACGTAGTGCACCTTTTCAGCTGCACATTAGGTGATCCCAGAATTATCGTTTCATACCTTGTGAGCCTAGCACCAGTCATGAGCTGTGTTCGGGAACGTGTCAAAAGTATCTCGACTGAGTGAGGGACCATGACTGTTAAAGGGTGTCCCATCACTATTCCTTCACTCTGAGTGAGGCTGATACCAACTGCGGCTACGGCACGCAAGCACCCTGGCAGTGCTGCTGCGACCGGATCCAAAGTAGCTGAAAAATATGCTACTGGTCTGTTTACGCCGCCATGGGCTTGGGTCAAGACAGACAAGGAACATGCATCACGTTCATGACAAAACAATGTGAAAGGCTTTGTGTAGTCAGGCATACCTAAAGCTGGAGCCCTGCACATGCATTCTTTCAATTCAATAAAAGCATCCATCTCATCTCCTTTCAGTTCAATTTCATCCAATGCATCCTTCTGGGTCAGTTTCAGTAAAGGTTTTGCTAGTGTTGAGAAGTTGGGAATCCATTGGCGACAGTAGCTCACCATTCCCAAAAACTTTCTCACCTCCCTCCTCGTCTTTGGGGGACTCATTTGTAGTACACTTGTTATTCTTTCCTTCATTATTCTCCGTGACCCTTTCTCTATTTGGTGACCCAAATATTTCACTTTCTTCTGACAGAACTGTAATTTTGAAGGAGACACCTTGTGTCCATTCCTTCCCAAATGGTTCAATAGGGCAATGGTGTCGGCTGTGCAGTCACTTTCTGTCTTGGATGCAATCAGTAAGTCGTCAATGTACTGTACTAGGGTTGACTCGAATGGCAATTCCAACGCTTCCAAATCTTTCTTTAGAATCTGATTGAAAATTGACGGTGACTCCGAAAACCCTTGAGGAATTCGACACCAACTGTAAACTCTGTCTAAGAATTTGAAACAAAAGAGAAATTGGCTGTCCTCATGAAGAGGCACCGAAAAGAATGCTTGTGACAAGTCGATGACTGAGAACCACTCAGCATCACAAGGGACTTGAAACATTATCACAGCTGGATTCGGTACTACAGGGCAACATTTTATTATAATGTCATTTATTTTCCTCAAGTCCTGCACAATTCGGACCTTTCCACTTGGCTTTATTAGTCCCATGATTGGCGAATTACATGGACTGCTTAACACTTCTTTCAGTACCCCCTGCTTTACAAACTCATCAATGAGTTGGGCGACTTTCATGAGGGTGTCTTGTGCCATATGGTACTGTGGGGTCTGGGGAAAGGTTACATTGGGTTTTACAGTCACTTTCACTGGTTCCACTCCTTTCACCAATCCCACCTCTTTTCCTGCCATATCCCACACTTCTTTTCCGACTGTTTCCTGTAACTCAGCAGGAATATCTGCTTCAGTGATCATCGGATAAAGGGTAATCAGGGGATACTCTTCATCGACAGTCTCCATCTCATCCCCTTCTACACTGTCCTCTTCTTCCCCATCACTGCTCGTCTCAATTCTAATTCCATCGTTCGAACACATAATCGAACACCCCAATTTGCACAATAGGTCTCTCCCTAACAGTGATATCGGGCATGAGACACATACCACAAAATTATGTGTCCCTTGATAGTTACCAATTCTGACTTGTACTGGATCTGTGATTGGGTTCGTCAGGTACCTGTTTGCTACTCCCACTACTTGAACTGTTCTCCCTGAAAGTGGCAAATTTGGTACTTCAATGCTCCTAACAGTGGAACGTGTAGCTCCTGTGTCAACCAAGAATGAAACGCGATGACCCATAACTCTTCCCTCCACATACGGACCCTTTTGATCAACTTCCAAGGATGCTGCAAGCACACAATTTCCCTCCTCATCTGAACTTCCACTCTCCCATACATCGTTTATTCCATTCTCGCTGTGTAGTGGGAATTGGTGTACTGTGTCATTTTGACTCATTCCCTGACCCATGACCTGTTGAGGAAGCATTGCTTGCTGCTGATTCATTGGTGCTAAGGGTATTTGCATTTGCTGATTAGGTACCATAGGAAACTGCTGTTGCATTGGCTGCAATTGTGTCATTTGCACACGGGGCATTTGCACCTGTTGCGGTTGCACGGGTTGTAAACCCTGCATCTGGTTTATATTGTTTTGGAAATTTGGGTTTGGACCTCTCAGTTTCAGTCCTCTCATAGTCTGGAATGCATTGACATCATTGTTTTGCTGACCTACACCTTCCTGCACCATCATTGGGCACTCCCGTTTCCAATGCCCGACGATTCCGCACGTGTGACATGGCATCACCTTCTTCATTGCCTGTATACCATTTGGAATCACAACAGTATTCAAATCAGGACCATCATTCACAAAACCTCCTCGGCCTCTGCCTCTCATCTGCGGCTGAAACATAGCATTTCCCTGCTGCTGCTGCTGCGGCATCTGTTGTTGAAAACCTTGTAAACCTGTCTGAGCTGCTCTGAGCTGCATCACCATCACCTTTTCTTTCAATCTTTTCTGTTTGGTCTCAATCTCATCACGGCAGTATTTCGCATAATTCAACACTTCATCGATCGACTTTGACTGCCAACAAATCAAGTGTGACTTAATCATCTGGCTAATTTCGGGTCTCAGCCCTTCCACAAACCTGAACACAAAATGGAGCATGTCCTTTGGCTCAATCATTTCCGTGCCACTGTAATTTTTAAACGCTTTCAACAACCTCTCGTAATACGCGTGTATGGATTCTTTAACCTCTTGGGCGGTCCTATCAATCCTTTGCCAATCCACATTTTTCGACGCAACCTTGGTTTTCAAGTGCTCGATCACCTTGTGGTACAAACTCATTACCGTAGGTAATGGCGCACCTGTGTCCCTATCTCTCTCTGGTTCACTCGTCGGCCAACCTACAGCCCTTTTACAATCTTCCCACAAATCTGCCGGAACCACAATTTCAAATAAAGTATTCAAGTCTTCCCAGAGACACTTCGCGAGTTTCACAAATCTATCTGTTTGTTGATACCACTCAATCGGCTTCTCTCTCAATTTGGGAAAGTCATCCGTAAAGGATTGAATATCGCACCTGTGCCATGGTACATGTACAAGTTTTCCCCCTGCTGTCTCTCTCATTGGTAACATAGTTATCAGATCGTCATTCTGTTGTTTTTTCTCGTTCTGTTCTAGAGTATTTTCTTTCTTTTTGTCCTTTTTCTTAACCCATCTACTTTCCCACTTGTCTAAACATCTCCAGACCTGTGCACTCTGCAGTATCTCCTTAAGGTGTGTTTTCATCCCTGCGGATCTCATGTGTTCAAAATCTTTTGTCTCAAAGTCTAACCTGTAACTTCTGCTCAGGTGTTTAGTCTTACTTATATCGATCTCGTTTCTGTCTGCAATTTCTTGTAACTTCTTATGTATGCTGCTTACTTCTCTTGTAATCCTAGGGCACATGTATCTTAGTTCTTCCTCTGTGTATGATTCTAATCTGTTCAAACCCATTGTTCCCTCTACCAGTTCATCTGCCTCCATACCCAACCTTATTTTATTCAGGTATTCTTCTCCCTTCCCGCTAGATGCACTCTGTGGGGAGTTCAGGCTGTTGAACCATTGTGTTAACTGTTGCGCGTTCAGTCCCATCAGTGTAGCAGTTACATCAACTGCCACTGACGGTTTCTGTAATGTTTCAGTCTGTGAGGTTAACGGTACTAATAGTGGTGGATGTGACCTTACCACGGTTGACGGAGCACAAATTGGAATTGGACTAAATTCCGACAAGGACCCAGATCCATTTGGCAGTGCCGCTATCGGAGTTGTCTCTGGAGTGGTTTCTATGCATCTTCTCCCTGTCCCATTCTGTATCATTAACCCTTGGTCGCTAGTGCTTGAATTTGCCTGTATGTACAGTGGTACTGGTGGATCTACAGTGATAGGTAGAGATATTGCGTCTGGATTCTGTCTGCTCCCCGAATTCTGTGGCATGTTAATCCCCACATTGTGGTTCATCATTGTTGGCATACCTAACTGGCTTTCTATTACTCTCACTTCTTGTGTCTGCTTTTGGGGCATCGAGAACTGTGTTGATTCAGCTTGAATCAATGCCGGTCTCTGATAGTTTTGTCCTCCCTGCGCCATTGAATCAGAAGTCATTCCCATGTTATGCTCATCACAACAGTGCCTTTGAACCTGTGGCTGATAGTTATCAGCAAGTTTCAATGTCGGCACGTCTGGGTATATTCTCTGAATCTGTGGTATTTGTGGTGAGAAAGGCATGTCGGAGCTGCTCGGCCTCTGAGATATTCTCAAATTTGGTGTTACATTACCCTGTGTTGGTTCTGGAGGGGCAGTACTAATGCTTGAGCCTTTTTCGCTTTCCACGTATGGTGGTGGGCGATCATTCAACAATTGTATAATGAACTCTTCATCATCTGACTCGTCTCCCCTTTTTGAGTTTCTATTGTTCTCTCTCTCTCTGGACTGACTCCTGTTTGTCTTATAGGTGGCTTTCCTTCCTTCCGTCTCCGCTTCATCAGTAATCGCTGGAAACAATTTAATCCCCTGCAATACGTCTGATCTCCAAACCTTTTGTGTGCTGTCCCATCTTGCATCCGCTTGTGTCTTTTCTACTTTTCTTATTCTTGTCTCAAATTTCTTTTGTTGTTGGTTTCTAGCTATTAGCTCCCAAATTGCTAGTGCCTCAAACTGTGCTGGTCTTGGAGGTACTTTCATGTCGTATAGCGCAAATCTCAGATTTTCTAAAACTCTTAGATTAAACGACCCGTGGATAGGGAACTCTACACTTCCATGTTTCTCTGTTAATTTGCACCATTGTTTCAACCATAGAAATGGCGCTACACCCTTTTCTTCAATGACAATGTAAGCTGGTGTACCCTCAGGCGGTGTTTCTTCTCCTACATTTGCTTTAATATAAACATCTCCCCTCATGGCACTCTTAAATGCTTTGAAAAATTTCATCTTCCCGTCTTTTGTTTTTCTAAAATATGTAATCAATAAGTGACTTTAATTCCCGGAATACTCTTCGCTTGCCTTTCCCCTTCCAATTGCGCTTCACGGACTGCGTCCAATCCGTGCGCGACCCTTCTCACCAACCGACCTATCCCAGCGCGGCTCCTAGTGACGTCACACTCACACACAGCGGCTGACAAAGTCCTGCGGCTTGTCCTCTTTTCATTCGGCTTCACTCATAAACTAATTTCTGCAATATAACGCGAGCACTTAACCAAAAGAATAAAACAGATCTGTCGGTTTACTACAGGAAAGGTAATACAATCGCTTCAGAAACCTTAGGGATTTTTCACTAGCCTCTGCAGTTATTCCATCTTTCTCGGTTTCCCACTTTCGCAAGCAAAATTTGACCAGCAAACTTTACTCTCAACTGATCAATGAACTATTCTAGTGCACTTTAGAATTCGTCAAATCTCAAAGTCAAAGTTTTCTTTCACTCTGCAACATTCATACCGACTTGTTGACCACGCTCGATCAACCTATTAAACCTGACCAGATCACAACATCAAACAAGTGTCACATACACTTTTCAACATACTCCGGAGTCTCTTGACCTCGCAGGGCCCGTCTCAACATCAACAACCACGTGGACAATTTTTTTTCTGCTCAAAGCGCTACACACACATGTGAAGTTCGACGACTTCCCTACTCTCACACCTTTGGAGTAACACTCCTCTAATATCTTTTAACCCCCCTTAAAATCCTCACAAACTTCTCAATTAATCTGCGGCGATAAGCTATGCAAGCGCGAAACCCTAACTTCACTCATACCATCACTAGAACCGCTGAGACCATTCTCATACCTCCATGTTCCTCATTCGCAAGCTTTGAGATTCCGGGAAAGTCATTGGGGACTTAGGGCATCATCATCTCTCCAACTTGTTTTATCAAAGAAAATTCTAACATTGACTCTGTCTATTGTTCGGATGAGGTCCCAAAGGGCTAAACCATCAATCTCTGCTACCATCTACTGATAACGCGTCCAGCCCTTATAAATTAACTGTACCTGGACACGTTGGAGGTCGGTGAATCTTTTAACCGAGTCGGGCTCTCCTCATCCTAAAATAGCCGAGTCACTCAGATCAATAATCAGTAACTATTGTAATCGTTAATCAAAACTCAATTAATAGATCAATATAGCACATCAGAAATCAATAACAGTTGGTATTTCGGCGCACCATGACCTTTCAGTCATGAATAACCACACCAGTTTATTAAAAGTTAATGAATTTATTTCTCTACATTAACAAAGCTAGCACGATGTATATATGTCTCAAAACCAATTGATATATGTATATGAACATTACTAGCTGTCCATAACGGCGGAAGAAACGCAATCTGCGTAAAATCTGAATAATGATACACTCTGTTATCGCAATGCAAATCACCAATATGACTAACTGTATTTGACTAATTGCATACATTGGTCAGCATAACAAGATTTCAATTTAGCATGGTACATTGAACGAATACCTCGACTAACCTCTAATTAGCATCGGCATGTGGGACTTCATGCAAAACGAATTTAGTCAACACAAATTTGGAAAACTTCTAGCTAGGACCCTATCAAAATAGCAGTTGGTACCTAAAAGGAAAAACACAATGCATAATACATTTATCCTTTCATATTTACCAAATACAATCAGCATTCAAGAAAAGTCTTCGTCCTTCAGGTACCGGTTCGATCAGCATGGGGCAAGTTTCAAAGGGGCAAAGTTAAGGGCAAGCTTCCTTGCGGCGGCAAGGAGAATGGGGCAAAGTTACTGCATGGGCAAGACGGGGTAAATCAAAGTTAAAGTCTCTAGGGTGAGAATTCTTAAAGTCTCTTTCTCTCAGATAGAAAAAAGGGCATCAGGGTGTCGTCCAAAATGGAGTCTGGCATCAGGCTTCAAACTGGCATTGAGGAAAATGGCTGACTTCTCTTTGTCCGGTGGGTTTAAGTAAGAAACATTCCAAATTCTGCAGGGTCTTCCATTGGAGGGTTCATAGGTTGGCTTCAAATTGTCCAATCAAAATTGTCTTTTACTAGCGCTCATTTATGCATACACTGTCCTTTGAGCCTTGGAACACAAACTGTAACATGGTTTGCCAATTATTTTACTATCTGTACCTTCATTGTCTGCACCTGCAGAGACTGACCTTGTATCAAAGGGGATGAAACCGGCCTAGTACGAAACCTTGGAGATAAGTGTACCAGTCAGCTCTACTGGAAAAATACAACTTCAAGCAAGAATATATGTTTCATTAGTTCAAGGAAAAACCACGCAGTTAAAATTTGAAACCAGGCAACTAGGCCAAAGCCTGTACTAAATTTAAGCTAAGCAAAACAGTTTTCAAACAAGAAATCATGGCATACATTTGCGATTATGACGGATTACTACATTTTCAATACTTCATGATTAATAAAGCTCGTTTACAATGATGGCGAACTACCCTGAGGGCACAATTTTCCCTCGTACATTATTTTCTTTACTAAAATCACACTTCATTATATGTATTGATTACACGATATGTATGAATATATGTCGGACCTTCTTTTTCTGCGTCATCAACCTCACAGAAGAAAACAAAACATCTAAATGTGTCAGTCAATTCTTTATACTCTTGATAGAAATGAATGGTGACTTTAGTTGTGATCAGTGGTCAATGTGTAAAACGTATGATGCAAGGAATGTTTTGCGAACTTATAGATAATATCCTCACTTTCCCCAGATCTCTGCTTCTTCATGGAAACCTGGCTAACCACCAGGCTCTCTCCCGTATCCCTCTGGCTCTAACTGACAACTATCAACTAGGTAGGCTGGATAGAGAATCCAGACTGGGAGGTGAAGTAGCTATCACGTTTCTTGACTATGTTTAAGTTTAACTTATTGATTCTTTTTTAGAGAACTGGGTGGAAATGTGAAATTTTAAAATTGAGCTGTCGTCTGAACTCCACTTGAAGGTTGCACTTAATTATCGCCTGCCAGGTGCTAAGAAAGCCATCTCCAGCAGAAATCATTATCCCTTATATATTGTCCTATAACAACTTTCTCCTACTAGGAGACTTTAACTTTCATGATGGAAATGTTGCAAGGCCAGAGGTCGCCCATTTTCTTGTGGACTTGGACATGCTTGGCCTCCACCGGTGTTGTGGGTCTCATGTATGTAGGCCTAATTTTCACCAATTCCTCACTCCTAGAGAGTTTATGTCCTCTCCTTCTTACATGGACGGACCATTATTTATTTAGGTTTCAGATTGCCATGGCTGGTGCTATAAACCAGTCCACTAAATTTGCAATATACACCTCTCGGGGCTGGCACGCCATCTCACCTGGAAGGTTTTCCAGTGCATTTGTCTCTGTTGATGTCCAGGGCTCAGATATCAGCCCTATGCTAACCAATTATCACATTGCTCTTATTGTAGCAATTGATAAAACTGCACCACTTAAACAGGCCTAATGCACCACGGTTCTCCACAGAACTCAGCACTGTGAAAGCTGCCTGCAAAAGGCTGGAAAGATGCTGGAGCCAGTCTAAAACTCTGGATGACAGAGTGGCTTATAAGCGATCACTCACAAGCTAACACAAATACATCAGAAAAACTAGGAGAAACTACATCTCTAGCAAAATTGTGAGGGCTAGCAATTAGTCCAAAGAGCCCTACAAAATACTCAATGATTTTACCAAGCCACATGACTGTCCCTTGGCTATCCCAGCTACTCAGCAATTATGTGACTCTTTGACGAACTTCTTTGAGGATAAAATATAAGCCATCTATAAGAAGTTTCCTATCAGCCAGACTCAGATCAAAGAAATATATTATATTTTGCCCCCTTCTATCTCCATCCCCCACCTAGACAGGTTTAAACTTCTAACTTTCAATCAAATCCTTGAGCGTGTGGCCAAAGCTAAATACAGTCGTCTGTAAATGTATGTCTTCCCAGTATCTCTGTAAGGCTTGCAACTTTGATAGCTCCCACCATATTTTTGCTATTCAATCTTTCCTTAGACTCTGTCTAAATACCTTTAGCCTGGAAGGCCTCGCAGGTCTTTCCAATACTAAAAAAAACAAATGCGATCCCAAAGGTTTGTCCAACTCCTACCCCATCGCAATTCTCTCACTACTGGGGAAAATGTTGGAAAGCAGAGTCAACAAACTGCTCATGACATTTTTGGAGGAATATAAGATTCGTCATCCTTACCAATCAGGATTTTGAAATGGCTACAGTGTATAGACCGCATTGGTGGCAGTCACAGACATCATCCGCCTATCTCTAGATGCTGGCTCTCCTACCATGCTCATGCTGTTAGATCTTTCAGCGGCCTTCAACACCGTTTCTCATGCTATACTGCTGAGCAGACTGCGTGACATCAGAGTCTGGGGCAGCTACTTACCGTGGCTTGCTAACTTCATAGACAGCTGTACACAGACGATCCCGCTGGGCTCCTTAAAACCCATATGAGTTCCAACAAAAAATGGGTGCCCCTGGGCTCATCCTTGAGCCCGACATTGTTTCACATCTACATAGCTCCCCCGGCCCAGATTGTTATACCTTGCATCTTTGATGTTAGTTGACACCAAGCTAATCACCTCATTGGGTCAGGATATGGATGGTGCAAAACACAGATTCTTGGACTGTATGAGGAGGATTGCGACATGGGTGACAGCAAACTGACTGTTATATACATTGAAGAACGGCTTCCACCAACGAAGTAGGTTTCTAATAATTTTATTGAAAGTAGACTATTAAGTGTCCCTCAGCGACCAGCATCTGGGAAGCCACAACAACTGGCTTTTCCTAGAACACTGTTGCAGATAAAAATCAACATTCTAAACCGATTCTAAGCAGAACCGTGGTTACACTGCACTCATGCTCATCTCAAGAGCCATGGTTACACTGCGCTTGTGCTCATCCCATAGTACAAGCCGTATAAATGAAACTTATAAAACACAACACTGACTCCAACTAAACGGCGAAAAACTGAAATATTGCTGTTTGGCAAAGCTCAGCATCTCTGGTCCCCCGACTGGTGGCCTTCTTAACTAGGAGTAGCGCCTTCCTCCAGGCAAGCAGTGAAAAATCTGGGTGTCAAACTAGAGCAGGAACTGTCCATGAAAAATCATAACTTCACAATCTGTGGGATTTGCTTAGCAACTATGCAGGTACTGAGGTATGTTTCCCCTGGCTACTATCGTCTGCAAAGAAAATACTGGTCCAAGCCCTAGTTTTAAGTCACGTTGACTACAACATCACATTGTTAATGGCTGCCAATGACACATTATTAAAGACTGTTAGTGCTTTCCCGGTCTGCAATCTCCTGGCAGGCTACCCATCAGCTCCTATTATAAGAACCCTACACTGACTTCCTGTCAGAAAACGCACAGTTTCTAAGCTCTTTTGCCTTACCCACAAGTCGGTGATGTATGATGGTAGATGAGTTTCACTGAGGGCTGAGCTTTCAGATATGCCTTCAAGTATGAGTCGGTGCACTATATTAAGTGGATATAATGAAACATAACATAACATAACACAACACAACATAACATAATAAGAAGCATCAGCAATGTTCAAGTGACACAGAGGGTTTTTAAGAAGTAAGAGATGTCCAACCAAGAGACTATCAGTTCTCTCCATCCATGTATAGGTCATCCTCACAACTTGGAGAAGAGATGGTCTGCATATCCAAGGATACACAAAGAGGTGCAGCAAAGTCTTGTTTTTATATTCCACAGTAGGTACTACACACAAACTTTATTTATGTTATTTTCTACTGTGCCCACAGATGTGTGACCTGGGTATGGGCAACACTGGTCTCTTTCACATGCGAGGATAACACCTCGTTTTGAACATCCCCCTAATGTGACTGAGATGCACTTTAGTGATGAACAATTCTTCTCTTTAAAACTGGATTGCTTCTGGGTTGACTCTTTATACGGCATGTCTTACTGGTCATTATGGTAATGCTACCTGCCCTTTCCTCAACACACTTCTTCATTACCATCTTTCATTCTCTTTTGCTTGTCCTCTATCACTGTTTGTATACAAAGGAATCACCCTATTACCTCACTGTTGTTCAAATGGTGAAATCCTGGCAATTATCGTTACGTACTACTTACATCAGGGTCCACATTTCATCTGACCACAGTTCTACTGAGTAATGGAGGTTTGGTCACTGAAACCCATTTGCAGTCTCAGGAACACTGCACCTCCCTCATATTAAGCCTGATTAAGGCACTGAGCAACTCAAACTTAAGTTAGTACATGTGCTACTTGTACACAGGTGTAACTTGTTTAACATATGTCGCCTTGGCTATGGCCCTTCTCTGCTTCACTCCTGAATCTATCTATTCTCCCTCTAACTCTTACCTCCCTCGATTTCAAGAGCAGCTCCCAACATTCCAACGACATCACAAATTGTATTAGCTCTCACTGCCCAGCATACAGACATTGACCATCCAGGCTTATAAACAGAAAATGACTTGACATGCAATTCCCAATGGGTAAGCAAGTCAGTGCTGCAGAGGGGCCTGCCAGGGCTTATTAACACTGAGAAACCAACGGGTGTGCCAGACAGTGCTTAATATGTGCTTGTGTTTCCATGTGCAGAGCACTGGCACTTATTTTTGGGGGCGGCACTTATTTTTTTGCCTCAACCATTTTCTGCAAGCAAAAGGCACATATGGGAAAGATGGAGGAAGAGAAAAACTAAACAGCGTCACAATGGGAGAAAGTAGAAAGCTGCAAGAGTGAGCTGAAGGGGCAGGGAGTGGCTGTAAATGGATTGAAGGGGCCCAAGATGGCTTCAGGATTACGCTGCCTCAGTATCCTTTGTTCGCACATTTAATTGCAGTAGTTGCGTATTTAAGAGGAGGGCTTTGGGCACCGGCATATTTTTATTTACAATTAAGCACTGGTGCCACCCTTATCCAAGCTATTGGAGTTACTGCAGTGCAAGTGCTAGAATTGCTGTCCTTATTCTCCAAAAGCCAATGAAGTGCTATGAAAGATGCACAGATGAACAAAATATTTAGGAGATCGGATACTATGCAACTGTTTTTATGTAGTTGCATATAGGTAAGTCTCAACAACAGCGGTGTTGTTCAACAAGGTGTCTAACTGACATATAAGATGATAACCAAGCTCAAGGTGTTTACGTCATTCGTAGGTGGCAAGTGTTTCGTTGTTGATATCTACCCATGTACAATTCAATTCTATACTTTAATTTCTGTATCTGTAGAGATTGGAGAGGTGGCAGAGGAGCAGGCAGCAAAAGTAGGGCCAGGTTTGAAAAATGTGGCATGGCACCAAATACAGCGCCACTTTTCTTGCGCCCCTTGAGCGCCCCCGAACACCACCATGTGAGCGTCGTACCTAAGATAAGGGCGCACCATGGTGGTAGTTAGGGAACTAGAGTCAATATTTTGGGCGCTAGTTCGAAGCTTTGCAAGATTAGCATAAAAAATGTTGACGCTAATCCTGCAAAACCCATTGAGGCCCATTGTAAACAATGGTGTGCCTCCTTTTAATGCCTGCTCTAAAAATGCCGAAGAAATGTTTTTCGGACACCCTAAAGGGGGAATGCCCTCTTTGCATGCATTATGCCTGGTGCAGGCATAATGTAGTGCAAAGGGTTACAAAGTGGTGCAATGCATGCACTTTGCAAATTTGGTGTGGCGATTTTGGCCTCGTTTGGCTACATTAGCATAAAAATAATGACACTAATGTGGCACAAGGAGGCGCTAGGAGCTCTTAAGTCAGCCCCGAAGTGTTTCCGCCATTTCTCTTAAGTCTGTGGAGGCACGTGGGAGTGCCATCTGCTTGCCGGCTATGTGATATCGTGCCAGTGTACAATCTATTTAGATGAATGCTACCATTACATCACAGCAGTGACCAACTGCTGTCAGAATCTACTATTTTCCAAAATGGATGTTTTCCTATCCTTGAGCTGTCTATACTCAGAAGTATAACCATGGCAGTAAAATTCCATGACGTTGTGCTGCAGTTTTGTTGGCAAGTCCTAGCTCTTGTGGTGCAGGTGCATCAATTGAGTATGTGAGTGACTGTAGCGAGTTTTCAGCCGTCTGTGGGAGAATTCTATTGCTCCAAGTTATGCTCTGCGTTATGGACATGCTGTTTTTGTTTGGTAGTTCTGATGAGGTTTTCTGAGCTATTTTTTTTACATATTCTTTCTGCCTCAATGGACTGTCTCTTCTGCCCCAGCGTCCCTATGGACCGTGGAGATTTACTTGTGCTTTGATTGCGCTCTCAGAAGATAACATACATGTCAAGATGGTTTCTCGTTTTGTCTTGGTCATATTGAGAGAAAGTTCAGTTGTTCTTTCAGGCTCTTTCATTTGATCATGTCTTTGGGTTGTGTATTTGTTATTGTCACCAACCAACTAGATTTAAAGAATTTAGTTCAATGTCATGTACTTGTTGGTGCTGGTTGCTAATCATATTTACATTTTCTTTTAAACTTAAGAATAATTCAGACTTAAACCAATTCAGTGTGCCCTGCACTGGCTTTGCTTTAGGCTATGTCTGCTCTTCCAGATCCCCTCTAAGTGCTGTCTTGTGTCAAACAGGATGTTTGGATGCAAATAGAATCCCACTATTTACTTGTGTTCACTTCTCCAGGCTAACGGGGAATCTCCAGTTGGCCCAACACATGCACCACTACAGAAAGTCCACCTGATCCACCGGCCTCCTAGGGAGAGCAGAATTGTGGGCTTTTTTCAGGGCAGTAAGTGTATGGGTCTCAGTGACCATCCAGGGGCAGGACTGCAGAGGCAGACTGCATTTCAACTGCATTAGAGAGGACGTGGCGACTGATGCAGGAGGATTACGTTGCATTAGGTAATAGTATTACTTTTCTTTACAGCACTGAGAAATGCCAAAAATGAATAGTAATCATAAAAATAAGTATAATTATTATAATGATAATAATAATGAAGATAATAATAATAGCAATAATAGTAGTAATAGGAGTAGTAGTATTACCTTTAATAATTAAGGGTAGATGTATACTGCCTGGGTGTGCTCCACATTAGTGACCTCAGGCCCCACCTCAGAGAGTGCTGGGTAAGTCAGAGACTCTGTGAGTAGGGGGGCCATCTGGCATGGAGGCAAGTTCTGGACAGGTCTGTAAAAAATTCAGAACACAGGGTCAACATTCAGGACAAAAATTCAGGACAAAAAGCCTGGATAAAAGGTTAATTTTACAGACACATCCAAGGAGAAGCCATACCCCACTACTTTATCAGTGCATTTATTTACTTTTTTTTTTACATAGCACTATTTATTCACTATGGTATTTTTGTGATAGCCGATAAGGTATGCTAAATTCAGGTGGCACATGACATCCTTGTTCATTAGTGGATAAATGCCATTGGGCACTGTGTCAAGGCCATCACACCTACCCATATTCACCCAATCTTTCTCAGAAAGCAAAAGCAATAGTTTGATTGTTTCTAAACATTTTAAAACCGATAGCAAACAGCTGGGAAAATTAAGGTAAGTGACCTTCTGCTACTTTTAAACAAGTTGAACACAAACATCTGGCTCACCTCAACCTCCAGTGGAGTTTAAACCTAAATGAAATTAATGAGGCAGAGCTGATGTTGTGGGTGACAGTCTCACACCTAATGTCAGGATGTGAGGAACCCACAACTTGTCTGTAGTCTCACATCTCTATATCATGGATCTGGGACTCTACATTTATCTCAGAACTTGGAGCCCGGACTATGATTCAAAGAGAATTAAAGATGAGGATGAAATCAAGATCAGATAGGAGATGCACAGCAAATAAATTATAGGGTTGTTGCTAAGAACTGGATAAATAAGAAAGAGAAGAACAAGGCGGGACAATTCCTAAAATCAGACAAGATGGGTCTGCCATGAGTATCGGAAAATATTACGTACCTGGTGAGTTGTCTCCGCAGAGAGGAGAGAAACAAAAGAGGCACTGTCAAGTCGTTGAACAAGCAGCACCGACCCACCATGGCAAACTATTCAGGTTCAGTGGTCCGCTTGTCATGTGTTGGACCTGGCATCTTTTGGCGTGCTGCCCCTCTCTTTTTCCCTCCTGACCCCCTGTGTTTATGGTATGCTGGACTCTGTTTTGCTGGTTTATTGTCTCTGTGCCCTTTACCACTGCTGATCAGTGCTAAATTGCAAGTGCTCCCTGTGTGAATTGTATTGGTGATTTGTTTATACATGATTGACATATTTGATTTACTGATAAGTCCCTAGTAAAGTGCACCAGAGGTGCTCAGGGGCTGTAAATCAAATGCTACTAGTGGGCCTGCAACATTGATTGTGCCACCCACGTGAGTAGCCCCATAACCATGTCTCAGACCTGCCACTGCAGTGTCTGTGTGTGCAGTCTTGCACTGCCAATTCGACCTGGCAAGTGTATCCACTTGCCGGGCCTAAGCCTTCCCTTTTACTACATGTAACTCACCCCTAAGGTAGCCCCATGGGCAGGGTGCTGTGTATTTAAAAGGTAGGACATGTACTGGTGTGTTTTACTTGTCCTGATAGTGAAATACTGCCAAATTTGTGTTTCACCATTGCAAGGCCTATCTCTCCCACAGGTCAACATGGGGATTGCATTTAAATTCCTCTTGAGTGTAATTTCCCATTGGGAGCAGATAGAGTTTGGGGTCTCTGAACTCACAATTTAAAAATGCATCTTTTTGTAGAGTTTATTTTTAGATTGTCTGTTTGAAAATGCCACTTTTAGAAAGTGTGCATTTTCCTGCTTAACCATTCTGTGTCTCTGCCTGCCTGTGGAATCCACTGTGGGTCAGATTGACTGTTGGGCGGTTTGTGAATTCCCTCTAGACAGTGACACAAAGTGATCTGAGGTGTGTCCTGCATATCACGTATCCTGGGCTAGAGTGGGGAGGAAGGAGCTGACACCTGTACCTGAAAGGCTGTACCTGTCCTCACACAGTGCAGTCTCCAACCCCTGGAGTGTGTCTGTGGCCAGGCCTGAGCAAGGCAGGACCTTGTAAACATCGGAGACTTTCCTTAGAAATTTGCCTACTGCAAAGGCAGAAATGAGCATAAGTAGTGGACCCAAAACCCCAGACTTTTAGAACACTTCTGGATCAAGAGGAACCTCTGCCAAGGTGAAGAGCTAAAGAGCTGGAGGAGTACTGCCCCTTTGCTGTATGTGCTTTGCTGGGTTGGCCTACAGTAGCTGCTTCTGCCTTAAAGAGGACAAAGACTGGACTTTGCTGTGCTACGAGATCCCTGAAAGCACTGTGAATATGTAAGTCAATAGCCGGGCCACTGGAATTATGCAATAGTGCAGTATTTTTACCATAATTATGAATCTGCCGCATGTGCAACATAATCCATCATCTGATGCATAATCTGCAGATTTAAAAAAAAAAAAAAATTGTTCAACTGTTCAAAAGTTACTAAAATTGCAGCAGCAATTGCTACTGTGCAGTTAAAGGTCCTTTGCAAAGGTTGGCTTCTCACCTTTCTATTGCTATGTTTGGGTGCTACACTGAGGTACAATTTATGCCTAGATAGTGCTTAAAAGAGTAAAAATACAAAATATTAAAGTAAATTATCAGACAACATGCTGCATCACACTGCATAATTTGCGTTTTCTTGCCACCTAATTTACTCATCCCTGCCACCTAACTTGGAGTTCTCCTGCAGCATAATTTCAGTGGACCTGGTCATTATTTTAAACGTGCATTATACAGAGTATGATGTAGGCTGCCACAAAATGTGCACATAAATTTAGGTTAAAGATAAAAAGTGCTTCTGAAGTATAGATTTCAGTAATATTAGGATTATACCTAATGCATCCATGTTTTATGACTGTCCATTAAAAGCATGCACTTCATAGCTCAGTTTGGAACACCCTTGCAATACCTCTCAAAATGAAAACATCATTGCCATCAGGAAGCTTCAAGTGACTGCATCAATTAATGACTTAATTTTTGTACATTTGCCAGTTGTGCATATTTGCATTTCTTTTGGGAAGCAGGCACCCTGGCAAGAAGGCTTGATTCTTATCTATCTACCCCCCTCAGGATCTCAACTCAGACTCCCTCCCTTCCACTTCAACCGGGGAATCTGAATTGTCCAAATTAACTTGTGTTCTTCAGATGAAAAGCTAAATTTAGGGAAAAATGCCATCCATCATGGACAACAGACATCAGTACTAAATTATGGGCAGCAGTGCTTAATTTGTAAATAACAATTTGCCAGTGACTAAAGCCTTTCTCTTAAACAAGAGGGGGATGCAATTAAATGTGTGAACAGGGAATACTGAGGCAGAGTAATCCTGAAGCCATCACAGACCTCTTTAATCCATTTACTGCCACTCCCTGCCCCTTCAGCTCTCTCTTGCAGCTTTCTGCTTTCTGCTTTCTGCTATCTCCCATTGTGATGCTTTTACGTTGTTCTCCTCCTCCTTCTTTCCTATATGTGTCTTACTCGCAAGAAATGCTTGAGGTAGAAAAATAAGCTCCGGCCCTCAAAAATAGGTGCCGGTGCTCCAAAATAAGTGCGATAACAACAAGCACACACTGAAACAGTGCCTGCCCTCCCTCCCGCGTATTACCTAGGGCCAGATTCATAAAGGAACTTTCCACTGGTAAATTAACGAGTTCGGACTCTGCACTAGCGACAGGAATCTCTAAACTCTGCAGTGCGGAGGTGCCGCCCGGAGACTTTAGAATAGGACCCCTAATGCAGTGCTCATCGGAGGATGTGTGAGGCGCAGTCCAAGTATGAACTGATACGTCAGCAGTAATGCTTACTTATGTCCGGGTGCTTAACCGGGTTACTCTTTACCCTCACAGCAACTTTTTATGTGGTATTTATAAACAGTCAGGAAAACAATTTATTGTTTAGGTAATTGTTTAACCAGAAACCATTAAAAAGTGAAACACTACAAATAAATTAAACCGTTAATCGCTGTTGAAAGTAGAATCAACAAAAAATAAAAAAACATAATAATACTATTATTACACCTCATACATCACTCAGAATAAAAATCATGCCCAAGCAATGTTTTTCGTTTAAGAAAAATAAATTATTTATGTTAACCGTACGTGCTCGGTAACTTAAGAATTCTTCCGTCATGAACAGTACCCTAAAGGCATATCCAAGTACTAAGCGGCTCTTCTGCTCCTTGCAGGGGCTGCGCGCCCTTTTAAGGACTACTTCTTCTAGGTTATCATGTGACTGTCGCCTAACACAGCTTGTGCTTTAAATGTTGTCTATTACAAAGTGTGATAGTTGATTCAGCTTTCCGCAGTGTACACAAATTATTTTAGGCCTAACACCCTAACCACGAGAATTGGCGCTTTCTGCTCTAGGCAGGAGTCGAGCAGCATCTTCAGAGAAAGGTGCAGCAGTCAGAATGCAGGTAACTCATTGGTAGGCAGGACGCCCTCGGGCCCTCGTACTGATAGCTACTCATTGCGAGATTCACAGCGTGATGTCAGGGTGCACTGACGTCCGGGAGCTTCCGTATGCATGAGAAAGGGTTTTCGGATGAGATCGCCAATGCTAAAGAAGGGGTCATGCAGTAGTGTAGGCTTCAAAGGGACTTAAGGGGAGATTTACAAACATTTTGAGCTGGGCTAACCAGCACAAAGAGTTTCTTTTTTATAATTTACTTTCCAGTGAAGACTTGTTTTGAGTTGGAACGTACTCTAAAAGTAACGCAAAGCACTGCTATGTTACTTAGCACCCAGTGGGCGCTACATTGGTGGTATATGGGCGTTTCCATGCAACCACCCTTGCCTATTGCCCCAAAAGTTAACACAATCAGAAAGCAGGCGTTAAAAAGGAGAAATGCTTTCATTTCTCCTTTCATTTCCGACTTTGCATTGGTGCTCCACTGTGTAGCACGCACACAATGTAAGGAAAGTTTTAACGTGTTACTCGAACAAATTCTATGCTAGACTCACCCATACACCATTGCTCTATGGCGCAAAGGTGTGTGTGTGGCACATGGCAGCTCAAATCAGCGCCGGCGCTAGGGAGAGACGAAGAGAGAGACATATTTCTGTAAAAAAGGCGCCCTACTACTCTCCCCTCACACAGCGCAGCACAGTATTTTTGGCTGCTGCACTGCGTGACAATTTATGAAAATCTGAGCCATAGCCTGCTGAAGAAAGGGTCAGAGGATGCAATGTGGCATACAGACCTTGCACTGACTGCTCATTGCTGAAGGAAGGGTCAAACACAATAGTGCAAGAGTGCATGCACATAGAGATACAAACCAGAAGTAGATTCCTTTGGAAGAAGAAGAGGGCTGAGGCACTTGGGCTCCCACTCTCACATTAGGTTGTTCTTAATGGAAAACCACTGGTTAAGTTGGACCATGACCAGAGTTCCATCTCAGCAGGCTTAGGTTTTCTCACAGCAAAACGTGTGAAGCATGGACTTGGGCACTAATTGAATGAGGCGGGTTCTCCACTCAGAGGATCTACCTCGTCTTCTTCAACAGATGCAGCAATGGTATCCTCTTCTCTCAGTCCCTCTACCGTTCAGAGAGAGAACCAAAAAAACTGCTTCGGGCCCCACTTTCATCTTCCCAGTGCGTAGAGCTCCTTGAAGTAAAATGTGAACACTGGTTAGGACAAAGCAGCCATCCTATAATAGTACCACGAGGTGTCCAGCAACCAAATGTTTACTCAAATTGAAAGGTTTCCCCAAACATTCAGGTAGAGCCAGTCGCGATAAAGTGCATTTTCTTTGTCAAGTGTGCCACGGCACCTTAGCAACTACCACAGTTGACCGACCAGTCTCTGGAAGTGGAGTAAAGCCAGGCAAGCTTCAGCCAATCAGGTTGTGTTACTGGGGTAGGCCTCTGTCAAGCAGAACCGGAGACAGAATGCTGGGGGTGGCAGGTAACCGGGTCTTTGTTTGAGGCATGTAATCTTGCCCTTAAACCTCAGCTCCTGTGAATAAATAGCTGTTGCACAAATAGACTTGCTGCAGCTGGTTTGGTCCAGACCCAGTGAGCACAAATGGTCGCCCAAGCTACTATTCAAAGGATGTGAATTCAAGGTTAGACAGAGGCACTGGGCTTTTTCAAGCATTGTAGTGGGGACCAGGAGAGAAGGGCAGGAAGAACAGCAATGAAGTTAGAAACAACAGTAATTACGACCACCAAAACCATATCGAGCGCTCTGTGACCATAGGGGCTACGTGCAATCAATGGGAACCAACCTCAGGTCTAACCAACCTCTTATGTGTCCAAGCACTCTCATGTACACTAGATGCAATCAGGGGACCAGGACACCCAGTCATGACATACTTCAAGGACCCCTGAATCCTATTACCGCCACTGATCAATGTGCACAAGGCGGTATTGTCCTCTTTTACTTGTCTTGCATTGTCGCTTTGGTAAACTCATTATTTCACCTCAAATCCAGGGATTATTTTGTTATTTTTCGGTTGTCTACACTTTTATCCCTTTGTACGTTTTTTTGCATGTATATTTTTCAGTCTGTGTCTGGAGGCTTTCTCAGCCAACTATGAAGAACACAACTATATGAGTGGATATGTGGCATATAGAGGCAAATTTATGAAAAGTGGCGCTGCACCTAGTGCAGTGCCACTTTTCTTGTGCCCCTTAGCGCCCACCTGATGCCACCATGTCTGCGCCGTATTAACACCATGTCAGTAGTTAGCGGTACTAGCATCATAATTTTTTATGCTAGTCTGGTGCTTTGCAGGATTAGCGTCAAAATGTTGACCCTAAACCTGCACAGCACCCAGAGGCTCTTTGAAACCAATGGAAGCCTCCTTTTAACACCTGCTCTGAGAAGGTGTTAAAAGTGCTGAAAAAAATGACACATTGTAAATGTGGTGCAGTGTTTTTGGCCTTGTAACGCCACATTAGCTTTAAAAAAAATGACGCTAATGTGGTGTTAGAATGGCGCAAGACCCTCTTAAATCTGGGTCATAGTTTTTCAGCCAGCGTGACCTTAATGGAGAAACTAATAGCACACCACTCCATCCTCCTGATTTTTGATTTTACACTGTTATGTGACAGGCACTGGTACAGCAAAGCTCCCATTAGTAAAACCACACAGCATTAACTGCGTTACAAGCATGATTTCACATACTGCATCTGATACCATATTCTGACTCTGAATGTGACGGTCAGCCTTCAGTGGAGCAGATGACTCTGTTCCTCTGTTAGATAAGAGTATTTTGATCTCAGGATGAACGTTAGTGCTGGTGTTAGATTGGGGAGATCAGACGGTAAAGTGATTTACACGTCTCTGGGTAGGCAAGTATGCCAGTTGCCTGGTAGATGGAATGTGTATTGTAAGTCATCGGGGTGTAGAGTGCTCTTTTTCACCATATAAGCCATCCCACCGCATAACAGGCTGTTGTTGGAGGTATGTCAAGAGCCCTGCTTAAGGAGCACTTTTGAGGTTGCTTGGTGGCATGTTGGTGTTTTGGTCTTGGGTGCTGTGCTCGACTACAGATGGGTTTCTTCTATCAATACATCCATGCCTTTACGGTGATTAGTCGTGCCTCTGACTGACAAAAGACACCACATGACCTGTAGTCTGTCATGTTGGAATGGTCCATGTTGTGTTGCGTTACACGCTGATGAGATGATGTGTTTCCTTCTGCTCTTACAGAGTCAATGAGACCACTATTTATATGCGTTTGTAGTTCTTGTCTGTCAACTGCATCTCGCATGCCCTTCCTGAGGTATTTCTGCTGGGGTGTTGATTAGGCGCTCAGCTCTGTGCCACATTGTTTGTTTGTATTTGTCAACACCCTCATTCATCGTGGCGACTGCCCGATTGTTACTGCACGCATCATGCGCTCTCTGCCAGTCTATCTTTTACATGGCCTTTGTTTGTTCCTGTTTGCTTCTCTTAATGTTTAGTCTCCATGGTGCATTATTGGGCTTTCTTGACTTAGTTTACTATCACAGTGGTTGTCAAGATGCTTTTCTTTTATCCTGCAACGTGCTTCGCTATCCAGTAATTCTATGCTGCTATTGTTTCTGTGCTGTGTGATACTTCAGTGGAAGTTATAATACTTTCTAAAAGGTGACGGAGAGCTATCCAGTTATTCTATGCAGCTCTTTTCTGTGTTCCGTTATATTTCAGTGGGTGTCACCATACCTAGTAATGGGTGACTGACAGCGTGCAGAGGAATTTGTTGCCCAAGACACCACAAAGCTCCTTTGAAGGTGCCACCTCGTGTTCAATCCATCACGTAAGAATGTATTTTATAGAGTGCACCATCGACTCTATGAAACCCAGAAATATACATTCTTCTGTTAGCCTGAGCACTTAGGGCCATATGGACAAAAGCATCTTTGCAGCCAGTAACAGCCCGATTTGCAGAATCGGACTGTTCCCGGCTTGAAAAATGCTTTTACATATGTACAGAGCACAAATTGCTATTTGCTGACATTTTACTGAATTGTAATTTGTTTTTAGCGATTTGGTATTTGGAAATGTGTTTAGTGTGTCCCTTCCTAATACTGAATGATAAAAGTATGAATGTTTTGCAATCGAATTAAGGTTGCAAAACATACATTTTTTACTGACACCTCAAGGGTGGTGGTAACCATTCACAAATGGGAAGGGGTCTCCACGGGAAACTTAAACATTTTGTTTTATTTTTTGAAACACATCCAGTTTTCCTTTCAGGAATATAAGCTGCATTTCTTTTTAAAAAAATGATCTTTATTAAAAAGCAATCTTCAACATGGTGGTTTGCTGACCCCAGCAGGCCACCATCCCTGTGATGGCTACAATACACAAAGGGCCGCAAATTGTGACCTACCTCATTAACATTCATGAGGTAGGTCTTTTGTGACCCCATAGGGAAGTGCTGTCTACAAGTTGTACGTTTTTGCACATTAGAAATTGTGATTTCCTAAGTGTAATTCACAAAGAATTGCAATTAGGAAATTTGCAATCCCTAAAATTTGTACATATGGCCCTTAGCACGCTGACTCGAACTGAAAGAGCTAGGTTTTTACAAATTCCTAAAGATCAGAACACTAGAAGTTAGCCTAGGCAGTGGCAAGGCATTCCAGAGCCTGCTGCAGTTGGACTGAAAGCTGTGCCTCTAAACCTGGCTTTCCTAGGTTTGGAAATATGGAAGGTGAAGGGTTGATGATGATAATAAACTTGTTTTGCATAGAGCTTCATGGAGCACTTCTTCCCTTTCTTATCAGTGCTGTTAATTACAGACGTCAAATTATGTTAACTAATTGAGCTACCTCAGAAAGACAGAGTCTGCCTCAACACGATTTCAGCTCATCACATGCAGAATACCACATATGTCAGTGGTGAACATTCAACTCATCAAGCAGTCCTGCCAACTAGGAGCACATAGTACCTGTGCAGCATGAAGGAGCATACCAAAAAAGGCAGCAGTATTGTGGGCAACCTTACATACATTGCATGGCGATTTGAACAGAAGTAGCTGGGAGCTAGTGAAGCCCAGTTCAGACCAAGCATGATTATTGCAGTTGTGTTCTGGATCAAGAGGGAAAAACAGTTGTCATTTGGGAAGGCCAAGCTATACATTAAGGTCACAAACTAGCCTGCCTCAAATAAAGGCATTCACAGCTTGATTTAGGTGGATCTGGGTGGTTATGCTTAAGACATTTTAGTTCTTAAAACAAACTTTAGCTACTGTGGGGATCTGATTTTCACAAGTGAATAAATAAAACCAGGACTCTTGACCTCACCGAATTACGAGAGTGTATCTAAGTCTTTGAAAGTGCACATGGTTGTCAAAGTCGAAGAAAGTCAGTTATAAACTTTTTGACACTCAATGGTCTCCAATTGATACCTTATTGTTCAAATGTTTTCCGGTAGCATTACGGATTATGGAGCCAGCCAACAATGCTTTTTATTGGCCCTAAGGTGTTTGGACAAAATATTGTTTTAAAAATATCAGGAGACAGAAATGTTGGAAATTAAATATTGTGCCACACAAATATTGTGATGCAGAAATATTGTTGATAAGAATATCCTTTTGTGAAGTTATATTGTTTTAAATAATATTGATGTTTTTAAGATCGTTTCACTTTTGTAGTGGTTAAAATATTGTTTTTTTTATCATGTCAATGTGTTTTAGTTGTTATGTTAATTTTATGTTACTATTGTTTATATAAATCTTATTATTTGTTTTTACTATATAGCTTGTAATTTTAACCCCTTTGCTGCCAGGCCTTTCCCCCTCCTGGGCCAAGCCTTTTTTTGGCTATTTGGGGGGGTTCGCCCTTAGGCTCTCATAACTTTTTGTCCACATGAGCTATCCACGCTAAATTTAGATCCTTTTTTTTCCAACATCCAAGGGATTCCACAGGCACCCAGAGGAGACCACAAAATTAACAAAAATACAGCTACATTTAATTTTTTATTTAAATAAGCGAAAGAAGGGCTGCAGAAGAAAGCATGTGTTTTTTCCCCTGTGTTTTTTCCCCTGAAAATGGCATCAGCAAAGGGTTTGTGGTGCTAAAATCACCTTCTTCTCAGCTTTCAGGAACAGGCAGACTTGAATCAGAAAACCACATTTTTCACACAATTTTGGCATTTCACTTGGACATATTCAATTTTTACTATTTTTTGTGCTTTCAGCCTCCTTCCAGTTAGTGACAGAAATAAGTGTGAATCCAATGCTGGTTCCCGGACAGCTAAACGTTTCTGAAAAGTAGATAAAATTATGCAAGGGGTCATTTGTGTCGATCCTTCAAGGTTTTCCTACAGAAAGTAACAGCTAAATTAAAAAAAATATTGAAATTGAGGTGAAAAAAGAGCTGTTTCTGTCCATGTTTTCTTCTATGACTTTTTCCAGCTATGGCAGATTTTTAAAAACAATATACCGTTACGTCTGCTGGACTCTTCTGGTCGCGGGGATATATAGGGCTTGTAGGATCATCCGGAACCCTAGGTACCCAGAGCCAATAAATGAGCTGCACCTTGCAATGGGTTTTCATTTGATACCAGGTATATAGCAATTAGTTTGGTGAAATACAAAGAGTGAAAAATATATATCAAGGAAACCTTTGTATTTCAGAAATAGGAACAAGATAAGGCGTTGGGAAGCAGTGGTTATTTGCACATCTCTCAATTCCAGGGTCCCCATACTAGCATGTGAGTTACAGGTCATTTCTCAATTAGACGTCTTTTTACACACTGTCTTGCATTTGGAAGGAAAAAATGTAGAGAAAGACAAGGAGCAATAACACTTGTTCTCCTATTCTGTGTTCCCCCAAGTCTCCCAATACAAATGGTACCTCACTTGTGTGGGTAGGTCTAGTGCCTGCGACAGGAAATGCAACATGGACACATTTTTACATTGAAATCTTATGTGTTTTTTGGAAGGTGCCTAGCTGTGGATTTTGGCCTCTAGCTCAGCCGGCACCTGGCGAAACCTACCAAACCTATGCATTTGTAAATACTAGACACCTAGAGGAATACAGGGTTGGGTGACTTATGGGGCTCTCACCAGGTTCTATTGCCCAGAATCCTTTTCATACCTCACATTTTGGCAAAAAAACACTGTTTCCTCACATTTCGGTGATACAAAGCTCTGGAATCTGAGAGGAGCCACAACTTTCCTTCCACACAGCATTCCCTCAAGTCTCCCGAAAAAAATGGTACCTCACTTGTGTGGGTAGGCCTAGTGCCCATGACAGGAAATGCCCCAAAACACAACATGGACACATCACATTTTCCCAAAGAAAACTGACCTGTTTTTTGCAAAGTGCCTAGCTGTGGATTTTGGCCTCTAGTTCAGCGAGCACCTAGGAAAACATAGGAAACTTGGACACTACTGAAACCTAGACACCTAGGGGAACCCAGGATGGGGTAATTTGTGGCACTTTCACCAGGCTCTATTACCCAGAATCCTTTGCAAACCTTAAAATTTGGCAAATAAAAAACACTTTTTCCTCAGATTTCGGTGATAGAAAGTTCTGGAATCTCAAAGGAGCCACAAATTTCCTTCCACCCAGCATTCCCCCAAGTCTCTCAATAAAAATGGCACCTCACTTGTGTGGGTAGCCATAGTTGCCGCAACAGGAAATGCTCCAAAACACTACATGGACTCATCAAAATTATCAATTACAAAACTAATAGTTTTTGGCCCTGGGCTTAGGAGCCATCTAGGGAAACCTACCAAACCCAGACATTTCTGAAAACTAGACACCCAAGGGAGTCCAAGGAGGTGTGACTCAACCTCAAATTTAGCTACAAAAATCACATTTTCCCCATATTTCTGTGTGGGATAGCCGCACCGGCACACATTTCCTACCACCCAATGTTCCCCTCAGCTTACCGATAAAAATAATACCTCACTTGTGTAGGTGGGCCAAAAGCATGTGACAGTGAAGAGCCAAAAACATGTCGAAATTGAGGGGGCAGTTTGGAAAAAAAAAATGTTGGCTGACAAGTGGGGCATAATTTTTATCAGTATAGATGCAACAGTGCTGGGTGGTAGAAATGTTATGGATTCCTGCAGATTCCGTAAGGTTCCATCACACAAATGTGGGGAAAATATGTGATTTCAAGCAAAGTTGGAGGTTTGTGGGTAAGAAAATGGTACAGGTGCATGTGACGCACACCGCCCTGGACTCACCCAGATGTTTAGTTTTCAGATGTGTCTAGGTCTCATAGATGTTTGTAGATGGCAGTGTCCCAAAGTCCAAAAAGTGCAGCCCTCACCCTTCCAAGTGGGACCATTTTGAGAGTTAGCCAAGCTCTCATGGCCCACATGTAAACCCAAAACCTAAAATAATCAAATGTCCTCTTGCTTGCCATTGGGATAAAATCCTTTAATGTGTGGGGAGAGCTGAAAGACAGTTACCCCCTTCAGTTGGGGTGGGGGCATAACCATGCCCATCCTGGTTGGTAGCCACCACCACACTATTATTTTTTTTGTAATTCCCTTGCATCTAGTAGGCTTTCTGCCCCCGCCCCCCAGGGAGTAGATCGGGGGTAATTGCCCCATCTGTCTACTGGGAGGCAGAACATCTTTGTCCCCATTTATTTGGGGTGGGGCTATGGCCATACCCACACCCTCTTTTAAAAAAAAAATCTTCACTGGTTTCTGGTGGGCTTTTTGGCCCCCTTGGGGGCAGATGGGCCTTACAAAAATAGGCCGGTCTGCCTCTAAGGGGGGCGGAAATGGCCAACAGCAATGTGCCCCCCATGGGGAGCGACCCTTGCCCAAGAGGCTGCCCCCCCAAACAAAACACAGGCACCAATCCCTTGTGCCTAAGTCTTTTCTGCCCCCCCTTGGAGGCAGATGGGTCTAATAGAAATAGGCAGATCTGCCCCCATGGGGGGGAGAAATGGCCTAAAATAAATTTGATCCCCAGGGGAGCGACCCTTGCCTAAGGGGTCGCTCCCCATCTGTGAAAAAATAAAGAAAATCTCTGGTGGTTAGTGGTGCAATGACCTAAAATAAATGTGCCCCCCCAAGGGAGCGACCCTTGCCTAAGGGGTCACTCCCCCTGGTGTCTATTGGTTTCTGACCCCCTTGGGGGCAGATTGTCCTGTAAAAAATAGGCCCATCTGCCCCCAATGGGGGCATAAATGGCCTTAAATAAATTCGCCCCCGAGAGGAGTGACCCTTGCCTAAGTGGTCGCTCCCCACATGTTAAAAAAAAAGAAAACTAAACAGTTCCTGACGTCTAGAGGTTTCTGCCCCCCTTGGGGGCAGATTAGCCTGATTAATATAGGCCGATTGGCCAAAAAATAAATGCCTCTATGAAGGAGCTACCTTTGCCCAAGGGGACCCTTCCCTCATGCCCATTTGAAAATGAAAACAAAGTCCCTGGTGCCTAGTGGGTATTTCTGCAGCACGAACGCTTTACGATCGTGCTGCAGAAATGCTCAGAGAGACATGAAAGGAAAGGAAAAGCCTTTCCTTTACTTTCATGTCACCCCGATCTCCCCCACCCCCGATCGGAAGAGCTGAGCTTCCAGCGCAAAGGGGGTGACCTCTGATGAGGTCAGTGCGCGATCCTGCGCTGACTTCATCTGATATCACTGGAGGGGGATCGGGCGGGGTGGAAGGGGAAGCGATTCCCCTTCCATCCCTGCTGTAAGGGGTGGGTGGGAGGCCTGTGGGTGGAGTGCTAGCGCTCCCCCGCTTGCGCCACCCATGGGCCAGTGCAAGGACATAATGGTTACATCCGTGGCACCCCAGCACTGCACCACCGGACGTAACCATTATGTCCATGACGCCGAAGGGGTTAAGCAATTTACAATTTTTACCTAAATAATTTTTAACTAAATTTTAATAGTAACTTATAATGTTGAAATGGGTTGTTGTGAGTGTAGGAGGATAGGGTGGCATGTTAATTAGGTGAAAATAATTAAAAAAAAATATTATATTTTATTTCATTGTATGGTTGAAATTTATTATGTAATTTATCTAATGCTGATTTATTTTATTATATATTATTTGCAGGCTGTTAGTTTTGTAGGGGTATATGGTGGGAAGTTTATTAAGTAATAACTAATTAGCAATTAATTGTTTAATTGATTTTTAAGTTATGGAATACTTATTTATTTTATTTATATTTTTGTTATGGGCTGCTAGGTTTGTGGGAGTGAAGGGCAAGACGTTAATTACGTGATAATTAATTAGCAATTTATTATTAATTGTTAATTATTTATTTAATTTAATTTTAATATGTAAGGTATGAATAGTTCTTTTTTTAATCATATTTTAGATGTGGAGTGCTAGGTTTGTGGGGGTACAAGATGGGTAGTTCATTAATTAATAGGTGAATACCAATTATTTAGTAACTGACAATTTTTTTATTCAATTGTAATTATATACGTTTATTGTTTTTAGTTTTTTCAATATATATCATATGTTAATTTGTTTTTTATTAAGAGTTCAGACTTTTTTCCACATTCATGGGGTTACTCATAAATGTAATGTGTTTGAAGTGAAGTATGTTTCCTACTCTTGCTAAAACTGAAGTAGGAATAGTGAAATTAACCTAATCTCAGTTCAACGCTTGCCCTACTATTGCACTGTTTGGATTGGCAGTAGTAAATTTTAACCCACCAAAGTTCAACAATTTCCCTATTGTTGTGCTGACTGAGCAGGAATAGTAAAACTTAGCAGACAGCAGAAGTGGAAGAGTTTTGTTCGGCGAATTCTGTGGAACTACAATACCTTTCCACAGAATCCCTTGAAACTCTGGCAAAGGGCAGAGTGGGCACAGCAATGTGCAGAGCATACTTATGTAAGGGCACCGAGGGGTATGCACTGCACTACAATGCAGTGCATACCTCTCGGTGCCCTTACAGACTTAAAATTACCTGTTATAATTCATAATTAATTGATTTACAGAGGAAATACATAATGCATTTGATGTTTGTACTTCCAAGATGACGCTTACACAGAGAGCACTTTTCTCTTGTTTGTTAATTATGTCTAGCTACTATATTAAGACCTTCAACCACAATATCATCATGTGATCAAGGCTCATGTGGCTGAAACGCATCTTGTGTGTGTTTTTTTTTAATAAACACAGTTTGCAATTTCCCCCGTCTGAGTGTCCAGCAGCACGTCAAGCCTTATGATTTCTATAAGCTAAAAGTGACCTAGGAGACGTGCTGTTGTGGGCCGATGGACCTCTGGACTCCATTGAAGATGATCACGCCCTTAGTCTATACATAACATCGACAATCTATAAACCACAATATAGATTCATTAGAGTCAGTGAATCCACACACTGTGACCCATTTGGCCACAAATGACCACACTTTTTAGTATCAGTTAGAATATTTATTTCTCTAAATTAACAACATTAAGATCGCATAAATTAGTCTCAAAACCACATGATATAGAAACAGAACTGGTTGACCGAAATGTCTAAAGAATCTTAACTTAACAAAAGCATGAATGACAAGACTCTCAATGGCTATAGTACAGATCAATTGCAAGAGTAATTGCGCAATGGAAATAACATACATTGAATCAGCAATTGAATGACAGTTTGTTGTTAAGTAGAGAAAACAACCTCACTAACTCCAGATTGGCATTAGCATGTTGGGCTTCATGCAAATGTTTTAGTAACACAAATGTTGGAAAACATCTAACTATGGCTATACCAAAAGGCAGCAGTTGGTACCTAGAAAACAAAAGACAAATCAATAATAAACATTTCAGCATATACCTGTCCTTAAGGATCAGCAAGCGGCGTTGTCTTCATCAGGGGGACATCAACATCAGGACAAGAGAGGAAGGTAGGGGAAATAGTTCAGAATCGGGGACTCTTAGCTCTCCGAACCATCAGGAGGAAAATATTAAAGGCAGGAATAGCAAAGTACCAGAAATTCAGTATACGGGCTAGCGGTTGTCAAATGACAAAGTGTCAGAACAACAGAATCTCTGGCATGAGTGAGACAGGAATCACCTGCGGAATCTCAAGAACAGTGGTATCCGGAATAATGTCCGAGAACTCCAAGAGCAGTGTGATTGAGTTAAAGGTGTCCCACGTTGTCATTGGTCAGAAAATCATACGATAGCCATTAGTCCAATAAAATTAATATTCTAAATCAGAGATATAACTAGACAGTCTTTCACATGTTGATGATTGGTTCTTCTACTTCTGCGTATATTAGTTGATACAATAAGAATCAATTTGTAGATCCTTCTGTCCTTCTGTCAATAGGCCCAATGTTAGTTCCTGGGAGCGTTGCTGTTTCATACGCTTCGAGTTAACAGTTGCAATAATGGAAGAACATTCAGGTTTACACACATTTCCTTGAGAGAAATATAATTTGTTACTACAAGTTTTGGTCAACCTTAGGATTTAGACAAAGCATTTGTTATTCAGCAAGCATGAGATCATTTTACTAACGTTGAATTTTTCAGTATTTGGCAGACATTCATTTTCAGCCTAGGCCTCGCTAACTTGAGGCCTACAGTTAGCATAAGCAAGTTCATAATGTTCAGCTATAAGTATGACAGATAACTGCATTTTAGTTTCAGATAAACTCTTGATACATGTTAATATACTACTAATGAATAACTTCGAATAAATGTGGCAGCCCATCAAGTAGGCACATTTTTGAGCTGCACGTTATTTTCTATGTTAATACATTTTCTATGTAAAATGAAATACAGGAATACACGAAATAATTATTAGCATTAATTTCAGCACTTACAAGTGCTTTCACTTGCCACTTGCTTTTGTAGATACATATATACATCTACAAAAGCTCTCTCCGTGGCCCGCACACTTTATGACATTTCTTAGGACATCTGCAGTCAAGCACTAATTTTTTCTCTTCCATGCAGATGTTCATTCCTTCTTTCTATCTGGCTTGATGGAATCCTGATAATGACTAAGATCCTTTCCTGTGCCTACTCAATTAAAGGCAAGTTGGCATCACAACCCTTCCCATCAGAAACACTGATATTTTCCCTCTGTTGGTCATTCTGTACTAGTGCTCACCAAACAAGAAAAATGTGTGCAAATTAACAAAGTTATATGATGCAGCCTGTGAATAAAGTTCCACACTCAAAGGACATGACTTGTGCTGAAGAGTTCTATGCTTCTGATGTTCTTGGCTTATTTCTCTACTGTGACCTCTAGCACAATAAGCAAAGATGTGCCAATCTCAAAATCAATCCGGCGTAAATCAACCTTTAGCAGGGTACACACCTCATCACAGGTGATGCCCCCATTAAGGACTGCATCTTATCTAGTGATAAGATCCTTTAACTAACCAGCGCCACTCAGTGTGATCTTGAACAAGCCACTCTGACTTCCTCTGCTTGTAATGCATTACCCCTATTCAGCTACTTTGGACTACACATGACCACCTGAAGCGATTTCTAACATCTATTGATAGTTGCCTGTAACATATGCCCTATTATGACTGCATAAAAACTAGGGCCCGAGTTTACTAAGACCTTGCATTGCCCTCGAGTCACGCAAGACAATTTAAGGCAACACAGGGACTTTATTGAGATTTACTAAGCCATGCGAAGCCACCTTGCATGGCTTAGTACATCTAGAGTAACACAAGGTAGCACAAATAGCTGCCTTGCTTTATTCTGCATTTGGAAGACATTCCATGGGTGGAACATGCTATTTCCCATTTAGTCAACCGTAGACTTTGGAGCATACACACATTTACATAGGCTTGTATTCCTGGGAATGCATCAAAATAGTAACAAGGAGAAATAACTTTTTTTTCCCATCATTATTTCCTCTTTCCACATGTACGACATTCTGCAGAACACGTAGAAAACGAAAAATGCTTCAAACGGATTGTTTTTGTGCAGTAAGGGACACCTTCCTGCCCAAAAACAATCCTGCCTGTAATGCAGGCACCCTTGCACCACGGCGCAAGTGGGACTACACTGGCCCTAGGCATCGCTCAGTGCGCCAGCACAGTGAGAGAGCAGGAATACATCATATCTTAGTAGGTATTGCACATTCCTGCTTTCTCCAGTCTTGCAGCACATCACATGCCGCATTTTGTTGTGTGACTTCTTTCTAAATCTGCCCCTAGGTTCAGACTTTCTTTGTTGAAAGGGTACCTATGTATCCTAGATATTCAATACACTAGCTGGGCTGAACACATCCTATTTAAGTAAAAAGTCTCATGTGCACACCTTGTTTCAAAATTGTACATAAAGAGATTTCAGTCTCCTATCAATCGAATATTAAATTACAAACGCACAGAAAGCACCATTCCCTGAAGTGTTGTTAATATGTCATTTAAGTGGGTAAAGAGTCATTATCCCTTTTCAACAAAAAAATAGTTAAGACAAATTTAGATGTAAATCTTTTAAATGACTTGACTTCTTTAGTGTAAAACCAGCTAGCAAGAAGGGAAGTCCAGCGAGCAGAGATATTCTGTGCATAACGATACACACCACACGGAGCAAGTGATCTATGCTTCGAAGCTGTTTTCAGTTTGTTGAATTAAAATACTAAGGCCAAAATTCTGATAATGGAAAAAAATCTATATTTTTACCACAGAGGCTACTTACCCTTGAGTGGTTGGTACTCTATGCAGCAGCTGGGAACGGCAAACATAGCGAAACTGTAGAAAAAAATATTCTTATTACATACTGTGGAGGAAGAGGGGTTCCCACAAGGAGATGATCGCTTCTCTAGGCAAATCTTTGCAATAAACATCCCCAGATCTTCTCTTTTTCCACATACCGTCGCCCACCCCCTTCTTCATTTAGCACCCTCAAGTAGCTGAATGAGTATTAGGCACCTTATAACCACCCTTCTCGAGCACCATTGCTCCCAAACCCACAGACATCATTTGGGGCTTCTGGCATTTTCTTCTTTGGTAACTTTTATGAATCATCTGTGACATTAATTAATGTAATGCGATGGATGTGAGGCCAAATTCTTAAAATCATTAAAGAAATTCTGGAAAATACTGCTTAGCATATACAGTTCTTTACAGTCAAACATGACAGGGTACATTTACTAAAAACTCGTCAACGCAACACAGCAACCAAAGTTGATGGGATGACTGAGAAGGAGAGAGCAGCACAAATCTAGGGGCATATTTATACTTTTTGGTGCAAAACTGCACTAACACAGTTTTGCACCAAAAACTTTAGCACTGGCTTGCGCCATTCCTGAGCACCAGCCGGGTGCCATATTTATGGAATGGTGCAAGCCGGTGCAATAGGTGGGCTAGCGTAAAAAAAAAAAGACTTTAGGTGGGTGGGGCTGGCGGTGTGGGAGAAGGGGATTTTGCCCCAAACATGACGTTAGGCTGGTTAGAGTAAAAAAAATCACTCTAACCAGCCTAGCGTCATTTTCTGATTCAAAACCATCCATACCACATGACTCCTGTCTTAGAAAAGACAGGGGTCATGCCCACCACCCCAATTTTCATCGCAGGGGACCAGTGTCTCCTGTGCATGGCCATTGCACCCTGTGCCGCGCAGGGGCCCCAAGTTGGGACTATGATAGCACTTTAATTAAAAAAATAAAGTTACTTACCTATACTTACCCTACTTATCTGGGATGGGGTCCTCCATCATCTGGTGTGGGTGTTACTGGGGCTTGAGGAGGGCACCTGTGGACCCATTCCATGGTGTTTAACCATGGAAATGGGTCCACAGGTCCCTTAACGGGTGGTCTGACCCAGGTGTTAAATAATGGTGCAAAGTGAGCTTTGCACCATTATTTAACCCCTCCTCCTACCCGTGCGTCATTTTAGCACGGGGGATGAATATAGGGCTATTGGGTTAGCACCATTTTTTAGATGGGAACGCCTACCTTACATCTCTTTGACGCAAGGTAGGTTGATGCATCTAAAAAATGGTGCAAACTCCAAAATTTTGATGTTAGACGGGTCTAACGTCAAAATATAAATATCGAGTTAGTTTTGTGCCGAACTTGTGTAAAACAAAAGGCGCAAATTCTGCGCAAATGGGGTATGAATATGCCCCCTAATCTCTTGGATTTGTGAGGGCCGGTAAACTTGTTGAAGACCCAAATCTGAAAGCTTTCCTACATAAAGACCTGGCAAGTAGCCAAAAATCCTCTATTTGGATACCAGGAATTCTGAAGCCCAGCAGAAAAAGTAAAAATCAAAATGTCACCCAAAAGGAGGTCTGTCAATTTACATAGAAACCAGCAAAACATTCATCATGAGGAGTCTTGACCTAAAGCAGCCAAGATGCTAACAGTTATTACTGAAAATTGGTTACTGGGCTCAATTTACACAGCTATCATAATAGTAAACATTTATATTAGCCCCGATGTGGCCGAAAAACAAAGCCTACTAAGCATAAATGAAAATGAATTATTAATACTAAGAGCTTCGTATGGTGATACTCCCTGCTTCATCACAGGAGACTTTAACTTAAACATGACCAAGCAAAGCATCAGAGAAGGAGCACAAGCTCTGGTCTGGGTATTCTGCCGTAGGTATCACACTACACGTCCACTGATAAATCTTACCACACTCACATACAAGTTATGGAGGCCCAGGATGAGGGCCGTTAGCAGCAGATTTCCAAAGGATTCTCCAATTAACCTAACTCATAAATCAAAGAAATCAGCATCCTTTATGGTAATTTGTCACCATATACAGAACCTCCACATATAGGTAAGATGTGAAAGTGACCACCATCCACAACTTCCGATAATATCAAATAACAACCAGTATGCAAGTTACATGAAAAAGCTTGGAGAACAGGATTCAGGAAGCCATTTGCTATGATTAAGATGGTTGAATACATCCATGGAAAACTATGAGACATGGAAAACTAGCTTACCAACAGTTCGAGGGGCACAAGCGGATGCAATCTCCAACTGTGAGGCCATGTTGACATCACTCAGGAAACAGCTGGGCCCCTAACAACGGCAGAATGGCATGCGGGACTTGATATAAAAAAATTGGTTCACACAGGCCCTAAACCAACAAACAGCAACTTAATAAAGCAGTCAGATTCCTAAAGCTGCAGCACTCAGAAAGATCCCATTTTAGCTCCTACACAGAACTAAGAAAGAAATAAAAGAAGGTGTTATGGGAAGGTAAGCAGGCTCACACGGACCAGGAGTGGATCAAAATTGTTTAGGCTTGTAAGGAAAAGAATAGCAAGCAGCTCTGGTCGATCATCAATTAACTTGAGCAAGGTCCTGTTGGAGTCCTAAGCAATACAGTGTCAGAGGAACAGTGGGTAGACCACATCTCCAAACTGTACCATAATCAGAAGGTGACTGAATTACCATCAAAAACACACAGCAAGACAGACCCCTTAAACTTTGAGATGCAGAAAATGTAAAGGAGAATACGGATCAGCAGAAGCAACAGGCCCCTAGTCCAAATGGCCTCCCTGCAGGAGTATTAAAAAAGTCCACGTTTTCTGGAGCTGCCAATTATGCAAAAATATTTAACACCTGCTTTACAGAAAACAAGATACCAGATTGATAGGGATAATATTATACCCTATCTACAAGAAGGGCTCCTACTGGAACCCAGACAGTTACAGTAAGATCGCGCTGCTTGATATTGATGCAAATATATTTGCAGACCTCCTACTAGAAGACTTGGAAGCCTGGGCTACAAATTTCAACTTAATACCCCTACATGAAACTGGCTTTCACTGTCATAGAGTAACTCTGACAACCTTACAGCCTTGGCTTTACTAGCCAAAAAACACATAAAGTAGAAACTAGCTTTGTACACTTGCTTTGTGGACTTATCCAGAGCATTTGATTCTGTAGATAGGCATCAGTTGTGGAAAAAGTTAGAGGACTACAATATTCCACCAAATTTCCGAAAAAGAATACAGTTCTTATACTCTGAAAACTGGGCCAGGGTCACAATTGGCAGCAATAGGAGAGTAACTTCCAAAATATGCTTAGACAGAGTCATTAAACAAGGTTGTGTGCTGGCCCGAATGTATTCAATCTATACCTGCCAGACCTGTGCGTGCAACTGGACGCCACCAGTTCCCATCCTCTTAAGCTGGGCCAACAATTAATAACAGCACTATGATATGCCGACATTATACTTTTGTTGAATCTTTCCAGCACTGGCCTCCAAAACTTGCTAAGTGCTTTCCACCAATATTGCAAGCTAAACACAAGTCTGGAGAAAATCAAGGTAGTCATCTTTGGAAAGTGAGTAATCAAGAAAAAGCAACAGCTTTGCGGGGAATATCCGATGGGCCGAAGCAGTAGTTATAAATACCTCAGCATCTGGTCTCACCAGGGCTGGTCTCACCAGCTGCATTTAAGAACCCTGAAAGCAAGGATGGCATCTCAAATTGCATTCTTGCAAGCTCTGTCAACCAAATTGCAAAGTCCAACTTGGTATTCACTACTCACTGTGATTAAGGCAAAGTTTCTTCCCACGTTGTCATATGGTTTGGAAATCTTCCCCGGCAAGTTTGTCAATGTCTTGAATGCTGCTCAGAGCAAAGCCTTTCGCCTTCTCTTTCTACTGCCACACAGTATCTCTCTGGGGCAAATAAGACTAGAATTTGGACTCCAGGAGCAAGAACTGGTATAAGAGGGGGCCTTCCTTAACTATTTCTCATTGTGGAGAAGACCCTGATTTGGGAAGAAATTGGTCTTAACATGCCCCAGAATCCAAACATGTGGTCAAAGAGAATTGCGACAACAGTCAAGTATCTGCAAATATTGCCTCTTTGGCAAAAAAAGACTTACCACACAAGTCCTTTAGGTGTCTTCTGAACAAACAAATTAAGCAAACCTCTTGAAGCAACAGCAGAGATAAGTTCAGCCTGCGTTCCCACGCATGGATGACTATCAACACTTACAAGGTGCCAGCTGCTCAGCCATACATGGCTGCCTTATTAAACAAGCATTTGCAATGCAATGGGTCTCGCGTTTGCTCAAGTTAGAGCTATTAGTGTTGTAAATTCCTGACTGGACTTTTCTTGCCACACAAACTGAAAATAAAAAGTAAAACAGCGAGCCAATTCAAAGCCCCACTGCCGCCACGAGCGTGAGCGAGAAGGAGAGACACAAAAGGAAAAATAAGTTTGCTCGCAGTCAAAGTTATCGGCAAAAGTGCAATTATTTATGTAACAGAGTCAATGGCCAAAGCAGCGCAAAGTGGGTCTGTGGCTTTTTTGTTGGGGGAGTCTGCTGTTCTGCTGATTGCCTTTGTGGATATTGATGATTTTAATAGTGAATTAGGTTGATAGTTTGTCCAAGAATTATATGTTGGTTCTAGACAGGTGGCTTTTGGTATTTTTTCTTGAATTGAGCAGAAAGGCCATCAACAACTTGGGTGAGTTTGAGAGCAGAGTTGTATTTTTTTCAACAAAGGTGGATTCTTTTTATACTCTTTGTAGGGTGGTTTGCATTGCTTAGTGTTACATAACAGTTCTTCAGCTCGAAATGTTCAGTGCTGTACGGTTTATATTTCAGGATTCGGTGAATTATCTAATCATTTAATATTTTGCTTCTCGTTGAATGTTTTGGGGTGCGTGAAAAGGTTTGAGGTCTAAGAATTGCAATGATTAGAGTAATTAATACATGTCAGCTGGTCTGTAGAAGTACAGAGTGCCTGTGCTTACACAGTGATGTAATGGTAGATGTGAGAAGGGCCTATCTGTTTTATTTAGACATGTAATCTGATGTGTAATTGTTAATAGTATATATTTCCATCAAGGACTCTGGAAAATAATTTCACAGAGTATAGCATGTAGAAGTAGGTGGAAATTAACATTTTTACTAGATATAATATGCGTAATTCATGTGAAAATTACAGGTGGTGAAGGTTATAAGCAAGTTTGGCTGAAGCAGTCATTCATGTAAATATTGTCTTCAGGTATGCATTCGTGCACCATGCCAATACGGTTTCTAAATTGATGAGCTGGACGTTGCTAGTGCAACACACATACTGTATCACAATTAATACAATATCTTTTCTGCTCGAACCGTCTTCCAAAAGCAAAAATTATGTTGACAGCATTAATTTAATATAAATAGAAATTACCAGAATCAGATTTTCTGCAAGATTAGGTTTGTGTAATAACAATTTCACATAACCGGGGTTATGGCCGTCTGTCCAAGGGAACGCTATACAGTCTAAAGTGCTAATGATTAAATTCGACTGACCGATTAGGTTGATGAAGTGTCCACAGTGTGTGTGGTGGGCGTTGAACCATTGGTGTCATCCTTTGATTTTAAATTGTTTGACACAAAGTGAGGTAAGGGTGTTGGACTGTAGGCTGCATTCGGAGTTGTAGATTTTCAGCGTGACTCTGTGTCTTTAGACGTCTATGGCTTCAGCCCATCTTCCCTTGTCTTTGAGATAAGCGGTCAGGCCTTTAGTACAGATAGGATGCCCCCACTTTCTGACCCTACTACTTTCACTTTTGCTCCATTAGTTTATCCCGGGGTTGCAGCTAGGATGTTGAGTGTGCAAGGGCTAAGGGACTGGCAATTTACTGTCTGTATTCATCGTTATCCATTTCTTAGCACTAAGGGCCTCCTTTACAAGATTCTGACGCATCAGATTTCTTGCACTGCCATGCGACCCCCTAAGGGCGCCATGGATGCACTGTATTAACAACAAAGAGCTCCAAGGTGCAGGTTTTCATAGATGTGTCAGAAATTCTGATTCATCTGTGGTGCTAAAGTCAGGCATTGCTGGACTAGCATAAAAAAAAATGATGCTACTCCAGCAATGTGAGGAGGTCCCCATAGACAAAAGCCCTGCGTCACTTTTACCGCCTGCTCTGATTAGGTGGTAAAATATTTTGTTCTTTAGGCAATGAAGGCGGAGAATGACACAGTGAAATGTAAATTTCACTGTGTCAGTTCTGTGTGGCTTTTTGCCTGGGAACGCCTACCTTGCATTTCATTGCCGGTAGCTGGAGCCCGGGGTGAGAAGTGGCGCTAGAGGCCTCTAGCGTCACTTTGTAGATTTGGAGTTGTTTTAGCAGCGCCGTAGTGTAAAAAAATCACAGTGTGGTGCTGCAAGGGCCTTGCAAATGGGGCACTGTGGGCCTGATTTATGAAAAGTTAGTGCTGCCTTTACGTAATTTTTTGGCAAAAATCAGTCGCAAACTTACAAAATATAATTATATTTTGGAAGTTTATGCCGCTTTCGCATCCAAAAATGACGTAAAGGCAGTGCTAACTTTTCATAAATCAGGCCCTAAGTGTGCTTTATTGACGGCTTTAGCTCCTTGTGAGTGGTATAAACTCATGCTCTTTGCCCATTCATGTTATTTCCATCATGGTTTTTTTGCTTGTTCCAGAACACGACTAAACTAAGTATGGCACTATTTGCAACATTTTTTACTGCACGATCCTACTTACCATGCCAGCCCGAACCCTTGGGTTTTGACAGCAAAGCTAAATAATCACATTTTTGCTTATACAGAGCAACTGATATCTAGAAAATAAAGTTGTTTGCCTCGACTTACTTAATGTTCCTTTCAAAATGTTCCAAAGGCCTGCTTTCAGATTTGAGGAAGAACATGCCAGTAAGTGTCGTTTGGAATATATTTTACTGTTTTGAGATTTCTTTACGAAGTTAGAAAATGTATATTTGATTTTAAAACAAAAGCAGGGAACACACCATACCAATTCAGTACAGAAATGAAATTAAATTAGTTACAATTACGTTTTTAAAATAATTATTAAAGTCATGAATTGATTACAAACATGCTGTAAGGTATTTACAATAAGATAACTATAAGAAAGAATATTATAAAGATGTATTTGAAATAGAATTAATTGCAACTATTAAAGCAAATGCAATAAATATAAAGGAAGTTGATCTTTTGAAGAGAAACTTTGATTGATGTGTTGACATTACTTTCAACTGTAAATTGTAGTTTAGCAACATGCATTCCAGCCTTTTGTAGACTGTTCCAAAGATGTTTTCCGCTTTACGGATTTAACTTCAATAAATCAATTACACAGGAAAGGGTGCTTGAAATCCCAGATCAGCTTTAACCACACGACTGTAGCTGTCTTTCCTTGTCTCCATCGAAGCTGGACTTCGTCTCCATTTAAAGCAGGAATGCAATGGTAATTTCTTTTAACAAGCAATATTCTAAATGATTTATCTACACCTTTGTTCTTTATCTGCTACATGCCCTCAGCAAGTAAACACATTCTGCTATCTTTCTTTCATCTCCCACTTCCCGGTTGGCAGATCACCTACTCTTGAAGTTATCTTGTTCTCCTAACGCCCTCCTCTTCACGTTTCTTGCAGTTCCTTTACAAGGTGCGCGAGACTCTGTCAACATCTTACAGTCAGAGGTCAAGAATGGGTAAGGAAGAGATGGGATAACTGCATCGACCTGTCTAGCCAAATGCTAGAAGATGAACAACTGCTTCATCCTGGATTAGTGTTCCCTTCTCATACCTTGATGAGAGCAAACTAGTTCATACAGATACTAGTAAAGCAATACACAGCCATGTACATACAGATCCTATTAAAGCAATACACAGCCATGTGTTCACAGGCGTCCTTTGGTGGCACGGCTGCTTAAATGGCATGGACACCACGATCACAACAGCACTTCCCACCACGGCATACCACATGCCACCTTATAAATAGCACCCATCAAAGCAGAACTCTGACTCTGCCAAAATATGCAACTGACTGGATATTAAGGCATCAGCAGCTCCTTCCCACACATATATGCTGGCCCAGCAATAGGCACCAGTGCCAAACTAGAAAACAAATAAGCAATTTGGTAGAGTTTTCTGACACCACCCACCACAATTTCGCAGTTCATTAAAGCTTACATACTCCCTCTACTATCCGCAGATCTCCACAATACTGAATCAGGCTCCTGTCTGCCAGTGTGTGGTATACACATGTCATTTTGTGATAAAGACACTAGAACAAAAATAACAAATTAACTGAACCCAGGACTGAGACTGCAACAGGCACACGGACCACTACTCACAAAAATAACGTACTACTTCCCTTTTTAAATCCAATCCCATCATTCTATCCCTACTCTAAACTCTACTATACACACAAGAAATGAAGAGCACAAACCTAACACAATTAATGCACAAAAGAAAGAAAAAAAGAAAAGAAATTACTAATCTATTATTACCCTTTAATTTTGGGGTCAGGGGTAGCGTGCTATTTACCACAAAGCACTTTAACACTTCGTCAGGGGTGGTAAGTGCTAAATTAATTCAATTAACAATTACAACAAGACTCTTAGTGATTACAACTTGGAACCCCTTAGAGTCCCACCTCTCATAGCATGAATGCTCAGCCATAAACACGTCAGCCACCCAACACCCATGACAAAAATACTTCTTACGTTTAGCAACACAGCTTTCTTACCTACTGCTAATCTCTCCATTCTTGGGGTAGTGGGCTCCTTCTTCACCATCAGAACTAAAGGGCTTAAAAATTCTGGTAAGTGGCTGGTCCTTGTTAGTTACAAAGCTTAGAATCTGCAAAAGTATGCGCAGTAGCTGCTCGTGGAGCGTGGAAGGGGTGGGGCGGCGGGCAGGGGGGTGAGGAGGGGAATAAACATATATATGTATTTTTTAAACAACCACTCACCTTCACACTCCACCACGCCGCTCCTCTCCTCCGTCGCTGGCTGCAGGCCCAGGCTCCCAGCCTGCCCTGTGGCCAATCCTGACGCTCCTTAGAGCAGTGTCAGAATCGGCTGGGAGCACACAGTCAGGGCACTCCCAGGCAGACTTGGAGCCTGTACATGCTCTCTCCAGCCCATGTGTGTTTGGCCAGCCTGAGACGGCCGGCCAAACATACATGCGCAGTAAGGGGGAGTTCTGCCCACTCCCACTCACTGCTGGTCACCCCCTTGGCCCCACCCCTTTACCAGAAAATGATAATAAACCCAGTTTATTATTGTTTTCTGGTAAAGGTTTTGCAGCTGCCACTGCTGGCGGGCTGGAAACGGTCCTCCACCCTACTGGAGGAGCCGCCCCTGATGAAGTGCTATATAACAATAAAATTGTGATATTATACAAATTAATATTACATCAGAGAGTAAAGTGATGTAACCTCTGTTGAATTAGTAATGTTTTTGACTAATACTAATCGACCCCTCTTCTTTTATAAATTTATTTTTCTTTCTTGGCTCTATAGCGTGCAAATGGCATGCATTGTCTAAGAAATCTGCAAAAAGTAAAGAATAGAACAAAACAGTTATTGAAGGCTATACACGGCCTTGTAGTACAGAAGTACAGTGAAATAACCTGTAGTAGGATTACTTTTATAGCATGGTGTAAGACATTCCTTCCAGCTTTGTGTCCACAGCTACTATAAACATAAATATACAAGCACTGGCAAAGCCAAAAGGTCTCGCCTATACAAGAGCTATTGGCTTTGGCAATGTGCTTTTGCTATGTTGTTCATCAGTGAGGCTGCTGTTCAGCATGGCTAACAGTTAGTGGCATGGAGTGTCATAGAGTGGAGTGGGGGTAGTGTGTTGCAGAGTGGAGTAGGGGGAGTAGAGCATAGTAGAGTTGATTGGAGGAAAGTAGAGTTCAATGGTTCAGTGGCAGAGAGTGTTGCAGCTTGGAGTAGCGTGGGGTGGAATAGGGTGGAGTGGGTTGGTGTGGGCTGAGGTAATGGGGTGGATTGAAGTAGAGTTGGATCGACTGGATTGGAGTAGAGTGGGGTGGATTGAATTGAGTGGGATGGGCTGGAATGGGGTGGATTTAAATGGGGTGAGCTGGATTGGAGTAGGTTGATTAGATTGGATTGCATGGATTGGACTGAAGTGATAGGCCTAAGGTGTGGCGGGTTGGATTAGGGTGGGGTAGGTTAAGGTGGTGTGGATTGGAATGGGGTGGTTTTGAGAGGGGTGAATTGAAGTGGGGTAGATTAGGCTGGACTGGAGTGGGGAGGACTAGAATGGACTGAAGTGGGTGGTTTGGATTTATTTTATTGGAGTGCGATGGACTGGACTGAAGTAGGGTGGATTGAACTGGAGTGGATTGGACTGGAGTTGAGTGGATAGATTGGAGTGGGTGTATTGGATTGGATTGGGTAGAGTGGAGAGGATTGGACTAAAGTGTTATGGATTAGACTAGAGTGGAGTGGGGTGGATTGGAGTGGGGTTGAATGGATTGAATTGGAGTGGAATGGACTTGGGTGAGGTGGGTTGTATTGGGTTAGGTTGGATTGGGCTGGATTTGAGTGGAGTTGGTTGGATCAGAATGGAGAGGGGAGGGTCGGATTGGAATGTGGTGTTCTGGAGTGGAGTGAGTTGGATTGGAGTGGGTTGGGTGGGTTAGACTGGAGTAGTATGGATTGGACTGTAATGGGGTGGGTTGGACTGGAGTGGGTTGGATTGTGGTGAATTGGACTGGGGTAGATTGGATTGGATTGGGGTGGGGTAGATTGGACTGGGGTTGATTGGAATGGTTTTGATTGGGGTGGATTGGATTGGTGTAGGATGGAATGTAGTGGTTTGGAGTCGGTGAATTGGGATTGAGTGGGGTGAATTGGGATGGAGTGGGGTGAATTTGACTGGGGTGAGGTGGACTGGATTGGAACAGGTGGCCTGGACTGGGCGGACTGGAGTAGGACAGATTGTTTTGGTTGGAGTGGGGCAGATTATTTTGGATTAGAGTGGGACTGATTGTTTTGGATTGGAGTGGGGCAGATTGCTTTGGATTGCAGTTGCAGATTGTTTTGGATTGGAGTGGGGCACTAGAAATGGGGCAGATTGTTTTGATTTGTACTGGGACAGATTGGAGAGAGGCAGAATGTTTTTGATTGTAGTGTGGCAGATGTTTGGGATTGTAGTGTGGCAGACTGGAGTGGGGCATGTTATTTTGGATTGGAGTGGGGCAGGTGGTTTTGGACTGAAGTGGGGAAGACTATTTTGGAATGGAGTAGGGCACATTGCTTTGGATTGGAGTGGGGCAAACTGTTTTGGATTAGAGTGAGGCAGATAGTTTTGGATTATAGTTGAGCAGATTGGAGTGGAGCAGATTGGAGTAGGGGCAGATCCAAGTGAAGCAGATTGGGTGAGGGGGACTGGATTGGAGTGGGGTTGGTTGGAGTGGGTGGATTGGATTGGAGTGGGGGAACTGGAGTGGAGCAGATTGCTTCAGATTGGAGTGGGGCACATTGTGTTGGATTGGAGTGGGGCAGATTGTTTCAGATTAGAGTGGGGAAGGTAGTTGTAGATTAAAGTGGGGCAGACTGGAGGGGGGCTTATTGTTGTTATTGGAGTGGGGCAGATTGGATTGGGGCAGATTGTTTTGGTTTGTACTGGGACAGAAGGAGGGGGGCAGATGGTTTGGATTCAATCAATCAATCAGTTTTTGTAGACGCGGCTACTCACCGTGAGGGTCTCAAAGCGCTGGGGGGTGGGGGGAGGCCTCATCCAAAGAGCCACATCTTGAGGTTCTTCCTGAAGATGGTGGGCGATGGGCTTTGTCTGAGGTGCAGGGGGAGGTTGTTCCAGCTCTTTGCTGCATTGTAGGTGAAGGATCATCCTCCAGCGATGGTTTTAAGAATGCAAGGGATGCTGGCCAGGGCCATCTGGGTGGAGCAAAGGGATGTGGGGGTGTGGAAGGAGACACGATGGTTCAGGTAGGCTGGTCCTGCGTTGTGTATGGCCTTGTACGTGTGGGTGAGTAGTTTGAAGGTGATTAATTTCTCGACCCGGAGCCAGTGGAGGGTCCTCAGGTGTTGGGAGATGTGTTCTCGGTGTGGGAGGTCCAGGATGAGTCTGGCGGCAGCGTTCTGGATGGGTTGTAATTTTTTCATGTTTCTAATCGAGGTGCCAGCTTACAAGGCATTGCCGTAGTCGAGCTTGCTTGTGACTAAGGCGTGGGTGACTGTCCTGCGACAGTCTGCTCAGATCCATCTGAAGATATTCCGAAGTTTGCGGAGTGGGTGCCAGCAGGAGGAGGTGACTGAGTTTACCTGGCGGGTCATGGATAGGAAGGAGTCGAGAATGATGCCTAGGTTGCGGGTGTGCTCAGTCGGTGCAGGGGGGCGGTGAGGGATGTGGGCCACCAGGAGTCATCACAAGTAGAGGTGGGGTTTCCAAAGATGATGAGCTCAGTCTTGTTGGAGTTGAGCTTGAGGCAGCTTTCACTCATCAAGATGGCGATGGCTTCCATTCCTTAGTGGAATTTCCTTTTGGCTGTGTTTGGGTCTTTGGTGAGGGAAATGATGCGTTGTGTGTCATCGGCATATGACACGATGTTCATACTGTGGCTTCTGACGATGGCTGCGAGAGGGGCCATGTATACGTTGAACAGTGTGGGACTCAGTGAGGATCCTTGAGGGATCACGCAGTTGACTCCTGTTGGTCTGGCTGTGTAGGGCGGGAGTCTGACCCTCTGCTTCCTCCTGGAGAGGAAGGGGTGGATCCATTCCAGGGCTCTTCTGTGGACTCCTATGTCATGGAGTCTGGTGCGTAGAGTGCTGTGGGAGACCATGTCGAAGGCTGCTGAGAGTTCGAGGAGTATGAGCACTGCAGTGTGGCCACGGTCTAGGAGTAATCAGATGTCATTGGTGGCTGCCAGGAGGGCTGTCTCCATGCTGTGGTTGCTGAGGAAGCTGGACCGGGAGCTGTCCAAGGAGCTGTAGGCCTCGAAGAGATTCCGTAGTTGTGCATTGATTGCTTTCTCCAATACTTTAGCGTGGTAGTGTAGCAGCGAGATGGGCCAAAAATTATTTAGTTCTGATGGGCTGGCCAAACGTTTCTTCAGGAGAGGGCGTATTTCAACATGTTTCCAGTCCTCGGGGAAGGTGCCAGAGGTGAGGGAGCAGTTCATTGTGTTTCGGAGCTCGGGCGATGGATGTGCTGGCTCTGATGTATATGTGGTGTGGGCAGGGGTCCGTGGGGTCTCTGGAGTGGGTGCTGTTCATGATGCTGAGTGTTTCCTCTGTGGTGAGCGTGGACCAGCTGTGGATAATCTGGGTGGGTTCTGGGGGGGTGGGTCGGTCACAGGTTCCGGTGCCAGGATTTTCCAGGATTGTAGTGGGGCAGATGTTTGTGATTCTAGTGGGGAAGGCTTTTTAGACTGGATTGCAGCATATTGTTTCGGATTGGAATGGGGCACATTGTTTCGGATTGAAGAGGGGCAAACTGTTTTGAAATGGAGTAGGCAGACTGTTTTGGATTGAAGTGAGACAGATTGGAGTGGGGCAGATTCTTTTGGATTGGAGTGGGGCAGATTGTTTTGGATTGGAGTTGGGCAGGTTGGAGTGGGGTAGATTGGGGTGGGGCAGATTGAAGTGGGGTGGATTGGAGCAGGGCAGATTGGAGTGGATCATGGTGAGGTGGAGTGGATGGGAGTGGGGTGGACTGGATTGGGGTGAATTAGATTGGAGTGGTGGAATGAAGTGTGGCAGATTGTTTCAGATTGAAGTGGGCACATTGTTTTGGATTGGAATGGGGCAGATTGGGGCATATTATTTTGTATTGGAGTGGGGCAGATTGTAGTGGGACAGATTGTTCTGGATTGGAGTGGGGAAGATTGGAATGGGGCATATTGTTTTGGATTGGAGTGGGACAGATTGTTTTGGATTGGAGTGGAGCAGATAGTTTTGAATGGGATGGGGCAGATTGTTGTGGACTGGCGTGGGGAAGATTCTTGCTGTATTGGAGTGAAGAAAGGTGCTTTTGTATAAAGGGACAGATTGGAGTGGGTGTGTTGGGAGTATTGGAGTGTGGTGGATCAGGATGGAATGGGGCAGAATGGACTGGAGTGTGGCTGATTGGAGTGGGACAGATTGGTTTGGAGTGAGGTGATTGTTTTGGATTGGAATGGGGCAGATTGTTTTGGAATGGAGTGGGAAAGATTGAAGTGGGGGACATTGTTTTGGGTTGGAGTGGGGCAATTTGTTTTGGATTGGAGTGGGGTAGATTAAGGGCAGATTGTTTTGGATTGGAGTGGGGTAGACTGCTTTGATTGGAGTGGGGCAGGTTGGAGTGAGGTAGATTGTTGTGGACTGGATTGGGGCAGTTTGTTTTGGAATGCTGTATTGGAGTGGGGCATTTTTTTGGATTGGAGTGGGACAGATTGTTTTGGAATAGAGGGGCAGATTGGAGTGGAGTGGGTTGGGAGGATTGGAGTGTGGTAGACTGGAGTGGATTGGGTTGAATGGTTTGGATTTGAGTGGGGAGGACTAGATTGGAGTGGGGTGGATTGGGGCATACTGCATGATTATGTGTTAAAGTATAATTTTGGAAATTACACATAATAAAGAAACAATGTTGCCTTGCAATATTTAGAACAAAAGTCATCTGTTGAGAACAGTGTCCACGAGCCAAAACAAAACATGAGTGCAAAGTAAGAAAAGAAGATTTGTCAAAATAAAAAAAGTTAACTATTGAAAGTACAAATTTTCAGTTTTTCGTGCTGGGCACGTTGTTGGCAGTCACGTGCCTTCAGTTTGCAGGGCACTAGAAGTAAAAAAAAAAAAAAAAAGCATGAGAGCAAAGAGACAAGAGAAAACTTGGCAAAATAAAATAAAAAGTTAACTATAGAACATCAAACTTTGTTTTTGCTAGTCACACACCTTCTGTTTGCAGGGCAGTAGAAGTTAAGAAATAGTACCTCAATGACATTGGGAACAGTGGATGGGCACTGATTAAGTTGAATCAATCAGTGCGTGGTCCTTGCTCCACGGATGTGAACGGAAATGATGATATGGCCTCCACTGAAGAATTATGAGGCTGTAAAAAAGAGTGCCACGCAAGCTAACAAATGGGGAGCCGCGGGGGGCTCCAAGCTCATTTCTTACAAAAGCATCTCACTTGCGATATGCATGTACTAGTCCATGCTATCACAGGCACAACTCTAAAAAGAGGCTGCTATACGACACTGTCTGTGTTGTACTGTTTCATACATTTATCTGACACCTGTAGAAAGCAGTTTTCATCTCACAGATCTACGAGTGCAGATTCCATGCAAGTCAGTAATGATTCAAAAAGAATATATGAGAAACAAGAGGAATGCTGGGTTAACAGGGCAAGTGCCACACAGCCTCTCGCAGCCTAGAATCTTAAGTAACTGTAACACTACTACATATTCAGTATTCCTCGAGTCAGATGAAGGAGAGATTGAGGCCTGCTTATGTCAGTAGTAGCCTAAACCTTCATCTAAATAGTTCTTTATGCTCAATTTCCTGGAACAGCCTTAAATAGCCTACGTAGGCAAATAATTTTATTTTCATCTTTTAGCAAGCAATGGAAATAAGATTTTGTATACCAGTGTACAAAACACACTTTCATGTGCAAGGGGACATATGTATTGCTTCCTCATTCTACCTGCCATTGCAGCAGCTTAGTACCCGGCCAAAATTAGTGCAGGAAAGGAGAAGCTGACGGAGTGCTTCCTTCACTGTCCTGCTCTGGGCTCAAGGGGCAAACTTTGTCTATGGCCAGACTTCATATACACAGACTCATATTGGCAGCGACAGTTGCGCCATAGGAGTGGAGGAGCATTGCTCCCCACAAACTGCTGCGCAGAAAGAGTGAAAAATAAAATGGCAATAAAATGATTTTATTGTATTTTATTTTTACCCTCTGCCAGCAAACGGAGTGTGAGAGCAAGGCAGTGCATCACTGCTGCTGATTGGCATCAGTTAGGAGTGGCCACTTCAGTTTGTCTAGGCAGCTGAGTTGGAGAGCAGGCTCAGGCCTCCAGTGCTTTTCGGAGCACTCTCCAGCCAGTCAGACACTTCACTCATGCTGCTTAACAGCATGACACCAGCATCCGCACTGGATAAAGGAGCTGGCTGTAGGACCTCGAACGGAGCCAGCAACATCGAAGACGTGCTGCAGATCATCAGGGTCATGCTGCCGGCAGCGTAAGGTAAGTGAAACATAAATATATATAATGTTTGTTTTGCGCCCCTCCATTTTAATATCTCACCAACCGCCTCTGCCTATTGGCACATATAAGTCACTTTGCACACCTCCAAATTATATTTTTTAATTCATCCATGCGAAAATTGTGCGTTTGCTTTCCACATGTGTTAATTGGTAAAATACATCTGGGATCATGGACCGATGTATTTCCTTTCTGTTTCCACAGTTGTAACGAGGCAGTCACCAGCGGCAAATTGCACACAGAGGCCTTTGGAACTGAGATAGTATCTCACCCTCAGATATGACTGCAGCTGAGCTTCTCAGTCACCACTGCTCATTGGCTGAACGTTGCAGAGGCTCAGCCAATGAGAAAAGGAATCTGACTCGGGATGGGAGAGTGGCAAGCAACATCTAGCCATTGCTTGTGGCAAGCAAGAACTAGCCATAGCTGCTGCCAGGTTTTCCTGCCTTTACAGCTGTTTTCTTGCTGATTAAAGTATCCTGCTGTATGTCCTGCAGCTCTTAGCCAATCAACTGACCCCTTGTGTTCTTTGGGTTCAGCTAAGGTTTGTTTTAGTGTCTCAACATACATTTGGCAGTGGTACGTATAATGAAGCTTCTCAAGGACTATTGCTCAGTTGTTTTTGAAGTACTTGGTAAAGTATTATATATTAAGAGTTTTTAACTAAATGCTCACATATCTGTATTTTGGTACTGCTAACAGGATCACAAAATTATATTTTACCTGCATTTTGTTAGGATGGAAAAGCCATCCACATGGTAATGTACATGCGCTCCAGCTGTGTTGATGTCTGGATCCCTAATGCTGATTTTTGTTTTCATAGGCAAACACAAACAGTGCATGTAGGCCATGAGATATGCCTGTATCACAGGCTGTAGTCTTGTTGGACTAGCAGGGGTGACCAAAGCACTACCCTCATTTAGGTGAAAGGCTACTGTCTTTACCAAAAGTTAAGCAGCACAAGTACAGTGGTGGAAGCATGCTGTGTAGTGATCAGCAGGAGTGAAAAGTTTTTTTTTTACCTGGGCCACTGGAGTGAAGCCTACAGGCTTAGTCATTTAACGTTCCACTGCTGTGTGCTTAACACACCCCTGGACTTGGTGTGTACTGCTGTGCAGGGCATATGTGGTGTACATGTGCTGGATGTGTATGTGCCTGTGAATGCTGCAATACAGGGCTAATGCAGTACTATGCAATTTGTGTATGTTATAAGCATGTGCTTGGTGTATGTGTGTCTGTGAGTGGTACAATAAATGAAGGATGTAGTACTGTGCAAGATGTAGTGCAGTGCATGTATGCTGTATACATGTGCTGGTTGCATGTGTGCCTCTGAATGTTACAGTACATGACTGATTTTGGTTTCTATTTTAGAAGACCCAGGCCTGCATGGTGAAACATGAACAACTAGAGAAATCCCTCCAGACAGATTTGTGTATTGCTCCATTCATGTAAGCTATGTAGGACATTATAGCAAGAGGGAGCGTGAACTCCCTGCCCACTCCTGATATGCTTCAATGGGTGGTCTTTGATTCAGAGAGAGATCACATGGAATGGGCCTGGGCACATCACAGGAAGGAGATGGGGCTGATAAGAGAATCATAAAGATTAGGGCTGGGGGACCTGGGCTAACTTGTTGATGCACATATCACTGTGACTGACATCCATGTGTGAACTCTAGTCACTCCTTTGGCCTAGCCTGTGTTGTGGGGCTATAAGCTTTGGTGTCACTCCTGCTGTTACAGAGTGCTTGTGAGATAAACAGAGGGCTAGTCTTCCAGCTCGGTGAGGAGACATCACTCAACAGAATCCAAGACCACCTGCCCTGGAGCCTACTACACCAGCACAAGCCTGTTGCCATGTTCAGTGTGCCTTGTGAGGAAGGGGACAGTGCTGAAGGGAGCAAAGCGAGGTCCAGCAGGGAACCCTATCGAGTAGATTCCCTTAGTGAGGTGTGAGAAATTGGCTGCTGCATCAGCTGGGTCATTGCACATGTGCAGGGAAAAGTTGATGACCCTCCTATGTTAGAGGAGGGCCGCAATGAAGTGAGTCATGATCATCGCTCTGCCAAACAGTTCATCGCCTATGTGCAGTGAGGAATTTGCGACCTCCTATGCCAGAATGGGCCACAATGAAGTGAGCTGTGATTATCTATGTGCCAAACAGTTCTTCGCCCATGTGCAGTGAGGGATTGGCAATCCAGTATAGGAGGAGGGGCAGTCGTGGACGGATTCCCATGCTGAGTGGCCCGTAGTTCATGTGCAGTGGTGAACCAGTGACCTCATATGCCAGGAGAGGCTGTCGAGAAGAAATATGCTGTTCCAATCAGGTCAAAGCCAGTGTGTAGTGGAGAGAAGGTGACCCTGTATGCCTGAGGGGATCACTGGAACCAAGCAAACGTGTGACCTGGCTAGGATTGGCACCGGAGGAGAAAAGCTACTATGGGGACCTGCTTCATGACAGAGGATGAGCGACAGCACCTTGGCACTACTTCCCTCCCCCCATGTGCCATGGGACAGACCAAAGAACTTACCCAGGTTGGAGTAGCCACAATGAACGTCTGATCACTGCAACTGCCCAACCAAAAGTGAGGAATTCGAGGACCACTGAGCACCTAGGCCACGTGCGGTGAACTCGCCTGAACCAGTTGCTGCTGGTCCAGCGCTCGTGTAGGGGGACACGCTCGGGCACTTCAGTTGCTCCAATCCTGCGGGTTCTAGTAAACTTGATTTCTGGTCAGTTTGTCCTGGGGTAGCTTGATTGCTAGATAATGCTTCAGCACTGGAATAATTTTGACTTTAAAATAGAATTCTAGTGGAACTCTTGAGACTCAGACTACTAGTGGGGCTCACCCAGGATGTTGCCTATTATGAATAGGGAATAACCATTATTGCTAGAGCGAGGAGGGAGAGGGGCACATGGAACTGCCCAAGGAACACTAGAACCCTGACTCAGGGGGCCTGTAGGAGTTTGTGAATGTTGTATTTCCTTTTGCTCTAGTAGCAGTTAAATAAAATACTTCTTTTTATGTTGAGCATGGCAGCGCGCAAGCGCTGCTTATCCAACATGTTGATATGTATCTGGGCTTTTAACCACGCCCACCTCATGCCGGTCAGTACGACTCGTTCATGGGCTTGCCCTTCAAAAATCCTTTGATGACATTAGTAAATAGTTTATGTTTGTCCCTCCTTGGGGAGGTTTTGTTACCGCCTTGGCCATCACCCCTGTTACATGGCTAATTGCACTTTTGCTGGTAAGTTTGACTGCGAGCGAACTTCTTTTTCCTTTTGTGTGTCTCTTCACCTTGGTGCCAATGGCGGCCGTAGCGCTGTGAATCGGTTCACTCATGCAAAACTGTTTTATTTTTCATTTTCAATTTATGTGGCAGGAAAAGTCCGGTTAGGAGCTTACAATGCTAATAGCTCTAACTTGAGCAAATGCGAGACCCATTGCATTGCAAATGCTTGTTTCATTAAAGTATTTGGCTGAAAAATAATTTAATGCTGCTGTTGCAAGTATTTTGAGTTGTGAGCCTGTGTTCAGACCCTGTTTCTACCTCATCCCGCCTGAGGATCCTTGGATTGCTCAGACTACGCTATTGCTGACAGTCAAGTAATAAAAGGGCACTTGGCCCAGTTGCTCAGGATCCATAGTAGGTCGAGGCTCAAGGTTAGATCGAGTAACCCCTGCTTGTTCTGTGGCCTATCAAATCGTGTTCTGTCAAATTTGATGATTTGTGCATTGAAATTATTACAGGCTCAGGATTACAACTGCCACCATATTGTTTTGTGTGTAAGTGTGGATGTACTTGAGCATTTCCGTGTGTATTCATTTGTTTGATTGACCATGTCCGTGTGTGTGTCTACTTGTATGTGTGTTTGTGTGTGTATCCATGTGTGTGTGTCTGAGTGTATGTCTGTCTGAATGTATGGCTGGCTGTCTGCATGGTAGCCTTAAAGCTGACAGGTGGAGCCCTGATGAAATAGTGACCCTGGTTGGTTGTATCTGATCCTCGTCCTAAAGATGGAACTTGCCTACTGTGACACACTTTGACATTCTGTTGGCCTACCAATGGCATGATGAACATATTCTCCATGTTATGACAGTACTGTTATATTGATGAAATATTGTAGCCCTTCTGGACATTATATTGGCAAATCCCTTATGTAATGGCGACCCTGGCTATTATACTCCTCCTTGACATGATGGTGGTGGCTTTTTGTATCAGTCCATGTTGTTATGATGACTCACCACTGTTTAACAGTAGCCCAGGAATATTGTATCAGTCTCTGGCATGATAGCCGCTATTGTTGAAAAAAGTAATGGTCACCTTTGGCCTCCAGTGGCCATTCCTGTTTTCTGATGGGCATACCTGAAATTAGATGGTCACCCCTAAAATCTGGTGGCCATAGCTGGTATATGGCGGTGACATGATGGTAATCGATGGCAATGTGAGGCAAGGTCTGTTCATGTGGACCATTAGTACTGTAGCTGACTGATATATGGGTCAGAATTGATGCTTAGAAAAAGGAAAGTTAGTATTCATGACAATACTTGATTTTTGTTTTAGGGAAATTGAGATTACTTATCTAAAATGAAAGGGTGATATATCAAAGCAAAACATATTTTGTAGACTATGGCAAGTTAGTGCTTGAGGGAAAATGAGTTTATTTAGCAAACATCTAGTATTTGAGGCCAAAAGTGTGCATTGTAAGAACATGTGAAACTAAATTTTAGGCACAAAAAAATTGCATTTCATTAAAATACTTAAAATTATATCAGTGATAATATGTGCTGTTAGGTACAGATATTTGCTGATTTGATTTCCTTGTGGGCATATTGGACTACTTTAGCTGCTATTTCTTGACTTACACAACTCAATTCATCTTTTATATTGATGTAACATGTTGACATTATCTGCTATATGAGATCTGAGCCTGCATGACTGGTGATACCGATTTCTGCTCTCTGAACCTGTAACATCTCTGTAACCTGAGACTGAGATCTGGGTAACTTTACGGTTCTCACTCGGAGAAAAAGAGAGAGAGAGAGAGAGAAAGAGAGAGAGATAGTTTTCTCAACGTTTTCATTTACTCTCCCTGCCTCTGTTGCAGCTTCTGGGTTTTGCCATTGGGTTGACACTTTTGGGTACTGTGCACTCTACTCATTTATTTTACTTACTTACTAAAGGCTTTTTCTGGCACAAAACAGATTTTAAATGTCTATAAAGGAACTGTGCAAATATTTCAGAATATATCAGAATTAGGAAAGAACAAATGAAGCCCATTTTTTGTAATTCTGAAGTGTGCTGGAAGCAAATATCTGAATACGATAAAAATAAATCAATGTACTAGGTAATGCCATGTCCACAAAATATAATTTGTGCACTTTATAGTTTTATCAGTAAAACTGTATGTTTGTGCAAATGTAATGGTCATTTCAATTGAAAATATGTTGTCTGTAATGGCAATGCGCTACCACCAGGCATACTCCACTCTACACCATTCCAATCTACGACACTCTAATCCTCTTCACTCAATGCACTCCACTCCACTCTATGCTACTACACTCTACTTCACTATACAACACTCCACTCTACGACAGTCCACTCCATCCTACACCACCCTACTCCATTCAGCTCTATGAAACTCCATGATAGTCTACACCAATCTATGCCACTCACCTCTACAACACTCTACTCCATGCCACTCTATGCCACTCCACTCTACATCACTCTACATTATGACACTCTATGCCTACTCTAGGCCAGCCTACTTCTCTCTACAACACTCAACTGTATGCCACTCTATTACACTCCCTTCTACAACACTCTGTGCCACACAACACTCTACTACACTCCATGCCAGTTTGTTCCACTCTATGACCCTCCATGCTATGCCACTTGACTATTTGACACATTACTCCACTCTACACCACTTCACTCTGCTCCACTCTACCACACTTTAATTCACTCTAAGACACTTTGCTTCACTCTACGCTATGGCACTCTGTGCACCTCCACCCTTTGCCACTCCACTCCACATCTGTCCACTCTGTGACACTCAACTCCACTCTATGCCACTTAAATCTAGTCCACTCTACACCACTCCACTCTATGACTCTCCTCCACTCTGACACTCCACTCTATGACACTCCACTCTATGACAATCCAATCCTTGACACTCCAATCTATGACACTATACCACTCTAGGCCACTCCCTGCCACTCTTCATTCTATGACACTTTACTCCACTCTACGCCCCTTCATTCTTTGCCCCTCCCATCTACACCCCTATGCTGTATGCCCCTCCACTTTATGACACTCCACTCTACGACACTCCACTCCATGACGCTCCATGACGCTCTATGCCTCTCCACTCTACGACATTCCACTCTACAACACCCTTTACACTCTATGACACTCTATGCCCCTCCACAACACTTCACTCCACTCTACACCCCTCCACTCTATGCCCCCCACTGTATGCTCCTTCACTCTATGATCCTCCACTCTACGACCCTCCAGGACACGCTCTCTACCACAATCCACACCACTCTACAACACTTCACACCACTTCACTCCATGCCACTCTACTGTACTGTAGGCCACTCTTTTCTATACTACTCTACAACACCCTACGCCACTATAAGCATTCTACTCCCCTTCACTCTACTCCCATCCACTCTACTCCCCTCCACTCTATGCCCTTCCACTCTACCACCTTGAACGCTACAACATTCTGTAACATTCCACTCTGTGACACTCTACTCTCTGATACTCCACTGTACAACACTCAACTCCACTCTAGGCCACCCTACCCTACTCTACTCCACTATATGCCACTCTGGTCCACTCTACTCCATGACACTCTATGACCCTCCACTCTACTTCATGACACTCTATAACATGATATGACACTCCACTTTATGACACTCCACTCTACACCATGACACTCCACCCTTTGCCACAACACTTCACTGTACAACAAACTCCACTTTATGCCACTCCACAACACTCTACACCACTCTATTCTACTCCACTCTACAAAACTCGACTCCACTCTACAACACTCTACACAAGTCCTTCTAGTCCACCCCTCGCCACTTTACTCCACTCTACGCTACTCCACTCTACAATATGACACTCTATTCCACTCTGCTCCACTAGTCAGGTCTACACCACTCCACTATGACACTCTATGTCACTCCATTCTATGACACTCTACACCACTCCACACCACTCCACTCTTCTCTGCATTACTCCATTCTACTCTACATCACTTCACTCTACTCTACCCTACAACCATCCACTCCTCTGTACACCACTCCACTATACCCCACAACATGCCGCTCTACTCCACTCCACTCTGCTCTATGACACTCCACTCAATGACACTCTATAAATAGGTTTATTTTACATTCTGTACATTCTTCAGTGCTTTTGCATAGACGGCACTCTATAGTGTCAATAGGCTGCTCATTGTGTACTTTATAAGTATTTTATAACTGTAACCCAGACTTAGCCATTTTCCCATTTTAATTTGTAAACAATTATTTTCTTGTGCGCCCCATCATCTGTCACTGTGCAACCTCCACAGTCATCGTTTTCCTTTATACAGTCCTCCATTATGGCCCCTCTGAAATAGCCAATCAAACTCAATGATATACAATGTAATCCATTTGAAGTAAGCTATGTTATTAGCAACTCAAAGAACACCTCTTTCTCATTGCAAGCCCAGAAACTATTGTTCAGGACAATATTGCAAGCAAGACTAATGGGGCAGTCTCCTATACTTTACTGAAAACAAGACAACCATGAACTCCTGTATATTATATCTAATTTCTACTCAGTTATTTATGATAACCACAGACCACACAGTCACAGATTGTCTCAGACCAAGACCGGAAATATGAAGTACAAAACATCATTATTAACAACTGCATAATTGTGTGCAATTCACTGATATAGACCAACACATTTCCTCCAATGAGGAGTCAGAAATACCTGTTAAAATATGTCAAAATCTATTGTACTGTCAAACAGTAACATCCACCTACACGAATACAGACGATGAATCACGTCTCTACAAGTGTTATGAGTACTACCCACATCAATACACCCATCTCAATACCACTACAAGAACAGGGCTGCCGCATAAATGTCCCTCTTTAGAAAATACTTCAGCACTGGACAGAGAACCTGAAAAGATTAGCACAATGTCCAGCTCTAATACACCTCAAGACGTATCTTAAAATAAAGATCAAACAACAGACTATCATACCTCTGCACCCAAATAGTTACCCTACCTCCAACTCAGACATTCCAAATGTTGACCAATACCCCAGCAGTGCCAACCACATTGACCAATAAGGCTGAAAATCAAGCATAATGGCATTCACATGCAATCAATCATCGGCATTAGACCTGAAAACAATGCAACAAATGCTACAGAATATCCAGAACATGCATAACCTGACAATTGCACATACAGATACCATTGAAGCACCTCCAAATATAATCAGCTCTATGTCCTCACAAATCTATGAGTGTGGCTGTAGAGCTTCCCAAATTACCAAGCATACAGTACCACCTAAACGTATGGAAAGCAAGACTGTTATCCTTGAAATCAGACCACCCAGAGTCGAAGAACGCAATAGACCCAAACAAATCAATTCATACCAAAGGAATATGCCTTATTAACCCCTTTCAGCAACACAGATAGAGGGCAATATTGCCTGAGTGAATTTGTCAATGAACAAAATCAAAAGAGGCCTACTGAACTGAGGATAAGCAACAGCTAACACTTCTGCTATCACAGATGATGTCAAACAACATAACCTTAACCTTAACCTTCCCTACCTAACAGAGTCCTGGCACTCCCTCTCTGCTTACACTCTTGCAGATCTGTCTGTTCTTCAGGCCTCCAAATGCTGCACAGAAAAAGAGAGAACTGAATATGTGGATGAGTAGCCAACATTTACCAAATCATATATAATGCAGCATGCTCAGCCCCCAAAACATGCACATTTTGATGCTCACACCAAAATTCCATATCAAAAACTCAGCTAACAAATGCCTTACAAATATATCACCAATATGCCAACAAAAAATAATTTATCAAGGGACTGATTGACTTAACCACTCTTCCATCTTCCAAAGGTCTCCTGTTGCAGGATGGCATTAACATGCATTGGAATGATAATAAAGATGCAACAGTAAATGCACTTTCCTCATGCTTGAGGGGTAAAATATCATTGCAACTATCACTAACACTCACTCAGCACAAAGGAACTATCCTTAATGTGATCTTATCAAACCCCACACACATTTTCTGTGCTGAAAACTCTGTTGTGATTTCATTATAAAATACTCTATAAACATCACATCACATGACAAAAGGAAGACAAATAATAGATCTCCACTATCGCCACTGTAAGTCTTTAAAAACAAGAACACCACTGTTCTTTCTTCCTAGTTGAACAACATAAATCGATTACATTTACATTAATTACAACACAGCTCTTATTTCTAAGAAAAGAATCAAGAGAAGAGATGCCAAGGGCTGATTCATGCCATTCCTAAACCTTGAAAGACAATGAATATATGTACTAGAGTATATGTGGAACAAATACCTTACACTAACCCTGACAATACACCTGAAATACCTCAGAAGAAAATATTCATTAAACTTACTAACTATCAAAATTACCTTCATTAAAGAGCAAACAAAATCAGCAAACAATTGACAAAAAACTCTTTCACCCAGGTGAAACAAAAAATACTCTTGTAAATGCAAATAAACTCCCGATGAATAGAGCTCAGAAATCGCAAACTTCCTTGACGGGATCAAAACCAGCTATAAGTAAATTGACTCCACAAGGACTGAGCTTGGGCCGACCACATCATTACCATGTATACACAACTTTGTCAACAATCCTTAAAGAAAAACATCATAAGGCCTGTCCTGAAAACAATGAAAGCTGTTCCTGACAGCAATAAAAACTTTCACCTCACCACAATCGTACCTTTTATTGCTAGGACTATGGAAAATGGATAGCGAAGAAACAAACCGACTATAAACAGAAGAATAGGCTACTGAACAACTTGTATAAAGTTTAATCACAACTGCGAAATGGTTAGGTCTAACAATATTAATCATTCATATCAGATACTGGATAGCATGGACTTGTCAGTTGTGCTGGATTCAGTGGAGCAAGACTCACCACTTAACGCCTTGATATCCCTCTTTGGTATTGGGGGGAAGAGTGATTCAAATCAAAATGGACGATAGCAAGATATGAAGAATAACAACACCTTCTCACACCTATAAGAACTCCACTTGGTGTCCCACAGGGCTTGCTCCCGTCTTTTTAAACCCTGCAGCTGAAATCCCTAAAGGATTTCTGAAGCACTCTTTATCTTTCATATGAGCAATACACTGATAATATTCAGATGTATGTAAAAATCCATTACAAGGCTTCCCTTATCCCTCTTAAAGACTGTTTATCTCAAACACAAAACTAAATGACCTGTCAACGGCTTTAACTGGATCAGAATAAGACATTTCCACAATGTTAGCCCCGCCCTAGCAGTAAAATTGCAAAGGTATGGCAAACAAAATTACTTGAAGCTGGCCTCTTCACCAGAAATTTCCAAAATTTAAAATCACTGGGCATCACACTTAACAGAAAACTCAACTTAGATATACACCTGGCAAAAGGTGTAAACCACGAGCTAAAACAATTGACATCAATTAATTGTTTTAAGCCTGCTATTAGTCCATAACAGATAGTAACAATTAGTTATATTATGGTTAGAACATGGTTTAGTTGCACTCACAGGTCTCTGTGCAATTAAGGCAGTCTCTCTAAAAGCTATCCGTAGTGCTGCTTTGAGAATAATTTCTGACACTTAGAGCCTCATTATGAGTTGGGTGGTTAAACTGCCACAACACCAATACAGCAGGGGTGAGGCGGCTGTCAAGCCGGCACCCTCACCCCATCGTATTATGATGTTTCCACTGGACTGACCATCAGAAACGTTGTATTATGACGTTTCTGCCAGTCACCGAGGTGGAAACAGTGTGGCAGCATTGGCCTCGGCTCCCATGGGAAGCCGAGGCCAATGCCATTGCAGACAGGACCCTCAGATTGCACACTGTCTGCAATGGCGGACAGTGTGCGTTCTGAGGTTGCTGGCATGGGGTCCCACAGCACTGCCCACAAAATGGTCATGGGCAGTGCAAGGCCCCCCCTACAGCCCCAGCACTGGCTTTCGACCAAAAGGCTGGTAGAAAGCAAAGTCGCAATCAGCACGGTGGTGCCGAACTTTGCACCGCCATGGCTGACCATGACTTTGACAGCCGCAAACCCATTGGGATCCATGATCACAGAGAAGGCGGCGGTTGATTGGAGGTCTGACCACCAGGATCATAATCTGGTGGTCGGACCGCCAGGATTGCGGAGGTCCAACCTCCACTGTGAGTTTGATGGGCAGGTGGACCACCAAACTCGTAATTAGACTTAAAAAGATACTTCTGTGGTACACAACTCTTGGAATGAGAAGCTCTAAAAGCTACTGCCCACAGCAGTTTTAGTGGCTATGTGAATGTTTTGGCCTCATGCATTTTTATCAGGTCCGGGGACAGTTACTTGGAACTGGAAAATATCTTTGGATGGTCCTGTCCTTGGGTTTTCTTGCTGTGCAAATGTTTAACCTTGAATCAGCTTGGATAGTTGACTCTCCCATGTAGCTTGTTGAGTAGCCTTCTCTAGTATGGTTTAGAAGCAGTATGACTTAATATCATTCAATGAAGGCCAACGTTCAGTCAGTGACAATTTTAGAAAGCAATAACACTTTTTATGCAATGACGAATCATGAATCGAGGGCAACCAAACAGAAGAGGAAAAACAAAACAAGCCTGAAGGTCCTAGCATTTTCTGAAGCTGATTTATGAGCAGGAATGAATACTAGCTCCTAGCAGATAGTAACTGTTCCATTAAATGTTCATTCCTTACCGTACAATGTTAATTTAATGACTGGTTACAGTAAAGACAAATCGGTCTCAGGATTGTTAATATTTTCAGAAGCTGACCTCACTTCTGAGATTCATTGCCACTTAGCGTCCTAAAGCGGTAGACAGGAGGCTGTAACAAACGCATAAAGGCCTTTTGTAACTTTTCAGTCAGTTGCCACCACAGCTTTATCCAAGTGCTAAAATAGCTCTTTATGATTTAACAAAACCGTTGTGGTTGCCCAAAGCACTCACCAAAATGGCCCCAAAGTTATCAAAGTACAATAGAGTGTTTCTGGGTGGGGAAAGAGTGACCCGTGTAGCTAAGGTTTTCTGCCTCTTAGTATCAGTTCCCAGGGAACAAACTGCAGTTCTAAGAACAAGTTTAGTGCAACACTGGTCAGAAGTTCCATTTTGGGTGTCAGGCAGTGCTCAAGGGTACAGTTTTAACTCATGTTTGGCAACCAAGGGTGCTGGGTAAGTTCAGGGAACTTATCTCAGTTTTTATCAGTCAAGGTCAAGCTTATATCGTGCTATGGGCATACACTGCACACCTCACCCTGTGCATGGAACCCTAGATTAGGTCAGAGATGTACAGAATTTCAGACCAGCATTAACTCAGGATCTGTAAGTCATAACATAGTTGTTCAAACAGTTAAGGACTCAGTTCAAGCAGGTCAACACACCAGAAGGCACCCAAGACCCTGGAAGAAGGAGGGCAAAAAAACAATAGATACAGACCGTCCTGCAAGTTGAGTGGGTTCACTCACTACAAGGGATTCAAAGTGTTGTTGAGATGGGGTATAGTTTCAGAAAGAGCAGTGTGCTTAAGATCTAGTTGCTGAATAAACAGGTGATCAAGCGTCCAATGCCCACCTGTGCGTATTTATTATTTGCTTTATGCATGATAGAGCCACCGCTCTCTGCATCACTTAGGTATTGGCTAGAAGGACTGTAGGTCTTTGAAGCTCCTGGTCTCCTTGTGTAGACTCTGATTGGCCTCTGATTAGCCTTTTCTGAAACCTAGGGGGAGCTCACTCACTTCTCTTCTCCCAGAAAGGGATAGCAACTGCAAGTGTTTTATCAGGTCCTCCATTCTTGGTCCCAGCCACTCATGGAAAGGGAACACTGGGGCTCTGGTTCTCGTAAGTAGTGCTCCCATTATTCTTTAGCGTTTCTGTCAAAGGTTCAGTGCTTCTTGCTGGGGATAATTTTAATTTCCTTGTACACTCACAAGTTAGTGTGGACATTATTTGTTTGTTGGATATAGTTCTTCTCTATTGTGATCTGGGCTGTCTTTTCCACATATATTTTTCTCACGTTTCCATAATTAATGTTGCTCAGAGAGCAGCAAAACTGTCCTTGACCAGTAGCTCAATAAATTCAATACAGATAACAAGGAACCTAAGACTGATGGATTCCAGTGTTCTTCTCAGTCTCCAGGTCACACAATTAGCTGAACTATACAAGCCCAGCAGAGTGGTTTAACACCTTCTTTGAATCATAGAGTTTCTAGTGATGCTGAGGGTGCACCGCCCACTGTGAAGAACCAAAGCATTTCATTATGCTACTAAGTATTAATTCGAGAAGACTAGGAATGCCCCAAAGCTTAAAGCATTGGTGAGAAGCTCATATGCAATGAAGAGTGCTAAAGTGGCTTTTTTCCACAGGTCACATTTACAAAGTGGCACGATGCATGCATTGTACCACTTTGTCTTGTGCCAAATTATGCCTGCGCCAGGCATAATGTATGCAATAAGGGCATTCCAGCGCTAGGAGGCCTGCAAAAATGGTGCAGTGAAATTTAACAGATTTCACAGCACCATTTCTGGCATCATTTTTAACGCCTGCCTATAGCAGGCGTTAAAATGACGCTCCCGCATAAACCTATGAACCTCCTTTCACTTTGCTACACTAGTGTCAACATTTGTGAAACGAGTGTAGCAAAGCACCACAATAGTGTCAAAAAGTTTGACGGTATTGTGCTAACGACCGCCACTGAGCGCAGTATCATAAGTACAGTGCAACCATGGTGTCGTTAGGTGCTGGTAGGGTAGCGCAGAAAAAGTGGCGCATCAGCTCTGATAGGCCACTTGTTTTTAAATATTCCTAGTAAAGCTTCCTTGGGCTCTTGCTGGGCAAGGGGGACATTTGTCTACATGTAGGTAACTGTAGAAACCCAGATAGGAGACCTACAAGGTTATCTCCAGAGCACTGACACAAGGCCTAGCTACAGAGCAGGGACAATGGGAAACCACCATGTCACTTTGATGTGTCCATATGAAGGACAACATTCTGAAACATGCGCACACAATATATAAATTTAACATATGCACTATGTATGTAACATGTGCGACCCATTATGTATAAGCAGGAGAAACTATTAGGTGCGGCTTTCAGGAGCACAAGAAAAAAGCCTGAGCCCCTCATAATAATTTACCAGCCGTAAATCTCCCAGGTGCCTGGCAAAGGTGGCAAGCTCTCCTCAACTACGGATAGGTGTACACTTTGGTTGTAGCCCCAATCCAGCTGAGTTGTTTATTCTATGGGTAACAAACCAATAATGCAGAATGAATCTGTCATGAGCCATGAAGATGTGATCCATTAGTGTACAAACACACAGGGAAAATCCAGGCTGCAGTGAAATGGCGTGATATAGCAGCTTCCTGCAGATACAGGGCTCTTCTTGCAACAATCACAGGATAGCTGAAAATAATGGGATTTGTGCTTCGTCCTTTCTAGGCAGACATCGATGGCCCTATTCCTCTACTTGTTTTGTTGTTTGTTTATTTATTTATTGAGGTGTTTTGCAGACTTGTGTTTACTTTGCCATGCTATGTTCAGCAGAAGTCTCAGAAGATCAAGTGTAACAACCCTCTCCATAGATGCTCGCCATTGACTCCCTGGTGAAAGGCTTTAAATAAGATGTGAGTTGTTACAACTGTCTCTTGGCATGGGGGCATAGTCACTTCTAGATCGAAAGGATCTGAATGCAGGGAAGAGGCTCTCGATTATTATTTCAAAGAGGATTGTAAGGGAAAGGATCTTTGAACAAAGTCATCTTAATGGTCATTTTGAAGATTTGAAGGCATGGCAGGGACCATGGCTGTAGTCTTGAGCACTCCAGAGGAGCGTAGCCTGCGTTCGGATAGTTTCCCGTATTTTCTATGTTTTAATCTATAAACAAGAACTTGGACCCTTTTTTGCTTTTTTGCTATCTTTGTGACTCTGCTTTTTCCCCTACTGCAGTAGTCTTGTTGTGCCAGTGCAAGAGCACTTGTGAGTGCTTCTTAGTCCCTCCTTTACTGTAGCGGTACAACCATCCTTACTATTATGAGGCAAAAGTTTGCACTTGGACAGCTGATGACACCTGGTACAGAGACAAGCTGGCATCGGGCCACTTGCATTAGTTCTTGACCTTCTAGGCGAGGTTTGACCTCGATTACCAAAAATCAACCTCCATGAAATGCAGGGCACTTGGGCATGCAATGCCATCCACCGCTTTGCTCCTCCCCTCTGAAGCATCTTCTATTTGAAATGCCATTGAGTGTGTTACACATGCAATATATTTTATCATGACGTGTTCCTGCACAGTCCTGGATCAGTGAGAATCATGCAAATTATTCAAAAGGGTGATATTGATATATTAAATAGCCGCTGCGACTGATTAAAATAATCGTGAAATGTGGTCATATCTACTGGAGGTGAAAAGAGTGGATAAGCCACACAGTGTGGTAAATAAAACATCACCATCGAGCCTGAGCAGTAGCAAAGAAGCAAAAAAAGTATCTGAGGTTTGTAGTTCTCAAAGAGCAAACGGTTCCTGGAAGGAGCGTGAAGGTTTCCAATTAGATGCCCTCCAATTACACATTCTAATAACTTTCAGAAACAAAAATAAACACTTCCTTGTTTTGGGGGCTTCCAGTAATGAATAAAAGCACTGACCTCTTTTGGAACAGGAAAAGGACATTGGCCCTAATTATCCAACCCCATTAAGTTGATTTTAGCCAACCTTCCGGACTCGATGCCATATCCTCCGAGAGGAATGACAAATGTTACCATTTTAGGATGCAAATGCAGCAAAATGTAATTTTTCTTCATTTAGCATTGTTTTTTTAAGTATCTATTCACAGTTCACAGCACATTAGACAATGCATCCATTCACAGAAAACGAGTGTGTACTGGCACGAGGAGCTCAGGCCCACATAGGAAAGAAGACCACGTGCTTAACAGCAGGAGAAGTCAATGATTGCCAATCAGAGTGCAAAGCAATCAGAGGAACAATTGTAGCCAAGCCCTTCCCGCATGGTGAAGCTACGACCAAATAATACTTAAGTTTGCCTGGCTCGCAGCTTTCACAAAACGCCAATATGTCACTACTGATAAGCGGTGCTCTGGTATGAAAATTAACCCCCTCTTTCGAGGTCAGAGGTGAGAGGTTAAATGTAACATCATTTGGATATTTGTAGACTGTTGGAAATAGTTTGGAAACAATTGCTCCCTATATTGAAAACTAAGAAAAATAATTACCTTGATTGACAGGTCTGTTCAATATTTAAAAGATGTTTTAGAAAGATAGTTCTCAGCCTTGTTCTGTCAGCACATTAACACATGCACAGTAGAATATTTTTTACCCAGTATAAACAGAAAAATGGATAAAGATACGTGTAATTAAAGAGCATTAGTAGCCCCTTGGTGTGGGCGAAGCCAACATTTTTTTTTCTCACAAAGCGTAGGACATTCCAGTGAAAAATATGGGCGTCATTTATTAGGAAATAGCGCAGTGAGGTGACGCTGGCAATATTGCTGCGCCGAACTGCATCATTTCCAAAACACAGGAATGTGCCATATTTTCAATACGGTGCATTCCTGTGTTTACCCCTATGATAAATCAGCTGCCTAGCACCAATGCAGGAACCCTTGTGCCATGGTGCAAGGATGCCTGTGTTGCAGGGGTGATTGTTTATGTGCAGGAAATGACACGTTCCTGCACATAAGCAATCCTTAATGATTTGCTCCTTCTATGTGTGCTGCTCCTCGTTGCACCACTGTAACGCCACCACTGGGATGGCTTTCGTTTTCAGCGCTGCCTCAGGTTTATGATTTCTCATAAATCTGGGGCAGCGTCAAAAAGCAATGGGTGTTGCGTGAGTACATCCACAGCAACACCCATTGCATGCCCCTTTGTCGCAGAAAACGACTTGGGGCGGCCCATATTTACAAGGAAGCCACAAAAAGTAGCTTAACGCTGACTTGTAAATATGGGCTGCCCCAAGCAGATTTTCTGCGACAAAGGGGCATGCAATGGGTGTTACCAAATGACACTCCAGTGGCGTACGGCCCTTGTAAATGAGGCCCTATGTTTTTTGCGCATGGTGCATGGTGGTGGCCGCCCATGTGCTGCCCAGTGTCTGTAAATCATCTGATGAATGTTGCTAGTGCAGCGCACATATCACACATCTAGATTCACAGCTCCCTCAAGACATTTCTACTTGAAATAACTCTTCAATGAGACAAAGCTATGGAATTAGCATAGGCATAAAGCTCAGAACCAGATATATGAGAGCTGATGCTTGCATAATAAAAACATGCACACAGGAATCCAAAGTGTGAATCTTTACGCTGAACTTAATGTTAAAATAAGTAAGAAGGAATGTGACAAATGATTAAAGGAAGAGGTCATCATTCAAACATTCAGAGAGTTGTGCCAAGATGTACATGTAGTGCTAATCGAAATAATGTGTTCAGTAGGCACCTTGTCAATCCTCTTTGACAGGAAAGGATAAAAAGTCAGTGTGTGACAATTTTGAACGTTAGCTTTTTTTAGGTTTTGCCTAGACAGCACACGTCTCTGTGAGGTAAGTTCTTTACACAAAATAGGTTTACAGCCTGCCCATGGCATACCATCTGTTAGTTGCAATGATGCTCTCATTTCCTATGTCCCCTCTTGCCATGGCATTCAGACATCAGATCCTCTTCTTGTGTTTAGTCCTTCCCTGGAGTAAGGGCCAAGGACTTGTGTCCATCCACAGCTCCTGTTTTTTGGAGCTGCTTTTTCTTTAGTGTTCAAGCACTCCATGTGAGTTCTTGTGCGTTTGGTCTATCCCCCATATTGCCACTCAGTTAGCTTCTTTTTTTGTCCCTCCATATTCTACACCATTGCACTCTACTCTGCACCACTCTACTCTATGCCACTGCACTCTACTGCACTCTACTATTCAACACTCTACTCTACAACACTGCACTCTACTCTTCACAACTACACTTTTTGCTACTGCACTCTACTCTTTGCCACTGCACTGTACGCCACTGCACTTTTCTCTGCACCACTTTATGCCACTACACTCTAGGGCACTGAACTCCACACCACTCCACTCCGCTCTTCTCTCCAACACTCTTCTGCTGCGCCACTCCACGCCCCTACACTACTCTACTCTGCAACTCTCTACTCTGCACTACTGTACACCATTTTGCCCTGCACCACCCTACTCTACACCATTCTACTCAATGCCACTGTACTCTACACCACTACACTCTAAGCCACTCTGCCATTCTCTGCACCACTCTATGCCATTGTACTCTAAGCAACAGCACTCTATTTTATGCCATTGCACTACATGCCTCTGCACTCAACTCTGTACCTTTCTACACCACTGCACCTTACGCCACCCTACACCACTCTACGTGACTGCACTCTATGCCACTCTGCTCTTATTGACCCACTGCAATTTACACCACTCTACTCTGCACCACTCTAACCTATGCCACTGTACTCTATCCCTTTGCACTCTATACCACTCTACTCTGCACCACAGTACTCTATGCCACTCTACTCTGCATCACTGCACTCTACTATGCAGAACTCTACACTGTACCCCACACCCCTGAATGATACACCATTCTACCCTACTGCACTCTATGCCATTCTACTCTACCCCACTCCACAGTGTACTCTATGCCACTGTACAGCACACCACTATACTCCACTGCTCTCTACTCCGGGGCACTGCACTCTATGCCACTTTACTTTATGCCAGTCCACTCTATGCCACGTCATACCACTCTAGGCCACTCCACTCTATTCCACTTTATGCCACTCCACTCTATGCCACTCTGTGAAACTTTATGCCACTCCACACAGTGCCACTCTACCCCGCTCCACACAGTGTCACTCTGTGCTGTTCCACACACTTCCATCTTTGCCCCTCTACTCTTTGCCTCTCTACTCTAAGCTCCTCGACTCTATGCCATCTACTACCCTATACTCTACACCACTCCAAGCGACTGTACGCCAATCCACACAACTCTACACCATGCCACTCCACTGCAGTGTATCCCACTCCACTCTATGCCACTGTACTCTACTCATCTCAACTCTATGCCAATCCACTCAAAGCCAGTGCACGCTAAATCACTCTACTTTATGCCAGTCCACTCCACTCTATGCCATGCCACTCTACTCTATGCCATGCCACTCTACGCTACTACACTGAATCTGTGCCACTCCAAGTCACTCTTCTCCAACCCACGCCACTCCACCACACTCCTCTACTCTACTTCACTCCATGCTGCTGTACAAGATAGCAAAAAGACATTGGCAAAGCCAATGGCTCTCGCATAGGTGAAACATATTACCTTTGCCAATGCTTGTTTTACGTTTTGCCTACCAGACAAAGTTTTACTGTCTCTTGTGGAGCATATCACAATGTGTGTTTAGAGCCCACCCTCTACTTACCATTGTTTGGCTTTATTGTCATTGTCATTTGCTTGCTTCTCTGTGTTGCTTCTCACCCCTCTCTGCTTGTCTGTAAAAGTGCAGCAACAAGTATATTTTTCCATGGTCCGATTAAAGAGCAGACTTTAAGGGTTGTTTTTGTTTTACCTCCTGGATTCTACATATTGCAAAAAAGACAGGCCTTGTCCTGAAACACTTGTATTGCACTGGGAGTGGTGATGGGGTGCTGCTGTTGCACTAACTCATTTGATGTTTGAGGCAGATGATGTAATTTGCCTGACTGAAAAATGATGTGATCTTCCTTCAATATTTTGAATTGTTTCTGTCTTTTACTTTTTTAAAGAAATGGTTCATAAATAAACTTTGGCAAAGCTAATAGTGTGGGACTCTCAGTGTAAAAATTAGACTTATTGGCTTTGCCAATTGTCGTTTTACTTTTGGTGAGCGGCTGTACTAGAACAAACTGTATCATATCAATACAAGAGCAGGCTGGCGGCACAAGCTGGTAAAATAACTCTATGCCAAAAGGAGTGTCAGTTGTGGTACATGACATTGCTGCACACCTTGGTGAAAGCATGACAGATAACGTGGTCCCTTTAATGTAAACAAATGTGTGTAAAAGCAGATTGACTATTACATCAATACGGCAAATGCCATATGGGATGGACTGCATTAAATGTGCTTTCCCTTTCAAATAACCTTGCAAGGAAACAATAGCTCTAGGAACCTCATCACTCCCCATTTTCAAAGTGTGTTCTGCTCCATAAGTTGCATTTTTCCCAAAGTGTCCTACACTGTAGCCTATACCCATGGCATAATAAAAAGAGGGTACAGCTTCACTGATACTTCATTGACTGACAATTAGTGTGCAGACCGGGCAAAAGCAGTGGCACATGGACCCCTTCTTTAGCAGCCTCAGCAGAGTTGGTACTGTGCCACAGAAATATGAATCAATTCTTTGTAGGCCTCGTAAATAACACTGTAGGTGAATGAAGAGTGTGCCAAGAGGTAAAAGTACAGCAAAGGGAAAAAGGAGTTATGAAAATGGAGAAAAGTGCAGACAGAGCGAGTGGTAAATACAAAGAAGAAGCAGAGAAAAAAGGTACAAAGCAAGAAGTAAGACCAAGAGAAAAGGAACAATATAGATAGAAAAGGGTTGAAAGAAAGAAGAGGGGAAAGGAAGGAAGTGTGAAAAGAAGAAAGGGTGAATAGAAAGAAAAGTGAAAGGACGGATGTTCAAAGGATGAAATGATTGAAGGGTGAAAGTGGTAATGATGAATTGATGGATGAGTAAAAGAAAGTGTGGAGGCATGGGTTTTAGGATGGATGGAAGAAAGGATAGAAGTCTGAAGGGAACTCTTTTTGGGAGGATCTGGCTCACTTGCGTCGCTTACTTGATGTTATTTCAGGTAACATTCAAATTATGAGGCATTTCAATTTTCAGGCAACTCCTAGGTCACAGATAGCCTGACGTTCTATGGGGTGCTCCCCGAGTATATCAAACTCATTAAGCACTTAAGAATTAAGCACTTACCAAAGCATCCTAGCCCTGGAAGACATTAATGGAAAATGAGTTGGATGCTTTCCAATTGACTTTCAATGATTGGCTCCCTTCTTATTTATGTCATGCCATTTGCTTATGCTCTCTCAGAAGCAATACTCATTAAATATGAGGAGCTCAGCCAGGCTCCTTCCTCTCAGCTCATATTACTGAAACCACAGCCTTCATCCTAACAAAGAATTACAGTTCTAATCCCTCTTAAAGACGGACCTGCAGTCATGCTTAAGAATCTTGAGGTTTCATAAGCGCAAGTTTGAATTGTAGGTGAAAATTTTGACGGCCTGTTGCAAACCTATGGGAGACCGTAAAAACAATCTTTATCCTACAATAGGTCAGTCATAAATGTTAAGCCAATTAATGTCATGTTTGATTGAAAGGATTCAGACAACTTTAAAGGAGCTTGGAGCTGCTTCTATTCATTCCACTTGAGTCACTATGGAAGGCAAATGGGCTATGAGAAGCAGCAGTCCACTGCATTGTCACCTTGGCTTTTAACTTTTGCCAGCTATCCTAACGCATGTTACACCCTGCTCACTCTGAACGCTCATCCCAAACAAAATTCTGATTTACTTTTCCTCACTGTCACTTCTTCCTCACCAAATGTCTACTTTAAATCAATCCCTCTCCCACCTTAACTTTAAATTTTTCTCATCTCTACTCCAGACTTACTATTCCCTCACATCACCATCACCTCACTTTCAGCTCAACATTCACCTTATTTCCAACATACCTTTACTTCAATCTGAGGTGGACCTCTTATTCTCACTACTGTAGAGGAACAGGAGGACAAGTTCCATTGAAAGCACTGCACAGTGGATGGTGGGTCACTGTGAACAGATGTTTGAGCATTGTGGGATGATAGTCTTTGAAAAATTAAATCTAGGCTTTTAACTGTGTCATGGCTTGAAACTGCATACAGGCTGTAGTCATATCAGTATTCAGATGAGTTCTGATGGGGATTTTCATGTTGTAGTTGGTCAAGTACAGTGCCCTCCAAAGGTGGAGTGATAGAATCATAAGGTCAACATACCTTCACCTCACCTAAAATGACTCACCCAAACCTTACCTCAAATTCACATTTACTTGTATTTCAACCTAAAGCTAACTCCACCAACTTTAATCTTACCTCAGCCTAATGTTTACCTCTCGGTCAACCTCACTTCAACATCTCATCACAGTCTCTGCTCAATCTGAATCTCATGTTAACCTCATCCCTTCATCGCATCACCATCACAGCAACCTCACTCAAAAATCACACTCCCTTCAATCTAACCCCTTTTCGCTCCAACCTCAAATTCATCTCACCTCAAACCATCCTCAACCTCACCTCATCATTGTTTTTGTTAGAGAGCAGGTTAATTAATAAAATTTTGAAGTATTAAAGTACTAATTAAAAGAATAAAGTGTAGATTATAAATTAATGTGTGTTTAGAAAATGTGCAACGTGTAAATGGCAAAAGTGGTGGCCACCATAAACAATATACATTTCATAAGAATTAATGTTGATAATGTAAAAATCTTTTATAATTATTAATATGGATCAATATAAATATTAATGTAAATGAATTAAATTAAATGATTATTTGGTTTAAATGCAAAATTAAATGTTTTATTAAATATGGGCCTACACAAAAAGGCCTATGGCAAATTCTACGTTTTAAAAGCTTGTGCAATGTTTTTCTCAGCAGTTTCTAGAAGCTCAATGTTCATTGTACACATATTGCTGACCTCACGTAATATTCCAAATGCCTAGTGAAATAGATTTTCAATATCTTGTGTAGTTTGCATTTGTTTGTTTTCTGGGATGAGATAATGTGTACCTAGGAAGAATAGTCTTCAGTGCTCATGTATAACGTACATCAATTGTATTCTACTGCAGAAACTAGTGACTGCAGTGAGAGAAGAAGAGCCAATTGTCAATGGAGAAAATTAAGAAAGATACTTCTGAAACGTGGAGTAAATTCAATTGGTTCTGACCTAAATCAACCTACAGTCTGACTAAAGACATTCTAGTTAGTTGCTTTCTAAGATTTGATAATAGCAAGGTTTAGGTGATGTAAGTGCAGTTCCTCTCAGTTCCCTGCAGTTCTCAGCTGTGTACAGAGATTCTTTCTTTCCAAGCTAGAGAAATGATGTGTTCCTGTTTTCTTAGCTCTTTGCCCATGATTCTGTCAGTTCAGATGCATTAAGGCCAAACCTTACTGAACTGTTTCCCCATTCTTAATACTGATGCTGTACAATGAAGACCAGATGCTCCACTGATGAAGATGTCACTGCTTGCTGATCCATTTAGGAGAGGTATAGCCAAATGTGCATTTGTCTTTATATCAGATTTTTATGTGTTCCTCTCTTTAGAAAATCCAACCGCTTTTTTTGTTTAGCGCCATAGTCAGATATTTTTCAAATTCATTTTTGTCTTCTTATCTTTTTGCATGAGCCCAATATGATTATCGAATCAGAATAATAGTTAAGGATGATAAAATCTAAATACAACTGTTTTATAAAATTGGATTGTAAACAATTCATCTGTGATAACTACATGTATTCTGTGTCTATCATTCATCTGTTGTTATGCTGCATTGTGTTTCTTGAATGTTGAATGATAAATATTCTGTCTAGGTTAAGATTCTTCTGTATTGTTTTCTTCCTGTATTGTTTCTTTACTTTTATCATTTGGTCTTGCATTTGATTTACGTGATCTTAGCATTGTTAATCTAAAGGGCAATAAATGTTTGAACTTTATTAAATTGGTGTGGTGATTGATTCATGGCCACATAGATCATTGTGCGTATAAATTACTGTCTCTAAATTTAAATTGATGTTTATTGATTTGCTATTGTTAATGCTGTTTATTAGGGCGTTATCACACTCCTATCTGAGTCCAAAGATTTGTTTCGACCTCTAAGGGTAATTGATGGTTACCCTATAAGTGTCACCTTATACATAAAATATCAAAAGAAATATAAGGCTGGACACGCCCACACTTACACTTCAACCTCATGCAAGGTCACTTGACCTTGCTACCTCTCACCTAATTTCAGCCTCGTTTGAAACTCGCCTTACTTGTTTCACCTCTACCCACTAAATAATATATCTTACCTTCACCATCACCTAAACCTCAAATTCACCTCAAAATCACCTCATCCTCAAACCAACCTCACCTTATTAACAAAACCTCAACATCACTCTCATTTCACCTTCAACTTCGTTTGAACCATTATCTTACTCAACCACATTCTCACTTTCCTGCAAACCTGATAATCACCTTGCCTTCCCCTCCTCACTTTGCACCCCCATCAACACTTCACCCACCCTTTCTCCTCTCCTCAATGTGCAATGTGTCCACTTATACACTTATATTTTTGCAAATTAATGATTCAGGAGTCTGTCAACTATTTATTAGAAGATTTCTTTCCACTGTCCATGTTCCAAGGTTTTTTATTAAAAGGTTCTGAAATAATCCACTAAACAAGGAAGCGGTGAGTATATGAGATTTATTCTCATGCCCGATCCGGAGGCAGAATCACAGCAACTGTCACCGGCACTGTTCTTAAAAACAATCTCTCCTCGTGAGTGTAGCGTGAGGCTCACCCATGTGGAGTAGACATTACACATCCCCCTCCTTCATAATTTTTGGAAAAGATAAACACAAACAGTACAAACAGATAAACATCCCATAAGAATGAACAAGCATAACAAACTATAAATCAATTTCCATGGCTAACTCAGTAAACCTCCTTGGCAACCTTAACTTTTTTTTGTCTCGCAGAAAAGGCCTCCTGTTCTGTGGGGAAGAAGGTTCAGAAGGAACATCTGCAGTCAACTCATGAACAAAACGCTTTGAATCAATGTACTTCGGACTTTCATTACTTTGTTTCAGTTCAACATGTTTCCATCACTTAATAACAATGAGCACTCATACACCGTGACAACCTTCAAAGGCTCAGAGAACTTGGAATCACACTTATGGACTATATCTCCTTTCATAACGTGAACCCAATCACCAAACGCAAACATATCATCTGCACCTTCCCACTTGATTATCTTCGTTTCAACACCCTCTGACACCAGAGATCTATGCTTCCTTCCCCTCATTGCTTCAAATGGGGATAACCCAGTTACAGAATGCGGAGTCGTGCGGTATGACCAAATCAGATCTTTCACAGCTTTACGCCAGCTTACCCCACTACTCAAGGCTAGTTGTAAATTATCTTTCAATGTTCTGTTCCACATCTCAACCATACCATTGCTCTGGGGATAATAAACAGACGTTCTAAGGTGTTTAATGTCTTAACTTTCTAAGAAATCAATCATGACATTAGACACAAATTGCACCCCATTATCAGACACAATTGTTTCCGATACTCCTTCAGATTCAAACAAATCAATCAAAAACTACATCATCAGTTGTGACATTTTCCACACACTTTACTACAGGCCATCTTGAAAAGTAATCAACCACAACCAGAGCATAATTAGGAATTTTGCCTAAAGCATACATCGGTCCCACAATATCAATTGCAACTTTCTTCCAGGGTCCGTCTGATTTGTCCGAATCAATAGAAGTTTTTTTCACAACTCTCTGGGACTTGTCACTCCACGCACACAAGACACAATCTCTGATGTGGTGTTCCACATCCCTGTCTACACCGGGCCACCATTATTCTGACCTGATAGGCCTCTTGGTTGCACTCATGCCCAAATGTCCTTCGTGGGCAAGCTTTAACACGAACAAGAACCACAAGTTGTTCCCCTCTCGTCAATAGGTAATTCAAGACAGATAACTCAACATTCACTTGGTGGAAATGTTCAGCATCCGCAGAAGCACTTCCTCTTGCTGGCCAGCCTTCACATACATATTTCACAACTTCCTGCAAAACTAGATCCTCCTGTACAACCTTTGACCACTCCTCATGTGAAATTCTGCCATCCGTAACACAACAAATATACACATTAACAGTTGCTACCATTTCCTCAGGTTCCTCCTCCCCTTCTACCTTTTCATTTCAAGGCAACCTGAATAAACAATCTGCTAACACGTTCCTTTTACCAGGCATGTACTGCATGATATAGTTATACTCCAACATCCTCATCACCCACCGGGCTATTCTGGGAGTAGCTCTGCCTGCCCCTTTTGTGGAAAAAACATCAAGAAATGGTGGATGATCAGTCATAATCACAAAACTTGTACCCCATACATATTTTTGGAAATAATTAACCCCCACCAGCAAGCAAGAGCTTCCCTTTCAATGGTGGAGTAATTATTTTCTGCATCTTTCAAAGGTTTGGAAGCATATGCAATGGTTACCTCTATTCCCTCTCTCACTTTCTCACCTGTAGCAATACGGCTCCTAGACCAACAGAACTGGCATCCGTGTTGCTAATATTCTGATCTTTCGTGTCAAATGGTTTGAGTGCGGGTGCAACCAAAATCAACCTTTTCAGTTCCACAAATTCTGATTCACACTGCTCACTCCACACAAATCGCTCCTTCTTGCACATCAATGTCCTCATACACTTTGTTTTGTCAACAAACATACCAATGAATCTCAAATAGTACTCAGCCAAACCCAAAAATGATCTAAGCTGATTGTTATTACCAGGAGAAGGTGCATTCTCAATGCCTGACACCAACTTCAATTTAGGAGATATCCCCTTCGAGTCTATCCAATGACCTAAGTACTCCACTGCAGGTACACCAGTTTTGCACCTCTCCAGTTTGATAGTTAGTCTACCATCTTTCAAAATGTCAAGCACTCTCCTCATGGTACAATCATGCTCATTACGATCCCTTCCAAACACTAACATATTGTCTTGAAAATACTTCACAGATGGAACATCTTTAAACAGATGATGCATGGCCCTCTGGAAGACGGCTGCTGCGAGGCTCACCCACATGGAGTAGACATTACAGGTTATTCACAGATTTCTTCCTTGTTTCATATCTATCATTCTGGTTGGTACACTTTACAAGGAATACTTCAAAAATGTTAAACAGCAGTTTTAAAGACAGAATTATTCATTGACATAAATGTGGCTTAAAATACCTTGGTACTCCACCTAAATACCTCTAAGCACTACATCAGTAAGGCAGAGACAGTTGCACATTTCTGTTAAACTTACATATGCAAAATAAATAAAACAATAAGCAAAATAATAGCAATAAAGAATAATGCTTGTGTAACAAGTTAAAAACAATATAATTAAACAAATATAAGTACTGTAGCATTTCTTTAAGCTATAATATTCATTTACAAGCCCCGTGTATTCTCATGCCTCTCGAATCCTATGGAGCGAGCACCTATGACGAGAAGCCAGGACACAGTAACTTTCAGTGTCTGTAGCCCTTTTTGTCACTCTTGTGAAGTGTCTCATGTAATAACTATTTTAGGATTTTACAGGATCCATTGTCGTGACTATCACAGTGAGCTACACAATTTGAATGCCCGTTTTTGAACTTTGATTGAGTTATTGAACAACATTCCATGTCAATATGTACAGGATCTCATTTTCTGTCAAAAAAAGATTCCTCGTGGTGACAGTCCTTGCGATTAGGGCTTTTGAATGTAGCTATTGGGTAGAGGGTAGCCCCTGTCGCTTGTAAACCCCGCCGTACCAATTTGGATGCAATTCAGAATTCCTCATCAAATAGAAAAAGTAATTAGCTAAATTAGCTATTCAGTTAGAGTCAGAAGTGTGGTGTCTGATTCCAGAATGAACTCACATGCATTTGCAGCGCAAAATTGAGATGAGTAAAGATTAGCATGTGTCTTGCATGGAGATCACACACATGGTGGATTCAATATTTACATGTACAAGCAGCATACATGTTGATTTTCTAAAACCTTTAGCACCATTTGATGAATTTTCAGGAAAAGTGACATTCCTTGGATTTACCCGAGTCAGTTTCTCAATTTAAAATTGTATGCATATTGATCAAGGCAGGACAGAGTTATTTGGAGTGATGGAGGTGTAGTGTTATCTATTTTGTAAATTATTCTTAAATCTGGATTTTGAAGAGGAACACAAACTTTGGCAAATATGAAAACTAATTGTAAAAGGGAGCATTTTTCCTTTCCACCGTTATTATTTCCACGGATCCTGGATAGGTCTGTTGCGTCACACACTCTGATTCTTTGTCAGTGATAGAACCATTTTTGTTGCCCGCAGAAATTTCTGGTGCTTTCCGATGCACCTCACTCTTAGGTTGCATGTCAAGACACACTAATCTAGCAATAAATATCTCCAGGACAGATGGGAGCTTGCACAGTTAATTGAGCCCACAGCTAATCTCACACTCTTACCGTATCTATGAACAGTACACCTAGGGAAAGGTGACTGGCACAAGCTTGTGACAGAGACACTGGATATTATCACACTGCCTGGTTGTACAGCTGGGCTACATCTGCAGTGCAGGGGTGCTGAGATCTAAAAACAAGAGAAGACTTTTATGGTTATAGTATCAACCTTGAAAGTTAGTCTCTGATATTATATGTGAAATACCTGTTGACACTTTGTGTGTTCCCCACTCTCTGCACTAAAAACATGATATTTCTTCGTTAGCTGTAATGCAATACAAGTCATGTGGATATTTTAACTTTAAATAACACTCTAGTTTCTGATATATGGCTTGCCAAAGAGATCTACCTTCAATGTTAGGCAACAATTTTTTGTGATTTTCTTTACAATCATGATAACAGGTGGATGACTGACATAAAAAAGTATTTGTTATATATAATGTAGTTCATCTACACCCTTGGTAAGCATATACCTGCTGTTATCTTTGCCATATCTTTACCATACTATACGATACTTGTGTCACAACAACAATGCTATGTCAATGATTCTATTGACTTCTCTTATGAAAGTGTTTACAGTAATTACTTAGAACCTTATGGTGGCAGTCTGACTGCCAGATTATGATCATGGCGGTTGGACCGGCAGGAAACCGCTGGTTCTGCCAGGATCAGGGATTCTGACGGGATGGCGGCGGTGAAAGGTGTGGTCAGCCACTTTGTTGATCACAACCTTCCTTTCCTCCAGCATTTTCTACAGTCAGCCCGGTGGAAAAATTGTATACAACGGTGGGGAGGCCGCCGGCTTGGTGGCCATATTGCAGTTCAGGCGGTTCAACCGCAAACTCGTAATGATGCCCTTAGTTTGGCTATTTAGGGTAGTTTGCACTTAGGCCTCCATAACTTTTTATAAATTTGTGTCTTTTTCCAACATCCTGGGGAGTCTAAAGGTATCCCAGGTTTGTGGATTCCCCTAGAGGGGACTGAGAAGTTAGCAAAAATACTGCCATATTTTAGTTTTTTGGGGGGAAAAAACAAAAGATATTCAGCAGAAGAAAGTGTCTGTTTTTTTTTTGCTGCAAATGGCATCAGTGAAAGGTTTGCAGAGCAAAAATCACCATCTTCCCAGCAATCAGGAACAGGCAGACTTGATTAAAAAAAAACTATTTTTTTAATCACTGTTTTAGAATTTTGTTGGGAGATAGCCCATTTCTAGGCATTTCTGAAAACTAGACAACATTCTGAATTCAGAAAGGGGTCATTTGTATGGATTCATCAAGGTTTCACCAAAGAAAATAAGTGTTGCAGTAAAAAATATTGAAAATTAGTAAGAAAAAACTTCTATTTGTGACAATGTTTTCAGTCATAACTTTCATCATGATGGCCAATTTACTAAATCAATATACCATTACATTTGCTAGACCCTTCTGCTTGCGATGATATCTAGGGTTTGTGGGTTTTCCAAGAACTCGAGGTCACCAGAGCCAATAACTGAGCTGCACAATGGAATTGTTTTTCATTGTGTACTGGGTATGCATCAATTCATATGTAAAAATATAGATAGTAAACAAATAGGTTTTAAGGAAACCTGTGTATCTCAGAAATGGGCACAAGATATGGAGTTTAGAAGCAACTTGCACATTTCTGCATTTGTGGGTACCCATACTAACATGTGAATTAAATCTGAATGACTTCTTTCTTACACACTGGCTTACATTTGAAAGGTGCAAATGCAGAGAAATACTATTGGTAATGACACTTGTTCTACAGTTCTATGTTTCCCTAAGTCTCTCTATCAAAATGGTATATGAATTGTGTAGGTAGGCCTAGTGCCCCAGCAACATGGACACATTACATCTTTCCACTGAGCACTGATCCTTTTTTGCAATGTTCCTAGCTGTGGATTTTGGGCCATCGCTCAGCTGGCAGCTAGGGAATCCTAGCAAACCTGTACATTTTTTTTAACTAGACATCTAGGGGAATCCGGTGACTTGTGAGGCTCTCCCCAGGTTGTGTTACCCAGAATCCCTTGCACACCTAAACAATTGTCTAAAAACACATTTTCATCACATTTCTGTGATGTTAAATTCTGTAATCTGCAGGCATCACAAGCGCCCTTCCACCCAGCATTCCCCCAAGTCTTCTGATAAAAATTGTACCTCACTTGTGTGAGTATGCTTACTGCCAGTGACAGGAAACGGCTCACACTGTACAAGACACATCCCATTTTTTCACTTAAAAGTGATCCCTTTTTAGCACAAGGGTGAGTGAAAGTTTCAAAATGTAAATTTTATTAACAATAGATTTCACAAAAAATTACATATACTGTTAAAAAGTTGAAAGTTCAAAAAACGGAGCAAATGACTCACAGCTCATGAGCTGTAAAGCGACAACAAAGCACCGATCACTTTACTGGTCATTCACACACATTTCATGTGTGACACATACAGGACCATTCACAACGCCATCCGCCGGCCCAGCACATTACAACACTCACATCAACAGACAGTGCCATTCAAGAGCCCATCACTTTTATATGCCCAAATGACTGACACAGCAATCACACCGGCTGGTGGCTGACGGAGTGTGTGGACTGGGGTTTGGCTAGCAGTGTGTGTAGTGACCAGCAGCAATTCACTACTCACACAGCACCAACCAAATACCAGCTCACACACACACACCACCAGCCAAGCGCCAATCCACACACACCACCAGCCAAGTGACATTCCATGCACACTGGCAGCCAAGAGCCAGTCCACGCAAACGCTATCCAAGCGCTAGTCCACGCACACCACCAGCCAAAGGACAGTCCATGCACACCACCAACCAAGCACCAGTCTACACACACCTCCAGCCAAGTGCCAGTCCACGCACACCACCAGCCAAGAGCCAGTTCACGCATAAACTATAAAACAATACTGACTAGTCAGTTCGCTTTTATGCTCACCGTTGCTCCCAATAATTCTGCAGGGTGTGATACAATTTAAAACACGTGGGCACACATAGCGCAGGATTAGAAAGACAGTTAGGCAGTACATACGACTGTCCATCTGCACGCCTCTTCATCTCCTACAGGGAAAGGGTTCTTTGGGCGTCAGAGATATGTAATCAGGAAAGTTGCGATCTTTCAATCTAGCCACAGCCTCCACCACTCCAACTTTAGGAACACTTGCCTGCTCCACTACAGCAAGGTTGCCTATCACAAACTGAACCTGAACAAATGATACCTTTGAATCTGGAGAACAATCCTTGAATACAACAAAAGCATTGAAGGTTACTAAATGGAACAAATGGATAGCTAACTCTTATATCAAATGTAAGCCTGACGAACAGCAGTGTAAGGCTTCAAAAAATGATCTGCTCTGACTACACCACCCATGTGCTTATTGTAGTCCAAAATGCACACAGTTTTGCATGCTTCAGCAACCTGACCTCAAACAGTCAGAGATGAAGTACTTTCATCATTAATGGTTGTCAGCATGTGGACATCTCTCCTGTCTGCAAATTTCACAGCTAGAAATTCATCACTATGTAAGACACTGCACTGTCCCCTCTGAAGCTTTTTTGAAACAAGCTCTTCAGGGTAACCTTTACAAATAGGGTGGATTGTGCCACAAGCAACAGTGTCAACTTTGAACAATTCCTCGAACAAAGGCACACAAATGTAGATGTTATCTAAATCATATAAATGGTGACCTTTGTTAAAAAGTCCTCAACCAAGTCCCCACACAATTTTCTCACTGACTCCAAAAGTGGACGGACCACAGGGGAAGTTAATAGAACAATCCCTTCCAGTGTACATCCCAAAATTATAGACATCTCCAGTCCTACTCTCGGACAACATATACATCTTAATTTCGTAAAGTGCCCTCTTGCTAGGAATGTACTGCCTAAAAACCAATCGGCCTTTGAACAGGACTAAAGACTTGTCTACAGCTATTTTTTCCCTGGAACATAGATCTCTAACAAGCTATCAACAAAATGATCATGGACCGGCAGAATCTTGAAGAGACAGTCACAATCAGGATAATCTTGTGGCTAAGCTGAAGCAATATCAGCAAAATATAGCATCCAAAGCTAAGCAAATACCAATCACAACTCATGGAGGCAGGAAATATAGCCGTTGCCATCAAGGGACTAGTAGACCAATATGAAGACAGCAACACCTTCTTTATCAAGCCCATCAAAAACCTTAAACCCAAGAACTTCTTCAACTCATCCAGATGTGTGGGAGTCCACCAGCTAGCTCTAGTTTGGGGATTAAGCATGGCACTGTTATCCCTTAAATACTGTTCAGCATACAAATTAGCGTGGTCAACAATCTCATCCAAAAATACATCGTCCATAAACAACTGAATGAAATGTATAGGCATAAAGTTTTCAATATTCTCTGTACATCCTGCGGCACCAGTAAACACAGGCAACATAGGCTGCATCATATTTGGGGTAACCCAGAGGTCAGCACTTCCATTGGGAAGCCTTTCATTCCCAGGCTGCAATCTATATGCCTCTTGCTGCACTATTGGCACACAAATGTCCTCCACTAAAAGAGGCACTTTCTCTGCACTGACAGTGGCTTCATCAGTTGCTCCATCATCAGATGACCCCTATCGGACAGAAAATTCACTGCCAGAATCTTGGACTTCCTCCTCTGCCTCTGATGCAGAGATAGTCTCAGAACCATGGTCAGAGGAAGTTTCTAAAAGCAAACCAACAACCAACTAAATAGTAATCTTGTAGCTAGCCACAATCTTTACTAATAAAAGTAACGCGACAAATAATTCAACAATAATCAACGTTGTGTAAAATAAGTAATACATAAAGTGTGGCTTTATCAAAATTTATCAAACAGAAATTCAAACTACTGGCATATAGTAATCTAGAAGCAAAAGTCAATCAATACAAAGCACACATATAACCTATATACTCAAAACCTATACCACTCACTTGCCAGAGACAACTAGACCCAGGATCATCTGCACCAACTCTGCACAGACACAGCAAGCACCAACGATATCTAACTAAAAAGGAAAAACAAAAGAAAACTACACAGAAACCAACACAATACACATTGTGCACAAATTGAAGGAGAGTTTCACACACAATATTACACCATTTACACAATAAAACATTCATGCAAGGCAATGATACTTATTTGGAGTAAACCAGACAAAAAACCTTTTTTTACCAAACAGATGCAACTGCACAAACTGCAGATCTACCAGTGGCAAAACCACAAGCAGGTGTCACACCAAAGGAAATCAAAAGCGTTGCACCAGAATAAAAAGGAGGATTAAAACATTATGATCACAAATGCAAATGATGACAAGAAATAAAACAGTTAAAATAATGAAACACTATGAAGTCTCCATCACCATCCAAATGCAAGCCACATATATCTCCAGTCCGAATCCAATAAAAACACATCCTCAGCCAGAAGCCAGTCGACATAGATCACCAACAAAATCCCCAGTTCAAACACACCATCAGCCAAACCCCAGTCCACACACACTGCCAGCCAAGCACTATTCTGCTCATACCGCCAGTCGGTGCACACCGCCATCCAAGCACCAGCCCATGCACATCTCATGCCACTCACCAATCCACGCACACCACCAGTCAAATGCCAGTCTGCCACACCACCAGCCAAGCGCCAGTTCACAGAAACCACCAGTCAAGCACCGGTTCACACACAGCACCAGCCAAGCGCCAGTCCATGCATACCGCCAGCCAAGCGTCAGTTCACGCATACCACCAGCCAAGTGCCAGTTCATGGACACCTCCAGCCTTGTACCAGTTCATGCACTCTGCCAGTCCACACACACCGCCAGGCAAGCACTCGTCTAAACACACCAAGAGTGAAATGCCAGTACACACACAGCCAGCCAAACGCCAGCACACACAGACCATCAGCCGAACACCAGTTCACATATAGACTGAAACTTTCCCTGGCCTAAGAAAATGGCCAATCTGCCCCCAGGGAGGGCAGAAAAAGGCCAAAGTGGTGCGACTCTTGCCTAGGGTGTGGTTCCCTGACACATAAATATTCAAACTCCTTGTGTCTAGTGCTTTCTTCCCCCTTGGGGGCAAATCAACCTATAAATATAGCCAATGTACCCCGGGAGGCGGTGGGGGCTGAAAATAGTCAAAAGTATACCAATTTATTTTCGCACTAAAAGGAAGTGACCCTTGCCCAAAGGGCCACCCCCTTGCATATAAAAAAGATGATCCCTGGTGTCTAGTGGGCCTCTGCCCGCCCCCTAATTGCAGATCGGCCTTAAGGCAGCTGATCTGCCCACAGGGGGAAAGGATTTTACAATAAAATACACCCCCAAGGGGAGCGACCCTCGGCCAAGGGGTTGCTCCTCACAATTGTGCAAAATAAAGAATTCCTGGCTTCGTGTAGGTTTCGACCCTCCTTGGGGGGGGCATATCAGCCCAAAAAACAGTCGAACTCACCCCCAGGGGGAACTAAACACACATAATATATGCCCCAGTGGAGCAACCCTTGCCTAAGGAGTCACTCCCCAAACAAAAGATTAAAATAATCTGTGGTGGTCCAGTGGTCTGGATTCCTGCTCCACGCAATTGCTGCCCCACCCGTGATCGTGGAGCAGAAATCCAGTGCATAAAGTCTCAAGGGGAAAGCAAAAACTGTTTTCTTTCCCCCAGTGTCTGTACGGACTCTAACCCTCCCCCAGAGAAGGACTTACCCGAAATCCATATCCCTCCTGGACGTGCTGGTAGCAAATGGCTTCCAGAACGTCCCTGGCAGCTTCTGATGACGTTAGTACGCTTTGCGTGTGCTGCCATCATCAGATGCCAAGAAGGGGGTCAGAGGAGGCAGAGGAAATGCCTTTAACTAGGCACCCACAGGGGGGAGCACCAGCACTTCCCCTGTAGGAGGGTGCGAGGACGGCGCAGTGCCTTCCTCAGCACATGGTCACCGTGGCTGAGGACTGCACCACGCCATCCTCAGCATGGAAGGAGTTAAGCACATTGTTGTCTAGGGCTGTTCTAAGCAGTAAAAGAACTGAAGTCCGTGGAGTCAAATCTTTGCATTATGGAGTCCAAGCTTTTGCAGCAGCTCTGTTCAGATAAATTATGAAGTCTAAGGATCACAAAGCAGGTGGGTAGATATGCCTATGAGAGAGATGTACTTTTAAACAAAAATGCCATTAGATGTTATACGAGATAAGTACTGTCGTAACTCTGACCATGATGCTGGTTTGACATTTTCCATTTGCAGCAATGACCAGACTGTGTCTTGTTATTTACCAATTTACTTTCTGTGTTGACAGGGCTGTACTTACTGCCACAGCTGATTTTAAGAAATTCTACTTTTCACAGTTTGCAAATTGTGTGGTGTAGGTACTCCTTGAGTGCATCCACCTCTCCATTTTCCTCCATTCTAATTTTAAACGAAATGACAGAGTTGTGCAGTCTGTTAGCTTATGCTGTCCAGCTTCAAGTGTGGTACTCACGAGCCACAGGGATGAGACTGAAATGTCTGGTCTAGTCAAAATTATTACTAAAGCACTCTATCACTAGAGACAGCCACTTGGCGCTAGAAAGAGATGGGCTGGTAGCCAGAGGCAGGAAGGTGACAAGTAACATACTAGGCTGACGAGGCAAGCCAGGATGTGGTGGGGGCAGAGAGCAAAGCCGGCTTAAACTTGGCTATGCGTATGAATCTGAACACAAAGGGCCAGATTTACAAGGCCCTAGTGCCTCCTTGCACCACACTAGTGTCATTTTTTTTACACTAATGTGGCTCAAGGAGGCATTTTGCACCACACCCCATTCACAAAGTGGTGCAGTGCATCAGGCATAATGCATGCAAAAGGGGTGTTCCAGCGTTAGGAGGCCCGCAAAAAGTATGCAATTTTTGGCATCATTTTTAACACCTGCTCAAAGCAGGTGTTAAATTGACGCACCCATTGTAATCAATGGGCCTCCTAGCACTTTGCTGCACTAGCATAAAAATTGTTGACGCTAGTGTAGCAAAGCGCCACAATAGCGTCAAAATTTTGACACTATTGACCTAACGTGTGTCATGGTGTGCGTTTTGTAAATACAGCACACACACAGTGTTGTTAGGTGGAGCAGGGGCGACACAAGAAAACCGGCGCATCAACACTGATGCGCCACTTTCTTGTAAATATGCCCCTAAAAGTGTTATTTAAGCTTTGTTGATGTAGAGCCCCTGCACCAACCGTCAGGCAGCCAATAGAAAGAAACAGCAAATGCCACTGTTAGAACCTGGAATGTGGTACTCAGGTTATAAGGGAGAAACAGTAAGGTCAGTACTAACGTTCAGACATACAACTTCTAAGAAACTACCCCAGGTAGGCATATACACAAGGGCATAGCTTCAAGGGGGTGGCGTTCGCGGTGTTACACCCCCTCTAAAAAAAGTATCTGGTTGTAAATAATTGGGTACAGGTGCTTTCAGTCGGGTATTGTGATGTGTCTGTCAGATTAAGCCTGGGATTTTTACATGCTCTCACTGGCAAACACACTCACTCTCTCTCTGTTTTGAAGGCCTTAAAAATGTTCATTAGTTTGAAAAATGTTGTGTTTTAGGTGGCCCTTACAATGCACCCTCCTCTCTCTTTCCACTGCCCCTTAAGCCCTCCTAATGTCCTGCTTCTCATATATTGTGTTTACAATGCCATATCAGCATGATTGTTGGGTAATCTGAAGCTCACACACACACTGAGTCTTATTGACCAGCTACATCCCTGCACGTACACCATGAGGCAGAGGGACATGGAGTACCCAGTGGCAGGGGGTTTAAAAGAATTCATATGACTACAGTGGAGACAATGGGCCTCATTTACAAGAGGCCTGCGCTGCCAAAGTGTCACTGTTGATGATGCTCCTTTGGCGCAGGCCTCTCCACCAATATATGAGGTGACACAACAGCACCCTGCATGGCTTTGCACTGCCTAATAGATAAGGAGTAAAACAAAGCAGCTCAAAGCTTTGCTTTCCCTTACTCTATATCAAGGAGAATTTCTATGGGGGTGGTGGTGGGTTTTCACACGAAAAACCTATGGGTTTTGACACATTCCCAGATTTACAAGAATCTGTAAACCTGGGAATGTGTCAAAACTTTGACACAGGGCAGCGCAGCAAAGTAATTTGCTGCGCTGCCGTGCTCCAAAAACTCGTAAATGAGGTCCAATATTTCTATGAGCATGCACTGCGCACCCCATTGTGCCCTCACAAATGATTGGTGATATTGCTGAGAAAAAATATGGTGATGATATTGTTGCAGCAGATATGTTAATATGAGAATATGCTAATGATTTGCGTGTATATACTAATAAGAAGAACGATATTAATAAATGGAAATAACGTGAAATGTGCAAAATGTACCCACGGGGAATGGTCACCATCTGTGTTAACAGTACTAAATAATGTGAATTTTTTAAGTTTTGTATTAATATATCATAATTAACTATATAATCTATGTTTTGTAATGCCATATGTTCTCAGCTTAGCCAGAGGCCTAGTCACCGCTGGGCCTTGCCTGCTTAAACATGGAGGCGCGATGAGCTGCCGCAGACTGGAACTGGAGAAAGGACCTTGAACTGTGCAGATTTCAATGATGAGCTCTGCTGGAGGAAATCTGCAACCTCACCAGCGGACAGGAGACGATCAGAACAAATTAATACAATTATGTGTAGAGTAGGCTAAATGTACTTTCCCAGGACTTGAACAATGGAGCTACAGACTAAGAGCTGAGAGCAACAAGTTAGTTACCTGAAGAGCCGGATGATGTCCTCATCAATTAAAGGACCAATCATATTAGTGGAACTTGATTCTCAAAATAACGTAGACAAGGGGTAAACAAAAATCATAGGTTAGAGTCATAACCCCAGTTAAGGTTGACCAATGAGTAAATTGTGGGACGGACTGAGAGGCCCTAATAAAAAGTCATGATATGAAGGGAAAAATCAGAACGGAGAGGCAAAAGTTGATGACGACAGGAGACGCTGTCCGAAGTGTTGAAGCTTGGGCTTGCTTCTGTGAGCCTGAGCCTTGCTGATGACTGATGACCTGGAGACGAAGACTGACTCGTTGCTGATCTATCTTGGATAGGTAGCTATATTCTGACTGACTAATGAATGCTTTTTCTTTCTAGGTACCAACTGCGCTGTTTAAAAGTTTTTTTTCCTGGTTAGAGTTTTTTTTCCAAATTAATGTTTTTGACTAAATTGGTTTTTTTTGCATGAAGACCCACATGCTGATGCTAATTGGAATTAGGTAGGCAGACAGGGTGACTTTTGACAAAGACTGGTTGACTTATATTGCTGAATTATTCAATTGCTCATGAATTGCTATACTTTGTTTAACGTTGGTTGCATATTAATAAAGTGCTGAGAATTAATTTTTCATGTTGCTAATAAAGTTTGGAAATCATGGTTTTTACTGAATAAAAAGGTTTTGATTACAATTGTAACTAATAGGAAATAAAAAGAACTAACCTTCTTATGAGTGATGGTGGTTTCTGATTAGATTAGTTCATGGTATTTAACGTTGATTGGATTCAATTCTTGTGAAGGTCTTTTACTCACTATACTTAACTATGATACTCTATGCGATCCAAAAGATTCATCGACCTAAACGCGTCCCCTTGTAAGTTTACTTACTAAGGACAAGGCGCGCTTACAGTTTTTGGTAGCAGCTTGATGGTTGGTTTCCTTTGGGAACTAGTTAAGTGGTGAGTAATGGTTATGGTGGTAGTTTAAAATTGAATATAGTTGTTTTGATTTTCCGAGGTTTGAATTATTCTTTTTTTTTTTTACTGACAATGGTAGCAAAGATGAAGTTCCCTTAAGCCCAGAAATGACTTTCCCAGATCCTGGGTCCCGTGAATAAGGTTGGGTATGTTCCTGGCATATTTGAGATAGTATGAGAGTGGTAGAATTGCACTTGCCTAAGCTTAAACAGATCGCAGGTGAATTGTGATGTATGTGAGGTAAACAGTAGGGAGTTTGGGTACTCCAGTTTAGAGTTAGTAGGAGTGTGTGTACTCCAAAGGGTATGAGAGTAGGGAAGTCATCGAACTTCACATGTGTGTAGCGCTTGGTGCTCAAAAATTGTCCATGTGGTTGTTGGTGATGTATGGACCCTGCGTGGTCTAAGACTCCAGAGTATATTGACAAGTGTAGGAGACACTTGGGTATATGTTGTAATCTGTCTGATTTAGTAGGTTGATCGGGCGTGGTCAACAAGTCTGAATGAATGTATGTTGAGTAAAAGAAGCTTCGACTGAAATCTGGCGAGTCCTATGTGCCCCAGGACAGACCCAAATGCCAGTTGAGAGTAAGGTTTGCGGGTTGAATTTTACTTGCGGATGTGGGGGACTAAGAAAGAGGAATAGCTAAGGTCCCAGAGTGCGCCTTTTAGTGAAAATCTGTAAGGTCCCTGAAGCGATTGTGTCCTTTCCTGTAGTAAACCAGCGGATTTGTACTAGTTATTATTTGATGAAGACGCTCGCAATATATTTGCATTAGTTGAATGAATTTGAGCAGAGGGAGGTGAAGCCGAAAGACTTTGTCAGCCACTGTGTGTTAGTGTGACATGTGTGTGTGTCACACTGGGATAGGTCAGTTACTGAGAAGAGCCGCGACCGGATTGGCAGCTGTCCGTGAGAGGCAATTGGTTGAGCGAACAGGTGAAAGGAATCTTGGGAGTAGAAGTAATTTCATTTATTGAATTGAAATATATAACACAGGCAAAAATGAAGTTTTTCAAGGCATTGAGGAGTGCGATGAAGGGTGAATCATACATTAAGGCTTCAGTAGGGGAACCAGGCCCCCCGGAGGATAGTCCAGCACATCTCGTAATGACAGAAAAAGGCATAGCTTCTTGTCTTTGGCTAAAGCAATGGAGCGCCTTGACTAAGAATCAAGGAACCCTAGCATTTCCAGAAAATGGAACATTTAATTTAAGGGTTCTGGATCAATTACGATTATCATTGTATGACATGAGACCGTTACCAAGACCAGCACAGTTTGAATCTTTAGCAGTTTGGGAGCTAGTGGCCAGACAGCAGCATGAGCTGAAAACTAATAGAAGGATAAGGAAGATAGAGAAGTCACTAGCCGAAGCTAGGTGGGATTGGGAACAAAAGAGATAGCGAATGGCAACCATGAAGGAGATTAAGATGTTCCCCGCAATCACAGGAGGTGACGATTCAGATAAAGGAGATGATGACAAGGAACGGGGGAGTGAGGAAAGAAAGAAAGAGAAAAAGTCCTATGTAGACGATGATGATTCTGATATTGAGGATTACATTACGCAGTTACTGAGAGATAGACCTCCACTTATGACAACTTATGCAGGGGGTCCAGGGAATATTGCTACAGCCCCTCCTGCTACTCCTGGGACATCCCAGGGAGTCACGGGCGTTGTACAAACAGAAGGAGGACAGATACCAGGGGTAGTGCAGAGTACACCAGTTACAGGAACGAGAACCAAAGCTCAAGGGCGGGTGCCTACACCTTCTGCACCAGGAATTTACCCGAATGTACCAATTCTTGAGACTGTTTCAAATATTGTGGTGCAGAGGGAGCAGGTGCATCTGCAGCCAATGCTAGTTCAGACTGACTCAACTCCAATGTTACTACCGACAGCACAGACACAGAATATGCCAAGGCCTAATCAGTTAATGGGGACATCAGTGGATCTCGCACCAGTTATGAATCAGGCAATGGGAGTACCACTTACACAAATTGTAGGTTCCAGTGCAGCACCAGATGCAATATCGCTACCGATTACTGTTGGTCCAGCGGTACCCTTATATGCTCAAAAGAAAATAGAAACAGGAGGACAGGCAGAGATATTACAGAGTCTGGTGATAAGAGGAACAGGAGACTTAGTACAGTCAACATCATCATCAAGTACTTCCGGGTGAGCTTAAATCTCTCGTGGGATTTAGGGGGACCGCCGGGGCCAGGGTCGGCGGGAGCACCACCGACAGACCGGCGGTGCCCCGCAGGGCATTCTGACCGCGGCGGTTCGGCCGCGGTCAGATGCGGGAAACCGGCGGTCTCCCGCCGTTTTCCCGCTGCCCTGCAGAATCCTCCATGGCGGCGGAGCGCGCTCCGCCGTCATGGGGATTCTGACACCCCCTACCGCCATCCTGTTCCTGGCGGGTCTGGCATGGGCACTGCAGGGGCCCCCGTAAGAGGGCCCCACAAAGTATTTCAGTGTCTGCTATACAGACACTGAAATACGCGATGGGTGCCACTGCACCCGTCGCACCCCTGCAACTCCGCCGGCTCCATTCGGAGCCGGCATCCTCGTTGCAGGGGCATTTCCGCTGGGCCGGCGGGCGCTCTTTTGGAGAGCGCCCGCCGGCCCAGCGGAAATGTATGAATGGCCGCCGCGGTCTTTTGACTGCGGTGCGGTCATCAGGCCCTTAGTCCTCTCGTGGCACTACCAGATGCAAATCAGAGTATGAGACTTTTGACACCACATGCTGTAGGGACAGGGATACAACAGCTGCCGGCGACTAATGCGAGTAACATTTCATTACAAGGGTTAACAGCACAGCAGTTAACTAGTTGGCTGGATAGCTTAAATTCTTTGCAAGGTGCCTCAAAAGTGGAAGAGCAACTGAATCAAGTAGGACTAAATATTGAGGCAAATGAATTAGTTGAGGGAACAAGAGGATTGAATAGGTTAGAATCCTATACTGAAGAAGAGCTAAGATATTTGTGTCCGAGGATTACAAAGGAAGTTGGGAAAATATACCAGAAACTAGCGGAAGTAGCGGAGAAGCATGACATTGATCTTAAGACAACAAAACATTTGAGACTAAGCTACAGATTAGATTTTGAGGCAAACGATTTCGAACACATGAGATCGGCAGGAATGAAAGCACATCTAAGAGACTTACTGCAGAGTGCGCAAATTTGGGGAGCACTAGAAAAGTGGGAAGGCAGATGGGCGAAAAGGAAAGATAAATGGAAACGAGACTCAGAAGGGGAAACAGAAGGAGTAGAGAAAGAATAAGTGGTCAAAATGGTACCAATGAGGGAAATTCCAGGAGGGCAATTTGTTCATGTTCCATGGCATCGAAGTGATATATTGTCCTGACAGAGAGGTTTGTGAAACTGTACGAATGTCTGTGGGAAGACTCGAACACCTTGTTCGAGATAGTGGTGCCAGACGACTTATGGGTTGAATGTAAAAGAGCAGTAGACTGGCCAACAAGTGAACCTGAGAGGCATAAGATTACAGTTGCACCATCCCCCGAGGTAATGAAAAATTATTATAAGGTGATTGAATTTCTCAAAACCAGGATTTCCCTGAAAAACATTGATTGGCAGAGGATTGACAGGACAGTTCAGGAAACCAAAGAGTCAAAACATATCTATTATGAAAGATTGTTAAAAGCATTTTTTGAAGGAATACAGTGGTAAAGAAGCAGTCGCACCAAAAGACATATTGCATTTCGTGTTCAGATTTGTTGAAGGGTTGAGAAGTAGGACGAATGATTATGAATCATTTGATTTGTTGGCAGGCAAAGCCGATTTATGAAGTGTTGCAGTATGCTAAATATTGCAGGGATGAGATTGAACTAAAGCAAAAGAAATTGAAGGAAAAGGCAATGGTGATGCAGATTAAGGCAGCACAATCAGGAGTGTAAGGAGCTTTAGTGCCGCCGATGCCGCCGCAACAAAGATCTATTGCGTTTCAGCCACAAGTGAAGGGTAGAGGACGTGGTATGTATGTGATGCGTGGTCCGGATCTGAATACGGTGGTTGTTCAGAATGACATGCAGGGCATGAAAAGGATGTTGCCATGTCACCTGTGCGGAAACGTGGGACAATGGAAGCAGGAATGTCCATTGATGGTACAGGAAGGAATAATTCAGCAAGGTGATGTTAGTCCAGTCCAGACAGTGAGAGTCCCCAGAATGAGGGGACAAGTTACGAATGTTCAAACTCGAGGTCAAAACTTTTTGCCTGTACAACAGATGCAGGTACCTCAAGCACATTTTACTTCCTTAGCACCGGTACAGCAGCAGATTCCTATGGTGCCTAGACAGCAAATGCATATACCCCAAGCCCCGATGGAGCAGAAACAGGTTATGCTTACGCAACAGGTCAATGGTCAGAGATCAGACAACAGTAACAATACAGTAAACCAATTCCCATTTCACAGTGAGGATGAAATAAACGATGAATGGATGAGTGACAGTTCGGATGAAGGAGCCTGCATACTTGCTGCATCTCTAGAGGTAGATCTGAGAGGGCCATTCGTGAAGGGAAAGGTAATGGGACATAAAGTGTCATTCTTGGTCGACACTGGAGCTACACGCTCTACAGTAAGGAGCGTAGAAGTACCAGATTGACCTCTTTCTGGAAGAACAGTGCAGGTTGTGGGAGTGGGGAATAGGCAATTAACAAATCCTATCACAGAGCCAGTACAAATTTAAATTGGAAATTATACAGGACTGCATAGATTTGTGGTATTTGACTCAAGTCCTGTATCCTTGTTAGGTAGAGATTTATTGTGCAAGACCAAATGCTCAATAAATTGTACAGGCACAGAAATTGAATTTCAGACAAATAGTGACGATGAGGAAGAGCAGGCATCAGCTATGGTTCTTAATGACACATTTGAAGAATACCCTTTGATTGAGATTTTTCCAATGTTCACATTGAAGGAATTGCATGCAGATTTACAGGGAACAGTGAAGGAGAAAGTCTGGGATTTAATGGGAAAAGAAGTAGTTTTGATCAAAGGTGTGGAGCCAATAAAAATCACCTTGAACCCAAATGTTGAGTTCCCAAAACTTCCACAGTATAACATGCCACAGGATGTGTTGATGAAGGTGGCGCGAATAATTGGGGATTTCCTGAAGCAAGGTGTTTTGAAAGAAGTGTTGAGCAGTCCATGTAATTCACCGATAATGGGATTGAAAAAGCCTTGTGGAAAAGTTTGAATTGTGCAAGATTTGCAGAAAGTGAATGACATGGTGGTTAAGTGTTGTCCGATTGTGCCTAATCCAGCAGTGATACTGTTTCAGATTCCAGGTGAGGCAGGGTGGTTCACAGTAGTCGATCTGTCACAGGCTTTCTTTTCAGTACCACTTCATGAGGATAGTCAGTTACTTGTCAGTTTCAAATTCCTAGATAAAGTCTACAGGTGGTGTAGGCTTCCACAAGGGTATACGGAATCACCGTCCTTGTTTAACCAGATTTTGAAAAATAATTTGGAGTCATTGTAATTACCTTGCCAATTGACTCTTGTACCGTACAGTTATGACTTACTGATTGCGCCCAGAACGAGGGAAGAGTGTAAACATGATTCGATTGTCCTACTTAATCATTTGGGAGACTTTGGTCACAAAATCTCACCTGCAAAACTGCAATACTGTCAGAAGTCTGTCAAAAACTTGGGTCATCAGATTGAGAAAGGGTTGAGGAGAATTTCCGGAGAGAGGATTACAATGATACTGCAGAGAAATCCACCGACTTCCCAGAAAGATGTGTGCATGTTCTTGGGAATGGTAGGATACTGTAGACAGCAGATTCCAAATTTTGCTGAGATTGCCAAGCCCTTGCAACTGTTGACTCATAAGGGAGTTACAGATCCTTTTACTCTAGATGAAGATCAGATGAGGGCTTTCACTGAATTGAGAGTCTGTGCAGAGCTCCAGCGTTGGGAATGCCTGATTACACAAAGCCTTTCACATTGTTTTGTCATGAATGTGATGTTTGTTCTTTGTCTGTCTTGACACAGGTCCATGGAGGTGCTTATCACCCAGTAGCCTATTTTTCAGCTACCTTGTACCCAGTTGCAGCAGCCTTACCAGGTTGTCTGCGAGCAGTAGCCGCAGTTGGTCAAAGTCTTTCCCAATGTGAAGGGGTAATTATGGGATACCCAGTGACGGTAATGGTGCCACATTCAGTTGAAATTTTGTTGACAAGAACAAAAACCCAACATTTGACGGTGGCACGACTAACAAGGTATGAGACGAGCATATTGGGAGCTCCAAATGTCACCTTGAAAAGATGTAAGGTGTTGAATCCAGCAACATTATTGCCAAGTGATACTGTTGAAGTTGAAAAAGAGGAAGACATAGTGCATGATTGACTTGAAGTTACAGATCTCTGTACAAAACCTAGACCTGATATTAGAGACATTCGATTAGAAGAAAATGATCAAATTGTTTTTGTTGATGGTTCATGCCTTAGGGATGGGACAGGCACAGTGAGAGCAGTATATGCTGTGTGTACAATTACAGGACCACTAGAAGCATCTTGGCTTCCTGGTGTATATTTAGCACAAGTGGTAGAGTTGGTGGCTCTCACTAGAACATGTTATGTTTCTACCAGGCTGCGAGTAACATTATACACAGATAGCCAATGTGGATTTGGAATTGTTCATGATTTTGGTCAATTGTGGTCACAAAGAGGGTTCATGACCTCCAGTGGAACCCCAGTATGGAATGGTGACAAAATAAAAGAGTTGTTGTATGCAATACAGTTACCTGAAGAAATTGCTGTGGTAAAATGCAGTGCACACCAGAAAACACCAGACTACATTTCCTTGGGAAATGGGTATGCGGATCAGGTAGCAAGATTTTGTGCCCTGAACTGCAGATCGTTCAAGGATAAGTGGGAATTAATGCAAGAAGAAGAGACCAGTTGTGCAAATTTTGCTTTAAAAGTAATTGACACTCTAGAGGAATTGAAAACATTGCAAGAAAATGCAGACAAGGAAGAGAAAAAGATGTTAATCAAGTTGAAATGTGTACAAAGACCAGATGAGATCTGGGTATCTGAGGAGGGCCAGATGGGGTTACAGAATCGTCTGTTATCTCAGATGGCTTGGTACTACCATGGGCAGGCACACATTGGAAGGGATGCCATGATTAGATTGTTCAAGGTTGATTGTTTCAATCTGAAATTTAGACAAGTAACTGAGGCAGTGTGTCATAGATGTGTAATATGTCAGCAATTGAACATGGGAAAAGGGACAGTGGTAAATCTGAGCCACATTGGAAGAGCAGGAGGTCCATTCAGCAGAATGCAATTGGATTTCATTGAAATGCCTGCATTTGGCGGATTGAAGTACGTGTTGGTGATCGTATGTTTGTTCAGTCATTGGATTGAAGCATACCCCACATGTAGGAATGATAGTCTCACAGTTGCAAAGCTATTGCCTAGAGAACTAATACCAAGGTTCGGATTCCTGATCTCTTTAGAATAAGATAGGGGAACGCACTTCAATAACGAAGTGATCAAACTCTTATGTGCAGCACTAAACAGTGAACAGATGCTTGCAGCTATCGTCCAGATGCATCAGGATTGGTAGAACAAATGAATGGTACCCTGAAGTCAAGAATTGCCAAAATGTTTGCAGCCACAAATTTGAAATGGCCAGATGCATTACCTTTAGTGTAAATGTCAATGAGAAATGTACCTGACAGAAAGACAGGACTGTCCCCACACGAGATTCGTATGGGGAGAGCAATGAGACTGCCAGAAATACCAGCAAACACTCTTGTCAATATAACAGATGATATGGTGTTAGACTAATGCAAGGGTCTAGCTGATGTGGTTCTATCTTTTTCTCAGCAGGTACCAGCCGTTACCCTGCCACCTATCCATGACCCAGGTCACAACCTGAGAGCCGGAGATTGGGTTGTGATCAAAAAGCATGTGCGAAAAACCTGCCTAGAGCCACGTTGGAGAGGTCCATATCAGGTGGTGTTGACAACTACTACAGCTGTAAAGTGTGCAGGGTTGCCTAATTGGATACATGCAAGCCATACGAAAAAGGTGGTGAGTCCCCAGGATCATAAAGAAGTGTTGCTGAGAACACCAGCAGCAGCGAAGCGAGTAATTCTGCCTGAACCAGAACCAGAACAAGTTGAGCCGGAGGTGGACCCAGAACTAACAGAAGAAGGATCAATCACCCCAGTAAGAGACGAGGGTGTGGAAAATCAAGAAGCAGAACGTGCAGACAATGCAGAAAAGACGTTAAAGGGTCCAAGCTCAGGAGAAGTACTAATGCAAACTAGGGGGACCGAAAAGCAAGGAAACTCAGTGCCAGAGCCTGAGGGAGGTCAAAGCAAAAGTGACCAAACTCCTCCTGAACCCATTGCAGGTCCATCAATAGAAGGCACACCAGACAGGGTGAAGGTGAAAAGTCCTATCTTGAAAAGATTGCTGACAGAAGGTATAAGAAAAGGGGATAATTGGCCTGAATCTCAGATAGGCAAGAAGAAAGACTTGGTGATAAATGAAAAAATAGAGGAAGAACAAGACACCACAAGAAAAGATGAACTGAGTGATGGGGAACTAACAGGGGAAAGGAGATTGAAAAGAAAGAGAGTGGCAAGTCAAAAATACACAGGACCAGAGTGGGCATACGCCACAACAAGTGATTGGCAAAACGAGTTTATGTTCTTTTGTTTTGACAGAGAAGTTCAGAATCAGTATTTTGACGCAACCAGAAGGAAAGAAATGGTAGACTGTGCTGTTGAATAAAAAGAGAAGATTGAAATTACTTACCTGAAAAGACATTGATAGCCTGATATAATACCTAAACCCTGGAATTAACCAGCTGCTAACCAATTTTGACAAAGGAAGAAGGGGTCTTGACGTGTGAAATTTAAAGTGCGAAGAAAGAAATATATATATTGTTTTATTTTTGAATTTTTGATTTTTGTGTTGCATATTAATTAAGAGTTGAAAACTCTGCTTTCTGATTCTTAACAGATCATGGCTAATTTAGATAATAACGCAAGACATATTAGGTATTGTAGATATTTGAGTGTAGGTATGGCGATTGTGTGTGGAATATTATTTGTAATAATGATTGTGGGTATATCAACTCATGAGATGAAAAAAATGAGAGATACATCTGTGCATGAAACTACTACACTAACAACTATAGAAAGGTTTAAATTAGATGAGCAATATTTGCATGATTACACTAATGCAAGGGGAGAATTGTCTTCTAACGTCTTTTATCGTCTATTGAGTGAGTATGTGGAAACGATGGATGCCAAAGATTGTCTTGTGTGTACGCAAATACCTTCATCTGTAGAAGAAAGGGTTACTTATAGTTTACCTTTGACCTATGGTATAACTTGTAGTCTGTTACTAACACGTTTCTGTAATCAGGAATACCTTCAATACTTTTATTCTAATTATGATTTAGTATTTTCCTTTGTTCCTATAATTAGATATTTGAGTAAGATAGCTAAGCATAACAATATAGTATTAGTTAGGGGATTCTTTGAGCCTACATTAACATTTGGCACGGCTTATGCTCATCGTAACAATTTGACTTGCTTATTAACTCCCATGGAAGAGAGCTTCATAGGGCATACTGATAATAGTAGAAAAGCATTAAAAGAGAAATTGGAAAAAGGATTAGAGAAAAGGATGTACAAAAATGATTATGCTTACACTGCTATTAAAACACAAGGAAGATTAGCTTTGGACGCATTACATGTAGGGAAGCTTTGTATATACAGGCCAAAATCACGCACTGACACTTTATTTGTGGGAACGAGTGAATGTAGGCATGTGTTTTTGTTTCAGAGTAAATGGACGTTCTTGTTGAATGGTGCTGACCCTGTGATTCCTGGGATTTATTATATTTGTTGACTCAATGCTTATTACCATCTCCCTAAGGGATGGTATGGGACATGTTATTTGGGAATAGTATTCCCTAAGATCGATCAAATAGATTTGAAGAAAATACCAAAAATGAATGAGTTACACCGGATGACACAGAAAAGAGAAACGGCCTCTGCAATAGTAGGGGATATTTTTGGAGCAGTAATTCCTTCAGTAGGAGTTATAGTAAATGCGAACAAGATTCAGAAGTTGTCAACTATAGTGGATAGTATGCTAATTAACTGTACAGGAGCTATATTATTATTAAACACTGAATTAGCTGCGGATAGAGCTCTGATGCTTCAAAACAGGCTTGCTTTAGACATAGTTTTGGTGAAAGACAGAGGAGTCTGCAAAATGATTAATGACAAATATTGTTGCTCTTATATCCCTGCAAATGAGAAAGAAGTAAAAGAACTGCTTACTAACTCAACTAATGCGAGTAAGGATTTAAAGGAGTTGAAGGAACCAGGAGTTTAAGAAAAGGTGGGAAAAGGATTTGCAACACTAGGAAATTGGTTCAGTCAAATTTGGAGTGCGATATTGTGGAAAATCATTCAAGGAACATTAATTGTGATCTCTATTACATTAGAATTATGGGGGGCATGCAAATTATGGCACAAAATTCAATTAAAAAGAGCTGAGAATAAACAGAGGAGGGAAGAACAGCCCAGAAGAAGAATCTATAGAGAAAATAGAAATAGAAGAAATCAAAATGCAACCGAAAGTAACGTGTAATGATTGACGAGAAGGGTGTGATGACATATTTAGTCATCAGAGGAGGGACTGTTGCAGCAGATATGCTAATATGAGAATATGCTAATGATTTGCATATACATACTAATGAGAAGAACAATATTAATAAATGGAAATAATGTAAAATGTGCAAAATGTACAGTACTAAATAATGAGAATGTTTTAAGTTTTGTATTAACAGCTCATAATTAACGATATAATCTATGTTTTGTAATGCCATATGTTCTTAGATTAGCCAGAGGCCTAGTCAGCTCTGGGCCTTGCCTGCTTAAACATGGAGACGCAATGAGCTGCCACAGACTGGAACTGGAGAAAGGACCTTGAACTGTTCAGGGTTCAACGATGAGCTCTGCTGGAGGAAATCTGCAAACTCACCAGCGGACAGGAGACAATCAGAACAAATTGATACAATTATGTGTAGAGTAGGCTAAATGTACTTTCCCAGGACTTTTAACAATGGAGCTACAGACTAAGAGATGGGAACAACAATTTTGTTACCTGAAGAGCCAGATGATGTCCCCATCAATTAAAGGACCAATCATGTTAATGGAACTTGATTCTCAAAATAACGTAGACGAGGGGTAAACAAAAATCATAGGATAGAGTCATAACCCCAGATAAGGTTGCCCAATGAGCAAATTGTGGGACGGACTGAGAGACCCTAATAAAAAGTCATGACATGAAGGGAAAAATCAGAACGGAGAGGCGAAAGTTGATGACGACAGGAGACGCTGTCCGAAGTGCTGAAACTTGGGCTTGCTTCTGTGAGCCTGAGCCTTGCTGATGACTGATGACCTGGAAACGAAGACTGACTTGTTGCTGGTCTATCTTGGATAGGTAACTATAATCTGACTGACTTATGAATGCTTTTTCTTTCTAGGTACCAACGGCACTGTTTAAAAGTTTTTTTCCTAGTTAGAGTTGTTTTCCAAATTTATATTTTTAACTAAATTGTTTTTTTTTGCATGAAGACCCGCATGCTGATGCTAATTTGAATTAGGTAGGCAGACGAGGGTGACTAAGGGTGACTTTTGACAAAGACTGGTTGACTTATATTGCTGAATTATTCAATTGCTCATGAATTGCTATGCTTTGTTTAACGTTGGTTACATATTAATAAAGTGCTGAGAATTCATTTTTCATGTTGCTAATAAAGTTTGGAAATCATGGTTTTTGCTGAATAAAAGGGTTTTGATTACAATTGTAACTAATAGGGAATAAAAAGAACTAACTTTCTTATGAGTGATGGTGGTTTCTGATTAGATTAGTTCATGGTATTTAAAGATGATTGGATTGAATTCTTATGAAGGTCTTTTACTCACTATACTTAACTAGGATACTCTATGCGATCCAAAAGATTCATCGACCTATACGTGTCCCCTTGTAAGTTTACTTACTAAGGACAAGGCATGCTAACAATACCTTGACTCTCTTTCTTCGATAATTGTAGTTGATTTTTTTACAATAATGGTATACAAGGTGCCCTTATACATACATAGGCCCTCATTCTGACCTTGGCGGTCGGCGGAGAGGCGGCGGTCGGACCGCGAACAGACCGGCGGTATTAAAAATGGCATTCTGACCGCGGCGGTCACCGCCGCGACCGACCGCCACTTCCCCACTCCGACAGCCACGGCGGTCATGACCGACGGGCTGGAGTCTGCGCACTCCGGTCCGGCGGTCGACCCAAGACCGCCAACGGTATCATGACCCTGCTTACCGCCGCGGTTTCTGGCGTTCGGGAACCGCCATGCGAACCATGGCGGTAGGCACTATCGGGGCCAGGGAATTCCTTCCCTGGCACTGATAGGGGTCTCCCCCACCCCCCACTGCCCCCCCGAGTCCTCCCCCCACACCCTCCACCCCCCTGCCACCCCCCAGAGGTGGTACGAACCCCCTCCCCACCCCCACCCCGACATGCACATACACGCACCCCGACATGCACACACCCCCAACATGCACATATACACACCCCCTACACACACACATACACAACGGGGACACATACCCGCACACATACATGCCGACATGCGCACCCGCCGAACTTCACACATTGCCCATAGGCACAGCAGCACTCCCCGCCCGCATGCATGCACGCACTCACACACCCCCTCTACACACTCACACGCACACCCCCATGCACGCACACATCACACAACACCCCCCCACCCCCTCCCCTCACGGACGATCAACTTACCTTGTGCGTTGGTCCTCTGGGAGGTGACAGGAGCCATGGGGAGGTGACCGCCAACAGAAGACCGCCAACAGAAGACCGCCACACAGAAATGTGGGTCGTAATTCTGGGGGCGGTGTTCTGCTGGCGTGGCGGTGGAGGTTGACCAGTCTCCACTTTCCTTCCGACCGCCAGTGTGGCTGCTGGCGGTTTTCCGGCGGAACGCTCCCAGCGGTCAGAATGCGCACAGCGGCATACCGCCGCGGTCGGCGGTCTTCACCGCGGCGGTAACTCGGCGGTCTTGCGAAAAGACCGCCAAGGTCAGAATGAGGGCCATAATATTTTAACTATTATTTAAAAAAATACTCCCCTTGTGTAAACTGTCACCATTGCTCCTCCCCACCTGGTCGCTGACTTCTAACATTGCTCAAACCCTTCGTTAACATTTCCCCTGGCACTGCCTGCCCAGTCCAAGCTCTTTGAATCTCCTCTGCTCCTCTGTTTAATGCTTTTTGAATATCTTAGAAGCATATAAAGCCCTGATAACATCGGGATGAAGTAAAAAGACAAGAAACTTAATGAAGATAATGCTAGTTAAAGGGCATTTACATTTGGAGACAAAATAATGTATTTAAATTAGTTAATAATGTCACCTATCTTGTAAAGTACCAAAATGTAATGCCAATCTTGTAAAGCACCAAAATGTCATCATGTGGTGACTTTAGAGAACTTTGTTACAGAAAAGCAGATAGCAAAAAACTAACATTGACTTAGTGGCTGCATGTTGGTGTGGTCAGATGGTAGAAGATAACTGGATAAAGTGCGGGCCATATATACCCCTAGGGAAAGATACAGCTCATGGGCTGAGGGTCAGGCAGCCCCTGCATTTCCCAGAGGATTAGTCCTACTGCACCCTGCTGGGAGTGGCAGTAGAAAATAACAATGGGAGACAGGAAGTTACTAGTGGTGTGCAAAGCTAGGCAATGCTCCTGCACACCTCATGAACGTGTATGTAATACTTTACACATTTTGGGAAATTTTCAAAAGTTGTACAGACAAACATCTGGGACATTTTGGTGTAGAAATCTGCAACAACAAACTCTGAAAACCCCTGAAGCAAAATAAACATGTAACAATGAATTTCGCGTATCTTTGTTTGCTAAAAGGGTTGGTAAATATTTTTTCAGCAAAAATATGACCCCAAAATTTCATAGCTCAAACAAATTTTTCGAGGTAAAAGGTTATGGATTAATGAGGGTCAGTAATTGTGCAAATTATATGCAAGTAAATAAACTCCTATTACCAGGTTATTTACCCTACCAAAGTGAATTACAAAGAATATTGGCCGCAAACAAAAAGTTTACAGAATATCTTTTGTGCGCAAAGTATTTCGCTTCAAAGATTATGGAGAAAAGAAAGAGCACCACTTTTTCTACATGGTGAATATACTACTGCCTGAAGTAAATCGTGGGCCCGTCAAGAGGGCGATCTGAGAAAGTAAACCACTGTTAGGTTGCCATGCCTTTGCCTGCTGTTTTACACCAAACCAAGTCATCTGAGCTCTTTGATTAATATTTTATACTGGATTGGGGCGGGCTTTAGGGGCAGGTTTGGAGACACATTCTATTTAATTTACCTTTTTGGTTTTGGGGAGGGGGTGGGGGGCCAGGGGGTTTTAGGTTTTGGGGTGGGGTTGGGGGGGTGGGGCGTTTTTGGTTTTGGGGAGGGGTGGGGGGTTAGGGGGTTTTAGGTTTTGGGGTGGGGTTGGGTTGGGGGGGTGAGGCATTTTTGGTTTTGGGGAGGGGGTGGGGGGTCAGGGGGTTTTAGGTTTTGGGGTGGGGTTGGGGGGTGGGGTGAGGGATGTAGGGTGAATGGTGCCTATTACTAATGCTTTTATCAGGAATGCCTTTACAACAAAATATCGTTGTTAAGGCATTCGTGGTAAAATCATTAGTAGTAGCAACGAGGTCGGTGTTCCGACCTCGTTGTTAAGGAAGTAGTTGTTTTTGAAGTCGTTGTTTCGTCGTACAATTCAATATAAGTGGTACCGTGAGGACAGTGAAAGGTTCTGAATTCAGTGGACTATTTCTTCTTCAACAGGAACCACGTAGCCACATTCTGTGGCTCAGGTGTCTAAGCAGGTATAGGTTCACACTTTCAACATGATCTCCCAGCAATAAGATCAGGGTTAGTGCCTGTTGGGCTCTGTGGGGAAATTATAACCAGGGAAATTCAGTTGGGTTGTAAGCTAGGAAAAAAAGCCTTACTTAACTCTTGTTGCTGCATGGCATTAAGCGGATCCTCACATTCTACACCACCTGAACAGGATATGGGCAATGTCAGAGGACACTGGGCTAGGGATAACAAGCAAATATTTTATTAAATAATTTAAAAATGACTATTCATCCTGAAACTTATCTGGATAGGAAACTGTGTTTGGATATCCATGAAGCTGTAAACTTGTTTAGGATTGAAGCCATACTATCAGAGATCTGTTACATAATTGACAACCATATACATCTGTGTAACATTGTCTAGTGAAAAGAGCTGTTTATTTACAGCTATCACCATCAGCTTTCGTGGATGAAGCAAGTTGGATAGTAGAAAATGTCCTTATCTTTGTAGCCTGTCTATGGTTTCCTTAGAAGGGGTGACATGGGCAAATGTCACTCCTGTTGGTGCCACCCTTAATGGGAGAGGGGTTTTAATAAAGCTTCCCAGATGGTCTGATGCAATTTATATTAAATTGATATTTAAAAGTACTGTAAATAAATCAATTGGGATACCAGAAATTGACCAGTTCATCAGATCAAGTAGAACTTGAGCCTATCACAGATTAATTGATATCCATATTGATAATGTGACTTCTAAATCCATCTTCTCTGCAGCCAGAAAGTTGTCCAATTGCTTTATTTAAAACAAACAATTATTTAGTCTTTTGGATTAATATACCACCAACAACTCTGACCCAGCCCCATCAGGAAAAGAAAAGTGCAAAAAACTCTACAGAGTTGCTGTTGCATTTGAACTACAGCTAACTAACAGCATTCAGCTAAAGGCAGAGCATAATCTAAAAGCACCATCAATGGCAACAAAGAACATTAGAGGGAAAGTCATAGGGACTACGGGAAATGCTGACTGTGATGTTGATGCAACCTTCAGCAATTGTGAAATTAAGATAACTATAGAACAAACATGAAATATGCAGTTAGAATAACAGAAACACGTGCAATGGATATGTGCATAGTTAAGAAAAGAGAAAAACAGCCCTTCTTTTTCACCCTATCCCAATTTAGATGATGCTGATTTTGATCCATAGTTTAACTCTGAAAGTCAAGGAAAAATCAGAAAATAAAATTTAAAAAAGCCTGAATCACATTGTTTAAATAATAACCATGCTCCTGTACACATGACCGTGATCAATGACAGGAGAGCATCAATTGAGAAAGAGGCTAGAGCAGAACCACAGCATGAAACCATTTAAAAAAAACTAAAACTATAAAGGAAAAGTGGTTGTAACAGCAGCAACGCACAAATAGAGGCCTCATCGCCCCCTCTTCCCACTGAAGGAGCGGAGTAAAGGAGAGGAGTAATTGAAGAGGCTAGAATATGAAACAAGATACAGCATGTTTTGGTGATGTGGTTGATTCCTCCTTGCTTAATCGACAAACAAAGTGTATTTAATGGGTCTCCTTTACACTCTCTAAGAGATTCTCTAACATTCAACATTTTTTACGAAATCATTATATGTATGTTAAATGGGCCACTGGACCAGGAGAGGTTTAGTGAAGTTTCTAAGCTGTAAGGCCATTCCACTGGGTATTTCCCCTAAATTTGCCAGCTGTGTCGCAGAATTGGTAATTGTAGGGGACCGAATAATAGGAATCTCTTTGGGGTGTAGATCTTATAACTGAGTTATCTGATATATTCCATCTTTTACAGCATAGTGACTTTTTGATGGCATCCCTTTACCCTGGAAATTTGGGGCACCCTGGAGGGTTGGCGGTACAGGGGCTAAAGGGACTTGTGTTACACACTTGTGCAGATGGGCCATTCGTGTTTGCCTGCTCTGTGTCCTCAATTCTTCTATGCTTCCACGCAAACACATTGAGCTGCTTGTGAGGTCAAAGGAGGGTGCTGAGACAAGGGGTTGAGACAAGAGACAAGATAACAGCCACTTGTATTTCTAACTGCTGGTGCCTCATCCCTCAGAAAGGCTGGAGCAACTAGAGTACTTTGGCACCAGTACTATTTTCAAAACCTTGATGAGGCCCGTGTGAGTCCCACAGCAGCTTCTGGCCTAGGGCAAACAGGTTCCCCAGGATAAAGAAAACTGCAATGAAGAGGCTGCACCTTTATGAGTGCTCCAAACCACTTGCCTCTGTCAGTGCTTCCTTATCTTCAAGTTATTAACACAAAGGTGGGACATTCTTCCACTCCCACAACAGAGTAGACTATGGAAATCTGCTGAAGCGAAGCATTAAGGAGGTTACTTAAGAGCACAGAGAGGTGCATGGGACTGGGAGCACTAACTGCTAGTGATAAGGTGAAGAGGGGGCTGCACAAATGATAAAACTTTCTCTGTGGAGCAGTGACTAAACATTACTAGCCAATGCACCACTTTCTACTCAATATATATCCCAAACATTCTGCCCAGACTATTTGTACCAAGTCCTGGCTGCCTGTGCTAATGTAAAGAGGGAAGTCATAAAAACATTCTCCTTTGATAAACACCAAAATATGCTTTGCAGAATATGCAGCGTTGTTTAGAGAGTGGCAAAGCTGCAGATGTCTTATTTTAGCAGGCATTTAAACAAAATATCTGAAAATAAATATTGTGTGGACTAAATACCATGTCAAGAATACTGAGAGATAACTTCATGTATATGTACCTTGAGAATACATATATTTTCAAGGTACGTGGATGTGGAGTTAAGAATAGAATCTATACTTACCTATTTGAACTTCCCTTCTCGAAATTTTGGTCCTTGGTATTTGTGACACAATATTCTGTCTACACAATATTTTTGTTGCTGATTCTTTCAGAGATCCATTTCAGCACAATTGTGGTTCATCTGCCTCATTCAGAAGCAGATGAACAGCTTTTGTTCTGACAGGAAAGCCTTAAGAAGCTTCAGGCCAGATGATGCTGATCCTTCCTGCCCGGTTCCACCATGTGAGAAACTGTGATCCTGAGCAGGAAATTCAGCAATGATCTCAGTGTGCTCAAAGAAAGCTCCAAATGCATCACTGTGACTTCTGAAACAGCACTCCAGTATGGACACTTACTCTCTGACCCATGCCACTACCAGGAAAGATAAGAAATGCTCTCAAGGTCCAGAACATTATTGTTTGGGTTCACAGTAGCAACAATACAGGTGATTCCATAAGGACAGACTACAATTAATACAATATCCCTCTTGTCCCACTACCCAGAGTGGACATACACATTGGAAAAATCCTGCAATGGTCTAAACAATCACATGATAATCGGGCTGACAACTGGCTGGGAGTAAACGTTTCTCAACATCAAGAAACTGACTATAGTATATGTGGTATTGTGGATCAGAACAAAAATTCCAAATTGTACTTGCCAGACATCCCTGAGATCTTGAGAATTATGCTTCTTCATGAAAAGGAATGGCAAACAGCAAGCTGCACCTATCTGGACTTTAAAGCAGTCCAGCCAAAAGGGAGCCGTACCCTATATTTTCTGACTGGACTGAGTAAGGGTACAAACTCCTATTGGTTGAACATTGTTAATTTAGATGGGCTGAAACAGCATGGCGTTTTAGCTAATTGGACTGCCAACACTCTGACAAATCAGAATTAAATTTTGTGTTCCTGCCATTTTGATTGGCTTCTCAGTAGGCTGTCAAAATGAGTGGATTTCCCCCACACATGCAAAAATGGCAGCGAATGTAGATGTAACAGATCTCAAGAGTGAAAAACACTTCAATTCTGGACTGCCAAAAGGACACTGAAATAGGCAAAGCCACATGTGTCACATTTTTATAAAACTGTTTGCTAAGCACCTAGCTTTTTAATTCTTACATGCTTCATGTTGGCCAAAATCAGTCACCTGTATTAGGGAGCCAACCTTCTCAATTGTATTTAGGTTGGACTTAGTGTTTCTGCACAGGAAAGGACTATTGGTAAGCCGATTCATGACACTGCACGGAAAACAAAGTGTTGTTGTAATGCGGGGGAAGAGAATAAATATTCCACCTCTATTATAAGGAAAATGATAGGGGTGGGTGGAATTCATTCCACCTACAGAATTGGTGGAGTTTGGCAAATGCGCATTACTCTTGCAATGCAGAGTTCCAGCCAAATTCTACCAATTTCTGTGTGGCAGATTTTTTTCCCTGCAAGGCTCTAAAATTGCGAGCTGGTGAGCAAGAGCTGGCATCCCCCAGTGAAAGTTTCTAACACAGGAAGTCGAGGGCAGTTACGATCAGTGAGCTGCTTCTAAGGTAGATTTGCTACCACTTGAGTAGATTTTCTACTTGGGCTGCAACAAATTCAACTTGAAAGGCCATGGACTCTTGCGCATCGCATTTTGCAGTTCACGCTGATTTTTTCAGTATTGCTGGCACTGCTGGTGCTAAATTGCAGCTCAATGTGCATATTTCTGCCCATTGGTAGAATTTTATGGAATTTCACTGAGTTTTTATGCAATGTCATGGAATGCAGTGGAGTGAACCTCTGTGAGTCCTGCCCACCCCTAGAAAAGGAGTCCTTCTGCCAGCTTTGCAGCATGAGAAAATAAATGAATCCCTCCACCAGTGGTGAAAATGCCAGCAGAGTTTAAGATTCACTGAAAGTGCACATAAGGAGCCCAAAACCCTTACCAACTTCCCCACTCCCCCTACGAGAACAGCTACTAAGCCCACTATTCCATGGCCACTGGAAAGCCTCCAGAGAGTACCCGATGGTATAATAAACCTTTGCTCCTCCCATGTCCACAGAGTACCCAGCAACTCACCAGTCCCTCTCTTGGCCCCTCAAGAGTGCCTGAAGGCACCCTAAACCTATCATCCTTCTTTATCCTCCTCTGCAGAGAGATCGCCCACAACCTTTCTAGTGCTCATCCAGCAGCACAACAAACTCACATGGCTCCAGTCCAAGGAGATGTCAGTTTCTTGCTGCTTCTTGCTGTCGCCCCTCATGCCCAGCTTCATCAGTATGTAATGCAGATAGAAAGCCAGAAGGGCCATAGTCAGGGCCGGAGAGACAGTGGGGAGCATAAAACCACATTGTGCATGTGCAGGACGTTTGGCAGGGGTAGCACCTTGCACTCAGTGGATATTTCAACTCTGGTTGCAGACACTCTGGCCAGGAACCTTTTGCAGCTGATGATCTGACTGTCTATTCACTCTTTCACAACTTCTTCTTGGATAGGATAGCAAGATTCAGCTCCAGTGCGTACCCTGCCATCTGGTCAGAGACCATCATCCACAATTGTGACCACTGGTGAGTTTCAGAGGGACATAGAGGAGAGTCTTTCTGAGGCAGATGGTGTGTCTGAAGCAAGAGAACAAGTAGTGGGGAGTGAGGGATGCCAACCCTGTTGGGAGCAGGTGAGGAAATGGTAATGGCAATGGGGGCTGATATTATGGCACATGGCCAAAATGTTTTTCAATACCATTACCTACCTGATAAAGTAGCTAACCTCACTCAAACTAGCTAAAATCCTACATTACAGTACTTGACCCATCCCTCACCTACTGTTATCATTCTGACACCCCCATATAGGAAAACAGAAAATCTAATGGAAGTAAAATAGGCCTGTGAATGCCAGTACACAGCCAACTAAGATGAACATAGGCACTGAAGTTAGAATGCTATGCCACACTTGGATCAGACTTGTGTGGACACAGTGAGAACTTTTTTTGCAAATTAGCAAAACTCCTGCCTCTGCAATTGCATACCACTCGCTCATCCAATCTAATCCCTGGCAACATATCAAACATGTAAAAACCCAAATGACAAAAGATAAAAAATATTTTCCTACTACTAAGCTAACTATGAATATGGCATAGCTACACGCATATTTGTGTGTATATATTTATATTAATGTTGTGTTTTTTCCACTCTTTTCAGTAATAAAAATACTGGCTGCTGTTTGATCTACCATTGGTTTCAGAGGGAGGGAGGACAGCAGGGCAGTTAGGGTGGCATATATTTTTATAGTAATATGACAAGTCTAAATGAGAGGTCAGCAAAGATTGATATCTGATAGGAGAAGCGGGCTGGTGCTGAGCGCACATGCGCCTAACCTTTTCACCAAGACTGAAAGAGGTTTTCAATCTCAGGTTATAGATAGGTCATTTAGTCACGTGTGCCGTGATCTCAACATAATCATTGCTTTTGTCTCTGCTCTTCCATTACAATTCCACTGTACCATGACTTCTATGTACATATAATTACAGTTAGTAGTCTCAGTACTATTCATTTGAAGAAACTATTACCAAATATTACCAAATATTGCTGAACTGAATTACCTCCGAAAAAAACACCATGTTGCCTTACTTACCACTGCTGCATAACTGCTCCTAGAACAGTGCAATGATACATACTTAGAAATAAAAAATACCACAACCCTTCTGCAGCTGCTGCAGGCTGGATCGAGCATTGGCCGGCTTACCAAAGTGATTAAGGCCCTCATTACAAGTTGTTGGTAGGTATTTGCATCAGACAAAAATAAAAATCAATCCAATAGAGAGCCCAATCCATCTAGGAACCATAAAAAAACTGAAAAAGTGATTAAAAAAAGAAACACACTTGTAAGCCGGAAAAAGGAAATCAAAGTTAAAAATATTGATTTTATTATAAACTAAATAAGATTTCCAATAAAATAAAAAAGTAAGTCATATTGCCCAAAAGACAAGTTGGTAGACGAAAACCTGCAAAGTAAAACAGGAAACCAACCGGCAAAAAAACATTACATTCCCAAAATTACCAAAATTACATATACATTACCCTTAATCATCATAAGGTAAGTAGCATAACACAATATAACATAATATATTGATACATTTCTAAAACAGTGTACAAAAACCCAAACATACCCAGTAGTGAAAACCACTATGATTAATACAACTAGGTATACAAAGAAATCCACAAACACCACTAATACTAACCTCTAGACCTCCCCTCTACATCCTCCTACCCTTAAAACCCTAATACACCTAGATCCCAGAAAACAGACAAAAAATGGGGAACCCATTCTAAATAATGGAAGCCCCCTTTTAACGCCTGCCCGGAGCAGGCATTAAAAGTGCTGTAAAAAATGGCGCAAGGAAATCTCTTATATTTCCTTGCACCATTTTTTCAGCCCCCCTAATGAGGGAACATCCTATTTGCATATGTTATGCCTGATGCAGGTATAATGTGGAGCTACTCCTGCAGATTACATCAATAGAGTCACATTGAATGACACTATTGCCCCCTACCCTGCACCACATATTTTAAATACAGAGCACTCATGGTGGTGGTAGGGGGTGCTAAGGGGTGCAGGGAAAGTGGTGCTGCACTCTGTGCAGAGCCACTTTCCTTAAATCTGCCCTTAGGTTGCTTTGTGATACGTAGTTTAGATGTTCCACAATACGTTTTGGGCCCTTCCCTTTCGCGGGCACTTGGCCCTCCCACAAATGCAGTGCAGTTTTTCTCAGGAGACTTGAGGAAACACAAAGTTGGTGTCTGCACTAACCCAATTTTGTGCATAAAGCCCCAAAATATCTTCAACTCCTCTAGGAAAATGGGAGTCCACTAAACGGGGCCCTAGAGTGCCTCCATGCACCCTCAGAAATTGTTTGGCACGCAAATTTGTTTGCTACACAACTTGCTCAAGGAAGTCAACATATAAAAAAAGATGGATGGCACAAAGTTGGACTTATCAACTTTACATCCAGCGTCTCCAGTGAAAAGCACAATTTAAGGCTGAATGAAAATGGAGGGCCGTCAAGAGAGCACTCTGTCTGTGCTTGCCGCTGCATGTGCCTGCTCTCTGGGTTCGCCTAAACTGGTACTGCTGTCCCGCTACACAGGCTGCACTTGTGAAGGGACAGCATGACTGTCATCATCTCCCTCAGAATTGCTGGAAGAGGAGTCGTCGGATAGGGCTCCGCTCACTGAAAATTCACTTCCAGATTCTGTTCCATTGTACTCACCCTCAGACACTGCCTCAGTGTCTGCTGTCTCAGTCTCTGACCCTGCCTCAGAGCTGCACTCCATAACCCGAGTTAGGGCTTAAGCAGCACTCATCTAGTGAGACGTCATCTCTGCTACTGGCTAAACTTTCCTTCTAAAACACTAGCCTATGTAGAAGGCAGATATGTTGTTCACAAACTGTTGATGAGTGTGTATGTGAGTGCTGTGTGCAACGGTAAATAACCTTGGTCACCTTACATTATCTTCTTCCCTCAATCAACAGGTTCTCCAAAAACACAACACAGTATTGCTTCACCTTGCAACACACCCATCATCAGATCATTTAGCTCTGGCGGCGCCCATTGTGACAATCAATTTTGTCACCCCCTCCCATGACCACCTCCTTGGATTCTCTCAGTACCCAGCACAAGTGCCCTTAATCTCTCCATAACCCCTCTCTCAGATACATTTAATTTGCTTTAAAGCCCTGGTAACGGCTTGCTTTACTAATCCACTTAGCTATCCACATAAAGTACAGATCTATTCTTTGCAACAGGCATATTAACCCCCTGCACCACTTTGTGCCATATGGAAATATATTTTTTTAAGTATTTCACAATAAAATTATTACATTAAATAATCACACTTCACTGTAAACCATTTTAATTAAAGTTTTGAACATTAAATGGTGGACATTTACCATTCCCACTCCAATCTAAATCAAGTTGGGGAAAGTGTTGAACACTAAAGGAGTGATATTTACTATTTCCACTACAATCAAAAACATTTTATGCAAGGTGCTACACACTAAAACCCTTATATGCTCAATCAATATTCTATACTCACACTTAATTTTTGATCTATCAAAAAATACAAATTATTTAAAAAAAACACAACAACCCAAAGTAAAAACATACATATTCATAACTAAGCATTACCATATAAAATAATGTCTATCACTAATAATAAATAGAATTTTATTAATGTGTACTGCTATTCCCAAACTTTGAAACATAGCATAAAAAAAATCATTCTCCAAAAATAAAAATTGTAAAATAAAAAGTTTCATATGAAATATTTAATTTGTAATTTAAAAATAATTAACTTTAGAAAATATATTCACAGCAACAGATGTTTTTCTCATATTGAATATATTCCAAATGTCATTATTGAAATTTTGTTTAACATGTTTTCATTAAAATAAACATATAAATATAAAAATATACAACAAAATATAAAGTAATACTTCAGAAATAAAATATATTTATTCTGTTTTCACATTTTTAGACATTTCAAAAATGTAAATATGAAAATTATAAAAAATAATTGATCAATTTATTTACGAAGGCAAAATTATCAACATTAGAAACATTCTTAAAAATATTTTACATTTTAAAAAAACTAGTTTGTAATACATATTAAATATAGAATTTAAAAATACAAATATTTTACATTATTATTTTTTTTGATGTATTTTAAATGTTATCCTTTTTCACTGTTTAAATATGTTTTTAATATTTACAATACATTTCTTACATTTAATATAAATATTATATGCATGAAAAATAATTATAAATTACTATTTAGAAACATAGTTACTGTAAGGAAGTAAATGTATACATTTTGCAATATTAATTTGTATCCCAATAAATAATAATTAACATTAAACTAAAATTAAAACATTCACTTTCTGAAAACCACCCCACCCTTTTCACCTAAAAACATCTTGCTACTAAACAATATTACATATAGATTACTTTTACACATTAATTCAACTAAAAATAGATGTTACAACATTTTATAATTAAGTGATTATCTTACTAAAAACACAAATTGAAAAAATATGTCTATAAAAAATCAAATACATACAATACAAAACATATAGTTAACACTTACAGACAATAATATATACAATATTTTCTAATTTGATATTTTTTTACAATGATATTAAAAACAACTGATAAAATGATATGCTTAACTTTGATATTCCTATCAACAATATTTTTGACATCTTTATTTTCTTGACGCAATACATTTGTATCACAATATTTTTTATTTGATATTGTGTCCAAACACCAAACTGTATTACCACACGAAAGAACACCATACCTTCTTACTTACCACTGCTGCATAACTGCTCCTATAACAATGCACTAATACACACTACCACAACACTTCTTCAGGTGCTGCAGCCTGAAAACAGCATTGCCAGGCTTACCAAACTGATTAATCCCATCATTACAAGCAGTTGGTAAGTGTTCACATCGGGGTAAATGTTTGAATCCAACCCTGATGTTTCAAGTCCTGTAGTCTTTTGGCAAGCCTGCAAATTAGCGCGCCACAAATTCTTCCTAATACTTATTGCTTTGACACATTTGAAAGGTGAAAATAAGCTAGTGATAGGAAGTACATGCAAATTTAAGCTGTGGTAAATCTGCATTTGCACGTTATTTTCCATTTTAACCTCATTCTCTCAAAATGAGGTGGTGCAATTGCCCCACGGTAATAAAGCAGAATGCCATAATGGAATCGTCTGAGGGCAATTCTATGGTACAATAATTCTGTAGAAACTTGTAATGAGGTCCAGAGATGTAAGAGTAGTTGGAAAAGAGGAGTGGGCAGGGTGTGAGAGAGCAGTGGAGATGCATGAAAGTGCTATTTACGGCCCGACTGCAAATGGCAGCTGCTATGCAATTGAAAAAAAAATATAATAATTAAAGTCATTGAGGGACTGCGAAGGGCAGGAGGGCAACGGAAGGGGGAGTGAAAGTGAAGCAATAGGGAGATGGGTTTTCGGAAGGATGTAAGCAAAATACCAGTAGAGTGCTTAGCAAAACATAAAAAAGTAGTTGTCTTAATGTGAGCTGTAGAAGATCACAGGCCAGCCAATCAAAATGATGGCAAAAAGGCTATGCTCCGGGGGAAGGGCAAATGGAATAAGTGGGAGGCACTTCATTCATCAAATAAAAAGCAAGCATATGAGAGTGACTTTAAAGCCAACTAATGGTAATGGGTTCTAAGCCCACTGTATGTTTTCGTATGGTTACCAAGAGGCTGTCTCCTAGAGACAGCTAAATGTTGTCTTGTAGGTGAGACTTAAAAAGGAGATCCTTTTTCACAGTTTTTACTTTCTTAAATTACCTACTGTCAAGTGCACACCTTGACTGCCGCTTTTTTGTGTGTCTGGATATGCGATTTAAAGTTGAGTGACATTGTGACACTGCAGAACGTTCTGTTGTTGTAAAAACTATGAATGCTTTTATTCCCAGAAAATACTTCAGTTGAAAGAATGTTATGGCTTTGATGCAAAACATAAAAACCAATGAAACTCACTATCGATAGGTAGATATGCAACAATAACTTATTTCCAGACGAACAGCATATGATCTCACACCTTGCTGATGTATTCAATGATGTAATATATCATCTGGAATGTCATCTGTGGGTCCTTTAGGAGTTGAGGGTATTCTGTATCATTGGTTAATTTCAATGCTTCTACAATTTTGGATGTAAACAGAAGACTTAAACTGGACACTTGTTTTCAGGGAATTTCTAATTTCATAAAACTGATTAGTATATGATCTTAGTGGATACCAATATGTGTTTAATCAAATTATTTTCAGTGAGTTCTAGGTTGTGGCCATGTCTTGTGGGTGACAACTACATGACATGCTACATGTGCACTACTTTGGTCCAAAGTCTCCACAGGACATGGTTACCAGCCCTTTCACAGGCACTGCACAAGGGGAATGAAACGTGGTTATGCCTCCTGCACTGAATTACTGACAGAAGAACCCTCAGTGCATGGCCTTCTGCCATGTTCAGCAATTACTGCACACAGAGCAAGACATTTAACAATGCCCTGCCCAAAGTACCAGTGGATGCAGTTCTGTCAGTCACACAGCACAGAAGAGACGTGCACCCATTACATCTATCTGCAGTACCTATAGGGCATGTGCCTAATGCATATAGGACATAGTCATTCAGAAGTAATTACTTTGTAAAGGAAATGTCTCTTTTATGCCATAAGGAAAACAAAATACACTACAGATATGCAAACAAAAGATTTTGGACGCCTCTAATAATAACTGTTTTTAAGATTAGACTCCAAACAGGTAGAGCAAAGTGGAGAATGTGTACCATAAATCATATTTGGCTGGCCAATACTGGAGTGTGTTTGGGGGTTTGTGTGTGTTTGTGTGTGTATGTGTGTGTGTTTGAGTATGTCATGCTAATGGAGCAATGTTAATATATATATATGCTCCCGGTGACCAGTGCCATGTATACTAGCATTAGTCTATACCAGTACTACACCCAGTACCTATTTGCACAAGTACATACTATTGCAAGGGTTAGGGCGCGGCCTCTGGTTATGCCCTGCACTTACTACAGCATTTATCAGTACATACTGATAACAGTGCATAATGTTACTAGCCAAAGGCCATATCCAGCACACAATACATATTGGTATGAGTAAACAGTGGTTCAAGAAGGAGGGTATGACCTTCTGCAATGCCCTGTAGGTAGTCCATACTGCTACTGGTACCTACTTGTATTACAAACAAATCACGACCAAAGGCCATACCTTTCATGCAGTACATTTTGGTACCAGTACATAGTGGTACCATGGCCAGTAAATAAAGGTCTTTTAGTATATACTGGTACAAATACATACTGGTACTTAAGGAAGTACATGCAGCTAGGGAGACCCTCTGGTTATGCCTTGCATGCTGGTCATATTGGTCCATGTAAATACTAACATTATTAGCTATTACATTCCAGGGAATACTATCATTTGTATATCATTGAATGGAGTAAATATTGGATTCCAATCATACAATCAATCAATGAGATTGGTGTCCAGATGCTGACAATGTAGCTGCTTAGTTCAGCGGAACAGCCAGATCGTGAGTCCTTTCCTGAATTTCAGAGGGAACGGGAGGTCAGAATGTGAAGGGGGAGGTTGTTCCAGGATTTTGCTCCAAGTCAGGAGAAGGAACGTCCTCCACTGTTGCTCTGGTGGATGCAGGGATTGTGCATGAGGAGAGGGAGGTCGAGCACAGGAGTCTGGGGGTTGGTGGAAGTTCAGACAGTAGTTTGTGTATGCTGGTCCTTGATTGTGAAGGTCTTTGTAGGTGTGGATCTGCATCTTGAATTGGTATCCCTACTGCATGGAGAGCCAGTGAAGCTTCATGAGGTGGGGGTGATGTGGGTCAATTTACAGAGGTCGAGGATGAGTCTGGCTGCTAAATTCTCCATGGTCTCTTCAGAAGGTGTGTGTTTCTGTAGTCCAGTCGGCTTGTGACCAGGGCCTGAAAGAAGGTACATCTGGTGTTGATGGGAAGCTTTATGAAGATCTTAGCAAGCATATGAAGCATTAGGAAGCAGGCAGAAGAGAATGTGGGGTGGGTGCTGGTCCAAGTTCTGTAGGCCACCAGGGGTCGTTTCATGGGGAGATATTGTTCCCAAAGACCAGTACTTCCATCTTGTCTATATTGAGTTTTAGGCAGTTGTTTTTCATTCATTCGGCGATGTCTGTCATGCACCTGTGAAAGTTGGCCTTTGTGGTGGTGGTGTCTTCTGATAGTGACTGTATGGCAAAATGTCATCAATTTGTATATCAGAAAAGGGGCAGTTCTTACTCCTATGCAGTATATAATACTGTGGAACCCAAAGGTGATTCATTAATATTCGGCTCCCAATATGCTACCAATGTGAATTTTTCAGAGCAGGGTCTTCTAGATTTTTGTCAAGGAAAATGAATGCAGAGGGAGATTTTTTTTTAAATCCTGTAAAATTATCACGATCACATCATCTTCAAATTTCAGTTCTAACCCAGGCATTGAAGATATTTGGCCAACTGCCAAACATCAATTGACCCTCTGTCTTTGTCAGCAATTCCTAAAAAAGCCATGAGTTAAACTAAGCCCTGGCCTTTGGAGATGACTGCTAGGCTGGCAGTCACTTTTACGCTTGGCAGACAGTAGTCTACCAGGATGACAGAGATAATGCTGTCTGCCACCCTGATAAACGGAGTGTCATCCATTAAGCTTAAAGTCAGGCCTTAAGTTTAGAGAGACTATTAGAAGAACAAAAAAAGTTTAGGAACTAAGAGAAAGTCAAATAGAACATAGATAATACAACTACAAGATGAACACTCTACAGAGGTTTTTGACTAATATCAAAAGGAGTCTGCAAAAACACTAAAAACAATCATGACTAATATCAAAAGGAGTCTCCAACTCCTGCATAACTCAGTTTCTCCACACCATCAGAGATTTCTCATGTTTGTAATGGGAGATATGCACTGGTAGTTCAGGGTGTTGTATTTCAGCCTGAAAACCTCAACTACAGTCTTCACCAAAGTACTAAATTACATGCTCAGGGGGTGATAGCACATCCATACTTGAATGATCTTCTCATCCAGTCCACTTTGATCTCTTGGTCTCTGGAAGACACAACTCTGATAATCCACACCCTTAAGGTGCTGGGATTGCTAAACAACAGGCAAAACATCTATTTTTCAACCTTCTCAGAGTTTGGATTACATAGGGGCTACTTTTGACATAACTCACGGGCTGGTACTGCCTCCGGACTCTAGGATTAGCAAACTCAGGACATTAATACAAAATCTGATGGAGAAGCTGGAGGCTCCAAACAGGGAATTACTTCATAAACAGGGAAACTTGGTAAGAGATTTGGTTACAACCCTCCATAGATCCAGTGTCTATGCCTTCTTCTTGAATGGATTCTGTGTGTTCCTTCCTTTGAGGCAGCAATTCTGTATATCTTGGGCACATCTCCACCTGGCCCAGGTGATTTCCCACATCTTGAAGCACTGGCCTCTCTACCATCAGAGCTAGGAAGCCCTAATTCCAGCAACTTCTGTGATTTGAAGATGCTTGTATTGGTGGACAAGTCCTCTCTTCTTGGACAGAGAATCCCCCTCATGAATTCCAACCCAGTTGTGCTAACAATGGATATCAGCAGTTGTGAATGGTGGTGGCAGCCTTGGACACTCAGACAGCTCAGAGTCAATGTGACAGGTTCAAGTGGAGAAAATCTTCCAACTGGAGGGAGCTCACAGTGGTCTGAAAAGGAATCTCATCTATTATTGCGGAAGTCTTTAGTAGTTCGAATGGACAACACACTAACTGTGACTTACTTAAACCATCAGTTAGGAATGGGCCCCAGTTCTCTAAACCATCTGGTGCAACAATTTGTTTATGGGGAGGGTAAAAAACGTTGAACCTCAGGGCAATTTATCACAGAGGATCATTGAATGTACAGGCAGACTTCCTCGGAAGGACCAAACTGACTTCACAGGACTTTGTATGAAGTCCCCTAATATTTCAGGAAGTTTGCAAGATGTTCGGTGTCCTAAGATAGATCTATTCACCTCTTGCCAGAATTCGCAGCTGGCTCAATTTTTCTTAGGTTTTCATGACCAGACAGTAATGAGCATAGATGCTCTGACCAGTGCATGGCCAATAGGTCTCCTTTACGTTTTCCCTATGATCCCTTTAATTCCAAGGGTCTTGGCATGGCTACAGAGGGAACCCGCTGAGATGGTGCTGAGTGTCTCTTTTTGGAGAAGGAGACCTTGGTTTTCCTTTGTTACAATACCTACAAATGGGGCAAGAGTGGCTTCTTCCGACTTCCCCTTTCACTCTGGCATCTCCTCCTCTCTTGTTACAAACCTCTAGCCTTTTTTAAACTGTCAGCTTGAGTTTGAGAGTGAGGGCTTCCTGAGGGGTGAGAGGTGATCTTTATCTGTCTTTAGTTCTTTACAGCACATTAGGTCTCTTTGGAATTACGTTTCCTCTCCTGAATCCTTAGTTTCTAAGGGCTACATGTACGAAAGATTGGATTTGTGACTCGCAATTTGCAAATCACGAAACCTTATGTTGAACAGTGTCAATGACACTGTTAGCGATTCGCAAGGCGGTTGGCAATGCCCTACCTCATGAATATTCTTGAGGTAGGTCACAATTTGTGACCCCCTTGGGAATGGCCACCCTCACAGGGATGGTGGTCTGCTGGGGACAGCAGATCACCAGGTCTGTGACTGCTTTTAAATAAAGCATTTTTTTTAAATGCAGCCCATTTTCCTTAAAGGAAAACGAGATGCATTCCAAAAACAAAAAATAAAACGTTTTTGTTTCATTTTTTCAGAGCAGGCAGTGCCGTAGGACCACTGCCTGCTCTGAAAAAATGTTTTTACTGCCATTCGCAAGGGGGAAGGGGTCCCCTTCTCATTTGCGAATGAGTGACACTGGTGCTAACTGCAACTGTTTTGCGACCGCATTCGTGGTCACAAAACAATCTTACATGGGACTGCGACTCGCAATTAGGAAGGGAACACCCCTTCCTAATTGCGACTTGCAATCCCTTTTTGCAGTTCAGTAAATAGTTTACCGAATCGCAAAAATTGGTTTCAACATACCAAAGTGCATTTTGCACGTCGCAAACGGCTCAATTCGCTGTTTGCGATGTGCAAAATGCTACGTACATGTAACCCAAGTTCTTTAAAGGTTTTGATCTTTTGAGGCCTAAGGCATGCAGCTCCTTTCCTTCTCTGGATATACCTTTAGCCTTGACTTCACTAAAGAAGGCCTCTTTGAGCCTTTAAAGACAGTGTCTTACAAGTTCCTCACTTATAAGACCTTTTTTTCTAGTAGCCATAACAATGACGAGCCGTTTGAGTGAGTTTGGAGCTCTAGTTTGCAGACATCCATATTTGAGAGTCTTTGAGGACTGAATAGTCTTTCTCTTTTGCTAAAGTTTTTTCAGAAAATTAATCTTAAATTCCACAGGAATCAAGAGATTGTTCTCCCTGTTTTACAGATGGAAGCAGAGAAGACAGATTCTCTGCTCCATCTTTTGGACGCAGTAAAAGGCATAAGAATCTACCTCAATAAAATTCCAAACATAGGGATTTTGACTCCTTGTTTTTCAACTTTGGTACTGTTAAGAGAGGTGAGAAGACTTCATCTTCCACCTTGGCTAGGTGGATAAAATCAGTATTTATTTTTGCTTATGAGGATATTGGCAAAGAGACTCCTGGTTCAGTTAGAGCCCACTCTACTGGAGGCATAGTTGCTTCTTCTGCTGAATCGGCGGGTGTCTGGATTGAAGATATTTGTAAAGCCACTACTTGGGGCTCATGGTCTACATTCTTTCTTTGTTATAGATTACATGTTGATCAGGGTTCTGAATTAGCATTTGGGGCGCAAATAGTCATGGATCCCTTGAGTATAAGTAGAGAACTTATAGCCTTTGGTTGATTTTATATTTTATACACTTTAGTATCAAAAGAGCATTAAGAGGTGGAAGAAGGACAATAACATAATTTTTTACCTTTATCTGGTATCTTGTTGGCTGATGAAGGTGTGTATTGCGTTGGTAATCCTCTATTCGAAAGGAATGGGACGAGACAGATGATGTGGAGGTAATGGCCAGATCACTTACTGCTACTCTTCATTACTCTAATTCTTCCTAGTTATTTGTCCCAGTACTTACGCCATCTTCCCCTCCCTTCATAAGCCATTGCTTGGGCGTGGTACAGAACAGGAAGGTGCAGGAGGGAGAGGGGATTTATGGGTAGATTTTACCCAGGATATGGAAAGGATACCAGCTTTGGGAAAGGTGACACAGCCACAGTGAATAGATGGACTCACTCGATTCAAAAGGAATGGGACCGCAAAGGAGATGAGGAGGTAATATAATATTCCATTTTCAGAGCTAGAGTATCTTCTCTGAACATAAGATGGCAGATGTTAAGGGTCACGTGCTATTGTTATCCATAACTCTCTCACTCTTCCCTCAACTTTCTGTTTGACATCCACTCCCCCTTGTTTTCTCTCTCACACTTGCTCCCCTGTCTCTACTTTTCCGCCACATTTCTTACTTCAGCTTTTTCTTTCCCTTTCTCCATCTTTGCTTCTTTTCCCCTCAATCGCTTGAATCCTATCTCATTTCCATCCCGTCTCTCTCACAATACCTCTATTTCTGTGCATCTCTTCCATTCGCCTACTACCCCGCTTGTCCTCTCTTCACAAATATCTTGCTTATTAGCGTATGAAAGCTCCATTCAGGCGTGGACAAGAGGTCTCATCATCCCGATAGTTACAACTCTATTGATCTTTATGGTGGCGTTTGCCGCAGGCTCGAGGCTGGACTGTAAATTTCACGATTTCCGTCACTTTTACGAGGATGACCTTCGCGGAGGGGCTGGATCGATTGCACTTGGACAGCCACGGAAAAGGAGGAAGAGCTTATGCACACTGAAGGACAGGCAAAGAGAAGGAGATGTTTTAGGGGGTGTAATTGAATACCGCCTGCGGGAGGTGGGATGGTACAGTCTGTAACCAGGTGAAAAAAATAGATCGTTTATGGGAGAAATATATCCAAGAAGATACTTTTGTGCGTTTGCGGCTCTTTAAACGCCCCCTGACGTGAACAACAACATTGTTTCATATGAATGAACAATTGACAGCGGTTTCCAGCGGACTTTGATGCTTATCTGTACACGGATGTGTGCAGTTCATGAATTGTTTCTCAAAGATGCTGCCTAATAACACCAAGTTGGGCAATTTCTAGCGTTAGCAGTTCTGCGGTCACCTTGGGACGTCTTCAAAGGGCATCGAAGCTCTGTGGAAAAGCAGACAGAGGAGCCCTAAGAATGCAGTCTCTTGAGCGAGGAATGCACCCGCAAAACAGAATTTGCAATGCAGATTGTGGCAGGGCGGCTGCTGTGTATGCATTCGTTGTCTTCAATCGGCCTATTGTCTCGGAACAGTGGCTGACACTGGCGCGCGTGGGATTGCAATTCACTGAGGGGCTTTTCCGGTAAAAGTTCAACAGTCTTCAAGATGCTCATTTCCGGTCCTGAGATGTATACGGTTTTTGTGATTGTTTCGGAAACGGCGGCCTTCTGTTTATTTCACAAAGCTGGGCTTTCTCTAGATGTCACACAAAAACTTTCTGAAGTCTATTGGAAAATGATGTTACAGAATACGCATACATAAAATTCTTAATGCTATAACACGAGAGCCAGCTATCCATATAGAACATACAATCAACAGGCAAGCGTAAATTAACCCAGTCACGAATAGAGATCGACCACACATACTTTTTTGGTTTGCGCCGAGGCACCCTTGGTAGGCCGAGAACGTGCAAGTCGAGCATGACATGCGCATGCGCGGTATGGATTCGCACAAGCAGCAGAAATGGGTCATTGAGCTTGCACACGGCAATACACTCAACACCGGATTTGAATAAGCACATATTAAATGAAAAATATCTTGCAATGTGTTACTCTAGGGCGCTATTATATTCCCTTTGATAAAGTTTACCACTGCAGCGGGTTCCGTGCTGTAAAGAGATACTGGATTTCCGAAAGGCCGCAAAATGTAATATAAATAGAGAAACAAACTTAAACCCAATTTAAATCCCCTAATGTACCGGAGTACTACTGTACAGTTTTGATACTGCAATCATCACCTCAACAGAAAAGCCTTTCTTGTGTTCAGCGCTGCCCTGCTGATAGGAGTTCTACCTTTTTCAGTAGAATGGTGCCCAACTGTGTTGCAATCGCTGAAAACTATGTTGATGCTAAACTAAATATTATTCATCCACAATGTAGAGCGCACATGGGAATTCCTAAATGGCAGATGAATGAACAACTGTGCCTTGTGCTTTTCTGCCTATAGCTTCTGTGTATTATTCGCCATTGAACCATTGCCAGGAAAGAGTGAACTTCACGAGGAGCCAAGTTCAAATCCGAAGAAACACTGTCCTTTAGAGAAAGGTTCTCCTTATGCCAGATTAATCAAGCGCACGCAAATATATACATTAGATGCCTTTATATTTCTTTTGGAGCACACAGTTCTCGAAAGGGTTGCCTAAAATAGAAGTATTTTTGCAGTACGAACAATGTGACTCTTTTGCATAAATTGTTAAGTGCTGACAAGCTTACCTTCCCTACACTGGCAAAGCCTAAAGTCTGATGTTGGTTGCTGATTTTTTTGCTTTGCCAATGCTTATTTATTTTGTGAATGTGTTGTGTGGATGCATAGATTGTATGAAAAGAAACATGGTGTCTTATGTATCGAACACATTGCACTAGTAGCCCCCAGCCCCGAAGGGACTGCTTACTGTGTGGATTTGCACATTGTTCAAGAGTAGAATGCTGTCTTTCAGTAAAGCGAATGTCTGAAGTTGAGAAAACCTATTTCCCATGTTGTTTGCTGTGGTAGGTGAAAGCAAAATATGAATGATGCTACAGCAGACCAGTGGTTGAAGACGGCTGATTGGAACCCCCTGTAAGTATGTATAGTATATATGGTTTTATTAACACCAGACCTAAACAGGTTTTCATGCCCGTAGCGGCTGCTGCCAGGAAGGGGTGGGAGGGCGGAGGGCAGCGCGCAGATCGAGGGGCAGAGTGGAGGGTGCGGGGCAATAAAAAAAATCTTGCCTGACGCTACAGTGTTCCGTCACACCAGTCGCCCCAGTTCCTCTTGTTTTCTTACTCCCTCCCCACCCAATCCTGACACTTTTCTCATGCTGTTTCCAGTTTTATTAACACCAGACCTAAAAACGTTTTGCTGCTTGTTCCATTTAACATGTCATGGGTCACTCTTTGAATGGGTATATTTTCCTCTATCTTTGTTAGCACATACACTCTATGGGCCGTATTCACAAAGGTAAACTCACACATTTGTGCAAATTTACTACTTTTTTGGTATTAACAAACTACAAATTTAATCTCACTATTAGTAATTTTATGACTTCAGAGAATCGACAGTTGGAGTGGAGAACTCCACCATACAAAGATAGGGCAGGACTATCTATTTATGTGCAGAGTCTTCACTATGAGTGGGGAGTCACAGCAGTCATGAAATTACTAATAGCAAAATTAAACTCATTGCACTTTTCTTGAAGCAACATGATTTTGCCCAATGCTCAAGTTAATGCAGAGCAGTTTAATGTATATTCGCCCAGCCCATTCATATAGTGATCAATAGCTTCAATACTTTCTTTGGAAAAAGGGCAAAAAGCTTGAAGATCCTTATTTTGCTTCCGCTTGCAGAATGCCAAGTCTAAATTTAATATGTATACTTCTAGCTTAGTATGGCATAATGGAGTCCATATATGATTCTGGCCCCGGCTCAGGTTTAAAAGTTACAAATCTCTCTGGCAAACTATTGAACTTTGCACGTGTGACGTATTGCTTATTTGTGAAGCTCCAATAGGTGGATTTCACAAAGTCCTATCTCCCCCTTTCATAGATGATGGATCATCCCAGAATATTGCAAGTCAAGAGCTTGATAGAGGGATTTAATATAGCTCAGCCAAGGTAATTTGTACAAGTTATTCATTACCAATATCTGTACAAGATCTTTCCCATATGAGCATATGTCTGAGGTGGGCCACAGCTGTAGAGATGGGGGTTAAGAGTAGCTGTATCACCTACCCTTTTACGCCCCATATCAAGGAATAATGGGATAATTGCTGTACTGAAGGACAGATTAAATAGTGACTTTAAGAAACTATTCTCTTTGGTAACCAACTATTTGTTTTTCCCAGCCCCCAAGATTTCAGATCCAGAGTGGGCCGTGCCTTGTGCCTTGGCGTGATACATCTCAAAGGCTGGTGAGGCGGAACGAGGTCCTGTGGTATTAAAATCTCTTAACAATTGCGGAAGCCCTGTGGGACAAGATAATACCACTTTTATTGATATCAGTTTTGCAGGTCTGGGAGTTATCTAGACTGAAGACAAGATAATCAAACCTATCTACCCTCTGAAGCCAAGAGTCCTTCAACGAGAAGCCACCTCTGAATGATTTATAAGGGTTAAACACCATAAAGCTAGGGGCATGTTTATGAGAGGCCTGCAAAACCTTTAATGCAACAGCGGCACAAGCAGTACTCCATATCTATGAGATGATGCATTAGCCAAATTGTAAATTTTTTAAGGCTTTTGTGGGTCAAAAGCTGCGACGAAACCAGCTGTGTCACGCAGAAATTAAAACATTGAAGGTAGGTGTCCCCCCACAAAATCTCACACAAAACTAACACAGTGATATTTACGGGTTTGGCAATATGTGAAGCATCGTATGGATGCGATACTCAAAGCCTGAAATGGGCCAAAAAATCTGTGCATGGCTAATCCAGGCATTGGAAATGATGCAGTGGCTGTGGTATAAAAACCTGAACATCCAAAAACACTTTGGAAAGCTCAGCTATAATATGGAGGTTAATATCCTGCAGCTCTGAGTCACAAGGAAATCACCACCACCATGTAGACAGCGGAGGAGGAAGGAGTGTGTGTCCTGGAGGCGCATCTCCCTAATCAACCTGAGGGAGGGTGAGGTTATCAAATTCTATAGACTGAGGGGGGAGCCTATCATAGAATTGCTCCACAAGATTTGGTCAAGACTCCTGCCAACTGCTAGACTCACTAACATTTTACACAGAGTAAACTGATGGCTGTGCTGCACATGTTTGCTTCTGGATCATTGTAGCAGGAATATCATAGGCATCATTTTCTGCCTTCCTACCCACTGTCCTGAAGGTCATCATCCAGCTCACACCCAGAACCTCCTCTTCCGCAGGACCCATCAACAACATTTGGAGATCAACAAGTCTTCTATGCCATTGCCGGATTTCCCCATGTGTCTAGTGCCACGGAGTGCACACATGTACAATTGGATCCCCCTGCTGAAACATCACCTGTACAGGTACCGGAAGCACACCTACTCCATCAACGTCCAGGCCACTGTAAACCATCTGTGGATGTTCACCAATGTGCTGGCAAATATCCTGGAAGAGAGCATGATGCCTACATCTTCCAGAAGCGTACCATCAACTAGCGCTTCTAGAATGGCTGATAAGGGAATGTCCTATTTGTTGGAAAGTAAATCTGAAGTATGCAACATATCAACAAACGTGTAGAAATGTATGGCATAATAGCCATCTCTGTGTCTGTCGATGGAGCTAGGTCCATATGTATGAGTGATGTGCCTCATACTTGCACCTGCGTTGTGGTATATGTGTGATGCGAACTCCTAAGTCAAATATTTGAGGACATGCTAAGCCACTTTGTGTGGCCTACGATGGTGTACAAAATCTGGATTAATGCAATATAGCACAAAATGCTGTGTTGCATTACTGTGTGGAAGGGCGGTGTCCCATTGGTGTTATGTGAGTGTATCCATGAAACTCCCATGGTAGATGACACATGTCATGTATACCAAAAATGGCAAACCTGGGAATGCGTAAAGTAAAAATTTTGCTTCTCAGGTGATGCATAATAAGGGTAAATAACGTAAGTCATCCTAGTCACTTTCACTTCCTATGTGTACTGCAATATGTGGCACACCTAGATAGAGAAATATGCCTCTAAGGATTGTTTTTGTGCTAGAAGGTGTGCCTTCCTGCACTAAAACAATCATGCATGCAACACAGGCATGCTTGCACTGTGGTGCAAGGGCCCCTGTGTTTTTGCTAAGCAGCCCACTGTGTGCCACTGCTGGGTGAAAGGAAAGGAATGTACTGTATGGCGTAAATACTGTGCATTCCTGGCCTTTCCCAGTGAAGCAGTGCAGCACAGCAAGGCCACTTGCTGTGCTTCCCTGCGCCACTTTGTCAAATATCTGCCCCCTAGTGTCATGCGCACATAGTAGGAACAATAAACAGCAACAGTTAGACAATGATTTCCCGTTTTGTCAAGCCCTCACTAACTCAGTAATGGTAGTAGCAACAGAAAATCTGTGTGTAGTATTGTCTCATTTCACACTATCTGAATGGACTGAGCCACATTATCTGCAGTGCTTAACAAATCAAGATAATAATCATGTGGTACACAAGGCAACTTAATATTAGTACAAAGTGCACATTATGTCTAAGTGTGGGATTCATTTTTCTTCAATGATGTACCTAGTCTCAGTATCAGTTAAATTTCATGTGTGAACTAATCCTGTGTTCATAAGTAAGTGTATCACACATGGCTGAATACTTATTAGTAGACCTTAATTATTGGAGCAGCTCTAGAACAAGTAGCTTCAAATTCCATTTGTGTCATGCAATGTAAGTGTAGGCCCTGTTTATGTGTAAGTCAATTTAATGTACCAATGTGAGATCCAACATAACAAAACACACATATGCCTCAGCCATACTGACAGTCTAGGTACACACACATACATATGTATGAAGTCACATTGACATATGTAACCAATGTGATAGATCACAAGTAGTGATTTGTTACTAGGCCAAATTCTCAGCATATGAAACTATCAATGTTAAACTCACAAACTCAAACACAATGCTCTCAAACATGTTATATACCAGTAACTAACATAGAACGGAATGCAACTAGAGCAGGTATCACAATGTACCCAGGATTCCAATCTCAACATTCTCACGCCACATCAATAATGAAAGTATCAAGACATAGAAGTACAGAATCCCCTACAAGGTAGAATAATATACATTCATGGTAAAAAATAATGTATTGTGTCCGGGTCTGTGGTAGAAAGCTACTTGTATATACATCAGTGTGTCCTACATAATAATGGCCCACATTGTGATACCTCTGTGTTCAGCTAAGGTCAGCATTACTTGTCTGACAACAAGCATTAGTTGAAGGCTAACAACATAGGCCCTCATTACAACCCTGCCGGTAAATCCCGCTTTCCGCCGTGCTGAAGACCGCCAACATACCGCTGCGGCGGTGGAATTCCACTTCAGGTATTACGACTCACAGCTCGGAATCTGCCACAATACAGACACCCACACAAGTCCGACACACCAAAGGTCAGTGATAAACTGGCGATACCAAACCCACACCGTCACGCCAAAAAGAATACACCCACACTATCACGACCCACGAATCAAGGCGGCGGTCATTCAACCGCGGTAATCCACCACGCTCAAAATACAATCACAGTTACAAAACACAACCACATTGGATAATTCGAAATACAAACACCTGATACACATACACACACCACACCCACACACCCAATCCAATATAAAGCACACACCCACATCACCCACAAACCCTTACAACCAAAAATTTGAAAGAAGGCCAGAGAGAGAGATTAGCTAACACAACACCAGCATCCACAGACACACAACACCATCACTTATACAACATCCATGCACCTCAAACAACACACACCAACACATCCCCTCACACATCACAACAGACAGCACCTCACACATCACCCACACCACATCATGGCACCTCAAAGACACCCCAGGTCTTCAGAGGAGGAGCTCAGGGTCATGGTGGAGGAAATCATCCGGGTAGAGCCACAGCTATTCGGATCACAGGTGCAGCAGACATCCATTGCTAGGAAGATGGAGCTATGGCGGAGAATCGTCGACAGGGTCAACACAGTGGGACAGCATCCAAGAACACGGGATGACATCAGAAAGAGGTGGAACGACCTATGGGGGAAGGTATGTTCCGTGGTATCCAGACACCAGATTGCTGTACAGAGGACTTTCGGTGGACACCCACCTCCTCCCCCACAACTAACAACATGGGAGGAGCAAGTCTTGGCGATCATGCATCCTGAGGGCCTCGCAGGAGTAGCAGGAGGACTGGACTCTGGTAAGGCAATTCTTTATTACTATATCCCCCCCTACCTGCATGCCATCACATACTCCCACCCTCACCCTCACACCCATCACCCAACACCACACAGATACCCCACTACCACAACCCACACATCCCAAAACCAAGCCCTGCATATAACACCAATGCATGGACACCCATCACCAAAGCATGTCCAGTAGAGAGACTCACTCATGCCCCAAAAGCACCAATCACACAATGGCCACGGAAATCATGCAAGCACAGGTGTAGAGGTTAACTCACCCTTTGCACAAGATGGCACACACAGATACTAAGATTATGCATTCACACCCCAACAGGACCCATACCCAACGTCACCGGAGAGAAGGTGCCAGACATATCCAGTCCTCCCACAGAAAAGGCCCACATTGATGACAGCAGCTCTGCATGCCTGGATCAAGATGACCAGCCCGGCCCATCAGGGAGCTCGGGACACTCGGTTCCCCTGACACAGTCACAAACCACCACAGAATCTCCCCCCTCAGGAAACACCACCAAAGCACCCACCCAGCGGGCCCATCCCTCTGTCCCCAGGACACGTCAATCAGCAGTGTGTCCACCACTACAGGGAACCCAGGCAAACCCACCAACCCAAGAAAATCAGGGACCTAGGGTAGGTAGCAGTGGGCACACGGTTCAGGGGACAGAGGCACAGGATAACAGGGAAGCTGGGAGGACTGCTGTGCGACAGGGGGAGGACAGGCCCAGGGAACCCACTCTCCACAAGGCACTCTCCAACATCATGGGAGCTTACCACCATTCCCAGGAGACCATGGGTACGGTACTGGCTAAGTTTCAGGAGACCCAGCGGCTGCAGGAGGAACACTACCTGGCATACCAACGGGCCCCTGACACTAGCCTGGATGATGAACAGCCCTCCACCTCCGCCGGCGCTAGTGGACAGGAGGCACAACCCCAGGAACACTAGGCCACCAGCACCCAACCCCCTGCAGAAGGAGAACCAGCCCGCAAACAGTCCCTGAGATCCAGGAACAAGACAGAGAACATTGCCAAGACCCCGCCAGGAAATAAGACTCCCCTGAATGTCACCCTTCTGTCCCACTTTGTCACCCTGTCCACCTTAAACTGCCATTGTTCCACTTCCTATGCCACATTGGACAATGCACATGTGATACAAATAGACTGGACTCTGCCATGGACATTCCACCACCATCACCCAAGCCCATTTCACAACCCCCTCTACTTATTTGCACAGAAATAAACACCCTTGAATCACAAAAGAAACAAAGTCAGTCTGTGTTTTCACAAATGTGTAACTGCAAAACCTCTGGAATATAGCAATGTCAATGTACTTGTTCACATACCAATGTAACACAGCTGTAGGCCAGCAGTAAATATAGCAGAGGGCACAAAGTGGGACCCAGATCTGTGAAATGGAAAGGCAAAGTAACAAGTCAAGGTCCATACACAGAGTGAAAATGGCAGACTTATGCTAGCTCCAACAATAGTATGAGATGTGGGAAGCAGTTCCATCTTCTTACCTGTGTCTCACTTGAAGTATTGCATGATGATGTTGTTTCGGTTGTCTACATCTTCTTCTTCTGCCTCCTCTTCTTCACTGTCCACATGCTCCACGGCTGCCACAAGACCACCATCAGGCCCATCCTCCTGCAGAAAAGGCACCTGGTGTCGCAAAGCCAGGTTGTGCAACATACAGCAGGCCACGATTATCTGGCACACCTTCTTCGGTGAGTAGTATAGGGAGCCACCTGTAAGATGGAGGCACCGGAATCTGGCCTTCAGGAGGCCGAAGGTGCGTTCTATAACCCTCCTAGTTCGCCCATGTTCGCCCATGTGCCTCATTGTAGCATTCCTCTGCTCTTGTTCTGGGATTCCTCACTGGGGTCAGTAGCCATGACAGGTTGGGGTAACCAGAGTCACCTGCAAATGTCGAGGGACAGCTGTTAGACAGACACTAACCCTTAGAGACAACCCCATACCCAGACACCTATGTTAACTGTGTTGGGACCTTGGGCTCACCTATTAGCCACACATGGTGCCTCTGGAGTTGCCCCATCACATAAGGGATGCTGCTATTCCTTAAAATGTAAGCGTCATGCACTGAGCCAGGATACTTGGCATTCACATGGGAGATGTACTGGTCTGCCAACACACCATCTTCACATTCATTGAATGGTAGCTTTTCTGGTTTCTGTACACCTGTTCATTCCTGCAGGGGGGGGCAAATGCCACATGTGTACCATCAATGGCACCAATGATGTTGGGGATATGTCCCAGGGCATAGAAGTCACCTTTCACTGTTGGCAAATCCTCCACTTGAGAGAAAACAATGTAGCTGTGCATGTGTTTCAGCAGGGCAGACAACACTCTGGACAACACGTTAGAGAACAGTGGCTGGCACATCTCTGATGTCATGGCCACTGTTGTTTGAAAAGGCCCGCTGGCCAGGAAATGGAGTACAGACAGAACCTGCACTAGAGGGGGGATTCCTCTGTTGGTTGGCGGATAGCTGACATCAGGTCTGGCTCCAACTGGGTACACAGTTCCAGAATTGTTGCACGATCAAGTCTGTAAGTGATAATGATGTGTCTCTCTTCCATTGCTGACAGGTCCACCAGGAGTCTGTACACCGGAGGCTGCCGTAATCTCATCACCTGCCCCAGCAGATGTGCCCTATGGAGGAGAACAGTGAGCAGAGGGTCATACAACACTTAGGTATCACAATGTGTCATTTGCTAAAACGCTAGAAATTTTCTATGTGCCTTTATCTGTCTGTATTCCAGGCCTAAATAGGTGTGACACCGTTTTTTCCCCTGCCATATGGCCCCCTGAAATGGCAGCTGCCTGACCTGTAAGGTGGGACAAGGGGAAATGAGGTAACTGCGCTGGCGTAGTACACTGTCGCGGTAGGCGGTCAAAGACCAGGGCGCAATTCAGCATTGGTTAACATTGGGCCCTATGGGTCCCAGGAGGCAATGACGATGTACGCCAGCGGTGATGGTACGTACCACTGCGGACGTGGCCTACATTTTCTAACTGTTCCCTCACTTGATACCTGACCTTCAACAGAAGAGGACCTACACTGCAAGTGCTGCTGTGACCTGTGTCTGGAAGCGACGATGGCTACAGTGTCTGGGGAAAGGGCCCCTGCCTTCACTTCGGAGGAGTTGGAGAAACTGGCGGATGGGGTTCTCCCCCAATACATGCAATTGTACGGTCCTCCAGACAAACAAGTGAGTACACTGTGAGCATGGTGGATGGCACATGATTGTATGGAGTATCGTGGATGGAAGAAGGTGGGGAGGGGGACAGGCCAGCATGTCAGGATAGTGTGTGTGTATGTATGTCTTGCCCAAGGTGGGAGGTGTTTGGAAATGCGTGAGATGAAATGTGTGGGATAGTACTAACTTCACTTTTCCTCTAGGTCAGCGCCCACCAGAAGAAGGGTATTTGGTGTGCCATCCCCAAGGATGTCGGGACCCTCGGGGTCTACAATAGACAGAACACCCACTGCCAGAAAAGATGGGAGGACCTGCGCCACTGGAGCAAGAAGACGGCGGAGGCCCAGCTGGGGATGGCCTCCCAACGTGGAAGGGGTGCCAGTCACACCATGACCCCCCTGATGTACCGGATCCTAACGGTGGCCTATCCGGAGTTGGATGGGCACTTGAGGGCATCACAGCAGCCACAAGGGGGTGAGTAGACTCTCATTCAGCTGACTCTGCGCACTTTACGAGGTGTCTGGTTGGGGGAAGTGGGCTGTGGGTTCCCCTAGGCCAGGGCGAACTTGGTAGGCTAGGTCCCTTGTTAGGCAGGCTCTGTGGCACCCCAACCGCACTACTGGTAATAGCCATCTACACCTATTCAGGTTCCTGTGGCTTCCAGATGTGCAGCAATTGGGCTTAGGCATCGTCCCCCATGGGCATGTGAATTTCCTAAAAACTGTTAGTGCATGGCTTAGTGCATAGGGCTGCTCCCTGTGTGTTGTGTCTGCCAACGGTAGTGGTGTTGCATGCACTGAACATGTGTTTCTTCTGTCTTCCCCCCCATTTTTGTTTTGTCACCTTGTTCTTGCATGCATTAGCATCATCTGGCGGAGGAGCAGTGGCACCGGAGAAGGAGGGAGCTGCATCCCACATGGCCCTGGAGGGTGAACTTACGGAGTCTGAAGCCACCAGTGGGATGGAGGGCGAGGGGAGCTCCACTAGCGACAGCGACAGCGACTCCTCCTCTGATGGGAGCTCCCTTGCGGTGGCGGGCACCTCTGTGCCCACCGCATCAACAGGTACAGCTGCCACCTCCCCTACCAGCAGCCCCTCAGTGTGTCCCGTGCCCGCTCACCCAGGAGGGTGGGCATCTCCTTTGCCCCAGACACCTCAGCCCCTCCCCCTGTCAGCCCTGCTGCCCTCAGTGAGGAGGCTATTGACCTCCTGAGATCCCTCACTGTTGGTCAATCTACCATTTTGAATGCTATCCAGGTTGTTGAGAGACATTTGCAACAAACAAATGGATACCTGGAGGGCATTCATTCTGGGCAGGAGGCCAAACAGAGAGCATTTCAGGCTCTGGCCTCAGCACTGATGGCAGCCATTGTCCCTGTTTACAGCCTCCTCCTCCAACTTCCTCCACCCAGACCCAATCCCCTGTACCTCAGCATATCCCAAGCACACCATCAGACCAGCATGCACACTCTCAACACACAAGAGTGGACATGGCAAACATAAGCATCACACATCCCACAGGCACTCACACAAGCACCATCCCCATGCAGACACAGCAACATCCACTGCCTCCACTGTGTACCCCTCCTCCTCCTCCCTCCCTGTCTTGTCCCCACTCACACCTGCATGCACGACCTCCTCAGCCACTACTTCCATCACCAGCACGCCCATCACCACACACCGCTCACGTGCAATTACCACCCCCACTACCATTCACACATCCCCAGTGTCCTTTCCCAGTGTGTCTGTGAGCCCTCCTCCCAAAGTACACAAACGCAGGCACACACCGACCCAACAGCCATCCACCTCACAACAGCCTCCATGCACCATCACCCAAATTCAGCAAACGTACACCTCCTACAACCACTACCTCTTCCTCCATTCCCAAACCCCCTCCATCTTCCTGTCCCAGTGTGTCTAAAAAACTTTTACTGGCTAACTTTGACCTCTTCCCTTCACCTCCCCCCCCGACCGTCCCCTAGGGCCAAGCTTTCCAGGTCCCAGCCCAGCACCTCAGCCACCAAATCCTCAGGCACAGTGGTGCCAGCAACTGCGGTCTCATCGAGTGCACCACCCATCAGGGCTGCCAGTGTGCCACCTAGCGAGTCCAAGGACATTCCGACACCAGCCAAGGTGAAGAAGGTGCCCACATCCCAAAGGGAGACGCCGCACCTACCAGCCACCAAGGGCTCCTCCAAACCAAAAGGGGACAGTTGCAAGACACCTGCGGCAACATCAAAGGTGGGGAAGGGACACAAGCCGAAGAGCAGGTCAGGACAGGGCACGGTGGCTCCGACTGAGGGACTTGATTCAACCCTTCTGTCAACCACTACACAAACCTGTATGGCGGTGGACATCGCCACCTGCACTGCCACCAGCACCGCCACCTGCATTGCCACCTTCACCGCCACCTGCATGTCTGCTGCCTCAGCAACAGTCCCCAGCATCATCCCCAGTGGGCAGCCGTCCGAGGCTGCAGGAGACGTCCTGCTGTGTCCCTCAACAGGTGCTGACACATGCACCACCGCCAGAACATCTGCCACAGACACCGCTGCAAGCACCGCCACCAGCCCCGTGACGTGCTCAGACAGTGCCACCACATCTGACATGGCTACCATCCCCAGTGGGCAGCCGTCCGAGGCTGGAGGAGACTTCCTGGACCCTGCCCAGCTTCCATGAGGCAAGACTCTCATCACTGTTTGCACCTGCAGGCGAAGCCGCTGTAGGGTGGGGTATGTCTCTGCCTCCATGGCGTATCATGATACCTGTTCCTAGGCAATCTCGTGGCACACACACCCATGTGAGATAATGGGACCTGCCACACTGCATGTGAAGCACTATGGGCACCAAGCCCCCTCCAGAACCAGTGGAGATTGACATCCACTACCTCAGTCCTTGGCAGGATGAAGCACTCTGGGCACAAAGCCCCCTCCACAACCAGTGGAGATTGACATCCACTACCTCAGTCCTTGGCAGGATGAAGCACTCTGGGCACACAGCCCCCTCAAGAACCAGTGGAGCTTGACATCCACTACCTCAGTCCTTGGTGGGATGAAGCACTCTGGGCATAAAGCCCCCTCCAGAACCAGTGGAGACTGTTATCCACTTGAGAGACTGTGGCTTTGCACTCCCCAGGATAAAGCAATGGGCAAACCACCCACTGGAAAGACTTGAGAGACTGTGGCTTTGCACTCCCCAGGATAGAGCAGTGGGCAAACCACCCACTGGAAAGACTTGAGAGACCTTGGCTTTGCACTCCCCAGGATAAAGCAGTGGGCAAACCACCCACTGGAAAGACTTGAGAGACTGTGGCTTTGCACTCCCCAGGATACAGCAATGGGCATGGAGCCCCCTCGTGCAGCAGTGGCGTTGTGTGTTTATCCTGCTGAGGTGCCTGTTTAATTTTGATCTGATGCCCCTGCAGTATTCTCTCCGTTTTGAGTCAGGTATCTTGTGTGGGCTTTGCACGGGCATTTTGGGACCACTGGTCCACGGACAATGATTGGAACAATATCCGGACATGTGTAGTTGGTATACATATTTGTATATACTGATTTTAGAAATTGCACTATCTAATTTTTATTGATTACACTCGTTACAATAATTTCCTTTTGTCCTTGAGTTCTTCCAGTGGGTGAGGGGGTGTATATGTAATGTTGCTGCATGTATGTGTGTGTATGGTGTTGTGGGTGAGGGTGGGGGAGGGGGTATTGCGTGTTGCGTGTGTGTGTCACTCTCTTTTCCCCTCCCCTGTGTTGTAGGTGCAGTACTCACCGTGGTCGTCAACGGCGTCTGTCCTGCTCCTGATACAGAAGGAGGAAGACCAGCATGGGCAGGACGTGTAGTTCGGGCTCCATGGTGTCCTGTTTCCTTGTTGGGTGTCGAGAGGTGAGTGGTTTCCCTTCTGTGTACTGTTTCCGCCGTGCTTTTGATAGCGTTGGTTCTGCCACGGAAAAGGTGGCGGATAGGCGTGTTGTAATACAGTGGGCAGAACCTTGTGTTCCGCCTGCCTGTTGGCGGTTACCGCCACGGTGTTTGTTTCTACCGCCGTGGCGGTCGGAGTGTTAAAGTGGCTGTCTATGTTGGCGGTTTCTGTCATGGTCGTGATTCCATTTTATTTTTCCGCCGGCCTGTTGGAGGTATTACCGCTGCTTTAACATCGACCGCCAGGGTTGTAATGAGGCCATAATGTATTACAATTCACGTCACATGCTGAAAATGCAATTCATGTAAGCAGCAATTTTTACAGCCAAAGAAAGTGAAGAAATCAAAGGCTGGGTCAATGTAATGTAGCCAAGCAAAACATTAAGGTGTTTCAAATGGACATATGTATGTGTGATTGTCAAACAGATTGGCACTGTCCAAACCTACCTAGTTCTGAATATATGATATAAAATTTGACCACTACTTTGTCACTTTGTACATGTAGTGAGTGCACAGATCATAGATTTGTCCACAACTTTAAGAAATACCGATCACAATATTCTACTGCCTGAACATGAAAGTCAACATGTAGAAGTGTCCAAGGTATCAAGACATGGACAACACCAGCACTGGCACAGATAAGTGGAAGTGATATGTGCCAAACCATGGTCAACTGTATGTATAACACATAAAGTTCAATACTGTAAGAAATTTCTATGAGTTTGTCAGTATACATGACAGACTTGGCCAAGTATGTTTTGGTAACAATGTGCCTAATCATTGACAGTTTTTATTCTACTTTCAGCTGACTAAGGATATGGTCTGCAGCCATGGGTCATGACCCCATCCCCAGACGGAGGCTGAAAAATGGTACAACCGGGCACTACCCAGGGCTAGGACCATGGTGGAAAGGACATTCAGTTTTTTGAAGTCCAGGTTTAGGTGCCTCACTATGTCTAAGGGACAATTACTATACTCCCCCCCACTTTGGTGTGCAAGATAATTTTGATGTGTGCAATCCTACGCAACGTTTGTATAAGAACAAATGTCCCATGAGACTTGGAGCCAGAAGAGAGTAACCCAATAGAGAAAGAGGATGACAATGGTGTAGAGCTCCAACACACAATGGCTTGTCGGCGGCAAAGCAATAACATTGTCTACAATTCTTTTTCATAGTTAATTTACATAGTAGACAAAATGTCTGAAAGGTTCATAAAAGTTAAACATGAGAATAAATGTTTGAACTAATTTGATGTGTTGTCTTTATGTCACAGTAAATGTAAATATCAAGTTAATCACATCTTCTAAAATAGAAGTAGGCCTAAACATATCAATCAAGTTGTCAGACCCACTGAGCAAAATGGGGCCATGACTCCAAATATTCATTCAACCAATGCAGAAATGCAACGTGATGCAGTGTACTTCATGTAAGGGACAGGACACAATTGCCACATATGCACATCTAAATAGTACATTTCTGTCCTCAAGTTCTTGAGCACAGTAGTGCTGCATAGCTAGCAGTCTTGCTGTGTTATGCAGCAGCAAAATGTGTTTTGTATGGTACTCAGGGAGTGTTGCAACAGAAATTACCCAATATGTCCATGACTGAGACAAACCACTCATTGTAGTGTGTTTCAACAATGTGATAACAAGCAGAAAGGCAGCACTTTGCAGGAGCAAATGTTGTAACAAATACCATCACAGGTCATGAGCGACAGTTGTCATGGACAAAGGCCAAGTATGATGTGTACAAGTTAAAATTTTGTTTGTACAGAATGCATACATGCATGTGTTGGGATCCTCAAAACACTACATATTTGAGTCAATTCCTGATGAGATTGTCATATACAACACTTCAGGGCACAGATGTCAAAATACACATTTCACAGGCATTGCATAGCAATGTAATGATACTCAAAGCCCTGTAACACAACAATATGAACAGATGACAATGTAATGTGAGGAATTACCCACAAAGTAAGACAATGGTGCTGGTATTGCAAATATCATAACATCTGAAGAATACAGTGTGAAGTGTCCATGTCAAAAGTCACAGATAAATGGATGTGTACATGCACTAACTCATTTGAACAGGGTGTGATGGATACATTTGGATATGAACTTTCCTCTGGATGGCAAGAGTAGTGTATCCTTGCCCTGAGTACATAAGTGCATAGTTGGGGGTCACACATCTTCTATCATCCCAAAGAGGGAATGGCATTTGAGTGTGTGTCATTACATAGGCCTGTGTCATAGATTGCAGTCTTCTAGGACCAGAAAGACCATGCAAAGACCTGCCCTCAGAGTAGATGTACTGCTACTATCTTTGACAGAAATAAGACAGAGATCATGTGGGTTTGGCAGCATGATGTTTATAGAACAATAATAGTGAACATGACTGTGTGACAATGGATCACTGCAGTGAGGCCCTCGGCTCACTAACCTATTCCAAAGGTTGGTTTCTGTGTGTTTCACTTACCCCTGCCCAACATCATGTTGAACAAAATAAATTTCATGATAACACCATGGCCCTCATTCGGACCTTGGCGGGCGGCGGAGGCCACCCGCCAAAGTCCCGCCGTCAAAATACCGTACCGCGGTCGCAAGACCGCGGCGGGTATTTTGACTTTTCCCCTGGGCTGGCGGGCGGCCGCCGAAAGGCCGCCCGCCAGCCCAGGGGAAAACGACCTTCCCACCATGAAGCCGGCTCGTAATCGAGCCGGCGGAGTGGGAAGGTGCGACGGGTGCTACTGCACCCGTCGCGTATTTCACTGTCTGCTATGCTATGCTATGCAGACAGTGAAATACTAGCGGGGCCCTCTTACGGGGGCCCCTGCAGTGCCCATGCCATTGGCATGGGCACTGCAGGGGCCCCCAGGGGCCTCGCGACACCCCCTACCGCCATCCTGTTCCTGGCGGGTCGATGGCGGTAGGGGGTGTCAGAATCCCCAAGGCGGCGCAGCAAGCTGCGCCGCCTTGGAGGATTCCAACGGGCAGCGGAAAACCGGCGGGAGACCGCCGGTTTTCCTGCACTGACCGCGGCCAAAGCGCCGCGGTCAGAATGCCCTGCGGGGCACCGCCGGGCTGTCGGCGGTGCTCCCGCCAACCGCGAGCCTGGCGGTCACAGACCGCCAGGCTCGTAATGAGGGCCCATGTGCCCAACACATGCCTGTGCAAGACATGCACAACACAAAGGTTGCAATGTGAAACAGTGTACACAACTCTTAAAACATGTTTTTACAAACATTATTAGAGGGGAAGGGATCCCTTGCGAATGAGTTATCATCTACTTGAAATAGGTGGTTGTTGGACCTGGCCCTTATGGCAGGTTCACCCCCTGACCTTTTGCCTAATTCCTCCCATTTTTTCTGACCTCTCACTGTTGGCTCTAGGACTCTGAGCACTTTATCACTGCTGATTAGTGCTAAAGTGCAGGTGCTCTCCCATCTAAAGTTGGTATGAAGGGCTTATACCTAATTGGCATATTTAACTTACCTATAAGTTCCTGGTACAGTGGTAGCTCCATACCCAGGGCCTGTAAATTAAATGCTACTAGTAGGCCTGCAGTGCTGCTTGCGCCACCTACTGAAGTAGCCTTTCAAACCTGTCTTAGGCCTGCTAGTGCATGGCATGTGTGCGCAGTTTTCTGCCATAGGGACCTGGCATCTAAATTTACTTGCCAGGCCCAGAACTCCCCTTTTACTACATGTAAGTCACCCCTAAGGTAGGCCCTAGCTAGCCCTATGGGCAGGGTGCTATGTATGTAGAAGGCAGGACATGTGCCAGGTTGGGTGGCCTGTCCTGATAGTGACAAACAGCCTAACATGATGTCTCACTGCTGTGAGTGCTGCCTTCTCATAGGATTGCATTAGAAATGCCCTGCCTGATGTTTAAGGGGTATTGTCTGATTTATGAGGGGTAGCTTAGGCATGTTTGGTGTGGTTGTAATGGTGATAAGCAATGCTGCTTACTGGTGTAGGTGTATTTGTTATTACTATTACAGAAACGCCACTTCTAGAAAGTGAGCATTTCTCTGTGCTTATGACTGGTGTTTTGCAGCTTGACTCCAATCCACGTCTGGGCAGAGTGACAGTTGGGCTTTGTTCATACTTTTCAGACAGCCTGTACACAGGGGGGGTGGAGGTGTCACAGATGTGCATCTGCATACTGAATAGTCTTCCTGGGTTGAGAGAAGGGAGAGGTGGGCACACCTACATTTGTAAAGGCTGTGCCCTGGCCTCACACAATAGGGTAGTTTACCCCCAACTGATCTTTGGAGCCTGTGCTGGAGGAGAGAGGGGACACTCCCAGAACCAGTTGTAATTGGTTGGAACATCCTCTCCCCTTCCATTGTAAAACACTGTAAAGACTGAGTATAGGTACAGAGGAGTTTCCCCACAGTTTGGAGACACTTTGGAACTTACCTGGAACTGGACACAGACTGCTAGAGGAACTCACAAGGAACCGCCATGGACTGCTGCTGTTGTGCTGCCCTGTGACCTGCTGGTCACTAGGAGAGACTGCCGTCTGCCTGCATCCCCCTTGCACTGGCCTGCTGCTGGGCCTTACCCTCTGTGATCCTTCTTCTTGGACTCTTTGTCCCCAGGGGCAGGGTCCTATGGCCCCGGACCCCTGCAACCACGTAAAGCACGAGGAGGCGCTTCACTAAAAGTTGTGCAGCGCACTGGGAGGAGCGCTCTGCTTTACATTTTCAAGTGCCTTGAGAGCGCTTTGTGTCGTGCTGGTGGCGCATTTTGGGAAGCGCTTGTGCCGTAGGAGAATCACCGCCGCGACCCAGGCTGTTTTTACGGAGCGCCGGAGTCGCACAGTTCCCCGTGCCCCCAGGACATCACTGAAGGAATGAAAAGGAGCGAGTGCGCTCCTAACGTTCCCCCCGGGGCAAAGCGCGCTCTGAGGAGCACCCCGGGGCCTGCCTTTGGCTGCAGCCCGGGCAGGCCGCAGCGTACAGATTGAAGCCGGATGGGGGAAGGAAGCCTCATTGGAGGTTCCCCCCGGCCCCAACAAAGCTGTCCTGTGTGTTTAAAGACTGCGGACGGGGCAGAAGCCTCGCCAGAGGCCCCCTGCGCCGCCCCTCTCACTTTGGGGCCCCTTGTGGGCTCGTGCCATGTATTGTGCCCTTGTGTGAAAGGCCAGTGGAGGGGCCCTAGCATTCGCGGGCCCCCAGAGGGGCCTGTTACAAATCTGAGGGGGTGAGTGGCATCCCCCCTCCTGGCCTAATTGTCTTCCTGTACTTCGGCCCCCCTCGTGAGGGCCGGTTGAGGGGCCCATCATTAATCCCAAGGGGGTGCATGCCACTCCCCTCAACTCCAGAACTAGTGGGAGGCCCCCTTTTGGCAGAGGGGCAGCGGGGGCCCCTTTTTTTGTTCTACTGGCATTGGAGGTGCCTTCATCGCAAACAAGTACTACTAAAAGACAAAATATATAGGTCATACGTTCTTTTTAGATACTTTATTGGTTTATATGTTACCTACCTGTTTTATGATATTTCATATATGTATGCTAATGTTCCTTGTATGGGCATAACATACTATTATGTTTTTCTGACTTGCCATACGTTTTATAATGTTCCTATTATGGGTGTTTATGATATGTCTATGACAAGTGCTTTGGTGTAATAACGTGTTTCCTGACTACTGCTTATGTTGCAGAATACTAAGTAACCTGTGTGTTATGTGACTACTGCTAGTTTTGCAGAGTAACTAATGTGTAAAGTTCTGACAACTGCTAAGGTAGCAGGATATTACTGACATGTTGTGCCTCTGGGGGTACGGTCAGCCAGGGCTACCCACCGAAGGACACAAATGTTAGGTGGGAGCATGTGAACTGGCATCACAAAAAGGCATTTGGAGGTGAATCGGACTGTCGTCCAGATTGAACATGGATGGGCTGATGAGGTGGCACGGAGGCCGATCTTTTCAACCAATTTGGACTGGAGATTGGCAGACCAGTACTTATGTAAGTATATTCCATCTGCATGTAGTGATTTAGCTCTATCAGTGATGTAAAACATAAACGTGAACTGTACATCATTTGTTTAGTTGTTTTTTTAAATTGCAACATGCAACATGTGCATACAATGTATTTATTTCCTTACTTAAGGTAAAGAAATAATGCTAACTAAGGGAACTTTGTGTGCCTCAGAGTGGCTACGTTAAGCAAGCGTAAAGCAAGCACAGTGGCAATAGCTCCATTACCATAGCATGGCACAAGAGGCTGTTCAATGGTTAGTGAGTGGCAGTTTTCAAAGAAAATGCATGGACTTATGAGTATTCCCTTATGTAACATATGTGAATGTGAGAGGATGCTCCCAAATTGCCAGAGCACCACTGTTGAGGATTAAGCAGTAGATATATGTCCAAACCGCATCTATGTTAAATCTTTCATGTGTGGTGCATTGTGCTACACATGTACACAGATTAATATGCCTTATAAATATCTACGTGTTCAGAACTGTGTGTTTTTTATGGCTACACCAAAACATAAAACCTGCTGACAAGGCATGCATTCTCGCAAAAAATTGGAAGGTACAAAGATTTACCAGTAGTCAGTGCCCTGTGCACCACTGCCAGTAAACCCTTATATGGCTTTTACAATGTCACATATGGTGTATGCCTGTCCTTTCACATCAAAGCACTACTTAGTTCTGCCGAGGGTCAATGTTGTCACCCAGGTGTCATGATACAATGGAGTCTGACATGATGCTGACCAGCATTAGTAAATGCATAACATGTCTGAGGCATTCTTCAGGCATGTGATGAGGGATAAAGCTGGACTTCATCATCTAGCCAGCTCAGGCCTGAAAGCAGACTAGCTGCATCCAATAATATTGTCATATTTTGATGCGTGTGTCAAAGCTGTTGCATATATCTGAAATACTGGGATAGCATAGTTTGTAAAATATAAATCCTAGCATATGTAAAAGCACCATTAACAATGCAATGTCCAAATTCTTGTTTTCTAGGTGGACATCTCCCATTCCCACATGCAGAGGTGGGCACTTTCTGGGACCCCAGTGCTACCAGTAAGTGTCATGAGTACTTGTATGTGGCATTTGGCAGGCTGTGAGTGATTTGTGTGAAATGTAACATTGTGATGTGATCTGGGAGGTAACAATCACATCCTATCATTTTGCTGGCCATTTGCTAAACACAACAGAACCTGCCCACAGATTCATTTGGAATGAACAATGAGGAACTTCATTGTGAATGCAGGGTGCATGTCAGCAGGCCCAGAGGATCTAATCATCTATACATTTGTGTTAATGTTCTCACATCTATAGTGATGCAGCTTTTGGCACAGTAGCCATCATCTGGTGCATAATCTGCATGTGTTCAACACAAACACATTAAGTCATACAACAAATGGGCCAAATCAAAAGAGCTATGTTTCTACGTATGTAGCAGCACAGTAAAATGTGTGGTGCTAAGCATGTCTGGGCAGGGTTCTGTTGAATATGTCCAAAATTGACACAGGTTCAGATGATGGGCAATAGTAATATACAGGCGCTGTTAGCAAGAATGAACAGGTAGGTATCATAGAGCTAGAGTCACACACTGTGTGATCATGCCACATATGTTCCATCAACATGCAGCATACCTTTCTCAGAAATGCTGCATACTTTAGCACTTTCCTGCAACACTATTTCTGTATGACTGACCCTAAGCGAGGCCAAACATGCCTGCTGTGTTACACTTACTTTGTTTGTGGACAACATACCTGTCCCTGTAGCAGTATGTCAAACCAAAAGCCATAATTGTGGAAACATGTATGACAGTGTCAGCAGGATAGCCATCACAATCTAACCAATTTTGAATATGATACATGCGGCATATGTTTTTGGGATGGGCCGAATTCTTCATAATTATTGGAGTTGACCCATGACAGACAACAAAAGGCATGACTACATGTGTGTCTGTTTGTGTGTTTGTAAAGGGAAACAGCCTTTACAACATGGGCTGAGCCACATGTGCTGTTTCCACACAAACGGAACAATGCTTACTTATCTACAACACTAGCCAAAAGAAGAGATGATGGCAGAATGCTGAACAATGCAAACTTTTACCCCCAGTCACAAAGATCTGAGTTTAATCCATTGTTTTTTTGCTCACCACACCACCCCAGTTTTGGCCCAGCCATATGCAAATCAGTCTTGACCCTGTTCCCCATGGGAAAGGTCCAGCCCGAACTACCAACCCAGTCAATTCACATTTCCTGTTTTACATCCTCCTTCTTTGACATATGTAACTTAGTCTGACTTTTCTTGTTACATCTCCCTCCTGACACCTAGTACATGTTCTGCCAGGCCCACATCACATGTCAAGTGTAGTGTACTAATGTTCTCTTTTACGCCATCTCTTCACAGCTGGTACACAAGTTTAACACTACAAACACATCAGTACATGACTATCACCCAGGCTATCTTGTGTCCTCTCCCAAACAACACATGGCTTTTTCTGTGCCTTAACCTCCCATAAGCGTAGTTTAGCACATGCCTGATTAAGGCACAGAAAAAGCCATGCGTTGTTCTGGGAAGGGTGGTTACACTTGCGTGGGAAACGTCCACATTGTTAAGGACGCGTAGTTAAGGACATTTCCCACATGGCACTACACAATCAGCGACCCAGCCAGCTCACATACCATATATGCTTCAGACAAACACTCACAGACCTCAGGTGTGCATCACTTGCATTCACTCCCACCACCAATATTCATTTGTACAAGACAAGAGATAGTGTGGTCTCTAACATGGCAGGCAACACCTGTGAGATCTGACCCGGCATAACAGGACAGCTGTGTGCAATGCGGTTTCATGCTAGTGACTGTACACATGGCTCTTCACATGGTCCTACTTGGAGACACTTCACATTCTCAACACGTGGATCCCTCTGAGGTGAGAAGTTAAACCCTTGGCAACCCTATTCCATTCCATTGCTTTGCACTCTACATTTGGCTGAGTAGCCCCAAGACAAACACATTTGCTTCATGGTGCCAGGAGGCATGTATTGTCGCAGTAAGGTTGGGCAGGTTTCTTAGGTCCATGCATGAAATGCTGCTCCAGTCCAGGTTTTTTGCTTTGTATAATGGGACTTGTAGTCCTAGTCACTCATGACATTAGTCCCAGTATTCAAAGGACAACCTGGACTGGGGCAGCACATTACACATGGACTTGGAAAACTTGACAGGGCTGGCCTGGGCTGGAGAAATAGTCAGTGGACAAGAAACTTACATACATGTTAGACATTCCTGCCCTTCGCCTTGCACACATCAGTGCAGCTCAGCCAAGTGTCTTGCTGCACTGCATGACATTTTAACCATGTTGTCCCTTGTTGACACCTACACTGTAGATCTTCCTGGTCCTCAACCTCAGGACTTCCCTGTCCTTCGAATCCTGCCATAAACTCTGTTGTGATAAGAGACGCTGCCTGCTCCTCTAAGGCGCCCAACTAGTCCTTGTCTTCAAGTCCTTCTCTGCATGCCTGCCCTCAGGTTCTTGGACAGTTTCTCTTTGGTCCTGCACTTATAGTCATGCCACCTCTTCTTCAACTCTAGCACTGTCTTCTTTTTTGCATTGCACAGTTGATTTTGTCCAGTATGGATTTCCAAATGGCTTCATTTTCCCCTACTGGCAATTTGGAGGTGAGAAAGAGAAGGTGTTCATTTTTGTCACCTCAATAAAACTGTGTGAAAGGGGTGTTCCATGGGTGTTACTGTGGGTTTTCCCACATAACACCCAAGGAACGCTAAGGAATATGTTGCATTCCCAGATTTACAAGCCTGGGGATGTGTAAGATTCCTACGTTACCTCAGAGGTGGTGTAGATGTGACGCAACAGGGAAAAATATCTTTATTACTCCCCGTTTATCCTCTTTCTACACGTACTGCATTCTGCAGCACACATAAAAAGAGTAAAACACCTCTCTTGATCGTTTTTGTGCAGGGGGGTAAGCCTTCCTGCACAAAAATAAACATCCCCACAACGTAGGCATGCTCGAATCATGGTGCAAGGGTGCCTGCTTTGGCACTAGGCAGCAATTTTGTGCGCCAGTAAAGAGAGAGAGGGCATTTCAGCCCTTTCCCGTGGCGCAGGGCAGCGCAGCAAGACACTCACTGCATTGCCCTGCGCCAACGGGCTTGTAAATAAGTTCTTTCATTTTTGAAGTTCTTGTTTCTAGGCCCAAATCACAAAAATCTGAAAATGTGTTAATTAAAGTTTGCAGACCTATTAGGGTGCAAGGTATTAAAAGGGTGTCACCTACAAATAAAACAGCAGTTTATGGGGGAGCCATTCAACTTTGGGTGCAATAGCTAAGAATGCTTAGCATGCCGTTAACATAGAGGGAGAAAAGGGTGAGAGCTAACATACAGACTTGGCGTACTCCTATCCGTAAGCAGTTAATTCTCCCATCTGCCCCTACCTCACTTGGATTTAATTTCCCTGTTGAAGCCTAATACTGATACGTAAAATATCTGCATGGCTGCCCATAAACCATAGCATGTACCATAGGCGTTTCCGAAGGACAAGGTCGAACTCAGTCCTTAGGTCAACAAATACCACACACAGGTGGTCCTTGGTCAGCCTTAGATATTTCCACATAATGAATATGAACTGAAATATCTGGTCTAGTGCAGTGGTTCCCAACCTTTTGACTACTGTGGACCCCCACTTTATCAATACTGGAACCCGGGGACCCCCACTGAATCCTTATCGGAATCCGGGGGCCCCCTAATGAGTCATTACTGAAAGCTCAGGACCTAATCTTTTAATATTTTATAATTTTCTAGGCAGTCGCGGACCTTCCGAAGAGGCTTCGCGGACCCACAGGGGTCATCGGACCACAGATTGGGAACAACTGGTCTAGTGTACTCATTTTCTTTCAAAAGTCATCCTGTAATGGGGGTAGGATCTGTTTTTCGGTCATCCAATCCTTTATTTTCTCTAAGAATTTGGTATAACACACCTTTTGTAGGTCATCAATCAAGCTTATGGGGCAGTAATTCCTTGGATGCTGGCTATCACTCGTTTTAAAAATAGGAATTATTTCTGCACCACACCATGAGTCAGGCACCTTGTCCCCAGTTATGATCCTGTTGGACAGGAGGTTAGTGGAGTGTAGTCAATGCTGACTCCGAACTGTAAAGGTACCTGGGCACTTTGTGTGGGCCAGGAACTTTCCCAGGTTGCAGGAGTTTAATAGCTCTGCTACCCTTGCCTGACCGGGAAATGCCCCCTCGGTTTTTAGGCACCTCTTTAGTTGCTATTTCTGCACCAGATGATTTGTTAGGTGATTATAATCCTACAAAATGGTTTGCCCCAACATGAGGCTGAATACTAAACTATATGGGAGTACCATTCAAGAGGCTACCATGTGCTATGAGTTGCCAAAAATGCTGCAGTGTCTTTGGATTTGGAAACCTCTATTAAATTGAGCCAATTTGAATCTATCCAGTTCTGTTTAATGGTAGAGGTCATCTACTTGCCATTAGATCTGGCAGCTTTTATCTGCTGTTGGTCAAGCAGTTTAATTGCCTTAAATAAACAAGATTTTGCCTTAGGACAATCACTGGTATACCATGGCATAATCTTAGATGCCAAATGTTTGAGTTGATGAAGTTCTTTAGCACATATTTTTTTCAGAACCTTAAATAAGGAAGTGTGTAACACAATAAATGGAATCTTGCACGTAGTGCCGCCCACAGCAGGACACAAGATAGAGTTACAAGAATCGTAGATCTGTAGTAGTTTATCAGGATTAGATGCAAGTTTGGGCCACTTAATGAATCTCCTACTGTTGTTGAGGGATAGTGCTGTCTCAGACTGAGTGTAGGTATTGACCTTGTCCATAAACAAGTTGCCCAAGAAGGATAATTTAAGAGCATTATGATAACTGTTATATGTTTGCAAACTATGAAAATCTACCATGGCAGATCATATTTCTAGGTTCAGAATTATATAATTGATTCTACTACTGCACGCTCTTCTAGTGAAGGTGTATGCGCAATGTGTGCCAGATTTAGATCTACCATTGCAAGCATGCATACCACACATAAGGCGTCATAGTTGGACTCTCGCTCCTAAGAGAGACTGCTGGTTTAGGGATGAGAGCACTTTTGTTTGTAGGCAACTGAGTCACTCCTACAACAAGTCACAACTGTCAACCCAATCCTCCGGGCTCACAAGCAGTACCTCACCAAAACTCAGACAGAAAAGCGGATTTCTGGCAGCCTTATGCATGGACTTATAGATAATATCTATCAGGGAAGTTATGGTGGAACGGAAGTCACCCTTTTCTCTTGTTAGGAACAAGTCTCATGCACACAAAAGCAATAAAGGACATGAAGGAGAGTTTTCAATATATTTATTGAAAAGACCGCACTCTCCAATAAAATGCATGTGCTGCACTGATTAGGATAATGAACAGTAAAAGAAGCGGGATTGTGAAGATGACCGTTATGAATACAAAACCCCCCACCATTTTATGATAAACATGAGATTTAACATTTCTAGCCAAGAAAACCTGATCAATACCCCAGTGAGAGCTAAATATGATAAACCTAATCTGCCAATACCATGACCATGAGAAGCGACCCCTCCAACCCTTGTTACCGTGGAATGAGGTCTCTAGGTCAGACTCCGTGGTGACAAAAAGGCTGTGTTATGCAGCAAGGTGACATGCAGCATAGATGGCATCTGTAAGGAACCCCTCTAATGACCTTGTCTGTATGAGATGTGCTTATACAGATCATGTAGGGTCCCTAATGCCGGTATGTTCCTAAACAAATGATAAGGTGTCAAACTTGTGGCAGCAATTACATGCGGTAAAAGCCGCTTACCGCCATGCAGAAGTCATCCAATACACCGCCGCGGCCGCGGAATTCCGCCGCAGCTATTATGACACACATCTCGGAATCCGCCGAAATTCAGACACCCACACAAGTCCGCCACACCAAAGGTCAGTGATAAACTGGCGAAAACAAAACCTCCACCGTCACGCCAACAGAAACACGCCCATGCTATCACGACCCACGAATCCACGCAGTGGTCTTTCAACCGCGGTATTCCATTGGCGGTACACACCGCCGCGCTCAAAATACACACACATCTCCAAAACACCGCCACATTGGACAATTCGAAATACACACACCTGATACACATACAAACACCACTCCCACACACTCACAACACTATAAAACACACACCCACATCACCCACAAACCCCTACTACCACAAATTAGAGACAAAGGCGACAGATAGAGAGCACAGCAATAGACAACCCCACCACACAGAGGCACACAACACATCACCCACACAACATCCACGCACAAAACACTACACACCACTACACATCACCACACTCATCACCACATACACTACCCCACACATCACCTACACCACCCCATGGCACGCCAAAGACACCCCAGGTTTTCGGAGGAGGAGCTCAGGGTTATGGTGGAGGAAATCGTACGGGTAGAGCCACAGCTATTTGGCTCACCGGTGCAGCACACCTCTATAGCCAGGAAGATGGAGCTATGGCGAAGAATCGTGGACAGGGTCAACGCAGTGGGACAGCACCCAAGAAATCGGTAGGACATCAGGAAGAGGTGGAACGATCTACGGGGGAAGGTGCGTTCCGTGGTCTCCAGGCACAACATCGCGGTTCAGCGGACTGGCCCGGACCCCCACCTCCTCCCCCACAACTAACAACATGGGAGGAGCAAGTCTTGACCATTATGCATCCTGAGGGCCTCGGAGGAGTCGGTGGAGGAATGGACACTGGTAAGTCAAATCTTAACTATCATATCCCCCAACGTACCTGCATGCTATCACACACCCCCACCCTCACCCCCTCCCCTATCACCCCAACTCCTCACATATGTCCCAACATCACAAACCACCCATCCCAACACCAAGCCCTGCATGCAACAACAAAGCATGGTCACCCATCACTAAAGCATGCCCACTGCACATACCCATACAACCCCTTAAACCATCATCACACAAGCTCCCACACAGGAATGCTAGCACTGGGGTACACGGTCACCCACCCATTGCACACCATGACACACACAGATGCAATAATCATGCTTTTATACCCCTGCAGGACCACTACCTAACGTCACCAGACAGGAGGGTCCAGACATCTCCACCCCACCTACAGAAGAGGCCCACAGTGATGACAGCAGCTCTGGCCAACTGGAACCAGATGACCAGCCCGGACCATCGTGGGCCTCGGGACAGTCGGTTCCCCTCGCACAGGCACAGCCCAACACTGACCTTCCACCCTCTGGGAACACCAGTACAGCACCCACCCAGCGGGCCCATACCTCCGTCCCCAGGACACGTCAATCAGCTGTGTGTCCACCACTACAGGGAACCCGGGATAACCCACCACCCCAACAACAACAGGGACCTGGGAGCAGTGGTAGTGGGCACATGGTCCAGGGGACGGAGGCACAGGAACACAGGGGAACTGGGAGGGCTGCTGTGCGACAGGGGGCGGACAGGTCAAGGGAACCCACTCTCCACGAGGCCCTCTCCTCCATCATGGGAGCATACAACCACTCCCAGGAGACGATGGCTACGGTCCTGGCCAAGTTTCAGGAGACCCAGCGCCTGCAGGAGGAACAGTATATGGGGTTCAGGGAGGAACTCAGAACCATCAGCTCCGCCCTGGGCACCATCGTAGGGGTGCTGAAGGACATACAGAACACCATGAGGGACACCGTGGCACTCCAAGGGGCCCCTGACACTAGCATGGACGATGAACTGCCCACCACCTCCGCCGGCGCTAGTGGACAGGACGCCCCGCCACAGGACCACCACACCAGCACCCCACCTCCTGCAGACGGAGAACCACCCCGCAAGCGGTCCCTGAGATCCAGGAACAGGACAGAGCACGATGGCAAGACCCCTGCCAAAAAATGAGACCACCCTGATTGTCATCCCACTGTCCCACTTTGTGACCCTGTCCATATTGGAACTGCCCCAGCTCCACTTCCTATGCCCATATGGGCAATCCACCTGTGAGACTAATGGACTGGACTCTGCCATGGACATTCCTCCACCATCACCCATCGCCATTTTACCACCCCCTCCAATAATTAGCACTTCAATAAACACCCTTGAACCACAAAACAATCTGGAGTCAGTCTGTGATTTTGAAAAAGTGTATAAGCTATGACAATGACAAAATCTGTTCTCAATAGTAATGTCAACATACCTATGTCACACATCACAAGTCCATGAAGGATGCAAGCAGATGACACACGTTGGTAACCACACCTGTGAAACCGTAATGGAAATGTACAACTCAGTGACCAAATACTGCATGAAATTGACAGACAGGATAGAGGTAGAAGTGTGAAAGTAAAGGTATTAGTAAAGAAAGTGTTCTCACCTGTGTGTCACTGGAAATATTGCTGTATGACAGAGTCCCTGTTGTCAATGTCTTCTTCCTCTGCTTCCTCCTCATCACTGTCCACAGGCTCCACAGCTGCAACAACACCGTCATCTGGACCATCCTCCTGCAGAAAAGGCACCTGGCGTCACAAAGCAAGATTGTGAAGCATGGAGCAGGCAATGATGATCTGGCACACCTTCCTTGGTGAGTAGAATAGGGAACCACCTGTCATATGGAGGCACCTGAACCTGGCCTTCAGGAGGCCGAAGGTGCGTTCGATCACCCTCCTAGTCCGCCCATGGGCCTCATTGTAGCGTTCCACTGCCCTGGTCCTGGGATTCCTCACTAGGGGTCAATAGCCATGACAGGTTGGGGTAACCAGAGTCCCCTTATAGCCACACCCGGTGCCTCTGGAGTTGACCCATCACATAAGGGATGCTGCTATTCCCCAGAATGTAGGCGTCATGCACTGAGCCAGGGAACATAGCATTTACCTGCGAGATGTACTGGTCTGCCAAACATACCATCTGTACATTCATCGAATGATGACTCTTCCGGTTCCTGTACACCTGTTCACTCCTGCGGGGGGACCAGAGCTACATGGGTCCCATCAATGGCACCTATGATGTTAGGGATATGTCCCAGGGCATAGAAGTCACCTTTAACTGTAGCCAAATCTTCTACCTGAGGGAAAATGATGTAGCTCCTCATGTGTTTCAGCAGGGCAGACAACACTCTGGACAACACGTTGGAAAACATAGGCTGGGACATCCCTGATGCCATGGCCACTGTTGTCTGAAATGACCCACTTGCTAGGAAATGGAGCACTGATAGCACCTGCACTTGAGGGGGGATTCCTGTGGGATGGCGGATTGGTGACATAAGGTCTGGCTCCAACTGGGTACACAGTTCCTGGATTGTGGCACGGTCAAACCTGTAGGTGATGATTAAATGTCGCTCATCCATTGTCAACAAGTCCACCAGCTGTCGGTACACCGGAGGATTCCGCCATCTCCTCACATGTCCCAGCTGACGGTGCCTAAGAAGGACAAAAGCTACCACAGAGATAAGCAACTCAGAGGTATGTACCCACAGCTACACAGAACACGAAACATAATCCAAAAAGTTGTGTGTAAGAGTGTTGAGTCCAGGCCTAGGTATGTGTGACGCAGTTGAAAATGAAGCAATGTGGGCCCCTGAAATGTCGGATGCCTGACCTCTAAAGTGGGACAATGGGATGTGAGGTAACTGCGCTGGCGTTGTACACCGTCGCGGTAGGCGGTCGTAGACCGCGGCGCAATGCTGCATTGGTTAACATTGGACCCTATGGGTCCCAGGAGCCAATGAGGAAGTGCGCCGGCGGTGATGATACGCACCGCCGCGGACGTCACCGCCGCGGACGTGACCGCCATTTTCTATCTGTTCAATCACTCGATACCTGATCTTCGACAGGAGAGGACCTACACTGCAAGTGCTGCTGTGACCTCGGTCTGGAAGAGACAATGGCACGTGCGTCTGGGGAAAGGGCCCCTGCCTTCACTGCACAGGAGTTGGAGAAGCTCGTGGACGGGGTCCTCCCCCAGTACACGCTACTCTACGGTCCTCCAGACCAACAGGTGAGTACACAGGGTGCAAGTTGTATGGGCTATGCCTGGGTGAAGAGGACTGGATGTAAGTAGGAAGGGGGCAGAGTTCTGCAAGCATGAAGAAGTGTGAATGTATGTGCCACATGGCAAGGGCAGGTATGTGGGCCACTCACTTCCAAGGTGCAGTTGGTAATGACTTCTCTTCTTCCCCTGTACATGTCATGTAGGTCAGCGCCCACCAGAAGAAGGATATTTGGCGTGCCATCGCCAAGGATGTCCGGACCCTGGGGGTCCACCAGAGACGGAGCACCCACTGCCGTAAAAGATGGGAGGACATTCGCCGCTGGAGCAAGAAGATGGTGGAGGCTCAGCTGGGGATGGCCTCCCAACGTGGGGGGGTGCCCGTCGCACCATGACCCCCCTGATGTTCCGGATCCTGGCGGTGGCCTACCCTGAGTTGGATGGGCCCTTGAGGGCAACTCAGCAGACACAAGGGGGTGAGTACACTCTCATTCAGCGGACTTTGCGTGCAGTGGAGGGGTCTTGGTGGGGGAGGAGGGCTGTGGGTTTCCCTAGGCCAGGGCGAGTTCCGTAGGCTAGGCCCCTCCGTAATGCAGGCCATGTGGCACTCCATCCCACCTCTGTAGAGTGCCAAGTACAGGTATACATGCCCCTGTGTCATCTATGTGTGCAGATGTCTATCATAGCCATGTAGGCCATATCCCAGGAACTGCATCTGTAGAGCCCAAGAGCGCGGCGTAGTGCAGGGGGCTGCTGTGTCTGTATTGTCCGCCAGCGGTAGCGGCAAGCCTTGCACTCAACCTGTCTTTCTTCTGTTTCCCCACCCCTTTTTGTGCTCTCCCTGTTCTCTTGTGCATCAGCATCATCAGGTGGAGGTACAGTGGCACCGGAGCACGAGGGGGCTGCATCCCACATGGCCATGGAGGGCCACACCACGGACTCCGAATACACCAGTGGGACAGAGGGCGAGGGGAGCTTCACGGCGTCACCGGATCAGCAAACAGCGACACGGACTCATCCTCCAATGGGAGCTCCCTTGTGGTGGCGGCACCATCTGTGCTCCCCACTTCTACAGGTACAGCCGCCACCCCCCCTACCAGCACCGCCCTCCCAGCAGCCCCTCAGCCTTCGCCCGTGCCCGCTCACCCAGGAGGGTGGGCATCACCTTCGCCCCAGGCATCTCAGCCCCTGCCCCAGTCACCCCTGCTGCCCTCAGTGAGGAGGCCTTTGACCTCCTCAGGTCCCTCACTGTTGGGCAGTCTACCATTGTGAATGCCATCCAGGGTGTGGAAAGGGAGTTGCAACACACTAATGCATTCCTGGAGGGCATTCATTCAGGTCAGGCTGCCCATCATTGAACCCTGCAATCTCTGGCCTCAGCACTGATGGCAGCCATTGTCCCTGGTTCTAGCCTCCCCCCTCCAACTTCCTCCACCCAGACCCAATCCCCTGTACCTCAGCCTATCCCAAGCACACCATCAGACCAGCCTGCACACACGTCAACACACAAGGGCAGCTCAGGCAAACATAAGCACCACACATCCCACAGGCACTCACACAAGCATCACCCACATACAGACACAGCAACATCCACTGCCTCCTCTGTGTCCCCCTCCTCGTCATCTCCCCCCTCCCTCCCAGTGTTGTCTACACTCTCACCTGCATGCACTACCACTACAGCCACTAGGACTCGCACCAGAACACCCAGCACCACACCCCGCTCACCTGCACTCACCACCCCCACTACCATTTACACGTCCCCTGTGTCCTCTCCCAGTGTGTCTGTGATGCCCCCTCCCAAAGTACACAAACGCGGGCACACACACACCCAACATCCATCCACCTCACGACAGCCTCCAGAACATGCACCTGCACCCAAAGCATCAAAAGTTACACCTCCTACAACCACCTCCTCTTCCTCCACTCCCAGACCCCCTCCAGCTACCCGTCCCAGTGTTCGTCAGAAACTTTTCCTGAGCAACTTGGACCTCTGTCCCCCCCCCCCTCCAATTCATAGGTCCCGTACTAGCACCTCAGCCAAAAAAAGTCCGGTACCAGTGGTGCCTGTTAGAGGTATGTGGAGTGCAGCGGGCACCAGGGCAGCCAGTGTGACACGGAGCCAAAGCACTGCCAGTCCACCCCCTGTGAAGCACCAGAAGTTGGACAGTGCCCGACGGGAGAGGGTGAAGACTCCTGCCGGCAAAGCCGCTCACAAGGGTCCCGGGGGGAGTGTCGAGTCAGCTGTGACTCCTCCCAAGGTGGGGAAGGGGCAGAAGAAGTCGCCAAAGTCTGGGAAGAGCAGCACGGCGGAGAAGGCTGCCATCCTCCCCGCTGCCCAGGATGCCACCGCCAGCCACCGCCAGAGTCAGTGCCCAGGAGGGCAGCACAATCGTCACTGGTCTGGAGACCACCGCCAGAGTCAGTGCCCAGGAGGGCAGCACTATCGTCACTGGTCCGGAGACCACCGCCAGAGTCAGTGCCCAGGAGGGCAGCCCCATCGTCACTGGTCCGGAGACCACCACCAGAGTCAGTGCCAAGGAGGGCAGCCCCATCGTCACTGGTCCGGAGACCACCGCCAGAGTCAGTGCCCAGGAGGGCAGCCCCATCGTCACTGGTCCGGAGACCACCGCCAGAGTCAGTGCCCAGGAGGGCAGCCCCATCGTCACTGGTCCGGAGACCACCGCCAGAGTCAGTGCCCAGGAGGGCCCCAGCAGCCACAGCCCCGCTGGGCAATGAAGGACCGCCATGGCACACACCGCTGCACAGGTCAGAGACAGCAAAGTCAAGCACCGCTGAACAGGCCAAGCACCGCTGAACAGGGCAAAGACTGCCATGGCAAGCACCGCTGAACAGGGCAAGCACCGCTGAACTGGCCAAGCACCGCTGAACAGGCCAAGCACTGCTGAACAGGACAAAGACCGCCATGGCAAGCACCGCTGAACAGGGCAAGCACTGCTGAATAGGGCAAGCACCATTGAACAGGGCAAAGACCGCCATGGCAAGCACCGCTGAACAGGCCAAGCACCGCTGAACAGGGCAAAGACCGCTGAACAGGGTAAAGACCGCCATGGCAAGCACCCCTGAACAGGGCAAGCACCGCTGAACAGGCCAAGCACCGCTGAACAGGGCAAAGACCGCCATGGCAAGCACCGCTGAACAGGGCAAGCACCGCTGAACAGGGCAAGGACCGCCAACTCAAGCATCGTTAGCCCATGTGTGGCAGGGGCAGTGACGGAACTGGGACCGTCACGGGGAGAGTGATGCACTCTGGGCACCAGTCCCACTCCAGAACCAGTGGAGAACAGCATCCACTCCGTCTGTCCTTAACAGGATGAAGCACTCTGGGAACCAGTCCCCCTCCAGAACCAGTGGAGACCAGCATCCACTCCGTCTGTCCTTAACAGGATGAAACACTCTGGGCACCAGTCCCCCTCCAGAACCAGTGGAGACCAGCATCCACTCCATCTGTCCTTAACAGGATGAAGCACTCTGGGCACCAGTCACCCACCAAAACCAATGGAGACTGTTATCCACTTGAGAGTCTGTGGCTTTGCACTCCCCAGGATGGTACAGTGGGCAACCCACCCACTGTAGAGACTTGTGAGACTGTGGCTTTGCACTCCCCAGGATGGTACAGTGGGCAACCCACCCACTGTAGAGACTTGAGAGACTGTGGCTTTGCGCTCCCCAGGATGGTACAGTGGGCAACCCACCCACTGTAGAGACTTGTGAGACTGTGGCTTTGCACTCCCCAGGATGGTACAGTGGGCAACCCACCCACTGTAGAGACTTGTGAGACTGTGGCTTTGCACTTCCCAGGATGGTACAGTGGGCGACCCACCCAGAGACTTGAGAGACTGTGGCTTTGCACTCCCCAGGATGGTACAGTGGGCAACCCACCCACTGTAGAGACTTGTGAGACTGTGGCTTTGCACTCCCCAGGATACATCAATGGGCATGGAGCTCCATCGTGGATCTAGCGTGGTGCTGTCATCCGGCTGAGGTGCCCCCCCTTCCCTTCCCCCTGAGGTGCCTGTTGTATTTCTATCTGATGCCCCTGCAGTGTTCTCTCCGTTTCTGGACAGGTATCTGATGTGGGCCTCGCCCATGCATTTTGGGCCCAGTGGTCCACGGACATTGAAATGTGCATACCTGCACTACTAATCGTGATGTATATATTTTGAATGTGTATATATTTATGTATATATGAGCTTACTGTATTTTGATACATTACAATGGTTGTACTGAATTTCCTTTTGTCTTTGCATTCTTCCGGGGGGGTTGGGGGTTGTTCCTGTGATGTTTGGTAATGCATTGGTGTGTGTGTTGTAGTGTGCGAGGGTGGGGGTGTTGCGTGTGTGTGTCCCTGACTTTTGCCCCCCCTATGTCGTAGGTGCAGTACTCACCGTTGTTTTCGGCGCCGCCGTTGCTGATGTTCGTAGAGGAGCAGGAACACAATTGCAGGGAGTATTTGGAGTTCCGGCTCCATGGTGTCCTCCTTCCTCGTGGAGTGTGTTCAGGTGAGCGTTTTCCCATTGCAAAAGCTGTTTCCGCCGTGTTTTTATCCACAGTGAATCCGCCCCGGAAAAGGTGGCGGATTGGCCTGTAGTAATACTGTGGGCGGTACTTTGTCTCCCGCCTGTCTGTTGGAGGTGACAGCCGTGCTGCTTGTCTGTACCGCTGTGGCGGTCGGAGTGTTAAAGTGGCTGTCTATGTTGGCCGTTTCCGCCACGGTCATAATTCCCTTTTTTGTTCCGCCGGCCTGTTTGCGGTATTACCGCCGCTTTAACACCGTCCGCCAGGGTTGTAATGACTCCCTATGTTCCTATCACAGGTAAGCGATCAAGGGACATGATGACAACACCTGCGTATATCACTGATTATGACGCTGATAACGACGCCTTCTGAGAATGGCACTGATAATGCAAACCAAAACATGTTTTATCAAATATAAGCAATGGCAGCCATCCAGAAGAAATAACAAAATAAATGGAATAAAACAGAGGAAGCTAAGTAAGTAAAAGGTCACTAGGTGATGAGGGCACAGGCCTGCAAGCAAAAGGCTAAACTCCTGTGTCCCAATAGGAAACTAAAATGGATTCACCACAAAGGGTTAGATCCTAACTGCATATCAGCTGCTGACCAAGACTTTAATGGGTCAGCTGACAATCATTGGATACCTCTTGTTTCATCCTCGATGTTGGTGATGGATTCAATACAATCTATTGGTTCAGAGGTGGTTTTAAAATCACCAACAATCAATATGAGAGTTTTGCACAATTTACTTTATAAGTGTTGTTCAAGCAATACTAGAGTTCGGGACTAATTTTTTGAGAATGAACAATGTTAATATTATACAGGTTCACAGAGGTACCATTAGTTTCCTGAAAGGACAGCCCAATAATATCAGAGCTGTCAATCAGTTTCTTCATCTCCAAGTTGAGTGAATTCGTAATCCAAATCAAATATGGGCGATCGGTACTGAACAGGGTAGCTTCAGTGCCAAAAGAAGAATAACCAGAGAGAAATGACAATTGTGTGGAATAAGCTTCTTGGAACAATAAATATCAAAATTTGTAATAAATTCACCCCAAACTGTATCAATCGATTTATCATGAAGGACTGCAACATTCCAAGATAATAAATATAACAAGTGAAGGCCCTCAGTCCCCTCCCTTTTCAGGTTAAAAGAGATAGAATTGGACCTAACAGGTGCATGAAATGTTGCAAGAAGTTGATACTGGTTTCTCGGTGAATAAGCTAATGTCCTGAAACTCTGTTGTACGAGGTTCAACTGATGTTTTGGTAGAGGTTCCTGTAGCGCTATGTTTGCCAGTGGTTCTAAGTGCTAGTCCATGACCTAAAATTAACTATAAACTGTAAAGAGCATCCCAGGAGGCAACAATCTGGCTTACATTGCACCTACCAAGTTTGGCTATTCACTACTACTTGGATTGCATCAAGGGTGTCTTGGTGGTGGAAGAGACGTTGTGCATGGATAATTTCAGAGTGTATTATAGAAAAGCATGAACATTTGAAACAAAGCCAATTGGTTGCCTTGTTATTGGGAACACTCTTGTTTCCCTACTGTCCTGCCATCAATATGAGAACATGTAGATTACAGCCTCACTGTTGGGTCATACATTGGTAATGCAATTGGCCAATTCAAGTTTATACTTTCCAGCCCAGTGTCTATTCCTCCTACTACTCAGCAATTCATTTGAGTAGGAGGGATAGATGTTCTAGGCATACACTATCAGTATGAAAGTGGGAGGCCTTCACATTTGAGGAGATAAAATACCCTTCCCCTATAAATGATATTATGGCCTGCAATGCCAGATTCTTTGTGAGGGCCCAAATGTCACTTCCCAACAGTGACATTAAAACTTATATCATCCTCGGGTGAGGTTTCACCTGCATTTTGAGTAAAAACTGGTGTGAGCAGGACAATTTCCCTGCTGAAATAAAGATGTTGAATTACAATGTCCACAGCTGCCATTGCACTTGTGGCTTGAGAATAGATTAACAGTTTTCTTTACTGCCTCCTGAAGGTCGCATAACCTTGTAGTCATCTACAGGATTGCCCTTTTGAGATCACTAAACTCTTTTCATGTAGAATCCAAGGCTGACCTAATGTTGGTTTTGTCCCAGTTTGAGTATTCGTGTTCAGAGTCAGGAGTTGGTTAAATCAAGCTAACAGGGCTTGAAAGCATAGTGAAGTGGTTACTGCAACTTAGAGTGTTGATAACAGTCCGGGTAGTCTTCTGTGAAGTTAGATGCACTTCTTTGTACATAGATATGATAACATGTAGCACAGGAGAATGTAGCCCAAACTCATTGGTTGAGATTCTAGGACCAAGGGCTTGTTTTTCAGTCGATGAATTTAATGCTGTTGGTGTTCTTTTACAAGAGCTGCTTTTAGAGTAAGAAGAGCACCTATAAAATTGGGTAATTTTGCTTTGGTGGATGACTGTTTCCTTACTTTATTAAGGATATCTTTGACTTCTACAATTATATTCTCTATATCTCGAAGGGTGCATATCTCTGCAGCATGCCTTGCTGGCTTTGGCTCTTTGCAGGCACCCTGGGGCAGTTCTACCTCTTGTCTCTTCCCCTTAGTTGAACGTTGTTAGCAGGACAGATACAGGGTGAGTGATAGTAGTGGGCAAAAGAAGGCACTCCTCAGGTTCAGTGAGTAAAATGTGCCCTGGTCCAATTAAGCACTAGGAGAGATTTTTAGCAATAGGCACAAGCACAAATATCCCCCATCTTCAGACAACAAATTTCAATGAGTTCCTATCAAATGTGCACAGTTTAAAGGTCAATATTGGGCAGCAAAAGTTCCTCAAGCGGAGCTCCACAAATTATAAGGATCTTTGGTGACCTGGACATGGTTAAGAGAGCATTGTCTTTGATATGTAAATTTGTGACCTCCTGCAGGACATGGCTAGCATTGATTTGATCTTGGAGTTGAACTCAGACAGCATTTTTAAGGATTTTGCTAAGAATGGTAGGAGAGTGATGGGTCATTAGTGAGGTCAACAGTGTTTAGCATAGGTTTCTTTAGGAGTGGGAGAATCTGGCCAGTTTTGAGAGCTTCTGGAAATATGCTTAGAATGAGGGAGGCATTGACACAGGTAAGTATGGGTAAGAGTGCCTCCCCACAGAGCGCTTTGGTGAAAGATGAATGTAAGACATCACCTTCATAGGAAGGGGCTTTAAGGAGTTGAGCATGCCAGCCAGATGTGGGAGAGATAGGGGTTTGAAGGCTGGCTATTGTGGTATTTTACAGAAAGGGGTGGATTTAAGAGAAGAAGCAGGCTTGGTATCATCAATGTGCTTTTCAATATTCTGTATTTTTTCACTGAAGAAAAGGTTGATTGCATTGCACTTTTCTGTGGAGCGAGGAATAGATGAGTCCAGCAGGGAGTTGATACAGTGGTTAATTGTTTTGAATACCATTCTGCTTTCATTGGTGGCTCATAGATGGGGATAGTATGGTTAAAATAAACTTAAGAGACTCTACCTGCTTCTCTAAGTACAAAGAGATCTCTCATTGTCACTTCCTGCATCAAGGCCTTCATATTTAGCTGGCCTCAAAATACTGAAAATATTACCTTTACTCTTACCTGTGACCTCATGATTGTGATGTCGGCAGCTGTTTTATAGCTATTTAGTTAAAGAGCTGCAGGAATGTAAGCAGACACTGAGAAATAGTCACACAGCAACGTCAGATGTATTTAATAGCAGAGTTGGTTAAATTGTTCATGAAATCTCATGAACCCACGAAGATGACCATTTATTTATTCATTCCACTGGGTGTTCTTTGAGCACCTCCATGTCCCTTTTGGGCCATTTCGCAGTGCTGAGTTCAGATGGATTCCAGAGTGAATTCCTGAGTTATTGGGACCTCTGAAGGGTTCTCAGAAGGTAAATTGTGATGCAGTAAATACACTCTTACTGAAGGCATAGGTTAAAAAGGATGAGAATAATGTTAAGGAGGAAGCCCTGTCATGAGACATGCAAACCAACACCTTGGAGTGCTTTGCCACAAAACTACAGTATATATGTTTTTCAGAGAGTAAGGGCCATATTTATACTTTTTGACGCACAACTTCGCCAACGCAGTTGTGCGTCAAAATTTTTACCGCCGGCTAACGTCATTCCAACGCGCCATGCGGGCGCCTTATTTATGGAATGACGTTAGCCGGCACTGCGGACTGGTCTGCGTAAAAAAAAAATGACTCACACCAGGCCGCGCCGGCGTATGGGTAAATGGGGGTTGTGCGTCAAAAAATGGTGCAAGTCAGGTCTGAGGCAAAAATCAGGCCTCAAACCGGACTTGCGCCATTTTTTTTGACACACAACCCCCATTGACATGACTCCTGTCTCAGCAAAGACAGGAGTCATGCCCCCTTGCCCAATGGCAATATGTCCCCTGGGCATGGTCATTGGGCATAGTGGCATGTAGGGGGGCCCAAATCTGGCCCCCCTATGCCACTTAAAAAAAACAAAAAATAATACTTACCCCAACTTACCTCAACTTCCCTGGGATGGGTGTCCTCCTGGGGTGGGCAAGGGTGGCAGGGGGTGTCCCTGGGGGCAGGGGAGGGCAACTCTGGGCTCCTTCCGAGCCCACAGGTCCTTTAACACCTGACCTGGCCCAGGCGATAAAAAACGGCGCACAACAGACTGTGCGCTGTTTTTTAAGGCCCACCCCCTCCTGTGCGTCAAAATGACGCCAGAGTATAAATAAGGCGCACAGGCCTTAAAGTCATTTTTTGGAAGGGAACGCCTACCTTGCATATCATTAAGGCAAGGCAGGTTCCCCCTTCCAAAAAATGACGCACATGGTGGGATTCAATCAATCAATCAATCAATCACAATATTTATAGAGCGCACTACGTACCCGTTAGGGTTTCAAGGCGCTGAGGGGGGGGGAGGCTGCTGCTACTGGTCGAAGAGCCAGGGCTTGAGGAGTCTCCTGAAGGTGAGAAGGTCCTGGGTCTGTCTCAGGGGGGTCGGGAGGGTGTTCCAGGTCTTGGCGGCGAGGTAGGAGAAGGATCTGCCGCCGGAGGTCTTGCGTTGGAAGCGGGGAACGATGGCGAGGGCGAGGTTGGCGGAGCGGAGTTGGTGTGAGGGGGCGTAGAAGTTGAGTCTGTTATTCAGGTAGGCTGGTCCGGCGTTGTAGAGTGCCTTGTGAGCGTGGGTGAGGAGCTTGAAGGTGATCCTCTTGTCCACGGGGAGCCAGTGGAGGTCTTTCAGGTGGTGGGAGATGTGGCATCAGCGGGGTACGTCGAGGACCAGTCGGGCGGAGGCGTTTTGGATGCGTTGGAGTCGTCGGATGTCTTTCGCTGGGATGCCTGTGTATAGAGCGTTACCGTAGTCTAGTCTACTGCTGACGAGGGCCTGGGTCACCGTTTTTCTGGTTTCCGTCGGGATCCATTTGTAGATTCTACGGAGCATGCTTGGACATGGTGAGGGTGGAGTCGAGGACGAAATCCAGGTTGCGTGCATGGTTGGCTGGCGTTGGAGGGGGTCCCAGCGCGGTGGGCCACCAGGAGTCGTCCCAGGCCGAGGGGGTGCGTCTGAGGATGAGGACCTCCGTCTTGTCGGAGTTCAACTTCAGGCGGCTATTTCTCATCCATTCGGCGATGGACTTCAATTCCTCGTGGAGGTTGGCTTTGGCGGTGTGTGGGTCTTTGGTGAGGGAGAGGATGAGCTGGGTGTCGTCGGCGTAGGAGAGAATGTTGAGGTTGTGCTGACGGGCCAGTTGTGCAAGGGGGGCCATGTAGACGTTGAACAGCATCGGACTTTGAGAGGAGCCTTGGGGTACGCCGCAGATGATGTTGGTGGCATCGGAGCGGAAGGGTGGAAGTCAGACTCTCTGGGTTCTGCCGGAGAGAAAGGAGGAGATCCAGTGGAGGGCTTTTTCTTGTATTCCGGCTTCGTGGAGGCGTGTTAGTAGGGTGCGGTGGCAAACCGTGTCGAAGGCTGCAGAAAGGTCCAGGAGGATGAGGGCTGAAGTTTTGCCGTTGTCCATTTGCTGTCTGATGTCATCTGTGGCGGCGAAGAGAGCAGTCTCGGTGCTGTGGTTGCGTCTGGGAGGGGTCCAGGATGGAGTTGTCCTCGAGGTGGTGGGTGAGCTGAGCGTTGACGATCTTCTCGATGACCTTCGTCGGGAAGGGGAGGAGGGAGATCGGGCGGAAGTTTTTGAGGTCGTTGGGGTCTGCCTTGGGTTTCTTGAGGAGGGCGTGGATTTCGGCGTGCTTCCAGCTGTCCGGGAAGGTCACGGTTTCGAAGGATAAGTTGATGACCTTTCGAAGTTGGGGGGAGATGGTAGAGTCGGCTTTGTTGTAGACGTGGTGGGGGCATGGGTCTGAAGGGGATCCTGAGTGGATGGAGTTCATGATCTTGCAAATTTCAGCGTCATCTACGTGGGTCCAGGCGGTGTAGCGGTTGGCGCAGGTGGAGTTGTCGGGGGTAGGGTCTGACGGAGGCGTGGTGTTGAGGCTGTCGTGGATGTCGGTGATCTTCTGATAGAAGAAGGTGGACAGGGCGTTGCAGAGTTCTTGGGATGGTGGGATGTCGTTGACGTTGGCGCTGGGGTTGGAGAGCTCTTTCACGATGCAGAAGAGTTCTTTGCTGTTGTGTGCGTTGTTGTTCAGGCGTTCTGTGAAGTGGGAACGTTTGGCGAGTCGGATTAGCTGGTGGTGCTTGTGGGTGGCCTCCTTGTGGGCTGCCAGGCTGTCGGGTGTGTGTTCGAGGAGCCATTTCATCTTTAGTTTCTGTCAGGTGCGTTTGGAGGTGAGGAGTTCGTCAGTGAACCAGGCAGCTTTTTTCTTTCCTTGGTTGTCGGTGGACCTCTTGAGTGGTGCGAGGGTGTTGGCGCAGTCGTTGATCCACTGTCGTAGGTTGAGAGCGGCGGTGTCTGGGTCGGTGGAGTCAGTGGGCGGGTTCTGGGCGAGGGTGCTGGTCAGTTGGTCTTCAGTGACTTTGCTCCAGCAGCGGTGGGGTGGTAGTTGGGTGCGGTGGTGTTCGATGTGCTTCTTGAAAGTGAAGTGGATGCAGTGGTGCTCGGTCCAGTGGAGTTCGGTGGTGTGGCTAAAGGTGACGTGGTTGCTTGCGGAGAAGATCGGATCGAGCGTGTGGCCGGCGGTGTGGGTTGGTGTGTTGACCAGTTGTCTGAGGCCGAGGTTGGAGAGGTTGTCGATCAGGGATGTGGTGTTGGCGTCGTTGTTGTTCTCCAAGTGGAAATTGAGGTCTGCAAGGAGGATGTAGTCCGTAGAGTTGAGCGCGCGGGTGCTCGTGAGGTCGGCGATGGAGTCGCTGAAGGGTGCTTGTGGTCCTGGGGGTCGGCAGATGAGCGTTCCCCTGAGGGTGGTGTTGGGGTCCGTGTGGATCCGGAAGTGTAGTTGTTCGGCGGTCTTGAGAATGTCGTCCGTGTGGGTGTGGATTTTGAGGGTGGATTTGTGGGCGATGGCTATTCCTCCTCCGATTCCGTTGGGGCGATCTCTTCTGGTGATCTTGCAGCCGTCCGGGATGGCTATGGCGATGTCGGGTGCTGAGGAGTCGTTCCACCAGGTTTCGGTCAGGAAGGCTACGTCTGGGGCGGTGGTGTCGAGCAGGTCCCAGAGCTCGATGGTGTGCTTGCGTGCGGAGCGTGTGTTGAGGAGTATGCAGTGGAGGTGGTTTGTTGCGGTTGTGGCAGGTTTCCTTGTTCTGTAGCAGGTGAAGTTGCAGGCGAGGCAGGAGAAGGGTCCCTTGGTGTTCTTTGGAGATGACTGGAAACATGTAGTGGAGCGGCCGGGGTTGAGGGCGCTGAGTTGGTTGGCCGAGTAGCGATGTCTCGTGGTGCGGGAGGCGTGCGGACCAGGGGGGGTGGTGCTGGCCGCGGTCCAGGTGTGGACGGAGGAGCACCAGCGGCGAGCCCGCTGCGCGGACGCGCCGCGCCAGCCATTAAGAAGGGAGGGGGGAGGGAGGAGCAGCTGGGAGGCAGGAGGGAGCGGCGAATGGGGGCGCAAGGGGGGCGGGGCCGCAGGGAGGGGCGAAAAAAGTGGATAAAAGGCACAAATTGAGGCAAAAAGGAGCAAAAGGCACAAAAAAGCAAGGCACAGAGTACAGTCACAAATACGGCGAAAACGGCACAATGCACACGAATCTAGCGACGCAAATGGGGTCAAAAGCAGGGCACAGAATACAGTTACAAATACAGTGAAAACGGCACAAAGCATACCAGAAGCCCACTAGACGGGCCTCGAACACGCTAGCAGCAGCGTGGGCGGGGGTCAGGGACACGGACACAGCAAGGTGGTGCAGAGGTTGTGGGGGAGCGAGCTCTTGGCCAAAAACAGGTCAGAGGTCGCTCACCCTCGAAGCGCAGCACCAGCCATTAAGAAGGGAGTGGGGAGGGAGGAGCAGCTGGGAGGCGGGAGGGAGCGGCGAATGGGGTTTCGAGGGGGGCGGGGCCGCAGGGAGGCAGCGGCAGGCGAAAGCGGCAAGGGGGAGCACCCAAGGGGTGAAAAAAGTGGAACAAAAAAGGCACAAATGGAGGCAAAAAGGAGCAAAAGGCACAAAAAAGCAAGGCACAGAGTACAGTCACAAATACGGCGAAAACGGCACAATGCACACGAATCTAGCGACGCAAATGGGGTCAAAAAGCAGGGCACAGAATACAGTTACAAATACAGTGAAAACGGAACAAACCTTACCAGAAGCCCACTAGACGGGCCTCGAACACGCTAGCAGCAGCGTGGGCGGGGGTCAGGGACACGGACACAGCAAGGTGGTGCTGCGGACATGGGGGAGCGAGCTCTTGGCCAAAAACAGGTCAGAGGTCGCTCACCCTCGACGCACAGCGCCAGCCATTAAGAAGGGAGTGGGGAGGGAGGAGCAGCTGGGAGGCGGGAGGGAGCGGCAAATGGGGGCGCGAGGGGGGCGGGCCGCAGGGAGGCAGCGGCAGGGGAAAGCGGCAAGGGGGAGCGCCCAAGGGACGAAAAAAGTAGATAAAAGGCACAAATGGAGGCAAAAAGGAGCAAAAGGCACAAAAAAGCAAGGCACAGAGTACAGTCACAAATACGGCAAAAACGGCACAATACACACGAATCTAGCGACGCAAATGGGGTCAAATGCAGGGCACAGAATACAGTTACAAATACAGTGAAAACGGCACAATGCACACGAATCTAGCGACGCAAATGGGGTCAAAAAGCAGGGTACAGAATACAGTTAGAAATACAGTGAAAACGGCATAAAGCTTACCAGAAGCCCACTAGACAGGCCTCGAACACGCTAGCAGCAGCGTGGGCGAGGGTCAGGGACACGGACACAGCAAGGTGGTGCTGCGGACGTGGGGGAGCCAGCTCTTGGCCAAAAACAGGTCAGAGGTCACTCACCCTCGACGCGTAGTGCCAGCCATTAAGAAGGGAGGGGGGAGGGAGGAGCAGCTGGGAGGCGGGAGGGAGCGGCGAATGGGGGTACGAGGGGGGCGGGGCCGCAGGGAGGCAGCGGCAGGGGAAAGCGACAAGGGGGAGCGCCCAAGGGGCGAAAAAAGTGGAACAAAAAAGGCACAAATGGAGGCAAAATGGAGCAAAAGGCACAAAAAAGCAAGGCACAGAGTACAGTCACAAATACGGCGAAAACGGCACAATGCACACGAATCTAGCGACGCAAATGGGGTCAAAAAGCAGGGTACAGAATACAGATACAAATACAGTGAAAACGGCACAAACCTTACCAGAAGCCCACTAGACGGGCCTCAAACACGCTAGCAGCAGCGTGGGCGGGGGTCAGGGACACGGACACAGCAAGGTAGTGCTGCGGACGTGGGGGAGCGAGCTCTTGGCCAAAAACAGGTCAGAGGTCGCTCACCCTCGACGCGCAGCGCCAGCCATTAAGAAGGGAGGGGGGAGCAGCTGGGAGGCGGGAGGGAGCGGCGAATGGGGGCGCGAGGGGGGCGGGCCGTAGGGAGGCAGCGGCAGGGGATATCGGCAAGGGGGAGCGCCCAAGGGGCGAAAAAAGTGGATAAAAGGCACAAATGGAGGCAAAAAGGAGCAAAAGGCACAAAAAAGCAAGGCACAGAGTACAGTCACAAATACGGCGAAAACGGCTCAATGCACACGAATCTAGCGACGCAAATGGGGTCAAAAGCAGGGCACAGAATACAGTTACAAATACAGTGAAAAGGGCACAATGCACACAAATCTAGCGACGCAAATGGGGTCAAAAAGCAGGGCACAGAATACAGTTACAAATACAGTGAAAACGGCACAAAGCTTACCAGAAGCCCACTAGACGGGCCTCGAACACGCTAGCAGCAGCGTGGACGGGGGTCAGGGACACGGACACAGCAAGGTGGTGCTGCGGACGTGGGGGAGCGAGCTCTTGGACAAAAACAGATCAGAGGTCGCACACCCTCGACGCACAGCGCCAGCCATTAAGAAGGGAGGGGGGAGGGAGGAGCAGCTAGGAGGCGGGAGGGAGCGGCGAATGGGGGCGCGAGGGGGGCGGGGCCATAGGGAGGCAGCGGCAGGGGAAAGCGGCAAGGGGGAGCGCCCAAGGGGCGAAAAAAGTGGATAAAAGGCACAAATGGAGGCAAAAAGGAGCAAAAGGCACAAAAAAGCAAGGCACAGAGTACAGTCACAAATACGGCGAAAACGGCACAATGCACACGAATCTAGCGATGCAAATGGGGTCAAAAGCAGGACACAGAATACAGTTACAAATACAGTGAAAACGGCACAATGCACACAAATCTAGCGACGCAAATGGGGTCAAAAAGCAGGGCACAGAATACAGTTACAAATACAGTGAAAACAGCACAAAGCTTACCAGAAGCCCACTAGACGGGCCTCGAACACGCTAGCAGCAGCGTGGACGGGGGTCAGGGACACGGACACAGCAAGGTGGTGCTGCGGATGTGGGGGAGCGAGCTCTTGGCCAAAAACAGGTCAGAGGTCGCTCACCCTCGACACGCAGCGCCAGCCATTAAGAAGGGAGGGGGGAGGGAGGAGCAGCTGGGAGGCGGGAAGGAGCGGCGAATGGGGGCGCGAGGGGGGCGGGCCGTAGGGAGGCAGCGGCAGGGGAAAGCGGCAAGGGGGAGCGCCCAAGGGGCGAAAAAAGTGGATAAAAGGCACAAATGGAGACAAAAAGGAGCAAAAGGCACAAAAAAGCAAGGCACAGAGTACAGTCACAAATACAGCGAAAACGTCACAATGCACACGAATCTAGCGACGCAAATGGGGTCAAAAAGCAGGGCACAGAATACAGTTACAAATACATTGAAAACGGCACAATGCACACGAATCTAGCGACGCAAATGGGGTCAAAAAGCAGGGCACAGAATACAGTTAGAAATACAGTGAAAACGGCATAAAGCTTACCAGAAGCCCACTAGACGGGCCTCGAACGCGCTAGCAGCAGCGTGGGCGGGGGTCAGGGACACGGACGCAGCAAGGTGGTGCTGCGGAAATGGGGGAGCGAGCTCTTGGCCAAAAACAGGTCAGAGGTCGCTCACCCTCGACGCGCAGCGCCAGCCAATAAGAAGGGAGGGGGGAGGGAGGAGCAGCTGGGAGGCGGGAGGGAGTGGCAAATGGGGGCGCGAGGGGGGCGGGCCGCAGGGAGGCAGCGGCAGGGAAAAGCGGCAAGGGGGAGCGCCCAAGGGACGAAAAAAGTAGATAAAAGGCACAAATGGAGGCAAAAAGGAGCAAAAGGCACAAAAAAGCAAGGCACAGAGTACAGTCACAAATACGGCGAAAACGGCACAATGCACACAAATCTAGCGATGCAAATGGGGTCAAAAGCAGGGCACAGAATACAGTTACAAATACATTGAAAACGGCACAATGCACACGAATCTAGCGACGCAAATGGGGTCAAAAAGAAGGGCACAGAATACAGTTAGAAATACAGTGAAAACGGCATAAAGCTTACCAGAAGCCCACTAGACGGGCCTCGAACACGCTAGCAGCAGCGTGGGCGGGGGTCAGGGACACGGACACAGCAAGGTGGTGCTGCGGACGTGGGGGAGCGAGCTCTTGGCCAAAAACAGGTCAGAGGTCGCTCACCCTCGACGCGCAGTGCCAGCCATTAAGAAGGGAGGGGGGAGGGAGGAGCAGCTGGGAGGCGGGAGGGAGCGGCGAATGGGGGTGCGAGGGGGGCGGGGCCGCAGGGAGGCAGCAGCAGGGGAAATCGACAAGGGGGAGCGCCCAAGGGGCGAAAAAAGTGGAACAAAAAAGGCACAAAAGGAGGAAAAATGGAGCAAAAGGCACAAAAAAGCAAGGCACAGAGTACAGTCACAAATATGGCGAAAACGGCACAATGCACACGAATCTAGCGACGCAAATGGGGTCAAAAAGCAGGGCACAGAATACAGTTACAAATACAGTGAAAACGGCACAAACCTTACCAGAAGCCCACTAGACGGGCCTCGAACACGCTAGCAGCAGCGTGGGCGGGGGTCAGGGACACGGACACAGCAAGGTAGTGCTGCGGACGTGGAGGAGCGAGCTCTTGGCCAAAAACAGGTCAGAGGTCACTCACCCTCGACGCGCAGCGCCAGCCATTAAGAAGGGAGGGGGGAGGGAGGAGCAGCTGGGAGGCGAGAGGGAGCGGCGAATGGGGGCGCGAGGGGGGTGGGGCCGTAGGGAGGCAGCGGCAGGGGATATCGGCAACGGGGAGCACCCAAGGGGCGAAAAAAGTGGATAAAAGGCACAAATGGAGGCAAAAAGGAGCAAAAGGCACAAAAAAGCAAGGCACAGAGTACAGTCACAAATACGGCGAAAACGGCACAATGCACACGAATCTAGCGACGCAAATGGGGTCAAAAGCAGGGCACAGAATACAGTTACAAATACAGTGAAAAGGGCACAATGCACACGAATCTAGCGACGCAAATGGGGTCAAAAAGCAGGGCACGGAATACAGTTACAAATACAGTGAAAACAGCACAAAGCTTACCAGAAGCCCACTAGACGGGCCTCGAACACGCTAGCAGCAGCGTGGACGGGGGTCAGGGACACGGACACAGCAAGGTGGTGCTGCGGACGTGGGGGAGCGAGCTCTTGGCCAAAAACAGATCAGAGGTCGCTCACCCTCGACGCGCAGCGCCAGCCATTAAGAAGGGAGGGGGGAGGGAGGAGCAGCTGGGAGGCGGGAGGGAGCGGCGAATGGGGGCGCGAGGGGTGCGGGCCATAGGGAGGCAGCGGCAGGGGAAAGCGGCAAGGGGGAGCGCCCAAGGGGCGAAAAAAGTGGATAAAAGGCACAAATGGAGGCAAAAAGGAGCAAAAGGCACAAAAAAGCAAGGCACAGAGTACAGTCACAAATACGGCGAAAACGGCACAATGCACACGAATCTAGCGACGCAAATGGGGTCAAAAAGCAGGGCACAGAATACAGTTACAAATACAGTGAAAACGGCACAAAGCTTACCAGAAGCCCACTCGACGGGCCTCGAACACGCTAGCAGCAGCGTGGGCGGGGGTCAGGGACACGGACACAGCAAGGTGGTGCTGCGGACGTGGGGGAGCGAGCTCTTGGCCAAAAACAGGTCAGAGGTCGCTCACCCTTGACGCGCAGCGCCAGCCATTAAGAAGGGAGGGGGGAGGGAGGAGCAGCTGGGAGGCGGGAGGGAGCGGTGAATGGGGGCACGAGGGGGGCGGGCCGCAGGGAGGCAGCGGCAGGGGAAAGCGGCAAGGGGGAGCACCCAAGGGACGAAAAAAGGAGATAAAAGGCACAAATGGAGGCAAAAAGGAGCAAAAGGCACAAAAAAGCAAGGCACAGAGTACAGTCACAAATACAGCGAAAACGGCACAATGCACAAGAATCTAGCGACGCAAATGGGGTCAAAAGCAGGGCACAGAATACAGTTACAAATACAGTGAAAACGGCACAATGCACACGAATCTAGCGACGCAAATGGGGTCAAAAAGCAGGGCACAGAAGACAGTTACAAATACAGTGAAAACGGCATAAAGCTTACCAGAAGCCCACTAGACGGGCCTCGAACACGCTAGCAGCAGCGTGGGCGGGGGTCAGGGACACGGACACAGCAAGGTGGTGCTGCGGACGTGGGGGAGCAAGCTCTTGGCCAAAATCAGGTCAGAGGTCGCTCACCCTCGACGCGCAGCGCCAGCCATTTAGAAGGGAGGGGGGAGGGAGGAGCAGCTGGGAGGCGGGAGGGAGCGGCGAATGGGGGTGTGAGGGGGGCGGGCCGCAGGGAGGCAGCGGCAGGGGAAAGCGGCAAGGGGCAGCGCCCAAGGGGCGAAAAAAGTGGAACAAAAAAGGCACAAATGGAGGCAAAATGGAGCAAAAGGCACAAAAAAGCAAGGCACAGAGTACAGTCACAAATACGGCGAAAATGGCACAATGCACACGAATCTAGCGACGCAAATGGGGTCAAAAAGCAGGGCACAGAATACAGTTACAAATACAGTGAAAACGGCACAAACCTTACCAGAAGCCCACTAGACGGGCCTCGAACACGCTAGCAGCAGCGTGGGCGGGGGTCAGGGACACGGACACAGCAAGGTAGTGCTGCAGATGTGGGGGAGCGAGCTCTTGGCCAAAAACAGGTCAGAGGTCGCTCACCCTCAACGCGCAGCGCCAGCCATTAAGAAGGGAGGGGGGAGGGAGGAGCAGCTGGGAGGCGAGAGGGAGCGGCGAATGGGGGCGCGAGGGGGGCGGGCCGTATGGAGGCAGCGGCAGGGGATATCGGCAAGGGGGAGCGCCCAAGGGGCGATAAAAGTGGATAAAAGGCACAAATGGAGGCAAAAAGGAGCAAAAGGCACAAAAAAGCAAGGCACAGGGTACAGTCACAAATACGGCGAAAACGGCACAATGCACACGAGTCTAGCGACACAATTGGGGTCAAAAGCAGGGCACAGAATACAGTTACAAATACAGTGAAAACGGCACAATGCACACGAATCTAGCGACGCAAATGGGGTCAAAAAGCAGGGCACAGAATACAGTTACAAATACAGTGAAAATGGCACAAAGCTTACCAGAAGCCCACTAGACGGGCCTCCAACACGCTAGCAGCAGCGTGGATGGGGTTCAGGGACACGGACACAGCAAGGCGGTGCTGCGGACGTGGGGGAGCGAGCTCTTGGCCAAAAACAGGTCAGAGGTCGCTCAACTTCGACGCGCAGCGCCAGCCATTAAGAAGGGAGGGGGGAGGGAGGAGCAGCTGGGAGGCGGGAGGGAGCGGCGAAATGGGGCACGAGGGGGGCGGGCCGCAGGGAGGCAGCGGCAGGGGAAAGCGGCAAGGGGGAGCGCCCAAGGGGCGAAAAAAGTGGATAAAAGGCACAAATGGAGGCAAAAAGGAGCAAAAGGCACAAAAAAGCAAGGCACAGAGTACACTCACAAATACGGCGAAAACGGCACAATGCACACGAATCTAGCGACGCAAATGGGGTCAAAAGCAGGGCACAGAATACAGTTACAAATACAGTGAAAACGGCACAAAGCTTACCAGAAGCCCACTAGACGGGCCTCGAACACGCTAGCAGCAGCGTGGGCGGGGGTCAGGGACACGGACACAGCAAGGTGGTGCTGCGGACGTGGGGGAGCGAGCTCTTGGCCAAAAACAGGTCAGAGGTCGCTCACCCTCGACGCGCAGCGCCAGCCATTAAGAAGGGAGGGGGGAGTGAGGAGCAGCTGGGAGGCGGGAGGCAGCGGCAAATGGGGGCGCGAGGGGGGCGGGCCGCAGGGAGGCAGCGGCAGGGGAAAGCGCCAAGGGGGAGCGCCCAAGGGACGAAAAAAGTAGATAAAAGGCACAAATGGAGGCAAAAAGGAGCAAAAGGCACAAAAAAGCAAGGCACAGAGTACAGTCACAAATACGGCGAAAACGGCACAATGCACACGAATCTAGCGACGCAAATGGGGTCAAAAGCAGGGCACAGAATACAGTTACAAATACAGTGAAAACGGCACAATGCACACGAATCTAGCAACGCAAATGGGGTCAAAAAGCAGGGCACAGAATACAGTTAGAAATACAGTGAAAACGGCATAAAGCTTACCAGAAGCCCACTAGACGGGCCTCGAACACGCTAGCAGCAGCGTGGGCGGGGGTCAGGGACACGGACACAGTAAGGTGGTGCTGCGGACGTGGGGGAGTGAGCTCTTGGCCAAAAACAGGTCAGAGTTCGCTCACCCTCGACGCGCAGCGCCAGCCATTAAGAAAGGAGAGGGGAGGGAGGAGCAGCTGGGAGGCGGGAGGGAGCGGCGAAAGGGGGCGCGAGGGCCGCAGGGAGGCAGCGGCAGGGGAAAGCGGCAAGGGGGAGCGCCCAAGGGGCGAAAAAAGTGGATAATAGGCACAAATGGAGGCAAAAAGGAGCAAAAGGCACAAAAAAGCAAGGCACAGAGTACAGTCACAAATACGACGAAAACGGCACAATGCACACGAATCTAGCAACGCAAATGGGGTCAAAAAGCAGGTCACAGAATACAGTTACAAATACAGTGAAAACGGCACAAAGCTTACCAGAAGCCCACTAGACGGGCCTCGAACACGCTAGCAGCAGCGTGGGTGGGGGTCAGGGACACGGACACAGCAAGGTGGTGCTGCGGACGTGGGGGAGCGAGCTCTTGGCCAAAAACAGGTCAGAGGTCGCTCACCCACGACGCGCAGCGCCAGCCATTAAGAAGGGAGGGAGGAGCAGCTGGGAGGCGGGAGGGAGCGGCGAATGGGTGCGCGAGGGGGGCGGGCCGCAGGGAGGCAGCGGCAGGGGAAAGCGACAAGGGGGAGCACCCAAGGGGCGAAAAAAGTGGATAAAAGGCACAAATGGAGGCAAAAAGGAGCAAAAGGCACAAAAAAGCAAGGCACAGAGTACAGTCACAAATACAGCGAAAACAGCACAATGCACAAGAATCTAGCGACGCAAATGGGGTCAAAAGCAGGGCACAGAATACAGTTACAAATACAGTGAAAACGGCACAATGCACACAAATCTAGCGACGCAAATGGGGTCAAAAAGCAGGGCACAGAATACAGTTACAAATACAGTGAAAACGGCACAAAGCTTACCAGAAGCCCACTAGACGGGTCTCGAACACGCTAGCAGCAGCGTGGGCGGGGGTCAGGGACACGGACACAGCAAGGTGGTGCTGCGGACGTGGGGGAGCGAGCTCTTGGCCAAAAACAGGTCAGAGGTCGCTCACCCTCGACGCGCTGCACCAGCCTTTAAGAAGGGAGGGGGGAGGGAGGAGCAGCTGGGAGGCGGGAGGGAGCGGCGAATGGGGGCGCGAGGGGGGTGGGCCGCAGGGAGGCAGCGGCAGGGGAAAGCGGCAAGGGGGAGCACCCAAGGGGCGAAAAAAGTGGATAAAAGGCACAAATGGAGGCAAAAAGGAGCAAAAGGCACAAAAAAGCAAGGCACAGAGTACTGTCACAAATACGGCGAAAACGGCACAATGCACACGAATCTAGCGACGCAAATGGGGTCAAAAGCAGGGCACAGAATACAGTTACAAATACTGTGAAAACGGCACAATGCACACGAATCTAGCGACGCAAATGGGGTCAAAAAGCAGGGCACAGAATACAGTTACAAATACAGTGAAAACGGCACAAAGCTTACCAGAAGCCAATAGATGGGCCTCGAACACGCTAGCAGCAGCATGGGCGGGGGACACGGATACAGCAAGGTGGTGCTGCGGACGTGGGGGAGCGAGCTCTTGGCCAAAACAGGTCAGAGGTCGCTCACCCTCGACGCGCAGCGCCAGCCATTAAGAAGGGAGGGGGAGGGAGGAGCAGCTGGGAGGCGGGAGGGAGCGGCGAATGGGGGCGCGAGGGGGCGGGCCGCAGGGAGGCAGCGACAGGGGAAAGCAGCAAGGGGGAGCGCCCAAGGGGCGAAAAAATGGATAAAAGGCACAAATGGAGGCAAAAAGGAGCAAAAGGCACAAAAAGCAAGGCACAGAGTACAGTCGCAAATACGGCGAAAACGGCACAATGCACACGAGTCTAGGGACGCAAATGGGGTCAAAAGCAGGGCACAGAATACAGTTACAAATACAGTGAAAACGGCACAATGCACACGAATCTAGCGACGCAAATGGGGTCAAAAGCAGGGCACAGAATACAGTTACAAATACAGTGAAAACGGCACAAAGCTTACCAGAAGCCCACTAGACGGGCCTCGAACACGCTAGCAGCAGCGTGGGCTGGGTCAGGTACACGGACACAGCAAGGTGGTGCTGCGGACATGGGGGAGCGAGCTCTTGGCCAAAAACAGGTCATCGGTCGCTCACCCTCGACGCGCAGCGCCAGCCATTAAGAAGGGAAGGGGGAGGGAGGAGCAGCTGGGAGGCGGGAGGGAGCGGCAAATGGGGGCGCAAGGGGGGCAGGGCCGCAGGGAGGCAGCGACAGGGGAAAGCGGCAAGGGGGAGCGCCCAAGGGGCGAAAAAAGTGGATAAAAGGCACAAATGGAGGCAAAAAGGAGCAAAAGGCACAAAAAAGCAAGGCACAGATTACAGTCACAAATACGGCGAAAACGGCACAATGCACACGAATCTAGCGACGCAAATGGGGTCAAAAAGCAGGGCACAGAATACAGTTACAAATACAGTGAAAACGGCACAAAGCTTACCAGAATCCCACTAGACGGGCCTCGAACGCGCTAGCAGCAACGTGGGCGGGGGTCAGGGACACGGACACAGCAAGGTGGTGCTGCGGACATGGGGGAGCGAGCTCTTGGCCAAAAACAGGTCAGAGGTCGCTCACCCTCGACGCGCAGCGCCAGCCATTAAGAAGGGAGGGGGGAGGGAGGAGCAGCTGGGAGGCGGGAGGGATTCTGACGTCCGCAGGGTCGGGCGTCAAAGTATAAATATGGGGCAGGGTTTGTGCCGAATGTGCGTCAACATTTATTACGCACATTCGGCGCAAGCAGAGTATAAATATGCCCCCAAATGTGCATTTTGCATTCTTCTCGAGCACGTAGACTGGGAAGGCCCAATCTTCTCTGGTTCATCAGTGTGGTGTGGTACCACTTACTTCCTACATGGACTTGGTGGTGCAATGAATAAGAATATGACAGGTACTGAAATGAAGAAAGGATCACTAAAAGTGTCATTAAGAGTATCATTAAGATTGGCATTGTTTAACTGAGACATCTATGTCTCTACAGTGGGAGTGTGTTTACTGCAAGCCCAGAAGGTAAAAATGTGGGGGAACCATTACCTTTGTGATACGTGAGAAGATGGAAGGAAGCAGAAGACACAAGGTACACATATATCACTAAGCAAAATGGCTCAGTGTGTTAAACACTAGCCAGTGGCATCTGGTGAGACCTACAGGTCGCAAGTTGGCATCTCAACAAGACTAATTCAAACGTCTATCCTTCGCAGGTTGGTGAGTTGATTACCCTTAATGTATATAAGTTGTAACATCATCTTTTGAAGCACATAAAAAGCACTTAAAAACGATATGAAACACAAATTAAAAATACTTAATTATTTCTGTCTCACAAGCCTTTCAAGCATAAGTACTTTTCATGCTCATTTTGTTGTCTTCGTTTAAGCATATGTTATACACTCAACAGAGGCCTCTGTGCATGTTCCTTATGTGTTTCAGATATGTGGGAGAGAGAGTGAGAAAGATTCATTCATTCCTGATCCCTATCCGCAAATCAGGAAACTACTTGACCAAATCTATTTTGCTTAAAGCCCTGATGCAACATGAAAATAATTTGAAACGCTTCTGCTATTTTTATTACACGCCATTTGTTTCCTTCATACCCTGAGGAACTGCTCCTGTGTTCACGCAGTTGCAAGCAGTTGGCAATGAATTTAATTAAGTTGGGACCAAGAATGAATCTTTAAACAGCTGCCTAGTTTGTGTCATCTGCAGAGAAAGTGTGAACACAACGGTAGCACGCCTTCTCCTTTCCAAATTGCCCAGTAGCTCTGTGAAAGAAAATTGCAGCCCCCAGGGGCCAGATGTAGCAAGACACGAATTTGCGAATCGGAAATAGCGAGTCAGTGTGACTCGCAATTTCTGATTCGCAAATTCGGATGCAGAATGGTGTCTCAGACACCTTCTGCAAATTGCAAGGTTGTCACAAAGGTCATTAATATTAATGAGGTGGGTCGCAATTTGCAACCCCCTTGCGATTCCCTGCACTCACAGGGATGGTGGCCTGCTGGAGACAGCAGACCACCATGTCTGTGACTGCTTGTTTAATAAAGCATTTTTTTTTTTTTTTTTTTTATTGCAGCCCGTTTTCCTTAAAGGAAAACGAGTTGCAATACACTCGGGAAAATGAAACCATTTGGTTTCATTTTTTCAGAGTAGGCAGTGGTCCATTGGACCACTGCCTACTCTGAAAAAATATTTTTAGCGCCATTCACAAAGAGGAAGGGGTCCCATGGGGACCCCTTTCCCTTTGCGAATGAGTTAGCACCCACTTCACATGGGTGCTAACTGCGAATTGCTTTGTGATCGTGTACGCGGTCACAAAGCAATTCTGCATTGCGGTGCGAATTGCAAATAGGAAGGGGGACACCCCTTCCTATTTGCGAGTCGCATTTCTATTTTGCGAGTCGGTACCGACTCGCAAAATGGGAATGTGCATCGCGATGCCCGTTTTGCATGGCGCAAACTGCGAATTTCACAGTTTGCGCCATGCAAAACGGTTCCTACATCTGGCCCCAGATCTCTAGTCTTCATCAAAACGGAATATGTTATGTAATTTTAGGTCCTTAGGTTTCCTTATCTTGTGTAGCTGTGCAATGCGCTGTGTTGTGATCAGTTATGCTATTAGAAAGCTAAAAAGCGCACTTGTGTATCTCGTAGACCGGTATGTACGGAAACACAAACCTCCCCTAAAGGAGCAAGGATATCTGCCTGTCATTACAAAATTCCTAACCCGTTGCTTACACCCATGACTCACGCTACACTTCTAACCATATTATGAATTATAAAGTAATTGTGCTAACGAGACACTGCATCAAGCCGCCCTAAGATGAAATCAAAGGAAGCGTCGAGGAGCATCTACTTCAACTGTGCAGTCAGTGGTTTCTTTCAGTTTTATACAGCGCAAACTCGACCCAAAATGCTTTACACAAGTACCAGTTCCATTACAGAAGAACACATTCTATATTTCGAAGCAGGGTGAGATGCAATGTGGAAATTCACCACTACCATTCCTAGGTCTGGCCTGAGACAGCACAAGTGTTACATATTACATTTTGTAATTCCAATACAATGGACTTCAATAAATAAGTCATATTGAGTGAAGCAACGTTTATGAGAAATAAAAGAACGATTGATCCATCTACTACAAGTGTGTTCTTTGCCACAAATCTGTGTCAACTACACTCGTATATGTATTCCAAGATGGACGCCCTATCCACTACTCCGGCACAAGTAGGCGGAACTGCTGAGATTATTCCTGCTTTACTATCAATATCTCCTCCCCGTTGGCATTTTTCTGCCAGGAAACAACCGTGTCCTCATGAGTAAACATAGATGAAGAGCAAGACTTCGTTGTTTACTGAACACGACCACTGGCAGTTTCATAAGTGGTTAGCATAAAGGAGTCTCTCATTTTATTGGGCTTAACCAGACAAAACACACCAACAGCTAAGAATGGCCATTGAAGCGAATGGCACAATTTGCAATTTAAACAAGCATTTGCAATGCAACGGGTCTCGCGTTTGCTCATGTTAGAGCTGATCGCGTTGTAAACTCCTAACCTGACTTTTCATCTATCGGCAAAAGTGCTTTTATGTACGTAACCCAAAAAAGTGAAATTAACTGTGTAAAGCGCTCGACTTCTGGCAAGCGAAATCGCGTTAGGAAAATAGAGAAAAAGTAGTCCACGATCCAACAGAAAACAGCGAACCTCGCATGTTTTCTGTACTTGGTCGCTGCACTCAAGGAGGGCTAACCACCTGAAAAGACATGACGTGTGCATGCCTTCCACTAATGAAAGCAAGCAGATTTTACTAGGCAAGCCCACGAACCAATGAAACACACTGACGTGACGTCGACAGGGCTCCGAGCCCTTTTCTAGTAACTAAAGCGTCTCGCTGTGATACGCATGCGCGAGCGCATGCAACGCAGGCTCGACCCTAAAAAGCACCCAAAAATGCTTTTTTTAATTGCAATAGAGCACACACATGCCACTTGAGCATATGTGTGCTCTACATGTGCACCACTATTTTTGGGGTGCACCGAGGGGGGCTTTTGTCCATTGCCATCCTTGGTTTTGCATTTCCCAAATATCAATTTCCTAATAGGAAATCGCTATTTGGGAAATGCAAAACTGGCCCGATGACACAAACGCTATGGGATTCCTTATTTGCAATTTCCTAATAGCGATTTCTAATTTGTAGGAATCGCTATTAGGAAATCGGTATCTCTATACATAGCTTTTTGCTTTTTCTAAATAGCGATTTCTATGAAGTCGCTATTGAGAAAATAAAAAATTGCATTTTAGTACATCTGGCCCCTACTGATCCATTCAGGGTAGGACGCTGTAGCCCCTGACATCTGAGGACATCACAGATCTGGTATTGCTCAACATCATGTGGCTGAATGCCTCTAGTTGAACCCCAAACACTGGTGGTTTCGTAAGTGGTTAGCATAGAGGAGTCTCTCACGTTATTTGACTTAACCAGACAAAATGCACCAACAATTAAGAATGGCCATGCACCACCACCACAGGATCCACGAAGAGCTAACAGTTTTTCAGTCCTTCCCGTGCCAGGCCAAGTGAGGTTTCCTGTGTTGAGTAAAAATGAGCCACAAGCTCCACTCCATCTATTCCTTAAAGTTTCTGCTTTGCAACCATACCAAAAGACTTTTGTTTATCGGAGGCTGCTGGACAGGTCATGGGACTAATGCTGCCAGATAGCTAGCTAACACTGTTTATGGTCAGAACTATGACTGCATCCTCCAGCCTTCAACTTTCTTTCTTGATTGATGATAACCTTCTTGTCAAATGCTTTTGCATTGGTTCTTCTTGTGTAAGGCTGCGAATTTCACCTCCAACGGCACAATACGAGAGCCCCACCTGTCCTGCTTAATCATGAGCCTCGTCCCGAAAACTAACAAAATAGAACTGGGGTCCTATTAATTACTCCTAGCTGAATGATTCAGGCAGCCACCTTGCTTTGAACACTCTAGGTCTGCTTCATGTACTGCACTTTTGAGTAAGTTTACTACTTTTCGGTATTCACTGGGCCTGATTCACAAGGGTAAACTTACACTTTTGTGTAAGTTTACTACTTTTTGGTATTCAAAACTACATGTAGCGTTTTATGACTCAGCACTCCCTACACTTATGTGTTTGGTGTTCTCTGCCCCAACTGCGGAGACTCTGAATGTGAAGAACTCCACACTCATAAATATAGGAAGTGTGGAGTCGTAAATCTCCATGCATTCTTTGTGAATACCAAAAAATAGTAAACTTAAACAAAAGTGTAAATTAACCTTAGAGAATTAGGCACACAAACTGTGCTTTTGTAGAAACTTACACGGTAGTAGTAACTTAAACTTTTGTAGTAAGCCCAGCACTAAACATGGCCACCCACTGAAACTGCAATACCCTATGACACAAAATAACAGAGGCAGAGACTTAAAATAAAACTTTATAGGAAATAATTTTAAATTAAACTAAAGTATTTAAAATAGTTACAAATATAAACAAATATCAATTAATGGTAAAAAAATATAAAAATAGTACAGATTTAGTATTATAATTATTCAATATTTACATTTTATAATTACATTTAACATTAATTCCTATGAGGTTTTATGTGAATCCCCTGCCTCCATTATTTTCTATGGGAGGGTGCTGAGGTACTGATAAGGTTGGCCATGTGTAGTGCTGGACTTACTACAATATTTTAAGTTTCTACAAAAGTGAAGTATGTGAAAACGGAAAAGTAGTAAACGTTCTAAAAAATGAAAATTTAATCAAACGTGTAAGTTACCTTTATGAATCAGGCCCTCAAAAAATGTCAAAATAAACACTTTGGATCCCCAGGACACTCAGCATACAGCTTTAAGGGGCTGCTGGAAGTCAGGGGCTGGGACAGACAGTAACGCACCTTGCGACACACTACCAGCTCTATCTTAAGATCCAATGATGAGCTCTTTAACTGCAGCAACTTTAATATATACTATTGGAGCAGAAATTGCCATGGCTGCTGGCACCAGACTTGCCCTCAAATAGATAATTGTTAAGCATACTCATTCCAGTTATAGGGCTTCAAAATAGTCCTGGGTTGGCATTTTTCATCACTTCCACCTTGAGGCGAGAGTGGATAATTTCAGTGACTGCTGCCTTCTTGGATCTGGTAGCCATTTCTCAGACTTCCTCTCCAGAATCAAAACCTGATTCCCCCTTTACTTTGGCCTACATGATAAGCACAAAAAGTAAAATTGAAAGTTGATAGGGAAGACATCCAAATGTATCATCGCTGTCACTGGCACATGTGATTGGCCTGAGGTTATCTAGAGGCTATCTAAAGCAGGCAGGTGAGCCCAGATTGGTTTTGCCCCAATAAATACTCACATCCTGGGAGGTCAGCATTTGTTGGCACATATTAGCTTTATAATTACAACAGTTATCTAAGTAATAAATGGAGCAATCAAGGGAACCTTAACTGATTTAATAAGACATTCGTAGTTTTACTGTACCAGATCTGTGTACTTACAGGTGCATGCCTTAATCTTTAAGACAAATGCAAAAAGAACATTTGATGGACCGAATGTAGACCAAATCAAACAATCACCCCCAGTCACAGATCTGGGTTTAATCCATCAGTTTTTTTGCCCACCATGCCATTCCAGTTTGGACCCAGCCATATGGAAATCAGTCTTGACTCTGTTCCCCATGGGAACAGTCCAGCCTGAACTGCTAGGCCAGGTCCTCCCTGGACCAGAAACAAGCATCCTGGGACCGGTTTCGGGGTATCACCCCTCTTCAGCCAGGCTAGCTTGAATCTGGTGGCATAGGAGGTGCTTCTGAAGTTCAGGACCCTGGGCTTACACCCCTAGGCCAGCAAGAGCTATGACATTGGGCCAAGTCAGAGAGCACTTCCTTGGTGTGCGGGACCCCATCCTGGGCACTTTGCAGCATGGCGGGCCAGAGAATGGAACCTAGGGATGGGGGCTTGCTTGCCTTGGGGCCTGGTCAAAGCATCTTAACCCTCCAGAGCCCCAATCTGAGCACTTTTAGACACAGAGGACTGGAGAATGGAATTCAGGACCAAGGACTTGCAACCCTGGCTAGCCAGAGGTCAGACCCAGCCAGAACCTTTTACGCCAGCAAAGTTTAAGAGTCCTCCTCAGGCCTGCAGAACCCCATCCCAGGCACTTTGACACCCAGAGGGCTGGAGAATTAAGCCCTAGGCCAGAGGGTTGCATCTCCTAGTCAGCCGGAGCTCTGATTTTGAGCCCAGTCAGAGCTTATTATCCTAGCAAAGCCTGTCTCTGGCAGTTTGTGACACTTAAGGCTGGATAATGGAGCCCAGCAACATTGGTTTGCAGAAGTAATTTGCTTTTTTATTTATTTCACTAGTCACTTTGATGTTGCACATTTTGCACAGCCCATGTACACGTGGTAATGGCTCCCAGGTGTAATTCTGCATACTGATAATTATAAACTAGCACACCCTTAATTGAAGAACAACAGGTGTTGGGATAGCAACATCAAGGGAGTGTTGAAGACAAATCATCTAGGATATCAGACAATGCCTCTGGACACACAAGATCAGGTTTGTGTTACAGTAGCCAGAAAAAGTTGAAAGTGATGGCAGAGGGGGAGACACATATGTTCGGCTCCCTTAAGGAATGCAGACGCTGGGTGGAGAACTAAGGAAAAATCATACCCCACCAGGGCTGAAATAGCCAGACAGCCCTGGAAGCTGATGCGATGCAAGAAGACAACATGAGGCAGTCTGCATGGACAACCTACAAAAGATAGGCTGCCAAAACAGAGCCTGTCTAGTTGAAAATGTGTTGCAGGCTAGGTTTAATTGCAGATCCACATCGAAATCTGGACGGGGCTTGACAGAGATTTAAAGCTTTGTTCCCCGAAACATGGACACACAGCCTGACTTGACCTGGGTGTCCGCCAACCTACATGCCTAAATGAGTAACTGCCGGCTCAAAGGAGTTTTGAAGGAAATGACTCCTGAAAGTGACTCATGAGGCTGTTCCAGATTATCTTGTAAAAGGGGACTGCAGAGACTGCAGAAACATACTGGGCAATACCTGGGGTGGGGATGTGGTGGGTACTTCTTAGGTCCAAAAGAAGCTGGACCAGTGCGACTAATTGGATAGGTTTGCTTCTCTTGACCCAACCGTACAATCACTAACTCAATGGGAACAGCTAATATAAAAGTTGAGTTTACTGTTTTGAGTGGCAGGGTAGTTACTCATACTTAAGCTGGAGGCAGGGCAGTATTCAGTCACTCTAAAGCCAGAACAAGTTATCTCCATACCACACCAGGTCTATGAGTGGAGATACGGACAGCCAGGTCTCTGACTCCCTATAGGAACTGTAAAGGATGGCTCCTTCCTACCCATAGGCAACAGAGCAGGCCAACACACCTGAGGGCTCAAAACATGGGCTCTTGGCTCTATAGTGAAAGGGAAACAATATATGGGTACAGGGATTAACTGCCTTACATGGAACATGAGGATTCTGGGGGCTCAAACACCACAGGCTCTTCACACACTTGCACTGCAGGAATATTAATTTAGCATTCCTGCAGAAACCAAATTGGGGCCAAGGGAGCTTGAGAAATTGCAACAGAAACCGTACAACATACTACTCATTCACAAGGGGTGTCTGAATATCTCCCCAGACCCTGTACGTGGTGAAAAGCATGCATATCGACCCTAAGGGTAGACATGTCATCTTGTCGGGTACACTAGAAGGTGAGCTTTTTACACTGATGAGTTTGTACGCCCCGAACACAAACCAATACAAATATTTGGAAGGCCTAAATCCTTTTATGTTCTTACCACATAAAATGCATTGCGCAATACGTAGTGACAACAACATGGTAATGGAAGTGTCCATGGACAGAGGTACTCCCCCACTCCCTAGAGAGGCTAAGAGTAGAGTACATGCAAACACTTGACTGAGTGGGTTAGGCAGTGGGGTCTGACAGAGACCTGAACAGAGACCACCAGAGCTCCTTTGAGTATTCCTATTATTGGACCATGCACAGAGTACACACTAAAGTCAACATGTTTTCGGTTATGCTGGGAGGGTCCTGAGAGATATAACAATACTAGTATCTGTGCAGTACACTCTCAGACCATAACCATCTACTCCTCACAGTGAGACTGATCAGAGTTAAACCAAGGATACTGTCCTGAGGACTGAACACTGATGCTTTATTGGACCCCGTTTTTTGCACGGAGGTAGGCACTCATCTAGACTACTTTAAAGAACATGAAGTTTCGGTTTCAGACTCATTTGTTATTTTGTACAGATTCAAAGTAGTGATCTGTGGTCGTCAGAGTAAAGAAAACTCTAACATTTTAACCAAATAATCTGAGGAAAGGGAGCTGAATTCCTGAATGATATCTCGTGATAACACCTGCAACAGTAAGTTGGAGGTTGTAAAGGAGCACCTGGCACTTGTTAACAGGCTTAGTGGGGTCTTCTACAAGGGGTACTTGGCCCACCAGCATGCCAACAGGAATATGTCAGAACAATTTCTGACTTGGGTGCCGTGTGAGCACACTGACAGTAGGCGAGTTAGTACTATAAGAATGGGAGTAGACCATATGCAGCAGGCAACAAATGCTGAGCTGTCAACTCTTCCCTCAAGTACTCTTCCCTCACGACCCTCACGACGAAGACATTGAACCTTATTTACAATGTAGTCCTTCAACTACATAGACTGCAAAGCAAGGACAGGCCCTAGGCGAACCACTCACCATGAGAGTAATCAACAACAGATATCCTCATGAAAGGTAAGATTCTGGACACTGACAGGTTGCCAATTGAGGTTTATGCAGCGTCCAGAAGCCTATTAGCCTCCAAGCTGCTTGCGCAATAAAATGAATGCACCTGCAGTGGGTTGCTCCCTGATTTCACTAGGACCTCAATCATCATTGTATTACCCAAAAAAGGGTGTCACCCTCTGGATGTTCACTCATACAGACCCGTGTCCCTACTCAATTCGGAATACAAGATGCTGAGGAAGATCTTGACCACCCAACTCACACCTTTATCTAGTGATTTGGTGCACAGCGACCAGAACTAGTTAATCTCAAGCAGACACACCCACACTAACTTCAGAAGACTGTTTCATGTTTTAGATCAGGCGCTTGGAGGCCGGTTGAAACCTATGGTGGACTCCCTCATATAGAAAAGACCTTCAACACACTACTTTGGCCTTTTTATTTGAAATCCTGATAAAGATGGGACTGGATGAAGGCTTGTTGAAATGAGTGTGACTGCTTTATGCAGAACCCATTGCAAGGGTACCAAATGGGAAGATGTTCTCAAAACTGGTGAAGATATATAGGGGTGTTATTATTTGCACCAGCTATTGAGGCGTTGGCTTGTCTGCTTCAGGATGGGGTGGAAGACTGGGGCATCACACTGTCCCAAGCCTCACATATAATTTAATTATACACAGATGATGCCCTACTATAACCACAATGGACTTTACCAGAAGTAACAATGCTTCTGTCAACTTTTGGAGACATATCAGGCTTGCAAACAAACTAGGCAAGATCTGCTATTTGGTCGCTCAGCTGGTATGGCCAATGAGTTGCATGGAAAAACTGTAAGATAGGGACGTAGCAGAGCTTAACGTGTGCATGTGTGATGTCCCTATGGAAGATCACAACCTTATGCATTTAAATCAGCTAGATATTGTGGGCAGTGATATGCAAGCATCACTGTTGGGGCCATGCCTTATTCCCTGGGGTTCCCTCTCTTGTGCCTACTAAAATGCAATGCTTTCACAGGGGGCTTTGATTAAAAAACATTGGCTAGAAGATTGACACTGCACAGTGGATGACTTGGTTTCTGGAAGGACGTACCTGACCTTTGATGACATAAGAGATCAATCCGGTTTAAATGCAGGCCAGTTCATGACCCACATGACAGTGTTGGATACAGTAAAAGTAAACTGGCCCGATACACCTGACAAATCTCCTGAGGTATGCACTTTCACATATATTCTTACTTTGGGGAAGTCCACACATGCTGTTTCTCTCCTACCCAGCTCATTATCACCTGCTTTCCACACCAATACAACAGTCTAGGCTAACCTGGGAAACCTTCATTGGATGCAAGTTACTGGAGGATACTTGGGACAAAATACTGGTGTATGCTAAGGCTGTGACTAGGAACAGCTGGTTCAAGTTCAGCCAAATAAACTACATTCACCACACCTACTTATCCCCCAGTCGGATCACAAAGATGTATCAGGGGTGAGCAATGCATATCCCAGGTTTCAACAGCCACAGGCTCACTTTTATCATTTATGGTACGTGGTGGCATTCTGGGTCGAGATAAAGGGAACAATATGGGAAATTGCTGGGCATGATATCTCTTTAGAAGCTTTAATATGTTTTGTGGGGGTGGTTTCGTAGGCAGGTCTGTAAATTCACTGATTTGGAGCCTATTGTAGCCAAGAGGACCTTAGCAATGAAATACCAAAACTGCTCCAGATCTACACAAAGAAGTGATAAATAGACTAGAGCTTAGATAGCCACAATGACGACTTTACGCAGGCAGAAGGAATAAGAAGGGACTTTTGATAGACTCATGGGGCATTAGCCATCTAGCAGTCAAGGGCAAAACTGATGAGCGTCTGCCCTGAATGTGCCCGATGTTAGCTGCAATTTTTTTTCTTCTTTTTATCCATTTAGTTGATTTGATAATGTTCTCATATGTGCCCGGCTGCCCGAGGTAGCCAAAATAATTTTGTGTCTGTATAACATGGAAGATACGTAAATAGAGCAACACGAGTATCTGACTGCCTCAGGGTGGAGGGAGAAGGGGTTTCAGTAATATGATTTCTCTGTTGACAAATTTGTAAGCCCTTTGCATATATACAATAGCCTAGTGAATTGGAGACTTGTAGTCTTCAAAATTCCGTGAGTGCAGTTGATCTGTCTAAACCTATAGTCTACAACATCTTCTATACTGAGAGCTACTTTTGATCAATGATTTTTTTTTAGTTTGGACACTTTGGCTCCAACTCTTGCAGCCCCACACTTAAGCTGCTCTGGTCTTTCGTAACAGCTGAGAACTTATACAAAAGCAATATGAGTGACATTGCTAGGCCCTACTGCAACAGGCAACTTTGCCACTTTGTGATCGGTTATGTTGCAGATTTTGTCCTGACATGTATTCTGGGTGTGTTTCAGCATGGAGCTTCAGCATTTTGTGAGGCTTGCTTCTACTTCAGAGGTCTGCAGCTCAGCAGTGCTCCCTCCTGTGCAAGGTAGCACCTCTATGCCCTCTACACCCAGAACCTGTGACTTATGTAGTAAGATGGACTCCATGTCAAAGAGCAACTTTATGTCAGCTGGCGAGCTACTGGTAGCTCCTGAGCTATCTGTAGGAGTCCCAGGGTCTAAAGGCTATACCCCAATGTAACTAAAACAAATAGTGGGGTTCCCCATCTAGAAATGGCCTGGCAGTTAGAGCTGGATTGTTTCCATGGGGAGCATGATCAAGACTGATTTTCACATGGCTGAGTCCAATCTGGGGTGGCATGGTGCACAAAAGAACAATGGATTAAACCCAGATCTGTAACTGGAGGTGAGGGTTCGAAAATTTTCAGCACTCCGTCCATCATCCTTTTGTTTTGCTAGAGGGAATTCAAGTTGGCATTAGGTCTGGTTTGAATGCTAAACGTCACATCTCAGATTTTGTATAGTCATATCATTGTACTCTGCACTACACCACTGGGTTCAGTCCATTTATTGTGTCAAAGGGTAGGAAACGCAGGAATGGTTTGACTCAGGGTTAATTTTAACAGGACTATTTTCATTGCGCGCTTGCAAGAGATTCATTTGAAATCCAGGGATAAGATTTGAGCAAACAAAAATAATCTGATCTGGCTCCCAATGGGCAAACTAATTTCAACATGAAACCTGGGTGCAAGTTGAGGGTTGGGGTTTTCTCAAGGTTAAACTGTCATGGCATGTCTCTAACGGTAAGTCAAATTCTTCTAAAGAAGCATTGATTAATAACGGTTATTGGTGGAGTTTATCCAGGCTTGTCAAAGTTAAAATAATTGAATTACATTCTCAGAATTGGATCAATGAACCTGAGTTTATGACAGTTATACTTAATTACACTGGAAAATTTTAGAATCTTCCTTATCAAGTGTGGTCGAGACATCTTTTAGTCATGATGTTCAATAAAGAGAATATGTGGCTTCTCAGGTTGAAGCAGCTCACTGGATGGCTTAGCTAGAATACCCACTAATCCAATGGAACATTTTCTTTTCATGAAAATAACATTCATCGTCTGGTTAGGGTGTAATATCATCCTAAGAAGTTCAATGATCTTGTAATATTTTATGTATATTTTTTTAACTACCTCTTTTATGTTTTCCCCAGAGGAAGGAGGTGCATGACGACTAACCTTTGAACTGTGGATTGTGGAGAAGTGTGGCACAATGGTTAGAGCAGCAGACCCTGATGCAGAGATCTGGGCCGGGGCTAGGGTTCAATTTTCACCTCAGTGGGTCTTGGGCTCAATTCCCTTAGGCCAGGTAATTCTCGCCTCGTTGCCTAATCTAATTAATGGGTCCCACTCTATAACTCTGGGAAATAGCTTGCTTAATTTCCACAATGGCCTTCCCAGCGCTTGGATGCCTGGCTTCACCCTGGGGCTGTCCAGGAGTGGGTGCCTCACAGGGAAAAGCCAGGAAGGGTTCCACAGCGGTATGCGTACAACGCCTTGAGACCCTAACGGGTGAGTAGTGCGCTATACAAGTGTGAAGTTTACAGTTTACCCTTTCCACAAGCCTTTTATATTGAGGAAAGTCAGTCCGTTCTGTTTTATCAATCTCATTAGCTTGTTCTTCCTCTTATGTTCCATCCTTTCTCATTGGTTCATTTGGTTAGTGTTTGTCCTGGGTTCTATATTCTGAAAATGTCCTTAACTACGCGTCCTTAACAATGTGGGCGTTTCCCAGGCAAGCGTAACCACGTTTGTCGGAACAACGCATGGCTTTTTCTGTGCTTCAAACACACGTGCAAAACTATGCTTATGCATGGCTAAGGCACAGAAATGTGTTTGGGAGAGGATGCTGAGAACGCGGTGAGGTAAGTGGGGCTGGGGCAGAGGTGATGGGTGGAGTAAGGGATTGGGCCAGGTTGGGGTTTCGGAGGCGGGCTATTCTTTTTCAAGGGGCAGAGGTGGGGGGGTTTGGGAATTTTTATTTTAAGGCTTAGGATGGGGGTCAGGCTATTTTTTTAAGGGTGGGAGTGGGGGTGTTTGGGTATTTTTTTTAGTTGGGGCTTAGGGAGTGGTAGTTTATTTTTAAAGGGGTGGGGTAAGGTTTAAGTTTAAGGAATGCCGGGAGGAGGGAGAAGAGAAGAGGAGGAAGGATCAGGAGAGGGTGCGGTGAGGTAAGTAGAGTTGGGCAGGATTGGTAGGTAGTTTTGAGCAGTGGGGTGCATTTAGGGTTTAGGATGGGTGGGGGGTGTCAGGGTACTTTCGTTTCGGGCAGGGGTGGGGGATCAAGGTAGTTTTTTAGGGCTCAGGGTGGGTGAAGGGTCGGGGTAATTTAGTTTTTAGGGGCAGGTGGGGGGTTGTGATTAGTTTTGTTTTAGGGCTTAGGGCGGGTGGGGGGAAAAGGTAGCTTATGTATTAGAGATGTGGGTAGTTTTGGGCATCAGGGCGGGTGGAGGGGTTGCATGAAAGAACCACGCATGCCGTTTCAAATGACATTTCCACACATGCCTTTACTAGACATGCTTTTACAATGAAATTCATTGTAAAGGCATGCGTGGTAAAGGTATGCGTGGTAAAGGTATGCGTGGAAACAACTCGGTTGTGGTTCCGACTGCGTTGTTAAGACATGCACTGTTCCGGCATGCGTGGTTCCATCATACAACCTCTATTTTCTAATCAATTAAGCTCATGTGATACATATGGGAGCTGGTCGGTGTGGCTGTTCCAATAAAGTGCTTATTTATGTAACCTGCTGTCAGAGCGCTATCTAATACATATAGTTTTTCCAAAGTGCACAGAATATATGAATGATTGGTAAAAATTACACTATGAAAAGTGAATAAAGTAGGATTAAAGGCAAAAGAGTAAAAAAGAGGAGAAAAGAAAACGAGAGGGAAGGGAAGGTGGCAGAAAATTAACACAGTATCCAGAATCATTCCAAATAAGAATTTCAATCAACATCTTTCATCCTATCTTAGAGACAGCATTATAGTTTGGATTAGAGTGTATCATATTTGTACCAAATTTAGCTTTATGTCTAAATACACTTGTTTTATTACATTAATTTCCTAGTAGTGACTGGAACCACTGATCTGGTATTGGTTGAGCTCCAACCATAATGTACGTAATACTATCTGAGCTACTGCCAACATATTAACAAGAAAATAATTGTGTTGCGTAGATGGGGTTATAGACTAAGCCTGAAAACCAGAATTATTCTACAATGGTAGCTAGTAACAGCTCTAAGTGCATATTATGTTGTTTGAACTTTACATTTTGAAATGCAGACAGTATTCATTTATCCGAGTAACCAAAAGTACTACAGGCCCAATGAATAAAGCTATTTATTTTATTTTAGTAGTTGTGTTGTACTCCACTCTTGATGTCAATTGCACCTGAATATGAAGGACCTAGTATGACATGCTCACTCAAGGAAAACAAGTTTTGATCACAAGCAAGCATAGCTCACTCTTGGAAATTTAGGAAGAAGATACAAGTACATACAGAAAATGGTTCATAAATCAGGCAAGCAATTTCATGAGAAATCCACAACGACTTACAGAACATGCATTGGCAGAGCCAAAATGTCTCACCCTGTTGACCTGTTGGCTCAGTCAATGCTTTTTACCATTGCTGTTCAGCATCATAAAAAAATAAAAGATTTTTTTTAAAAAAAAGTGTGATGATGTTAGTGGTCATGCTATTCCCGTAGGTGCGAGCATTCATGATGACGTATATGCGCACATGCATGATGACATGCATGCATAGGTGTCACCACGTATGCATGCATCTATGGAATGATGCAGTCACAGTTTTTTTATTTTCAATCCAAGATGGCGGACACCACTTAGATTAGTAACAAAATAAATTCAAATATATTTGGGAAAAATCACATTTAGGAATGCATACCAGCCGTGCATCAAATGGCAGCTGTCAGCCCCCCAATAAAATAAAAGGTGAAACATTTTAATCTAAAGAACCAAGAGGGTACAGGAACAACAGAGGTGTAGGTGAGGAGCCGATGAGGTCTAGTGGGGAAGTGAAGCAATGAGGAGGGGGCAGGAGTGAGAGAGCAGTAGAGGCATTGGAAAGATCCTCATGAAATGACTGTAAAGCGCCCCGGCATCAAGTGGACCTTCAAAATAATTAAAATTAAAATATTTTATTTAAGGAACCATGAGGGATAAGGGAGCAACGGAGGAGTGGATGAGAAGGGGTTAGGGTGAGCTAAGAGGAAGCAAGAAGGTGATGTGTTTTTGGAGGCAGCAGCACCCAAGATAAAGCGTTTTGCATGCATCCTCAAGAAACTGTTAAATAAAACGAAAAAAGTAGTTCCCTAAATGTGAGCAAAGGGAGGATACAAGTTAAAGAGGCTATGCTCCAGGGAAAGGACAAAAACATGAAGAGGAAGGCAATTCGTTGAACAAAAGGAAGGCAAATGAGAGTGACAACGAAGCCAGCCAATGGTAAGCAATGGGCCTACTCTATGCCCACTGTAGGTTTTGGTAATATCCACTTGAGGTATTTCACAAGCAGACAGTTAAAAGGTGTCAGTAGAAGAGACATAGAAAGAAGACTGTTAAACTACTTCAGCTTTTAACTGGCAAGACATAGTACCTTTCATTGGTTAAGTGTAAACTGAATATCACTTTAAGTTATTTTAGTACTAAGGTCTATCGACTCTAACCTCCCAAGTCATGAGTTATTGTGTTGACATGTGCTTTATACTACGGACACAGTGTCAGGCTTTCAAAAAAATTCTGCAGTACTGTTTTTAAAAATGCTCGCAGGTACAAGGAGGCCTACAATTTCACACCATTTGGAGTCTCAGTGCGGACAGGACTTGTGGGCTTTCCTGTACCTATAAATATAAAAAATGGACTCACTCATGATTTAATGCGCACCTTTTCTAATAAACAGTTGATTGTAGTTAATTTGAGGTTCTAAAAGAGATGGCTTATACGGGGCATATCAGGCGTGCATAAAACACAGACAGATTAGATCTGAAATTGTAGCTTAGTTGCATGCAGTGGCATATAAATGGTGCCTTGTGCCTAATGCAAGCACTGAAAATTGGCTCCTTATCCACTCCTTCAGGTAATAAAACAAAACATAATAGGAATATAGAGGGTTCTTCTGAGCTAGGGGCCCCGGTGCCACTGCACCTGAGCACCATTGATAGCTATTCCGCTAGTGTCAGTCCCTAATGGGTTGAACGCCACATTCGATAGATTTGTTTTTCTTAACATAACAATAACATGAGTTAAATCTACATAATAAGCACAGGAAACTATTTTCAGAACTTTATTTTTACTCTGCCGGAAAACTGATTCCTTGATTCTAGGATGAAAACTCCACCGTTGAGAAGACCACGTTAATGTACACCTATATCAGTCCTCGATGGCGGCTTTGAAAAGCTGATATTTTTTCTCTGTTCACAAATAATATGTCAGTGATAGTCTGGTGTCAATTCATGTGGGTCCATTACCTGTACGTTGTCTTTAACTGGAGGGTCTGATATACATCCATGTAGTGGCTCGTGGGGAAAATTTTACTATTTATCATGCTAACTATGAGAACAGTTTTATGTCCGTAACATTTTGGAAAATCACAAAATACAAATATACCTTTCCTCCTCAGTAGAACGTTCCAGTCACAAATATAGTTATTTTTTTAATTCTTAGGTCATCTCCGTCAAAATTTCCCAATTAATCAAACAGGTCAATTTAATCCTGAGGGGTTTAAAGCTAAGATTTAATGTTAATGCTATGGGCGAGCAAGAGTCTATACTTCTCCAGCGCCACAATCCCCGCTTAAATTTGAAGGTTGTTCAAATGTCGCATCCTGCCAGGAGCACTGAGCTCTGCCCCCGACTGCACTCTCACTAAACGAGATTATCCCACTGGGGCATCTCACTGACTGTGAAGCACACATTACATTACTGCCAGATGTTCGGGCAGACGCGTATTTCAGAGTAACACCAGAAGGCGGTTCCCAATAGATGTTTAGTATTGAAAATCAGGACACTTTGCTTGTGGAGCTCAAATGTCTCCATCCCTTGTGTCATAGTTTCATTTTATAAAGTGTGCTGCAGTAGCCTCCAGTGCATTGCAGAATTTTTTTTTATTGCTATTGAAGATGTTTCAACTCTGGGAAATTTATTTTCCAAAACCATCTTTACAAAAAATTTAAATAGAAAAGATGATTTGAGTTTAACTTTAAATATAGGGCAGATAATTTGGCTATTGCATTATATTAGACTATTTAAAACACCATTCCAGTTGGTGATAGTATCACCATAATTGAAGCTGGGAATAGAACGAATGACATAATACAAAGAATGGCACACTTTTGTCGGACACAACACAACTGGTATTACAAACTTTGTGGGTAATTTTCACCTGGTCCTTATTGAGTGAGAATGTGTCCTCGTCTGAGACGCAGGTAGATCGATTTTGGCTTCCGTGATTAATAAGAGTAGATTTTTGTTCTTTAGATCCTAACTCTCCTCTTTAATAATCCCGGCCCCCTTATATACATCCATTATAAAATTGTTGTCCAGAGATTTTCATTTTTGATTTGTGTTTTTAGATCATTAGAGAAGTAATTTAGGTTGGGTAGACATTGCTGATCCAGGCCAAATTTTTCTGGATGACATTTTTAAAATGGTGGATGTGTTGCAGTGATGATGTAATATTTCAGGAACCATGAGACCTATATACTTATATATATTTTCCAAAATGGCGGCTTTAATAGAGGAAAAAGAGACATATATAGAAATTAAACAAATAATTATTTTTTAATCCTTTTATGTATACACCAAACAATGTTTATGATCTGAATATGAAAAAAAAATGTTTATCACTCCTGTTTTTGACACATTTTCATAGTTCACTTTATTTATTTGTTTCGACAATCTCTTGTGGTACGTTTGCAGAATGTTGAACATTTGAGAAGAGCAAATCAACAGGGACATCTTTTTGTATCACAGGTTGTGCAAGTACCCCATCAATATCTTCCAAACCAAATTCACATGGATCAATTTCTGCATATGGATGATCCAAAACATTTGCACATCTTCTGAGCAAGTAGAACACTTTTAATGTGCCCATGCACAGAATATGACATCGGTGGAAGGTCACTTAGCGGGACTGATCTCTTGAAGTCACTGTACGGTAGACCGTCAAATCTGTGACAGTCAGAACTCGTTTTGCACACATGTGCAAGGTATTTTTCTATGTCTTTAAAGTCACATTCTTCTTCTGTCTCAGCAAATCCTTTTTGAAACTTCACAGATTCAGCAGTTAAAGCTCCAAGCTTTGTTCCAATTTTTCTCATAGTACCATCACCCGTGGGAATATGTGCCGTGATAACACTAGGGATCTCTAGGTCAAGTTTCTTGTAAAGAATATGAAGCAGGATTAAGGTCCTCTTTATGAGTTTGGTGGTACGTGGACCGCCATGTTGGCGGTCATACCGCCGAGGGCCAGGCGGTGAAAACCGCCAAATTATGACCATGGTGGTCTTCCCAGCAGTTTACAGCCAATACACCGCCAGTACCGCTAGTGCTGTCAGGCCACTGGGGTTGCACCACCACCAAAGCCCTGGCAGAAACCAACTCTATAAAAGGAAACACTTACCTTCTGGAACACAGAGCTGCCAGGAGCTGCCATGGAACCTGAACTCGAAGTCCTCCCACTGCTCCTGCTTGTACAACAACTCCGGAACTCCGGAACCAACGACGAAGACAACAACAGTAAGTACACCCACCTAGCACACACTAGGTACACACCCACACACAACACACACAGCCGGAATGCCTTGCGACAGACACACACACACACGTAACCAAACACCCATCCGAATACAAACACACACCTACATACACACACTCACACAGACTACACACACCATGTCCAACACACACGTGCCATACACACACCAACCCGCGCACACACAGCACCGCCCCCTAACACAATCATACACAACACCAATGACTCACGCAACCACATCACACCCGCAACTACACATACTCTTCACGAACCACTCTCACTGCACACCACCACATGACAACATATACATACAACAACATGTAACAACACCACACAACCAATCGACACTATCACACAGCCACACAGCGATCCATTTGTCAAACCACACCAACACCACACACAACACATAGGACAAAGCCAACACCACACACACACACATGCACACACAAAAACCACACAAGGGCACACAACACCAACATTACACATGCCAACACAAACTATACACAATTTGGCTACACACATGCATGGAACAGACACAAACATATTTAACACTCAAAACACAGGAATGACAGCAGGACCAATGGCAGGCCCACACACTCACGCAGGCCAGGCACAACAGCTAGCACAACCAACACACACACATAAGTCACAAGCACACAAACCAAAGCCCACATACACTAAACAGAGATGTAGAAAGTAAGGCAGGACAAGTATTTTACAATCAAAGCCAACAGCAGGTTGGCCCAGATGTATTAATATGCTATCAAATAAATAAGGAACTATGTACAAATATACATAAGCCCATTGGCCAGTCCAAAGTCACAGGTTCCCAAGGCACAAATGGCACCTACCAGTGCCCCACTTGACTCCTGACTGCAGAATAACCTCCAAAGGGTAGGGGCATCAAGGGGGCAGGCATGCACCTCAAGGGTTTGGGGGGAGGGGGAGTTTGGGCTTGGGAGTGTGCTCCCTGGGCTTGGGCTTAGGCTTGGGTGGGGGGTCCTTGGGCTTGGGCTTGGGAGGGGGTCCTTGGGAATGGGCACAGGAGGGGTAGACTTCTTGGCAGGGGCACTAGCAGGGGAGACAGGGGAGGACTTGGAGGTAGAAGGGCTAGACTTGGGGAGCGACACAGAGCACTTTGGGGCTTCACGGGGTGGGAGAGGGTAGAGAACCGTGAAAATCTAAGAGGAACACCTTCTTACCCCCCTGGGGGGGTCCTGTCAAAAGGGTTTGGGAGTGGAGGGAGTGGTTGTCAGATGTGTAGGTCTGGGTGTTATGGGTGCAAGTGCGTGAGTGGAATGCTTGTGGGTGGGGGGTGTCTGTTGGGTGGGTGAGTGCGGGCGTTTAGGTGTTTTGGGAGGAGGGGGAGGAGGTTCTGGGTGATGCTGTGGTGGATGGGTGACTGTCTGTTGTGGTGATGTCTGTAGGTATGGTACATGTGCGGCATGTGGGGGTGTCAGTGGTTGTGGTGGGTGGGGATGTGGTGACTGGGGTGGATGTCAGCAGATCTGATATTGTGCTGACTGTGGGTAAGATGGGACTGGTGGCTGGATCTGTCAATGAAGGTGTTGTGGCCGCAGGTGTGTCTGGTGTATTGTCTGTGAGGGAGAGGGTGGCGAAGGAGTCAGTGCAGGGAGTGGATGTTTGTGAGCCTGCAAATAGGTGTTGCTTGTGTGAATGCTGATAGTGGGCCTTGTGGTGCTTATGTTTGTCTGTGGAACCCTTGTCTGTTGAGGCGGATGCATGCTTGTGTGTACGTGTGCTTTGTATGGGTATAGGGATAGGGGTTTGGGTTTGAGAATAGCTAGTTGGAGGGGGGACGGTAGACAAAGGGGCATGGGCTGCAATCAGAGAGGAGGCCAGAGCCTGAAAGGATTTCTGGAGGCCCGCCATGGCACCGTGAATGCCCTCAAGGAAAGCATTGTTCTGTTGTACTTGAGCTGCCAGTCCCTGGATGGCATTCACAATGGTTGACTGACCCACAGAGATGGACCACAGGAGGTCAATAGCCTCCTAATTAAGGGCAGCAGGACTGACTGGGGCAGGGGCAGAGGTGCCTGCGGCAAAGGAGACACCCACCCTCTTGAATGAGCAGGCACAGGCAACTGGGTGGGGAGCTACAGGGAAGGCATTGGTAGTAAGGGGGGTGGTGGACAAAGATGGTGCTGGGGTGGTCCACTGGAGGAGGATTCCGAAGATGAGGTGTTGGATCCAGTCTCCCCTGTGGCACTCCCCTCACTCATCCCACTGGGTCCCTCGGTGTCAGTGGTGCCATCTTCCTGGGTCCCGTGGGCTGCTGCTTCTCCACTCGCCTGTGCCCCTTCTCCTTCCTCAGATGATGCTGATGCACACAATGAGAGAGAGCGAGGGAGGGAGGGAGAGAGAGAGATAGGGGGCAAAATGGTTAACATACACCTCCTATTGACACAGCTAAACATGTACATCTGTCACAATACATATCATGGCTAGGCAATCTCATTTGTAAAGACACATTACCTGCATCATGTCATGACATGCCACTACTACCCACACCTATCTGCCAACCCTCACACCTACAGCATTACCTAAATAAGACTGCACTATTAGACTCACTCCCCTGACGCCGACCAATGCCCTCTTAAGCTGGCACAGCATGCCCTGGATGCACTATCAATACTATGCCTGAACACACATCTTACCTCTCCATACCCCTATCACCTGCTGGATGTGCAGCTGACACAACAAGACACTGCAGGCCTCTACAGTGACAACACCTGATCATTCCATGTCCTCTGTAATATGTCCATTAGAGTGAAGACAACTCCACTCACTGAGCACACCCCACCTACCTGTCCTACAGATGGGTGCCCACTCAGTATAGTGATGCCATTATGGAGGACAACTCAGATTTAACCAATACCTGTCAGACATCAAAACACTTCCCATCAGATGTGTACTATGTGAATGTGTGGTTTAGCCATATGAGTAGTCAGGGCCTATTACAGAGCCAGAGCTGCTGACACAAAACACATATCTCACTACTCAGCATACTGCTCAGGGCTTCTGCAATGGGCCATGTACCACATGCTAAACATACAAACACATCCACCGAGTGCAGTGTTACAACAGATGTACCTCTGGAACAGACATTACATATCATGGGCCACTTCCCATGCCACCACACTTGCTGTTACACCAGCTGGACTACGCACCATGACAACTCCACCCTCACACACACCATAAAACAAATGGCGAAACCTGTCACTGAGCCCAGACGACACACATCTCAGGAGGTAACTTTTTGCATGCATTAGGTACACATGGATGAACACCACTGCCAGTACACATAAGACACATCCCACTTCCACATAAGCAGCCTGAGGAGGCTGATTGCGACATTTCCTTCACATCAACATGTCATGTGTCATGCAACACCCAAACCACTCATAATCTGTCACAACCTAATAGCCAAGCCAAGCTGTAAGTGTCACAGGTCATCGGAAGTGCCCCCAACTATCCATATCGACATAATGTAGGCATTCAGTCAGCAATTCAGCAAAGGACAAGCTTGGGCTTTGTTATACATTCCATATACACACCATGGTGACATCAGGGATCTCCCAGGGCACTTACCACCACCAGTACCAACCTATAGTTTGGAAGCCCACATCCCCACAAGTATTGCTCCTAGGAAAGCAACATCTGTGCAATCAGACCTCATCAAATCTACATGTATCAGTATTCCAGGTTGCCTACCTGCACATACCCTACAGTCAGAAGATCACCTATATATGCCTAGTCAGTTCTCAGGCCAGTACTCCTGTCCCCTTAAGGCCAGTTAGTGGTGGAACTGTAATGCCAGTCTGTCTATACCAGAAACAGTGCATGATTTACATAGTCCCAGTGATGAAAGGTGAATCACACAGTCGCATATACAGGTAGCCTACACAGATGGCAGTAGACTGACACCTCAGAGCTACCAATGCAGATGGATGGAGCTGCTCATACACAATGTTTAGGGTGCTACTGACACTAACATTCAAAGTATGGCAAGGATGAATCACACATGTGCCTGTGTCATTAGTGCATCTCCACATGACACATTTGGAGAGGTATGGAATAGGGATATGTAAATCCACTGACAGTAAAGCATGGGGACACACCTACAAAATATACTTTGCCAGGGTGCCTATTGCCAATTTCCAAATGTTGATGCACATGTAGCATTAACTACAAAGCCACTTTGCCAGCACTGAGGCACCCAATCTCAATAAAGGCCAGCCAGGTGCCAGGATACAGTCAGTACTCACCCCCTTGTGGCTGCTGTGCTGCCCTCAAACACCCATCCACCTCAGGGTAGGCCACCGCCAAAATGCAGGCCATTGGGAGGGTCAGGTTCCAACGGGCATCCGTCCCTCGTTGGGAGGACATCCCCAGCTGGGCCTCCATGGTCTTCAGTGCCCAGCACCTCAGGTCCTCTCAACGCTTGCGACAGTGTGTGCTCCGCTGGCTATAGACCTCCAGGGTCTGCACTTGCTTGGCGATGGCACATGGAATACCCTTCTTCTGATGGGCGTTGACCTGCATGGGTGACACAGACAGGAGGAGAAAGTCATGTACACTGGTACCATACCAACAGCATTGGACTATTTACAGCAGACCCATCAAATGCCCACACATACCCATCATCACGGTTCACACGCCTAAACACCATGCCCCCTGCATGCACCTATCCCCTGACCGGTATACATACCCCATTCACCATCACACACACCCCCATCACCCATGACTTTGGCATTGGGCTCACTTGCTCCTCTGGTGCACCATACAGCTGTTCATACAGGGGTAGGACGCCTTCTACCAGATTCTCCAGCTCTTCTTGGGTGAAGGGGGGCCCTATCACCTTCAGGATGTGGCATGATGGCTCCCAGAGACAGTACACAGCAGCTCAGATCACGTGGGTCTTGCTTGCTAGAGTGTCAGGAGTCAAGTGAGCAAGGCGGCAGAAAATGGCAGTCATGGCCGCCGTGTCCAGCACTGCCAGCGGTGATCGCCATTGGCCCCAGTCCCCCATAGGCAGCAATGTTACCCAATGAGAAGTTGCACAGCGGTTGCGACTGCCTACCCCCATGACAACATACTTCGACAGACTTAGGTCACTTCCACCTGTCCAGTGCTGCCGGACAGGCAGCTGCCATTTTATGCACATATCATGCCTTGGTGCAGCAAAATGTGCCATACACTTTATTCAGCAGGTTGCGGAGTAGGCCTAAGTTGTGCCATCATGGTTTGGCTCATACATGTGACATGCATGACACAGTGACCTTATGTGGCTGGTTGTCTAATGACCAACATGTCCAGATACTTGTCAACTGATTGGCGCTGTGACCATATAAGTATATGGCATGACTACATACATGCTCAGTGCAGGACAGGTCAATGTAGCACATATAGACCATGACACATGTGATGTATGTCACAAACATATTGATCAGGGGCAGCAATGTGCATCAAGGGTGGAGCCCATGCCGCTTCAGCATGCCCAATATAGTATGTGTCAGCAGTGTGCGGCATGTCTACAGTGTTAGGTGTCTGCAATTTTGATATGTTCAGCTAACATGTGTGGTGTGCATACAACATTATACAATCTCTCCTCTCCATCCCAGATACCCTGTCATGAGGATATTGAGACATGCACCAGTGTACCATCCGCTAGTGGATCTTGCAACAATGGAGGAGAGGCATATAATTCAGACCTATCATCTGAATCATCAGACCATCATGGATCTATGTACCCAGTTGGAGTCAGATCTATTGCCTGTCACACGTAACCCCCATGCCTTCCCTCCCACAGTTCAAGTCCTGTCAGTGCTGCACTTTCTTGCCACTGGCTCCATTCAGATTACAGTGGGCTTGGCAGCAGGGATGTCACAGCCCATGTTCATTCTTGTGTTGAAGGATGCACTTGTGTGCTTTTTTTAAACACCTGGACAGCTACATCGGGTTCCCCCAATGAGGGAATTGGCCTATGTGAAGGCAGACGTCTATGATGTGGGACACATCCCTCATGTGATAGGGGCCAGAGATGGCACCCATATAGCCTTGGTCTCTCCCAGTGCCAATGAACAGGTGTATAGGAACTGGAAAAACAACCACTCCATCAATGTTCAAGTGGTGTGTGTGGCAGACCAGTACATCTCCCAAGTGACATCCAAGTTTCCTGGATCTGACTCCTACATTCTGAGGAACAGCAATGTCCCACACATGATGGCACATCTACAGAGGGAGACGGCTTGGCTCATTGGTATGTTAGCATTTGGATGTGTGTACCTGTTATCACAATGTTCCCTGTGGCTGTACCTATCCTGTAACATGTCCTATCTCTGTGCACACAGGTGACTCTGGCTATCCTAACCTTCCCTGGCTATTGACACCAGTGAGGCACCCTGACCCTGAAGGGGAACACTGTTTCAATGAGGCCCACGGCAGGACGAGACGTGTAATAGAATGGACATTTGGCCCCCTGAAGGCCAATTTCAGGTGCCTGCACGTCTCTGGAGGTGCCCTCCTCTACAACTCCCCAAAAAGTATGCCAGATCATAGTTGCCTGCTGCATGCTCCACAATCTAGCCATGAGATGTTAGATACCCTTACTAACTGGTGATGAGGAGGCAGCTGGACCAGTGGCTGGTGATGCTGAAATGGAAAGTGATGAGGGGGCAGATGAGGAAGGTGCAGCTGATTGAAGGGCTGAGCTCATCAATCAGTACTTTCAGTAACATACAGGTATGTTGTCTGTGTATTTGCATGTCTAGTATTTCAACATACTTTGGTACCAATGGTCCTCCTGATTTGGTATATCAGTGGTGATGTAATGTGTTCCTATCCCCGTGCTTGTGTTGTGGGAGGTGGCTGACTGCATAATGTGCTGAGTTGGAATGTCTCATCTCTATCATGTGTACTCTATGCAGGTAGCAAGAATCACATCTCCTATGGACAAGCCTGTATTGTGCTATGTGTCCTGCATTCTCCTGACCTGTTCTCATGTCATTCCAGCGACTGACTGTGCACTGTTTATCTTTGTCACTCCTACCTATTGCTTGAGCCATTCATGTTCAGTATTGTTTGGTTAAGGTTCACAGAGTGGTGTTTTGCACATGAGATGTGCCATCTACAGTGTTTTGTGATGTATGTCCTGCGACTGGTGATGTAGAAGTGTTATCTGTTGTGCCCTGTTTAGTTGCCTACTACACTGGGCACCTCAACTATGGACTACATATGTGCTTTGTGTGGCACCATGCCTACTATCCAGATGGTAGTCTCTGTCATGGTCCTTTTGCAGGACAGATAAGTGGATTTACTCTGGTGTATGGCAAGACTAATGACTCCCTCATATCTGCCCCGGCACATATCTGTGTGAGGCCGTGAAGACCACTTACAGACCGCAGTCGGATCAGCAGTCCGTGTTCTGGGTGGCTGTTCCTGCCGCAGGCTGCTTTTCAGTTCGCAACCTGTTTTTTGGGCCACAGCACGACCTGAAACTTTCCCTTTGGGCTCTGTTTCACGCTGCGCCCACCTTTTGCCCCCTAGTTTTGCTTACCTGTTTCTTACTGTTTTTCTTCTTTTTTCTCTTTTAAATTTTTGTTGTTTCTTGGCCATATTTTCTTTTTCCCAGGAGTCTGTGTTTCCTTCCCTGCATGCCTTGCTCCCTACTTTTTGCACTACGGCTATTTTTCCATTTACTTTAATGTGGCTTTTCCCAATCCAAGATGGTGTCTTCATTACTTCCTGCATGTCACTTCCTTCATGTCACTTCCTGTTTGTCAGTATATAAGCACAGTTGGTCTTCTGTTCCTTGCATTGCAAACTCTCCCTTTCCGGTTGTGCTCCTCTCTCCTGTATCCTGTGAGTTTGGACTTCACCTGCTTTTCCCTGTCTGCAGTTTTTGTTCCAGACTCTTTTGCCTCATTTTTTTCTTTTCTTTATATATTTTTCAGGAGTTCCTTGGTCTGAGGTTTTTCCCAAGTTGGGTTTTTTCATCTGGGACTCCTTCTGGAGGTTATGGCCTGCTTGGTGTTCTATTATCAGCAGCACCATGGCTACTGGAAAGGGTCGTCCCTACCTTGGTCAATCCAGAACAAGCAAGAGACTGGCAGATTACAGCGGTAAGAAGCATTCAGGTCATGACAGATTGCAACGCCACACATTTCTGCATTGCTCTGGAACCATGGAAGGACCACCTGAAGATGTAGTGGAAACTGCATAGTCTATGCTTCATACCGTACAGCAACGGGCACAGGAATTACAACAACTGCGTGCCAAAAATACTGCTCTGAGACAAGCTCTGGTGTCTCAATCCATTAATGTACCTACCATCTCTGCCTCAACACCATGTTATTCTGGAGATCCTAACAAGTTAAAAGGTTTTCTGGACTCTTTAATGGTGTATTTTGCATTTCGCCCCTCTCAGTTTACCCAGGATAATACCAAGGTTGGTTATTTGATAAGTTCTCTGTCTGGCCTAGCCTTAGCCTGGGCGACCCCCTTGGTAGCTGCCAATGACTCTTTATTATCCAACTATTACGATTTTCTTCAAGCCTTTAAACAGATGTTCGAACGCCTGGCTTGGAAGCCGCTGCGTAAGACACGTTATGTGAGATACAACAAGGGAATCAGGATGTCCTGACTTACATAACCTGTTACAAACAACTAGCGGCTGAAACCACATGGGTTGAATGCACTTTTGTGACACTCTTCCGTCAAGGGTTACAAGATGAAATAAAGGATGAACTGGTGCATTCCACCCAGGTAGAATCATTGAAAGAACTGATGGAGCGGGCACTTAATATTGAGTACCGTTTACGAGAACGTAGATTGGAGAAACGAAGGTCCAGGTTTCAGTCCCAATCAGTAACAATGCGCTCTTCGGCCCACCGCCCTAAAGAAAACCAACCAGAGAAACCAGCCTCCACAGAAGAAGAACCCATGCAAATTAATGTTGCTTGTGGACTGTTATCTGAAGCAGAACAAGTAAACAGACGACGCAAAGGCTTGTGTCTTTGTTGTGGGAGTGTGGGTCATCTCATTCGAATGTGTCCAATCCGTCAAACCAGACCGTCGGGAAATTCCAACTCTCGTCCCCTGTGAGAAGGAAGGGGATGGGAGGCATTGAGATACCTTCCATCTGCTCCTCCAGAGAAGATACCACAGCTCTTTTTATATTTTCAGTAATTCTACAGTGCCCTAACCAGGAAGAACAAGTATTTGTGTTATTGGATTGTGGAGCCAGTGGGATGTTCCTAGATGAGAAATGGGCTAAGGAAAAAGGAATACCTCGCGTTCCTAAAGAGATCCCTGAACTGGCTCTACTTTAACTACCGGACCAGTGGTGGATACTACTCCTACCCTTTGCCTGCAATTTTGGAAGACATAAGGAATACGTTGCCTTTGACTTGATATCTTCTCCTAACCATACTATGATTCTGGGTATTCCTTGGTTAACACAACATAATCCATATATAAATTGGGAAACACTGACTATATCACTCCCTTCCCACTTTTGTCAATTATATTAATATTCAACAGATTCCTATTGGTCTCCAAAAGGGTCCATTTTCTCTTCCAATGAAGCAAGCACTACCATTAATATGATTCAAGGAATACCCAGATGCTATCAAGGATACTCTGACGTGTTCCAAAACCCTCAAAAACCCATTTTTCCTCCCCATTGCGATTATGAATGTGCTATTCCTTTGATACCTGGGGAAGTAGTTCCATTCGGAAGAATGTATTCCTTATCAGAGGAGGAAAGAAAAGTACTAAAGGAATACATAGATGAAAACATGCAAAGAGGATTGATTGTTCCCTCTTCATCACCTGCCGGGGCTCCTATTTTCTTTGTACCAAAGAAGACTAAAGATCTCCACCCCTGTATTGACTTTTGAGAGTTGAATAAAATTACCATCAAGGATAGGTATCCCCTACCTCTTATTAAGGAAATTTTGGAAACAGTCCAAGTAGCCAAGATATTCACCAAGTTAGATCTACGGGGTGCCTATAATCTTTTACGGATTAAGGAAGGTGATGGATGGATGGAAGATCGCTTTTCGTACTGGATTACGTCATTTTGAATCCTGCGTCATGCCTTTTGGTCTGACTAACGCACCTTCCATATTCCAAAGATTTATGGATTTGGTTTTCTCAGATCTTTTGAACCAAAGTGTTGTCATCTATATAGGTGACATTCTGGTATATTCTTATTGTCCTGAACACTAGGTTCTTCAGGTCCTGGAAAGACTCCGACAAAACAATCTGTACTGTAAGCCTGAAAAGTGTGAGTTCAACAAGACCGAGGTTCATTATCTTGTGTTCTGTATCAACCAAGTTGGCATCGCCATGGAGCCAGAAAAGGTACAAACTATATTAGATTGGCCTTCTCCTGCTTCTGTTAAGGAGACACAGTGCTTTCTAGGATTATCCAGTTTCTACAGACAATTTATCAAGGACTTTCCCCAACAACAAGGTCAGATAACCCAGACCATCAAAAAAGAAAGTCTAAAGAAGGGTTTCATTTGGACAGAAGAAGCAGAAAGAGCCTAAAACGTGCCTTTACATAAGCTCCGATATTACGTCATCCTGACACTACAAACATATTTATTGTGGTCACTGATGCATCAGATAGAGCTATTGGAGCCGTGTTACTACAAAGACAAGACGACGATGGCCTTGAACATCTTGTCTTTTACCTATCCCATGTGTTGTCAGATGCAGAACAAAACTATTCCATGTTGGAGAGGGAATTACTAGGATTAAAAGCTGCCTGCAAGGAATGGAGACATTTTCTAATGGGTTCACAGGAGACATTTGAAGTTAGAATAGATCGTTGCAATCTACAATGCCTCTGCAGTTTTCAATGCTGGAATAGTCGGCAAGCCAGATGGGCTTTCTTTTTTAGCCAATACAATTTTGAAGTAACATACATACCTGTATCCCAAAATGTTGTAGCATATGCTCTATCCCACCGATATCCGGACAGCACAAATACTACTTTTCTACACATCATAGAGCCATGTCGAATAGTGGGAGTCGTTCAATCCTTCCTCGACTGTGTGAAAGCAGAGTATCAAAATTTACCCATGGAAGAATGGAACACTTTAAGTTCCCACTTACAGAAGCATCAGGAGTACTACTATCATAAAAACACCTTATTTTTGCCTACTAAGAAGGTACAAACTGAAGCCATGCAAATGTGTCACAACTCCCCTATTGTTGGACATCGTAGAGTTAGGAACACACAGGAACTGCTCCTCCGCTTCTTTTGGTGGCCCACGTTGAAATCTGATGCTGAAACATATGCAAGATCTTGCCCAATATGTGCTCAAACTAAGACACCTCGGACCAAGCCAGCAGGTTTATTGATGCTCTTGCCTGTGCCATTCGTTCCATGGCATATGTTGACCACAGATTTTATATGTTCATTGCCATCCTCTGTGGGCTATCAGGTTATAATGGTACCGGTTGACTCTTTTAGTAGGATGGCTCATTTGTCTGCCCAAAAGAAACTACCCACCGTTTAGGAAATTAGTCAAGTCTTTCTACGAGATATATTTCGATTGCATGGCCTCCCTCAAGTAATCATTTACGATCGAGAACCTCAATATGTGTCCTGTTTTTGGAGAACATTTTGTAAGTTTTTACATATTGAGGTGGCTCCATCATCCAGGTTCCATCCTCAAACCAATGGTCAAACGGAACGCCTAAATCAAGGATTACAACAATATCTACGCTGCTTTTGTAATGCAACTCAAAGTAATTGGTCTTCATATCATTCATTGGCTGAATTTTCCTATAATAATACAGTCCATAGTGCAACAAAGTCCACACCTTTCTTTTGTACTTATGGTTTCCACCCTTCTGCTTTTCCTACAGTCACTGGTAAGGATTCCTCTGTTCCCACAGTTAACTCAGTTGTTCGAAATCTCCGTCAGGTTCAGGACCTGCTACGTACCAATCTCAACTACAAAACGTTACATGAAGAAGGTAGCTGATACTCGGCGTAGTCCTGCACCATCTTACCAGCCTGGGAACAAGGTCTGGCTTTCTTTAAAGTTTTTGCCTTTTCGCCTGTCCCAGAATAAGTTAAATCATCTCCAATTCTTGATTCGCTGGAAAGGATACCCCATTAGTGATTGCTCTTGGGAGGATGCTTCCATGCTCCTTGCTTGGTCTGCACATTTTTTCAGCATTTTCCAGACAAGCCAGGGGCTTCGGGGAGGGGACCTACTGTGACGCCACGAAGACCAGCGGCTTCCCACTTGCAGACCGTAGTCAGATCGGTGGTCTGCATTTTGGGCGGCCGTTCCTGCCGCGGGTCGCTTTTCGGTTCACAACCTGTTTTTTGGGCTGCAGCGTGACCTGAAACTTTCCCTTTGGGCTCTGTTTCATGCTGCGCCCACTTTTTACCCCCCTAGTTTTACTTACCTGTTTCTTACTCTTTTTCTATTTTCTTCTTTTTTCTCTTTTTTCTTTTTTGTTTCGTCTTGGCCATATTTTCTCTTTCCCAGGAGTCTGTGTTTCCTTCCCTGCATGCCTTACTCCCTACTTTTTATACTACGGCTATTTTTCCATTTACTTTAATGTGGCTTTTCGCAATCCAAGATGGTGTCTTCATTACTTCCTGCATGTCACTTCCTGTTTGTCACTTCCTGTTTGTCAATATATAAGCACAGTTGGTCTTCTGTTCCTTTCATTGCAAACTCTCCCGTTCCGGTTGTGCTCCTCGCTCTTGTATCCTGTGATTTTGGACTTCACCTGCTTTTCCCTGTCTGCAGTTTTTGTTCCAGACTCTTTTGCCTCATTTTTTCTTTTCTTTATATCTTTTTCAGGAGTTCCTTAATCTGAGGTTTTTCCCAAGTTGGGTTTTTTCATCTGGGACTCCTTCTGGAGGTTACAGCCTGCTTGGTGTTCTATTATCAGCAATACCTTGGCTACTGGAAAGGGTCGCCCCTACCTTGGTCAATCCAGAACAAACAAGGAACCTGATGGTGCCCAGAGACTGGCAGATTACAGCAGTAAGAAGCGTTCAGGTCATGACAATCTGTTGTACTGTGTCTGCTGCAAAGGATGGCTCCCTCTGCAGTCCATTTCACTGCCTGTTGGATTGTGGCTCATACCACATTGACAATCTGGTAAAAACACAATTGTATCTGTACAAATAAAGGCACATATCCAGTAGCTGTGATCTATAGTGTTTATTGTGAATAGAGTGGCAAACAGGTGATGAGTGGGGTCATGCTAGATGAAATCCTTGGAGTAAGTAAAACAGATGTAGGTAGCACAGGTCCAGTATCCATGGGCCATAGGAAAATGGAGTAATGATATTGAGCAGTCAACAGGGTATCTCATTGGCACACAAGGGAGAGTAACCAGGAGAGGGTCACTTCCTGGCAGTGGATTTGGTCTTGGTATCTGCTCCAGATGGATGTCTGGGTGGACGTCCACATTTGGGGGGGTGTTCTTCTGCTACAGAGGAAGGGGTGCCTGAGGCCTGTGCTTCTTCTGGCAGGGCCTCCATTCTACTAGCAGCCGCAGATGTAGAAAGCTCAGGTGTGATGTGGCTAGTGGAAGGAGCCTTGCTGGTGGTTGGAGGAAGCACACAGGATGGTGTTAATGTCCCTGAGCTTCCCTGCAATGGAGGCCATGTTGGCATTGTGGGCCTGCCACTGCTGCATGACCTCCTGGTGGTATTCGCCTCTGCAGCCTCTGGTTGTCCCCCAACATGGATATGATATGGCTCATCCTGTCATGGGATAGTTTATATGCTCCCAGGACTTGGAGATGGCTTCCTGGTCAGAGGCCTCCCTTGGCTCCCCCATCCTCTGGCCCACAGGTTCCCTCCCACGCCCCATGTCCCATGTGCCTGTGCCCCAGACACGGTGTGCCCAGTCCCAGTTTCACCAGGACCTTCATTGTGTTGGGTGTGAGGGGTCGGCTCAGGTCCCTGTACTGTGGGGCACACAATTGATTGAACAGTCCTTGGGGCACAGGTTTGGGGACAAAGGTTTGGCTGAGATGTTGGTGCCCCAGGGTAGAGGGAGGTTTGATGTGGGCAGGGTGAGACAGGGAGTGGTAGAATGACCAGGGGTCCCGGATGGGCCAGGTAGGTCATCACTCTCCAGACATCCTGCAGTGTTGTCCTCGCTGGTGCCTTCATCCTGACGAGGGCTGCCAGTCTCTGGTAACCTCTCCGTGGTGGCTGGCTGTGGCAGGGGTACCTGTGGATGCAGTGAGAGAGTGTTAAATGTTGGAGGTGTGCATGGTTGTGTGTTAGTCTGATGTATACAGTGGCTTTACTTGATTTCCAGCAATGGCATTGACAGGTGCAGCACTGCTAACACTGTTTGTGGGTAGTGGATAGAGACATGTGTACCATGCTCCTTGGGGTTGTGGTGAATCAGGCTTGGTCACTTTAGCTCTGTGGGAGGGTTCTTTTCCTATGTGATGGTTCACTTTGACAGGTTTGCCATGTTAGCTGGTGGGCATACTGGCTTGGTATATGTGTGTGGGAATAGTTGTACATTGCAGCATGGTGTCCAAATAAGAGGGGGATATGTTTGTATGCAAGATCGTTTGTCCTGTCAGTGCCTGTTGTGTACCTTCTTACTTTCAAGGCCAGGATTAGTCCATTTCAGGGTAGTAGGCCTGAATTAGTGGCCCTTAGGATTGGTGACAGTGCTGTGTCTGTGTTTGGGCTGGTTTGGCATTTTGTTGTGCCATGGCATTGATGTCTTTGCCACGTAGTGGTCCTTAGTCGAAGCATCCAGTTGTTGTAGCTAGTGCAATAGTCATACATGCAAGAGGTGTGATGTGACATGCATATTGTAGGTTTTCATGTGAATGGGCTAGTGTATTGTGGGAATCATAGTGATTGTACTTGGCAGTGCTATCCATGCACTTGGCATGGAGTGTGTGGTCATTGGGGGTGGGTGGTGGTGTGGCATGCAGGAGAGGGGCATTTGGTGACTGTGTGGGAGATGATGTGGGTGATAGAGTGAATTGGGGAGTGTTTGGGTGGTGTGGAAGCATGCTGGACAGGATGAATTAGTGCCAGGGCAGTGTTAGTTACCCACCAGAGTCCAGTCCTCCAGGTATTCCAGTCAGGCCCTCAGGATGCAGGATGTCCAAGACCTTCTCCTACCACTATGTGAACTCTGGGAGAGGAGGTGGGGGCCCACCACCAGTCTTCAGGACCACCAACTGGTGCCTAGACACCATAGAATGCACCTTCAACCTAGGGTCATTCCACCTCTTCCTGGTGTCCTCCCTTGTGCGTGGATGGTTGCCCACTGAGTCGACCCTGTCAACGATTCTCTGCTATAACTCAATTTTCCTGGCTATGGAGGTTTGCTGAACCTGTGTTCCAAAGAGTTGTGGCTCTGCCCTGAGGATTTCATCTACCATGACCCGCAACTCGTCAGTGAAGCGTGGGTGTTTTTGATGGGACATGGTGGCTGTGTTGTGGGTGGGGGTGAGTGTTGTGTTTGTAGGGTGTGGAGTAGGATGATAGGTGGGGTAGGAGTGTTTGGTTGTGAGTGCTGGTAGGTTGTGGTGTTTGTGTGTAGTTGTGATGTGTGTATGGTGTTGTTGGTGCAGTTGTGTGGTGTGTGGGGAGTGCGAAGTGTATATGTGCCTCTAGTGTGCAGGTGCTAGATTTGTGATTGTGGCTGTTCTCGTCTCTTGATCTGTGGTTTTAGTCGCAAAGGCTTGTGGGTTGTGTGGGGGTGTTATATAGTGCAATGAGTAGGTGTGTCTGGTGTGTGTATGTGTGTCAGGTGTGGGGTCTTTGAACTGTCCAATGTGGTGTTGTGTTCTGACAGGAGGGTGTTCTGACCGTGGTTGTTTGGATCGCCAATGGTTCTCTGCCATGGAAGGACTACTGTGCTGAATTGTGGATCGTAATATGGTGTGCGGAACGTTGTCGGCGTGGCAGTGGTGGAACCAGATTTGTGGCTGTTTTTTGGCAGTCTTCATTGTTGACTCAATATGGTGGGCATAATACCGCTAACACTGGCGGTCTTTTGGCGGCTGCCACTGTGGCGTTCTTGCCAAAAGACCGCCAAACTCGTAATGAGGTCCTACGTTTTTTTTCATGCCTATTCCATAACTTCTCCATAACTCTGACAAATCTTGACTCATTACGATTGCAGCAAAACCAAGTAGTACAATAATTACTGCTGTGTCATTTGACAGTACAATGACTCAATTGGAATAATTTCGAACAGCCCACTCAACATGTGGCACAACACGTAGGTCAGCTTCCTCCAACTTGCTCTTAAGTTCTTGAACAAAATGGCCCTTACCTTTTGAATATATCTCTCCTCAATGACAATCATTCCACTTGCAATAATCGGAAATGCAGTATTCACTGAAGCATCAGCAATGTTTTGGAGAGTTAACATCTCCAAGATCATTTTGTTCGATGTTGATGACCAAAATGTATCAAATTGCAAAGGTATAGGTGTCAAATTTTTGATGCAGGCAAGGTTAATTGTTCCACTTGTAGACATTCGTCTGATTCTCTCACATTCTTTGACAGATAGTTTAAGATGACTGTCAAAGACAATATGCAGTTCTTGAAAGGTGCACACAGACTTTGATAGCTGAATGACCTCTCCAAAGTATTGCATGGAATAAATCTTGACCATTCACAATTGTGACATATAGTCCAAAAAAATAGCAGTTTTCAATGAGGACACCTTTTCGGATTGAAATTCTTCAGGTGAAAGTTTTTTTTTTTAGCTCTTGTACTAGTTTGTGCTTCACTGGTTTGGCTGCAGCATCTCCATTAAATAATGCATTTATTGGGAGAAGGTCATTTGACAGAATGTCCTTGATAAATTCACCCCTTTCTTTTGCTACATCCATCTCTCTATGTGCTTGCGAAAGCAGTTTTTTTGTAACCTGTTTTATAGTGGCTGGTTGGACGAAACTCTCACTATGGCAATTAAAGCGTGGAAGCTTAGTCTTAGTGATTATGTCAAACAGCTTATTCTCTTTCAATACAAATCTCTTCTGTGCATAGTTTTGATACATGTTCCAGGACATCTAATAGATATGTCTTTATATCGTTATCCACATATTGTTTGGGCATGAAGTTATGTAGTTGCACAGGCTCAGTCATTTCAATGGGTTTTCCTTGCTGTGACATGAAATGAAGAAGGCTGTCAACATGTTAATTAAAACATTCCCTTTTTTTCCCCACAAGTTCGTGGTGAGGAAAAGTTTCACAATGGTTTATTAATTTTGCCTTTGTCATGTCTCTGAAAGCATTGCAAATAGAAAGGACTTCATGGTAAATAGCTGCCATTGAGCAATATACTCACTTTTACATGCCTGCCAACAATTCCCTTGGAGCTTTTCTGTGATCTCTGGATCGTCTGTTCCAGTTTCATGTCTGGAGCCTCAGCTTTGAACTTTACCTCTCTGTCTTTCACCACAAAATGTCTTTGGATGAATTTTCTGTAGAAATATTGTTTTTCCACCTCTAGCTTTTTCACTCTTTCTAAATACCAGGACCCATATCTCAGGTAGTTCCTGCAATTGAATTCACAAAACATAGTATTAGTGACTCCACAGTCTTCACATGCAGCTCCCAATCACCTTCCCAAACAGCATGTACCAAGTTATTCACTAGAGCTATCATGTGTAAAACATTTCCCTAGTACTTGCAAAGTAATGATTTTACTTCACATTCTTGGATGAATTCTATGAACTTGGTTTTCTGATTTTGAACTGAGTGTATTGAACATTTCCTGGCTGTGCATTATGTCTTTTGAATGAAGTTCACCCTGTGCCTTGTTGACGTCTGAGATAAGATATGCAAAACCTAATTTGTCACTCTTGTTCGAGAAAGCATTTCAACGCAATGATTCTGTAGCCTCAGATATGATGAGCATAGCTTGTAACAAACAAACAGGATTAGTTCTGCTCAGTACTGACTGGACAACCATGCTGCTAAAGATTTTAGCCACTGAGATAACTACCTGCACACCACAACGCAGCTTTTGTCATGTAGAAAATGCCCATCATTGGATAAAGATCATCATATTCTACTGGATTGCACATAAAAATGTCAGCTACAATACGGAAAATATCTTTATTACAGACAATTGGCAGGATAGACTGGTCTTCAAGCTGAGCACATACATTTTGAAAATCTTTTAGAGCTGTGTATACTGTTGCGTACTTTGTGACTGGAGATGGTATTGCTGGTAAAAACCCAACCTTCTCCAGTGGAATGGTATTCTGCGAGATCAGAGAATGAATTTCAGCCCATGGAGAAACTGGCTTTTCTTCATCCTTCAATCCGCACTGAATTAGCAATATGATAAACTCAGTTAAATCAACTTTGTGGACCACAGCATCAGGTAAAAGAAGATCCATTTACTCAACCACTTTGAAACATTCTGGTAGGCTGGGACGTGTTGATGGTTTGTAGTGATTTTGCACATGTTGGCAAGGCATTTGGGTTATAAGTTTGCAGCTTCATTTGTTTATGCCCACAGCTGACACAGCTTGTCTTCCAGCAGCTACTTCATTAGAACAGTCTGGAAAAAGCACCATGGCAGTATAATGTGTGTTGGGTGTTCCAGACACAAAAGAGTAAAGTAAGTTGGAAGTGGTGTGCTGGTGGATTCACAAGATTTTACAGCATGAGCTGCTAACAAGTTCCAGCTCCATACTATGTCATTATCACTTGTTGATACACCAATCCTAGTCATTGACGTGATTAGCTCTCTACTTCTGAACTTGTCATAGATTGTGTGGGCAGCCATCATGTGTAGTGGAGTTTTCTTTTTGCCGTGATGTAATTCATAAAACATGATTCTGAAAAGACAGTACATTTACATAGCATAAGCCTGTCGGTTCATGGGAACATCTTCCACTTCTTCGCTTATATCTTCAAAGCCATCATCAATGTTGTCGGCTTCTGTTCCAAACTCAAGAACTTTATATATATATGATATTAAACAATAATGAAAAAACTGTTAAGACAATGTCAGACTTTCTTGTTGACTGCCATGATTTGCAGAGCTCTGGGGCATCCCAAAATTTGTCATTAAGTCCAAAATCTAAATCTTTCAGCACATTTCTTAGAATTGTTCCTGCTGATTTTACTGCATCCTGTAATCATATTTTGGCAGCAAGAAGTTCAGGAGTCAGATCAGCTGAGAACACCATGAGTGGCTCATTCTTTTTGTTAGACTGACAAAAACGAATTCTGTCATTGTACATTCTCACCAGAACAATCTTAATTTCATTATTATAGATCAATTCAGTTTCATACATGTTGACCATTATTTCTCTGATCTCACTGAGTGTGAACCCATAGCCAGCACTCAATAGGCGCTTTAACACTTAATTTGCGTCTTCAAAGAGTGCAAACTTAACTGAAGGCTGGCGGTTATGTTGAGCTCATTGTACATTCATATTTTTGAATGCATGCACACATGCAGTTCGGGTAGGCATACAAATCCGCTGCAAATGCATTGTCCTTGCTGTTTAGATCAGCTACTCGGCTGAAAACTTCACCTTCAAAGAAACCAGCTGCAGATAAAAACGTTTGTACTTTGAGACTCACATACACTGTACTTTGTCCTTTCATCAATCCCTTTGGCCCTTGTTTTGGATAGACCACAGATAACACATTGAAGATCCTCTGATTTCTGATCAATTGTTGGAGGTGGAAGATGGGTAGCCATCGTTCTACTAAGTTTTATTGTCTTCGCTTTCTCAGAAGACTCTGATTCTCTTTGTGATTCACTGGCTTCTGCTAATTTTTGAAAAAAAAAATCCAGGCTTTTTTCCATTGTAAATATCTTGTAGCACTTGTTGTTATAATGATAAAAAAATTGATCCTCTTCACCCATTAGTTTCTATCTTTTTTTAACTTTGTCTTGCCGTGTTTCTGCTGCATCTAAAACTCTCTACTATCCAGCCACAGTGGATGTTAGACTTTCTTTCAGATTAGTTTGCCATATGACACATTTTTCTTTGTTGAAGGAGTCCTCAGATTTTGTAGTAAGCAACACTCTGTCAGGAGGTAAAAAAACTCTGCTACCACCTGCGTCGCTCATGTTTACGAATCTGAATCGACAGAAAACCTGAAACAAAAACAATATTAAATTAAATTACCAACATGATGACTAAAACACATTATAGAGCCACCATTTTGGAAAATGACAGAAGGGTTGCTCTGAGTAGTTATTTTTTATAAGACTACCTGAACCCCAAAACCTATGTTTTGACACCAAAATGAAGTACATAGGTCTCATGGTTCTTGAAAAATGGCATCATCACTGGGCTGTGCACAGTGTGGGTTTGGGTGGCATCATCACTGCAATGCATCCACCATTTTAAAAAATGTCATCCAGAAAAAATTGGCATGTGTCATCTGTAATGTTCACAAGTGCATTTGCAGGCACTGAGGGCAATCATAGCCCTCCCCATGATAATCTCATAAGGGGAAAACTCAGTCTTTCTGTTGGGTTTACTGCGCAAACTCTTCAAGAGAAGTGGTAAAGTGTCAGGCCATTTAAAAGTGGTGTATGCACATGCTTTCACCAATCTAGACTTTACATTTCCAATAATCCATTCTACAAGTACTGAAGCCTCAGGTGCATAGCTGCAATGCAATCTTTGTTCAACTTGTAATGCCGCACACAACAATTTTAGGACCTCGTTGTTCAAATAAATTCCTCGGTCTGGCTCTAGAGAAGTAGGAAATACTAATCATGGAATCAATTCCCTAAGTAGCAAATTTGCTACTGTGATACTATCATTTCTCCTGGTCCGATAGGCTTCAACCCATTGTGAAAAAATGCATACAATGACTAAGACATTGCACAAAGGCAGCTCTATGAAATCCAGCTGCATTCTGTTTAACACTCCTCCTGACCTACGTATATCACTCAATGTAACCACTGTGTGTTTTCCTACATTCATCTATTGATATGTGACCTATCTGTGGCACACGACTTCTGCAATCACTGTGAAACCATGTCTGTCTGAATGTTCTAATCATTGCATCTCTACATCTATGTGCCTGTCCATGATAGTGTCTAGCCAAAGGTGACAATAAGCTATTTGGCAACAGTGCTTTTCCATCACCTAAAACCCAAACATCATCTTCATCTCTCTTACCACATACTGCTCTGGCCCAACTTTGCTGCTCTTCCGCTGTCACTTCTTCCTGCAGACTATTAACTTCTTCCCAAGTATGAAGAGCAGTTAACCGGAAATGTTGACTTGTCTCATCATTTGCTTCTTTATTACATTTTCTGTTAAAGGAAGTACATGTCCTTGGTAAATTGCAGCATCTTATAAATGACCTAATTTGGGATTGGTAAAGAGCATGGGTAGCGAAGAAACAGGCCTACCTGGCTCCCTCAGAGGGTGGTTTGGGAGTCCCCCATGTCACTAGATTCTATCAAGCAGCTCAACTCCATTACATGGTGGGGTGATCTGTGCCCCTTATAGAGAAACACTGGTGCTTCATAGATCAAGCTGCAGTAGGTATACGTATATGGAAAATACCACGGCTACCCAACTGCGCCTGTCTCTGGGTATTTATGTCTCCCCTATGACTCGATCCATGATAGTTGTCCGGGACACAGTGCAATCCCAATACAACTTTTCTACACATATATCGCCTGACCCCCTTGATAGGCAACCCTGATGTCCCACCAGCAGCTCAAGGAGTTTCTTTTGCACTTTGGCAGGTGGCTAACTGCAATAGCATGCGTGATCTCTTCGACCATGAAGGAATTGTGGACTTTGCACAACTCCAATCACATTATGGTCTTCCATCTGGTGCCTGTTGGCAATACCTTGCTGTTAGAAATGGGGTCTTTGGTTGACAGTCAGGTTACCCCCTGTTCAAGCAAGGCCCCTGTCTCTAGTCAGGGTAAAAGAGAATCACCCTCAGCTAACCCCTGCTTACCCCTTTGGTAGCTTGGCAGAGCAGTAGGCTTAACTTCAGAGTGCTAGGTGTAAAGTATTTGTACCAACACACACAGTAACTTAATGAAAACACTACAAAATGACACAACACCAGTTTAGAAAAATAGGAAATATTTATCTAAACAAAACAAGGCCAAAACGACAAACATCCGACATACACAAGTCAAGTTATGAATTTTTAAAGATTAAACTCAAAAATAGCGCTTAGAAACAAAAATGCTTCGATGAGGTGTTAACACAGCGTTGTGACAGAGTCGTTCCCAACAAGCCGATACCAGCGGCGCCGGACACGGAGTCGCGTAGACCCCCAAGTACAGTACCTTTGGTGAAGAGTAAATGTAAATTAGCACTTGTATAGCGCACTACTCACCCGTTAGGGTCTCAAGGCGCTGTACTCATACCGCTATGGAACCCCTCCTGGCTTTTCCCTGTGAGGCACCCACTCCTGAGCACCCCCAGGGTGAAGCCAGGCATCCAAGCGCTGTTGGGGCCGTTGTGGAGATTAAGCAAGCTATTGCCCAGAGTTGCAGAGTGGGACCCATGAATTAGATTAGGCACCGAGGCGAGAATTATCTGGTCAAGGGGAACTGAGCCCAAGACCTGCCGAAGCGGGACTTGAACCCTGGTCTTGAGCCAGATCTCTGCTTCAGGGTCTGCCGCTCTAACCATTGAGCCACACTTCTCCACTAGAGTGAAAACAAGCAGATGCGCGAAGTCGGGAATCGTCGCATCTGTGCGAAACATTGAATCCGCACACTTCGAGCGGCGTCGGTCACGACGGGGTGCGGTGACTTTCACGGAGTCGTGGACTTCAGCGGGGCTTGAGCGGCGTCGGGCCTGCTAAGAGCGTCGCATTCCAGCAAAGGTCACGGTGTCGGGTGCAGGCGGCGTCACCGGATTCAGCAGCGGCGTCGGTCCGAAGTCGTCCGAAGTCGTCCGAAGTCGATTTCCTTGGATTTCCACCAGCTTTCCTTTCAAGGGCACCACTTATCAGAGCAGGAGTCCCTCCAGAGACTCCAGGTGCTGGCAGAGAGAAGTCTTTGCTGTCCCTGAGACTTCAAACAACAGGAGGCAAGCTCTAAATCAAGCCCTTGGAGATTTTTTCACAAGATGGAAGGCACACAAAGTCCAGTCTTTGCCCTCTTACTCTGGCAGAAGCAGCACTGCAGGAAAGCTCCACAAAGCACAGTCACATGCAGGGCAGCACTTCTTCCTCAGCTATTCAGCTCTTCTCCAGGCAGAGGTTCCTCTTGGTTCCAGAAGTGTTTCTAAAGTCTGTGGTTTTGGGTGCCCTTCTTACTCCCAATATCTCCTTTGAAGTAGGCCTACTTCAAAGTAAAGTCTCTTTTGAATGTGAAATCCTGCCTTTCCCAGGCCAGGCCCCAGACACTCACCAGGGGGTCGGAGATGGCATTGTGTGAGGACAGGCACAGCCCTTTCAGGTTTAAGTGACCACTTCTCCCCTCCCTCCTAGCACAGATGGCTCATCAGGAAATGCAGACTACACCCCAGCTCCTTTTGTGTCACTGTCTAGTGTGAGGTGCAACCAGCCCAGCTGTCAAACTGACCCAGACAGGGAATCCACAAACAGGCAGAGTCACAGAAATGGTATAAGCAAGAAAATGCTCACTTTCTAAAAGTGGCATTTTCAAACGCACAATCTTAAAATCAACTTTACTAAAAGATGTATTTTTAAATTGTGAGCTCAGAGACCCCAAACTCCACATGTCCATCCGCTCCCAAAGGGAATCTACACTTTAATCAAATTAAAAGGTAGCCCCCATGTTAACCTATGAGAGGGACAGGCCTTGCAACAGTGAAAAACGAATTTAGCCATATTTCACTGTCAGGACATGTAAAACACATTACTATGTGTCCTACCTTAACCATACACTGCACCCTGCCCTTGGGGCTACCTAGGGCCTACCTTAGGGGTGCCTTACATGTAAGAAAAGGGAAGGTTTAGGCCTGGCAAGTGGGTACACTCGCCAAGTCGAATTTACAGTGCACATTTACACACACAGACACTGCAGTGGCAGGTCTGAGACATGATTACAGGGTTACTTGTGTGGGTGGCACAACCAGTGCTGCAGGCCCACTAGTAACATTTGATTTACAGGCCCTGGGCTCCTCTAGTGCACTTTACTAGGGACTTAACAGTAAAACAAATATGCCAATCATGGAGCACAAATACATACACATTTTAAACAGGAGCACTTGCACTTTAGCACTGGTTAGCAGTGCTAAAGTGCCCAGAGTAATGAAAACAGCAAAATCAGAGTCAAGCGCACATCACTAACCTGGGGAACAGAGGCAAAAAGTTAAGGAAGACCACGCCAAGGATGAAAAGTCTAACACGTGTCCCCCCCAGCTAAAAGTGGGGAGCAACTACCCAACCTCATGGGAGTTCTCATCACTAAGGCGGAAGAATCTGGACAGACCATCAGCATTGGCGTGTTCTGTACCAGGACGATGTTCCACCGTAAAGTCCATCCCCTGTAGGGAAATGGACCACCTCAACAGTTTTGGATTCTCACCCCTCATCTGCATTAACCATCTGAGGGGCCTGTGGTCGGTCTGAACTCGGAAGTGAGTCCCAAACAAGTAGGGTCTTAGCTTCTTCAGTGCCCAGGCCACAACAAACGCTTCGCGTTCTATGGCACTCCACCTACGTTCCCTGGGTAGTAACCTCCTGCTAATGAAGGCTACGGGTTGATCTAGGCCCTCTTCATTAAGCTGTGAGAGTACTGCTCCAATACCATGCTCTGAGGCATCTGTTTGCACAACAAACTCCTTGGAGTAGTCAGGTGCCTTCAGCACAGGTGATGTGCACATGGCAGCCTTCAGGGCATCAAAAGCGTTCTGGCAAGCCTCTGTCCAGATCACTTTCTTGGGTTGCTTCTTAGAAGTCAACTCAGTTAAGGGGGGTAACAATGGTACCATATCCCTTAACAAACCTCCTGTAATATCCTGTGAGACCTAAAAAGGCTCTCACTTCAGTCTGGGTCGTGGGAGGCTCCCAAGCCAGAATCGTGTCAATCTTAGGCTGTAGGGGTGCCACCTGGCCACTCCCCACCTGGTGTCCTAAGTACACCACAGAACCCTGCCCTATTTGGCACTTGCTCGCCTTAATAGTGAAGCCTGCCTTCTGCAGGGCCTCTAACACTCTCCAGAGGTGTTGCAGGTGTTCCTCCGATGTGGAACTAAACACAGCAATGTCATCCAGGTAGGCGGCACTGAACTCATCCAGTCCTGCCAACACCTGGTTGACCAACCTCTGAAAGGTGGCAGGGGCATTCTTCATCCCAAAGGGCATCACGTTGAAGTGGAAGTGCCCATCTGGGGTAGAGAATGCTGACCTCTCCTTTGCCCCCTCACTTAAGGCAATCTGCCAGTACCCAGATGTTAAATCAAACGTACTGAGGTACTTGGCAGCTCCTAACCGATCAATGAGCTCATCAGCTCGGGGGATGGGGTGTGTCTCAGTCTTGCTGACCGCATTGAGACTCCAGTAGTCCATACAGAACCTAAGTTCTGGAGTGGCACCAGGAGCAGCAGCCTTTGGGACCAATACCACTAGGCTGGCCCAAGGACTGCTGGAGTGCTCAATAACCCCTAGGGTTAAAATTTTGGAGACTTCCTCCTTAATGCAAGCCCTGACCCTGTCAGTCACCCTGTAAACCTTGGGGCATATTTATACTCCGTTTGCGCCGAAATTGCGTCGTTTTTTTTTACGCAATTTCGACGCAAAACTAACTCCATATTTATACTTTGGCGTTAGACGCGTCTAGCGCCAAAGTCCATGGAGTTAGCGTCATTTTTTAGCGTGGACACCTACTTTGCGTTAATTGTATGCAAGGTAGGCGTTCCCGTCTAAAAAATCGACTCCGAGGCATGTGCGTCAGATTTATACTCCCGGGCAAAAATCACGCCCGAGAGTGGGCGGGTCAAAAAAAATGACGTACGGCCACTTTTGCGCCGTTTTTTAGCGCCTGCAAAAGGCAGGCGTTAAGGGACCTGTGGGCTCTGAAGGAGCCCAGAGGTGCCCTCCCATGCCCCCAGGGACACCCCCTGTCACCCATGCCCACCCCAGGAGGACACCCAAGGCTGGAGGGACCCATCCCAGGGACATTAAGGTAAGTTCAGGTAAGTTTTTATTTTTTATTTTTTTGTGGCATAGGGGGGCCTGATTTGTGCCCCCCTACATGCCACTATGCCCAATGACCATGCCCAGGGGACAGAAGTCCCCTGGGCATGGCCATTGGGCAAGGGGGCATGACTCCTGTCTTTGCTAAGACAGGAGTCATTTCTATGGGGGTTGGGAGTGAAAAAAAATGGCGCAAATCGGGTTGAGGCGCAAAAATTGCCTCAACCTGACTTGCCCCATTTCTTGATGCCCAAGCCCCATATCCCCCTACGCCGGCGCTGCCTGGTGTACGTCGTTTTTTTTAACGCACACCAGACGGCGCCGGCGGCTAACGCCGGCTAACGTCATTCAATAAATACGGCGCCCGCATGGCGCTTCAGAATGGCGTTAGCCGGCGCTAATTTTTTTGACGCAAAACTGCGTTGGCGCAGTTTTGCGTCAAAAAGTATAAATATGGGCCCTTATGTTTAACAGGTGTACTGTCCCCAGTGTCCACATCATGTGTGCACAGGTGTGTGACTCCTGGGATCAGGGAAAACAGTGAGGCGAACTGTCCCAACACGTGGCGACAGTCCCTCTGCTGTTCCTCAGTCAGGGAGGGGGACAGGATCACTCCCTCCACAGACCCATCTTTCTCTCCTGCAGACAGGAGGTCAGGAAGAGGCTCACTCTCTTCCTCCACCCCGTCATCTGTTGCTAGGAGCATGGATAGCTCAGTTCGCTCAAAGTCTGGTTTGAGGCAGTTGACATGTAGGACCCTCAAAGGGTTCCTGTGGGATTGCAAGTCTACCAGATAGGTGACCTCGCCCTTTCTTTCCACCACCTCAAAAGGCCCAGTCCACTTATCTTGGAGAGCCCTAGGCTCCACTGGTGCCATGACCCACACTTTTTGTCCAGGCTGGAACTCAACCAGAGTGGCATTCTTGTCGTACCACCGTTTCATATCCCCCTGGCTTGCTTCCAGGTTCTCCTGAGCGAGACTCCTGAAGCGGGCAGTCTGGTTTCTTAGTGCCAGCATGTAGCTAAATACATCCTGGGGTGGTTTACTAGGAGCTTTCTCCAAAGCTTCCTTCACCAGACTGAGCGGTCCCCTCACAGGGTGGCCATAGATGAGCTCAAAGGGGCTAAAGCCAAGTCCCTTTTGAAGCACCTCCCTGTAAGCGAACAGAAGGCATGGCAAGAGGACGTCCCACTTACGCCTCAAGGGCTCTGACAGGCCCTAAATCATGCCTTTCAAGGTGCGGTTGAATCTCTCAACCAGCCCATTACTTTGGGGGTGGTAAGGTGTAGTGAACTTGTAGGTTACCCCACACACCTTCCACAGAGACTTCATATATGTGGATATGAAGTTTGTACCTCTATCAGATACCACTTCCTTGGGGAACACCATGCGGGTATAAACTCCCATCAAGGCACGTCCCACCACGGGGGCAGTGACCGTCCTTAGAGGAATGGCTTCTGGGTACCGTGTGGCATGGTCCACCAAGACTAGGATGAACCTGTTGCCCATGGCTGTCTTGGGGTCCAGAGGCCCCACAATGTCAATTCCTACCCGTTCAAAGGGGGTACTGACTATAGGTAAAGGTTGGAGGGGAGCTTTGCATTTCCCCCCACTCTTGCCACTTGCCTGACAAGTCTGACAAGACCTACAATAAGCAGCTGACTGCTTGTGCATCAAGGGCCAGTAAAAGTGGGAGACAAGCCTCTTATAGGTCTTATCCTGCCTTAGATGTCCTGCCAAAGGCACATCATGGGCCAAACCCAGTAGGAAGGCCCTGAAGCACTAGGGTACCACCAGCATACGAGCTGACCCAGGCTCAGGAACCTAAGGCTCACTATACAGGAGGCCATCCTCCCAATATATCAGGTGAGTACCTGGCGCCTTGCCAGCCGCCTGGGCTGCAGCCTGCTGCCGCAGCCCCTCAAGAGTGGGGCTTCCTGCTGCGCTGTGCAGAATGCTTCCCTGGTGGGTCCCCCTTCCTGCTGCCACTGTGACAGCTCAGGGACCTCCCCCAGTTCAGCCACCTGCTCCCCTGTAGGTTCCGGGGCGTCACCCTCAGGCTCCGCCTCCTCCCGGACCGTGGGAACCTCTGGGGCCGGTTTCCCACGCCCCCTGGCCTTCCTCTTCTTGGCGGTCCCCTGGGCCACTGTTTCAGGGTCCAGGGGCTCTTGACTACCCTGATTGGCTGCCATAGACCGGGTGGATACGCATACCCACCTAGGCAGACCCAACATCTCCAAGTGAGACCTGTGTTCCACCTCCTTCCAAGGGGAATCCTCCAGGTCGTTGCCTAGCAAACAATCAACAGGCATGGTTGGACTCACAGCTACTTTCCAGGAACCTGAGACCCCCCCCATTCAAAGGGAACCTGCGCCACTCTGTAGAGGTGCTCAGAGTTGTCTACCGCAACTACTTGGTGAAGTACCCGGGGATCAATCTGCTCTTCAGACACCGGGTGACTCCTCACTGTAGTCACACTGGCTCCTGTGTCTCTCAGAGCCTCCACCCTCTGTCCATTGATGGTCACCCATTGCCTGTACTTCTTAGTGTTATCAGGCACTAGGTTTCTCTGGACCATCTCACTGTCCCCTATTGAGACAAGGGTCATTTCTGCTGGCTCCCACCCACCTGGAACCAACTCCTCCCCGAGCGCTACACTGGCCAAACCCTGGGATTGCGCACCAGTGGGTGCCAGTGTATATTTTGGGCATTTGGGGTCCCCCCTCACGTGACCAATCTGGTCACATGAATAGCACTTACGTGGGGGACCACATACCGGTGGCTTCCCTTTGGAGAACCACGGCTTCTTTTCACTGGGAGGTTGGGAATCCTTTCCCTGGGGATCAATTTGGGGCCCTTTAGAGAACTCCCCCTGTTTGCCCTTATCCCCCCCTTTCTTCTGAGAGGGACCCTGCCCACCCTTGGCGTGGTCTCCCCGTACCTCTTTTGGACCCTGGTGCTCTCCCAGCTGTCCGCTTCCTGTGCAAGCTTCCGGGGGTCAGTCAGCTTGCTGTCAATGAGGTGCTGGCGCAGCTCTGGAAAACATAAACTGTACAAGTGCTCCCAAGCAATTAAATTGTAAAGCCCCTCATACGTGTTTACCTTACTGCCCTTCACCCAACCATCCAGTGACCTGCAAAAAGAATCAACACATTCCAACCATGTTTGGGATTCCTTTCTCTTGCAGGATCTAAACTTCTCCTTGTACTGCTCAGGGGTGAGACCATACCTGGTGAGTAAGGCCTCCTTCATGACAGGGTACGTGAGACTCTGAGCATCCCCTAAGGCTGTCAGTGTGTCCCTCCCCTCTGCCTCAAAATGCTTCCACAGGGCTGCCCTCCAATGAGCTTCAGGGACCAGGTTCATGTGGAGAGCTGACTCATAACCCTTGAACCACAAGTAGATATCATCCTCCCTCTTATAATCCCTCACAAGGTCTTTTGGGATGTGTACCCTTCTCTCAGGCTGCACTGTAGGATTGCTGCCACCATCCCTACTGGACTGGCTCCTCTGATCCAACTCCTTTAAGTTATGCTCATGAGCCAGCTGCATCTTCCTTTCCTCAAGGACCGCTCTTCTCTCATCTCTTTCTTTCTCCAGATTGAGCTTCTGCAGCTGCAATTGGTATGCCCTCTCTGCCTGTCTGTCCTGCAATTCTTCAGGCGTCAGACCTTTGGAGGATACACTGCTACCTGCCCTAGAGACTCTTTCCCTGGGAATGACAGGTCCCCCCACTATACCATTATGTATTGATTGCCCTCCCTCCTCATCCTCCTCCTCATCCTCAGTGTGCCCTCCAGTGCTTCTGGTTGTCACCCAGGCCCTCAGTGCCTTTTTCAGCTCATCCTTCTTGGAAGAGCTCTTAATGGGACAACCAAAATTTTTACAAAACTGCTTTAGCTGAGCCTTGTTATAACTATCCAATTGCTTCAGGACAAAAACAGCTTCAACTGATGCATCTCCAAGTTGAGACATGATGAAAGGTTAAAAGAGTGCAAAGTTCCAAATGCAGAAACAAGTTCCCAAATGAAGTTCAAAGTCACTCAAAGATCAGCGAAGAAAAAGTGGATGTAGGGAAAAATCCACAAAAAGAGAAAAAGCAAAAATCTCAAGACAAGCAGTATGTGGTCACTTAGTGGTCTGCACTCAAAATAATAGTGTACACTTAATCACTGTATGTCAAGTACAAATACAAGTCCAAATCCCAACCGCTGATCACCATTGTTAGAAATGGGGTCTTTGGTTGACAGTCAGGTTACCCCCTGTTCAAGCAAGGACCCTCACTCTAGTCAGGGTAAAAGAGAATCACCCTCAGCTAACCCCTGCTTACCCCCTTGGTAGCTTGGCAGAGCAGTAGGCTTAACTTCAGAGTGCTAGGTGTAAAGTATTTGTACCAACACACACAGTAACTTAATGAAAACACTACAAAATGACACAACACCAGTTTAGAAAAATAGGAAATATTTATCTAAACAAAACAAGGCCAAAACGACAAAAATCCGACATACACAAGTCAAGTTATGAATTTTTTAAGATTAAACTAAAAAATAGCGCTTAGAAACAAAAATGTTTCGATGAGGTGTTAACACGGCATCGTGATGGAGTCATTCCCAACAAGCCGACACCAGCGGCACCGGACACGGAGTCGCGTAGACCCCCAAGTACAGTACCTTTGGTGAAGAGTGAAAACAAGCAGATGCGCGAAGTTGGGGATCGTGGCGTCTGTGCGAAACGTTGAATCCACGCACTTCGAGCGGCGTCGGTCCCACGTGGTGCGGCGACTTCCACGTAGTCGCGGACTTCAGCGGGGCTGCAGCGGCATCGGGCCTGCGAAGAGCGTCGCGTTCCAGCGAAGGTCACGGCGTCGGGTGCAGGTGGCGTCACCGGATTCAGCAGCGGCGGCGGTCCGAAGTCGTCCGAAGTCGATTTCCTTGGATTTCCACCAGCTTTCCTTTCAAGGGCCAAGGGACTGGATAGGGCACCACTTGTCAGAGCAGGAGTCTCTCCAGAGACTCCAGGTGCTGGCAGAGAGAAGTCTTTGCTATCCCTGAGACTTCAAACAACAGGAGGCAAGCTCTAAATCAAGCCCTTGGAGATTTCTTCACAAGATGGAAGGCACACAAAGTCCAGTCTTTGCCCTCTTACTCTGGCAGAAGGAGCACTGCAGGAAATCTCCACAAAGCACAGTCACAGGCAGGGCAGCACTTCTTCCTCAGCTATTCAGCTCTTCTCCAGGCAGAGGTTCCTCTTGGTTCCAGAAGTGTTTCTAAAGTCTGTGGTTTTGGGTGCCCTTCTTATACCCAATTTCTCCTTTGAAGTAGGCCTACTTCAAAGTAAAGTCTCTTTTGAATGTGAAATCCTGCCTTGCCCAGGCCAGGCCCCAGACACTCACCAGGGGGTCGGAGACGGCATTGTGTGAGGACAGGCACAGCCCTTTCAGGTTTAAGTGACCACTCCTGCCCTCCCTCCTAGCACAGATGGCTCATCAGGAAATGCAGACTACACCCCAGCTCCTTTTGTGTCACTGTCTAGTGTGAGGTGCAACCAGCCCAACTGTCAAACTGACCCAGACTGGGAATCCACAAACAGGCAGAGTCACAGAAATGGTATAAGCAAGAAAATGCTCACTTTCTAAAAGTGGCATTTTCAAACGCACAATCTTAAAATCAACTTTACTAAAAGATGTATTTTTAAATTGTGAGCTCAGAGACCCCAAACTCCACATGTCCATCCGCTCCCAAAGGGAACCTGCACTTTAATCAGATTTAAAGGTAGCCCCCATGTTAACCTATGAGAGGGACAGGCCTTGCAACAGTGAAAAACGAATTTAGCAATATTTCACTGTCAGGACATATAAAACACATTACTATATGTCCTACCTTGACCATACACTGCACCCTGCCCTTGGGGCTACCTAGGGCCTACCTTAGGGGTGCCTTACATGTAAGAAAAGGGAAGGTTTAGGCCTGGCAAGTGGGTACACTTGCCAAGTCGAATTTACAGTGCACATTTACACACACAGACACTGCAATGGCAGGTCTGAGACATGATTACAGGGTTACTTGAATGGGTAGCACAACCAGTGCTGCAGGCCCACTAGTAACATTTGATTTACAGGCCCTGGGCACCTCTAGTGCACTTTACTAGGGACTTAACAGTAAAACAAATATGCCAATCATGGAGAACCAATTACATACACATTTTAAACAGGAGCACTTGCACTTTAGCACTGGTTAGCAGTGGTAAAGTGCCCAGAGTAATAAAAACAGCAAAATCAGAGTCCAGCACACATCACTAACCTGGGGAACAGAGGCAAAAAGTTAAGGGAGACCAAGCCAAGGATGAAAAGTCTAACACTTGCCCTTACACACTGGCTTTGGCAGTCCCATATTCGCCTCAATGCATACCGTCCCCTGACTTCTTTGACAAATGCCTCCTCACCCGTTCATCCAGAAATCGCATAATATCTGATATTTTTATTTCCCAGTACTCCCTTGGGGTCCTCTAAATCGCAGACACTAAAAAGCTGCAAAAGTGAACGTGAGCGCACTTTCACCACCAAAGAATGGGGTGATATTTGGCTTGGGCCCATACTTCTGCATATAGTTCATCAGGTAAGGAAACAATGCTCAAGATTGTACATTATTGGTGATACACACCGGTGAGGGTTGCAGCATGGAAGCAGGGCAGTGATGTGACCTGTTGGAGGCATGTTGGAGGCATTGTGGACAGACTGGTACTTTTACCCAACTTCCTTGGCAATGCCCCAAAATACAAACATTTTGGGCCATTTTCTTAGCTAACATTAATGAGATTTATAACACCAATCTACCCAGATTCCCCAGCTACATCTTATTAGGTCTTCCGAGCCCTCTCAAGTATCCATTAAAGACATCAAAGGGACAGGTAATTACACTAGCATTCAATGCGGCTAAGCAAGTCCTTTTGGCACATTGGGGTTCAGATCAGGCACCATCATGCCTGAACTGGCTCCACAAACTGTGAGATCTCCTGGGAATTGAGAAACGAACAGCTGTCACATCCCGCACACAACCGCATTTTGATAAAACCTGGGGGCCCTGCATAAGGCTCCTGTCTGATGAATTTCTGGAGTTAATGTGCCTGGCCTTCTTGTGAGTGCCCGGACTTACCGGGGGGAGCTTGACACTCATTGAGCTGTGGAGTGGGGCCCATTTCCCATCAATTGTCTGCACTAAATGTCTTACAGTTACATATATTGGGGGTCGGTTATGACTTTGGCAGGTGGAAAAGGCCATCCGCCGAATTCCTGCAGTCAGGTTGCTGCCAGTGTGGCTTCCTTCCCGCGGGCCCCATTCAAAGTTTCAGGCTGGGTCAGCGGGCGGAAAAGCTGCTTCCACCCACTGGTCCAGCGGGAAACAGCCTACAACTTTGACACCGGCTTGTAATTGAGTTGGCGGCAATGCTGCAGTGTGTAGGGTGCACCAGCACCCGTCGTGCAGTTCACTGTCTGCAAAGCAGACAGTAAACAGAGCAATAGGGCTTGCCATGGGGACCTCTGCACTGCCCATGCCATTTGCATTGGCAGTGCAGAGGCCCCCTTGGGGCCCACTGCACCCCGTCTCTGCCAGCAGTTACCTGGCGGTGATACCACTGCCAGCAGAGAAGGGACTCGTAATCCCCAGGGCAGTGCTGCATGCAGCGCTTCCCTGGCAGATTAGGACGCCAGCACCGCCAGATCGACGTTAAGTCATAATCTGGCGGTGCTGACTGTCCGACCAGGGTACAACCTCCACGGTCCCAATGTGGCTGTTGGACCGCCACATTGGCAGAGGTCTGACCGCCAATGCGCCTCCGGCGGTCTCAGGACTGCCAGGGTCGTAATAAGGACCATAGTGAGCTGTCTAGGAGGTTCTCCCGGTACTCTATCTCTTTTTCCTCTTCTTGCTATCCACCACTCCCTCCCTTTTTTATTGTTCGCACCGGCCTTTGGATGTACGTGGGAAGAATGTTGTATGGACATTTTGCTAAAACTCAAAAAAACAGATTTAAACCTAAAGGAGGTACAACTAAAGGCACAATATCTGCCCACTTCTTCCTCGTGTATTTCCTAAGGTTGCATAATCAGTAGACCTTTTGTGTGTTGTACACTTGACAACAGCATTTTTTGCAGGCAGCTGTAATGCACTCAACAGACTGTAAATTCTATCACCTTTCCAGATAGGGGATCCAGAGGATGTCATAAACCCTCTCTGAGACCACAACTGCCTGAAATCATGAACAGCACTAAACCTAAAACTACACTGAATATCAATGAAAATGGTCACTTTAAGCTGTTCAGAAATACATCATACTCTGGTTAGAGCAACCAATACAGCTACTTGGCCAGAAAAGACTCCTCGAAGACCGGATGCTTCTATCACACCTGAGACCGCGCAAACTGGATAACCAGCTCTCAGGGTACAATCTTTATCTCTTAAACAGGAGTCAGCAACAAACATGACATAGTCATTTTCAGTTATGGGGACATTTTTAATGTCAGCTCTTGGTTTGGTGCACAATTCAATCACACCAAGAGAGTCATGCTGAACCTCATCCCTGCAGTCATTAACATTTTCAACAGGATTTAGCACTAAGGTAGCAAGATTCAGAATGGTACATCTCTTGATATTTACATTGGGAGATGCAAGTACAACTTGCTCGTATTGGGTCAAACCTTCACTTGTTAGGTGTTGGGTCTTTGTGAGGGGTAACCGGATTTCCACCGATTAGGTAATAAACATGTTTCGGAGATGACCCATAACAATGCCTTTGCACTTTTCTATGCTGACGCTCAAAGTAGCAACTGCCATTAAACAACTAGGCAGCACAGAAGCCACAGGATTAAGGTTGGCAGAAAAATAAGCCACAGGCTTGTTCACATTTCCATGCAGCTGTGTCAAAACCGAGAGAGCACATCTATCCCTCCCACAGCCAAACAAAGAAAAACGTGTTATAATCAGGCATTCCCAGAGCTGGGGCTAGGCATAAGCTTTCTCTGAGTTCTGTGAAGACATGCATGTAGCTGTCATCCATTGGTACCAGATCAGACACACCTCTGTGTCTCAACCACTGTAAAGGTTTGGCTGAAAGGGAAAGTTTGGAATCCACTGGAGACAGTAGCCAGCCATTCCCAGAAACTGTCAGACTTCTTTCTGTGTGGCAGGGGGATTCATTTTCATGATTGTTGAAATTCTTCCTTGTCACAATTTCTGCACATCTTTCTCAATGTGGTGGCCTAAGTACAAGACTCCTTTCTTGCAATACTGTAATGTTGCGGGGGAAACGTTAACTCCATTTTCTCCTAAATGATTCAAGAGAGCAATTGTGTCTCTCCTGCATGCTTCTCGGGTGTTTGATGTAACAAGGTCCTCTACATACTGCACTAAGACAGTGTGATAGGACATCTTAAGGAACTCTAGATTCTTTTTCAAGATCTGATTGTAAATTGATGGTGACTCCTTATACCCTTGAGGAGTTTGGCACCATGGCAAAACACAACTGCAGAATTTGAATGCAAAGAGGAATTGATTTTCCTTATGCAATGGTGTGGAAAACAAAGTCTGGCACAAATCAATCAATGTAAACCATCCTGCTTCATATAGGATTTGAAAAAAAATCACTGCAGGATTCGGTATCAGGGACAACATGGAACGACAATTTTGTTCAGTTTTCACAGGTCTTGGAGTATGCAGTACTCTCCTTTAGGCTTCCGCAATCCTAGACTGGGAGGGTTACATGGACTTCCCATAATCTCTTTTGAAATACCTTCTTCAATTAGACTATTATTTAGGGAAATTATTCCTGCAATTGTCTTGGGTGTCATCATATACACAGGTTTTTTTGGATACACTGCATTTGGCTTCACTGTTATTTTGATAGGCTCAACACGTTTGATGAGCCCTATTTCCCTTCCTGAAAAATCCCAAAGCTCAGGTGTCACTGTGTCTTTTAACTCTTTGGACAAGTCATTATATGTCAGCATTGGGTGCAATGTGACACTAGGGTACAGCCTCACAATTTTACAGGGCACATTTTCCTCATTTGTTTGGATTTAAATGCCTTGGGGTGTGCAGCTAATAGAACAGTTTAGCTTGCAAAGTAGGTCACGTCCAAGTAGGTTTACAGGCCTTGAATCGCAGACCACAAACGGATGCTCATCTTCAAATGAACCTATTTTTACTAGGACATGTTCTATTACAGGGTTTTTCAACTGCTTATTTGTGACTCCTATAACCTGAATTGTTTTCCTGAAAGGGGCAAATTTGGCACTTCTGCTGTTCTGACAGTAGAACGTGTAGTTTCTGTGTCAACTAGGAATGATACATCATGGCTCATAACATTGGCATTTACATAGGACCATGTTGATCTACTTCAAAGATAGCAGCTGGCATGCACTCCTCACTGCCTGAGCTATCAGCTTGAAGAATTTCAGAAAATTTGTCATCACTCGATCCATCAGGGGAAACTGTGATGCTATCTGAGTCGTGTTTTGATTTGTGGTTTGATTTATATGCTGCTGGGGAACAACCATTCGCTGTTGAGTCACAGGGACTTGTGGTACCTGCATCTGCTGTCCCAGGGACACATCTACATTTTGCATTTGGGGTCTTTGAACTCTTTGGACTTGAACTTGATTGTTGCATTGCACCTGAGCATTTCCAACATTCTGCACATAATTGCTCACCTTGTTAAAGGGACACCCCGTCGCCAATGACCTAAAAGTTCACATGCATGACATGGATTAGTTCTCTACAATGCCTGGACATCAACCACACCTCCACTTTGATCTACCTGAACACCACGTCCTCTCCCTCTGGGCTGAACAACATTAATCTCCTCCTGTGGTCCTCCTTGCATACTACCTTTCTGTGCAGCTTTCAATTGTATGACCATCACCTTCTCTTTCAACTTTTTTTGCTTCAATTCCACTTCATCACTACAATACTTTGTGTATCACAGGATTTCATCAATCAGTTTGTTCTGCCAACAAATCAGGTGCTGCAGACTCATCTCCCTTATGTCTAGCTTCAGTCCTTGCAGAAATCTGAACATAAAATTACCCATATCTTTAGCTTCTATTGTTCCTGTAACAATCTTTTGTAATAAGTATGAATCGCCTTCTTTGACTCTTCAGCTGTCCTGTCAATTTTCTTCCAATCAATTTCCTTTGGGGACACCTTGTTTTTGAGAAATGCAAGCACCCTGTAGTACACTTTCATCACGTCTTCAGATGGTGCGCCCATTACTGGATCTGTTTGAGGTTCATAATCAGGCCAATTAGCAGTCACTTTGCATGCAGTCCACAAATCAGTCAGAACCACAATGTCAAACAATGTGTTCATATCTTCCAACAGGCATTTTGAAAGTCTCACAAATCTCTCTGTTTGCTTGTCCCACTCCACTGGGTTCTCTCTCAATCTCGGGTAATCATTTGTGAAACCTCCACCTGGTATTTGTCTCATGGGTAACATCTCTACATTGTTATCGGCTTGATTTGCTCCTGACGTAGACACATTTGGCTTTGATTTCCTCTGATCTCTTTTCTTTCCCATCTGCCTTCCCACTTATCTATAGCTCTCCATTTCTGAATGTATGTAATCCAGTCCTTAGTGTGCGTTTTCATTCCAGGAGCTCTCATGTTGATTATGTCCTTTGTGCTAAACTCCAATCTGTATCTTCTCTTTAGGGCTTTTGATTTCTCCAAATTCACATCAGATTTCTCTGCTACTTCAGCCAGTCTCTCATAAGCCTATCCTGCACGTTGAGTAACATCTTTTCACGCCAACTATAATTCATCTTCTGTGTAGGTTTCCAATTGGGCTGTGTCTAATGTTCCCAATACAATTTAATTCAATTCCAATTTCGATCTGTGCACATTCACTGATCTCTTTCTCTCTGGTGTCTCTTCTGTTCTAGCATTACAATTTGTCATACCTGTTGCACCTTGAGGACTCAAATTATCTAACCAATCAGCGAGTTGTTGTGCAGTGAAATTTCACAAACCTATATTGTTATACTGTGATACTCTTGCTCTTAATGGTCCAACATTCTGCTGACTCAGGATATTAAAGTTGGACATGTTCTCTGGTGTTTTAAAGGGTACTCCTCCTGGTGGAGTGCTGCAATTTACATTCAAGATCTGATCAGGTCTGGGTATAAAATAGGGTGGGGCTCCCTGAGGAAACCTTGCATCAGGAGTAAATCCTGCCTGACTTTGTCATTTGGTTTGAATCTGCAATTCGTGTAGGGGTCAACAGTTAAAAACGGAAAGCTGTTCTCTCCATCTCTAAATTTTTCTAATATGTTGACAACTGCATGCCAATTGGTGATACCCAAGCAGATTTAACTGGTGCATCAGGAACAGTTGGGACATTTATTGAGTGCACATTGCTCCCAGTCATACCTGCAGCATGGAAGAAAACAACATGATCTATTGTCACAGGAACTGTTAATGCATCTGGACCCATATGATTTGTCTGATTTTGAGAAATTTGTTCCTACACCCTGTCCCAATAGTACTGAAACTTTGTCCTGTTTGACTCTGGGTAACATTTGGCATTTATTGAACTGGACTATACAGTGGCATAGGTTGATTCCGTGTAAAACTTTGCACAGGAGGCTTCACATAAGGTGACTACACCATCTGGCTCATATTAGAATTTGGCACAACCTGGTTCACAACTGGACTGAACTGCGTCAAAAACTCTGAACAGGTTGATTCACATCAGGAATTTGTGTCACTGAACTTTCAGGTGTACTTGGCACTATCTGATTCAGGGTCTGTGCAACTGGAGAAGTTGGCACATTCGCGGTTACATTTTGTGCTGATTCACTTCTTACTCCTGCCTCAACTGAATACTACAGAGGCAGATGATTCATCAGGATCTTATTTATAAACTATAAACTCATCATCTGAATCACTCTCATATATCACTGTCTTTTTATCCGCAACTTCTGTTGTCTGTTCAGCCTTTCCTGTCTTTTTCTTAGTTTTGGGTTTAGTGTTTTCACCATCTCCATTTGAAATAGCTGGATACATTCTGACCCTCAAAAATCTCTGCTCTCCACATTTTCTATTCTGCACCCTTTCTAGCCTTTACATGTGTCTTAATTATTTTCTACATTCTGTTCTCATTTTTATTTGCCATTTTCACTTTTGCTATGAGTTCCCAAATACTAAGGGTTTCAAATTGTGCAGGTTTTGGAGGCAGTATCATCTCATATTATCTTTGGCTCAAATTGTCTAAAATTCTCAAATTAAACGTTCCATAATAGAGAAATGCTAAGGCACCTTCTTTCTTAGTAATCCTGCATCGTTGTTCGAGCCATATACATGCATGAAATCCCTTGACAGACGATACATAATGGCCTGGAGTTCCCTTGGGTGGGATCTCTATATCCTCTCTAACTGGATTGAATACTTCTCCTCTAAAATTCAATTAGTCACAATAACTTTTTGGTCGAATCAGGAAGTAACTTCAATCCCACAATCCTTTTCTGCCAATGTTCTCGACCAATAGCAACGCAGCACTGTCCACCAATGCAGCACGGCTTCACATCAACTAACCTATACCAGCATGTCACACAATGACATCACACTCACTTCTTTCAACACTGCAGTCGCTTCGCAATTGTCTCTCACATTATCGCTCACACACAGCTAATGCAAAATATAGTGAGCAAAAACCAACAACCTGTCTGCACTCTACAGGGTAGGAACTCATAGATTTTAAAGCTGTACGAAGCTTTCACAATTACATAACGAGTGAAACTTGACCAGCAATTCTCACGAACTTGACAGAGATCCTCTATGTGCACTCAGGACTCATGTAATACCAACCACAACTCACACTCTCTCAAGAAAAACTATTGGCACTGTCAACGACATCTCAAGACAAGTACCTCACTGCAAACAATAAATGTACCCAGTGACTTCTAGACTTGTGCATTCTCAGGAATCTGAGGCCACGGCGAACCCGTCAGCAACAACAACAACAACAACAACAACAACCACGGACAATTTTTAGCAATAAGTGCCACAATCAAATGAGTACAATGACTCCACAAAACACTTCACACATCACACTTTACCACAATTTTCAGGCCAAAGCCATGCAAGCGCAAAACCCTATCAGTGCTCAAACATTCATCTCCTGTAGTTATGACGTTGGAACTTAATCAGACTTCGGAATGGACCATGAGACAGAATTTGGGGTTGGCAATTTTTGGGCTGTGCAATTGCATGTGACCAATCCGATCTCCCTAACAATATATTTGACTGGTTCTCCCTCCTTGTGGGACTCACCATCCTCTGCTACCAGACCTGCTGGAGTATTTTCATCTTTCTCAGGAATCAATGCTCATCGAGGTCAACAGATCTTAGGATGTGGTAGAACCATAACACAATTCCAATATCAACTAATTAGGTACACAATATGACCAAGGTGGCCATTCAAGGAAAACTCCAGTCAGGAATAAAGTTAAGTGATGTATTACAAACTTAAGCTCAAAGTCATGAAGATAACTTGAAAGACAACGTTATAAAGATGCAAAGTTACCAAGGTTCACCCAAAGCAACAAAATAAGTTCAAACAAACTAACATTAATAAAACTAAACATTTGACAAGGACAATGCAAAACATCAACAAGATTATCTGAGAAACAGAAAATAAATCATCAAAGGTTCAAATTAGCTGGACACAGGGAAACCCTACTATTAGCCAAATTAAGGGAAAACGTGTGGGGTGGAACACATGTGGGCAAAAGACCAAAAAGGGCAAAACGAATTTGGAAAAAGATAATATCAGGAAACAGGCTACTAACTAAGGTGGGCAAAAGGTAGGTAAAAAGGGACAGCATCAGCATGTCAGAAGCCTGTTTCATATGTCTTCTGCAGGGGATAGGATGAAAATCTCTAAGTCTCAGTAAGGCATCTCAAAGGGGCAAAGGCAAAGAGGGAGATACCTCTTCAAGTGGCTTAGCAAGCAGTGTTCTTCATCGGCAGCTGAAAGGGGTCTCTCCAGAAGAAAAATCTCACTCTGAGCTGACCAAGGTCCAACTGGTCAACAACATATCGAAATTCATACGGCAATCTGATTTGTTGTGGACAGTAGTTTGTTTTACATTGAAGGGGCATCTTCCAATAAATATCGATCACACAACTCCAAACTGCAACATTAGCACATTTTCCCAGGTCTGCCATGGAAACATCATCCATCCACGTAGCTCCACACAAGTTTTAAACAAATGTTTAAAGTGCTAGTCCACAGTCCAGGAAGTTCCAAAGTCGAATTATGTAACTCTCTATTTGTAAGACAACAGTGATTTATTTCCAAAGCTAGTCTCACAGGAACGAAATCTGAAAGAAAGTTCATGTTATGAAAATGACTTTGCATTTTCTGCACAATCACGGGAAACAGGGCTTAGCAGGCCTAACTTAAGATAATAGAAGTGAGTTACTGCAGCACACTAATACATCAAATAAAACACATTTTAATACACAAACTTTCAATTCTTTATTGATAATTCTTCATTAGCATTTACATTTTAATACCTTTAAATGAAATAGCTCTGTTAATACTTTTCAGTTAGTATAACGAGGAACTGCATTTCTCCATTTTTGCAATCATATTTAAATCATTAATCCTTAGAAATTCAATATTGTTTCAATACACAGTATTAGTCTAAACTCTAAGTTAGATCATCATTTCAGTTTAATCCCTCAAACATTTAGTTAACTCCTGATACCACCAGGGTTTATAACATAAGTCTAAACTAATGCACACTTAAAACAACTTTTCCGGGCCTCATTCTACAGTCAAACTATTAGTACTTTGGTTAACATAATGCATAAACTGTCATGTATAGACGAGTTCTGTTACATGTGAGACACCACTAAGATTTCTGCTACATCAGTGCAAAACCAGAGGTTAGCGCATCATCTTCCACATATTAATTGGATTAATATTTTGAAAATAAATCCACCTATTTCCAGCGCAAACAAAACAGCATCCCCATTACACAAAAGCTAAAAATATATTGGTAATATACAAAAGTTAGGACCGTTATATATTCTATTCATACAATGTTTATCTGCAAACTAGACATTCCCAATTGAACATACAATATTTGACAAATGTTAAAATTCATACAGGGCATCTGAGTCACATCCTTTGTTTGGGAGAAAGAATACACCTTAGTAAAAAGATTTCCAACTGCAACTCCTTATTAAAGTGCTTTAAATAGCATAAAGTAACTTGTGCATAGTTGCGTCACCTAATCCCATACTTCCTTAATACTTACAGAGGCTCTTTTTTCTCAGCCATAAAGAGTGCACAGTCTAATAAAAGCTGTATCACCGAGTATTTCAGTTTGAATTCACCTGGACAGGGGCCATGATTTTTATCAACTTTTCTCCTGAAACCTGCAGTTCACCAACTTGGATCAACAACTATAAAAAATCAACTTCTATCCTCAGACTTCTTTCTGTTATCCAATACATGTATGGAAATGTCCCAGCATCTCCAATGACTAGTTGGCGTCACTGCTACTGACTGCCTCTTCTCAAGAAGTAGTCTATTTAGGAGAGTCTCTCCTAGATAGAGAGTCTCTCGTACTCCATCTTTCAGAGCGTTTTTTAATTTAAGTGACATACCGCTATTAATTGTTGAATTATTGATACCTAGCTCTGAATAAGCAATGAATTTATTAATGAAATTCAGAGGTTTGACAAATAGTGTCAGTAACTCCTGCAGCATTAGGGTTGATTTTTCTGTCGCTAATTGGACAAATCATACAAAAGAGAAACCGCAGAGCACTAAGCGTTCAAATAGAGACCAGGAGTCAAAACCCAATTCCTGCCTGATCACCGGGATCATTGCATTTTTAGGTAGATCCAAATCCACATGCTTGTCAAAGGCTATAAATCAGCGCCATAATGCACGATGGGAATAAGCTTATCAAATGTAGCCCTTCTGACCAGTCTAGATGTATAGTCCCCAGATAAACTGACAGATCTTTTCAATTTGTTTACAGTCGATAGCTAGTACTCATCTATTTGCTATATGCTTTTCTAATTTCCAATTATTTTTAAATATGAGTCTGAGATACTCACTAACCTGCTCCAGAGGAGTTTAATTTAAATACCACATTCATTTTATCAAGTGTAATGAGAAAATTAATTTCTTAATGTTTTCCACATTTATAGTAAGTGTATTCAATGTGTAATGCAAGTGCAGAGCCTGTAGGTTTCTTTGGAGGGCTACTAGAATATAATCCATTACAACAAGGTCATCTGCATACATAAGACCACTAACATATAGCGCTCCAACTTTCGGAGAGAAATACTTTGGGGCATATTTAGGAGCCTCTAGCACCTCCTTGCGTAACATTAGTGTTTTTTTTTTTACTCTAATGTTCCGCAACGCGGCCGAAATTGCAGCGCCATATTTACAAAGTGGCCCAATGCATGCATCGTGCCACTTTGTAAACCCTTGTACTACGTTATGCCTGCACCAGGCATGATGTATGCAAGAGGGTGTTACCCTGTTAGGGGGGCTGATAAAACAGCATAAAGAAGTCTAAAAGATTTATTTACGTCATTTTTATTGGCATTTTTAACGCCTGCTCAAAGCAGGTGTTAAAATGAGGCTCTCATTGTTTTCAGTGGGCATCTGGGTGCTTTGCAGGATTAGCGTCAACATTTTTATGCTAATCCTACAAAGGGCGAAACTAGAGTTAAAACGTTTGACGCTAGTTCCCTAACTACCACCATGGTGCACCGTATGTCAATTACGGTGCACACATGGTGGCGGTAGGGGGCGCTGAGGGGCACAAGGAAAGTGTTGCAGCACTAGGTGCAGTGCCACTTTTCTTAAATCTGCCCCTTTGTATTTCTCAAGGCACTGGGCAGATCTGAAATAAAAACGCTAAAAAGAAGGGGTGCTAAGACACAGCTCTGCCTCAAGATGTATTTTTACAGGAATTATTTAAGGATAACACACCTGTACCATTTAGGTCTACCTGCACCCAATTGTTTGAGTAATTTTTTTTGTAATTAATAACAGTGCTGATGGTCTACCCCCTTTGCATAATTTCTCCCAAAGAATGCCACACAGTCAACAGCAGCACAGAAGTCAACGAAACAGCAGTAGAGTTCACCAACTGTTTCCATCGTCTTAACAGTCACTCTCCATGATGTAAAACAGTGGGCTACTGTAGAATGATTTTGTCTGAAACTACTTTGCTCTACTGGGATATTTCCTGCTCTAAATTCCCATGTCTCGAGATGTTTAAACATTGTTTGGGTGTAGATCTTAGAGGGATATCAATTATAAATTTGCAGGTTCGAAACTTAAAAAACCTTCCTATAGATTAGTTTTATGACTCTCCCATTCTGTGATTCACGAATTAGGTCTGATACCGACACCCACTTGAAAAAATGAGTAGGAATAGCAGCCCATGGTAGGGTATCAACTTTCAATACTATAGACAGCAGATTATCTGGTCCCTTGCATGTGAACATTTCATGTTACGAATGATTTCAGAAACTATTTCTAAACCTTGGGAAAACGTTAGTCGATTATCCGGCCAGGATCCTCATCTCAGTCTATCTCAGTTAAGCCATCAGCGTGATATAACTGTGAAATCCAGGCCAATGGGCTTCAGTTAGTTAGGCTTCCAAATTGGGAGGTTAAATCATCGTTTCACTATTTGCCAGACACCGGAAATGTTTGGGATTATTTTTAGATATGGCCTCCAACATAATGTTCCAATTACGATTATAACATCATCTTGTTTTGTTCCCCAGTAACAATCTATATTTATTTCTCAGAGCTCACACAATTTCATTCTCAAGTTGTTTTAATATACTGTGCATTTTTACTAAGCGCTCCTAGTTGTTCTGCGCTCCTCATCAAACCACCTCCTCAGAGAATATTTTTGAATGAATGCATGCATTTATTGTATGATGACTTAAAACCATTACAAAGTGACAAATTAGCAATAAAACACATCTGCAATAACAACAAACAATCAGGAGTTGTTCCCTACTTGATTTTGTTTGTTTTATCTTCTATACTATTGCAAAAGTGTCAAAGCCAGCTAAATTCTCAAACAGTTGAACAGTTAGTCAAAAGGTTTGTCCTTGCATGATTCAGTATCTGACCATTTAATCATTGAGCTAAAGTGAGATGATTCATAAGAAGGTAAAAGTTTGTACCCCTATACTAATAGTGATCACTGGGCTGGTCACTGCAGAGGGGCCGGGCATAGTCCGATGATAAGGGCAGGGTTCCTGGCAAATTGTCCTATAACAGTGTCCGAGCCAGATGCATAAATGTGCCAAATTTGGCCACGTCACTTACTGTTTCCAGAGAAAGCAAAAGATTTTGAGCCTCTGCGACCATTTGTGTGCCATGTTGTATGAAAAGTGACCTCAGGAAATTACAACAGGCACTGCATAGTGCTGAATTATAGCATAATAGATGGACCAATGATTCCTTTCCGTAATCACACAACCTGCAGCATTCAATATTTCTAAGTGCTTTCCAACCAACGTTCAGATCTCTTACTTAAAGTCACCCATCTTGCCGCCAGCTTTCGGCCCCATTTCCCAGAGCTTGTTTTAGGTACAGAGATTGGGTTGTATAGGATGGTCTTAGAGATGCATGTGCGCCCCTTTCATGTAGAGTCTTGTTATCAGCTTCTCATGAGCAGAGACGAAGTTACCTTTTTATGGTGGCTTTGATGGCTGGGTAACTGTTGGGTCTCTGAGCCCCGTTTTCTACAGCTAGTTGAAGATTCTTAACTGCCATTTGAAGGTGCCTGTGCCATGGTTTGCCTTTGGTTGTAACAATTATATTTAAGACCTTCTTCATTGTATTCTTGGAGGCGACAATTGTCAGGTAGAAGTATTGCACTAAGACGGCCATGTACTGAAGTTTTTGGCTCACAAGGCTGAACTCTAGTCTAATCAAAGTATTCCACACGTAGGTGGGAAGTTGAAACTTGCCTAATTCGGCCACCATCACACCCAGAAATGCTTGCTGTGTTTAGTTGATAGAGGGCATTTGTTTTACTGTGAGCACCCTCATGATGGCCCTGTTCGTCAGGCTATCAAGTGAGTTATTTAATTTGCAGAGGGCATTTGTGATCATTTTCCCTTTGTTCTTCATTCTTTATCTGTTTTCCGGTTGCACTTAGCCTTGCATCCAGGTAGTTGTAGCTCTGCAACACTCTAGCTTTTGTGACCCCAGCCACCATTTCATGATCCTTTTTTCAGGTAGTGCACAAAGGTCACAACTTTAGTTTTACTTGCGCTGGCAATGAGTTAGTTTTTTGCATTGTTTGTGTTCAGTGCATTTAACACCTTCTGGAGGCCAACTCTGGTGTGATCTAGTATGGCAAGAGCATCCGCATATTCCATGTGGAAGATTTTCTTTTCTCCAGTCTTCGGGCTGGCTATGTTCGCATCTACTAGGGCCGGGCCCAGGTCGGTTGTATATAAATTGAATAGAACAGGGGTAAGCACATAGCCTTGTTTGAGGCCTCTATCCATTGCGATTTTTGTTGCTACTTTGCCAGAGAGTTTGACCTGGACCCATGTCCTAGTATAGAGTGTCATTATGGCTTTTAATAGTTTGGAGGGTATATTTCACCTCACAAGCTTCTGCCAGAGGAGGTTGCTGACTACTCCGTCAATAGCCAGAGTAGTTGATGAAACAGGCAAAGACAGGCAGCATATTTTGTGTGACAGCTTGGTGGACTAAATAATAGCCCTGGGCAAAACTTGCAGAGTTCTGCAATGTGGAAATCCTCAGAGTGGCGAAAAACCTCAGCAAGATTCCGCCTCACTCCTCGAGAAGGTGTAGTTGTGCGTGGCTGTCCCTTCATGCTGATTGGTGCCAGTAGCGTGTTACGTGTTGCTAAGAAAGCACACATGGCACCATCTGTTCACATGCACATGCAGCCATTTTGTCTTACCTGTTCTGTGCATGGTGCTGAGCTTATATTCAAACCTACCCTCATTCTCCGCAATCCTCCCCCTTCCCACTCATCCACCCCTATTTTACATTTGTTACATTAGTGTGTATCTGTCTGTTTGTGCATTTTATGGTTTTTTTTTTCTGAGACTTTTTGTCTTCTTTATTTTCCCTTTCCTTCCTCATTTCTTCCTTTCCATTTCTTCCTTTTTGCTATTTCTTTTTTCCCCCCAACCCAGCACCATGGCAAAGCATGGGTGAGGCAGCGCCAGTGCAGTCTCTAACCACACACCTTGCAGTTTCAAGCGCTGCCAAGGAGTGTATCCCCACACCATTTTTTCGGAGGCAGAGGTGGCCGCATTTGTTTTTTTTGTTCAGCACCATCTTCCCTCTCTGCCGACATCAGGCAGCAGGCCCAGGAGTGGGTACGGCCTGCAGGATGATTGTCTGCCTTGGGGGAGGTTTTGTAGGGGAGAACTGGAGTCCAGCGCACCCAGCAGCAGTTGACACACCACTGGGCTGACATCCTTGACCAGGAGCAGGGCCTGCTGGACCTGCTGGACATCCAAGTTGCGGGGCTCGGTGAGGAATTATTTATTTTTTGTGTCCTGCAATGCTAAAAAGAAAATATCAAATAGCATGCTGCTCACACTCAGAGGTAAGTTAAGTTCACAAAATGTTATGAATATTATGTGATCCAATTTGAGCTAGCCAGGCGCTCTGTGATACCTAGTTGTACTCGTCACTGTAGACACTCGCTTCGGCTGATTATTTAAGAAGTCATGAAGACTCTTCTGTTCTGTCACTAAGATAGTGGTAGTAGAAATGTCAGTGAGTTAGCGTTATATATGTCCTTCTTTTTTATGCAGCTTGTACAGTCCCAAGCAATCTCCCACTGATGTGTAGTATACATCTATGTATTGAAAAGGGAAACTCACTGAGTTGGCCCATCAACGGGGGTTGAGAAGCAAAGATCATTTGTTACAAGCATAATTAGTTCCAAATGTAGTTTAGGAAATGTGAATAGGGCTTGGAATAGGTCAACTCGATACTAGAAATATAGACAATCTGATTAAGAAAAATACAATGTCAATATGTTACTGCATTTGCCTTAGCTTGTCAACATATATTCTAGGAGATTAACTGTACCACTAATCTGTTTCTGTTATCTTCTTTATTTCTCACATCAGCATCCACACATCAGAAAGAAGAAGAGGGCATCGGAGGATCAGGCCGAGACTGCCACCACAAGTGCCGAGGTGAGTGGAAGTACCACCACCAGCACTGAGGCTGATGGCTCTGTTAGCCTCAATAAGTTCCCCTGTTAATATTTACCTCTTTCCATTTAGAATACATTTTTCCTTGTTTCTCTATACTGTGATTGGTTTTTTTTCAAATCCTCTTCATTCTATTTAATGTTTGTTAATTCTTGCTATCCTCCCCGTATTATCCTTTTCTATATTTCTTGTTTCTGTAGCTCACTTCCTCCTGTCTGTGCTAATCTGCAGATTTCTTCTGCTTGGTTATTAAGCTTTCCCTCTTCCTTAGCTGATATACCATTTGGACTGGTAAAGTAAGACTACGGCAATAGATCAGGGACTCTCCTGTGAATAAAGGCTTTTTTTTCATGCCATGCTCAAACAGTAACATGACAAGAGAGTGGCCATGGTCATGGTGACCCCCCAATATAATGTTGTATGTATTATTCAGTATCCCAGCAGTGCAACCTGGCAGGAAAATAGTATGAGTATGCCAACCAAATCCATATTTATTATACCCCTTCATTGTGCTTCAAATGACTCACAGTCATCATCATATCTTTGCCCCTCCACTACAAAAAGTATTTGGTTGGTTTGACTACCTGGATTTTCTAAGATTGTTAACCAACAAAATGCCCAAAGTGATATTTTCAATAGAAGAGAAGATACTGGGAATCGAACTGTAGTAACGAATTATGGTTGTATTTTGTTAAAAAAATAAAAAAGGGGAGGTGTATCTGGCATCTAAAATGTGTAATGTTTTTTCTAGCTGCACAGACCACCAGTGCCGGTGCCAGTGAGCCAGATGCAGTGCTTGAAGGGAGAGTCCCTGTAACATCAGGGACGGGCAGCAGTAAGTCACACTGCTTGGTTATTGACAGTTACTAGTATACCCACTGTATTTGTTATGCGAGGCAGATCCCACCCATCATCATTCCTGACTTCCCTGCCTGTGGCATTTTGCGACCCATAGGCCATGATCTAATTGCAGCATGGTTTAATTGGACATTGCAGTGTTGGCTGTGCAGTGTGCATCTGCTTCAGTTAATGCAGCATTTACAAAGTTTTCAATGCATTGCATCATTTTGTCCAATGTCTACTTATAGCAGACATGATATTTATTATCTGCATGTTAAACATGTTGTGTGCGACATTTATTATTCATGTGCCTCTTTGGAGTCAGGGTAGAATTGAAAGGCATTTGGAGAAGAGCAGGACCATTGGAGTCAAAGTAGGATAATTGTCCATTGCAGTTGCTCCAACTACAGATTACAAAGAGTAGCAAAGTACTACCCAATGCGCTAGCCAGCATGCCTCCATTAATTTAGCACAACAAGAATAGAATACTTGTACTCCACAGTGGATGGTGCTTTGCTCATTAATGAGAGTTTTTTCACACAAAGTGTCTGTATGTTTTTGTAGGAAATCCTTTACAAGAAAACAAAATCAGGCAGTTTTTTTAACCTGGGATTATGCTGCCTTAATTCCATTCAGCCAGGCAGTGCTTTTATATGAGGCATGTATGGGTAAACTTATGTTCCTGTGACTCTCCTAATACACCAGAAATTCTAATGGCCCTAGTGGACCAGCAATGTACTGCTATTGTGTCATTATATAATTTCAAAGAAGTGTTTGCACAGAGCATTGTTTACAATTTGCCTTTTTTTTTCTTTCTTGATATAGCTACTCCTGCTGGTCTGCCACTGACCCAGCAGGAGATAGCACCCCAGCTGCGCTAGCCCCAGGAACCCCAGCCAGCCACCTGTGCCTCCAACCTCCAGGCCACATCAATAACATTGCTGCCATCACCTGGCAGCTGCCTGCACCCATACTACCATTGCTGACCCCCCAAACCGCCCATTATATTGCCACATGCTGCTTGAGCTTGCGCACTTGGGCAATTGAATGGCACGCCTCGAGGCCCAGCTACAAAATGCTCTCTTCTGAGCCATTTTTCAAGTTTTTGTTTTTGTGGGAGGGACTGTTGTTGTGGGTCTAGAGGACAGGAATTGGTCAGGGTAATTTATTTAGAACTTTGTTTTGGACATCGGCTGGGGCGATATCGTTTGGGGAGAGAGGTGGACCTGTTGTGGGTGGGTTTATTTTTATTGTTTGAACATTGCTGAGTAAATAGAAACATTTCTATTATACTTTATGCCTGAAGAGGTTTTTTGGGGTTTTAGTTTAACTTTGCCTTTATGCCTTTTTGTGCAGCCTGTTTTTTTAATCTGCTTCTCAAAGTGTATGCCAGGTAGTTAATTGTGGGGATACTCTTTTCCTACTATCCTCTATCACGATATTGACCATTAGAGGGTTTGGTGCCATTCCCTACATTGCCTAGAACAACCTAGATAAATATTTAATTATCTTCAGTAGAAGTTAGTTACGTACTTACTAAACTAGTTCACTTTACTCCATAATTCTCTGACCTGAATAGAAAAAGTGATGGCTGCTGCTTCTCTCAATCTTCCAGAACCTTACTGGAGGGATTCCCAAGGTGCCTTCTTAATGGTGGTGGTAGTGCGCTAACAAGGAAGGCATCACAAGTGAGATGCCACTCCCACCTTGGTGTGCTCTAACTGTAGGGTTAATTATCCATCACAGACAACTACATTGAAAGAAAAACACAGAGTTAGTGGAGTATACATTTATATCATAGATTTAGAAACACTGAGACCAGACCATTACCACCATTACACAACAAAGAATACCAGATATATAACACAAACTAGCAATAGTAAATTATTCTGAGCAATGGGGAGCATAGAAAACCAAATGTTCCAAAATCCTTGTGTCAGGAAAAGTGTACTCAAAGTCTGAGTGGACGAGGTTAAGTGTTCACGCATAACAAAGGCATGTTTGATGATGTTAACATTGAAGAATTATATTATTTTATACGTAGATGGGTAACTGAAACTGGGGTGGGTTATTGTTCAGGTAATAGAAGATCACATGGTGAGTTGGTGTCTCATTTAACCACATCCATCCCATGAAATGTGTGATTGATTTAGTGTACATTAAGTCACACCTCAATAAATCACACAGACTGGGGGAATAGGGTTAGGGGTTTGATGAATGAATGGCAAAGGGGATATGGGGAAAGGTGTGACAAAGACAAACACTACACAACAAAAATATTCGTCAGAGTGATGAGCAGCACATTCTTAGAAATGGGGTCTCTAGTTGTCAGTGGTTTCTACCCTGTCCAAGTAGGGACCCTCACTCTAGTCATGGTTGTGGTGCCACACAGCTAAGTTAACCACTGCTCACCCCCTTGGTAGCTTGGCAGGAGCAGTCAGGCTTATCTCAGAGGTAATGTATAAATATTTGTCCACACGATGTGAAAACACAACAAAAGAACTCCACACCAGTTTAGAAAAATAGCCAATATTTAAAACAAGAGACAAACGACAAAAATCCAATAAACAAAGTAAACATATCACTTTTTAAAGGTTTCAATGAGGCTTAATCCATAGGAATCCACAGCTGTATCTATTTAGCACAAAGTACCTGGGATGCGTCGAAAACAAAATCGATGCAGGCCACAGAGGAGGTGAGGCACCAAAAAGCAAAGTGATGCATTGGTTCCTTACGGCACAGATAAGGTGATGAGTTGATTCTTTCCTCGCAGGTGAGGCAATGCATTGGTTTCTTACTAGCAGGGGAGGTGATGCGTCAATTCTTCCCTCGTAGGAAATGTGATACATTGATTTACAGACACGTAGCCTCGGTTTCTTACTGCGGTTAGGGGTTGATGCATGGAAAATCCAAATGCGCTGTGTTGATGGAGCCGGGGGTAAACAGGTGCTGCGTCAATTCTGCAGCCATGAAACAGTCACTGTGTCGATTCTCCAGCCACAGGACAGGCACTGTGTCGATTTTTCTGCTGCTGCAGGTTGGTACGTGGATCATGCCCTTCAGGTCACCAGCTTACACTTCCAAGGGCCCAGGAACTAGGGTTGGCACCACTTGACAAGTCAGGATTCTCAGCAGAAGAGCCTAGGCACTGCCAGGTGAAGTCTTTGATATTCCTAACACTTCTTAACAGGAGGCAAGCTCAGTTCAAGCCCTTGGAGAACCCTGTAATGCAGGATGTTAAAAACAAAGCACAGTCCTTTTGCTACCAGGACAGAAGCAGCAAGCAGCAGGCCAGCACAACAAAGCAACATGCAGAGTGGCAGTCCCTCCTATGGCATCCAGCTCTACTTCCTGGCAGAATGTCCTCAGTCCAAAAGTGTTCTAAAGTTGTGGTCTCAGAGGTCCAGTACTTACACTAATTTCTGCCTTTTAAGTAGGGAAACTTCAAAGGAAAGTCTTTGCAGTGCATAAAACTGTGCCTTTCCTGCCTGGGCCCCAGACACACTCCAGTGGGTTGGAGACTGTGCAAGAACAGGACCAGCCCTATTCAGGTGAAAGTTCTAGCTCCTACTCTAGCCCAGGGAGACCCATCAGGATATGCAGGGCACCCCTCAGCTCCCTTTGTGTGTCTGTCTAGAATGAATTCACAAACAGCCCAGCCATCATCCTGACCCAGTCATGTTTTCCGCAGACAGGCAGAGGAACAGAATGGTTAAGCAAGAAAATGCCCACTTTCTAAAAGTGGGGATTGCAAACTTACAATTTAAAAAACAACTTCACCAAAAGAAGTATTTTTAAATTGTGAGTTCCAATACCCTAAACTCTACATCTCTATCTGTTCCCTATGGGAAATTACACTTAAAAGATATTTAAGGGCAATCCCCATGTTACCCTATGGTAGAGATAGTCCTTGCAGTAGTTAAAACCGAATTTAGCAGTATTTCACTATCAGGACATGTCCTACCTTTTAAATACACTGCACCCTGCCCATGGGGCTGCCTAAGGCCTACCTTAAGGGTGACTTACATGTAGTAAAAGTGAAGGTTTGGGCCTGGCAAGTGGGTGGCAGTTCAAAACTGTGCGCACACAAACACTGCAGTGGTAGGTCTGAGACAAATTTACAGGGCTGCCTTTGTGGGTGGCCCAATCAGTGCTGCAGGCCCAGTAGTAGCATTTGATTTACAGGCCTTGGGCTCACATACTAGAGACATATAGTAAATCATATTTGCCAATCATGTATAAACTAATCGACAATATCATTTAGACAGAGGGTACTTGCACTTTAGTACTGGTCAGCAGAAATAAAGTGCCCAGAGTCCTAAAGACAGCAACAACTAAATTCAGCACAAGATCAAAACAGGAGGTCAGAAGCCAAAAAGACTGGGGAAACCATAGCAAGAGCTGACAGGTCTAACACACATCATCATCAAACTGTTGTGGAAGGAAATAAAGGAATGAAGGAATAAGCATGACATAGTTCAGTTCAATGCATTTCAAAAAGTCCTTCTGCCCCAGAGACCCAAGTTATTATTAGCTATCTAAATGTTCTGTCATCCAGGTTTGAAAAATACAAATTATAGAGGAGTAAAGTGAACCCACCCGGTTCTAAAAAATATGATTGTTAACAGAAAAGTGATACAGTATTGCCAATATGGGCATTGCATCTACATTTTTCTCAGAATGTGAGGTGCCTTGCTGAACTGGTCCAGTAGTAAGCAGGAGTGTTAGGCTCAGCTTTTGTCTTTCATTTGTGCAGGAGAGGAGAAGGCCTGCGGATTGTAAAAAATAATCTGTATTGTAGAGTCAAGTAGAAGGACAGAAGGGAGGTAAGTTTCATGAGGAGTGTACTAAGAAGACTCATAGCTCAAACAAGAGGAGGTTCTTGTTTGCTCGCAGTGTACAGAGACTCAGCAGCATTTTACAAATCAACACACTTCTCTCCCGTCTACAGAGATGAGTTCTAGGCCTCAGAGCCATCATCATTATGGTTTCCCTTTGAACTTGATCAAATCAAATCAAATCATTAACATTTATAAAGCGCGCTACTCACCCGTGCGGGTCTCAAGGCGCTAGGGGAAAAAGGGGGGGTTATCGCTGTTCGAACAGCCAGGTCTTTAGGAGTCTCCGGAAAGCGGAGTGGTCCGGGATGGTCCTGAGGCTGGTGGGGAGGGAGTTCCAGGTCTTGGCCGCCAGGAAGGAGAAAGATCTCCCATCCGCCGTGAAGCGGCGGATGCGAGGGACAGCAGCGAGTGCGAGGCCAGAGGAGCGGAGGAGGCGGGTGGGGACGTAGAAGCCGAGGCGTCTGTTGAGGTATTCCGGTCCCTTGTCGTAGAGGGCTTTGTGTGCGTGGGTGAGAAGTCGGAAGGTGATCCTTTTGCTGACAGGGAGCCAATGCAGGTGTCTCAGGTGTGTGGAGATGTGGCTGCTGCGGGGTATGTCGAGGATGAGGCGGGCCGAGGCGTTTTGTTCTCCTGGAACTTGATAACTTCCTACTTCTGGCTGTTGAGGTAGCCATGCCCTGAGTTCTTCCAGCCTTCTCCTGACTCCTAGTAACTCCATTCCAGTCCTGGCCCGAGCGAGATAGACCTGTAGTGCACTTCTGTTGAAGAACAAGTAGAGAAACAGAATTGGAATATTTTGTTGTGTAGGTTTATGCTTGTTAACACTAAAGTGACTGGTCTGGTCTCTGAAGAACCAGAAAAAAGGAGTGGACCAAGCAGGTAAATTTCACTAAGTTTTAAAGGGCCAATCACCTTTGGGCAAAATGATCACACATCAAGCCTCAAACATTGTAAATCATCAAAATCAAGTTTGCTAATTAGTTGACCAACCTAGCTCACTGTCTGCCATGACATAACTCTTCAATTATTACTCACAGTCACTCAATAATATGTCATCACTCATTGGTGTAATAGTTACCTCTACCAATCCAAGCACAATGGTAGGTATAGAATTGTATCTCTTCTTTGATGTGAGCACACACATTGGAGTTTGGCAGTCTTATAAATCGATGATCTTCTAGGGCAGCCCTGCTAGGTGATGCCAAAAAAGGATAGACATGGGAGGGACGCAGGCATTGTCTCCAATGTCCTGAAGGGAATGGGGGGGCTTCTTCACTGTACACTGTTCCAACTCCAATCAACCATGCATGTGCCTAAAATGGTAGGGCAGTATAAATCAGACACAAACATATTGTTCCACTAGTATATCTTTTTTGGCAAAGAAAGAAGTTAGACGATCAATAATTTAAAGGTACTTTCGTTGCATACTCAGTCAGGGAGATAGAGTTCATACTCAAATTCAGGTGGTTCACCCAGACGTTGGTCACCTAACACACTGGATTCTGACCAATTATCCTCTTTTAGATCCTGTGCTGTTTCAGGTATTTGTGTGGTATGAAGTGTTAGTTCATTTTGGTTCATTTTGATCATGGTCAATCTCTCCATGTTTAGAGGCAAGAGACTGGTCCTTCTCACTCTGACAACTGCGCTAGGTGCACTGAACACATGCTCAGCAGACACACTGGCTACTGGACAAGCCAGATACTTTATTGCCAAGCTGCTGCGCTGCACTGGCCATTGGCACATCTTCACAAACCAATACACCAATGGGTTTTGATCCATATGGATCTCTTTTGGATCATCCAGATACTCCTGGAACATCCTCTCAATAGTCATTGACACTGCTACTTGTTTGACCTCTTTTGCCTTTGCCTCTGCCATTAGCAGCTGTAGCAACAGGATAACTTGACCCATAACACTGTCCTCCTTGCTAACTTCCTCAAAAAGGAGTACCATCTGTGCCAGGCATTTAACTAGGCCCCATTTGTCCACATCCATGATCATATGTTTCCCAATTGCATTCCCTCCTCATTGAATGACATAGTCATTGATTTGTCTGTACTGGTCAAACAGACAGTGTAGCATGTAATAGGTCTAGTTTCAACTTGTTGTGATCTCCTGTAAGAGGGGTTTTCACTGGTACTCGAGTAGCCTCAGCAGCTTATGGGCTTTAAAAGAATGGCTGAAATGAGTGCAGATTTTCTGCAGGTGGCTAGAATGTTGCTGACTATTTCTTCTTTTTTGAGAAAGTCCTTTACAACCAGATTGATGCCAAGCGCCAAACACAGGACTTTGAAATAGCCGCTTCTGATATGGCCTTAACTATGCTACTGCCAATGGCCGTGGCAACAATTTTACTTCTGAGACTTCTGGGTCACAGCCATTCAAAGACCTTGCTGTTAAAGTCTTCCAAGATGTTTGCGGCTGTTTGGAATTTCTTCATGGTGAACATGGCTACTGTTACGTCTTGTCAAACACCCTTAAAAGTATCTTCAGCACTGAGACCTGTAGATAGCTGTTGCCTAGTACCCACAAAAGAGATCTAGTGTGCAGTGACACACACGTAATCAGTTGCTTTCTGTTGTCAGGAGAATAGTGTGAAATGAATTTTGCTGCAAAGCTTGTCCAACCGACTTTGCTATGGAGCATTGCAACAGCAACTCTGGTGATATAGGTCCAACTTGGAGCCTTTCATTTCGGGCAGATGGCAACCACAAATCCTAAAACTCCCACTCCTTCCACAGTAGAAAAAGAGAAACGGTCCAGCACTAACAGTTTAGTAAGCTTCCCATTATACAAACGTGCCATTAGGTATTTGTGGTCATAAGGCCCATCCTGCATAAACAAATCCGTAATAGTAGCCTGGATTTTCTTCTTTTCCAGGGCCACTGATGCAGGCAATTCCAAGAAGTAGGAGGTGGTAGACTCAATGTGAGTCTTGGGGCACTCACTGTATGCAGTGGTGTCTCCATCCGACTCTTGTGCCATTTTGGGGTCGCGGAGGCAGATAATTCTGGTGCAGTACTCGGGACAGGGCTGCTTTGCATAAAGATGCCACCGTCTTCTTCCTCATCACCTCCTCCTGTGATAGGAGCTGATGATTCCCTGCTCCCCTCACCTTCACCACCATCACATGCAGCAATGTTTTTAGATGCTCCTCCCACTGGATTGTATATGGGTCATTTGGCCTCCAGAACCAAGTGTGAACCAGGCTTTCCTGGACGAACACTTGTGTAGCAAATGGAGCATAATGCAATGTTATCCTCCTGCTTGCCAATAAAAAAAGTCATAAGATGGGGAAGAGAACTTTCTTTGTGTGCCAGTGCCAATGCCTGAAGAAGAAGTGGAGGTAGGTGAGTGTGTCATTGATGTCGTCGATTGCCTCTGTAGTGCATACTTCTAGTGAGCTAGGGGTTGATGCAGGTCTCAGCAGGGACCTTACAAATATGGGAGCAGGTGCTGGTGGTGGTACCTGTGCCACATTCCTCAGAGCAGGTTGAATAGGAGGTGTAATGTTGATCTTCTCTTTGCCAGCTTCCAAACAATGACTGGCTCATTGTCATACTCCTCATCCTCTTCCATAATTCTAAGGCTTTCAGGAACTTTTCTTTTCCCTTGTCTCTCCTGGTGACTCTTGGACTCTTCTGGGGTCCCGTCCATGTCCAGATCATCATCATCAGAAAGGGTGCTTGGAGAAGATGGTGGAGTACACTTCCTTTTTCTTGCTTAAGATCTGGGAGCCAATGATTCTAAAAGTGGAGGTTCTTGCTCAGCAGGGAGCTCAGCCTCCTGTCTGCTCTAACTTCAGAAAGATCTACTATTGTTGTCTGTGACTGCTGTTGACCTTGCTCTGTTTCCTGAAATGATTGAGTACTACTTTGCAAAATGGACAAATCTAATTCAGCATCACTGCTTGTCAGCATTGCCATGATTACATAGCTGCCTCACTGACAGACATAGGGGGTTATTCTAACTTTGGAGGAGGTGTTAATCCGTCCCAAAAGTGACGGAAATGTGACGGATTTACCACCAGCCGTATTACGAGTCCATTATATCCTATGGAACTCATAATACGGCTGGTGGTATATCCGTCACTTTACCGTCACTTTTGGGACGGATTAACACTCCTCCAAAGTTAGAATAACCCCCATAGTCTTCAGATTAGGTTGGGGTGGAGCCTTTGATGCTGGAGTGCTGCTCCTAGCTTCCTCCTCAGAGGCCAGTGCGGCAGGCACAAGCCTTTGGAAAATACTGTGGTCAACAAATCAGTGGTGGAAAGCTTCTTCTTCTCACTGGAAATCATCTTGGAAGCACCCGTTTTTGGGTCAGCTTAAAGCTATCAGTTGGCAGTGGCAGTGAGCTGCACAAGTGGACGAGATTGAAGAGCTGATGTCACATGTTTTTGTACAGGCCTTCTGTCTGGCACCACTGTAGGTGATGTCTCTTCTCTTGTGCACCTAAAAGTAAACAAGCAAGAAAAACATTAGTAAAACATGGCATTGTTGCAGTTTGAATTAGTACAGAAAAAGACAACATATTTTAGTGTGGTTATTATCTGAAATAATTAACAACTATGGGCCCATTCACAAAGGTAAACTTAGACCAAATGGTTGGACCAAAAGTCTAACTTTATTATTAGTAGTATAGTTAGATTTTTGGTCTAAGTTTAGACCAAAAGTCTTAACTTAAACCAGAAGTCTAACTTTACTATTACTAAAATTAGACTTTTGGCTCTATATTTCGACTTTTGGTCTGAAGTTAGACTTTTGGTCTAGTTCACCTTTATGAATCAGGCCCAATATATCCAACTATTTTAAAGTCAGACCCCACCACCATAACATAACATTTTATTTCCAACCGTGATAACAACATATAGATGTAACTAGTCTTTGCTTTATGTGCATCTATTCTAAGAAAGACACCTGTGGCAGTTAGGGAGGTACATGGGAAAATGCAATAATTCTTTAAAAATGAAGGCTGGTGTGCACCTATGGTAGGCAAGGGTGCCATGGGAAAATGGAATAATCCTTAAAAAATGAATGATGCTGGTGTGTGTGCAGTGCGCCTACTGTGGCAGACAGAGAGTCCAGGGGAAATGGAAAACACCTAAAAAACTGAATGCTTTTAAGCGGCGGTGTGCATATGGTAGTCAGGGTGGTAGATTGATCATGGATGGAGGAATAATGAACAAACAAAAGTAAAATACAAAATTAAAATACGAAAGAAAAAATGCAAAAAAAATTGATTGCTGATGTTTGTACTACAGGAATATGAGAAACCTATTGGGAGGAAAGGAGGTGTGGGTGAAAAATGCAAAAATGCATGTAATATAAAGCACTGTTCATCATAATCGGATTCATAATATACATATACTACAGTGATACTCAAACATATTATTAAACTGAAATCACGTGCAAGCCTATGGCTAAAGCACACTGACTGGCTGCACAAAATGGCCACCAGCCACATGGCTAAACAACAACAGCGAGCAAGGAGGCATGGAGAACAAAAGCACACTGCTGGCAATACAAATTGGCTGCCGGGCACATGGTGAACCAACAAGCAAGGAGAAATGGAAAAAGAGCCTATGGACACAGACTACACAAAATGGCCTCTGCCCACATACCATGGAGAACAAAGACAAATGGTGGCCAATGGCAAACACACTCATACACCCTGGCCAGACAAAGGAGGCATGGTATCACTGAAGAAAACACTGCCATTAATTCAGCATTGCCAAATATGAAAACTAAGTGAGCTATAAAAAATTTACAACACACATCCTCCTATGACATCCAATATTATCTCGCAAATACACTTTTTACAGAAAAAAAGTTAACTGCAAATAATACCCCACATTTTTAATTTAATTTGATGCCATTCCTGCCCTAAATGGTGTTTAAATTAACACATATACCATAGCAACAGTTCTTTCATCCACTGATGACTAGTACTGGGCCTACTGGCTGAATGGCCCAATGGCAGACTAGACCACATAGTAAAATAAATGAATATTGCAAATGTAACAAACATGGAGAAAAGGTACAGAACTATGAAACATTTTCCTTTACAAAAGGTGAAAAATTAAATGCAAAAAAAAACTATACCCTACTGAAACTCCAGGCTACCCAACATATTGAAATTTAAAATTCAAATAAAAGTACAACAGAATACTAGTGCATGCCTTATCAAACAAACAACACCAGTTTACAATAGTTTTTTAACCTCTTTGTGTGATTTCAAAAAAACAAAGGGGGTGATTCTAACCCTGACGGGCGGCGGAGGCCGCCCGCCAGAGTTCCCCCCTCCAGAACACCACTCCGCGGTCATAAGACCGCTGCGGTGATTCTGGCTTTTGCAGTGGGCTGGCGGGCGGCCGCCAAAAGGCCGCCCGCCAGCCCAGTGCAAAAGAGCCTTCCCACGAGGACGCCGGCTCAGAATTGAGCCGGCGGAGTGGGAAGGTGCGACGGGTGCAGTGGCACCCGTCGCGTATTTCAGTGTCTGCAATGCAGGCACTGAAATACAATGTGGGGCCCTCTTACGGGGGCCCCTGCAGTGCCCATGCCATCGGCATGGGCACTGCAGGGGCCCCCAGGGGCCCCACGACAATCCATACCGCCATCCTGTTCCTGGCGGGAGAACCGCCAGGAACAGGATGGCGGTATGGGCTGTCAGAATCCCCCATGGTGGCGCAGCAAGCTGCGCCGCCATGGGGGATTCCCAGGGCAGCAGAAAACCGGCGGGAGACCGCCGGTTTTCCACTTCTGACCGCGGCAAAACCGCCGCGGTCAGAATGTCCTGCGGGGCACCGCCAGCCTGTTGGCGGTGCTCCCGCCGACCCTGGCCCCGGCGGTAAGGAACCGCCGGGGTCAGAATCAGGCCCTAAGTCCTTAAATCCAAAGGTATGTATTTAGCAGACAAAGAGAGTGATCATTCCACCTCAAAATTCAAATCAAAAGTGAACAGGAGATGGACAAAGCACTGGGAGGAGGCTGCTGTACAGGAACAGGAAGTTGGAGTCTCTGGCGCACTTCCTTCCTGTTAGAAAAAAAATGAAAGAAAGGCTTCTTGCACTAAAAAAACAACTGAACGGTCCATAGGCGAAGAAAATGCACTTGAAAATGTTTTGAGTAGAGAATCTGCTCAAGGTGCACCCGTGGTCCTTTGCGAGTGGCACTATAATGACGCTGTTGCAACCAGGAGCCAGGCTAGCGGGTGCAAAATCTCATGCATGGTTACAAGCAGCTTGAGACTATTGTGTTGCTTGTGAGTGTGCGCTAACAGAAATAAAATTCCGCTACGCGGCAGGTGGTGGAATTGGGGAACTTAATGTTTCTCTGCGTAGCGTGGAGTGCCCAAATTCCACAAACTCCGCAAGCAGAGTGAAGTTTTTCACCCAGGCCAACCTTTTTAGACATTGAGTGGCCCTCTCTTGTTTACAAGAGAGGGCCACTCAATGTCTAAAAAGGTGATTAACCTGTAGTGTTTGGGGTCAGTGTTATCCCCATTCTTGAAAATCGGATGGAGTAAGAAGATCCTCCACTAATCAGGAACATCTTAGTGTAATTTACACTCTGCATACAGTGGCACAATGACTACTGTCCAGAACTCCTGGTCCTCTCTGAATAGTGACGTGGGCAGGCCTTTGTGCTTCAGGACCTTAGTCACTGCCTGTTTATCTGTCTCAGAGGGGTCCACCTTCATTTGTGGTGGCCCTAAGCCCACACTCTTTCCATTTTGTAGGGAGAGTGAGAGTTGTTTTTAGTGTGAAGGACCGCCGGGGCCGGGGTCGGCAGGAGCACCGCCAACAGGCTGGCGGTGCTCCTGAGGGCATTCTGACCGCGGCGGTATGGCCGCGGTCAGAACCGGAAAACCGGCGGTGTCCCGCCGGTTTTCCGCTGCCCTGAGGAATCCCCCATGGCGGCGCAGCTTGCTGCGCCGCCATGGGGGATTCCGACCCCCTCACCGCCATCCTGTTCCTGTCGGTTTCGACCGCCAGGAACAGGATGGCGGTGAGGGGTGTCATGGGGCCCCTGGGGGCCCCTGCAGTGCCTATGTCCAATGGCATGGGCACTGCAGGGGCCCCCGTAAGAGGGCCCCACTTTGAATTTCAGTGTCTGCTTAGCAGACACTGAAATTCGCGACGGGTGCTACTGCACCCGTCGCACACCTTCCACTCCGCCGGCTCCATTCGGAGCCGGCTTTCTCGTGGAAGGGTGTTTCCCACTGGGCTGGTGGGTGGCCTTTTGGCGGTCGCCCGCCAGCCCAGTGGGAAACCCAGAATGACCGCCGCGGTCTTTTGACCGCGGGACGGTCTTCTGGCGGTCCCAGCCAGGCCGGCGGCTACCGCCGCCGGCCGGGGTCAGAATGACCCCCTCAGTGTAGAGAGTAATAATGTTGGCTATCCATTTTTCCACAGGAACTGAGTTGCCCCTTTTGCTCTTCCCATCACATATAATGGAGATGTATTGCCAAAATCATTGGTGCTTGTTCTCTGCAGTTAAGTCGAAAAGGTTTAACAACTGGGGCTCATGCTTTTTTCTTTTCTCATATCAGTTGTTTGTGGTCCCATGATGTCTTTGCAAGCTCCTGACTCAAGGTGGTTGTTCTAAAGTTGTTATTTGCTTTTACTACAGCCCTTAATTTCTGAGAGCTCTTTTTAATCTCTGATACGAATCCCATGGTGTGACTTGTTACCTTATTGGATCTGTGCTGACTGTTGCTTTGCAGGAAGGCACGCAGTTCCAAGACCAGTTGTGGCCAGCCATTGATGACGTCCATGTTTTGTAGCAGATTGGCCAGCCCTGCCATTGGCTTTTCATTCCTCTACCTTAGTTGTGGACTAAGGTGTCCATTTTATACTGTGAAGACATTTGTGCTGTTCCTCACCTTTTGATTTGCCTAGTGCAGGTATTCATTCATGTTTCCCTCTTGAGAAGGTCAATTGCACCATCAGAGCTGCATGATTGCTCTCTCCAAGATGATGGACTTGTTATTATTCTGAGACGGCCTCGCTCAAGCCCTGACTCATGAATATGTAGCCAATAGTGGTTTGATAATTGAAAACGTGAGATTAGCTGTTCAATGGATTGATCTTTTAAGTTGTCATCTGAGCCAACTCCAGCTTATAAGGTTGTAGAGATGCATTGCATCTTCGTGTTGTTTTTGACTGGGGCCCTAATCGCTTATACTGATGTTCCCCAGGTTGTGCATGTTAAAGTCCCCCAATAGGAACAATTCTGAGACTGTGTGGCTGCTAATTAGTTTTCCAGCAGGTTAATAAACTTTTCTGTTTTTTTCCAGTGCGTTATCTGCATTGTGGAATGAAGTAGAGATTAATCATTAGCACGGCTCTGCGCCCCTATTACCTCAATGGCCCTTAATTATTTCTACTTGTATCATTTCCGAGCCAGAGTTTATTCACAAGATGGAGAGTTTTTACTGAATGCTCGATGTATAGTGATACTCCTGATGGCCTCCTGAAGAGGTTGGTATTTTTTGCTGGCTTAATGTATTCTGCATATCCTGGTAAGAGGGTGGGTGTGAGTGACAATGTCTCTTGGAGGCAATTGACATCTGCATCGCTCAGAAAACAGAGACTGACCTTTCTGTGCAGGATCTTGCTGATATCCGCCACATTCCACAACACTATTTTCGTTGTCACTGTCTGTTATTTCGTGCATCAGTTCTCGATTTGTGTAATGCTATGGATGCCTCAGCTTCTCTGGGGCTAGAATGGAGGCAATCCAACCCCAGTCATGTGCACCCTGTGGGTGATCGAGGGGTGGGCCCTGTGACGTAATTAACCTTTGGTCTCCTTCCAGTGCAGGTAAAGATAAGTGTAACAGGGTTTACCGTTCCCACACATATTTCCCCTTGGAAGCTCTTTCTTAGTGATGCCTTTTTGGTGGCTGACAGGCCGATGTTTTAAAATGTAGGGGTATTTTTCCCTTTCCACCTTTAGGGCCTTTACACCCCAGCTTGCAAACTGCTCTTTTTCATATAGCATCTTTCCTGGCAGGCTTAAGACTCGGCATGTTATAATTGTTGATTTCTTTCCTTTGTCTGGGTCTAACAAGTCAAATTGAACAGTTGTTATGCCTTCGCTCTTGATGAAAGACTATGTGGGACTATGCTGCACAAGTTTAAGAATGTCACACCAGTTGAGAATGGCCGAGAAGACCCTGGATGTATATTGTGGGGTCAGTATTGTATTTTGCAATCTACACCAGCTTTCTGCAGTGCAGCTGGCCCTTATATATGAATGTGGTCTCTGTCCTGTGGCCTTATCTTGTGCTTGCCCGTATGTAGACCTGGTTGTTGCATGGGGTAAGTTTATTGCTGTAATGGCTCCTTCTACTCCTTTTGAGGGTGACGCATGCCTGGTGCCATCTAGCCCTACAGACTTAGCCCATTCCAGTGGCTCCATGGGCTCTCCGGTGCTGGTCGTTCCACTTTTCTCTGTTTTCTTTCACACCTATCAGACTCATGATTCCTCCACAATGTGTTTCCATGCAAGGACTGGGCTTTGTTGCATTCGAAGTAATAATCTGTCTCACTTGGGGCTGTGCGGTTGCTTGTCGAGGCAGTTTGTAGATGTCTAGCATATCAGTTGATTTGCTCCTGTCTCTGCCGAGCTGTTAGACAACCTCAACATTTGTGGCTTTATTAGTAGCAGTGGGATGCGTGTCTTCCCCCATTGGTGAGACAAGCTCTTTCATTCCTCTTGTTAGGAATATTAGATATAGTGGCCTGGATGGGGGTCCAAAATAATTGGTTGCTTTTTTGACGCTAGAAGGTCTTTGTGGAGTTTTAATGCACCCATTGTTACTTCCTGCATTTTTTGAGATTTTTGACACTTCTTTATGAGTTTTTTTTTTCTCTGTGTGTTAGCGGTGAGGTTCCATCCTGCCATGTCACCTTCATGTGATTCCTTTTGGTCCTTACTTTGATTGGGACTGATTAATGTTTAATGCAATGTACATTTCGGGACTCCACTTCCTCCTCTGACAATCAGACTACTTATTTGTTGATTTTCCGACCTCAAAACTTGGTTGCCAGGTCTGCTTATATCTGTATCCACCTCCATGCTACTTTGCGTGCCTGGGCAAGTGCTGTTTCATTCCTCCAGGTCGGCAACTAATGTGGCTAGAATGGATGGCAGCAGTGCCAATTTTCCCACTATATCTGAGTAGAGACAGCCTCTTTACTGTTACCTTCTTATCGATCTCATCATTTTTTTATCTTCTTGGTCATTTCTGCCATGGTGTGCGCCATTATCTGTAAAGTTTCCATCTGGAATTCAAGTTTGCGAGATTGCCATGTCAAGGCATTTCATTTATATCTGCTATCAAAGATGAGTTGATGGACCTTAAAAGTTTGTCCTAATTGTAAGATAAGTCCAGAGGAGGTTAAGTAAATGTCCGAGTCATGTCCATGCTCCTGGTGGAACTTCACAGCAGTTGGCTCACTGTTTTGGGCTGCGCTGTGGGGAAGGAGAGGAACCTCCTCATATTATGTGATATTGGCTCCAGGTCCCCTACATTGAAAGGTCGATTGATCGAGTACAGTGGATGATAGTTCTATTTTTGAGTTTAGGTCCACAAGGTTTGGGCTTAAGCTTATCTTTCGTCTATTGCTGGGTCCTCTGACTTGATCTACTTCTGGATGAGTTGGCGTAAGTGGTGTGGGTGGCCCTGTCATGGGGGCAGGTCATCCATTAAGGTGGATTCCCTTATTTTTTGTCAGGAAATGTGCTGTGATTTCCCCCGCAGTTTTCCTGGTGCTGCACGTGCTTTTTGCCCATAGATGCTCGGCTGACTTGGTAGGACTTAGGCCCATATTTATACTTTTTTAGCACTGCATTTGCTTCATTTTTTTACGCAAAAGCGGCGCAAACTTGCAAAATACAATTGTATTTTGTAAGTTTGCACTGTTTTTGCACCAAAAAGCAGCGCAAAGGCGGTGCTAAAAAAGTATACATATAGGCCTTAGAGTCTCTATGTCCGCCTTGTTCGCAGAGAACATTGGGACTCTTTTCCTATTTGTAGTGACAGGGTGTTCCCCTATCTGCAACTGTAACTGTGGATGTTCCTGTGCCTTATTCTTAACTATGGTTGCAGCTCTTCTTGAAATTAAGACTTTGTGTGATAATCCCCAGCCCCAGAAAAGAGGATCCTTATGTATCTTGCATTAGCTCGGTGCTGGATGCTGTTGTTTCGTGGATTTTGTGTTTTATTGATCTTGTGCATGACAGATTGCTACTCCTCCACATTTCTCATCTGGACCAGGGCAGGAAAAATCCCACAATTGATCAGGTTTTTCCCTCTATTTGGGGGTTGTAAAGGGTTGGGGTTGGGGGTGGCAGCTCCGAGGTCATGCCTTGTGACCTTGTGCTGTCTGGCATTTTGAGTATATCCTGGTTTTGTGCCAAAGGTCACTTGCGGTTGGGGAGACCCCATGGTCCAAGTGTGTGTTTTACCTTCTGAATGAGATCAGGGCTAGAATCAGGCTATTGTATAATTGCGACGGTCATGAGTAGTGTTGCTAAGTGATGGAGGCTGCAGTGCTGAGGTGCGTTGTCAGTCACGTTTGTGCCTTTTGTGCCTTATGTGTGCCCTGTGATCCCAAGTACCTCCCACCATCATTCTACTCGTGTGTTAGGCCACTGCAGATACTTACTGGGCCTTTTTCCCGTGATCTCCTTCTTGGTCCCGCCACTGTTAGCCACTCCTGTTGTACTTTGCTTTAGTCATTACTTTGATCTTTCCTTTAGTCGTTATCTCTATGCTCTGTGCTCTTTGGATCATTGCGGCCTCCTTCCAGCACCTTCTTTACTTAGCTGCTGGGGTATACCCGCCAGCAGAGTCAGAGTAGGGAATGGGCGTCTTTGGCTGCCTGTGTGATGAGGGAAAGAGAGAGAGAGGAGAGAGGTTTTTTTCAGCTTTAGTATGTAATACCAAGATACACCTTGTCACTCCTAATATGTCAACCATAAAGTACTGTCTCCATTTCTATGTGGTCATTTAGCTCTAAGTCAATCACGTTACAATACTCAGAGGGACCAAACTGCTCAAGAGAAAAAAATACATAATTAACCGGCAATCTTGAATTCCCATGCCTGAATGACACTGCTTCTGGGCAGTCACCTTTGACTTGCCAGTTGAGATCAAGTTGAGCTAGAATATCCAAGACCAGGTTACTTCTGCCAGAGCAATGATGGTTTGGATGAGACCATTTTATCGTATAACAGTTAATTTGCTCTCTGAAGTAATCATCAATACAAAATCACCAGCAACCAAAAACAATTCTTCAAAAACGTTACATTTCTGAGGAATATAGACATTTAGGCAGATCTGTAGGTGGTTTGTTCTTTGATCCCCAAAAGATAGCATTGAACATGCCAATAACCAACCTCAAGATCTCTCTAATAGTGTCACTTTTGTCCCAATAGAGCACTGATATTAGGATTAATTGGCCACCTGATGAATGGCTAAATTTTGACGGAGTAGCATTCTTTGAAAGGCGTGCAAAACCATCTACTTATAGGCAGTCCCGCATCCAAGATTCTTGAAAAGTCAAAATTGAATAGTCCCTCAAAATTTAAGTAAAGCCATGTGATGAAGAAAGTGCAAAAAACCCATCTGCATTCCAAATTAAGATCTTTGGGGAATCTGGGTGACCATTTTCATAATCAAAGTTAGACCTTCCATTTCCACGTCTCTGCAAATTGGCATTACTCAAAATTAGAACTATGTCAGAAAGGGGCTTGATATTTACTACATTCATTGACACTACCAAATAGATAATTTTTAATTGACACGGTTATCGTTCAATTCATTCAGTCCCCAGGTTCACACTATTCATTCCATCTCTTCCTGGAATTGCTTAATCGATTCACTCTCAAATGAGAGAGATCAACTTGTGTAGAGGGCAGCCTTCTATGATTTGGGATAAAGGTTGTATCAGGCACACTCACATGCTTGCTAATGTTTAATGCTGAGCACTAAGGGCCCACACAAAGCTCTATAGTATGCAACAAGTCAACCTTTTTATTCATAACCATATCCATAATAGGTTTCAACAAAAAATCAACAAAAGTTACTTCAAACCCTTTCGCCATACTAAACCCCACAATACATAGGTAAGGTGAACTAATCTCCTTCAGCAATACAATCATTATAAATGTGATAGGAGTCTGGACCGAGTTAAGGAGCATAACTTATACGTCTTGAGGATGTCTTCCTCTCACTCTCTGTGCAAATAGTCATTTTCCCCCTGTTTGTTGAGCACTGAGGTAAGCTACGTTTCTTGGAGGCAGCTCTATTTTTCAATTTCACCTGCGTAAGCTTGTAGACATTTTTCCTGCAATTTGTGAGGCCGTATTTGGTGGTTTGGAGCCTTCACTTTATACCACACCAGCCTCACTAACTTGAGCTCCCTGAACCTTCCTGATAAAACAACTGCTTACTTAGGAACCTGAGTAGTTGCTTTCAGAGTGAGCTGAAGTGGGCCAAGTGTGCTAAAATAAGCCTGGGCGAAATGTGCAGGATACTGGGTTTAGATCTCCCTAACGAAAAGCTCCAGATAGGGATTTCAAGGGGCGTGCTTCATTCCTTAATAAGGAATATAGGCAGAGAGCAGGACATGCTGTATCTCAAAGGGTTAGCCTCTGTTCAGTCTATGATAAAGTCTTGGCAGAGTGATGAGTAGTTTCTCTATACTGCCGCTTTAACAAACCCCAGATTAAGAGGGGAGATTTTAAGAATAGGAACTGGTATGAACCAGTGCCACATTAGCAGGAATGTGAGATCCGCCATGATGGATGAGGAGGGTAAATGCACCTGTGGGTTACAGGTAAAGCGTGATTGCCTGCACATCCTGGTAGATTGTTTGAAGTTGCAGTCACCTCGGAAAGCACCCCTAAAGCCACTCTTCTTAAAATACGGTACATATGGAAGGAAGCCAGTAGTAGTGTTGCTAACACAAATGCACTTCCTGATGTGACATGGGCCTTAGGAAGATTTGTGTTGGCCGTTAAGAGTATTATATCAGACTACTAAACAGAGGCTTTAATATTAATATGTTTTTATTGAGGTTAGACAATTTTATGTGCAGCTTGTAAAGGGACTGTAATTTATTCATTAGACTGCTAAACAGGGGTTCTTAACGTGTTCTAAAGGAGTGTAGAAATGTTATGTAATGTGTGAAATAGGGATTTTAATACATAAAAGGCCGATTTTAAATATGTGGTTCTATGGTGTTTTTAGACAAAGGTCAAAATAAACATATTTCTGACTGACTGACTGTTTCTCTGCCTCTTTTCAAAGCTTTCTCCTCACTGAACTTTGGACTAAACTATTTCTCATGAGAACCCTTTTTTAACACATAGGCCCTCATTCTGACCCTGGCGGTCAGTGTTAAAGCAGCGGCCAACCCGCCAACAGGCTGGCGGCCGAAAAATATGAATTCTGACCCTGGCGGGAACCGCCAACACAGGCCGCCGCATTAACACTCCGACCGCCACGGCGGTACAAACAAACAGCGCGGCGGTCACCGCCAACAGGCAGGCGGCAGACAATGTACCGCCCACCCTATCACGACCCACCAATCCGCCACCTTTTCCGGGGCGGGAGCCCCGCCTATAAAAACACGGCGGAAACAGACATCTCCAATGGAAAACGCTTACCACGACACACTCCACGCGGAATCGGAACAGCATGGAACCCGAACTCCACATCCTCCCAGCCATTGCCTTCCTGCTCTTCTTCCAGGATCACGAACCTCGCCGCAGACGACAACGGTGAGTACTGCACCTACGACACAGGGGAGGGGGGAGGAGGAAAGGTTACGGGCACACACATACGCCACACACCCACCCCCACCCTCACCCCCACCGAAATACCTACACACCTATGCAGATAAAAAAGTCAGAGTGACTCCTCCAACCCCCCCCAAAAACAAAGACAAAAGCCAATGAATGTAAAAGTAGAACCATATTATTGCAACAATAAAGTATAGCGACCTTAGCAATATATGAAGAATGAATACACATCTAGAACTCTATCCATACAAGCAGCAAAAGTCCGGCCCAGTCAATCAAAGTCCAAAGGTCCGTGGGCCAATGTGCAGCAACACATGGGCAAAGCCCACACACGAGATCCAGTCCATTGGAGAGAACACTGCTGGGGCATCACTAAAATAAAAAGACAGGCACCTCAGGGGGAAGGGAAGGGGGGGCACCTCAGCCACATGAGTCCTTGACGCCAGATCCACGAAGGGCCTCCATGCCCACTGTGCCATCCTGGGGAGTGCAAAGCCACAGTCTCACAAGTCTCTACAGTGGGTGGATTGCCCACTGTGCCATCCTGGGGAGTGCAAAGCCACAGTCTCAGAAGTCTCTACAGTGGGTGGATTGCCCACTGTGCCATCCTGGGGAGTGCAAAGCCACAGTCTCACAAGTCTCTACAGTGGGTGGATTGCCCACTGTGCCATCCTGGGGAGTGCAAAGCCACAGTCTCACAAGTCTCTACAGTGGGTGGATTGCCCACTGTACCATCCTGGGGAGTGCAAAGCCACAGTCTCACAAGTCTCTACAGTGGGTGGATTGCCCACTGTGCCATCCTGGGGAGTGCAAAGCCACAGTCCATTAGGTGGATTACAGAGACCACTGGTCATGGAGGAGGCATGGTGGGCAGAGTGCGTCGTGAAGGCCTGCCCGACACAGAACCGGGACCGCCAAAGGGCCAGCGGTGCTTGAGATGAAGGGCCCAGCGGAGCGGTGCTTGAGATGAAGGGCCCAGCGGAGCGGTGCTTGAGATGAAGGGCCCAGCGGAGCGGTGCTTGAGATGAAGGGCCCAGCGGAGCGGTGCTTGACAGGAAGGGCCCAGCGGAGCGGTGCTTGACAGGAAGGGCCCAGCGGAGTGGTGCTTGAGATGAAGGGCCCAGCGGAGCGGTGCTTGAGATGAAGGGCCCAGCGGAGCGGTGCTTGACAGGAAGGGCCCAGCGGAGCGGTGCTTGACAGGAAGGGCCCAGCGGAGCGGTGCTTGAGATGAAGGGCCCAGCGGAGCGGTGCTTGACAGGAAGGGCCCAGCGGAGCGGTGCTTGAGATGAAGGGCCCAGCGGAGCAGTGCTTGAGATGAAGGGCCCAGCGGAGCGGTGCTTGAGATGAAGGGCCCAGCGGAGCGGTGCTTGACAGGAAGGGCCCAGCGGAGCGGTGCTTGACAGGAAGGGCCCTGTTCAGCGGTGCTTCTCACGGCGGGGCCCTGTTCAGCGGTTCTGGTCACGGCGGGGCCCTGTTCAGCGGTGCTCCTCACGGCGGGGCCCTGTTCAGCGGTGCTCATCACGGCGGGGCCCTGTTCAGCAGTGCTTCTCACGGCGGGGCCCTGTTCAGCGGTTCTGGTCACGGCGGGGCCCTGTTCAGCGGTGCTCCTCACGGCGGGGCCCTGTTCAGCGGTGCTTCTCATGGCGGGGCCCTGTTCAGCGGTTATGGTCACGGCGGGGCCCTGTTCAGCGGTGCTTCTCACGGCGGGGCCCTGTTCAGCGGTTCTTGTCACGGCGGGGCCCTGTTCAGCGGTGCTCCTCACGGCGGGGCCCTGTTCAGCGGTGCTTCTCACGGTGGGGCCCTGTTCAGCGGTTCTGGTCACGGCGGGGCCCTGTTCAGCGGTGCTCCTCACGGCGGAGCCCTGTTCAGCGGTTCTGGTCACGGCGGGGCCCTGTTCAGCGGTGCTCCTCATGGCGAGGCCCTGTTCAGCGGTGCTCCTCACGGCGGGGCCCAGTTCAGCGGTGCTCCTCACGGCGGGGCCCTGTTCAGCGGTGCCTGTCTTGTGTTTCCAGTGAACCACACCTGGCCAATACTTGCCGCTCACTCTGCATCTGACCTTTCCGTTGCGGGGCCCTCCTGTGACGGAGTCCTGGGGCCCTGGATCTCCTTCGATACCCCCGGAATGGGGCTGGTGGGGCCCTCATGGCCAGGTCAGCTGCTCCCTGCATGTTGCTCCTTGCTGCCCTTGCCCTCTTTGGCAGACTGTCCGTGGCCCTTGGCTCCCTTACCCGATGTGGCAGGTGACGGTGCAAGGCTACCCTCCTTGGGGGCAGGCGTATCAGGCCTGTCACGCCTGCCCTTCAGTTTTTTGGTCCTCTTCCCAGGGGGGGGGGGCTGGCTGTGCCTTTGCTGCTGGACGATGTCCCAGCCCAAGGAAAGGGCGGACTCCAAAAACCAGGCACGACGTTCTTTGGAGTTGCTGGGCTGGTGGTGGCTGAGGTGTTTGTGGAACTCTTACGGGATGGAGGGGGTGGGTCAGGTGAGGAAAAGAGGTCCACTTTAGAGAGGAAAATTTTCTTTGGAGCCATGGGAAAGGTGGCTGGAGTGGGTATGGGAGTGGAGGAAGACTATGTGGTTGTAGGAGAGTCAAGTGTGCTGTCTTTGGGTGCAGGTGCTTGGGCAGGAGGCTGACGTGAGGTGGATGGCTGTTGTTTGGGTGCCTGCCTGCGTCTGTGTGGTTGGGAAGCGGGGATGACAGACACACTGGGAGAGGACACAGGGGACGTGTACATGGCAGTGGGGGTGGTGACTGCACGTGTGCGGACTGGTGTGGAGGGTGTGCTGGTGATGGGTGCAATGGCTGATGGTGGTGTGCTTGCAGGTGTGTGTGGAGACGTCACAGGGAGGGAGGAGGGAGACGAGGAGGTGGGGGACACAGAGGAGGTAGTGGCTGTTGGCATGTCTGCATCTGGATGTTGCTTGGGTGAATGCTTGTGTGTCCTGTGGTGCTTATGTCTGGATGAGCTGCCCTTGGGTGTTGAGGTGTGTGCAGGCTGGTCTGTAGGTGTGGCAGAGGAACAGGGGAGTGGGACTGGGTGGAGGGAGTCAGAAGAGGGAGGCTGGAGACAGGGACAATCGCTGCCGTCAGTGCTGAGGCCAGAGCGTTGAGCGATTGTTGATGGGCAGCCTGACCCGAATGAAGGCCCTCCAGGTATGCATTGCTTTGATGCACCTCCCTCTCCACACCCTGAATGGCATTCAAAAGGGTCGACTGCCCAACAATGATGGTCCTCAGGAGGTCAATGACCTCCTCACTGAGGGCAGCAGGGGTGACTGGGGCAGGGCCTGAGGTGCCTGGGGCGAAGGAGATGGCCGGCTTCCTGGCCTTGCGGGCACGGGCCGAAGGCCGAGGGGCTGCTGGGAGGGCGGAGCTGGTGCGCTGGGTGGCGGCTGTACCTGTTTCTGCGGTGAGCACGGATGTTGCCGCCACTGCAAGGGAGCTCCCTTCCGAGGACGTGTCGGTGTCGCTGCCGTCTCCACGGGTCCCCGTGGTGGAGCCCCCCTCGCCCTCTGTCTCACTGGTCATGTCGGAGTCCGTTGCATGGCCCTCCGGGGCCATGTGAGATGCAGCTCCCTCTTGCGCCGATGCCACTTCTCCTCCGCCTGATGATGCGAATGCACACATTCACAGAAAAACAAAGAAAATGGGGGGGTGGTGGAAAACATAAAGACAAGTTGAGTGCATGCATTGGGGACACCGTTGGCGGAGAGGACAGACACAGAAGCCCCCTGCACTACGCTGCGCACTTGGGGTACACTACTCATTCAATGGGACATGCCCTACAAGCCTATGGGCGACAACTGTTCACACAGTATACACTGGTCCAAGAATCGCGTTACTAGGCACCCTACAGAGGTGGGGGGCGGGGGCACAGGACCATACTTCACGGACGGGCCTATCCTACAGAAATCGCTTTGGCCTAGGGATACCCACAGCCCTCCTCCCCCACCCAGGCACCTCCACTGCACGCAAAATAGCTGAATGTGCTGGTACTCACCCACTTGTGTCTGCTGTGATGTCCTCAAGCGCCCATCTAAATCGGGGTAGGCCACCGCCAGGATCCGAGACATCAGGGGGGTCAAGGTACGACTGGCACCCCTCCTAGGTTGGGAGGCCATCCCCAGCAGAGCCTCCGCGGTCTTCCTGCTCCCGCGGCGGATGTCCTCCCACCTCTTGCGGCAGTGGGTGCCCCTTCTGGTGTGGACCCCCAGGGCCCGGACGTCCTTGGCGATGGCACGCCAAATGTCAATCTTCTGATGGGCGCTGACCTATGTGACATGTACAGGGGGGGAAGAGAAACATCATCACTTTTCTGCATGCTCGATGTGAGTGGCCCCCCCTCCCCAACCTTGCCATGTGGCACATGCTGTCGTGCCATGCATTCGTCATTCGCTGCCCTCCCCTCCATCGTACATCCTCCCCACTCAGCCAAGGCATTGGGCACTATGCATTGCCCCCGTGTACTCACCTGTTGGTCTGGAGGCCCGTAGAGTAGCGCATACTGGGGGAGGACCCCGTCCACGAGCTTCTCCAACTCCTCGGAACTGAAGGCGGGGGCCCTTTCCCCAGTCGCAGCAGCCATTGTCACTTCCAGACCGAGGTCACAGCAGCACTTGCAGTATAGGTCCTCTCTTGTGGATGCCCAGGTCTCGTGGGATCAAGCAGAGAGAAAATGGCGGTTACGGCCGCGGCGGTGCGTACCGCGGCTGCGTGTACCGCGACCGCCGACGCTCACCGCCATTGGCTCCTGAAACCCATAGGGTGCAATGTTGTCCAATGCGGCATTGCGCCGCGGACTGCGACCGCCTACCGCCACGGTGTGCCACGCTTGCGCAATTACCTCACTTCACATTGTCACACTTCACAGGTCAGGCAGCCGCCATTTCAAGGGCCCACATGGCTTCATTCCTACTGCGTCACACATGGCTAGGCCTTGCACCGACAATCATACTAGCCATTCAATCCCGAGAGATACGTGTACTGGGCATGCTGTGGGCACTTACCTGTGGGTTGCTTGACTCTGTGCTCCATGTTGTCCTTCCTAGGCATCGTCCGCTGGGACTTGCGAGGAGACGGAGGAATGTTCCCGTGTACAGACCGCTGGTGGACCTGTCGACAATGGAAGAAAGACACGTCATACTCACCTACAGACTCAACCGTGCCACTATACAGGAACTGTGTGCCCAGCTGGAGCCAGACCTGATGTCACCCATCCGCCAACCCACAGGGATTCCGCCTCTAGTGCAGGTGCTGTCAGTACTGCATTTTTTGGCAAGTGGATCATTTCAAACTACCGTGGCCATTTCATCTGGGATGTCTCAGCCTATGTTTTCAAAGGTGTTGTCCAGAGTGTTGTCTGCCCTGATGAAATACATGCGGAGCTACATCATTTTCCCTGAGGTGGGTGACTTGCCTACAGTGAAGGGTGATTTCTATGCCCTTGGACACATTTCCAATATCATTGGTGCCATTGATGGTACCCATGTGGCTTTGGTTCCCCCAAAAGACGATGAGCAGGTGTACAGGAACCGTAAAAATTATCATTCGATGAATGTCCAGGTGGTCTGTTTGGCTGACCAGTACATCTCCCATTTAAATGCCAAGTTCCCAGGGTCAGTGCATGACGCGTACATCATGCGAAATAGCAGCATCCCTTATGTGATGGAACTGCTACAGAGACACCGTGTGTGGCTAATTGGTGACTCTGGTTACCCAAACCTGCCTTGGCTATTGACCCCAGTGAGGAATCCCAGGACCAGGGCAGAGGAACGGTACAATGAGGCCCATGGGCGGACCAGGAGGGTGATTGAGCGGACCTTCGGCCTCCTGAAGGCCAGGTTTAGGTGCCTGCATATGACTGGTGGATCCCTAATGTACTCACCAAGGAAGGTGTGTCATATCATCGTGGCCTGCTGCATGCTTCACAACCTGGCTTTGCGACACCAGGTGCCTTTCCTGCAGGAGGATGGTCCAGATGGTGGTGTTGTGGCCGCTGTGGAGCCTGCGGAGAGTGAAGAGGAGGAAGACGAAGAGGACGACACAGACAACAGGGACAGAGTGATACTGCAGTATTTCCAGTGACACACAGGTAATAATCTACTCCAGCATTGTATTGTATCTGTAACTGTAGTGGCTCTGTACTGTCTGACCTTTCACCCCAATGTATGGTAACTTAGTTGTGTATATCACTTCCTATTTCAGTGATCTGATCCCCACGGAGTGCCCTCTGGTTTTTTTCCCCATGGACTACCGCTGTGTGACACTGGTATGTTGTCATCACAATGTAACTAGAAATGTTTTGTTGGTTATATCGAATATATTTGGTTTAAATAAATAGATAGCAGAATCCAGTTGGTTAATGTGCAATAATTGTGTTTATTGAAGTTTTAAGATAGGTGCATAGTTCAAACAGGGTGATGGTGGAGGCATGTCCATGGCAGTGTCCAGACTGTCGTTCCTACAGGTCCATTATCCATATGCCTGTGGAAGGTGGAGCAGGGGCAGTTCAAGGTTGGACAGGGTAAACAAGTGGGACAGTGGGATGACATCCGGGGGTTTCCGTGCATGGCGGGGGTCTTGACATCCTACTCTGTCTTCTTCCTCGATCTCAGGCCTTTCTTGCGGGGTGGTTCTTGTTCTGCAGGGGGTGGGGTCCGGGAGGGCCATTGCTGTTGTGTCGGGCCTCCTGACCACTAGCGCCGGCGGAGGTGGTGGGCTGTTCTTCCTCCATGCTAGTGGCAGGGGCCCTTTGGGGGGCCACATGGTCCCGCAATGTGGTGACAATCTGGTTGAGTGCCACCACGATTGTACCCATTGCGGAACTGATGGTGCGCAGTTCTTCCCGGAACCCCATGTACTGGCCCTCCTGCATGGCCTGGATCTCCTGGAACCTGGCCAGGACCGTCGCCATCGTCTCTTGGGAGTGGTGGTACGCTCCCATGATGGTGGTGAGGGCCTCTTGGACAGTGGGTTCCCTAGGCCTGTCCTCCCTCTGTCGCACAGCAGCCCTCCCAGTTCCTCTTTGTTCCTGGGCCTCTGTCCCCTGGACGGTGTGCCCACTACCAGTGCCCCCAGGTCCCTGTTGGGGTTGTGGGTTACCCTGGGTGCCCTGTACTGGTAGACAAACCGCTGCTTGACCTGTCCTGGAGACAGAAGCATGGGCCCGCTGGGTGGGTGCTGTGCTGGTGTTTCCTTAGGGGGGTAGGTCTGCTGTGGCCTGGGGCAGACTGAGGGTAACCGACTGTCCAGAGGTCCCCGATGGTCCGGGCTGGTCATCAGGTTCTAGGTCGACAGAGCTGCTGTCATCACTGGGGGCCTGTTCTGGGGGTGGGATGGACAAATCTGGACCCTCCTGGCCGGTGTGTTGGCGTTCGGGCCCTGCAGGGGTAGAAGAATATGGTTATTGATTTTGTGTGTGCCGTGGCGTGCGATTTGTGGGTGCCCTTGTCCCCCAGTGCTGGCAGTCCCATGTGGGAGGAGTTGTGAGGGTGGTTTGTGGGGGGGGATGGGTATGTGCGGTGGTCATGCTTAGGTGATGGGTGTCCATGGTTTGTGCTGGCATTCAGGGGATTGGGTTGGGTTGGGTGGGTTGTGCTGGTGAGACATTAACAGGGTGTATGTGTGCTGGGTGGTTAGGGGTGAGGGTGGGGGTGTGGGTTGGCATGCTGGTGGTTGGGGGGGTGAAGTAGTTGAGATTAGACTTACCAGAGTCCATTCCTCCGCCTACTCCAGCGAGGCCCTCAGGATGCAGGATGTTCAAGACCTCTTGCTCCCATGCTGTGAATTCGGGTGGAGTGGGTGGGGGTCCGCCGCCAGTCTTCTGCACAGCGATGTTGTGTCTTGACACCATCGCCCGCACCTTCCCCCGTAGGTCGTTCCAGCGCTTTCGGATGTCTTCCCGATTTCTGTGATGCTGTCCCACAGCGTTGACCCTGTCGACGATCCTTTGCCATAGCTCCGCCTTCCTGGCTATTGTGGTGTGCTGCACCTGTGTGCCGAAGAGCTGGGGCTCTACCCTGATTATTTCCTCCACCATGACCCTGAGTTCTTGGTCCGTGAACCTGGGGTGTCTTTGGGGTGCCATGGGGTGGTGTGGATGAGGTGTGGGGTGGTGTTTGTGGTGATGAGTGTAGTGGTGTGTGGTGTTTTGTGCGTAGATGTGGTGTGGGTGATGATGTTGGGTTCCTGTGTGTGTTGTGGTTTGCGTTCCCTGTGCTCTCTCTCTGTGTATTGTGCCTTGTCTCTGAATTTCGCTTTGTGGGGGTTTGTGGGTGATGTGGGTGTGTGTTTTATATGGTGATGGGTGTGTGGGAGTGGTGTTTGTATGTGTATCAGGTGTGTGTATTTGGAATTGTCCAATGTGGCTGTGTTTTGTAAAGGTGTGGGTATTTTGAGCGCGGCGGTGTGTACCGCCAATGGAATACCGCGGTTGAAAGACCGCCGCGTGGATTCGTGGGTCGTAATGGCATGGGCGTGTTTGTGTTGGCGTGACGGTGGAGGTTTGGTCATCTCCAGTTTATCGCTGACCGCTGATGAGGCGGGCTTCAGTGGATGTCGGGTTTTTGGCGGTTTGGCAGTTGTGGGTCAGAATGACCGTGGCGGTTTACCGCGGCCGCGGCGGTATGATGGTGGTCTTCTGACCGGCGGTAAGTGCCTTTTACCGCCAGGGTCAGAATGACCCCCATAGTTTTCCATGCTTGCAGATCAAACTAGAACAGTGGGATATGAAGGGACTCCTTCCTGCATAAAAACAATCCAGCCCGAAATACAGGCACCCTTCCACTATTGTGCAAGAGTTCCTGCATTGGTGTCAGGCAGCATACAGTGCAAGGAGAGAGCAGAAATGATCCATACTTTTGTAAATATGGAGCATTTCTGCACTCTTCCTTTCACGCAACACAGCATTGCAACTTTGCTTGCCACCTTGCGTTGCATGAAATATTACTAAATAAGCCCCCAAGTTCATAAGTGCTGCAGTGTGCATGGTGGTTCAAACAGACCCCCCATCAACAGAACTCATTTCAGGAGGCACAGATACTGCAACCTCTGCTACACAATCAGAGTTAATACTATGATGATATTTAGAATTAAGATTAAAATGTGTAATCACACTGTCCAAGATTGCAGTGAACCCTTAAAAAGCCATGGAGACACCAAGGGGCATATTTATACTCTGTTTGCGCCGGATTTGCGTCGTTTTTTTTAACGCAAATCCGACGCAAACTAACTCCATATTTATACTTTGGCGTTAGACCCGTCTAGCGCCAAAGATCTAGGAGTTTGCGTCATTTTTTAGCGTGGACACCGTCCTTGCGTTAATGATATGCAAGGTAGGCGTTCCCATCTAAAAAATTACTCTGAGGCATGTGCGCCGTATTTACACTCCCGGGCAAAAATGACGCCCGGGAGTGGGCAGGTCAAAAAAAATGACGTCCAGCCGCTTTAGCGTCATTTTTTAATGCCTGGTCAGGGCAGGCGTTAAGGGACCTGTGGGCTCGGTAGGAGCCCAGAGGTGCCCTCCCATGCCCCCAGGGACACCCCCTGCCACCCTTGCCCACCCCAGGAGGACGCCCAAGGATGGAGGGACCCATCCCAGGGAATTTAAGGTAAGTTCAGGTAAGTATTTTTTTTTTTTTTTTGGGTGGCATAGGGGGGCCTGATTTGTGCCCCCCTACATGCCACTAGGCCCAATGACCATGCCCAGGGGACATAAGTCCCCTGGGCATGGGCATGGCCATTGGGCAAGGGGGCATGACTCCTGTCTTTGCTAAGACAGGAGTCATTTCAATGGGGGTTGGGAGTCAAAAAAAATGGCGCTAATCGGGTTGAGGCGAAAATTTTGCCTCAGCCTGACTTGCCCCATTTTTTGGCGCCCAAGCTCCATTTTCCCCTACGCCGGCGCTGCCTGGTGTAAGTCATTTTTTTTTACGCACACCAGGCAGCTCCACCGGCTAACGTCATTCCATAAATAAGGTGCCCGCATGGCGCTTTGGAATGGCATTAGCCGGCGTTAAATTTTTTGACGCACAACTGCATTGGGGCAGTTGTGCGCCAAAAAGTATAAATACGGCCCCAAGTTTTCAAACAAAATTATGAAGCAAGTTTGACATAGCAAATTTGCTCCTCTTCTCACGAGAGTCTCTTGACTTTCTCCATTGTAGGTGTCTCCTCTCCTTCAGCATTGGAATTCCCCCAGTCCATTGGCCCTTCTCAGTTACGTCCAAGAACTCAACAGTCTCAATTGTTTCAAGTGTCTTAACCAATTCCACAGAGTCACCTACAAAGACAACAATTTTGAGAGTCTCTAAAAAAACTCTACAGAAGCTGTTCAGGATGTTTGGGCAGCCTGCATAGCTTCACCACTTACCCATTCCTTTCCAATAAGGTGGCCACCTAACATTTTTTACACCATACATCGCGGATCTCAACATCTTTGGTAATCATTTTCTTAGTTAGTTTCAAAATCCAATGTTTAATCAGATCACCAGTTCCTACGCAGTTCCAACAGCATTGCTGTTATATACTATTCTGTTCTGCTCTGGATTCTTCTTTTGATAGGTTTTTAAAATCCCCCAGGAATAGGGTCTGTAATCTCTAGACTGTAGTTGGCTTGAAGAGATTATTGCATTGAGAGCTAAGATCCTTGCTCCAGACCATCTCAGTATCAGCTCCACTCCACCCCACATTTTCTTAGCCTTACACCCTTTACACACTCCTATTATCCACTGTCATCCACACTCCCCAACTCCCAACGGGCTCCTACTCTGATGCCTGACTCCTTAAGCTAAAAAGATAGAAAGCTGAAAGAGTTGGCTTTGTTGCAGGAGTCCTGTAGCAGACAAGATGGGGCAGACAAGGAAGGCGTACAGTGCAGAGCAGGGGTAGAGGCACATGACACACAGGCTGCAAGCAAAGAGGATTAATTATCCTGCGTCTCCAAGTAATCCCACTGTTTGCATTCACCGTCTGCTGTCTCACTCCTCACTACACATGCATATCCATTTGCCTCCAAACACAGGTCACAAAGCAGCAAAGGTGGTGAGGTGTTAGGTAAATAAAGTGTTTAACAACATTAACCACGCAGATGATCAAGCTAGTCAAGCTAAAAATCCAGGTGCAAGGTGGCAAATAGGAGGTAGCAGGTGACAGATTGCATGGCCCTCATAGCAACCTGGCTCTCACTGTACAGTTTCTCAGGGGCTCCTGCTTTCATCTGTATGCTGCACTGTAGTTGCTGAGGCCTATGCGGCCTAACCCCGTGCCCTCAGAGCCTGTATTCCAAAGTTCCCAAACTTTCCAAACCCTGAGGTGCAGGGCATGTGCTCATGGCCCTATGATCAGAGCTTAGATGTGATTGTGAGGGTGGGTGTGTGGGAGTTAGAGTGCCTTGGAATGCCTCTCCCTTGCTAGACCCCCTTTAGATCCTGCTGGGATTGGTGGGGATGCTGGGATTAGGGTGGCCCGGCTTGGCCCGGGTCAAGATAATCCTCTGGCGACCATCTGAAGTCCCTGAAGCTTCTCACATTTCTTGTGCCTCTGGTGTTTCTCACCACTCCTCTCAGCAGTGCTGCATGTGTGCTCATGTGGACGCCCTCTACAGCTCTCTGCGTCCTTCATCCCTCCTGTTTGCATCCTTCCCCTTCTCTCTGTGATCTCATTAGAATAAAATACTGGTACCTCCCCTTTTTATCTAAAATCAACTTGCCTACCCCATCTCGCTACCTCTCCCAATCTCTTGAACTCACCGCTTTGTTTCAATAACACCCCTGTACATCTTCATTATCTACTTCATCTCCCAATCTCATAAATGTCTTCAATTCACCTCTATCTTTCTTCATTTCTTTTTAAATCACCCCCCTCTATGTCTCTCTCACCACTGTCATTATCTGGACAATCTCTACTTCACATCTTTCTCAGTACCCTATTTCTCTCAAGCCATTCCCCTCTCTCACAACCTAATCATGCAATATACCCCACCACTGATGAAGTATCTCACCTTTCTCCATTTCATTCCTGTCTTTCTGCCTCTGGACCCTCTACCTCTCTTGCTACTTTAATTCTTTCTGGCCACCTCTATCCCTCTATCTGTACTGCATTTGTCTATCACTACCACTTCTTTCTCTCTCTCTCTCTCCCCCCTCTCTCTCTCTACTTTCTCCTTAATTTTAAAGCACCCTCCCTTCCTATCTTGTCTTATTATCTATCGTTATACATCTTCCAACCTCACTTCTCCATCTCTCTTCTTCACCACTCTACCTACCTCACCCTCTGTATCAAGGACCTCCCTCTTTCTCTATCTCAACTCTGTCTCCCTGCTTCACCTCTTTTCTCTGTACATCTCATCTATCTTTCTACCCTTCACCTCCCCTCTTTTGCTCTTAGTTTATTTCTGCCTCACTACTCTCTTCACCTGATCTGTCTTTCTATAACACATGTCCCATTATGCCCCTGTCCCAGCCCTCAGCCCTCAAAATGTTTCTTGCCTGGGCCTAAAAAATCCTTTAGCTGGAACTCATTTTTACCTTGACTGTGACCAGTTGTTCTGGCAGACGGAGCTTCAGAATACGTTGGACTGGCCTATGACTTCAGCCATGTGCAGGTGCATGGGGCAGCTAAGCACCCACGACTGGAACAGGAGTATGATGGGAACATTTATGACCTGAAGTAAAAAACCTCACAAAAGAAAGTTGAGTGAAGGAGTTCCCTCCCCTGTCATATGATGCAGGCTCTCAGACCATCCAAACTGTTAAGCTATTGGGGGTAGCTTGACTCAGGAAGGGAAAGCCTTTGATTGTACTGGATCTCCCCAATTCCACTCCAGCAGCTTTCCACTGAAAGGGTTTGATTTGAAATTCTAGCTCTTTGTCAACTTTAATTCTTGGATGGCCAGGTGACAGAGCATTGCCTGCTTAATAAACCAGTAGGCAAGAAGGTGGAAAGATCCCTTAAGTGAGCTTACATGGCCTCAGATTTCTCTTGTCAGATCACTGCATTCAATAGATTTGCATCTGGTCACCCTTGACAGATGTCCACACTTTGTAGGGCGGTTCAGCACAGTGATGGATGCATTGAATTAGTGGGGATCAGTGATTTGGTTATTCATTTCCTATCCAATTTTATGTTGCTTGGGAGAATTTATATCTTCTGACACAATTACCCCCCATTTTCTAGATAACTGGATCCTCAGAATTCTCTTATTTCCTACCTGCCATTCCAGGACCCCCAAACAGTTCAGGTCTATGTTTAATGATTTGTTGTAACATATGGTTTGCATGGCTTCTCCAGCCATGCCAGGGTCAGATGTAGTTGTCTTACTTATTCCTGGCTCAGTATAACCGGTGTAGTGACAGCAGGTTATAAGGCAGACTTGTTGCTGGGCAAGGCTTTTTTTGACAAATCACAACTTCCCTCTTCCTCCTTAAAGAAGGCCTGATTATTCCTGTCATCATGCTGGTCTGTTGTTGGGCGGTCTGTGTTAGTTAATCGAAAACTGGAGTCCTCATATCTGGGATTAATGGGTCCGCTAGGTGGTTGTGTATGGTTATCATGTTAAGTTCAAGGCTGCGCCTCCAGGTTCTTGGTTTCATCTGACCATTATGTTACTAAAATTGGCATAGCTCTCCTCTCTCAAAAGGTGTCACCTCTCTATTGGCAAAAAGGTGCAGCAGTCAAGGTACCACTCTGTCAAAGAGACACAGACACTGATTATATTATCTTTATAGTTTTAGAGTCCACTGGAAATGTACAACCAAAACAGACATAGAAGTACTTGAATACGGTCTGCCAACCCTACCATGTATGTGAAGGTGGTGAACATTGGGATTTTGTATGAACTCTGGACTTGCAGGATGCCTATCTAAATGTCCTAATGTATCCTTCTTTGATGGTTATCCAGTTCACGGTGATAGATAACTATTTTCAGTTCACTATATTGCCCTTTGGATTGCTGTTTGCCTCCAAGGATCTTCATGTCTATAGAAAGGTCTTGGATTTAATGTAGCTTGCCTACAGGTTTAAGGGACTCAGAGCTTTCCATAATTATATGATTGGTTACTCTGTACTCACTTTTTAGTATGGTCCAAGAGGAAACATCAAAAATGTGTCAGCTACTTCAGGACTCTGATTTTCTCCTGAACTGGAAGATTGCCCATCTCAACCATGCCCTGGATTGACTCTTCACTGGGGCAAGATACTACCCAAACCTATGAAGGCTGTTACTTCCCCTGAGTCACAAGGCCTCTAACCATTCTCACCTGTCTGCCTTCATGGCTCTGGACTCTGCCTGAGCATTGACTTATTTACAGGTGCAGGGATTCATGTCCGCAACAATAGGTATTGTGCCTTGGAGTTGTTTGCATCTTGAAACATTGATCTGTTACCTCCTATAAAACAGCAATATGTTCGGTTAGAATCCGGAATAAAACGTCTAATGGCAACCCAGTTAAGGAGAAACTTAGCTCAGTGGTTTCATTTGTCCCTCCTTTTTCCAGAGTGGTGACTACCGGTGCCAGTTCCAAGGCCTAAGGGACAACTCTGGTTGATGAAATAGAACAGGTCAGTGGTCTCGCGGCAAACTAGCACCTTTCCCAATTTATAGGGAGCTGATGACTGTATTCCGGGTCATGAGGCTTTGAACCCCATATCTGACAAATGTAGACACTACGTTGGCTGGTTTTTGGAGGCCAATCTAGTATGCTTGAAAACTTAATGGGCATATTGGGGCTCTGGTGAGTGGCCCCTGAATTGAAGTGTTACAGACCAGATTATCCCACCTACTGGTCTATGGTTTCATCCCAAACTTTGTTCCTATTTTCTTTTGGAACTGGAAATTGCTCTGCATGTATTTTATTCATAGTGTTTGAGATCTGTCACCAGAGGAACATGCCAATTTTAATTTCACGTTTTACTTTTACAAATCAGATACCCTGTCTTTTGGGCAACAAGGTGTTCTTAAGTGTGAAAGTTCCCTAAATGTGAGCAGTGGAAAGCTGCAAGTCAGCAATTGAAAAGAGGCTGTACTCCAGGGGAAGGACAAACACAAGAACAGAAAGGCAAGCCATCAAATAAAAAAGCAATCAAATAGGATTGACAATAAAGCCAACTAATGATAAGCAATGGGCTGGCTGTAAACCCACTGTACATTCACACTAAGGGGCATATTTACAAACTCCATGCACCGCTGGTTCATCACTTTTTGTGATGCATAGGCAGTGCATAATTTCAGGCACATATCTACAAGGCCAAGCAAAACCACTTTGCCTGGCTTTTCACAGCCTAGTAGATATAGGGTAAGGCAGCGCAGCAGAAGTCGCTTCAGGGAGGCATTCCGTGGGCGTTGCAGTGGGTTTTCCCATGCAACACCCATGGGTTTTGATGCATTCCCAGATTTACCAGAATCTGTAAGGCTGGGAATGTGTCAGAATTGTACACCTCCCCAGGTGTTCAGGCGAATAATCTTTATTTCTCCTTGTTTCTTCTGCAGCACACATAGCAAGAAGAAAATGCCTCCCAGGATTGTTTTTGTGCAGGACGGTAATCCTTCCTGCACAAAAACGATCCTGCTGACAGCGCATACACTCTATCACCATGGTGCAAGGGTACCTGCATTGACACTAGGCAGCAATTAGTACACAAATGCAGGGGGAAAGGATTAAAATGCCCCATATCTTGTAAATATTGTGCATTTCTGTCCTTTTTATGTGGCCAGGGCAAGGTTACTTGCTGTGCTGCCCTGCGCCATTGGGCTTGTAAATATGTCCCTACATTTTTCACAACCAGACAGTTTGCACTGTCTGGCAGAGGAGACCTAAAAAAAAGCAGGTGCAATGACACTTGCTACACATTTGTTTTCATTACACTGCACAAAACACGGAATCAATTGCAAACCTATCTCATATCATGCACAAGCATTTTACCGGGCACAATGACGCCATTAGACCGCAAGATATGCTTATTACACTTTTTCTGACAGCAGTATGCTGCCATATAGTGACAACAATGAAACATATCAGCAATAGAAGACAATCCTAGGTTTGTAATGTACGGTTAATTTTACAATACTTAATTCGACTTTTCAGATTCGCACACTAAAGTTCCTGGGAACCGATTGAAAATAGCGCACAGGCCAGTTAGCAGATGCAAAATAGAATGGAAAGGATATGATTTTATTCAGCTACCGTTGTTTCTCACAGAGAAAAGTTAATGAGGAATGTAACTGATGATCCTGTGTTGGTAAATAAATTGATTTCAATATATTTTGCTAGATGTAGGACCTGCATAGCCAAGGGCTGTTTCAGGCTGAGGTCAGTGCTACCATCGAATCATGGCCATACCAATGTATTCTTTTGTAAAGGCAGTGCTTTAAATGGGCCGGTACTGTCCGGTACCTTTTTGCCAATAGAGAGGTGACACCTTTTGAGAGAGGAGAGCTATGCCAATTTTAGTAACATAATGGTCAGATGAAATCAAGAACCTGGAGGCGCAGCCTTGAACTTAACATGATAACCATACACAACCACCTAGCGGACCCATTAATCCCAGATATGAGGACTCCAGTTTTCGATTAACTAACACAGACCGCCCAACAACAGACCAGCATGATGACAGGAAATTAGAAACTGGCACAGAGTACCTGCACTTTAATTTTTCCATTTCAAGCACTGTGTAAAGGTATAATTCATGAAACCTGCAATCCTTGTATAGAAGCTGTTTCTAATTTCCTTATTACAGCCGAGATGTTATGTCACTAGTCACCTTTAATAAAGATATGCCCAGCTGCTCAACTGTAATAATTTCCTACATTTGATTTATGGCGTCTCAATGCCTGCAGCCAGGTTACGCTTCTTTTCTGAGGACAACAGGTAAGGGATTACTCTCATCAGCCTGATGGCCACATCTTCCATGCGGAATTAAATATTTTTAGACAATTAGATCCCTCTTATATGGTGTTTTATGTGTTATCTTTAGATACATCTATTAAAGGGGCGTTTGATGCAAGTAGTTTTTGACTGCCACTGAGTTCCTTTGGTGGTGTTTGCCTGGTTTCTCTGGCTTGTGATTTGAAGGATATACCTATTTTCATCCGTAGCCCCAGGTATCTACATATCAATAATCATTTGCTTTGGACGTCCTGTAGCATTTTATGCATTTTGGTGAATCTGGTAAAATACCGTATGGCTTTCATACACCACTTTGTACACAGACTTCATGAATTTCACATGCCCCCTGTACTCTAGCTTTTGCGTCAATGTGACCAAGTTTGTGTTTTTCATATGTGTGGCATACGGTTGTTTGAACAACAACTTTTTGCCCAGTAATTTTTTATCACTGGGTCTGCTCACAGACCCCTGGAGCACTCGCACGTCTTAGAATATGTGTCTTATACTTTTAGCACTATTTTTCTGATTAACTGGTTTTGACCTACCCTTTTTAAGTCGTTTGTATTTAAGTTTTACTAAGCGGGTGCAAACTCCTTTGTTTTCGTCCTGAAAAGGGCAAAAGTTGATAGGCCGAAATGCGTGGACCTTGCATTATGAGAAACCCACTCTGAAGTTTCAAAAATGAAATGTATTTAGGACTCCATAAAAACTTCTGTTGACTACCTCGCACATATTTACAAATCGCAACTCTAAGATTTTGTGGACTATCTCGAGATGAACCTTCGGGTTAAGATACACTTCTGGTTGTCTCAAGACAAGACTGTGTATTATAGATAGGGATAGTCTGTCCTACGCGCTAAAGAGTTTGGTATTCTTGTGATGTAAATTATTTATAGAATCAATTTATTTAAAAATTAGGTTTTGCAAACATATGAGACATTCGATCATTATGGTGTTCACATTGCTATATGGATAGTTGATGCATGTAAGTAGTACTATACATGTCCAGTAACAATGTTATTGTTGACTTAATCGATAGATTAGGTATATCTGTCCCATTAGAGTGTTTATTTTATTTCTTGAAAAATGTTCCCCAGCAATAAAGTCAGTAGGCTTGAAGACCATTAGAGAGAATATTGAACAAACAAAAGATTAGTGTTAGATGTTTTGGTTTAAATGTTTTCAAAACTTGTGTACATGCATCTCCTGATGAACCACATCACAAAACACAATCTGGTGACTGTTAGACAAGCTTTAAAGGGCCGACATTCCATATGCATACAAGCATTTTGTCTTATCAATACAGCTCTTATGAAAAGTGTTACTGCTCCCACATACTAAGTGATAAACTGTAAAAGTCCATCCATCACAGTACCCTTAGTAAGATGTTCGTTAGTGCTAGCGATCAACTTTTTTGGGGAACTAATGCTTCTTCCTTTATAAAGAATGTACTCACTACTAAACCCCATTCTACCATTGACACTAAAGCATTGGTTGATTGTCCACAATTGGATATTTGCACTTGCTTCTCACACTCATGCAAATGTTAGCCCTATTGCTTCCAGAGTTTAAAAAAATAAATAATATTTGCAATAGTTTGAAATTGATGGTGTTCTGGCTAGTGATCACGTTTTGGTCTATTGGTGATCACCAACTGGACATGGTATTAGAGCCGGTGTGGTACCAAATTGTCATTGTCAGAATATCGTCTGACATAAATATCTTGCCCTAAATAATGATCACAAAAGTATCACCCTACTGGAGTTAATATAATTTTACACAAAATGGGATAATGTCTTTGTAAACAAGATTTAGGGGACATCATTTTTATCAGACAATATTTCTGTACAGGATACTCTGACATATAGCCATTTGAGACCGTGAAAAACCACTCACGATTTTTGGAGTACTACAACACAATCTTTCTGGCTTTATTTCCACTAGAGGTTTCTTCCTTCTTCCACTAGCTTCTAATATCTGCTCTAGATCTCCCCAGCAAATCATCTGCCACAGAGGTAAGACATTTAGGGCCAAATTTAAGAAAAGTGGCGCTGCATCCAATGCAGCGCCACTTTTCTTGTGACCCCCTAACGCCACCATGTGTGTGCCAAATTTAAGATACAGTGTACCATGGCGGTAGTTAGGACAATAGCTTCAAAATCTTTGACGCTATTGTGGTACTTTGCTACACTAGCATCCCAAAAATTTACGCTAGTATAGCAAAGTGCAAGGAGACCCATTGATTTAAATGGGTGCATCATTTTCACGCATGCTCTGAGCAGGCGTTAAAAATGACAGAAAAAATGGTGCAGTGAAATCTTTGAAGTTTCACTGCACCATTTTTTCAGGCCTCCTAATGGGGGAACGCTCCCCCTTGCATGCATTATGCCTGGCGCAGGCATAACATGGCGCAAGGTGTTACAAATTGCTGCAATGCATGCATTGCACCACTTTTATCGTAGTTGGACTCTTGCTCTAGGCAAGACTGCTAGTTTAAAGATGACAGCACTTTTGTTTGTAGGCAACTAAGCCAATCCTACAACAAGTCGCAACTGTCGGCCCAACACTCCCGGCTCACAAGCAGTACCTCACCAATAACCCAAATAGTAAAAGGTGATTTGTGGTAGCCTTTACGCATGGACCCAATAGTACGACATCTCAGGGGAGTCATGGTTAAACGGAAAATACCCTTTTCTCACATGAGCAACAAGTCTCATTCACACACAGGCAATGAAGAGATGCTGTAAAGTTTTCAATAGGTCTTAACAAGACTGCAATCTGCTGTAAAAGGCATGGGCTGCATTGATTAAGATAATGAACAATGCAAGAAACATAATTGTAAAAATGAGAGTCGTAAATATAAAGACCCCCACCATCTTGCAACAACATGATATGTAAAATAGACCCTAATACCCTAGAAAGGAGAACCTAATCTCTAACTTAAAGAGAGCTAGGTGTGTTAAACCTAATCTGCCAGTAGCATGTCGATGACAAGAGCCCCCCCAACCCTTGTTACCTTGGAATGAGGTCTCTAGATCAGACTCCGTAGGGACACGAAGGCTAGGTCTCCATCAAGGCGACGTGTAGCATAGATAGCGTTGATGGCATTTGGTAGGAATCCCTCTGATAAAATTGTCTGCATGAGATGTATTTATACAGATGTTGTAGGACCCCTTACACAGGTATGTTCCCAAACAGTTGATAAGAAGGCATGCTCGGGGCAGCAATTATATAAACAATTCCTTCACGAAGTACATTATGTTCCTGTCACACACAAGTGGGAAAGAGACACAATGTTAATACCTATGCATATCACTTGTCTTTGACGTTGATAGTGACGCCTTCACAGAGTGGCACTGATAAAGTGAAATCAAAACTTCTTCCTAACTATAAACATAGCAGCCATCTTAGAAGAAATAATTAAATAAATGTGATAAAACAAAACTGGCTAAGTAGGTTAAAAGTCACTAGGAGGCGGAAGCACAGGCCTGCAAGCCAACGTCTAAGCGACCTCCTGGTTCCCAATAAAGCTAAATAGGATTCACTACAGTTTGTAAATATGGCGCAGGGAAAAGGCCACATTAGCGGCGTCTTACTGTAAAAAAAAAATGACAGTAAGGTGGCGCTAAAGTGGCGCAAGGGGCTTGATGTGAGAGAAGAATATATGTCCACAGCAGAGGTAGGTTAAAACAGCAACTTTATTCCTTAACGCGACCTAGCGTCCAGCCACTCTAAGGAGACTAATTTAGTACTAGCCAGGTATACATTTTATACTCAACCACAGGATCATCATGAATCAATTGATGATTTTGTGTCACGGTTAAGAGAGTTGTCTGTCAAGTGCAGGTTTGGGACCATGACAGATGAACTGATACGAGATCAACTCATTGTTCAGTGCCGTGATAAAAAGATTCAGGAGAGGCTATGGGCGGCGAAGGATCCCACGTTGCAGGAAGCAATTGACCTGGCAAAAGTGATGGAGGAATCAAGACGCTGTATTAAAGAATTAGAAAGGAAAAAGAAAACTGTGGATGTTATGGCTTTGTCAAACGATTCTACAGGGTCTCAACCGGAATCTGGAACTGCACCAAAGAAAGGGGGGTTTATCAGGAGCAAGGGAAGGGAGTGCTTTCGATGTGGTAGTACTTCTCATTTAGGGGATTCCAAGAAATGTTTTGTTGCTAATAAGGAGTGCCGCAAGTGTGGCCGTAGGGGGCATTATGCATGTGTGTGCAGGGAAACTAACCGATTTGCTAAAGAATCTAAGTCGAGCATAAAAATGGTGGAAGAATGCTGTGAATCTTCTTGTGAAGACAGGATACTTGTAGTTGAGAAAGATGTGATTATGAGTGTGAATGGGGATGACCGCAGATGCTCTAGACCATCAGCTCTTTTCTCTATTGGGGAAGTCCAGGTAAATCTCATGGTGGACTCTGGTCATTGTACACCATAATTCCAGAGAGTCTTTTTAAACGCCATTGGAGGAAAGAAAAATTATTGCCAAAAGATATATCCCCCGGTGGATACCCTGCCCACTCCAACCTTCAACCTCTTTTCACTCTCCTTGCACAGTCTACACTGCTCAACCCAACCCTTAACCTGACCATCTAAACCTGGCCACCAAAAAAACTCTTTCAACCTCCTGCTTGTCATCCCTTGACCAAAGGGACCCTCATGAGCTAGAGAAAATAGTTTAAACCTCAATCCAACTGGTGGAACAAAACGTTCCCCCGCATCAATACGCTGTCCCCACAACATGACAATTCATCTAACACATCCAAAAATGATCTAACCGACAACGGAAGCGAACTCTCTCTTCTAGCCCCTAAGGAAACTAGTTTAAAGACACACTTAAGACAATCATCTGCTGCCATCTCACTCTTCCATTCCTCCAGCGTAAATGTATCCCAAGCACCACTCGACCACTTCACAAATGGAGGCTACAGCATCATCCGTATCACAACATTTTACCGATTGGGCATCAACTTTCTCCCAGTCAAGGGACAATTTGGACGGACAATCAGCCTGGACATTTTCCAACCTTGGACGTACTCAACACGGTACAAATACTCTTGCAACCTTGCAGAAAGTCTGGCCAACCTTGCTGACCCTTTCCCCGCACCACCATCAGACAATATCCTTAACAACGGTTTGTGATCACTCCTCAGGGTAAATTCTAACCCCCACAAATACGTTCTGAAATATTCTGTACCCCAGACAGACGCCAAGGCCTCCCGTTCAATAACAGAATAGTTCCGCTCCGTCTGTGTCAAAGTTCGGGATGCAAACGCGACTGTCTTCTCTTGACTCCCATGTACTTGTGATAATACTGCTCCTAACCCAGTACCACTGGCATCCACAGTCAAGATAGGGTGCAACTTAATGTCAAAAGCCGTTAAAATACCTGCTCCACAAATCTCATCTTTGATTCTGTCATAGCAACTCATCTGCTCACCGGACCAACAAAACTTACTCCCACTCCTCAACAATTTTCTTAAATCCTCAGTCTTGCTTGAAACCTTATCTACAAACTTGGAGTAGTACTCCACAAGTCCCAAAAAGGACCTCAATTGATCTTTGTTAGCTGGTGCCGGTGCCAACCTAATAGACTCCAAAAGACTTTTCTTTGGTTTGATACTCCCTTTAGCAATAGAGTACCCTAAGTAGTCAATTTCTTCAACTAAGAAAGTGCATTTCTCCTTATTTAAACTTAAGCCAGCTTCTCCAATGATCTTGAGTACTTTCTTAAGTGTGACATTATGATCATCAACAGTTTCACCCATCACAAGTATATCATCCTGAAAGAATAATACATCCTTAACATCTCCAAACATCCGGCCCATCATGCGTTGAAACACACTCGCAGCGGATGCCAGACCAAAAGGCATACGGGTAAATTGGAAGGTACCTTCTGGAGTGACAAACGCTGTAATGTGCTTGGATTCAGGATGGAGTCTAATCTGATGATAGGCACTTCTCAAATCTAATTTTGAGAAAAACCTACAATTTTTGACCGCTGTTAACAATTTGTTAATATTAGGCAAGGGGTAAGTATCCACCACAATGTTCTGATTCACAGACCTTCAGTCCACACACAACCTCACCTTCCCATCTGATTTCCGTGTAATAACAACCGGAGAAATCCATGGGGAGACTTCAATAGGTTCAATAGTACCCTCCACCAACATATTGCTTATTACTTTCTTGACTTCCTCCCTCACTACAAATGGTATCTTGTGACCCTTGTGTTGAATAGGGTGAGCATCCTCTCTCAACACTATCTTATGCACGTAACCTTGAAAGCATCCTAACACTTTTTCGAAACACCTCCCTTGACTCTACCTGACTTGACCTTGACCCAGTCTCCCACCTTCAATCCATGATGGTGATGAGGGAACGCAACTTTGTCACCACACAACATCGTGTCCACCTGAAGCAACCCACTCCTGAAGCCAGGGGGGAATCAATTTCAATCCCATCGATCGCCCCCTCATCACTCAGAAAGGAGACCTTCCAGTAACACTGTGAATTGTGGAACAATAGGCTCGTACCACATCAACCATCATTTTCCTCACACAACAATGATTAGCAAGAGCTAGCTGTACCGTCCCTTTGATTAATCTGTTGATTCTCTCTACAATTCCATTACCCTGTGTCCTGGCGTGACGCACTCCACAATTCTTCAGAAACAAACGCATCTCATTCAACGTTAATTGAGTGCCATTGTCTGTAATAAGGACCATAGGAATACCTTCTTCCATAAAAATTTCCTCCAAAACTTTTATGGTCGTGGTCACATCACGTACAAACCTAACCACCAACCATCTTGAGTGTACATCCACCACCACAACTGCGAAACGCATTTTAAGAGGAAGTTCTAATCGTGGACCAATAAAATCTAAACACATTGTGTGCCAGGGCTTCCCAGGATCTTCAATGTGTCCTTCCACCCTGCCCACTCCAACCTTCAACCTCTTTTCACTCTCCTTGTACAGTCTACACTGCTCAACCCAGCCCTTAATCTGACCATCTAAACCTGGCCACCAAAAAAACTCTTTCAACCTCCTGCTTGTCATCCCTTGGCCCAAGTGACCCTCATGAGCTAGAGAAAATAGTTTAAACCTCAATCCAACTGGTGGAACAAAACGTTCCCCGCATCAATACGCTGTCCCCACAACATGACAATTCATCTAACACATCCAAAAATTATCTAACCGACAACGGAAGCGAACTCTCTCTTCTAGCCCCTAAGGAAACTAGTTTAAAGACACACTTAAGACAATCATCTGCTGCCATCTCACTCTTCCATTCCTCCAGCGTAAATGTGCCCAAGCACCACTCGACCACTTCACAAATGGAGGCTACAGAATCGTCCGTATCACAACACTTTACTGATTGGGCATCAACTTTCTCCCAGTCAAGGGACAATTTGGACAGACAATCAGCCTGGACATTTTTCCAACCTTGGACATACTCAACATGGTACAAATACTCTTGCAACCTTGCAGAAAGTCTGGCCAACCTTGCTGACCCCTTCTTCACACCACCAGCAGACAATATCCTTAACAACGGTTTGTGATCACTCCTCAGGGTAAATTCTAAACCCCACAAATACGTTCTGAAATATTCTGTACCCCAGACAGCCGCCAAGGCCTCCTGTTCAATAACAGAATAGTTCAGCTCCGTCTGTGTTCAGGATGCAAGCGCGACTGTCTTCTCTTGACTCCCATGTACTTGTGATAATACTGCTTTTAACCCAGTACCACTGGCATCCACAGTCAAGATAGGGTGCAACTTAATGTCAAAAGCCGTTAAAATACCTGCTCCACAAATCTCATCTTTGATTCTGTCAAAGCAACTCATCTGCTCACCGGACCAACAAAACTTACTCCCACTCTTCAACAATTTTCTTAAATCCTCAGTCTTGCTTGAAACCTTATCTACAAACTTGGAGTAGTACTCCACAAGTCCCAAAAAGGACCTCAATTGATCTTTGTTAGCTGGTGCCGGTGCCAACCTAATAGCCTCCAAAAGACTTTTCTTTGGTTTGATACTCCCTTTAGCAATAGAGTACCCTAAGTAGTCAATTTCTTCAACTAAGAAAGTGCATTTCTCCTTATTTAAACTTAAGCCAGCTTCTCCAATGATCTTGAGTACTTTCTTAAGTGTGACATTATGATCATCAACAGTTTCACCCATCACAAGTATATCATCCTGAAAGAATAATACATCCTTAACATCTCCAAACATCCGGCCCATCATGCGTTGAAACACACTCGCAGCGGATGCCCGACCAAAAGGCATACGGGTAAATTGGAAGGTACCTTCTGGAGTGACGAACGCTGTAATGTGCTTGGATTCAGGATGGAGTCTAATCTGATGATAGGCACTTCTCAAATCTAATTTTGAGAAAAACCTACAATTTTTGACCGCTGTTAACAATTCGTTAATATTAGGCAAGGGGTAAGTATCCACCACAATGTTCTGATTCACAGACCTTCAGTCCACACACAACCTCACCTTCCCATCTGATTTCCGTGTAATAACAACCGGAGAAATCCATGGGGAGACTTCAATAGGTTCAATAGTACCCTCCACCAACATATTGCTTATTACTTTCTTGACTTCCTCCCTCACTACAAATGGTATCTTGTGACCATTGTGTTGAATTGGGTGAGCATCCTCTCTCAACACTATCTTATGCACGTAACCTTTCAAGCATCCTAACACTTTTTCGAAACACCTCCCTTGACTCTACTTGACTTGACCTTGACCCAGTCTCCCACCTTCAATCCATGATTGTGATGAGGGAACGCAACTTTGTCACCACACAACATCTTGTCCACCTGAAGCAACCCACTCCTGAAGCCAGGGGGGAATCAATTTCAATTCCATCGATCGCCCCCTCATCACTCGGAAAGGAGACCTTCCAGTAACACTGTGAATTGTGGAACAATAGGCTCGTACCACATCAACCATCATTTTCCTCACACAACAATGATTAGCAAGAGCTAGCTGTACCGTCCCTTTGATTAATCTGTTGATTCTCTCTACAATTCCATTACCCTGTGTCCTGGCGTGACGCACTGCACAATTCTTCAGAAACAAACGCATCTCATTCAACGTTAATTGAGTGCCATTGTCTGTAATAAGGACCATAGGAATACCTTCTTCCATAACAATTTCCTCCAAAACTTTTATGGTCGTGGTCACATCACGTACAAACCTAACCACCAACCATCTTGAGTGTACATCCACCACCACTACTGCGAAATGCATTTGAAGAGGAAGTTCTAATCGTGGACCGATAAAATCTAAACACATTGTGTGCCAGGGCTTCCCAGGATCTTCATTGTGTCCTTCCACCCTGCCCACTCCAACCTTCAACCTCTTTTCACTCTCCTTGTACAGTCTACACTGCTCAACCCAGCCCTTAACCTGACCATCTAAACCTGGCCACCAAAAAAACTCTTTCAACCTCCTGCTTGTCATCCCTTGGCCCAAGTGACCCTCATGAGCTAGAGAAAATAGTTTAAACCTCAATGCAACTGGTGGAACAAAACGTTCCCCCGCATCAATACGCTGTCCCCACAACATGACAATTCATCTAACACATCCAAAAATGATCTAACCGACAACGGAAGCGAACTCTCTCTTCTAGCCCCTAAGGAAACTAGTTTAAAGACACACTTAAGACAATCATCTGCTGCCATCTCACTCTTCCATTCCTCTTGCGTAAATGTGCCCAAGCACCACTCGACCACTTCACAAATGGAGGCTACAGCATCGTCCGTATCACAACACTTTACCGATTGGGCATCAACTTTCTCCCAGTCAAGGGACAATTTGGACAGACAATCAGCCTGGACATTTTTCCAACCTTGGACATACTCAACATGGTACAAATACTCTTGCAACCTTGCAGAAAGTCTGGCCAACCTTGCTGACCCCTTCTTCTCACCACCAGCAGACAATATCCTTAACAACGGTTTGTGATCACTCCTCAGGGTAAATTCTAAACCCCACAAATACGTTCTGAAATATTCTGTACCCCAGACAGCCGCCAAGGCCTCCCGTTCAATAACAGAATAGTTCAGCTCCGTCTGTGTTCAGGATGCAAGCGCGACTGTCTTCTCTTGACTCCCATGTACTTGTGATAATACTGCTCCTAACCCAGTACCACTGGCATCAACAGTCAAGATAGGGTGCAACTTAATGTCAAAAGCCGTTAAAATACCTGCTCCACAAATCTCATCTTTGATTCTGTCAAAGCAACTCATCTGCTCACCGGACCAACAAAACTTACTCCCACTCGTCAACAATTTTCTTAAATCCTCAGTCTTGCTTGAAACCTTATCTACAAACTTGGAGTAGTACTCCACAAGTCCCAAAAAGGACCTCAATTGATCTTTGTTAGCTGGTGCCGGTGCCAACCTAATAGCCTCCAAAAGACTTTTCTTTGGTTTGATACTCCCTTTAGCAATAGAGTACCCTAAGTAGTCAATTTCTTCAACTAAGAAAGTGCATTTCTCCTTATTTAAACTTAAGCCAGCTTCTCCAATGATCTTGAGTACTTTCTTAAGTGTGACATTATGATCATCAACAGTTTCACCCATCACAAGTATATCATCCTGAAAGAATAATACATCCTTAACATCTCCAAACATCCGGCCCATCATGCGTTGAAACACACTCGCAGCGGATGCCAGACCAAAAGGCATACGGGTAAATTGGAAGGTACCTTCTGGAGTGACGAACGCTGTAATGTGCTTGGATTCAGGATGGAGTCTAATCTGATGATAGGCACTTCTCAAATCTAATTTCGAGAAAAACCTACCATTTTTTACCGCTGTTAACAATTCGTTAATATTAGGCAAGGGGTAAGTATCCACCACAATGTTCTGATTCACAGACCTTCAGTCCACACACAACCTCACCTTCCCATCTGATTTCCGTGTAATAACAACCGGAGAAATCCATGGGGAGACTTTAATAGGTTCAATTGCTCCCTCCACCAACATATTGCTTATTACTTTCTTGACTTCCTCCCTCACTACAAATGGTATCTTGTGAACCTTGTGTTGAATAGGGTGAGCATCCTCTCTCAACACTATCTTATGCACGTAACCTTTCAAGCATGCTAACTCTTTTTCGAAACACCTCCCTTGACTCTACCTGACTTGACCTTGACCCAGTCTCCCACCTTCAATCCATGATTGTGATGAGGGAACGCAACTTTGTCACCACACAACATCTTGTCCACCTGAAGCAACCCACTCCTGAAGCCAGGGGGGAATCAATTTCAATCCCATCGATCGCCCCCTCATCACTCAGAAAGGAGACTTTCCAGTAACACTGTGAATTGTGGAACAATAGGCTCGTACCACATCAACCATCATTTTCCTCACACAACAATGATTAGCAAGAGCTAGCTGTACCGTCCCTTTGATTAATCTGTTGATTTTCTCTACAATTCCATTACCCTGTGTCCTGGCGTGACGCACTCTACAATTCTTCAGAAACAAACGCATCTCATTCGACGTTAATTGAGTGCCATTGTCTGTAATAAGGACCATAGGAATACCTTCTTCCATAAAAATTTCCTCCAAAACTTTTATGGTCGTGGTCACATCACGTACAAACCTAACCACCAACCATCTTGAGTGTACATCCACCACCACTACTGCGAAACGCATTTGAAGAGGAAGTTCTAATCGTGGACCGATAAAATCTAAACACATTGTGTGCCAGGGCTTCCCAGGATCTTCATTGTGTCCTTCCACCCTGCCCACTCCAACCTTCAACCTCTTTTCACTCTCCTTGTACAGTCTACACTGCTCAACCCAGCCCTTAACCTGACCATCTAAACCTGGCCACCAAAAAAACTCTTTCAACCTCCTGCTTGTCATCCCTTGGCCCAAGTGACCCTCATGAGCTAGAGAAAATAGTTTAAACCTCAATGCAACTGGTGGAACAAAACGTTCCCCCGCATCAATACGCTGTCCCCACAACATGACAATTCATCTAACACATCCAAAAATGATCTAACCGACAACGGAAGCGAACTCTCTCTTCTAGCCCCTAAGGAAACTAGTTTAAAGACACACTTAAGACAATCATCTGCTGCCATCTCACTCTTCCATTCCTCTTGCGTAAATGTGCCCAAGCACCACTCGACCACTTCACAAATGGAGGCTACAGCATCGTCCGTATCACAACACTTTACCGATTGGGCATCAACTTTCTCCCAGTCAAGGGACAATTTGGACAGACAATCAGCCTGGACATTTTTCCAACCTTGGACATACTCAACATGGTACAAATACTCTTGCAACCTTGCAGAAAGTCTGGCCAACCTTGCTGACCCCTTCTTCACACCACCAGCAGACAATATCCTTAACAACGGTTTGTGATCACTCCTCAGGGTAAATTCTAAACCCCACAAATACGTTCTGAAATATTCTGTACCCCAGACAGCCGCCAAGGCCTCCCGTTCAATAACAGAATAGTTCAGCTCCGTCTGTGTTCAGGATGCAAGCGCGACTGTCTTCTCTTGACTCCCATGTACTTGTGATAATACTGCTCCTAACCCAGTACCACTGGCATCAACAGTCAAGATAGGGTGCAACTTAATGTCAAAAGCCGTTAAAATACCTGCTCCACAAATCTCATCTTTGATTCTGTCAAAGCAACTCATCTGCTCACCGGACCAACAAAACTTACTCCCACTCGTCAACACTTTTCTTAAATCCTCAGTCTTGCTTGAAACCTTATCTACAAACTTGGAGTAGTACTCCACAAGTCCCAAAAAGGACCTCTATTGATCTTTGTTAGCTGGTGCCGGTGCCAACCTAATAGCCTCCAAAAGACTTTTCTTTGGTTTGATACTCCCTTTAGCAATAGAGTACCCTAAGTAGTAAATTTCTTCAACTAAGAAAGTGCATTTCTCCTTATTTAAACTTAAGCCAGCTTCTCCAATGATCTTGAGTACTTTCTTAAGTGTGACATTATGATCATCAACAGTTTCACCCATCACAAGTATATCATCCTGAAAGAATAATACATCCTTAACATCTCCAAACATCCGGCCCATCATGCGTTGAAACACACTCGCAGCGGATGCCAGACCAAAAGGCATACGGGTAAATTGGAAGGTACCTTCTGGAGTGACGAACGCTGTAATGTGCTTGGATTCAGGATGGAGTCTAATCTGATGATAGGCACTTCTCAAATCTAATTTCGAGAAAAACCTACCATTTTTTACCGCTGTTAACAATTCGTTAATATTAGGCAAGGGGTAAGTATCCACCACAATGTTCTGATTCACAGACCTTCAGTCCACACACAACCTCACCTTCCCATCTGATTTCCGTGTAATAACAACCGGAGAAATCCATGGGGAGACTTCAATAGGTTCAATTGCTCCCTCCACCAACATATTGCTTATTACTTTCTTGACTTCCTCCCTCACAACAAATGGTATCTTGTGAACCTTGTGTTGAATAGGGTGAGCATCCTCTCTCAACACTATCTTATGCACGTAACCTTTCAAGCATGCTAACTCTTTTTCGAAACACCTCCCTTGACTCTACCTGACTTGACCTTGACCCAGTCTCCCACCTTCAATCCATGATTGTGATGAGGGAACGCAACTTTGTCACCACACAACATCTTGTCCACCTGAAGCAACCCACTCCTGAAGCCAGGGGGGAATCAATTTCAATCCCATCGATCGCCCCCTCATCACTCAGAAAGGAGACTTTCCAGTAACACTGTGAATTGTGGAACAATAGGCTCGTACCACATCAACCATCATTTTCCTCACACAACAATGATTAGCAAGAGCTAGCTGTACCGTCCCTTTGATTAATCTGTTGATTTTCTCTACAATTCCATTACCCTGTGTCCTGGCGTGACGCACTCTACAATTCTTCAGAAACAAACGCATCTCATTCGACGTTAATTGAGTGCCATTGTCTGTAATAAGGACCATAGGAATACCTTCTTCCATAAAAATTTCCTCCAAAACTTTTATGGTCGTGGTCACATCACGTACAAACCTAACCACCAACCATCTTGAGTGTACATCCACCACCACTACTGCGAAACGCATTTGAAGAGGAAGTTCTAATCGTGGACCGATAAAATCTAAACACATTGTGTGCCAGGGCTTCCCAGGATCTTCAATGTGTCCTTCCACCCTGCCCACTCCAACCTTCAACCTCTTTTCACTCTCCTTGTACAGTCCACACTGCTCAACCCAACCCTTAACCTGACCATCTAAACCTGGCCACCAAAAAAGCTCTTTCAACCTTCTGCTTGTCATCCCTTGGCCCAAGTGACCCTCATGAGCTAGAGAAAATAGTTTAAACCTCAATCCAACTGGTGGAACAAAACGTTCCCCCGCATCAATACGCTGTCCCCACAACATGACAATTCATCTAACACATCCAAAAATGATCTAACCGACAACGGAAGCGAACTCTCTCTTCTAGCCCCTAAGGAAACTAGTTCAAAGACACACTTAAGACAATCATCTGCTGCCATCTCACTCTTCCATTCCTCCAGCGTAAATGTGCCCAAGCACCACTCGACCACATCACAAATGGAGGCTACAGCATCGTCCGTATCACAACACTTTACCGATTGGGCATCAACTTTCTCCCAGTCAAGGGACAATTTGGACAGACAATCAGCCTAGACATTTTTCCAACCTTGGACATACTCAACACGGTACAAATACTCTTGCAACCTTGCAGAAAGTCTGGCCAACCTTGCTGACCCCTTCTTCGCATCACCAGCAGACAATATCCTAAACAACGGTTTGTGATCACTCCTCAGGGTAAATTCTAACCCCCACAAATACATTCTGAAATATTCTGTACCCCAGACAGCCGCCAAGGCCTCCCGTTCAATAACAGAATAGTTCCGCTCCGTCTGTGTTCAGGATGCAAGCGCAACTGTCTTCTCTTGACTCCCATGTACTTGTGATAATACTGCTCCTAACCCAGTACCACTGGCATCCACAGTCAAGATAGGGTGCAACTTAATGTCAAAAGCCGTTAAAATACCTGCTCCACAAATCTCATCTTTGATTCTGTCAAAGCAACTCATCTGCTCACCGGACCAACAAAACTTAGTCCCACTCCTCAACAATTTTCTTAAATCCTCAGTCTTGCTTGAAACCTCATCTACAAACTTGGAGTAGTACTCCACAAGTCCCAAAAAGGACCTCAATTGATCTTTGTTAGCTGGTGCCGGTGCCAACCTAATAGCCTCCAAAAGACTTTTCTTTGGTTTGATACTCCCTTTAGCAATAGAGTACGCTAAGTAGTCAATTTCTTCAACTAAGAAAGTGCATTTCTCCTTATTTAAACTTAAGCCAGCTTCTCCAATGATCTTGAGTACTTTCCTAAGTGTGACATTATGATCATCAACAGTTTCACCCATCACAAGTATATCATCCTGAAAGAATAATACATCCTTAACATCTCCAAACATCCGGCCCATCATGCGTTGAAACACACTTGCAGCGGATGCCAGACCAAAAGGCATATGGGTAAATTGGAAGGTACCTTCTGGAGTGACGAACGCTGTAATGTGCTTGGATTCAGGATGGAGTCTAATCTGATGATAGGCACTTCTCAAATCTAATTTCGAGAAAAACCTACCATTTTTGACCGCTGTTAACAATTCGTTAATATTAGGCAAGGGGTAAGTATCCACCACAATGTTCTGATTCACAGACCTTCAGTCCACACACAACCTCACCTTCCCATCTGATTTCCGTGTAATAACAACCGGAGAAATTCATGGGGAGACTTCAATAGGTTCAATAGTACCCTCCACCAACATGTTGCTTATTACTTTCTTGACTTCCTCCCTCACTACAAATGGTATCTTGTGAACCTTGTGTTGAATAGGGTGAGCATCCTCTCTCAACACTATCTTATGCACGTAACCTTTCAAGTATCCTAACTCTTTCTCAAACACCTCCTTGGCACCCTCCAAAATGTCTTCCAATTGTATGTTATCTTCTACCAAAACTTGACTGGACGCTCTGGGACTGATGACAATGTTGAGAGCAAATTGATGCATCCATCGCAGGATAGGCGGACCCTCAACAGCCACATAGATTTTCCCAAGAACTTTCCTTTTTCCAAACCGAATTTCTTTCAACATATAACCAGGCAATTGAATTTCCACCCCTTGGTATCCACCCGGGGATATATCTTTTGGTAATAATTTTTCTTTCCTCCAATGGCGTTTAAAAAGACTCTCTGGAATTATGGTGTACAATGAACCAGAGTCCACCATGAGATTTACCTGGACTTCCCCAAAAGAGAAAAGAGCTGATGGTCTAGAGCATCTGCGGTCACCCCCATTCACACTCATAATCACATCGTTCTCAACTACGAGTATCCTGTCTTCACAAGAAAATTCACAGCATTCTTCCACTATATTTATGCTTGACTTAGATTCTTTAGCAAATCGGTTACTTTCCCTGCACACACGAGCATAATGCCCCCTACGGCCACACTTGTGACACTCCCTATTAGCAGCAAAAATTTCTTGGAATCCCCTAAATGAGAAGTACTACCACACTGAAAGCACTCCCTTCCCTTGCTCCTGATAAACCCCCCTTTCTTTGGTGCAGTTCCAGATTCCGGTTGAGACCCTGTAGAATCGTTTGACAAAGCCATAACATCCACAGTTTTCTCTTTCCTTTCTAATTCTTTAATACAGAGTCTCGATTCCTCCATCACTTTTGCCAGGTCAATTGCTTCCTGCAACGTGGGATCCTTCGCCGCCCATAACCTCTCCTGAATCTTTTTATCACGGCACTGAACAATGAGTTGATCCCGTATAGGTTCATCTGTCATGGTCCCTAATCTGCACTTGACAGACAACTCTCTCAACCGTGACACAAAATCATCAATTGATTCATGATGATCCTGTGGTTGAGTATAAAATTTATACCTGGCTAGTACTAGATTAGTCTCCTTAGCGAACCTGTTCTCCAACCTTTTAATGGCTTCTTTAAAACCATCATCCATAGGCTGACCATTGGGCCCCATGGAAGGGGGAAGATATTTAAAGATTCTTTGACCTGCACACCCCCAAAGTACTTAAAAGGATAGCTTTTTTCCTTTGTGATGAATAACCCTGACCATCCAAAGCAACAATATAATTCTCAAGCATTTCTATCCAATCCTCCCAAGGGAGAGCTGGCGTACCTGGAAGTGGTAGAAATAATGGTGGTGGAGAAATATTGGTGTGGTTAGCCATTACAACAGTAATCAGAAAAGTAATAAGAATACAATATGAATAACACAATAAAGTGAAATGTCGAGGTTCAGTACTACTACAAGTCAATGTCCACAAAAATAAAATATAAAGAACAGTATATTGTTTTCTTTTTTTCCCCCAACAACTCTCACTGTGTCCTGTTTTCTAGGCTTGAAGCACACCACTTCCTCGTCAGCACCCTGAAAGTGCTAGATCCTCTCCAATGTCTCTTATATAGTAGAAACTCTGACAGTGCAACACAAAAATAAGGTGAATTCCTCGTCACTGCTCCAAATGCCACCCCCAAAATCCACCTCCTCCAATAGGAGCGCTGGTGTGGCCAACCTGAAGGTGTGGCCAGCTTGAAGATGCCGATCTCCTTCTCATTGCTTCCGGGGTGCTTCCTCTGAAATCCCTCTCCTCCAATAGGAGCGCCGATGTGACCAGCCTGCTCTGCCGGAAACACTGGTGGAGACTTTCTCCACTCAGGGAAACGTGCGCCGAACAATAACAGCGAAACAAAAACGAACCGGCTGCCCTTCACTTCGGCGGCGTAATGGAAGAACGCCAGGCGTCCGTTAGCGCCAGACGAGTGCCTACCACAGAGATGTGAAAGCAATGAAGGCGTCCCCCGGATCGACACAAGCTGCGGCGACACCCGGGAATAAGCGCTTCACCAGCTGCAGTGGCAAGCTGGGAATGAGCGCTGCTCCCTTCCGGGAAAGACGAAGAAAGCACTCCTGTGCTCTACTGAGAACGGAGGGGTCAACGTAGTTGCAGGCGGCAGGAACCAGATCCAGGACTTAGGTCGCGTTGCCGGGTTCACAAACGCTCGTCGCCAAAATTGATGTGAGAGAAGAATATATGTCCACAGCAGAGGTAGGTTAAAACAGCAACTTTATTCCTTAACGCGACCTAGCGTCCAGTCACTCTGGAGAGACGGGAATAACTGAATTCTCCAGAATGTATAGACGCCTGCATTCTCGGAACGCAACTAAGAACATAACAACACATAACAGGGCTCTTAAATCTGCCCCTTAATTCAGAGTGTACACAGGTCATATTTACAGATTGGCGGGCATGTAACTCTAACGTGCTAAATAAACAGATAAGGTGTAGAACCGCTATTGTTTCTTTTTAACCCCAGTTAACTAATCCAGAAGCAGACATGGCTCCTTCCTCTCCTCCCACGCTTAAATTGTAGTTGTTCAATATATTTTTGTGCACACATTTTCTTATAAGTCCAGCATGTTACTCTTAACTACCACCACTGAAAATCCTGTTCAACACTGTCTTTAGTTCCTGTGAGTGAAAAATGAATAACAACTGGCAAGGCCTTGGACTTTCATTTGGAATGTATCAGCTTACAGTATGTTTGCCAAACATATATAGTCTTCAGAAGGCTCGGAATCTGTGGATATGTCTATTACATGAGAGCCTCACCTATTCAAAACTTCCGCCACAAACAGGCAGAAATAAAAGCCACATCCATAGCAACATGGCTAAGTTTACAGTGTAAAATGACAGAATAAAATGCTTACTAGGGTGAAAAAAATGCTTAAAAAAGAGACAGCAACAGAGTGATTATGCAATGTTCATATGTGTTCCCTGTTCAGGATGCCCACATCTCGCGTCCCACGGTACCATATGGTCACAGACGTACTCGTTGCATGTCGTATCATTATTTCTCACTATTTTGGAACATATTCATATACATGTATGTGTGTCTGTTGCTGAGTATTTCTTTTTTAAAGTAGCAATACCAGCTTTATTCTTATTAGACATATCGACAACATACAGACATTAAAGCAAAAGAGAGAGCTCGTCTCATTTGGAAAGTCTTAAAATACATCCACTATTTCGTCCCATAGTTAAAAATGTACTTATCCTTCTTTTTAACTCGGGACCCTTTGCTAATTTTAGCTTCTTTGCTATTATCCTAAAAATAGCGTGTAATGAATTGCTATATTTAGTAATAGGCCTGTCCTTTCCTTTTCTTCAGCAGACTCAGTAGATTATTTTAATATGGCAACCAGCCCAAGGGCGTAAATTTCAAAGACTGTCTAAAGGAAACCCCCGAGCAGAAAGTAATTCCTAAACAATGTGTTGAGACTGAATTTGTTTTCAGCAACATTAATCAAAGGACATCGGGTGACAGAGGCCAGAACAGAATGGGCCGCATAAAAATATCAACAATTGGTGTTACTGAGCCTCCAAAATAGTAAAATGACTGTACTATTGAAATGGATATGATGTATTTTTTTGAAATGCATCTTTATTATTTGATCCAAAAAATAGAAATTGGGACTTTGTTACCATCCCACCCTAGGACAGGAACAGTTTGCCCCAAGCGAGCTAAGTATACTATTATGAGATGTTTTGGCATCTAGTTCATCAAACGTTTTTGAGGGGAAATCCTTTCACAATAGTTCATGTTTGGTAATAAATTCGGCCCTCAACAAGCAAAGAAGAATCAGATCTTCAGATGAGTCCCTACAAACCCATATCTTAGTATCCATACCTATTCCATTCTCTTCACTGGGGGGCTTATTTTCAAGAGGCTTGCACCACCCTTGCACCACCACAGCATCACTCTTTTAGACTCTCCAGTGGCTCAGGCCTCTAAATCACCTCTGTGAGGTGACACAAAGCAACCCTGCGTGGCTTTGCACGGCCTCATAAATATGGAGTATGGGCGCTGCCTTCCCTTACCCTACGTCAAGAGGCATTCCTTCGGCATTGCGGTGGGTGTTCCAACACAACACTCGTGGATTTTGTTGCTGCCCCAGATTTACAAAATCATGTAAACCTGGGCCAGTGCCAAAACCTTACACCTCCCCAGCGCAGGCGTAGCGAGGAGAAATGTTTTAATTTCTTCTCGGTTTTTCCTCTTTCCATGTGTGCTGAATTCTGCAGCACACAAAGAAAGAGGAAAACGCCTCCATGGATTGTTTTTGTGCAGGAAGGTGTCCCTTCCTGCATAAAAACAATCCTGCTGACAACTCAGAAACCCTTGCAACATGGTACAAGGGTGCCTGCGTTGGCACCAGGCACCAAATTGCGCAGGGGCACTGGCTGAAAGGGCAGGAAGACTTTATCAGATTTAACACATACACATGGGATGCCACCCCAAAACACAGAGCCTCATTTACAAAGATTTGGGATAGGGCAGAGCTGTAAGTCCTTTTGTGGCACCACCCTATTCTAAATCAAAAGGGAAGTAATGCATTGTATCTAGGAGATGCAGTGCATTCCTGCCCTTTCAGCCAGTGCCAGAGTGCAATTTGGTGCCTGGTGCCAATGCAGGCACCCTTGCACCGGAGTGCAAGGGTGTCTGCGTCGGCACATTGCAGCAATTTGTGCGCCTGCGCAGGGTGAGAGGACATGAATCCATCGCATCTTGTAGATAAGGTGCATTTCTGCCCTTTCTTGGTGGCACAGGGTGGTGCAGCAAAGCACTTGCTGCACCGCCCTGCACTACAAGCCTTGTAAATGGGGTCCTTAGTCTTGGAAACAGAAGTTGAAAATCTCCAATGGGTGGAGGAGGGGGGCTGCAGCTCAATACAGTTCCACAAGGCTGGATACCCCTTTGGCAAAGGACCCCTAAGAGGGATTTCCTGCTGCAGAGAAGAACATTGCAGGAGAAGACGCAAAGTCAGTCTGACCGTGATACACCTCAGGTGGAGAGCACTTTTGAGCCAAAATTTGTCTAAGCCTTAATTTTGGATTATGGCTATTTAGGCACCTTTAGTGCCACTTCGAAGGATTCAGAACTAGAGGAGCAACACTTGGAGCATCAGGACTCACTCAGGCCGGGTCTAGGTGCAGGTTCAAGACAGAGAAAGCCCTCTGTGTCCCAGTGGCTCTGTACAAGAGTCCAGCAAACTGGCCCTTGTAAGTCATTCTGCAGGTCCTGGGACAGATGAAGATCAAGTCCTTGTACCCAGGGTGAAGGCAGCAGGACAACAGGGCAGCAATCAAGCATGACAGATTATGGATATCCTAAAAAGAAAAGTACAACACCTAAAAAAGAAAAAGTCATAAAGAGCTGTAGTACTCATCTTCAGGGGCTTTTAAAAAGCCATATGATATCTCATCCTGAATAATTAACATAGTAAATAATATGTCGGTATGTATTAGTGATTATTTAGATTGATTTAAGAGTTTTGTGTAGAACTATTATCTGGTTTTATGTCTTTTTTCAAAGCACAATAAGATATGTATTTCTGTACATTTGTAAGGGTCTGCATTCCCTTTTTCTTTTGAATTGAATAAAAATATTTGATTAAGTGAATGGCAGTAATTAGACTTATACAGAGAACCGAGATGTCTACTGTGAATATCTAAACTTTCTATATGAGTTAGCGGCATGCTTGTACCCCCAATATTGTATTTTTCCTGAATAAAACTGTTTTTTTTTATAGTCTCTTAAAAATCCAATCGGGTAATATTACCAGTTGTTCACTGAGAAGCAGGGTCAGATCATGCTTTTTACATAGTGTGTGATTCCTGATTTAGGGTGGCATTAAAATGAGTCAAACCCCCACCACAACATATGGGTTGTTTCACCATTTGGTCTGCTCTATTGTAGTAAGACTACACCACAGTGATGATCACTTGGTAGGAATTAAATCCTTCACATTTCCCTTCATGGGTTCTCTTAGACCCATGCAAGGAAATGCACTTCCGTAACATGGACAACAGACGTGGATGGACTTTCAGTGTGACAGGCCACTGTCCTGCCACCCAAGTGTCTCCTGGGAGGTAAATACCCTTAATTAAAAAGCTGAATTATTTTAACATCTGTAAGGTACTGTAGCATTACACCAATAAACAGAGTCGGGCTGGCCTGTAGGACAATCAGGCAGTGCCCGAGGAGCTGGTCTCGTAGGTCAGTGTGTGGGCCGAGTATTTGGAGGTTTGTGGATCTGTTTTTGTCTGGTGGGCTGGTTTTTATTGTTATATTTCCTGATACATCACAAACATTACCTAGAGCAACCACAAATGAATGCAGTTTACCAAACCTTGCAAAACACTGTGCAGCATGTCTTTGAAAGGTTTAAACTGTCCTATTTGCAAATATGGCCCACTTTTTGTTAGCTATTTGTTTTTTTATTAATTGGGGCCAACTTCATATTGATGCCCGGGCTTATTTTATGACCCAGTCCAATCCTGCCAATAAAGATCCACAGGTAAAGAAACGGATTCCCTTTCAAGGAACTACATCCATGTCTACATTAAAAATGGTCTTAAAATATAATGGACTGTGCATTTTATTACTGTTTAAGCACAGTAGCCTCTCTCTTTGAATTGCACACAACACTGTATAGCCAATGTCTTTGTGTTACAAGATAACCATCTTGTCCAGCCTAGGAATCCGATTGCAGGGCAGAAAGAAGTTAGAATCTCGTAAAAGAAATAGACGGTCGTGTGTTCTTGTAATTGCTCGCACATTTCTCTGCGCTATTTGAACAACTTCGCTTTCTTACTGGCAATTGTTCTTCCAGGAATTTACAGAATCGCATCTTATCCCACATCACAGAGCGTGATACATTCTCTTTTCTTGAAAATCCATTCACAAAACTTTACAACTCTTATCCCAGAATCCTGCCCCCCCCCCCCGAAACTTTAGTGATTTATGCTGCCTTCTCCTGAGTAGTTCTTGGAACCTAATCTGTTTCTGTACACTAACACATTGCAATCAATAGACTTCCTCTATTCAAAGTTTCCGACAGCCATAAACAACAATGCACACACTATGATGTGTGGCAGTGCATCTTGATGGGAACAACAAAATGGCAATGAACAAAGAAGTGAGTAAAATATGATATATACGAATCTGGAGTGGCATTTAGATACAACTGTGGGCGCTTTCAATAAATATCTCTTTGTTTGGTCACTGTGACAAAGACACAACTGACTGATATTATAGAGTTTTGTACTTACAGAAGGATCTCTGAAGAGAAAACTTATTTTGAACAGATCTCCATCACTGATTCTTTCTTTTCATTAATAATTAAGATGAGAAGAAATCCTGGTCCGGCATCTTTGACATGGCTATTTGAAAGGGATGCACCCAGTGAGCAGATATGATGTTGATCAGCTTGTCAGTGTGCACCGCCCAAGTGCTAATTATCAACAGCAATAACAATTATTGGCTGATCACTGAACTGAGCTATTAAGTAGGGGTTGGGAGAGCATAGTCTTCGTCTAGCTGAAAATCTGTGAACTGAATCTAATTTCACCACCCAATGAGGACATAGCATTGGACTGAGTTGACTCTGGTCTAAGTGGCTGATGAACTCTCAAGGCCAATGCTGAGGGTCAGTTATCACTACTTGTTCTATTTAGTCTTTTAGCCTCTCTTAACATGATACCAAATCAAAGGAAAGGGAAGCTAGGAGCATTTTAAGTGGGTTCCCTCCACTTCCAACTACATAACAATATCCACACAAGAGAGAGCTCACAGAGATTGGGTTCAATTATCTATCATTGCCACACCACCACAGGGGGTTTCCTTTTTCCTTAAAAGGACTCTCACCCACTGGAAACTGCAGTGTCATGCTTCACCTTTGAGTCCTCACCCAGGTACAGATAGTATCTGGGTGGCTCAGCATTGATACACCGGCCAACATATTTGTGCTGGGGAGGGAAGTTTGATTGATAGAATTGCCTACAAGGCTACACAAATAATTATTTATTACATTTTTTGTGGCAAGATTAAAAGCAAAAAAAGTAATGCTTTAGGAGTAATTATTTTAAGTTAAACATTTTATTCTGAAAGAAGAACTTATGTAATGTAACATTGCAACTTACACAAGTAATGTTGTAGAAATGTAAATGCATCTAGAAATTATGCAAAGTGCAAATTATGCAGACTAATGCAAAGTCTAAAATACCTCTTACAGAAAGAAAGAAACTTAGAAGTAATTATGATGACTCCTACACAGGACTAAGGCCCTCATTATGACATTGGCGGTTAATCCCACTTACCGCCACGCTGACTGCCGCCAACTTACCGCCACTGCGGCAGATATCCTTTCACCATATTATGACACCCACCCACCAGTCCGACAGTATTCAGCCACAGACACCAATCCGCCACACCAAAGGTCAGTGATAAACTGGAGGTATCCAAACCCACACCATTACGCCAACAGAGCAATGCCCACCACATTTTGACCCATGAGTCACCACAGCGGACATTCAACTGCGGTAAACCATTGGCAGTACATACCGCTGCGCTCAAAATGGACACCCACAGACAAAACAACACCACATTGGAAAATTCAAACAACACACACTTGACACCCATACACACACCACACCCACACCACTATAAAACACACACCCACATTACCCACAACCTTTTACCATTCCAAACCATTGCCAGCAGAGAGGCATCAAGACCACAGACACAACCAGAGCCACACACTATACACACCTATACACCACTCACGCACCCCACATCACACACCCTCAACTACACACCTCACACAACACCCATGGCACCCCAAAGACACCCCCGTTTCAGAGAGGAGGAGCTAAGGGTCATGGTGGAGGACATCATCAGGGTAGAGCCACAGCTATTTGGAGCACAGGCGCAGCAGATATCGATAGCTAGGAGGATGAAGCTATGGCAGAGAACTGTGGACAGGGTCAATGCCGTGGGACAGCACCCAAGAACTAGGCATGATCTCAGGAAGAGGTGGAATGACCTACAGGGGAAGGTACATTCCATTACAGCAAGACACCAGCTCGCTGTACAGAGGACTGGCGGTGGACCCTCACCTCCTCCCCCACAACTAACAGCATGGGAGGAGCAAGTCTTGGCAATCCTGCATCCCGAGGGGCTGGCCTGAGTAGGAGGAGGACTGGACTCTGGTAAGTCAACTCTCTACAACTATCACCCCCATACCTGCTTGCCATCACATACCCCCACCCTCACTCCCATCACTCCACCACTTCCCACACACCCCACCATCACATCTCACTCATCCCAATGCCAAGCCCTGAATGCTCTACCAATGCATGGACACCCCTCACAGCCCTGCATGGGCACACACCATAGAAAACTAATCATCCCACCATACACCAACGTACACAAGTGGAAGCTGCCAGGGCAAATACAACCAAAAAGGGCAAGCCACGGATGCACAATATGTCAGACACAGAAAGCATAACACATCATTTACATCCCCACAGGTACCCCTGCTAATGTCAGTGGGGAGGAGGTGTCAGCAATATCCAGTCCCCCAACAGAAGAGGCCCACAGAGATGACAGCAACTCTGGTCTTCAGGATCTGGAGGACCTCAGTGGTCCTTCAGGGACCTCTGGATGACCTGTTACCCAGGCCCAGACACACACCACCACAGAGCCTCTCCCATCAGGAAACACCACTACAGCACCCACCCCTCTGTCCCCAGGACACATCAATCAGCAGTGTGTCCAATTCTACAGTGACCCCAGGCCACACCTCATACCCAAGACAATCAGGGACCTGGAGTCATTGGCATTGGGCACACAGTTCAGGGGAAAGAGGCACAGGCTAACAGGAAAACTGGGAGGAGTGCTGTGTGCCAGGGGGAGGACAGGCCCAGGGAACTATCTCTCCAGGAGGTACTTGCAGATATCCTGGGAGCCTATCAACATTCCCAGGCAACAATGGGTCAGATCCTGGACAATGTGCAGGAGAAAGGTGGCTGCAGGAGGGACAGTACCAGGGGATCAGGGAGGACTTGCAGGCCATCTCCATAGCAGGGGTACTCTGGCAGACATGGCCAATATTATGAAAGAGGCAGTCACACAACAGCGGGCCCCTGCCACTAGCCAGACATCTGAACAGCCTTCCACCTCTGCTACCGCTAGTGGACAGGAGGCCTCGCCACAGGACTCACAGGCCACCAGCACCCCTCCTCCTGCAGAAGGAGAACCCTCCTGCAAACATTCCCTGCAATCCAGACAGAAGCCAGAGACATTTGCCAAGACCCCTGCCAGGCAATGAGACTATCCTGATTGTCACCCTTGTGTCCCACTCACTCACCCTGTCCACCTTGACCTGCCATCGCTCCCCTTCCTATGTCCCCTTGGACAATGTACCTGTGCTACAAACAGACTGGAACAATACCTTGGACTTTCCTCCATCATCACCCCATCCCATTGCACTTGCCCCTCTATATTTTAACACTTCAATAACTACCCTTGGAAAATAAAGACGTTTGGAGTATGTCATGTTATCAATTATGTATTCATTGAAACAGGTACAAACATCGCAGTTCAACTGTACAGAAAATGAGTCTGGATTAATGACCTGTAGCTGGCTGCAGTGATCACACCAGGAGGTCACCAACATCTGCAAAATGAATTGCCAAAGGGAACAGGAAGTGGGCATAGAGGTGGGAAATATCAGCATGGCAGTGCCACAGAAATTGAAACAAATGTAATTGAAATGTGAAGTAACACTGTCCTACCTGTGTGTCATTGGAAGTATTGTCTGATCACTGATGTTGTGTTGTCCTCATCCTCATCCTCTGCCTCCTCATCCTCACTGTCCACAGGGTCCACTGCTGGCACATGGGCATCTTCAGCCTCCTCCTCCTCCTGCAGGAACGGGACATGGCGTCTGAGTGCCAAGTTATGCAACATGCAGCACGCCTCCACTATCTGGCAAACCTTCTTGGGTGAGTAGCACAGGGATCGACCTGCAAGATGGAGGCACCGGAACCCGGCCTTCAGGAGGCCAAAGGTCCTTTCAATTACCCTTCTGGTTCGCTCATGTGCCTCATTATAGCGTTCTTCTGCCCTTGTCCTGGAATTCCTCGCAGGGGTCAGCAACCATGAGAGGCTGGGGTAACCAGAGTCACCTGAAATACTGAGTGACAACATTTAGCCACACACTATCTCATACGGCCCACACCATACCCATACATCAACATCTACTGGGTGGGAACCAGGGCTCACCTATTAGCCACACCCTGTGCCTTTGTAGTTGGGCCATCACATTTGGGATGCTGCTATTCCTCTGGACAAAGGAATCATGCACTGACCCAGGATGCTTAGCATTGACGTGGGAGATGTACTGGTCCGCCAAACACTCCACCTGTACATTCATAGAGTGGAAACTCTTCCGATTTCTGAACACCAGTTCATTCTGGCAGGGGGGATGACAAATGCAATATGTGTTCCATCAATCGCCCCAATTATGTTGGGGATATGTCCCATTGCATAGAACTCGGCCTTCACTGTGGCCAAATCTGAGATCTGGGGGAAAACTATGTAGCTGCACATGTGTTTAATCAGGACAGGCAACACTCTTGTCAGCACTATTGAGAACATTGGCTGTGACATTCCTGCTGCCAAGCCCACTTGGAAAGAACCAGTTTCCAGGAAATGGATCACTGATAGAACTTGCACAAGAGGGGGGATCCCAGTGGGGTGACAGATAGCAGATATCAGGTCAGGCCCCAATTGGGCATACAGCTCTGTGATTGTGGCCCTGTCAAGTCTATAGGTGAGGATAATGTGCCTGTCCTCCTGTGTTGCCAAGTCCACCAGGGGTCTGTACACGGGGTATGTCTCCATCTCCTATTCATCCACAGCTGTAGGAATTTATAGGGCAAAAGAGTGAGGAGCCGGTCACAAACTGAACAAAGGAGCTACAACAGAACTTTGCATGCTTTTTATTTGTAATGAGTCAGTGTCATTTGTCCAAAATCTCCTTCGCTCCAGGCACCTCAGGCCCTGCCCCAGTTAGCCCTGCTGCCCAGAGTGAGGAGGCTATTGACCTCCTGAGATTCATCTCTGTAGGGCAGTCAACCATTGTGAATGCCATCCAGGGGCTGGCAGCGCAGATGTAATAATCTACTGCATTCCTGGAGGGCATTCACACTGATTGGCGGCCCACCAGATATTGATTCAGGCATTGGCCTCCTTTCTTATGGCAGCCATTGTCCCTGTTTCTACCATCCCACCTCCAACTTCCACTGCCCAGTCCCATTCTCCTCAACCCCGTCCCATCCCAAGCACACAGGCAGATGAGCATGCACACAAGACAACACACAAGAGTGTCACAGGCAAACACAAGCACCACACTTCATCCCACAGGCACTCACATAAACACCACCCAGTTGCAGACACACCAACATCCACTATTTCCACTGTCTCCCCCTCCTCTTCCTCCACCACCTCCAACCCAGTTCATCCACACTCACACCTGCATGCACTACATCATCATCCATTACCAGCATCACCACACCAAGCAGAACACACACCTCACTGGCAGACACTTCCACAACATCCATGCACAAGTCCTCTGTGTCCTCTCCCACTATGTCTGTCCCCCCTCCTAAAGTACACAAATGCAAGCACTCAGACACCCAACAGCCATCCACCTCACAACAGCATGCAGCCCATGCACCTGCACCAAAAAGCAGCAGACAGACACCTCTAACAACCACTCCCTCTTCCTCCACTCCCATTCCTTCTCCCTCTTCATGCCCCAATGTCCCTAAAAAACTGTTCCTATCCACCATTGACCTCTTCCCTACCCCCCCGTCCTGCACGTATGGGCAAGGTAGGAAGAACCCAGCCAAGCACCTAAGCCACACAGTCCACGGGGCCAGTGGTCACCACACCCACTCGTGATGTAAACGGATCCAGGCCACATGTCCTGAAGGAGCCTGCACCAGGCAGCCTCAAGGGAAAGGCGCCTGCCCCAGCTGGCAGAAAGGCCAGGCAGTCTGCCCCAGCAGGCAAGAAGGGAAAGGAGCCTGCCCCAGCTGCCAAGAAGGCCAAGGAGTAAGACACCCACATGCCCAACACTCCCCAGGATCAAGCACAGGGCACGATTCCCCCCTCTAGAACCAGTGGGCAAGATACCCACTCGAGAGACTGTGGCCCATCACTCCCCAGGACCAAGAGCACAGGGCAGGTTGCCCCCTCCAGAACCAGTCGGTAAGACACCCACATGCCCAACACTCCCCAGGATCAAGCACGGGACACAATGCCCCCTTCAGAACCAGAGGGTAAGACACCCACATTCCCAACACTCCCCAGGATCAAGCACAGGGCACAATGCCCTCTTCAGAACCAGTGGGCAAGACACCCACTTGAGAGACTGTGGCCCATCACTCCCCAGGACCAAGAGCACAGGGCACGTTGCCCCCTCCAGATCCAGTGGGTGAGACACCCACATGAGAGACTGTGACCTTGCACTCCACAGGACCAAGCACAGGGCATGTTGTCCCATCCAGAACCAGTGGTCTTGTAACATCTCCCGCCTGAGGTGCCCCACATCCCTGTACCCCTGAAGTGCCTGCCTATTTACCAACTGATGCCCCTGCAGTGTTCTCTCCATGTTGAAGCAGGTGACATGTGTGGCCTTGGACTTTGGCCTGTAGCCATGTGGACTACGCAAATAGTAGACTGGGCTGTGACCCTTTTTCTGTGCATATGTATATATCTATTATCTTGCCTAACTTATTTTTCATGCTGTGTTGATCTCGTTACATTCACTTTTGCAAAATCGTTTTGTCCTTGCATTATTCATCTGAGATACAGGGTAATATTGTTTTTGTAATGCAGCTGGTTGTGTGTATGGTTTTGGGGGGGGGGTGTTGTGCATGTGTGTGTCATTCTCTTACCTCCCCTCCTCCCTTGTGTGCTAGGCGGCTGTACTCACGTCGTCTTCGCTGGCGTTGGTGTTCGTGGTGGAACAGAACATAGAAGATCACAGGGAAGACATGCAGTTCAGGTTCCATGGTGGCGTGGTTGTTCCCTATGTCTCCAATGTGGAGTCCTTTCCCTTCTGAGCTCAGTTTCTGCCAGGCTTTTGATGTCGTTGGTACAGCCCCGGAAAAGGTGGTGGTTTGCAGGGTCATAATATGGTGGGCAGAACATTGACTTCCTCCTGGCTGTAGGTGGCAACCTTCGTGGTGGCTGTTGTTTCCGCCCTGGTGGTCGTGTGGTACATTGGCTGTCTTTCAGAGATCTTTCCGCCATGGTCATTATTTGGTGGTAGGTACCGCCAGCCTGTTGGTGGTATTACCGCCACTTTATCACCAACCGCCAGGGTCGTAATGAGGGCCTAAATGTTGTAGCCAAATTGAAGTGTCAAAGGAAGTCAATTGGTTTTCATCAGGGCAATAGACATTATATTAATAGAAAAGGTATATAATCACAAAAAACACTATTGGGGGCTTGTTAGGGAAGAGAACTACTGCCTTTCAGCCGGCGGTATTTGAGCTGTTATTCACCTAGCAACTAAACAATTTTCTTGCAGGGGAAGGGGAACACTTCTTTATTAATACATCTCTTTTAGCAGCTATCACAGAAGCAATTTGTGCATAATATATACAATGCTACACTCAGCAGAAAGTAACTCTACATGGGTACTTCAAGGAATTAAAGTTTCGCTTCCTATAATGTACACATAAGAGCTATGTTTTAAAATCTACCTCATGAAGGTCAGACTTAGCTTTAGTTGGTGTCCACAATACTAAAATAAAACAATAAAAAAGAGAGAAATAACCACCATTCCCTATTATTTGCATTATAGTTAAACATGCACCGTGGTTTATATTTCCTTTTGTTGACAAAAGCCCTTATCCTAGTACATACTTTACAGGGTCGTACAAGAACGCAAAATAGGCCCCTCCGTCAAAATAAAAGTTCCCCCAACTTACTGAAATAGATAGATATCAAAGTTGCCCATGTTTTCAAACTGAAGCAGTTTTCAAATTGTAACGCAAGGTTGTATAAGTGTTTTGCGAGAGATGGACGACTGCATTGATTTGCATTGCTATGAGCTGGCTGCAGGCAATGTTTGTTTAATAGCTGGGAAATCAACAGTAAAAACCGGCCTAGCAGACCCAAAAACGGTCCACAAACAACCAACAAACTGGCCCACACACTGACCGTCAGATCAACCATTTCAGCACTGCTTGATTGCCCCTTAGGCTAGTCTGACCCTGGTTCTTTGGAATAAGACGATCTATACACAATCCTCACCTCTTTAAGGACTGACAATAGCAATCAATAGATAAAATGTAATCAGTTCAGTTTTGCAAAAATGTTGGATCAGGGTGGCATTTGCATGCAACATTTTAATAACTTTTGCTCCTTCACATTTTTTTGTTAAAAATTGAAAAATGTGTAGCAGGTGGCAGATTATCTGGAACCATTATTGTGGTTTTCTAAAATATGTGGGTTCCAATGTGGACAGCGAGGAGGATGTTAGGCAGCAGGTAGCATACGAGCATAAAAACGTGTTCCAACTACATGTGATCTAGTGTTTAGGTAGTCTTAGGTAGTTCAGGGCGTATGCTGTCCCTTACCTACTATTGAAAGCATGTTGACATATTTCTGAAAATGGGCAACTGATCTCCACCCAAGGCTTGCCTGAGGACAAACAGAACAAAGTAAAAACTAGCACACTCAGAAACATTGCCAGCTAATATGAGGGGAAGTGCTTGCAGCATTTGAACAACCACAACCACGTCCTGCTCCCTTTACTGTCGTAAACCATTGCTGCTCTCTGTCCACAAGGGCAGGTGTGGCCCACCTTCCTGACAGTCTTTTACTACATCTGTGCAACTACATAGACGACAAGTGAAAGGCTGCACAGATGTGAATATCGTACAATAATACACAAGATTTGAACACACACATGGCTAGCCAACCAAGCATCTTTGTAGGTGCAAACGAAGATGCATGGAGATATTCTTTGGAGAAGGAGATGATTGTCACCTCTAAGTAGTTTGGTAAGGATTAACTTTCAAAGTGTTATCCTTCATTTATCTGGAAGCATGGACTGTCTCATGGCCACACTACATACAGAAGCCACCTTTAGAGCCCATCAAACAACAGATTGTGCCTCAGTTTTGAGTACTGGATGCTACTTTCATGGGCTTACGTTTTGATGACCAATAAAATCTTGATGAAATTGGGTGACAAAATATGACTGATGTGCGTCAGTTCCCTTCCTTCGCTGTTTAGATCTTAATGCAAACCACCTGTTGACATATGACAATGGCAGTTGGCAACTTTTGCATGATGGACCACTGCTGCAGAATGTCACAACACCAAAACAAACATAGGTCCGATTGGTGTATGTTTTTTGATTTCAAACCATTTGTATTTTCAAAGATTAGATATAGAGTGCATGAAACAACATCAATGCACAAAGTAGGGAAAAGTTATGTATAATGTACAGACCTGTATGAGTACAATGAAATCACATGCTGGCACATCATCTATATAGGATGGAACATTATGTCGGTTAGTAATCTGGGATGCCAACGATAAAGTAGTGCGGGGGCAAGTGATGATGAGCCTTGGACGATTACAAATTGATCAAGAAGGATGAAATGATGGGTGTCCTGGAGTAAGAGTTAAAATGGAGCCCGGGTGTGCAATAGATTGGTTGGAGAGAAATGAGAAAAAAGGTAAAGAGAAAGAAGAAGAAGAAAGGAGTGGGGAGAAGAGAGGAAGGGGTACAGAGGAAGACGGGGTAAGGGAAGCGAGATGGAGGGATAGGTCCTCCTATAAAGGGGGATATAAACATGATTAGGTAGGGTGTATATGGAACTGCAGAGTGTAAATGAGGTGGTAAGGCACCCTTTCTAGGGTTTTATTTTCCATGGGGGGTCCACTTTTTGAAGGTAGAGATCAAGTGAATTCCATGTATCACGTGAACACGTATGGTTGCTAAGTATTTTTTTGTACATGATTTTGTCAGCGCTTCTGTAGAGAATAAAATATTTCACCATTTTAAAGGTGGATTCTGTAGTGGATTTCCATTCCGATAAGATCGTTTTTGTGCCTAGTGCTAGCATTAGGTCCAATAGGAGTAGGTCATTTGAGGGCAAAGTGATGTTAGGCTAATGTGCTGCGACCCAGAGTATCGAGGTTAGTATAGATGGGGTAAATTCAATTTTAGAGATGTTCTGAATGAGGTGCTGTATCTTAGACCATAGTGATGGGACAAGCTTGCATGAAAAGGGCATGTGTTCAGTTGATGCAGGAGAGTACCCGCATCACCAGCATATGTCAGATGGCAGTATTAACATTTTCTGGAGTTTAACAGGAGTCCGTGTATCGACCAAAGCCTTGATTGTGCGTTTGTCGGGGTAATTTTAGTTTGGAATGGGGAATTTAATATTCAGTGCTGTGTAAGGTCAGAGAAGTGCAGAAGGCATTTGTCAGGGATATGTGGAGTCCATTTCTTTTTAAGTTTCTTGAGAATTTGTGGTCTTTTGGGTTCTAAGAGCTTGTACGTGTGTGGTGCGGAGTGACTGATTCTTTTGAGTTTCAATAGGAGATCTGGGTCATGTGGTCTCAGGGGCACCCTGGTGGCACTTTTTAGTTTTAAGAAGTTGTAATTGGAGGGAGGTTGTGGCGTAGGCTTAGTACTGAAAAGAGGATGGGTTTTGCGACTGTTCCTAAGTGACCAATGGAGTTGATACCAGTCTCTGCCCATTATTCCCAGAAGAGGGTACTATTTTCTAGTTTAACTTTATTGTTGTGCCTTAGGAAGGCCAGGGTTGAGTAGGCTATATGGATGGTAAAAGTATTATCCACGGGAAGGAGGGCTCATACTGTGTTCAATATGATGCGGTAGGAGTGAGCCTAATTTAGTTTTTGTAAATTACAAACAGTCAGTGTGGATGATAATGGAATGGGACTGAGTAGTTTGGCTTCGATTTGGATCCCTGTAGGGAGGGTGGGGGGTTGGGTAGTGTCCATGTATGTGTGTGTGTAGCCAGCATCTACCTTGGGAGTCCAGGAAAGCTTGATGGTATCAAAAGAAGTCAGGTAGATTCAGACTGACTCTAGATTTGTTCAGTTTTAGTGTGAGGCCGGCAATCCTGGCTCTCTTACCCTTCCATAGGAACGACAAGGTGGCTTTATCTACTTCTTTGAAGAAGGAAGCTGATAGGTATATGGGGAGCATACTCGAGAGAAAGTTGATGAATGCAGTTATCATAATTTTCACAGTGTCTATTCAGCCCCACCAAGTGAGATGCCTAGGAGAACAAGACGATAAAAGGTCTCTGATTTTGGTGAGTTTCTTATTTTCATTGATAAGATAGATGCATGGAGGTCTCTGCCGAACCATATACTTAGATATTTGAGTGTGTCAGGTTGCCATTTCAGTCCGAGTTACCTAAGATAGCGAAGGTGCAGTGTATGTTCAAGGGGAAAATTTTGAGTGGTTAATGGAGTACCCTGAGATATTTAAGTAGTTATTGATTTCAGAGATAATGTCTGGGAAGGCTTTATCAGCCTCCTCAGTGAAGATTAGCACATCATTAGCATATGCTTCCACAAATTGTATGCTGGATTGGAATTGAATGTCTTTGATGTCTTTGTTTGACTTTAGGGAATGTATGAGGGGCTCCATAGTGAGCAGAAATAGGAGAGGGGAAGTGGGCATCCCTCTCTAGTGCCCTGGGCAAGAGGGAACGTGTTTGAGAGGTGGCCATTTATCCTGACTTTGGATACTGGCGATGAATAGAGAGCCATCACCATTTGCATGAAGTTATCTCCTATTTGAAATTTGCGGAGAGTTTCATGTAGGAAAGTCCAGGATACCTTATCAAAGGCTTTTTCGACATCAAGGGCCATCGCCACAGTGGGTAACGATGATGTGCGGGCCTTTTCAAGTGCATGGCAGAAGACACAGATGTTAGCTTGGCTAATCTATCTTTTAGGAATCCGGTTTGGATTGGGGCGATCAGTTTTAGGATCACCTTCTCTAGTCTTGTTGCCAGCATCTTTGCATCTATTTTACAATCATCCTTGATCAGTGATATGGGCCTATAGTTCTTAGTCTCTGATATGTCTTTACCTTCTTTCGGTATAACGACTATTGTGGCTCCTGAAGCTGATCCCAGAATTTGGCCTGTGGAGGCAAATGATTTGAATAGGGCCAGGAAAGGGTCTGAGAGGATGGAGGGAGAGGATTTTGAAAATATGACAGTAAACCCGTCAGGACCAGGGGCTTTACCTGACACCAGGGATTTGATGGCTGCAAGAGTTTCATGGCGGGAGATTGGGGCTTTAAGATGGTCTTTATTCACTTTTGAGGGTGATGGGAGTGCACACGAATTCAAACAAGATCTACAATCATTTAGTTCGATTTTGGAGTTGGAGGTGTACAGTTTCGAGTAGTAGGAGTGGAAGACATCAAGAATCTCTTGAAGGGAGGTGACAGTGTGTCCAAAATTGTTCTTAATGGCTTTCGTGGTGTTTTTGTGTTTGGTATATTTCAAGTAGTTGTCCAGAGCTTTCCCTGCAACATTTCTGGAGGTCACCCTCCCTGCAATGGCAATGTCTACCCATTTCTGTACTCTGGTGCTTAGTATTTGGTTATAGTCATAGTGCAGTTTACGCAGTTTAGGAATGTCATGTGAGCCCGCAGAATGTCGGATGGATTTGGATAGTATTTTAATCTTGGCTTTGATGTTTTTGAGACGTTTGTTCAAAGTTTTGTTTCTTATGCACCTAGGTTCATTAGGGTGCCGCTGAGGGATGCTTAGAGGCATCCCACCTGATTATGTCAGAGGGGTCACTGATTTATTTTCGTGCAAGAAGTGTATTATTTCTTTACTGATTTTGGACTTAGTGAGGTCATTCTCCAAAAGTGTGTCATTGTGGTGCCATACTTTTGGGGGGGGGGGTGGGTTGGTGTCTAGAATGGAGAGATCAAGGGATATATACATGCATGGTTGCTAACTAGTAGAGGGTCAATCCTGGGGTTTGTTGCTGCCGGGACAAGCGATTTGTCTGATACTGTGTAATCGATTCACATAAAGGTATGGTGTGTAGGGGAGTTGAATGTGTAGTCACTACCCCCTAGGATCTATTGTCACAGAATTTGTGGAATGAAATCCTATCAAAGACACCGTCCATTGGGAGATTAAAGTCTCCCCCTAGGATGATGCCAACGTTATTGGGAATTTCAGTTTCCCAGAAGGGACCTGAGTTGTCATTGGGAGCTTGGCTATTCACTATGGCCAGGTCTTTGTTGTCTTTAAGAATTCTAGTTATGAGCCATCACCCCGGTGGTCATGTATATGTGAAAAGACAGAGATCCGGGCTTTTCTTATGAGTAAAGCGATGACTCTGTTTTTTTAAATTGTGGCAGGAGATATTAGGGTGACTGTTATCCAAGGGCTGTAGAATCTTGCAACTTTGGGGGACACAATGTGGGTCTTTTGTAGGAGAATTATGTCTCCTTTACATTTTTTACAGTATTCAGTGATTTTCTTTCTTTTAACTGGGTGTGAGAGTCCGCTGGTGTTCAGAGAGAGGACTCTAGTATCAGCCACCAGGTGTGGGAAAGTCGGCTGGGAGGTGGATAGTAGACTTTGATATATGAAGTAGTGTGTGCAAGTGGACCACTGTGAAGTCATTGTGGATTTTGGAATAGGCTGTTCTTCAGACCAGGCAATTGCATTGTTGTTGCCAATCGTGTTGGAGATATTGCTAGTGAGTTTGTCAGTCTCTAATGTAAGTGTTTTGCATCCCCGCTCGGACGTGAAGAGTAGGTTGGTATTTGATTGTGGGATGAGTGTGGGAGTGAGTGTGAGGATGCAGCTTGCACAGTGTGTTAGGAGGCCCAGGACCCAATAAAATGTGTGGGGGTGGGGCAGATCAAGCTAGGGCTGGGAGTGGTGGCAAGAAGAAGAGAGGAAGAGTATATAGAAAGAGAGAAGGACACACAAAGATCACCCAATTCCCATACCCACCCCCACCCATCTTATGAAAAGCAGCTGCACCATCTTCCCCAACCCATACTAGATATGGGGAGCTGTAAGCCACAAGAGGGCAAAGTCCTAACAGTGTCAGTAGCACTCCATCTTAACAATGTTTTTTTTCAAAATATTGGGAAGTACGGTTCTTAATGTACTCCCTATGTAAGATATCTAAGAGCAGTTGTGATTGACTTATGTACTTGTGCAAAGATATATATTTGGGGTGGTGTTGCCACTGAACAAAAACTTATGGCGCAAGGGGGAGTTGAGCAGAACATTAATATGTTTCGGTATGAGTGTGATTGAGTGTGAGTTTTGGAAACTAAGCCATGTGCCATGTGCCTTGTGCCATTCTAGTGATAGTGGCGAATAGGATCCAACAGTACAGATCAAACAGTAAAAACTACACTGGTATGGCAATAATAATGAGTACAAAACGTTCCTGAATAAAGCCTATAAAACATGTGTACATCTCCATTTGGGTAGCTGTTTCCAGGAACACTTGGGGGTCAGTAGGGGACCAGAAGATCATTGTCTTCCCTCTGAAGAAGATGCAGAATTTTGCAGGGCCCGTGATGGAGAAGGGAATATTGCACTCTCATAGATTTGGTTGAAGGGCCAGAAAGCGCTTTCAGGTTGCCACTGTGTTTTTGGAATAATCTTGGGCAATTGTAATGGGTTCTCCATTCCATTTGATTTGTTGTATTTTCCTCATGTAAGAGAGAATTGTTTCAGTGTTGCGATAGCACAGTGGACGGAACATCATTGTTCTCGAGTCGGAGGAATGACAGGTGGGAGATTTGGCTGTTTGCTCGAGGGAATTCTCTGCTCCCATTCGATTTTTAATTCTTTATCGAATTTGAGGCCCAAGATGAGAGGTAGCCAGGACTGTAGGAATTCAGCACAGGAGTTGATGTATTTTTCAGTGTTCTCGGCAGGCCAAACGTGAAGATTTACTCTTCAATTGCTTTCTTGCCTGGTAATGTCCAAAATGGACTATTGTAATGCCCTTTTACCTAATCTAGACAGAGTTTCCCTGAACAAGCTACAGCTGATCCAGAATACGGCCACTAGATCCATCCTCAATCTTCCTCGCTCTGCCTCAGCCAGAGACCGTCTCAAATAACTACATTGGCTCCCAGTGGCTCAGCATATTATTTTTAAAATGCTCTGCATGACCCACAAAGCTGTTCATGGCATCGGCTCCCACTACCTGGTTTCTAAACTCTGCTGGTATAGACCCAGGCGACATCTCAGGTCACTTGGGGCCTACAGAATTCAGGCCCCTCGTACCTACAAAGCTAAATGGGGGGATAAGGCCTTTACCTTGGCTGCAGCAAAATGCTGGAATTCACTCCCCCTGAATATCAGGAAGGAATTCAGCTACTTAAGCTTCAGGTAAATGGTCAAAACCTGGCTCTTCCCACGTTAGTCACAGGCATCTGCTTTTTCTTTCCTTTTCCCTTTCTCAGTTTTGCGCCTCTCACCTCTTTTTAGCGATTCAATGCTCTTTGAGCCGGAACGCGCTTTATAAATACCACTTACATTCATACATACATACATACATACAGAGAGTTCTCTTGCTATTGTTTCTATTGAGCGGTATGAGTCGTCCATGCAATTTGCTGTTGAAGTGTTGGAATCTCCCAAGGAACTAATCCTAGATTCTGCTTTGGTAAGTCCATTAGAGAGACACTTCATGTCATTCCATAGAGCTTGAGTATCTTGTCTCATGGCTTTGGTGCTAGATTTGGTCTCCTGCGTTAAGTCGTGTAGGGCACCCAAACGCTGGATAATTATTTCCCTGTTAGCAGCCATATCTTCTTTTTGCCTGGGGATTCAGGTACTAGGGAGTACAGTTTGGGTCGTTTGCTAGAGGTTTTATTGTCTTTTAGGTCCTTATGGTGTTTTACGTGCCTTGTTTTGTGAGCCGCCATATTGGGGAGTTTAAGTGCGTTTTGCCACTAGTTATTAGTCACTAATCAATGTCAATTCCAATGCCACTAGTCACTAGTTAGTGGTGACAACTTGATTGCTTGATGAGAAGTTTGATGTGAAGCTAGTCAATGTCAATGTCATTGAGGACTTGGTCAATGTCAATGCCACTAGTCACCAAACACTGGTCAGTGCCACAAGACACTAACCAATGCCAATGTCACAAGTCACTAGTCAGTGGAGATGACTTGATTGCTTGATGGGAAGCTTGACTGATGAGAAGCTTGATGAGAAGCTCATTGATCTGTTAGGATTGAAGGGAGCGCATGTATTTATTGGGTTTGCTGCAGGACCCAGTGTGCTACTGGGATCTAAAGGGTGTCAGTAGAACTATGAGTGTCTGTACACTTTGTGACATTCATTGGTATGGAGAGCCTTTGGCAGGATGACCAGCACAATGAGCTCCCTTGCTGTGTAGCACTGTGTGGGGCTGTCTGTTAGTTTGTAGTAGAGGAGGTGCAATGGCCCCAGATTAGAAGGTGCTCAGTGGTGATGTGGGCGTCTTGTTCAAGTCAGGCAGCATGGATGGAATTGTTGTTTGGTGAATTCTATCCAGAGCCAGTGGACAGAACGGCAGAGAGTTCCTTATTGTGATGGCTAGTGAGCTATGGAGGCACTCCCCTGACCTCCAGGGAATGTTTGGCGCAAAGTTGTTGCGGCAGTGGTCCGTCAGAGCCTTAATATAGGCCTCTAATTAGGCTGCATGGTGGTTGATATATAATGCGCCGGTGCGGATACTTGTGCTTTGGAGTGGTGGACTGAGGCAGATGAACGCAGGGACAAAGTGCAGAGCTGGATAGCTATGAGGCTACAGTGTGCTACATATGCAGAAGTGGCTGGTTGCGGTGGCCCTGGATCTGTGGATCTGGACAATTGTATTTTGCATGTTTGCAACACTTTTGCGACAAAAAATTACGCAAATGTGGCGCAAAAAAGGTATAAATATGGGCCTTAGTATCTCAGCAGTTCTGACAGTGTGCCTCTGGAGGTAGAGTTCCGCCATCTGTAGAGGGCTGGGCGATTGGAGATGTTGGCTACTCAGCCCGTCACGACACGGTGAGTAGCAGTCCAGCTGGCTGCAAAGACCTGCAGGGGATGGCAGGACGATATGGGAGATTTGTTCGACTAGAGTAGCATGTTAGACCCCCACTGTGTCGCTGCGTATAATTAGTTTGTATTCGTGTTGTTGAGTTGGCATTAGTGGTGAAAGCATTTAAAGCAGCCCCCCAGTATATTGATTTAGGCCTCTAGGAATATCTTTGAGGTAGACCAAATAGCTGCCACAGGGAAGATAAGCGTGCTGTAGAGGTTGTAGGCAGGAGCAGTGTATATTGCACTGGAATGTTTGGATACAGCAGTTTGGGGCAGGAGAGCGCTACTTATCTGGAGCTGTCTGGTGATGTCTGATTGTTTTGGCTCGGGGTGTGGTACAGCAGTCCCGATGGAGTGGCGATGAAATTGGTAGCCCGTCTTTAGTTCAGTGCTGGTGGCCCATCGATTAATGAGCACTGGGTGATGTGGGATGTAGATAGTTCAGTCCATCACAGTAAGTTGTTTTTTAGCGGACTGATCTCTGGAGCAAGGTTACTGGAAAATGGTGGTCACCATTTTGGAGCGAGAGGACGGGAGAGACCCCGGAGGTGGCTTATTGCTACAGACACTTGGGTTAACAAAAGCAGCTCGATGCTCCAGTACTGTGTCTTTGCATGTCTTCGGCTGGTGTTCATGCCATTGTTTCTTTTGGATGGGTCATAAAGGCCTGTTCTGCCGGTGGATGGAGTGCGGAGCCTGCAGTCTAGGCAGCCATTACTCTCGGCCGTAAGCCACGACTCCCCCAATTGGGTTATGTTTACAAGGCGAACATAAATTGCATAATCCTAATGTGCCTTTTGCATGTGTTCAGAGGGCTAATTATGGGTTGGTTCACATTAACTTGGTATGTTATTATGTTATATGCTTACAGCAACTAAAGCGTGAATGATAAAGATTTCTGTATGATCATGTGTGATTTGTTCTTACAGCCCTCCATGCTTACTCTGGAGTTTCAGGAGTGATCGGAAAGAAGGCAAAACTACACTGACCTATCGGTTGGGGTATGGAATTTCGAGTAGGGAATATCGTTATATACCTTGATATCAAAGCCAAAATGTAGAAGACATAACATTGAAACTTAAGTGCTTGTAGGGATGTATTGACTTAACATTCTAATCTTGACATATGTGTATAAATATATATATATATACAATATGTTTATATGTGTGTGTGTGTGTGTCTACACACACACACACACACACATAAGATATATATAATCAGTGTACATATATGTGGAGTTAACGGTACGTACTTGTCTATATTTGTGTCCTCGGGATTTTGCTTATATTAAGGTGTAATGCTAATCCTTACTCCATACTCAGGACGTACAATGGATCTATCAATCAGACTGTCCATGCTTTACTTTTCCTAATGATTAACCTTATCCAACAATAAGATTAATTGAAGACGATAAATAAAAGCACAAATATTGGAAACGCATGACTTTGCATACACCTGGACATTGAGAACATTAGTTTATTTAGGCCTGCCATGTGCAGCCACCTTAAGCCATTGAGGCTCCCACGCCTCTCACTAGAAGCGAGCCTCCCCCACTACCACCCAGTCAGTTGTTCAAAAGTAAATAAACTCTGAGGCGAACAAATAAAAGATAAGATTTGTAGGTGAACTGTGCATCTGAGACCAAAGGTGTAGGAAAGTTGGGGATTAGACTGTGTCTTCTTTAATAAACAAAGCCAAAGGCTAGGGGTGAGATTGATAAACAAATTAAAAACACAGAAGGAAGCAAGTGCTACAGACAAGACTGAACCGCCAACTAAGAGGTCAAAGGGTAACAATCACACAACGTGACAGGCAAAGCAAAAATTGTGTTCACTTCTTGTTAAACAATGCCTAGAAAATAACTTCTTGCAGATAATTCATAAGAATTCACTCAAAAAGTTTGTAAATGCGAATAAAATGTCCTTATTTATACTTAACTCACTTTCACCAATGGTTTAGCACAGGAGCGCAATAACATGATGTAAAATAGACGAATAGCATGCTGTTGCATGATATTACACATCATAAGGCAGCAGAATACGTATAACATAAATGAATGTATAACATAAATGGTTCAATGCTTGTTTAAGCCCCTTTCTAGTAAATATCTGCTATTTGCCTAAAACTAGTCCCACCAAAAGTGGTTTAGAACAGAGGTAGCTTCTGCAGAAATAACAAGCATTGGCAAAGCCACTAGGTCTCACCTTTGGGACCTTTGGTTTTGCCAATGCCTTTTGGCGATGCTGTACCTCGTCGACAAGATGCTGTGCAGCATGGCCAAAAATAAATGTAAAAGAAAGGGACAGTGGAATGGGCACAATGACTGTGTCATTTCATTTTGTAGGCGCACACACACACACGCAGTGAGGTGTGTGCACACATACGCCACTTTGCATGTGCGTCTACACATTGATTCCAGCATAATTTTTTTAATTTACCAATCCGAGACGGATTAGTAAACAAGAGAAATGAAAAACAGATTGAGTAAAAGCACTTTTTTTTAAGGTGGAGGGGTTGGCAGCACTTTGCTGACTGGTCTTCTCTAAAAAGCAAATAAATTAAATAAAAGATAGTGAGTCCGGGGGCAATGGAGGAGAAGGAGGACAGAAACAATGGGAAGTGGGCGGGGGAGGGGAAAAGCAGTCCACAACAGAAAACAAAATAGGAATGAGGGATGGGGAGAAGCACAGGAATGAGAAAGCAACACAGAACATATAGAGTTTGGCAGGGATGAACATGTGAGAGAGCTTGCATCTTAGGGGAGACAACAACATGGAGCCTGGGAGCAGGTATTTAGAGAGGGAGGCGCACGGGGGGAGAGCTGGAAAACACATACCCTCTCATGTAGTGCTTAAGCAAAAATAAACAAATGTTGGCAAAGTCAATAGGTCTCACCTACAAGGAGGAGCTATTGTCAATACTTTTAGTCATGCTGTACAGCAGTTAAACTGCTGCTCTGCGTGGATGAAAATAAAAAAATGGTTATGACACAGCCAGCGCTGGCACACTACAGTGCTTTTTTTAATGCTGGCAAGGTGGAAAGCACCTCGAAGGGAGGGGGGCAACACAGAGGGTAGGGGTAGGCAATTCGAAAGGCAGGGAGTGTGGGAGAAAAAGTGCTATAAACAGTCAGTTATGACCACGTCATAGCACTTTTTTAAATGTGGCCGGTGGGGGGCAAGTAACAACACAGATACATATCGAGGTTAGGGCAAGAAACATGAAGGAGAGCGTCAGGGTGACGGAAGGCAACACTGGAGTGAGAAGGAGAATGTGGGTAAGCAACATAGGGGATGGAGGGCTGCTGTGGCAAAGGAACACGCTGGGGGCAAGTAACTCTTGATCAGGATGCTGAATTGTGCAAGAATAGGGTGAGCAGCTGGAGACAAGTAACAAGGAAGAGGGAATGAGGGCATGTGGTTAGGCCGTTTGGGCAAGCAACATGGGGAGGGTGAGCAGGGCTCAAGCAGATGCAAGCATTCAAAACTGAGGGACAAGCAACATAGGGAGAGTGGGCGGGTGGAGCAAGCAACATGGGAATTGAGCAAGCAACATATGGGGTAAGGAACTTAAGAGGAGAGGACAGGTGGGACAAGCAGCACGGTTAGGGTTGGCCAGTGGGTACAACACTGATGAAGTAGGGTGGAAGGAACACGGAGGGGGAGAAGTACACAAGGAAGGCAGCTGAAAATAATACACTCTTATGGAGTGCTTATACACAAAGAAAAATGCAGTACCTACAAAAATGAGCAGCTGAAGAACACAAATAATGCATTCATGCTCTAAAGGAGGGACAAACACACAAAAAAGAAGGGAGCCTATGGCAGATAACCAATAATAAGCAACAAATTAGAGTAACAATGAAGCCAGACAGTGGTAATCACTGGGTGGACTCTAAGCTCAATGTTAGAAAACAAAAGTTCTCAAACGGACAGTGCATCCACTGTCTAGGAAAGACCTAAAAAATAGTTCATCAAACCTTAAACATGAGCAGTGGAAGGATAAAAGCAAACCAATCATAAAGATGCTGTGCTCAAGAGAAAGGACAAACACAAGATGAACGAGCTAAGATAAGGAAAGCCATTGAATAAGAAGCAAGTAAATGTGACTAGCAAGGAAGCCAACCAATGGTAAGCAATGGGTGGGTTGTAAGGCCCTATAAGTTCTTGGGAAGCTCTTAAGCAGTACCCTGAAGGTCCACATAGGTGAGGAAGCATTCATTCACTGCATCAACTTGCATAGTGCTCCCATACTGATACTACCGCTTTATCCCTTCCTTTGGGAAGTCATTGTGTCATTCAAAGATGGCAACTTGTGCATGTGTGAGCAAGGGTGACACATTCACCATCTGACATAGAACCCCACACGGTTTCCAGTTTATTTAATTGGATGGAAACCCATTCACAGGGATGGAGACCATAAGCGGTACGCACACATGATACAAAGCACTTCAAGTGGTTATAGGGGCCCCTAGCAGTGTCTGTAAGTCACTGGACCCCAGCTAACTTTAAAGGGAAAAGAAAATGAAGGTATAAACCGTTTCCTGGCTTCTGCAGAATGCTGTCACGTACACAGAAAGGAACCAATGGCTGAAGTGGACTAATCCACTGCCCATGTTGTATGCTATTGTGGGCAGGAGCAAAATGTGAATGACACTAAAGCAGACCGATGGGTGTAAGTGCCTGACTGAAAGCCCCTATAATTAATAAGCAGACACATATACACTTTTATTAAAAGCAAACGTTCTAAAAACTGATGACTTAGCTGGCCATGTATACGTTCTGTTTCTCTAATTATATCGGCATAGATACATGTATTTATGTGGTATCTGAATAGTACAAACCTAAGCAAAAGGCAGCCGAGTAGTGCACGTGGTCAAAGGCAGCAATACAGTTAAAAAGTGATTTTCTTTATGCCTCCCTCTTTCTATATCAGCTCTGGCAAGCACCAGGAATTGCTTGTTATACCAAAACATTAAAAGTAAGGCGTCCGCAGTAACGCAATGCCTGAGATTGTCACGCAATGAATGGCACTTGCATGGGCTGTCATAGCATATTAATTAAAGTTGAGCATCGAGCTGTGTCGTGTGCTGTCTCGAATGAGTGGTTGCACTGCTGGGGCCAGTTAGAGGAGTCCTCATAAATGATGTGTGCTCACTGACCAAGCCTCACCCAGCCCAGCCACACAGCATGATGTTCTTGAGCTGACTGCCGCTGCCCTGCTCCTTGTCAGGAAGGGAATACAGGGGCTTATTTACAAGGCCCTTGCACCACCACAGCGTCATTTTTTATTTTTAAGCTACAACGGCACAAAAACAACTCCAAATCTAGAAAGTGATGCTAGAGGCTTTTAGAGTCACTTTTCATCCCTGGGCACCAGCTACTGGCAATGATATGCAAGGTAGGTGTTCCCAGGCAAAAAGCCGCTCAGAACTGATGCAGTAAAATCTACAACATTTCACTGCACCGTTCTACGACTTCACTGCGTCAAAAATGTAACACCTCCTCAGAACAGGCATTAAACAGATGCAGGGTGTTTTCCTATGGAAGCCTTCCATGCATTGCTGGAGTAGAGACATAGTTTTGACGCTAATCCAGCAATGCATCAGGTTAGCGTCAACAGATGCATCAGAATTTGTGACACATCTGTGAAAACATGTGCCATGGAGCTCTGTATTGTAAATACAGTGCATCCATGGTGTTGTTAGGGAATCTTTAGGCAGCACAAGACATCTGACGCGTCGGAGCCGATGGGTCAGTTTCTTGTAAATGAGGCCCACAGTGTTGCAGAACTGGCGTTCTTGTACACTGCTCACAGCACCAACTTGAAAAAGTGGTTCTTGCTCTTGTTCCGAGTTACAGAGGACTGGCCAACACACAGAAGAGGAGTTACATACAAGTCAGTCCCTCTGGACTCTAGTCCTCCTGGTCTGCTGAGGCCTCTCAGCTGCGGGCTGCCTAGACATTTAATAGTGGTTTAATCTGCCTTCTGCATCTCAGCCCTGAGAATGTCCCTGCAGTGTTCTTCCACCCCAAGGTAAACTGGCTAGTGCTTATAGTCACCTGAGTAAATAATTTTTGTATTTGTACGTCTTGTGTGTAGGTTAAAAGTGTATGTGATTTGGTTTCCTAAAAGCATTTATAATATATTGTAAAATATTAAGTTCTCAAGCCCACGATATTCAGGAAGCAGTCACAAGTTCCTTTGAACTTGCTCTCTCCGGACACATCACAACACCAATATACAGTATAAGTGAGAAACCATACTGGAGTTCTTGCAATGTACATCTAAAGTGAAGAAAGAGTTCAAGGATATTACACAGGTACAAACATGCCCATGCCCACTCACAAATGCTTCCACAAGTCAAAGCACCCGTACTTCAGCTGATGCCCGGAAGTACACATATTTACCCTGTCATAGAGCACATCATTCAGACTTTCAGTTTTCAAGCCATCTTTCATCCATCTCACTTTTTGGTACTGAGGTATCAAGGGTCGCAGTAATCCAGGCCACCACCTCCCCAACCAAGCCCTCAGGGCAAGATGTAGCAAAAATTTGCAAGTCGCAAATGGCCCGAATCGTGATTTGCGACCCTGCAAAATCGGAAATGGGTTGCAAAAACCCTTTTCCGTAGTGCAAATTGCGATGCGAGCCATTACCGACTCGCAAAAATTGCGACCCCATTGTGTGACCCGCAAATAGGAAGACGCAATTTGCGAGTCGCAATCCACATGAAAAAGCCAGTCGCAAATTGAGACTAGTCGCAAAAAGCCCATTTTGCACACCCAAATTACCACTAAGTCAGAGCAGGTGGTAACCATAACCAAAGTATAAAAGGAGACCCAGAAGGCATCTGGGTTACTCAAAATGGCTGAAATACATGTGATAGCAAGGAGGAGGAGAGTCCACGCCGCACAGCAGAGGAGGAAGAAGAGCCAGAGATAGGAGAGGATATACAGAACCAGGCAGACACTTTTCCAAAAAACTGAGGAGGAGATTTATGACAAAAACAGACTCAGCAGTGCAGCAATATTAGAATTTATTGATCTGCTCAATCCGCAGCTTCAATGACAGAATGTGCGCAGCAGCGCCATCCCCACACATGTGCAAGTTCTATGCTCACTGCACCTCTTGGCCTTGGGTAGCTATCAGGGGGTGATTGCAGTGGCAGGTGGGGTATCCCAAAGTGCACTCTCACGGTTCTTCAGATGTTTCCTAGATGCCATACTCACACACATGTCCAGATACATATACCTACCCAGGAATGAGGCAGAAATTAACAGCACCAAGTTGGAATTCTACAGAATTGTCAGCTTCCCGCATGTAATAGGGTGTGTAGACGGGACACATATACAAATATGCCCTCCTGCAAATCTGGAATATCTGTTCCGCAATCGGAAGTGTACACACTCACTGGGCATCTAGGTGGTATGTGACGCCCATTATGTCATCACTGACATGGTAGACAAATTTCCAGGGAGTACACATGACTCTTACATTTTCAGGCACAGTGGGATACACCAACGCCTAGAACGTGGGGAGTTTAGAGACGGATATCTATTAGGTATTGCTGCAGACACCCTGAAGCCATACACACAGGTCACCATCCATGCCCTCCTAACATTGTTAATTTTTGCCAAACCGGTGACAGTGCATATGCGCTACGACCATGGATACTTACCCCGTACCTAACACCCAGCAATGAGAATGAGAGGCGATATAACAGTGCACATAGGCGGACCAGAAATGTAATAGAGAGGACCTTTGAACTGTTAAAGGCAAGATTCCGATGCCTCCACAGAAGTGGAGGTGTGCTCCAGTATGCCCCAATAACAGCTTTCAAGATAGTTGGCGCATGCGCTATATTGCACAACATTGCCACCAGACGTGGGCTACATCTCACCCCTGAAGACCCAGATTCGGAGGATGACAAGCAAGAGCTACCACATCGCCAGCCTGGGGTAGAAGCATTGCAAATCAAGGCAGACAGAGACGGGATCACATTGCAAACCAATACTTTGCAAGGTACGTGGTAACTGTCACCACACTCACTAATGTCACACACAAAGAGCCCAGTTGTGAAGTGGATCAAACAAAACATTTTAATAAGTGAACCTAATAACTAAAGAACAGAACTGTCAGTAAGGGGCTGCACATGTCCACCCTCAATGAGGACACATTAACTGCATGTGCCTCATGAGTCCTGCAGTGTTTGGGCCTAACACCTCCTCCTGGTACGCCCAGCATGACTCGTGCCAGGTGGGTCAGAAGACCCCTGACGTGCACTGCCACTCCGCAGTACACTTGTGTCTTTGGCAGATGCACTGCTGATGGTGGACCCCTCCTCACTGTCCTGAGGGGTCTCAGCCGTGCCCCTTGCCACCTGCCTGGCCTCCAACATGTCCACAGCGTGGCTAATGCGGCCCAGTCCCCGTGCCACATCCCCTGCAAAGTGGCCCAGGTCCACCTGCAGGCTCATGGTCCTTTGTGACAGGCCTGTGGTGTTCACTGCAAGACGGACAATGGATGCTGCCATGCGGTCAAATCTCTACACTAGTTTGCACTCACTGCGCCTTGCACTTTGTCTCTCAGCCACCAGTTCCGTCACCAGTTGGCGTATTGATAGTGCTAGGTCACTGACATTGTCATTCAGTCTTGTGAACTGTGTGTTCACTTCTGCTAATTGTGTTCCATCCTCTGCATTGCCCCAGAAATAATCCTCAATTGCCTTGTTTGCAGGCGCTGACCAGATAGGAGGGATGCCTCAACTGCAGACATGGATGCCTCCCCTAGATCCTCCTGGGCCACTGCCTGGACCTGGCTCTGCATCTGCGACGCGGTGGTGCTTCTGGCTCTTGTTGTCTCACAGTGTGGCTGGGACCAGGTGTTGTGTCTCTTTCCTCCATGTCCACTTCTTCATCTGGAGGGAACTGCGGTGGTGTGGTGCTGGGCCCTGTATTGGCTTCTGCAGCCTCCTGCCCTGCCTGTGGCCTGCTGTCTTCACCCTGGATGGTGTGGCTGGTGGGGGTGTCTTGTGGGAGACCTGTGGGACATAGGGAACACACTGTCAGTATCTAACATCTGTTGTATGCCTCCTAATAAACATTTGCCTATATGCTGCCTACTGTACTACATTGCCCATAATGCACCATTCTGGTGGTTGCTAGTCTGGAATGGAGCTAGTCTGGCTGTGCATGCTGCTGTGTACTGGGTGAGTGCGGGTATAGCATTTATAGGTGTACATGCATGTTTCATGGTACTCACTTTTGGATGTCCCTGGCGCTGACGTGCCCAGTGCTCCCATTCCTGACACTGCCTCAGGCTCCAGGGTCTGCTCAACCAATTCCTCCATGGCGGTGGATGGTGGGATGGTGGATGGGCCTCCTCCTGTGCCCCTCATCTCCCGGAGATGCTCTGCCACCCTCTCCTTTGTCCTGGAGTGCAGGTCATACCACCGTTTTTTTATTTCTTCAATGCTTCTGTGGCTCACCCCTATGGCATTGATCCTCTCCTGGATTTCCTGCCAGATCCTCCTCTTTTCAGTGTCTGGAACACTCAGGGCAGCCCTTCCTTAACAGCTGGTCATGGTGCTGGCGCCAAAATGGACTCATCCTGCAGCTGTGACTCCAGAAACCCAGGAGGATGCTTTCCCTTAAAAAAAAACTCCCTTGAACAGCCGGACTGTTCTCCAGCAAACTCCAAAAGAAGGGACTCTGAAGCCTCTATAACCACCAAAACCCAACACCTTAAGTCACCACAGCACCCACCATCTCCAACCAAAGTTGAAGTGGACCACTCGTGACAACAAGGTTCCCCAGCCCTCCAGAGTCCGAGTGCATTGTAATTTCACCCCTCGTAGACTCCCCAACGACACCTTCAGCCTCTTTTCGCAGTGAACGATCCCCATAAGAACACATTGGACACCCAATGCTGTTTTACACTTTTCACCTGGACGCCCCCTGAGGGTGTACTGTGGGTGCTGCCTTGGACCTTGGCCACTACTCACCTTAACCCCAGGAGATTGGTCTTGTAATTTGCTGTACTCGACCCATTTGCAGAGCTTGTTTTTCCTCTCATCAGATTACAATGCAGAATTCAGAAATGTCACTGTGTTCACTTTTGAAAGTGAAAAGAATTCCTATTTAAAAATGTACTTACCTGAACGATTTTGCTCTGATGCCTAAACATACAAAGGTACCTGCTATTTTTATAAATTGGTGTGGATCTCCTTCTTGAGTCGTGTGTCTCATTTATTGACTATTGTGTGTATTTGTAGATGTCTTGCTCTCCTGTGTGTTAAGCTTAAGGCTGCTCGAACACACTACCCCTAAATAGAGAACTTTTGGATTGCATAGCAGCTCTGTCCACTTACTGAGGAAGCCCTGGACCCTTTATACGGTATTCACATACCACATAAAGGGCCAGCTTCCTACAAGCACTCTTTACCTTTGCAGATTAACCAATTGCTTACATTTGCGTTTCTTTCAGGCAAGCAGGCACCCAGACAAGAAGGCTTGTGAAATAAAGAATGCAACTGATGGTAAAGATGGCAAGTTCATTATGAGGATGTACAAATGTGTCTCCTATTTTGCCAGGCAGCTCACTAGCCATACAGCTCTTCTCTCTCTGACAGAACTCAACTTTGGGCGAGACGGTACAGAGTAACCAGTCCAAAGTAAGAGCAAAAGGCTGTTTTATAAGGACAGGCATGCAGACTGGGATCTTACAAACATTACAACAATTTATCAAAGCCCCACCTCACTGACACAATTTTTTTCCTGATGCTCCCACCCATAAAGCTCCTCCCCAACAAGTATAGTCCCCAATCATTCATCTAAACAATCATTCCTCACCATCCCCTTGCCTTCCATTCACTGTCCTTCACACATGACCCAACCATAACCCCCCTGTATTTCCTCTGCCACGACTACCCTGCAAGGCCCCCAACCCTTCCGTCTTGTCGCAAGCTTTTTGATTTCTGCACCTGTCCTAAGCACAGCAACTAAACTTAACCAGCCTACATGCCAATCCCTACAAAATCTTGCCTAAAATACCCAAAAGACTTGCAAAACAAAAAACAAAGGATGTGGGGAGGGTACAACAACCAAAACCTGCCTGCCTACCAGGACTACATTGAGTAACTGGGAATGCAAAACTAGGAACAGCCAACTGCCACTAAGCCCCACCCCCTAGCCAAGCCAACCAATGACAGCACTCTGGGGCCTGGACTGTGCCACTCGGCCAAAGCACCCCAGAGGGTGGACATCCTGTGGGATCAGGCGAGACTCTCCAGGGTAACCAGTCCAAAGTGAAAGCAAAAGGCTACTTTATTAGGACAGACATGCAGATTAGGAACGTATCAACATTACAACAATTCATCAAAAGACAGCCACACTCATACAGTCTTTTTTCCTTCCCCCCTCACCCTTCAACATCCCCTGAACAAGAACAATCCCCAAGCCGTCATCCAAGCCGTCATTCCTAAACATATCCTTTCCTTCCATTCAGTGTCCTTCACACGTAACCCGACCATCGCTCCCCTGTATTCCCTCTGTGTTCATTCTGCTCCATTTTGTAAGAATACAAGTGGCAGCTGTAGCCACAACAGCCATCTCCTTCCCAAAAGCAAGTAAGCAGAAATTGGCTGTCCCCCCAAACAGCATTGTTAGCATCATCTCTTCATTGCCAAGCCTATTTTCTCTGAATCATCACCCACTGCTCTACCAAAATACTTCCAATTGTTTTTGTCTTTGCACTGATCCTGCACTGCAAAGGTTCTGCCCTCTCTCATTGTCAGAATGGTTGCCCAAAACCTCTCCCTTTCTTTGGGCTGATCATCCAAGGCAGCTTGTCTCCTGCAAAACCTGACCAGTTACTGTTCACTACAGCTGGGATCACCCTGTAGCATCCTCCCGTCAACGCCCTGCAGCTTGCCCCAATCTTAGGGATCTTTGGTCCTGGGCCCTGCTCTCACCTTCCTAAATTCATCCGGACTCTTACCTATATCTTCATTCAACCATACCCATCTTCCCTTAATCTCACCTGCCAAAGTTGTTTGCTGGTTTTCACCCCCAGGAGCCCCCATTCTAAATCAACTCTACCTGAAGGTTCCAAAAGGAGAAACTAAGGTAGAGGAGGGAAAGGTGACAATGAACATATCAACTGGATTAAATTACAACAGCTTGTTGATTGTTTAGCTGTCTGCCCGCCCTCGGTTTTACAGCACAGGAGACTCCCTGAAAGACAGTTCAGCTGAAGCATTTAACCATCTCGGGATGGTTGTCATTTCACAAAAAGTAGGGAAAGTTTTTCTCAAATTAAAAAAGTATGGGCACTATACCCCTCTGATTCTGCCACTTCGACCCCTGCACCTGTCTTATAATAACCTCCAAATGGGCAGTACACCATCGCAGACGATCTGTCAGGAAATCCGAAGGGGAACCTTGCCGGCTGCGGAGCACCTTGGCTCCAGCTTAGCATTAGGTGGTCTTAAAATAGCACGTGGGCTACTTCAAATCTCATAGCTGGCAGGTGGCTCTGTCGTGTTTGACACCTTAGCATTGCTTTCTATTCAGCATCGCTTTGTTGATAGGGCATTTAATCTGAAACTGAACAACTACGAATCCTAGAATACTGTACATAAAACAGGTAAAAAAAACGAGGGGCCACTTTTCAGTGACCCCTTGCTTTTTGCTGATAGGACCTGTTATCAACTAAACCTTATATCAGAAACAGCTGTTCACTTCAAGTTGGAGGGGCACTAAATATGAATGTCATTCATCAGGAGTAGGAGAAATGTAGGAGAGAGACAGATGCAAAAGGAGGAAGTGATGGAAGTAAGAGGGATAAGAGAAGGAATAATGTAATGGGAGAATGCGAGAGGGTGAGACAAGGACGGAAATCGGAGACAGAGAGAGGCGAAGGGTGGTGGGGGTGGGGGCTGAGGGGGGAAGAGAGAGACAGAGGGAGTAAGAAAAGTTAGCAGTGGTGGGATGGAAAGGGAAGAACTAGCGAGGAAGAGGAGGGACACAAATAGCTAAAAAAGCAGAGAAAGATTAAGGTGGGTAGAATGAAAAGAGAAAGGCCAGAGAAGAATAAAGAGAGCAGAGGGAGAAGATGAAGGAGAAGAAGGATAGTAAGTGGAGAGGAAGTGAAAAAAGTAACTGGGCAGCTGAAAAATCAAAAGAGGAAGAAAGACCAAGAATGCTAGAAGTTTCCTGGGGTTTCCTAGATGCCAGTGCAATTCGCTATTTAGAAGGGACGCCCTAAACACGCCCTTCCTAATACCGAATCGCATAAGCAAAATGCGATTCAGTAATCAAGTTACCGAGTCGCAGTTTGCTTTGTATATAAATAAAAAATAAAAAAATCCGCTCGCAAATGGGACCGGAAAAATGCTTCGTACATCTGGCCCATGGGAAGCACTGATTCCGCCTCACATAGACTACATCATCTTCTCTGTGGTCCAGCTTGATTTAGGAGGAGGTAGTAAGTTTTGGTGGAAAATGCTAAATCTGAAGGAGAATTCACAAGTGGATTTTCATTCACCACAGGGATAGTGTAATTTCTGTGTCCAAGCTGGAAATGTATTCACTGACTTTCCTTGGTACTAGAAACCAAGCTGTCAAGCCTCTGTGCTCGAAGCTGTCTATATATTGTTTGCCTGTGTCTGGTTTATAAGGGAGAGCTATGCAGCGAGAAAGGCTTCAGTTTTTGCATACTGGACGGCTCGCAGGATCAGGCCTGACAGGCCAATGTATTCCTAGCCTGTATCTAACGGTTTCACGCTCTTGCATCTCTTTTAAGGCCCATTTTAGACCAGAACATTTTATGAAAGTCTATAGTTTCTGAATATAATATGTTTACATAACCACAATAGCCTTGTTCCACTCACATAAAAAGTGTCACTCAAAGTGTCACACATAAGACATTGAAATGTCACACATAAGCACGCTACAAATATGGGAATGACACACACACCCAAACTGAAAACCTGGCATCTGACTTCACCTTAAAGTCTAAGGTTACAATGCAGGTCACAAAATAGGGCTGAAGATAAGTGAAATAATAAAGTCTGACTTGTTGAGCTTGCTATTTCTCTGTCTGTCTCTCTCCCTTGTCCTACACCCACCCACTTCCAGCTCTATTTCTCTGAGTGTGTTTGTTTCTCTATTTCTCTCTAATTCGCTCTTTCTACCATCTCACCTGCCCTCCAGTCTCTTCTCTTTATCGTCACTTTCTCTTTTTCTTTAGCGCGTTCTCTCTAACTGTCTCTGTGTACCTCTGTTTTCTTTTTTGCACCTCAAAGGCAAAGATTCAAAACTTGGTCACAAAATTACAGCTGAAGACAAAGTGAAATAAGACAAAAACTTTGGGATTATGAGTGCTCCCTTTATCTACCTCTCACTCTTGCCCTTCAGCCAGTGACTTTATTCAAAATGATGTGCCCCACTCCTTTGCAGAATATCATGAGGGGCCACTGAGTCTCCCATATCTCACTGAAGGGTTGGAGACCTGGTACACTGCACGGGATGCAGGAGTTTGCATCAGGCCCTTACCTGCTCTCTCTCTTTTGTTCCTACCACCTCCGTGTCTCCTTCCCTCTACATCTCTCTCTCTTTTTACCTTTTTCTTTGTAGCCAAATCTCATTTCCTCTGCTGCTATCTTTTATGTTTCATCATATGGACTAAGTATAAACCACTTCACATTTAAATCACCCTGTTCTAATAAACATAACACTACAAGAATAAAGTGTCTTGATCAATACAGACAGAGTCTGCTGCCACTGACCTGCCACCATCTCTGTGTTGACTTGTTAAACATTTCCGTAAACAAATGTGGTGGGTGCACTGATCTGTTTGAACAATTGAACCTGCGGTGACTTGCTCAGTGCCAGCAGAAAAGTGGGCTTGTGTTGTTGAAAGTAGTGATAACAATATAGAGCAATGCTGCACGTTTTCAATGGGATTGGCAGGTTGAGTTGTTTTAGTACCACAGCGGATTGTGCACATTCATCCTACTGTCAATCACACCTCGTACTCCTAATTATCCCTTACACCCTGCAGAATTCCCAGCAGCAGTGATAAAACATTGAATAGAACATGGTGTATTGGAGGAATGTGCAATATTAGTCCAGGATGGCTGCAACAATTCAGGTCTACCAGTGAGTTGGGAAAAGCCTTCTGTTTAGGTGAATTGATGGTAAATGTATTTTATGTGGATATCCTGAAAATCGGTTGTTGGTCCAGCCAACCTGATCCAACGTTCTACACCTCTGGTGTACTGCATAGTGGTGGATGAAATACATAGTTAAGAACTTGTGCAATTTGTGTACATATTTGGGGACATATTTATGAAAAAAGACAGTGCAGCTGAATGCAGCACACACAGAAAGAGGAAGCAACAAGAAGAAGTAAAGATATTTTGCCTAGTTACACCTCCCCTAGGAAGGCGTAGCATTTTAGTGCATTCTCAGGTTAACCAATTCTGGTAAATCTGGGAATGCATCAAAATCCATGAAAGTTGCGTGGGAATACCCATGCAATGCCCATGGAATGCCTCCCCAGGGCAGACTAAGGCAACGTAGGGATTTGCACTGCATTGATTCAGATTTATGAAGCCACACTGGGCCACACGAAGTGGCCTTGTGTGGCTTCATAAATTGCAATTAAGGTTTGCAGCATGCGTGTACCACGTTGAGTACCCCTCTTAAATATGCCCTTAAATGTGCACCCTGCCCAGATGCAAGGTCTCCATACTACACAATCAACATGTTTAATGTAGATTCACAATATCAATCATTGGGAGCTCAGCATTTGAACAGCAGGGCACAGAAATTGTGCATCAAAGACAGAATCCTCCAACTCTGAATGGAAGGTGCCTTTGTGCATTCATGGAATGCCTCAACCAGGGGGTATCACTGATTAAAGCCCAGTTGTGGCACAGTAAACAAAACAGGAAGTGATATTGGTGAAGGCACTTTCCAGTGACACGTGCTTTCATGAACCCGTGGTGTACATGATGTGTGCCAAGGAAGAGGTAGCACTCTTTAGATCCAGCCAAAAAAAGAAAAGCATCCAGGACACAGTTGGAGCTTGCCTCATAGGGCTTTACCAACTAGACCTACAAAAAAATGTTAGATTCTTTCAAACAGCAAAACTAGCAACTTTCCACTGATGAACTCTAAAGTCATGGAAAGCACAGGAAGGGTGGTAGGAATTCTTCCAGACAAAATAATTTTAGCCTGCATTGTAGTGCGTGCCCGGGGATGCTCTACAAGCAGAGATTACTAAAGCAAGCTGTGAAAGGCCAAAGCCTGCCCTGTGACCTCTGGAAGGATGTTGGGCTTGGAAGGGCTCCAGGGCGGCAGGATGTGTGGCCTGGATTAGAGCGCAGGAATATTGCTAGCATTCATTGCTTTTTAATGATGTCATGCTCAACGTCTCATGGAGGCCTTTCTGACATTTTTTGACCTCAGGGAGTATTGATACGGCAGTAAAACTTTTTAAAATCGTTTTAAACTCAAAGTGACTTGTAAAAGGAGTGACCATTGCGAAATATCATTGAACCAAGGCCACGAGGTAGGCACTGTATGGCAGAAAACAACCGATGCTCGGTGTTTTTCCAGTCACAAGGCTGATCTGCATCTGAAAAAAACTTTAATAATGCATGAACACATAAATATCAAACAATTCACAACATGCACAGGCAAAATGTGTTCAATGAGTGCATTGTTTACTTTTTATTTCTGCTTGCAAAAGTGGGGAGTCAGAGTAGTTCACAAAGAGGTGCAATGCATACTAAGTTAATCAGTACACGGTGCATGCTCATGAGAATAAGTTAAATATTTTGCTTATTCACAATCAGTTTGCAGTGGCATGAAATGTAAGCAATGCTTAAACCCTCTAACCTTTCCTCTGGGTAACTAACTCACAAATAACCTACTCAGACTTACGGCTAGAAATAAAAAAAATACTTTTATTATTTTTATTCTTTTCTCTAAGTAATCACATTTTCCACGCGTGTTCCGCCTTCTGATGACGTTAAGCATGTAGAAGTTATAACTTTTTCGAAGAGCATGTCACATTTACTAATGGAAAGTGCTTTGTCAAACGGCCCATACATTGCTTTGGAAATGCAGTTCTACGCTTTTCCGAGCCCCTAATGTATGCGCAAAAGGATCAGGGCAAAGGTTTGCAGAAAAGAATGTTAAAATGTAGCAAACCATGCAGTGTTCACTGGAAGTGTTGTTCTGTTGCAGAGAACATTTGACATTTGTTTTCCTATTCTTAGCCGTAGCCCCCGTAATGAATTCATTGAATCCTTGTACAGATTTAGGAGTTGCACCCAGATCTTTGAGGAGAGTCCTCTTCTGTCATCTCCCACTACACATGATTTGCTAGAAGGCAGATACATTGTCTGTAGCCCCATGGACTGTTAAGTTTAACATGAAACCTCCTTTTATAGACGGACCAGGGGAAAAAGTTTATATTAACCATTTGGACTTAGGACTTATTGACTGCCTCCACTGGCTTCCACTGAGATGGTCGCTACCAAGCAATGGGAGAACATGCTGAGTCCAAGGTGGACTGTGTTACGCCTTGATGGTTACCATCTCAATAGAACTTGAGCACCATAGAGCGTACGGAACACCGTTTTTTATAGCTATGCTTGTACCTAATTTATGCAAATATGCATATATACATGATAGATACATGTAGGATATGCAGGGTTTTAAATTGGAGGCTGGGTGAGACAGGCAGCCAATGAGGCCTTTGCAGGAAAGGAAAGACGCAGACAGATCAGTGTGTGGCAGCATCAAGGCAGACCTCTGGCACATTCTACAACCTGAAAGTGGCATGAAGAACACAGTGGGAGATGAAGATAATTCAGAGTTCTTTTAATCTAGGCTAGCATCCAACAAAGCCGAAACACAACATTTCTGCAGTGAGCTCTAGCTGGCATTAAAATCCAGATTGTTCACTACTTTTACTGGGTTCAGTCATACCGGTAACTCAAAGACCCAAAAATCACTGTTCAAAAAATCTTTGCCTCCACCCACAAGCATGACCATGGTCTTTCCGGATTTAAGCCTAAGCATGTCAGCCTATCCCGTTTTCTAACCTCCAACATACATTGATAGATAGCAGCAGTCATCATCCATTCACCATCCAACCAATAAAGGGCATTTAAAAGTGAATCCCCAAGACAAATTAAGATGAGCCAATAGTTCAATACATTAAGGTGCTTCAGGACAGCTGTGAGCCCTGAGGAGCTTCACATGAGATGTGCTTAACAGCAGAGTTTAAAAGAGGAATGTCAATTGCCAGGGAACACACTGTTTGTAGGAAAGTACCATCTTGCCTGGCATGTTACCCCCATTTTTCACTGTATATATGTTGTTTTAGTTGTATGTGTCACTGGGACCCTGGTAACCCAGGGCCCCAGTGCTCATAAGTGTGCCTGAATGTGTTACCTGTGTAGTGACTAACTGTCTCACTGAGGCTCTGCTAATCAGAACCTCAGTGGTTATGCTCTCTCATTTCTTTCCAAATTGTCACTAACAGGCTAGTGACCATTTTTACCAAATTACATTGGCTTACTGGAACACCCTTATAATTCCCTAGTATATGGTACTGAGGTACCCAGGGTATTGGGGTTCCAGGAGATCCCTATGGGCTGTAGCATTTCTTTTGCCACCCATAGGGAGCTCTGACAATTCTTACACAGGCCTGCCACTGCAGCCTGAGTGAAATAACGTCCACGTTATTTCACAGCCATTTTACACTGCACTTAAGTAACTTATAAGTCACCTATATGTCTAACCTTTACCTGGTAAAGGTTGGGTGCAAAGTTACTTAGTGTGAGGGCACCCTGGCACTAGCCAAGATGCCCCCACATTGTTCAGAGCCAATTCCCTGAACTTTGTGAGTGCGGGGACACCATTACACACGTGCACTACATATAGGTCACTACCTATATGTAGCTTCACCATGGTAACTCTGAATATGGCCATGTAACATGTCTATGATCATGGAATTGCCCCCTCTATGCCATCCTGGCATAGTTGGCACAATCCCATGATCCCAGTGGTCTGTAGCACAGACCCTGGTACTGCCAGACTGCCCTTCCTGGGGTTTCCCTGCAGCTGCTGCTGCTGCCAACCCCTCAGACAGGCAGCTGCCCTCCTGGGGTCCAGCCAGGCCTGGCCCAGGATGGCAGAACAAAGAACTTCCTCTGAGAGAGGGTGTGACACCCTCTCCCTTTGGAAAATGGTGTGAAGGCAGGGGAGGAGTAGCCTCCCCCAGCCTCTGGAAATGCTTTGTTGGGCACAGAGGTGCCCAATTCTGCATAAGCCAGTCTACACCGGTTCAGGGACCCCTTAGCCCCTGCTCTGGCGCGAAACTGGACAAAGGAAAGGGGAGTGACCACTCCCCTGACCTGCACCTCCCCTGGGAGGTGTCCAGAGCTCCTCCAGTGTGCTCCAGACCTCTGCCATCTTGGAAACAGAGGTGCTGCTGGCACACTGGACTGCTCTGAGTGGCCAGTGCCACCAGGTGACGTCAGAGACTCCTGCTGATAGGCTCCTTCAGGTGTTAGTAGCCTATCCTCTCTCCTAGGTAGCCAAACCCTCTTTTCTGGCTATTTAGGGTCTCTGTCTCTGGGGAAACTTTAGATAACGAATGCAAGAGCTCATCCGAGTTCCTCTGCATCTCTCTCTTCACCTTCTGATAAGGAAACGACCGCTGACCGCGCTGGAAGCCTGCAAACCTGCAACATAGTAGCAAAGACGACTACTGCAACTCTGTAACGCTGATCCTGCCGCCTTCTCGACTGTTTTCCTGCTTGTGCACGCTGTGGGGGTCGTCTGCCTCCTCTCTGCACCAGAAGCTCCGAAGAAATCTCCCGTGGGTCGACGGAATCTTCCCCCTGCAACCGCAGGCACCAAAAAGCTGCATTACCGGTCCCTTGGGTCTCCTCTCAGCACAACGAGCGAGGTCCCTCGAATCCAGTGACTCTGTCCAAGTGACCCCCACAGTCCAGTGACTCTTCAGTCCAAGTTTGGTGGAGGTAAGTCCTTGCCTCACCTCGCTGGGCTGCATTGCTGGGAACCACGACTTTGCAAGCTACTCCGGCCCCTGTGCACTTCCGGAGGAAATCCTTTGTGCACAGCCAAGCCTGGGTCCACGGCACTCTAACCTGCATTGCACGACTTTCTAAATTGGTCTCCGGCGACGTGGGACTCCTTTGTGCAACTTCGGCGAGCACCGTTTCACGCATCCTTGTAGTGCCTGTTTCTGGCATTTCTCCGGGAGCTACCTACTTCAGTGAGGGCTCTTTGTCTTACTCGACGTCTCCTCTCTCTTCAGGTCCAATTTGCGACCTCCTGGTCCCCAGCAGCGTCCAAAAACGCCAAATGCACGATTTGCGCCTAGCAAGGCTTGTTGACGTCCTTTCAGCGGGAAAACACTTCTGCACAACTTTCCACGGCGAGAAGAATCCGTCCACCAAAGGGGAAGTCTCTAGCCCTTTTTGTTCCTGCAAAAACCTCAGCTTCTTCTGTCCAGTCGAAGCTTCTTTGCACCCGCAGCTGGCATTTCCTGGGCATCTGCCCATCTCCGACTTGCTTGTGACTTTTGGACTTGGTCCCCTTGTTCCACAGGTACCCTAGATTGGAAATCCACAGTTGTTGCATTGCTGGTTTGTGTCTTTCCTGCATTATTCCTCTAACACGACTACTTTGTCCTTAGGGGAACTTTAGTGCACTTTGCACTCACTTTTCAGGGTCTTGGGGAGGGTTATTTTTCTAACTCTCACTATTTTCTAATAGTCCCAGCGACCCTCTACAAGGTCACATATGTTTGGGGTCCATTCGTGGTTCGCATTCCACTTTTGGAGTATATGGTTTGTGTTGCCCCTATCCCTATGTTTCCCCATTGCATCCTATTGTAACTATACATTGTTTGCACTGTTTTCTAAGACTATACTGCATATTTTTGCTATTGTGTATATATATCTTGTGTATATTTCCTATCCTCTCACTGAGGGTACACTCTAAGATACTTTGGCATATTGTCATAAAAATAAAGTACCTTTATTTTTAGTATAACTGTGTATTGTGTTTTCTTATGATATTGTGCATATGACACTAAGTGGTACTGTAGTAGCTTCACACGTCTCCTAGTTCAGCCTAAGCTGCTCTGCTAAGCTACCATTATCTATCAGCCTAAGCTGCTAGACACCCTATACACTAATAAGGGATAACTGGGCCTGGTGCAAGGTGCAAGTACCCCTTGGTACTCACTACAAGCCAGTCCAGCCTCCTACACTGTTCCAGGCAGGTAATCCGACATGATAGTTGGTTGGTGGTGTTAAATGAGGCATAAGAAATTAAACTAACCAGTGTGCCGACATTGCCATATCACAGGCTAAGGAGAACTAGTACTAAACCTTGGCTTGGGTGAAACCCAAACTAGTTGCCACCTAACCAATTGGTGAATTATAAAAATGATTTTGAACTGTGAGGTTATAAAACTTGTTAAACATTAGCTGTTGTTGGAAGTAAGGAGCTGGAGTAAGATTTACTCATGATCATTGGGATGAGTGTTTTTCAGCAATAGAAAGGCAATATCATGCTTAAAGGATGATTTAACCTCTCAGTAGGGAAGGAATTATTTAGGATAAGCAAAAGAGCATTCAAAGCCAATTGGAACCTAGATTCCAAGTGCAACATGAACCCAAAGGGCAACCAGATTAAAATTTTGCTAACATGGCCTGAAGATCTATCCTACAAAAGGGATAACGTTGTGAAATAAGAGGAAACAGGCTAGGAGGCAGTAAAATAGAGAAGGGGGTCTCAGAGGGGGGCCGGAACAAGAGGAATTGCCTTTCTCATATCAAGTAATCAGCCTCAATTATCTCAGTCAGCTATACATCCATCTCATGATCCCCTTTCCCTCATGATCCCCTTTCCTGGAATTTTAATTTTTGACCAATGGCTTTGTAATGTCAGAGGTTCTTTGTCATACTAACTATTGGGTAACTATGTAAGACCTTGCTTCTATGCCTTCTTTACTCTTTCCTGTGAATATCCAATAACCATTTCGGTTGTATGACAGAACCACACATGCCACTACCACGCATACCTTTACAACATGGTCATTACAATGCATGTGCATTTATCGCACAGGCCTTTACCATGCAAACGTTTACCACCATGCAGAGAGTCCAGTGGATCCTCAAAGGTTTGCAGAGACAGAAATAGATAGGTCTAATGCTCTATTTATGGTAGTGTGGACGAGCAGTTAGGCTTATCAAGGAGTTCTCTTAAGCATTTGTTGTACTCACAGAGATATTAAGGACCAGATGTAGCAAATTCCGATTTTGCGATTCCGAAATTGCAAGTCGGTGCAACTCGCAGTTTCGGAATCGCAAAATCGGATGCAGAACGGTGTCTCAGACACCGTCTGCGGATTGCAATGGGGTCGCAAAGACCCACCTCATTAATATTAATGAGGTGGGATGCATTTTGCGACCCCATTGAGATTCCCTGCACTCACAGGTATGGTGGCCTGCTGGAGACAGCAGACCTCCATGTCTGTGACTGCTTTTTAAATAAAGCAGTTTTTTTAATTTCTTTTTTATTTTTTGTATTGCAGCCCATTTTCCTTAAAGGAAAAGGAGTTGCAATACAAAAAAATTACGAAACCATTTGGTTTCGGTTTTTCAGAGTAGGCAGTGGTCCAATGGACCTCTGCCTGCTCTGAAAAAACATTTATGGCGACATTCACAAAGGGTAAGGGGTCCCATGGGGACCGCTTCCCTTTTGCGAATGAGTTACCACCAGTGTGACACTGGTGGTAACTGCGAATTGCTTTGCGACCACGTTCGCGGTCACAAAGCAATTCTGCATCGCGGTGCGAGTCGCTTCCTATTTGCGAGTCGCATTCCCATTTTGTGAGTCGGTACCAACTCTCAAAATGGGAATGTGCATCACGATGCGCGTTTTGCATGGCGCAAACTGAGATTTTCGCAGTTTGCGCCATGCAAAACGCTACCTACATCTGGCCCAAAATGAGATACACACTCAAAGAATAAATCTGAGACCAAATTAGAAAAATGACATTTGCTTTTATATATGCTTTGAACAAAAGAACTTCGTTATCAGGTAAGCAGTTTTTGAATTAAAAATACTTTTCATTTTTAAAAATCGCCAGTGCAATTTTCAGAGTCTACAATGTTAACCTATGGGAGGCAAACAAGAATGCAGTTTTGCAGGTACTCAACCAACAAATCCAGTCTTGAGGGTTTTAGATCAACGCCAGGCAAGGTTGAAATCAGTACCAAGACTTGAACCCCTATAGCTCAGTGTGAAGGTCTGCGACCCTCACACTGAGCTATGGTGTTTTTTTTTTTTTTTTGTAGCTTTTTTTGGGCTATCTAGGACCGCGGTCCTTCCTCATTTATTTATTTAAAAATGCTAACTAAAATGCCCTTTACGGGCTATCTAGGAACAAAAGGGAGCCCTTAAGGGCTCCCCCTGCGTTCCCCCCTTATTGATTTAAAAAAGTGTTTTTTTTTTTTTTTAAATAAAATCTCCTCTTTACGGGCTACCTGACTCTGTGAATGCTTCAGAAAGGACAGAGCTGCTTTGACAGCAGCTCCATTCTTGCTGAAGAATTTTATCCCTGTCCTCTTCACGCCTGCAGGGGACAGAGACAAAAGCTCTGCTGTTTGACAGTCGGACCTGCTTTAAAGGTCTCAACAGCAAACAGCTATGTCCTAGGGCTGGGCATCCCTAGGACATAGCATGAGCTGGCCCTGGGGAATGGTGGTCCCCAGGGCCAAATGTGGCTCCACATCCAATGTGAAGATAGCCCAAGGGGGTGGTGGCCCTCAGGGTGTGGGGGTCCGAAACGGATCACCTTTCAATTTTCTACTGTTTGCCCTGAGGGTGGTGGTCCCCAGGGTGAGGGGGGCCACGGGCCCCCTCTGCTTGTATCCATATAGAAGCCCTAGGGTTTGGGGATCCCACAGGGACCCTCTTTCCTTTTTTTTAAGGGTTTGCCCCAGGGGACAGTGGCGAGGCCACAGGCCTGCCCGCATAAAATTAGCTCATCACCATGGGGAGGTGGAGGTCCCAGGGGCAGTGGGGGGTTCAGGCAGCCCCCCTGTGGTGGTGGTCCCGAGGGCATCGGAAGGGGGCCAGGAGCCCCCCCACTTTAAAAAAAAAAAAAACTGGGACTTGGTCCACCTGGGGGCATTAGGCTAATGAAGCACGGGACACTTAATTATTTTACGAGCGAAGTCGTAGATCCACCGCATCTGCGCTCATAAAATTTAACCCCACCACCAGAGCTAAGAGGTCAGGGTGTTCGTATCCTGATCCCTTTTGTTGATTTTTTTTACTATTTTTTTGTGACTCTGCTTTTTGGGAGCCATCTCGGGAAGCCGAGTCCCAAGAAGGCTGACAACACTTCAACAGCTCTGTTGTTGAAGTGTTATCAACCAATCAGATCTCAGCACGAGATCGTTAGGAGTCGCGAATCCTTCGCATCCCTAGATATACAAATTTGTTTTCTCCTTCATTTCTTAAAAACTACTGAACAGAATTATACCAAAACAAAAAAAGCACCCTTTCTGGACCAGGACCTACCTTCTTGAAAAATTTGGTGTGATTCCGTCCAGTACTTTTTGCACTATTGCTGTTAAAAAATCCCTATGGAAAAATGAATGGGGAAAACGTGTTTTGGGGCCCCCCTTTTTTCTCTGCCCTTTCCCGGATGGATCATCCCAAAACTTTCCAGGCAGCAACTGGCGGGGCTGCCAACTTTCTTTTGGAAAGTTTCATGAAGATTCGTCAAGTGGCACCAAAGATATAGGCAAGTAAAAAAATGCTTTTTATGTAGAAACTAGGTCCTAACTATAACTACCTAATGGCAACCACCACTAGGTAATATATATATATATATATATAAAATCCTGTTATTTTTCCATGAAGTATGGCAGGTACAGACCGCTCAATGCAGCCAAAATTACTTTATTTCTGATTATTCCACCATGACGCGTTTTCGCCCACCCAAGTGGCCTTGTTCACATGACACTCAGTGGCATTTTACAACATTATTTATCACACCACGTGATTATGTGCCCCTACAACCACTGAAAACAGACTTATTTGTACAATACATAAACATGCTATGTTCTTGAAAAATTTAAATAAATACAAAACTTTTAAATTAGCAAAGGAATTGATGCCCCTTCAGTCCATTTTGCCATCATGATTATCCATGCTCTTTTTCCTGCATGCAATTAAGTATTCTTAAATACTCTTAAACACAATTGCCGGCATCCTCATTGTAATCTGTGGTGTTCATTGTGTATCAGTCATGATTGAGACCTATCAGAAAAAATCATATCCCCTTCATTACACATCCAAATTAATTTTACTTGCTTAAAAATTGCCAACATTTTCACGTGACCTCCTTGCCACATTAATGATGTCATTTTGCAGGTATACATATCGTACACGATGATATGATAAATTAAATGTTGACAGATATCACACTCATAATTCAACCCATGTGGGCTAAATCCTCTGTCAAACATTGATACCTGAATGGCTACTTCTTGTTAAAAAAACTTTTTTTTACTCCATTTGGTGTGCCTTACCATGGTATCTTCATGTTTCTTGCAAAAACAACAAGTGATGGACGGAATGCTGAACATTGTCAAACACTCACCCCCAGTCATAGATCTGGGTTTAATCCATCGTTCTTTTGCTCACCATGCCACCCCAGTTTGGACCCAGCCATATGCAAATCAGTCTTGACCCTGTTCCTCATGGGAACAGTCCAGACCGAACTGCCAAGCCAGGTCCTCAATAGCTTGAATCCAGTGACATGGGAAGCACGGGACCCACGTCTGGGCATACCCTTCCCACTTAGTGTGACAAAGCAAAAACAACAAGTGATGGACGGAATGCTGAACATTGTCAAACACTCACCCCCAGTCATAGATCTGGGTTTAATCCATCGTTCTTTTGCTCACCAGAAACAAGCATCCTGGGACCAGTTTCAGGGTTTCACCCCTCATCAGCCAGGCTAGCTTGAATCCAGTGGCATGGGAAGCACGGGACCCACGTCTGGGCATACCCTTCCCACTTAGGGTGACAAAGCAAAAACAACAACTGATGGACGGAATGCTGAACATTGTCAAACACTCACCCCCAGTCATAGATCTGGGTTTAATCCATCGTTCTTTTGCTCACCATGCCACCCCAGTTTGGACCCAGCCATATGCAAATCAGTCTTGACCCTGTTCCTCATGGGAACAGTCCAGACCGAACTGCCAAGCCAGGTCCTTACTGGACCGGAAACAAGCATCCTGGGACCGGTTTCGGGGTTTCACCCCTCATCAGCCAGGCTAGCTTGAATCCAGTGGCATGGGAAGCACGGGACCCACGTCTGGGCATACCCTTCCCACTTAGGGTGACAAAGCAAAAACAACAACTGATGGACGGAATGCTGAACATTGTCAAACACTCACCCCCAGTCATAGATCTGGGTTTAATCCATCGTTCTTTTGCTCACCATGCCACCCCAGTTTGGACCCAGCCATATGCAAATCAGTCTTGACCCTGTTCCTCATGGGAACAGTCCAGACCGAACTGCCAAGCCAGGTCCTCACTGGACCAGAAACAAGCATCCTGGGACCGGTTTCGGGGTTTCACCCCTCATCAGCCAGGCTAGCTTGAATCCAGTGGCATGGGAAGCACGGGACCCACGTCTGGGCATACCCTTCCCACTTAGGGTGACAAAGCAAAAACAACAAGTGATGGACGGAATGCTGAACATTGTCAAACACTCACCCCCAGTCATAGATCTGGGTTTAATCCATCGTTCTTTTGCTCACCATGCCACCCCAGTTTGGACCCAGCCATATGCAAATCAGTCTTGACCCTGTTCCTCATGGGAACAGTCCAGACCGAACTGCCAAGCCAGGTCCTCACTGGACCGGAAACAAGCATCCTGGGACCGGTTTCGGGGTTTCACCCCTCATCAGCCAGGCTAGCTTGAATCCAGTGGCATGGGAAGCACGGGACCCACGTCTGGGCATACCCTTCCCACTTAGGGTGACAAAGCAAAAACAACAAGTGATGGACGGAATGCTGAACATTGTCAAACACTCACCCCCAGTCATAGATCTGGGTTTAATCCATCGTTCTTTTGCTCACCATGCCACCCCAGTTTGGACCCAGCCATATGCAAATCAGTCTTGACCCTGTTCCTCATGGGAACAGTCCAGACCGAACTGCCAAGCCAGGTCCTCACTGGACCGGAAACAAGCATCCTGGGACCGGTTTCGGGGTTTCACCCCTCATCAGCCAGGCTAGCTTGAATCCAGTGGCATGGGAAGCACGGGACCCACGTCTGGGCATACCCTTCCCACTTAGGGTGACAAAGCAAAAACAACAAGTGATGGACGGAATGCTGAACATTGTCAAACACTCACCCCCAGTCATAGATCTGGGTTTAATCCATCGTTCTTTTGCTCACCATGCCACCCCAGTTTGGACCCAGCCATATGCAAATCAGTCTTGACCCTGTTCCTCATGGGACTTAGGGTGACAAAGCAAAAACAACAAGTACCTCTGTCCCAAAGTGAAATTACCCATGAATTTTGCCCAAGTCGGCCAATTAGCTAAATTTTACTATCATTATAAACATTGTAAAAGTTTTTTTAATCTCCTAATGGTGTTCCCTGATTTCTTCTTGTGTACCCCACCAATGACTTTAACACCCTTTTATATTTCTCTGGTATGTGTTGTTATTATTACTACTTGCATGCTTTCTAGAAGGATTACCAAGTCCCTTGCCTCCATGGCTTAGCAACCTCAATACCTTCACTTCACACACTACACTCTCTGATATGATGGTGATGTCATATTCTATTTCAGCAGATGTACTTCGACTATCATCATCTGCTTCTCATTGAGTTCACTCCCAGTTAGATTCACAGAATTGTATAAAGTTCCTCCTCCATTTTCAGCCATTGGGTGCTTTACTATCAAACCTGAAGACATGGATGCTCTCCATCTGTCTCAAGAGCCTCTCTTGATTACCCCCTAAGGTGCTGGGGAAGTACATCAATGACGAAATACTTTAAGTTGGTTACATCACCCCCATAGACGTCACATATATTCCCAGTAACTGGATATGACCAATCCTTGTTGACCATTGCTCTTATATGCTGTAACATCCTCTTGTGGACTTGAAATTTTGTACCGCCTATGTATCGTAGCCCACATACACATTGCAATATGTATACTCCAAATTCTGTCTTGCAATGATATGGTCCCTGAATACAGATTGACTTTTTGGAGAGTAATGACTCTAGTTTCTCCATATACAACCCATACTTACAAGCCTTACATTTGTGGCGACTATGGAAGCCCTTCTTATGCAACCAACTTGTTTTATTACTTCATCTCTGGGCTGCTTGATACTAGCAAATATATATACACCCTAAACCATACAAATGTCCTTGCAACCTAAAAACCCATACCCACCCTAAACACTAAAAATGCCTTTGCCACTCAAAAACCCATAACCACCCTAAACACTTAAAATACTATTGCCACCCAAACCCATACCCACCCAAACCCATACCCACCTTAAACCCTAGAAATGTCCTTGCTGCCCAAAAACTCATGCCCACCTTAAACCCTAAAAATACCCTTGCCACCTAAAAACCCATACATTAAAAATGCTCTTTCCACTCAAAAACCCATACCCACCCTAAACCTGCGCATGCCACCAAAACCCATACTCACCCTAAATCATAAATTGCCCTTGCCTCCCAAAAAAAACATACTCACTCTAAAACCTAAAAATGCCCTTCCCACCCAAAAACCCATACTTGCACTAAACCATAAATACACATTGCCACACAAAAACACATACCCAATCAGTTGGCCAGCTGGATTAAATCGTTACAAGTAGGGGAAATTGGTAGGTTCAGCTGGGAGGAGAAATTAACTCAGAGATCTTTAATTGGGGAAATCACTGTTTGGTATCAAGCTTTTTTGGAGGCAGCTGTAGAGGATCCACCCTCCCGCTCTAGAAGTGGGGGGAGGTGTTTCCAACTGTCGATATTATATCTTTGTGGCAAAAGTCATGCTTAAATCTTTGGTTCACTATTAAATTAGCTGCAATGAGGAGGAACCACTTGTTTGCTTTGCATAGAGTATACTGGACTCCAGCTAGGATGTCCCGCATCAGGAAACCCCAGAAAAACTACCCTCGATGTGGTGATCCAAATGCGGATGATATCCATATGTTTTGGAAGTGTTCTAGGTTGGGAAATTTTTGGGAAGCCATCCAGAAAATTTAAGCAAGATATTTGATGAAGTTATGACACTGAATCCTCTTCTAGTCCTATTTGGGGTTTGTGATTTAAAAGCCCAATCACAGCAGCATCTTTTGTTTGTGCTGATGCTTATTGCCCAGCGACAAATCTGCTATAAATGGGTTTGCTCATTGCCTCCCACAGCTCAGGAGTGGCAAAGATCGGTAGATCGACTGTGCAACTTGGATAGAGCTGGGCCAATTAGTAAAAGGGACACTTTCTGGGTGGGATGGGAAAATGTTTGTCAAACCTTTACTTGATTGGTGGTGTTTAGTATCAGACATAAAGTCAGATGATTATACCTTTTCCCTCTCTCCGTGTACTGTTGTGCTTTGGCACCAGTCGAGTAATCGGTAGGGGGTAGCCAAGGATGTGGAGGGATCCACGCAAGGGAGGGACAGGTGGAGTGGCCCGTTGATATCGAGGGGCTTTACACCTGGGGTCTAACGAGTAGTGGATCCTTCCTTTATTGGCATGGATTAGTAAGATGAGGACAAAAAAAAAAACACATACCCACCCTAAACCCTAAAAATGTCCTTTCCACCCAAAAGCCCATACCCATACCAAGGGCCAGATATGGGTATATTCCATTTTGCGAATTGCAAATTGCGAGTCAGAGCGACTCGCAATTTGCGAGTCGCAAATTGGAATGTAGGATGGTGTCCCTGACACCATCTGCGACTCGCAAGGGGGTCGCAGAGGCCCACCTCATTAATATTAATGAGGTGGGTCGCAATTTGCGACCCCCTTGAGACTCATGGCACTCACAGGGATGGTGGCATGCTGGTGACAGCAGACCACCATGTCTATGACTGCTTTTAAATAAAACAGTTTTTTTTTTTTGTAATGCCGCCTGTTTTCCTTAAAGGAAAACGAGATACATTACAAAACAAAAAAAGGAAATGTTTTAGTTTAATTTTTTCAGAGCAGGCAGTGGTCCATAGGACCATTGCCAGCTCTTGAAAAATGTTTTTAATGCCATTCACAAAGGGGAAGGGGTCCCATAGGGACCCCTTCCCTTTTGCTAATGGGTTAGCACCCATTTGAAATGGGTGCTAACTGCGATTGCTTTGCGACCGCGTTTGCGGTCACAAAGCAATCTGGCATTGGACTGCGACTCGTAATTAGTAAGGGGACTCCCCTCCCTAATTGTGATTCGCAAACCCGTTTTGCGATTCGGTAACCAGGTTAGCAAATCGCAAAAGGGGTTTTGTGCATTTCCAAGTGCAGTTTGCACATCGCAAATGGCGAAATTCGCTGTTTGCGACGTGCAATCTGTGTGCTACATCTGGCCCCAAACTCCCAAAATACCCTTGGTACCTAACACCCATACCCACCCTAAAACCTAAAAAATAACCTTGCCACCCAAAAACCCATACCCACCTTAAACTCTAAAAATGCCATTGCCACCCAAAAAACCCATACCCCTACCCCACCTAAAACTGAAAAATACCCTTGCCGCCCAATACTCAATACACACCCTAAACCCTAAAAATGCTCTTGCCACCCAGAAACCCATACCCACCCTAAACCCTAAAAATACCCTTGCCACCCAAAAACTCATACCCGCCCTAAACCCTAAAAATACCCTTGCCACCTAAAAATCTGTTATTTGTTTAACTAAATCTAGCAGGTTAAAAATTCAAAAGACCCACATCTTCCTTTAATTTTAGTGAAGTCAGCAAAATTTGTTATTTTTACTTGGGTAAAAATATCAGTTATCATTCAAGACAAAAGAACCATGCTGTTGCACCAAATCTTTTCCATACCTAGTTGACAGCTGTGCAAAAAGTATTGTCAGCAGCTGCAAATGATTTTTCTTGATTCACAGAATCATGATATGACATTGGATGTCACCAATAGGACAATTTACTGAATTTTCTGCAGCCATAAATGTTTGGGGGATAGGTGTTCCTGGGCAAGCCTTAACCTTAGCTACATATAATCTATTTAAAATGGAATTCTTTTCCATTTCAATATTAGGTATCAAACTTAATAGCTAGCATAATATCAGTTAACTGTACGAGCAGAGGCTAGTCACTGTTATTTTATCTCTTTGTTATGTCATGGGTCTGTGGATTAGGAAAAGTTGTGTCCATAAATGTCAAAATTGGCCCCGTATGTGCCGCATGAAAATGATAGGCTTGATTTACAGCATTATCTCCTGTAAGCAAAAAGTGAAATATATTTTGGCCAAAGTAATCATATAGGACGTGTAAAAGCTAGAATGTTTATATTTACATCATTTTAATGTTATGAGTTGATGCATCAAATTTTAGGACTATTTGGAATCTTCAAAAGCATGAAGGTCCCACACCTCAACTGGGCCCAAGAGGTTGGACCTTGGAGGCAGATAAGAAATTAAGTAAGAACTACAAATCAACAACTCATAATCATTTAAGACCATTTGATGGGAGCCAATAATGAGAGTCTGAATATGTTTTTAAAGGCTTTATTACATCTTTACTTTTTAAGTTCTTTGTTAGCAATTCTTTAAATCTCAATACAATTACAGAACAAAGCATAAGCGTGATCCATAAAATCTAATCACTATTTTAAATGAATTCCAGAATAGATACAGGACATCAGCAGAACCCATAAAGAGCTCTTGCCTCAGGATGTGAAAGCATATAGGGGCATATTTAGGCGCCCGGAGCGCCACCGGAGCATCACTTTTAGTGATACTCCGGTGGCGCTATGCACTGCACTGTATTTACAAGGTGGCGTTAGGGGCATTGCATGGAAGGGACATGCAGTGGGTGTTGCTGTGGCTATGCCTCAGCAAAACCCATTGCATTTTGACACTGCCCCAGATTTACGACTTTTCGTAAACCTGAGGCAGCACCAAAAAAAACCTTGGGTGGAGTTAGAATGGCTCAACAAAGAGAAATACTTTTATTTCTCCTTGTTTTTTGCTCTTTCTATGTGTGCTGCATTCTGCAGCACACATAGAAAGTGCAAATCACCATTTTAGATTGTGTTTGTGCAGGAAGGTGACCCATCCTGTAAAAAACAATCTCCCCCTCAACGTAGCCATCCTTGGGGTTGCCACGTTGATGCACGGCAGCAAATTTAGCGTCAGTGCAGGGGGAAACACAGGTGTGCACAGTATTCTAGTAAATACAGTGCATCCCTGCATTTTGAAAATGATGGTGCGGGACGCTGCCAAATTTGGCGCACCTTCATTTTTTTCTTAAATGTAGCCCTTAGTCTATAACAGAACTTCACATAAAGAGAGAGTCAAGAAACCCTGTAGAGTCCCTCACAGGTTATATTTAAAGCAGAATGAAAGGCACTCCCAGAGTGAATATGAGATGCTTCAGCAAAGAGTGTAAGTCAAGATGTATCAAAGTCTGAGTGTTCTCTCTCAGGGAAAGAGTCTAGTCTTGTCAGGCATGTCCCCTGTGTCTAAAGTCTCAAAGCAGTGCTTAATTTGTGCTTGTTGTTTCCGGTGTTGAGCACCAGCACTTATTTTTGAGGGCCAGGGCTTATTCTTCGCCCTCAAGCATTTGCTGCGAGCAGAAGACACATATGGGGAAGACGGAGGAAGAGAAAAACGAAAAAGCGTCACAAAGGGAGAAAGCAGAAAGCTGCAAGAGTGAGCCAAAGGGGCAGGGAGGGGCTGTACATGGATTGAAGAGTCCCGAGATGGCTTCAGGATGACACTGCCTCAGTATTCTGTGTTTGCACACTTAATTGCAGCAGCCGAGTGTTTAAGTGGAGGGCTTTGGGTACCAGCACCTCTTTATTTACAAATTAAGCACTGGCTCAAATATAAAAGGCTCAATAGAAAGGAACTAACTCTCTGATCTAGGAACATGCATTCATACAATTTCAATAAAATAATAAGTTGCACGCCTAGAATAGATAACTTCTGGTTTCAGCTAATGAGATGTGGATGTATTCATGGGAACAGGACAGGTTCCGTCAATTTTGCAAGTTCTAACAAAGAGCATCCTAAACACATGATACATTACCTGTTCTCTGAAACATTTCATTCTTCAATTTCATCTCAGTATTAATATTGTAAAACAAAAACAAGTCAAGGGAAGTACAATATATTCCAAAATGAAGTCAATCTTGTTCTCATACGCCATCAGTAACAGTGCCTATTTATAATAAAACAACGTTTTAAGATTAATCTAACATTGCAGTCACTTTACATAGGTCAAATGGGCAAAGAAGCTAAGTTCTAACATTTGTGTCATGAAAAGATATGCACACAGGTCAGAACTAACAAAGAGGAAAGGAAAAGAAAGAAATTAAAAATTGCTCGTCAGCAGTTCAAACTAAATGCATGTCTCTGTGCAAGCTTCAAATGGAAAGCCATATTTAAATGCAGTGTTTACTTGAGGCCTATAGAAAACTCTCTTGCAAGTTAATAATATAATGTTTTATATTCGTGAAATGCTTCTGCAGGGTCAAAGTACTAAAATCGTTAGACAGTGTGGGATAATATGTTGTACTTGTTAGGATATGCAAGACTTTATACTTCATTCTGGTAAGATATCTTTCTACACCTCATTATGAGGGCACTCCTATTATCTTTTCAAGATGATTGCAGTGGCCATCTCTACTCTGCCCAACTTCAAAGGCTCTCTGGAAAATTCCTGGACAGAAGAGAGAAGAAAACTCTTGGGCTTACCTGTGAGCATTGAAGAAGTGTTGATGACTCCTGTTTCTCTTGTTATGCAAAGGTTGGTCCTACTAAATGAATGCTCAGCCATTTTGGATTTTTAATTCAAATGCTTTTCTCATACAACTGTTTCAAAGCAGGAAATTACACTATATTGCTGAGAAGTACAAAAGAAAGATGGCTGTGCTTACAGGTTCGCACATCCTAAGTATACATACAATTACTGGGGGAAGTTATAACTTATAATTTTACAAGATGTCCATTGGGTGACATACTGTTATTCACACCCAACCATCAAGGGTATGGCTGTACCAACTGGAAATCCAAACAGGACTGAACAAATTTATTTTGGATTACCAAGGCACTCCAAAGTAGTCTACATAGTCAATATTCTATAAAGCATATTCAGGAAGAAATGGCCATAATAACCCTTCAAGTTGGTTCTGTGAAGAGTAGAAATCGAATTGGCAGTAGCACTAATACTTCTGAACAGTTTCAGTATACAGATGACAGCCCAATATAGTCTTCAGAAATTCTTGATGACGAAACATGTGTCGGCTGTTGTGATTGGATTCATCGTGCCTTGGAAACAATAAATCCTAACCATCCACAAGACATGTTCAGAACATGATTTGTACAATATAGACTTTGTGGACTACTTCAGTGTGCCTTGGTAATCTGAAATAAATATATTGTTGAGAAGGTGGGTGTGATGCATTTTAGGAATGGTTAAGTGTTAGTTAAGGGGTATCTATCAATGCCAAACTAATCTGAATCATTACGAAATCGTTAAAGAGCTCATTGCAGGTTAGAACAAAAGTGGAAAGACCAAAAAGTGGAAAGCGTCATTGAACCACTGGAAGAAGAGTATTCTTGTTTTATCCATTGTAGGAAATACCAGGTATTGCAACTTGTCTTGTTTTGACTCCTGCCCAAATGGTAAATTATGCTCAAGCTTCCGTTATTTTTGCCCCAATGACTTCCACAACAATCACTTAAATGGTCTCCCTTTTAAAGGCCTCCATTTTCAGACATACCCTCCTGTACCAGCAACTACTTTGGGGATTGTAGCCCTTCTGAATACTGGACGCAAGATCTTCTGTTGTTTTAAGCAAGATCTCACGCATCTGCAACATGGCTGCCATCTTGAGAGTGGCTCTAAAAATTCCACTGCCAAGAAGATACTGTTTGCTTGGCTTCCTGAATTTTTTGCAGGGAGTTGTTCCGCCCCAGTTAGGGACGAAGAGATTTATGTGCTGGATCTTCCTGGGTCACCATTTTTGTCATATTGTTCCGGGCTTTCCCACCTGCTATTCCAAGCCTGGAAATATGCAAAGCAAAAGAAAGAAAACAACAATCAAAGCAAGAAAAATAGAAGAGCAGACAACCTAATGAAAACTTGACAGAATGAAAATGTTAACGCCTCACTAAATCTTTCATAAGGCCAGAGACCTGTGACAGACAATCTTGTTGAATCTTAAAACAAATCACTTGATAGCACACATTATGAGTTGGAATTAGACTAAGTATCCATCGATTCCTGGGAAAATTCTATGGAGGAAGAGAGTGAGTAGGAAGTTACAAACCAGTTTTCTATTGAGGGACCCCCGAAGGAAAGCAGTAGTTACTTGTTTTCTAATCTGGTGAATAAAGAAGGCACAATGCAGCTGGCAGGGAAATGGGTAAAGAAAGGTGATGTACTAGCATCATTGAAAAGAAGGTTTATTGAACATTTGTATCTCTTCTTTTAATAAAGGATCAATTCCAAAAGTGACAAGAGGAATCCCTGAAACTAAATTTGAGCTAAATTCAACCAAGAATACCAAAGGGAGACAAAGCTCCAATATCTTTTTAAAATGGATTGTTCCTTTTCTCTCAATCACCAGCCTTTCTCACAATGTTTGCAGTGCCTACAAGGAGCAGTGACAGCAGCTGGTGGCAGTTTGGGAGGATTTATCTCTCTCCCATAGATGGCAAAGTCTTTCAGGTGAGTGAAATCTGACACTATGACCACCAAACCGGAATCTCAGTTTCCAAGTAGTTGCTTCAAGGTTGTGGAAAACAATTTCCTGAAGAGACATCCAGGGATATTGTGATCTTGGTCTGCTGTGGACGCCTTGCTATTTGCTGTTCCTTTTTCTCTTTGAGACCTCATAAGGTTGAAAGGTGAGAAGGTCCATGTGCAAGATGGAGAAGCATGCTTGTATGTTTGGAAAACTGGGACCTTATTATAGAAAGTGCACAGGGTACAATGGGCATGTGTACCCAATTTTTTCAACCTGGGCACTTTTGTATTAAAAAAAGTGCTGCAGATGCATGTACAATACCTTCTGTAAAACAGAGGACGCCAGCTCTTTATTTACGCCAGTACTTTTTTAAAGGGTGTGCCCTCATTTGCATGATGGCATATTTCCATACAAATGAGAGCACCTGTTGCCGTTGCTCTTGCACTAATACAGATAAAGGAGCAGAGGCAAAGACACCATTAGGACATGTCAGACCTGCCAACCTTAGGTCTTCCCCCAAACCTTTTTCTTTCCACCTCCATTTTTAATGATCTTGTTTTTGCTCGCCTTGGATGTCTTTGCACTTTACCACTGTTCCACAATGCCAAAAGTGTGAGTACTCACTCCTTAAAACATTGTAACATTGGCCTATCCCCAAATTGGCATATTTAAATTACTTACAAGTCCCTAATAAAGCAGCACTACATGTACCCAGGGCCTGTAAATTAAATGCTACAAGTGGGCCTGCTGCACTCTTTGTGCCACCTACTTAAGTAGCCCTTTTTAAACATGTCTCAGGCCTGCCATTACAGCCTATAACTGCAGGTCTAAACTGTCATTTCGACTTTGCCAGGCCCAAACTTGCCTTTTTAATATATAGGGTAGGCTCTGACAGCCCAGAGGGCAGGGTGCAGTGTATTGGGAAAGCTGGGCACATACTTTTAAGCTTTACATGTTCTGGTAGTTTTACATGTTCTAGCAGTGAAAAACTCTTAAATTTGTCTTTCACTACTGAAAGGCCTACCTCTCCCATAGGATTACGTTGGAGTTACCATATTACATTTAATAAGTTGTAATTTCCAAATGGGAATAGGTAACCAATTCATGTTTGGTATCTTTGGAATTGTAATGAAAAATCATCTCTCGTGGTCGAAGCTGGATGTTAAATTACAATTTTAAAACTGCCACGTTTAAAAAGTTGTCATTTTCCTGCTTTAATCATTTGTGCCCTTAGCATGTCTCTGGGTCATATGACTGTATGTAGCTGACAGTTGGGCTTTGTATATTCTTTCTAGATAGCCACACACAATAGAGATCTTAGGTGTGTCTTAATGGGCCATCATTGGCAGGATGGGAGGGCGGAGCTGGGCACAGCCCTACTTACTCTGTAATAGACTGTGGTCTGCCTCCACACAAAGGACTGCATACCCTCTGTAATTAGTCCTGAGCCAGGGCAGGGAATACAGCGATGAGCTGCATTCATTAAATAGGTGCGTATGCCCCTCAGAGGGGGGAGAAGGGGCGCCTGTAGTCACAGCTTCATCAATGGTTCCTACCCTCTGTTACATCTATTTGGTTTGCACTCCCTACAAGCTCTTTAGTGGATGCAGTTCATCACAGGCAAGTAGGAATTTTAATGGATGCATGCTTATAATTGATATACATGTCCATGACTATCTGAACACACGATTCACCCTACATAGGGGGAGTACTCTGACCTTTACCTGCCCTGATAAAAGCCCTGACCCTAACAGGCCAATAGTATGGGCTGAAACATGTTGGCATAACAGTAGGGTCATAGAACCATTATTTCCTGGGAAACATCACTAACAACACAGTCAATACAGCACTATGCTTTGACCATGCTGACATTACCAGGCATATGTGTTTATTATGCATGCGTTTAACATGCATGCCTTTACCACACATATGAGTGGTAATGGCAGAGAGAGCAGTCTGGGCGAAATAGGAAGGAGCCTGCGACCATAAGAGAGAGAGGTAAATGGGGCTGGGTTTGAGAAGGAGGAGGGTAGGGTAGTTTTTAGAACAGGGTCGGGGAAGTTTTAAGGACAGGGTGGGATAGATTTTAGGGTTTAGAGTGGGGGGTCGGAGTAGTTTTTAGGACAGGGTAGGCTTTAGGGTTTAGGGCGGGGGCTGGGATAGTTTTTAGGACAGGGTGGGGTAGGTGTTAGGACAGGGCAGGGTAGTTTTTAGGATAGGGTGGGTAGGTTTTAGGGTTTAGGGTGGGGTGTCATGTTTGTTTAGGGTTTAGGGTGGGGGATCGGGGTAGTTTTTAGGACAGGGTGGGGTTGTTTTTAGGACAGGGCAGGCTTTAGGGTTTACATCAGAGTGGGGGGTCGGGGTAGGTTTTAGGACAGGCCAGGGTAGCTTTTAGGGTTTAGGGTGGGGGAGGAGTCGTTTTTAGGACAGGGCAGCTTAGGTTTTAGGGTTTGGGGCATGGGGTCAGGGTAGTTTTTAGGACAGGGTAGGTTTTAGGACTTGGCAGGTAGATTTTAGGGTTTAGGGTGGGGTGGAGGGTCGAGGTAGTTTTTAGGAACAGGCAGGGTAGGTTTTAGAGTTTACGGCGGGGATGGGGGGTAAGGATAGTAAAGGCATGCATGATAAAGGCATGCATGGTAAAGACGAGATGTTGTAGAGATTGTGTTGTAAAGGCATTCGTAATATCTGCATGCGTTGTTCCATCATACATCCTTATATCCTCAGAGCCCTACACATAGCAATTTAAATTTTTCCCATCCACCCAGCTATTGCAATGATACCTGGGTGTGGATGAGGATTTTTTAACTGTTACCTCCCCCCAGGTACAAATATCCTAGGACCTCCCTGGAATATTATTGAGCCCACCCTGACTTATAGGGGTCAGAGTGACCCTGATGATGAAGCATGCCACTGTTTGAGTGGGTGAGGTTTATACATAAAAAGAAATTCCTCTTTCCTCTACTTTACCTCCATTAGTAAGAAGTGTATGGGGTTGGCACGTATTTTCTTCTTGCAAAAATCTCTCCTACAATAGAGGGATACTTCATGGTTTAAGTATCAATATTGGACCTCAGACACCAACCCCTTAGTACACATCTGGACCTGTGGATAGCCAGGAACAAAGACTTTTGTACTGCCAAAAGGACTACCACTCTGCTGGACTGCTGCTCTGAAGGAACTCTTGTCCTACTGTGCTGACTTACTGCCTGCTGCCTTCTTGTTTGGGTGAGGAGGACTGGACCTGCACCTGTTGAATGTAGGACACCAAAGTACCCAAAGGGCTAGTTGGCTGGTCTCCTGACTTGAGACTCTGGGTTAGAAGGCTTCAACAACATTGAACCCAACACCTGGACTCAGCAATATGTGATTCCTATCCTGCCAAGTGGTGCCACCCCAGTCCTGGACCCTTGGAAGTGGGCCTGTAGGTGCTCTGCCTGCCCATCTGTCGACACAGTAGAACTGATGCATCTCCTCTGCTGTGCGGTACATAACCAAGCAGAAATGATGCTACAAGGTTCTCCATATGCAACGGACTCTGCATCGACCTCACATCCTGCGTCAGAACTGCTGCTTGTGCTTAGCTCTCCTGATGCAGGTCTCCACATAACAAATCTCTTGTCAATAGCAGCCTCGATGACGAAGCAGGTTCTCCCATTGCATTGCAGACTCACAGCTTTTCAAAGCCAATACATCACCACAATTAAGAGACACATCGCCGACACCGGATTTTGCATCTCAGTCCCTCATCAATGGAATTCTGGATGATGACATAGAACCTTGCATCGTAGCTCCTTGGAAACAACGAATCTCCTCAGCTGCACGACGAACCCTCTTGTGGGACCTCGCAGTGCTCCACAACTATCAGGAAAACTATTGCCAGTGTTGTTAAGTTCTTCCCTCAGCAAAAATGATTCCCATTTTCCTTGTACCCACGTTTGTTGGAGCGCTGTTCTCACTCCCGGTGGCTCTTGCTGAGGATGTTCTTATAACTAGCTTCTTCGGGTTTAACTGCCACTCAAGAATGTGGCTGCAAATCTTTGTGAGGTCAGCGATCTAGTGTTTCATCCTTAGTCTTGTGCTGAAGCTTCCCTCCAGCTGTTTCTCTCTGGGAGCTGTGCACTTCAACTGTCATCCTGAGGCGAATGAGCAGGGTTCCTGTGGCGCTTAGTTTCATAGAGAATCCTTCCAGTTTTGATTAATTAATTATTTTTCTTGTTACGGTGTGCACATCAGCTACTTTTTCCCTTCTGGAGGACCTGAATTTCTTCCAACAACTGGCAATCGGCTTTCTGAGGAGAATTCATTTTGGCTTAGCAGAACTTCACGCAACTGCAGTAAGGAATCCTTTTGTATGATTTCCAGACTTGCCAATATATATATATATATATATATATATATATATATATATATATATATATATATGTACATATAATTCAAAAACTCTTCGCCTTGCAAACTTGCCAGTCTTAGAGACAAACCTCAGTGCTCAGACTAATTCCTAGAGACTGTGATTGAGAAAACTGACCTTGAGAAAGATTTTTCGTTTCCTGTAAAATACATTAGTAGGTTGTATATTGGTGAACCTTTGAACTGTTCTCCAGAGAACCTTGGATACCTCTGACTCCTGGAGAAAAGAAGATATTAAGTCAACATTGTTCTCTTAGAGAGAGGCTAGTCTCTCAAAAGATCCAGGAGAGGAGAACGATAGAATTGAGTGAATGTGAATGGCTGAGCAGTGGAATATGCAGTAGGAATGTACTTATCTATGCTATTATCACCTGACTGCAGGTCCTTCCTTTAAATAAATCCCAATAAGAAGAAAGGTGCAGGTTACAGAAGCACACACTGAATATCCTAGCTTCAAGTGGGGAACATAGGCTGGAAATGGATCTGGAGGGGGTCTCTCTTTTTCTATTTCCAGTCCCCTTTCCCCCTAGCGGATGCAGGGTTCATACAATCAGAAAAGTCTGAGCACGCATCTGTTGGAGGGAGTTGGGTAAAAGGCATCTGCTCCTGTGGAAGTTTGATTTGATGGGTAATCTCCTGACAACAACCAGGATTTAAGGTACTCTGTTCAGCAGACCTAATTGGGTCCCTGTCACCTCTCCACGCTCCATCATGGCTAGCCTGAATTTGCAACTTTGTCCCGGACCGCCAGATATCCACAGTTGGTGCTTTATGCTTTTTGGCACTATTTTCACTGAAATTTTTAAACCTTAATGTCCCTGGTTCCATTAATTGGATTTTTGTGGTTTTGGTCTTGTTTTATTCATTAAAAATGACTCTAAATTTCTAAACTTTTGTGAGGTCTGTTAGAAATGGGGTCTCTAGTTGGCAGTTGGTTTGCAGCCTGTCCAAGTAGGGACCCTCACTCTAGTCAGGATAAGGGAGATACCTGCTCAGATAACCCCTGCTCACCCCCTTGGTAGCTTGGCACGAGCAGTCAGGCTTATCTCAGAAGCAATGTGTAAAGCATTTGCACATAACACACAGTAATAAGTGAAAACACTACAAAAGGACACCACACCAGTTTTAGAAAAATAGCCAATATTTACCTATATAAAATAAGACTAAATACAATACAAATTCCAATACAGTAAGAAAAATATGAATTTTGCAAGATTTACTCAAAACTACAGTTCCTTGAAGTCGATAGCTCCACCTGGGGCTATCACGGCCTCGTGATCAACAAAACTAACAGTTCAGGCCGGCTGCGGCATTGTGGGCCAGCTACAGTGGCCGGGGAGACCTGCAAACAGTACCTTGGATTTGCAGGGTGTCGTGATCCTCACGGTGAGCTCCGAAGAGCGGTGTCACTGACATAGCGATGCCGGTTCCGGAGTCGGTGCAGGAGTCGTCGGGCCCTTGAGGTCACACGCGTTGCAGATCGAACTCCAGGCTGATGAAGTCAGGTGCGCCGGCGTGGATGGTCTCGGGGCTGCAGTGTGAAGCGGGATGATGCGATGTGCGGTGCCCACAGGTCACGGTGCAGGCACCGGCTCGGTGATGGCGTCCAGCAGCATTGGTGAGACCAGGGCTGTGGTGTGAAGTGGGGTGGTGCTATGTGCGGTGTCCACAGGTCATGGTGCAGGCAGTGTGTTGTTGACGTCATTGCTGATGCGCTGTCATCGGTAGGCCCAAGACAGCGGTGCGAGACGGGACGATGCTTTGTGACCCTCACGAGCGGTGTCCATAGACCACGGTACAGGCAGGATGCCTGGTGATGACACAGGAGTCGATGGTGCTGGCGTTGGTGGACCGCGGCTGCGATGTGGGATGGGACGGTGCCTCGTGTACCTCACGAGCGGTGTCCACAGGCCATGGTGCAGGCATCGGCGCTGTTGTCAGCAGAAGCGTCGTCGTCGGGGATGCCCAGGCTGCAGTGTGAGCAGGCGATACCAGAGTGCAGGGCCCACAGGTCACGGTGCGAGCAGCGGCTCGGTGAAGTCATCCGATGACGGCGTCGGTGAGACTAGGGTCGTGGTGCGAAGCGGGTCAATGCGACTCCGTGTGGCGTCGGCAGGTCACGGTGCAGGCCATCAGCATCGTTGGCGGTGTTGCAGTGGTTTCTCCTCTTGAACAGCACAAAACACACAGTTCTCAGTGCTGCAGGTCGAGGAAACTGAAGTCTTTGGTGTCCCTGAGACTTCCAACAGGAGGCAAGCTCTACTCCAAGACCTTGGAGAATTTTCTCAAGCAGGACACATAACAAAGTTCCCCCTTTGCAATCTTTTCAGGCAGAAGCCGCAACTGCAGGCCTGTCCAGCAAAGCAACACAGAAAAGGGACAGTACTCCTCCTTCAGCTCTTCCACTCTTCTCCTGGGCAGAGGTTCCTCTTGATTCTAGAAAGATTCTAAAAGTCTAGGGTTTTGGGTCTTCTTCTTACTCCCAGTTCTACCTTTGAAGTTGACAAACTTCAAAGCAAAGTCTCAAGTGTTTGACAGATCCTTCCTTGTCCAGGTCAGGCCCCAGACACTCACCAGGGGGTCGGAGATGGCATTGAGTGAGGGCAGGCACAGTCCTTTCAGGTGTGAGTGACCACTCCTCCCCTCCCCCCAAGAACAGATGGCTAATCAAGATATGCAGGCTACACCCCAGCCCCCTTTGGGTTACTGTCTAGAGGAGAGGTGTGAACAGCCCAACTGTCAAACTGACACAGACAGACAATCCACAAACAGACAGAGTTGCAGAATGGTATAAGCAAGAAAATGCCTACTTTCTAAATGTGGCATTTTCAAACAGACAATTTAAAAACCAACTTCACTAAAAGATGTATTTTTAAATTGTGAGTTCAGAGACCCTAAACTCCACATTTGTATCTGCTCTCAAAGGGAATCTGCGCTTTAATGATATTTAAAGGCAGCCCCCAAGTTAACCTATGAGAGGGATAGGCCTTGCACAGTGATAACCGAATTTGGCAGTATTTCACTGTTAGGACATATAAAACACACTAGTGTATGTCCTACCTTAAACATACACTGCACCCTGCCCATTGGGCTACCTAGGGCCTAACTTAGGGGTGCCTTACATGTAGTAAAAGGGAAGGTTGAGGCCTGGCATGTGGGTACACTTGCCAAGTTGAACTGGCAGTTTAAAACTTCACACACAGACACTGCAGTGGCAGGTCTGACCCACGTTTATAGGGCTACTAATGTGGGTGGCATAACCAGTGCTGCTGGCCCACTAGTAGAATTTGATTTACAGGCCTGGAGCACATCTAGTGCACTTTACTAGTAAATAAAATATGCCAATCATGGATAAACCAATCAACAGTACAATTTCTATAGGGAGCACTTGCACTTTAGCACTGATTAGCAGTGGTAAAGTGCACAGAGACAATAAACCAGCAAAAACAGACCTAAAAAAATAGGAGGAAGAAGGCAATAAATTTGGGGATAACCCTGTAAAATGGGCCATTTCCAACACAACTCCCTCCCAGCCTAAAGGAGGACAATCAATACCTTTCTGGACTTCCCTGATCAGGGCAATAGAACCTGGACAATGGCCCACTACTACAGGAGCTCTTGCCAGTTCTACGCCTCTCTGAACCCGGGTTGATCCCTCGGTCAACACTCTCAGGGCCCACTGTACTATCCTTGGGGGATCTCTTCTCCTCATCTGAGAACTCCATCTGTGCAGCTTCTAACCTTACCTTTCTCACAGATGTAACCCAGTAGGCATACCGTACCACCAGGGCCAACAGTGTGATGTGGCCCATTCCACCCCTGGGGTCTGACTTCAGTCCCCCTCCCAGGGAAAACTCTGACCACAAGGATAACAACCAACAGAGGCCACTGACAGCTGTCAGTGTCAAGAGCCAAGACCCAGGCCATGCTAGGGTCTCTACCCTCTGTGGTTTTAAAAAGTGGGGGGCAGTAACCCCAGGTGACTTGCACCCTTTTTCCACTCCCCTTCCCACCAGTTCAGGAGAGGTGTCCTGAGACTGGTCACTCACCCTTGGGTCTGTACCCCTCAGGCTGAGCAGGGGACAGGTTGGGCTCTTCCTCCTCCTGTCCCTCATGCTGGGATCCAGTACCCTCCGCCTTGGAGTGGTACCCCCAGACAACTGAACTCTGAGGGTGCCTATGGGGGCCACCCCTCTCAGTTCCCCTGACACCTGGGGCAACTCATTCCCCAGAAGGCAGTCTATGGGCATCTGGAGACTGACTATGACCCGCCTCTGGGTCACCTCCCCACCCACTCTAGGGATGCCAGGGCCATAGGACGGAAGAAGTCATGCCCATGGGCTGGTGTCACCCTACACACCTAGCCGGTGTACTGTTTTGGGGAGACAAGCCTTTCCACCATCGTTATATGGCTAGCCCCACTGTCCCACAGAGCAGTGACTAGGACCCCATTCACTGTTACCTGGTGGAAGGGACGACTCCCATTCAGGGATCACCAACTCACCCTCTGAGTCAACCTCCCAACTAAGGGATATCATGGCAGGGTCTATGACCTGCCCCTGGGGGCTACCTCCACCTAAGGCCACATTAGCCACCTCGGTGGGGGGCCACCAATGTGGGTTGTCTTAGGACAGACAGAGTACCCTTTCATGTGTCCTAACTGGGAACACTCAAAGCACTGGGGTTGAAAATGGAGTGCCCTGGGCCACCGCCTACCAGAACCTCCCTCCTTCCTGTCAAAAGGGGCCTGGGACTCGTTTTCTCCCTCCTTATCCTGGGACCTGTCTGCGTCTCCCTTGACTTCCCTCTCCTTCTTCGGGAACCCTGGCTACCTTTGGCGGAATCTCCCCCATAAACCTTCTTGTGGACCCTGGTACTCACCCTACGGTCGGCCTCCATAGCAAGCTTTCTGGGGTCAGTCAGCTTACTATCAATCAAGTGCTGGCGCAGCTCTGCAAAACACAGACTAGACAAGTGCTCTCACGGAATTAAGTTGTACAGCCCCTGAAAATCTGTCACATTACTGACCTTCACACAAGGTCCTTTTGTGGTATGTTTTCATCGTTTTCCTGGTGGAAGTGCTGCACAAATTCTTTACACATTGCCTCTGAGTTAAGCCTGACTGCTCTGTGCCATGCCACCCAAAGATTGAGCATGGGCTAATTGAGGGATTGTATGTGTTTCACCTTGACAAGGACTGTGGTTCCAGCTAGAGTAGGATTTCATGACCCTCAACCTGCACCCCAATTTCTCACTGGTGGTACACAGTCATTGCACCCCCGAAGTGTGTCATAAATGGGGGAGAAAAGGGACCCAGGGAAACCCCAGGTATCCCTGTGCAGATTTGTATAGCCACTCAATGCACCTGCCTGCAGGAGGATCTGCGGGAAATCTCTCTCATCATTCAAACTCAGGCTGGGTTTCCAGATCAACAGTGGAAGGTGCACCAGAGGCTTCCAATAGTTGGTCACCCTTTCACTAATGTGTTATTCCAAGTCCAGGTGCAAATTTGTAGCTGCAAGTTTGCACCTGCACTGGAACAGTGCACTAGTTGCAATACAGCCCACTGTCCTGTTCTGTGCGTGGTGCGCTCGCTTCAAAGTGTAACATGGCACAGACCGTGACAGTGCACCCTATATGTAATAGAGACTCCAATATCGATAACGTCTTCTGAAAGAAACTGCAACTTTACTACCCATAAGACATAAGAATAGCCTTTTTTGTTCTGTGTTTTTATATTTCCATAAAATATATGGACTGAAGTATTGCGCTTAGTGTGAGCTACTGGAGTACAGCACAGACACAGTCTCCTGCAGCACCACAATAAACGTTTCTACATTGGAGTAAAGACATTTTGAGGGTGATTATGATCCCGGCGGTCGGCAATAATGTGGCAGTAGAACCGCCAACAGGCTGGAGGTATGTACCACCACATTATGACAATGGCAGGTTGGCTGAAGCCAACCCGCCAATGTACCACTCCGACCGCCATGGCGGTAACAGCCTCCATGCTGGAGATATCTATCTCAGCCCGGCAGCTGCCATTGTGCCGCCTGCGAGATTATGACCCCGCCTACTGCCATTGTTTTTTCGTGGTGTTCGTAACGCCACGAAAACCATGGAAGTAGGCCCTATCAGTGACAGGGAATTCCTTCCCTGTCACTGATAAGTGGTCCCCACCCCTCTACCTTTTCAAAGACCCCCCACCTCACCAAATGCCCCCTACCCCCACATCCATGTCCCTCCTTCACACACACAGGCAGACACACATTCATTCACACATACGTACACACATGCATACATCCAATCACACACACTTCAAAACATACACGCAGACATGCATCACAATTACTATACATACACGCACTCACACTCCCATACATTCAGGCATGCAGTCAACATTCGACACACATACGCAGTCAAGCACACACACACATGCACACACCCCCACACATACACACAACACCCCCCCCGGAGACCTGACTTACCTGGATCCAGGGGGTCTTCCGGCAGGAGATGGGGAGCTGCTACCGCCAGCAGCACCTGCCAGCAGAACACCGCCAGGCCGTATGATTTCTCATAATACAGCTGGCGGCGGTCTACTGGTGTGGCGCTGCTTGTGGTAGCAGCGCCACCTTACTGCCATCCACCAGTATGGCAAACAGCTGGATTTCTGCCCTTCTTGTGGCAGAAATTCAGCTGTGGTCATATTATGGCAGATGACTGGTAGCCGCGGCGACGGTCTTTTTTCGGTGGGCAGTTTTTACCTCCAATGTTATAATGAGGGCCTTTGGGTCTGATTTAGATGTTGCCAGTCTTACCCCCAAACCGCATCAGAGCCAGGACTGAAAATACTGTCACGTCAGCGGTCTTCCGCCTGCCATATTTAGATGTTTTATGGCTAAGCCAAAGACCTCCACGAGAGAGTGTACTCTGTTGCGTCAGCTGCATCCCACAGCTGACGGGGCGGACTCCAGTACTGATGATTAGCACTCCACCGTCGTTTCAACGCTAAGCCTATTTAGATCACATAGTTGTGCTGCCGGTGAATCAGCTGCGGGCTCATGATGGAGGTAGTCCGTTGCAGGACCCATTTAGTATAGTGCCATGGCTGAGGTCATTGGTTGAATGCCAATAGGCCACACCGGTTGCAAATAGGCCAATTGTGAACACCTGCAAAACACACTATAAAGGACACTCCATTTCAGACCATGATCCTTTGACATTTCACTGCAGAAGACCAGACAGCCAGCCAAATCCACAACATAGGAGACAGGGTTTTTGATTCTGTTAACCTCTCCCACTGTGCTTTTTTTGTCAATTTACATTTTTTACAATACCCTTCTTTTTTAGCACTAGTTTTAATAAGAATAGCTTCACAATGGCAGGGAGAAGAAACCCCTGTTTCACAGAGGGAGAATTGTCTTTCATGGTAGATTAAATCATTAGAGAAGAGCCACATTTGTTTAGAGCACAAGTCCAAAATACTGCAATTTTTCAGAAAAGGCAAATGCGCCCCAGAATGGTTGAGAGGGTGAATGCAGTAGCTAACAATATGCCCAGGAGGAGATTAGGAAGAGGTGGAATAACCTGTGGGGGAAGGTTAGTTCACTGGCCTTCAAGTGTCACCTGGAGAGGCAGAGGACTGGTGGTAGTCCCCTCTCCCCCCATTAGAACTCTTTCCCTCTAAGGAGAAGATCTTGCAAATCCTCCATTCTGAAGGCTTGACTGGAATCCCTGGTAGAGTTCAGACTGGTAAGTCAGACCTATGTATGTCTCTTTAATCACTAATGGAGTCCTGCCTTTAAGGTAGACCATTAGAATTCTGCAAAACTCTTAGCAACAAAGATGTAGCTATTTGTGACTACACAAAATATCTTGCCAAAACAGTGTAGCTTTTTGTGGCTAAACAAAATGTGTTTTCTCATAAGAACTGCCAGAAGCATGGGTGTAGCTCTCCTCCTAACAGAATGCTATATGGCTAGCCAGATTGCGTGTAGTTCCCCATGAATCACCCCTTGCATGGGCTCTGTCCATTACTGTCTATCAATGTATGTTGTTGTCCTACTCAAAACTGGTCCAAATTTACATCCACTTTCACAGGAGAGTAAGGTGTCCCTAGGTTCCATTGTCTCCCAGTCACATGGTATTTACATGGGTGTACCAGCTGCAAACATGTTTTCATATCTAACGCAGTCATTGAAAGTGATATGTGGAAGCTATTTTATAAACAAGTATTGTACATGGTGGCAACAGAAGACTGCATCTGTCATGATGCTCTGTTCCTGGATCTGACAATTGAAAGTGGAGTGTATTGTTGTAAGACTGTCAAGCACTTCAACATGCACACACATCTAAAAAAAACGGATGCATTTGTCAGTCACCATTTCATTGTTTAGGAATTAAATATCACCTTTTGTGTATCTCAACTGTGCAGACACCTGGTCATAGCTACAGTGAATTGTTCAAAATGCTTGCATAAGTCATTGTTTTCCGAATACAAGACATAAGAAGATTTGTAGTGGCATGCAGAACTGAATCAGTAGCCACACACAAGTAACATGTCACTTTTTTTATGTTCAATTGCAGTAGCGTGTGCGTTGTGAACCATTGTGTATCCAATGTTTTGCAGTCTGCTAGTCCTTGGAAGGGTTCAGGACTCCAATATACCTAACACTGTGTTGGCCCTAATGTTTGTCACATGTAACCCACAAATCTGAACTTGCACTTTTGGTATTTCAGGACATTGGTACAAGGTCAGGACTGGAGTTTCCATCTGTGTAAATCAAGCTGCATCAGTTAAACAGTGACCCAAATCACAAAGACCCAATTAGTCGATCTCTCCCTTCCTAGGTTTTAGCTTGACCCTCATGTAAATTAAGACACATGAAATGCATAAACAATATTTCATTCACATATCCTCTGTATCATTCACAGGCCCAACCACCCAGATCAGTATGCCACCATCTGGAAGCCAGGAGACCTCCACTCCAGCCCCAGGAGCAAGCCTTCAGTGAGGACCCTAATGCTGCAAGAACAGATGATGAGGAGCAAGCTGACCCATCTGGTCTGTCTGGCCACACCACTCTAGTAAGTCAGACCCAGTCCACAGCAGCACCTCCCACCAGTGCTGCAAGACCATCTTAGCAGGAGGACACCTCCACTACCTGTGCACCAAAAGTCATCACACCAATCCTGTGCCCCCCCAGTCCTGGCTCCTGATAAGCCACCATGAACCCTGGTAACGGGTCTGCCAGGAACCATTGGTTTGGGGCACACCTCTTGAACACAGGCCAATGGGGGTAGTGGTCATGGGATGGATTCTGTGGGCCAGCAAAGGCAGACTGCTGGGGTTTTGGTGAGCCAGACCACCCTAGAGCAAGTCTTGAAAGTCCTATAGTCCCAAGACGTAATGGATCAGGTCCTGACTGAGATCCGGGACCTGAAGCAGGTGCTGATGGAGATCAATGTGGAGATCCAGAAACATCAATTCACTTTGGGCTCCTTGTCTGGGGAGACGTATGACATGCACCAGCTCATGTGCAGGACTTTTCCTGGTCCATCTGCCCTGTCTGTGGTCCCTCTACATCTGGGCATACTACAACTCTGCCATCCATAAAGACGTAGGCCCTTCCACAGGAGGAGCCTGATCCTACCATCCCAGTCCCTGCTCCTGTGCACCCCCTCCTCCGAGGAGGGGGCGATTATCTGGACCAGTAGAAGAGAATGGCAGGACCAACACCACCACCTCCAAGACATGCCCAACCTAATCTCCCCCTGTGTGTCTACCATTCACCCTGTGGACTGTTCCATGGACACATTTACCTTTTCTGAGGACTGTAGTATTTTGGACATTGGACTCCAAAATGCTTTTGGTTCTACTACCATGCTTCCATCCACCATGACAGACTCTTGTTTGTTGAAAACTAATTCTTTGATTTACTTCACACTTATTTTTGTTTCTTCATAATAAAAGTAATGAAGTACAAGACTCTTGCTTGATTATTTGTGGCTTTTCCATTGTAATGTCCATATACCAACATCATGTTGGAAACACTATGAACAGTTATGTTGAGGAAGAAAGTTGTATTTTCAAAGAGGGAAAGGGTCAAAAACATTTCTTCAAAGATAAACTCTACTGAGAATGTATGTGGAAAATACAAAGTTTGGAAACAAGTCCTTGTAGAAATGGAGTCTGGGTAACAAAAATGAATCCTAACCCCAATGTCTGTGCCAGGCAGTACTATAGGCTCAAATGCCTTGATACCATGGAGGAAAGGGATTTTTCAATGGGAACAGACTAAATAGGCAAACTATCACTAGTGGTTGACCTCAGTTAGAGCCAAATATCCTGCCCTCACAACAAGATTCCTAGATCAATAACACCAACAGACCACATCATAGCAGTGACAACACTTGGGACCACATGACTAGTACAAGACAGTGTGGCAGTATCGGGTGCAATTCCACATTCACAATTCAGTGGTGTGCTAACAAAACATCCTATCACCAATGATGAAACATATCAACAGCTATCTCCACTGTCCACAAATTAAAGATGTAGCCAATGTGAAGGGAGAACAGTATGCTATGGCTTCATATACACATGTGGTTTGAGCAACTCAAGTGGCACATTTTGCCTTGATGGCAGCATCACATAGAAAACAGGTCAGATACAGTCTTCTGAACGTCCATGCCATCAGAGTGCAAGTTATCTGTGGAAAAGGTTTTTCCATCCCAAGTGGGTGTCTCTACCAGGATCAACACATGTTCACATTGTACGTCCAAACAGCAACATATCACGGAAAATGTCACAGCGTTGAAATGTTCAAATGAAGATGACATGGTGAAGGACCCTGAAAGAGAATAACAATGGAAAAATAAATTTGAACACTTAGAATATGTAAGGCAATTGACAAGTCACGAGGACACACATACCTAGCATAAATACTTTTCTACTATTTCAATGACCACATAACCCAATATGGGGAAACACTGACCCACTAGCATCTTTGCCTTTAACCTTCCTGCACTGACCAGTCCTAAAATAAGTACTATAGCAGACAGATATGTACCCTAGGGATCAACTTGCATTGACACTAGAGCATAAACCTTGTAATGGTAAACTTACACTCAGGTGAAGAAGTGGGCAATCACATCTTGACGTAGGTCAACTCCTCCTTCTTCACCACTGTCATCTTCTCAGGGCATTTCAACATCCTCACCCAGGGGCTTATCACTGCCCCCCTCCTCTGCAATTATAGGGATGTCTCTCCTCAGGGCGATGTTATGGAAAATGCAGCAGTCAGCCATGATTTGGCACACCTTATAGGTGAGTAGAGGAAGGTTCCACCGGTCTTCTCCAGGCTTTGGGAGCATGAAAGCCTGCTTCATTGGCCTCTGTGTTCTTCCATGGGCCTCACTGAAGTGGACTTTTCCTGGCATTGTTGGATTCGTCAGCGGTGCCAAGAACCATGGTCAGAATACGCTTCATCTCCTACACAGAAGCAACACTTCAACAGATTACTATCAGATCAAACCATTGTCCCTTCCTAAACCAGGATTCCGGCAAAATATCTACAAGGGGAAACATCCTTTTTACTACTTTTTTTTTCCGAAAGTCGTGGTTAACGAAAGCGCAACAACGCTTTTTTTAACCACGACTCCAGTTTTTTGTGCCTTAACTACGAATGTTCTGAACAACGAACATGCGTGGTTAAGGTACAAAGAAGGGAGTTGGTGAAGGTAAGTGGTGGGTTTAGGTTTTGGGGAGGGGGTGGGGGGTCAGGGGGTTTTAGGTTTTGGGGTGGGGTTGGGGGGTGGGGCGTTTTTGGTTTTGGGGAGTGGGTGTGGGGTTTTAGATTTTAGGGTGGGGTTGGGGGGGTGGGGCGTTTTTGGTTTTGGGGAGTGGGTGGGGGGTCAGGGGGTTTTAGGTTTTAGGGTGGGGTTGGGGGGTGGGGCGTTTTTGGTTTTGGGGAGTGGGTGGGGGGTCAGGGGGTTTTAGGTTTTAGGGTGGGGTTGGGAGGGTGGGGCGTTTTTGGTTTTGGGGAGTGGGTGGGGAGTCAGGGGGTGTTAGGTTTTGGGGTGGGGTTGGGGGGGTGGGGCGTTTTTGGTTTTGGGGAGTGGCTGGGGGTCAGGGGGTTTTAGGTTTTAGGGTGGGGTTGGGGGGGTGGTGCGTTTTTGGTTTTGGGGAGTGGGTGAGGGGTCAGGGGGTTTTAGGTTTTGGGGTGGGGTTGGGGGGGTGGGGTAAGGGATGTAGGGTGAATGGTGCCTATTGCTAATGATTTTATCAGGAATGCCTTTACAACGAAATATCGTTGTTAAGGCATTCGTGGTAAAATCATTAGTAGTAGCAACGAGGTCGGTGTTCCGACCTCGTTGTTAAGTCAGTAGTTGTTTTGTAATTCGTTGTTTCGTCGTACAATCATCTACAAGTCATGTTGTACTTACCAACTAGCCAGGCCCTCTCTGGTCCAAGTTGTGACAGCTGCATGTGTATATTGCTGTTCCATAGTATGAATGAATCATGTGTTGACTAAGAGAAGAGGGCATACTCACTTGTGATGTACAAGTCTGGTAAGCAGACAACTTGTACATTGATGGCATAGAAGTTTATCCGCTTGCAATAGACATGTTCTCTGTTGTGTGGTGGCACCAGGGCAATATGCGTGCCACCTATTGCTCCAACCACATGTGGTACTCCACCCAAAGCATAAAATTATCCTTTCACAGTGACTAAATCCTTCAAACGTGGATATTGAGTGTAGCTGTTCATGTTCTTAATCAGGGAAGCAAGGACTTCTCGTATCACACCACTGAAAGTTGGCTGGGACATGCCCCGATTTACTGCCACAGTGTACTGAAAGGTGCCAGTGGCTACAAAATGGAGTACTGCCATGAGTTTTACTATTGGTGTTATGGCTGTTAGATTCATATTGAGAGGCAGGAGATCAGGCTCCAACTGCTGGCACAAATACAGGATAGTTTGCCTATTTAGAAGATATAGCTTGATTATGTCCCTTTCCTCCATGGTGGCAAAGCCTGGAAATGGCCAGAACACCTGGGGCTGTCGCTTCCTACCCATAGCTGGGTTCAGCCGTCTGTACCAAATACTAGACATACTACTACTAATGTCAAGGCACATCTGACTACTGGGTGACAGAAAAATTTCATTAGGTGATACATGTACAAACTGACATCAAATATGTGGCTCACTAATATGTAAATTATACAGCTGTATGATTTTAATTATTATGTGCAAATAATACATTTAACCTGTATTAATTGCACCTACATATATATTTAAAAAAAAAAAATACCATCAATGAGGGTAGTACGTCACATTAGCGTAAAATAAATGGTGTTAGTGTGATGCAAGGAGGCACAAGGGCCTTGCAAATCTGGACCCATATTTTTTACATCACTATTCTAAGATAACTGAACCACAAAGGTTTTATTTAGATGCCTGTATTGTTGCTATATTTTGTTCTCTTGACGTTTTGCTGCTGCTCAGTGTAAGCCACGAAATCTGAGCAAAATTACCCTTAGGAAACAAGTTTGGATTGATGGTTCGTTCTGTCTAGTGTGGGTAGGAGGGGGCAGGCTTATATGAAGAGAAAACCCCGGTGGTGAAGGACAGTGAAAAACACTCATGGGAAGGGGATCATTTTTTTAAAAAAAAGTTCAGAAAGAAAATACACCTCGGGATTTTAATTTTGAAAATAAAATAAATGAAAGTTTGCCACACAGCTCCATCATGTTGATAAAGCCGTTCGTCAAGCTTTCAATGCACTTACAGAAACCACCATGATGCAATAGCAAGTTACCTGAGTTTAGAGAACCACGTTCCAAATGTATCAAGCTGTTTGTGTTCTCAAACAATCAACCCATTTGCAACAGCAAAAACCATAAACATATTTATTATTACCCAACTCAGTGGTACTTATTTTATTGCCCAGGTATCTGTGTCCATAAGGTTAACCTCAGATTCCTGGAGTGAATGCATTATTCTGCTGTGTCTCCAACCACAGCTTTTTAATGGTGATTACAATTACAGACTTCTAAAGTTTAAGAACTGAAAAGAATAAGATCAGCCTTTGTTACAGGGTAGTAGCATATTGCTAATAATCTCCTTAGTCTTCAAAGATCCAAACCAAACTACTCTTTTCTATACCCCTTGCAGTACAGTATTTTCTCGATTTTCTCGATTGTGCGAACAGCATTCTGTGACCCTGCTGAAGAAGAAGATAAACATTATAAAGTGTGTGAAAAAGAGTAGTGATTTGGCTTAATCTAACTGGCCACTAATTCCAATGAAAGCTTTGAATCAAAGATGGCACCTAGATGATACATAGCAGATACAGATTGTGCTCATAAATGTGACATTTTGTAAATATTGGTCCAGAATTTCCTTGGAGTAGAAACTCCAAGCACTCTACTGTGTTCTATAGTCCACTCCGTATTTACAAATGGCCCTGAGCCAGATTGATTTAAAGCAAATAGCTAGCCACATATCTTCCTGAATAATAGTTTTATTTGCATTCTATTCAGTCTATTCCAAGGCTCCTGGACTAACGTTCTCTGAATCTCAAAATATGCCACGCGTTTTCCAGGAATACCTAGAGGAAGAATCAACCCTCTTCCTTGTTGAATACAATTTTAAAAAGCACTGATTAATATTCCTGGCCCAATGTGCTTTGTTTCAGTTGCATTTCAGAGAATTAGCTTTTTCTCTCCCCAAAGTCCCTTTTAGGTCGAGTGTGCAAGTACTTTGACCTGTTGTAATACATCTGGGGGCTTTTAACCACACCCACTGCACGCCCATCACTATCATTCGTTAATGGGCCTACCTTTTAAAAATCCTTTGTTATCCGTGGTAAATGCTTTACGTTTGTCCCTCCTTGCAGCGGTTTTGTTACCGCCTTCGACACCTACACTGTTACATGGATAATTGCAAGTGTGCAGATACGTTTGACTTCGAGAGAATTTCTTTTTCCTTTTGTGTCTCTCCTTCGCGCTCATGGCGGCCATGGTGCTTTGAATCAGCTCGCTTGTGTCAGCTATTTTCCTTTTCTTTTTCAACTCATGTGGCAAGAAAATTTCAGTTAGGAATTTACAGCGCTAATACCTTTAACTCGAGCAAACGCGAGACCCATTGCATTGCAAATGCTTGTTCTATTGTGTGACAGGGGCATTTCCCCTCGGTTGCAACTATGTCTTAACTGCAAATATTTGGGCACCTCTAACCGCCTAAAGTGTATCTGTGCCAGGGGTGTAACACAGGCACCTGCAGCAGCACGGAGGGGAGGGACACCAACCCTACAACTGGCCCTAATCATTCAGAAGAGCCCCAATGACCTCAAGGCCAATGTATATCTGTGAAATATGGATGACTAAGGGGCCCCTCACCACATTCTGCAGGTGGGGGGGCTAGCACTGTGCATTACGCCACTTATCTGGACTCTTTGAAACCGTGCCAGGCAGGCACTGAGGCTTCTGCTTTTTTCTGACATTTAATATGGAATATTTATGCCCTCTTTCCCACGCTCGCACATTCGAAATATTATATACAAAGTTCTTTTTACATACCAGGAACACCTGGGAGAGTATATGTTGGTTCACACGCGCATGACTGACCATAGACAGTGAGGTTTACATTGGCACATAGGCACGAGGAGTGTGAATGTGGCCTTCTGGGAGTGTATGGCGGTCTTCTGTAGGAATGTGTTTTGTCTGTCTGCTTTGCATAACGCTAAAGGGCAAGACAGAGGAAACCACTGCAGAAAAACAGGAGTGTGGACAGCATGATTGAAAGCATCTGCGTCCCGACGGGTGGACTATGTGGTGGTGGGAGGTGAGGGAAAAGTGTACTGCAAAAGCGTCTGGCCTGATAATGTGCGTTTCCATTGAGCTGTCAAAGTTCAGAGGAAAACTGGAATGTGGGATGCCTTTCTCTTTACATAATAGGGGCAGGAAAGGAGAATGAGTGCAGTCTGCTGCTTTCACGCTGTTTTGTGGAACAACGTTCTACTTTAGAAACTGCAGTACCGTGTGCTGTGTTGTCATTTTATCAGGTTTAGCTCAACAAGACGCCAACGTCTTGTTTAAGGCACTTTAGGTTTTGTAAAGCAGATAATTAAGCTGTAACAAAACAGTATGAAACAACTTTGTGCCAGATTGAAGAAGCCCTTAGGGCCACCTGGTGCCACATTAGTGTCATTTTTTTTACACTAACATGGTGTTAGGTTGGCAAAAACACAGCGCCATATTTACAAAGTGGCACAATGCATGCATTGCACCACTTTGTAAACCCTTGAGTCATATTATGCCTGCACCAAGCATAATGTATGCATGGGGGTGTTCCGGCACTAGGAGGCCCAGACAAATGGCACAGGGACGTCTATGAGATTCCTCTGTGCCATTTCTAGCATCATTTTTAATGCCTGCACAGAGCAGGTGTTAAAATGAGGGTCCCATTGTTTTCAATGGGCCTCCTGTCACTTTGCAAGATCAGCGTCAATATTTTTGCTGCTAATCCTCCAAAGCTCCAAACTAGCATCAAAAGTTATGACGATAGTTCCCTAACAAGCGCGATGTTGTGCCGTATCATAAATACGGCATACACATGGTGGCGCTAGGAGACCTCAATGGGGAGCAAGAATCGTGGTGCATCATGATGTGATGCACTACTTTTCATGAATTTGCCCCATTACATAACGACAGTGGACTCTTTGGCAGAGATTTCCAATGTAGCAAACTCACACCGCAATAGATTTACACAATACCAACAGACTTATCCGCAGCAAAGCAGGAGATTGAGGGAGGATCTTCTAGAAGTACTTTGGGAATCCTTTCTTAATTAATTTTGCACATGGGAATCACAAAAGCGCCCCTACTTCAGTAGATTTGTTCCATTAGAGTTAAAGGTGGCTGTGGTAAATCTCTGATCTCCTGCTCAAAGGTATCTTTTGGCTTGTGAATTGAACACACTGAAATTAACTGGGGCAAATTTTACGAAGAAGCATAATAAAGCAAGACGTCTGGGAACACGTTGCAGGCCCACCACTGTCAGGCAACAGGTTGTAAATACTGCCTAAAATGTCAGACCAACTGTAACACTTTTCCAATCTTACTTAACAAACTTCCTAGCACTCTTCTACACAAGATCAAATAACTTTTCCATTTGTTGTGCAGGGGTGTAAGATTGTTGGTGGAGGTGTGAGATGTGAGTGTTTTGGTGCCTTGAGTGAACTTCGGAGGTGTGCTCCAATACTTGTTCAGAGATGAGGAGTGTGAAAGATCGAATCACAGATGGCATGTACAGATCCTTAGTTCTTGAAGGCCGAGTGAGGCCTTAAGAGTACATCACTTTCTTTATTGTCCTATGACTTCTAAGTAAATGTTGATTTTATCTGTATCTTCTGTTCAGGGGTGTTCGACCTTGCATGCCTATACAGAGAAAGAGCTCCCACTCATTCATGTCCAACTTTCCACCGAAGATCCAACCCCAATTCTCAACCGCCTTCTCCATATTTTCAGAAAATCTCCAGTGAAACGCCTTCTCCATATTTTCAGAAAATCTCCAGTGAAAATTTGAAATGTGATGGCATAAGTGTTATGTTGGAGATTCATTTTGATGAATGTGACACCAAAACCTGAAGTTTTAAATGCAGCTTTCCTGTGGGCAAACGGCAGTGTTGAGAGGATAGTAATGTTTTTTGATCCTTAAAAACTGTGTGCAATCCAACCGTCTTACAAAACTGGTACTTTATTTTCTTAGTCCTATTGCTTTTTTTCTCTAGGGCTAGTTCACAGTTCTGTCAGATCACTCACCTGCTGATAAATTGGATTCTGTACTCCTGAAAACTAGTATTTAATGATGCATTGTGTGGTGGTTTCATTTTTGCTCACAGTTCCATACGTATAGGTATTTTGGCACAGGTAGACCAGTGCCTGCGTTATAAACAAGCATTGGCAGAGCCATTAAGTCTGACTTTAATGTGCTAACACATGCAGCATTTGCACATTGACGGAAGACACAGGAATGGGCCAGCCAGAGTGGACAGAAGGAGCTGCAGTTGTAAAGCAGTCACTCATGCAGTTCAATGCAAGCACTCAAGTCGATTGTTAGCAATAGGTCTGAGAGACTGCTTCTATCTAAAAACCCAGACCTAAAAATAACATACCACTGACCAATGGCACCGAACAGTGCGACTGCAGAGGTAAAGGTCAGCGGAGATGAATCATGTAGCACTCAGACAATCATAAGATGGAGGGGATGGGTTGCTATTCCAGGCAACACACTAGAGCACTGAGACAACTACTCCAGTTTTCTATTTACCCTTTTGGATCAGGGCTGTGATTTCAAATGGGTCTGCAATTTTTTCTTTTAATTTTCCTAGACACTCTGTATTGACCTGCAGGTGGCATGTGGTGCCTAGTAAATCATTATTTAATAAATCATGAAATACTCAATATTGAATAAATAATTAAATAAACTGAACCTTTCTTTCCTCTTAAATAATAGAACCACCTAAAAGATGCATCTAGTATTTGGTTTTGTGTTTCTTAGTGAACCATTATCTAGGGTTGTCCCTGCACTTTGATGCAATCCAGTGTTGACTTCATTTAGCACTACAGAGTGTCAAGTCTCTCTCACACTGCAATATGTGTTGACTATGTACCATAGTACTCACATAATACCACTGGGCTGGACATCTGCAACACAGGCCTCCCTCTGCAGCTTGTCAGTCTGCTCATCTTGGATCTTTGCTACCTGAGAATACAAAAGCATCTCTGCAACCAGGCCTACCAATGAACAAAGGAGTGAGCATGTAGCACTATCCATTTTTTCAGGAGATGCTATTCAAAGACCGACCAACGACCCCAAAGGCAACAACACCACACACCTCCTTGATAGTATGAGCTGCAACAGATTAACCCAGATCGTCCGTAACAGTACGCACATCGTAGGACTCATGCTGGACCCCATCTTCACCTCCAGCAGCCACGTCACATACATCTACATCACCGAACTCACATGGTCTGACCACTCTATTATCCACATCAACATCTCCAACCCTGCACCGAGACCCGCAAAACATCCAGTGCCCTCCCTGAGTGTGGAGCAAAGTTTCAGAGACCAACTGGACTGATGCCCTTAACATCTCCAGCCCTGCCACTAACTTTGACGGGGCAGCTGCCTGCTCTGAAAAAATGAAAAGAAAACTTGTCATTTTTGATTTTGAAATGCATCTAATTTTCCTTTAAGGAAAACGGACTGCATTTAAAAATAAAAAACTGCTTTATTTAAAAGCAGTCACAGACATGGTGGTCTGCTGTCTCCAGCAGGCCATCATCCCTGTGAGGGCAGCCATTCCCAATGGGGTCGCAAATTGCGACCTACTTCATGAATATTCATGAGGTAGGTCATTTGCGACCCCATTGGGATTCGTAAACAGTGGAAAGTACACTGTTGTACATCGGTTTTGCGACTCGCAAATTGCGAGTCACTGAAACTCGCAGTTAGCGAGTCGCAAAACTGGATCTTTGTACCTGTGGCCCTTAGTGACTGATTTACAAGGCGTTTGCCTCACCGTTGGATAATTTTTTTAATGCAACAATGGCGCAAGCAGTTCTCTACACTGCTCCACATTTACAAACTGACACATTGGTCCCAATGCGTCAGTTTGTAAAGCCTTGCGTCACATTATACCTGCACTAGGTATAATGTATGCAAGGTAGGTGTTCCCATGGGAAAAGCCACACAGAACTGACGCAGTGAAATTTACAACATTTCACACTTCACTGCATCACAATTTTATCGCCTGCTCAGACCACACGTAAAACTGACACAGGGCTTTTCTCAATAGGGGTCTCCTGGCATTGCTGGAATAGTGTGATTTTTGCGTGAGTTTAGCACCACCGATGCATCAGAATTTCTGATGCATCTGTGAAAACGTGTGCCATGGAGCTCTGTATTGTAAGTACAGCGTACTCATGGCGTCACTAGAGGGTCATAGGGCAGTGCAAGAAATCTGACGCATCGGTGCCAATATGTCAGATTCTCGTAAATGAAGCCCTTAATTTTCTAAAATCTCCTACATACCTCTAGTCAAACATTTTAATAATTCGAAAAATCTGTGTCAATTCTGTTAGACACTCAGGTCCTAAAACAGCACAATGAAAAGACATTCAGGGGCATATTTATAATGCCCTAGCGCCAACTTGTGCCATATTAACGTCATTATTTTTTACGTTAATGTGGCGCAACGAGGCCGAAATCCCTGCACTGTATTTACAGAGTGGCGCAGTGCATGCATTGCGCCACTCTGGACCCTTTGAACCTGCTCCAGGCATAATGTATGCAAAGGGAAAGTTCCCCTGTTAGGAAAAAATGGTGCTGGAAATCTATGAGATTTCCTTGTGCCATTTTTTTACGACACTTTTAACGCCTGCTCAGAGCAGGCATTAAAAGGGGTCTTCCATTCTTTAGAATGGGCCCCTATGTACTCTGCAGGAGTAGTGCCAACAGTTTGGCGCTACTCCTGCAGAGTACATCAATAGCATCAAAAATAATGATGCTATTGCCTCCTAACCTGTGCATGGTGCTCTGTATTTTAAATACTGCGCAAACATGGTGGCGGTAGTGGGGCACAAAGAGGCGCAGGGAAAGTTACGCTGGACCCGGTGTAGCGCCACTTTCCATAAATCTGCCCCTAAATGCCTGTAAACGGCCACAGGCACACAGCTGTCCTTTCCATTGTACATTGCTGACAACATATAACATGCTCTTCTAAATCATTTATGGTTTAACTGAACCCCAGTCAGAGGTAATCAGGTTATTGCAAGTCAACGAGATGATCTGTGATTATAACAATACATATAAAACAGCAACAATTGACACCCATGCTCTCGTTAGTAAACTGTTTCAGACAGTCATCTGACATGAATCAGGGAACTGAGTGTGCATAAATCACAGCAATAACGTTAATAACATTCTTTATGAATGTCAGTGATCCAGCACAAACACATTATAAAGTACACATTATAGTGATTCCGTTGCATTCGCTGCATGAGAAAGAAAGTGGGAAGAAAAAGAAGCAGCCGAGACGAGTCGGCAATAGAACGTGTTCACATCAGCATTACAATGATTTTTCAATTTCGTGGTCAGTAGGAAGCGTAAATAGAAGCAGTAATGACCAAGTCCAAGAATTTAAGTACACATGAAGGGCATGATTAATCAGATTGCATCACATTTTTTGTAATCCCATCTCATTAATGTTTCAAGCCAGAGCCAAGAAATAAAGGATGTTTTGTCCTTAAAAAGGCTAGCGATCAATCAGATCTCTTTGACCCTTTGACCCTGGCACGGACGTTCTGACGTGTTTTGACTCTGATGTTCTTCTGAGGTAAGGTTAGGGCCGGAACTTGGGCATCATGTTTTTGTGTGCAATGTTTCTTCGGTACTGATGAAGGGCCATCTTGCCCCTCCTGCACCCATCCCTAACACCATCATGTGTGTGCAGTATTTATCATATGGCGCACCATGGCGGTGTTAGGAACAATAGCATCATAATTTCTTCCGTAATTGTGGTGCTTTGTTCCATTAGCATCAAAAATGTTGACGCTAGTGGAACAAAGTGCAAGGAGGCCCATTGTTTACAATGGGTGCGTCCTTTTAATGCCCGCTTTCAGCAGGCGTTAAAAATGATGGCAAAAATTGTGCAATTAAATATTGTAGATTTAATTGCGCCACTTTTGCGGCCCTCCTTGCGCTGGAACGCCCCCCTTTGCATACATTATGCATGGCGCAGGCATATTGTGGTGCAAAGAGTTACATAGTGGTGCAATGCATGCATTGCACCACTTTGCGCAGGGAAAGGGCCACCTTAGCTTAAAAAAAATGACACTAAGGGGGAGCTAAAGTGGCACAAGGGGCTCTTAAATCTGCCCCTAAGAGACTTAAATATAATCAACGCTGTGGTCAGGGCGAAAGACTAGGTGCTGAGGGCCACAGTGTGATATAACTTACTGATCGCAATAGAATGCCTGTGTTTTATAGAGAGTGGGTAATCCTCATTGTGATCTGTATTAGGAAAAGGAAAGGGGTTCAACTCCTAAAGTTGTGCGAGCCTAACCTGCTATGCAGGCATGCTGAACACCCTGTAGGGACAAACCTTCCAAGTGCCCAAGTCAAATTTAAAGAGAGTTGGCTTGTGAAAAAAGAGGCCACTGTTTTGAGAAAAAAATATGTGAATAAAACATACAGATTGCATTTAAAAAGAAGAGCACTTTTGCAGTCAATAAGAGTATTTGCATCTGGACTTCCAACAGGGGTTTAAGAGAAGGGGCAAAGAGTCTTTTATTTAATTGAGGATGGCCCAGTATCTGTTTATCTTGACTCTGATGTCACCATGATAGGCAGTCTAGTCATAGAGACACCTTAGATGCTGAAAAACATGTTATAAGTCCTGTTTTTATTTCTTGTCAGAGACCAAGAATGTTGCCCAATCACATGTGAGTAATGAGTAAAGGATAAAGGGAAATGTAGTCTTGCCGCAATGGATGATTGAAAGTGTATTTCAGTTTGATCATGAGTGGTAGCAATTAATAAGTTCTGGTGAGGAATGCTTGTCAATTGAATTAAAAGAGGTAGGGGAAATCTCAAATCCTAATTTATATATTCTAACCACAGTATTTAAACTAAGAAAAATGTGTTGAACATTTGAATTGCAACAGAGGTGGCCTGGACTCATCACATCTAAATATATTTTTTTAGTTCTGTGGCCAAAGATCATGGAAATTGTACTCTCCCATAGTGCAGTTTATTCACGTTATAGGGATCCTATTAATATATTGGATTAATGATGGAGGTAGAAAATTATGTAGGCAGGGCTGACTGTCTGGCAGACATCGGCAGTTAGAATGTGAGTGGTGAAAATGCTATGGACAGTGATTTTATGAAAAAAAGTACTCAAATTAAAATTATGAGTTCAGGTGCTGTTATTGGAAAGGATGGCATTTTGGACTTTCAACCCCCATTGGGGTGGGAGCACTACTTTGCGCATAGTTCTTCAAGCTCCTAGTCACAAGGAGGAGGAGCTGTTTGGAGGGTAAGTGAAACATATGGCACCCTTGCAGCATGGGTCGCACCCGGGCAAAGGCTGGGCTAAGAGCGGGCCCGTCTGCACCCATCCATACCCATCCCTGCCCACCTATTGCTGGGCTGTACCAACCTCTGTGCATCTGCTCTCCAAGCCTAAGGTGAGTGCTACCTGTTCGCCGCTTGGTAAACCATGAGAAAACACAAGGCCACATGCAATATCAGCTCATCCAACCCTAAAACTACCATAGACAATTTTCTTATGCATGTGTTTGCGGTAATCAATAAAGAAAGTGAACTTACTGAAATATGCCTATCTTGAGATGGATTGACAGAGCGATATGATATAGATGGGTGACATAACAGTGGGAGCACCTTTCATTTGAACAGCGCAAATGGGGTCTCCAGTAGTCCTGGACCCGCACTGCATTCATTTATCAGAAGCTTTCCACTAGCTGAGCCTGCAGTTAAACGCAAGAAAATTGGAGCAAGAGAGCTAGTCTTCTGTGATAAAGCAGTTGGTGCTGTTGTAGGTGTTTTTGTTCTGAATCTGTTCTACTGGAACAATTTCATATCATGTTGGTAACCTTGCTAAGGGAGCAATTAGAACCTGTACTTACGAGGTTAGCTTGTATCAAGGATACTCTATTTAGATTGGCAGACGTTAGGTCAGTTGAGCCTACTGGCACTGCATCCCAGTCCAAAAGCAAGCATTCTGGGGATGAACCTCATTATGTGAGGCGTGGAGGTCTCACTAACAACAAAACTTCAATTTACATCCACCAGCTGTTTTCAGGGTGGCAAAAGTGGGCACCACGCCGGCTAACCGTTTATCCATTTCTGCCACTCTGGGCGACTACCAACCATACATTCACCTCCCCAGTGCTTGCCCATATGTTCTAACTCTTTCCAATGTGCCCCCCTTGAGGGTTAGGGCTACAGAAAATGTCCCACAGCTGAATTCATTGGCTTTCGGAGTTCCTGGATGTCAATCCTGGCTGCTCCAACCAAATCCTTCTGGTGAGAACGCTGTCATGGACTAGGCACGGGTATAGGATCCTTGAAGGAGATACTATTGTAAATAATGTTGAGAGTATAATCCATGTTTGTAATTTACTCTCAAGCTCCTGAGATCTCAATGCCAGCCTTAGTACTATCAAAAGGTCTTTCAGGGAGTATTATTTTAACTTTAACACACTACCACCGCTCCTCATCCTTCAGCTTCCACCGCGGTTGACGGGATTGCATTGCAGAATCTTTGGCTGCCACTGCAGAACTCTTCTGAATTTCACTGACAGTGGATGGTGACCACAACTGCAGCGGGTTGACCCACACATCAGATCCGTGGGCAGAGGTGCTAATGATATTGAGGGTTCCGCAACTCTTAATACAGGAGCAGTGCACGTTATAAACTGGAATGCTTCAGGCCTCGCATCCAAAAAGGATTCAGGGGAATGGATAACCCTTATCGAGGCATTTGTCATTATTGCGTTCCAGGAGACCTGGGAAACTCCAGTCACATACCATGGTGGCTATTGCTGCTCTTCCGCTGCTGCACAGACTGGCAGCGCCAGAAAAGCAAAGGGGGGATTCTCTGTTTGGATGACACTGTCTCTAAATATCAAAAAAATGCCAGTTACTAAAAGAGCTGGTTAGGGTTAAAGTATCTAAGGCCATAATAATCTGGATCTTTGGCTAGTCAGCCTCTATAATGATGGACTTTCTTACTGCAACAATAATAATTTTAAGTGTCTGTTTGAAGTACATATATTGCAAGGGTCTCAAGTATAATATGATTATTTGTGGGGATTTTAACGTTGTTTAGCGTGTACTTTTGATCTGGCAGCTTTGAATGTAATTGATTCATCCAAAGTGGTCCCCCGTGATAACCTGAGAGGCATTGAGCTGAGCAATTACAATTCAAAGAGGAATTTGGTGAATATTCATGAGTGGCTTCAATTGTGGCCAAGAGAGTATGTTCATCAGTTATCAATTATATATTTATGTCAGGGTAGTTAAACCATGATATTCTAAACGTCTTAATTGGGGACCATACCCCCTCATAGTTTCTAATACTTTACCTGTCCTATCGACCATCCCTTGTACAGGTTCTGGAGTTAAGTCACACATTCAGGATGGAAACTTGCAGCTAGTTTGGAAATTACCTAACCTTCATGTATTTTCAACTGTATTACTCAAGCAAAATTCAAGTACAGTTCTAGAGAAATGTTTTACTGCTTTAGGGGGCTGAAACCCTACTCAAGCAACAACCACAATTCGTGTGATGGTAAAACATAAGCAAGTTCCAAATTAACCTGTACTTAAGAAACCTCTGGTATGTTGGCATCAATGCAGTCAGGTTTAACAAAGAGGCGATGTGTAAAGTAGTTATGAAGACCATAAACAGTAATAAAGTGAAAACATAACGCAAGAAAAATCCCACACCAATTTAGAAACATAGAGTAAGATTTAATATTTTTTTTACACCAAAACAACAAAAATCCAATCAGTAGACCCGGAGAAGGCAATTTGAAAGATGTAAGTTGAGATAGTGCTTAAAAGCACAGTGCGCCAACTGTGGTCATCTTATCGCACCAGACAGGGACAGAGTCACAATTTCAGACTGACCATGGAGCACAGACAAGATGCAAGGATCAAGTTAGGCCCGCTGAACAAAGTATCTTAAATCCTGGCTGCTGAGCATTTCAAGGTCCTGCGTTGAGTAAGCATCATGCAGCAGTGGTTCTGAGTAGCTAATGGGACTATGCTGTGAGGTCCTGCATCAAGGGTGCATCTTGTAGCGTCAGTTCCAAGGAGTTACAGTGGTACAGTGGCAGTTCTGAGGAACTGCGAGGTCCTGAGTCGGGGGATGCATCAAGCAGCGTTGGTTCCAGTGCAGAGCTGTGAAGCAATGCATCGCACTGCATCAGTTCTGCTGAGACCATAGTTAGGCAGGCAGTGCTTTAGGCCCACTTCCAATGGTCCAGGGCTGAGGTGGAACCACTTGGAGGGAGGAGGACTCACAGCAGGCAGAGTCCATGTGCTGGGGTTCAGGATGGTTGGAACCTCTTATGTCCCTGCAGGTCTGATCAGAAGGCCAGTCAACTAGCCCTTGTGGTCGCTCTGGGGGTCGAGGCTTCAAAATACAGGTCCAGTCCTTCTCGAGCAGGAGGGCAGCAGAGTAGCTGTTCTTCTTGCAGCAGAGTAGCACAGCAGTCCTTCTTCTGAGTCTTCTATAGGTCCAGATGAGTACTGAAGAGCTGGGAGAAGCTTCTGGAGACCCCCACCCACTCTACAGAGGTCCCTCAAATTTCCTGCCTCCCTTCTCTGGCTCCTGCGTGGTTGGGGGCACTAAAGACATTGCTCCTTTGTGAATGTGCGGAGGCTTATGTAAAGTCTTTGTGATGTGCAAGTGTGGTAGTTGATAGCTCTACCCCCTCCTCATCAAGTCAGAGATAGCCCATCCTTTCTACACCTAATCCCCTATTGTCTCAATGTCTGGGAGTAACACATAAAGACCACCTGGCAGCAACACCTAGTCATTTGACCCAGGATACAGGCTGGAAGAACCAAATGGTTGGAACAAGAAAATGCTAACTTTCTAAAAGTGAAATTTTTAGAGGTCTGACTCAAAATCCAACTTTACCGTAAAGGGGAGTTTTAAATTACAATTCTTTAGAGACCAACCTTGACATTCCCACCTGCTCCCAATAGAAAGTTATAATTTATTAAATGTAATAAGGTAACCCAATTATATCCTGTGGGAGAAGCAGGCCTTGCAGTAGTGAAAAACAAATACCAGGACATGTAAACGTTAAAAGTACATGTCCAACTTTTTAAATACACTGCACCCTGCCCTATGGGCTGTTTAGGACCTACCACCTTAGAAGTGAATATATATATATTAAAAGGAAAGTGTTAGACCTAGCTAAAGGTTTATTTTGCCAGGTCAATATGGCAGTTTACAACTGCACACATAGGCTGCAATGGTGGCAGGCCTGCGGCATGTTTACAAGGTCACTTAAGTGGATGACACAATTAGTGCTGTAAGCCCACTAGCTGCATATATTTTGCAGGTCCTGGATACAGGTTGTACCACTTTACTAGGAACTTACAAGTAAATAAATACACCAATCAGGTGTAAGGGAGAGAGCACTGAAGCACTGGTTAGCAATACTAAAGTGTGCAGAGTGCTAAAGGCCAAAAAAAATGGGTTCAGAAAACAGGAGGGTAAAAGCCAAAGGTTTGGGGATGACCCTGCAGACAAGACCAAGGCCAACAATAGTCCTTAGGTGTCTTTCTGTCCAAGGGGGAGGTGGGGCCATTCTGGAGCCTTTTATTGTTTTTTGTAATTCAGCAAGGTCCTTACTTATGAAAAGTGTCTCTCTAACTGTCATACAGTCCTCCAAGTGGTTTAACACTGCACCTTCATCTGCCAACAGGATCTTAAGGATGGCTCTTGCAAAGAGACCACAGAACAGATGGGGAATATTAGCTTGCATGGCCAATTAGAAGCAAACTGTAAATATCAGATGGAAAGAAATCAAGCTATCCAACCTTAACGCTTTCACAGCAGTGTTAGAAATTGGGTTTCTGGTTGGCTAGGGTATGCACCTATGCCAGGCAGAACCCACCACTCTTGTCAGGGTACGTCAAGAACACAACCTAAATTAACCTGTGCTCACCCTTTGGTAGCTTGGCACATAGCAGGCAGGCTTCACTTAGAAGGCAATGTGTAAAGTATTTGTGAAACACACACACATAAATCACACAGGGTACACCACAAAAAAGACTCCACACAAAAGTAGAAAAATAGGTAATATTTATAGGTTTAAATTAAGACTAAAACACCAAAAATCTAATCAGTAGAAGTAGAGATATTCAAGTTTTCATATAACAAAGCAATGTGTTTAACAAGAATCAGCGGAGCTCATTTTACAAGGTATACATTAGTTCTCTTGAACAGTTATAAAATCTAGTAGTGCTCCAAGCGTGTCCGTCGCATTGAAATTCTGGGAGAATGAGCATGCTTGTTTTACATCAGTTACGGTAATATGACCAGCCGCGCTCTTCCTTGTAGAGCAACCAGCTGTTAAGGGGTTGTTGTAGGATCTCAAAGAACGGCAGTGGGAAGCACTGGATCGAGAGTCAGGACCGCCTGGGTCCAGTTGAGCAGGAGAAGAATTTTAGACAAGTTACCCCTATTCCCATACCCACTGAACCTTGTGATTTATTTTTAGCTACTCGGCAGGGGACCATGCTGCTGCAAGCCCTGGGGGTGGTCATTGGGCAATCGTCTGCTGACCCCCTAAAGATTGTGCAGGAGGGGCCCAATGCACGAAAGCTGTCATGGTAGCTGGACGGGCAACACCGGAGTCTCCCGCAGTGCTAGAGGTGAGCACATGGCTTCTCTGAGCACTTGCAGCTGCAGCAACACCACTTTTGGTTACTGCTAGTTTCTCCCTGGGGGGTCCTCACGAAGGGTAGGCACCTGACTCCAGCACATGTGTAGGAAGGCCAGCTCTCACAGGGATAGTGGTGCAAGAAGGGGGTGGACTGCAGTGACTGAAGCACTGCAGCACCAGCTGATGATGAGGAGTGCTCCTGCACCGCAGAGGTTGTTGCTGGGTGAAAAAAGTGCAGGCAACTTGGTTCAGGCAAGTTGCTGGGTTCTTGGGGTTCCTGGGACCAGGGTGGACAAGCCAGCAATCCCTGGGAGTCAGTCTTTTAGTCTCTGTGTGGTTTCTGCTGCAGGGCAAAGGTCAGCAGGCAGCAGGGCAGTCCAATCAGGCACAGCAGCAGTCCTTTAGAACAGTCAAGCACCACAAGATGACAATCCTCCAGCTCAGATGCCTTTATTCCAGCATGGTTTCTTCCAGGTCCAGACTGCCAGTGGGAGGTAATCCACCCCATTGTGTGGACTTGGGCTAGTGACTATAATAAACTTAATGCCTGTCTACGTGGCTTTAGGGAAGAATTAGGCAAGGTAGAACAGTTACCTCCAGCTTATAATTAACAATTACACTGTTGTTATACATTGTCCATTGTCTCATGTCTTTATGGACCTGTCAAATGCGTTTGATTGCATTAACAGGTCCAAGCGCTGGTCTCAGTTACTTGAGTTGGGATTGGACCGTGACTTTGTTAATTTTCTGTTTGAATTTTATAGGAATCTGCCTGCCAGAGTCAATATGGCATTAATGGGAGCGCACCAATTCACTGGATCTGGACAATGGGGTTCGACAGGGGTGCTTTCTAGTGCCCATTCTCTTTATTATAAATAGTAATAACCTGAGCTCTTATCTGACTCAAATTGGCCAGGATACTCCTGTGATTGATGGGTCAACTGTGCCAGCTGATCTAAATGCAGACAACGTAATGTTGTTGGTGCACAAACCCAGGAGTTTGAGGAACTTTGTCAAAGGCTACTAGGACTTTATGTAGGATATAGGATATCAACTATACTAAGTCGCACATTATGGCTTGTAGCCAAAAGTGTCAGAATATGAATTCTATATTGTTTACAGCAAACAAGCTGACTAAGGTAACTAGCTTTGCTTACCTGAGGGTGTGGTTTGACTAATCTGGTAACTGTCATTCCAATGTGGCTGCCAGGAGGCAGAAATTTACAGAGTCCATAGGGGCACTTTTTAATCTGAACCCCTTGGTAAGAGGTAAACCAATGTCTTGCCTATTCCACACATGGAGAACTGGTTTTGCGTGCAACTTTTATTCGATCCCCTTGTTGTTTGCCTTTAGCTGCCACAAAGAGTTAGGTATGCCCTATATCAAGGATCTGCAAAAATATTTGCCACTGTTACATTGGGTATACATTTGGAGCAACCCTAAAGCTACCTTTAATCAACAGGTTATCAAAGACTGCCTTCGTTGTGATCTTGGGCTGAGAATCCCAATGTTATCCTATGGTAAACTTTGTATATCAATTCAATACTAGTTTGTGCCCAGTAATTGAAGTGTCATCATGTCTCAGGTTAATTTATCATACAAGTTAGCACAGATCACAAATACTGTTCAAGTCAAATGCAGTCACACTTGAACAAATGTGGTGTATTACAAGTGTGGAGAAATTAATGTGATATCATGAAAATAAATGCCTTGAAGAAGTCCCAGTGGGGACGAAACGCATCAGCTGACAAAGGAAAATATTGAATGAGTTTTGATTTTTTTGCATTTCTGGAAAATTAAGACAAATAATAGACAGATGAAAATTAAAAAGACACTTTAACATAAAGAGTATTTGCGAACTGCACTATATTGTAGGATGCATAAACTTGACAGATAACAACCCTCTAGTTTGTACCGAGTACAAACTAGTATTGAATTGATTTGCAAATCTGTCATTTGGTGATGGCTAGCTGTTTATTTTTATAGCAGTTGATTCCCTAGTGATTGCATCAGTAATGGATAGTGGGTATGGAGAGAATGCCGGCTGAAGAGCACAAGCTGCCATTGTATATGACTGTGTTAAACTTTGTTGCAGTCGACTGGGGGGCCCTCCCTTTTTACTGACCCTAGTTCAGTGACAAAGCAAGACAAAGTTTGGCTAAAGTGTGCTTTTTTGAGTGCAAGCAGCATGAGCGAAATATGTCTGAGTTTGCCAAATCAGCCAACAGGCAACACATTATGTTACAAATTGTTCTCAGCACAGAGCTATATTATTATATGTCCTCGGACTTGGGAAAGGGCCCTTTTATTTAAAGTTAGGTCTGGCTCCTTGCGAAGTCTACTATGCCTCCTGCTAGGCCAGTATGGGAGTAACTATTTTACCGTACGTCCTTGTGATGTTGTATCGATGCAAAAAAGTTAGGCTATGCAGACCAGTACTTGTGTATTTGCAAATACCTAAGGATCTGGAAACATGTTTTATTGTTGGTTCCTTTTTTTTAGATTAAGGTGGGATGTTTGCTTTATTAGCATTTTTAGGTGGAGCGCACAAGCTCTTTGACCTGTTGTAACCATTGTGGGCTTTTAACCACGCCCATCACTTTCACTCGTTCATGGGCTTACCTTTTGGAAATCCTTTATCATCATTGGTCCATGGGGCGGGTTTGTGACCACATTGCAGACTGTCCCTGTTACATGAATAATTGCATGATTGGTGATATGTTTGACTGCAAGCGAGCTTCTTTTTCTTTTTGTGTCTCTCCTTCGTGCTCATGCACACGGCGGCCATGGCACTTTGAATCGTCTCGCTTATGTCAACTGTTTTACTTTTCATTTTCAATTCAAGTGACAAGAAAAGTCCAGTTAGGAATGTACAAGGCTAATAGCTCTAACTCGAGCAAATGCGAGTTATTGATTATAGGTGAATGCCAAATGGTTTGGTGACCCATCTCGTTGACAGTGTTTTATTTAATTTATTGATACATTATAATAGCATATTTTTAACTTTTTTATATTTTCCTATGCTATCATTTGTGAGTACCTTTATGATTATGATATATAAACAAATCAAGTTGATTCATTTATTGATTTGTGGAAAGGATGGCTCAAAGAGTCTGGATTTCCATCCATTTCGTTAAGGCTTGAAGCAGTGGCATTTTTCATAATAAGGTGACATCCATCTATTCTACTTTGGTGTCACTTTTGTGAACAAATCTTGGAAGTCTTCCACCAGTGAAGCATTGAATGCTCCACTTCTGATGCAAGATTTGGGTTGGCATATTCTTTTGCATATTTCTTGGTTAGTTTTGCCAATGTAGAGTTACGATATGGTCATATAATGCAGTATACAACATTTTTGTTTTGCAATAAGAAAAGGTTCTGAGGAGGGTCTTCTTTTCAGAATGCCTAGGTTCTATGCCTTCTAGTGTCTGGGAACAAGGAGAGCATTCCATGCATCCATGATGCCCTCCAATAGAACTTAAATTCCGAGAAATCTTGATATTTTCTTTTTGCACCTCTAATTATTAGCATTTGTGAAGTGTTCATTTTCAGAGGAAGAGTTTCTGCAGATTCTGAGAAACTACCCATATGGTAAGTTATCTTTGAGACTGTGGGGGTGGAAGTTGTCATATCTGATTAGATTGTCACAGTCAATTTGTTTGGTATACCATGCAGTGCACAGGTGTCCTTTTTCAGCATATACAGAACTACACATCACTAGCTCCTTGTTGACTGCATCCTCATTGACAATTACAAGAAGTCACATTGTATCTTTGCACCTTCCCGGAAGCGCTGCTATGCAATGAATCCTCAACATGGGAACTAGCTATGCTCCACAATCAGTACTTAATGTACTCTTTTCAGCCAGTTTAGCTAGGTCCCTATATCTGGCCCACACTCCATGTTTAAACTGCATACACTGCAATAAAGTGATCACAAGCAATACTCTTCTGCATCCCATGAAGTGTGAAGGGCAGCACTTTTGAACTTAGGCAAAAATGTGGTGTATGCTTTAAAATGTCCATAGAGTAAATTATATGTGTGGAAAGACTGAAAGGAAAGGTAAAATTTGCATAACGGAGCATAAAAGCAACATTCAGAATAAAATTAAGACATCCAGCATAGAAATGCATTGGCTTGAAGCTGGTCATAATATTTTGCAACTGAGATTTCAACATTCTGGAAGTAGTCACAGCAAGGCCAGGCAGGAACAACCACAAAAGACTGCCTCCAACAGAATTTGTTTATCTTTTTTGTTTGAGTCTGTTTATTAACATTTTTGATTTTATTTTCTTACAATATAGTACAATCAAGGAGAAATGTCAACAACTTGGTATACACTGAGAACCATAATGGCATGTAAAGTAAACAAAATAAGATAGTATTCACACTATTCTTAAAATGCAGTTGAGTTATAGTGGAGGGTGCAATCCAGTAAGACTAAACAATAGAGGAGATGCTAAAACTTAACTGCAAAAAATGGAATGCATGTTCAACTGGTATACATCATGTAACAAAAAGTAGCTAAGGTGATATGTTCTGTATATTGTGATTTTCATAAAGTACAGATCCATGTATTGTAAGAGACATCCAACAATAAACCCTCCCCTCCAAGTGAAACACCTTAATGGACCTCACAGCCTAACATCCTTTCACCATCCCTCGTATCCGCTATCTTTGTCAGACGCTGTATGAGCTGCTACTCGCTAATAACCCAACGAGTTGTAGGGGCAAGGGGCATTATGATAGAAAAAGTTAATCACATTTGACACCACCATTCATCTATTTATCCATGGCACCTGTCAGCACATTGGCATTGCCCTCCATCTCGTGTGTGCGGTTAGACTGCAAGTCTGATAATATAGTGTCCCAAAAGGTGGCAATAGTGTACCTTCTCAATCTAAGCGTGTCTGCACGGTGCAGAACCACACTCTTTACCTGCACACAATTTAGCAGTGAACGCTCCCAAACCTTGAATGGTAGGGCTTCAGGGGATTCCCATCTATGGGTAATAAGGAGCTTAGGAACACTAAAGCCCAGGTCTAAAAAACAGGAAGTTACTCTATGTTTATTGCCCTTACGATACAATCCCAGGAGACATATTTTCCACCTTTGCAGGTCTGGGCATACAGTGCACACAGATAGGCATGTTGTGATGTTAGCCCAGTCCGTATGCAAGCAAGGACAGGACCAAAGCATATGTAGCAAGTCAGTGTCCATGAGTGCACACCGCGGGCAAGTCGCATCCGCTCTGCAGTAATATCTATTTTTATTGACTGGTGTAAGATAAGCTCTGTTTCCAATATAAATCTGAATAAGCTGGAATCAAGCGAGTGACTTGGGCCTTGTAGTAGGACAGCCTATTCCCTATCAGTACAAGGGCAAGTTAGGTCTGCCTCCCATCTCCGTCGCAGGCTGTGGAGCTGTGGAATAGTATGGGAGCTGAGAGAGTCAGTGAACCACCACACTAGATGTCCACCCCTTCTCATCATGCTTAGCTATTGGATCGTGAGATGCATAGGGGGGCTCAATGGCCATGTCTCCCCAGAGGGCCCCCAATATGGTAAACAATGAGTTGTGTAGTAAGAACTGACCTGGGGGTAGGCCGCCTTCCTCAATAAATATCTGATATTTTGCCAGTTTAACATCCTTGTACATGTCGCCCAGTATGTGTAAACCAGTAGAGTACCATGTTGTCAGTGCATCTATCAATGTGGTCAGCCAGTCTGAGGTGTGCCCAGCAGTGCCAAACCCGGTGCATATGGGATCACATGGCTAGTGATGTGAGGACATCTGCAATGGCATTGATAAGCCACCTTGGTAACAAGAAGTCAGGCACCCGCACTCACATGCAAGGGTGAAATAAGTGTGGAATAGAGGCTCGATTCCAGCCAAGGGAGGAAGTGGCTGTGTCTGACAGGTGTAAGCTAGCCATCCATTTAGGCATCCATTGGATCTGAGCAGCAAGGTAGTACTGCTCAAAATGCGGAGCAGCAAGTCCTCCCTTATACGTAGGGCAGCAAAGCTTAATCATTGCCACTCTACATCATGATTTATCCTAAATAAATTAATGGAACTGCTGGTCGAGCACACAAAAGAATGTGGCAGGAATGTAGACAGGAAGATTAGCAAAAAATATATACGGGGGGAGAACCACCAACTTCAATAACGCCACCCTACCTTCCACCTCTAGGGGCAGCGTGTGCCAGAAAGCCATCTGGGCCCATAGGGACATTATCACTTCAGTAACATAGCCTTCAAAGAGATCAGTCGTGGAATAGTACACCCACACCACCAAATAACTGAATGTATGTTGTTGTCAGTCGAGTCGCACCCCATCAAGCTGAAAACAGGGATCAGGAACTTCAGGAAGGAAGAAGAACAAACATGATTTGGTCCAATTTACTCGAAGACCAGAGATAGTGGTGAACCGAGCAAGAATAGTAGCTAATGTGGCAGTAATGTTTTGTGTATCTCTGAGGTATATCAATATATCATCTGCATATAAAGACAGCACATGTTTTCCATCACTCAGTGGAATGCCCCATGACATCCCTGTCTGCCACATTGCCAGTGTCAATGGCTCAATCGCTAGGGAAAACAATAGAGGCAACAGGGGAAAGCCCTGTCTTGAACCTCTGTGTATGGCAAAGGCATCTGAGATAAGTGGTCTCGTCTTGACCCTGACAACAGGGTTAGTGTATAGTAATTTCACTAAGTGAAGAAAGCATTGCCAGTGCTGTAGCATGACAGCACAGTGAAAAGGTACCCCCAGCCTAAGGAGTCAAAGGCCTGTGCAAGATCTAAGACCAGACATCCAGCACAGGGCAATACGCACCTGGCGTAGGAAATGACTCTGAAGAAGTGGCGTGGATTCCGGGAGGTGTTGTGTGTGAGGACAAACCCATTTTGATCTGGGTGGGCAAGAGATGGGACCAAGGGTGCTAGTCGGTCCGCAAGTATTTTCACCAATATTTTATAGTCAATGTTAAATAGTGCTAGAGATCTGTAACAACCGAGAAGATCAGGATCTTTATTGGGTTTCGGCGGGAGATGACCTTTGCCTCTCGATGGGAGGCAGACAGGCTGCCTAGGGAAGGGGCCTATTTATACACCTTCAAAAAGTGTGAGGCTAGTTGGGAGGCATAGGTCTTGTATAATGTCGACAGAAGACCATCAGGACCGGTGAATTACCAGTGGCTAATGATTTAATTGCATCTGTGATTTCTGCCAGCACGATGGGACCATCAAGATTCATTTTCTGCCCCATGGTAATGCAGACCAGTGTCAGATTGTTAAAAAATGAGGTATGGGAATCTAAGTCTGCATCTGCTACTGACTGATAAACCCTTGTGCAATGTTGCGTGAGTTGATCATGAATGGCGTGTTGTGTATAGAGGATTGGGATGGCCTAGGAGTGAAGTGCCACTATGGGCTGCTGAGGCTTATCCTGCCAGATAAGCCACACCAAGATCCACCCAGCATTGTCAGCTGTGGCATGTGTGCAAACCAATTGAGTGGCATAGTTAAGGCACCGCAGTCTCAAGACCCATTAGTGTACGCTCTAACTTGGGAACATCTTTGTTGATCAGTTGTCTCATGTTGTCCCGTATTGTCACCATAAAAGCATCCAACTCTATAGGTTTGGTGGAAGCTATGTCAAGATTGATGCAAAAATAGGCCGTAATCGCGGACACAAGGGAAGCTCTGAAAGGGGGGTCCTCCAATAATGTAGGTGGTAGGTGCCAGGTGAGTATGGGAGATGGATCAACTGCCCACTGTCATTGCATTATTAGAGAAGTTGTGATCGGAGTGTGTGCACCCCATGTACTCCACAAGTGATAGAGGGGAGCAACGAAGGCGGACCCACCAGCTTATCTATGCGTAAATACAAATTGGGAAGTACTGAGTAGAAGGAGTACACCTTCGTCAAACAGAATTTTTTTGGATTTAAAAAAATGATTTCTTTGCAACCAAAGGGAATGAATGATAACTTAGAATATTTATGTTTTTTGTGAATATACATTTCCACTTTAAAACTGCAAGGCTAGTGCCCTGATACTTCCATATTTGCATGCTAAGCACTTTAAACCCTTTCTGCATGCATTCCTGAGTATGAGTGTTTGCTAATAGGTTTCCACATTTTGGGCCCCATTACGAGTCTGGCAGTCGCTTGAACGCCAGACTCGCGGTCCAAGCGACATATTAGCACCATGGAGTTCGGGCCCTGGTGGGACCGCTAGCTCTGCCAGGATCAGAGATCCCAGTGGTCTGGCAGTTGCGGTGGTCCTAATCATCCAGGGCAGCGCTGCATACAGCGCTGCGTTGGGGATTATGACCTCGTTCTCCGCCAGCCATTTCATGGCGGTAGCACTGCCATGAAAAGGCTGGGGAAGAACAGGTGCGGGGAGCCTCAGGCATGGGCAGTGGAGGGCCCCCCTGGCCAGCACCGTCGCAATGTTCACTCTTTGTTTTGCAGACAGTGAATATTAAGAGGGTGCTGGTGCACCCTGCATCCTACAGCACCGCCGCCGGCTCAATTAGGAGCAAGAGACAATGCTGTAGGATGTTTCCAGCCCGGCCAGTGGGCGGAAACTCAGGTTTGTGCCCAATGACCTAGCAGGAAACTCTTAATGGGCCTGGCAGGGAGGTAGCTAGTTTGGCGGCAACCTCCCCCGTCGAAAGTTCGGTGGACGGTGAAAACCATCCGCCGAACTCGTAATGAGGCCCTTATTTACTTGAGCATATACACGTTGGTTGTTTATGTCATGATTGTGTTTTGAGTCCTAGTGCGTGTTAAGGATGTTTATTCATTTATATTGACTAAGCACGTTAATAATCATTGCCTGAGTGCATTGATTTAAATAGAACATTGTAGAGCACTTTGTTAAATCAACACGCATCCTTCGGGGGTGGGAGGCGTCACTAGTTGGTGGGGAGCATGCAGAAGCTTTTAATTGTGTTTCACTTCTATGTACATGCATCAAAACACGCTTTGCGGACACTGATATGGCGTATTCATCAGTACCAGGAGACAAACGCCGTTGCTGAATTCTGCAGATGCGACACAAGTTTAAATAATGTCACCCAGTAAGCGCTCAAAATCACGGAGGCATGCGGGGCATATCAGAATTTCGAATGGGTTTTCTGGCACAAGTTAAAGACAATTACACAGCAACCTTTCCTATGGTCACACTGAGTTCTTGTATATAGTCACAAATTATTTTTTTTCATTTTTGCCCTGCCATTATTTTCACTCACTTCACCATTAATTTTGTTTTATTCATTCGAGCCAAATGTGTTATGAGAACGGGCACATACGTCCCAGGACTTTGGGTTGTTTTATGCTTGAAACAACATCAAAGTGGCAACAGCTTTAAACAAAAAAGCTTGCACTGCATGGAGCACGCTCAGGCCCTGATTTATACTTGTTTTACGCTGCATTAGTGTAATTTCTTATGCAAAAGCGGCGCAAATTTACAAAATACAATTGTAATTGGCGCAGCTCCTCGCTCTGACATTTCCTTGTAAGCTGCCTGAAATGGTGTATGATGAGTTAGAGAGCATGTTCTCTATTAACCTCTTCTGTGCCTTGGACGAGATGATCTCGTCCAAGGCTACAGTTCCCCTGTGCCTTGGACGAGATCATCTCGTCCTAGGCACAGGGGAACTTGGGGGCGCGCTAGCGCGCCCCCCCGTGCACCCCCCTCCCCCCCCCCAGGCGGGGATGGAAGGGGAAGACCTTCCCCTTCCACCCCCGCCCCCCCCCACGGCAATCCGATGACGTCAGCGCGCGCACAGCGCGCTGACGTCATCTAGTGTTGCCGGGCGCGCTGGAAGCCATTTGCTTCCAGCGCGTCTACCGAGGAGGACACGAAAGGTGAGTCCTCTTCGTTTTTGGGGGTCGGGGGTGGTGGGAAACAGACACGGGGGGAAAGGAAAGGGTTTTTCCTTTCCCCCGGTGCCTGTTTTCATTAGATTCCTGCTCCACGATCGCGGGCAGAGCCCGCGATCGTGGAGCAGGAATCTCCACTAGCCACCAGGGATTTATTTTTTTCAATATTTTGGGGGCGACCCCTTGGGCAAGGGTCGCCCCCCCCCGGGGGCAATTATTTTTAGTATTTCGCCCCCCCCTGGGGGCAGATCCGCCGTTTTTTCTGCGGATCTGCCCCCAGGGGGGGGCGAAAACCACTAGACACCAGGGATAGTGTTATTTTGCCATAATTTTGGGGGCGACCCCTTGGGCAAGGGTCGCCCCCCCCGGGGGCAATTTTTTTTTGTATTTCGCCCCCCCCTGGGGGCAGATCTGCCGATTTTTCGGCGGATTTGCCCCCAGGGGGGGGCGAAAACCACTAGACACCAGGGAAAATGTATTATATTTATTATTTTGGGGGCGACCCCTTGGGCAAGGGTCGTCCTCCCCCGGGGGCATTTTTTTATTGTATTTCGCCCCCCCCTGGGGGCAGATCTGCCGATTTTTCGGCGGATCTGCCCCCGGGGGGGGCGAAAACCACTAGACACCAGGGATATAGTATTTTATGTTTATTTTGGGGACGACCCCCTTGGGCAAGGGTCGCCCCACCCCGGGGGCAATTTTTTTTTGTATTTCACCCCCCCCCCCCTGGGGCAGATCCGCCGAATTTTCGGCGGATCTGCCCCCGGGGGGGGGCGAAAACCACTAGACACCAGGGATTTTATATTTTGTGTATGTTTTGGGGGCGACCCCTTGGGCCAGGGTGGCCCCCCCGGGGAATTTTTATTTGTATTTAGCCCCCCCCCCCAGGGGGCAGATCCGCTGATTTTTTGGCAGATCTGCCCCCGAGGGGGGTTGAAAACCACTAGACACCAGGGATTTATTTTTATTGTAAAGTTTTTTTTGGGGGGGCGACCCTTTGGGCAAGGGGCGTCCCACTGGGGGACACATTTTTTAGTATTTGCCCCCCCCTCCCCCCACGGGGGCAGATTGCCAATTTTTGGGCTGATGTGCCGCCGGGGGGGGGCGGGGGGGCAAAATCCACTAGACACCAGGGATTTTGTTTTTGTTGTTTATTTTGAGGGCAACCCCTTGGGCAAGGGTCTCTCCCCTGGGGAGTTTTTTTTTTCTGTTTCGGCCCCCCGATGGCAGACCAGTCATTTTTTGGACGATCTGGCCCCGGGGGGGTGGAAGCACACTAGGCGCCAGGGATTGTGTGGTGTGTGTGTAATTTTGTAGGCCCATCTGCCCCCAAGGAGGGCAGAAACCACCAATACGGCAGGGATTTTTTTGTTTTGTGCTGGGGGTGCCCCCTTTGGGAAGGGTTGCCCCCTAAAAGGGGGCACAGAGGTGTTGCCCATTTCGGCTAATTTTTTTACGCCCATCTACCCCCGAGGGGGGGCAGGATCCACTTAGGTACCAGGGACAACTTCTAAGTTCTTGGTGGTGGGGTGTTTGTCAACAGGCAAAGTATTTGTATTTGTGATTATAACAATTTATTTCTTCTTTTTCTTCTAGTTCAACGCTTTTGCTTCCTTTGCTGTGGATCTTAGCGGTTTTGGCAGTAGTTGTCCAGTGGTTTGCATAGCTGCATGTTTTAGGTAAGTGAAAGCAATTTACTCCAAAGGAGTATTGTTGACATGCATGAATGACATGTTTGTAGGTGGTGTACTAAATGCAGTATTGTGTGTTTGACATTGTCCTTAGATTTGAGCACAGTGATGTTTGTGTTGTCATATGTCTAATTTGCTTTTTTCTTTTTTCTTTTTAGTGGGATATCATTGGTGATTGCTGTGTCTGTGCAGAGTAGTTGCTTGGTGAGTAGCTATTTCAGGCAACTGAGTGGTATAGTTTTTTGTAGTACATAACTCTTTGTGATAAAGCTACACTTTGTTTATTACTTATTTTAGTGCTAGTTGTTGTTGGCAATCCATTTGTTGTTAGGATCATGGCTAGCCGCAAAGTGACCGCTCAGCAGGTTGTTCGCATGCTCTTTGAGTCGTCTTCAGACCATGATTACGACACTGACTCTGCATCTGAGGCAGAGGAGGAAGCAGGAGATTCTGGAAGTGAGTTTTCTGTCCAAGAGTATTCTTCTGATGAGGAAGCTACTCTCAGTGCAGATGAAGGGCCTGAGTTAGAGGAGGACATTGATGTGCCAAGAGTGCAGCAGCCTGGGGCTGAAGGGTTTCCCATTAGAAGACCTGACACCTGGATTGCCCCAAACATGGAGCAGCCACAGTTACCTGCATTTACTAGTCTCCCAGGGTGTAGAGTTAATACGGAAAACTTTCTGCCTGTCCATTTCTTTCACTTGTTTATGGACGATGTATTTTTGGAAGAGATTGTGGAGCAGACAAATGTGTATGCAGAGCAATATTTGCGGGACAACGCTGCCAGACTTAAGCCTCAGTCTAGAGCTACTCATTGGGTTCCCACATATCTGGAAGAGATGAAAAGGTTTTTAGGTTTGTCTTTTTTGATGGGGTTGATCAGGAAGCCGTCACTGGCTTCTTATTGGTCTACTAGTCCCTTGATGGCAACTGCTATATTTCCTGCAACTATGACACGTAATCGGTATTTGCTTCTTCTTCGTATGCTGCATTTTGTAGACAATGCTTTAGCCTTGCCACGAGATCACCCTGATTGTGACCGCCTTTTTAAGATTAGGCCTGTCCTTGATCATTTTGTGGATCGGTTTTCAGAGGTCTATGTTCCAGGCAAAGAGATAAGTGTGGACGAGTCTTTGGTCCTTTTCAAGGGGCGTTTAGTTTTTAAGCAGTACATCCCTAGTAAGAGGGCACGGTATGGGATTAAATTGTATCTGCTGTCAGAAAGCAGTACAGGATATGTTTATAATTTCCGGGTCTACACTGGTAGGGATTCCAGTATTGACCCTCCTGGTTGTCCGGCCACTTTTGGAGTTAGCGAAAAAATTGTGTGGGAACTTGCTAGACGGCTGTTTAACAAAGGTCACCATTTGTACGTAGATAATTTCTACACTGGAGTGCAGTTGTTCAAGGAGTTGTTTAGGGTGGACACTGTTGCTTGTGGCACAATCCGTTCTAACCGCAAAGGCTATCCAAGGGAGCTTGTCTGTAAAAAACTTGAGAGGGGACAGTGCAGTGCCTTGCGGAATAATGAGCTGTTAGCTATGAAATTTTCAGACAGGAGGGATGTGTACATGCTATCGACCATCCATGATGAGAGTACTTCCCCTGTGGCTGTTTGGGGTCAGGTTGCGGAAGTGCGCAAACCTGCGTGCATTTTGGACTACAATAGGCACATGGGTGGTGTTGATAGAGTAGATCAGAGGTTGGAACCTTACACTGCTCTTCGTAAGTCCTATGTGTGGTATAAAAAGTTGGCCCTACATTTATTTCATTTGGCAACTTTTAATGCCTTTATTGTATACAAGGATTGTTCACCTGAGTCAAGGATGACTTTTGTTAAATTTCAGGAGTCGGTGATAGAAAGCCTTATTGTGGTGGAACCGGCAAGAGTTCCTAGAGTAGAAGTGGTGGAGGATGTGGCTAGATTGAAAGATCGGCACTTTCCAGATCACATTCCTCCCACTCCCAAAAAAGACATGCCCACAAAGAAATGTAGAGTATGTGCCCGGAGATCAATCCGGAGGGAGAGCCGGATGTACTGCCCCGAATGCCCTTCAAAGCCTGGGCTGTGTGTGCCTAGCTGTTTTAGAAGTTACCACACAAGGAAAAACTTTTGGGAAATACCGTGAGCGTAAGCTGTCTGTTTTATATTTTCCACGGTTGGCATCTGTCGTGTATTTAGTTTGAGGTTTTGTGTTTGTAGTTTTGTGCCTATTTTATAATTAGTAGTTTATTTGTTGTTTATAAATAAAAAAAAGTGATTGCGGTGTGCGTGGGGTGGCGCTTGGCTGGCGGTGTGCGTGGGGTGGCGGTGTGCGTGGGGTGGCGCTTGGCTGGCGGTGTACGTGGGGTGGCGCTTGGCTGGCGGTGTGCGTGGGGTGGCGCTTGGCTGGCGGTGCCAGCCAAACGGCAGTCCACACTCCCATCAGCTGGTGTGATTCTTGAATCAGGCATGTGGCGTATGTAAGTGATGGGCCCTTGAGTGGCGCGGTCTGTCGATGTGAGTGTTGTAATGTGCTGGGCCCGTGGCTGGCGGTGTGAATGGTCTTGTGCGTGTCATGTATGAAAGGTGTGTGAATGGACTGTAAAGCGGTTGGTGCCTTGTCGCGGCTTTACAGCTCACGAGCTGTGAGTCATTGGTTCACTTTTTTGCCTTTCAGTTATTAGCAGTGCATTTCATTTTTGTGAAATCTCTTGTTAATAAAATTTGATCCACTGAACCATCACTCACCCTCGTGCCAAATCCAACCAGTATGTGTTGTAAAAAATGACAAAACCTGCTCCGCTGTAATCAGGCGTCGCAGCACACCTGTGACACGCTAGGTGCCTCGGGTGGGACCCCGATGATGAAGCATGCCACCAACTTGGTTGGTGGGTGAGGGGTCTTCTTCACATAACCTAAGTGTTTCTTTTCACTATTTTAGTGTTTGGCACATCACGGACGTATGTGCACACATCAAAATGATATATTGCAAAAATACCTATCCCTTCTATCTCTTCAGGTTTTGGGCCTTATTCTGTTGCAGGCACCTGGCCCACCCACACAAGTGAGGTATCATTTTTATCGGGAGACTTGGGGGAATGCTGGGTGGAAGGAAATTTGTGGCTCCTCTCAGATTCCAGAACTTTCTGCCACAGAAATGAGAGGAAAAAGTGTTTTTTTGGCCAAATTTTGAGGTTTGCAAAGGATTCTGGGTAACAGAACCTGGTCCGAGCCCCGCAAGTCACCCCTCCTTGGATTCCCCTAGGTCTCTAGTTTTCAGAAATGCACAGGTTTGGTAGGTTTCCCTAGGTGCCCGCTGAGCTACAGGCCAAAATTCACAGGTAGGCACTGTTTTCTTCCAAAATTTTGGTTGTGTCCACGTTGCGCTTTGGGGCGTTTCCTGTCGCGGCCGCTAGGCCTACCCACGCAAGTGAGGTATCATTTTTATCGGGAGACATGGGGGAACGCTGGGTGGAAGGAAATTTGTGGCTCCTCTCAGATTCCAGAACTTTCTGCCACAGAAATGTGAGGAACATGTGTTTTTTTAGCCAAATTTTGAGGTTTGCAAAGGATTCTGGGTAACAGAACCTGGTCCGAGCCCCGCAAGTCACCCCTCCTTGGATTCCCCTAGGTCTCTAGTTTTCAGAAATGCACAGGTTTGGTAGGTTTCCCTAGGTGGCGGCTGAGCTAGAGGCCAAAATCTACAGGTAGTCACTTTGCTAAAAACAGCTCTGTTTTCTGTGATATGTCCACGTTGTGTTTTGGGGCATATCCTGTCGCGGGCGCTAGGCCTACCCACACAAGTGAGGTATCATTTTTATCGGGAGACGTGGGGGAACGCTGGGTGGAAGGAAATTTGTGGCTCCTCTCAGATTCCAGAACTTTCTGCCACAGAAATGTGAGGAACATGTGTTTTTTTAGCCAAATTTTGAGGTTTGCAAAGGATTCTGGGTAACAGAACCTGGTCCGAGCCACACAAGTCACCCCTCCTTGGATTCCCCTAGGTCTCTAGTTTTCAGAAATGCACAGGTTTGGTAGGTTTCCCTAGGTGGCGGCTGAGCTAGAGGCCAAAATCTACAGGTAGTCACTTTGCTAAAAACAGCTCTGTTTTCTGTGATATGTCCACGTTGTGTTTTGGGGCATATCCTGTCGCGGGCGCTAGGCCTACCCACACAAGTGAGGTATCATTTTTATCGGGAGACGTGGGGGAACGCTGAGTGGAAGGAAATTTGTGGCTCCTCTCAGATTCCAGAACTTTCTGCCACAGAAATGTGAGGAACATGTGTTTTTTTAGCCAAATTTTGAGGTTTGCAAAGGATTCTGGGTAACAGAACCTGGTCCGAGCCACACAAGTCACCCCTCCTTGGATTCCCCTAGGTCTCTAGTTTTCAGAAATGCACAGGTTTGGTAGGTTTCCCTAGGTGGCGGCTGAGCTAGAGGCCAAAATCTACAGGTAGTCACTTTGCTAAAAACAGCTCTGTTTTCTGTGATATGTCCACGTTGTGTTTTGGGGCATATCCTGTCGCGGGCGCTAGGCCTACCCACACAAGTGAGGTATCATTTTTATCGGGAGACGTGGGGGAACGCTGGGTGGAAGGAAATTTGTGGCTCCTCTCAGATTCCAGAACTTTCTGCCACAGAAATGTGAGGAACATGTGTTTTTTTAGCCAAATTTTGAGGTTTGCAAAGGATTCTGGGTAACAGAACCTGGTCCGAGCCACACAAGTCACCCCTCCTTGGATTCCCCTAGGTCTCTAGTTTTCAGAAATGCATAGGTTTGGTAGGTTTCCCTAGGTGGCGGCTGAGCTAGAGGCCAAAATCTACAGGTAGTCACTTTGCTAAAAACAGCTCTGTTTTCTGTGATATGTCCACGTTGTGTTTTGGGGCATATCCTGTCGCGGGCGCTAGGCCTACCCACACAAGTGAGGTATCATTTTTATCGGGAGACGTGGGGGAACGCTGGGTGGAAGGAAATTTGTGGCTCCTCTCAGATTCCAGAACTTTCTGCCACAGAAATGTGAGGAACATGTGTTTTTTTAGCCTAATTTTGAGGTTTGCAAAGGATTCTGGGTAACAGAACCTGGTCCGAGCCACACAAGTCACCCCTCCTTGGATTCCCCTAGGTCTCTAGTTTTCAGAAATGCACAGGTTTGGTAGGTTTCCCTAGGTGGCGGCTGAGCTAGAGGCCAAAATCTACAGGTAGTCACTTTGCTACAAACAGCTCTGTTTTCTGTGATATGTCCACGTTGTGTTTTGGGGCATATCCTGTCGCGGGCGCTAGGCCTACCCACACAAGTGAGGTATCATTTTTATCGAGAGACGTGGGGGAACGCTGGGTGGAAGGAAATTTGTGGCTCCTCTCAGATTCCAGAACTTTCTGCCACAGAAATGTGAGGAACATGTGTTTTTTTAGCCAAATTTTGAGGTTTGCAAAGGATTCTGGGTAACAGAACCTGGTCCGAGCCACACAAGTCACCCCTCCTTGGATTCCCCTAGGTCTCTAGTTTTCAGAAATGCACAGGTTTGGTAGGTTTCCCTAGGTGGCGGCTGAGCTAGAGGCCAAAATCTACAGGTAGTCACTTTGCTAAAAACAGCTCTGTTTTCTGTGATATGTCCACGTTGTGTTTTGGGGCATATCCTGTCGCGGGCGCTAGGCCTACCCACACAAGTGAGGTATCATTTTTATCGGGAGACATGGGGGAACGCTGGGTGGAAGGAAATTTGTGGCTCCTCTCAGATTCCAGAACTTTCTGCCACAGAAATGTGAGGAACATGTGTTTTTTTAGCCAAATTTTGAGGTTTGCAAAGGATTCTGGGTAACAGAACCTGGTCCGAGCCACACAAGTCACCCCTCCTTGGATTCCCCTAGGTCTCTAGTTTTCAGAAATGCATAGGTTTGGTAGGTTTCCCTAGGTGGCGGCTGAGCTAGAGGCCAAAATCTACAGGTAGTCACTTTGCTAAAAACAGCTCTGTTTTCTGTGATATGTCCACGTTGTGTTTTGGGGCATATCCTGTTGCGGGCGCTAGGCCTACCCACACAAGTGAGGTATCATTTTTATCGGGAGACGTGGGGGAACGCTGGGTGGAAGGAAATTTGTGGCTCCTCTCAGATTCCAGAACTTTCTGCCACAGAAATGTGGGGAACATGTGTTTTTTTAGCCAAATTTTGAGGTTTGCAAGGGATTCTGGGTAACAGAACCTGGTCCGAGCCCCGCAAGTCACCCCTCCTTGGATCCCCCTAGGTCTCTAGTTTTCAGAAATGCACAGGTTTGGTAGGTTTCCCTAGGTGGCGGCTGAGCTAGAGGCCAAAATCTACAGGTAGTCACTTTGCTAAAAACAGCTCTGTTTTCTGTGAAATGTCCACGTTGTGTTTTGGGGCATATCCTGTCGCGGGCGCTAGGCCTACCCACACAAGTGAGGTATCATTTTTATCGGGAGACGTGGGGGAACGCTAGGTGGAAGGAAATTTGTGGCTCCTCTCAGATTCCAGAACTTTCTGCCACAGAAATGTGAGGAACATGTGTTTTTTTAGCCAAATTTTGAGGTTTGCAAAGGATTCTGGGTAACCAAACCTGGTCCGAGCCACACAAGTTACCCCTCCTTGGATTCCCCTAGGTCTCTAGTTTTCAGAAATGCACAGGTTTGGTAGGTTTCCATAGGTGGCGGCTGAGCCACAGGCCAAAATCTACAGGTAGTCACTTTGCTAAAAACAGCTCTGTTTTCTGTGATGTGTCCAGGTTGTGTTTTGGGGCATATCCTGTCGCGGGCGCTAGGCCTACCCACACAAGTGAGGTATCATTTTTATCGGGAGACGTGGGGGAATGCTGGGTGGAAGGAAATTTGTCGCTCCTCTCAGATTCCAGAACTTTCTGCCACAGAAATGTGAGGAACATGTGTTTTTTAAGCCAAATTTTGAGGTTTGCAAAGGATTCTGGGTAACAGAACCTGGTCCGAGCCACACAAGTCACCCCTCCTTGGATTCCCCTAGGTCTCTAGTTTTCAGAAATGCACAGGTTTGGTAGGTTTCCCTAGGTGGCGGCTGAGCTAGAGGCCAAAATCTACAGGTAGTCACTTTGCTAAAAACAGCTCTGTTTTCTGTGATGTGTCCACGTTGTGTTTTGGGGCATATCCTGTCGCGGGCGCTAGGCCTAGCCACACAAGTGAGGTATCATTTTTATCGGGAGACTTGGGGGAACATAGAATAGCAAAACAAGTGTTATTGCCCCTTGTCTTTCTCTACATTTATTCCTTCCAAATATAGGGGTGTGTGTAAAAAAGACATCTATTTAAGAAATTCCATGTAATTCACGTGCTACTATGGTCACCCCGGAATTCAGAGATGTGCAAATAACCACTGCTCCTCAACACCTTATCTTGTGCCCTTTTTGGAAATGCAAAGGTTTTCTTGATAGCAATTTTTTACTCCTTATATTTCAGCAAATGAATTACTGTATACCCGGTATAGAATGAAAACGCACTGCAGGGTGCAGCTCATTTATTGGCTCTGGGTTCCTCGGGTTCTTGATGAACCTACAAACCCTATATATCCCCGCAACCAGAGGAGTCCAGCAGACGTAACGCTATATTGCTTTCGATAATCTGACATTCCAGGGAAAAGTTACAGAGTAAAAAGTAGAGAAAAATTGATGTTTTTTTCACCTCAATTTCAATATTTTTCTTTTTCAGCTGTTATTTTCTGTAGGAAACCCTTGTAGGATCTACACAAATGACCCCTTGCTGAATTCAGAATTTTGTCTACTTTTCAGAAATGTTTAGGTTTCTGGGATCCAGCATTGGTTTCATGACCATTCCTGTCACTGACTGGAAGGAGGCTGAAAGCACAAAAAATTGCACAAATGGGGTATGCTCCAGTAAAATGCCAAAATTGTGTTGAAAAATTGGGTTTTCGGATTCAAGTCTGCCTGTTCCTGAAAGCTGGGAAGCTGCTGAGTTTAGCACCGTAGACCCTTTGTTGATGCCATTTTCAGGGGAAAAACCACAAGCCTTCTTCTGCAGCCCCTTTTTCCAATTTTTTTGAAAAAAACGAAATTTTCACTGTATTTTGGCCAATTTCTTGACCTCCTACAGGGGAACCCACAAAGTCTGGGTACCTTTAGAATCCCTAGGATGTTGGAAAAAAAGGACGCAAATTTGGCTTGGTTAGCTTATGTGGACAAAAAGTTATGAGGGCCTAAGCGCGAACTGCCCCAAATAGGCAAAAAAAGGCCTGGCACAGGAGGGGGAAAAGGCCTGGCAGCGAAGGGGTTAAGTTTTGTTTCTGCATGTTCCTTAGATGGTAGAATAAGGTGGGGAAGTGTATCTTGAAAATGTTAAGGTTGTGATCAGAAGCTTGTATTAAGATGTTGCCATTTTTGTAGATGGTGGAAGTATTAGAGTTTATATAACTACATGTCCCAGAATTCACCAGCTGGATAGATGTAAATGAGTATATGAGTGTAGGAGGCACATTGAAAAAGTGACACTAACGTAGGGCTGTTCTATCTGGTAGGCAAGTCAACATAAAACCATTAAGCGAAGAGGAACTACCTGCTTCTTTGGATTTCATAGAAGCATCAGGAGAAAATATGTATTTTTCAATAGTTGAGAAATATGAGATGTGACCAATTGGAACGTATCTATTGTATAGGGTCATCCTATGTCTTTTGTGCATGTTATTTTGCTGTTTTCTGTGAGGCCTACACATAATGGTCCACATTTCCAAAACTATGTTGTAAGTCACAATTTGTGGTGTCATGGCGTGTGTATATTCTGTCTCATTCTGATAAAGCTGGGTGACAGTGCTGAACATCAAAGCTTTCTTTAACAGCATCCTAGTGAACCATGGTGACATGCTGATTGATTTCCAATTGTTACAACTTAAACAAGAGGAAACAGCTGACTTCATTTTATCAGCAGAGAGAACAAGGATGAAATGAGAGCCTAAAGCTGACACAACATAGAAACCTTCATCGCGATTTGAGATTACAGGGGTGACTGGGCTACCCTTTGAGACTGAAAAATCAATTTACTTGAGTATTGTGAACAACACAGGCAGCTGTTCAGGCAAAGGAGGCAACATAGGGAAACCAAAAAATACAGAGCTTGATTAAGTAAAAACGATAAGACGCTAGAGCATGATTTGTGAGTGTACATCAGTTCATGGTTTTATATTTTTGAGCATGAGTGGAGTTTTTTCTTGCCTCTCTTTTTGTGACGTAAATAAAAGGAATTGTGTGAACTTAAACCAACTATGTGCATTTTTTTAAGAATATGGGTAGTGCACAATCTACTTTAGTTGAACTATGGAAAAAATCAGAGACAACCTTATGTTGTCCATGCTTTTCTTATGCTATTCTTTTGGCCTCTTTGGTAATACTCAATGTGAAGACCGCTTTTGTCTGCTGGTGCATTGAGAAGGTGGGATCTCTCATGCGCACAGGGCATCACATAAACAAGTAGAAGACTATCCGGGTGAACCAATGCAGTTCTCATTATAAGACATGCACAAACTAACCACTGCCCCTAGTAGGAAGGCAGATAGGCATGCTATAATTTGTCTCCACTCCCTGGCAAGGCTCTTATACAGACATCCTGAAGACACTACAGGTTGCCTTGTAGAGGGGGTGTCTTGACCCCATACAAAAGGGAGCTATGAGTGCCCAGGTGGACATTCACGTAAAGGGGTGGGATTACCCAGCCAATGAGTGAGCCAGCATACACTTGCCCTTTCCTACACAAAGCGGGAGTGAGGGTTAGGAGCAACAGGAGTGCAAACTTTGCAACTGAACTTCATTATAGTTTTTAATGTCTGGCATTAGCCAAGGCATGATATAGTGACTTATACAGGCTTTCTGCCAGCCTTCTTCAACCGTTGGTCTGTGTTTTGGGTCAATACCAACGGCAGCATACAGCACGGGGCAGCGGGTATCCCACTTCAGCCATTGGCTAATTTTGCAGTGAGAGATGGCTTTCTCCTCTTTCACAAGGAGGACATTCACTCACAAAGAAGCCCCCTTCTATGCAAGAGACTGCTATGGGAATGTGTGATTTTTTGAGACCCCAAAATAATTTTTGCTTCTCACCAATTTTTTTATATTGGTAAATATTCAGCAGCTCTCACAACAATAACTTTTTGTAAAAGATAAGACAATACAAATCAGGCATTGAGAAAAACGACCGGGGGCAACATGGTGTCGGCATAGTGGTGAGACCCACAAGCCGCACCCACCGGAAACTAAGCGCTGGGACTCTGACCGCCGCTACCGTGGCCGCTGCTGCCGCTGCCTCTTCAGCCACAGCGGCCCGTGTGTAGGGCCTGCCTGAGGCTCAACGCCACGGCTGTTGTTGCTGCCGCCTCCCTTTTCACGGCGGGCAGCAGAAAGGGAACACGAGGATCCACATCGTGGAGCTACAGCTGTGCGGCTGCCGCGTGCTGTGACTCCTATCGCTGCCGCCGCCTTTCTATTACGGCGGGCATCGGAGAGGGAGACCGCCAGAGGATTTACGCCATGGCCGGTGCCGCCTACCTCTTTCTCCACGACGGACATCGCAGAGGGAGCCCGAGGGCCAGCATAGGGGAGGCATATGTGTATTGCTTCCTTCTCCTGCATGACAATAGAAGTAGAAGCTGGGTGCAGGGTGATAAACCATCTTAGCAGTCTGTAACCTCACGCACCTCGCATGGAAGACCCCCCCCCCCTACAGCAGAGAACACCGAATCAGGCAACACTGGAGATATAACGAAGAACACCCATGCTGGTAAGGAGGTATGAGGGGGGCATACTAGTGAATCAAAGACTTGTGGCTACTCAGGAAAGCAGGATAATAAATTTCACTTTGACTTTCTTTTGAGGAGGAAAAAGCTAAGGAACCTGGTGTCCCTTTGATCATTGACAGAACGACATTCAGTAGATGGAAGCTGGGAAATATCTCAAATACGGGGGGGAATTTTTTTTTTATTGACTAGCAGTCTCTGAAAATGCTAACTTTATCTGTTCCCCTCTTCGTTCCTTTTATCGTTAAAGAAAAGAGGGGAGGGGCCACCTGTTGGGGGAAAGAGGAACCCTGGGAGGCATCAATGCTCCCGGATGTGTATAGCAATACATCTTGGCATTTACCTACTCTTCTATGGCCACCGAGGAGTTTGATTGAACAAACAATATCGGATATACTGGCTGTGGCAGTAGGTTTAATAAGATTTATCCGACTGTTACCTCACACAATAAGTATGGCGCCCAAAACTATTAGGAATTATGGTGATAAAAGCGAGGGTGCTAAAATGACACGTATTGGTAAGGATAAAGGAGAGACAGCCGGGCTAAGTACACGCCTGGCTTCAACAACTGGTAAAGCAGTCGGGAAGAATACGTCAGGACTGTCGAAAGATGCCAAGACGAATGATAATGTCGCCCCCCCACTAGAAATAAATGTGAAAAGTAAAAGTCAATCTACTATCACGGCTTTTCTCTCAGGAGGAGGGCAGGACAGTCCTTTCACACTTGTAACCCCCTCCCCTGAAAGTAATGTGCCAGGAAAAGAAACCACTCCTCTACACACTTGCGATAATGAGCCATGTTTGGAAAATAAAGACCTTCCTGTTAAACCTACACAATACATAGATAACTTGTCAGACACTCAAGACATCAATAGGGCAGTAAGAGAGAAGGTGTATTGCCCTCCCGGAAATGGGCAGCTTCAAAGTCAACAATCAGACCGAAGCAAGCATCGGGGTGAACAAAGGGAAGAAGAAACCATAAGCATAACATGATCTGAAGTAAAAATTGATGGCTCTATCAATCCTACAGTGAGCCCCAAAAGACAGGATAAAATCTCTTTGCTTACGGACTGGGGTAAAGATAACAGTGATAAGTTTTACTCCTTGACTGAAGAATCCGACCTCAGCAGTGCGGATCACAGCCATAGCTATTCTGATGAGAGTGAGTCATATGGGGCTGACAACAAATCTCTAAATTGTGAATTTACAGTACGGCAAATCCGGCAACGGAGATCTGCCAAACCACATTCCGACTCTCAAGAAAGTCATGAAAATGCGACATCAATGAGCGGTAGGACCCTAAGGTGGGATTATTCTGGCATCAGCTTAGCAGACACATCAATCTCGGGCAACCAGGGCTCCGTAAACGACAGGAATGAGAGGAATATGGGAGCCTCTGCTGGCGATATTGGTGATTCGGCTAATAACCATGAGAAAGGCACTGAAGCAGGGATCCTGCAGTCAATATACAACTCTATCAAAGAACTACAAACGGAAACCAGGATAGAAAGCCGGCGTGCGAGGATCGCAACAAAGAAACTCCAGGGGTCGGTTCGTAAAGTAGCAAAGTCATGTACTGAAATCGAAGCTAAACTAAGCTCTATGGAAGATCGGATAGTGGCAGTCGAGGAGGATATGGATACTCTCAAGGAGCAGAGTGCGGCAAGAGATGGGCAAATGACAGATGTGATGTGGAAGATGGAAGATTTGGAAAATAGACAAAGAAGGAACAATTTACGATTTCTGGGTATACCAGAAGGATTAGAAGGAAACAATATACAGGCATATATGGTTAATCTTCTGCGTGGGGCTTTTTCAGAACTGGGGGACAAGGACTGGGGAAACGAGCTGCAGTGGGTCCATCGGTTCCCGACAATACGACGGGAGGGGGGTCAAAGGGGAAATGCTAAATACCCAAGAGCGATTTTGGTATATTTTGGGAATTATTTATTAAGACAGGCAATATCGGACAAAACTCTCCCTAATACCCCACGTTCTTTTGACGGGGTAACCTTTTTTACCCGCCCCGATTTTTGTCACGCCACGGTAGAGCGACGGTGGCGGCTCCGACAGCTTATTAAGCCATTCTCGGAGAAAGGGGGAGAAGCCTATTTATTGGCTCCTGCCAGGCTTAAAACAATAATGAATGGAAAAGTAAAAGTTTTTACCTCAGAAATCAAGGCCAAAGAATATCTAATGGGGGCTCAATAAAAGAGTATAGAAATATAAGGAAACACAGTAGGGTGGCGCTTGGTATACCGGTGGGTGGGCAGGTTGAAGCATACACGACACCAACATACTGGCCACTAAGGGTCTGATTGCTCAACAGGCTGGGGGGCCAGTCATAGGAAGGGAGGGAGGTGCTTGGGGAAGGGTGAAGGGTAGACTGGCCCTGACGGGGGGAGTGGGGAGGGGCAGGGGCAAGGAGGAGGTGGTGGGGGGGAGGGGCAGGGGCAAATCATGGGGAGAAAATGGAAAGGAAACAACTAATGGAGGTGAGAGATAAGGGTCGAAAAGGTGGAAAAGGAAGGAAAGAAAAGTTAAGAGATAATGCAGTTACATATGCTAAACTGAGGGATCTCAAAGAGAAAAGATTGGAAATCTCTGTAAGAACGGGCTATGGCTAGACTTAGAATTGTGTCCATAAATATATGTGGACTGAACAATCCCCGTAAAAGAAGGAGAGTTGCCGAAGAATTAAAAACTTTTAAGGCAGATATTTTTTGCCTACAAGAAACACATGTGGAATACAAAAATTCTGGGATCCTCGGCTCACTTGGTATGAAGGTAGTTGCTTGGTCCAAACAAGAAACTAGAACAAAAGGAGTGGCAATCCTAGATCGGACTAATAAATTAAAATTTACTCGGCAGAAGGCGGATACAGGTGGAAGATGGGTAATAGTGGAATGTAGTCACGGTCATAATAGCTTTACATTATGTTCCATATATGGGCTAGTCACCGATGACCTCATAGTTCTTGATACTCTCGCTATCGAATTAACAGGCTGGGCCCCCCCTTATATCATGTGTGGTGATTTTAACTTTAACGGATCATGGGAGGGACTACAGGATCTATTAACATCTACGACTAAGAAGTATCAGGGGCGCAAACCTCGGGTATATAAGGCAATGGGCGCTATACAGCAAGAGCTAGGGCTAGTGGATGCCTGGCTAAAATTGCATAAACCCGACCCCGGATATACTTATTATTCGGCTCCTCATACGAAATTAGCGCGACTCGATTATTTTTTAATTTCTCCTATATTTCTAAAACAAGCCAGGATTGAGTTATATCCACGGATGGTGTCAGATCATAATCCCATAGTCTTGGATGTGGAGCTGGCTGGGTTAGAATCCAGAATTAGTAGATGGACATTCGAAAGGGGACTTCTAAAAGATCCAGGATACTGTGAGCACATGAGCAAGTGGATAACTGAATTTTTGGGGTTCAATCAAGGGTCAGCCTCAGTAGAGATAGTTTGGGACACCCTCAAAGCAGGCATTCGTGGAGAAACATTTAGTTTTACTATTAAAAGGCAGAAGGATGCTCGAGAGAAAATAATAGATGCCCAAGCAAAAGTGTGGTCTGCAGAAAGACAACTGGCTATAGCTATAGAAACTGGAGTGGATATAAGGAAAGCACAGGAAAAAGTCGCCATAGTAAAAGCAGCTGTTAATGAGGTCACAGCCGAAAGAATAGCAGAGAAATATTTAACACAACGTGCACAAGGGTTTGAGTTTGGTGAAAAAGTGGGGCGGCTGTTAGCAACACGGACAACCCAGAAAATAGCGGCTGGGGTTATTCGGGAGATCACCGACCGACAAGGACAGATAGTATCAGAAGTGGGTGGAATCAGGAAAGTGTTTCATGGATATTATCAAGAATTGTATGATGAAACATCTGTTTACTCGGATAAAGATATCTCTGAATTTTTATATCCCATTAAGAGGGAGAAATTAGATAAGAGTGACAGGTTATCCCTGGGAAAACAGATAGATATTTCCGAAATAGAAATGGTAATGAATAACCTACCCACAGGGAAAGCCACTGGCCCTGATGCGATCCCTCTAGAATTTTATAAAACTTTTAAATTATCGTTACTTCCGCTCATTCTGGAGGGGGTTATTCTAACTTTGGAGGAGTGTTAATCCGTCCCAAAAGTGACGGTAAAGTGACGGATATACCACCAGCCATATTACGAGTTCCATAGGATATAATGGACTCGTAATACGGCTGGTGGTAAATCCGTCACTTTTCCGTCACTTTTGGGATGGATTAACACCTCCTCCAAAGTTAGAATAACCCCCGGAGTTGTTTAGCCAGATACAGAATGGAGGGAAAACCCCCCCATCTTGGGATCTGGCTAATATAGTGGTGTTTCAGAAGAAAGGAAAATCACCATTGAACCCAGCCTCATATCGCCCGATCACATTAATGAATAATGATGCTAAATTATACTCAAAGATCCTGGCAGTTCGATTATCGCTGGTGATTAAGAAGCTGGTTTCTCCGTGGCAGCATGGGTTTGTTCCAGGAAGAGATACAACTAATCATATCCAGAGAGTCTTAGCACTTTTTGACTCCACAGAAGTAGCAAAAGAGCCAATGGCGGCTGCTTTCTTGGATGCAGAGAAGGCATTCGATCGGGTGAATTGGAAGTATCTGTGGTACGTCATGGAGTATTATGGGCTAGGGAGGAGATTTATCATAGCAGTAAGGGCATTATATAGATCCCCGGCTGTGAGAATACAACTCATGGGAGGACAATCCGAGAGTATTTCAATTAGGAGAGGTACTAGGCAGGGATGCCCATGCTCCCCCCTCCTTTTTGCTGTTTATATAGATCCTTTGTTGAGACAGCTGGAGGGAAACAGTAAGATTCCACCAATTCATAGGCAGGGATGGGATACTAAAGTCTTGGCATATGCAGATGATATAGCCATATTAACCCCCTCTCCTGACTCAGCACTAAGAGAGACTGAAGTAGTGACGAAAAAATTTGGAAGGTTTTCTGGATACTTGCTAAATGGAACCAAAACACAACTGCTGGCGAATCAATACACAAATACTAAGGATACACGCAGGGTGGACCATGCAGTATATTTAGGTATTAATATTGCACCAAAGGTAGATGAAGTTGTTAATTTAAATTTAGATCCTATGCTTGCAAAAGCTAGAGAAGATATGAACAGATGGAACAACCTGCATTTAACTATTGTAGGACGATGTAATATGGTAAAGATGATTCTCTTACCTATGCTGTTGTATCTATTTCGTTCTATACCACTAGAATTTACTAATTTAAAATTTAAAGAGATCGATAGAGCAATCATGAGATTTGTATGGGCATATGGTAAATGTAGGAGATCAAGCAAATTCATGTCTCTCCCTCGGGAAAGGGGTGGGATGTCCTTACCAAATATAAAATTATATCAAATGGCAGCAGCATTTCAGTACATGCGCCCGTTATGGGGGTTTAATAAAGAAGGGGCTATAAAAGCGAACCTCCCCAATATTTATGAGTTGCAGATAGGAGCAGCAGCCAATGGGTGTTTGGTAATGTATCATGAGCCTGGATATTATAAGAAAACTAGGTATAAAGTTTTGGGTGCGGCTCATAAACATTGGCGATTATGGTACAAGAAGAAAGGTCTCGGTATATATAATCATTATACCATGATCGAGAAGAACGTATCGCTCCCCGAAGTATTTCATGATAAATATATGGCAAAATGGAACACTTTAGGTATAACCAGGTTAGGCAACTTTTTTGATAGTTCAGGGGTCAAGTTGTTTCGAGATCTTCAGGAACAATATGGTTTAGAGAAAAGGGACTTCTTCAAATATCTGCAGATAAGGGATTTTTTAGGGAAAAAAACAGGGGGGACCCTGGGATTCAAAAGTAATCAATTGATGAATGATATTTTGGCTAATCCCAGTATAACTATTAGGTCAATTTATCCCTTTTTATTGGAAGAACAATTAGATGATCTAGAAAAGAATAAGGAAAGGTGGAGCAAGAAGCTGGCAGATGTGAGTAATAACTTTATGAGGTCACTTGAACTGGGGTGTACTATTCTATTATCATCTTCTCTGCAAGCGCAACACTACAAGACTATGTTTGATCTGTACCATACACCAGCCCACCTTGCAAAATGGGGTTGTGTGTCAGGAATAAACTGTCCAAGATGTGGGATGTTTGGGGCAGACATTATACATATGATGGCTATATGTGGGGAACTAAAGGCCTCAAGGGAAGGTATTCAATTGGTATTGAAGGAGGTTTTGGGATATGATTTTGCTCTAACACCAGAGATCATGGTCTTTGGAACTGATGGCGAAATAGCTGAACCGCATAGAGCATTTATCTTTGTAGCCATGGCAGTGTTTCGAATTTGTATAACAACATCATGGTTGGATTTACGACCGCCGTCTTGGCAACAATGGCTGGCTAGGTTGTTGTCTGTATATCACTTGGAGAAGGCACTGTATGAACGAAAGGGGAAACAGGCTAGGAGGAAAGGGAAGGCAATATGGGCCCCATTCCAGGCTTGGATTCAGGCCAATAACGCTCAGAGCCACCCCCTTCCGAATTAATGGGCTTTTTTTTCCAGATAAGTGTGGAGGGGTGGTCAAGTTGTGTTTTTTGTATTATGTAAGAGCTAATAGGGTGACGTCTTTCTTTTGTCTTTACATCCAATGTTTTGTTTTTTGAAAAAGTATTTTAAGTATCTATTGTAAAATGACTCAAGAATATCAGTGTTATATGTTTCCTTCCAATAAAAAAAAACAAAAAAAAAATAAAAATAAATCAGGCATTGACACAGCCATAATGCTGGCAGCTAATTTAAACCTACTGGTTTTGTGTGTTTCTCAGCAGGGGAGTTTAATCAGGTCAGAGAGGAAGTATCCTCTGCCCTGCACAAAAACCACCGCAGCTCAATATCTTGCAGCAGGGGGAAAATAATTTTCAACATTTTTGATGTTTAGAGAAAAGGAAATAGAGCGAACTGATTTTGCCATGCTTTTCAAGTGGACGTAATAAAACTATATGTACAGAAAACTCCGTGTGTTCTTTTGTTAATTACCTAAGCAGGAAATCTTTGCTTGCTGTTTGCCTGGTGCTAATGGTTTATGTAATATGGCTCATAAGTAAAATATTTTTGTTGCATTCCCTATGAAGCCAGCAGCAAAATAGGGAATATTATTGATCTTGTTCTATTGTTCTTTCAGTTAAAAAGGTTAGACAGCAGGTCTCTCAAATGAATGAATAATGAATATACTTCGCCTATGGTCATTAATGTCAATCACAGCAAACTTCTCAATCTTGGAGAAGTCCCTTCTCAACGTCTTGCCGACACTGTGGCTGGCACAAAGATGACCTGATTCATATTGCCTGTATCCGCCCTAGTTTGCAAGAACTTCATTGTAAATTTTTGAACATGAGTTTTAAAGATCTGGCCTTTCGGACCTGCAGAGCGGCTATTATAGCATGTCTAAATCCGCAGGACCCGAGCTAAACTGCAAATGTGTGAGGTTCGTGACCTTAGTTTTATTGTAAAGCGGCTGAAGGTAGCTTAAAAACGAAGGATAATATGTTCATCTTATCCTCAAGTACACGTCCATAAGACTGAAGGCAGTTTGTATTCGGAGTATCGAACTTACTTGGGAAATCGAATGTTTAAGGTTTGTTCGTATTTCAAGGTATAATTTTATGCCTATCTCTTCTTACTATTGTATTTTAGATATTTATTAGATTTTTGGTACTTGAACTTTACAATGCACTTCTCAGTCATGTCAAAGAACCAAGGATGGATTTTGTCACTCGGCTAGACGTTTCCTAGCTGCTTCTATCATTAAATTTGCGATCTCTGGCCCATATTTAAACTTTTTTAGCGCCGCATTGCGTCATTGTTCGACGCAAAAGCGGCGCAAACTTGCAAAATACAATTGTATTTTGTACGTTTGCGCCGTTTTTGCATCAAAAAGCGGCATGTGATGTAGTGCCCTGATGAAGGTAGTTGGCAATATTATGAATATATTTGAAAATACAAGTCCACCGAAATGCGGGTCGGCAGTTCTGATGGCAGTTTTGATGTTTCACTAAGACACAGTAAAGACGATTTATCAATTTGCAATAAGGAGGATTTACCAATTGATTAACAAACATCCTTTGATGAGAACTTTGATTTATAAAAACCTACTGAATTTAGCTAATATTTATGTACTTATTATGAGTTATGCCTCATCATTGTGAAGAATTTTTTTAAAACAATGTTTGGGTATATGGGCGTGATGTCTTAATTTGCTATGTATTCAATATTCAAATTTGAGATTGCTTGACATATATTTGTTGATTGTAAATATTTGTTGATTAATTGGTCTGTCTTTGGAGTGTCTCAGTATTTGTTTATATGTTTGTGTTATGTGTATTGGATTGTCCTTAGTCTTTATATGTTGATTTATATGTTTTGTGTTTTGAGGGTCTTTTGAGTGGACAGGTGTTTGTTGGTCTACTTTAGAAATTGTACTGTTTGAAAATAATGATGTATATATACAGGTATGTATATGTGTTTGGATGATTAATAAAACATTTTTTGAATATCAGTAAAGTTGCTTTTTGAAAACTAGTTTTGTTTAGGAATTAGTAGGAGTGATGTACTGTTTACTTACTGACCGCATGCAATTGTTGGACTTTGCATTATGAAAACTTCTTACTACTGGGGTTGCACAATATGCATAGTGTATATGATCTATGATGTACTTGGTCCTATATTTCTATATAATTCTGTGTGAAGTCTCTTTTGTGGTGTATTTATTGTGTCACTGGTGTGACTTTGTTGCACAAACACTTTATACATTACATCTGGGGATAAGCCTGATTGGTCTGTGCCAAGCTACTGGGGGTCAGTATGGGTTATCTTTGGTGTGTAACTTACTCACCCTGGCTAGAATCGTGGGTTCTGCCAGGCTGAGGTGCATACCCTGGCCAACCAGAACCCCATTTCTAACACCAAGCCACGCAGGGCCACACAAGATGACCTTGAGTAGCTTGGTAAGGTTTTGTGTTGCCCTGGGTCACCTCATGTGGAGCAAGGGTGATGCAAAACCTGGATAAATTGGTCCTGAGTACATAGAATGCACAGCGCAGACAGGCAGTGTGTGAGCAGACAGGTCAAGGTTCAAACAGGGCAGTCTATGAGCAGAAAGGTCATTGAGCAGGGAGAAGAGTGCAGCAGAGTAGGATGGGTGTAGAGGCAGAGACATAGCTTCTGCTGAGGCGTTTGAGGTGTTACACCCCTAATAAATGTATTTTTTTGCTAAATAGTTAGGTTACAGGTGCTTTCATTTTGGTATTGCGAGATGTCAGTCGTATTTCACCAGGAACAGTACATACACAGACAAAAACGAGATCCCAAAAATATTGGTTATTTTTACAAATATTGAGGGGCATATTATCAAGCCCCTTAGCACCGCCGTAGCATAATTTTTACTGACGCTAAAGTGGCGCTAAACATGCACCATATTTACAAAGTGGTGCAATCGTAGCCTTGCGCCACTTTGTAAACCCTTGCACCACATTATACCTACGCCAGGTGTAATGTATGCAAGGGGGCGTTCCCCCCCAGGGAGGGCCAAAGAAATGGTGCACTGAAATTTACAAGATTTCACTTCACCATTCTAGCATCATTTTTTAACACCAAAGTGACACTAGGCTATTTCCTATGGGCTTCCCCGAGCTTTGCTGGACTAGCATCAACATTTTTGGTACTAGTCCAGGAAAGCACCACAATAGTGTCAAAAATGTTGACCCTGTTGTGCTAACATGCACCATGATGCGGTGTATTTTAAATACAGCGCTACCATGGTGCTGTTAGGGGGGCACTGGGCGCCAGGCCTGTTCCTTGTAAAAATGATCCTATGTTTTCTCTCTTAGTCCTCCCACCAATTTGCATTCTTTTTCCATTCAAATGTCCCAGTGGCCCCTCTCATGCACCCTGCGTGTCATATAATGTATTTAAACATTATGGGCCAGATTTACAAGGACCTAGCGCCACACTAGCGCAATTTGTTTCTACACTAATGTGGCGTTTAGGTGGCCATTCCCCTTTGCCATATTTACAAAGTGGCACAATGCTTGCATTGCGCCACTTTGCATCCCCTTGCGGTACATTATGCCTGCACCAGGCATAATGAATGCAAGTGGGGCATTCAGACCCTGTGAGGCCTGTAAAAATGGTACAGTGAAATTTACAATATTTGACTGAGTCATTTTTAGCATCATTTTTAATGCCTGCTCAGAGCAGTCCTTCAAATAATGCACCCATTACTTTCAATGCGCCTCACTTCACTTTGCAGGATTAGCGCCACAATTTATGGTGCTAATCCTGCAAAGTCCCACATTAGCGTCATAAATCATGACGCTATTGTCCTAACTTGTGCCATGGTGCGCATATTGTAAATACGGCGCACACATGGTGTCATTAGGGAGGTGCTGGGGAACGCAAAAAAAAGTGGTGCATCACAGCTGATACGCCACTTTCTTGTAAATCTGGCCCTATATGCCAGACTATTGGCAAATTTGAGGCTCGACCTCCCCCCCCAATCTTACTGACCAAGTGACACCCTCTGTAGAGACATTGTATGAGAAGACGTGCCAGGAAACAGGGAGAGCACAGCCAAACCAGAAGAGGCAGGGAGCATTAGGGGCAATGTGTGGCCATATGGGGCAAGGTGAAGATGGGGACAGTGAGCGCGCAGAGTGCACGGTTTGTGAGATGAAATTGCCATGTTGCAGGGGGTAGTGTGTAAGAAGGGACAGGAGCAGAAAGGCCAGGGAGTGTGCAGATTGGACAGGTAGTAGAGGGGACAGTCTATGGGCACACAGGGCATTAGGAGAGGGCTGTGTATGAAGAGAGGCTGTAATGTGAGAGCATTGATTGAAGTATGAAACTTTATGTTATACTAAAAATTAACTAAATTATCTTATTTTACAATGGATGAAATTGCATACCTTTCGCACATTTCACATGCACATCCCTGTCCCATCTGAAAACGTTCACACTTTATAATCAAAGTGGGGTTATTAACTTCCATTAAACCTTCACTCCCTCACATTTTTGTCGATATTTAGCTCCTGACACGTTTAATATGTATTATTTATATGTTTTTCGTTGGACGTGCTATTTTAGATTCAATAACATTGCTGATTCAACAAGAATCTAGTGTGTTGATGAAATAAGTACAAGAGGGCAGCATGTATAGCATTGTTGGTAGCATGTGTCCATTATTTCACCCCTCTGCACTGAATTTCAGGCTTAACAACAATGTATTTGTAAGCAGCATGGACGTGTTCACATTCCAGCCTCGGAAAAGGAAGCTGTCACTTCCAACTAGTTCAGAATGTCAATAATCTAAACCACAGGACTTCTGTGAACCCCACTGCGACCCTTAAACAATGCTTAGTTTATTCAGGGTGGCACTGGAATTCCATGTGACTTTTGCTCATTTCCCAATAATTGCTTATAATTGCTGCACTCAAGCAAGGAGTGATACACAACAGTCCCTTTGAAAGAATTGGAAACACAGTTTGTCCAGGAGCAGGCCTTTCCGCTCAGAAGTGTGCGTGGGATTACACAGACATGATGGGTGACCCTCTAACCTGAGTTGATCAAAATCCTAAAATGGAGAAAGAGAAGACCGCGTTAGTCATCTATGTGTCGTTTGTGTGTGTCATGGCGGGTCTCGATGGCCTGCCTTCCTCCTGCTACCTACATTTCCTTTTACAATGGCGACGGTGATCGGGTGTTTCCAAAACGATCTCTCTTTTGTTAGCAAATAATCGTCTTTAACTTCTTTTCAGGGCCTACTGTGAAAATGCTGCAATTAAAATATAAGGAAATTAGGTGTCTGGTAAAAAAGAAAATATCTCTTTGTTTGCTTGGGCACAGGGAGAGGACAACTATAAGGAGAGGAAATAGAGATATCCAAGACAAGAAAAAAACGCAATACTGTCAATTTTAATTTTCTATGAAAAAAGGCTCAAAATAAGATAGAGGGTGTGGCCTAGTAGCTGGAGTTTCCGACCTTGGTACTGAGGAACAGTGTTACAAAGTATATACGAACCACAAGAAATGTATGCTGTCGATCAGAAGTTTATTTCAGGTTGACAGCATTACAACAGGCAGCCCTCGACCTAGCTTCATCTTCCGCCCATTAATCAATCAATCAGTTTTTGGAAAGCGCAGCTATTCACCCGTAAGGGTCTCAAGGTGCTCCGGGGAGGGGCCTCATCCGAAGAGCCACGTCTTGAGGATCTTCCTGAAGATGGTGAGCGATGAGCTTTGTCTGAGGTCCGGGGGGTGGTTGTTCCAGCTATGTTCTGTGATGTAGGTGAAGGATCATCCTCCGGCAGTGGTTTTACAAATGCAAGGGATGGTGGCCAGGTCCATCTGGGCAGAGCGGAGGGATCTGGCGGGGTGTGGAAGGAGACGTGGTGCTTCAGGCAATTTGGTCTTGCGATGTGCATGGCCTTGTACTTGGGGGTGAGTAGCTTCAAGGGAATTCGTTCCTTGACGGGGAGCCAGTGGGGAGTCCTCAGGTGTTGGGAGATGTGCTCTCACCATGGGTGGTCCAGGATGAGTCTGGCGGTGGCGTTCTGGATGAGTTGTAGTTTTTTATGTTTCTAGTCGACGTGTCGGTGTAGAGGGTGTTGCCGTAGTCGAGCTTGCTTGTGACCAAGGCGTGGGTGACTGTCCTGCGACAGTCTGCTGGGATCCATCTGAAGATCTTCTGAAGTTTGCAGAGTGTGTGCCAGCAGAAGGAGGCGACTGAGTTTACCTGGCGGGTCATGGATAAGGAGGAGTCGATGATGATGCCTAGGTTGCGGGCGTGCTCAGTCTGTGCAGGGGGGGCGCTGAGGGATGGGCCACCAGGAGTCATCCCACGCTGAGGTGGCGTTTCTGAAGATGATGAGCTCAGTCTTGTTGGAGTTGAGCTTGAGACAACATTTTCTCATCCAGGTGGCAACGGCTTCCATTCCTGAGTGGAAGTTCCTTTTGGCCGTGTTCGGGTCTTCGTTGCAGGAAATGGTGAGTTGTGTGTCATCAGCATATGACACGATGTTCATACCATGGCTGCTGACGATGGCTGCGAGGGGGGCCATGTATACGTTGAACAGTGTGGGACTCAGTGAGGATCCTTGGGGGACTCTGCAGTTCACTCCTGTGGGTCTGGATGTGTAGAGCGGGAGCTTGACCCTCTGCGTCCTCCTGGAGAGGAAGGAGTGGATCCATTCCAGGGCTCTTCTGTGGATTCCTATGTTGTGGAGTCTGGTGTGTAGTGTGCTGTGGGAGACTATGTCGGAGGCTGCTGAAAGGCCAAGGAGTATGAGTGCTGCAGTGTGGCCACAGTCTAGGAGTAATCGGATGTCATCGGTGGCTGCCAGGAGGGCTGTCTCCGTGATGTGGTTGCTGGGGAAGCCGGACTGGGAGCTCTCCAGGGAGTTGTTGGCCTCGATGAAATTCCGTAGTTGTGCGTTGATTGCTTTCTCCAGTACTTTGGCGCGGTATGGTAGCAGCGAGATGGGCCGTAAATTCTTTAGTTCTGAGGGGTTGGCCGAAGGTTTCTTCAGGAGAGGGCATATTTCGGCATGTGTCCAGTCCTCTGGGAAGGTGCCAGTGTTGATGGAGCAGTTCATTGTGTTCTGGAGCTTGAGGGCGATGGATGCGCTGGCTCTGGGGTATATGTGGTATGGGCAGGGGTCTGTGGGGGCTCCGGAGTGGGTGCTGTTCATGATGCTGACTGTTTCCTTTGTGTGGTGAGAGTGGACTAGCTGTGGATGGTCTGGGTGGGTTCTTGGAGGGGGTGGTTGGCCACAGGTTCCAGTGCCAGGATTTTCCAGGAGGAATCTGTCATAGAAGTCCTGGATCTTGAGGTGGAAAACGGTGACAAGGTTTTCGCAGAGCTCCTGTTATGGGGGGATGCTGGTGGCTTCGGAGGGGGATCTGTGAACTCGTTGATGGCTGAGAAGAGTTCCTTAGAGTTGTGTGTGAAAGAGTTGATGCGCTTCCGAAGTGCGTCCTTCCTTGAATTTTCGGCAACGGGCAGCGGTTGTGGCTCTGAAGGAGACAAGGTCTTCGCTGGTTTAGCTGTTCCTCCATTTTTCCTCTAAACATCTGCGGGTACGCTTTGACTCTTGGAGTTCGGTGGTGAACCAGCTGGCTTTTTTAGGTATGCGTTTGGCCGATGTCATCTGGAGGGGGCTAGAGTGTCGGCACATTTGGTGAGCCATGTGTTGAGATTGCGCGCTGCTGGGTTGGCATCATCGGAGGGAGAAGAGAGGGATTTGGCGAGAGTTGAGGTGAGTAGCTCGTTGGTGATTTCGCTCCATTTCCTGTGGAGTGCGGCTGTTGGATGCTGTGATTCTGAAGTGTATGCAGCGGTGGTCGGTCCAGCCTGGGGTGGAGATGGTCTCAATTGTGATCTGGTTGCTTGAGGTGAAGATGGGGTCCAGTGTGTGTCCTGCGATGTGTGTGGGTGCGGAGACCAGCTGTATGAGGCCAAGGGTGGTGAGGTTGTCGAGTAGAGCGGTGGGGTTTGGATCGGCGTGGTTCTCGAGGTGGAAATTCAGGTCACCGAGGAGGAGGTAGTCATCTGACACCAGCGTCTGGGGGGTAGCGATGTGTACAGTGTCATTTATGAAAGCTGGTTGGGGGCCGGGTGGCCAATACACCAGGGTGCCGCGGATGAAGAAGTTGTGGTTGAAGTGGACCAGGAAGTGAATGTGTTCCATGGTGGTGCATTGTTCTTCTGGAACGGACTTGACACATTGTGAGGACTTGAGTACAATGGCGAGTCCTCCGCCCGAGCGTGAGGGCCGGTCCCTCCTTAGGAAGCTGTATCCGTAAGGAATGGCGATGTCAGATCCCGAGGTGGGGTTGGTCCAGGTCTCGTAAGGAAGGCTATGTCTGGCCGGGCAGTGTCGATCTAATCCCAGAGTTCGGTGGCGTGTTTGGGGATGGAGTGGATGTTCAGGAGCAGGCAGTCAATGGGGTTGTGATTGTTGTTGTTATCTCTGTGTGTGGAGAGTACCCTCAGCTTGTTGAGGCTGGTGATGAAGTTGCAGTTCCTGCAGGTGAAAGGTCCATGGGTGTCCTTGGGGGAGATGATGCAGCAGTTGCTGAGATGTCTGGTGTTGAGGCAGAGGAGGGTCTCGGCGACTTAATGGAGGCAAGCCAGGGGAAGGTTTAATGGAGATCCAGGGTTCCTGGCGCTGGGCGCTGCCCGGGCACGGACGGGCACAAATGGGCTTGCGTTTGGCGTGCCTTTGGTCAGCTGGGAGGGGGGAGGCGGGAAAGGTGCTTTGCAGGGGGAGAGGGTAGGGGCCGCAGGGGCCAGAGCGGGCCAGGAGGGGGGCAGAGGAAAGGAGGGAAGATAGAAAAGAAAAGGAAAGGAAAAATGAGTGAAAAAAGGCAGAAAAGCAAGCGTGAAAGAGAGCGATGGAAAGGAGGAGAGATGGAAAAGAAACTGAAAACAAGTGATAAAAGGCAGAAAAAGCAAGTGAGAAAGAGTGACAGAGAGAAAATGCTTACTTGTGATGGCCACTAGATCAACAGGGATGAGGCGCAAGGATGAGCCTGCGGGTGGAGGGCCTCGAACTGAGAGTCAGGAGGCTCTCAATTCGTCCCAGGCAAAAGGCAGAGGCAGCAGCAACCAGAGGAGCTGAGGAGGGTGGCAGACGCTGACCAGGAGGTCAGTGTAGTTGCCCTCTCACAGTGCTGCAGCCGCCATTAAGAAGGCGAAGGGGCGGGGGAGCTGTCAGCTGGGAGGCGGGAGGGCAAGAAAGGTGCTTCGTGGGGGAACAGTACTGGGCCGCAGGGGCCAGAGTGGCACGGGAGTGGGGTAGAGGAAAGGAGGGGAGATGGAAAAGAAAAGGAAAAATGATTGAAAAAAGTCAGAAAAGCAAGAGTGAAAGAGGACAGAGGAAAGGGGAGAGATGGAAAAGAAAAGGAAAATGAGTGAGGAAAGGCAGAAAAAGCAAAAGTGAAAGAGCGACAGAGAGAAAATACTTACTTGTGATGGCCACTAGACCACCAGGGATGAGGCACAGGACCATCAGTTATGCTCCCATCTGTTCTCCTCCTCATTCCACCCTCCGCACAAGCTGGGTTCTCAAGTCTGGAAGCTCGCACAGACTGCTTGAGCAGAGAATACCACACAACTCCCTTTTATATTTTTTCCAAGACATCACAAATAGTCCATAATCAACAACAAAACAATAGCCAGAACTAAAAAATCAATAAGATACAAAGATTAAATGTTCACAACAAAATTAAAACTACACTCTAAAAATTTTAAAAAAAATCTAAAATACCATATAGATAATATGACATATATATACCATTTATAAAATATAAAGAAGCAAACAAGCAGGAGTCGTTTCTCAAACTTATGATGATGAATAGTCCTTGAACTTTGCATGAACACATCTAGTACGAACAGTTCTCTTCACGACTTGCTGTTCCACAGGACAGTCATTTCTACTAACATTTCTTGCATCAGAATAGATAGAAGTATCCAAAATCACATTACTGTCATCCAAAGCCTCCCCTCTTCCTTCATGGGAAAACTTGTTTCTTAACACTTCTCTGCTTTGGTTGTAACTATTACACAAAGATATCCTAGCCAAATTCCATCCAGTTCCATCCTGCACTCTCACCACATTTTTTAAACATTCAATTACCTCCACAGGATCAGAGCACTTAGATGACCCTTTCCTGACGCCTGCTTCATGTTTCGCTCTCACCCAGTCACCATTTTCTACCATCCATTTGCTGAGATTGCCTTTCTTGTCATCCATCATTATTTTCATATGCTCTTTGTAATCTTTCAATGCTTTTCTAATCCTCTTGTAATCCACTTCGACATCACGTTTACTTTAATTCTTCAGCCGCCATGGTCAGCTTTTCCTCCCCTTAGCAACTCAAAGGGAGACATTAAGCACACAGATTTAGGTGTAGTTCTATATGTTATTAGCGTGGCTGGCAAAGATTTCTTCCAGTTAAGTCGCCCGCTCATAAACAACTAAATAGATTCTTTAATCACCCTATTGAATCTTTCTACTTGTCCATTAGCTTCTGGATGGAATACAGATATCCTTTTGTGTTGTATCCCACACGTAGAGAAAAACTGTACCATCTGATTGCTAATGAACTGGAGCCAATTGTCTGACACAACAATTTTCGGAATATCTTCCCTACAAAATAGCTCATCTAAGATTTCCAAAATTACTTCGAAAGTTACCTTACTAACCATTTTGACTTCCAGCCATTTTGAAAAATAATCCACTACCACTATACCATAACACTCTTGTCTAGGAATTACTGAAATGGGACCAATAATATATACTCATAGTTTCTGCCAGGGGCCTTCTGGTAACTCTACAAGTACTGACTCTGAAGCAATGGCTTTGGCCGAGTCATCACACGTGGAACAGAGAATACAAGGTCTAAGTCAGTTGTCTACCATTAGAACAATTCCTGGCTACCAATATTATTCTCGCAACGTCCGTCTGATACTGGAAATTTTACAATGTCTCTAATGGGCAAATTGCAGCAGCCTCATTCTGAAAGCAAAAGGAGGTCTGACTTTATTCCTTCTCAGAATGATACCATTCTCTTCTCCCATCTCTTCTTGTAGTTTATGGAAACCCTTGAGTTCACTTATGACATCCTTTTCTCCTGGCCATCCCTCACATATATATCAACAAACTTCCCATAGTATCTCATCTTTTTCAGGTTTGTTAACCCATTCCTCCTCTGTTATGACACACAAACCTGTATCACCTTTTCTTAAATCTCTGACATCAGCAAAAGAAAGCAACACTTCACATTCCATCTCTTCTTCAGCATCTTCTAATCTCTCTACCATAGGTAATCTAGACATACAGTCAGCATGCACATTGTTACATCCAGGAACATACTTCATCCTATATTGAAGGATTGTAATTTGGATGCAAGTCTGTGTAATCTTGCTGTCATCGATCTTCCTCCACCTAGTGGCAGCATATTAATTAATGGCTTATGGTCTGTTCTTATAGCAAACTTGGTCCCCTACAAAAATATTCTGTAATGTTCAACACCCCACATACAAAACCAATAGTTCTTTCTCAATGGTGAAATAATGTCTCTCTGATTCTCTCAATGTCCTTGACCTATACAACACAATCCATTCTCTCTTTCGATCCCGTTGCCTCAAAATCACTCTTAATCCACAATTGGTAGCATTAGCTCCTATTATGCAATCTTTTCCAAATTTAAAAGGCTTCAAATATGGAGCATTAACAATTTCATTCTTCAATGACTCAAATGCTTCATCCTGTAAATCTCCTCACTCACATTTTGTTTCCTTCTTTAGCATTGTCCTTAATGGTTCCACGTTGGTTGCATAATTCTGTATGAATTTGGTGTAAAACTCTTTGAACCCCAAAAAAGCTAACAATTGCTCTTTAGAGGTAGGCTTAGGAGCATTCATAATGGATGCCACAGGACATTTCTTTGGTCTAAATCCAAGAATCAGAAACCGTAGGTCTTAGGTATTCAAAAACCTGAAAAACTTCCGCCCCATCTCTCTTCTACCTTTCCCAGCCAAGGTAATAGAAAAGACCGTCAACAAACAGCTGACCACCTTCCTGGAAGACAACAACCTGCTCGACCCTTCACAAACCGGATTCCGAACCAACCACAGCACGGAAACCGCCCTCATCTCAGTCACAGACGACATCAGAACCCTGATGGACAACGGTGAAACAGTCGCCCTCATTCTCCTCGACCTCTCGGCTGCCTTTGACACCGTCTGTCACCGCACCCTAATCACCCGCCTACGCTCCACCGGGATCCAAGGCCAGGCCCTGGACTGGATCGCCTCCTTCCTCGCTAACCGCTCCCAAAGAGTTTACCTCCCTCCGTTTCGCTCAGAACCCACCAAGATCATCTGCGGCGTACCTCAAGGCTCATCGCTCAGCCCGACACTCTTCAATGTCTACATGAGCCCCCTCGCCGACATCGTACGCAAGCACGACATCATCATCACCTCCTACGCCGACGACACCCAACTTGTACTCTCCCTCACCAAGGACCCCGCCAGCGCCAAGACCAACCTACAAGAGGGTATGAAGGACGTCGCAGATTGGATGAGGCTCAGCCGCCTAAAGCTGAACTCTGAAAAAACGGAAGTCCTCATCCTCGGCAACACCCCGTCCGCCTGGGACGACTCCTGGTGGCCCACGGCCCTCGGCACCGCACCGACCCCCGCAGACCACGCCCGCAACCTCGGCTTCATCTTGGACCCTCTTCTCACCATGACCAAGCAAGTCAACGCCGTGTCCTCCGCCTGCTTCCTCACTCTCCGCATGCTCCGCAAGATCTTCCGCTGGATCCCCGCCGACACCAGAAAAACCGTGACCCACGCCCTTGTCACGAGTCGCCTGGACTACGGCAACACCCTCTACGCCGGGACCACCGCCAAACTCCAAAACCGCCTGCAACGCATCCAAAACGCCTCGGCCCGCCTCATCCTCGACGTACCCCGCAACAGCCACATCTCCGCACACCTGAGACACCTGCATTGGCTCCCAGTCAGCAAAAGGATCACCTTCCGTCTTCTCACCCACGCACACAAAGCCCTCCACAACAAGGGACCGGAATACCTCAACAGACGCCTCAGCTTCTACGTCCCCACCCGCCCCCTCCGCTCCGCTGGCCTCGCACTTGCTGCCGTCCCTCGCACCCGCCGCTCCACGGCGGGTGGGAGATCTTTCTCCTTCCTGGCGGCCAAGACCTGGAACTCCCTCCCCACCAGCCTCAGGACCACCCAGGACCACTCCGCTTTCCGGAGACTCCTAAAGACTTGGCTGTTCGAGCAGCGATAACCCCCCCTTTCCCCCTAGCGCCTTGAGACCCGCACGGGTGAGTAGCGCGCTTTATAAATGTTAATGATTTGAACTTCTTGTTTACAAAATTTACATTTGACAATTTCATAGTCAAACCTTTAGCTTGAAGTGCTTGCAATACATTTTCCCTATTATTATCAGACTCCTCTACATTTTTCCCAAAAAACTAAATATTGTCTAGAAACGCAACAGCTCCAGGTATCCCTTCCAACGTGTCCCTCATAAGTCTTTGAAAGTCTTTGAAATACTGAAGCTGCACTAGCCAAACCAAAAGGCCCTCTGCAGTAACAAAACCTTCCTTCTGGCATAATAAATTTCATAAGATATTTGGAACAATCATCTAATACTTCTTGATGTTATGCATTTGTTAAGTCTTAAGTAGAGAAAATCTTTGCACCACCTAAGGGTGCTACCATCTCATAAAGATTGGGTAATGGATGAGAATCCATCCAAATTTCCTCATTCAAGCTCCTCAGATCAATACCCGTAAAGTCTTATTCAACACTTTGATCAGTCACCTCAATGGCAAAATTTACAATCTACATTTTACACATCCTCTGGGTAAGAATCAGATTGAATTTTTTAATGTCATTCTATACAAAGTGGGCAGTAAAATCTTGTCAAGAATATTTAGAAAACCCACCTCATTGCAAAATTAGGCTCCAGTTGATTTAAATTGGCCTCCTAACACTATACTGGGTTAGCGTTATTTGTTTTTATGCTAATCCAGTATAGCGTTACAATAGGGTAAAAAAAATGACGCTATTACCCCTAACATGTGCCATGGTGCGTCGTATTGTCAATACAGTATTACCATGGTGGCGTTAGGGGACTCAAGGGGCAGCAAGAAAAGTGGTGCATCAATAGTGATGCACCACTTTCTTGTAAATATGGCCCTAAGTTTCATGGTATTACCCAGGTTATGTGCCATCCAAGAAGAGGAGATAGACGCTTGGCTCTTAGGAAATGTGTAGCTAAATGGATGATTAAATTACAGGCTGTTGACAAGGGACTCAAGACCAATAGAGAACTACATGTTTTCTTGGATCAACGATCACCTGAGTACCAGGAGTCCAAAAAAGCTCCCTGCATATACAGTATATTACTTGAGCCCTCCATAGCATTGTTGGTTGGTTGGTTCTGCTTTATGACGCATAACTTTGATGTCACTTTGACTTGTTGCCATGTAATAATTAACAATCGGTCTGTTATATTGTAGCCCTAAACGTACTCTATGGTCTAATAGGACTATAGACATTGAAGTTCAATAATGCAAAAGATTTGTTACAATGTGGGTCTTTTCTCCTATACCTGCTCTTTGTTATTGCACTCACTGTACAATGTTTGCTGTATTAAAGTATATTGAGTAATGTGAGCTTCCCCTCCCTCCTTTATTTTTTGCTTTTTCACCCTTTTCTCTTTTCTCTTTTTTTCTTTTCTTTTTGTGGCCCTGATCTACATTATCTCTATGCTTTACTCATATATATGTTGGGGTCTATCGAACTGTCCATTTGTGACTTTGACTACTGTGGTCTTCTATGCTTATCTTTTACTCTATGCACAAAGGATCATTCTTTAAGGTGTACGTGTTTTTTTTCTCTGCATGTTCACTTCAGCGCTAGTTTTCGTGACAATTCTATCTTTAACTTATTCTGACTGGGATCCTTTTTATGGGCGAGCGCAAAGCGCTCCTCCATAAAGTAATCTCTCTTTGGTCAAGTCAGTCTCTTTCATTGGTTCCTGGGCTTGCTCTTTAAAATCTGCTTGATTTCATTTGTGCAAGGCATGCATACGACATGCCTTTTCCGGTGTTTAGCCCGCCTACACAGCCCCAGTAAACTACTAGAAACATACGAGACTCGATGTTTTGAGCCTGGTTTCTGGACTACTTTATCTGTTAATTTTCCCCGCTGTGCGATCGCGCTGGTATTTACATAGCGTGATCGCGCTCCGTTTTTTCGTTTTAAATTTCAGCGCGATCACGCTCCGTTTTTTTCTTTTAATTTGTGTGGCAAGAAAAGTTAGGTTAGGAGTTTACAACGCAAATAGCTCCAACTCGAGCAAATGCGAGCCCCTTTGCATTGAAAATGCTTGTTGAGGTTATTATCAAGTAGGACTCGTGGGCGGTTCTAATAAGTGTTCCCCTGGAGCAGTACTTCTGGCCTTTGATAAAAATTGTTTTGATTCTATGCGAAGTCACGTATATCTCGTTACAGCCGCGTTTTAGATTTAGACTTATTACCTGCACTTAGAGTCTATAACATGCGAGTGTGCTTATCTAATGGATGACTTATGCTCTTTCGCAGTATTATCCGTAGGTACATTGCCACCTCACGGTCCATTCTACTACTGTTTGGTATGCTGCTTGGTAAACTACCTATGGCTTGGGTAATTCTCTTGACTCTGGTGTTTAGGCTGTCTAATATGGCAGCCAAAGTACCGTTTACAATAATGATGAATAGCCGGTGTGGTCCATCTATATGTCGGAATTATGCAAGCACACTATTATACGGTTGGTGTACACCCATCACGGACATTACATCCCGGAACTCTGCTACTTCACGTTCCCTCCTACCACTGACAGATAACTACCTTGGCTATTTGTATTTGATATTTTGTGGGTCTATTCATAGAACATGTGGCGGAATAACAGTACGGTTACTAGGGCTACATGATTTATTTTTCTGTGCTAACTTTGTTGACAACTATGGCTCACAGTCAACAGTTTAGTTATCCTCACAGCACATAACATTTTATTTCTTACCGTTATATTTATATTAAGCATGCAGTTGTTTCTTCCCGGCCATTTGAGCAGGTTCCCCAAACGCCTTATATGCCCCGGTGGCATTTTTAGTATTTCCAGTTGACAGTGCTTGAAGCCAAACCTTATTTGGCTTTTGAGCTCTTATCTCGCTATCTATTTGCCCCAGCTTAATTTATATATGTCATTATTCCTGACCTCACTATTTTTTCTATTTTCACTGTACTTATTAGTATATTTTAACACTGGTACTCTCATATTAAGCATGCATTCTGCTCCTTCAGCTATATATTAGAATTACCTTTACAAGCGATGTTGCCTTCTACTTTGTTGTGATGTGTCGTTCTTGTGTTACCACAGGATCAGTACGTATCATGGTCCTTTGTTCATACTGTGTTCACCGAGCATCACTACTTTGGATTATCGACTTGACTGGTATTCTTTTATTTGGTTGAGAGATGTTTGGTTACTGTCCCCTTTAGATACAACTTTTGGGGTCGTTACTTATGTGAACAGATATTTTATGTCCTCCCTGCCCGTTCTCCAGTATTGACTAGTATGTGATTGTTACGCCTGACCAAAGGATATAGCTACTCATTTTCTATTACAGTTATTTTTTATGGGACTGGCCTTACAGTAGCAGTCTGCAGTTACTTTGCTCTGTCACTTGCAGGTAGGTTCTGGCTTAGTTTGGCACTAATCTTTCTTTGATACTCTTTGTCATTTGCTTCACTTTTGTACACTTATCGATTCGCTAAGGGCTCACACAACTTTCGGTGTTTGTTTGTTGTTTTATATGCCACTATGGGCTCACACTACGTTCAGTGTTTTGTATTGTTACTATACATGCCAATTTTAGGAGCACCATTTGGGTGAGCCTCTACGTCCTTGGCTCTTACCTACCTTATATCAATAGGATGGTGATAGGATGTCTTGTTTTATGAGTTTATATAGTCTACGTTGTGACGAAACACCTGTTGTCTGTGGATGTGCTACTTGATTTACGAGGACTGCTTTTCCTGATTGAAACTGTTGATATCTTCTTAACTGTGTAAGAAGCACAACGAAGAATATGGATTTCATCTAATAATAAAAGACTGGATGGGATTGGAATGTACGTATACTTATTACACTGTATGGAATTATTTTGAGTGCTCTGGTTCCATCTTCTGTTTATCGATTGGAATGACTACTGGTGACACTCAGGAAGGTGACACCACTGGTTCCATTATTCCTTGCTTGCACACACCCTTCAACATTTCTGTCATTTGTTTCTGTGTGTAAGTGGAACATTCCTCACGTGGTGCCTAACTGGGACACCATTTTCTTTCGGAATTATCAGGTGTTTTAAATCCCTTGAACTTGCACAGTCTATCGCAAAACACCTTACTGAATGTGCACAAAACCCTCTGAGCACATAATGGGAAACTCATTACCTTCAGTTTCAACTGCGTTGTCATTTGTAGTGCTAGAATGAACTACATGCACAGGGAGGTCAGCCCTGGGATCTATCCTGAGATGCATTTTTTCTTGATGTGGTCACCCCAACAGTGATTGTCCGTGATCTGCTACATGTACTTTCCCACAGGGGCATCTTCCGGAAAACTCTAGATTTGCCCAGAAATAGCCCAATAAATGTATCTTATGCCCTGTCTATCATTCAGGTGATACATCAGGAGGTTGCAGAACCTTATTCCTACATATTCCTTGTACCACATCCTAAGTATGGTATACCTTGCACAAGAGTCGACGTATGCAACAATGGGTTCAATGGTACTTGCAGGAAAGCTTCTGTTCTTGTGGTCTGTTCCTTCATCATCAATACTCAAGATCACATTAGGGCCATGTTTCGTTTCTGACAAACACTCATTACTCTGCTCCTCTGCCACTAAATTGATTTTTTTTTTTAAACAAAGGGACTTCTGCAAACTCTCCTAAAATTACCTCTTCCTAGAATTTCCTAAATGTGTTTGGCTTCCACAGCTATAGCAGTGCAAAGGGTTACCTTTATTTCTGTTCTCCCCATAGTAGTATTCTTTGTGCTCATACCAGTACTTTTTTTTTTACTTTTCTCATCTTTATATTTTTTGTTTACTAGATTCTCCTGAGGTTTGAAATCATTCAATATTTCTTGTACACATTTTACTGAATGCTCTACCCACTTCGCTATTTCTATTGCACCATTCAGCGACATGTCTGCTGACACCTACAACCTTTCTTGTACTTCTGTACTGTTAGGCTTCACCAAAATCTGGTTTGTAGCACTTGCTCATAATTAATGTGTTCAAATTCACATGTAGTTGGCAATGCTCTCAAAGCTGGCACACATTCTTCAATTCATTCACATTCACGTATCTTCTCGAGTAAAAATTAAATCTTTCCATAACTACATTGCTTTTCTTCCTTTGTTTGGAGGTGTATTGATATACGTTCATATCACCATGTCTATCTAAAGGTGGTAAATTCTTATACTCTTTTAAAACAAGACCACCCAGGCAATGCTTCAACAGTGGCAGTTTTCTTTCTGGTTCACATGGGTCCCCCTCCAAAACGTCTATGTATGCTAAGAATACTCCTTCTCATGTTTCCCAGTCCATGGATGGTTCCCCTGGACCTGACAAGAACACAGGTGGTGTAACAATATTTGACATTCTTCTGAAGAAGAAAATGTATTATTAAATGAATTGTCTATGGATGTGGTAGAATATATTTGTTATGCAATTCACAATAGGTTTATAATTTTAACTGTAGGTCTATCACAGGGTTAATGTAGAATAATAAATATAATAAATGTGTCTAAAACCGGGCACACAATTACTGACACCAAAATAATAGAATGCCACAAAGTAAATTGACTGTACTAGTGTGCCTGTCACTGGATAACAACTTTCCGTAGATGTACAAACAGCGTGCATGTCCCTGAGAATAAAATTATACCTGCAGGGAAGGCACATTCACCACTGGTTAAGTAAACATGTGTTTTTTTAAAGCCTGTAGCTGAGACAGACTGAAGATTAGCTGTAAGTGTAGGCACCTTCAACACTAGTTGAGTAAACAAGTGAGTTTTTTTTAAGTGTGCCTGTCGCTGAGACAGGCTGAAGATTAACTCTAAGCGCACCAGTCACTAAATAGACCAGCACTTGAGAGACAAGATGTGCCGATCGCCAAGATAAATAGTTTCCTCAAGGACTTATCCCAAAATATGGCCACCGCACACCATCAACGTAATTTTTGATGGAAATTGCCCTTGTAGATAAGTATGATGACGTAGTTAGTCACTCCAAGCTTTAAGTCAGAGAGGCATGCATGAGTGCTGATGCAGTTAAAGCGGTGAGATTCCTCGCGGCAATCCTGAATATGTGCTGTCAGTTGGGCAGTTAAAAGTAAGCGCACACTCCAAAGTAATAGCCAAAATACGTAGCTCAGAGGACAAGTTTGATATGCGGTTACAGCTGAACCATAAATCTACTCCTTTCCTCAGGTTCAGTGAAGGAAAGTCAAATGAAATTAGTAATTTCGTACAGCCACAGTCCCAGAGTCATTGCCAAGTCCCTGAGGCTTCCGAGGCCAGTGTTACAAAGTATATACGAACCACAACAGGAAACCTATGCTGTCTGTCATAAATGTATGTCAGGTTGACAGCATTACAACTGGAGCGACATGACCTAGCTTCACCCCCTGCCCCTCTGTTGTCCTCCCATCGGTTCTTCGCCACGTTCCACCATTCGCACGAGCTGCGTTCTCAAACCTGGCAGCGCGCGCGCGGAGAATACCACACCCAGGGTACAAATCCATGTCCGGCTCAACATCCTGTGATTCTGGACAAATGATTTAACCATATATCCTTTGAATTTGGAATGCAGTTCTGTAAAAAAAATGTAGGGAAAACTGCTGTATAAAAAGCAGCTCTAGCCCGACGCCAGATTAAAACATGGGCGTTTTGCTGCACTCACTTTCATTTGCGATCACCTTTACAAGCATTTGCAGGCACAATAAACCCTGAAGAAGGCCTGCTTTGATGGGAAGGAGGTGCCGCAACTCTTAGGTGAGTGGTATAATAATGCATAAACAAAGGAGATGATAATGCTTATGATTGTAAGGTATCTGAAAGAAGTGTATGCTGGTTCCAAAATTGCCATACAAGGGAGCAAACCCACAATGCTCTCAGCTACATGTCCTTGTTCCTACTTTTTCTTAGGAATCCATAAATAAATTTTGTGAGAAGTCCACAATGAAAATGTCAGGTGGGTAAGTGGCAGGCATGGCTTTTTAACTTATTCCTGTGATTATAACAGCATGTAGCACAAGCAGTGTTACACATCTGGAATCAGGCCCTATATCGGGCAGCGGAAGGGGTTAAACATTAGATTCCTGTTCACTATTGTATACCACTTAGATAATGATGAGCTAGTGGACATCTGCCATCACCTTTCCTGGTTGGTAGATGATGTGGTGTGCTTGACTTGTGATGATGGGAAACCTCTTGTTGTACGCCAAAATGGGCGGACCATGAATCTTAAGTGCCTTGTTTCCAATTGTGGACATTACATATTCATTACTAAGCTGCCAACTTCAGTGAGTTAAACAGTGAGTTAAATTGATGTTCAATGACTTTAACGTCATAAAGGTTTGATTGTACTGTCCACTTTATGGAGAACATTTTCCACTGCACATTCTCCTTGGACATCAGGTTCTAGTCCACTCATCAAGATAAGGGTAGGAAGCCTCAGTTGATTAAAGTTATCCTGCCATCAGAAATATTTATCAGAGCAGAAATAATTATAGTAACATGTATCGAGTCTTTATCAGAATCTCCAATCCATTTGCATTTTGTGGCAAACTGGTGGAAGCCAGAGGCAGCCCCATGTATCTAGGTTCATGAGTTGCCTGTGGCAACATAGGTGCTTAGTTGACTTGTCACTCTAGTCCCTGTTCTAGTCAACAATATCTCATGCATGGATAACTCTCTTTCCCAAACCAGTGTGGCTAACGAATGTCCATGTTTATTAGCCCAATAAAATCCTTTCTTGCATCTCCTAAATTGGGTTGATACTCTTTATTAGTAATTTTTGGAATAGAATTTGAATAGACAAATTGAAGAGACATATATATGACTCCCAACAAAGAAGATATGTTAAACTAGACAACATCCTTCTGCAATTAGATTTGCTATGAAAGATGGGACAAATGGAGTAACATTCTGACCAATGTTTGTGTCACAAAAGTGATGCAAATTGACGAAAAGTGGTGTTTTGGGATTTGATTTCCAATGCAAGTCCTGATCAGGATTTACACTTAAAATACCGTAAACTAATGTAAAGTATCATTTGGTGCTACTTTATGTCAGTGGGGGCAGTCTATGGGTGGTACATGGGCATTCCCGTGCGATCACCTGCAGATTAATACTTCTTGATGCAGTTGTAAAGTTTAAGATTTTTTTTCTTTTCTCAAAACGCTTACACTTTTGCATGTGAATTACATTCACAAAGTGGGAAAACATTTTTAAGCATGTCTAAACATAATAATTTATACTGGAAGATTACCCTTACAGTACAAAATCTAGGCTTGACATTTTTCGCTCACCTTTGGACTGTGGTGCAAGGGTGTGTGTGTGTTGTGGCACAAGGCAGCTTAAAGTGAGGCAGTGCTGGGGAGATAAAACTTGTATTGCTGTGTTGCACTGAGTGAAAAGTAAATGTCCCCCTACATGTCATGGTGGAGCACCAATGCTGCCTGAATCATGAAGCGAGCCTGTGCACAATTTGATTTTTATATATCAAATAGTATCAACGGGGAGAATTAAATGGGGAAAGAAAAGCACTCACAACAGTACCAATCTAAAGTTAACAAAAAACAGAATACTGTATCCTTGGTGCTCCCGGCCTCAGAGGAATCTCCCCTACCCCCGTAAGCTGTGAAAAACACAGCTATAATTACTAAATAATTAAAGACCTAGGCACTCAATGTATAATAATGTAGTATTATACAAGAAATCTAACAAAGCACAATAGAATAATTAAATGATTAGTAAACCAATCACTGAGAGAAATTGAAATGATTCAGTCCAGTAAAGGTCGAGTTGATTGACAAGTCCATCCTTTATTGAAACAGTGAAACAAACACCAACACCAGCCAACACGTGTTTCGTCGTGGGAGTGGGTACTCCCCGTGACTTTATCAAGGCTGCAAAGAACCCAACATATGAAATATGTAAATTAAGAATAAAACATATCCAAACATATCAACATGTATTGTATATCAGAAAATGGTTAACATTGCAAAAACTAAAGCAGACCACAGAGCATAGGTTGTCAACTGTACATTACTGTACATACAAAATCCAAGTCCATGAATTAATTATATAATAAATGTTATAACAAGTATTTCCATAGTGATATTCACAAACATCTCAGCCCAGTGTGACGAGAGGGAAAGGAAAACCAAGGCAACACCCACAGTCAACCAAATACCAGTGAGAAGTAAATCTACTCTATATATGACTCATCTCAGTGTCACCAAAATTAAAATATATCAAAAGCCTAACAACAGTCTCTCCAACACGTGTAAACCCCAGTGAAAATTGTCATACCTCTATTCAAATAAGAGAAACGTATTATAATGTTAACTCCCGATAATCATGTGCCGCATCCTCTGAAATTAAAATAAAATACGAGGTGTAACAAATAGTAAACTAAAAATAAACATAAAAGTCCGGTGCCTTTTAGTGTCAGCAACAAAACACCTACCCACTTACGGCCATCCGACCATGTCGATGTGCAGTTATAAATGAGTATATGCAGCGTCTCTGATAACAGAAGTAATATCGAATAAACCATCAGCTCCACAGAGCAAATTACAAACAATTTACACAACATCTACGATTCCGTATAGCACCCATATTATTATTCTATATACCTGATCCTTGTGTTCATTTCCTATATGGACCGGAGCTGCGATTAGCAGTTCCGATCATAACGGCCATTCTGTGAAACCCGACTGAATAAAATTGCGTCAATAAATAGCTTACTATTAAGCTGACGCGCGTTATACTAACACGCAAGCGCGACTCGTCAGTGTACGTTCCAATCTATTGGCCGATTACGGGCGCCATCTTGGAAAGATGAAATTCATCCAAGTTACTACCACAAGTATATTAGATCAGATCAAATTAATGCCTCTACTTTAAAACAAAACATGAGTCAAAAAAGTCCAATACTTTGTACACACAATCAATGTAACCCTAAGATATCCTATGATAGTATATCGTTTTCAACAATAATTTAAGAAAGTTTTCCAAAAATCACAAAACAAATGTGCCCTGGTTCCAATCTCTCCCGTCAAACCTGGCTAAGATGGATAGATATAAACAGGTAACAATTTTATCCTCTAAAAATTATCATGACAACTATGTGATAATTCAATACAGGCAAATGGAGAAGGCTATGTAATATAAAATAATATATAATCAAAGTTCATTGCATACTAAGTGTCTAATACAAAGTTATCCTAAGCACAATTATTACTTAATTCCATGAAACATAATGTGTCTATGAGACCAAGAACACACATGAGTCAATGTCCGAACCAGACGGACAGATGGACCTTTGAATTCTTTGGCTTTGAGACAGTTGGAGTTAATCCACGTGGTGGAAACAGGGAGTTACAGTTAAGGAAGAGGGAATGTCAATGGATTCTTAAACTAAGAGCGGTAGAAATGGGGCTTAATTCGAATTATGAAATGGAATACTTTCTGGATTGATGTTAAGTAATTGTATTAATTTCATACTATCTTGTTACTCTCATACTAATCTATGGGTCTTCTTGGTCTCATAGACACATTATGTTTCATGGAATTAAGTAATAATTGTGCTTAGGATAACTTTGTATTAGACAATTAGTATGCAATGAACTTTGATTATATGTGGCAGGGTATAAGCGTACACAGAATAATTGTATATTACATAGCCTTCTCCATTTGCCTGTATTGAATTATCACATAGTTGTCATGATAATTTTTAGAGGATAAAATTGTTACCTGTTTATATCTATCCATCTTAGCCAGGTTTGACGGGAGAGATTGGAACCAGGGCACATTTGTTTTGTGATTTTTGGAAAACTTTCTTAAATTATTGTTGAAAACGATATACTATCATAGGATATCTTAGGGTTACATTGATTGTGTGTACAAAGTATTGGACTTTTTTGACTCATGTTTTGTTTTAAAGTACAGGCATTAATTTGATCTGATCTAATATACTTGTGGTAGTAACTTGGATGAATTTCATCTTTCCAAGATGGCGCCCGTAATCGGCCAATAGATTGGAACGTACACTGACGAGTCGCGCTTGCGTGTTAGTATAACGCGCGTCAGCTTAATAGTAAGCTATTTATTGACGCAATTTTATTCAGTCGGGTTTCACAGAATGGCCGTTATGATCGGAACTACTAATCGCAGCTCCGGTCCATATAGGAAATGAACACAAGGATCAGGTATATAGAATAATAATATGGGTGCTATACGGAATCGCAGATGTTGTGTAAATTGTTTGTAATTTGCTCTGTGGAGCTGATGGTTTATTCGATATTACTTCTGTTATCAGAGACGCTGCATATACTCATTTATAACTGCACATCGACATGGTCGGATGGCTGTAAGTGGGTAGGTGTTTTGTTGCTGACACTAACAGGCACCGGACTTTTATGTTTATTTTTAGTTTACTATTTGTTACACCTCGTATTTTATTTTAATTTCAGAGGATGCGGCACATGATTATCGGGAGTTAACATTATAATACGTTTCTCTTATTTGAATAGAGGTATGACAATTTTCACTGGGGTTTACACGTGTTGGAGAGACTGTTGTTAGGCTTTTGATATATTTTAATTTTGGTGACACTGAGATGAGTCATATATAGAGTAGATTTACTTCTCACTGGTATTTGGTTGACTGTGGGTGTTGCCTTGGTTTTCCTTTCCCTCTCGTCACACTGGGCTGAGATGTTTGTGAATATCACTATGGAAATCCTTGTTATAACATTTATTATATAATTAATTCATGGAATTGGATTTTGTATGTACAGTAATGTACAGTTGACAACCTATGCTCTGTGGTCTGCTTTAGTTTTTGCAATGTTAACCATTTTCTGATATACAATACATGTTGATATGTTTGGATATGTTTTATTCTTAATTTACATATTTCATATGTTGGGTTCTTTGCAGCCTTGATAAAGTCACGGGGAGTACCCACTCCCACGACGAAACACATGTTGGCTGGTGTTGGTGTTTGTTTCACTGTTTCAATAAAGGATGGACTCGTCAATCAACTCGACCTTTACTGGACTGAATCATTTCAATTTCTCTCAGCGATTGGTTTACTAATCATTTAATTATTCTATTGTGCTTTGTTAGATTTCTTGTATAATACTACATTATTATACATTGAGTGCCTAGGTCTTTAATTATTTAGTAATTATAGCTGTGTTTTTCACAGCTTACGGGGGTAGGGGAGATTCCTCTGAGGCCGGGAGCACCAACGATACAGTATTCTGTTTTTTGTTAACTTTAGATTGGTACTGTTGTGAGCGCTTTTCTTTCCCCATTTAATTCTCCCCGTTGATACTATTTGATATATAATAATAGGGGTTAGCGGCTCCATATACCTTTATTTAGGTGTTTATTTTGAGACTCTTACAATGGATCGTGAAAAACTTGCGGCTGATCTGTTTGGTGATTTGGGTTCCAAGCAGACAGCACACTCATCTAATATCAATATAGGTACCAGAATTGGTTTGAGGGACAAATTTATAAGACTAGAGAGGCTGAAAAAGCAAGAGATTTCTAAGTGGTGGGATGGGGCCACTTTGAAACACTATGTCAAACACAATAGAATTCCAAGAGGTTTGAGATCACACATATTTCCTACATTTGATGACTTGGACCCGGATCTATTAGATGCTTGGGAACAGGAATTAATTTCGAGTTCCATGAAACTTATGAGTATCCTAATAGAAAATTCGGAGAGGAAAGTTAATAAATTACAACAGGAAATCTTAATCTTGGAAACTGATATTAAAGATATGCACATGGAGGAGGCAACTTCTAAAAACTACGATATATTAAATCAGATTGTGAGTCAACATCAATTAGAGGTAACACGCAGAAAATCCCGCAAACTTAAAAGGGACGAATTAGATTACACTAGAGGTAGAGTTTTTACTTTTTCACGGAGATATGATCACTTAATTAAAGATAATGAGGGCCAACAGGTACAGTCCTTGGACTCACAATCTTCGCTGAGCAATGTTTCTACCACAAATAGTGAATCTAGTGAGGTCTCTAGCATCTCGGATCAGGGTACTGCCAATAAACAAGGAACCAGATCTTTTTTAACCGAGGTGCAGAGAATCAGACAGGGGCAAAGAGAAACTAACAGAAGGGTAGAAGACTCCGCAAAACTAGAAGAAGCAAGAGAGGGGGGGCAAAAAGAACTCAGAACAGGAGTTCAAACCAGATCTTGGAACAGGAGGAAATGAGGGATACCAATAGTGGGTCCATTGCTATTGTTAACTTATCTGACATTGAACTCTCTATTCATGCTAATACATTACTCACTAAGGGACTAGGTTTCTGCCCGACTAGTTCCGGGGATTTTCAAAAAACTAAGATTGACTTTTTCAAATTTGTGAGGAGATTAAAACTCTAATTTTTTTTTAGTGCTTATGATAAAACTTCAGACAGGGATATCCTCTCGGTTGTTAACAAGGATTACCATCCTCTTTCTATTAAAGATATACATGATACAGCGGTCTTGCTCTCTATTACAGATTATGAGCAGGATCCTATGAAGGTGACTAAGGTTTTGGAAGACTTGGATGTGGTATCAGAGACTAGAGCAAGTGGTCTAAAATCTAGATCCAGGTGGATACCCACTCTAAGTGGAGGTAATAGTGTTGACACCTTTTTTAAATTGGTGTGGCAGGATTTTTTGAAGGTTGAATCTAGAAACAAGGCTTACTATCGTAAGCAGCAGAATAATTTGACTCAGAATGAATTGGAGTGCCTTAAAAGTTTACGTACTCGTGAAGATATTATTATAAGGGAGGCAGACAAAGGCGGTAATATTGTGGTGATGAATACCCAAGACTACAATTTAGAAATCAGCAGACAATTAGAGGATTCTGATTGTTATGAACAAATCCATTACAATCCGATACCAGCTCTTTCAAATAAGATCAATAAATTCCTAAAAGCCTGCCTGGATCAACGGTTACTTAGGGAAGATGAGTACCTATATTTACAGGTACGTAGACCCAAATATCCCTGTCTGTATACGTTACCCAAGATTCATAAGGATGCTCGTTCACCTCCGGGCAGACCAATTGTATCGGGATTGGGTGGCCCTACAGAAAGATTGTCTGAATATGTAGACATATTCTTACAGCCTTTTGTTAGTAATCTCCCCTCGTACATCAAGGACTCGAAACATATCTTGGGTATTTTGGGTGATATTACTTGGGAACAGGGTATGATTCTAGTGACTTTAGATGTAACTTCATTATATACCAGCATTGATCACGATTTAGGTATGTTAGCTTTACGTTATTTTTTACACAGTCAGTCGGCCAGTGTATATGGACACACAACTATGGTGTTGGAGATGATCAGATTGATCTTGGATAATAACTTTTTTCTATTTAATAATAAATGGTTTCGTCAAAAGAGGGGTGTAGCTATGGGATCTCGCTTTTCACCATCATATGCAAATTTGTTTATGGGATATTTTGAACATGAACTTGTGTGGGGTCCGGAAGCACAAACATGGAATTCACATATACTCTTTTGGGGTCGCTATATTGATGATGTCATTATGATTTGGACGGGAGATGTTACTCAACTAATTGAGTTTGTTGAATTTTTAAATTCTAATCATTTCAATATCAGATTTACTTGGGAGTATAGTAGTACCAGCATTACGTTTCTGGATGTGGAATTTTTTATCCTTCACGATAAAATTGAAAGTCGGTTGTATAGAAAAAGCACAGCCTGCAATTCAATTCTTCATGCTAACAGTGCACATCCACGCCATCAGATTTTTTCTATTCCCTATGGGGAGCTGATACGTGCTAGAAGAAACTGTAGTGTTGAGTCAGATTTTGTTGAAAATGTCCATGATATTACAGCTAGAATCATTTCAAGGGGATATCCTAGCGGGGTCTTAAATAAAGCACGTGATAAAATTATACGTGTTTCCAGGGCAGACACGCTGAAGCACAAAAATAGAGTTTTGGATAAATATATTAGATGTGTGGTCGACTATACTCCTGCGTCAATGGCTTTACGCAGGTGTATGAAGAGGTTTTGCTATATACTTCAGGCAGACATAACTGAAGGATCTTCTATCAGATTCACCACTATTTACTTTCCGTAGGGGTAGAACTCTCAAGAATATTTTGTGTCCAAGTTACCCCAAGGTCTCGTCACATGATAATTGGCTCACTACCCATAACAAGGGATTTTTTAAATGTGGTCGGTGTGGTATGTGTAAGCTCAGTAAGTCAGGTATTACCAATTTTGCTAGTTTGATGGGAGATAAATTCCCTATCACTACCCACATTACTTGTGACAGCTGCTTTACGATATATATGATAATTTGCAAATGTGGGTTATATTATGTTGGCAGTACTATTAGACCTTTGAAAGTTAGAATTGGTGAGCATTATAGAGCTCTCACTTATCGAGATGAGCGATATCCCATCGTTACACACATGAGTCAATGTCCGAACCAGACGGACAGATGGACCTTTGAATTCTTTGGCTTTGAGACAGTTGGAGTTAATCCACGTGGTGGAAACAGGGAGTTACAGTTAAGGAAGAGGGAATGTCAATGGATTCTTAAACTAAGAGCGGTATAAATGGGGCTTAATTCGAATTATGAAATGGAATACTTTCTGGATTGATGTTAAGTAATTGTATTAATTTCATACTATCTTGTTACTCTCATACTAATCTATGGGTCTTCTTGGTCTCATAGACACATTATGTTTCATGGAATTAAGTAATAATTGTGCTTAGGATAACTTTGTATTAGACAATTAGTATGCAATGAACTTTGATTATATGTGGCAGGGTATAAGCGTACACAGAATAATTGTATATTACATAGCCTTCTCCATTTGCCTGTATTGAATTATCACATAGTTGTCATGATAATTTTTAGAGGATAAAATTGTTACCTGTTTATATCTATCCATCTTAGCCAGGTTTGACGGGAGAGATTGGAACCAGGGCACATTTGTTTTGTGATTTTTGGAAAACTTTCTTAAATTATTGTTGAAAACGATATACTATCATAGGATATCTTAGGGTTACATTGATTGTGTGTACAAAGTATTGGACTTTTTTGACTCATGTTTTGTTTTAAAGTACAGGCATTAATTTGATCTGATCTAATATACTTGTGGTAGTAACTTGGATGAATTTCATCTTTCCAAGATGGCGCCCGTAATCGGCCAATAGATTGGAACGTACACTGACGAGTCGCGCTTGGGTGTTAGTATAACGCGCGTCAGCTTAATAGTAAGCTATTTATTGACGCAATTTTATTCAGTCGGGTTTCACAGAATGGCCGTTATGATCGGAACTGCTAATCGCAGCTCCGGTCCATATAGGAAATGAACACAAGGATCAGGTATATAGAATAATAATATGGGTGCTATACGGAATCGTAGATGTTGTGTAAATTGTTTGTAATTTGCTCTGTGGAGCTGATGGTTTATTCGATATTACTTCTGTTATCAGAGACGCTGCATATACTCATTTATAACTGCACATCGACATGGTCGGATGGCCGTAAGTGGGTAGGTGTTTTGTTGCTGACACTAACAGGCACCGGACTTTTATGTTTATTTTTAGTTTACTATTTGTTACACCTCGTATTTTATTTTAATTTCAGAGGATGCAGCACATGATTATCGGGAGTTAACATTATAATACGTTTCTCTTATTTGAATAGAGGTATGACAATTTTCACTGGGGTTTACACGTGTTGGAGAGACTGTTGTTAGGCTTTTGATATATTTTAATTTTGGTGACACTGAGATGAGTCATATATAGAGTAGATTTACTTCTCACTGGTATTTGGTTGACTGTGGGTGTTGCCTTGGTTTTCCTTTCCCTCACGTCACACTGGGCTGAGATGTTTGTGAATATCACTATGGAAATCCTTGTTATAACATTTATTATATAATTAATTCATGGACTTGGATTTTGTATGTACAGTAATGTACAGTTGACAACCTATGCTCTGTGGTCTGCTTTAGTTTTTGCAATGTTAACCATTTTCTGATATACAATACATGTTGATATGTTTGGATATGTTTTATTCTTAATTTACATATTTCATATGTTGGGTTCTTTGCAGCCTTGATAAAGTCACGGGGAGTACCCACTCCCACGACGAAACACGTGTTGGCTGGTGTTGGTGTTTGTTTCACTGTTTCAATAAAGGATGGACTCGTCAATCAACTCGACCTTTACTGGACTGAATCATTTCAATTTCTCTCAGTGATTGGTTTACTAATCATTTAATTATTCTTTTGTGCTTTGTTAGATTTCTTGTATAATACTACATTATTATACATTGAGTGCCTAGGTCTTTAATTATTTAGTAATTATAGCTGTGTTTTTCACAGCTTACGGGGGTAGGGGAGATTCCTCTGAGGCCGGGAGCACCAACGATACAGTATTCTGTTTTTTGTTAACTTTAGATTGGTACTGTTGTGAGCGCTTTTCTTTCCCCATTTAATTCTCCCCGTTGATACTATTTGATATATAATAATAGGGGTTAGCGGCTCCATATACCTTTATTTAGGTGTTTATTTTGAGACTCTTACAATGGATTGTGAAAAACTTGCGGCTGATCTGTTTGGTGATTTGGGTTCCAAGCAGACAGCACACTCATCTAATATCAATATAGGTACCAGAATTGGTTTGAGGGACAAATTTATAAGACTAGAGAGGCTGAAAAAGCAAGAGATTTCTAAGTGGTGGGATGGGGCCACTTTGAAACACTATGTCAAACTCAATAGAATTCCAAGAGGTTTGAGATCACACATATTTCCTACATTTGATGACTTGGACCCGGATCTATTAGATGCTTGGGAACAGGAATTAATTTCGAGTTCCATGAAACTTATGAGTATCCTAATAGAAAATTCGGAGAGGAAAGTTAATAAATTACAACAGGAAATCTTAATCTTGGAAACTGATATTAAAGATATGCACATGGAGGAGGCAACTTCTAAAAACTACGATATATTAAATCAGATTGTGAGTCAACATCAATTAGAGGTAACACGCAGAAAATCCCGCAAACGTAAAAGGGACGAATTAGATTACACTAGAGGTAGAGTTTTTACTTTTTCACGGAGATATGATCACTTAATTAAAGATAATGAGGGCCAACAGGTACAGTCCTTGGACTCACAATCTTCTCTGAGCAATGTTTCTACCACAAATAGTGAATCTAGTGAGGTCTCTAGCATCTCGGATCAGGGTACTGCCAATAAACAAGGAACCAGATCTTTTTTAACCGAGGTGCAGAGAATCAGACAGGGGCAAAGAGAAACTAACAGAAGGGTAGAAGACTCCGCAAAACTAGAAGAAGCAAGAGAGGGGGGGCAAAAAGAACTCAGAACAGGAGTTCAAACCAGATCTTGGAACAGGAGGAAATGAGGGATACCAATAGTGGGTCCATTGCTATTGTTAACTTATCTGACATTGAACTCTCTATTCATGCTAATACATTACTCACTAAGGGACTAGGTTTCTGCCCGACTAGTTCCGGGGATTTTCAAAAAACTAAGATTGACTTTTTCAAATTTGTGAGGAGATTAAAACTCTAATTTTTTTTTAGTGCTTATGATAAAACTTCAGACAGGGATATCCTCTCGGTTGTTAACAAGGATTACCATCCTCTTTCTATTAAAGATATACATGATACAGCGGTCTTGCTCTCTATTACAGATTATGAGCAGGATCCTATGAAGGTGACTAAGGTTTTGGAAGACTTGGATGTGGTATCAGAGACTAGAGCAAGTGGTCTAAAATCTAGATCCAGGTGGATACCCACTCTAAGTGGAGGTAATAGTGTTGACACCTTTTTTAAATTGGTGTGGCAGGATTTTTTGAAGGTTGAATCTAGAAACAAGGCTTACTATCGTAAGCAGCAGAATAATTTGACTCAGAATGAATTGGAGTGCCTTAAAAGTTTACGTACTCGTGAAGATATTATTATAAGGGAGGCAGACAAAGGCGGTAATATTGTGGTGATGAATACCCGAGACTACAATTTAGAAATCAGCAGACAATTAGAGGATTCTGATTGTTATGAACAAATCCATTACAATCCGATACCAGCTCTTTCAAATAAGATCAATAAATTCCTAAAAGCCTGCCTGGATCAACGGTTACTTAGGGAAGATGAGTACCTATATTTACAGGTACGTAGACCCAAATATCCCTGTCTGTATACGTTACCCAAGATTCATAAGGATGCTCGTTCACCTCCGGGCAGACCAATTGTATCGGGATTGGGTGGCCCTACAGAAAGATTGTCTGAATATGTAGACATATTCTTACAGCCTTTTGTTAGTAATCTCCCCTCGTACATCAAGGACTCGAAACATATCTTGGGTATTTTGGGTGATATTACTTGGGAACAGGGTATGATTCTAGTGACTTTAGATGTAACTTCATTATATACCAGCATTGATCACGATTTAGGTATGTTAGCTTTACGTTATTTTTTACACAGTCAGTCGGCCAGTGTATATGGACACACAACTATGGTGTTGGAGATGATCAGATTGATCTTGGATAATAACTTTTTTCTATTTAATAATAAATGGTTTCGTCAAAAGAGGGGTGTAGCTATGGGATCTCGCTTTTCACCATCATATGCGAATTTGTTTATGGGATATTTTGAACATGAACTTGTGTGGGGTCCGGAAGCACAAACATGGAATTCACATATACTCTTTTGGGGTCGCTATATTGATGATGTCATTATGATTTGGATGGGAGATGTTACTCAACTAATTGAGTTTGTTGAATTTTTAAATTCTAATCATTTCAATATCAGATTTACTTGGGAGTATAGTAGTACCAGCATTACGTTTCTGGATGTGGAATTTTTTATCCTTCACGATAAAATTGAAAGTCGGTTGTATAGAAAAAGCACAGCCTGCAATTCAATTCTTCATGCTAACAGTGCACATCCACGCCATCAGATTTTTTCTATTCCCTATGGGGAGCTGATACGTGCTAGAAGAAACTGTAGTGTTGAGTCAGATTTTGTTGAAAATGTCCATGATATTACAGCTAGATTCATTTCAAGGGGATATCCTAGCGGGGTCTTAAATAAAGCACGTGATAAAATTATACGTGTTTCCAGGGCAGACACCCTGAAGCACAAAAATAGAGTTTCGGATAAATATATTAGATGTGTGGTCGACTATACTCCTGCGTCAATGGCTTTACACAGGTGTATGAAGAGGTTTTGGTATATACTTCAGGCAGACATAACTCTGAAGGATCTTCTATCAGATTCACCACTATTTACTTTCCGTAGGGGTAGAACTCTCAAGAATATTTTGTGTCCAAGTTACCCCAAGGTCTCGTCACATGATAATTGGCTCACTACCCATAACAAGGGATTTTTTAAATGTGGTCGGTGTGGTATGTGTAAGCTCAGTAAGTCAGGTATTACCAATTTTGCTAGTTTGATGGGAGATAAATTCCCTATCACTACCCACATTACTTGTGACAGCTGCTTTACGATATATATGATAATTTGCAAATGTGGGTTATATTATGTTGGCAGTACTATTAGACCTTTGAAAGTTAGAATTGGTGAGCATTATAGAGCTCTCACTTATCGAGATGAGCGATATCCCATCGTTACACACATGAGTCAATGTCCGAACCAGACGGACAGATGGACCTTTGAATTCTTTGGCTTTGAGACAGTTGGAGTTAATCCACGTGGTGGAAAAAGGGAGTTACAGTTAAGGAAGAGGGAATGTCAATGGATTCTTAAACTAAGAGCGGTAGAAATGGGGCTTAATTCGAATTATGAAATGGAATACTTTCTGGATTGATGTTAAGTAATTGTATTAATTTCATACTATCTTGTTACTCTCATACTAATCTATGGGTCTTCTTGGTCTCATAGACACATTATGTTTCATGGAATTAAGTAATAATTGTGATTAGGATAACTTTGTATTAGACAATTAGTATGCAATGAACTTTGATTATATGTGGCAGGGTATAAGCGTACACAGAATAATTGTATATTACATAGCCTTCTCCATTTGCCTGTATTGAATTATCACATAGTTGTCATGATAATTTTTAGAGGATAAAATTGTTACCTGTTTATATCTATCCATCTTAGCCAGGTTTGACGGGAGAGATTGGAACCAGGGCACATTTGTTTTGTGATTTTTGGAAAACTTTCTTAAATTATTGTTGAAAACGATATACTATCATAGGATATCTTAGGGTTACATTGATTGTGTGTACAAAGTATTGGACTTTTTTGACTCATGTTTTGTTTTAAAGTACAGGCATTAATTTGATCTGATCTAATATACTTGTGGTAGTAACTTGGATGAATTTCATCTTTCCAAGATGGCGCCCGTAATCGGCCAATAGATTGGAACGTACACTGACGAGTCGCGCTTGCGTGTTAGTATAACGCGCGTCAGCTTAATAGTAAGCTATTTATTGACGCAATTTTATTCAGTCGGGTTTCACAGAATGGCCGTTATGATCGGAACTGCTAATCGCAGCTCCGGTCCATATAGGAAATGAACACAAGGATCAGGTATATAGAATAATAATATGGGTGCTATACGGAATCGTAGATGTTGTGTAAATTGTTTGTAATTTGCTCTGTGGAGCTGATGGTTTATTCGATATTACTTCTGTTATCAGAGACGCTGCATATACTCATTTATAACTGCACATCGACATGGTCGGATGGCCGTAAGTGGGTAGGTGTTTTGTTGCTGACACTAACAGGCACCGGACTTTTATGTTTATTTTTAGTTTACTATTTGTTACACCTCGTATTTTATTTTAATTTCAGAGGATGCGGCACATGATTATCGGGAGTTAACATTATAATACGTTTCTCTTATTTGAATAGAGGTATGACAATTTTCACTGGGGTTTACACGTGTTGGAGAGACTGTTGTTAGGCTTTTGATATATTTTAATTTTGGTGACACTGAGATGAGTCATATATAGAGTAGATTTACTTCTCACTGGTATTTGGTTGACTGTGGGTGTTGCCTTGGTTTTCCTTTCCCTCTCGTCACACTGGGCTGAGATGTTTGTGAATATCACTATGGAAATCCTTGTTATAACATTTATTATATAATTAATTCATGGACTTGGATTTTGTATGTACAGTAATGTACAGTTGACAACCTATGCTCTGTGGTCTGCTTTAGTTTTTGCAATGTTAACCATTTTCTGATATACAATACATGTTGATATGTTTGGATATGTTTTATTCTTAATTTACATATTTCATATGTTGGGTTCTTTGCAGCCTTGATAAAGTCACGGGGAGTACCCACTCCCACGACGAAACACGTGTTGGCTGGTGTTGGTGTTTGTTTCACTGTTTCAATAAAGGATGGACTCGTCAATCAACTCGACCTTTACTGGACTGAATCATTTCAATTTCTCTCAGTGATTGGTTTACTAATCATTTAATTATTCTATTGTGCTTTGTTAGATTTCTTGTATAATACTACATTATTATACATTGAGTGCCTAGGTCTTTAACAATTTGATTTTTATTGTCATTATTATTGGCACACATTTGCTATTTGTGTTGCATTATTGAGCTATTAGATATTCCCCACAATATGAACCACACTGGACAACATGTGCTGTGGTAAAGAGATACGAACTGCACACATACATACAAACTCAAGTAAGTCCACTTCTGAATTACTCAGAATGAGAGGTCATAATATTTATAGCGCACACTGTCCTGGTCTCTACTCTGGAGCACCTTGAAAAGGGTGCACTGGGTGCAGACCTGGTCAGTCCGTCCTATTATAAATAAGGCACTGCCCCCAAGGCAGCTGCTAACTTGCACCTGCACTGATATCAGTGCATTAGTAAAAGGCACAACAGCTCTTTGAAGCTGCCTGTCCATCTGTCCTTATCAGCAGCAGAGCAGCCTGCCTTTCGACAGAGGACTGCAACCCAACTACAGATCCCCCTACAGATGGGTGGAGTGAGTGACTGCGCTCCCCAGGAGGGTGATACTTGAAAGGGACCATGAGACCCCTTTTGACCCCTTTCAGGGGTGCCATTGAGATGCTTACTGACTGTATACCAACTCAGAGTTGGTGCACAGTCAGTGTGCTTGAGACAAGCTCTTTGCCTCTGCATCCCCATCTATAATATGGCGTAGAGGCAGAAGCAGTGTTCCCATCATTTGTTTGGGGCCACCCCATTGCAAATAAGGGGACTCCCTTTAGGATACCACTGGTGCTATATATGCGCTGGTGTAATCTATTGGCAGTGTGCAAGCATCTGAGACTGCTTCTGTAATACAGATTTGCCCCAGGAGTTGAGAAAGTGGGTATACATGTTTAACTCCAGTAAAACAAACATTGGGCAGAGTGCATATATTTGAGGTGGTCAGGTTTACTATTCTCATGCCACTCCTCCTAACACCGGGAAAGAATGCATATATTTGGGGATAGGAACACATTTACTCTTCTAACTCCAGCGCTTCTAATCTTTGAGAAGTGCATATATTGGGGCAAGAGAGAAGATTTGCTATTCTAACTCCAGTCCCACAAACACTGGGGAAACTATTCACTTTAGGAGTGGCTCTGATTTACTGTTTACCTTTTGCTCTACTAACAATGACAGAAGTGAATATATTTGGTTAGGATTAGACCCAGTGGGTCGGAGGGAGGATGCAATTTACCACACATAATAAAATCTGATGACCCGGGATTCGGAGTTCATCAGGTGCCTTACATTGCATTTATTCCAGGTTTTTGGGAAATAATGTGGTTTTTTATACTAATCGCACCAAAATCTGGGTGTCACAGTAAATACCATGCTCATTTAAATTCCAGCAGATATGACCTGCAGAAATTTAACAAAGAACGAGGAATTGCCGCCAGTAATTACAGGTATGGTAAATTCTTTCCAACTCAGAATTCCGGTACTGCTGCAAACAAGGGTTTGTACAAGGATTGGTAAACTCCAACCCGCTCACAACCAGGGCCTCACTCACGTCACTCCTGCTAACAATGGAGAAAGTGTGTATCTTTGAAGAGTCAGATTTACCATTCCAGCTTCAGTCTTATAAACGCTTTATAAAGTGCTTATATTTGGAGGATTAGATTTACTACTGGAATTTCAGTCCCACACGGTTGGTAAATGTGCATACATTTATATTTATGCTAACTTTGCCCAGTATAAACGAGACCGACCATATCTAAAGCAGCCTTGGCTATTTTTCAATAGGAACGGTCCAACCTACACTGCATTCTGAACACGAACACAAGCATCCCTCAAATGTATAGTTTTTTAGGAGATTCACAATCAGCTCTCAAGGTAGAAATACATAAAAACAAGCATTTGCAATGCAACCGGTCTCACGTTTGCTTGAGCTAGAGTAATTAGCATTGTAAACTCCTAACCAGAATTTTCTTGCCACATAAATTGAAAATGAAAATAAGACAGTTTCACATAGTTAACTGGACTTTTCTTGCCATATAAAATGAACAGTAAAAGTTTCACATAAGCGAGCTGACGGTCGCCATCAGTGCAAAGCAGACACACAAAGGGAAATGAAAGTTCACTAGTGAAACCTATCAGCAAAAGTGCAATTATCCATGTCACCAGCAAAAGTGCAATTAACTATGTAACAGGGTCGGTGTCATGCAAAGCGTTCGACTTTTGCCGAGCGAGATCACACTGCGAAAAAAGAGAAAAAGTAGTCCAGAAACCGGACAGAAAACGTGGAGCCTAGTATGTTTTCAGTACCTGGTCACTGCGCTCAAGGAGGGCTAAACACCAGAAAAGGCATGACGTATGCTTGCCTTTTACTAATGAAAGCAAGCAGATATTAAAAGGCAAGCCTACAAACCAATGAAAGACACTGATGTGACATAGGCGTAGTTTGAAGCCCAAAGAGAGATTACAACACGGGACAGAGTGCTTTGCACTCGCCCGTAACAAGGCACAGAGTTGTTCCCTCTACAGAAAAAAAGCTAAGGGTAAACCCTCATGTTTCTTGGAATGCACATTCGATTTTTTGATGGGGAAAAAAGAAAAGATCAATGTGGAATGTCCACTGGAGTAGGCATGGAGGTCTACATATATGCAGTGATAGATTTCCATTTGTTCTACAGGTTTTTATCCTATCAACCAAATGCTTAACTCTAGGCAAATCATACATCAAAGCCCTTGGTTTTTCGAATGTTTTCGCAGATCCTGTCTTTTTCGAGCAGCAGTGCATGTATTGAAATTGTAGTATTTATGTTCTAATGGCTCAGAGAAACATGCACTGGCAAAGCCAATAGGTCATGCCTATGCAGCAATACGAGACCTATTGGCACTGCCAATGTCAATGTCTTTTAGCCATGTGTTATAGAGTAAAGTGGCTGTATGTGGTCTGGAGTGGAATTATGTGGGTTGGACTGGAATTGTTTGTTCATGGTGGAACTGTGTGGCATGGAATTGTGTGGTGTTGGGAGGTATGTGTAGTGAAATCATGTAGCATGGTGTACAGTGGAAATATTTGGATAGTAATTATGTGATATTGAGTGTACTACAATTATGAGGAGTGAGACTGTCTGACATGGAATGTAATTATGTGCAGTGGTATTGTGTGTTGTGGAGTGGCATGTAGGCGTGTGGAATTATGTGGTGTAGTGTCAAATTTTGTGGCATGATGTGGAATTCTGTGTTGCGGATTGGATAAATGTGGTTTGTTGAGGAATTGTATTGTGGAGTGGAAATACGTGGTTTGGTGTGGAATTATATGGCGTGGAATGGAATTGTGTGGAATTGAATTGTGTGGTGGGGAAGTGTGTGGTGCTCAGTGAAATTATGTTCAGTGGCATTTTGTGTGATGATGTGGAGTGCATTTATGTGGTTTGCTATGTGGCATTGAGTGGATTTATGTGGGGTCTATTTATGTTATATCGAAAGGAGTCGAATTATATGGGTTGAGGTATAGTATGTGAAGTGTGAATATGTTGCGTGGTGTGGAATTGTGTGGTGCTGAATTGTGTGTTGTGGAATTGTGTGGTGTTTTGTGGAATTATGTGGCATGGTGTACAGATGACGACCTTAAAGGGATGAAGTGCATGCAGCCTCCTCCTCCTCCCACCAGTGACAATTAATGTGTGTGCAAGGTGTGAGGTGCTGCATAGCAAATAAACACACAGAGACAGGCCAAGCGAATTCGTTGTAGGCAAAAAATGTCAGTGTGTTCAAAGCAGTCACACTTAGGCATGCTCACGGCAAAAAAGCCTGGTATGTTGGGACATAAAACACTCTGAACGTTACTGCTTACTGCCAAAGACAGCTGCCTAATAGAAGGGAATTTCCAGAGGAACCTTCAGCTCAGCCTTCAATCAATCAAGCAGGGATTTGCAAAGCGCACTACTTACCCGTGAGGGTCTCAAGGTGCTGAGGAGGGGAGGGGGGGAGATGGTGGTGGGGAAGGTGCTGCTGCTGCTCGAACAGCCAGGTCTTGAGAAGTTTCCTGAAGGTAAGGAGGTCTTTGGTCTGGTGCAGGTGGGTGGGAACAGTGTTCCACGTTTTGGCGGCGAGATGCGAAAATGATCTACTGCTGGTTGTAGTTCTGTGGACGCGTGGGACGGTTGGGAGGGTGAGGCCGGCAGAGCGGGGATGTCGGGTTAGGGTGTAGAAGGAGAGTCATCTGTTGAGGTATTCTGGTCCGGGGTTGTGCAGTGCTTTGTGAGCATGAGTGAGGAGTTTAAAGGTGATTCTCTTGTTGACTTGGAGCCAGTGCAGGTTTTTCAGGTGGTCTGTGATGTGGCAGTGGCGGGGGATGTCCAGGATGAGGCCTGCGTAGGTGTTCTGGATGTGTTGCAGCCTCTTCTGGAGTTTGGCCGTGGTTCCTGCGTAGAGGGCATTGCCATAGTCCAGTTTGCTGCTTACGAGGGCTTGGGTGACTGTTCTTCTGGTTTCGGTTGGTATCCATTTGTAGATCTTTCGGAGCATGTGGAGGGTGTTGAAGCAGGACGAGGAGATGGCGTTGACTTGCGGGGTCATGGATAGTGAGGGGTCCAAGGTGAATCCTAGGTTGCGTGCGTGGTCGGTGGGAGTCGGAGTGGTTCCGAGAATGGCAGGCCACCAGGAGTCATCCCATGAGGAGGGGGTGGAGCCGAAGATGATTACTTCCGTCTTGTCGGAATTGAGTTTGAGGCAGCTGCTCTTCATCCATTCGGTGATGGCCTTCATTCCTTCGTGGAGGTAGGTCTTGGCAGAGGCCTTGGTGAGGGAGAGGATCAGCTGGGTATCGTCAGCGTATGTGATGATGTTGAGGTTGTTGTAACTATGTGATATATGCGAGCAGTTTCATGTAGATGCTGGAGAGGGTCGGACTGAGGGACGAACCCTGGGGTGCACTGCAGATGATTTTGGTGGCCTCCGAGCGGAATGGGGGGAGGCGGACTCTCTGGGTTCTGCCGGTGAGAAAGGAGGTGACCCAGTCCAGGGCTCTGTTGCGGATTCCAGCATTGCTGAGTCGTGACCGTAGGGTGTGGTGACAGAGGGTGTCGAATGAGGCCGATAGGTCCAGGAGGATGAGGGCTGTGATTTCGCTGCTGTCCAGTATGGTTCTGATGTCGTCGGTGGCAGTGAAGACAGCGGTTTCGGTGCTGTGGTTGCTGCGGAATCTGGATTGGGAAGGATCCAGGGTGCGGTTCTCCGCTAGGAAACGGGTTAGTTTTCTGGTGACAGCCTTCTCGATTACTTTTGCCAGGAAGGGGAGCAGGGAGATAGACTGGAAGTTCTTGAGGTCCTTTGGGTCCGTCTTGGGTTTTTTGAGGAGGGCGTTGATCTCTGCATGTTTCCAGCTCTACGGGAAGGTGGCAGACTCGAAGGGGCTGTTGATGATCTTCTGTAGTTGGGGTGCAATGACGGAACTTGCTTTGTGGAGGATGTGGTGAGGTCAGGGGTCAGATGGAGAGCTAGAGTGGATGGTGTTAATGATTTCGATGGTGTCGTTGTCATTGACAGGGGCCCAGGAGAGCAGGAGCTTGGTTGGAGGTGAATTAGTGGTGTTGGTGGTTGCCGGGGGGGTCTGGGTGCTGAAGCTGTCGTGAATGTCTGCAATCTTGCGGTGGAAGTAGGAGTCTAGGGAGTCGCAGAGGTCTTGGGATGGCGGGATGTCATTGGCGGTGGAGCTGGGTTTGGATAGTTCCTTCACGACGTTGAAGAGCTCCTTGTAGCTGTGTCCGTTGTTGTTGATTCGATCTTTGATGGCGGTTCTTTTGGCGGCTCGGATGATTTGGTGGTGTCTGCGGATGGCATTTTTGAAAGCTGTGTGGTTGTCCAGAGTCTGATCTTGGCAGCACTTTCTTTCGTGTCTTCACCAGCTTTGCTGAGATTCATGGAGGTCGGCGGTGAACCAGAAAGCCTTTCTGTTGGTGCCGCTATTGGAGGAATTTTTGATTGGGGAAAGAGTATTGGCACAGGTGTTGACCCATTGCCTGAAGTTGTGGGCTGCTGTATCAGTGTCAGTGGTGTCAATTGGTGGGTTCTGGGAGAGGGTCGCGATAAGTTGGTCTCAGGTTCCAACTGCGGTGGAGGATCCGTTGTGGGTGGTGGTGTGTTGTGGGTTTCTTGAAGGAGAAGTGACTGCAGCGGTGGTCTGTCCAGTGGAGTTCGGTGGTGTGGCTGAAAGAGACGTGATTGCTGGCGGAGAAAATAGGGTCGAGTGTGTGTCCTGCGGAGTGGTTTGGGGCCATGATGAGCTGTTTGAGGCCAAGGTTGGAGAGGTTGTCGAGCGGGGTGGCAGTGTTGTTGTTGTTTGTGTTCTCAAGGTGGAAGTTTAAATCTCCGAGGAGTATGTAGTCAGTGGATGCGAGAGCGTGAGTGCTGATGATGTCGGTAATGGTGTCGCTGAACTGCTGGCGGGGGCCGAGAGGGACCTGTAGATGAGGGTCCCTCAGAGGGTGGTGTTTGAGTCAGTATGGATTTGGAAGTGCAAGAGTTTGGCAGTGCTGAGGGAGTCTTCGGTGTTGGTCGTGATCCTGAGGGTCTTCTTGTGGATGATGGCGATGCCTCCTCCTGGTTTGCTGGAGCAGTCCTTGTTGGTGATCTTGTAGCCGTCCAGGATGGCTATGGCGATGTCAGACGCTGAGGAGGGGTTCATCCAGGTCTCCCTCAGGAAGGCGACGTCTGGGGAGGCTGAGTCGAGTAGATTCCATAGCTCTACTGCATGCTTGTGGATGGAGCGGGTGTTGAGGAGGACACATCTGAGATGGCTGCATCCTGCCTTGATGGGTGGGTCATTGGCGTGGAGGGTGGTGAAGGTGCAGGTCCGCGGGTGGTCTGCGGGGAGGCTTGAAGGCAGGCGGGAGATCTGCCAGCATTGAGGGCGCAGAGGGTGGCGGCCTCGTAGTGAGGGCGTGTGTGGCAGCGGTCGGGGGGACGGGAGCCAGGGGTTCTGGCGCTGGGCGTGGTCTAGGAGCGGACGGGCGCAGACGGGCTTGCCTTAAGACAGCTGGGAGGCGGGAGGGGGACGAAAAACAGCACAAAAAGGGGGCAGAGCCGAGAAAGGGGGCGTAGCCTAGAAAGGGTGCAGGGCAGCGGGGCAGCAGTGGCAGAGGAGAGAGAGAGGGGGAGAGCGAAAGTGAGAGAGAGAGAGCGGAGTGAGAGAGAAATGAGGAAAAGGAGCACTAAGGGACAGTAGTGGAGCAGAGAGCAAAGCAAAGCAAAGCAAAAGGAGGGGAGAGGCAGAAGGTAGCCTAGTAGGAAAGCAGAGCTCTCCCACTAGAAACCAGGGATGAGGCGCAGGCAGAAGCCTGCGGGTGGAGGAGGGCCTCGAACTCCTGACAGGGGTCAGGAGTTCGGAGGAGCCAGGGAAAGGGCTCTACTTAGAGGGTGGAGACACGGGAGGCAGAGCAATGCACTGACCAGGCCTTCATCATCAGTTTGTTGTCCTGTCATTCAGCACATAACCCTCTCCCGGCATTTCTATGATTCATCACGCTCTGTGGGCAGCTTTCACTAAGTTTCTGAGAAACACCCCTTAAGCTGCTCTCCCAAGGCCACCCTCTGAGCTGTCCTGCCACATTGTGTAGCAACAGTTGCTTCCCCCTTCGGTGCTAAAGCAGAGTTAGTGTATATCAGAGCTTGGGAGGGTGGGGCTTCCTGGTTAACAAAACTCCATTGCAATAAAAGGCAGCAGTGATGGCCATTTTGAAACAGCTAGGATTTCTATGGGAAGTATACAAGTTTGTGTTCTTACGGGAGGAAGTTGGAGCCATGTAGTTCTCCAAAGGTTGTCCTTTTTGTGATGCATGAAAGGGGAGTAGTAAGTAGCAGAAACGTCCGTAAATGGTCCCAAAAAATATTCAGAATTTTTAATGCTGAATGACAAGCTCAAACAGCTCAAATCAAGGAACGGCCCTACCATTCCGAAACACTATTTTTGTATTGTTGTTATCCGAAAAAGGTGTGTAACTGCACACAACAGTCCCAACACTCCTTAATATTGCACTATCATGGCATTGCCCTTGAGCAGCTCAATGCACCTTTATCTAATCACTTGGCAATGCCAAGCTCCGAGTATGTGCTGAATGTCTACGAGTTAGTAGAAGCTAAGTAGCTTACACCAATCCCTGATACAAATGAATGGATCATCAACATTCCTGGATCGGTTAGGCGGTGAACCCAGTGTAGAAAGGTATGTACAGGCACAGCAAATGGATGACCAGCAGGTCAATGTGAGCAGAAGAGTGAGGGTTTCCTTAGCAAAAATGTTTCTTTGAGTTTATCAAGTGGTCAGCAGTGATCTGAGTGCCGCTGAATGTACTTTGTTAGAGAAGCAGAAAGAATAGCATTTGAGGAAGAGGCCTAGCATGAGAACTGGTTGCTCCTTGATGGTACAGCAGATGTGACTAGATGAGAACAAGATTCATAGGCCTGTCACAGAAAAATTTGGAACAGACCTAAAAACAAAAGTGTTTGTGTTAAGTGTTTTTGAACAAAGAAAAAAGGAGTTCCTGAAACACATGCTAAAATAATGACCAGTGGATGGATACAGTACTTGGTCTCTGCTCTCAGGGAGTGTTAAACAGAGCAAGAGGCATGACAAATGCATGCCATGGGCAAATATGGAGAAAGAATAGGAGAGTGATGAAGGAACCAGCACATGAGAAGCCTATGGGCGGGCTGAAGCCCTCAAAGTGGGCATAACATGTCTCAAAGACGCATGCACTGTCTACCCGATACCTAAAAAAAGTATGCAGAAAAAACATGACAAAATAAATAACAACATCGGTAGTTTTCTAGGGTAATATGTCTTCTGCAGTTAAGAAAACTATCTTGTATGAATGAGTCATTATCAGGTATTATCAGGGATACCAAGTTGCAACCTTGTAATCTAGGCCATTGAAAATAAGGCCACATGTACAAAGACATTTTCCGGCCGCAAACGGCCAGATTCACAGAATCATACGATTTGCGACTGGAAAAATGCTTTTTCATATGTACAAAATGCAATTCGGTAACTTGTTACCAAAATGCAATTTGCATTTCTGAGTCGGTATATGGAAGAGGCAGATTTTGGGCATCCTTTCCAAATACCAGATCGGTATAGTATGTATTACTGTTGTGCATCCTAATTCTGGTTACAAAACAGTAATACTTCACCACCATTTTAAAAGTGGTGGTAACCTTGGTGAATGTTTAAAAAATATTTTTTTAAAGCAGGCAGTGGTCTCACAGACCACTGCCTACTCTTAAAAAATAAATCTACAATGTTTAATTTTTTTCTTTTTAAATATATCCCACTTTCCTTTAAGGAAAATGGGCTGCATTTAAAAAAGAAAAAATACTGCTTGATTAAAAAACAATCACCGAATCGGTGGTCTGCTGACCTCAGCAAGCCATCATTCCTATGATGGCTGCGATTCCTAATGGGACTCATTAATATTCATGAGGAAGTTCGATTTGCGCCTTCTAGGAATCGCTCTATGGGAAACAAAATTCGCACATTAGGAATATTGATTTCCTAATTGTGATTCGGAGTTAATTGTAATTAGGAAATTCGTATTCTTAATTTTGTACATGTGGCCCTAAGTGAGTCTGTGGCTGATGCAGTTTCTCAAATGACCAGGGATTTGCCACATTTGCCGCTAAATCAATCTTCTGTTACATAACAAGCAGATTAAATAGAAAACTATCTCTAGATTGAACAGTTGAAAAGTAACTAAAACCAAAGTGCTACACATATTCCCCCACAGTAGTAAACCGTTTGCAAATGTCATCTGGTCACCTTTTGGTTGCTGATTGCTATTTTCCAATACTATACTGGTACAAGTGATGTCAAACGTTTGCTCAGACAGTGTTAATGAGTGTTAAAATGGCAAAACAGTTACATTATACTGCTACATAATTTATCTCTTATTGTGGCATGGTTTAGCCAACCCTGACACATAAATTAGCCCTCTCTTGTCACATAATTCCAGTTGTCCTACCTATAAACCAGTATGCAATGGGCACTAACATGAGGAAATTGTTTTTTCCTCATCTATTCTAGTAGTTGACGTTTTTTTACAAGTGGTAAAGTATGCCAAAAATTTGCCCCAGGTAACCCATTCAGGATTACCAGTGGATATTAGGCGTTGTAATCCTGCTTCATTTGTGATTCCCAACAGGGGCATTGTTACCTGCCTGACTGGAATTTCCACACCATTCATAATGAAGACTAAAGAATCACAACCTCCTCTGTTGCGGGAAGAAGGAGTATGCATAGGTGTATGTGGAGCACCCAGCAGTGGCCTGAGGGGCTAGGCTACCTAACATTGGTAATAACATACTACGCCCCAAAATCTGCAGGTTTCACCCACTGAACACATTAACAGAGCAGCCTGGTCAAGCTCTTCAAATGATTACACCTCGGGGTCTATTCACATAGGTAAATATTCATGTGTAAATACACTAATATGTATATTTACTACTACAATTGTAACTCTACATATTGTTGCTATTCACCATTTCTGGGTGCAGATGTATACCTAAGTGTAGATTCTTATGTCTCCATCCCCTCAAATCAGGTATTGGAGGCTCCTGCAAAAGGATTTACAAATGTTAAGTTATTACTAGTATATTTGCACATGTAAGTAGAGATCTCTGCCACTGTGGCAAAGATCACCCATAGTATTGGGACAATTACTGAAATTTGTTTTTCAGTAAATAAATATGAACATTATTTAATGTACAATATCAATGTAAATTACTGAAAATCTTTATTCAACTAGAGCTAATGAAATATAATGTTATATCACTTTAACGTCTCAAAATAAAGGTGTATTAATTTAAATATATTATTCTAATGTCGAAAAAATTATTTTATATGCAGTAAATTTTACTATGTTAGCTGCTGAATTAGTTCAAATGCTTTTTTTAAAGAAAAGTTTAAAAGATGAATATTGTTGTTTGTGTAAGGGTTATGATTACATGTTATAATAATAAACTAATCAATATTAATATTTAATTCTTTAATTATTATATATATATATTTATATATAAACAAATATATATATCAATATATATATATACGTATATATATGTATATAGTACATTCAATGGAAAAAAGAGGTTAAGGATAAGTTATAGTCAGAGAAACTTAATTTATTATTTCTATACAAAACGTCAACTACACAAAACTTAAAAATAGAAAAGCCATAGTTATCACTTAAAGTTATAGTTTCTGACCTGGTCAAAACTTTCTACAACTTGTGCACCTTCATACAGAGTGTAGTGTTTTTAACTTGTCAGCCAGACTAAATCAACTATAACTCGGTCCTCTACCACGCACAGTGTTGTTATAAATGTTGTCATTTGAAGTGGCAGGAGTGTTGTTATAAATGCTATAATTTACCATGCTAAAAGTGACCTAATATGAAAGGCTATAAGCAATGCACAGTGAAAGCATGAGTTATAGTTGATTTATGGAATGTTTTGGCCACAGCAGAAATATAACTTTAAGTAATGACTATAACTTTTTAGTTTCTAACTTTTGTGTAGTTAACATGATTTTTTAATAGGAATAATACATTAAGTTTCCCTAATTATAACTTACTTGTTTTGTTAAAAAAAAAATTCTAATTATATAATATTGTTTATTGTGGTATTAGTTCTTTGAGTATAGTATAGTGGCGTACAGTAGAGTGTCATACAGTGCAATGGGGTGGAGTTAAGTGGGGTAGAGTGAAATGGGGTACAGTAGAGTGGCATAGAGTAGAGTGCCATAAAGTAGCGTAGAGTGCAGGGTATAGGCAGAGTATAGTGCAGTGGCCTAGAGAGCAGTGGGGTACAGTGCAGTAGAGCAGAGTGGAGTAGAGTACAGTGGCTTGGACAAGCATAGAGTACAATGGCATAGAGTAGAGTGCATAGAGTACAGTGACGTAAGTACAGTGGCATTCACTAAAGTGGTATGGAGTGAAGTGGGGCAGAGTGAAGTGGGGTGGAGTAAAGTGGCACAAAGTATAGTTGCATCGAGTGAAGTGGATTGAGTGAAGTGGTGTAGAATGAAGTAGGATAACATGAAGTGGGGTACAGTGAAGTGGGGTAGAGTAGAGAGGCATAGAGTCGAATGTACTAGTGTAGCTTGAATGGCAGAATAGAATAGAGTGGCATAGTGTGAAGTAGGATAGTGGAATAGTGTCAAGTGAGGTACAATGAAGTGGCAGAGTAGAAGGAAATAGAGTATAGTACTGTAGAGTAGTGCACAGTAAAGTGGGATAGAGAAGAGTGACAAAGAGGATATTGGGGTAGAGTAGAGTGTTGAGTAAAGTGGCGTAGAGTGAAGTAGAGTAGAGGGGAGTGGGGCAGAGTGAAGTGGAGTAAAGTAGAGTGGGGTAGAGTAGCGTAGCATAGAGTAAAGTGGCATAGGATAAAGTGGTGTTGAGTGAAGTGGGGTAGAGTACAGTGGCATAGAGTACAGTGGTACACAGTGAAGTGGAGTAGAGTGCAGTGGCAGAGTAGAGTGGCGCAGAGTAGAGTACAGTAGTCTAGAGTGTAGTGACATAAAGTGCAGTGGTGCAGTAGAGTGGCATAGACGTGCGCGGAATACAGTGCAGTGGTGTAGAGTAGAGTGGCGCAGAGTAGACTAGAATGTGTAGAGTACAGTAGCATAGAGTAGAATAATGCATATTAGACTATAGTTGTGTACAATGGAGTAGTGTAGAGTACAGTGGTGCAGACGAGTAGAGTGGCGCACAGTAGCGTGACGTACAGTGAAGTGTGGTAGAGTAAAGTGTAGTGCAGTAGAGAGGCGTACAGTATTGTATAGAGTAGAATGGTGTAGATGATTTGGGGGTACAGTACAGTAGCATACAGTAGAGTGGCTTAGAGTAGGGTGCTTTAGAGTGCAGTGGTGTATAGTAGAGTACAGTGGCATATAGTGCAGTGGCGTACAGTAGAGTGGTGCAGAGTAGCTTAGATAGATAGATAGATAGGTAGATAGATAGATAGATAGATCATTTAAATGTTGAAATAATGTAATTCCTTTAACATGTGTTCCTCACCTACCTCCGTTGTTTTCTATGGGAGTGTTTTGCTGTCCCTACAAGTAGCCATGCATGGTGTTTCTCTTACTCCAGTGCTTGGATTGAGTACATTTAAGCCTGTTCTGCTACAGTGTGAGGTATAGTAACTTTAGAAGTATAGCTTGTGAATAACAGCAGTCTTACTCTTTAGTTGCTGTCCCTCTCTAAACCCCTTATTACCTTTCCCAGAACCCCTCTCATGCAGTAGTAAGTATGCCCATTTTTCAACCACTCCTCTTGATCCAGCTCACATTTACTAATAAAACTTACACTTATGTGTGTGGAGCTCTCCATCATCTTGGCTGAGATCTCCGCACAGAAAAGATAAGAGAGGCGGAGGCCTCTGCTTATAGGTATGTTAATAACATTTGTAGTATGTGAGTACAACTACTGTAGTACTACTTTACATACTACAAAATGCAGTTTGTGACTATGCCCCTCAGTATCCAACTAAATCCAATCAGCCAGAGTTATGGTCATTTGTCTCCCTCTGTTGCCTGTTTGCTTTTGGAACACTAAAAGAAACACCTTGGAGCAATGAAAAATTTACTTTCGGGTATGTCGGTATCAGTACTAAAAGAGGAGAGATCATCTTGGATGTTTCACCAGCAAAAAGTGAATTTGAGTTATGTGTTTTTCAGGATTTAACATAAATGTTTGCATCTCCATTTTATGGGTTACATAAAAAGATACTTTAATTTCGATCTCTGCTATTTTATTTTACATTAAAGTAACAGCTTCTGCTAATAACTGCATACCTCGGGTTGTAACATAAACCATTTTTGACTGGTGGTATTATATGTCATTAATGGTAAGTAATGCAGTGCTTGGTGCAACACTTCTCATCATCCCATTATGGAAGCAGGTTTGTGCAGGTAACAATGAGTGACAAGAATAATTGTGCATATGTGTTGCATTTTGTTGGGATGGTGATGTGTGTGGTTTTTGTTTCTGTGCTTCCTTAAATTCATTGCTTCATTGTCGTATTACGCTGGGGTTATTGGGTTGCAGTCAGTGTTTTTTAAACAGTTTTGGCGTTTTGTGTCCTGTTACGTTTTTGTTGTGCTGTTACTTAACTTTGTGTGATAATGTATTTTATATTTTCTTTACAGATGCCAAAATACTTCTACATCTTCAGCCAAAAGAATCACATTCCCTTAAATTACAGTGGAAATGTACCACTCTGTACGGAGGTAAAATACCGCTGCTCCAACCCTTCAGTCATTTAAGACACTAGTCAGCCCTAAACTGTGGCACAGACTGGCATTAGATGTGCCCTCGCAGAGCTCACTTCAAGTGCTCTGGGCCTATAAAGTCAATGGGTATGACTCCTTTTGGCACAGTTTATGGGATACTGTTTCACCCACACGCATTGTTGTTTTATCGGGGTAGGTTATTTCTCTGACAAATATACTCTGTAGTGCAATGATGTTACAAGGCAGGAATGTATTAGCGCTGAGTCTCTGTGACTGCAGATTACAGTCATGTCTGTGCCCGGCCAGTAAATCTTTATCTCTCCCTTCATGTAGTTTATGACTGCAGCGGGGGTCCCCAACCAGAAAATAAAATGGGCAGCACTGCAGAAACAGAAGACGCCCTGCCGCCGCTAAATCAAAGGAGTGCTCCACCTTTGCGGGTGTCAGATTCACAGATGGGCATTTCTCATAACCTTTCGTGTGTGCAGGGGTGGGAGGCTGAGATAGGAAGCGGACCGTGCACACCGTTTTACAAACTACTTTCATAAAACCATATCTGAAGCGCTATTCACACCTGCGTCATTGCTAACCTTCCATTGAGTGTCTTATGAAGACTGTACTCGGCTCTCAGCACAAGTAGGGGGAGTATAGTTCAAAGGTTACCACCCAAACAAGATCTTCCCAGCCTTTCATCTATCTGAGGTGGGTCAAAGAGGAAACATTTTAATGAGGTATTTGTAAAGATGTGAGCCTCCTTGGAATGTGAGCTGAAATAACTATGCCATTAGCATGGAAAGGGCGAACTAGAAGCTAAAATCATGTGTGAGTCAACTATTAATCATTCACTTAATGTGTATACTTTCATCTTAAATACATGTACATAAGTGCGTGGATCGGTGATATGATTTCTGGATTGAGTTATTAACTTCCTGCGCAATCCTATGGATCATCCAAAACATACTCGCAACTTTAACGTGATAAAATGACCTAGTATGCTGGAAGGTTCTCACTTTAGACGGTAAACTGGAGGAATCAACATCATTTTCAAAGGCACTACCAGCTGTGTGTTTTTTTGCTTTCCTCACCATAAGTGCGCCGGGTATGCCCAGACATGGGTCCCGGGCTCAGTGTGCCTCTGGATTCAAGCTAGCCTGGCTGAGGAAGGATACCCTGAAACCAGTCCCAGGATACTTGTCTCCGGTCCAGGGAGGACGTGTCCTGGAAGTTCAGGCTGGACTTTTCCCATGGGGAACAGGGTCAAGACTGATTTGCATATTGTTGGGTCCAAACTGGGGTGGCATGGTGAGCAAAAGAATTGATGAATTAAACCCAGATCTTTGACTGGGGGTGAATGTTTGATTGGTTCTGAATTCGGTCCATCATTTGTGGTTTTTTTACTACCAGCTGCAGCACCAACTCAGATACCATAATAGACTACATGGAACACCTCAGTTTCAAACTACAAGTCACAGCCAATTTCACAGCGGAACTCTGATCTGCCGACCCCCTGGACCCTGAACCAGATTCACGAGCAACATCTTGGACTTTGCCGCCCCATTAGCCATCAACTCCAGCACCTACATCCATGTAGGATGCCTCATCTTTACCTTGAAGGCGTGACCGACATCTTCACCTCGTTCAGTGCTAACACACTCACTGCTGCCACTACGACTGGCCAAGCCAACATCAGCTGCTCAGTCAACACTTCCCACTGTGAATGAACCATCATGACTAGCCCTAACGTCTGAATCTGGAATTATCTATCTAAGGTGAAGTGGGCCGCCACCCTCCATAAAACACACAGAGAGCACACAGGCCAGCTATCAGATGACATCAATAACTTCAACAACGGGATTACTGCCTGTGCCCCTCGGAAAAGAAGCAAACCATAAATAACACACTGTAAACAACTGGAACAGAGGTGGAGAATTGGGCATAAGGTCTTCAAATCTGCCCCGAGACACTACCACCAGCCAATTCAGGAACCCAAAAAGGAAGGCCCTGGCAGAGTGCATCGACAACAGCTCCAACAGCAAAGGAATATATGCTATCATCAAAGGCTTCACCACAACAATAGCAATCACCATCAACATTACCCCAACCCAAGAACTGTGCAGCAACCTCTCATATTTCTTCTGCAACAAAATCACAGCCATCTATACCAATTTCGACTCACAACCGGACCCGACCAACCTTGCAACAAGCCTTTTGGCATCAGACAGAAATGACACCCTGACAATATGGAGCCCTATCATCACATAGGAAACCTCAGTAATCATGAAGACCATCCAATCTGGGGCTTGTCTAACCCTTGCCCCCACCACACCTTTGGCAAATGTTTAACCCCCATCAGCAAAACTCTCACCCAGATTCTAAACACCTACTCTAGATTAGGATTTCCTCTTCACTTCCTGAATTCCGCAAGAAGCTGAAGACCTAGGGGCAGATTTAAGAAAAGTGGCACTGCACCTAGTGCAGTGCCACTTTCCTTGCGCCCCTCAGCGCCCCCTACCGCCACCATGTGTGCTCTGCATTTAAAATGCAGTGCACCATGGTGCAGGGTAGGGGGAAATAGCATCATTTTTATTTACACTATTGATGTACTCTGCAGGAGTAGCTTCAAATTTTAGTGCTACTCCAGCAGAGTACATAGGGGCCCATTTAAAAAAATGGAGCCCTTTTTTAATGCCTGCTTCGGGCAAGCATTAAAAGTGACGTAAATAAATGGCACAAGGAAATCGCTTAGATTTCCTGGCACCATTTTTTCAGCCTTCCCTAATGGGGGAACGCCCCCCCTTGAATACATTATGCCTGGCGTAGGAGTAATGTGGTCAAGGGTTTACAAAGAGCCGCAATGCATGCATTGCGTCACTTTGTAAATAGGGCACAGGGATAATGCCACTTTAGCGCCGCCTTAGCATAAAAAAATGATGTTGTGGCAGAGCCGAGGTAGCGCTAGGAGCTCTTAAATCTGTTCCTATGCCTGGCACAGGCATAATGTGATACAAGGGTATGCAAAGTGGCGCAATGCATGCAGTTGAGCGCCAACACAGGCAGCCTTGCAACATGGTGAAGGGTTTCTGTGTTGTTGGAATGATAGTTTTTGTGCAGGAAGGTGCCCCTTCCTGCACAAAAACAATAAAAAGCAGCATTTTCCTCGTTCTATGTGTGCTGCAGAACACAGCACATGGAGAAAGAGGAAAAACATTTCTCTCATTACACCTGCTCTGGGGAGGCGTATGTTTCAGGTGTTGCCTCAGATTTACACTATGTTGTACTGTAGATCTGGGGCTGTATCAAAAACCTTGGGTGTTGAGTGGCAATACCCACAGCAACGCCCATGGAACGCCTCCCCAACGCACTGTATCTACAAAGACATGTAAAGTCACTCAGGGTGGCTTCGTGTGTCTTTGTAGCTATGGGTCTGCACTGTGCGCTACACGAGCATCAAAAAAGTGACTCTCCGGTGGTTCACGGGGGCATGTAACTAAGCCCCAGACCCTTTGCCATCAACCCTATCAGTTATGAAGATGTCCCCTTTCCTTGCCACCATGGAAAGACGACTCCTAGGCCTTCATTCCTAGTGCCTGTTGTTTAGTATGATAATACTGCACCTAATAAATATGAAAACAACAGAGCTGGTATTAACTGAGGATGATATCACCCCTCCATTAAATGTCCCTCCACCTCAGAATGATTGCTAATGTGGCAATACCACGGATATTCCCCGTTCCATTTAGGGAGCAGAGAAAACAATTTGATTACAGAGATGACTAAGTTATCTTCGTGTACATATAATCATCCGTCTAAAAAAATAACAGTTCTAGTCATGTTTTTACAGACATTTAATAAGAGATCACTGCAAATAAAAGAAAAATAGCCATATGGTGCAACCGTGCATGAGTGGCTAAAGGGAGCCTAAAGTGCACAAGAAAAGGATGAAACAGCAGGAGCACCATATTTAGTTTGAAAAATATTGCATTTTAAGTACCCCTAACAATCCACACTTCTCTCTCTTTCCACTGCCCCTTAAGCCCCCATATGTCTTGTTTTGCATATTACGTGTTTTAACAAGATGTCCTGGTGTGAAATTGTCAGAAAATCTGAGGCTCACCCCCGCCCAATCAAACTCATCAAGCTATGCCCCTGCCTGCTCTCTCCTTTGCATGCAACATAGCGCATCACCTTTGGTTGCTGGGCTTTGTGACTTTTTAGTACTTTTCCACCAAAATATGTTATGAACCAGTGTAGGAAAGTGCCCCTTTTGGCATGGTTACCCCCCCCCCACTTTATGCCTGATATTGATGCTGACTTGACCGAGAGTGTGCTGGGATTCTGCTAACCAGGCCCAAGCACCAGTGTTCTTTACCTAAACTGTATCATTGTTTCCAGAATTGGCACCCCCCCGGCACACAAATAAGATCCTTGTAAAAGGTACCAGTGGTACCAAGGGCCCTGTGACCAGGGAGGGTCCCTAAGGTCTGAATCATGTATTGTGCCACCCAAAGGGACCCCTCACCAAACACATGTACACTTCCATTGCAGCTTGTGTGCGCTGGTGGGAAAAAAATTGTAAAGTCGACATGCCATCTTTCTCAGGGAGCCATGCCCACCAACCACTGCCTGTGGCATAGGTAAGTCACCCCTCTAGCAGGCCTTATAGCCCTACGGCAGGGTGCTCTGTACCACAGTTGAGGGCATACCTTCATGGGCAATATGTCCCTACAGTGTCTAAGTCCATTCTTAGACATTGTAAGTGCAGCGTGGCCATATTAAGTACATGGGCTGGGAGTTTGCCATCATGAACTTAACAGCTCCATGATAGCTTCACTGAAGGCTGGGAACTTTGGTATCAAACTACTCAGCACAATAAACCCACACTGATGTCAGTGTTGGATCTATTATACAATGCCCCCAGAGGGCATCTTAGAGATGCCCCCTGTATTTTAACCAAACTTTTAGTGTAAGACTGTCCAGTCTATGACAGCCCGCCATTAAAAGACAGTTTTCTCACCTCATGGGGGAGAGCCTTTGTTCTCTCTGAGGCCAGAAACAAAGCTTGCTGTAGGTGGAGGTGCTTCACACCTCTTCCCTGCAGGAACTGTAACACTTGGCGCTGAGCCTCAAAGACTCTGGCCTCCTGTTACAGTGCCCCAGGGCACTCCAGCTAGTGAAGATGCCCACTGCACCAGGACAATTCCCCACCTTTGGGGGCAAGTCCAATGGGAAAATTAGGTGAAACAGGGAGGAGTGACCACTCCAGCTGGGACCACCCTTAAGGTGTCCAGAGCAGAAGTGACCCCCTCCCTGCAGAATCCTCCATCTTGATTTGGAGGACATGTACCCATATGGTTAGGAGTGTACCCCCCTCTCCAAAGTGAGTGGGCACAGGAAGAGTGTAGCCACACTCAAGGGCAGTAGCCATTGGTTACTGCCATCTAACCCCTGTAACGCCCCTAAACCTAGTATTCAGGGGCACCCCTGAACCTAGCTCACCAGATTCCTGGTGACCTCAGGAAGAAAAGGAAAATGAATCAAGAAGAAGGACTACTAACCAACCCCAGCGGAGAAGACTCCATCCAGACACCAACTGACTTGGCCCTAGCCCTACCGGCTTGTCTGCAGCTTCTGAAGGCCTACTACAAAAAGGTGACGCATCCTGCAGGACCAGCGACCTCACAAACCTCCAGAGGACTGCCTGCCCACCAGAGGATCAAGAACTCCTGAGGACAGCTGACCTGGTCACAAGAAAAGCCAAGAAGGGCTCCAGAACCGCCCCAGATCTGTGAGTCTTTCCCACTCTTCACCTGACCCCCACGGCCAGTGTCCAGGTGGCCCACCAGCCCAGAGCAGATCCCCAGGCAATTCTGACCTTCTCTCCGCCCTGGGTTGACCCCTCTTGGCCAACACGACGACACCTGCAGCCTAAATCCAGAGGACCCTCCTAACCGCAAAAGAACTGGACGATGATACCCGATGCCCAAAGGCACCCCAGCACCCGCAGCCCCCTGTCCTTAGGGGAATCCAACCAACAGTCCAGCAACACCCAGCAGGCGGCCCTCTTCCTTGTCTAGCCTGTGGTTTCCCAGAACCGACTCTCCGGACCAGCCTGTAGCATCTTTGTGACCCCGAGTGCCCCCCTATTGAAAAGCACTGGCAAACTATATCTCATTTTGATATAGTACAGACAGAGTCAGCTTCCTATAACCAGGGGACACTTAAGCGAAATTCACATTTATGATATGAGTAAAGCTCAACAAAGGTGAATGTCTGTGTATGGGGCACACTGAGTCACTACAAATGACGTGAATGCACCATATGTATACAAGATCAGCTCATGGTCATAATAAAAATGTATTAATTCCTTATTAGCCACCTCTTGCCCAAAAGCACATTTTACATGGAATGTGTCTCATTTAAAACTTAATAAAACATGGGCACTGTGAAAAAAATTACATTGCATAACTGTAGCACTGAGGAATAATTTCAACCTGGGTTTCCGGGCACTCTAGGTAGTTTCAGTGCTTGTTTCTAAAACACAACGAGTTCTTTGAACTCCCTGGCCCTTCCCTTCAAATGAATCTAGAATTCCTGGGCTCCAACCAAAAAAAAAAAAAAATAACGTCATGCTGAAAGTACATTGCATGTTTATAGTAACTTATACTGCTTACTTGTAACACGTGCATTACAAACCCAAGTCATGTTTAGACACAGCACTTCAGAAGGTCTCTTGAATGCACAGGCATATGAAAGGGGCAACAAGAGTAATGAGAGCCGTGAATTTCAAATTGGGGTGCAAGACGTAACAGATAAATTGGCCTTTCAGTGATAACTCAGGATAAAAGGTGTTTTTGGTCTAATTTCTCCCCAAACAGTGTTCACCGCTACTATTTGCTAATTGATATATTTCAAGAGATGGGAATCAGAAAGGAGAATCATGGGCCATGATTCTCCTTTCTGATTCCCAGCTCTTGAAATATATCAATTAGCAAATAGTAGCGGTGAACACTGTTTGGGGAGAAATTAGACCAAGCATAGGGCTTCTGGATGTACTTCCCAGGATTCTGAGCTCTAGGCTCTGTCAGTCTCATTGTCTCAACTTCCAAAGCTCCAGAATTTATTGTAAATTACCTCGTGGGTGCTCTAGAATGGGCTATTTTTCCCTGGCCACAACAAGGGCTGTGGTCTCGTTCGATAGCTTCAGGATGTGTTGACAACATCAATATGATGATCATTCAACCAACCCTTCCCCTTACAGACTGTCACCAATGGGTGTCTGCAGGGGGAGAAGAGGGGCGCTTGCTCCCCCCCTCGACTTTGGTACAGCCTGGTGAGCAGGCTCACAGCGCAGCATAACACCACGCCCTCCACAGTGTTACACTCCCTGCACTAGTACGGCCGCGGCCCCCGCTAAAAACAGTCTGGGAGGCTGAGGACCATAAATTATGTTAAAATTAAGCCCCCATCCCCCTTAAAAAATTCAGCGGACGCCCAGGCTGTCTCCCCCTTCACCAAGGACTCTGCAGGGTTACACAACTGACAGATTCTCAGCCATGAAAACAATCAATTGTAGATCTCGCTAACATTTTTTTAACCAATATGAAATTTCTAGTGATTTTTCATTTAGTGCTGGGCTTTAGCGCCTAATAAATATAATAATAATAATATAAATAGCAATAATGACAACTTCCAGTTTTCTTTGGAATACTTATGGCATAATTCATCTAGCTGGTGAAGTTTAAAATGTACTCATGGTCCTGGTTTTTCTTGACAAAATCGAAATCTAGCGCACATCACGTCCCCAGGCTACTAGCATACATAGCTCAGAATGTTTGGATTTTCAAGTGTTGAAAGTTTTATTAATCTAAAAGCGAACAATTCCCACACTCCCATTATTTAATTCCCTAGTCAAAATGGTAAATCTGAAAAGTCTGGTATGATCTCAGATCATTCTGTTTTTCGTAACACCAGGGAGAAAACCCCAGCTGAACAGCTGTTAGAAAACACTGTTTTCGCCACACTCACGATTTTCATAAATCAAATTAAAAGAAGGTCAATCTGTTAATGGGCTAATTATGTGTACGCTGACAATACGGTCTGCAAAATATGCTATTTCAGTAAAGATTTCATATGTTGGCAATTGTACAGCTCAAAGAGTAGGCGATTGTGAACGTTGCAGCCACATCCTATTCATTTGGGACATGGCTAGAGGACACATGGAAACATTTTCAGAGCTTGAGTTTTATTGTGGCTGCATGCTACAATCAATGAAAATTCACCATTGAAGTATGTTACTTCTGATTATGCATTAAATGAGTTATGTTCAACTTTATTTTATTGAAAAATAACAGATGGCATACAAAATACCCAGAAGCAGTACAGTACATCAATTGCAATGCAAACTGGAAACTTACTTTTAAATTTTAATGGGATTTAGAAAATGTGTTTCTCTTTTTTTCCTCCTTTCAAAAGTAAGTTAGGGATCGTTTCACCCACCGAATTGTTATGGAGACGAATATGTAAGTTTGTTGCCAGTCGTTTGGTTTATTAGGTATGCGTAAAATCTTTATGAGAACCTTCCACAAGACCCAGACATGTGTTTTCTGCTTGAAGTGTTTTGTAGTTTTGAATGTCAGTCAGTTTAGCAGCCAATGTCTCGCCGAGTTTTAACAAAGCCAATAATGTCTATCCTTCTTTTGAGAAACCTTTTTTGACCCAGGTGTAGTAGTGACACTAATTTGTCATCAACAATCAATTGTTAGAGCCAAATAGGCATTATTTTCCATAAAGTCTAATTTTGTCCCAGAATTTCAGACATTGCACAACACATTTCTCAAGGAGCACCAAAAAAGTAATTTATTGAGCACAATTATCTTCATTTATATTTTGCACATTTAACCTTTGTACCCTGAATATATATGTCTGACTTTTATGTAACACTTATGGCCTAACTCAGGACGCAACAAAACAATATTGGGTATCACCCACCTAACACTAGCTCAAGTGCACCTAGTCAGTGTTTACCACTCAGGAGAAAAATCATGCTCTTTATTAAATTTAACCCTCACCCACTCTCATAGTGGCATGCCTAATCATCGGGTCCACCCTGGCCCCTAAAAGCGAGGGTGGGCTCAACCATGTTTCTGCCCTACTCAATTGCCAAATAAAGATCCAGGGCATTTGTCAGGAGGGGTTCCAAATGCTGTCACGTACACTGATGACGACTTGTGAATTACTTTTCACAGCCACATGCAACTTCTTAGGCATGCAAGGTGAGTACTATATTCATTTGAACAATGTGCAGTACCCAAATCACTGACTAGTGGTACCTGTAAGTTAAAAAACAAATGTGCACAAATAATCAGAGTGCATTAGTGAAAACAACACACCAGGTGCTCATGCAAGATACCACAACCTTTGTGTTTCTCTGAATTGACTCATTTGTACTATGCCAGGTCAATTATATTTTCTTAAGCCTGGGCTTCAGGCCCGTTGTATTGCCTTAAGTATAGGTATCCCAACCCAGAGCCCAGCGTACTAGTAAGAGACCAGAGAAGAGGACACATGCTCTATGTAACCATTGTGTCTTAATCGGCTACCACCACCTTTGCAAGCTATAAGCCCCGCATTGAGTGAGCCAAGTTAGCACTACTGGCATAACCAACAAAATGGCATGCTAAACAACATTAAAACAACATCAAAAATGTCAATGTGACTTACCCGCAAGGGTATACTGTCAAACCCCAACGAGGTGCAGGAGGAGGTTTGGCTCTGTAGTCACACATTGTGCTCCTGTGCGGAGATGGCAACCATTAAGTATTGCACTAAACACAGACCCCAAAAACAAAAACAAACACAATAATGAGACCCATGCCAGGAACTACCAGTACATTAATAAACATCTTGCTCGCTGTTATAGCTAGGGACCTAGGTCCTTCTATTCGTGTTGTCAAGGGTCCACAAACCTCCCGTGTACAAACTAGGTCCTGCATCACCTCGCTCTTTATGCTGAAAGAAGAGGATCGACTGGCATTTAAGCAGCTTCACTATGCCCACTTGAAGCAGGTTACTGTCACGTGGAGTGATGCGTCACGCATCTCTCGCATCATGCACAGCCTCCAGGAATGGTGGGAAGTGTGGTCCAGTCCTGCCCATAATGTAAAACAAGCATTTGCAATGCAACATGTCTCGCATTTGTGAGAGTGAGAGCTAATGGTGTTGTAAATGACAATTGTCTTTTGCCTATGTGTTTTGGTTTGGAATGTAGTGGATTACTAAGACATTTACCTTTTCTAACTTTTCCCCCCATTTTCCACTGGGAAAATGTTTTTCCCAGTAGAGAAGCCACATCTCCTACAACTCCACAACTTTTACATATGTTTCCCCTCATTCTGTTACTGAGAAATGATTTGCTCCTGTCTGCACCAACAGTAAGTCCAAAGTTTTCCAGGCAGAGAATGTTTGTGAATGGTTAAAAATTCATACATTTGTCAGTGTACATAAACTATCTATGGCATCCTCACCATGGAATGCACACTCCACACTCATGAGAGCAGATTTACTCCAACCTAATGTTACATAATACAGGTGTTATATTATGTGTGTGTAAATTGATTTATAAGCTCAAAATCATATTCCATTTTTAGAAATCAAGCCATTTACACAAGTAAGTTGAACCTATACATGCAAATGACTGTGAATCAGACAATGAGTGCTGTGGGCACATAAGCCCAACGTCCTGCTTCCCAGGAAATCATGTGTCAAGTAAATCTCATGATGCCCAATTAGATGCTGGGAAAAGGTTTTCATTCAAAATATACCTGCAGACCAAGATGTGGACATTGATCCAGCCAAGGGTTGTCACTGTCCAAATCACTGTCCTGGCACTGGATACCGCAGTGGTCGTGCCCTGTGTTATATCATGCTGATGCTTGGTCCCCTTTACGGTTTTGACACAGTTTGGTGGAGTGGCACAGCCGTAATCGAGAAATCGCACAGACCTTTTCCAGCTGGCAAGCAGCTCTATGTGGATTGTAATATTGAATACAATATTCTGAGAAATGGTGAGGCACATTCTGCTTTATTGCTTTTAGATTGTCTGTGCCATTACAGGCATGGACAAACCATGTAAGAATTAATTTGGCCCGGCCATTCAATGGGTGTTCTGTTGGAACAGTTGGGCCAAGGAGCGGTGTAATTTTCACCTCCTTGGGCAAAATAGAACTGTGCCAATGGTGCAGTCCCCATATAGGTTTTATAGGTAAATTGGCAATAATTTTACCTATCCACTTGGTGACTCCATAAGGCACCTTCCTTACACAACAGTGCTTGGCTAGACCATATATCCTCTGAAGGGGAACTTGTGCATCCCCAAAATGCAACAAATATGAAGCATACAGCATTAGTGTACTTCTGGTGTGTAGTCGTAGAACACAGGCCCATATTTATACTTTTTTAGCGCCTCATTTGCAATACAATTGTATTTTGTACGTTTGTGCCAATTTTGCGTCAAAAAGCAGCGCAAATGCGGTGCTAAAAAAGTATAAATATGGGCCAGAATGAGAAGAAGCTAAGGCAGCCATGTCCTTCTCAGGTAGTGACTCAGCTCTGACCTCTCTTAAAGTCAAAGAAGATGTCCAGAAAGAGTCTGGCCATGTACCAAGAACATTTGTGTGTATTGAAGATGCCGTGGACCGCTGCTTTGAAAAAGATCAATGTGATGGTGATGCTGAGAGGGGATATGTCCAAGTCTGTGAAGCATAATTAGCTGTTGGACCAGCCACACATTCTCAGTGCCTCACAAGTCATGAATGGGAATCATGTATTACTTTAGAGGAAATATTAACTCCTGTGTTGGAAACCTAGACTGCATCTGGTATATATATATAGAGCAGTTATAAAGATGCATTCCTCTTCATAACCCCATCACACAACAAATGCAATAACAATAATAATACAATTAAAATGATCATTTATGTAGCCCACAATAAGGCATGCAGTGTCTTCTCCTGGTGCATGTTAGTAAGAGGAAGGGTCACTGGAATGATGCGGTTCTGTTACTCTGGTATATTCTGCAAAGAGACAGATCATTTGTAGAGGTCATCTGGTCACTATTTAGCTGCTGACCCTTGTGGTCATGCGTTAAACTGGTACTAACAAGGAGAAAACTTTGCTCCAACCGTATTAATGTGTGTTAAATGGCAAAACAGAAACATAATGTTGCCACTGTGTGTGCAGCATTAAGCAGCATAATTTGTACTTTTTAGCCACATAATACAGGCACCTCTGCCACATATATTTGCCAGCCATTTGCTGCATAATTCCAGTGGCCCTGATATTAGCTGATCTGAAGAGAAGACACAGAGGCACAGCACGTGAGGCAGGCAAATACATGTGTTGAAGCATTTATTACCAAGTAAATCAGTATAGAAGGTAGGTGATTAGTCATGTGTGTGGCATTGTCCCACCAGCAGCAGGATTTTATCAGCTCATTCCCTGAGAAGCTTCTCCTGTTTCCAGCTGACATAGAAATTCCTGAGGAACCAGATGGCATCACACACAAAGCCATGACATGAGATGACTCTAGGATAAGAAAGGACCAAGAGACAGACACAAGCAAAAAAAAAAATCTATTATCTTACCACCATTTGTTTTGCACATGTTTGCCTTCTGTATGGTGTCATCTGAAGTTGTGGCACCCCTTCCACTGGGTTCTGAAAGTTCTTACTAACTGGGATAGTGGTGGTCTGGGCCCAGTGTGTTAATTCAGTGACAGCCGGTGTCTTTCATGCAGTGATGGTGTGATAGATCATTCAAAGGCTCAGATCGTATCACCCTGGATGATGAAAGGCCAAACTGAACCCCTCTGCCAATCAAACATTTAATCCTTGCTGCCACACAGATCTTTGCTGAGGACACATTAGGCCTGTGGGCTACTTTAGCCCATATTCAGGCTACTTTCACTTAAATGCCGGGACCTCAAATTTCAAATATTTGTAATTTGAAAAAAATATGTGATGTAATTATGTAAAAAAAATACTTGATGTACACTATTTCAATTGTCTAGGGTATTTCTACCATGACCCTGTGCAAGCCATATTACAATGACCTGTTAATGTTGTGCGAGCGACAAATCTGGACTCGTCATAGCATCTACTTGTAGTCTTTCTTTGTTGTCTTATACAAAAAAGGCTTAAGACACAACGACAAATTTGGGTTGCATAACTACAAGCAGTGGCTGGTCTTGGTTGCCACAGTTTTTGAAACAAAAGTTCTCCCTGTTTAAAACATCTCATGCCCATGGAGTCTTTACTGTTACTGTCCGGGATCGACTTTGAGATGTAGTCCTTGGGGTGTGTACCCATAAAAACAAACACACGCATATTACTATAGACACGGGGAGGAATGGTGAAGCACTGAGAGGAACACCAGTAGAAGCAGGAGTGAGAAAGGGGCCACTTGATAGGGTCGGAAAGATACTTTCTTTGCATTGATTTTCCATCTACTTGGTAACCAAGGTAATCAGAAATAATGCATAGAGTTTACATCAAATGATGAATGGGAACTTAGTGGAGTGGTTACATAAAGCCTAAGGTTGGAAGAGAGGAGAGGAGGTTAAACATTACTGGACTGTTACAGACGATGCATGGATTATCATACACAGGAGTCCAGAGGGGAATGGGGAAACGTTCTGTGACAGCAACTGTGGGGGGTATTCAAGGTGGGGCCTCTTCACACAGGAAGCAGTGCTATTCAAGCACTGTTTTCGACAGCGCTTCCGGAAGTGGCATCTGCAAGGTCGCAGTAGCTGTGAGGGGACTATCAAAGCCATGACATCAGTGAATTCTGAGCAGAGGAAGTGATGGAGTTTGCACCACTTTTATGCCATATGATATGCTGCTCCTCTCCCTGTGGCACCCTTGTGTTAGCTTCTTTGTGCAACAGGGTTAGGAAAATGGTTGCCTCTACTAACTGAACTCTATTTGAAGAGGTCCAATTTACATCCAAAGGCTACATGTTTTTTGCTATCAAGCTTGAGCCCGTGAAGTGCTTGGGCCTGGAGTCACAACTCATTCTCCACTATTTTGGAAACAACACCTTTTGCCATCTTTTTGCCTAGAACTAACCTATGTGCTTGGTTGGTGACCCTCCGGAGGTTATCAAGAGCATGTGCTATTGTGTAGTGTTAAGCTCTACTCAAGTCAGTTGGTTAATGCACTCATTGCAGAGGTCTTGGCAGAACGAGAATGTCATAGATTACAATCCTGGCATAGCCTTTTCACCTCTTCATCTCTGCAAGGTCGATGGAAATGAATCATAACAATTTTGTAAAGAATGGCACCTGCTTTGCAGCGCTATGAAATGGCAGAACCAGTATTACCAAGCGCCATGATAAAAAAATTGGTTATTCCCAGACTGCCCCAATGCACACTTGACAAAGAACCCTATGGGAGAAGGTGTGGCGTAAGGGCCAGAGCTGCTGACTTTGGAGCTGGGGATCACCCTTTGAGTCTCGCCGCTGTCTCAACATCCTGTGATTCTGGGCGAATCATGTAGTCTTCCCTTGCTACCAAAAATGAATACGTTCTTGTGTAATGTAACCGGTGCTCATGTAAAGTGCTGTAATACCTTTGTATCGAGTTTGAGCTAACGGAACTCTATTTGAAGAGGCCCAATTTACATCCAAAGACTAGATGTTTCTTTGCTCTCAAGCTTGAGGCCGTGAAGTGCTTGGGTCTGGAGTCACAACTCCTTTTCTATCATTTTGGAGACAATACCTTTCACCAGCTTCTGGCCTAGAACTGACCTATGTGCTTGATTGGTGACCTTCCAGTGGTTATGAAGAGCACGTGCTATCGCCTAGTGTTAAGCTCTACTCAAGCCAGTTGGTTAATGTACCCACTGCAGAGATCTTGACAGAACGAGAATGTTACAGCTTACAATCCTGACATAGTTTTTCACCTCTTCATCTCTGCAAGGTCGATGCAAATGAATGATAGCAATTTTGTTACGGATGGCACCTGTTTTGAGGCACTATGAAATGGCAGACCCTGTATTACCAAGCGCAATATTAAAAAAAAAAATATTTCCAGGTTGTCCCAACACACACCAGACAAAGAACCCTAGGGGAAAAAATGTGTAAGGGCCAGAGCAGCTGACTTTGGAGCTGGGGAACATGGTTTGAGTCTCGGTGGCGACTCAACATCCTGTGATTATGGACAAATCACTTTGGGGCTGAGTTTGGTGGTTGGAAACACCTGTCTGCCAAACTCCTGACTGGGTGGTCGCGGTCGTGCTGGCGACCTTCCTGTCTGCCCCATTATGACTTTCCCACTGGACTGACCGGCGGAAACCAAAAAACTGCAAAAAAAACAAAATAAAAAAGACCTCACAGACATTGCAAAGAAACAGCAAGATGTCTGAAAACAAGGAAGAGGAAGAAACAACATACTGCCATGAGTACAAAGCAGTGAGGCAAACGGAAAAATAGTGCACCACACTAAGGTACATGCCCGATAGGGCAATAATCCATGTAACAGGGTAAAAACAGCCTCAAGGCAGGACATACGTAAAGCATTTACCAACAACATCCAGGGATTTTTGAAAGGCAGGCCCAGGAACGAATGAAAGTGATGGGCGAAGTTAAAGTACCCAGAATAGATTACAATATGTTGAGAAGAGCAGTGCTTGCACACTGCTATGCTCGACCTACAAGAGATGATATAGAGCCGCAGCAATCTATGCTGTATTTGAAGGTGAGGAACTCTAAACTGAACAAGCAAACCTCCGACGTCATGCACAGCCTCGAGGAATGGTGGAAAATGTGGTCCATTCCTAGAGGTTTGCTCCTATGGCAATTCCACATGCCACGGTGGGAGTTGGCATGCATTATAATGCATGTGCCAGCTGGTGGCTGGACTCTGCCTAGATGACCTGCACCTTTTTTATTTCTTCTTCCAGTTATTACTCTGTCCCCTTGCTCCTCCTCAGACACCTACCCCAAGGATCGTCCCCTTTGACATAGTTCACTTAATGTTGTTACTCTCTCTTGTAGTCCTATTCATTTCTACTTCCCTACTCAGGCTTCTCACTTCTCTCCCATGACTCCACCTGCTGCTGTCGGCTCTCCTCATGGCACTGTAGCATAGTCCATATGTGAGTCTTATGAATGCATGGGTGCAGTTCAGATACACATAGCAATTTGTCATGGAGGTGAGGGAGATAGAGCCACCACATTTATTTTTCCGATGGCATATTTGGCCTCAGCACCCTAATTGTGATCACTGCCTGTTCCTGTTCTCAAAATAGGGCAGAGGAACACAGCAGAGGGATAACAGGACCACTGCAGAATCTTGCAGTACCACTCCCCACTAACTCTAGAACATAGGGTCTAATTTAGGGCCTGGAGTATGAGGTTTTTGCCTGCAGTTGTGGTGTGGGAAACATCTCTTCGACCCTGGCAGAGCGCAAGAAAAGTCATATTTTATTGTGGGAGCCCTGTTCAGGCTAGAGTAAGTACCAGTAGCTGAGATTAATTCAAACAAGACATTCATCAAAAACTCTATTATCATGCAGGAGCCTCAACCATAATTAATATCCAATTTAAGTGCTGCTGGAAATCTTACGGATCTGGGGAAGAGCTGCTCACAATGCTATCTATGACCCCATCTCTTCTCATCTGCAGTTGAAAGTGTATTTTAATTCTCTTTTAGGAGTTTGGCTAAAGGTAGCATTCAGTTGCCTCTTTTCTTTAGGGCATCAAATTGAGCAAATTAACACTTATAATATAATTAATCCTGCAGATGGGGCTACAGTTACTGCCTATAACACTAAGGACATTGAATCTAGGGATTAGACATGCTGCATTCTCTTGGGGTTAGGAGTTCTAGCCCATTCATCAGCATTGATAAACTTTGGTTGTTTGTCAGTATCTTCAGACACTGCATTTTCAGCCTGCACTTTTAGTCAGTAGAAAAAGATCAATTAGTTATTTAACAATTTTCTAGGCTTTCATAAAAGTAAATCAGTAATCTTTCAGATTATTTGAGAAACATGCAGGCTGGCTTCTCATTTCAATATCTGATTAAAGACAAGAAGCATATACTAGGACCCGGCTGGGGCAAAAGTTTATTTCCACCATCAATATCTGATTAAGGCCAAGTAGCACATACTAGGACCTGGATCAGGCAATTTTTATTTACACCTGAGATTATGCCATTGCACTATGTTGCGCAATTAAAATTAAGTTCAGGTAAAATCCTATTGCTTGAGCACAGAAACAACACATTAAAACAGAATACAAGTGACTGATGCTCTCATCACTTTGTTGGTGATAAATTCCATCCCACGTCCAAAATGAAACCTGCAAAGCATTTCACACTAAAAAATGGTGCAAAACACCAGACGGTCATTTTGTGTGACAAAACATCATTATTTGGGCATTTTACATAATTTTTGCAAAAGAAAATACACAAATTTCACCCCGGCCTAGCTAGGACATTAAAATGCCTCATCGGTGAGTTACAGCAATTCACAAAAAAAGGTTCTCCTTTAAAACGTATTATGAGTCGTCTGTTTCTTGATAGGTGTTGCCTATGCAGCACATGGAGTGTGTTGCGAGGTGTATTGTTTACTGTTCAGTAGGCTTCCAAACCACCCACAGCATACTATTAGTTTTTTTCATTGTCACTCTTATTGGCCATCTTATGACTGAAAACCTCTCATAGGCTTCCCTTTGTTTCTTACTTCAGTTCCTCCCTGGAACATGGACCAAGTACATGTGTTTTCCCTCGTCTTTATTATTCCTCGCCTTTCTGCAACACACCTTTTTTATGTTATAAGTATTTCAGTATTATTCCTGGGCATTCAATGCACTTTCTTACTTTTAACACAGGTCTGCGGCTTCTTATTTATGTTGCTTTCAGCCTATCTGCTGTATCTATTGATGTTTTTGTTACTTACACCGACAACTGTACTAATCTTCTTTATGACACTCCACTCTACTCTAAGTCACTTCACTCGATACCACTCCGATCTACTCCATGCCTCTCCACTCTACACAACTCCACTGTACACCACCATACCACTCTCCTCTGCAGTATTGCGTGTTGGATATTGACTACCAAAATATCAACAGGGTAAATCTAAATAAGTGATTGTTGATTTACTATTCTTAACACTGCATTCACTTAACTTAATGGTAAATACATATATTGAGAATAGCAACTCTTTAACACAGAATATATATCCAAATATAGAAATATATTGTCAAGGTATGTATATGTGGAGTTAGTTGGTAGCTAGTATGCTGGCCACAATATCATTACAAGTTGATAATAAAAAGTCCATAATACAATAGAGTACCTTCGTTTGATTGGGCCAAGAGCCAAGCAAATGAGAGAATGGCAATTTGATATTGTGCAGGCACAAAATGTGCTTCCCTACCATTGGTTATTATAGAAAAGCTCTCATTTGCATTTTGGGCCCTTCAGTAATAAAGAAGAGCAATGAGGACACAAAATGTGGGGGCAAATGACCGGTGACCTGCGGGGCAATTTCATAATCTAGCCTCTGATTTTCTCACCTAGTGCATTACGTGCTAAGTCGTCCTGCCAGCTCACTATAGCCATGAAAAAACAAATTCACCTTTTGTCACCTTGATTAGTTCCTGAAACAAATGTTTAGCTTCCTAAGAAACTCAAAATAAGTATTCATGGTCTCAGGCTGCACACCGTGTATCTGTTTCCATGGACACTGGTTTCGTTTTACAGGTCTGAACAATACTGCCCAAGTCTTGAAGTTTCCTGGAGTCCAGAACGTCTTGGTGTCAAATCAAACAAAAACTTCAGGTGAAATGGCCACATAAAGCAAACTTACTTCCCAGGTAAGGTAAGTTGATTTGATGAGGAATGAAAGGTCCTTCCCACAGGTGGCAATAAATCACCCTTTCTAATTTGATGTGACAGAGGGGCGTATTTACAAGCCCCTAGCACCACCTTGTGCCACAATTGCGGCATTTGTTTCAATGCAACTGTGGTGTAAAGGTGGCATTTCCCACGCGCCATATTTACAAAGTGGTGCAATGCTTGCATTGCGCCACTTTGTGAACCCTTGTGCTACATTATGCCTGCACCAGGCACAATATATGCAAGGGGGTGTTCCCCCATTAGGGGGGCTGAAAAAATATCGCAAGGAAAGCTAAGAGATTTCCTTGTGCCATTTTTTTTGGCACTTTTGACGCCTGCTCAGAGCAGGCGTTAAAAGGCGGCATACCATTATTTAGAATGGGCACATATGTACTCTGCAGGACTCGTGCTAACATTTTGGTGCTAGTCCTGCAGAGTACATCAATAGCGTCACATAAATGCGTTAAACATGGCACATACATGGTGGCGGTATGGGGGCACTAGGGGCCGCAAGCAAAGAGGGGACTTTCCATAAATCTGCCCCATAGTGTGCTGAAATTCACTATCCCCTACTTTCTCCATACAGGCATGAGAGAGAGAGAGAGAGAGAGAGAGAGAGAGAGAGAGAGAGAGAGAGAGAGAGAGAGAGAGAGAGAGAGAGAGAGAGAGAGAGAGAGAGAGAGAGAGAGAGAGAGAGAGAGAGAGAGAGAGAGAGAGAGAGAGAGAGAGAGAGAGAGAGAGAGAGAGAGAGAGAGAGAGATTTGTGTACATGCGGTATAATGAAATTAATACACAGAAATGTATCTGTAGTTAAATACACTCCAGCTCATGCCATGCCATGCCCCCTCTTTCCATCACACTGCCTATTTCCCGTCTTGAAGAACTGTATACAATTTTAACCTTTATCGGTCGGAGTCTAGCCCATAAATGGAATACTATCAGCGCATCCACTCGTCAAAAACCTAGGCTGCTGGACAAAACGCTTTCATTTGTTATTTCTTGCCACCGCAGCTTTTACCTTAAACAAACCAAATATACCAAAGAAAACTGACCTCATGGGAAATGATTCCAGCATGCCTGCGGAGGTATTTGACAGCATGTAAGCAAAGCACTTTAAGGGCAGAATTATGTAAGCGCAGAGAGAAAATAAACAGCCAGCGTTTTTTTTTTATTATTTAATTATGTAACGGGACATTTGTCAAGCGCTGGCATGCTTGGGGCTGATAGAAGGCTTCTCTGTGCAGTCACACTGAGAATAGAAAGGAAGTGCCAGGCGATAAATTACCCGCTCTGATTTCACATCAAGAAAAACATCCTTTGTGTGCCCTTCTGGTGCCAGGCGGGTGCTGGCGCTGCAAGTGAGACAGAAAAGACTGAAGCTAAAATACGATGTCGAAGACAGAGTATGAATGAATGGTTGAATGGATGAAGGAGCTTTGTGAAGCGTACAGCTGCTCCTAGATGCGTCCCGGCGCTAGAAGGACTCGCAGCAACCGCCGCCTTAGACCACTTATGGGGATGCAAACAAGCACTGCAGCTCATTGCTTGTGCTTCTGAGGTTCCCCTGCAGCTTGGTCCAAGCACACACACCCAGAAAGGATAAGGTGCAACCGCCTAAACTTCAGGACCACAGCCATAAGAGCATGCGATGAACGTAACGTTCTAGATGGAAGATAAGGTGTTAACTTGTGTGATAGACAGTGGGGGGTCAGATGAGTCAAAAGCGCTATGAAGCAGTTTGAGGCTTTTAAAAAGGGTTCTCTCGTGACCGGAAGCCTCTGCAAATTCCTGAGATAAAGCAGAATGGATGCATATCGGGGGATTTTCAGGATCAAACACGACCCCCCAGGACAGTTGTAACAAAAGGATAACCTAACTAGCAGGGGAGTTTTCCAGTAATCAAAAGTGGAGGGGGAGGGGGAAGGTGTTTGGGAGATTGAGGGGTAAAAATAATCTAAAAACACTAAAACGTACCTGCCTCTTCAGTCCCATCACCGTTCCTGACTCCCGACAGTCACTGGGACAGAAAAACACAGGCTCCCAACCCAGACACTGCTCTCATGATACACCAAGCATGAGAGCAGCACTGGGATTGGCCTGAGCTGGCTGGTTTGATGCTCACTCCGGCACAGGGAGTCTGCGCCATTTCTCCAATGCAGCTGGGTTGGAGAAATGTAAATGCGCATGTCGGTTTGGTCATCCTAAAATGGCAAGCCAAACCGACATGCGCACTTTACAGTGCCCACCACTCCTCCTCCCTATGGCCCTGCCCCGCCCTGCCATGGCTGTCAGAGAGACTCAAACAGTGACAAATAAAATGAATATAAAATAATGTTGTTATCATTTTATTTGTCACGGCCTGACTCTGAACAGGGGAAAACGCTACTCCACTAATACTGAGGAGCTGCCCCTGCTAACTAGGGTGGTGAATCTAGGTAGCTTGGGGCCAGATGCACAAAACCTTTTAGCAGTAGCAAATAGTCCGATTCGCAAAATTCGCAGAGCCAGGTGTACTGTCATCTGGGCGGATTAATAAAATTGTGTCCAGGTGTTGGCACTGTGTCGAAAGTGATTATGGTTAACTTGACTTGAGATCTGTATTCAGCACAGCTGTGCATAAGGCTTACAGGGCACAGCCTTGAGCCATACCAGGGGCACAGTAATACAATGCAGGGTGCAAAGTTATACATTGAGGTCAATATTTATCATGGGTTTGTGTCAACCTTCAGCATTGCAAGGTGTTGCAAGAATATTTCCCAAGCCACGCAAGGACACCTTGTTTGGCCCTGCGTGGCTTGGTAAATGTGGAGAAACGCAAAGCAGCGCAAGTAGCTGCCTTGTGTTACTCTGCACCAAGGAGGTGTAACATGGGTGGAGCGTGGGTGTTCCACGCATCAACCCCTGTATTTTGGCACATTCCCAGATTCATTCTTAGTGGTAGAACTGCAACTGCTCAAAATGCTTTGTCTCTCCAAGGGAGGCATAACCAGGATAAATATGTTTATGTCTCCTTGATGTTATCTCTTTCTACATGTGCTGCATTTTGTAGCATACATAGTAAGAACAAAATGCCTCTCATGTATGTTTTTTGTGCACAAAGGTGTCCCTTCCTGCACAAAAGCAATCCTGCCTGCATTGACGCTATGCAACGCAGGCAGAGAGCACGAATGCACCATATAATGTTGAATAGGGTGCATTCCTGCCCTGAAAATGCTATAAATATGAACGTATTCAAAAAGGGCATAGCTTTCACACAAGCTCTATGGACAGGACAAACGGGGCTGTCTACGAGGCGTCAGCTATATCCATGCAATATGCATAGTACATGGGTGAATAATAAATGCAAGGCATGACTTAGGTCAATACCAAGCATGTACTGCATGCAGGCCATGTCCCACAGATATGTCCTTTGGGCTGAAAACCTGTGCATAGCACACATATCGCAAGATGTGTTTAGCAAATGTGTGTCTCTGAGTTCATGTTGTGCCAGTGTAATATAATGAAGTTTTATGCCTTCCTCGTGCGCCTAATGATTAGAACACTGGAATGTTGATAGCTCCATTGAAGACAATGGAGTGGATCCGGGGTCATAGTGGATGGCATAAGCCTTCTGCTGCAACACTCTAAGGTTCCTCTTTCTGTTTTTCCCTTTTTAATCTGCTTTCATTCACTCACACCTTGCTCTGCATTATCCATTCTCTGGTGTCATGTTATTTAATATATGTTACATTTGTTGCTAAACAATCTGCAAATTGAAGCATTATATTTCCTGACCCCCCGCATGCCCCTGCGTCCATTGTCGGAAGTGAAAGCGCATTGCAAAGAAGCGATTCACTCAATGTTTTCTTGATAACAATGGCCTTGCCTTGGAGAACTACAGTCCGCGTCGCCCTTGGTGGACACGGAAACGGCTAACCTTTGACTGGGCGAGATTTTACAATTCATCAGCAAACTCGAGCTAGGAATGAAATTACAGTTGGGACCTTGGCTACTTATCACCGGACACAAAGGAACCTGATAACCGGGACACAGGCCGATATTAAAAAGTATTGCGGAATTTCAGGTTTGGTCGGAGGAATTTGGGATCAGTTTGTGAAAACGTGTAAAAGCTCAGGCTTGGACGTTTTTGAAAAGCAAAAAAAAAAAGGTATGCTTTTTCTTGCTAACAAGTAGGATAGAAGTGACTTGTAAATTTGTCAAAACAGTCTACTCCTCGCCTTATTCAATGAAGTTAAAAATCCTCTTTCCGCTGTTGCAACGTCCCCAACTGCTATGTCATGTTGTATGTATGTTATTTTATTTTATTTTATGTTATGTTATGTGTATTATAGAGTGCCCAACTCACACAGGGGGGTATCTTGGCGCTAAAACGCAGGAGAGGCATGAACTGAGCCTGGGCCAAGAATAGGTGAAGAGCCATGCCTTCAGTTTCTTGCAAAATTCAATAACTACGGAGGTGGCTTTGATGTGCAGAGGTAATTACAGGCTTTGGGAGCAAGAAAGGCGAAGGCACATCTGCCGGTTCTGGTTCTGCGTTGGAGGGGGGGGTGCATGTCGTAGTCTCTGAGCAGAAATGTTGGGAACGTATGTGGAAGATAATGCAGTTGTTGAGGTAGCTAGGGCGATATTGTACAGGGTTTTCTATGTGTGGGAGGGATCTGAAGAGTAAACGTTTAGGCATGGGTTGACAGTAGAGAGCTTTCTGGTGCAGGGTTGATGTGAAGAAATAGGTGGAGTGTGAGTCTAGCAGCTGAGTTGTACATGGTCTGGAGTATTCTGGCCAGTTGCACGCTAACTCCTACCTATAGCGTATTACCATAGGCCAACTTACTAGTGATGAGGGCCTGGGTGACGGTTCAGCAGATGCTGATAGGAAGTCAAATGAAAATCTTCTTCAGCATCTTTAATGTGTGGAAACAGAAGGCAGAGAATGCATTCACATGGCCTGTCATAGCAAGCTGGTTGTTGACTTCTATTCCATAGTTTTTGTCATGGATGGTTGGGTGTGGATCAGAGATCAGCAGGACACCAGGTGGAGTCCCATAGTGAGGTGTCTTTGTCAAAGATAACTACTTCAGCCTTGTCTGTTTTTTTTAGCTCGAGGAAGTTAGTTTTCATCCATCTGGTGAATTCAGACATGCAGGAGGAGAAGTTGGTGTGGGTGTTAGATGTTTTCTCAAAGCGGGAGAGGAGGAGCTAGGTGTCGCCTGCGTAGGATATAACATTGATTTGATTCACACAAATGATGCTGGTGAATGGAGCCATGTGGGCATTGAACAGTGTGGGCCTAACTGAGGGTCCTTGTGGAGGTGGCTGAATTAAAAGGAGGCAGGCTGACAAACTAGGTGCCGCTAGCACTACATTCTGTTACATTTCATTGTAGTAGGTGTTACTTGGGCAGAGCAAGGACATTCCATGAATCCACTCATGGAATTTATTGGAATTTGACGCAATCCCAGATTTACTAAAGACAGTAAACCTTGGTCCATGAATGCCAGCTCTGTGTAGGAGTTTATTAAGGATGGAGTGGGAAACAGTATCAAAGGTGGCGATAGATCCAGAAAGATGATAGCAGTGGTGTCACCTCTGTCCAGGATCAGGCGATGTAATCTGTGGTGGTGACACTGGCAGTTTGAGTGCTGTGGTTGGGTCTGAACCCAGATTGGATAGTGCTGAAGAGGTTGTTGTAATTTAGGTGGGTGGCTAAATGTTTGTTCATGATCTTCCCCATGACTTTCACTCAGCAGGGTAGCAGGTAGAAGGGACAGTAGTTTGTTAGTGTTTTGGGCTCATTGAGGGTTTCTTAAGAAGAGGGAGTACAGTGGCATGCTTCCATGTGTCTGTGCAGGTAGCTGAATTGATTGAGTCACTCAAGGTCAAGGTGAACTGACCTCATTCACTACAGTCTTTTAGTGAATACGTGATGAGGACAGGGGTCTGATGGTGCTCTGGCATGTATGGAGCGCATGGTCACTGCGGTTTCTTGAACAATGTTTGCCAGGTGGTCAGGGTGATTCTCTGGGCTTTGAAAGTGACGGGTAGGTCAGCTGCAAGGGTGGAGGGGTCCTCTTGGGTTTCAAAGTTGTCATAAATGCTGGAGATCTTGCTGCTGATGAAAAGGGATAACTGGGGGCAGGGGTCTTGTGTGGGAGTGATATTGGTGGAACTTGCTGCCAGAGAGGTAAAATCTTTTATGGTGATGAAAATTTAATTGGCATCCTTTGGTGCTGCTTTTGATGTGCTTGGTGAGGGTGGAGCATTTGGTGGTATATGGCATCATCGGTGGGCTGATCTGTCGTTGCTTGTCAGTGTTGGCCTAGTGTTGGCTCCATTTGTGTTCAAGATGCATGACATGGCAGTTGGTGAGTTTAAGCTCTTCTGTGTGCCAACTTCCTTGTTGTCTGGTTCTGGTGACCAGCGCCCTTGAGTGGGGCCATGGAGTCTGCACAGGCGGTGATCCGGTTGTTGAAGTTGGGGATGGCTTTAAGGAGGTCCATTATACATACCATTAAATCTTGTCATCATTGTAAGTGATAGAGGATGGAAATATTGATTTAGTTAATTACAGATCCCACTACTGCATGTTGGAAAGACCTCAGATGGATGTGAGATGTGGGATAGAGGTGAGCAGGTGCAATGTCTTAAGATCATGATGTGTCTACATGCTATCACGTTGCAAGGTTCTAGGCACTGTGGGTGACCTGACATTAAGGTACATCAGCCAGAGGAGTGCATCTGTGCATGGGATCTAGAAAGAAAATATATGCATGCAGCAAAAAGGAAGATCTGTTAATTCACGAATCCAGTGTTTGTCCATGGTTGTCACAGTGAATATCAATATTGGGTATTGTGTGGTCTTGGAGGATGTCCTCTTTGACTTTGTTGTCTTGCGTTGCATTTGTCGGCAGTCCAGAGCAACCTACTTTTTGTGTCTGTGGGAAAAAAAGAGTTAACTCTGTATATCTTGAATAATGTGCACCAACTTTTTCAAATGAAATAGATGGAATGATTTTCAGGTTCATTTTAAGTTAGCAAAAACCTGTCAATTACATAAAATGTGCCTGGAATAAAAGATGAATGCAGAACTTGAGAGGCGCTATCCGGTCTGTTATTGGGGTTCCAGTACAGTGAGAGGGTCCTCAATTGTAGGGGGTGTAGTTATTTCCCACCAGTGTCTTGAGACCACAAAACACATCCGCGGTCCAACTGGATGACCAAGTACTCTACTTTGTTATTTGACTCTCACAAGTATAGTGAGGTGGAGCAGCCAAGTCTTACTCAAGGAGGTGATGTATGGTTAGCCATTTTAAATACTGTAGACACATAGGGTCAGATTTAGAAGGCCCTAGCGCCAGTGGAGCGTCACTTTTTGTGATGTTCCAGTGGCGCTGTGCAGTGTGCCACATTTAAAAGTTGGTGCTAAGCCACTTTTTTTGGCTTAATGCCACCTTGTAAATATGGGTCCCTCCAACACCATTTTCCGCATCAGAGGGGTGTGCAATGGGTGTTGCTGTGGGCATTTCACCAAAACACCCATTGCTTTTGATGCTGCCCCAGGTATACAAGAAGGAGTAAATCTGTGGCAGTGCCAGGGGTGGTGTTAGCATGTCACTACGAGAAGGAATACTTTTATTCCACCTTGTTTTTGCTTTTTCCAGGTGTGCTGCATTCTGTAGCATGCGTAGAAAGAGTAAAAGGCCATAAATGATTGTTTATGTGCAGGAAGTTGTCTTTTCCTGCACATAAACAATCATTCAAAAATGACGATTCAGTACTTATATGTGTTTTGCAACATGCAGCACACATAGAAGTCCAAATCGCCATTGTACATTGTTTATATGCATGAAACCACACCTTCCTGCATACAAGCAATCAATCCCCTCAATGCAGACACCCTTGCACTATGGTGAAAGGATGCCTGGTTTGGCAGCTAAATTTAGCACCGGCAAGGGGGGAAACCCAGGGGTGCGTGTAGTTTAGTAAAGATGGCACATCCCTGAAGTGACGCAGCGTAGTGCTGCAGATTTTGGTGCACCACCACACTGCACCACTTTTTAGTAGATCTGGCCCATAGTACAGTAAATAAAGTCAATGTCCAGTCTGCCTTTTACTTTAAAAAGAAAATATAGGAATAATCAACTACACACAAACTATGATACATATTGAAAACAAGGGCCCATATTTACAAAAATTGATGCAGCATGGGTCTGCAAGCTAGCTTGCTCTGTGTGCTGCATCATTAGGAAAATGCAGGGATGCATTGAATTTCGGGCAATATGACACATCCCTGTACTTTTTTCTGTGCTGGTGCACAATTGGCTGCCAGCTAACGCCAACGCAGACACCCTTGCACCATGGTGCAAGGGTGTCTGCGTTACAGGGATGATTGTTTATGTGCAGGAAGGGATGGTGTTTTCCTCCTTCGATGTGCTACAGAATGCACCCCTGGGGTGGCATAGGAATCTGACGCATTCCCAGCCTTGTCAATTTCAGACTCTGTCAGATTCAATGGTTGTTGCATGGGAACCCCCACAGGAACACCCATGGAACTTCCCTTTCACACAGCGTTACACAGAGTGCGCCACTCAAGCAGAATCACTTCCAACGTTTAAGTACAGTCATTAGAGTTCCAATAGCTGTGATTTAGTTTTGATGGGAATTTTGGAGTGAGCTCTGCTATGTGGTCAGTGCACCTGCTTTGACAAACGAAACACCTGCGATGAAGACCTTAAATGTCCAACACAACACAACACAGAAAGAATGAAGTACCCACACTTTATTTTATAAAAACAAATGTCTATCAGGCTTCCTGGTTGTAGGGTCTTCCCAAGCCTTGTACCCTCTGAATGACTAGGCCACACACAGAGCTGTAATTCACACATCTTTATTCCTCTGCGTGTATTGGTGAACACCAACATTCTAAAGCAAACTCTCATACATTCTATCCTAACAATTACATCACACACTGATACCTTGAAGAGACATAAAGGCTCCATTCAAAATCACTACATCTGCCCCTCTGTTAAATGAAAAATTGCTTTTTTTTAGAAATCATTAGAGAGAAACAAAATCTATACATACAGAAGCATGTACAACTATATCCCTTCAATTAATCTTCTTGGCCCATTGAACTGTCTACCTGATCTGGTTACTGGAAGTTGTGAATGGTCATCTTCAATGTCAGAAATTGCCAGTGATGGTAAAGAATCAGCAATGGTCATTGAGCTTTCACAATCAGTCTTTGTTTTACCACCTCAAACAAAACAATTATCAAACACAGGCCTGATGTTATAAGTGTTTATTGTAAGGGACTTCCTTGGTCGCCAGGCAGTCACCATGTGTCCTTTGATAGACACTTCCTGAAAAGATTCACCATCGTAAAGAACATCAGATTTTCTTTTGCATAGCTGCCAAGCAATCACCACATCACTCTTTTAGAATGAGAGGTCTTTCGCATGTCACCTCTTGTCAACATACATTTTTATTTTTTGTTTTTGAACCAAGTCCCTCGTATGAATCAGCTGTCATTAGTATCTCTTTCAGTGGTCCACTCAGATATCTAAGTTACCATTGCTCTCCCGAACATCAAAGTCACAGGACTTTCACCTGTGGTCAAATGGGTGTAAACCAATAAGCTTGTACAGTGGAGTTCAGCACTGAATTTAAACTGAGCTTCTAAAGAGTTGCACATTGCACTTCTTTCTTTAGCATGCCCATAAAATGCTCAACCCGTCCATTGGCCTGTGATGTTTTATGTTGAGCTGCTCCAGAAATTCCTTAAATTCACAGCAATTAAAGGGTGGACCATGGTCTAATTTCACAATGGTGGGCAGGTCCCATGTTGCGAATATCAAGTTTTTCAATTACTCATTCATGGGTCGTGGATGAGAGATCTTCGACCAATGGAAACATTAAATGATCTTCAGATATCTCTTGTCGCAATAGATAATTTCCAAAATAAACTAGAATAGCTCTAGGGTATTTAGAATCTGCCCGTTGACCCCCCTCCCGCCGGGTTACCGGGACCCTGTGAACTCACTGGAGCTCATTCTCCCAGTCCCAGCTCCCCAGTTCCGGGAAAGCTCCGCGCAGGAGGTTGACCATGTACAACCGTTTATTACTTCCTTCTCGCCCTTCCGGTATACCCAAAAATCGAAGATTATTCCTTCTCGGCCTATTCTCAAAATCTTCCAGTTTCCACATTACATCCGTCAATTGGTCGTCTCTCGTAGCACTCTGCTCTTTAAGTGTATCAACATCCTCCTCGACTGCCACTATCCTTTCTTCCATGAACATAGCTTAGTCTCAATTTCCGTGCATGATTTTGCAACCTTACGAACCGTTCCCTGCAGTCTCTTTGTAGCGATCCTCGCACGTCGGCTTTCAATCCTAGTCTCTGTTTGGAGCTCTTTAATTGAACTATATATTGACTGCAGCATTCCTGCATCGGTGCCCGTCGTAGATGAGTTATAAATAGGGGGCCCTGTGTCTGTTTCCTTATTACCATTAGCTAAGCCTTGGTTGCATATAGAGGAAGAGTCTGCTAATCCAATACCGGAATAGTCCCACTTCAGAGTCCTACCACCCGTAGATGTCGAGTTTTCAAGACCCTCCTGAGAGCAGGGTCGTGATTTTACAGATTTCCGCTGTCGGCGCAAGTAGGTTCGTTACTTGATGATTTATTTTCAGCCTCAGATGTCTCGCTATCATCAGATCCACCAAAACTGTGATCGCCGCTGCTGAGATCGGACTCTTCTGTCAAAGAGTAGAATTTATCACTGCTATCTTTGCCCCAATCCACAAATTGAGGGTCTTTTCCAATTATTTTACCCCACTTTTTAGGGCTTGCAGAAGACTTACGTAGGTCCTCCCCTTCCATCGCAGGTCTTGATATACCTACAGCACCCTCCCCGCTCTGTTGCGTCGGCTGGTCAAGCTGGTCAAGCTGGTCAAATTGTTGCACTTGAAACTGCTTATCCCCAGTAGAAGGGCTGGACTTCTTCTCATTTGTCTCCCTATTATTGTCTTCAGTCTCTAACACAGTCGCAGTGCCTTGTCTAAGAATAATAAGGGGCTCATTATTTTCAATACACACTTTCTTAATGCTGGTGCTTGGAAGAGAGAGTTCTTTCCCTAGCATGTTAATTTCAGAGGGGGGGTTATATGTGCAGACAGAATATCTTGCGCACCACCTGCAAGAAAAGTCGTAATAGTAGATTGACTTTTGCCCTTTACCTTAATTTCCAGCGGGGGAGTAGTAATGCTACCGCTCATCTTAGCATCTTTCCCCAAACTCAACATGTTTTTCCCAGCTACTTTGCCTGCTGTTGATGTCAGGCGTTTGTTTACTCCTGGTAGCTCTCCTTTGTCTCTGCCGACACGCTTCGCCTTTACTCCTTTAGTCTTATCTCCAGGGTTCCAAGTGGCTTTGGGCGCCATCTTTATTTTCAACACGTGGGATAGCAGCCTTAAGAGTCCTATTATTCCGGGCGATGCCGTTAACACATCAGAAACTGCTCGTTTTATCAGACTCTTCCAGGGCCGTGAGGGAGTATATGAATGCCAAGATAAATTGATTTGTGTCCCCAACAGCATTAGGGCCCCCAAGTTTCTTTCTTCGCTTTTTTTTTTCCTTCTTCCTCCCCTTTTTTGGTAGTTCTCCTTTTATACCTCTCTCCCTTTCCTTTAGTAACCCCCCTCCTCTTATCTCCCCAGTTGCGGGGCAAAAAAAAAAAAAAGGGGGGGGCAGTATCAAATAGTATTAAGTAGTATGAGCTGTATCGGATTTTTTCCTCTTTTTTTTTCCCCTAAAGTTCTCCACATTTTAGCCTAATAGTCCATCTTACAATGGGTCCATAATATCCACACAGTCAGTATCAGTGAGAGAAAAAAAAAAAGATTTTTAGCAAGAATTTAGCCCCTTCTCTTTTTCCCCCTTTTTTTGTAAAAAAAAAAAAAAAAAAAAAAAAGGCAGGTTACTTGCAATGTAAGTGTGCCTCCTGAGCTTCTCCCGGTGCCTGGTTGCAGTAAGTTTTTTTTTTTCCAGAGCTACTCACACCCTTTCCCCTCTGGGTGTGAGTAGAGTTGAGGATCAATCCAAACAGATGCCTCGCTCTTCGGGCCTCTGAACGCGGCCTCTAGCCCAATGCCGCCTGGGGGGTCCAGCGCGCTCGCGCGTTTTCCCCCCAGGCAGTCTCAATACTTCAGGCGGCGCTCGGCGTCCTTCACTCGAGCGCTGCAATAATCCTCGCTGTAGGGGACCGGGGGGGGGGGCTCTTCATTTCCCCGTTCTCGGCGGTGTGGTGTTTTTCGGCCGCCTGTCCGGCCGCTCCGCAGACACTGCGGCGGCTGAGTGCTCCGGTTTCCTGGTGGGCGGGGCTGTGAGCCTCGCAGCCTACGCCGTCGCCATGTTGCTCTCTAACACCCCTCGTACTGTGGATGGGGTTACCTTCTTCACTCGCCCTGATTTTTGTCATGCTACTGTCGAGCGGAGTTGGCGACTCCGACAGCTTATTAAATCATTTTCAGATAAAGGTGGGGAGGCGTATCTGTTGGCCCCTGCCCGACTTAAAATAGTAATGAATGGAAAAGTAAAATATATTCACTTCAGAAATTAAAGCTAAAGAATATCTGATGGGGGTTGAGTAGTAAAGGGTAGAGATACATAGACGGCAAAAGGTATTTCGGGAGATCAGTGGGTGGGTGGGCACGCACATACACGACGCCAATATTCAGGCCATTGGTGGTCTGATTGCTCAACAAGATGGGGGACCAGGCCCGGGGTGGGAGGGAGGTAGCTTGGGAGGGGGATGGAGGGGACTGGTCCGAGGTGGAGGAGGGGGGAGGGGAAGGGAATGAGGGAAGAGGAGAGGGATAGGGGAGAAGAATGGAGAGAAGGGACAGGAAAATGGGGGAATAAAATGGAAAGGAAAGGATCAAGGGACGCAAGGGAAATGGAAAAAATAGGAAAAGGGGAACAAGGAGAAAAAAGAATTCAAGAGAGTGCTCAGTTGGGTAACAGAAAGAGAAAAGAAATGAAACAGGGCTTGGGGGGGGGAAATGGCTAGATTTCGAATTGCCTCAATTAATATATGTGGACTAAATGACCCTCGTAAAAGAAGGAGAGTGGTCGAAGAATTAAAGACTTTTAAGGCAGATATTTATTGTCTACAGGAGACACATGTGGAATATAAAAATTCTGGAATTCTTGCGTCGCTTGGGTTGAAAGTGATCGCCCGGTCAGAACAAGAGGTTAGAACTAAAGGGGTGGCAATACTAGATCGGACTAACAAATTAAATTTCACTAGGCAGAAGGCGGATAGGGGTGGGAGATGGGTAATTGTAGAGTGCAGTTATGGACCCAGCAGTTTTAGATACCCTCGCTATCGAGCTAACAGGATGGGCCCCTCCCTATATTTTATGTGGTGACTTTAACTTCAATGGCTCTTGGGAGGGAATACAGGATTTACTAGCATCCACATCTAAGAAATATCAGGGACATAAACCTCGGGTATATAAGGCAATGGTCATCATTCAGAAAGAATTAGGATTAGTGGACGCTTGGGTGAAACTATGTAAGCCAGACCCGGGATATACTTATTATTCGGCCCCCCATATGAAATTAGCACGACTTGATTATTTTCTGATATCACCTGTACTATTAAAGCAGGGTAGGATGGAGTTATATCAAAGGGCTATATCAGATCATAATCCCCTGGTTTTCGATTTGGGATTGGATGGGCTTGAATCAAAAGTCAGGAGATGGACATTTGAAAGAGGGCTCCTTAAGGACCCGGAATATTGTGAATACATGAGAAAGTGGATAGCAGAATTCTTAAGGTTCAACCAGGGATCAGCTCCAGTAGAGATAGTCTGGGATACCTTAAAAGCAGAAATTCGAGGGGAAACTTTAAGTTTTAGTTTCAGAAGGCAGAAAAACTCCCAAGGCAGAATGAAAGATTTCCAAACGAAACTGAGGGTAGCAGAAAGACAATTGATTATAGCTATAGAAACTGGGGTAGGTGTAAAGACGGCTCAGGAAGAAGTCGCTATAGTTAAAGCAGCAATGAATGAGGCTATGGCTCAAAGAATAGCGGAAAAATATTTAGTGCATCGCTCACAAGGATATGAGTATGGAGAAAAATCTGGGCGCTTGCTAGCAATAAGGGCAAGTCAGAAGATAGCATCTGGGGTCATTAGAGAGATCAGAGATTGGCAAGGACAGATAGTATCTGAAGTGGATGGAATTAGGAAGGTATTTCACAGATACTACACGGAACTATATAACGATACATCGGAGTATCTGGAGGGAGAAATGGTGGAATTTTTATACCCCATAAAGGTAGATAAGTTATCTGGGAGTGACAATCTATGTATGGGAGAACAGATAGACATCTCGGAAATTGACAAGGCAATGAGTGATCTTGCCTCTGGAAAAGCCACAGGCCCTGACTCGATTCCCTTAGAGTTTTATAAAACTTTTAAAATATTATTACTCCCGGTAATGATACAGTTATTTATTCAGGTACAGAGTGGAGGTGAAACCCCCCCATCATGGGATCTGGCTAACATGGTAATGTTTTTAAAAAAAGGGAAACCCCCATTAAATCCAGCCTTATATCGGCCAATCACATTAATTAATAGTGATGTCAAAATATATTCAAGAATATTGGCCGCTCGATTATCTTTGGTGATTAGGAAGCTAGTTTCCCCTAGGCAGCATGGGTTTGTCCCGGGAAGGGATACTACTGATCATATTCGAAGAGTTCTCGCACTTTTCGATGCTACGGAAGTAGCAGAGACACCTATGGCAGTCGCATTATTAGATGCAGAGAAGGCGTTTGACCGGGTCAACTGGAACTACCTGTGGTATGTAATGGAGTATTATGGGTTAGGGAAGAAATTTATTGTAGCAGTAAAGGTGCTATATAAATCACCAGCAGTGAAAATACAACTAATGGGAGGACAATCTGAGAGTATCCAGGTTAGGAGAGGCACCAGGCAGGGATGCCCATGTTCCCCGCTTCTGTTTGCTTTATATATAGATCCCTTGCTTAGGCAGCTGGAAGAGAACTGCAAGATTACGCCGATTCGCAGGCAGGGATGGGATACAAAAGTTCTAGCATATGCAGATGATATAGCTATATTAACTCCCACCCCTGATTCAGCATTGAGATAGGTAGAAGAGGTGACGACGAAATTTGGAAGATTCTCAGGGTACCTGCTAAATAGAGCTAAAACGCAGTTACTGGCTAATCAATATACAAGTACCCAGGATATGCGGAGGGTGGACCACGCAGTATATCTGGCTATAAATATTACACCAAAAGTAGGAGAAATTGTTAGTCTGAACCTGGATCCCATACTTTCGAAAGCCAAAAGAGATATGTGTAGATGGAATAACTTACACCTGACTATTATGGGGAGGTGTAACATGGTGAAAATGATTTTCCTCCCTAAGTTGTTGTATCTGTTTCGCGCTATACCACTGAGTTTCACAAATTTAAGATTTAAGGAGATAGATAGATTGGTTATGAGATTTACCTGGGCTTATGGTAAGTGCAGGAGAGCAAGTAAATTTATGTCTCTTCCTCGAGAAAGAGGGGGGTGGTCCCTACCAAATATAAAACTATATCAAATGGCTGCAGCTTTCAAGTATATGCGTCCATTATGGGGTACTGAGAGAGAGGGGACCACGGAAGAGGATTGCCCTAATATATATGAGTTGCAGATAGGAGCAGCAACCAATGGGTGTCTGGTAACATTTCATGAGCCCGGATATTATAAGAAAACCCGATTTAAGTTAATGGAAGCAGCCTATAAGTGTTGGCGACTATGGCACAAAAAGAAAGGCCTTGGCAGATATAATTACTACACTATGATTGAGAAGAATCCATTGCTCCCCGAAATATTTAAAGATAGGTGTATGGCAAGATGGGCCTCCCTAGGTATAGTGAGATTAGGGAATTTTTTCGATAATTTGGGGGTCAAGTCGTTTGGGGATCTACAGGAGCAGTATGGCTTAGAGCGAAAGGACTTCTTTAAATATTTACAGATACGAGATTTTCTTATACGAAAAACAGGGGCTGTGCAGGGATTTAGAAGTAATCAACTGCTGAGTGATATCCTGGCTAACCCCATTATGGCAATTAGATCGATTTATGCATTACTCCTGGCAGAACAGCCTGATGATTTAGACAAGAACAAAGAGAGGTGGGGAAAGAAGTTAGTGGACGGGAGTGATAATTTTATAAGGTCACTAGAGCTGGGATACACTATCTTACTTTCCTCGTCCCTGCAAGCACAACATTATAAAACCATATTCGATCTGTATCATACCCCAGGTCATCTTGTCAAATGGGGGAGTCTGTCAGGAACAAATTGTCCAAGATGTGGGATGCATGGAATTGATATTGTACACATGATGGCTACATGTGGGGAACTAATGACTTTGAGGGAGGGTATTCAAGTTTTTTTTAAAGGGGTTCTGGGATATGATCTGGTCCTTACCCCAGAGATTATGGTTTTGGGAGTCGATGGAGAAGTGGGGGGTTCACATAGAGCATTTATTTTTGTGGCCATGGCAGTGTATCGAATAGGTATATCATCCGCGTGGCTGAATGTACGACCTCCGTCCTGGCAGCAATGGCTGGCCAGATTGTTGTCTGTATATTATTTGGAGATGGCACTGTACGAATGTAAGGGGAAACGTGGTAGGAGGAAAGGGAAGGCAATCTGGGGGTCACTGCAGGATTGGATCTTGGATCATAATGATTAATGTTTAAACTGAAACCAGATTATACTCCCCCAACTTAATCCAATGTAAACATTTGGGAAATCCCTCTTCTAATGTTCTTTGTCTTTCTGATTTTAATTTTTTTCTTTCTTTCTTTTTTTTTCATGCAGTGTAAAGTGATGTAAGAGTACATTTGCTGTATTATTCCTTTCCAAATAAAAAAATATCTAAAAAAAAAAAGGAAACATTAAATGATGTACATTGACAAGTGGACCAAAGAAATCGATGGCTACTTTCTCTGAGGCATGTTTGGGGAGTTCTGACATGCTTAGCTTATGTTGAGTGACTTTGGTTGACAGCCAATTGCATATGTGACAGGTTTTGAGCTCCTTTTCAACAATTTCATCTAGGTATGGAACCCAAACTTTATCTCGAAGAGCTCTCTTTTTAGCAACAATGCCACAATGTCCTTTGTGAGCCACTTCTATCACTCGTTATCATAGACTCTCTGGAATCAAGATCCTCGATCCTTGCAGAATAAATCTTTCCTGAGTTATGGATAATTCAACTTTGACATTCTTGTACTTTTGATGTTCACCATCATCACTTACAGGTCGATCATGTTTGTTCTATGACTGATGTGTAATTATGTCTTTCAACTTCAACATGTCACTATCATGACTAGTAGCAGTGACAATCTGGGCTACCAATACACCAGCTGATGTACTTGGCTTGAAAATGAAATTGATGTAGGCCTCAGCCATTTTGGTAGGAGTATCATAACCTTGAACGGGCACTCTCAAAACGTAGTTAGCAAGATTCAGATCCTTTCCAGGTCAATGCACAGTTGTATAATCGTGCTCTTGCAATCATAGTCCCCATTGTTCATTCCAAGGAGGCATCTTAGTCTTTGGATTGCCAAAGATAGTCAGCAAGGCTTGATGATCAGTCACCAGGATAAAACCCTTTCCATAAGGAATACATTGAAATGTTCACAAGCCCATACTACAGCAAACCTTTCCTTTTCAGGCTGTTAGTAAGCATGTTCTGTTTGAGATAAACCTTGATTAGCATAGGCCACAATATGTCTTCTTGCATTTAGGCCGTTTGGGAGTCCACTATGCTGTGCAAGTATAGTGCCTAGCCCAACAGGACTAGCATCAACTGCAATCTCGGTATGGAGCTTTGGATTGAAATAGGCCATTTCTAGCATTGTCTGTTGGCTGTTTGACTCTCTTGAGACTCTTTTCACATTTGCTTGACCATTTAAAAGGAACATTTTTCTTGGTTAAGTTAACTCTCGTAGTGGAGCACTGACAGTGGCAAACTTCTTTGTGTATCATGAACAGTAGCTGGCCAGACCAAGAAAAAAATGCACCATTGAAACATCTTGTGTGGGGGTCAGCATTTGTTAGGGCTTGTACTTTTGCATGACCAGGCACTATGCCTCCATCAGAAAATATGTGGCCAGAGAATTTAAATTTTGTTTTAATGAACTCTCACTTGTCAGCATTTAAGATCAAACCTGCGTCACTGAGTGATTGCATACTTGTGTGAGGGCTCTCTCGTACTCCTTCTGTGTAGCTCTAAAACCCAATATGTCATCACTATACCTAAATGCATTCACAACAGGTTGTATGATGTGGCATATGATGTCTTGAAAAGGTTCTGCAGCCGATGACACACCAAAACGATGTGCCATATGTATCATGCATTTTTGAGGTCGCAAACGTCCCGATCAGGACTTTTGCAGTCACAAAAATGCATTTTGGTATGTATGAATTCCAGTTTGCAATTTGGTACCATGTTACCGAATCGCAATTTGGAATTGCGCATACATACCGATTCAACACTAGGAAGGGGCGTGTCTAGGGCGTCCCTTCCTAATACCGAATCGCAAAGGTATGTAGGAATGTTTTGTGACCGAAATGCAATGGCAAAATACATTTGCATTTTACCACCTACTTCAAGTAGGTGGTAATCTATTGAGAAATGTAGCGAATGGTAGCAAAAAAATGTTTTAAGAGCAGGCAGTGGTCCCATGGACCATTGCCTGCTCTTAAAAAATGAAAAGAAAACTTTTCATTTTTCTTTTTTAAACACATCCCATTTCCCTTAAAGGAAAACTTGCAACGTTTAAAAAAAAGGATTGTTTTTTTTAAAAGTAATCACAGACATAGTGTTAGAAATGGGGTCTTTGATTGGCAGTTAGGTTACCCCCTGTCTAAGCAAGGACCCTCACTCTAGCCAGGATAAAAGAGAATCACCCTCAGCTAATCCCTGCTTACCCCCTTGGCAGCTTGGCACAAGTAGGAGGCTTAACTTCAGAGTGCTAGGTGTAAAGTGTTTGTACCAACACACACAGTAACTTAATGAAATCACTACAAAATGACACAACACAGGTTTAGAAAAATAGAAAATATTTATCTAAACATAACAAGACCAAAAAGACAAAAATTCACAATACACAAGTCAAGTTATCAATTAAAAAGCAAAAAGAGTCTTCATGTAGTTTTAAACACACACTAACACTGTTAGCGTGAAAATGTACTTTGGGTATGTCAAAAATAACCCCGCACGGGCGAGTGTGCGTCAAAAAGGGTTTGTGATGCGTCGATTTCCCTTACGAGGTAGACCTTGCGTCGTTTCTCCTTTCATCGGGTCGGGTGCGTCGTTTCTTCTCTCCACAGGAGAGCGATGCGTCGATCCGGTCAGCACTCTCGGGTCCGGGCAGGCCGTGCGTTGTTTTTACATGCCCAGCGGTGTTTGCGTCAGAAATCCAGCCGCATGATGATCCGAAAACCACGCAGCGCGGGTTGCGATCTCTCCAGCCTCCATCAGCAATGTTGCACATCGTTTCCCCAGCTCCGTGCGTCAATCTTCCAGTCGCGTTGCAGGCAAGCGTCGATTTTCAGCCGCGAAGCATACATTTTTCAGCCGCAGATCAGAGTTGCATCGATCTTTTCCCCGCACGGCGTTCTGTGCGTGGATTTCTTCCTCTAAGGCTGCCAGCTTCTCCCAGGAACTTGATCGGCACTACTTGGCAGGGTAGGAGTCTCTCCAGAGCCTCCAGGTGCTTGCAGAGAGAAGTCTTTGCTCTCCCTGAGACTTCAAACAACAGGAGGCAAGCTCTAAATCAAGCCCTTGGAGATCTTCACAAGATGGAAGGTACACAAAGTCCAGTCTTTGCCCTCTTACTCTGGCAGAAGCAGCAACTGCAGGATAGCTCCACAAAGCACAGTCACAGGCAGGGCAGCTCTTCTTCCTCAGCTCTTCTCCAGGCAGAGGTTCCTCTTGGTTTCCTCTTGGTTTCCAGAGTGTTCTAAAGTCTGTGGTTTTGGGTGCCCTTCTTATACCCAATTTATCCTTTGAAGTAGGCCTACTTCAAAGCAAAGTCTCTCTTGAATGTGAAATCCTGCCTTGCCCAGGCCAGGCCCCAGACACTCACCAGGTGGTTGGAGACTGCATTGTGTAAGGGCAGGCACAGCCCTTTCAGGTGTGAGTGACCACTCCTCCTCCCCCTCCTAGCACAGATGGCTCATCTGGAAATGAGACTACACCCCAGCTCCCTTCGTGTCACTGTCTAGTGTGAGGTGTAACCAGTCAAACTGTCAAACTGACCCAGACAGGGAATCCTCAAACAGGTAGAGTCACAGAAATGGCATAAGCAAGAAAATGCTCACTTTCTAAAAGTGGCATTTTTCAAACACACAATCTTAAAATCAACTTTACTAAAAGATGTATTTTTAAATTGTGAGCTCAGAGATCCCAAACTCCACATGTCCATCTGCTCCCAAAGTGAATCTACACTTTAATCAGATTTAAAGGTAGCCCCCCATGTTAACCTATGAGAGGGACAGGCCTTGCAACAGTGAAAACAAATTAAGCAATATTTCACTGTCAGGACATATAAAACACATTACTATATGTCCTACCTTAACCATACACTGCACCCTGCTCTTGGGGCTGCCTAGGGCCTACCTTAGGGGTGTCTTACATGTAAGAAACAGAAGGTTTAGGCCTGGCAAGTGGCAGGTCTGAGACATGATTACAAAGCTACTTATGTGGGTGGCACAACCAGTGCTGCAGGCCCACTAGTAGCATTTGATTTATAGGCCCTGGGCACCTCTAGTGCACTGTACTAGGGAATTAGTAATAAAACAAATATGCCAATCATGGATAAGCCAATTACATACACATTTTGTAAAGGAGCACTTTCACTTTAGCACTGGTTAGCAGTGGTAAAGTGCCCAGAGTTACAAAAACAGCAAAACCAGAGTCCAGCACACATCAACAACCTGGGAAACAGAGGCAAAACATTAAGGGAGACCACGCCAAGGATGAAAAGTCTAACACATGGTGGTCTGCTGAGGCCAGCAGGCAAACGCTAAAAGAAACTCATGGGGTTTCAATCATTCAAATAGTGATTACCGAATTGCGATTTGCAGAGAATCGCAATTAGGTAATCGCAATTAGGAATAATGATGCATATGGCCCTAAGTCTGTTCTATCTAAGCAAACCAACATGTGTAGCAAAGGTGGCAGTACATCGACAATTTCCTTCTAGTTCTAACTGATAATAACCTTTATTTAAATCAAGTCAAGAAAAGATCTTGGAACCATTTAATTGTGTAATTATGTCTGCAATTGCAGGACAGCTTCCTGCAAATAAACAATCATTTCTGGCATTTTGCTCTTTCTATGCATGCTGCAGAATGCAGCACGCATAGAAAAAGCAAAAAAACGAGGAGGAATAAAAGTATTCCTCCTTTTTGCGCCTTGCTAACGCCATCCATGGGATGGCGTTAGATTTTGGCGCTGCCTCAGATTTACGAAATCTCGTAAATCTGAGGCAGTGTCAAAATGCAATGGGTGTGGCTGTGGCACATCCACAGCCACACCCATTGCACGCCCTTCTGATGCAGAAAACTGTGTCGCAGGGGGCCATATTTACAAAGAGACGTAATGCCACAAAAGGTGCCATTACACCTCCTTGTACATATGGAGCACAGGTTGTGCCACTGGAGCGTCACATAAAGTGATGCTCCAGTGGCGCTAGGGCCTCTTAAATATGCCCCTTAGAATCTCTATAGCATGTCTGTAAAAGAGTAGAAACTAACCTGGCAGAGAAATATTGAAATATTAAGGATTGCCAGAGGGGGAAACACTCCGGATCCAACATTGGACCATAGCACTTATGAGACAATAATAAGATGATTGAGAACGAGGCCAGTTTAGATCAGGAAAGGCAATATTCTTAGAATGGCAATTGGCAAAACCTGGCAACCACTCAAGCAGCTTTCTAGTCCATCATTGTATGCCTGCTGGGCCAGCTCAGATGTGAAGCGACCATATGCTCAAATAGGAACAGTCTAGCTTGAATTGCCAGGCCATGCCTTAGGAACACAAGCAACTCAATTCCAATTTCACCCTTTTTGGGCACCATCAGTGAGGTGCAGATTGGGCATTCAATGGGTGTTGCTGTGGGTGTTCCCATGCAACACCCATGGAATCCGACTGAATCTGACGCATTCCCAGATTTACAAGTCTGGGAATGCGTCAGATTCCTACTCTACCTCAGGTGTAGAGTTATAGTGGCGCAACGGGGAGAAATTACATTATTTCTCCCCATAATTCCTCTTTTTATGCGTGCTGCATTCTGCAGCACACATAGAAAAAGCAAGTCGTCCTTAATTATTGTTTATGTGCAGGAAGGATGTGCAGGACGGCATCCCTTTCCGTACATAAACAATCATCCCTGCAGGCCAGGCACACTTGCATCATGGCAAAACGATGGCTGCATTAGCGCAAGGCAGCAAATTCTGCACCAGCGCAGGAGACAAGAACAGGAATGCACCATATCTTATAGATAGGGCGTGTAGCTGCCCTTTTGTTTTGACGCGGTGGCGCAGTAAAAAGGCTTGTGGCACTGTCCTGTGCCAAAACTCAGTAAATAAGGCCCTTACTTTTCAGAAAGAAATACGTCACGTTTTACGGCCTGTCTATTAAAAAACACGTTGTACCTGCGTGGTGCGGTCACCTCTGTGGCATCTGTCCCTATTCTCACAAGAGATGCAAACGAAATATCCATTATTCCTACTCTGACTGGTGACGGTGGGGAAAATTCGTATCTCCTGGAGGTTTCATGCGCCATTTACATAGATCTCCTAAAGGCTTACTTAGAAAAGAAAGGAATGCACCGCGTCTCATGAACCATATCATATGGCAATTTATTACAATATAATTCCTCTTTCCTCTGCCTTCTCGCCACACACACAGCTGCCACTGGTTCCGAAACACCCAACAAAAGGCGGATTCGAATGGACAGAAATCCCTTCGGCATATAGGACGATGTATGCACTTTTGTCTAGGCCCTGATATGAAGCGGCCAAGAAAATCCCTGAACTAATGTGTTTTGCTTAAGAATCGGAGTTTATTTCTTTTCCGTGATCTCCAATCGTTTTTCTCAAAACCCTACTGCATTTAGTCACTGAGGGAAAGGATAATGTGTGGGGGAGGGAGGGGTGGAGGGGGAAGTTGATCTGTGGGACAGCTGGAAAAGTCGAGCCTGCTCTCATGCAGCGTCCTGGGTTGCTTCCTCTGTGAGAAGCTTCAGTCGAGTACGTACTGCTTCGGATAACCCGGAGACTGGTCTACAACTCAGCATTGGGATAGTTGTAACATCGGGCGCGCGCTTGCACCCTATTTCACAGTCCAAGGTTTCGCGCAAATTAGGCTCAGTTCACGCTATTTTGCACTTGCAATTTCCTCCAGATGAAAATGGAAGAAAGTGCACAGGGGGAAAAAAAAACAGTGCATTATGGGTAATGTCGCTCTGTACAACTGGCCTCAAAGACTGTCTCTGCACAGCCTAAAGGCCCGCTCTTTTTCAGGGCGCCACTATTTAGCACGAGGCCAACGAATATTTGGGAGATGTGGGAGTGTCAGGTGCCTCTCATCACATTCTGCATGTGGCGCATCATTTCGTATTATGCAAAACTCAGCAGCACCCACTGGCATTGAAGTAAGTCTCCTCAATAAAGATTCTGACAATGAGAGCGCTGAGACTCTCATTAATGCTCTCATAAATGCCTTTGAAAAGTTAGGGAGAGATGGAAGGACGAATGAGTATTGATATTTTAAGACCACGTATCATGTGAAGTAAGACTGCTGCAAGGCGTGGTAGTCCCTCAAAAGTTAGAAAGCAACAGAATTAAATATATCAGGTCTCATTTATTAGTTCTACAAATACATATTTCGGAAAAGTACCACTTCCCAAAGGGGTTGTTCCCAAAATATCCTAAAGTACATATGGTATGTTAGAGGTTCTGAGTTGAAAAATCTGGGAAGAATACACAAGTAGTCATCAGCCACCTAAACCACTCCCACAGCCATGCCTATGGAATCAACAATCTGTTTGCAAACTGAGCATAAGAATTGGGCAAAAAAAAACAGGCGGCCTGCTGGAATTTTTACATTGAACAATACCAGCGGACCCACACCAGTGGAGACCGAGAAAGACAATTGAGCTTCAGCATAAGGGGTGGCCTACTACCAACTCCCCTTCACCAGATATGGCAATAGGATCTTGGTAGTTCCTGTATCCGAAGTATAAATCTCACTAGAAGGGAAATGCTACTCAAATCATAGGGAAAAGCTGTCTCCGGCTTTCAAAATGTGTCAATGGACTTCAGCAGACTTACGTGGTTATCTAGAGTTTGGCAGGTGTAGAGTAAAACTAGCAGGTTCCACATCCCAAAAGCACATTGTTTGAGTGCTCCATTTACATTCCGGGAAGGGCTAGGTTTCTGCTTACAAAGCCTCAGTTGCCTCTGGCATTGGAAACCTTTGACTGGTGGCCCGTCCACTACACGGCCATCAGTCAATGTGCATCAAAAGACTGCTCCATTGATGTTTGTTATGATGATGCCGACTTTTTCTGCTTGGGACTGCCAGCGAAAGCCACAGCAATTACGCTCACATGCGGAGGGGGAAGTTGCAGTGCGTCAAGGACATTTTTGATTTCTCTCTGGGAGAGTGGGCACATCAAACTTGGCTGTGCTCGGCAAATGACCAGTGCATTTCATGGAGCCACCCCAGTGGGGACTCCACTGAAGGCACTGAGTTCATCGCCAGGTTTTAGGGCATCTCTAAGGGTGGTGCAGGGCCTACCCTGCACTGATCTGGTGGGCTGGAGGACCATCTACCAGAGTCTATAAGGGACGTCCCTTTACATTTTAAATGCAAATTAGCACCGAATGCATTGCTGCTCCTCTACCACGTGATACTCACATTAATCCCTTTCTTACTGAACTGAATATATTTCAGCCTGACACCGGCTTTAAGCTATTTTTCACGTTCACTTCTCTCCACCATGAAACACTTACATCTTCAAATGATCAATTCACTCATCAGCAGCACTGTTGGTATTTCTGTGTTACATACACCTGTTCTTGTTTGGAACATGCAGAAAGTGAAGTCTGTGAAAGGTAAATAAACCTGCTGATTTATTAACTATACGTTGTATCTAGTAATGGCATGTTTTCTTTTTAAGTACATGATGTCTTATCACTGGTGCTTTACCAGAACAACTTCCAGAGAGAACAGTTTTCAAATCAGAGATTAAGACGATCATTTTTGACTCATTATATTGGTACATTGGATTTCTTGTGGATTAAAAATCCAGATTTTTGCAGAGATCCACGAGGTATCTTGTATGCATACACAGATGATTAAAAAAACATCACCTAAACATCACCCATCTACTGCCAAGAGCAGTGGTTAATTTGTGCTTGTTGTATCCGGTGCTGAGCACTGGCACTTATTTGTGAGGGTTGGAGCTTATTCTTCTGCCTCAAGCATTTGCTGTGAGCAAAAGACACATATGAGAAAGACGGAGGAAGAGAAAAACGAAAAAGCGTCACAAAGGGAGAAAACAAAAAGCTGCCAGAGTGAGCTGAGTGGGCAGGGAGTGGCTTTATATAAATTGAAGAGGCCCAAGATGGCTTCAGGATTACGCCGCCTCAGTATTCAGTGTTCCCACATTTAATTGCTGCAGCCGTGAGTTCAAGAGGAGGTCTTTGAGCACCGGCACCTTTTTATTTACATATTAAGCACTGGCCAAGAGATACCCATGAAAACAAAAAAGTGTGCCTCTGCATTCCTTTTGAGTATGACAGAAGGAGAGGGAGCTTTATTCCGGGTGGCTTGATGGGCAGGGACAGGTTATTGTTGCTTTTAGAACTCACAGGAGGCGGCCCACCCCTTACGTTAGACTTGTGGCTACGAAACTGGATGGATTTTGGCAATTTTCTATACTCGCAACAACTTAAATGGGGGTACAAAAGTCACGTTGTTTTTTTCAAGATATCTATGTGAAATGCAGGTAATCACTGTAGTACTCGCAATATTACAGGGGATTTGTGAGAGAAATCATTTCTACTTCACTCACCACATGAAGCCGAGTTTTCTACAATAGGTAGGAGATGGGCAGCAAGGAGCTATGTATGACCTGCCAGTCAGTACTCTGTGAAGTCCCTCATATGGTGGAATAAAAACGTGTAAAGCTGCTGTGGTGCCACAACTCAGGACAGCCTGCAACATCACGGTAGAGATCTGTGATTAGGAACGTTGTGTAGGTCAAGCTCATTTGTACCCTTCATCCCCACACAGGAAGGTTTACTCCTCACCTCCGAGCATCAAAAGAAGCGACCAGTCGGTGGCGAGAGATCTGTCAGACTCTGGGAAGGGCTTCTCGCGGTGTCAGCACTGAGAAATAACCCTTTTAGTGCGTAAACAGAGCTCCTGATAACAGCTGGTTCCTGGTCCCACAAGACCATTGGAGCCAAGGTCAATCAGTCAAACGTAAGGGGTGGGCCGCTATCTGTGAGCTCTAAAAGCAACAAGAACCTGTCCCTGCCCATCAAGCCACCGGCTCCTTTTGTCATCCTCTAAAGGAATTCAGAGGCACACCTTCTTTTTGTTTTCATGGGTATCTCTTGGCAGTAGATGGACGATGTTTAGTTGATATTTTAAACACTGTGTATGCATGCAAGATACTTTGTGAAACTGCTGAAAATCTGGACTTTTAATCCACAAGAAGTCCACTGTACCGACATAATGAGTCAAAAATGGTCGTCTTGATTTGTGAATTCAAATCTGTTCTCTCGGGAAGTTGTTCTGGAAAAAAACAGTGATAAGACATCATGTACTTAAAAAATAAAACATGTCATTACAAAATAAAGCAAGTAATTACTAAACCGGCAGGTTTATTTACCTCTCGCAGACTTCCCTTTCTGCATGTGTCAAAGAAGGACAGGTCTATGTAACACAGAAATATCAAGAGTGCTGCTGGTAGGCGAATGAATCATTTGAAGATGTAAGTTTTTCTTGGTGGAGAGAACTGAACGTGGATAATAGCTTAAAGCCTGTGTCAGGCAGGAAGGGATTAATGTGAGTACCAGGTTGTAGATGAGTAGCAAAGCTTTTGGTGCTAATTTGCATTTCACATTTAAAGGGGCATCACTTATAGAGTCTGGTATATGGTCCTTTGGCCCACCAGATCAGTGGAGGGTAGGACCTCCACTACCCTGGCAGAGAAATGCAGTCAGATTAGAGACGCCTTGATACCTAGCAAGGAACTCGGGGGCTAATTTAAGAGCCCCTAATGCCTCCTTGTGCCACATTAGCATAATTTCTTGTTTTTACGCTAATGTGGCCCAACAAGGCCAAAATCACTGCGCCAAATTTACAAAGTGGCACAATGCATGCATTGGGCAACTTTGTAACCCTTTGCGCTAAATTATGCCAGTGCCAGACATAATGTATTCAAATGGGGCGTTCCCCCGTTAGGGGGGCCAAAAATAATGGCGTCATTTTTTTTCTGCCACTTTACACGCCTGCTCAGAAAAGGGGTTAAAAGGAGGCACACCATTGTTTTCAATGGGCTTTGCAGGATTAGCGTCAATATTTTTGATGCTAGTCCTGCAAAGCTCCGAACAAGCGTCGAAAATTGATGCTAGTTTCCCTAACTACTGTCATGGTGCGTATCATAGATACAGCGCACATATGGAGGCATTAGGGGGGATCTAAGGGCCAGAAGAAAAGTGGCACTGCACAGGGTGTAGTGCCACTTTTTTTCAATCAGCTCCTCAGTGCCTTAAGTGGAGCCCCCACTGTGGTGGCTCCATCAAATGAATTGGTCATTTGTCGAGCACAGCCAGGTTTGATGTGCCCACTGTGCAAGGCTTTTTTTCTTTTTCAACAATAAACTCCCAGGGAGAAAATAAAAATGTCCCTGGCTCACTGTAACTTTTCCCCCTGCATGTGAGCGTCATTTCTGTGGCTTTCGCTGGCAGTCCCAAACAGAAAACATCAACATCATAAGAACTAACTTAAATAGCGCAGTCTTTTGATGCACATTGACTGATGGCCTGTAGTGGACGGGCACCAGTCAAACAATTGCAATGGCCGAGGTAGATGAGGCTTTGTCAGCAGAAACCTAGTCCTTCTCCGGAACGTAAATGGAGCACTTGAACGATGTCCTTTTGAGATGTGGAATCTGCTAGCTTTACTCCACGCCTGCCAAACTCTGGATGACCACCTAGGTCTGTTGAAGTCAATTGACAACACATTTTGAAAATTGGAGACAGCTTTTTACTATGGTTTGAGTAGCATTTCCATTTAGTAAGAGTTATACTTAGGATACAGGAACTACCAGGTTCCTGTTCCCCTATCTGGTGAAGGTGAGTTGGCAGTCAGCGACCCCTGATACTAGAGCTCAATTGTCTTTCTCGGTCTCCACTGGTGTGGGTCCCCTGGCATGGTCCAGTGGCGGCCGGCAGCTTTGGGAGGGGGGCGGGCGGGGCACACACACAGACAAACACACACACACAGACTCATTCTTTCACACACAGACACGCACGCTCATCCATTAACAACACTCATTCCATTCAAACATGCACGCACGCACCAAACATTCATTTTACAAGATCACACACATTCATTCTTTCACACACACATGCACGCACGCACATCCATTAACAACACTCATAACACTCAAACATGCACGCGTGCACCAAACATTCAATGTAAAACATAACACACATACATACACACACACACACACTTACCTTTAGCCTCCAGGTCCCAGGAGGGTTGGGACTGCTGCCTTCCCTCATTGGCTGACCTGAGGTCAGCCAATGAGGGAAGGCAGCAGTCCCAGCCTCATCACAGAGTGGGATGGGGTCAGTGAGACTGCTGACCCCACCCCACTCTGTGACGAAGTGTCACTGATTGACACTCGCCCTGGGCACTTCAGGGCTTAAACTGAAGCGCCCAGGGAGAGTGTCAATTGGTGAAGCTTTCCTCGTCACCCAGGGGAGGGCCTCGAGACACCTTTGCTGGGCCGAGGATGTCACGCCCATAGGAGCTGTGATCTCCTCAGCCCAGCAAAGTTCAGCTCAGCCAGCCAGGAGTGTGCGCAAATCGCGCATGTCTGCTCCTGGCTGCCTGACCTGAACGTGAAGAGTGTCTGTCAGGCTGACCTTTGTTCAGCCTGACAGACACTCTTCCTGGGGTGAGGGGGCGTGGCCCCTCCGCCCTAAAGGGCGGGTCGCCACTGCATTGGTCAATGTAAAAATCCCAGCATTACGGCCAATTCTTATACTCAGTTTGCAAACAGAGATTGTTGATTCCATAGGCATGGCTGTGGGACTGGTTTAGGTGGCTTCTGATTACTTGGGTATTCTTCCAGATTTTTCAAACTATAACCTTTGTCCTCTGCTGTTGACAAGAGGGAGTGGGGTGGGGCTGGGACCTCTCTATCAGAGGGTCTAAAACATAGACACAAAAGAGGGTGAGGCTTCCACATTGATCCAACTTTTAATCTGTTGGGATTAACCCATTTGAAAAAGAATGGGGCAGGAAAGGAACACAGGCTTTCCCTATATTTCAAAGGAGCACTCAGCTGGCAGAGTGTCCTCTGTGCCTGGAGCTGGATCTTCAGGGAACCTCATGGATGCTTTGAATGAATCCTGCAATTCATAACACACTTTAGCAGGGTTCCTGCAACCTTCATCTTGAGTACCATCCACACATAAATTCAAAATGGATTCCTCGCTTTAACAACTCATTCTTCTTTATATAAATAGCCTAAACATGCATAAATGTAAACATACATCAGACATCTATTTCCCTTGTCGCAGACACCAGTGGATAACATACTTAGGACCATATTCGGAAAGGAAAAGCATTTTTTGGTTTGCTAATAACTTTGCCACTCTTTGCTGAATCTTCAGGAAACTGTCCAAAAAAGTCTATCTACTTCAGTTTCTTCTTGGAAAGGTTTGGGGTGATCCCTCAAGCAGGAACTGAGAAGAACCAAAACAGGTTTTTCCCTTTCATTTTTCCATAGGATAATTGAACAGTGATACCACAGAAAACATTAAACAGAATTACATCAGATTTGGCAGAAAACAAGATCATGGTCTAGAAAGTGTGGTTTTGTGATTTGGTGTAAATCATACAGTAGTTTTAGAGAAACTAAGGCTCAAAACATATATTTCATGCCACTGAAGATCCGCAGAGCCAACGAATCTGAGATAAGATCTTATTGACTGCCAACCAGTGCTTAATTTGAACCAGTGATTGGCGGTGCGGGGCACTGGCACTAATTTTTGGTGGCTGACACTTATTTTTTTGCATCAGGTATTTACTGCAAGCAAAAGACACTAATGGGAAATATAGAGGAAGAGAAAGATGGAAAAGTGTCACAAAGGGAGAAAGAAGAAAGCTGCAAGAGTGAGCTGAAGGCTCAGAGAGTGGCTGTAAATGGATTAAAGAGTCCCAAGATGGCTTTACGATTACGCTGCCTCAGTATTCTGTGCTCTAACACTTAATAGAGGAAGCCGCGAGTTTCAGAGGAAAACTCTGAGCACCAGCACATTTTTAGTTACAAATTAACCATTTTAGGGCTCAGGAACTCAGGCCCCTGCCCTGAAAATAAGTCTAAAAAACATATAGGGAGCAGGGCATAGATAACCTTGCCTTGTTAGGCCTGGTAGTGCTGCTGGCGACATTATTTAATTAGCATTGATTAAAAAACAAACACAGCGGTTTCCCGTCTTTTTTTTAATAAACTCCCCCAGGGCCTGAGGGGTGGCACATAGTTATTGTTTGGGGAGAGGGGTGTGTGGCCCCACTTCTCGAGCCTTCATGAGGCCCTGGGGCCTACGTCCCCCAGTGCCAGTATTTATATAACGGGAAGGGACATGCAGCCCCCTTCCTCCCAGAGCCTTCTTCTGGCTCCAGGGACCACATCCCCTGGAGCCAATAATTCATAGTAAGGGAAGGTGGCATGCAACCCCTTCCCCAATTCTTGGAGAGGCCACGGGGACCCCAGGCCCTCCGGCCAAAAAACAATAGAAAGGAGAAGAGGCATGCAATCCCCCTCCCTGAGCCTTTGACAGGCCCCAGACACCCCATGTCCTAGGGCCGATAAGTACAATAAGTGAAAGGGACATGCAGCCCCCTCCCTAAGCCTTTGATCCATCCTTTGGGACTCCATTGCCTGGGACCAAATATCATTGCAGTGTTCCAGGGACCTAATCCCCAGAACATTGTCTTCCCTGCCCAGGAGAGTGCAGGTAGCCACTGCCCACACTCTCTCAGGCGGAGACCACAACTTTATTCTCACCTAGTTGTGAGCAGTGAAAATGTTGCTCCAGTCCAGGAGGGAACAAAATTATTGAGCCAGCTGCCACCAGCACCACAATGGGTCCTGGATGGGTTCTCAGCGGAGGCTGCTGGGGAAGTCTGGGCTTCCTCCCAGAGTCCCCCAGGGTTTTGTTGCACGTGGGTCCCCAAGTGGACACAAGGGCACCCGTTTAGATTATTTTTTTAATTGCCTGCTCCTGCCACTGTTTTGGCTGGGGAGCTGGCAGGGCCTGTGGCGTTTTTGGAATTCCCATGCATCCCCCAATATTATAAAATAGTAAGGCCCATATTTATACTTTTTTAGCGCTGCATTTGCGTCATTTTTTTACGCAAAAGCAGCGCAAGATTGCAAAATGCGATTGTATTTTGAAAGTTTGCGCCGTTTTTGCGTCAAAAAGCGACGCAAATACGGCACTAAAAAAGTATAAATATGGGCCTCAAGGTGTCCCAGGTGGGCACTGGGGCACTCACAGAGTAAAAGGAATATATAAAAAATGAATAATAAATGAGTGACAGGAGCTGCTCATTTATTTTTCACTGCTCCAGCAAAGAGCACCCATAATGCCCTAGGGCATTTATAAACTATGTATTTTCTTGCTGGTGGTTCCCTAGAAGGGGCATGGGCATCATCAAATACTTTTTTGTGTTGTGGGGGGCTACATGGAGTGCATTAGTCCCCAAACAACATGAAAAAACACAATGAGTTTCCTGGGACATTGAATCCATGACCCAAGGAGAGCTTACCATATTTTTTTAAAGCACCTCGAGCTGGGGCTGTGTGCTCTTCAGATGGATTGCACGGACCACTAGTGGTTGGTTCTATGACTGCAGTTTGTGGCCTGAAAACGTTTTTAAAAGCTCAAATACATGGTAATGTTTTCTTTAAAAGATTTTATTGAAAATATTTTATTACAATCACTATTAATTACCACTGGAATGTGTGGTGTGAATTTCTTAAATATATATTTGATTATGGTTATTGATGACTTTTTGATAAAACCAATAGGTCACCTTTATATGTGTTGATGTGCTGTCCCCTTGATAAAACCAGTAGGCCCTGACACTATTATTTTGGTATTTTAAGTCATTGACAAAGCCAGTGGGACTGCCTTACTTAAGATGAGACCTTTTATATTGTTAGACCAGATAGCCAGACATGCACAGCAGCAGGGAGTTTTGGGTGCAAATCCTGGTCACATGCCAGACCCTTCTCCCAATCCAATGCGGGCACAGTGATAGACATCTTACTTTGTTAAAAGAATTAGAAATTTACTGGAAAAAACAAAGGTTAATATGGCTTTATAGTAAGGATTTGTAATGATACGTTCTTTTCCATTTAAAAAATGTTTGAAATTCAATGAAAACAACAAAGGTTGTAAGGACGTTATAGTTAGGTGAAAAAATCTCTTAAAACATACTATTTTAATTAAAAAAACACTGAAATTCAACAGCCAACTTGTGCCCTAAAGTAACTATAACTTGCACCCCGCCATGCTCAGTGTTGTCATTAATGATGTCATTATATATATATATATATACATATATATACATATTTAACTACAAAAACAAAGGTTACAGGGACGTTATAGGTAGGAAGTAGAATTAAAAAAACCTTAGAAATTCAGTTAAAAAACTAAGGTTACGGGGACGATATACCTATAGTTAGGTTCAGAATTTACTTGTACAAAAACATAGAAATCCAGCAGTTATAGTTAGAGTTATTTCAAGTAACTATAACTCACAACCTAAGGTAACTATAATTCACACCCCGCCATGCACTGTTTTTACTGCTAATGTTTCATTCAGATTTTTATTGAAGTTATAAAAGATGTCATGAGTGCTGCAATATTTGGGGTAGCTAGCAGTGCATGGCGAGGGCACAAGTTGTAGTTACCTTAGGCCGCAAGATATAGTTACTTGAAATAACTCTAACTATAACTGCTGAATTCCTATGTTTTTGTATCAGTAAATTCAGAACCTAACTATAACATCACTGTAACCTTTTGTTTTTTAAGTGAATTTCTAAGGTTTTTTAAAATTCTGTTTCCTAGCTATAATGTCCCTGTAACCTTTGGCTTTTTCAGTGAATTTGTATGGTTATTTTTCAACGTAAAGTAATTTTTATTACTATACATTAATCCAATCACCGCCGCAGACAGCCTTTTGCTCTGCGAGGCGTCCCTCTGGGACCCCAGCACCAGAGCTAAAAGGTCAGAGTGTCCCTACCCTGGCTCCTTTTCTTTTTATCAATCTTTTTTTTCTAGGACTCAGCTGAAGCAGAGTTTCAACATGACTGCCAAAACTTCCTTGTTGAAATGTTGGCAGCCAATCAGATCTCAGCATGAGATCAGGATGGTGTGCGGAGCCTTTGCGTTTTTATATATACAAATTTGTTAAAAATGTGTAGATATTTCATGCCACAGTATCTTCAAGGTACTTCTGTGGAGTATGGAAGCACTGTGTTTCTGCGGACTTGTGGCACTCATTATAGCACCCCTCCCTGTGAATATTCACAGGGGTACCACGGATTTGCAAGATTACCATTGGATCAAAAATTTTAAAAAGTTGGGTGGTGTCCGTGGGGTGTTGTCCGATCATAGGTTTGGGCAACCTGTGTAGGCTTGGGCACACAACCTGCTCCCCACCCCACTCTGCACATGGTTGAAAGCTATGCACGGCCAATGACAGGGGGTATCGGTCAGCTGAGAGCTTTGCATCTCACAAAAAAACATGCGAGGCAGACGGTGGGTGCCCACAGGGGCTTGGGTTCAGGCCCTGCACTCAACTCCCTGCCGCACAAATGCCATGTGCTGCAGGGATTTGGGATAGTTGGGTAGGGTAATGAAAATCTTCTTCACATAAAAAAAAACCTAGAAATTCACTGAAAAAAATAGTTGCCTATACCAGATATATATACTCAGGTAAGTCACCCAAACAGTTAAATATTTAGGGGCATGTTTGTACTCTGTTTGCGCCGGATTTGCGTAATTTTTTTGGGCGCAAATCCAGCACAAACCTAACTCCATATTTATACTTTGGTGCTAGACCCATATAGCGCCAAAATTATGGAGATAGAGTCATTTTTTACCGTGGAAACCTACCTTGTGTTAATGAGATGCAAGGTAGGCGTTCCCAGTCAAAAAAATATTCTAAGGCATTTGCCCCTTATTTATACTCCCATGCAAAAATGACTCTCGGGAGGAGGAGGGCCTTAAAAAATGGCTCTAAGCCTATTTAGAGTCATTTTTTATCGCACAGAACAGGGCACGCGTTAGGGAACCTGTGGGCTAATTTCCATGGTCTCTGACCATGGAAGCAGTCCACAGGTGCCCTTCCCTGCACCCAGGGACACCCTCTACCACCCTCGCCCACCCCTGGAGGACACCCATGGATGGGGGGACCCATCTATGGTAAGTCCAGGTGAGTTTTGGTAAGTATTTTTATTTTTTATTTTAAAGTGGCATGGGGGGGACTAACTTGGGCCCCCCTACATGCCACTGTGCCCAATGGCCATGCCCAGGCGACAGAAGTCCCCTGGGCATGGCCATTGGGCAGGGGGGCATGACTCCTGTCTTTGCTATGACAGGAGTCATTTCCATGGGGGTTGTGCATCAGAAAATGACGCTAGTCAGGTTAGAGTCAATATTTTTTACTCTAACCTGACTTGCACCATTCTTAGACACAGAACCCCCAGTCTTACCCACGCCTCCGCTGCCCGGTCATTTATATTGATGCTAACCAGGCCACAGCGCCGGCTACCGTCATTCCTTAAATATGACACCCGGCTAGCGCGTTGGAATGGCGGTAGCCGGCATTAAACGTTTTGACGTAAACCTGCGCAGGTTTGCATCAAAAACTATAAATATGGGCCTTAATCCTTACATGTAGTGCTGTAAAATCTTATTAGCTGGCCACACACTTTGTGCTGCCTATATCCCATTCATCTCCTATGAGAAGCCCATCATGCATGCCCAATTTGCTGCATCCACAGTCGTCACTGAATTTTAGTTTGGAAAATTGCTTCCAAAAACTATTGATAACAGATTTATTCAGCAAAAGTTTCGACCAAACATTTACCTCATCAAGGAGGGTGGTCAAAGAATGCTGGAACTAGGACCCAATTGGCTGCACTCTAACACCATGTTCCTTGTATTTCTGTATATTTTTCTATTCTAAAGGACAAAATTAGGGTTGGATAGAAACTTGTGATGTAGTGCACAGGCTGGGTTACAGCTAACAACAGGGCGAGACTGAAGGCAGATCGAGGACAGAACTGCACCTCTGCTTGTGGTTTCTTTGCTCAGGTTAGTGTCCTGGGTAGCACACAGTAACAGTCCTTTTCCAATTTCTAATCCAGCTAGAAGTGGTAGTGGCTGAGTGTACGATTGAGGTTGGAGCTCGGCTGACTCGGAATATCGGAACCTCGGAATCTTATGGCAGATTGGTGCCAAAGGTAGGTGAGAGGCGGTGAGTGTTTGTACAAGCGACCATATAATGCCCGATTACCACTGTTTTTCTTCTATATTAGTCCAAAGTGTGTAAATGGAATTTGCAAATTCGCACCAATATCCAATTTTGGTTACCAAATAATTCAAAATAAAATCCAAAGTAATATGCACCACTATTCAAAGGTCCTCAATAAATAAATCTGAGTAGCCCAACATTCAGGCAATCATGCCTTTTAGCGCAAGACTAGTTACAAGTACCATAGCACCACCTAGCGTTAGTCACTGTAAAATATGGTAAATCCACTGAAGAAGGGAACATCCACTCAAATGCAAACCATCTTCTGGTAAAAAGCAGAAGTGGCTGTTTGAATATTTCTTCTTTTCAGACCAAACAGCATTAAAAATGAGGGATTTTCTTTGAATTGATTACAGGAAATGCAGTATTTGTCGTAATGGGTAGTTGCTTTATTTCTAGTACTGTGATTTTGTTCAAGAAAATGAACAACCTTCTCAAATATGGTATGAAAGGAAATGCATTTGGAAATTGTGCATACACAAATGTCTGCTAATGACAACTCGCATGAAAGGAAATCCTCGTACAGATGCATGCTTTCTAAACAAAACAAAAGAGAATTGTTGGAAACAAGGGTCATTTCCCACTGAGGTCTCTCAATGATGCTTGAAGAACAATTTCACTTTAGAACTTTAAAAGGAGTTACTGTCGACAATGCATTAATAGTCATTGCAAATGAGGGGCCATCTCAGATACAGCTACTTCCGTCCAGGACAGGAAGTCGGCATCAAAATGGCCATTTCGGTAGCGAGAGTGATAAAAGCGCCGTGCATCGATCTGGGTCATTTGTCAATTCACACGTCCAGAAGTCTCGGACTTCACTTTGGAAAAAAACAATTCAGGATGTCCCTTTCTAAACAGGGAAGTTGCAGCAGGAAAAAGGAAAAAGTGTCAACAGGATAATTGCCCTTAAGCAAAACAAGTGGTGTGTCTAGACATGAACATTATGTAACTCACCTCTTCCTCCTGGCATCATTGTTTATTGCACACTCACCATCTCATGGCAGGATATTACAGCACAGAAACAAAACCAAACAAGCACATCTTCAAATCGCGAGCCAGAGCAGGGCTTTAGTCGGTACCACTTACAAGACACTAATCCAGGGACCTCCAATCTTTTCTCTAGTAAGAGCTATCTCTGATCAGTGAAAACCATCATGAGCTAATGAGGGCTAAGCAACTTGCTCATTGTTACCAGACGTCCCCCCGCCCATCTTAATTAACTTCAAGCCTAATGTCAGTAGGGCCAGACGCTATGATCTGAACAAAATACTTTGACTAGGGGCACTATGAAGGGGGTTTTGTGATTCAGTGAGAGCATGGTCTTTTGGGATGTATGAACATGTATGAATGGTAGATATGTGTGTGAACATGTGACTGTCATATGTACTTGTGGCACAAGAAATACCTTTCACCTTATGCAGCATTGTTACATGTATAACACAAACATACAACCTTTTTTTAAAAAATGAGAGCAATTTAAATTGCAGAAAAATGTTCTGCAAAAATGTTCAGAAAATAGCACATTTTTCTGCACTTTAAATTTCTCCCACTTAAAATAATGCCTGTAATTTTCACTTATAAATATGGCACTGAAGCAATAACTTTGCTTATATGGATTTCTTAAAACCTTTCATTTCAATATTCTCCTATTTTCAAGTGTCACATTTACAAACACCAGGCACCTTGCTCCCAGTGGCCTGTAAACATGGTACCATATTCATAGCATAAAATGCATTTGTTTAAATGGGGGCATTTTAAGTGAAGAAACATACTTCATGAAACATTAAGACATTAGTCCAGAATGACCAGGCACTCAGAGAAATATAGTCCGGTTATATCAATGGGAAAAAGTTTCCCTAGGTAATGTGGATCCAGAAGCGGAGAAAAAAACACTGATTCCAAGTTGATGTTGGTCAAAGTCTTTAATCCTTTAGACCGTGTTGGTCATAGATGAGTTTTTCATTAATACAGAGAAACAGCCAACACGTGTTTCGTCACACAAGTGACTTTTTCAAGGCTGGGCCTATCCGGCCAGGGAGAGTACGAACGTGGTTGGTGTGTCGGTAGGTTTGGGAGAAAGAGCTGGATCAGCTAAGTCGAGTGTGGTTTCTCCAGTTGTCGAAGAAGGAAGGCGGGGAAGCCCTGATAAGCCTCCAAAGATTCCATTATAGATGAAGCTCGGTTCGTCTGTTGTGTGAAGTTCATCTATAAGGGAATCTTTGGAGGCTTATCAGGGCTTCCCCGCCTTCCTTCTTCGACAACTGGAGAAACCACACTCGACTTAGCTGATCCAGCTCTTTCTCCCAAACCTACCGACACACCAACCACGTTCGTACTCTCCCTGGCCGGATAGGCCCAGCCTTGAAAAAGTCACTTGTGTGACGAAACACGTGGTGGCTGTTTCTCTGCATTAATGAAAAACTCATCTATGACCAACACGGTCTAAAGGATTAAAGACTTTGACCAACATCAACTTGGAATCAGTGTTTTTTTCTCCGCTTCTGGATCCACATTACCTAGGGAAACTTTTTCCCATTGATATAACCGGACTATATTTCTCTGAGTGCCTGGTCATTCTGGACTAATTTTCATTGTGTATCTGTATACACAACTTTCAGTGCCCATCGGGTAGTGGGGCACTCGACCAACTTGGCACCAGTTTCTCGCTTCTTTGACTTTGTTGCCTAATACAAACTGTAACGATACGGAGGTGCGGCACTCTGACCGCCACTACCCTTTAAACATTAAGACATAATTGGCTTAATTAAAATTTCAGAAAGACATTAAGACTAAGGGCCTCATTTAGATATTGATGGACGGGTCACACGGTGACAGACATCCCGCCCACCAAAATCTAAATCCGATTACTTCGTATCAGAGTAACCCACCCGCCAACATCTAAATCAGGCCCTTCGTGTCTTATAGAAAAGGTTTTCTTTACTTAAAATTTCTCTCAGTTACAAAAATGACTATTTTTCAGTTACAAATATAGCATAGTGTCTACTGGCCACTGGGAGTAAAAGGCCTGCTGCTTGTAAATGTGTCACTTTGAATTGGGAGAAAATGAAAATGAAGAGTTAATTATTAAGGAAACGTTTCATTTTAATTTGCTCACATTGAAAAACATTAACACACATAATCTTGTTCTCACACTCCAATATTGAGTTGATAAGGACTTTTATTTAGGAGTTAAATACTTCAGTGCTTATGTTCTTCACCTCTGTGCCCTGCCTGGCCCATATATTTGACTGAGCTCTGCTCATTATCAGACTCTGCTATCTACAGCCTGATAATAATAATGAAAAGTTAATACAACCTTCTCTTAACTTTAAAGGACAAATGTGACCCTGTGCATATTTAAAAATTAACTCAAGGCTAGGAGCTACCCTGAAGGTTTCTGGGAGCTAGTGGTAGCTCATGATCAAATGGTTGGAGACACTTGTACTAAATCAAGCTTCCTGGCAGATTGAATACTGAGCATTTTTTAGAGCTGCTTGACTCAACAGACAACAGCAACTTTGTAGTGCCACTGGTCAGGGCCGGCCTTTAGCGTGGGCGAGCTGGGCCCAGGACGCATGGAGCAGTGCGCATTACGGTTATGCCAACAGCACTGCCCTTCTCATCTTGCTCCAGCCTTGTCCTTGTCCCTGCCTGTTCGTTTTTGTCTGATTTCCCAGTGTGAAGAGGTTTTAGACCTACAATATCATGCCGCTGGCAATATTTCAAACCCCTTTAGCCCCCTTCCTTGCCCTTCCTTAACCCTCTGACATCTGCTGACACACATCAACAAAACTATCATCTGCGTGAGGCAGCTAAGCTATTGTGATTTAGGTGAGCTGGGTGAGGTTCGGTATGTTTGTGTCCAGGGGTCAGTCGCTGCTCATCCAGGCACTGACTAGTGAGCACACAAGGGTCCTATGCTACCTTGTTTAAATCACTACCATCAGCAAGGGTACCAGATTTCTCTCTACCTACACCCAGGGCACTATCGTAGAAAAGGTCTGCTCTGCCACTTGTCAAGGCTGTGACTTCCTTGTTGAGTCCAGTATCGATCTAAGTTTCTGCCTCAAACCCGTTAGATATTATATCCTCCCTTCTTGGAATTCAACTGTCTTCTAAAGAAGCTGGCGGAAGTCTGTATTTCTGACAGCAAAGCCCACATTTGGCGGTTGGGGTCGGTTGCCTAATTTAGGACACCATTTCAACCCACTGCGAGGCAGATTGCCACAGTGAAAACTTTACTTTATTCATCGAACGATGAATCTGTATCAACACCCCCATAGAGTTGTGAGCAGTGCCATTCTCAGGTGCTACCCCTATTGATACAGGAAGGTTAATTGGAATCCAAACACAGAATGAAAGTGGGGTCCGCCAGTCATGTCTACATTAGAATCAACAAAATGTGTATTTTAGACTTACTGAAGGCCAACGGTTACTGTCAGTATTGCTCTGATCAGTCTGAGTTCAGCACCATATTTCAAGTTTGTGCTAGAGAGGGAAAAATGTCAGGATCGCTGAAATAATAGGAGGGTTACTTGAACATGTGATTGTTCATCAGTTCCCTGCAAAGTCAGGGATTGGTTGCATTTATTTGAGGTGTAGGTAGATAAGGTTAATCAATTGAGACAGAACAACATGGGATTCTCAAATCTTTGAGAGCATAGTCTGTGTCTTTTCATGATCCCTCAAATCACTTTAAAACGTAGGGGCATGCTACCAGTTGCCTCTCTCGTTTCATGTAGCAACCATTAAAGCCATTGAGGAGCATTCCCTAAGATGTTACTTTAGTAGTGAGAAAAATCAAAGCTGTCCTTTAGATGGTGGTGTTTTCATTCATTTTTCCCTGCTGCTATTTTGCTCAAATGTGCCCACAGCCTAACTTCAAAATGGCCACCAGGTAGACAATGTCCTCTTGCTAAAGAATACCGGTTTTCAGAATAGCCAGCTAGAATTTCCATGGAACTTTTATTTAAATTAGAGGTAAAGCTCCCTACAGTGCAAGCTATAGGCCAACTCACAATCAGGTCCTTTCATATTTGATATTCTCTTAAAGGTTAAAGTAGGTCTATGATAGTTTTTTCTCAGCCAACCACCGACAACTGATACTGGGCTGCTAATTAAAAGCAGGGCTGCTGGGAGTATGTGGTTCTAGGGCTGCTGCGTTTTCTGCATATTTAAAGAATTGCCACATTGGCCACACAATCCATCATCTGCTGCATAATCTGAAGATTATAACCACATTGTTTTCTAGCACAAATTGATAAACAGTGAATGGGCACGCAGCAACACGTGCTGCCTCGCATTGGAATGCCCTTCACAAAGGGTGGTTGGTCACCTATCAGCTGCTTATTGATGTGTTTGGGCATTGAAATGATACTAATGAAGTGAAATCTTTGCCAGTACTGTGTTAATATAAGTATAAATAAAACGTAATACTATCTCAAAATGTGCTGCACACCCTGAATAATTTGCCTTTTTTGATTCATAATTTAATCAACCATAGTGCATAATTTGGTGTCCCCTTGCTGCATAAATCAAGTGGCCCTGACTAAAAGTGGACCCTGTGGCTCCCAAGCTCTTACTTTAGCCTTTTGTAGAACTCTAGTGCGAGCACATGAAGTCTTAAACCATGATACAGATGATCTGAGATTGACAGACGGGGATTTGTGCCAAAAACCTACACCATCTTGATGCTGGCGTAATATTTTTCCAGCTTTGCTATGTGTGCTGCACACTTTCCAGCAGAAGCTATCATCATCTCCCTTATCTCGCTACATGGACCCCATGTAAATGACGGCACGCTCTTTTCACCATGGACCCTAGAGACCCGCTACATTGCCTATTTTTTATCACACCAGGTAAACGCCCACTTGTGCACATTTTGTTCTGTGTTTTCTATGTATGAGGCATTTCCCACCGTAAACTTGACAGATTTATAATCTCCCCCTTTTTTCCTCCTTTCCTAGCAAGATGGTCGTCAACACCCAAAAGGACTCTGGATATGACAGCATCAGTGGCACAACAAAGCCTCCCGCGGTGTGGTGGGACCGAGCTCCAAGGAGCCCCCTCAGCACAGCACCTGGAATGAGTGAATGCGGAGGAGGCCCTCCACCAGTTTTCTCACGTCACTGAACAGCATGCACCCTAGCACCTTTTAACAGCTATTTCGACATTTTCTCTCATTTGACTATTTTCTGGGACTGCTTCCTCTGCACCTTACAGGTAGATTGCCCTAGCTATTGCATCGCTATGTCTATATAGACACAGAATTCTATGATATGTTATCTATCCTCAACTATTCCACACATTAGGTATGAGTTACCTGTATATATGTTATGTATATATGAAAACTACCCTTTACCTACTCAGTCTCTTATGCAGATATATAACTTTGAGGGCAACAGCTTATGTATTAACTCCCCTTGAACTCATAACTTTCTTTTTGTTCATTGCCCCTTAGAAGATTGGCATCTCACTGACACGAGCATCCCGCCACCCCAACAGTATATTAATTTTGATGGCCCACAATACCCACTTAATATGCAGCACGATTTTGTGCGTCATGGACTGCAGTGATAACTTCATGTAGTGATACACATATCTATATGAATGTATAATAATTATAATTTTGTTCATTTCGTTTTTCTCTTTTTTTCAGTTTTTTTTCTCTTTGTTTACCTCATATTTCTATGTATTGTGATTGACCTCAATATGTCTTTTTAATGTATGTCTGCTTTACTTGATATTAAAAATTTGTGTGTGTGTACTTTCTTAAACCAACATACAGCCTTGACAGGCGATGAAACACGTGTTGGCTGACTCATCAACCTATAAGGAAATGTAGACCATGCTAATAAATGTAAACCTTTCACTTGGGATGCCTATTATTTACTATAGATTTGCTTTATTTCGACAACTTAATATTTCACAAAACTGTCTACCTTACCCACTTCTAACAGTGCTCGCTTCTGTGGGCAACAGGGGTATTACCCACTTTTAGGGTATGACAGTTCCAAATACAATTATGGCCATTTAATTGTAGTGTTGCCTCTGGACTTTACCCCTTTCTCCCTTCTTGAATCCTGCAGAGAGGGGTTGCCCCCTTCAGGAGTTTATGCATGGCGGAAGCCAGTCCCTGGAGACGTTGTTCTAGTTGGCTCGAAAGTGACCCATGTGGGATTGAAGCTATCTTCTCCAGAGTTGATGCTTTTGTTTGCCCAATACTTGGCTATTCATTCTCATTCAGACAATCTTTCATGGGTTTTTGCAGGCAGAGCAGGTAGAGTCAACATGGGGCTTAGTTGGACTACTCAAGGGAAGTTGAAGAAAGTGGCTCCTATCCTTCTGGTTCTGATAGACCACCACGGGTGGCTGCCTTGTGAGTGCTAGTAAGAGGGTGGGTGTTACCATTGCCTATGAGACGAAAGTGAAGATCTCTGGCAAGCAACTCTAGGTGAGAGTGGGATGCCCCAAGTTTGGGGTCAGAGGTCCAGTACTTATACGGATTACTGTCTTTGAATTAGGCAAACTTCAAAGAAAAGTCTTTGTAGCACACAAGACCCTACCTTTCCTGCCCTGGTCCCAGACACACTACAGGGGGTTGGAGACTGCTTTGTGTAAGGACAGGCACAGCCATATTCAGGTGCAAGTGTCAGCTTCTCCCACCACTCTAGCTCAGGAAGACCCATCAGGATAGGCAGGGCACACCTGAGCTCTCTTTGTATGACTGTCTGGAGTGAATTCACAAACAGCCCAACCGTCATCCTGACCCAGACGTGTATTCTGCAGACAGGCAGAGGCACAGGTTGGTTAAGGAAGAAAATGCTCACTTTCTAAAAGTGGCTTTTTTAAACCTACAAATCAAAAACCAACTTCACCAAAAGATGTATTTTTAAATTGTGAGTTCAGAGACCCCAAGCTCCATTTCTCTATCTACTCCCAATGGAAAATTACAAGCAAAATATATTTCAAGGCAATCCCCATATCACTCTATGGGAGGGATTGTCCTTGCAATAGTGAAAACCGAATTTAGCAGTATTTCACTATCAGGACATGGAAAACACACCAGTACATGTCCAACCTTTTAAGTACACTGCACCCTGCCCATTGGGCTGGCTTGGGCCTACCTCAGGGGTGATTTACACATAGTGAAAAGAAAGGTTTGGGCCTGGCCAGTGCATCCACTTGCCAGGTCGTAATGGCAGTTTAAAACCGCACACACAGGCACTACCATGACAGTAGCATTTGCCTTACAGGCCCAGGCCCTAGGCACACTATACTAGGGACTTACTGGTAAATCAAATATGCCAATCATGGATACACCAATCACCAATATCATTTAGACAGAGACCACTTGCACTTTAGCACTGGTCAGCAGTGGTAAAGTGTCCAGAGTCCTAAAGCCAGCAAAAATCAAATTCAGCACTGGATCACAAACAAGAGGTCAGAAGGAAAAGGTTTGGAGATAACCCTGCAAAAAGGGCCATTTCCAACACAACCCCATTTCAGCCTAAAGCCAGGAAAGCCAATCAATAACTTGCTGGACTTCCCTGCTTAGGGCGACAGAACTTGAACAATGGCCCACTACTGCAGGGTCAGTTCTACGCCTCTCTGAACCCAGGTGGATCGCTCTGGCTACACTCTCAGGGCCCACTGAACTACCCCATGGGGAACTCTTCTTCTCATATGTGCAGCAGTTAAACTTACCTTGCTCACAGATGCATCCTAGTAGGCACACAGTACCACCATAGCCAACAGTGTGATGCTGACTATTCCACCCCTTGGGTCTGACTTCGGTCCCCAACCCAGGGCAAATTCTTACCACAAGGACAACACCCAACAGAAGCCACTGACAGCTGTCAGTGTTAAGAGCCAGGCCTCGGGCCATCCCAGGGTCTCTAGCCTCTGTGGTTTCAAAAAGTAGGGGGCAGTTTTCCACTTAACCTCCCACCAGTTCAGGGGTGGTATCCCGAGCCTGGTCACTCAACTTAGGGTCTGTACCCTCATGTTGAGCAGAGGACAGGGGTGGTCTCTCTCTCTCCTTCTGTCCCTCTGGCAGGGGCCCTGTACCCTCTGCTTTGGAGTGGTTCCCCCAGCTGCCCTTCCCAGTTCCCCTGACCCCGGGGGCAACTCATTCACCAGAATGCAGTCTATGGGCATCTGGGGACCAGCTGTGACCCTTCTCTAGGTCACTTCCCCCTCCCTCTCCAGGGACACCAGAGCCATAGGGTGGAAAAGTCCTGCCTTGGCTGGTGTATTGCTGGGCATTCACCTCACTGTCTATGAATAGACCACTTTGGTCAACCTCTAAGACTGCGCCAAGAATACAATCTTCCTTGCCTCTTAGGCACCATCATAAAGACAGGCCTGAACGGGTTGGAACGCACCCTGATTTTGGGAGGAAATGTGGTCGAGATTCTGAAGTTGATATGAATTCAGTCGGGACCCATTTACACTTTGTTGTGGCATTGAGGCTCAAGGAACCTGTACCATTGGGGCTTGAGGCACGTTAAAACTTTGCGTTTTTCATTCTCTGTATAATCTGTGACTATACAGGATTATTACTCTGAGGTTCTGAAAACCCTCAATTTTGATGAGTGAGATGACATTCCTACAAAAGGCTGACTTTTTCCTCCCCCTCTCTGTGCAGCTTTAATTTGCGCCACCATCAATTTTCCTTGAGTCTCTTATGCTACATCTCCAGTTCATCACTTCAGTACTTCGCATATTTCAAGATTTCATCAATCAACTTCTTCTGCCAGCAAATCAAATGCTGCTGAATCATCAAACTAATCCCAGATCTCAATCCTGTTACAAATTTGGACACAAAACTTCCTATGTACTTCACCTCAAGGGTTTCCATGCCCCTGTGCTGTTTAAATACGTGTAACAATCTCTTGTAGAAAGGCATGCACTGATTCCTTAGTCTCTTGGGTTGTCCTGTCAATCTTTCCCCAATCAATATATTCAGCTGGTATCTTCCCTTTCAAGAAAGTTATCTCCTGCTGAAGCTTTTCCATCACTATTGGTGACGGAGCATTTGTCACTGGATTTCTCTGCAGCTCCTTTTCTGGCCACTCTGTAGCCACTTTACATTCTGTCCACAAATCACTAAGTACCACAGTGTCAAAAAGGGCATTCAAATCTGCCCACAGGACCTGCGTGATCTTCACAACCCATTCAACCTGTGTGTACCACTCTACTGGCTTCTCTCTCAATTTGGGGAAATCATGAGTGAATGATGCAAGATAACTTCTGTTCCAAGGTATATGGACATAACCTCCACCACAAACTTCCCTCAATGGAAAAGCTCCCTCCAATGTGGACGGCTCCCTCCACTGTGGACGGAAGTAGTTCTCCCTTTGTTTTCTTATCATCTCTCTTCTTTTCTCATCTGCTTTCCACTTATCTATTTCCCTCCTTTTTAAAATATTATGAACCAACTCCTTAATTAGCATTTCCATCCATTTGATTCTCATGCTGTAAATGTAATTATCGTCAAAACGCACATGGTAACCCCTTTGCAATCACTTGGTTCTATGTAGGTCTTCGTCATATTTTTGAGCTAATTCAGGCAAGTTATAATGTGCTTGTTCTACACTCTTCATGACATTCTTACACATAAACACAAGTTAATTCTCTTGGTAGTTGTCTAATCGGGAAAGATCAAGATTTCCTGATATCATTTCATCTGGATTCAACTTTAATTTCACATCCACTGCAATTTCTTTTATAGGGGACTGAGATGTCTCTCTGTTAAATCCAGGACTCGGACTCCTGCTCAAAGTCTGGATTACGTTTCTAAGCCAGGCATTATATTCTTTAGCATTAACACCAGCTGGCGTTTCAGGGGTATTAGACACTATCCCTTCTCTAGGAGTACTATGGTTTACACTAAGAGTGAAATTCAAAATGACATGTCAAAAGGTTGTGATCTTTGGGCTGGTCTCCAATTGGAGAAATCCCTGCTTGATTCCCAGCTGCACACAGAAACAGCATGGGGCTTGTTCACGTTAGTCTGAATCATTAGTACATCTCATTCCTCCTCCTCCGAAGACAACAGGTACAGGAGTTGACAAATATACTCTAGTAGGAACTGTCAAAGCATGTGTTGCAGTTCCCAATGACTCAGATTTGTATAATGGAACTGTGGGACCAATAGTGTCTGGAACAATAATTGCATATGGGGCAATCTAAACAGTGGGGTTCACAGAGATATTAGTCCCTGGACTCCCTCCCATCTGGGTTTGATTCACATGTATTCTAGTATTTACCAGTGCTGAAGTTACTTCTGAATTTCCATTGGGAATTGCACCAGTCATTTCTCCAATTCGGGTTTCAATATGTGGGGGTGGATGTGCCAATAGCAACACATCCAAAATATAAGCGCTAGAATCACTATCACCATCTATTTTCTCTGTCTTTTTTTGGCTTTTTCTCTTTCTTTTTCTTCATCTTTTCTTTCTCGTTATCAGTCTCTTCACTCATCAATACAGGGTATAATCTAGCTCACTCTATCATGTCAGTCCTCTACCTTTTTTGTTCTGCATCCCGTCTAACATCTATGCAAGTACGCATTGCCTTTTGGACCCTCCCTGATATCTTTCCATCTGTCTAGCATGTGGTGCTTGTTCCCAAGCATTAAGGCCCATATTTATACTTTTTTTGTGCCGCATTTGCTTCACTTTTTGACACAAATGCAGCGCAAACGTACAAAATACAATTATATTTTGTACGTTTGCGTCGCTTTTGCGACAAAAAAAGGCGCAAATGTGGCACAAAAAAGTATTAATATAGGCCTAAGTTGCTTCATACTGTGCAAGTCTATGTTGTGGTTTAATCTCGTGCAATACTCTCCTAAAATTTTAGATGATTCTCAAATTAAATATGCCATAGCATGGAAACCTCAATGAACCTTCTTTTGCTGTGATCTTATGCTATTGGTTCCGCCAAATACATGTGTGAAGACCCACATTTATAGATATATAATGACCTGCCATACCTTCTGGTGGGGCCTCTTCCCCCTCTCAAACAGGTATTTTCACATCTTACCACGCTAGATCTCATTGAGCCTTAAGACATTTCATTTTTCAACAATATTTTCAGCAATCCGTTTTGAATCAGGAAATAACTCTTTACCCGAAGTTTTTGTCTGGCTGTATCAGCCATTAGCAGTGTAGCACTCTATGAGTGTCTCACCCACTTCACATCAGCTTCACCCAGCTGATTACAGACCCCACACACAAAGCAGGACACACACTGGACCCTATCTTCATATCCAGTGACAGAGTCAAATACAGCCATGCCACAAAACTCACCAAGACCAACCACTTCATCGGCCATCGCAGGATCACCGTGCACCACCACCAACCCACCCCAATACCACCTTCCGCCGCTGGAACAAAGTGACACAGACCCAATGGATGGACACCCTCAACACCACCCAGTATAACTCCACAACCAACCTGAAACAAGCAGTCCAGAACTTAACCACCTGGATTACCAACGCTGCCGACCAAGTCACCCCATCAAACCAGCCAAGATGTGAAGATCCACCAAACAAGCCAGCTGATACACACAAGAACTCAGGACAATGAAGTGCAGCTGCAAACAACTAGAGAGAAGATGGCGCACAAGCAGAGATGATACAGACCAAGCCACCATTAAGTCAGTCCTCAACAAACGGCACCAATGACTCAAAGACACAAAAAAAGACACCCTTGCAGGCTGCATTGAGCCCAGCGCCAGCCACATATAGGAACTCTTCAGCAGTGGCAGGGAATTCTCCTGCCCAACAGTCACAGAGAACACACTCCCTCCTTCACAGGAACCCTGTGACAGTCTAGCAAATCATTTCCACAATAAGATGTCTATCATCTCCAGGAACGTTGAGTCCCAACCCACTGACCTCTAGAGCCTCCTCCCCGATCAGCATCTCACCCATGAGAAAAGCTCACCACACAGAACACCACAACCATCATAAACTCCATGCACTCAGGAGAACCCACATACCCCATACCCCACTGAATCTTTAACCTAGGAAGTAAGGAGATCAGCAGCCAACTCACCAACATCCTCAAAACATCCATCACCACAAGCACTTTTTCCGATGCATGGAAACAGGCATAAGCCAGATCCCTCCTCAAGAAATCCACCGCTGATTTGAGCGAATTCCAGAACTACCTCCCCATCTCTCTGTTCCCTTTCTTTATCAAAGTCCCGGAGAAGGCCATCAACCATCAGCTCACCAAACACCTGGAAAGAAACAACCTGCTGGACGCCCCCAATCTGGCTTGTGTGCCAACCACAACACAGAGACTGCCCTGATTGCCGACACTGACGACATCCACACCCTACTAAACACTGGAGAATTGGCATCCCTGATCCTCCTTGACATCTCACTAACATTCGACACCGTATCCCACCACACACTCATCAAGAGACTGCACCTGATCGCGATCAAGGGAGACACACTCAGATGGATTGTATCATTCCTCACAGAATGAACACAGAGAATCCACATACCTCCTTTTACCTCGGAACCCAAGAGTACCATCTGCTGCAACCCCCAAGGTTCATCCCTCAGCCCCACCCTCTTCAGCACCTACTGCCGACATTGTAAGAGTCCATGATATCAACATCATAGCCTACGCTGACAATACCCAGCTCATCTTCTCGTTCTCAGCAGTCCCACCACCACTAAGACAAACTTTCACAAGTGCATGAAGAAGGTTGCAGACTGGATGAAGGACGACTGTCTGAAACTCAACACTGACAAGACCAAAGTGCTGATCTTTTGCAACCACGCCCTCCACGGGAAGGACACCTGATGGCCCGGTGAACTCGCACCCACTCCCACACTGACAGACCAAACCTGCAACCTTGGCATCATCCTGAACAACAGACTCACCTTGAAATGACAGATCAATGCAGTCTCCTCCACCTGCTTTCAACTTCTCAGCATGCTCCGAAGAATCTTCAAATTGCTTCCCATCGCCATGAGAAAAAGAGTCACACAAGTCTTAATCACCAGCTGGCTGGACTATGGGAGCTCACTGTATGCAGAAACTACCACCAAATTCATGAAAAGACTCCAGATGATACAGAACTGAGCAGCCAGACTGATCCTCAACCTGCCCAGATGAACCCATATCACCATACACCTAAGGAACATCCACTGGCTTCCTGTCCAGAAAAGATGCCAATTCAAGATATTACAAAGCCCTCCATGACCGAGGACCAGCATACATGAACCACTGCCTGAACTTCCACCAACCATCCAGAAACCTTTGCTCCACCCCCTTGCCCTCGCATGGATGTCGCACATCCGCCAGAGACACAGTGGATGCTGTTGCTTCTCCCACCTCACTGCCAAGTCCTGGAACAGCCTGCCCCTCCATCTCAGAACATCACCATCACTGGTGGACTTCAGGAAGAGACTCAAGACCTGGCTTTTCAACTGAGCCCACAGCACAATACCTGGATACCTTCGCGAGAGATAAGTTGCACTTTGCAAATAGTTATTGATTGATGTGACATAAACATCCAATAACGGCACATTGTAATGTCAATGTTACTGCTCACAGCGGGTCACCCTCCTTCGCACTCTTCTCAACATTAAATACGCATAACATTAGGTAAAGCAAATTCAACAAGTAACCTTGTCTGCTCCACTAAACAAATTAAAATACCAAGTCACACAAGAAACAGTCCAGAGTATCACTTTCCAACCCATTCTGATTCACATTCGAATGAAACCTTGACCAACATGGAATCACTCCTACTTGTGCACTAGGAATTCACCACACCAACCACACATTACTCTCATACAAAGATAAATGTCCCTATTTCAATTGAACCATCGACAATGTCTCATGATAAGCAGCACAAAACGTAGCAGACAATTATAACACTGTGTCTTCTACACCAATAATTTATTATCATCCGGGAATCTTAGGCTATGTCAAGCCAGATATTAACTTCAACTTCTCTGCAATGAGCTCCACACCCACACAACAAATTAAAATGTTACTGAATCACACCACACAACCTCCACAAAACACCACAAGCCAGACATAAGCAATTGCAACACGCAACTCTATAAGTACTCACTCCTGCACTGGTATAGCTCTCTCTTGAACTGCTGGAACTTTATCGATCCTTCAACTCGAACCATGGGCTTTGGGGTTTGGACTGGCTTTGGGGCAATTCTAGAATGGGACACTCTAGCTCCATTCTGCAGCAGCTAACCATCTGACAAGCTACCATCTGTGACAGCACACATGAAAGTGGACGGTGGTCTCCTGGACAGACTTTGGCTGACATAATGTCAAAATAAACGCAAACACTAATAAATGAATTCATGATTACATATGCAATGTGCTTTTTTAATAAATGAAACATTTCAAAGTACAAGTGTAAATGTGAATGAGAACTAAAATGCTTATGTTAAGGTTTAACATTAGAACACAAATATATATATATGTATATATATATATATATATATATATATATATATATATATATATATATATATATATATATATATATATATATACACTACTCTAACGTCTACCTAACTTCTACATTGAATACACCTCCAAAATATGTTTTGATACTTCACTTTACATTAATAATGCTGAGGTGTACAGGATATATGATGTTGGTTACATTTTTGTATTACTTCTGTGACGTTTAAGGGTGCAGCCACAATTACACTGTTCCAGATGTTTGCCCAGTACTACAAAAAGTAAACAAGGTACCCAAAACGCCATGCAATCAGTGCTTAATTTGAGCTGGTGATTACAGGTGGGGTCGACGGCACTCATTTTTGGGGACCACCAGCACTCATTTTTGGGGACCACCAGCACTTGATTTTCCTCATCAGACGTTGGCCCAGAGCAAAGCAGTGAAAAAACCACAAGCGGGGGGGGGAGGAGGAAAAGAAAGAATGACAAAGGGATGAAAGATAGCCTGTAAAAGTGAGATAACAGAGAAGGCGTGTCTGGTGGTGGATTAAAGAGGCATGAGGTGGAATCAAGACTATGCAGCTTTGGTATTTATCACTCCGATATTTGATGGTGCCAGCCACAGGATTCTGAGCAAAACTTTGAGCCCCCACACTTAAGGCCTGATTTAAGAAAAGTGGTGCTGCACCCAGTGCAGTACCACTTTTTACATGCGCCCCTTAGCGCCCCCTAATGCCACCATGTGTGCGCCATAGCTAAGATACGGCGCACCATGGCAGTAGTTAGGGAAACTAGCGTCAAACGTTTTGACGCTAGTTCAGAGCTTTGCAGGACTAAAATGTTGACGCTAATTCTACAAAGCCCTATGAGACCCATTGAAAGCAATGGTGTGCCTCCTTTTAATGCCTGCTCTGAGCAGGCATTAAAAGTGCCGAAATATGATGCAAAGAAACCTGTTAGATTTCTTTGCACCATTTTTTAGGGCCCCCTAACGGGGGAACACCCCCTTTGTGTACATTATTCCTGGCGTAAGCATAATGTAGTGTAAAGAGTTACAAAGTGGCGCAATGCATGCATTGTGCCTCTTTGTAAATTTGGCGTAGCGATTTGGCCAATGTTGAGCCACATTAGCATTAAAAAAATGCCACTAATTTGGCACAAGAAAGCTCTGTGGGCTCTTAAATCAGCCCCTTGTTCTTTTCAAAACTAAGCACTGCATGCAATAATACATCCCCTCTAACAGCAGTCACTAGTTAGTGTTCTGTGATACTCATATGTTGATTATGTAGGATTCAGAAATAAATATTACATGCGTTGGAGAGAGTCAGTTTTGAATCATTTGATCACATATGTAATTTGTATGCACCCATCCTTTGATGAAACATACCACCTAGATAACGAATGAGTGACTATTCAGGAGCCTGAACTTAAAGTAGGCCTTGGCCGTTGGCTGCAAAACAGCCAATGAAGTATAGAAGAAAGAGGAACACTGTGTTGCATTTCTGATTATGTCTAAGGAAATTCGTGTTTTATTTTATGGATTATCTTGTTTGTTATACATAGATCCGTAACTTTAAAGTGTTGACTTATTTTAGGTGCGTAATCGTAAGTGTAGGCGTTCTTCACATTGGTGAAAGCACAGCTTCCTTTGCACAACGTCAGATGAGCAGTATCGCATATTCATGGTAAGAAAAGTGGAAAGCTGTTTATCCAAAAACTTTGCATTTATGTTTTTCTCGTCTCTTTGTGTTGCTATTTATTGTCTCGCATTTTTTGCTGCTGGCCTTTAGTTAAATCTGCAAGAGCTGGTTAGCTCGGCTTGTGAAGCTCAAAAGAGGTTCTAAAATACGGTTTTATGAATCAAAGCCTCATTGTAACTGCGTAAAATAACAGCTTGAAAGACCACACGCAAAACAGGGTTTGAGCCATAGGGGCCTAGCACAAGCGAGAGAGAAGCTTGTCACCTAATCCCGTCTGTCACCTACAGAATGCGCTACTTTCCTCTACAAAAGCTAATATATACCCAAGATCTGAATGAAGCGAACGGCCATATTGCTGCATAATGCCCTGTTTCAGTGGTTGTCGTCTCCGAGCCGCTTTTAGCCACAATTACTGTCATGCAGACGGGCACCAAATGAACAAAAGACGACTTAGGCGGCTCCCATAGAAGCTATGAAGCTGCCTTAATGACATCATTAGCACTCACGCTGACAGGTAAAGTGGTCCATGAGGCTTTGAACCTCAGACTCTGAAGGGTCTGTATCCCATGTCAGTTATGTCTTCTTGTGAACGCACTTTTCTTAAAGACGCTCTTAAATTACTCCGTAGAGCTTCTCCCGGAAATCACTTATCACACGAAGTCATGACTGTCTTAAACCCGGGCCAGGCAGCTCTAAATTAGTGTAATGCTCTGTTACACCTTGTTGGGTCAAACGTTCAAAAAAACACAAATGATGCAGAAACGCAAGGACTGAGCAATTCTTAAATTACCAAAAACAAGGTCTAGGCCCTAAAATATTGATTGTCAACCTATCAAATGACACGCAAATTCAATACAATCAGCCTAGTGCTCAAGGCCTTCCCTGGAAGAAGACCCAAGTACCAGCAAAGAAGGGAAACACCTACAACTGAGTCTTCCTCTAAAGTGCCAATGGAGCCTAATCCACTTCCTGTATAAAACCAACTAGTGAGATCATGCATCCAACCAAAGACCATCAAAATCCGTTAATGATGTTCCTGTTCAAGGAAGCCGTCTCAATTTGTTTTCCTTCTCCTTTATCTGACAGCTTCTTGGTTTTCCAACGCGCCATGAAGTTTCTTTCGGCAGTAGGTTGCCACTATATCAGACATCGAATAAAATAAAGCACACAAACCATAAAAAAAGACGGAGCGCATGGTCTCTCTATGATGTACTCTAGTGTATGATCCGAATCAGGGATTCTACATGTCGATGCATGTGTCGTCTCAGCGTTTCAGATTTCTTATAGTTCTTGCTACATTCCAATTGACTTATATGATAAATCTATTTTTTTTCCTCCTTGCATACTCTAACCAGGGCACTCCTCTGATCTCTGATCTCCGGACCCACCTCACAGTAAGTACCCGCCACCTCCCAGCCCCTCGCCCTGCCCCGCGCTACTCACCCTCTCTCCTGCTTCTTTTCTTCTTTTCTTCTTCTCTGTTCTTCCTCCTCGCTCCTCGCCTGTAATCTTCTTCTGTACTCTTCTTCTCCCCGTCTTCTCTCTTCTTCTGTGTGCTTCTCTGCCTCTCCCGTTGCCTCTCTTCTTCTTCATCTTCTTCTGAGGTCTTCTGCCTGTCTTCTGCCTGTCTTCTGCCTTCTGTTCTTCGTATCTTCATCTGTGATCTTCTGCTCTTCTGTGAACTTCTGCTCTTCTGAGTTCTTCTGGACTCCTGTTCTTCTGTTCTTCTGTTCTTCCGGTCCTCCGGTCTTCTGTTCTTCCGGTCTTCTTTTCTTCTGTTCTTCCGTCTTCTGTTCTTCTGTCTTCTGTTCTTCTGTCTTCTATCTTCTGTCTTCGGCTCCTCTGCCCCCTCCGTCTTCTTCTCCCCGCGCCTGCCCTCCTGCTCCTGCCTCATCCCCCTCCCTCACTCGCCTCCCCCTCTCTATCACCCCTATCTAACCCATTCGCTATCTACCTCCCTCTCTCCTCCTATCCACCTATCTCTCTATCTCTCTATCTCACTATCTAACTCCCTCACTCTCCACCTCCTCCTATCTACCTATCTCTCTATCTATCTATCTATCTCTCTATCTATTTCTCTATCTATCGATTTCTCTATCTATCCATTTTCTCTATCTATTTCCCGCCACCCCCTCTATTACCTATTCTTCCTATCCTCTCACTCTACCTCTCACCCTCACCCACCTCTACAACCCCGCTCCCCTATCTTCACAACCCTACTCCTATCTCTCTTCCTAATCTCCCAAACCTCCTAACACTCTCCCCCCTTAAACCCCCCTCCCCCAGCTCTTCTCACTCTACCTGTCCCCCCCTCCCTCGCGCTTTCCCGCTGCGACCTCCTGCACGCCCCGCCCCCCCAGCTCCCATTCGCCCCCAGCTGACCCCTCCCCCCCCTCCTACCTCATATGGCGGCCGCTGCGCAACTGCGCAGCGGGCGCGCGCAGTGGGCGCGCGCAGCGGGCGCACTGAGGCAAGCCCGCCTGTGCCCGTCCGCGCCTGGCCCGCGCCCAGCGCCACTACCCCTGGTCCCCAGCTCTCCCAAACCCCGCTGATCCGCTACGACCCCACCACCCTCCTCGCCCCCAACCCAGGACGCTCCAACACCTGCTTCCAAGCTCACCCCAAACGTACCCATGGACCCTTCGCCTGCAACTCCTGCAAACGCATCTTCCACCACGCAACTACCACGACCACAAGCCCACGCGCCATCAACCACCTCAAGTGCATCCTGGTCAACGCTCGATCCGTCCACAAGCATGCCGTTGAACTCTGGGACCTCCTGGACTCCACAGCACCGGACGTACCCTTCATCACGGAGACCTGGATGAACGCCTCCTCTGCTCCAGACATCGCCACCGCCATCCCCGAAGGCTACAAGATCTCCAGAAAAGACCGCACCAACCAAGTAGGAGGAGGTATCGCCATCGTCTTCAAAGACTCCATCAGCGTCACCACCTCCACCAAAGACACCCCTCTCGCCGCTGAACACCTGCATTTTCAGATTCGCACCGACCCGAGGACCACCCTCAGAGGATCCCTCGTCTACCGTCCTCCCGGACCGCGCGCCCCCTTCAGCGACGCCATAGCCGACTTCATCTCCCCGCACGCCCTCGCCTCACCGGACTACATCCTCCTTGGCGACCTCAACTTCCATCTGGAACAAAACAACGACCCCAACACCACCACTCTGCTCGACAACCTCGCCAACCTCGGCCTCAAACAACTGGTGAACACCGCCACCCACATCGCCGGACACACGCTTGACCCTATCTTCTCCGCCAGCAAACACGTCTTCTTCAGCCACACCTCCACTCCACACTGGACCGACCACAGCTGTGTCCACTTCACATTCCGACGCGAGACCCGCCACCTCCGCACTCAACCCATCCCTCATCGACAGTGGAACAAGATCCCCGAAGAGCAACTCTTCTCAGCACTCGCTGCCAACCAACCCACCCTCACCACCGACCTCAACGACGCAGCCCTCAGCCTCACAAACTGGATCTCCAACTGCGCAGACAACCTTGCTCCCCTCAAACGCACGCATCAACAGACCAACACCAAGAAACCTCTCTGGTTCTCTGACACCCTCAAAGAATCAAAGAAAACTTGTTGCGCCCTCGAGAAGGCCTGGCGCAAGGACCACACCACTGACAACATGACCGCCCTCAAGAACGCTACCTGCGAACACCACCGCCTGATCCGCGCTGCTAAAAAGAACTTTTTCACCGACAGACTGGACAAAAACAGCCACAACAGCAGAGAACTCTTCAGCATCGTCAACGAGTTCTCCAACCCCAACGCCAACGCCGTCACGCCCTCACAGGATTTGTGCGAATCCCTCGCCACTTTCTTCCATCGCAAGATCAGCGACCTCCACGACAGCTTCGGACACCAGACCCAACATAACACCACCGAACCCGGACCCCCGGCCATTACCCTCAACAACTGGACCCACATCAACACTGAAGAAACCAAATCCATCATGAACTCTATCCACTCCGGCGCCCCTTCGGACCCCTGCCCTCACTTCATCTTTAACAAAGCAGACGACATCATCGCCCCGCACCTCCAGACCGTCATCAACTCTTCTTTTTCTTCTGCTACCTTCCCCGAATGCTGGAAACACGCCGAAGTCAACGCCCTACTAAAAAAACCTACGGCTGACCCGAGCGACCTGAAAAACTCCGCCCCATCTCTCTTCTGCCTTTCCCAGCCAAGGTAATAGAGAAGACCGTCAACAAACAGCTGACCACCTTCCTGGAAAACAACAACCTGCTCGACCCTTCACAAACCAGATTCCGAACCAACCACAGCACGGAAACCGCCCTCATCTCAGTCACTGACAACATCAGAACCCTGATGGACAACGGTGAAACAGTCGCCCTCATTCTCCTCGACCTCTCGGCTGCCTTCGACACCGTCTGTCACCGCACCCTAATCACCCGCCTCCGCTCCACCGGGATCCAAGGCCAGGCCTTGGACTGGATCGCCTCCTTCCTCTCAAACCGTTCCCAAAGAGTTTACCTCCCTCCGTTTCGCTCAGAACCCACCGAGATCATCTGCGGCGTACCTCAAGGCTCATCGCTCAGCCCGACACTCTTCAATGTCTACATGAGCCCCCTCGCCAACATCGTTCGCAAGCACGACATCATCATCACCTCCTATGCCGACGACACCCAACTTATACTCTCCCTCACCAAGGACCCCGCCAGCGCCAAGACCAACCTACAAGAGGGTATGAAGGACGTTGCAGATTGGATGAGGCTCAGCCGCCTAAAGCTGAACTCTGAAAAAACGGAAGTCCTCATCCTCGGCAACACCCTGTCCGCCTGGGACGACTCCTGGTGGCCCACGGCCCTCGGCACCGCACCGACCCCCACAGACCACGCCCGCAACCTCGGCTTCATCTTGGACCCTCTTCTCACCATGACCAAGCAAGTCAACGCTGTGTCTTCTGCCTGCTTCCTCACCCTCCGCATGCTCCGCAAGATCTTCCGCTGGATCCCCGCCGACACTAGAAAAACCGTGACCCACGCCCTCGTCACGAGCCGCCTGGACTACGGCAACACCCTCTACGCCGGGACCACAGCCAAACTCCAAAATCGCCTGCAACGCATTCAAAACGCATCGGCACGCCTCATCCTCGACGTACCCCGCAACAGCCACATCTCCGCACACCTGAGACACCTGCATTGGCTCCCAGTCAGCAAAAGGATCACCTTTCGACTTCTCACCCACGCACACAAAGCCCTCCACAACAAGGGACCTGAATACCTCAACCGACGCCTCAGCTTCTACGTCCCCACCCGCCTCCTCCGTTCCTCTGGTCTCGCACTCGCTGCCGTCCCTCGCATCCGCCGCTCCACGGCGGGTGGGAGATCTTTTTCCTTCATGGTGGCCAAGACCTGGAACTCCCTCCCCACCAGCCTCAGGACCACCCAGGACCACCCCGCTTTCCGGAGACTCCTAAAAACCTGCCTATTCGAGCAGCAGTAACTCCCCCTTTCCCCTGGCGCCTTGAGACCCGCACGGGTGAGTAGCGCGCTTTATAAATGTTAATGATTTGATTTGATTTGACCCTTATTTCTTTTACACTTCTATAATTGTCCATACATTATTTGGCATTGAATGTTTTCCTCCTTCCTCAAGTGGCTCCCCCACCCCTTTTACCTCCACTGGTATTTTGCTACCTGATTCTGTTCTTGTTACTTTCTTCTACCCACAGCAGGAAAGCTCTTGATTCTCTCCTAATTAACTCTTCCTCTTGTCTTGTCTAAGGTGCTTCCCTCCTCTTATTTTCCTGTAGCCACCCACATTCCATCCATTTTATTTTGTGCATGTTTACTTGAGTGTCCTTCTTCTGATCCCTATGCCGGGGGCATAACGCAGCCCTGGCAGCCCCTGCGGTGCAAGAGGTCCCACCCAGGGCAGGCTTTTGGCATGGGTGACCTGGGCCCAGGCCCGAGGCGTCTACAGTTGGAGGGGAGCATAGGTAGCTGACCTTCTGAGCTGCCTGAAATAAATGTTTTTTTCCAGACCACCTCTCCTTCTCCCACAGCCCCCTCCCAGGGATTCTCACCTCCAGTTTAGTAACTGAATAGGTGATTGAGGTGAGGGGGCAAGGTGCAAATGTGTGTTCCCAGGATGATCACTGATCTGAGATATTCCGCTATGACTTGGTCTGTGAGCAGCCCCCCCGCCACCCCTCCCCTCCAGGATCACTACTGGGAGGAGGTGGATGGGGAACGAGTGGAGGAGGACTATTATAAGGTACACCAAATTTACTTTCACCCAGATGCTGCCTGAGTAAAGGCCAGCTCTGGTTTCAACCCTCCAATTGGCCCCCAACCCTTCAAGGAGACCCCATTCAGTCCAAGGCCAATGAATATCTGTGGTATATGGGAGACTCCGGGGCCCCTCATCACATTCTGCATGGGGTCCCATTATTCTGTGTTATGCCAGTGACTTATATAGGCACACATGGGGGACAGTTCCATTAGTCTCCTTTCTAGGTTTGGCAATGGCCCTCTTGTGGCCTTCCATGGGCTAATGTGATGGCAAAAAATAGAATACAGAAAGGATCTTTCGATGTTGATTGAAGCAGTTATACATTTTGGATTTTTGCATTGATAAGGGTTACAAAAATGCAGTCCATTCTCACAGTAGCGCTGCTAAGCTCCCATGTCACAAATGCTGTATACAGTACTTCCTGTTGTGTTGGTGAGTGTCCACAGCAGGAATCAATGTCAGATTGGCCTGTAGGGCAGTCTGGTAGTGCCAGAAGGACTGCTCTGAAAGATCAGACCATGGGCTGTTTTGTGGTTATTACGGACCTGTTTATGGACTGGTGGGCTGGTCTTTATCATTGATTTCTCTGACATTCTCACAAAAATAGTTTGCATCATGCACAAATGCATGCAGTCTCCCATGACTTGCAATTAGCTCGAAGGCTTGTCTTCACAAGGTCAAAACTACCCAGTTTGCAAATGTTGGCCACTTTCTTCTGATTCACTAATGGGGGCTCTTTTATTTTGGTGCCCAGGCCTATTTTTTATCTCCCAGTCCAAACTTGGCAGGGGCTACATTTACAAACACATCTACTACCACAGCAGTAATAACAGCTACCACTTCTGTAGTAACAAGATCTGTTGCAACAGTAGTGGCCACAGCTGCTACCAAAGCTGCCACGGTGGCAGGGCTAACAACAAGAACAACAGATGTACAAATAAATAGCTAGGAAAATAGCAACAGCCATTACTGTAACCTCACCAGGGACTACATCAGTGACCACAGTCGTTATGTATAAAAGGATCAAAGTCACCATTACTGCAGCGAGCTGAGTGGCAACAGCTGTAACCGCAGCCAGGATCACAGTTTAACAATAGCAGGGACCAAATCATCAACCACAGCTACCACAGCCACTGCAACAGCCAGCAAAACAGGGCCACAGCAGTGTTGGCATATGTCACCATCAACAGTAGAAACAATGGCTATCAGCAAGACAGAGGCAGCATCTGTAATAACAGCTGTAACCACAGCAGGAACAACAGCAACTGTCACCATGGAAAAGAGGCTCACAAGAATTATAGTGAGGCCCAGGTCACATGACCAATTTTGAATATAAATTGGGAAGAATTGCAAGTGGGGTGGGAGTGAAGTGGGCTTATCTGCATGTGAGATCTGTGCAATTGTATCTATTTTTAGGATTGAATAATGCTAAAATGTATTGTGAAATATCTTCTCCTGCTCCCTCTACACACACACTGCCCCTGCTCACCAATGACCCTTTCTGCCCTCTCTAATCCCTGACACCAGTGGCACTCACTGCCCTCTCTGATCCTGCCCCTTCATCTCCCTCATTGTCTCCTCTGCTCCCTTCCCCTGTCTCTGCCCTTGACAACATGCACTTTCACTGCTCCCTGCTAGGAGGGTATAGTGTGTGGGGTAAAGTTTGCAAATGTTTAAATCCTTTTCTTGTGGCTGATAGATATGTCTGACTTGGGCACACAATATATAAACAACATGGTGATTTATGGAATGCTTGAATTTTATCCCTGGTATAGTTTGGTTGCAGTGGCACAGAGAGCCCAGGACCCACATCTGAGCATACCCGGCGCACTTAAGGTTGCACACCAAAGTATACAAAAAGTGATGGAAAGAATGCTTAATTGAATAATCTCAGCCAAGGGTAAATAATCCCAATCCATCATTTTTGTCACTAGTAGAAATGCAGTTGGTGTAGCTGATAGATTTTGCACATCTGCCATGATGGTAGATGAAAAACTTCCATGTTTACAAACATGACTTTCAGTGAGGCTGATTGGCAATAAATGCACTTGTGAGATTATCTACAAAAATGTCTGATTTAATTGTGGAATTGAAAGCAGCAATGACCAATCTTGTCTGCGGAAAGTCCATCAATAAATGTTGATACTCTAATTTTTCTTGTAGTGTGGAGCAACGCTGTTAAACACAGTCCCATGTATCTGCTGTGAAGATTCCCTAAATAAAAAGGATTGCTTTTGTTATCCCTTTTCTGCAATTTCCATCAAGTTGCCGTTACATAAAAATTCTGTATTACATCTGTCAATGGTGTCAGGATTTTGCACACTCAAAACGGCAAATTCATTAACTTTGTGATTTTACCACCATGTATAAGCCAAAATTATTTACGACCCGGCAGAGGTAATACGGTGGAATACCTCAACTGGCACAACTTGAAATTAATTCCGCTTTCAGCAGAATTACTGTGTCCACTGATTATTTCGTGGATTTTCCGTTGCCGCTGTTCTTTGACTCAGACGCGAAAGGGCTAGTGTCGCAAATGGCCCGATTTGCAGAATTAGGCCGTTTGTGCCCGATTTGCAGAATCAGGCCGTTTGTGACATGAAAATAGCATTTTGTCATGAGCCAATGTTATTTTGTGATTCAGTAATCTATTTTAATCTATTTACCGAATCGCAAAATAGGTTTGCGAGTCGCTATTCGGCAGGGGCGTGCCGAGGGTGTCCCTTCCAAATAGCGAGTCGCAGTGGTATGTGAGGTTGTTTTTGCGACCGTGAATGTGGTCGCAAAGCAATCGCAGTTACCACCAACTTCAAGTTGGTGGTAACTTATTTGCAAACGGGAAGGGCTCCCCAAGGGACCATTTCCCTTTGTGAATGGAAGTGAAAATATTTTTTCAGAGCAGGTAGTGGTCCCACTGACCACTGACTACTCTGAAAAAAATGAAAAGAAAACTTTCAATTTTTTTGTTTGAAATGCACCCAGTTTTCCTTAATGGAAAATGGGTTACATTAAAAACGCTTTATTTAAAAGTAAAAAAGCAATCACAGACATGGTGGTCTGCTGTCCCCAGCAGGCCGCTATCTCTATGAGTGTGGCCATTCCCAATGGGGTCGCAAATTGTGACCTACCTCATTAATATTGATGAGGTAGGTTGTTTGCGACCCCATTGGGAATGGCTAAATGTGTCTGAGACACATTAGTACATGTCATTTTGCAAAACTCTAATTATAAGTTGCAAGAACTTGCAATTAGAGACTTGCAAAATGAAATGGTCGTACATCTGGCCCTAATTCTCAACATTTTTTCTGGTGTTCTCTTGATTTGAGAATAATTCTTTCCTCTCTAACTGACCAACCTCTGGTGATTTAAATCAAAGGCTTCGCTTTCAGAAACCTCAGCATCCCAGATACGTCACCACTCCTTTCTTCACCCCTTTCTTCCCACTACTTATTGCCACAAGAGAAATATTATTCTAGTGTCTAACATGTAATAGCACCAATCAATTCTAGTGACAAAAGAGTTTGCATTTTTAAGGCTACTTTTCGATGGGTTTGCTCGGTGCAAATAGCAGACTTTGCAAACACCTCTTTTTATTAGCAGCAAGAGCCAACTCCCTGTGTCTACGAATGTATAGACCTGATTGTAAACAGCACAAAGCAATAGCTCACTGTACAAAGTAAAGAAGTATATATTGAATTTAGATCAGGTAGAAGTGTGAGATGGTTGGCAGGATAGATTTGGTAGTTTGCTTGACAGTTCAGCAGGGGGTGCATAATGAACTACACTCCTTAAAGACAGGAATTAACAGAATATTTCTAAAGTGGAACAAGAATATCTGTGGTCTAAGGTTGTTCCAGAGCCTGGGAGTCTAGTCTGGGAAGCTTGGCATTTGTCCTGTTCATTACTGAACTTCTGCTTGCTGTTGCTATCCCTTAATGTGCAAGGTTTCTTTAAGGAGGCTTGCTTTGCATGTTCTAAAATGAGGTATGGTGTGTACAGAGTCCAGGAATTCCCCAGAGGCTTAACAGAGGCTAACGCAGATAATACTAACAACACCTACAGTGCAGTGCGGACATTGTTATTTACTATTGTGTCAGGGCTGTGTGTCCTTTGGCCTGTGGCCTATCACCTCAACCTCTGAAGCATAGCCTTTGCTTTTCACAACACTATATAAGTTATCTAAATGCTATGTTTATGTTTTATTGTTAGCATTATGACCATTCACCTATGTTCTATCTATATGTGGTATATGTATGTTATTGATGCCCATTATTGTAGTCCTTCTCATTAAGAAATTTGAGGCCCTATGTATAAGTGTATTTCTTATATAAGTTCTCGCACTGCTGATCTCACCACACTTGATGATCATGAGAGCATCTCCTCATGCATCCCAGTGGAAACTGTTACAAATAGGACATGATGGTCTATGTTTGGGCAGAGAGGACTGATCAGACTAGGGAGCTACATCGCCACGGACATTCAACATCCACTCCAGACATAACCTGGTAAGATCTGTGGGTTGCAGTTTGAGGGCAGGATGTGTTCAACCTTAGTTTCAGATGTCCAGTTTCTGTATCTCATCACCATTAATTACAGATTGTCGAGCGACAAGCAAATTGAGCTCGGTAAAGTGGGATATACATATAGACTATTATAATGCTCAGTTTCTTCACTTTGTTTCCTTACTTTATGTTCACTATTGTCAATATATTTGTGTTTGTCATTACCATGTTGCTACATATGCTATGTCAGATTTGTCTATAATAAAAGCCTGTTTCTCCATTGATGTTGGGGATAGTCAGAGGTTAAGGGACATATTTATGACGGGGTTTGCACATGTGTGACGCAAACCCCAAGTCCGATTTAAAAGCCATTCAAGACCACTTTTGCGTGGCCATGAGTCGCTTCATAAATCCAGAGTAAAGCAACGCAGGGCAAATCATCACATTGCCTTACTCTACCCTGGGAAGGTGTTCCATGGGCATTGCATGAGTGTTCCCATACATCTTCCATGGATTTTGACACATTCCCAGATCTGGTAAACCTGGGGATGCACCATAATGCTATGCCTTCTCAGGGGAGGTGTAAAAAGGCCAAATATCTTTATTTCTCCTTGTTACTTCCTCTTTCTACATGTGCTGCATTTGGCACCACACATAGATAAAGGAATATGCCTCAGAGGATTGTTTTTGTGCAGGAAGGTGCTCCATGCAACAGAGGCTCCCTTGCACCATGGTTCAAGGGGGATTGATTGGTGCTTTGCAGCCATAAGGGCGCCAGCACAGGGGAAAAGGCAGGAATGCCCCAGATTGGCTTAAATACGGCACATATCTGCCCTTTTCTTGTCATGCAGTGCGGCGCAGCACAGCAAGGTGACTTGCTGCGTGGCACTGCTTGTTTTTCCCATAAATGTGCCCTTAAATCTTTAGCAACCTGTTGAGTCCTCAGCATAACTGTTTTTCCTTGTTATGACGCTTGCAGCCTGAATCCATAGGCTCCCCCTGACTGCGACCAGATCCGAGGAAGATTCCCGACACCTAAAGCTAAAGATTCCCTGCACCTGCAGTCCCCTGGCCTTGGGGAATACGACGACGGTCCAGCAATACCCAGAAGGCCCCCTCCCCTTCCGGTCCAGCCTTTGGTTTCCCAGAACCGACCCCCTGGACCCAGCCTGCAGCTCTTTGTGGCTGCCGGGGTTCCTTCATTTAAAAAGCATTAGACACCCAACACTGTGTTTGCACCCGGCTGCGCCTGTGCTGCTGAGGGTATGTGTTTGGTGTTGACCTGTGCCCTCCCCCCCCGGGTGCTGACCTAAACCCCCCAGGCCTGTGTCCTGAATCCACGGGTACTTACCTTGAAGATCTTTTCAACTAAGTCTCCCCAGTCCTCATAGGATTCCATTGCAAACCCGACACTAACTTTGACCTCTGCACCCAGCTAGCCTTGTGTTGCTGGTGATGTGCTTTTGGGGTCAACTTGAACTGTGACCTGTGGACACCCTAACCACTGAAGACTAGTATCATAAGTTCTGTTTTCTATGCTAACACCCCGGTCTCAATTGTCTCCTATGAAAAACTGCGCTATCAACTTTTGAAATAGAAAAGTGTTACTTAATTGTAAACTGTTTTACCTGCAAAATCTAAACAAAGTACATTTGATACATATGCTGATACATACTTATAACTGTACTTGCCTGCAACTGAGATCCTTTGGTTGTTATGATAAAGTAACAAAATATATTTTTGCTATATAAAAACAATTGGCCTGGAGTTAGTCATTGAGTGTGTGCCTCATTTATTGACTGTGTGTGTACAGCAAATGATTTGCACTATCCTCTGATAAGCCTAACTGCTCGACTACACTACCACAAGAGCATTAGGCTGTCCTGCAGGTGCAGCCAGTACAGCTCAGTTAGGGTGAGTCAGATAGTAGCTTGCAGAACCCACTTCAGTGTAGCTGCGGACACCCAAGACAGTGGTGTATACAACAATCAGATGTTCTGCTGGTAAAATTCTTCCAAATTCTCCTAAATGCCAAGTCCCTGCGAGTGTATCCTGTGATATGTATCAAGTTGAACACTGCGAACAATAGCCTCTCGTAAATAGTGCAGGAATTCTGAAATCAATTAAAACAGACGATTTGTTCCAAGATACATATTTTTTAAAAAATTAACAATTGTTCAAAATATTTGTCTACGAAGGCTATGCTAAATTAAAAGGTGTGGTTGTACAAGTTGGCTATATTTGAAGTAAAGGTTTGCAGACTGAGGTGATCGGTTGCACTGTGTTTGTTTCTTCAACTTGACGTAATTACTGTAATCAAAAACCAGCATGCCACATCTAGGCCCCAAAGAAAACAAATGGTAATTTGTTCGCTGCATTGCGATATGGAATGGTATTGGCTGTGTCGAGTATGTTCAGACGCCATTGTAGGGCTATGACTTGAACAAAAGGTGACAACCTCCAGTAGGCAACTGCAGTCTTTACAATGCTCCCTCCCTGTCCATGGCTTGGCCATTGGGATTATGAAACTCCTTTAGTGGCGTAAGTAGCAGTGGAGGAGGGTGGTCCAAATAACTGGGGGACTGGGGTCCTCTTTTGGGGGAATAAACAAAAGTCAACCATACTGCAGTTGTCTGGCAGTCCAGGTTAATGCCCCTCTTGAGATGCTAATTTACACATGAGGCCCTCACTTCTAGATGCTCCTAGATTCTATCAAAGAATAAACAAGATTGTGAACCGATCGGGAATCTAATTTGGCACAAATTACAACTCCAAGGGTATTTGCCCACAGAAATAAAAAGTGGTTCAAACTATACAAATAGTCTTAATGTTTGCTTTACTCACTTTGAGATAGGGAAAACACAAGTAATTAGCAAGTTCAACCCCATTTCGAGATGTGAATCTTAGAACAGAGTGTAAACTGTATATCTTCAAGTGTACAAGGTATTAAGGTATTATAGTTACAAGGTGCGCGGTTTGCACCAGGTATTGCACATTATCAGCATGCAGGCCTTAAAGTAATGAGCTATAACTGGGAAGATTCGATAAAGTCAGTGCATTTACTTAGTGATTAAAGTCAAGATGCCTGCGTTAGAATTTGGCGTTTGTGGGACGTTCACCAAAAATCACAGATGCCCCGACCGCTGTATTTAGAGTACATGGACACCTGTGCATTCTAAATAGAGTGCAGGGGCATTTGTGGTTTTTTGGTGGATGTCCCGCTTCCCCCAAATTGTAAAACAGGCCCAAGGTCACATAATAGAGAAGGTACTTACACCACATGCCCCTATACCTTCCAAACAATGCGAACAAATTATGCGGCGCCTGCCTGAGGAGAGACACTTGTTAAAACTCGTCGGATCACTTTCATTTTGCAAGAGCTCTCTATCCTCCATGTTTGTTGTCAAATATTGTGTGCATTAGTCACAGACAGCAAAAGCAGATGTGAGGAGTGCTCAGAACTATAAAAACGATCGCTAAGCATCTGAAATAAAAATAAATCAAGCACTTCAAACGCTCCGTCTTTTGCAGCTTTTTAATATTCTATAGCGCTGATCTGCAGGCATCCAGGAGGAATGCTAATTATTCACTTTTATTCCCTGCTAGGAGCCTCGCAGAAGCTGACACAGAGGAAGGCAGTAGACTGTAGAATAACAATGGCGTGCTTTCATGAGGAAAGCCTGCTATAAAATGTTTCCTGCAGTCCAATTCTTCCAGAATCAGCTGATCCAAAGCTAGTTCCTACTTGACACCAATTAATCCCTCTTCGCAGGTTTATTACCCCCCTACCCCCGGGCTCTAGCTCAGCCTCCTTCACTTTGGCCTGTGCCTCTCCGAATAAAAAAAAAACACACACACACACAACGATTCCTGACCACAGTGTATTACAGATGTATTTAAAGAGTGCTTTATTCAATAAAATGCCATTATTATTTCAGTTTTCATTACTAACCGCGAGCGCCCGGGATCACAAGTCCCTGGAATGTTAGCTTCTCTTTTCCTGTCTTCAGATCCTAAATCAAAAGCATTTGACTGAGGCGAGTGGAGGTGAGGCCGTCCCTCCCCGCCTGTCACCCTGGCGGGCCGCCAGGCCTGCAGCGGCTGATGTGTAACTCATGTCACCCGGCACTGCGGCATTGCAGCCACTGACAGGCTGGGATCGGCGCTAGCCCCGCAGCTCTAGCAGGGCTTCAACGCTTTCTTTGTTGCCTACACAGGCGCCTTCTCAAAACTGCAGGCACAGTAAAAAAAGACAGGCATAATACTCAGAATCTTCACAGTCAGCAAGGGAACCGGACTGTTAAGTGAGGACATCGTGCATTTTATGGGATCAGGCCATCTCCTGTGATCTGAAGCTACCCATGTCCATCAATGACTGGGTCATCATCCAGTCCAAGTTTTTCTTTTGAATTCTGGGACATGTAGTTCTCGTTACCCTATTATAAATTCGTTGCTGCAAGTAACATAATATAATGAAACAAGGTTGCTTATATAAACTGCTCATGCATGGAACAAGTAAACTTGAGAACTCTGACTCACAGGGTATTTTGGCACATTACAGGAAAGCTTAAAGAATGAGTAGAGGTATCTGGATTAGCCCCGGTGCAGATCTAGTTCATCCTCTCCTAATGCAGCTAATAAATGCGGGTTTGTGGTGGAGGAGTCCAAACCAAAGGTGCCACGCAGCATTACAGAGGTCATTCCTCTCCTGCCTGCTATTCAATATCTACACGTGCTCCCCTTCCCCAGCTGATACAGCTTCTGGAGCAGTAGCTGGAGAACTTTCAAATATATGCCGGTGATGTCAGAAACAAAGCAGGGAACCAGGGCAAAATTAAATCATGCCTGGATCATCAGATAAAAGGGAGCTTCATCTGCATCGCTGCTGAAAGAAGAAGTTCTTTTCAATCCAGAGCACTTCTTTGCTCCCTCAGTCAATGGATTGGTTGATTAAGTCAACCTGCAGCTCACTCTCCTTATTGCGGAAAATCCTTCCACTCTTCCCGGTAGAGCCCTGTGTATAGCAAGCCCTGGCTATTGCAAAATGACCTCCTAAAAAAAATCATTGACAAGTTGCAAACACAACAAAATCATGCTTCAACCTCTGAAGGTGTAACAACATTAAATCAGCCCAAAAAGCAATATAAATGCTCCTAGTAGATGCAAGGGTCAGTCAAGGGCCAAGATTTACATAGATTTTGCGTCAGATTTGTGTGAATTTTTTAACACAAACCATATCCAAAAACATTTGGGGATTTACAGACCAACACAAATTTGGTATTTTTGTTGGTTTGTAAGGAAAAGTAACGCAACCCAGCGCAAAGCGCTGCTTTGCAGCACTTAGCATCAAGGGGCCTTCAATGGGTACATGGATGTACCCATGCAACCACCCATGCTCTTTGAAGCAAAATCCTGTCTACTAACATTAGTAGACAGGGATTTGCGCTAAAAAATAATGCTTATGGAAAGGAGGCATTAAAATGAGAAATGTTTTTGTTTCTCCTTTCCTTTCCAACTTTACATGTGTGCTGCACTGTATAGTACACATACAAAGTACGAAAGGTTTCAAAATTTGTCTAGGCTTAGTATTTTGTACTGGAAGTGTACCCTTCCGGTACAAAACCTATGCTACACTTACACAAACACCCTTGCACTATGGTGCAAGGGTGTGTGCGTGGCGCTCGGCAGCACAACGCTGCGCCAGGGCTAGGGATGGGGAGGAGAGGAGAGTACAATATTTCTGTAGATATGGCGCTCTCCTGCTCTCACCCTGTCATGCAATGCAGCACAGCATTGTTGCGTGCTGCTTTGTGTTGCCTGGCACCTTTGTGAAGATGGCCCAAGGTCTTCTTCACTGTGAATTTACCCAGGTAGGGATAACATCCCTATTACCTGCAGAAACTGGCAACCAACATCCCTGTTCCAAGCAGTTATTTACAATCAATTGATAATTGACAATTGATATTTGCAATCAGCAACTGCACACATAATCAGTCAACAGACCTGAAGTGACTAAAAAACACAGGAAGATTTCTTTGACTTAAGATGCCCAAGTTGTAGGATTATCTGAGTGCAGGCCCGGAGGAAGAGGAAACCTCAACACTGAAATGTTCAAACTGTCTTTTTGAACTCACACTGAACAGGAGAGTAATAACCTCTAACTTTCCTGTCCAGCCTTCATTCAGAGTGCCAGCTAAATCAGAATTCTCCAACAGAAAGGAAAACACAGCACTTTCTGAATCTGCTAAATAAATAAATATTGAAATGTTACTAGATGTTAATTAAAAACGTCTCTGTATCTGCACCACACCATTTGGGAAGCAAACCCCACTTAATGCTTCAGACCATCACATGAGCCGTGCCACTAAACACACCCTGGTTGTGTGGCCATCACACACCCCACTTGTTAAATTTCTTAATGTATACTTTAGGCTGTAGCAAACTCGACAGCTGTAAACGTCTCCTCTTGGTCCCCCCTACACGTATATTAAGACTACCATTTCTCCACTGATACCATGAGCAGCATTTCTACATACGCCTCAGCGTTTTCTTTCAGACATCAAGCTGGCTTGTTCACTGTGAACAATGGAGCCTTCCACAAATCTGTCAACCGAGTGTTCAAATCAGTTTAGGAGCCCACCATTGTACAATTGATCTATCAGTCTATAACCTAGTCACCTTGTCTGCTCACTATTGCTATTCTGCCTATCCTTTACACCCCCATCACTAGATTTGCGCCCTTTGCATTACTTGCGCCCCTCCACTAGAATTCCCTTGCCCTGGACCCTAGGTCACCTAACACACATCAGGTACAGGCTATAGTAACAATAACCTCATATTTGAAGATATGCAAAGAGCTATGCAGTCATATTAGTATTGAACTAATCAAACTTAAGTGTTGAATTTAGTACAGCTTCTTCATATACCAGCTAAAGTATGGAATGGAGAAGATACACAATGAAATGCAAAGATGGGATTGCACAATGACCTTCTTAGAGAAAGTGTAATCCTATTTATTTGTATTACTGAACACAAACACTTATTTGAAAACAACAGTGTTGGATTGGACTGGAAAAAATGTGTTGTGAGGTCCTGAAGAGTGTCAGACAAATGGCATAATGGACCATTGAAGTAATAGGAATCATGGATCAGATGGGGAATGGCCCTTTCTTGTTGGCTTTGCCACAATAATAAACCTTTTGTTGATGATATATTTAGGGCAAATGTAGTGTGTGACTTTCCCCCATGACAGTTTCATCTCATTGTAGCAATGAACTCTTGGAAAACTGGGTATGGATGTAATTAAGGTTGGAGTAATTGGAGTACGTGAGGTTGGTGCCATCTTGAAGTCTGATCAACTGGTTGTGTCACGGGGAGGCAGTCATAATAAAGTAGCACATTGGTCGAGAAGCTGCAGGGACATTGTTCAGCACCAGGATACCGGTTTTAGCCACAGTGAGCTTTACAAATGCTATATTATAATAATAATAATAATAATAATTAACAATATTAAAGGAGGTAAGCATACTTCTGGGTTGCCATTTCCTCACTCTGTGTGAGTGTGGAGTAAATAATTTGTAGAAGCGGCGTCCTATAGACTACATGTAAAATCCAGTTTCAATATTAAACCTATGGTTTGCATAAAGTATTTTTGCCCAAGAACAGTCACATACAAAGGCCTACACTCACCTGCAGCCCTTTTAAAATGGGTGCTGAGCACAAATGAAAGGATATTATGTGTAAATTATTACAAGGCCCTGAGGGAAGATGGAATGTATCTGCTTACATCATAGTCTGGTGAAATAATTTACCAACCAAAGTGTACCAACAGGAAATACAGTTGACTTTAAAACCACAGGCATCTAGGTTAGTGATACATGTGCTTTCAGAGATTCTGACCAAAAATTGGGTTATAGCATTTAAATAATTTGTGCATCAGCTAGAACTACACCAGAAAAAAACCTATTGGCTAATTATTTTAGATCAGCAGTGATAAAATTAGAATTGTGAATTTGGCACCATTTGCATTCTCCATACAAGGTCAATATATAAATTATCAGGCATAATTATGAGAGGCTTATGCCAGCCTTGCGCAATATAGTGTGACACAATAGCGCAGTAAGTCACATTTTTTAAAAATATCGCATCTTCAAGAATGTGTTATTTTTAAGGTCTCCCTTGCCATTACGTGCTCACATTTTAAGGACATTTAGGATGAGTACAGTGTGCCAATATTTAGTGAAGGAGACAAGGAGGATAAGGATCTGGTTGCGATCAGATCATGTATCATCAAGGGATGGTCAGGAAAAAACAAGTTTCAAAAAGGGTGTAAAAAGTTATGGGAGATCAGAGACGAGTTATTCCTAAGTGAAATGGGGCACATTCTCAGAGGAGATAGAGTATTTCCTCTTAGGGGTCTGAGAAAGAACATTTTGCAAAATAGTCATGATGGGCACCTGGGCATTGCCAAAAGCAAAAAAAAGATGAACTCATCATATTGGTGGCCAGGTGTTGATGGAGCTGCAGAGAAGTTGGGACTGTTAAATATGTGCAAATTCAGATAAAGCTCAATCTATGTTTCTTTCTCCATTAGGGGAAAGGAGATGTCAAGTAAATCCCTGGGAATGTTTTAGGATATATGGGGACCCATTCTGTATGCTTGGGGAGTACCCAAATATGTAATTGTTGTTATTGATCACTATTCTAAAAGGCCAGATTGGACTCTCGATGCAGGTACCAAAATTTTCTTTTTTAGAGAAATTATTCTTAGGTTAAGGAATACCCAAATCTACTTTGAGTGATAACGGGCCACAATTTACAGCAGAGAAGTTTGGCAAATTCATAGTAAGGAATGGTAGTGAGGAAAAGCATACACTTAATTACAATCCTGCAGGAAACGGAGTAGTGGAGCGCTTCAACGAGGTGTTAATGGAGAACGTGCAAACGGTCATCAATGCAGGCAATGATTGGGATAAAGAACTAGCTAAAACCATTTGAGTTTATAGAATAACACCTACTGTGACTGGATATAGCCCTTTCAGAAATTTGAGAGGGAGAGAACCTTTCACAAAAGATAACAAAGCGTGGATGAGTTTGAAACTGTGCAGTAAGTGCTCTTCTTCAGTGATAAGAAAAAATGTAAGGAAAATGCAAGAAGTGCGCAAAGAATATTATAATAAACATGGGGTGAAGGAAGTGCACCTGGAACCTGGTGATTGGGTTAGAGTAAAACTAGGCTATTGAGTAGGGAAGGGTAATAGCACATTTTCAGATCCCTTGCAAGTAAAAGAAGTCTATGCGAGATCTGCAATGTTGCGTGATATGAGAGTATGGCATTTCTGCAGAATGTCAAGATGCAACAAAGCTTTGAACTGCAGACAAGATAAGAGTAAGGTAAACCTTTCCCAAACACATAATTGTATGTGGGATGAGTGTGTGGGTACACCAAATGTATCAAATCCAAACGGTTCACATGTTCCTTGGAGGGAATGATTGAAGAACCAGTAATAGTGACAGGTTTGCAGGGAATATTGATATTTCTGGTTCTGAGGATAATGCTTCAGGATCTAGCAGGATTGGCAAATCTGCCCATATTGGCAGATCTGTTGTATTACCCAATAAATTCAATGATTTTGTAATTAATTGAAATGTTGCACGAACACGAGATTGCATAAAATATTGTGGGCACCAAGTTATGCTACAATATCATCTATTGCATGAATAAGACATTATATAGATTTTCTTCACCTTGAGTATTCCGTGGTTAAGAGAATGTAACATTATTTTAGAATTGATATATATTTACCTTGTGGAATTTTGTATGTGTTTTGATTAACTGCTTTATTGTTTGAAGAGAAGAGATGTGGCATCTAGGACACTTACCTCACACTCACAGAGGCTGTAGGGATTCTAGAATGAGGAATGGAGAATGTAGATGACAGTTGGAAGCACCTCCGTGGCTTGAGGAGGCATACTACTTGTTCCCCAAGAAATCCTTTAACGTATGTATCCAGAGTGTGGATAATTTATTACACCTATCCTGGGGAGGTGGAGCTTTCATACAGGCTCCCTTGTGTCTCACCGATGGAAAAATTGTATGTGCAAATGTTTTGATTTGTGGATGCACTCACACTCAACATATGTGAGGCCTCTCTGTGGCAGAGTATCAGCATACATTTATTTGAGCCTGTGTTGAGTTAATCTACACTTACTTGTATACGCAGGTGAGGCAAGGTTCACTTGCATGTCTTGGGCACAGTAATTTACAGTATCTGCTTGCCTTTGCACATCCTTCTGTGGCACAAGTACAATGCTAAGCATGTCAACTATGGCCATGGCTATGTGGCTAGTATAGGGCCAACAACCAAGACTTTGCTGTTGCATAGTATGATTTGGGAGGCCAGTGATGTTTACATAGTTTGAAATAATGTAGTACTTTTGACATTGCAACATTTTTGTTGACATTAGTTACACTGTTTTTTACCTCACATGCCTCACACATCCCATGTATATGTGGAAATAGTGTGTGTACTTTGTCAGTAGGTTCTCACTGTGTGGTCATCAAGAAACTTCATCTTGTTGATACATTCTGCCATGACATTGATTAAAGTACACATTGCTAATCAGAATATTGGAATGGGTGGAATTGTTGTATGTGCACATACAAAGCAAACATGTCCAATTAAGTTTAGTTCAATCTTTTTTTTAAATCACAAAAGTCGCATTGGTGTTTCTATTTCCAGTATGTTTGTAAAACTTTGGTGCACAACCATACAAAACTAAAAATGTTTCATAGAGAAACACAGGCTTATTAACTTGAAGAGGTTCCTAATTTCACATTACATCATGTGAGAAGGGTTGGCCTCATAGAGTAGCAAATACACATAGTTGAATAAAAAGTTAATGGGCCTATTTACAATTAATTTGACACATGTAAAAAAAGATTTACAATTGAGTCATGATTTCAATGAGGAGGGGAACATTGACATTAGGGGGTGTTTGTTTGGATTTAGGGGCCCAAGCGGACAAAAAAATTGCTGAACAAAAAAGAGTACTGTCCTGGGTTCAGAAGAGGGTAGCATGATGTTCTATACATGACAAATTTGAAAACTGTCCTGAGGGCAGTCACAAATGTTCATTGGCGACGTCACGCCGACGACACCCAACTTATACTCTCCCTCACCAAGGACCCCGCCAGCGCCAAGACCAACCTACAAGAGGGTATGAAGGACATCGCAGATTGGATGAGGCTCAGCCGCCTAAAGCTGAACTCTGAAAAAACGGAAGTCCTCATCCTCGGCAACACCCCGTCTGCCTGGGACGACTCCTGGTGGCCCACGGCCCTCGGCACCGCACCGACCCCCACAGACCACGCCCGCAACCTCGGCTTCATCTTGGACCCTCTTCTCACCATGACCAAGCAAGTCAACGCTGTGTCCTCCGCCTGCTTCCTCACCCTCCGCATGCTCCGCAAGATCTTCTGCTGGATCCCCGCCGACACCAGAAAAACCGTGACCCACGCCCTCGTCACGAGCCGCCTGGACTACGGCAACACCCTCTACGCCGGGACCACAGCCAAACTCCAAAATCGCCTGCAACGCATTCAAAACGCCTCGGCCCGCCTCATCCTCGACATACCCCGCAGCAGCCACATCTCCGCACACCTGAGACACCTGCACTGGCTCCCAGTCAGCAAAAGGATCACCTTCCGACTTCTCACCCACGCACACAAAGCCCTCCACGACAAGGGACCGGAATACCTCAACAGACGCCTCAGCTTCTACGTCCCCACCCGCCTCCTCCGCTCCTCTGGCCTCGCACTCGCTGCTGTCCCTCGCATCCGCCGCTCCACGGCGGGTGGGAGATCTTTCTCCTTCCTGGCGGCCAAGACCTGGAACTCCCTCCCCACCAGCCTCAGGACCATCCAGAACCACTCCGCTTTCCGGAGACTCCAAAAGACCTGGCTGTTCGAGCAGCGATAACCCCCCCTTTTTCCCCTAGCGCCTTGAGACCCGCACGGGTGAGTAGCGCGCTTTATAAATGTTAATGATTTGATTTGATTGGGACATTCTCCTTTGAAAAGTGTGAAATCAACATCTTCATCTTCTGATGCATGTTTGACCTCCCCTGGATCTTGGGAGGTTTGAATGGGAATCACACACACACATCAGAGACAGACAGTGTGACTCCCATGTTCCCAACACCGTTTGTGAGTGGTAGTAAGTCAGCATGATAGTCCCTGGCAAGGGTCTACTGGTTTGGCAACAAAGCTACAATGTTGTTATTGAGGGCACTCATTGTTGCTATGAAGGAGTCTGACTTGGACTTCAGGGACTGAATGAAGGTGTTAATGCCCCCAAAGTGTCTGACACCTTCACTGGTTTTAGAGGCTGAAGGCTGGTGTTTTTGTTCCTTCTGCATCATGACACCAGTGATGTTAGCTCGGGACTCACAAATCCCATGGAGCCAAGTGTGGGTGTCTGTGATGGCCTTTGACAACCCCTTAAGAGGACTAAGACACCTACGGATTCCCTCAAGAAGCCCGCTATGCTCTCCATCCCCAAGCTGACCTCATCGGCTGCTGTAGTCCTACCACTCACCATTGGAAAGTAACCTGGGGATCCTATAGTACTCAGCAGTAATGTTCTATGTGTGTCAGTTCATCTGAAGACCTAGCAACGTAATTTACCTTTGCAATTCTGTAAGAGATTTGTCAAAAGAGTCCAGGAGCTGTTGGAAGGTGTCTTCATCCATGGGGGGCAGGATGGTGCCCTCAAAGGTTGCCCATCACGGACAGGCTGAGGTGGTGTTTGTCCTTCTAGAAAGATAAATAAATATGCTTAGAGGATTCCATGATTTATTATGACAAAAGTGGTATCTGTAATATTCAGACTCTTTCAAATACACAGTGATGTTTGGAACATATATTTCTGCAAGTGAATATGGCCATGTTGTACTAAAGTTACTTTTCACATGCAAGACACACATGCTGTTCAAACAACCTACGTGTTCACTAGAGGGCCTACTTGTGTACATTTTAAACAACACAACTCACTAGCTTAACGACCTGCACTGCCTGGATTAGTGAGTGCAAGAATGGGGCCAATTTTACAAGGTTGTACTGTCTGCCTGCACTGTTATGGCTTCTTAGCACCACCACAGAGGCTATTCCAACAGGTAGCAAGGCCACCTGCATTTGTTCTATCCATCTGTTTGCAGGACAACACTGACCAAGACATGTTATGTAAAGTCACACTATCCTGCACTCTTGTCATTCACACAGCACTACATACCAAGCTGCCTTACTGTACTGTCTTGCATGCAATTTGTGCATTATGGTACCCTAGGTTTCATCTTTCGTAAACCTCCACACAAACCTACACTGCAAACCACCTTGCTGCACTGCATGTAAGGGGAAGGGCCAGTACTACACCTTAATCTAAATTTGACTGGAGAATCCTGTTGTTTTGTAACACACAGTCAACTCTAGACTCCACAACTAAGAATTAAGGAACATTTCTGAAGTGGATAGGCTTCTTCATGTTTGGTTGTATGCAACAGCTCAAGGTCACTCTATTCCCTCAGAACCAAAGGGACTCATCCCCAGAGTCCAGCAAACCACTTCACACTGCATCACTCTCTTGGACATGTAGCTGAGTTCTCTGGCAATCATAATTCAGAGCCAAGGACTGTACTTCATCTCTTGCACTTATGACACCCAAATCATACATTAACTGTCAGGAGACACCAACAACACCAACAGCAGTTAATATGTGCCATTGCCCAACATGGCTAACTCTTTGTGAAAATAGTTGCTCATACTCAACATGGCAAGATAGAAGTGTTGACATTGTGCAACATGTACTCACCATGGCTGCCAACATGACTAAAATCTGAAACCCTCACCCTCCAACCACCACAGACACCTGTACATCATCCTGGACACCTACTTCACCATGAAACCTCAAATTGGCACAATCATCTCCACCGACGTTCACTGTATTTGCATGGTCAGACATTTCTACATATAGCTCCCTCCTGACACCTGTACAACCATCACCTAGGCCAATTTCACACGTTGGCTGTAATACACCAATGATCTCTACTCTGCACACCTGCTATACATGAGGTAAACTATCAAGCAAAAGAAGGCCTGTATTCTGGTATTTTCCTTCTTGTTTGTATATGTTTCAAGGCTAGCAATTTGCTGACTGTGTGTGCAGTGTTTACATCAAGGAGGTTGATCTTGTCGGTAGGTAGTGGGTAGGTTGGAACTGGCAGCCTCAAATAACACATAGCAGAACATGAATGTTATTCTGGTTTGGAATGGGACCTAATGTACTTACTGGTGTGTAGTGGTCATTTAGTTGTACCTTCTCAGTTCCAAGATGTGATTTGCTGTTGTGTGAAAGGTGCAGTTTGGAGGTGTGAAGCATGAGTGGCTGAGAAATATTTTGCTTCACTTCTTCCATTGCATAGATCTTAGGTTAGCAGGTATCCGGCATGACATAGATGTGTGTGTATACCCTTGTTCATTCAGGCAGGATACACAATATCACCTAGGAGAACAACCATTTAAAAAGGCACATGGTTAATCCATTTCTCCCAAGCCAAACTCAGGTCGCCTATCCTTCAGTCAGATAGAAACCACACAGTAAAGTCATTTGCAAAAAACTCTATGTTATCTATATGATTAAGGCCCATCGAGGTCTGAATACCTTGTCCTTCTGAAAAAGACTATCTACTGTGTTTGTGCTCCAGACCGATTGCTTCCTCCTGAGATTGAAGGTTGTATGAGGAAACCACCACATGCATCTGAGCAGGTAACTGAAGATCAGAAATGGTTTTTACTTCTAGGCTTTAACAGTTGAGAATGGCTATAGACAAAGTCCCAGTTTTAGGGGCCAGAGGGAGGGTGTACATTGTTCTGTCTGCCGCCAGCTGCCAGAGCCTTGGCTTTTTCTCTGATGTCTAGCATGCATTTGCCAAAGAATATATTCATCATCTGAGCGACCACTCAGACCGATCAGAAGTTGGATATTAACAGCATAGATGTAAAACTGAATATCTCACCACCCAATTAAAGTGATAAGAGGACCAATATAGAGGTTGAAGAGTTAACTGCAGAGCACGGGCGAACCCCTACACATAATGGCAGAAGTGGAAGAAAGGAAAGTTTGCGGTGGCACTTGTCTTATGTGGCCAGCAAGCAAAGGTGAAATCGAGGACAACAACAAGATCAACCTTGGCCACCACTACCACTGCTTCGGTACTGCAACCTTGGTTGTCAAGTGCATTGCTGGCTTCCAAGAAGGGAGTTGCAGTTAACAAGGAAACCAGAGGATCATGGTGGACCTTGGTTTAGTACATGTACAAGAAACACTGGTCCCACAGCTGAAAACAATACAATCCATACAAATTAACCAAATGGTTATTTTAATCATTAGTTATAATAAATTGTGGGTAAAGAACTTTTATTAAAAAAACATTTACTTTGTGACGGCACAGTGGGAGTGAAGTGAGAAATGTGCCTGGTGCTCTCATCAAAGTGATACACACATTAGTTGGTTAAAGATGTGTGTCTTAAAAATAAAATAATACGGCCCGTTTATATATGATATATGCTATCTAGGGTCCATATTGGTGGTTGATGATGTTTCAATCCCTCAAGAAGATCAGGGGACCATCATCTGGGCTCATAAGATAAAGAGGAGCCCGAAACAAGGAGAGCGAGGGAGAGCGAAGGTTGAACACTTCTGTGGGAAAGAAAGGCAGCTATCCCTGGATCCTAGTAGGTCGACTGAACAGGTAGCAATATTGTAACTGTGAAGTCTGTCCCAATGGACTATGGCTTTCAGATTTTCCAGAAGAATAATTATAACGGGTGGGAAATACTGCCAATTCCTTGATATCAGAGGTAATGTGGGATTCCAAAATTCCTTACTGTATTCTCCGATAAGGGAGAAAGAACAAGAGTGCACAGAAATCGGACAAAGAATGGTCCATGGACGGCAGGTCTACACCAAAGTGTAGACCTGCCGTCCATGGACCATTCTTTGAGAATCCCCTTTTATTTATTTTTCTGAACGATGTGCACGATTTCTGTGTACTGGCTTTCTTTCTCCCTTTGTGGAAAATGGAGTAAGGACTTTTGGTATAGCTTGGTTCAAGTACACAGTGTGCATGGGACCCCCACCCGGGCGTACACGTCCCACTGAGGATGACACATTAAACTATACAAAAAGAGATGGATGGAATGCTTGAATTATTCTCAGCCACTGATAATTAACCAGGGCCGCATCTCGATCCATCCTTATTTTACACACCATACCACCTTATTTAGGACCCAGCTATAAGCAAATTAATCTGGACCGTGCCCCAATGGGAACAGTCGAGCCCGAACTGCCAAGCCAGATCCTCCCTGAACAGGTATACAGAACCGTTTAGCCACTTGTTACAGGCTCATCAGCCGGGTATAGCTTGGGTCCAGTGACACAGTGCACATCTGGGACGCAATATTTTTGTTAGATGACATTTTTGCCATAATAGTCTGGGACCATACAAAGCCTGGAAGATCAGGCTTGACTTTTCCTATTGGATCAGGAGAAAAGCTGATTTTCATAATGTTTGTCCCTGTGTGACGTGGCAGAGAGAGCAAAAGATAAGGGACTGGAGTTCGGCCCATGGTATTACCAGTGGCTAAGATTAATTCCACTCATCACTTTCATCATTTTCCTTAACACTATTTGCTAAAAGCGCTAAATAAATTGCAATAGCATAACATACATATAGTAAGCAGAAATTTAGGAATTAACAATTTTTCAGTCTTCTCTTTCAAAACTAAGAACATGTTTAATTCCTTTTGTAATGCAATCTGTGATAGAGCAAGACATTTTTAAAGGGGGGAATTTCAAAACCAAAGGGATAAACTCATAAAAGCCTTCAAGTCTGAGAGAGGCTGGCAAGAAAATCTCTTCTTTTCTTCAAACCATTCAGTCTTTAACTTTTGAAGTTGACGGTCCATAGGATCCAACAATATATTTGACCTTCTAGTTTTATTTCAAGACGGAAGTCACATATTATGCACCCTCTTGTTCTGCTGTTTATTTAGGTAGTACCTTAAAAGCACACTACATTTCCACAATCCTGCTACCCCACGAAGGAAGCAGCAGCGAAGAAGAAACACACCTAACAGTTTAAACAGGGGCAGTCCAGTGCTTAATTTGTAAATAAAAATGTGCCGGTACCCAAAGCCCTCCTCTTAAGCACCAGGCTGCTGCAATTAAATGTGCAAACGCGGAATACTGAGTCAGCGTAATCCTGAAGCCATCTCGAGACTCTTCAATCCATTTACAGCCACTCTCTGCCCCTTCAGCTCACTCTTGCAGCTTTCTGCTTTCTCCCATTTTGACGCTTTTTCGTTTTTCTCTTCCTCGGTCTTTCTCATCTGTCTTTTGCTCGCAGTAAATGCTTGAGGCAGAAAAATAAGTACCGGCCCTCAAAAATAGGTGCTGGTGCTCCGCACAGTATTTAAGAAGCACAAATTAAGACTGGGGCAGTCCATTATCAACTTCCTCTATTTGTGTCGCTGAAAGTTAAGTAAATGGGGGGCATGTAATTGATAAGGCTCTGTGCTGCTTGATGTATATGAATGAGAACAAAATGCGTCTATACGTTTGTATTTTGTTTCTTGTAATTGCTTCCACTGCAGCATTCATGGAACACGGGATGGTTACTTCGGAGCTGACAGTTATGTGCTCAAGTGTTCACTAGCCAAACGACTTCCAGACTGGATGCCTCAATTGTTATATGCCTGCAGTAAAATCAATTACAAAGTGTTTCAGTGTTCAACAAAAATAATGAATGTTTCGTATGAAGTAGGGCCTCATTCTGACAAATTATGTCTCACTATGTGTGATTTTATTGCATGATGCAAGATCTATTTTTTCAAGCAATGTTTTATGAATTCATTTGATAAAGTTCGCGCAAGATAACATGCTATTTGATATCAGTGCTGCTTTGTGTTATTAATTATGGCATGGTACTATTTACAGTGCATTACTTGTCTAAAGCATAACAGTTCTGTGAGTTTGTTCTAGTTGCAAAGGACTGTTGAGCATCATTTGAAATTATGGCTGAGAGGGTTCAGTTCCCTATTTTGCGAAACATTGCTGTTCTAGATAATAATAATGAAAACTGTGGTAAACATAGGAACGAGGCAGAGGAGGACACATTATTTTTGTGGCCAAGTCAATTGCGAAAGCGGTCTCTTCATCTCTTAAAATGTGGCTACTGATGTTAGTGACTCTGTCTGCGCAATAATGAGTACCTTGTCTGTACCCACCGGGGGCAAGAAGTTAATGAAGAAGAAGCGGATGGTTATTATTGACAATTCTGGTGGGAATGAGCATGATGAAGGTTGCGGCAATTCAATTCCCCACCATGAAATGGACTTAAAGCCCCCATGGAAAGATTCAAATATTGGCTACGGCAGTTGGTTTACACAAACGCTGTTTGAGGATTTCAATTATTTACATCCCGATGAAAGTGATGCATATTACACCAATGGTGATAATTCTAAGAAAATAAAGGATGAAATGCCATATATGGTAATTCTACAAGTGTAAGGCAAGCTTATGTCCGATCCAGGATAGTTACAACTCCCATATCCTACTGGCGGTTTCCTCTGCCCTTCGTGGATTAGTACATGAAGGCCGGGATCCAATATCCTATCGAAGGAGCCATTAGGACTAAACGGAGGGCAAAATGCCCCAGATCAACTATTACAGATAATGCAGCTTTGACCCCAGTATTTGATGCAAATGTTGTCATTTCTTTAAGTAAAGGGGTTGAGGATCACAGAAGGGCTGTGGCTAGAGTCTGAGCATCATGCAGGACATGATCCTGGACACACTGTGTCCATTAACAAGGTATGGGTCCTTGCTGAAGAGTTGAAAAACATAGGTTGCCCTCTTGATCAGGAGGTGGTTTCTAGGTTGGCTCAGATGGCCATGTGCTTTTAGGGCAATGTAAAAGCAGGGCTATCATATGAATAGCAAACGGGATTTTTACTGAAGTAGACCCGAAATTGGTAAAGGTGGCTGGTTCTGAGGTTAGATTCAAGGATTTCTGTTTGGTGATTACTTTATTAGAGAGATTGGACTCTATGCTGAAGCTTTTGTTTTACTGGATAAATGGATGAAGCCCATTTCTCACTGGTAAGGGTGTTTGGTTGACTTTCATCCAGGGGCAGTGGATACGGGGTCACTTTGCTGGCCATACAATCTACTTCAGACCACACTTTAACGAGCAACAGGGTGGATATTCCCTGCCAATGTTATTCCTACAAAGGAGAAGGGGAGACATTTCGGTTTCGAAAGAGGTCAAACAAGGGGAGGGGGATTCAAGGTAAGAGTTCTCTCCTCCCCTTTTATGAAAGCTCAAAACACATCAGCTATTTTTGCTCAGGAGTGGGGAATGATTTCAAGTGAGCCTTGTTTTCTTCAAACAGATCATGGTTTTCAGATGGATTTTAATTCCCTGCCAGTGCAGACCAGACTCCCTACTTCAATACAATGTACCAGCAGGGATTAGAGTTGATTTCCTTAGAAATACAGGACTTGCTCTCAAAGAGAGTAATAGAAACATGTTGGCTACCCCCAAGGGGTTTTGAGGCAACATATTTTTGGTTTAGAGGGACAATAAGATGTTTCAAACAGTGAGAAGGTTAAAAGATCTCAAATGTTTTGTACTTTACCATCATTTCAAATTGGAGACAATAGTCAGTCTCACGGATATCCCCCTTCAATGGACTAGATGATTCATCTGGATTTTAAAATAAGTTTATCTAACTGTACCAATTTTTTACAACTATCAAAAGTATCTGCAGTTCTTGGAGCAAGGACAGCCATTTGGAGTCATGTCCCTATCATTTGGTCCATCTTTAGTGTTTCCTCAAGCTGTTAAAACCATAAATGGCAGCTCTAAGGTCCCATGGACTGACAGTTGTGGTATAGTTGGATGACATGATATTCCTAGGCCAAAGAAAGATAGTTTGTTGAGGATTGTTCAGGGGTCTGTAAAACTAATTCGGAGACTGGATTTGATCATATATGTAGACAGTTTGGACTTGCAGACCTCAAGAAGGATGGAATTTCTAGGGTTTGTAATGGCCTCAGAGAAGGAGGTATTTTTAATCCCTGACTTGAAATTAAAAATGATTAAAAAAAGAGTTGAGTTTAATGTTGGCCCGGCAACAGATTTTTCATCTGGCAAGCATGGCAAGACTTCTTTCACCTTCTAGTCACGCAATCTTTCCCTAAGCCCTCTATTACAAGGCTCTAAGTTAGACACTTACAAAGAAGTCTGAAATATTCAGACAGTATTCTTTTAGATCCCAAAGCAATGAAAAAGTATGTTGTTGGCTAAGTCATCTAGATGCCTGAAATGGGTGAGACATTTTCCCTATCTGCCTAGATCCAGTATTAGAATCAAATGCAAGTCTGTGAGCCTGGGGGGCATTTTTGACTTGGGGAAGATGGTCCAAGAGGTAGTTATCAAAGCACAAAAAATGTCTAGATTTTCTTGGTGGTTCTTTTACAATCCAGAGCTTATACAAAAACAGGCTTAGATATGCAGTCATCTGTGCATGGACAATATGACTGTGGTCAGGTATATGAGCAGACTGGTGGGAACAAACTCAAAACCCTTAAATGGGTTCACCAGGACACAATGGGAGTTTTTTCTCCATCAAGGGATATCTCTGACAGCAAAGTAACTTTCAAGACCATCAAACATGGTGGCACATAGCTTCTCGAGGAACCTTTATGACAACTGCAAATGGCATCTAAGCTGTCAGGTTTTCAAACCTCTGACCATGACCTGGGGACCATTTGGTGTAGATTTGTGTGTGCCTAGGCTGGTAATGAAGGGGGCTGAGAGATCAACAGATGTACTTCATCTATACCCAGAGGGGGCATCTGATGGAAAGGGTGCACTCCATGACCTAGATACTTGCTCTCTCATTGCTACAGTATCATCTGAACCCAGATTGGCAGTCATGGAGAATGGAACTGATGTTAATGTAGGCTTGTGATTGGATGGCAGCAGCTGATTTACCTTGATTATGTTTTCATAAATAGATGACAGAGTGTCTGGTCTGCGGAGTGTGAAACCCGTTTTTAAGAATAAGACTTACTGAGTCCTGGAAGAAGCTGGCATAGGCTTCGGAGGAAGTTTTATTTTACAGGGTGATGGGATCTAATGCAAGAGTGCTTGAAGCAAAGGAATATTGCTGTGATTTGGTGGGTTTTAGTTATTGTAGCGGGATGGTGGTACATGGGAGAGGATGGTCAACATTGTGAGTACTATTTGAGGGCTGCATAGTTAGCAGGATCAGATTGAGAATGTTTGCATTAATATTGAGTGATTGCTCTTTGATGGTTTGGCGATTGGTCTAGGCAAAGTGCAATCATTTATGCCACAGCCAGGAGTTGAGTAGAATGTAAACTGTTCAAAGTAATCACCTTGCACTATCCCATTAATACAGAGCTAAGGCTTTTGCATAGACTCTATAACTTACTACCACTTAAGTTAGTGATGTTGCCATAGCTATTGCTGTATGGTAACCAGGAGTCTTGGTACAGTGCATGAACTATTAATGTCCTTGCCTTTCTGGATAAAAATTAAGTCAGGGTCTGACCTTACATGTCCATTTATATCCTGTACAAGATGATTTTCTTCCATCTTTGGAATCTGACATGATTTTATCATTGCAGCATGACCAGTGGCAAAACAAAGGCCCCGCACCTCCCACGTTGTGGGGGGCCTCCGAGCTCCAGGCAGCCCCCTGAGCACAGTACACTGTGCATGGGAGACAGGCCTCTGACTGGGTCAGGAACAAAAAGCTCTGGGCCTCTTTTCCAAATATTTGGCGTAGGGCAGTGCCGCAGGTCTTTTTGCTGCACTGCCCTATGCCAAATTGAAAGGTCAGGAAAGCACCGTATTTATGAGATACATTTCATTGTTGTCCTTTCAGCCAGCCCTGGCCCACAATTTGGTGCCTAGCACCACAAAGGCACCCTTGCATCACAGTGCAAGAGTGTCTGTGTTGTTAGCAGGATTGTTTTACAATCCATGGAGGTGTTTTGCTTGTTCTATGTGTGCTTCAGAAAGCAGCACACATGGAAAGAGGAAAAAATTTGGAAAAATTAAAACATTTCTCTTTGTTACGCCTGCTCTGGGGAGGCGTAAGGTTTTGGCGCTGGCCCAGGTTTACATGATTTTGTAAATCTAGGGCAGTGTCAAAATCCCTGGGTGTTGTGTAGGAACATTCATCACAATGCCAATGGAACGCTTCCTTGATGCAGAATAAGGCAACGCAGCGCTTTGCACTGCCTTGCCTTACTCCATATCTGTGAGGCCATGTAAAGCCATGCAAGGTGGCTTTGTGTTGCCTCATAGATATGATGAAGATGCCTGCACAACCGGAGCATTTATAAAAGTGATGCTTCAGCGGCACAGGCCTCTTGTAAATAACCCCTCTATTTATCCCTGTTAACAATAAAGAGTAAATCCTCTATCAATTTATGGTGCATCTGACTTTGCCAATGTAAAGTGCTCTGACACCTTTTTGATCTGCTCCTTGCTATACAACCCTGTACAAACATAAATAAATCAACAAATACATAAAAATATATATAGGCATTTGGAAAAAATATTATTCGTAATTTCTTTTGATTGTGTACTTGGAACTCGTTTTTTTTTTTTACCTTTAACAAACTACAATTGCATTGTGTCTAGTGTTGACATCCTTTTCACACAATATCCTCCAATTTATATCAAGATCCGTAAAAAGAGATTGTGGCCCTTGTGTACTATCCTATTCAAACCAGAGATGTGTAATTTGCATGCCCGCTGGTTTGCAAATGGTAATGTAATTCGATGTGACGTGTACTATAGGATGCATCTCAAATTGTAGATTTGCAGGTGGGCCGCAAAATGACCCACCTAATAAATATTACTCCGGTTGGTTGCAATTTGTGACCCCTTGTGATTGGCACTATACGTTGGGACATCAGACCTGCATCCCTGCATTTGCAGTTCCAAATGGGAAACATGTGTTTTAAAGCAGCCTGTGACCATTACAGGGACTGTGTGACATTTTCCCCTTTCTTTTTAATTGTTTCCAGTTTAGGAAGCCATTGGGGATGGCAGAGGGTAGTTATCTTTTGGAACTCTGTCTGCTCACCTGGAGGGCTTTCACATTTCAAAAGGAGAAGATGTTCTCACAGGGACATCGGAATCAGGCAGGGGGGATACCCTCTTAATACCCCTCCTATAAGAGATTCATACAGGGTCATCAAAATCCTTTGTAAGTCAGAAATACTTTTATGACTCATAAAAGAGCTCTTGTAAATAGGTAAAAGATATTTTGCATTCACAAACTGTGCAATTTTGCGAATGGCTGCAGAACACTATTGAACATCAGACCTATGTGCTCAAGTGAGTAATTTGGTGACTTTCAGTAGGCATAACTAAACATTGCATCCTTTTCATTTGTTATCTAGGTCCACAGGGCAACGAAGGACACTTTATGTTGAGTCCTACACATGTTTAGAGGTGAGGCTGGAGGCTTTAATGTCTGGTTATTTTGAGCATCATCTTCTGGCAGGCAAGGAAACGGATCGTTAGGAGCACTAGGGTTACAGGGAGGCCTTGATAGTTTAGGACAGGGTGTGTTTGTGGTGAGAGGTGAATTACCAGGCTTGTCAAGTTGTGATGCCCATGCAATGAATGACTCCATTGAGAAACTGAACACCAAATTATCCAAATTAACTTCACCTCAAATCAAATTATCTACCCAGGGCTGCAACACATGTTATTGAAATAGTTATTGTGCACATGGTTGTCTTTCCTAAAGATAGCTGATTGAGGGGTACGCCTGAATCAATTTAGTCACCAACCTGCAGTGGAATGCAGAGGGGCTTTCAAAGCAGTCTGTGTGACTTTGGACAAAAATGCAAAATTCGACAAATTTGCCCCATAATGTGGTTATCAGTATCTTGTTTAGGTCTACAGCTTCTGGGACTCAAGTCATACAACGGGGTTGTTTAATGGGAACAGGAGGAAAAGGGCTAAGACTGGGGTTGTTCAAATGTGTGCCCCCTTGTTGATTCTGTAAATGGACTGACTTTTATTCCTGATTAGCGGTGGCTGTGCTAAGACTGTGCTGTGCTGAGCGTCCTTACATGTTTCTAACACGCTTGCACCTCCATTGTAAGTAGGTATTGCTATGGGGTGGTGCAAATGAATGTGGCCAACACCTTCATTACAAGTGCTGTGTAAAAACTGAATACCCATGCAACACCCACCCAAGTCCCTGTTTGCATGGGTAACACAATTACTGGCTTGAAGCTTTCCAATCCTTAGAGGTAAATATTGAGCTGATTAGCTCATTATTGAGTCTGTAATATGAATAGATTAATGAGATGCATATGGCACGAGTAAAGGGATTTACGAATGCGACAACCCATTTTGAATGTCTCTTACAATCATGTCAGCCATTTTAACTGAATATTACACTTTTCTTTTTATATTTTAAACTCAACTTGTCTTCTGTCTAAGAATGATTACTGAGTAGGGTTTGTTTAATAAACCTAATGTAGTACTCTAAACTTTATAAATTCTTCTGCCGGTATGAACTTCAGAACATGCCAGCTTCTTTCTTCAACTTACAGAAAATTTGCAAGTTTTCTTGACACATTCCCAAGATCTTTCTGGGGACCGGGCTTTCCGACAGTGCCTCGGTAGCTTTATTCATAGCCAACAAAAGGGAATGACGCTCGTAATGCGTAATTATGACTATTCACTGCGATCTCTGAGTGAGTTTCAATGCCACGCTTACTGCTCGGAGGATGGATCTAAAGGTCATGGAGTCAAAGGATCAGCATGCCGCTGGATGTGAACTCGAGTGAACCGTACCCGAAGATACATTCGCGTCAGGCTACAAAGTTGAATGCTGAACTTTGCAAGTGCTGTGTTCAATTATCAGCATCATTTGCTTAATGTGACTGAGTGACAGCCGCGGTGGCCAATAATGGCCTGACTGTGCCACGCCGCTCGAACAGCTGCGCCACCACCGGTAAAGCAATGCAGCAGCCAAGGCTGAGAGGGCTCGAGGCTGCAAGCCCGGCATAAATCTGACATGCTGCCCTTGAGTGACCTCAACGAAGTGTAGGGGCCCTTGACTAGAGAAATATGAACATTATTGAATAGGTGGTTTCACTGCAGGTGCAGTCACTCCAGGCAAGGCTTATGGTGAATTTTCCTGCATTACCACCTAAAGGTAACCTGAACGGCAACACCTGCTAGTCTAGAGAGGCTGAAGGCAGGGCTATTCCGTCAGACGTCAACGGACTGAAGCACAGATTTATTTAGGGGTATTCAAGTTTATTTCATTCTAGAACGCCATGCGTTGACATCTTGAATTGTTGATTATTATTTCAGTCTGCAATAGAGTTAGGGTACGATGCAAAAGTCTGGGCTAGAGTGGTTAATTGTGTACTCTCTTTAAGCATGGAGCATGTGTGGTATGATTGACCGTGAAGGCATTTTGTAAGTATTGCGACATGGAAACAACCCAGAAATGTGTGGTAATTTGTGAAGCTCCTCCTAAGTCATCCAGAAGCCACATAATTATTAGCACATTGGGGTCCAGTCAAGGTCGTGATTTAAAAAAAGAGAAATGTCAAGTGAACTTACTATAAAACAAAAAGTCCTTTAACCTTCTTGGAGGCGTTACATATATTATGTAATTTTTTTTTATTTCAGGGTACTTGTGTGTCTCCTATTCCTAATATATTTGTCTTCAGGGCCACACTTAGAGCAGCAGCCACTGGCATAGTTAAATTGCAACATTTCAGCCCCGCCTTAAAATATTTGGGGAATGTTTAACTTTCCACAATATTCCAGTGCTGAATAACAAACAATAGCTAGTGTCTTTTTAGGAAATCTTTGGGCCCGGTTCAAGAAATATTTAAGGGGCTCCTGTACGGACCAAATATGAATTTATTTCAGATTCCCAGCCAATTCAAGATCTCCTGATGCCAAACAATATTGAATTGTGTGCTGGGCCCACACAAAAACAGCCAATAGCCCAAGCTGCCTAGCATCTGCTAGCCAAACAGTGCCAAAAGAAAGCTTTAACAAACATTGACAGAGTCATTCTTTTTTTTGTGCTTTGGTCCGCATGTTTTTGTTTTTCAACAACCATGTTTTACGAGGAATTCTGTTTCTAAATAGCCGGTAAGGGTAAGGGTGACTTGAGCAATATTTAGTGAAATAGTGCATAGCAATTAAAAAAAGCATATGCACATAGCGCTTAAAATTGTAGCTTTAATAGCTATATATTCATTATCTCAAATAAATCATCCTTCACAACTGGCATTCTATCTGCACAGTGAAAATCAGAGCAGTTCTCGGAGGATTTCCTTGGATCATATCTGATAATTTAGCTTTAATTCTCTTCTCCTTATGCCCCTCTCCCCTTTCTCTGTGTGGACTGCTTTATCTGGACTGTTGCTCAAATGTGAATTTACCTTGAAAACCAAAAGACAGGAGACGTTTGGCAAAACAGGAACAGTTGGTTTATTTAAACACTGCCGCCCGGAGAACAGTTACAGAAACGGGGTCTCAGGACTGTCTCAACGTACAATTGATCTGATTGGGGTTTTATACATTTCTCTGGGTACCATAAAAAATTTTGGAATTCTTTTTTTTTTAAGAATGTGAACAGTTATCTTGGGGTCATAAATAAGGTCCCTGATAACAAATGCCGGTGGTCCTTCACCTTGCGTGGACACAATGAGGGTCAGTGGGTAACGTGTCCAGATGTCAAGCATGAGAGGCACGGATCACTGCATGTTACTGTGCATGCTGTGTCCTGATTGGGTGAGTGTTCTTAACTACATGTGGCATCTGACTTTATGGTGTTTTGGGAATGAGCGCACCCCTGCGGCCATGTGTGCTTTATTAGGGTCATTTTCCTTGGACCATTGTGGTGTCACTGAGCCTAGCAGTGGGATTGATCTGAGTTTCTTGTTCGCGCATTTGTCTGCCGGCTACGTGCTGCCTCACCTGTGACCTGTGAATCAGCAACCTCAGGCCAAGGTCTCAGTCTCAGAGCCTGCCTGACCACCTATTTCTGAGCTGGGGTTGATGGAGAGTTCATGATGGGTGAATTCGATAATAGTGATGTGACTTCTTTTTGATATATAAATGCATCATTGTGCACATTGACATCGACTTTTTGAAGACAGTGAACTACTACTCTGTTGAGTGAGAAAAGCAGAAACACGTAGAGGCAAAGAGAATGATATAGTAATAGAGGGGGGAAGAAGAGGGAGAAGGGAGGTTGTTAAAGTGATGAGGTAGAGAGATCAGTGAGGTAAGGAGAGAAGTAAGACAAAGAAAGGAGAGGTAGAAAGAGGATGAGGTAGGAGGAGGTAAACAAATATGTAAACTTTTAGAGTGAGGTAGAGACAGGTGGGAGAATGAAATCTAGAGAGAGGGAAAGGCAGCGAGAGAGAGAGGTATACAGTTGAGGTAGTAATAGCAGTATAGAGAAATGCAAGGCACAGAGAGCAGTCAAACTGAAAAAGGAGAACAGTGCTAAGAGGTATAGGAAGACAGGTCACGTGAAGAGAGGAGTGAGGCAGAAGGAATGGTAAAGAAAGAGGTTTTGAAAAGCAGAGAGAGGAGGTATAGAGAGAAAAGTGGTGAAAGAGAGGGGAAGTGCAGAAAATGAAGAGAGTTCAGTGTCACCGAGGTAGAGAGACAGTGTGAGTGAGTTGTGAGGTAGAGGAAATGGATTGTGATAAAGAGGAGATATATGTATAAAGGGAGAGAGGAGGTGAAGGGTTGGGTTGAATTAAAGGAGATGCAGAGAGAGCTGTGAGATAGAGAGAGAGTTATGGTAGAGAGTGGGCACTGTGAGATAGGCACTAAGCTGTAGAGGGAACAAAGGTGTGTGAGAGAGAATGAAAGCGACTGAGAGTTGGGGTGGAGGAAGGTGAAAGATGTACTAGGTAGAAAGATTTGAGTTAGAGAGGGTAGGTTTATAGAATTGTTGAGATAGAGAGAAGTAAGGAGAGAGGCGTGAAGTAGAAGATGGGAGATACAATAAGGAGGGAAAGACAGACAGATTATGTTTTCATTTGACTGCCAGTAAATGTCTGAAAGGGCAAGGGTGAAATCTGAGCAAGTCTGAGCTGTCAAATTAAAAGCAAATTATATGCATATCATTATCAGTTATCAGACTCCCCCTCGAAGATGATGGTGCTGGGCAACTGGCCACTTTTCCCATGCCTTAGAACTCTCTAATAGTAAATACAACTCCTGGACTATTCGGGAAAAGTTGTAGTTTCCACAAATAAACTAGAAAATGAATTAGAAAAGTAAACCTATCCTTCCCAGCATCCTAATGATCATATGCGTTCCTCAGGGTGCAATTTGAGTGAGATACCTAGCAAGAAGAAATTCAGCAAGGTGTGCAGAACATTCATTTCTAAGACGAAAACATGTCCACTCATTTTGAGAAAGTTCGCCAAGTGACAGAGGGGAAAAGAAGCTTTAAAGGGAGTGGGGCCTTGAGCCCCTACTGTCCGACAGGCCATGGATACTTGACATTGCGTTCAGAAGGCATTGCCAATCAACTAAACTACTCTAATGAATGACTGAGTGATGGTAACAGATTTCAAAAGTACAACCTTCCCCTGCCAACGGACGTTGAGTAGAGGGAGGGCTCTTACGGTGGGAGTGATGGGGATGGATGGGGAAAAATGCAATGGTTATATTGTTATTACTTTTTTCCTCTGTAGCAAAGACATTTAAATAAAAAATAAATGAAAGAGTTATAAAAACCTTCCACAATGTTAGAAAATGGCCCTCTCTGAAGGGTCACCCCAAACATTTGCCTCCCTCCACTCCCTTTTCTGACCTCATTTTTGTTGGTTTTAGGACACTTTACCACTGCTGTCCAATGCTAAAGTGAATATGCTCTCTCCCTAAAGACATGGTAACATTGGCTCCTACCCAATTGACATTTTATTTACTTGTAAGTCCCTAGTAAAGTGCACTACATGTGCCCAAGGCCTGTAGATTAAATGCTACTAGTGAGCCTGCAGCACTGATTGTGCCACCCACATAAGTAGCCCCTTAACCATGTCTCAGGCCTGCCATTGCAAGGCTTGTGTGTGCAGTCCAGTTTCAGTGTCACTTCCACTTGGCATTTAAAACTAGTTGCCAAGCCTTAAACGCCCCTTTTTCTACATATAAGTCACCCCTAAGGTAGGCCCTAGGTAACCCATAGGTCAGGGTGCTATGTAAGTAAATGTCCTGGTAGTGAAAAACTCACAAAATAGTTTTCCACTACTGTGAGGCCTGACTCTCTCATAGACAAGCATTAGAACTGCCCTCATATACTTTTAAGTGGTAGATTCTGATCTGAAAGGACTAGCCCTGTCATGCTTAGTATGACCAGAATGGTAATAGAAAATCCTGCTTGCTGGTGAAGTTGGATTTAATATTACTATTTTATAAATGCCACTTTTAGGAAGTAGGCATTTCCCTACACTTACTGCTATCTGTACCTTACAGACTGTCTCTAATCCACATCTTGTCTGTGCTGGTTGACAGCTCCCCTTGTGCGTTTCACCCAGCCAGTCATAAACACAGGACACTCAGTCCCACCTGCATTCATCTGCATACTGAATGGGTCTCCCTGGGCAGAAAGTGTGGAGGTTCTCTCTCTTACATTTCAAAGAGAAGTGGCCTGCCCTCACACAAAGGACTGATAACCCCTCCCCCCACCAGGATCCTGGCAGACAGGACTGGGCTAAAATAGGAACGTATGCACTTCAAAACCACGCCTTGAAGTTTCCCCCACTTCAAAGGCACTTTTGGCTGTATATATACTGGGTCTCTAACCCCACCAAATTAGACACTTTTGAATCTACACCTGGACTCTGTCAGAGGGACTGCCACGGCTACCCAAAGGACTCATCTGGACTGCTTTGCTGGGAAGGATTGCTGCCCTGCTTGCTGCCCTGCTGCTTGATGATCTCTGACTCTGCTGGAAGTACTCTGCCTTCCCCACAGGGGCTCGCCAAATGCTTGGATTGAGATAGTCTCCTGTTCTGTAGTCTCAGGGCCAACAAAGACTTCATCCACTAGCTTCTAGCTCATTCACCGACTTCAGCAACTCCAGCAACGATGCCACTGCCTGACGCCACACCACTGGCTGCTCCGGCTCCTTGGTCCTCACTGCACACAAAGACCGTGGCCTGCAACATAAGTCTGACATCGCTGCGAAGCCGCTGACGTCCCGGAGTGTGACCGCGACACTGCAAATTCGACTCATCGCATCTTGACCAACTGGATTGATCGACCCCGGCGGGTCACAAGGAACTGGTACCTTACCATCAATGTCGCATCAGCTCCCCTGCAACCGGATGGAACCGACGCTCGCCTCCCCTGCCTAGCAGTACGGAACCAACGCCTTATCTCCCCGGTCACCGTAAAGGACTGACACCGCACCAGCTCCAGCGATGCATCACCTCCACGAATCCATGCGATGTCTTTGTTTCTTCGTTTTCAAAGGTAATGTGCCTAGGGGCCAGTGCGACTCTGTGACCGGTGCATTTGGTGTCGGACTATTGGGAATGACTCCGTCAATTACATTATGATAGCCCCAGTTGGAGCTATTGCGTTTCTCAGCACTTTGTTGGGATTTGATCTTTAAAAGTTCATATCTTGGCTTGTATACGTTGAGTTTTTTACATTGCTACCTTATTTTATTCTGATAAAGAGTATCTCTCTGGTGTGGTGTACCTTTATTGTGTTTTCACTGTGTTACTGTATGAGTTACTGCACAAATACTTTACACATTGCCTTCTAAGTTAAGCCTGCCTGCCCCGTGCCAGGCTACCAGAGGGTGAGCACAGGATAATTTGGCTTGTTTTGTGATTTACCCTGACTTGGATTGTGGTTCCGACGTGGACAAGGGTGAATACCTCTGCCAACTAGAGACCCAATTCCTAACACACAATATCCAAATTCCCACAGAGGATCCACTTGTTCACTGGACTGTCTTACTGACTTTGGATTTTCTTAGCCCAATTCACAAAAAAGATCATAAATCTGCATCAGCAGGTGTACAAATGTGCATAGGTGCGATTTCCCAATTGTTCAAAACTTTTACAGGTCAAGTTTCGAATGTGGATCCAGCCACAGATGCACAGACATGCTTCAAGAAAAATGTATGAATTTTGGCTATGCCTGTGTGTTGGTATTTATGCCAGCATAATTTTAATTGGTGTGGAAGAAATCTCCATCTCATATTTTCTGTTGTGTTTGCAGGTGCTTATTACAGAGAATAATAGTCTGTGAATCACAGAGGTAACCACTGAGGAGATTCTCCATACAACAGCTATAGATTTAGGGTCCTCAACCCAAGGCAGATCGTGAATATATACCTTTCTACACAGTTTTAGTACTAATCACACAAAACAATTCTCACAAAGAGAACACACTTGTGCCTAAGTTGAGATCATGAGAGTTAGTAGATGGCCTTCAATAGTCACAAGAGTGTAAAGTTTCACCTGAGCAAGCTGATTTCAGCTTCTGCGTCTAAAGAGCCAAGACACAGTGAATCTACGGCCCAGAGTTGGGCACATCTAGTAGGATTTTTACCACTGTTTCACAATGATGTACTGTAACATTTCCTGAAATGCCAGCAACTTTCTTACTTCTCCAGGGGAGTATTATTTCCCCCACCAAGAATCCCCCAACTCCCTCGCAAAATTTGTGAGTACTCCCACCGCCGTTCTACCCTAGAAAGATGTTTAGGCATGCCTTTGACATAGATACATTTCTGACCTTATTCAGGATGGGACAGGTTCTGAAAGGAACTGCAAGTCGGTGGGTGTTGACAAACTTTCAGGCAAACCATGCTGCCCACTTCCAAACTCTTAAGCAGGACTAACTCATATGCAATGGCCACTGCATGTGCGTATAATTATTTGTGAATGCAATATCCCATTTTTGACTTTCCTTATAGTCTTAAATCTGGCTTTTTACAATATTAAAATTTGCCTTTCCTAACATATAACTAATATTAAGCACAACTTGTCTTCTGTGTAAGAAAGATAACTGAGTGTAATTTGTTTCATAAAGTGGAAGTGGTGCTTTACGTAGTAAGTTGTTCAGTCCGTACGTACTTCTGTACCTTTCAGTTACTTTCCTCAATTGATAGGGAAAAGACCAGTTTTGATGACAGTTCCAAGTTCTTTCTGGGGACCGGGCCTAAGCAGCACTATTTCCAACAGAAGGGAATGACTCTCGGAATACGTAATTAACATAATTCAACATGTGCTCAACACCACCTGATGCGAACCCTACCTGAGGCACATGCAACCGCCTCAAGTAACAGAATCGAATGCTGAACTTTGCAAGTGGTAACATTTTATGCTGTGTTCAATTTTCAGCATCATTTCCTTAATATGACTGAGTGTCAGCCGCAGTGGCCAATAACGGCCTGACTGTGCTACGCCGCTCAAGGCACGCGGGGAGCAAACAGCTGCAGTTGCTCTAGTAAAGCAACGCAACTGCCAAGTTTAAGAGGACTTGAGGCTGCAAGCCCAGCATCAATCTGACAAATTGCCCATGAGTAACCTCAGCGTAGAGTAGGGTCCATTGACAAGAGAAATATGGACATTATTGACTGCGTAGTTAATTTGCAGGTACATATCCACTCCAGGCAAGGCTTATAGTAAATTCTCCTACTTAAAGGTAAGTCCAAACCATGCCAGTCTGGAGATCAGAAAAGCAGGCCCATTCCAATAGATGCCACCGGACTGTAATGAAGAGCAGATTTACTTGAGTGTATTCAAGATTATTTCAAAATGGAACCTCGGGTGTTTCCTATAAATTGGTATTTATTATTTCAGCCTGTAGTATGGCTATGTAGCGATGCAAAGATCTGGGGTAGAGTGCTTAAGCGTTTACTGTACTCAAGCATGGCGCATGTGTGGTATGATTAACCATGACAGCGTTGTGTAAGCATTGTTACTTGGAAATGTCCCATATATGCCTGACAAATTGGGAAGCCCCAATTGTAGGCATGCAGATGTCACATAATTATTAGCTCATTGGGGGCATTCTAGGGGCATGTTTCAAAAGCAAAAATGAAAAATGTAAAGCACATCTACCATACATCAATATCTCCCTTAACATTCAGGACATTTGTGTCTAACATACATTATTTTGTTTGTTTCACTTGAGAGTGTTTGTTCCATTACCTATTTTGTTGTAAACGCATGCGTTGTAAATGAAATGCATTGTAAAACCTTTGAAGTATGGATATTTTGTAGTAACGGTGCGTCGCATTGGTAACATATTGTTTGTAATGCATGAGAGTCCTATGTTTTTTGCCTTTAGTGGTAGCCTCATAGCAGCAGTCATGGTCTTTGTTAAATTGCAACATTTTAACCTTTCATAAAATATTTGGGGAATGTCTAATTTTCCTTAAATAATTCAGTACTGCATTAAAAATCGTAACTATAGTTTCTGTACTATTTTTGAGAAAGTTGACATTTCCAAAAATAGTTTAGGACGGAATTAAAATAATACAAATTAGCCTTTCCAGCATCCACAGAAACCTCTGCTGCCCTGTGTTCACAATTGGAGTGCTGTACATAGCAAGAGAAAAATCAGCAAAATGTCTTGAACATGCACTTCTAGGTGTAAGACATGCAAAATCATGCACAAAAACGTCTTGCAGACCTGTCATCTTTGAAATAATTCATAGATGTGTGAAGGAAGTGGGCTTTTAAACTCTTTATTGTCTGACTAGTGATAGAGCGGAACGTGGTAACAATTTACCTGCGTTCGGATGCTCTTTAGGTCGATGAATCTTTTGACTAAGTGGGAACTCTCTGTACTCTTAATTGATCAATCACCTCTTATCGATAATCAATAACGAACATAAGCAACACCTTGAACAACATAACACTTAACAATTAATCCAGAATACATTTCGGCGAACCCTGACCTTTCAGCCAGGAATAACCACACCAGTTTATTGCAAAGTTAGTGAATTTATTTCCCTATATTAACAAAGCTAGCACGATATAGATGTGTCTCAACACCAAATGATAAACATATATGAACATTAATAGCTGTCCATATCGTCGAAACAAGTGTAATCTATGTAGCATTTGAATCACAAGGCATTCGATAGTGGCAATGCAAAGCACTAATACGATAATCTGTAATGGGCTAATTGCGTACATTTAGTCAGCATAACAAGATCTCCAATTGCATCGTGCGACATATGGAATCCTCATCTAACCTCAAATTAGCATCAGCATGTGGGACTTCATGCAAAAACGATTTGGCAACATCAATTTAGAAAACTCCTAGCTAGGGTCCTTATCAAAATCAGCAGTTGGTTACCTAAAAGAAACACAATGCAATTTTACAATTTCCTTTCATAATTACCAATTCCAATCAGCAATCAATGAAGTCTTCGTCTCACAGGTACCGTTTCTCGATCAGCATGGGACGGGACAAAGGGGCAGGGGTGAACGGGGCAATTGCCTCACGGCGGCAAGTTAAGGCTACTACTTCATGCAAAGGGACAAATCAAAGTTAAAGTCTCTAGGGCAAGAATCATTAAAGTCTCTTTCTCTCGACTAGAGAAAGCATCAAAGTCTCTCAAAATGGCGTCGCAGCAAAATGGGTCATAGTAGCTACGAAGTCAAAATGGCGGGATGTCCGAAGATAGAGAGAGAGCTTCCCTCTCGTGCACCTGGGTTTTATAGACAACAGTTCAAGTCCAGTAGGGTCTTCATTGGAGGGTTCATAGGTTAGCTTCAAATTGACCAATCAAAAATGACAGTCCTCAAGCTTTTACTTAAGCATACATTATCCTTGGAGATGGGTACGCAATTTGCAACATTGTTTCTCGATTAGCTTACTCTCAGAGGCTCCATTGTCCGCACCTGCAAGCCGACCTTGAATTTAAGAGAAAATATGCCATGCTGGCACCAACTTTAAGATAAGCATGCGAACAGTCTCTGTGGAAAAGTACAGCTTCAAGCAGAAATACACGTTTAATAGCACAGTGGAAAAATACGAACATTTAAACCGTGAGACCAGGCAACTAGGCCAAAGCCTCCGCTAAAGTAATGCTAAGCTAAGGCATTTCAAATAAGCAAATCGTAGCACACGTTTATGATTATGTCGGATTAGTGCAATTCTAATACACCACGTTATATAAAGCACGCGTATAAATGATGGCAAACTACTCTGAGGGCACATTTTGTCCCCGTACAATCTTTATTAATTCGGTTAATGTCACACATGATTATTTCAGCACTACGTTTATGCGTTAATAAATCAAAACCTTCATTTTCTGCTTCATCACTAGCCATGTAAAAGTCTCTGGCGCTATGAAAGGTAGGGAGCTTCATGCCAAGCACTGCTTGGGAACCACTCAGCACTCCCCCCAAAAAAGGCACCAAGAAACGCTTCTGACGCTGCTGCTAAACCCGAGGAGGCTGTTAAATCTACCACGGGCATCGACTTTACAGAGTCTCCACACATGAGCCGGAAACCCTCACCTTGCAGTACTTTCCAGCTCACGATATCTATTACTGTGTAATAATGGCTCTTCAATGGGTGATCATGTGAACAGAGCTGACGTGTGACACATGGGGGGCGTGTGAATTGGTAGATCTGGTTTTGACATCCACAAAGCTTTTCTTCACAAATCGGCACATCTTCCTCCTGGAGACATATACATAAGTAATTAACACTTAAGCTTAAAGTAAGACACAGGACCTCACTGAAAATGCTTTGCGATTCATGCCTGAAAATTAAGGAGTAATTCACACCTAAGATAAGAATAAGACACAACTATTCATTGAAGAAGTCTTTTGAATCGATTGAGTGTGTGTCAAAGAAAAATATATATTTTACGAATTTACCCTAGTTGAGATGATGTAGCTGCAGGACTCTTAAGGGGTGGCAAAGGATTGACAAGATGGGGAAATTCATATGGAACAAGGGTTTGGTTCTGGTGGCTCTGAAAAGTCCTTAAGATCTTCTCGAACTAGATAAGGGGTGCTGTCTTCTCTATAGGCATGGGGTAATTGCAGACTTTGGGCTTTTAACAGGAGAAAACCTGTTAGACTACAGGAAGATCTGTACTGCTCCCCAAAAAATAGATAGTGAGTTTTTCAGCAGGATAGTCCAGTTTGGTAGTTTTATTGTCTTGATAGCTGCTTATTCGGAATCCCAATCAGAACTTCTTTAAAAAGTACTATTTTAATTCACACATGTTAGAAATGGGGTCTCTAGTTGGCAGTCAGTTTACACCCTGTCCAAGTAGGGACCCTCATTCTAGTCGTGGCAAGGGAGATACCCAGCTCAGATAACCCCTGCTCACCCACTTGGTAGCTTGGCACGAGCAGTCAGGCTTTTCTCAGAAGCAATGTGTAAAGCATTTGCACCTAACACACAGTAATACAGTGAAAATACCACAAAAGGACACCACACCAGTCACAGGCCAGCTACATTGTCGGGAAGACCTGCAAACAGTACCTCGGAAATGTAGGGTGTTGTGATCCTCGCAATGAGATCCAGAGTGCGGCATTGCTGGCGTCAGCGGGCGTTGGTTCCGGAGGTACGTGCGGGGGCGTCAGGCCCTTAAAGTCACATGCTTTGCAGATCAATCTCCAGTCTGATGACGAAGTCAGGAGCGCTGGCCTTAATGGCATCAGGGCTACGGTGCAAAGCAGGACAATGCGGCATACGATGCCCACAGGTCACGGTGTAGGCAGCGGCTTGGTGATGGCATCCTGTGGCATCGGTAAGACCAGGGCTGCGGTGTGAAGCAGGTGGTGCGACGTGCGCTGTCTGCACATCACTGTGCAGTCAGCAGTGTCGTTGTTGCTGAAGCGCTGTTGTCGATAGGTCCAAGGCGGTGGTATGAAGTGGGGCAGAGGCAGTGCAGCTCCCACGGGTCGTGGTGCAGACAGGGGCGTCTGTCAATGGTGCTGGAGCCGATGGTGCTGGCATCAGTGGACCGGGGCTGTAGTGTGAGACGGGACGGGGCTTTGTGTATCCCACAAGCGGTGTCCTCAGGCCATGGTGCAGGCAGCGATGTCGGTGTCAGCAGAGAGCGTTGGCGTGGATACCAAGGCTGCAGTGTGAGCAAGGCGATGCAGAGTCCGGGGCCCACAGGTCACGTGCAAGCAGCGGCTCGGTGATGGCGTCAGGTGGCGGTGGCAGTGAGAGCAGGTGTAGGAGGCTGGCCTGGCTTGTAGTGGGTACCAGAGGTACTTACACCTTGTGCCAGGTCCAGTTATCTCTTATTAGTGTAAAAGAGGTGTTTCTAGGAGCTTAGACTGATAGAAGGTAGCTATGGCAAAGCAGCTTAGGCTGAACTAGGAGACATGTAAAGCTCCTACTATACCACTGGTGTCATATGCACAATATCATAAGAAAACACAATACACAGAGGGCCTCATTACGACCCTGGCGGGCGGCGGAGGCCGCCCGCCAGGATGCCGCCCTCCATAATACCGCTCCGCGGTCAGATGACCGCGGAGGGTATTATGAGTTTTTCCCTGGGCTTGCGGGCGGTCTCCAAAAGACCGCCCGCCAGCCCAGGGAAAAACTCCCTTCCCACGAGGATGCCGGCTCGTAATCGAGCTACTGCACCCGTCGCGTATTTCACTGTCTGCTACGCAGACAGTGAAATACTAGCGGGGCCCTCTTACGGGGGCCCCTGCAGTGCCCATGCCATTGGCATGGGCACTGCAGGGGCCCCCAGGGGCCCCACGACAATCCTTACCGCCATCCTGTTCCTGGCGGGCGAGCCGCCAGGAACAGGATGGCGGTAAGGATTGTCGGAATCCCCTCGGCGGCGCAGCGAGCTGCACCGCCTTGGAGGATTCTTAGGGGCAGTGGAAAACCGGCGGGAGGCCGCCGGTTTTCCCTTTCTGACCGCGGCCAAAGCGCCGCGGTCAGAATGCCCAAGGGAGCACCGCCGGCCTGTCGGTGGTGCTCCCGCCCCCGTTGGCCCTGGCGGTTCTCTACCGCAAGGGTCATAATGAGGCCCAGAGTTACTAAAAATAAAGGTACTTTATTTTTATGACAATATGCCAAAAGTATCTCAGTGAGTACCCTCAGTATGAGGATAAGATATATACACAAGATATATGTGCACAAACCAAAATTAGGTAAGTAATAGCAAGAAAAGTAATGCAAGCAGTGTAGAATTACAGTAGATTGCAATAGGAGCACATAGGTATAGGGGCAACACAAACCATATACTCCAAAAGTGGAATGCGAACCACAAATGGACACCAAACCTATGTGAGCTTGTAGAGGGTCACTGGGACTGTAAGAAAACAGTGAGGGTTAGAAAAGTAGCCCACCCCAAGACCCTGAAAAGTAGGTGTAAATTGCACATACTACCCCCAGAGAGCACCAAAGTCGTGATAGGGGGATTCGGCAGGAAGAACGAACACCAGCAATGCAGCAACAGTGGATTTCCAGACCTGAGTACCTGTAAGACAAGGGGACCAAGTCCAATAGTCGCGACAGTGTCGAGAGTGGACAGCAGCCCAGGAAATGCCAGCTGAGGGTGCAAGGAAGCTGCCACCGGATGGAAGAAGCTTGGAGTTCTGCAAGAAAGAAGAGAGCTAGTGACTTTTCCTTTGGAAGACGGATGTCCCACATCGCGATGAAGCTTGAAGAGGTGTTCCCACACAGAAAGACTACAAATAAGCCTTGCTAGCTGCAAGGGTAATGGTAGAGGTTTTTGGGTGCTGCTGTGGCCCAGGAGGGACCAGGATGTCACCACTTGGAGGAGGAGACAGAGGGGGCGCCCAGCAACTCAGGGAGTTCTCACAAAAGCAGGCAGCACCCGCAGAAGTACCTGAACAGGCACTTGGAAGAAGAGTGAACTGGAGTCCACGCTAAGTCACAAAAGGGAGTCCCGCGATGCCGGAGGACAACTCAGAAGGTTGTGCACTGCAGGAAGGAGTGTCGGGGACCCAGGCTTGGCTGTGCACGAAGGAAATCCTGGAAGAGTGCACAGGAGCAGCTGCAAATCACGTGGTACCCAGCAATGCAGTCTAGCGTAGGTAGGCAAGGACTTACCTCCACCAAACTTGGACTGAAGAGTCACTGGACTGTGGGAGTCACTTGGACAGAGTTGCTGAGTTCCAGGGACCACGCTCGTCAGGATGAGAGGGGACCCAGAGGACCAGTGTTGCAGTCTTTTGGTGCCTGCGTTAGCAGGGGGAAGATTCCGTCAACCCACGGGAGATTTCTTCAGAGCTTCTGGTGCAGGGTGAAGGCAGGATACCCCCAGAGCATGCACCACCTGGAAACAGTCGAGAAAGCCGGCAGGATGAGGCGATACAAGGTTGCTAGTAGTCATCTTGCTACTTTGTTGCGGTTTTGCAGGTGTCCTGAGCAGTCAACGGTCGATCCTTTGGTAGAAGGTGGAGAGGGAGATGCAGAGGAACTCTGATGAGCTCTTGCATTCATTATCTAAAGAACTCCCCAAAGCAGAGACCCTAAATAGCCAGAAAAGGAGGTTCGGCTACCTAGGAAGGAGGATTGGCTACCAAGAGAGGTAAGAGCCTATCAGAAGGAGCCTCTGACGTCATCTGCTGGCACTGGCCACTCAGAGCAGTCCAGTGTGCCCCCAACACCTCTGTTTCCGAGATGGCAGAGGTCTGGGACACACTGGAGGAGCTCTGGGCACCTCCCCTGGGAGGTGCAGGTCAGGGGAGTGGTCACTCCCCTTTCCTTTGTCCAGTTTCGCGCCAGAGCAGGGCTGGGGGATCCCTGAACCGGTGTAGACTGGTTTATGCAGAGATGGGCACCATCTGTGCCCATCAAAGCATTTCCAGAGGCTGGGGGAGGCTACTCATCTCCCCAGCCCTCACACCTATTTCCAAAGGGAGAGGGTGTAACACCCTCTCTCAGAGGAAGTCCTTTGTTCTGCCTTCCTGGGCCAGGGCTGCCTGGACCCCAGGAGGGCAGAAACCTGTCTGAGGGGTTGGCAGCAGCAGCAGCTGCAGTGGAGACCCCGGAAAGGCAGTTTGGCAATACCCGGGTACTGTGCTAGAGACCCGGGGGATCATGGAATTGTCACCCCAATACCAGAATGTCACCCCAATACCAGAATACCAGAATGGTATTGGAGTGACAATTCCATGATCTTAGACATGTTACATGGCCATGTTCGTAGTTACCATTGTGACGCTATACATAGGTAGTGACCTATGTATAGTGCACGCGTGTAATGGTGTCCCCTCACTCACAAAGTCCGGGGAATTTGCCCTGAACGATGTGGGGGCACCTTGGCTAGTGCCAGGGTGCCCACACACTAAGTAACTTTGCACCCAACCTTCACCAGGTGAAGGTTAGACATATAGGTGACTTATAAGTTACTTAAGTGCAGTGGTAACTGGCTGTGAAATAACGTGGACGTTATTTCACGCAGGCTGCACTGGCAGGCCTGTGTAAGAATTGTCAGATCTCCCTATGGGCAAGCTCTACTTCAAGCCCTTGGAGAAACTTCACAAGCAGGATAAACGGAAAAGTCTAGTCTTTGTCCCCTTTAAGGCAGAAGTATCAACTGCAGGCCAGCCCAGCAAAGCACACACAGCAAAGGGGCAGTACTCCTTTTCCAGCTCTTCAGCTCTTCTCCTTAGCAGAGGTTCCTTTTAATCCAGAAGTGTTTTAAAAGTCTGGGGTTTTAGGTCCCCTACTTATACTCATTTCTGCCTTTGAAGTAGGCAAACTTCTAAGAAAAGCCACAGCTGTTTTAGGTGCAGGTGTCAGCTCCTCCCTCCCCACTCTAGCCCATGAAGACTCATCAGGATATGCAGGACACACCTCAGCTCCCTTTGTGTCACTGTCTAGAGTGAATTCACACACAACTCAACTGTCAGTCTGATCCAGATGTGCATTCCACAGGCAGGTGGAGGCACAGAATCATTAAGCAAGAAAATGCCCACTTTCTAAAAGTGGCATTTTCAAATAATCTAAAAACCAACTCTTCCAAAAGATGTATTTTAAAATTGTGAGTTCAGAAACCCCAAACTCTTTATCTCTATCTGTTTCCAATGGGAAACTGCACTTAAAAGATATTTAAAGGCAGTCACCATGTTAACCTATGAGAGAGGAGGCCTTGCAATAGTGAAAACTGAATTTGGCAGTATTTCGCTATTAGCACAGAGAACACACCAGTACATATCCTACCTTTTAAATGCACTGCATCCTGCCAAGGGGGCTACCTAGGGCCTACCTTAGGGGTGACTTACAAGTAGTAAAAGGGAAGGTTTGGGCGCACTGGGCAGGTCGAATTGGAAGTTTAAAACTGCACACACAGACACTGCAGTGGCAGGTCTGAGACATGTTCACAGGGCTACTCATGTGGGTGGCACAGTCAGTGCTGCAGGCCCACTAGTAGCATTTGATTTACAGGTCCTGGGCACATATAGTGCACTTTAATAGGGACTTACTAGTAAATCAAATATGCCGATCATGGATAATCCAATTCACCAATACAATTTACACAGGTAGCATGTGCACTTTAGCACTGTTCAGCAGTGGTAAAGTGCACAGAGACAATAAACCAGCAAAAACAGAGTCCAGTATATCATAAAAAAGGAGGTCAAATGGCAAAAAGACAGGGGCAAACAGGCCAAAAGATGCCAGGTCTAACAACATTGTGCTACTTTGTACATTTACTTGGTTCACATGCATTGCAAGGACAAATGCATATTGGTTTTAACCAAATGCTTGTTTTATTAATATAAATAAATTCAATGAGATTTTACATCTTAAAACAATCTTACATTCAATAGTGTTCAAACGATTCACACATTACACAAAGGAACCTTCATCAATTTGGGGAGGCACTTCAAGCCTGTATAGGCTCATTCAGTTTTTACCATGTCGTGGGACGCCCCATAGTTGTGTAAATCAGAGCAGGCAGTTCACCCTTCATACACCCCAGAAGCTAATGTGTATTTTAATCCTCGAGGTTCCTTTGTCCCATAACAGAGTACAGACTATTGCATCCATCCACCTTTTGAAGAACAACTCTGGCACCCAATATGGTGTGCTCTGAAGGAGATACAGAAACTTAGGAAGCGCTGTCATTTGATAGAGTACACCTGTTGTTAGGACAGTAAATGGAAGCGATCTCCAAAGTTGGGCATAATACGACTTTGGAGGTATATGGTACTGTGGTCAAAAGTATTTCTAGCCTCTACTTGAGTAAGCATCTCGTATTGGAATGGATTAATAAGGGGATAACTTGCCATTACTTGCCTTCAGAAAGAAGTGATCTCACTATTGTTTCAAAGTATTGCATGGCACAACAAACTCCTGAAAGCGTAATTACCTGCCACTTTCCCGTGTCCCTAGTACGTTCATGCACTCACTTGCATGCACATAACAGTGGTTTGAGCTGTGCTGAAATTGTGCAGATTAATTCATGTGGTACACAGCAACACTCATTTTTGGGGGCTAGAACGTATTCATCATCAGACTATGGCCTAGGACAAGAGAGAGAAAGGTGTAAAAGGAAAGAGGAGATGAGGAGACAGGGATTGTAGTATGCCAAGCTAGAGAGAGGGTATGTAGGGAAGGGTCATGCCACAGAAAGGAGAGATGTGAACTCAAAGAGGGGTAGGGATACCTTCTCAAGAGCCCCTCAGCATATTAAAGGTAAAATCATTGCCAACAAAAATGGCAGACATATGGTCTCCAAATACAACTAGACCACAGAAACCGGATGATGCTGAACACGTGCAGACCCAACATGAAAGGGTCACTTTTTTCAATAAAGCACAAAATTAAATGGCATTGGTCACTGCTGTAATCAAGAAATAATGCAGTTCTTTACACAGTGAAGGATTGGAGTGAGGAAAGTACATTACCTTCTTAGGTGTTATATCACACCATGAATTGAGCCACAGAGCAGCTGGGTTTAGTCAGCACATTGAGACACATTTAGACGCAAAGACACAACTACACAAATTACTAAGCACACATAATACTTCTCCCAAAGGCACCAGTGCATACATGCAGAAATGTACAAACTGAAATGACAACTATGTTGGAGTATGCACCCGTACCTACACATTTAAAATGGAAGGGCCCATGCAGGGACCTTAACTTGCTATATTATTATAGTCAGAACAATGGAACAACAGTAGCAAAGAAAGTAAAAGGAGAAATTGTCAAATACTGAGACATGAATGGCATAGAGGAGGGGGGAGACACTGTTTTGGGATGCATTCAAAGTAGTGTTGCAAGGCATGTTAATCACAGAATCTACTTAGAGGAGAAAGGAATGAAAAAAGCAATAAAACATGTGATTCAACACAAAAGGCCCATCCACGAACAATACAAGCAGGATAACTCCCATGAAATGGTGAGAAAATTGACAAAAGTCATAGAAATACTTAAAAACTAGACAGAACACACTTAGAAATATTTTTTTTTTTTAAAAAGACTGCACCATCAAGGAGGAGAGCACATAAGACCCAAGACAGACTATGATGTTCTTTAGAGTCCTCTACCTTTTCTAAGACAACTAACCCGGGGGACACTGACTTAGGTTGTGCGTGGACTGCTATTGCCTTTCCGTCTCTGGCTCATTTTTTTTACAAGCATATATGGTTATATGAATTTTAAATGCAATAGATCTCCTTCCCATCATATATTAATTACACTTTTCTTCAGAAAACCTAAATAATTTTTTAACATCAGGTGCATTAAAATTGCATCACTTTGCTCATGGTGATGATGCTATGATTAGAAATTGGGTAGAAACATCAACTTCATGCAAGTACCATATGTGCTTTGTTTTGTGGTCTCCAGAAATCATTGCTATTTTGGGTTCTGACCCTTCAAATTGTCAAGACACTTCTATAGTTGTTTTGAGATTAATTGTTCACCACATGAAATTGTCTTGCTACAATTGCTGTGCTGCACTTGTTTGCAGTGAGCATCGGATCACTGCATCATTTCTCACAATACCATATTTTGTGATCTAATGTATGATGCGTTTTATGGAACTCAATATGAAAAATAATTATTAGGTGTGTCTCCATCAATATGTACAATCAAGTTATTTTTTGCAAATTATTCTCTATTTGCCATGTACTGTAAATGTTTTTTGGAGCAGAAACCATTGTTTCTATACATTATTATTTAAGCCAAGTTCCTGTTCAACTCCAGGGTGCCCTATTTTCCCTGCATGAGAATTGGCAATAAAGATAGCTACTGGGATTGAAAAGATAATGTCACATCTGAGCCACACATACTAAACAGGTTTTGTAGGAAAGAGAATGGAATTGTAGCTCAATCTATAAATTAAACACAGGCAAAACTAACTGAACCCACAAAAGGACGATGTTTGAGGGAATTACAGAGAAATAACATCTCAATATATACTTCTAAATCAGATACTGGGACATAAAGGTGACTAGTGAATTAAGGGCCTGATTTGGAATTTTGAATACCTGTACTCCGTCCCAAATGTGAAGGATATTCTGAAAACCTTATTACAAGTGCAATAATATGTAATGCACTTGTAATAGTGTGAACGGAATATATGTCACGTTTGTAACGGAGTACCCGTCTGCCAAATGCTAAATCAGGTCCTAAATTTCTTATGCAAAGCCAACTTTATACCTTACTACAGACCCTTACTGAAGATATGAGAAGATGAATGACCCTGTTACCTGATTCCAATACTCCTTTAGCTGTTTAAGTACTTACCATTTTATTCCATTTTATCCCGTTTTTCTGTAGTTCGTCTCTGATCGTAGGTTTAAATTAATTCCCACATTTATTTAACCACAGCACGTATTACTGGTCAAGAACTCCGGCAAAGAGCCCCCTCGAGGGGCCCATCAGATATTGCAGCGCCAGTCTGATGAGGAGTGTTGGACTTTTTTCCTTATGCAGGGTTATCCCCAGTCTTTTTGCCTCCTATTTTTCCTGTCCTGTCGCTGTTGGCTCTAGGACTCTGAGCACTTTATCACTGCTGACCAGTGCTAAAGTGCAGGTGCTCTCCTATCTAAAGTTGGTATGATTGGCTTATACCTAACTGGCATATTTAATTTACCTGTAAGTCCCTTGTACAGTGGTATCTCTATACCCAGGGCCTGTAAATTAAATACTACTAGTGGGCCGGCAGTGCTTCTTGCGCCAGCCACTGAAGTAGACTTTCAAACCTGTCTTAGGCCTGCTACCGCAGGGCCTGTGTGTGTGCAGTTTCCTGCCACAGGGACCTGACATCTAAATTTACTTGCCAGGCCCAGAACTCCCCTTTTACTACATGTAAGTCACCCCTGCGGTAGACCCTAGCTAGCTCTATGGGCAGGGTGCTATGTATGTAGAAGGCAGGACATGTGCCAGGTTGCGTGTGCATTGGGCGCCTGGAAAGCGCTGTTGTTTTAATCTAAAAAAACACCTAGAGAGCACTTGATCAGTTCACCCGGATTCACCGCCATGACCCGGGCTGTGGTGACTGCAGCGCCAGTGTCGCGCTGTTTTCAGTGCCCCCGGGGCACTAAGGGAACTACAAAATTGGTTTTGGAGCAAGCATGCTCCTAGCAGTGCCCCCAGTGATCGCAGGCCCCAGGAGGGTCCCGTCCTGAAAACGGAGGGGGTGCATGGTGCCCCCCTCCCTTATAAAAAGTAATTGCTGACCTTTGTCCCCCTCGTGAGGGCCGGTGGAGGCTCGGGGGGGGCCCCCAGTGATCGCAGGCCCCAGGAGGGGCCTGTCAGTAACACACAGGGGGTGCGTGCCGACCCCCTCTACCCCAGAGCTCTAAGGAGGCCCCATGTTGCGCAGAAGAGTGCCGGGGACCCCTTCTCCGTCCCTCGGCACTGGAGGTGCCTCATCAGAATACCAGGTACTACTAAAAGACAATATATATAACCTAAGTTCTTTCTAGAGACTTTACTGATTTATATATTGCCTACCTGTTCATAATAACTTCATATGTGTGTGCAAATGTTCCTTTTATAGGCATAACATGCTAATATGTTTTTATGACTTCCCATACATTTTCTAATGTTCCTAATTTGGGCATTTATGATATTGTTATGACACGTGCTTTGGTGTAATAACGTGCTTCCTGACTACTGCTTACGTTGCAGAATACTGAGTAACCTGTGTGTTATATGTGACTACTGCTAGTTTACAGAGTAACTAATTTATAACGTTCTGACAACTGCTAAGGTAGCAGGATACTACTGATATGTGATGTTTGGTCTAATAATTGCATGGAGTACAATGCAGTATATTTTCATTTAACTTGGTGTTGTTTTTCCTTTGTGGTGGGGATAGTGCGTCACGTGTGTTGTGTGTGTCGTGCAAACACTTTAGACATTGCCTCCGGGTTAGGCCTGACTGCTTGTGCCAAGCTACCAAGTGGGTGAGCAGGGGTTATCTTGGACGTGTAACTCCCTTGCCCTGACTAGAGTGGGTGGGTTCTGCCTGGCTCAGGTGCATACCCTAGCCAACCAGAAACACCATTTCTAACAAAGAGCATTCCCTATGATGAAGCATGACATCCAATGGATGTGTGAGGGCTCTTGCTTCTATTTTACGATGTGCCTAGTGGGGTTTTGTATACTTTCGTGGAACAGTGTACCTGTTTGATTTGCATGATATATGGGAGACTGTACACTGGACCATTTAATCTCCCGATCCCTCTTATGGTTCGATAGAGAGCATCCCACTTAGTCTGGGCCATCCAACCTCTATAGGTATTATGCAGCTGGGAATTTTCAGATCTTAAACCCTCCGTACTCTGTAAGAACAGTCTTTCATTGTCCTTTAAGCTTGATCTTGCTGGTACAGGACCTGCTCCACAAACAAGTATCCCTTGAGCACCGTACCCACTTATGGATGGGCATTTCATGTCTGCAGAAGCTAGCTGCACATGCTCACAAGAAAAAAGACTTGGTCCCCTCACGCATATTGGAAGCAACTCGGCCAACACCCCCTGTAATATTCATTTCGTTTTTAAACAGGCAGGAAGATGGGCAAAATGGATTTGAGAACAGGGTTTCATATAGCGCCAAGGATATTACCAAAATAGCACACAAGGAATGTTACATGAAGATTGATCAACAAAATAGATTGAACCGAGCTCACTCACTATGATTTGATAACTGATATCATCTTAGCTCAAATGACAAGAAGTCTTGGCCTTGAAAAGCTCACAAGCTGCATTCAAGAGGGAAACGTGTCCAAGATCAAAAACGTTTATATACCACTTTGAAATTTGATAAGCCAGTATTTTTTGCCACTTTGGTTTTGTGGTAGGCTTAAAGAGGTGTGATCTTTAAGGTTTGTGAGCATAAGATCTGTACAGATAAACAGTTTGAAAAATTTTGAAATTGTTTTTTTTTTTATTTTGTTCCATCATATACTGTCTTTCGAACACTGTGCAGAGTGTCACCAAACACCTTTGTAAATGCTGCACCGAGTGACCGTCGATTAAACCTGAATGTGGTTAGAATTTATTAATTTCCTTTGGTAATGTGTTGTATCCTGTATCCTGCTTGAACCCCCTGTGAAGAAGGGTCCGAGTGGAAGTATCAGTTCGCACCACGAGTCCAGCTCAGTGACAGGCCACTTTGTAGTTAATGAAAAATGGTTACTGCGGCATTAGGGCGCCTATTGATGTTAACATACCCAATGCCCTTGTGGGCTCACATCTGGTCCGGATTAAGCCCGTGCTCCAGTTCACAGGCCACAGGGTCTGACACAGCTACTGTTGGCAATTAAGTGCTGCTACCTGTATGTTCTGCACTGCTTAGCTACTCTTTAATGAAGCCATTAGTGAGGTGTTTCTCCTCTTGCATCTTTAATCAGTTCAAATGTCCAGGACATTAGCTATAATGACATGAGTGTGAGAACCAGGGAGGGCACATGGCATCGAACAGCTGCACGCGCATCTGCAACAGGAAGGTACGTCAAGACGTAGAGTCACGTTGAAGGGGCCAGTCAGTGAACGATGTCACAACACATCTAAAACCCCCAGTAGACGTCACCAGACAAAGCAACATTTCTAGAATGCCTAATGTTGGCAGTTGTTATCACTCAGGACTAGGTAAAGAAGACTGATTTTTCCCCTCGACACCGGACGGTCCCTTCAAAGGGCAGGAACTCGCACGTGCCAGAAGGCTCACAATATTTCTCACTGATTCTCACTCTGAGCCCATCTTTTCAGCCTCCTGTTACATGCTGTGAGTCAGACAAGTGGATTTCGTCAGAGTTTTGCCACAGTATGTGTAACCCTGAACAATAAAGTTTGTCACCCACTTGGATGAGATACTATCGAGCTGTAGAATTCTGTACGCCAACATTGTCATGTCAGCACTCAGTACTGGACAGTACCGGCCCATATAAAGCACTAAGTGAGGGGCCATTGGGATCACGTTGGATCCGCCAAATCCAACTGCATGGTACTCAGTAAACGTTGAACATAGCTGCGAATGTGAGAGAGATCTGACGGCAAATACTATAGATGTCTCTTTCCACTCGATTCTGAAATGAGTGAATCAGAGAATAATCAGACATGGGGATGTGTTGCATTGCATTGTATTGGTATTTTTAAAGCACTTTCCAAATCCTTTGCAAGGCCGAAAGTGCTTTGTGTTGCTGAGGAGGTAGCTACTCCGTGTCATTTATATGGTGATTTGAGAAAAGTCACTCCAATTTTCATTGAGTTCCTGTGCACCCTCTGCGTATGTGGTTAAAAGGGTGGGTGTTGGTGGTCGCTTGCCCTAACTGGATTTTTGTTTTGGAGGGAAGGTAGAGTTGGTGCAGCACATAGGCCTGGATGTTGTGAAAAGTCCAAGATTGCACTCAGGCGTGCTTGCGGGTATTTGTTTCTATTTGTTTTTATAATGAGTGGACTTAACCCAGAATTATTTTAGAGCTGTGTCTTTAAGACATCTGTACCTTTGGGACCAAATGTACTGTTATACTGGTTGAAAAACGCAGCTGCAAATTGCACACCGGCTTTTTGCAAACAATATCCGATTTTGCCAACCGACCTATATACTGTTAGGTCGGTTTGCAAAGTCACCTTTCGGGTGGGTTTGCAACGACCTGCCTAATGAACATTAATTAGGTAGGCCTATGTGACCCTTATTGGGTTCCTACAAAAACTGGGATAGTGTCCTGTAAAGGGCAACAGACCATCATCCCTGTCTTTGCATTTCCAAATGGAAAACTATGTTGTTCAAAGCAGCCCATGTTCCTTACAGAAGTGGTGATGCTTTGAAAATATTAGAAAAATCAGTTAGGGAAAGCATCAGTGGGAACAGGTGATAGTCCACTGAATCTCTGGCTTCTCTCCCTGAAGCTACTGACACAATTCAGGACATGCAAAAATGTGTGCAAACTGTGCAGGAGGTTTTAAACAAACTCACTTGGAAGAGTTGGACTGGCCATGGGGTACGCAGGCATCTCCACAGTAGGATGCAGGCTGGGTGGCTGCATTAAGGGATGGAGGCCTGAGAGTGTCCTTGAGCTGGCTGCAGCCACTACCATTGCAGGTGGCCCGCTTGCTAACCTGACTCATAAAGGCACCTTTTAAGAGATATCTTGTTCTGAGTTGGAGGAACATGCAACTGATGGTGTTTCAACTCGTGCTGGTATTTCCTCATAGCTGGTTTAATACTTGGGTGGCCGCAGCAGGAGACTAGATTAGGAGTGGATGACACATCTATCTATCTATCTATCTATCTATCTATCTATCTATCTATCTATCTATCTATCTACTATCTATCTATCTATCTGTCTGTCTGTCTGTCTGTCTATCTATCTATCTATCTATCTAGTATGCCAGTGATTCTTGTTGTGCATGGAAAGTTTTGGAATGATCCGTCAAGCGAGGCCAAAAGGAGTTTAAAAAAAATTTGCATTTCCCATGTTAATTCCCACAGGAGTTTTGAACACGACTACATCCCAAACCGCTGGATGGAATTACACCAAATTTGGCTGAAATATAGCTTTCGGTACGCATATTATGCTTTTATTATATGGTGTAAATCCGTTCAGTAGTTTAAGAGAAACTGAAGGAAAACGTAATTTGTATATCTAGGGCCATGGATCCTTCCGACGACTTTGCGAATTATAAGAGCTTGTGTAGAGATCTGCAAAGCTCTGATTGGCAGCCATCTTCGGACTCTGCTTCACTCGAGTCCCAGAAAAAGAGTGAAAAAAAGAAAAGGGGCCAGGGTAGGGACACCCTGACCCCTTGGCTCTGGGGTCCCAGAGGGAACCCGGGCAAAAAAATCACTTAAAAAAAAAAAAAATGTTACTGCAAATTCAAGACAGCGTCACAAATTTGTGGCAATTTAAAAAAAGCTCAGTCTCCTGTGCTTGTTTTAATAAAGCCCCAGGGTGGGCCAGGTCCCAAAGTCATCTAAAAAATAAAGGACAGGGGTGCACGGGACCTCCCTCCTGGGCTTTTTTATGTCCCAGAGACTACCACCTAACCGGGCCGAAATGCATTACCTATAGTAGGGGAGGTCCTGTGGACCCCCCTGTGCCCTGGGGACTGCAACTCCCTGGGGCTGTTCAGATTATATGCAGGAGGCATGCAGCCCCCATGCAGCCCGGGGACCACCACCTCCCTGGGGCAATTGTTTGAAAATAATGGGGGCTGAGTAGCCCTCCTGAAGCCCCAGGGACCACCAGCTCCCTGGAGAAAAATGCATTACTTATAGTAGGGCTTTCCTGCAGACCCTCCGTGTCCTGGGGACCACCACCTCCCCGGGGCAAATGTTTGAAAATAGAAAATAAAAGGGGACCGCCACCTCCTCAGGGCTGAATGAATTAATGAAGGAAGGGTGATCTATTGGGTACCCCCAGCCCCGGGAATCACCAACTCCCTGGGGCAATTTCAAATGTTGTAGGGGGGCAAGCAACCCCCCTCGAGGAGCCAATAACGGCCCAGGGGACCACAACGCCCCAGGGCCAGGTCCTGCTAAGTCTCGGGGTGCCCACCCTCATTACATAGCTGTTTGCTGTGACTATGTGAGTATTTGCAATACAACACCAGCTCAATATGATTCTGATTGTACAAGTGCAGACAGCGTTTCAACCTCCTAGGGTTATTTGAAATATTATCATCAGGACCTTGTGAAAGCTATCTGGCATGACCTTTAAAAATCCCTATCCCCCCTGTGCATGGTTGTTCCACCCATCCATTCTCTGGGCTGTGGATGAATGTTATGTTGTGGAAGTTGTTTGGGAAACATTAAATTCAAGGCTGTGGACATCCCTAGGCACAAAAAGGGGCAGAGGAAAAAAGGGCTCAGGGGAGATTGAATAAGTAAGGAGACTTGTAAATTGAAAGACCAACCCTAAAACCGCCTTACCACACTGGCTGGTGGAACCCACCTAAGCCGTTCAGTTGACTTAAGAGGAAGGTATGAGGAGAAGCAGTAAGGCTGATGATTAGAAAAAGAAAGAGAGATGAAATGTGTGTGCTTGTTTTGTGACTTTACGTACATATGTGTGATGAATGCGCATGCACTTGTGCTCCTGAAAGCCTATTTGTTGACTGAAGTAGTGCTTTGTTGACCAAACCAGGGCCTGTCAGGAGATAAAAAATTAAGGGTAGTCTGTTGGAGAGATATAAGGAACAGGCGAATTGCAGGGGAATAGGAGCAAGCCACCACCTGAACATCCATGTACACTCTTCCCTCAGCCAGATGACTCTTACTCTTGATACACGTTGGGCAACCAAACTGCAGTGGAAGATGCTAAGTCCGGGGCTGATAGTTGCAATCACCTTTATTTCCATAGTGGCTTACATTTCCAGAAGGGCAGAGATCCCAGAGTTCAAGGAGGAAGGAGGAGAGGTACTCCTGATGTTTTAGACCATATCCCGCCATTCACCCACCATATGGCAGACTTCCAATAATTAACCAGCTATTTCTCATGCTAATCCAATACTTTTGAAAGCCTGAAACCCACTTGATTTTTATAATTTCACTATGTTTGCCATTCCCATTCTAACCTTCCCATAATATGTTATTTTGTTCTTTTTCTTATTTCTTCTTGCTGACTTTTGGCAAATTGTATCCCCGCTGTTACTGCTGATTTTCTTTCTTCATTCACGTCTCTTTTCTCTTTTGGCCTCTCTTTCTTCTCTTTTTTCACCTTTCCCTCCTTAGAAACTTTAACTACTTTACCTTACCTGTTACTCATTTAATATATGAAGCAATGTTTTTTTGAATGAAACCCGATCCTGTTATTCTTGGCAATTCAGTATTTAAATTGTTTAATAATGTGTTTATTGCTTTTGTTCATTGTGACTAAGGACCTGATTTATGACCATTCCAGATTGCCAACCACATTGTTGGTGATTCCCAACAGGGGGCACAAAAGACCTACCTCATCAATATTCATGAGGCAGGTCGCAATTTGTGGCAAAAACAACAAGTGATGGACGGAATGCTGAACATTGTCAAACATTCACCCCCAGTACAGTGATCTGGGCCTAAATCCATCTTTTTTTTGCTGCCCATGCCATTCCAGTTTGGACCCAGCCATATGCAAATCAGTCTTGACCCTGTTCCCCATGGGAACAGTCCAGCCCAAACTGCTAGGCCAGGTCTTCCCTGGACTGGAAACAAGCACCCTGGGACCGGTTTCGGGGTTTCACCCCTCATCAGCCAGGCTAGCTTGAATCCAGTGGCATGGGAAGCACGGGACCCACGTCTGGGCATACCCTTCCCACTTAGGGTGACAAAGCAAAAACAACAAGTGATGGACGGAATGCTGAACATTGTCAAACATTCACCCCCAGTACAGTGATCTAGGCCTAAATCCATCTTTTTTTTGCTGCCCATGCCATTCCAGTTTGGACCCAGCCATATGCAAATCAGTCTTGACCCCGTTCCCCATGGGAACAGTCCAGCCCGAACTGCTAGGCCAGGTCTACCCTGGACTGGAAACAAGCACCCTGGGACCAGTTTCGGGGTTTCACCCCTCATCAGCCAGGCTAGCTTGAAGCCAGTGGCATGGAAAGCACAGGACCCACGTCTGGGCATACCCTTCCCACTTAGGGCGACAAAGCAAACACAACAAGTGATGGAAGGAATGCTGAACATTGTCAAACATTCACCCCCAGTACAGTGATCTGGGCCTAAATCCATTTTTTTTTTTTGCTGCCCATGCCATTCCAGTTTGGACCCAGCCATATGCAAATCAGTCTTGACCCTGTTCCCCATGGGAACAGTCCAGCCCGAACTGCTAGGCCAGGTCTTCCCTGGACTGGAAACAAGCACCCTGGGACCGGTTTTGGGGTTTCGGGGAATGGCCACACTCACAGGGATGGTGGCCTGCTGGGGACAGCAGACCACCATGTCTGTGACTGCTTTTTAAATAAAGCAGTTTTTCCTTAAAGGAAAACAGGATGCGTTTTAAGCAAAGAAATGAAAAGTTTTCTTTTCATTTTTTCAGAGTAGGCAGTGGTCTGTGGGACCACTACCTGCTCTGAAAAAATATGTTCGGTCCATTCACAAAGGGGAAAGGGTCCCTGCAATTTTTTTGTGACTGCAATTGCAGTCACAAAACAATCATACATGCCACTGAGACTTGCAACTAGGAAGGGATGCCCTTGGAATGCCCCTTCCTAACTGAAAGTCGCATTCCCTATGTGCGAGTAGATATTTGCATGCTGGCTTGTAAAATAGGGATGGTACATTGGAAAAGGCCATTTTGCGGTTGCAAAAGGCAAAATTCACCTTTTGCAACCACAAAATCACATCGTACATCGGGCCCTATTTGTTTATTCAATTATAATAGGTGATTGTCATTTTCTCTATTTTGCCATAAAGTTTTTAAACTAAGGTGGACTGGGCTAGTCTACCAAGTTTTAGGACGTAACTCTAAGGTGCCTAAATGGCTAGTTTGTGCAGGTTCTATTCTCTTGGCTGAATATTGTTCTGGACTTCCTTTGAACCCATGGAAGGACACACGTGCAGAGTCCCTCATGTTTGTTCAAGGGACAGATGCTTGAATGCCTTAGAAGTGAGCACAGTAGTATTTTAAAGTGTGAATAAGTGAATGAGAGAGCAAGTGGTGACTGAATAAGTGAATGGAAGAGTGCAGAGAGTGTTGGTAGCATAGAGCAGAGAAGTGATTCAGGGTGAATGTTACCACCTCTTCACAGATCCCCCAGCTCATCTAATCTAAAAATAGGTGTGCCTCCCTATTCCTGCACATGTCCCTTTGTAGGTATTGGTGTTTGTCATTTCTTGGGACAAACCCTGGGGTTAGAAGATTTTAATTGTGGTCATCCTTGTTAGGCCCTTTTGGAAGGGTGTGTATTTTTTGCAAACCGTAATTTTATACATATTTGTCATTTTCTGCCTGTATGCGTGATGGTTATTGGTACATGTGCTCTAAAGTAGGCCTGTGCTGGTTAACATGTCAAGCCAACGGTAAAGGTTATAGGCCTTATTAGTTCATTAAAAAAAGTTATGTCAGATTTCATAGATTTGAAACCCTCATTATGAAAAGTTATGAGAAAACCAGTAGACCTGACTTATTGATTGTGAAAAGCAGGTGTTAAATGCTTAGGCTTCCAAGAGTGGATTGGTATTACATCCAGTCAAACTATGTAAGCAGGTGTTTTGTTAAATGAAATATCAGAGTTTACCATAGTAGGCAAGAGTTTTGGTGTTGGTGACTCGAACAAACAAAGGAGATTGAAGATGTGCAATGCGATAATCCTTATTTGCCCCTCTCTGATCATATATGATTTTGACTGAAATTTCACACAATTCTGTAACTTTATTGCAGCGTACCTGATGGTTGCCTTGTGGGCAAGGTTGTGCTCAAAACAGCATGTCTGTGTTGGTTATGATGACAAGCCAATGATAAAGGTAATAGGCCTCATTGGTTTATGGGGGAAAGTTATGCCAGATGTCATAGTTCTGATCTATTTTTACAAAAGCTACAGCAAAGGCAACAAAGACACCCTTTTAGGGTGGATTATTATTGTACAGTTTTAAGTCTGCCATGTATAACATAACATGAAATGTCACAGATTACCTTTGTAGGCAAATATTTTGGAGTTGATTACCTCTCCAAAAACGCTAGCAGGTAGAAAATTACCACTGTAAAATGTCTTGTTAGAATCTCTTCAGAAGGTCTGATAGGCTTTCTTATCTGTCGGGATCTATTTATATATAAAATAAATAGAAGAGAAGGAATGAAGTCAGAAAAAATACTGTCACTCACATGGCATTAGAGACAGTGGCTGAAGCAATCTGTTTGCATCGTGATAACCTTTAGCATGGGTCAGACTCGTCAGAGATTGGCTCTTGTTCCATGAGTGACAGCATTTCTATGATCAAGTGCATAGCTACCTAAAAATGAGCGCACTTCAATGGTGGGCCAGTTCTTCAGTTTTCCATATTTTCCCTTTCATTTCTTTCCTCACCATTTTATTGTAATCATTTTTACAGCATACTGCAGTCCACCAGACGGTCTTAACAGGCTTCTTGATTGACATTAATTTAATCTGCGTGTGCTACACCCCACTAGGCCACAGCCTCTAGAACAGGCCTCCGTCGTGAAATGTGATTGTGCATAATTTCATTGTTTTATCAATTCAAGATCGCAAATGCATTGATTCTAAATGTGGTGGCTATACCGCAACTTCAAAACAATGAAACACCATGTTCAATACCATTACAGCTGTTGCTTTGTTTCGTTGTATTTATTTTTGCAAGCATATGCCTACCATATTTAGCCAGCAGTGTTTTCTTTTTCTTCTTTTTAATTTATCCTGCACGTGTTGTTGAGTTTGTGTGCGGCATTATTGTGGTTGTGTAAGTGAACAAAATGCAAGAATTAGTCAGTGGGCGGATGAATGGATGAGTGCACGATGAGTCACAGAGCGCATGCATGATGATTTTTTGATCGCCTAAATCTTTCATTGATTATAAAGGCACTTTCATTTCAAGGCCAGATTTATTGGAATTGCTAGTGCTTGTTTCATTTGTTTAGTTTATTTTCCTTTTATACTGCGCATGCCTGCATCACGCTCATGGAGCAGACACAAAGACCAGGCTTTAATTACACAGCACACTGCTAGCTGTCTGAAAATCCTATACTTTCCTACCGAGCATGCATATGTTCCCTGCACATGAACACTTGGTAAACTGATAGCAAATTCTGACAGTGTACGTCGTTGACAGCTACGAGAAAGTGCGGCGCAGAGAGAGTGCCTATTAATGGAGCAGATCTAAAGAGAGAGAGTTCATCAAATCGAGCCTGTTGCTGTCACACTGCGCTATTTCTATCTTGTTCTGTGTCCAAATGAGCCTCTGATTTGGAAAACGTCTCTGTAGAATTCACAGACGCAAAGAACATTCTCACGAAGAATCCCTTTTTTCTCTGCTCTGGCAGTAGGATGATTCTTGCTTTCCAAACTAGCTCTCCCCCAGCTCTGACTGACGTTCCTGAAGAATGAACCCCTGAACTTCACATGGGGTTGGAGAATGGTAAAACCATCATGTTGAATGCGTGGTGTGATGGTTTGTGAGCGTTAAAACATTTTTAATTCATAATCATGTGCCATTCTCTCATAACAGTAAAGGAAACCCATGCCTGATAGCAGCAGCAAAATGCTATATTTAATAAACACCTTTTAAATGCTCAAAAACATTTGGAAAAGCCACCATGCCATCCCCCAGTTGATACTAAATCCGCTGTATCATCACAATTACTTGTTGCTATAATGGAATTTTCAAATTGTGATATTGGCACAAAAATGCTGACCTACTCTAGAGTCTGCATATTTTGTGTTTTTGTTGTAATGATGCTTTGGAGCACAAGGTGTTAAGTCTTGGGACAGGGAGTGGGTTCATCACAAAATTCCTTACATTCCATTGAAAATCTTTGAACTATCAAAGAAGTACTTCCATTGCAGTGCATGGACAATGGAGTGTCCGTGTGCTGCTGTACATGGATATTGACATCTTGCAATGGTCGTTAGACAATCGTATAATGCTGTAAATGTGGAATTAGTATGTCCAGTACTTGTCCAAGAAGGTACTCATGGACACCAGCAGGGCAAGGATGGATAGAACCTAATGGTGCTCTGTTCCCTTGATGAAGCAGAAAATGAAGGTTTTGATTTATTAACGCTTAAACGTAGTGCTGAAATAATCATGTGTGACTTTAACCGAACTAATAAAGATTGTACGGGGACAAAATGTGCCCTCAGAGTAGTTTGCCATCATTTATACGCGTGCTTTTTATAACGTGGTGTATTAGAATCGCACTAATCCGACATAATCATAAACGTGTGCTACGATTTGCTTGTTTGAAATGTTTTAGCTTAGCATGACTTTAGCGGAGGCTTTGGCCTAGTTGCCCGGTCTCACGGTTTAGATGCTCGTATTTTTCCACTGTGCTATTAAACGTGTATTTTTGCTTAAAGCTGTACTTTTCCACAGAAGCTGTTCACATGCTTATCTTAAAGTTAGTGCCAGCCTGGCATATTTTCTCTTTAATTCAAGGTCGACTTGCAGGTGCGGACAATGGAGGCTCTGAAAGTGAGCTAATTGGGAGACAATGTTGCAACTTGCGTACCCATCTCCAAGGATAATGTATGCTTAAGTAAAAGCTTGAGAACTGTCGTTTTTGATTGGACAATTTGAAGCTAACCTATGAACCCTCCAATGGAGACCCTACTGGATTCGAACTGTTGCCTATAAAACCCAGGTGCACGAGGAGAAAGTAGCCATTACCAGCTCGATACCCGCCATTTTGACTTCGTAGCTATTATGGCCCACTTTGCTGCGACACCATTTTGAAAGAGACTTTGATTCTTTCTCTAATCGAGAGAAAGAGACTTCAAATGATTCTTGCCCTAGAGACTGTAACTTTGATTTGATCCCTTTGCATGAAGTAGTAGTTTTACCTTGCCGCCGTGAGGCATTTGCCCCATTTACCCCTGCCCCTTTGTCCCGTCCCATGCCGATCGAAACGGTACCCATGATGACCGAAGAACGGTACCTGTGAGACGAAGACTTCCTTGTATGCTGATCGTAATTGGTAAATATGAAAGGAAATTGTAAAATTGCATTGTGTTTCTTTTAGGTAACCAACTGCTGATTTTGATAAGAGCCCTAGCTAGGAGTTTTTCTAAATTTATGTTGCTAAATTGTTTTTGTATGAAGTCCCACATGGCGATGCTAATTTGAGGTTAGACGAGGATTCCATATGTCGAACGATGCAATTTGAGATCTTGTTATGCTGACTAAATGTATGCCATTAGTTCATTACAGATTATCGTATTAGTGATTTGCATTGCTATTATCGAATGCCTCGTGATTCAAATGCTTCATAGATTGCACTTGTTTCGACGTTATGGACAGCTATTAATGTTCATTTATGTTTATCATTTGGTGTTGAGACACATTTATATTGTGCTAGCTTTGTTAATATAGGGAAATAAAATTCACTAATTTGAATAAACTGGTGTGGTTATTCCTGGCTGAGAGGTCAGGGTTCGCCGAAATGTATTCTGGATTAATTGTAAAGTGTTATGTTGTTCAAGGTGTAGCTTATGTTCGTTATTGATTATTGATTTGATGCGACTGATCGATATAAGAGTACAGAGAGTTCTCACTTAGTCAAAAGATTCATCGGCCTAAAGAGCGTCCGAACACAGGTAAAATTATTACTACGGACCGCTCTATCAGTAGATGGTAGCAGAGGACGGTTACGTCTTTTGGGACCCTGTACTATTAAAGTACATGGTGTCGAATTAACGGTTACGCATCTTGAGACCCCATTCGAGAAGTTGAATTAGCTTTTTCTTGGGTAAAACGGATTGACAAGATGATGATGAGCTAGGTCCACCGCGACTTTCCCGGGATCTCGGAGCTTGCGAATGGAGAGAACGGAGGTGTGGAATCAGCGTTGGCAGTACTAGTGATGGTATGAGTGAAGTTAGGGTTTTTGCGCTTGCACAGCTTATTGCCGCAGGGTGTGTGAAAAGGTTGCGAGGATTTTCTTTCAGAGGATAGCGGAGGTGCGACTCCGAGTGTAGAAGTAGTGAAGTCGTCGAACTTCATAGAGATAGCGGAGGTGCGGCTCCGAGTGTGAGAGTAGGGAAGTCGTCGAACTTCATGTGCGTGTGGCGCTTTGTGCATAAAAAGGTCCACGTGGTTGTTGTTGTTGAGACGGGCCCTGCGAGGTCAAGAGACTCCGGAGTATGTTGATCCATGTTGTGGTCTGGGCGGTTTAGTAGGTTGATCGGGCGTGGTCAACAAGTCGGTACGTGTGTTAGGGAGTGAAAGAAACTTCGACTTCGGGCTTTGACAAGATTCTAAGTGCACTAGAACAGATCATTGACAAGTTGAGAGTAGGTCTGCGGGTCAGATTTGCTTGCGAATGTGGGGACTGAGAAAGACGGAATAGCGGCCAGAGGCTAGTGAAAAGTCCCGAGGCTAGTGAAAGGTCCCTAAGGTCCTGAAGCGATTGTGTTACCCTTCCTGTAGTAAACCGACAGATCTGTTTTATTTTTTGGTAGCTCGCAATATATGCAGAAGTTGTTACGAAAAAGAGGTGAGTGAAGGAAGACTAGCCGCGAGGCTTTGTCAGCCGCAGTGTGTGTGAGTGTGACGTCACTAAGAGCCGCGCTGGGATAGGTTGGTTGCAGAGAAGGGTCGCGCACGGATTGGACGCAGTCCGTGGGACTCGATTGGAAGGGGAAAGGCAGGTGAAGAGTATTCCGGGAATTAAAGTCACCTATTGATTACAATTTTTGTGGAATTAAAGTCACCTATTGATTATAAACTTGGTTAAATAAAAGACGGGAAAGATGAAATTCTTTAAAGCATTCAGGAGTGCGATGAAGGGGGAGTCTTACATTAAAGCGAGCGTAGGAGAAGAGACGCCGCCTGAGGGTACACCAGCTTACATTGTAATGGAAGAAAAGGGGGTAGCTCCGTGCCTTTGGCTAAAGCAATGGCACAAGTTGACAGAGAAACATGGGAGCGTAGCGTTCCCAATACATGGGACATTCAATATAAGGATTTTAGAGAATTTGAGATTCACGATGTACGACATGAAGGTGCCTCCAAGGCCAGCACAGTTTGAGGCTCTAGCAATTTGGGAACTAATGGCCAGACAGCAACAGCAAAAGAAGTTCGAGACCAGAATGAGGAAGGTAGAAAAGACACTAGCGGATGCTAGGTGGGATAATGCACAGAAGGTGTGGAGATCAGATGTATTGCAGGGGATAAAATTGTTCCCCGCAATTACTAAGGAAGAAGAGGAGACAGGTAAGAAAGCTACCTGTAAGACAGACAGGAAGTGTTCCAAGGATAGAGAGGACGAGGAAAAGTTGAGAAGAGAAGAGGAGTTAGAGGATGAGGAGTTGATAATGCAATTGCTGAACGACCGTCCACCACCTTACGCAGAGAATGGACAAGGTCCAAGTACCAGTTCTGCCCCTCCGGCATCGGTACAGAACAGTGAAACCCAGAGTTCAGGAGCGTCATCGGGATCTAAGGACCCGAGTCTGCTATTCACCCCGCAGATACCGCAGGTTAGGAGAATATATCCAGATGTGCCCATGTTGAAACCGGCAGAAAATTATCAGCCGCAGATGCCAGGGTACTACAACGGTGATAACAGTGCAGGAATGATTCTAGATCCAACCGTAAGGGGAGTACAGAATGGTTACAACCCAACAATGGCACAAGCTGAATCAACTCAGTTTTTGATGCCTCAAAAGCAGATGCAGGGAGGAAACGCACATGCTCAAATGACGGGGAGCCAGATGGGCATGCCGGCAATGATGACCCATGGTGTGGGCATGAACATGCCACAGAACATGGGGAATGGACAGAACCCAGACGCGATATCACTACCCATTACTGTAGGTCCACCGGTACCTCTGTATAGTCTGCCTAATTCGGGTCTGAACAGTCAGGGATCAATGCTGCAGAATGGGACAGAAAGAAGGTGCATAGAAAACACTCCTGGGATAACTCCGATAGTGACTCAGCCAAATGGGTCTGGATCTTTGATGGAGTTTAGTCCTATATGTGCTCAGTCAACACTGGTGAGGTCGAGCCCCCCACTGATAATACCCCTAACATCGAACACTGAAAAGCTGCCGCAGCCATCGATGGCAGTCGATGTGAACGCTACCCTGATGGGGGTGAACGCGCAACAGTTGACACAATGGTTCAACAGTCTAAATTCCACACAAAATTCAGCTAATGGGAAAGGAGAAGACTATATGAATAGGGTCAGGTTGAACATGGAAGCACAAGAATTGGTGGAAGGGACTATGGGTGTGAACAGGTTAGAGTCCTACACAGAAGAAGAGCTGAGGTATCTATGTCCCAGGATTACGAAGGAAGTGAACAAGATACATAAGAGCTTGCAGGAAGCAGCTGACAGAAACGGGGTTGACATAGACAAGATGAAACACTTGAGCAGGAGCTACAGGTTAGATTTTGGGACCACAGATTTTGAACACATGAGGTCAGCAGGCATGAAGACACACCTTAGAGAATTGCTGCAGAGTGCGCAAGTGTGGAGGTGCTTAGACAAATGGGAAAGCAGGTGGGTAAAGAGGAAGTAAAAGAGGAGGGACAGTGCTACAGAGCACAATGAGAAAAGACCGCAGAGTAGTGATACAGTAACAATGTTACCAATGAGGGAGACAGCAGGGGGAAAATTAGTACATGTACCATGGCACAGAAGCGACATTCAGTCCTTTACGGACGATTTTCCCAAACTAAGAGAGAAGCCGATTGAATGGTATCAGCAGACTGATAGGTTTGTGAAGCTTGCAAAATGTCTCTGGGAAGACCTGAACACTCTCTTTGAGATTGTGGTTCCGGCAGATTTGTGGGAGGATTGCAAAAGAGCTGTAGGTTGGCCGACAAGTGAACCAGAGAGGCACAGGGAGACAGGTGCACCATCCCCTTTGGTGATGAGCTTGTACTATAAGGTGATTGAACATTTGAAGACTAAGGTACCCGCGAAGAACGTGGATTGGCAGAAGATTGATCGAACTGCCCAAGAGGCCAAAGAATCGATTCATAGTTACTATGAGAGGTTGTTGAAGGCGTTCAAGAATTACAGTGGCACGGAAACAATAGAGGCGAAGGACATGCTCCATTTTGTCTTCAGATTTGTGGAAGGGCTGAGGCCAGAGATAAGCCAGATGATAAAGTCTCATTTGATTTGTTGGCAGTCTAAACCGATTGACGAAGTCTTGACTTATGCGAAATACTGTAGCGACGAAATTGAAGTGAAACAGAAAAGGCTGAAAGAGAAGGTGATGATGATGCAGCTTAAGGCAGCTCAAACAGGTTTGCAAGGTTTGCAAGGTCTGCAAGGTTTGCAAGGAATGCAAGGGTTCCAACAGCAGGTACCACAACCGCAGCTGCAGTTACAGGGAAACATGGCGTTTCAGCCACAGGCCAGAGGCAGAGGCAGAGGAGGTTTTGTGAATAATGGTCCGGATTTGAACACTGTTGTGACGGGTGTGCAGGCAATGAAGAAAGTGATGCCGTGTCACGTGTGCGGAATCGTCGGTCATTGGAAACGCGAGTGCCCGATGGTGGTGCAGGAAGGTGCAGGTGTAGGTGCAGGTGCAGGTGCATGTGCAGGTGTAGGTGTTGGTCAGCAAAACAATGATGTCAATGCATTTCAGACAATGAGGGGACCGAAATTGAGAGGTCCAAGCCCAAATTTTCAGACTGTAAATCAATTGCAGGGAGTACAACCTATGCAGCCGCAGCAGATGCAGATGCCTCGTATGCAGATGACGCAAATGCAGCCAATGCAACAGCAGTTACCTATGGTACCTAATCAGCAAATGCAAATACCATTGGCACCAATGAGTCAGCAGCAAGTGATGGTTCCTCCGCAGGTAACGGGTCAGGTAATGAGTACAAATGGCACCGTACAACAGTTCCCATTACATAGTGAGAGTGGAATAAACAACGTATGGGAGAGTGAAAGTTCAGGAGAAGAAGGAGATTGTGTGCTTGCGGCATCCTTGGAAGTCGATCAAAGGGGTCCGTACGTAGAAGGAAGAGTAATGGGTCATCGTGTCTCGTTCTTGGTTGACACGGGAGCCACTCGTTCAACAGTTAAGAGCAGTGAAGTACCAAATTTGCCACTCTCAGGGAGGACAGTTCAAGTGGTGGGAGTAGCAAACAGACACCTGACGAACCCAATTACAGATCCGGTTCCAGTCAGCATCGGTAACTATCAAGGGGTGCATCAGTTTGTGGTATGTGACTCAAGCCCGATAGCACTGTTAGGGAGAGACCTGTTGTGCAAATTGGGTTGCTCGATCATGTGTTCGAACGAAGGAATAACAATACAGACGAGCAGTGATGGGGAAGAAGAGGACAGTGTAGAGGGGGATGAGATGGAAACTGTCGATGAAGAGTATCCTCTGATTTGTCTTTTCCCGATGATAACTGAAGAAGACATCCCAGACGAATTACGGGAGACAGTCGGAAAGGAAGTGTGGGACATGACAGGGAAAGAGGTGGGATTGATGAAAGGAGTGGAACCAGTGAAAGTGACTGTAAAGCCCAATGCAATCTTTCCCCAGACCCCACAATACCACATGCCACAAGATACCCTCATGAAAGTTGCTCAACTCATTGACGAATTTGTAAAACAAGGGGTACTGAAAGAAGTGTTAAGCAGTCCATGTAATTCACCAATAATGGGACTAATAAAGCCGAGTGGAAAGGTCCGACTCGTGCAGGATTTGAGGAAAATAAATGACATCATAGTCAAGTGCTGCCCTGTTGTACCGAATCCAGCTGTGATAATGTTTCAAGTTCCTTGCGATGCTGAATGGTTTTCAGTCATCGACTTGTCACAAGCATTCTTTTCTGTGCCTCTTCATGAGGACAGCCAATTCCTCTTTTGTTTCAAATTCCTAGACAGAGTGTACAGTTGGTGTCGAATTCCTCAAGGGTTTTCTGAGTCACCGTCAATATTCAATCAGATCTTAAAGAAAGATTTGGAAGAATTAGAAATGCCATTCGAGTCAACCCTAGTACAGTACATTGATGACTTACTAGTTGCATCAAAGACAGAAAGTGGCTGCACAGCCGATACCATTGCTCTGTTGAACCATTTGGGAAGGAATGGACATAAGGTGTCTCCTTCCAAATTACAGTTCTGTCAGAAGAAAGTGAAATACTTAGGTCACCAGATAGAGAAAGGGTCACGGAGGATAATGAAGGAAAGAATTACAAGAGTACTCCAAATGAGTCCACCAAAGACAAGGAAGGAGGTGAGGAAGTTTTTGGGAATGGTGGGATATTGTCGCCAGTGGATCCCCAATTTCTCGTCTCTAGCAAAGCCTCTACTGAAATTGACCCAGAAGGATGCCTTGGATGAAATTGAGCTGAAAGGAGATGAGATGGATGCTTTTGTTGAACTGAAAGAATGCATGTGCAGGGCTCCAGCTTTAGGTATGCCTGATTACACGAAGCCTTTCACATTGTTTTGTCATGAACGTGATGCATGTTCTTTGTCTGTCTTGACTCAAGCCCATGGTGGCGTGAACAGACCAGTAGCGTATTTTCCAGCTACTTTGGATCCGGTTGCAGCAGCACTCCCAGGGTGTTTGCGCGCCGTAGCAGCAGTTGGTATCAGCCTCACTCAGAGTGAAGGAATAGTGATGGGACACCCAGTAACAGTCATGGTCCCTCACTCAGTTGAGATACTTTTGACCCGCTCCCGAACGCAGCACATGACTGGAGCAAGACTCACAAGGTATGAAACGATAATTCTGGGCTCACCGAATGTGCAGCTGAAAAGGTGCACTACGTTGAATCCAGCAACCTTGCTTCCTGGAGAAAATGCCGAAATTGAGAACGCTGAAGACGTCGAGCATGACTGCCTTCAGGTGACTGAATTTTGCACAAAACCTCGACCGGACATCAAGGATACCAAGCTTGATGAAAATGACCAAATTCTTTTTGTAGATGGTTCATGTCTAAGAGACGGGATGGGGATTTTGAAAGCAGGATATGCTGTATGTACTGTAACAGGGGTCTTGGAAGCGGGATGGCTTCAAGGAGTCTATTCTGCACAAGTAGCAGAACTTGTAGCCCTTACAAGAGCATGTCAACTGTCTGCATTGATGAAAGTCACCATTTACACGGATAGTCAATACGGGTTTGGGATTGTGCATGATTTTGGACAACTATGGTCACAAAGAGGTTTCCTGACTTCTTCAGGATCCCCAGTGAAAAACGGGGAGAGAATAAGGGAATTGTTACACGCCATTCAAGTGCCAGCCGAAGTTGCAGTGGTAAAGTGTAGTGCCCATACGAAAGGACAGGACTATGTGTCTCTGGGAAATGCATATGCGGATCAAGTCGCAAGATTTTGTGCCTTGAACTGTATATTACTCAGGGATGATTGGAATACGATAAATGAGCCAGAACTCGAACCAGCTGAAGCATTTGCCTTGAAGGTCGTAGATACAATAGATGAATTAAAAGCATTACAAAATAATGTCAGGGAGGATGAAAGAGATTCCTGGATTAAATCACAATGTATAAAGAGACAAGACGAGTTATGGGTTTCACATGAGGGAAAATTTGTTTTGCCAAATAGTCTCTTATCACAGCTTGCGCGGTTCTATCATGGGCAGGCTCACCTAGGGAGAGATGCCATGATAAGATTGTTCAAAACTGATTGGTTTAACCCCAGATTTCGTCAAGCTGCAGAAGCAGTTTGCCATCGATGTGTCACTTGCCAGCAGATGAACCCAGGAAAGGGAACGGTTGTGAACGCGAGCCACATTGGTAGGGCAAGCGGGCCTTTTAGTCGAATGCAGATGGACTTCATTGAGATGCCTGTGCATGGGGGTCTGAAATATGTGTTGGTGATTGTGTGCATTTTTAGTCACTGGATTGAGGCATACCCTACACGTAGAAATGACAGCCTTACAGTTGCCAAGCTATTGTTGAGGGAGTTGATACCACGTTTCGGATTCCCGATCTCTTTAGAATCAGATAGGGGAAGTCACTTCAATAACGAGGTGATAAAGTTACTTTGCGAAGCGCTGAACATTGAGCAAAAGCTGCACTGTAGCTATCGCCCTGAAGCCTCAGGACTGGTGGAGCAGATGAATGGTACGCTGAAATCAAGAATGGCAAAAATATGTGCATCGACAAATTTGAAATGGCCTGACGCATTGCCCTTAGTGCTAATGTCAATGAGAAACACTCCTGATAGAAAGACTGGATTGTCTCCGCATGAAATACTCATGGGCAGGGCTATGAGACTTCCTGCAGTTCCCGCGAACATGCTTTTGAATATTACAGATGATATGGTGTTAGACTACTGCAAAGGACTGGCTGACGTGGTTCGCTCTTTCTCTCACCAGGTGGAAGCGACCACCTTGCCACCGATCCAAGGTCCAGGACACGCACTGAAAGCAGGTGACTGGGTCGTGGTAAAGAAGCACGTGAGAAAGTCGTGTCTGGAACCCCATTGGAAAGGCCCTTTCCAAGTGATCCTGACGACAACTACCGCTGTGAAGTGTGCGGGGGTTCCCAACTGGATTCACGCCAGTCACACAAAGAAGGTGTTATGTCCCACAGATGAGGAAGTTGAAGCGCTGAAACTACCAGTGCCTGACAAAACAGTGCTGAGTGCTGAGACAGAACAAAACCGAACTGAAGGCGAGCAGGCAGAAACGGGAGAGAAGGAGATATTCTCTGACGACGAAGACACCAACTCACTTGGGGAAGACCAAGGGGAAAGTTCAGATAGCGACGAAGAAGCTGCAGGTGACAAAGAGCCTGAAGCAGCTGAGGGTAGCAAAAAGCCTGAAGCAGCTGAAGGTGACAAAGAACCTGAAGCAGCTGAAAGTGATAAAGAGCCTGACGAAAGTAACGGTGACGAAGGGCTCGAAAAAGGTGAGAAAGCAGGAGAGCCTGATCAGAGGAGGACTTTCCCAGAAGCAGACGATACAGAAAAAGAAAAAGAGAACGTGATTGATTCCCCAGAAGGAGGGAACGAAACAGAGCAGAACGAAAAGGTTCAAGATTCCACAGAAAAGATCGCAGGTCCATCAAATGGACACGGCGCAAAGAGAAGATTAAGTATCTCGCCAATAAAAGAAAAAGGTAAAGAAAGTTTGGGCGACGGAGGAAGGCCAAAAGTGAAAGAGAAAAGAAAGGAAGTGACTGTTGTGGAACAATCGTCAAGTGAAGAAAAAGACTTGACAAAAGAGGAGAGTACCAGCGAAGCAGAATCGAAAAGAGAAGCAAAATTGAAAAGAAAAAGGATACCGAACAGAAGGTATTCCGGTCCTGAATGGGCATATGCAGTCAATGACGATTGGACTGACGAGTTTGTATCTCTAAGCATCGAGAACGAAGAAGAAGAAGAGATACCAATAGAAAAGAAAAGTTTCATAGACTCTGTCGATTGAAAGAGTAATAAATGATATTGCTTGCTACAGTCTAACGTGAAAGAAACAACCAGCTGAGACATTGTTAAACCGGATGAGACTTGCTAAACTGATAAAGACTGAGTTACTGCCGAATTGAGACAAATGCTGCTAACTGAAAAGTGACTGGCCTTTTGAAGAAGACGGTGTGAACATTGCGCTTGTCCAGCTTTGTAACTGAATCGCTAAATAGTTTCTTTATAGGTGCTTCTAGCTCTCTGATTCTATACAGATCATGACTAGGTACGCTACGCAAAACAATAGAAAGAAATATTGTAAATATGTGTGTATAGGCTTGGTAATTACATGTGTAATAATAATAATGGCAATTGTGTTTGGAATGCATGGAAAGGGTGAAAGTGAGCATATTGAAGCTTCTACTATTGCTCCTGTTACTGTCACTGAACTAACCCCATTGAAAAGACTAGCATTGGATGAGAGACTCTTGCACGATAAGAAAGAGCTTTCGTATAACGTTTTCTATCGCTTGCTAACTGAGTATGTTGAGACTATGGATGCGAAGGATTGTTATGTGTGTACACAGATACCGACATCAGTAAAGGAAGGGGTGACTTATCACCACATGCCTCTTACATATGGGATTACATGTAGTATAGTGATGTCTAGGTTTTATGGTCAAACTAACATACAGTATTTTTACTCGAATTATGATGTTACCTTTGCTTATGTTCCTATAATAGCGCAGCTTAGCCAGATTGCTAAAGATTGGGATGCTAAAATAATGAGGGAATTTTTCGAGCCAATGCAACCTTTTGAAACGGCTCACGCTCATAGGGAAAACCTTACTTGCTCAGTCTCTGCTGTAGAAATAAGCTTTTTAGATCGCACAGATGATAGAAGGGCACAAATGAATGCGAAATTAGAAAAGGAGCTAAGTAAGAGGACTTCAGTAGATAATTATGATTTTGCTGCTATAAAGACACAAGGGAAAATAGCTTTAGATGCTTGGCATGTAGGGAAATTTTGTATATATCGAGGTGAATCTTATTATGACAATATTTTTGTAGGAGCGAGTGAATGCAAACATACGTTTATTTTTAAGGCCAAATGGACATTCATGATGAACGGACTTGACCCTGTCATTCCAGGTGTATATTACATTTGTGGGCATAAGCCTATTATCGTCTTCCAAAGGGATGGTGGGGGAGATGTTATTTGGGTATAGTGTTCCCAAAGGTTTATCAACTGGATGACGTATCGATGATTCAAAAGACATCTGGATCCCATCGTATCCAGAAAAGAGAGACCGCAGCTGCTGTGGCAGGTGATATATTTGGAGCCATGATTCCTTCATTGGGAGTTGTGTTGAATTCCATCAAGATACGAAAGTTGTCTACTATAGTGGATAACATGTTGACAAAGTTTTCAGGTGCTATAATCCTGATAGATGCTGAGCTTGCAGCGGAAAGAGCTATGACTCTTCAAAATAGGCTTGCTTTAGACATTCTTTTAGCAAAGGATGGAGGCGTTTGCAAAATGATTGGTGCACGTCACTGTTGTACCTATATACCTGATAATAGTGTGAAGATTAAAACTATGCTTGCTAATCTAACAAAAGAAAGTGTAGATTTGAAGGAATTGAAAGAACCAGGAGTGTGGGAGAAGGTTGGAAAAGGACTTGCTTCAGTGGGACATTGGATTGGGGGAATTTGGAATGGAATACTATTGAAAATAATAGAAGGAATATTAATAGTAATAATTTGTGTGTTTGGAATTTGGGGAATAAAAAGGGGAATAATAATGATTATGGAAAGAATTAAAAGAAGAAGAGAAGAGAAAATTATGAAAAGAATGGCAGAAGAATACAAAGCGCAAACTAGGGGAACTAAAAGGAAAAGGGAACTGACAGAATTTTAATGGGATAAAATTTGTGGGCGTGGTTTGTGTGATGACAAGTAGTCATCAGAGGAGGGATTGATGAAGCAGAAAATGAAGGTTTTGATTTATTAACGCTTAAACGTAGTGCTGAAATAATCATGTGTGACTTTAACCGAACTAATAAAGATTGTACGGGGACAAAATGTGCCCTCAGAGTAGTTTGCCATCATTTATACGCGTGCTTTTTATAACGTGGTGTATTAGAATCGCACTAATCCGACATAATCATAAACGTGTGCTACGATTTGCTTGTTTGAAATGTTTTAGCTTAGCATGACTTTAGCGGAGGCTTTGGCCTAGTTGCCCGGTCTCACGGTTTAGATGCTCGTATTTTTCCACTGTGCTATTAAACGTGTATTTTTGCTTGAAGCTGTACTTTTCCACAGAAGCTGTTCACATGCTTATCTTAAAGTTAGTGCCAGCCTGGCATATTTTCTCTTTAATTCAAGGTCGACTTGCAGGTGCGGACAATGGAGGCTCTGAAAGTGAGCTAATTGGGAGACAATGTTGCAACTTGCGTACCCATCTCCAAGGATAATGTATGCTTAAGTAAAAGCTTGAGAACTGTCGTTTTTGATTGGACAATTTGAAGCTAACCTATGAACCCTCCAATGGAGACCCTACTGGATTCGAACTGTTGCCTATAAAACCCAGGTGCACGAGGAGAAAGTAGCCATTACCAGCTCGATACCCGCCATTTTGACTTCGTAGCTATTATGGCCCACTTTGCTGCGACGCCATTTTGAAAGAGACTTTGATTCTTTCTCTAATCGAGAGAAAGAGACTTCAAATGATTCTTGCCCTAGAGACTGTAACTTTGATTTGATCCCTTTGCATGAAGTAGTAGTTTTACCTTGCCGCCGTGAGGCATTTGCCCCATTTACCCCTGCCCCTTTGTCCCGTCCCATGCCGATCGAAACGGTACCCATGATGACCGAAGAACGGTACCTCTGAGACAAAGACTTCCTTGTATGCTGATCGTAATTGGTAAATATGAAAGGAAATTGTAAAATTGCATTGTGTTTCTTTTAGGTAACCAACTGCTGATTTTGATAAGAGCCCTAGCTAGGAGTTTTTCTAAATTTATGTTGCTAAATTGTTTTTGCATGAAGTCCCACATGCCGATGCTAATTTGAGGTTAGACGAGGATTCCATATGTCGCACGATGCAATTTGAGATCTTGTTATGCTGACTAAATGTATGCCATTAGTTCATTACAGATTATCGTATTAGTGATTTGCATTGCTATTATCGAATGCCTCGTGATTCAAATGCTTCATAGATTGCACTTGTTTCGACGTTATGGACAGCTATTAATGTTCATTTATGTTTATCATTTGGTGTTGAGACACATTTATATTGTGCTAGCTTTGTTAATATAGGGAAATAAAATTCACTAATTTGAATAAACTGGTGTGGTTATTCCTGGCTGAGAGGTCAGGGTTCGCCGAAATGTATTCTGGATTAATTGTTAAGTGTTATGTTGTTCAAGGTGTAGCTTATGTTCGTTATTGATTATTGATTTGATGCGACTGATCGATATAAGAGTACAGAGAGTTCCCACTTAGTCAAAAGATTCATCGGCCTAAAGAGCGTCCGAACACAGGTAAAATTATTACTACGGACCGCTCTATCACCCTCTCCCTCATGTCTGTGTCCCATCAAGCCCACAGTACCCTGAATGGCTTGTTCTCCACCCTCCCCTGTAAACACTGTTATCCGTGTTCTTTTATCTCTAGTCTGGCCCCTACCCAATCCCCAACAACCTGAGTCTCATTGTTCCTTCTCTTCATCTTTGTGACTTGCCTTGGTAGGCCGTTGCACTTCTCAGCACCACAACCACCAGTGCAGTGACCGGGAAAAGACAGGGACAGAGATAGGTGCAATGATGTGGAGAAAGAGAAAGTGTTTCATCTTAGAGAGCACAGCTGTGAAAGTGGTAACTATCCATCAGGCTTCATGCGGTCCAGAATCTGTGACTTGTCTTAGTTGAACTGGTAGTTGTATGTCCACGCCTGTGTTTACATCCTACCGCGTTCCATCAGATAAAGCTCACCGTTTCTCTACAATCTTTTCAACTCAAAGTGAAACATTCCTGATTCAAATGTAACCATAATATTCAAAACTTTGAGGTAAGTACGCACCATAATACTTTACTGCCAAAGATAATGGTGATGAACCACTCTCATGAGGAGGAGGTGAGACTGGGATAGTAGCCAAAAACCTGGAGGTTGCTTCTTGTGTTCTGTCTGGTGTGTGTAGGGAACACCGGCACTACTGCTGCTGCCACCGGTGTTTTGTGTTAGAGGAGAATATACTCCTGTTCCCTGGCTGTAGCTGTTCTGTGAGGGAGAACAGCTTTATCTGCTCATGTCACGCCATACCTGTTCTGTGAGTGATGATGGTCTGGAAGCTGTACCTTTATTGTGAAGGAGGAAGGCTTGTACTCCAAATGCCAAATGTGTACATGTTCAGGGGGAGAGGTAAGCTTGCACAGTTAATGTTCATGTAATAACTGTTGTATGATTGTGTGCAGGGTGTCGCTGCCCTGATTCAGCCATGGTGGGACCCTTTTGTGAGGCAAGTCAGATTGGACTGCAGATAATCATGCAAGCCTGGTCTGCAAGAATGTAACCTGCAATATAGACAACATCCCCGGGGCCCAAAGTCAATTAAAAGGAGAGGAGGGCAAGTAGGCCAACTCCCAACGCCTTCTTGGGCTACTGGGACCCTATCCCATTCCCAGGGGGCTACGTTTTATAAAAAAGGAGACAGGAGTATGGCCTATCTCCTTGAGCCCTACTATTCACCTGGGGCCTCATCCACTAGGGCCAAATTGTAAATAAAAACTAGAGAGGGGTTCCCTCCAGGCAGGACCAATCTGTTGTTCTGTTTCCCTGCTCCATCAGTGCAGGCAGGGAAACAGATCACAAATCTGCTCCCAGCCAGCAGGAGCATTTTTAAAGCTCCCGCCGGCTCAAAGCTGATTTAGGCCCTCGTTATGACACTGGCGGTAAATCCCGCTTACCGCCACGCTGATGGCCGCGAACATACCGCCGCGGTGGCAGACATCCGTTCACCATATTATGACACACACAAACCAATATGACACAATACTGCCACATACGCAAATCGGCCAGCCCAAAGGTCTGTGATAAAGTTGCGGTCCCAAAACCCATATCATTACGCCAACAAAACAACGCCCACCACAACCCACAAATCACCACAGCGGACATTCAACAGTGGTAAACCATTGGGGGTACATACGGTATTGAATGAACACCCACATACAAAACAACACTACATTGGCCAATACCAAAAACACACACCTGACACCAATACACACACCACACCCACACCACTATAAAACAGCCACCCACATTACCCACAACCCTTTTCCAACACCAATTGCCACCAGGAGACTGAGAAGAAGAGTACAGAGACAACTAGACATACACCCCACTTACACGCATACACCCCTCATGTACTCCACATCACACACCCCACCACATCACCCAACACACCCGCACGAACACACATCACACAATACCCATCACACCACTAAAGCACCTGTTTCAATGAGGAGGAGTTAAGGGTCATGGTGGAAGAAATTGTCAGGGTAGAGCCACAGCTCTTTGGAGCACAGGTACAGCAGATATATATAGCAAGGGTGATGGAGCTATGGCGGAGAATCGTGGACAGGGTCAACGCCATGGGACAGCACCCCAGAACAAGGGACTACATCGGGAAGAGGTGGAACGACCTACGGGGAAGGTACATTCCATAGCAGCAAGACACCAGCTCGCCATACAGAGGACTGGCGGTGTACCTCCACCTCCTCCACCACAGCTCACAGCATGGGAGAAGCAAGTACTGGCAATACTGCATCCAGAGGGACTTTCTGGAGTTGTTGGAGGACTGGACACTGGTAAGTCAATATTTCCTACCTATCACCCCCTCAATACCCGCATGCCATCTCACACCCACACCCTCACTCCCATCACTCCACTCCATCCCACACACTGCACCTACCCATCTCACTAACCCCAATGCCAAGCCCTGCATGCCATACCAATGCATGGACACCCCTCCCAGCCCTGCATGAATACCCATCACTAAGGCATGCACAGCATAGGGAAACTAACATAACCACAATACATCACCATACACAAGCAAAAGCTGGCAGGGCAACACCAAACATAGAGGGGAAGCTAGGGAGGTACACATATCATACACTTAAAGCATAATACATCATTTACATCCCCTGAGGTACCCCAGCCAATGTCAGTGGAGAGGAGGTACCACCACTATCTAGTCCCCAACATAAGAGGCCCCAGTGATAACTCTGGACTTCTGGATCTGGAGGACCTACCTGGCCCATCAGGGACCACTGGACAGCCGGTCACCCAAGTCAACTCGCAAACCACCACAGAGCCTCCCCCATTAGGGACCAACACCACAGCACCCACCCAGCGTACCCACACCTCTGTCCCCAGGACACGTCAATCAGCAGTGTGCCCACCTGTACAGGGACCCCAGGCCACATCTCGCCCACAAGACAATCAGGGACCTGGGTTCAGTGGCAGTGGGCACCCTGTTCAGGGGACAGCGGCACAGGCCAACAGGGACACTGGGAGGACAGCTGTGTGCCAGGGGGAGGACAGGACCAGGGAACCGACTCTCCAGGAGGCACTCTCCGAGATCCTGGGAGCCTACCAACATTCCCAAGACACGCTGGGCCAGATCCTTGACAACGTGCAGGAGAACAGGTGGCTGCAGGAGGGACAGTATCAGGGGATCAGGGAGCACTTGCAGGCCATTAACAACACCCTGACATCCATAGCAGGGGTGCTGCCAGACATGGCCAACATCATGAGGGAGGCAACAGCACACCGGCGGGCCCCTACACTAGCCAGTCAACTGAACAGCCCTCCACTTCCGCAGCCGCTAGTGGCCAGGAGACCCTGCCACAGGACCCACAGGCCACCAGCATCCCTCCCCCTGCAGAAGGTGAACCACCCCGCAAAAGTTCCCTGCGACCCAGACAGAAGCCAGGGACACTTGCCAGACACACAGTCAGAGACACAGACTTATTCATGCACTAATGTATTCACTCATACATGCACTCAGAGTCTCAGGTGCCCACTCACACATACACTAAGACACTCATGCACCCACTCAGACTCACTCATAGACTTACACACCTACTTTCAAATCCACTCACTCACACACCCACTCACAGATCCACTGACAGAGACAGGCCCTGTGGCCAACCTGCGCTGCGCACACCTAAAGGCAGGGGTTGAATGGTTATAAGGGCTTGAGTGCAAGGCCTGGCTGCAGCCAGGCCGTGCGGCCAACCCCCGCCGTGCATGGCCAAATGCCCTTCACGGCAGGGGTAGGAATAATGTATGGTAATTAAAATTACTTTACATTAAAAAAAACCTTAGCAATTCAATGAAAAAAACAAAGGTTACTGAGAGAGGTATAGTTAGATTCTGAATTTACTTGTACAAAACAATAGAGATTCAGCAGTTATAGTTAGAGTGTTTTCAAGTAACGATAACTTACCCCCTAAGGTAACTATAACTTGCGCCTTCGCCATGCACAGCTAATTACTCCACATATTATATCATTGATGAGATCTTGTATGGCATCTTTGATATTATCACTGCAACATTTGCAATAAAATTATTGTTTAGAAAACTGTGCATGGCAAGGGCGCGAGTTATAGTTACCTTAGGGGATGTATACATATACATATATATATATCTATATATATATATATACATATATTTATATCACCTACTGGCGGTCGCCACTAGGTAGTTATGGTTAGAACCTAGTTTCTATAGAAAAAGCTATTTATTTACCTGCCTATATCTTTAGGGCTGGTTGACGAACCTTCACGAAATTCTCCCCCCAAAAAAGACGCTCATGTCAGCTGCTGTGTGCCAAGTTTCAGGGAGGTCCATCAAGCAGGGGTACGTGAAAAAGAGGGTGTAAAAAAAGTTGTGTTTCCCATGTTAACTGCCCCCTTTTTGTTATTTGATGAAAATCCATTCAGTAGCTTTTAAAATATTAAAGAAAAATACATTTGTAAATATAGGGACGCGCAGGCTCCACACACCCTTCCCATCTCGTGCTGAGATCAGATAGGCTGTCAATCAATCAACAAGGAAGTGTTGGCTGCCATGTTGGGACTGGGCTTCAGTTATCTCAAGTAACTATAACACATGCCCTAAGGTAACTATACCTTGCGCTCCCGCCATGCACAGTTTTTTCATCATAAATGTAACTGCAATTATTACATTGACATTATCAATGATGTTAAAAAAGATGTAATGAGTGCCCCACGTTGTGGGGTAATTAGCAGTGCATGGCGAGGGCGAGAGTTATAGTTACCTTAGGGCATGAATTATAGCTACTTGAGGTAACTCTAACTAAAACTGGTGAATTTCTATGGTTTTGTACATTAAAATATGAGCCTAAGTATAACAGCCCTCTAACCTTTGTTTTTTTAGGTGAATATATTAATATGAATATATATATAGGTATCGGTAAACACAAGCTTCCGAATTGAACTGCTATGCAGTCATGGATTGAAAGGTAGATGTACAGTAAGAATTAATAGTTGGCACACTTGCCCTTAATCATGTTAATTGCAATATTCTGTTTTTTTCAAATGAATTATTCATTGAATTGCATCAGTAATCATTAACTTAAAATTTAAAGTGTGGTGCCATAAGTCATAATAATTTGAAACCGTGATGTTGAATTGGTTGGAAATATATTTCTGTTTTTGTAGACTGTTTCTATGATCATTGCACCAGGTGTTTAGGAGTATACGGAGGTGTTTCAAGATGGTGCTTGTTGTTTTGAGCAAGTCTTCTTTCTTAGTTGAAACACGTCAAAGTACTCCACGTTGCACTGGAAATCCAGTAAACTGAAACACTTTGTGTATCTAGTAGTGTGTAGATGGATAGATAGATAGATAGATAGATAGATAGATAGATAGATAGATAGATAGATAGATAGATAGATAGATAGATAGATAGATAGATAGATAGATAGACATTGCAAAGTAGCAATCACCACTCTGTAGTTATTGGACTTTGGTGAATCTTCACAAAGCTTTTTAAGTTCCTCTTCCATCAAGCTGGAGATGATGATAATAACAAGTTTATTAGTTAATTAAAACCATAAAACTTTTCCTTCCACGTAAACAATAACAGAACAATTTTAGTTCAAAAAGACAATTACAGTTCTTTGGCTTAGGGTGAAATGGTAAGTAAAATTTCCTCCCACATAATATTTTTTAGAAAAAACATACTAGTGCTATAAGGCATTGATAATAGGGCAACAGAACAATCTTATTGAAGGTAAGAAAAAATACAGCGCCAAATAAAATCTTGTGTTTAAAATGAAATGATATATGAAGTTTTCCTTCCACAAAGAAATATAAACAGTAACCCAATGAGGTATTGGTAAAAATAGGGCAAGTACCAGACTTTATTATGACACAAGCTAAACAACCCAATGGACAACCTAGGAGCCTTCCCTTCTTTGAGATGTTCAAAGCGGGTTATAGGGATTTCGCTATCGTTTCTGCCCTCCCTCTGAGTTGGTTATTTCGAGAGGCTGTGGTTTTTAGAGTGAAAATTTCCAAAAATTGAACCAGCCTAATGTTCAATATTGTATTTCGAGGGTTAAAGGCTGCAATTAATGCATGTCTGCAAGATCTGATTTTTAAACCGTTAAATTCTTTTTTTAGTAAGAGTCTCCTTTTGGCCACCAGGGCTGGGCAAATACAGACCACATGCATCAAGTTTTCATCTGCTAGATGACAGAGACGCACTCCTGGGAGCCTACTTGACACTCCTTCTTCCATTTTGGCGTGAGGTCTAAAGTAGGGACTTCACCCAGCCTAAGTCTGAGAAAGGATTGCTTGATTTTCTGTGAGTAGGGGCCAGCCATAAGTGGTGATTCTTTAAATGTTTTGTAGGAGTTAAGAATCAACCAACTATGCTCCCTTTTGGCCAATGAGATCTTATCTTCTAACAAGCTCTGTAATTTACTTGCTTTATTCAGTGCTTTATTGAAAACGGGGATGGGTAGAGACCGGTTCCATACATCATCTAAGTTCAAAAGATTCTTACTTTTTTCTAGATACCTTATGTAGTTGGGGTTCCCTCTTTCTAGGATAATTTCCTTCCAGACTAGATTGGCTAAAGACCCTTTTGAAGCGCAACTCAGTTTGTAGCAGCATTTAATGTATGCTGCCAGTCGGGCTAACGACTGTTTGACCAGCATAAATTCCAATCTGACCTGGGCTGGCGATGCACGTCCGGGCAGCCGAAAAACGCGCTTATAGGTTTTTTTTTCAGAAGTTTATCCAGAAGACCTACTTCCATCCCCCTCATTATTTCGGTCCCGTAGGTAATAGATGGAAGTAGCTTCGCTCTCATTACTGCTGTTAGTGGGTTCAGAGCATGACCACAGATTGAAATTGCTAGCTTGCAAAAGGCGTAAGTAAGGGCCTGTGTCTTGTTTTTTATAGCCTCTTTTTGTGGCTTGTAATTACCTCTAGCATCTACCACCAATCCTAGGTATCTGTATGATGTTACTTCCTCTAGGGTTTTCCCATTCATATGCCATTTACCTTGGGTGGTTGGCCTGCGGTTTAAGGTAATCATTTTAGATTTTTTATGATTAATTTCTAAATCATTAGAACCTGAGTATTCTTCTAATGCCTTTAACAATTTCTGCATGCCTATTCTGGTATTACTGATTAGTAGTAGGTCATCTGCCTATAGTATGTTGGATACTTGTTGACCGCCCAGTGATGGAGAGTGGGATGAGTGACCATTTAACTTGGCGGGGAGATCTGCCCTGGATAGGTGAGAGCCTTCCCCCAATTTAACCTTTACCCAAGTATCAGAGTATAACATTTTGATGGCATTTAAAATAGGGTGTGGCAGCCCCCACTGTAGTAATTTGGCCCACATTTTGCCACGGGGACGCAGTCAAAAGCAGCTTTAAAGTCAACAAAACATAAATAAGGAGTCCCCTTTGCTTTTGCTCTGTTTATGATCAAGCCTAGCCCTATAAGATTTGTTAATGTTCCTTGGTGCTTGGTAAACCCGGTTTGATTAAAGGGTAGAATATTGTTCTCTGTAATCCAGGCTTCTAGATGTTTAAGCACATAGCAGGAAAAGTACTTGAGGTCAACGTCTAAAAGAGCGATTAGTCTGTAGTTGCTTGGGGAGAGCGCGCTCTTTATATATGGGGTGGATTATTGAGCCTTTCCAGGATGCCGGGACAATGCCTGTTGTGATCACCTCATTAAACATTGCTGCCAGGAAATTGGCCCATCTTTCCGTGTCTTGTTTAAATAGTGCTTGCGGTAAGCCATTGGGGCCAGTGGCACAGTCCATTCGTGACTTTCCAATGATTTTTAATAGTTCTGGTGCCATAAATTTCAAAGGTTCAGGGGTGTTGGGATCCTCACCAATCATATGTGACTGCATTTGGGGGCCTTCTTCGATGGTCGATTCTTTTAGATGTGACTTTAAATGGGATACCCATACTTCCTCTGTTATGTTTGCGTTATTGCCTGCTTTTGCACCATTGTCTATTGTATTGATGATTTTCCAAAATCTTTTGGAGTCAGATGTTTTGGTCGCAAAATGTAGTTTGGCCCACAGGGCCTCCTGTTGGCCTTTTTTAAAGGTCCATAGAACCCTTTTATACAATTTCCTTTGCTCTCTAAGGGCGGTCAATATTGATCCATTATCTGGGCATTTACGCAGTGACCTTAATAATTTACCTACTGCTGCTTTCCTTTTGCGCACTGGCAGCGGTAAAAGTGAACTTTGGCGGTGATTCAATTGTGCGCCCTTTCTCGTGTTACTTAAGGAATCTTTTTTATATGAGGTTGAGGGCAAAGTTCTCCCAGACTGTTGTCAACTTTGCCCCACTTGTGATAGTTGATTCTAGGTTCTGTAGGGCCTCTTCTGCTTGTCTTTCAATGGTGTCAGAGGACCATTTGAGTCGCTTTAGATTTTCGGAGCCTAGTGTCCCGTTTAGGGCTGCCACTTTCTCCGGTTTTTGCGGTGATGCACAAATCCCAAATACCTGTGGTTTGTGGTCGCTTTCTGTGCGGTCCATGATGGTAAAGGTGTTTACTAACTTATATAAAGCAGGGGACACCAAAGTGTAGTCTAGATAGGAGACCGACTTCCCAGAGAATCTTGTCCATGCCGGTGGAATATCCGGGCACTTCCGTCCGTTTAGCGCGAAGAGGCCTACTAATTCACAGGTGCGTATGAAACTCTCCCCTATTTTATCTTTCCTAAGTTTTTTTGGGAGGGTTAGGGAGGGGATTCTTACAACTGTTTGGATGTGATCCTCACTGGGGTTGTGGAATAAGCCGGATTGAAATCGCCCGACATTAACCAGAATGCTGATTTTATTGTTCCTTTTATCCTTAATAGTTGAGTTAAAAGTTTGTTTGCTTCAATTTTTTTATTTTTAGGATTGATGTATGTGTTGATCAGAATCAATGGCTCCTGTGTGTTTTTCCCCCAATCGTCTAGCTGGAGCAATTGGAAAGGTTGGTCTTCCTCCTTATACTCAGAGATTTTTACCAAAAGGCTGGTGCTAACGTAAATGGCGAGGCCTCCCTTTGGCCTTCCAGGCCTATTTGTTTTCGTTGCTGGGCTAAGATATTCCATGAATCCGATTATCGGTATTGATTCCATTGCCCAGGATTCCTGTATGAGTAAAATGTCGAAGGAGCTGAAAAAATGTATTACTGCTGGATCCTCCAGTTTTGACCGTAGGCCACCGACGTTCCAGGAGCAAATGGATAAAATGCCGTGTGCGGGTTGATCCTTACCAATTCAATTGTTGCCCATCGGTCTTGGGGGAAAAACCGTCGCTACCCGTTCCCTATCTGGATACTTTTGTTGACCCAAGACCACTCTTTCCCTCCCTTCTTCTCTCCATACTTGGACTGTCAGCGGGTGCTTAGGTGGATTCTCCTCACTACACCTTTCTTCAATGGGTCTTCTGGCCTGATGTACTCCTTTCAGAACCGACCATGTGCCTTTGGGAGTTCCCAGGTGTTGTGAGGCTAGTAACGGAGTTGGATAGCGGTCTCCTTTGTAGGTGGTTACCTCAATGCCCCAGGCTTTCAATAGGTCCTTTCTATTCAAGATCCGCTTTGGGATATCTGGTGCCGAGAAGATGGTGAGTGTTGGATCCGTGTGTTGGTTGCCTCTTGCTTGGATACATTTTATAGCTGCCAGGTCCTCCGAGGCTACAAACTGAAGATCCGGTAAGGCTTTTATGATTCTTAAGATCGAAGAGCGATTAAGAACATCTGTGGGGGACCTGGAGGTGAATTCTGGAATCCAGAGTAACTGGAGGGTATTCGTGTCTGTTATACGTGACTGATTTTGCTCTATGCGCGGGTCTTGCTCCATATAGCCATCTTCCCTCTGACTAATGGCAGACTTGCTGCCCATATTGACCAGTGTTAGTTGGGGAGGCAGCGCAGGTGTAATGGGTTTTGGTTTTGTGCTCTGCTGGTCCCTTGTGGGGCTTGGTCTTAGGTTCGTTATAGTGCCAATCGCTTCGGGAGGTCTCAGGGGGGACCTTGTTAAGTGGGTGATGTCTGCTGTGGCTGGGAGTGTTGTCACATCTATTATTGTGTTAGAGCTTGTACTTGTGTGGGTAGTAATGTTTCTATTATACCCTCCATTTGACGTCGCCTGGTCTTTAGATGGGTCCTTTGATGAGTTGAGTTGATGGGGTTGGGCGGACTTCCTTCCCTTCCTTGCCCGCTTTCGTTCTCTTTTTGAGAGGGTCAGAGTTGTGGGAAACTCAGGGTTCCCAGGCTTATTGTTGGACTGTAGCGGAGGATGATTCACCATGGGTTCCCAGTGGACACTTGCTAGTTGGCGGCTGTCAGCCAATATTCTCTCCTCACTTAAAAACGATGAGACGGGCGCAAGGGAGGAAAGGGGCTGCTGCTCTTTTTGTTTCTGCTCCCTCGGAGTAGATTTTAGCATGGTGGCGAGTGGTTTAGGCCATGTATGTTCATCCTTCCGGGTGGAGCGGATTTCTTGAAGTATTCCCTCTAAGATTTGCGGCAGTTGAGATATCTTTTCTACTACCTCTTTACAGGAACAAATTGTATAGTCATTAGAGTGAGTGACTTGCGCCCTTGTTATAAGTGCGTTTAATTTTTGCCAGGGTGTTTAGCAAGTCAACTTGAATGTCCATTTTGTTTGAATGAAATTGCAGCGCCATGACCGTTGCTTGCATTGAATTTAGGATTGCAGCCCACATTTCTTCTGACCTGACCTGACTGCCACAGGGGCTTGTGACTTTAAGTCGGGCTCTTGGTTACCACTTGATAGAACTTTGTTTATTGTTGTTTTATGGGGGACTTTCTGTGCAGCTGCACTATTTCTGTTTTTACTGGCCCGTTTGTGATGACCTGTTCTATACACCAGAGGTCCTGTTCTTCTTTTTCACAGTTATACATTGGGAATGAGTGAAGTTTTGGCCTTTGACAGAATGGGCCACCTTCCTGAGATTCTTGTTCTAAATGTTCTGCGATTGCTACCAGTTCTGAGTCCAGGATGGGTAGTTTCGCTGGACTAGATGTCCATTGGTATTTAGTGGCGTCTAGGGGTTTATTACATAGAGTTAAGTCTTGCCTAGGATTGTAGAGGGATCCTGGTGACGGGGTAGCTGGCATTGCATTGTCCTGAACTATACTTGATGCGTCTACTTTCGTGGGGTGATTTTTCCTGATCACTACTGTTGGCGATAGGGGGGGGGAGGAGGAGAATTCATTCTGAGTTTCTTTTCGCTACTTCCTTGCTGTTGCCGGTCTTGGCTGGGTGGGGTTATTTCCCCAAAACTTGTTTGGGTTGGAGCCAGGGAGTCAAACCTTTTTCTGGTGGCAATGGTACCAGCGGTAGGGAAATAATCGGTTATCTTGTAATGCTTGGGAGAGGCTACTGTCTCTGGAACCCCCTCCGGCGGAGTCGCCGGTTTCCAAAATCCGGGCTCCCCCAGATCGTTTCTTCCATACTGGACATTTGGTCGCCTCCCCCGCGTGTGCCCTTTGTTAGGTTTTGCCTCCTGCATGGGAGGGGGTGGGGGAGATCCTGTTCGCTGCTTGCTCTCCTTTTTGGGGTTGCTTCATCCAGAGCCAGGTCTCCCTTCCTTTTTCTCGTTCCTTGTTTTGCTGGACGGTTGGTCATACTGCCTCGTGCTTTGCCTGATCTCATGATCGGTATGTTTTGCTGCCTTGGAGCAGGATGATTTTGGGCGGGCTGTTGGAGTGAGGGAGAAGGGCCTTGTTGGGCCTTGTTGTGCCTTTTGTTGTTTTGAGGCAGTTAGGAGTGCCGTCCTCCAAAAAGAGGCTCTAACGGATGTTGATATCTGAGTGTGCGATCACCCTCAGGGGATTTTGGAGTTTTTGAGGGCCTGAGTCCGGAGATGCTGGACCGTGCCAGTCCTTATTGTGTCGTGTTGGTCTCTCCCGCACCTGGCGCTTGCTGCCCTGGGCAAGGGCGGGTGGAGGAGCAGGGCAAAGAGGGGGGGAGGGGTGAGACCACGGACTGCCTGGTGGATCTACCAGGGTGGGTCGGGGTGGGGGGTGCTGCGTGCCCTTGCAGTGGGACCAATACCAGAGGAGGACCAGCTTTCCTCCGCCCTGTTGCCCTCCTTGCCCTCCTTGCCCCCCTTGCCCCTTCGCCCTCCGCCCTTGCTTCCCTTCGCCCTCTGTTGCTCACTTGCCTCTTGCTGGGTGGTCGCGGGCAGCACCTGGAGCACCTGGAGAAGAGGGCCGATAGCAAGTGTCCTGTCCTGAGCCTGATGCTGATGCTTGATGCCTGGTGTGCCGTCCTTGAGGGGTCCTTCATTCTTCTTGCCACCCAAAGATTTACAGGCAAAGGAAAAAGAGGGGTCTCAAAACACTATTGCTTCATGCTATTTCACGTTGATTTTTGAACAGCGCTAAAGCCAAAAATGTTGAATGGAATTAAGCCATATTTGCCAGAAAAGTAAATTTTTACCAAGAAAGTGTGCTTTCTGTGATTTGCTGTAAATCCGTTCAGTAGTTTTCTAGAAACTAAGGTTGAAAATGTATGTATATCTGGATGCAGGAGTCCCATGTGCATACAGCTTCAAACAAAAGAACATGAAACATGAAAAGAAAAGTTGCTGCAGCTAGAGACCCACTGTCTATGTCTAAAGCTGGCTGCATCAGTTAAACATTTGTAAGCAAAATTAATTTCTATTAATGAATGGCAAAATGTTTATTTGCTGTTGTGTAATGTAAATGTATATTGTAGGACTACACCTATCGGTTTTCTGCATGTAATCTGCAAAGGTAAAAATTAAAAACTGCTGAAATGTCAATTATTTAGTATATGAAAATTTGTTAACAATTTGTAATATTGGTTGCTCTGTGTGGTCTGCACTGAGTAAACTTGCACATGCCAAAATGTGGAGAAAACGCTATTGTTGTGAAGAGATTAGGGGCTTGATTCACACTGCTGGGAGTGCAGTCCTAGCCTCTGCACAGTAACAAATGAACTAGTACTTCACAGTGCAAAGGGGCTGTGTGCAGTGAGGTGCACACCAGCCGGTTCATTAATATTAATTGGCGCTAGGCAGCCAAAACAACACCAGCGCAGTGGAAAAGGACAGGAATGCACTGCATTGCATAGATATGGCGGATTCCTGCCCTTTCCCATTGATGCAGGGCAGCACAGCAAGGTGACTTTCTACGTCACCCTGCATCAAAAGGCCATAAATATGGGCCTCAGTACCTACTTAATAATTTGTCACCCCAGATGCGGGCCGCAGACCCCAGAGAGGCGAAAGGAGGCCGGAGCAACCTGTGCCTGCGTTCCATATGACTCGCAAGCTTATGCAATATTTGCATTGCGATTGACAATGGTTACAGCAAATATAATACCCAGTTGTGCAGTGTCAAGTGGTACTTTGTGTTTGCAACGTCAGCAGCACTGTTTTTGTAAATATAAAGTGCTTTTGTGCATCAGCCCTTTTTTCCATCATGAACTATAAATAATAACGATACATACTTTTCACATGTTATTTGTGCCTAGTATATTCCTTGTGAGTGATTTATAGAAGTCATCTTTTTTGGCATTGTATTGGAGTGCGGTTTTGAGTATTTATTTAGAAAGGCACATATGGAGTAAATTTTGACTGCTTCGATGTAAAAGTTGAAGAGCTATGGTTCCTATGGTGGCATGCAGAAACATCCACCATCTGTGAATACAAATTTATCATGTGGGTTGCATCGATGAAACACTTGATGACACTACTATTCAAATTGGGGCAGTGAGACTCTAGGGTATGATGATAAACGTATCAAACACCACACTGCTAAATTGCCACCAGGTTGTACTGGCAAACTGAAGTCCCTTTGGTTAAACTGGTTAGTAACTGAATTATGTGGTGTCTGGTGACTTCCACACTCAAATTGAAGTACATAAGTAACGAAAAAGCTGCACGGGTTGGTCACCCAACCATTCCATTTATATCAGAGCGGCAATGGCGCAGAGTCGAATGCCATCAAGTAATCAGGTTACCCGTTATTTTCCCTCATTCAACTATATAATAACACATCCATATTGGCAGAAGTTGAAATGGTCACTCTGCATGTTATGTGGTATTACCAGTTCACCTCCCAGTAAACTCTTAGATGTTTTTAGTTGACAGAGCAAGAATACAATAATGACATAATTCGTAAAGTGTTAGGGGAACACATCGCTCTTGAACTCAAATATGTCCTGACTGAGCATGGGACTCACTCTGTAACTCTGAGGTCTGATGAAGCTTTGCTTCTCAGTTCTGAGGGGTGAAGAGTAACAATTATCAAGTTTCTTGAACGATTTCTATACAACCCAAATGTCGAGAAATTACATTCAGAGTTAATTCAGATGCTTAAAATGGCTTTATTACAGAGTCAAAGTCAACGTTACATAATTGGGTCTCAAAATCATAGTGTAAATATATAAACTCACCAAATGAGAATTAAAGTGTTGCACAATGTTAAACTTAGTTAACATATACAAGACTAAAACCTCAATTACCACAATACAGAAAATCAGAAAAAGCATGTGCTTCTTGGTCACCGAAACCAAATTCTCCTGCCTAACCACTTAAACAAAAATCTGACTATTCTAATTCTAAGAAGTATTTGAGAAAAGTCTGCAAACAGAAATTCAGTAGAATATTTTTTTAAGAGAGGTTCGGTGGCATGAAGTTACAAAGAAAATATGAGGTTCAGCTCTAAGGGTAGGAAAGGAATCTGAATCTCTCACTAACTCAACATTCCTTAAACCACAGTTTTCCAAGACGCTGACATCACAGTCAAAGCTTCTCAATTAAAACTCCAATTAAATTTAATTGAAAGTTACACTTTTCAAACCCCAATCTTGATACTCTTCGGTCTCAGCAATTTCAAAAGCGTTATGACTGCCAAGATTTCAGAGCACTCCTCTTCATCCTTGCATAGTTGGTCTCAAGCCTTCTTATCTCTCACACACAACAAACTTCTTGTTGACTCTGACTCCGCTCCTAACAGCTCGAAAGAAACATCTAAGAAAAATAACTCCACATTGAAAGGTAACTGTAAAAAGAAAACTATATGTGTAGGCCTTCACTCTCGCCAAGTTAATAAAACACAAATATACTTTCAGATTAAATGAATACTAAACACTGCATGTGAGACTATACAAAATGATTATACAAAATGATAATTTTAAAACGTTATTCTCAAATAGATATTCATAAAACGTTTATGAAATGTTTTATCCAAAGGTGCACTCCACTCATATGCTTTGCAGTGCGAAGTATTTATCAAATCATTTCATTGTGTTTTAGAAAATATTACCACCACATTGTGACCACCAGAAAATGATCATCCCTTCACATTCTTGTTTTAGAGGCATAGTGGCACAGCCAAACTATACTCTTTCAGTTCTATTCGGGGTTCCAGGAGTTGTAGACGTCCCTAGGGTAAAGCTTTTCTTTTGCAACTTGTGGCTTCTGGTAGCCAAGTGTGATATATCACGTCTTTGGGGTGCCCTGCATCCCACCTTTGGGAGAATTGAGATCAGAGACGTACCTCTACATGGCAGCGAAAAAGTTACATATAGAAGTAGAGGTTGCCATGCAAGTATTACAAGGTGTGGGGGAGTTGGTTGAAACATTATGACATACAGTTCCCTGCTGAAGTGGCAGACACTTCCACTTTTTCTTTTCTGCACATACTGTGTCAGAAGCAATGGCATTTCATCTCTAAATTAACAGGAAGGGTACTTTATCATTAACACGCCTCCTGTTAGATTTTGGACATGTTTGTAATGGTACACAATTGTCCGGTTGTCCTAAAGCAAACATTTTTCCCTTCCACACCAGATAGCACTCTGTGCGATATAAAAGGGTTAGCACAGTGTGAATGTAAAATTCTGTCCTTCAAGCATTCATCGCTGATTGTGAAAACTCCCAGGCCCTAATTCCGAGTTCAGGGTTAAACAGCAAACCGTGCACAAACATGATTTTACACAGGGATTGGGCTTCCAAGTGTAGAGGCAGTGAACTATCCAGTGAGATTCAGGGAAGGGGGTGAATCTCAAATTTCCCAACTAACAAAGCAATGGGCTGCAGAAGTGAGATGACCAAGATTAGGGATTAACTTTTTCCTTGCGGAACAGGGTCAGTACTGATTTGCTTTAGGTGGGCCTCCCTCTAGAGTGGGACAGTGGACAACAAACGATGGGTTGGAATGCTACTCTGAGCGATCGGCACTGGCAAGGCTATTTATAATCATTCATCCCATCATCTTTTTGGGTGTTTGATTGTCAGTAGTATATCTGTAAACGTGACTCCGGCGCAGCTGGCCAAGCTTACTACTGCCAATGATTGTGAATTCCACATAGTAGTAAATTTGCATCCATTCTAGGAGTACTTATATGAGTGCAGATTTACTACTGTTATTGGTAAACCAATCACTAAATATATTTAAGATCCAGATCCAAAAAATGAACAAGTTTATCCTCGTAGGGAAATGAGAACAACAAGAAGACCCGACACTGACTTTGCAGAAGTGACTCAGGGCCCCAGAACCAATTACCAAACCAAGAATGCATTTTAGGGTTTTCACACTTCAAACACCCTCCTCTGAAAATACCTCCTGCCTGATCCCACCTGGGCCTGGCGGTTCTCCCTTTGAACTCATGACAATGGTCGTGTACAACACAGAGGACTGGAGTCCATGCCCTGGAATCACATATTTTTAGATGTATTTTCACTGCACACACTCCTCTTTGTCTCTGCTACAAGAAGCCTTGATGGTAGATTTGTCAAATTGATGCAGCTTGGCAGGAATCCCTGTTTCTAGTCCTTGCCTTTTATAAATCATTTTATCAAGTGACGGAAGCCCCGTGTACTACGCCTGAGTCGCAAATAGAGGAGGACATGCAGGCATACTAATAGGGTGAGACAAGCAGTCCACGCACAAGCTGAGCCATGAAAATGTTTGACATATACATTGTGTAAGAAACACAATGTAAAGATGATTCATTCTCTTCACAATTAAAAAAAAAGTGTCTTTATTTAACATGTGGAAGCGTTTCTCCTAGCACATAAGATTAGATCATTTCATAGACATATATTTATTAAAAGTGATAGTTTTTTAAAACATTCATGGCTCGCTCCCTAACAACAATGTAATTAGTGAACTAAAAGGCAAGTCATTAGTCATGTAAACGTTCCATGTGGCCTAGATTCTTATTGAATGGAGGAACTTTATAATCTATTACATCAAACATAAGATGTGCTTGTACAGGCAACATTATGAACTCAAGTATTTAAAAGTGCCCTCATATGTGATAATAAAGAAAAAGGGAGGCGGTGTGAAATAAAATACTTGCCTAGGATCACACAGTTTGGGCAAGGAGAGAGGCTGATTTTGATTCCAGGTTATCTGGTTTCACATTTTGAAATTCAGCAATGGGTATCCCAGTTTCTTCCAATCCTTTTTACTGCAAAGGTAAATGTTTTGTCTTTCATTCTTGGCTCACGAGACAGAGCTAGCCGACCTGACTCAGGGCCTCCAGACCTAACTACCAAGCCAAGAATGCATATATTTGACGGGTGTCACATCCCAAACAACCCCCTGAATCTAAGCCCATGCAGTATTCCCATGACAGATTGCAGAAAATAAAACCTAGCAAAATTTGAGGAAGAAAAGTCCTGTAAAATAGTCAAAATATGCAGATTACAGTGCCACAAATACAAAATGACACATTCTAAGGTGGGAAACCTGCAAAATCTGGTTATCATATGTCTAGCACAGATCTGTTTGCAGAGGTGTAGAAGTTGTTCCTTTTTTTAGATGTAGAGTGAGCAAAAGACACGCATCCATTATTTGAGGTCCTTTTCACTGGAACTTGTTCCTGGAAATATCAGAAAAATATCCGAATTGATATTTCTTAAAAGTCATGACTTTTAAGAAAAGCTAGTTCTAGAAATGAGGCTTAGGTCTTGGCATCAGCCATGAAAGCTCGGATTTACAGACAGTTTGTATCAGATTTGTGTTACTTTTTTAACACAACCCAAATTAAAGACTTCTGCAGGGTCTTGCAAACCAATGCAAATCACAATTTTTATTGATTTCTAACCCAAAGTAATGCAACTAAGTAGAATGCACTGCCCTGCATTACTTTGCTCCTTAGGAGTTTTCCATGGGTGGTGCATGAGAATTCCCATGGGTTTTGTCGCAAATCCCTACACAGGTAGACAGCTATTTGCACCAAAACCCAGTGCCTCCTTTAGACAGCTGTAACGAGGAATTTTTTTTTCACTCATTACATGTGTGCTGCACACAGAGAAAGAGGCAAATGCCTCAAAGCATAGTTATTGTGAAGGAAGAGACCCCTTTCTGCACAAAAACTAAGCTGAGTACAATGTAGACACCCTTGCACTATGGCGCAAGAGTGTCTGCATTGGTGAATGGTAGCCAAAAGTCTACCAGCACAGGCAAAGGGCAGAAGAGAGACTCATCTTAGAAGATATGGTGCTGTTCTGCTCTCTCTTATTGATGCAACGCAGCAGAACAACTTTACTTTCTGAGCTGCGTTGCATTATTTCTTTGTAAATTTGGTCCTAAATGGCTGAAAGTTTTATAATACAAAGAATGATGCTGACAGACTGGAGCAGTTGAATAGAGCCTACTCCCCCACAGGAGCGGTTAAGCTACTATTGAGCTCCAAGAATCTGGTCAAAGGACGCCATACAAATCTCAAAAACTGCATATAAATTATTCAAAGTATTTTTAACATGCAGAAATACCTTAGTGTCATTTTAGAAACTGTCTATTATCCTCTTTTTTATGAAAGTTTGTGTGTGGTTTTTACATAGTATTGTAGAATCTGAGAGCATGGAATATATTGAGGTCATTGAGTGTTGGGATGTATTTTTTTGGGATTTCCCATCTAGCAGTTGGTTTGGTAGTTCACGTGGATGTAATCCAGTTTGGGGTACTTTAGAATAAAGAATATGGGGGTTATTTATGAATTGACAGCCCTTACTGCATTCTGCCAAGGCAGCCGAGACATGTCCTCAGCTGCTGTGAAGGATGACAGCCCTTGTTATGTAAGTTTCTGATGGATACAACTACCTGTGGATTCCTCACCTAAAGAATTTTCCCCATGCGCCAGCATCCAATGGAAATTTTTCTTCTAGCTCTGCACGTCGACGATGACGTCACAATTGCCCGACTCCCACATGATGCCGTATGACGTCATCCAAGCAATAAGAGGTCCTCGTCGACGTGCAGGCGTGAGTTCCCTTTTTTCCTTCAAGTAACGTTTTTTTCTTCTAGGCTACCAGGAATCTACTGTTTCACTTCGTGTGTTACAAGTCTCAGCCATGAAAGTCAGGTTTTAAACCCTGTAGGGAGTGTGGCGGCCGAATGTCGGTCACAGTCCCACACGAAAATTGTTTGTGGTGTCTGAGCTCTGACCATGAGGTCGAAGCGTGCGGTTCATGCCAGCGCATGAATCCGAAGGCTCTCAAGGAGCGGGAGGCCAAGTTATTCTTGACAAAATCGAAGAAGAAGGAGAGACATCACCATTGTAGGTCTTCTTCTAAGTTTTCGAAATCGCACAGGCGTCATCAAGACTCCCGGCGCCGGCATGATTCACAACTGCGATCAAGTAAGGACCGGTCCCGCTCGAGGTCGCCGTCAGCTTGACACCGAACAACATGGGAGGTTAGTCCAACTGTAACACCTCCGCCTCAGACGACTCCTACTTCTCCAACATCTCCGCTGTCTGTCTTTGAAGTCGATCCTCACCAGGATCCGGAGGTCTCACCGGTGCAGACAGAGATGCCCGAACTCACGCCGGCGCACCTCAGGCGCTGGCTCCGCAGGGATATCCGGCATTCCTGGTGCCAGGCACAGACTCTGCAGCATTTCTTAATGCAATGTTTAACTTCTTTGCCACCATGGCTCCGGGAGGTGGTCACTCAGGACCTTCGGGTCCTTTGGCGGGTGACATGGGTGTTCTGGCTCCGTACAGGCCGACGCCCTTCATGCCTTTCCTTCCTAGGGGAAGTGCTGGTTTGGCACCAGTACCAATGCCGTCGCCTAGAAGGCCTGTGACGCCGACGACATCTGCTGCCCAGGCGCCGATGAGTTCGCCGCAACTTCCATAGACGTTGAAGAAGCTTACGGTGCCGAGAGATCCGGTGTCGGATGACTCCGAGGGTCGACGCCGTCCGAGGTCTTCGGCGTCGGCAGACGCCTTATCGACACCAAGGATAGAGGCCAGGCTCCGCTCCAGGAGATTGGCTCTGAGGCTGCTTGAGGAGCAGGAGTATGAGAAGCAGCTCTTGGAAGAGGGTGAGATTGTAGAGCCCCTGGGAGACCTGCAGGGCTTGGACACTGCCAGTGGTTTGGACACTTCCCCGGAGTGAGACTTGGCATCTCCGGGGGAGTACACCGAAGAGGCTGCCTCTTTCCATTCAGTGGTCAGGAAGGCAGCGGATTTTGTTGACTTTCCTCTTCCAGCTGCTGATGTAAAGACTAACATTCTTACGGAGATGTTGCACCCTTCTTCTGCATTGGCAGAACCGCTTCTTCCTTTTAATGAGGCACTCATAGACCCAATAATGGAGGTGTGGAAGAAGCCTGTGACTTTGACAGCAGTAAATAGGTCTGTTGCAAGGAGGTATCAGGTGGCTCCTGCAGATCCAGGCATCTGACTCTAGAGAGTTTGGTAGTGCAGGCTTCATGCTCCTCCCGCACTGCTCCAGGATCTTTTCCAGGGGTTCCTTCGGACAGGGAATGCAGGAGAATGGACCACCCTGCTAAAAAGGTGTTCTCTTCATGCAGCATGGCCCTTAAGTCAACAAATGCTAGCTGTATCCTGGGCAGGTACATCTATACTGTGATGGACGAGGCCAAGACACACTCTGGATTGCCTCAGGAGGTTCTTAATCTTTTGGCAGACGCTCAGGCAGCTGCGACCCAGGTTATCCAATCTGGGCTTGACACATCGGACTCCGTGGCCAGAGTTATGGGCACGTCTATAGCTACAAGACGGCATGCCTGGCTACGGTCTTCAGGATTCTCTCCTGATGTGCAGTCAACCCTACTCGATCTGCCCTTTGTTGGGGATAAACTGTTTGGGGCAAAAGCTGACTCTTCCTTGGAGCAGTTCAAAGAGAGTAGGGCCACGGCAAGATCCTTGGGCTTGCAAGCTTCCACCTTTACTCCCTTGAGATTGTTAAGGAGGTTTAGGGGGTTTGGGCGTGGCTCACTCCTATAGATCATTTAATGGAAGGGGTAGGGTTCATACCAGAGGGCCCACCCAGCAGAACTCTGTCTCTTCATCTTCCTCCGGAGGTGTGCAGCAGGGAAAGCAGCCTTAGTCCTCCATCACTCCCTTTGCATGCATCTCCTGTAGTGGGGAGACTGTCTCAGTTTGTGGGAGTCAATAACATCGGACTCCTGGGTCAACGATATTGTGGGGAAAGGTTATACTCTTCCCTTTCAGGAGATTCCCCCTCCCATCCCTCCTCGCCCATCCTTCTGTTCGGAAGACCATCTTCTTTTCCTAAAACAGGTAGTTCTAGTCCTTTTGTCAAAAGGTGCAGTAGAGTTGGTTCCAGAGCAGGAGAGGGGTCAGGGCTGTGATTCAAGATATTTCCTGATCCCCAAAAAGGATGGTCGGTTGAGGCCAATCCTGGACCTGAGGATTTTGAATTGGTTCCTCAAGCAGGAAAAGTTCAAAATGCTGACCCTAGCACAGGTTCTTTTGGCGTTGAACTAAGGGGATTGGATGGTGTCTGTCGACTTGCAGGATGCTTACTTTCATATCCCGATCCTCAAGTCGCACAGGAAGTATCTCCGTTTTGTGGTGGGGTCGCAACACTATCGGTTTGCGGTACTTCCGTTTGGTCTTACTTCGGCACCTCGAGTCTTCACGAAGGTGATGGCGGTGGTCGCAGCAGAGCTCAGAAGGTGGGGGATAGCAGTATTCCCTTATCTGGACGATTGGTTAATCAAAGCCAAGTCTCCGGAGCTCCTGCGGCGTCACCTGCAGTCGACAACCCAGTTGTTCGATCTGGGCTTTTCAGTGAACGTGCCCAAATCTCACCTGGAGCCCTCTCAATGCCTCCTGTTCATAGGGGCAGTACTGGACACAACATTGAATTGTGCCTTTCCTCTGCCGCAGCGGATTCCGGACATTCAGGCGCTGATTCCAGATTGGGGCGGTCATTCCAGTCCTCAAGGTCCTTCATCTGCTTGGTCTGTTCGCTTCTTGCGTTATGCTGGTCACTCATGCACGCTGTCACATGAGGGCTCTTCAGTGGTGTCTCCGCAGGCAGTGGTTTCAACACAAAGGGGATCTCGAGGAATCGATAGGGATCTCCAGAGACGCTGCAGCGGATCTTCAATGGTGGGCTGCGGTCGGCAACCTTTCTCCAGTGGCCACAGTCATAACGGATGCCTCCACTCTAGGGTAGGGAGCTCATCTGGGGGACTTGGAAGTCAAAGGTCATTGGTCTCCAGTAGAACAGAGGTTTCACATCAATCTGTTGGAATTGCGGGCGATACGTCTGGCTCTCAAGGCCTTCCTCCCTTCCCTTCGCGGTCGGTTGGTTCAAGTCCTAACGGACAACATTACCGCGATGTGGTATTTAAACAAGCATGGAGGAGTGGGGTTGTACCTTCTCTGCAGAGAAGCTCTGCGGCTCTGGTCCTGGGCTCAGGACCATCGGATCTGCTTGGTAGCAAGCCATTTGGCTGGAGTTTTCAACGTGCGTGCGGACAGTCTCCATCGGCGCATGTCGACCGATCACGAGTGGCGTCTTCATCTAGACCTGGTCCTTTGCATCTTTCAGGTGTGGGGGTATCCACAGATAGACCTGTTTTCCACTCAAGAGAACGCGCACTGCCTGTCGTTCTGCAGCCTCCAGAATCCGGTGCAAGGAGCATTGGGAACGCATTTCAGATGTCCTGGAAAGGTCAATTGCTTTACGCGTTTCCCCCCATACCCTTGATTCCTCGGGTCCTGAGGAAGATTCGCCAAGACCGGGCCCAAGTCATCTTAATAGCTCCGGATTGGCCAAGAAGGGTGTGGTATTCAGACCTGCTTCAACTCTCTCTGTGCCCTCCGCTCCGTCTCCCTCACAGGGCAGACCTCCTCTCGCAGTCGCAGGGGCAGGTTCTACACCCCCACCTCCAGACCCTGCACCTACATGCCTGGAGATTGAACTGGGCAATCTGAGTACTTTTTCTCTCCCACCTGAGGCGGTGGACGTTATATTATCGGCCAGGCGACACTCCACCAAATCTATCTATGCAAGCAGGTGGGCTAAATTTGTGACTTGGTGTGAAGAGAATCAAATTGATCCCTTACGTACCTACTTATCTGACATTTTGTCATTTACGTTATCCTTAGCGCAGAGGGGTTGGGCAGTTGCGACTGTTAAGGGTTATTTGTCTGCACTGTCAGCCTTTCTGTGCCTTCCTGACCAACCCTCCTTGTTTAAGTCCCCAATAGTTTTGAGGTTCATTAAGGATCTCATTAACAAGTTGCCGCCCACTCCATTCGTTATGCCGCAGTGGGATTTGAACTTAGTCTCAGCTTTTCTGATGGGTTCACCATTTGAACCGATGCATTCATGTCCCTTGAGGTTTTTAGTTTTAAAAACAGTTTTTCTAGTTGCCATTACATCTGCTAGGAGGGTGAGTGAGCTCCAGGCTCTTAGTGTGGAACCCCCATATACTTCCTTTTATAGGGACAAGGTGGTGTAAGGACCAAGGCGGCTTTCTTACCGAAGGTTGTTACACCCTTTCATTTAGGACAGTCCATCACACTTTCTTCCTTCTATCCTCCACCTCATCCATCAAAGGAGGAAGAGAGGCTACACCGACTAGATCCAAGAAGAGCATTGAGCTTCTTCGTCGACAGGACGAGAGAGTTCAGACAGGACGATCAGCTCTTCGTCGGTTACGTGGGGAAGAGGAAAGGCAAAACTGTCCACAAGAGACCACTTTCCAGGTGGGTCGTTCTTTGCATCAAATTGTGTTATTCTCTAGCAAAGAAGGAACCTCCTGTGGGGGTTAAGAGCCCATTCCACCAGGGCTAAGGCACCCTCCTCAGCCTTAGCTAGAGGTGTTCCTGTGATTGACATCTGCAAGGCTCCATCTTGGGCATCCCTCCACACATTTGCTAAACATTATTGTTTGGATTCTGAAGTCGGAGGGATGGCCATTTTGCACGGTCACTGCTGCAGGATTTCTTGGTTTGACCATTCAGGCACCCACCACCGAGTGCGGTACTGCTATGGGACTCTATTCTTTAGGTGAGGAATCCACAGGTAGTTGTATCCATCAGAAGAACAAGTTACTTACCTTCGGTAACACCTTTTCTGGAGGATACACTTGCTACCTGTGGATTCCTCACGGTCCCACCCGCCTCCCCGTTGCCTGGTTGGTCTTACCAAGATATCCTTGGGTGAGCACCTGTATGTAGTTGATATGTATATACTGATACAATGATTTATATATGTTTATATAATTGTTTATGTATATATATATATATATATATATACATATATATATATATATATACATATATATATATATATATATATATATATAGATATATTTAATATTGTAGAACTGTATACAGTAGGATGTTTATTTCTACTCGTTATGCTCGAGCATAATGGGAGAGCATCTCAGTCATGTATGCATTTAATCAGAAATGAGGTACCTGACCTTGTGCCGGGTTTGGTGGCACATGGTAGGTGCATAAGCATCTTCTGAGTTCATGGATTGCGGCCAGGCATGTTCACTGCTCTCTATGCCAGCAGTGAATTTGTGCGGATGTGCGTACAGTGTAGGTACTAGCCAGTGCTGCTGTTCAAACTGTGTAAAAGTACATTGTTAGAAGTAGGAGAATGGTAAAGGGAGTTAATTGCCATTTGACTGATGGCTGCAGGTGTCAGCAGTTTAGTTGAGTACAGGGAGTTTCGGACTTTGATACTGAATAAATGTGCTGCATGAAATAGAATTTCTACTAAAGTGCCCTTCAATGGGTAGCTTGGGAGCTACTGGTACCTCACCAGTAAACTGTAAGCAGTTCCTTGAAGAGCAGACCAACATAGTACATAATTCATGGGGTCCACGCTAGCCATTTTGAAGATGGCAGCACTGCACTTTTCTGTATCCTTGGAGTGGCTGCCAGCCAAACCAGTGGCAAGGCCAAACACTTATACATAAACATGCATACTGTGACAGCCTATGGTACCTGAAACATGACCACTGGTCCCCACTCTCAATTTAGCAAAGTCACATGGAGATTAGTCACTTTGCAAGCACCATTCTATTGACCATACTGTACCTGTGAAAACTGGGCCAAAAATATGTGCCAGTAACAGCCATGGAAGAATTGCTATAGTGTGGTACTGCCGGAGACAGAGTGGAAATATGTCCTAACTACATGTTAGTCGCCACGTAGCAAAAGAGAGCACAGCCTGGTTTGAGAGTGGAGACAAGTAATGGCCTTGTTTGTTGCAGGTGATGGGAGTGGTGTGAACATGTATGCATGTGTATTTGTTCAAATGTTTCTCTGTGCATATGTATGCATTTGTATGGTGTTATGTGTGTGTGGTGTTTGTGGCTGATGTTGTTTCCCTCCTTGAAAGACATTGTCTCAACCTGTAAGCCATTCCTGGTGTCATGTAACACCAAATAAATATGGTGTCCACAATATATGGGGCTCTCCTCTGGCACAACGATGACTGTTCCTAACATACTGTTGACACTGGCATCATAATAGTAACTCTTGACATATGTTAGCCATCCTTGGACTACTCATATTATAATGGCACTTAGGTTTCCCATGTTGTGAGTATGCTTGGCCTAATTATGGCCATTTTTCACATAATCATGGCCATTCTTGCCCATGGCAGACATGATCCAATGGTTCTCAGTATTATCACAGGCAGCCATGGCACAATTATGGCTTTAGCATAATGGTTGGCATCCTTTGCATAATGTAGGCATATTCAGCATTATTTGGGACATCCCTGGCATGTGATGGTTGCATCTGGGCAAGTGGGGCAGAATCAGTTAATGTGATGCATTTGTGCTAGGGAAAGAACTCAAGAATTGTTTGGAGGCCATGCATGGAAACTGATTTTGAGGCTAAATCTAACACACAATTTCTTGTGAGTGTGTTAAAATAATATGAAAACTGCATATTTGACACAAATGTGTATTTTGAGAAACTGATACTCTGCTGTTTGAAAACAAATAGTTAAAATTGCAAATCATATTTATAGCTGCTGTTTAAAAGATAGTTCAAATAGATTTGATGAGATTTATAGTGGTCAGTATTCCCATTGTGCTAGTGGGTGAATTCATCACTAGCTGTTACTTCATTAGTCAAGTGGAGATATTCTATACTGCTAAAGCTTTTCTTGACATCATTGTTAGTAATCCTGTCTTATTCATTGTGGTGGTTGGCGTTCTACAACAATATCACATTTAGAATATCACGTAGCCAAAATATTTGTAGCCACAATATTGACTACCACAATATCATGAAGGTACATATTTATAGATAATTTCATTTTTTTACCTTCTTAAATCCACTTCTTTTTATCTCAAAGATATATGTACCTTCAAGGTACGTAGCTGTGGATTTAAGAAGAGTATATCTACAGTTAGATACAATACGTGCTTTCACGGTATTAGTCAATATTGTGGATATGATTCTGGTAAGTCCATATTTTGTTACTCAATATACACACATATGGGTCACTACCAGTAATCATGCAATATATGACCACTATTGTAATTGTATTTGATGTGGTCACTTATACTACCCTATCGAGAAAGAATTCCTCTTATTTACCAAGAGCATTCAAGAAAAGGTATAAACTTGGCTCAAGGGCATTAACCTTGAAGGCATGGAACACCAGCTTTCACTCAATGCCAAGCCACTAGAGATCACAAAGGTCACAAAATCAACTTTAAAAAACACACTATCAAGAAAATATAGAAAATAAAGATGGCTTGGTACCAGCTCTCTCTTCTGAAAAAGTGAAACCATTCCTCTCAAAAATAGACTTTAGAAATGCTTTTCAAACCCTCATTCTCTTACATCTGGCTGGTGGAAGTGCCTGGTTCTATAGCCTCCCAGACTCCAAGCTGACCACCTTAAGGAATTCCTATACCCTGCTACATTCTGAAGTAGTATGATCACATCACCCCCATCCTGATGGCACTATGTTCAAAACAGCTGTATCCTTACAAAACCATCACCTCCTACACATCTGCTTATATAGCTGACAAGCTCATAATCTCTGGTGGCTCTCAGCACACCCACAGATAGGACACCATGAGTCTGGAAACTGGAAAAATGTAAAGAAAGAAATAAAAAACAAGGCAACGTGCCTTTTCCCTCTATACCCTGAGGATCTATACCAACATCTTCATATCCATCAGGACTGTACCAACCTTTCTCCCATTGAGAAAAGAGTTGAAGACGCACCTTGTTGCAGAAAAGTACATCATGATGCATTTAATAGTCTTTAACCTAGCTTCCTCTTCAATCACATGCTGACTGTAACCTTGCCTTTGACCCTGTGAAGCACTCCACTGCCTTTGGGTAGGTTTAGTCTATACAGTACCGCATAGATACATGCATTTGTGCATACATACATACATATCTCTTTTGTATGATTTATGGCCTAAACAGACCTCTTAATTTACACTGGTGCGCATATGTGATATAATTTCTTTGCACCCCAGCTAGGTTTGAGCTATAGAACTATGTGTACACATATAGGTGTTTACATTCACATTGTGCATTTCTGGTACCCTCCTGCCTAAACACTATTGCACAGAAACAGGTGTGCCATATTACAGAAACTGCCTCTTTGGTGGTTGCACATACTGCAGTAGAGTACATCTGCACAGCAGTACATCCTGCTAAATATCACAATTAAGCAAACTCATCTATTGTTCCTTTAAGATGTGCAGGTGGAGAGTCAGACGATATTCTATTGAAAAAAGGGGAACTACGTAGATGGGAAAATGTATCCACCCTCCTCCCAGCTGTACTGTATGACTCTGCACAGGGAGGTTTTGGAGACATCATTTTCAAAGGAGTCACTGGAGGGTGCAAGGACACTTAAAATGTAGAATACGTCCTGGTGGTCAACATACCCCAGTTGTCTTTGGGGTGTATTGCAACAGTGTATGTTCTGAAAATACGCAAGGGCAAAGGGTATTCCACGTTAGCATGTACTGTCAAACAAACATTGGCTCAGTCATTTTATCCTATTATATTGAAGGGATATTTGCAAGTTTGAGCAGTACACAGAAGAGGTAAAACATGAAAAGCAGTAACAGATTCGTATTTCCCATATACTGTAGAGCTTGCACTGCAGAGCTCAGGGGGAGGCAGGATGTAAGAACCACAGCAAGGTCTCTGGGCAGCAGAAAAGGTTCTAAAGGGAAAGAGGAAAAGGAAGGTGGGAAGTAGTCCAAGGTGTAGAGCAGAGAGGCAGGAACATCACAGGTGCAGCAAGCATCACATGGTTTAGGGGGAACAGCACAGGAATCGAAGAGGACGGCACAGTGTCCAGGAGAGCAGCGGAACAGGGCCCAGATGGGTGTATTAGTATAGGATCTGGGGGACGCAGCGGTGCAGTACCTGAGGCGCAGCAGTGCAAGATCTGGAGCAGTCCAGAGCAGTCTGTGGCCAGATAGACACAAGACCCTTACCAAAGAGGCATATGTTCAACAGGTGGAACAGCAAATTTTATATGATAAATAGGGAACCCACATATCATTCTTTTACTTTGACAATCTCAAGCTGGTGACAGTAAGGTCCATATTTATGAAAAAGTGGTGCCACTTTTTCTGCGCCCCCCCTTACTGGCACGGAATGACACCATGGTTGCGCATATTTATAATGCGGCACACCATGCAGGTCGTTAGCACAATGGCACCAACATTTTTTACGCTATTGTGGCGCTTTGCTATACTAGTGTCAAACATTTTGACGCACGTGTAGCAAAGTGCAAGGAGACCCATAGGTTTTAAACTCTGAGCAAGCATTAAAAATTACGCCGAAAATGGCACAGTTAAATCTGTTGAATTTCACTGCTCCACTTTTGCGGGCCTCCTAACGCCGGAATGCCTGGTGCAGGCATAATGTTGCTCAAGGGGTTACAAAGTGGCACAAAGCATGCATTGCACAACTTTGTAAATATGGTACGGGGAAAAGGCCACCTTAGTGCTGCCGTAGCATCAAAGGAACGATTTACAGTTGTTTTTATAAACAGCTATGTGAAGGGACTCACCCCAGGCAGTACAACTCCTTGAGATGCTAACAATACTGTAGGAACATTCCTGATTACCTCAGGGGCCGACATCAGGTTTAAACACTAGCAATTTTGTGTGAAAATTATCATAATGTGATGCATGAGGCATAATATAAGCAAAACATATTTTGACTTCTACTAAAGACAGAGTTTGGCCTGAGCAGGCGTTAAAAATGACGCCAAAAAGTGTGCAGTGAAATCTAGAAAATTGAACTGCATCTTTTTTTTGGCCTCCCAGTATGGAAACACACCCCTTGCATACATTATGCCTGGCGCAGGCATAATGTGGCACAAAGGTTTACAAAGTGCCATAATGCATGCATTGTGCCACTTTGTAAATATGGTGTAGGGAAATTGCCTCCTTAACTCCACATTAGTGTAAAAAAAAATGACACTAGTGTGGCGTAAGGAGGCGCAAGGGGTTTGTAAATATGTGTAACAAACTTCCCAGAGACATTCTCCAGTGGTTCAGACCATGGCTCCTGTAACGCTCCTAATAGCACCTGTAAATCTCATGCTGGAAAAAAATGTATTCGCTCTTAGGGGAGCATCGTTTCTGCCAGTAACTCCATAAGCAGAGATAAAAAAGTGCCGAAGACGTCCCTGAGAATTATTGGGTATAACTGGGTCAGCTTCCTGTGCCACTGGCATAGCTCCTGGTGGTTCAGAAGATATTTTGTTATTGGAGGGGGTAAAATATCCTCTAACCAAATTAATAGACATGTTCAGCTCTGCACTGTTTCTCTGAGTGCAAACAATGTTCCACTAATTATTCACCAAATCCCTAGGCTTAGTTGTAAGGACAAAGCAAAGGGGTGCGGGAATGGTATTACCAACAGCCTTTCTACTTTATTTATTGGATGTGCTCATAAGTGAGGTCAAAAAGGAGTCTCATCCCAAGTGTCTCTCTATCAGCCCCCTGCTCTTTCTTAGCTTCCATCTCTCTTGCTCTTCCTCTATTACTCTCTAACTATAATCTAAACTCTCTTTTTTCTTTTTCTGACTCTTTATTTTCTTTAATTCAATGCATTTCTTATGTCTTTCACTTTTGCTCCCCTTTTCTTTCCAGTTACTACCCTTTTCATTTGTTCCATCTTTTATAATCTCCTTATTCAAGTATTTCCTCTCTGTTTTCTCTTTACCATTCCTTTCTCAGTCCTTTTGTTTTAATTCTTCATTTAATTTATTTATTCTTTCATTTATTATTTCTAGTTTATTTCTAGTTTTTCTACTCCCACTTCCATCCAATTCAACCTTTCTTTTATCTCCCTTTCTTCCTCCCTTACTCTCATTGTTTCTTTCTTCTTCATTAAATGTTCCATATCAGTTCATTTCAACTACTTCATTCTCTTATTTTTTACGAAGCACTCTCTTTCTTTCACTTCGTTCCCCAATTCTTTCTGTTTCTCTCTCTTAACAGCCCATTTCTTTCTGTTGCAAGTTCTCATTTCATTTTTTAAATTTGTTTTCTTTCTTTTGATGTCTTTCCCTTTTCTTTAACCATTTTCTTTTTCTTTCTGTCTCCCTTAATTTCACTTTGGCTTCCTTTCTTTCGTTCTTTCCCTCCCCTCTATTTTTTCTTTCTCCTTTCCCTTCCTTTGCCTCTTGCTTCTTTCATTTTCTCTCCTATTTTTGATGTTAGTGCCTTTCTCTGTCACCTTGTGTGCTTCTCCTTTGCTTCCCTTCGACTTAAGATTTAGGGACAGATTTAAGAAAAGTGGCGCTGCACTCAGTGCAACACCACTTTTCTTGTGCACATTATCGTCCCACTACCGCCACCATGTGTGCACCATATTTAAAATACGGCACATCATGGCGCAGGGTAGGGGGGCAATAGCGTCAAAGTTTTTGATGCTATTGATGTACTATTCTAAGTTAGTGCCAAAATGTTGGCGCTAACCCTTAAAAGTACATAGGGGCACATTGTAACCAATGGTGTGCCCCCTTTTAACCCCTGCTCTGGGCAGGGGTTAAAAGTAGCCACAAAAGATTAAATCTAAGAGATTCCACTGTGTCATTTTTGCTAGGGGAATGCCCCCTTACATACATTATGCATGGTGCATACATAATGTGGAGCAATGGGTTACAAAGTGGCTTGTAAATATGGCGCAGCAATTTTTTAAGGCTAGCGCCACATTAGCGTAAAACCAATGATGCTAACGTGGCGCTAGTGCTTCCTAAATCTGGGTCTTAGATCCCTCTTTCCCCCAGGTTATAAGTGATATCTATCTGCCTGCAGGCCTGCGGCTCACAGTTGACTACGTCGCTTCAGTGTGCCACTGTGGTGGTGACAGAGACACCAAATTGTAGGATGGCTCCGGCCCTCAAACACTTGATGAGCTGTGAATATGGCTACCCTTAGAAATGTAAAGGAACATATCTTCGTTCTGCAGCGCAAGGTGAGCCAGCTGGCCTCCACCGTTCAAACGCCTAAGCCACAGTGCAACAACCACGGGCAAATAACATGTCACGCTCTTTTCAATCATTTCAAGCGTATAGCAGGCAGCTTTGGAAATTCCCCAAATAATGTAAATACAATGTGTTTAAGCATGTCTAAGAGACAATTATTCGCATTAGGAGTTTGAGTAAGTGGGAACTATGTGGGAGGATTGCAGATTTTCAGGCTGCTTTCATGTTTATTTAGCCATGAACACATATAAAGCGGCATGTAAATATGTGCACACAACAAAGCGTGAAGGCAGAAGCCATCTGCCTCGAGTTAAAAGAAACGGAGGAGCGTGTTCTTTGTAGCTAAATCCGAATGAGCCTGGGAAGATTAAACTTTTGAGAACATACATTAAAGCTTTCACATCAATCGCCACAGTCAGGACTTAAAGAGTAGCTGAAACCACACTAACATGCGTGCCTATAACAGCAGAAATCATTCATCTTTTCTGCCCGCGCTCTAACTGTAGCGGAAATTACTCCAAACCGCACACAAAATATAGCAAACATCACCCCAGTCAGCACCGGTAGCACAGCATAAAATACACCGTCCTGTGCTGTGCAGTTCAGCAAAAAACTAAAACGTGCAGCCAAAAAGAGCCGACCGGCACTTTGAGCAGAACACAAATCACCTATGAACAGGCAAATAACCCCGCCCTTCACATTAGATGTATCAGAAATCAGGGGCGCAGCTTCAGCGGGGGTGTTGCACCCTCATAATAAGTGTATTTTCTAATAAATAGTTGGGTGCAGGTGCTTTAAGTCGGGTGTGGTGGGGTGTCTGTCGGATTTCAGATGGAATTTTCAAATACATAGACAAAAACGCGCACACACTCTCTCCCCAGCTGTTTTGAAAGTCCTAAAAAAATGTTGGTTATTTTACGAAACATTGTGTTTTCTCTCAATTAGTATCCCTACCAGTCCGCGTGTCCCTTTCCACTGCCCCTCCGGCCCCCCTCATGCACACTACTTGTTGCATAACTCAAACATACTCTCTAGACGCAGTTGGAAGCACTACAACCTGCAATACAAGTGTAATGGAACCCCATCCGGCATTGGAATCATAGAAGTAGCTTCTCAGTGGTGCATCCTCTGGAGCATTCACCCACAATCCACTCAAAGACAGCAAAAAACACCTAGCCTGTGCTCTGAAATGTATTCACTGAGCATTCTTGATTTAGCAAAAATCAATAAAAAGTAAACTCTAGGGCCCAAATGTTTGAAATTGTGGCACAGGGCAGTGCAGCAAGTCACCTTGCCGCGTTGCCCTGCGTCAAAGGTAAAAGGCAGAATGCGCTGTATTTAACCAATACAGCTCATTCCTGTCCTTTCCCCCTGTGCTGGTGCACTTTTAGCAGCCTAGCGTCAACGCAGGCACCCTTGTACCATGGTCAAGGGTGTTTGCGTTGCTTGTAGCATTGTTTTTGTGGAGGAAAGGGGACCTTCCTTCATGAAAACAATCATGGAAGGCTTTTTCCTCTTTGGAAAAAACGGGAGGAAATTAAGATATTTCTCCTGGTTGCGCCTCCCCTAGGGAGGCATAAGGTTTTGGCGCACCCTAAGGTTTACAAGGTCTTGTAAATCTGGAGAGGCATCAAAATCCATGGGTGTTGCATGGGAACAACCACTGCAACGCCCTTAGAATGCCTCTATAGGGTAGAATAAGGCATTGCAGCGATTTGCGCTGCCTTGCCTTACTCCATTATTTATGAGGCCATTCAAAGCCAGGGAAAGGGGCTTTGCATGACTTCACAAATAAGATTTAGGGCGTTGTGCCACCATTGCGTCACAAAAAGTGACACAAAGGCAGCGCAAGGCCCTCTAAATATGGACCTACGTTTGATTACCACATCCTTCACTGTCAAGTAGAAACTCCAACAATTCACCTGTTTTAATGGTAGAAATCACCCCATAATGCATTGTACCTATAAAAGGAAGGAGGCCAACTTGCACTTTGCTCTTAGTTGAAACTACTAGATCATGCATCAAAAGTCCTGCAGAAACCAACCCAGCCTTTGCTTTTAGCACAGTAAGTTTAGCAGAAATCACCCAACGAGCACATTGTTCATAGCAGAAGCCGGCACTACCTGAACTTTCGATTCCAGATGAATTACCCAACTTGCAGTTTAAGAGTAACGTAAATTATTCAACTGACATTAGGGCCCATATTTACTACAGGTCTTCGTTGGTGCTTGTGCAACACAAAGCAACTGAAGCAGCAGCAACAGTCAACTTTTTCAAAAGTAGTTTGCTCCGAAAGTTAACCATTGTACTGCTACCAAACCTCTTTTTGCCAACATCCTATTGGATGCAAGGGGGCATGTCCGAGGCAGGGCATCGCAAAAACTGACGAAGGGCTCAAGCAGCAGATCACCTCATATAACTGTGAGTAACATGTGTGCTTTATCAGTGCTTAATTTGTGCTTGTTGTTTCCGGTGCTGAGCACCGGCACTTATTTTTGAGGGCCGGTGCTTATTCTTCTCCTCTACGCATTTACTGCAAGCAAAAGACACATATGGGAAAGACGGAGGAAGAGAAAAACAAAAAAAGCGTCACACTGGGAGAAAGCAGAAAGCTGAAAGGGTGAGCTGAAGGGGCAGAGAGTGGCTTTAAATGATTTGAAGAGGCCCAAGATGGCTTCAGGATTACGCTGCCTCAGTATTCTGTGTTCCCACATTTAATTGCAGTTGTCGCGTGTTTAAGAGGAGGTCTTTGAGAACCTGCACATTTTTATTTACAAATTAAGCACTGTGCTTTACACAAAAAATGCATCTCACATGCCTGATTCCTAGGATAATGGAGGGTATACCTAATCTAGACACTGCTGACTCACCGTGAGGATAAGCATCACGAGAGCAGCCAGAAATAGACATCAATAGTGAGTAATTCTGAAATGCGGTGACCCTTCACTCAACGTAGCGCTGCAGTTCGTCACACAGTGTTCCACTGCATTAAGGACAGTAAATCTGGATCTTGATGCCTATCTGAAATTACCCCAGCCTGTAAATCGATGTCAATAGCACTCACCAGGACCTGCTCTCCAAGTACAACTGAAACCACAAACTTGCACTCTTGATGGCAGAAATTACTGCAACCCGTACGTTTACAGCACATAAACCAACCACCCTCCCCCTGGGTATAAAAGGAGCACCTCAATCTAGAGCAGCAATAAACAAAACTTGCATTTATTTAGCCTATTCACAAATAGGCTGGTAATCTCAATGGGGCAATTAGCACCTGATTTGAGATTACAAGATTGGTGGCAATAATTACAATGGAGAGAGCTATGTAGGAATCCCTGTGGTAAAGTTGCAATGTCCCAGGAAGGGTGTGGCAATACAATGTAGCATCAGTGATATCAGGTGCAGTATTACCATGCCACTCATGATGAGGCCTTGAGTATTTTAACACAGCAGAAAGCATCCCTTTTTGCACAAAATGCTGCATTTACGGGGACTCTCATTATATAGGGCTTTTAAATGCAAGCGATAAGATATTTTTGATTAATCAGATATTTATTTTTAAAAAAATAGGTGGAAAGAATAGCTAATTTAAGATGGTTATGTGACACTTGAGATATATCCACACACGCTGGGAATATTATTGTCCTCAGTTAGTCAATGTTTGGTCTGAATATGATCTCTCTGTGCTTCATTAAATAGGGTGCACTCAGTGCTTAATCAGAGCCAGTGGGTGCCGATGGGGGCCACCAGCACTTATTTATGGGGACTGGGACTTATTTTTCCACATGAGATATTTACTAAATGCAAGAAGAAGAAGAAAAACAGTCAGATCTCAAAGAAGGAGCATGGAAAAGACAGCAAAACCATCACAAAGGGAGAAAGCAGGAATCTGCAAGAGTGAAATAAAGGGGCAGGGAGTGTCTGATTGAAGAGACATGAGGTGGATTTAAAACTACCAGTCTTGGCCTCAAATTTAAGAAGGGCCTAGTGCCAACTATCGCCACATTAGCATCATTTTTTTATGCTAATGCGGCGATAGTGTTGGAAAAACACTGCGCCATATTTACAAAGTGGCGCAATGCACACATTACACCACTTTCTAAACCCTTGCCCCGCATTATGCTTGCACCAGGCACAGAGCGGGCATTAAAAGGAGGCACACCATTATTTTTATATTATTTTATTATAATGTCCCTCTATGTACTTTGCAGGATTAGCGCCAAGATTTTTGACGCTAATCCTGCAAAGTACAACAATAGTGTAAAAAATGATGATGCTATTGTCCCTAACCTGCGCAGTGGTGTGTTGTACGTTAAATATGGTGCACACATTGTGGCTTCAGAGGGGCGCAATGGGCTGCAAAAAAAGTGGTTCTTCATGACATGAAGTGACACTTTTCTTAAATCTCGGCCTTGGTACTCACTGCACTGACGTTTAACTGCAAAGGGCGCTGGCTCTGAGCAGAGCTTTATGCAACTGCACTCTTCCTTTTACAAATTAAACACAGGGTGCTGGCCTAAGCTGTCACAGAGCTTGTTTACCTCAAAGTGTAATCGATTTTCTTTAGACTATAGGCAGTGCTTAGTTTGTGAAATGAAAGAATACCGGTACCGTAGCTCTTCTCACAAGCTGGCCACTGGTGCAATTAAATGTCAGCCTGCCACAAACTAAGGCTGGAAGCCTTTAATCCACTATTAGACACATTCCCTGCCCCCCTTTTTCTCGCTCTTGTAGGTTCCTGCTTTTTGTTTGTGACAGTTTTGCCAATTTTATCTTTCTCCATCTTTCCGATCTGGGTGTTTTTCCCTCTCTTGCACTCAGTAAATATCTGATGTGGCCAAATAAGTGCCAGTCTCCAAAAATAATTGCCATTGCCCCCCACCGCCAACCACCATCTCAAATTAAGCACTAGTTATAGGAATATTCTTCTCTATTTCATGGTGCACAACATATGGAGTACTTTTCGTTCAGATGAACATCTATGGTACCAAGCTGTTGATGTGCTCCACTCGGATTCAGCGGCTGCACCCGAGACAGCATTCCTAGTGATCCAAAAAAAAACAAATTTGTTCCCCATTTCTCATCCTCAAACTATCAAGCAAGTTTGGCACCCATATACAAAGCTGGAGGCCTATAGAGAAAAGTGGTGATTCTAGAAAAGTACCCTCTATTTGGCATGTTACCCCTAAATTCTGCCTGATGTAAGTGTGTTTGACTGTGTTCACTGGGATCCTGCTAACCAGGACCCCAGTGATTATGCTCCCTCTCCTCTTAATTTTGTCACTGTATGCTGGTAACCCCGCATTTCACCCAAAATTGGCATACTGGTCCCCCCTTATCAGTCCCTAGTATATGATACCTACGTACCCAGGGCATAAGGGTTCCAGGGGATCCCTATGGACTGCAGCATTTCTTTTGCCACCCTTAGGAAGCCCATGGAAAGGCTTCTACAGGACTGCCATTGCAGCCTGTGTAAAATGGTGCATGCACCCTTTCACTGCCATTTACACTGCACCAGATCACTTATAGGTCACCCATATTGCAGTCCTTCCAGCCCAGAAGGCTGGGTGCAGAGTACCTGTGTGTGAGGGCCCCTCTGCACTACCAGAGGTGCCCCCCCATGATCTCCAGGACCATTTTCTCAGGCTTCAAGAGTGTGGGAATGCCATTTTACGAGTGCACTGGACATAAGTCACTACCTATGTCCAGCTTCACAATAGTAACTACGAATATGGCCATGTTTGGTATCAAACATGTTGGAGTCATACCCCATGGCTTTTGCAACATTTGGTTGTATGATTCCATGCACTGTGGAGGCTTCTTAGAGGACCCCTCACTACTGCCATTAAAGCCTTCCCAGCTGCTGCCACCTCAAAGACAGGTTTCTGCCCTCCTGTCACTCAAGCAGCTCGAGCCCAGGAAGGCAGAACACAGAATTTCCTTTGGGAGAGGGGTGTTACACCCTCTCCCTTTGGAAATAGGTGTTGCAGGCATGGGAGGAGTAGCCTCCCAGAGGCTCTGCAAATGCTTTGAAGGGCTCAGATGGTGCCCTCCTTGCATAATCCAGTCTACACCAGATCAGGGACCCCCAGTCCCTGCTCTGGTGGGAACCTGGACAAAGGAAAGGGGAGTGACCACTCCCCTGTCCATCACCACCCCAGGGGTGGTGCTCAGAGCTCCTCCAGAGGGTTTTGCCATCTTGGATTCCAAGTTGGCAGGGAACTCTGGGAGCATCTGGGGGCCTGTGCCAGCAGGTGATGACGGAGCCCTCCCCTGATAGGTGCTTACCTGTGTAGCTGACCAATCCCCCTTTCAGGACTTTTTGGGGTCTCTCTTGTGGGTGGTTCTTCAGATTCGGATTGCAAGACTCCAGCAGGAATCATCTGCATCCTCTACTTCACCTGCATCTGGACCCTCCAGGAACTCTACAACTGCAACAAAGAACAAAAGAACAAAGAAGCAAAGACAATTTCTGCAACATTGTATCTTCAGCTCCTGCCAGCAACTGCAACTGTTTTCCAGTCATGGACCCTCAGAGGACAGCCTGCCCCACAAGAACGAAGGAATCTCCCTTGAAGTGAAGGAGTCACTTCTCTGCTTCAGCAGGCACCCCTCTGCAGAAACGACCGGTGGCTTGGGTCCCCTCTCCTGATAAAGTGATTGGATCCAGCATCACAGGTGGTGGTCTGAAGTGGTCCCGATGGTCCTGCTGTCCAACTTTGGTGGAGATAAGAGCTTGCCTCCCCACGCAAGACAGTACCCCGTGTACCACATGTTTTGCAGTTGCCAAGGCTTGTTGGCATCTTTCCACAAACTTCTTCATGCATTATGCAGCTTCGGCCTCAGCACTCCTTCCTGTGATGCACAGCCTCCTGCGTGGTTCTCCAGCGGCATGGTATCCCTTTGTGTAGTGCTGCATGGGCCTCCTTTTGCACCTTCTTTGACCCAGTGCTGTGGGACTCCTGTGCAGGCTGCCTGGTCTTCTGATGGCTCTCTGAGTTGCTGAAAGCCCCCCTCTGTCTACCCCTTCTGGGTAGAGTCCACCAGGTCCCTCCTGGTCCCAGGCAGCACCATTTTCCGCCATACGTGAGCTTTGCATGTGCTGAGGCTTGTTGGCGGAATCCAGCGATGCAAACCGGACTGTAATCATCCATTTGGTGTGGGACATCTTCGGCACCAACCAGGAACCCGCATCTGTCTTCTTGTGTGCAGTACTGACTGTTGTTCCTCACCAGTGGTACTTTTTTTGCACCTTCATCCGAGTTATCAGTGGCTCCTGTTCTCCCTGGACTCTTCAGTGCTTCTTGGACTTGGTCCCCTTCTTCCACAGGTCTTCAGGTCCAGGAGTTCATTGTTGGTGTCTTGCATTCTCTTCTGGTTCTTGCATAATCTTCTTTCTCGTTTTCTTGTGTATTCTAGGAAAGTTACTGTGATTTATTCCTGATTTCCTGGGCTCTGTGGTGGGTTCTATTACTTAGCTTTGGTGTTTTCGAATGCTCCCAGCGCCCCTCTACTCACTACACTTGCTGACTTTCGCATTCCATGTTCTTAGTACATAGTTTGTGCTCCCCAGGTCCATATCTAACTATTGTGATTTTCACTAATTGCAGTGTTTTCTAACTGTTTTTACAGCTATTTCTGCATACTAGTGTATATAATTTGTGTATTACTTACCTCCTAAGGGAGTATACTCTCTATGGTATTTTTTACATTTGTGTCAACAAAATGAAGTACCTTTATTTTTGTAACACTGGATATTTTCTTTCATGTGTGTGAGTACTGTGTGACAACAGTGGTATTGCATGAGCTTTGCATGTCTCATAGTTAGGCCTTGGCTGCTCATCCACACTACCCCTAGAGAGCCTAGCTTCTAGACACTGTCTACATTTCACTAATTAGGGATAACTGGACCTGGTATAAGGTGTAAGTACTGTTGGTACCTACTACAAACCAGGCCAGCCGCCTACAGTGATATTGATAACAACATGATTTAAGAGCACAGAGAAATACATAATTAGGGATTTGTGCAGAGTGGAGAAACACAAAGAGAGAGGAGAGTACAATGAAAACATTTCTGATGCAGGAGTTAAAGGGGAGCAAAATTATTGCGGGGTAGAATAAGCACACAGAAAATCATGTTCACAAAAGTTGCAAGAATACACTTTGCAAGAGAGGCCTTCTACAATGGCCAGTGTCTGCACAGAAAGTACCTTGTAGCTTCTGATTTGAGAGTATCAAAGTCAATTGGTCCTCCAAAAACATTTGAATATTTGTGCATCTAGGAAAAACGAGGCACGTTCTGTTATAAGTATAGTGCATGTCTACCATTTGCATGGTCCTATAACACTTTGTCAATCTGAACGAAGTCAATGTTGTCTGTGCCCAATGAACTTGGTTGTGTTCGGTTTATTGAAAGATCATTTTGATGCTGTCTTATCGTGGACGGTTAGACCTGTGTGGCATAGGATGAGTGCGAGGGGCCGTGATGTAAACAAGGTAAATAGTCCCATGTGTACAAAAACCCATTCACCAACTAGGATGTGCATTGTCCACATCAACTGATTTGTGAATAAGTATGCAATTTGTGATGTGACCGGCATATGTGTGGGTTGCACATTAGCATGGGGGAGCAAAAGGACCCACCTAATGAATAATAAACAGGCAGGCTACATTTTGCGACCCTTGTGAATGGCTGGGAAGTCCAAGGATGGTGGCATGCAAGGGACAAAAGACCACCATGCTAGAATTAGCTGTCTCAGTCTATGCTGGGCACATCCAGGTAAGGGTGTGCCCTGGAGCGTAAAGGACCTTACGCCCAACAGTAACTCAAGCTATGGTGTGGTGGCACCAGGGCTCTGTGGGATAGTTTTCCTTTTGGGAATCATGTCAGGCAATCTCAGATGGAGTGACTGATCCTTAAAATATGTTCTAAAATGGAAACTTTTTTTGTTAATGCAGCCGCTGTCCCTTAAAGGGACAGGTGCTGCTCTTAGAAGAAATGTTTCCTGTTTGAGAGCATATTGGCGAATCAATGCTCCTTCAGAGGCTGACTGGCACAGTTGCCAAACTGGTGGTACTACAGATTGCAAATGCTGAGACGAGTTAATTTGAAGCCAAATAAGACATGTGGGTTAATGTAATGCCCAGTGAATCTGAAGGTTTTTATTTTCATGGAAAAGCAAAGCAAAGGAGGTACAATGAGGGAACAGGCCAAGGGAACAGGAAAAAGAAGATAAGGACCAGTCTCGGACAGACCCCAGCCAGGAGGTGAGAAAGACAATAGGTGAGAAATTCCTGCTCAGACTTTAAAAGCCAGTCATGTATTTCATAGGTTTTTTGAATGAACAAACAGTAAACGTCCTCAAGCTGAGCCTTTCCTTCTGCCCTACTCAGTATATGAATGTGACTGATTTAAAAACAGATTCGTTCAAGTTTACACACAAGGTATTCCTGCATAATTCTTATAAAGAAAAACAAAAAAACAATTGTTATGAATGACTGTCCCCCATAGACTCAAAGAAATTAGGAATCGCCCTGGGCCAACTACGAGGGCCAGCATCAAACCTAAAAACAACTGATGATATACAATTGATGTATGCTCATGCCACTGTAGATAGTTGGTTGAAATCACAGTCTGTGTTTTGTCCACCTATAAATAAGGATAAGCCATCAATACCTAAAACTTTTAGGCCCGATTCACAAAGGTAAACTTAGACCAAAAGTCTAACTTTACACCAAAAGTCTAAGTTTAGACCTAAAGTCTAAACTTACATCAAAAGTCTAACTTACACCAAAAGTCTAAACTTACACCAAAAGTCTAACTTTACTACAAGTAAAGTTGGACTTTTGGTGTAAGTTTAGACTTTTGGTCAAAACTTACACCAAAAGTCTAACTTTACCATGAGTAAAGTTAGATTTTGGACTTTACCATGAGTAAAGTTAGATTTTGGGTCTAAACTTAGACTTTTGATGCAAACTTAGACTCTTGGTCTAAGTTTACCTTTGTGAATCGGACCTAATGATCCTAAATATAGCAGTACTAAGAATCAATGGACGGCATTGTAAAGTTTTGCTGAGGGCCTAAATACAGTCCTGAAACACCTAGATAAAAGCAATTAGACTACAGTAATATATGTGACAGAAACTGAGCAAAGAACAATTTTCAGGCATTCAATGCTATAAATGATTAAATTAGGATCCACCCTTACTAATCGTGTTGAAATTAGAACCCCTTGTAACAAAATCTTTTAGTGGACTTTTAAAAACTGGAAGACATCACCTAACTGAAAACTAATACTCAAGGTATTCCTACTTTTTATTTAGTCTCAAAAGTACACAGATCATTAACTTATCCCCCAGAAAGACTGACAGTGGTCAGTATAGTCATCACACTGAGAATGTTCAGTTTGTATCACTAAATTTGTATGCTCATGTTTTTCGAGTCTTCTCTCATATGTGAGGTATATGATGAGTGATTAGAATAGAAGCAATCCGATGTTCTGGCAAGAAAATGATTTCCTATTCTTCTAAACCTAAGAATAGTTTTCATGAGGTCCACATAGACGTGATTCATCAGGAATGTAGGATCTTTCATTGCTGGGTATTTTTTGGGTTCATCCAAAAGAAGTTTATCAGAATTGGCTTGGGAAATTATAACATTCTTTGAAAGGTGTTGATGAGGCCTAATTCAGGAGCAATTCACATTAGGAAGGGGCAGGTGTAGTTTTTTCTTCTTTGTGGGAAGGTTGTGGTAAGCCATTCCAGGTTAATGGATTCTAACCCAAGGCCCGCTCAGGTACTCACTACTCGGAATGAGGAAGTTACTGTGAGGCACAAGCACTTTGTGAAGACTTTAACAGGGGTCTAACATGGGCAGATAGCATTATCAGTTGTTGTATAGTACCTGTTATCTTTCTCCTTTACTTGGTCATAGCAGATACCAGCACCAGAGAACATGGAAGACCTATAAACCTGACAGTGTTTATTTCCTGTACCAACAGGGAGGACATTCTTATTGGCATTGTTACTATACCCTTGAGAAGTCTGCTTTGACTTCCTGTGATTTTCCATATGAATCCACTGCCTTTTGTGAGTCTCATTAACACATGCTTGCAATCTATCTTTCATCCTTCACAAACGAGGAAGGAATGAGTGTGCTGAGTGCAGGCCTATACATGGTGATCGGCTGAGGCACAACTTCAGTTTAGAAAGACTTGGGCAAACTTTGGCCAAACTCTGTGCCACTAATATTGATTGTATCTTTAGGAAAATCCATAAATTCTGGTTCTAGAAATTTAATTTTTGTATCAGCCTGTCTAGCATTATCTTTCTGATCTGAGCACCAGGACATCATGCTGATGATGAATATTGCACTCAAAATTATTAAAATAATGTGGCCTACCATGCACCTGGTGTTTTTTTTTTATTTCTGTCTCCTTGTGTCACATAAAGACAGTGGAAATAGTTCTAGCTGAACAAACCAATAGCACAAGTTCTTCCGTACCATTAAACCTTAGGGGGGGGAGGGGGCATCTGCCACACCTTAGAGGTAGCAGAAATTCACTACACTAGCAGCAGGGATGCAAAATCTAGAGATGTCTCCCCTCCATGCAGTAGATATTATTTCCCAAAGACGATCTCACATACATGGACGCAATCACATCAGAGGGAAGATGATGATGACGATAGATCAACCATGAAAGTATAGTGGAAAAGTGGGGATCCAATTCAAGGACACACACCAAAAAGAACCACTTTACACATGGAGAGTTTCCAGCGCATGAGGGGGCATTTTAATCTTTTCAATGGTGTTTCAACGCAGAAAGCATCCTGGCATGAATAGTACCACACAGGCCGCCCTAAACTGGGCAGTGATCATCAGATGCTGTTACTATTAAGGTCAGATGCATGGAATGGATGTTTCTGTGGCAAAACGACGACAGCTGTACTATCGGGAATACCACCTTCTGCTAACACGTTTTCCTCACCTTTTGCAAGATTTGAAAAACACTTCATTTCCTTCTACCCTCAGGTAGACGGATCTTTTCACTCAGTGAAGAGTGTTGTAAGGATTTACAAACAACGCAAAACCAATCAACAAATTTAAACAGCATGACCCATGTGGCCATGGAAGAATACTCCAATCAATTAAAGTTTCAAAGCTTTATTTATAACCACAAAGCCAAAGTCACATAAACCGTGCACAAAATCAAATTGCAAAGGAAAATGAACACCATAGGCTGACAAAATCTACTGAAAAAGTTTAATCTACTCAACAGCAACACCATTAGACATTCAAGCAGAATAATGCATATTAATCAAGCAATTACTTGTGAAGCAAAAACACGTTTCACTTCAGACAATGAATACATTAGTCAAATCAATTGCACAGATTCTGAATTCAGGGATTGGGACATACGTTTTCCCTATTACTAACTTAATTAGGACAAGCATGTGTGGTAGTGGGCTACACATGTGGGCAAAAGTCAAAAAGGAAAAGAGAAGAATAATTTGGAAACATCTATTTTGGGCTAAGTTAGACTAACTACAACAAAAGTGACAGGTGTCAGCATGCTAACTCTACTCGGGAAAGCAGGTCAGGGGAAAATAACATTGCATTAGAATATACCTCTCTTAGGTTCAGCATTCAATTAACTTTTGTCGGCAAAACATGTAGATCATCAGAAAAGTCAGTTAGAAGCACCATCAGGGGGAAAGTGCAGAACACAGACTGCACTTAGGAATCAGGAAACATCCAAGGGGAAAAGTTAACAGAACAAGATTCAAGAGGGGACTGTCTCTAAAACTTACAAGTCATTCCCTTACATATAATTACTCACATCAGTTTGATTGGTCCATTCAATGAGTCCACATTATGCAAAAGGGGCAATATCCAAGAAAAATGAAAGCGCACGTCAAATTTTAAACATCAGGAAACTCTCCCAGGAAACTCTCCCAGGGCTGCTGTTAAGTCACCTCTCCTTTCCATGTGACTCCAATAGTTTTGCAGTTTTGTACCTCACTTGTAACAATCCACGTTCTTACCCATGGGCCCAGACAGTTTTCTCCTCTCTTATGGGAACAGTTCCGTTGAATAATAGTACAACTCTCCTTCCAGTCATCATGTTCCAGTGCCCTAACATTCAAGGACATCGCAGTGTATTACACATAATACAACAGGACTCTTTACAAATCATGTGGAATAACCTAGTGCAAAAAATCATGTTAGAGAGAAAGAATTGATTCAACATTTCATGCTACTGCAAGTATAACGACTTTAGGCCTAGTTATGCTAAAACAAGAAATAAAATGCATTATTATTCTCTTTAATAAAACACACAGAGGGCCTGATTACGACTTCGACAGAGGGGACAGAGGGGATTACTCCGTCCCAAATGTGACAGACATCCTGCCCGCCATATTATGAGTTCCATAGGATATAATGTATTTGTAATTCAGCGGGCGGGATATCCGTCACATTTGGGACAGAGTAAACCCCTCCGCCAAAGTCATAATAGGACCCATAATATGCAAACGGATAAATTCAGCATTAATAATATATAATCAAAATATGCAAAAGCATTTCATTAATAATTGCAATCATTGTTAAGGCGCCACATTATGTATGACAGAGATGTGTATTTATTTTTTTGCACATGTAACTTTATACTAAATAATCATAAATCATTCAAAATCATATTAATTTCTACTAATAATAATTCATTCTAATGAGTAAAATATATTTCAACATTGTTTTAAATCATGTTAGCACTTTGTGAGCTCTGGAAGGCGCAACATCCACCATGAAATATAAACATGTACACTTTTAAAATACATGTCAGTGCAGCGTTTTCTCTAGTTTAGGCTTTTAAACATGAATATAAATGATACCAAAAGCTGACGTCTGGTGCACTGAAAACATTACTAAAATACAGTCCAGCACTTCCACCACTCTCTAAATGGATCTGTGAAATTCAGTGGAGGCTGGATAAGACATTTGGGGCCAGATGTAGCATTTTCCGATATAGCGAATCGAAAATTGCGAGTCGGTGCAACTCACAATTTCCGATTTGCAAAATCGGATGCAGTATGGTGTCTCAGACACCGACTGCAAGTCGCTATGGGGTCGCAAAGACCCACCTCATTAACATTAATGAGGTGGGTTGCATTTTGCGACCCCATAGCGAGTCCCTGCACTCACAGGGATGGTGGCCTTCTGAAGTCAGCAGACCTCCATGTCTGTGTCTGCTTTTTAAATAAAGCAGTTTTTTTATTTTTTTATTTTGCAGCCCGTTTTCCTTAAAGGAAAACGAGTTGCAAAATAAAAAAAATAACGAAACCATTTGGTTAGTCTTGGTGCAGAGTAGTCCTGGGTGTCCGTGGTGCTGAATGGGACTCACTTTGAAGTCAATGGCAGGGATGCCACTGTTGACAAACCCCCACTTGGAGGTCGAGCTGTGGGGAACCCTTGCAAGGTTAAGGTAGTGTGGACCCTAGGACCAGGTCACACCAGTCAGTTCATGCCGAGTAGGTCTGTGGGATCCAGTTGTAGAGGTGTCCTAGCTGCCCGTGGTGCTGAAAGGAGCTCATGCTGGTGTTGATTTTACCATTGGCATGACATTGCTGACAAGGAGATGCAAAGTCTCATCTGGGACTGGGTTGCAGATATCGAATGGAGGTAGCACGCTGTGCCCTGCACCTGCAGCATTGAGTAAAGTGGTTAGTTACTGGACTGGCAACCAACAGCGGTAAGGGCTTATGTGCCAGAATTTTTTAAGAAGTAGCCAGGGTCCGAGGGATTGAGGTAGCAGAATGAAATGTGGAGGCAGGCTGGATTACAGCTCCCAGAAGACACTGGACCACCTGGCTTTCAATGATCCCATGGTGGGCCCGATGTGGGCTTGTGCAACTTCAGACTCAGTGGCCGTTTTTACCTGCAGTTTGCAGGGGACAAGTGCCACGAGCCCAAGGGAGACTGATGGTGCTTCGGGCTTCCACGTGTCCCTCTAGTCAGGAGTGACGACTTTCAGCCAGGGATGAAGGTCAATCACACAGTTCCCAGTCTGTTGCCTCAGGGACAGAGTTTCCCACTTTTGCTTTGGAGCGGTGGGTAGAGTTCGGTTGTCGGTGATGCAGAGCTTCTTCTGGTCCTTCTTTGAAACAGGCAGATGAAATCTGAAGTACTGGTGTCAGATGTGTCCCTTAAATCTTAGAATTAGGGGATTCAGCAGTGTGAAGATTAGTGGCCAATGGGCAGCTAGCTCCTACACCTAATCTGCCCCTTACGTGACAACTTCTGGTGGGACAGGTCACCTTTAGCTTCCCAGAACCCTCTATTCTGCCACTCCTAAAATGGCAGAAACTAACATTTATTGTACAGACTGGACTGCCCACATTAGAGATGTGGTGTGCCTGCTGGGGGTGTGCACAGTCCTGCATACCTAATTTCCTGCTTGTCCACGAGCAAATGTGCCTGGGGGCACGGGGAGGGCTGCTTCCTCACTGGACGACAGCGCTGATGGATATCAGGGGCTGTGTAGCCTTTGAAACTCACCACCCTGATGGCCCTATAAACTAGCCTGGCAAAGGTGGTTGGAGGTGAGACCTCCTGCTTACCCTAACCCTTTGTTCTGACCTCTGGGAGCACCCAGACTGCCTGGCAGGAGGTCATAGCTCTAGCTTGGTGGTGGCAAGAATGGGAAAAAGGTGCAGGCTGCTCGGCCAGAGCACAAAGGAGGGTGGCAAACAGGTGGGCAAACACTATTGTGCCTCTTAGGTGCATGCCAGCTGTTCCTCAAAATGAGAATGTTGTTGATGGAGAGAAGGCAAGATGTTTGACACCAAACTCAACATATCTAGGCAATACCATATTGGAACTATCAGCCCTGGTCAACCAAGGCTTAAGTCCCATGTTATTCTATGGACCGACCTGCACATACAGTGTACCTTAATGGAAAGGACGCTATAGAGACAGAGAAGCTTGTGCTTCTATGTCTGCACCTTAAATACAATGCACCCTGCTTCCTAGGTCGCAGAGGAGTACCTTAGGGATGTCTGACTTATATGTAAGGCAGTTAATGGGACTGTGCCACTCTTGGTGAGGCCACAGTTCAACTCAAGCAGTTTGCACCGCTCTTGCTGCAGCCCTGGGGACCCCTTTACCACCTATGCCCAGGGTACCAGCTTCTAGGGCCTTGTAAGGGGGTAAAGTCTTGCCAATCAGGTCATCACCAAGTCGACATAACAATTGAGAGAGCACAGGCACTGGGGCCTGTAAAGCAGACTTCCAGTGCACTAACCGAGTTAAACACATCAGCATTAGGGGCAAAAAGTGGGAGGTGACCATACATAAATGTCCACTAATGTATAGTTTTGTAGGTCTAAAACTTTTTAAGGCCACCTCTCTGATTGTTCCCTGTGAACACCCACTCTTTTTGCCGCAGCACCTTGCTTATGAACATTAAAAAGATGAATCAGGAGTAGGCACCCAAGAGACAAGTGAATACTAAAATGGTGTGCCGCTTGTGAGGTAGTCCAGAGGCTTAATGTGCCAGTGCACAGATTTTCTTGCATAATGTTCTGATTTATTTAAAACACAAATGAATGTTGTGGCTATCACAGTGCTTAATTTGTACTTGTTGTTTCCGCTGCTGAGCACCGGCACTTATTTTTGAGGGCCCGGGGTTTAGTCTTCTGCCTCAAGCATTTGCTGCGAGCAAAAGACACACATGGGAAAGACAGAGGAAGAGAAAAACGAAAAAGCGTCACAATGGGAGAAAGCAGAACGCTGCAAGAGTGAGCTGAAGGGGCAGGGAGTGGCTTTAAATTGATTAAAGAGGCCCGAGATGGCTTCAGGATTACACTGCCTAAGTATTCCGTGTTCACACATTTAACTGCAGCAGCCGCGTGTTTCAGAGGAGAGCTCTGAGCAACGGCACTTTTCTATTTACAAATTAAGCACTGGGCTATCAAGTAAACACAGAACATGCGACAATACATAATACCCGCTCCCTCTGTCCACTGACTCAGGCGTGGGTTGATAAGCATGTTATCTCCAGTGTTTGCAGCCTGCCCAGAAGTACATCCTCTTCACGCGCACTTGGTTTCTTCCCTTGACCTCTCGAAGGAGCTCAAGGCAGCCTCTTATCAAATGACGCGCAAAAAGCATCGGGAAGATTTAAAACTCCAGCTCAATCGCTTTTATTCTATGAAATGCACAACATTTCACCAATCCCACTCATTCCTTAACATACCACATTGGTTTATTAATATAAAAGGCACGACAAGAAGAACCGCATATCAAACATACGCAATGCTGTTCTTTCCGTCTGGCTCAGAATCGCCCTCTTCCGGCCCGCCCTCTGCTGAAGTCCCTCAGGTCACATTCCCTTTAGCGGCGAGATTTTTTGTTTTCTGTTAACCGCACAGCCGGCAACTTTCGAAAAGCACAACCACCCTGGACGTCATTTAGGGGTCGCAGCTGCGATCCCCAGCTTGCCCCTTGCAACCCCTGCCACTATCCCTGCGACCCCTTGCCGCAGAGGTGGCAAAATCAGTACGAAGAACACAGGAGCAGCTCGTCCTTGTGGAGTTGCTGGGGGCTCCACTTCCTTGTTTTCAATCAGTTTTTTTAACTGCACTAATAGTGAATAACATGTTATTCACTATGAGTGTAATAAAAAATGGAATACAGTTAGCTGTAACATGAATCTCCTTGTTAGCTGAGGTAAGTAAAACACCCTTTTAAATGTATGTTGTGTTCATGTTTGCGGGTGAGACTGTACTTATGTAAAAGAGTGTGTGTATGAGTGAATGTGTGTTTGTGTAAGCATATGCGTGTGCGTGAAAGTAAAGGTGTAATGGAGGGTGATGTTACTTCTGCTACCCCTGGAATTTTTGTGGATTGACGCCCATGACAACAACCTGTCACAAACCATGAGTCATGTATAGTTAGCATAGGGCTGCAAAGGAGGTGTGGCCACATTGTTAGACAATAAAACATTTGTATATGTATAGCCCATTTACATTAAGTGGCACGGGCGCCCATGCCACTGCGAGTTGCGTTATATTATGTTATGTTGGGATGTGTTGTGTTGTTCAAAAGCTCGTAAAGCAGCTGCAAGACTGCTTCAAAGCAGTCGGATGTAAGTGATGGGATCAGAGGAAAGGGAATGACGAAGAAACCTTGTGAATAGAAAAGGTTTCCCTAAAACACTCTTACTGCCCTGACTGGCAGAGTAGCCATTTATAAAGGGTAGACAACTCTAGGTACGTTGTTGGCTAGAAAGAAAGGTAGGAACAAAAGATTCATGTTGGATAAATAGGTGCAAGGATCGGGCCAGAGAACCATCAAGTAAGGAGTATGAGAGCTTAGGTGATAAAATAAGAGGCCCAATGTCTGTGGAAGTAAACTAAGTCTGGCAAAAAGCAAAAGGTCCAATATCCTGGCGAAAGAAAAAGAGAAATGGCAACACTTGACACGCACAGTGTTCTTACAGGAGAGACTTTGTGGCCTCTTTAATAATTTATGCACCAGTAGAAACACTACAACAGTGCATTCTATAGGTTCATTGTATTAATGTATTCAAGGTGAAGTGAGAGTTTAAATTAGGAGTGGGGTAACTGGCATAATTCTCTCTAGAGTGATTATATGTAGCTATCACAGAATTACTCATAATTATGCGTAATTGTGTTAGAAGCGTAATCCAGCATTTATCGCTATTTTCTTAGAGAAAAATGCACCCTCGCTTTCAAAATGGGCCAGAGGATGCATTTTGCACAAAGAAACCAGCACTAAGGAGCACATGTACAAAAACTAAAATTTGCTAGTTGGTAATTACGATTTAATGCGAATCGCAATTACCTACTCGCAAATCGGAATGTACGTAGCAATCGGAGACCAATTTAGCGATTCAGAGTCGTGTCGCTTTGCAATTTGCGAAATCGCAAATTCCTAAATTGCGAATGGGGGTGTTACCGAATCGCAGTTTGTGACCTGGATTCGCAAATTGCGACTGAGTTGCAATTAAATAACGGGAGCAAAAGAATAGAGAAACTTCACTTCCTGGTGCTGGGTAATGACCTTAGAACCAGGAAGTGCCTCCTATGGAAGTGGGAGGAGTCTATCCAGCACACACAGCAGAGGCACACCAAGCAGAGAGGAGCAATTGCAGCCATGGCTAGACAAACAAAGGAGACAAACACACCAGGGAGGAAGAGAAAGTTGAAATTTTCTGAAAAAGAGTTGGAAGTCCTCATTGAGGAGTGCTACTTGCATCATGAGGTCCTGTTTGAGAAGACAGAAATGACTGTACCTGACTCACAGAAAAAAAAATCTGTATGGACATACAGAGCAAAATCAATGCTATTGGAGTCAGCCACTGCTCCATTGAGAAAGTGCACAAAAGGTGGTATGATCTCAGGTCAAGAACCAAGGAAAGGGTTGCAGAGAGAATGAAGGAGGCGCATGAAACAGGTGGGGGACCATCCAAAGTACCACCACCCACAGCAATTGAAAGTATGGTAGAGACCACACTGGAGTCGGAGGCTGTTGTGGGAATTGGGGACCTGCACAGTTCGGCACCAGGAACCTCCAAAAGTAAGTAGCACATATCACATTTTCACACTTTTCCGGGCACTATGCACACAACCTCAGTTCGCAAAAGCATGCATCATTCAGATATTTCCATCCCTAGACGTCCAGGTCAAGTATAGTGCATAATGGGTAATGTAGTCCAGCAGTCCAAAATTAGATTTATTTTTATTTTGGTAACCCAAACATTTGAGAGGCACTAACAGTATATCCCCTGTGTCCCACAGGTCTCCCTCAGGTATCCACGGATGACCAGTGTGTGGAGGGAGGTGATGATGTCACCATGGCAGCATAGGAGGCAGTCAGCATTTCCACAGAGGAGTGCAACCTACAAACCATTATTCCCAATGCACCTGAAACCACAGAGGACACCAATCGGGACAATGAGGGTGTAAACCAGTCCACAGATGGGTGATAGCCAGCCACAGAGATTCGCAGGGCGAGGGCGTAGAAGGCGTCATCTGGCACATTCTGCAGGTGACGAAGATGCCAGTATTCAACTTTTTCTGGGACTGAAGGCATCCCTACTCAACAGTCAATGCCTGCAAAACAAACATACGCGCTTAATGAACAGGAATTTACACTATATGCAACAGACTCTCACACAGAGATTTGGGAACGTGGAAACACAAATGGCCACCATGAATGGCAACATGGTAAACCTCACCACTGCCATCACTGACCTATGCAGGGAATTGGTGGCAGATCGTGCCCATGTAAGGCACCATGAGCGCAGCACAGCTGTACGGATGGACCGGCTAAGTCAGTCCACTGGCTGTCTAGCCACAACAACTACATGCCTGTCACAACACACAGTTACGCTCCAGGTTGAACTGGGACATTTTGCTGGAGATGGGGCCAGGGGGCTATGTACATTAGTGTAGCTGTGGGCCTACTTCATACCTCCCAAGCAGCAAGAGGCACTGGTGACACCCCTCAGGACAGTGAGGACATATCCAGTGTGAGCAGCATTCCACCTCAGATGCCCGCATCCTGCATAGGAGCAGTGCCCACCAGACATCTGTGGACCAACCAAGCACAGGCCATAGTTGTTGTAGCCATAGGAGGGTGTTATGTAATGGCTCTGGATTTTTTTAGAGGCACATGGCTGGAATGTGTCAGATGAGAATACACCGTTTTTGTTTACAGATTGGTACATGACACTGTTGACATAATGCACTCCTGACATTAAAATATATATTTTTTCAACAACCTGGCTTTGTGTGTTTAACTTTTGTGAGTGCAATGTCGGTTGTCACTTACCTGCCAAAGTAATGGGTTGCTATGTGATTCCATCGCCGTCTGCCCTCCATTGCGATGCTACCATCCGAGGCTGTTATAGTGGTGGCTCCTGCTCCTCATCCTCAGATTCTGTGTAATCTATGATGAGATGTAGCCCACGCCTGGTTGCAAAGTTCTGTAGGATGGCACATGTCGCTACAATCGTGCATGCAGTCTCTGGGGTATACTGGAGTACACCTCCACTTTTGTGCAGGCATCTAAAACATGACTTTAACATGCCAAAGGTCCTTTCAGTGACAGTTCTGGTGCACCAATATCCATTGTTGTAGCCCCTCTCGTTCTGATTTGCAGGTGTTAGCTATGGGGTGAGTATCCATGGACTCATTGCATATGCACTGTCACCTGTACAACAAAACAGCAAATATCAGCATGGCTTTACCTGGTTATGCACTGACACATATTTATGGCATTGGTGTGTACTACACAGTATCTAATAAATATCCACCATCAAACTCCCCACGTTCTAGGCATTGGTGTATCCCACTGCTCCTGAAAATGTGAACATCATGTGTGCTCCCTGGGTATTTTGCTACTATATTGGTTATGACATTGTGGACATCACATACCACCTGGATGTTGAGTGAGTGAGTAAATTTCCTATTGCGTAAAACATGTTCCAGATGTGCAGGAGGGCATATGGGTACATGTATCCCATCCATACATTTCCTATTTGCGATCCACAAAATCCAGTCGCAAATATTTGTGATTCGGTAAATGGTCGCATCACTATATGGGACTCAGAAATTGCATTTGTACATACCATTATACGTTTTGCACTGTCACAAATAGCACTGTGACCCATTTGTGTCTCCTGACCTATTTTGGCCAGGTAACACACTCCCCACGCGCACAGCACCACCAAGCCGTGCCTGTGTCGCCCCCTCCCCGCCCTCGCTGCTTCTAGGGATCGAGGCCCTCCGGGACCCGATCCGCTAGAGTGTCTCTCTGCCTTTCTTCAGCCTTCACTCTTCTGCCTTCTTTCAACCTTTGACTCTCTTTTTCTTTTCCAGCCTTTGACTGTGCCTTTTTCCAGCTTTTGACTCCTTTTGCCTTTTTTCCAGCTTTATACTCTTTTGAACATTTTTCCATTCTCGGGCCTTTTTGCCCTCTCTTGTTTTTGTGCCTTTTTTCCTGCTCCTTTTTTCCTGTTCTCCCCAACCCCCACACCCTCATTCGTCTGCTCCTCCCACCTCCCAGCTGCTCCTCCCTCACCCCTCCCTTAGTAATGGTGGTCGCTGCGTGACAGCGCCGCTGGCGGCCGGAGGCGCGCCAGAGGCAAGCCCGTCTGTGCCCGTCCGGACCTGGAACGCGCCCAGTGCCAGAACCCCTGGACCCTGCAACAGCCAAATCCCCAGCATCCGCTATGACGCCGACAACCTCCGCGCACTCAACACCGGCCGAGACACCACCTGTTTCCAGGCTTCTCCAAAGAGCACGCACAGACCTTTCTCCTGCCACAACTGCAGCTTCACCTGCACCAGAGCCCACAAACCTCCTAGGACCAAGACAAACCACCTCCTCTGCATACTCCTCAACACCCGCTCAGCACGCAAGCATGCCATCGAGCTCTGGGACCTGCTCGACTCCACCACCCCGGACGTGGCCTTTCTAATCGAAACCTGGTGGAATGACTCCTCAGCACCCAACATCGCCATAGCCATCCCGGACGGGTACAAGGTCTCACGCAGAGACCGCACCAACAGAACCGGAGGAGGCATAGCCATCGTCCTCAAAGCCACCCTCGAAGTCAAGACCCTCCTGGACGACTCCTTCAGCTCCGCCGAAATCCTACACTTTCAAGTCCACACCGACCCCAACACCACCCTCAGAGGAACACTCATCTATAGACCTCCAGGACCCAGAGCACCGTTCAGCAACGCCATCGCCGACCTTGCCAGCACCCACGCACTCGCCTCCACGGACTCCTCGGGGACCTGAACTTTCACCTCGAAAACAACAATGACACCAACTCCACCACCCTGACCGCCAACCTCGCCAACCTCGGCTTCATACAGCTCGTCAACACACCCACCCACACAGCCGGTCACACTCTTGACCCCATCTTCTCCACAAGCAACCATGTCACCTTCAATCATACCACCAATCTCTACTGGACCGACCACCACTGCATCCATTTCACCTTCAAGAAACAAACAGAACACCACCTCACCGAACAACCACCCCGCCGACGCTGGGGCGAAGATCAACTAACCAACACCCTAGCCCAGAAACCTCCCACCAACCCCGCCGACCCTGACATCGCCGCACACAACCTCAAGCTATGGATCGACGACTGCGCCAACCGTCTTGCACCACTCAGGAAACCCTCCAACAACCAAGTCAACAAAAAAGCCACCTGGTTCACCAACGACCTCCAAGCCTTCAAACGCAACTGCCGGAAACTCATGCAAAAATGGCTACTCGAACGCACTCCAAACAACCACACGGCACTCAAGGATGCCACACGCAGACATCACTAACTCATCAGGCTAGCAAAAAGATCCTCCTTCAAAACCCAGCTAGAAAACAAAATCCACGACTGCAAAGAACTTTTTAACATCGTAAAAGAGCTCTCCAGCCCAAGCACCACCGTCAACGACATCACCCCCTCCCAAGAACTATGCGACGCCCTAGCCACCGCCTTCCACCGAAAAATCACTGACATCCACGACAGCTTCAACACCCTTCACACCTCGGACACTCCTACCCCGCCCTCCACGAACTCCACCCGCTCCAGCCGACTGACCTCCTGGACCAGCATCAGTGGACGAAACTCACAAGACCATGAATTCCATCCACTCCGGATCACCATCAGACCCCTGCCCACACCACACTTTCAACAAAGCAGACACAGCCATCGCACCACACCTACGGAAGATCATCAAAATCTCCTTCAAAACTGCAAGATTCATGGAAAGCTGGAAACACGCCGAAATCAACGCTCTTCTCAAAAAACCAAAGGCGGACCCCAAAGACCTGAAGAACTTCCGGTCCATCTCCCTGCTCCCTTTCCCGGCGAAAGTCATTGAGAAAATCGTCAGCACACAGCTCACTCGGTACCTCGAAGACAACAACATCCTCGACCCCTCCCAGTCCGGCTTCAGAGGAAACCACAGCACCAAGACCACCCTTCTCGCCGCCACAGACGACATCAGAAGCCACCTCAACAATGGAGAAACATCAGCCCTCATCCTCCTAGACCTATCGGCTGCCTTTGACACTGTCTGTCACCACACTCTGCAAATCCGCCTCCTCGAAGCAGGAGTCCAAGACCAGGCCCTCGAATGGACCACATCCTTCCTCGCGGGCAGAACCCAAAGAGTCCGCCTCCCCTGTTCCAATCCAAAGCCTACAACATCATCTGCGGCGTACCCCAGAGCTCAGCCCGACGCTGATCAACATCTACATGGCCCCCCTCACACAACTGGCCCGTCAGCACAACCTCAACATCATCTCCTACGCCGACGACACCCAACTCATCCTCTCCCTCACCAAGGACCCACACACACCGCCAAAACTAACCTCCACGAGGGACTGAAAGCCATCGCTGACTGGAATAGAGGCAGCCGGCTAAAACTGAACTCGGACAAAACAGAGGTTCTCATCCTTGGGCCCACCCCCTCCGCTTGGGATGACTTGTGGTGGCCGGCCTCGCTGGGTTCCCCACCGACACCCACCGACAGCGCATGAAACCTCGGCTTCATCCTCGACTCATCCCTCTCCATGTCAAAGCAGGTCAACGCCGTCTCCTCCCGCTACAACACCCTCCGCATGCTTCGCAGAGTCCACAAATGGATCCCAACCGAAACAAGAAAAACAGTAACCCAGGCCCTCGTCAGCAGCAGACTCGACTACGGCAATGTCCTCTACGCCGGCATCCCATCCAAACACCTACAACGCCTCCATCGCATCCAAAACGCCTCCGCCCGACTCATCCTCAACATCCCTCGCCACAGCCACATCACCCCCCACCTAAGAGACCTTCACTGGCTCCCCGTCAACAAGAGTATCACCTTCAAGCTCCTCACCCACGCACACAAAGCACTCCACAACACCGGACCGACCTACCTGAACAGCAGCCTCAGCTTCTACACCCCCACCCGGCAACTCCGCTCCGCCAACCGCTCCCTCGCCTCCATCCCCCGCATCCGGCGCAGATCCTCCGGCGGCAGATCGTTCTCTTACCTCGCCGCCAAGACCTGGAACACCCTCCCGTCTGACCTAAGACAGACCCAGGACCTGCTTTCCTTTAGAAGACTCCTCAAGACCTGGCTCTTCGAGCAGTAGCAGCACCCCCCCCAGCGCCTTGAAACCCTCACGGGTATGTAGCGCACTTTACAAATAGATTGATTGATTGATTTGTGAGTCACAAAATGTATGTACATGTGCCCCTAAATGCTGCAGGACTTGAACAGCAGTAGCCAGCAGCTGCTTGCTCTCTCTTAGGGGCATTTTTACAAGCCCCTTGCGCCACACTAGCGTCATTTTTTTAATGCTAATGAGGCATTAAGGAGGCAATTTCCCCGCACCATATTTACTATTGGTTTCCTATATAGACAATTATAGTTGGTGTTCTAAGAATTCACACAATTCTTCACATGATCCTCCAGAAATCATTGAGACAGTTTCTCAGGATAGCCCTGTGAAACAGTACAAATACAGCATCTTCAGCTCTCTCGGACAAAGAGGCACATCTTGGAACCCAGTGAGCTTGTTTCCCTACTGTAGGAGACTGGGATTTTTTTGCAGTAATCTCCCCACTTTTTGCCCGATTATTGATGCAACTTTGACTGAAGTGCACTGGGTTCGTGCTAACCAGATCCTCAGTGCCAGTGTTCTTTCCCTAACACTGTGCAATTGTTCCCCAGTTGGTAATACCTTTGGCACCACTGTAAGTCCCTAGTAAATGGTAGCCCAGGTACCTAGGGCATGAGCTACCAAAGAGGGTCCCTAAGAGTTGCAGCATGTATTGTGCCACCCTCAAGGACCCCTCACCTAGCTCGTGCAGACTGCCATTGCATGCTATATGTCTTGGTGCAGCTAAAAGTGAAAGCCCGACATGGCACACAGCATCTGGTGTGCACTAATACTGCATGCAGTATATTTAAGCCACCCCTATAGCAGGTCTTCCAGCCCTAAGGCAGGGTACATTATATTACATGTGTGGTCATATCTGCCAGAGCAGATATGCCCCTGCTATGACTTTGTCTATTTGTAGACATAGTAAGTGATAAAGGAAGCCATTTTAAGTACATGTGCTGGACACTAGTCAATAAGAGTTCCCCAGCTACATGATGGCTTCACTGAAAATAGGGATGTTTGATACCAAACATCCCATATTAATAAACCCTCACTGATTCCAGAGATGGATTTACACATGCACCCTTAGATGTGTCCCCTGAAAGACCTACCAACAACTAGTGTGGTGGCTGACTGGTCTAAACCAACCTGCCACCAATAGACAAGTTTCTGACCACCAGGGGTGAGCACCTACACTCTTGGGAGGTCAGGAACAAAGCCTGCTCTGGCAGGGGTGTTACATACCCCTTCCAACAGGATGACCTTTAAATTAGCATTCTAAGGTAGGAGCTTCAAAGAGCCCACCACCTTTCATATTCAAATCTGGCTTCCTCAGAGCTGAGGAGATGCTGACTCCCCCGACCCTGGACAGGTGGGAAAATTAGTAGTCACAGTGGTATGTCCACGTTCAGGCCAGTTCCACACCTAAGGTGAGCTACCAGATGTGGACACAAAATTTGAAAGTCTGCCATCTTGTAGATGGCAGAATTAGGAACTTAGGGGTAGGGTTATTCCCACTTCCCAAAGAAAATGGTCATATATGTGGTGCAGTAACCCCAGGGGTAATTAACCAATTGGTTATTACCATACACTTCCCTAGCACCCTTAAATCTAGTATTTAGGGGAGCCCCTGCCACCAGAAAAGCAGATCCTGCCAACCTGAAAGAAGATGGACTCTGAAGAGTCACAAAAGCAAGAACAGAAGACCAGCAGCTCACTTGGCCCCAGCCCCGCCAGCCTTCCTGCTATCCTCTACAACTACGCCAAAGACAACTTGTCCTGTGCCTCCAAAAGCCTGGGACAACAGCTAGCCTTCAACCAAGACCCAGTAACTCAGTGGAGTAGCGAGGCTGCTCTCCTGCATCATGCAGGCACCTCAGAAGAACTGCAAGGCCTCCAGACCGCCAAAACCTGCCATCAGAAAGCACAACTGCATCCATGCCCTCTAGTCTGAGTTGAAGTGGACAAACAGTGCCAGATTGGTCCCTCGACCCTCAAGAGATGAAGCCCATGGGTTTGACAACTGTGGACTTCCTAACGCCACCTGCAGCATCTTTCTGCAGGCCCCCTCCAACCTCAACCCCTCATGCACCGGAACCTGATACCAAAAGACACCACTGCACCCAAGCCCCACAGCCTGAGGAGAAGTGGGCCAAAGGTGTTGCTATGTGCCTGAGGATCTAAGTGGTCAAGCTCCCCCTATGGGTGATCCGGACTTGTCCCCCAGTCCCTGTTTGCAGCCTCTTTCTGACCAGACTGACCTCCATTCAAGTGAATGGGACACCTGATACCATAACACACCTCTGCACCCGGATGCCCCAGAGCTCCTGAGGTGACCTTTGGTGTGGCCTTGGACCTTGCCCCATACTTACCTCAAGTCCAGAAGAACAGTCATGTAAGTCGCTGTCAAGTACCTCTATGCAGTATCTGTTTATTCCTCATAGGATAACATTGAGGCACCTGAGGCTGAAAAGCACCTCTGCACCCAGATGCCCCAGTGCCTCTCAAAGTGACCTGTTGGTGCTGCTTTGGACCTTGCTCCATACTTACCTTAACTCCAGAAGAACAGTCCTGTAAGTCATTGCTAAGTGTGCAGTAAATGTTCCATTTCCCATAGGATAACATTAGGGCACCCACCGCTGAAAAGCACCTCTCCACCTGGATGCCCCAGCGCCTCCAAAGGTGACCTGTTGGTGCAGCTTTGGACTCAGTCCATATTCACCTTAAGTCTGGAAGATTGGTCCTGTAAGCCTCTGTAAATTACCTGTATGCAGTATATGACTACATAACCACTTCAGAAATTGCACTGTTGATTTTACAAACCTGTAAAAATTCATAACTCAAAATGTACTTAACAAATCGTGATGATCTTGCTGCATAAAGTTATTTTTATAAATTGGCATGGATCTCCTTATAGACATGTGTGTATCATTTATTGACTGTGTGCATGCAGGAAATGTCTAACACTCCTCTCTGATAAGCCTAAGGTTGCTCAACCATGCTACTCACTAAGACAGCACCTTGGGATTGCTAGAGCACCCCCCTGCCCACTTATAAGGGAATGCCTTGAATCTTTGCACGGTATACTTTATTTTTGCATACCATATAAAGAGCCAGCCAGCTTCCTACACCCATCACCAAGAATACTGGCTGAGAGCAGGCTGGGGTCTCACATACAAAGCATATCCCCTCTTAGGCACCAGGCAGCCTGTCCATAATAAACAGATACACAATAACATACCAGACCTCTCTCAATGGCAGAATTTTAGGTGCTTAGCCTCCCTAGGTGCGATTGATTAGATTAAACCACAGGAACACAGAACACTTTGAAGATGACATGTTCCCTATGCCTTTCTCTCCTGATATGATTCTGTGGCGTTTCGGGGTTTGTCTATGAAAACTGCATCCTATCAACAAAAATATAAATTTATGTTCATTTCAGAATTATACCTGAACAAGTTGCCAGTGAATTTTGTCCTTCTTAGTATCCAGGTACAGATTTGAGCCCATACGTTCTTGTTCCCTAAAAAACACACTGCATGTACTAGTTTTACTTGCTTTATTGAGGCATGCACTGAGAATTCAGAAGGGGCAGTACTTCCTTGAGTTGGCTTTTTGAGAACAAGCAAGGCACCGATAATCTCCATCAATGTTGGGGTTTACAAACTAATCACATAAGCTTATCCCTGCTCCCAACTCCAGACGGTAAACTTAGAGAGACCTGGGAACACGAGCTAGAGTCCCCTGACTGACAAGATTTGGTTCTACTGTTGCCAACAAACGAAATTGGTATCCTGGAACCACAGACATAAACTCATCCATTACAAATTCCTTAAGCGTGCCTACATTACCCCCAGCATCTTAGCGAAGTTCGACCCCACTAGGTCCTCCCTGTGCACCAAATGCCATGCGACTGACACTGACCTTGATCATTTAACATGGGCATGCTGCGCAGTAGGGCAGTTCTGGCAGGCCGTTTATTGTTTGTTGTCTCTCATGATAGGTGCCACACTAAGGCCCTCATTCTGACCTTGGCGGGCGGCGGAGGCCGCCCGCCAAAGTCCCGCCGTCAGGTTACCGTTCCGCGGTCGAAAGACCGCGGCGGTAATTCTGACTTTCCCGCTGGGCTGGCGGGCGGTCGCCTTCAGACCGCCAGCCAGCCCAGCGGGAAAGAGGCTTCCACGATGAAGCCGGCTCGGAATCGAGCCGGCGGAGTGGAAGCTGTGCGACGGGTGCAGTTGCACCCGTCGCGTATTTCACTGTCTGCACAGCAGACAGTGAAATACATGTAGGGGCCCTCTTACGGGGGCCCCTGCAATGCCCATGCCAGTGGCATGGGCACTGCAGGGGCCCCCAGGGGCCCCGCGACCCCCCCTACCGCCATCCGGATCTCGGCGGTCCGACCGCCGGGATCTGGATGGCGGTAGGGGGGGTCGGAATCCCCGCGGCGGTGCAGCAAGCTGCGCCGCCGCGGAGGATTCAATGGGGCCGCGGTACACTGGCGGGACCCCATTGGAGCACCGCCGGCCTGTCGGCGGTGCTCCCGCGGTCCTCCACCCGGGCGGTCAAAGACCGCCAGGGTCAGAATGACCACCTAAGTCTTGATCTGCTCTTTGCACTGCTGGGTTATGTGCAGGAGATTCCCCAGGGGTTATGCAGATTGACAGCTATAGCACTCCTGCTTGCTAAGAGAGAGCTGGACCTCCTTTCGGCCAGACAACCTATGACCACACAAACATGGCTAACCTGTATGGCCAATTGCGACACCAGCAGTGAAATCTATGCAAAAACTCTACGACCCACCTCCAGACCTGCTGACACATGGGGCCCACTCCGAGATTACCTGGCACTGTGAAGGGCCTAGGATGCCCCCTAAAGCATACCTCCCCTATTCTTCCGCCAGTAAATTGCCCCGTGTGACATGGCACTGTGGGCAGGGGGGGTTTCTGGGACCAATGCGACATAGCCCACATCGCTACCAGCTGTGTTACATACACACCAGTGCTCACACTATCCTGCCTGAACAATCGCCACCACAAGTGTAATGTATATTTAAGTATATTGTGCAACAAAATTATGGCCTACATGGTGTTGCTGCTAATGATGTTCTGACCAGCTACTTTCAATGTTAACCTCTCTCATAGTTTTTGTTGTTCCTTTCATCTTACCTTTCTTGCTACTCTTCCTTTTCTCTTCATCTCTAAGGCAGGAGCCTTCTGACTGATGTGGCAACATAAATGTTACACAAAATTTAAAGTATGGTTCATGCTTGGTTGTCTCTATTATCAAAAATAAATAAAGCTTAAAAAACATTTTTTTGGGGGAGATTGACAATGTTGAACATTTCGTTGGAACGATCTCTGGAATGGTCTAAGGTTTGGGAACCATATACACAGAAATAGTACTGTACAATCAATAATTCAGGGCAATGACAATGGAATATGTCTCATATAGTTAGGTATAATTTCTAAATTAACCTTTTTGCATATGGCATTCACCGGTTAGTTCAGTAAAAACATGATTGCATTTTGTGTTTTAAGCCCCCTCCTGAAATGACTTAGGGCCTGATTTAGATTTTGGCAGATAGGATATAATAGGATTCATATTTCGGCAGCCGGGCTATTGTCACTGTTGTGATGGAGTCCCGTCCACTTAACGTTGCCTTGTAAATACGCCACCTTTACATGCATCACTTTGCGCAAAAGGGGCATGCAGTGGGTGCTGCTGTGGGCGTTCCACCTCAACACCCATTGCATTTTGACACTGCCCCAGATCAGTGCTTAATTTGAGCCGTGGTTTCCAGTGCGGAGCAGCTTTATTTTTGAGGGCTGGAAATTATTTTTCTGCCTTAAGCATTTACCACAAGCAAAAGACACATTTGGGAAAGACGCTGCAAGAACAAAACAAAAAGCATCACAAAGGGAGAAAGCAGAAAGCTGTAAGTGTGAGCTGAAGCGGCAGGGAGTGCCTGTATATGGATTAGAGAGGCCCGAGATGGCTTCAGGATTAATCTGCCTCAGTGTTCCGTGCTCACACATTTAATTGCAGCAGCCAAGTGTTTCAGAGGAGAACTTTGGGCACCAGCACATTTTTATTTACAAAATAATCACTGCTCCAGATTTAAGAGAAATTGTAAACTTGAGGCAGCGCCAAAAGCCAAGGACACCCCAGTGGTGTCATTAGAGTGGCGCAACAAGGAGAAATACCTTTTTACCCCCTCGTTTTTGCTTTTTCTATCTATGCTGCATTCTGAGGCACACATAGAAATAACAAAACGCCAATAATTATTGTTTATGTGCAGGAAGGAACACCTTCCTGCACATAAACAATTACTAAATAATGACGATTTGTAACTTCTATGTGTGCTGCATTATGCAGCACACATAGAAGTGACAAATCACCATTATTGAATGTTTATGTGCAGTAAGGGACACCTTCCTGCACATAAGCAATCATTTCCTGCAACACAGGCACTCTTGCACTGTGGTGCAAGGGGCCTGCACTTGCCTAAGGCAGCTAATTTTAGCAGCAGCACCAGGAAAAACACAGTGTTGTGCCATATTGTAGTAAATACGGTGCTTCCATGCATTTCTGAAGTGGCGTGGTGCAGCAAAATTTGCCGCAACGCCCAGCTGAGCCACTTTTTTGTAAATAATGCCCTTTGCGAACAATGTGCCATATCAGGAGTTCCCGAGAATACATACAGTAAATGCACCAGAAAACAGAATTTTATTTCACACTGTGTAAAATGTGATAGATCCTGGATAGATTGGTAGAAGCAAGCAAGGAAGTGATCTTGAGCCATTCCCTGGAGTCCCTGTTTGCAAAAAAGATAAAAGATGACAACACTCTGGTGGGATATATCACCACTTTTTACTAAATGGAGTTGAAAATATTGGTAAAGTCAGTCATACCATATTTTAAAAACATTGCTGACACAGAGTAGTGGAATTAACTTTAGGTATTGTTTACTGCGGGCTCACAAACTGACCCAGAAGTTCCTAATGTACACCTGAGGGTCCTCGAGCCCTCAGCGATCATTACAAATGTAGAAATTGTTCCTAAAAGTATACTTTGCTCCTAAAGAGTGCATTGGGATAGTTAGGTATACGTTTTTCCAGAGCAAACAGGAAGCTGGAGAATCAATGGATAATTATGTTGCTGAGCTAAAGAAGTTGGCCATTGATTGTAAATATGGAGGGTTGCAGGATGACTTGGTTAGAGAACAGCTTGTCATGTATGTAAATAACCAAGCCATTCAAGAAAGGTGATGGGTACATGGTGACTCACTCCTTGAAGATTTTATCAACATTGTGCGCAAAGCTGAAATATCATGCAGATTTGCAAAGGAATTGATGTATTATGAAAAATGTACTGAGGTTGTCTGTAAATTTAACCCTAAACTCAACCCTAAACAAGACCTTCAATGCCTCATCAAAATTCAATGCTAAGTAGAAAGGTAGATGTTATAGATGTGAAAGCAAAGACCATCTAGCCTATAGTAAGAATTGCCCAGCTTTAAAACAAAAATGTAGTAGTTGTGGTATGGTCAGGCACTTCACAAAGGTATGTAAAAAGAACAGTGTCAAGTGTATACTTGAAGATGCAAGGAGAATGACAGTGAGTATGGTGATGACAAATTTAGCAATGTAATGAATCTTTCTAGAAAGTTAACTTTAAATATTGAAGAGGAGCACATAAAGAATAAACCCGAATCTCTGATGAGGAACGCTGGTGTGGAAGTCAAAATATTTGCAGATTCTGTGTCACCAAATGCTATTCTGAATCAGGATATGTCGAAGGACAAGTTAATTGGGAAAATTGGAGGTGACTTATTGAAACCGGACATACAACCCTAAGGTTACATTGGGGAGAAAATTGATAGTTTGGGTGACAGATGGCTAACCATCACATTTAGAGGTAGGAGTGCATGAGCTAAAGTGTATGTAGCAAAGAAGGGTCCTCCTGTACTTGGTTGGTTTGACCAAGGAAAATTACACATTATCCTGCACCCCAGTGGTAAGGATCAAATAAGGATAGTGGGTAGAAGGGATTGTGGTTGCAAAAGACATGTTATGTGAATTTCCAAAAGTTTTCAGCACAACCTTAGTTTCAAATATCATATAACTCTTAAAAGCAATTCAAGTCCCAAAGTGCACAAAGTTAGGAATATTCCCAAAAGTATAAGAGAAAAAGTGTCTGTGGAACTAGATAAGCGTGGGACTACAGAAGTAATCAAACCTAATAAAACTTCTGAATGGATCTCTCCATTGGTGGTTGCCCACCGCAATGGAAAGGTCCGCTTGTGTGTGGATCTACGGCATTTAAATAACAAGATTATAACTGACAGGTTTCAACTACCTAAAATCAGTGAGATGGTTATGTGTTTGAAAGGAGCTAAAATGTTTTCCACCATAGACTTATCGGCTGCACACCTTTAGATCTTACTGACACCAGACTCTAAGGAATACACAGCATTCATCACACTATTCGGGTGTTTTCAGATTTAAAGAATGCCCTTTGGTCTGGCGTCCCCAGCAGTGGTCTTTCAAAGACTTATGTTCAACCTATTTAAGAAAGAAACAGGCATACTGTTCTTCCAGGATGACATTCTGGTATTTGGAGAAGACAGAATTGAGCATGATGCCAGTCTACAGACAGTGTTGAACATTTTGAGGGGAAAAGGATCAAAAGTAGAACTCTCCAATTGTAAGTTTGCATAGAAGAAGATAACCTACTTGGGGCATGAGATCGGAGTGGATGGAGTAAAACCGAAAAATTATTTAATCAATGCCATCAAGAAAGCTTCAGCTCCTAGCAGTAACACGGAAGAAAGATCATTTCTAGGGTTAGTGGAATATTATTATAAGGTCATTCTACATTTTGCAGAAAAAAGTTTCCATATAAGACAATTAGTGTAAAACAAGACTAAATTTGAGTGGTCTGCAGAATGTCAACAAGAATTTGATTTGATCACATCTACAATCGACAAAGTACAGGCGTTAAAGTGTTTCGATCCTAACTTGAACAGTTGTATTACGACCAACGGCAGTTGTAAGGGTTAAGGAGCTGTATTGACCCAGACGGACAAGGAGAGGAGAGAATTCATAATCTATTTTGCTTCTAGTGCTTTGTCTTCAACTGAGGAAAAATACCCAATAATCGAAAGAAAGGCCTTAGCCTGTGCATGGGCATTGGATCACTTTAGGGTCTTTGTGTGGGGAAAACCTGTCACAATTCTGTGTGATCACAAGCCTCTTGTTGAGCTATTGATGACGGAAGGAACAATGAGCACATCTGCAAGAATTGCAAGGCTTTCAATGTGAATGCAGGATTATATCCAAAAGATTGTGTATTTGCCAGGCAAAGATAATGTGTTAGCTGACTGTCTAGAATACCCTCTAGACTGTAAGAGTGTGAGGATGAAGTGTGGAACAGTTTCCAAGTTGCTTTGTACATGAACTGTACATGGAAGTGGGTGCCTTGCTGTGAGTAGAGAAGAAAGGTTGGCAGAGCATAAGATGGATGATGTAATGAAACAAGTAAAAGAATATATCCAAGGAAATTGACCTTGTAAGAAAAATTTAAAACCAGAAGTCAACCCTTTTTGGAAGGTCAAGTCACAGATAACTATGGATAACAGCACAGTTTTGAGGTGCAAAAGGACTGTGCCTCCAAAAGGTCTATGTAGTATGATCATTCAGTTATGCCACAAGGGTTATTTTGGTATTATGAGGACAAAGACCTTAGTAAGAAATTTATTTTGGTGGCCTAACCGGGACACAGCTGTGGAGAGGTTTGTGAGGGGTTGTATAAATTGTGCCACAGCGGACAAAAAAACATACAAAGTTTGAAACCACCTATGTTTGAGGATTTATCCTCTAAGTAACCATGGGATTTAGTAGCCATTGATTTTGCAGCTCGAGTTTGCGAGGAACAGAAGTAAGTCATTGTCCTCATTGATTTATTTTCAAGATGGCCTGTATTTGAAGTAGTTGAAAAGGCAGACGCGGCCTAGGTGTTGGATTTTTTGGACAAGGCCTTTGTGTCACAAAGTTTACTTAGGTCTGTGCTTAGTGACAATGGGGTGCACTTTCTATCCAATGCAGTGAAGGACTGGGTGATCAAAGGAGTTATTCAGTCTGCAGTAGCAAGTAACATCAATTGGGAGGTGCAACTGCATAAAGCGGCTTCATATTTACAAATTGATGGATTAGTCCCAATGCGTTAGTTTGTAAAGCCCTGCATCACGCTTTACCTGTGCTAGGTATAATGTATGCAGGGTAGGTGTTTGCATGTAAAAAGCCATGTACAACTGATGCAGTGAAATTTACAATTTTTCCACTGCTTCACTAAATGACTTCACTGCGTCAAAATGATAACGCTTTTTTAGACCGGGAGTAAAACTGATGCAGGGCTTTTTACATTGGGACTTTCCTCTGTGTTCTGACGCATTGCTGGAGTTGGATCAGTTTTACAATGAAACTCCAACAATGTGTCACTTTAGCGCCAACAGATGTGTCTGAATTTCTGATGCATCCATGAAAACATGCGCCATGGAGCTCTCTGTTGTAAATACAGCACATCCACAGTATCTTTGAGGGATTTGCAGCAGGCGCAAGAAATCTGACACATCAATGCTGATGCATACGTTTATTGTATATGAGGCCCTGGGTATTGTTAACAAGGGTCAAAGCCGGTTTTATGAACCAGATGAGGTAGTGGAAGTGTTTAAGAATGCTGTCAGAGTGAGAAGCTTAAAGGTGTGGAATTTGAAGTGTGTGGCTTTAGGTTCCCAGGAACTATGGAAAGAATCGAGCTGTGGTCTTCCTGAGAATGATTTTCAATGGTTGGAACCTGAGACAATGGCTGTGAATGTTACCAGAAATGACTCCAGTGATATTGCTACAAGGGAGAAAGGAAGTGGAAACTAAAATGTCTCCCTCAAAGATGGCGGTGTGAGTACAGAAGGTTATGGGGAGATGTGGAGAAGGAAGTATATTTTGAGTTGAGAGAAAGTCTTTTTGGGAGAAAATGGGAATGCAGTTGTGAGATTGAGAGAGGGAGTAAGAAAACCCTCAAAATTGTTGGAGGATTTTGTTTGGGACAATAGAGAACTTCATGACATGCTACATATTTTGTAACTGATATAATAAGTGTGTTTTATAAATGTTTTTTTATTTTTATTTTGCATTATAATGTAGATAGGAGTTACTTTTTATGTTTAATAAAAAGAAGTGGGCTGTGTTATGTTCTAGGATTGTTATGTAGATGTTCCACATGGAACATAGAATATTGTGAGTGCTGCTGGAGGACATTACAGCAGCAGGCAGTAGGTCAAAGAGGACGTGCATGGCCAAGTGTGGCTCCCGTAAATAAACTTGTGAAGTTGAGGGAGAAGTGCAATCATTTGATCACAACAAATTGGCATTTGGTATAATAGATATTGGACTGGATTTATTAACAGGACAACTTTATGAAAAGAAAGACAATGGAAATGAATAGTTGGACTAATGTGGAATCACCAGAAAGGGAAATGCTGTGAGTAAGGCCTGTGCGAAGTTCTGAGAAGGTTGAGAGGGCAGAAGATATTGAGAAGTGGGCAAGAGTGATGAAGTGAGAAAATTAAGGTGGGGTACTTCACCGCTGTAGAGGAGAGGCTATCAGCTAATGAGGAAACCTCGGGCAGGATAAATGGGGCCAATCACCTGGGGAAGCAGGTACAACACACAATGGGATTGAGAGAGTGGAGACTTACATCAAATATATCTAGAAGGGGGTGGAATGCGATAGCAGCCTGTAAATCAGTGGATGCCCCATTCTGCTACTTTCAACCAATTAACTTCTGAAGGCTTAGCATCTACCATCAGAAACTCCTTGCCAACGGCCGATCAACCAGAGAGCAACAGGAACAACTGTCAGAAGGCCCACATTTTTTAGGGCAGGTCTTTGGATACTATCTCTGTCTGAAAGTTTCATGAAAACCACAGCAGTCATGAAAAATCCAATTGCACCATGGGCATTTATTACATGTTTTATCAAAACTCATAGAACTTTGGGGATTTGGTTCTAACAAAAACAAATAAATAGCAGCCAGGCAGCCCAGTTGCCATTATATTTTCACTGAAAGTGCACCAACCATTGTAGTGGGAGCACTTTGGCAAACATTCCTCTACCCCTACCAAGCAGTGGGAAACTCAGTGTGGCAGATTAAATGGGCCTTCTTGGGCTTGATTCAGAAAGGCATCTATAGCTGTAAACCCACATCTCCACCAGTCAAGAAGGAAAGGATACCTGTCAGGAGTAGATGGTTTAACTGCTTCCTATTAGTACTGCATACAACATGGTAGTAGTAACCCCCAAGCAAGCAGAGGGGAGTGGAAGGATCAAGAATTGGTTTGCTCTGAATGTTATGAATATCCAAAGCTTGTAAGCTTGTTAATACTCACAAACTCCCAGGGTGGAAAGGAGAGCTGCACATCTTAAAATTTTGGTCTATATTTATGAAAAATGGCGCACAACTGTGCTAACACAGTCATTATTTTTAACGCCATCCGTGCACCATATTTATAAAATGATGCACAATGGCGATAAGGAATGGCTAGCATCTAAAAAAAAGACGGTAGCTGGTGAGGGCTGGTTAGTGGAAAAATATCTGCTGCTAGTCAGCCTATCATCATTTTCTGATGCACAAGCAGCCAAAAAATGACTCCTGTCTACATATAGACAGGAGTCATTACCCCTTGCCCAATGCACACTACAGGGGACCAGTGTCCACTAGGCAAGCCCTACATACCCAGTGCCAGGCAGGGGACCCCATGTAAGGGGCCCAAATGGCACGCCATACACATACACAAACACTTACCTGCAACTTACCTGGGATGAGATCCCTCCTCCTGTAGTGTCCCTGTGGTGTGGGTGATGGTGTTGCTGGGGCTTGGGGTGGGCATCTTTTACCTGCTCTGACCAGGCATTAAGTAATGGCACTAAACAGGCTTAGAGCCATTATTTAGTCCCGCCTCCCAGTTGCGCATCATTTCTGTGTCGGGAGTTAAATATGGCGCTAGGGGTTAGCGTCATTTTTAGGAAGGGAACGCTGACTTTGCATCTCATTGGTACAACGTGGGTTGGCACTTCCTGAAAATGGCACTAACTCCATAACTTTGACCCTAGACGGGTCTAGCGTCAAAGTATAAATATGGAGTTAGGTTAGCACTGCTTTAGCGCCAAAATAAATGGCACTAAGGTGAAGCAAACCTTCCATAAATATGGGCCTTTGTATGGAACAGGGAAAGGGGTTTGTTGTGCAAACAAAAAAGAAAACAAACAAATTGGATTTGCATAGCAGGCTGAATTGATTACACTCTGCATAAAAATCCACATTTGGTGAAATAGCAAATGTGACACGAGATTGACAGTAATGTCCCTGGCGCCTGCAACTGTCACAGCTTTCCAGGTGAACTACTGGGAATGTTTGTCAATTTCCAAAACCCATAGATAAAAGTATGACTAGGATGTAAATGTAAACCTTTCTTAGTGAAATGAGCTTTTAAATATTTTAACTGACATACTATGTTAGAATCGTGTACAGTGTTGTAAATGCAAATGTCATCAGTTGCTCATCTGCAAAAATTAGTTCATCACGGTCCCTTGTCTCTTATATTCGGACTGTTCATTTTTCAGTCTTTTTGTATGTTTTTGTTATTTTATTCAAATAGAGCTGTATGCTTCATGGCCATTTATTTTCTAAAGAGATTCTGCAGCACGATGTAATTCAATAATTCAAAAGCTTTTTGAAGGAGAGCTCATCATATTTTACAGGGTTCAGTAAGCATGAAACACAAAAAGGCGATAGAGTCGATTTACAGTCATAAATTAGATGAGTATTCTGCCAAAGTGGGAACAGAAAGAATATCTGAAGATTAAGATGCAAGCAAAAGGGCTTGAATAGTTCAGGCAGTGACTCTAAAATAATTGCCTGGACAAAGCATAAACGTTGATAATGGCATCCAGTATGCAGAAGAGATTACTTTTTCAAACTTCAAAAAGATTTCAAATGTATGTAATGTTTATATTCAACTGCTTGGTTTTAGTTAATAAAAGAACAGGACAATCATTTGCCAGAATGATGAAAAATTGTGTGTCCGGTAAAAATCTGCAGCTCACAAAAGGAGGTCTTGGTGACGTATACGTGGCTTTAGATTCATGACATAAAGGCCCATATTTATACTTTTTGGTACAAAACTGCGCTAACACAGTTTTGCGTCAAAAAGTTTACCGTCGGCTAGTGTCATTCCAAAGTGCCAGAGAGAGTGTCAAATATATGTAATGCCACAAGCCAGCGCTAAGCTTCGACTAGCGTAAAAAAAAGACACTAGCCAGGTCGCGGTGGCGGTAGGGGTGAAGGGGGTTTTGCATAAAAAAAAGACGCTAGGCTGGTTAGAGGCAAAACAAATGCTGCTTACCAGCCTTGTGTCATTTCCAGATGCACAACCATCCAAAAACATGACTCCTGTCTTAGCAAAGACAGGAGTCATGCCCACCACCCCCATGGCCATTGCACCCGGTGCCATGCAGGGGACCCCATGTTAGGGCCCCCAATGGCACTTAAAAAAAATATTTCTATAATACTTAGACATACTTACCCTAGTTACCTAGGATGGGGTCCACCATCCTCTGGTGTCCCTGTGGTGTGGGTAGGGGTGTTCCTGGGGCATGGGGTGGGCACCTCTTGGCCCATTCTATGGTGTTTGGCCGTGGAAATGGGTCCACAGGTTCCCTAACGCCTGGTCTGACCCAGGTGTTAAATATTGGCACTAAGCAAGCTTAACGCCGTTATTTGGGTCCGCCTCTCACCTGTGCGTCATTTTAGCAGGGGGGAGAAATATGGTGCTAAGGGGATAGCACCATTTGTTGGATGAGAAAGCCTACCTTTCATCTCATTGACGCAAGGTGGGTTGGTGCATCCAAAAAATGGTGCTAATTCCAATATTTTGATGCTAGATGTGTCTAGTGTCAAAATTTAAATATGGAGTTAAGTTTGCGCTGCATTTGTGTAAAAAAACAAATGATGCAAATGCGGTGCAAAAAAAGTATAAATATGCCCCAAGGTATCTCCGGCCACTCATTCTGCAGGTCACCATATTCAACTGTTATCTTCCAGAGGTACAGGACCACAGGGTGAATGACTATTTTTGATCATATCTTTAGCACACATTGGGAAGTTCTGTGTACTAATGGGAGAGGCTGTGTCACAAAAATAACACCGCTCGTGCAAGCTCTGGATTTCTGGCACCAAATGCTTGTGCTAAAGAAAGGTGTGAAAGTGGAACTGACATTTAAGCCGACATATTTTCTTTTATGGACATTACCTCCCATATATAAGTTGACCCAAACATGTGCGACGGGGTCGCAAATCCGGGAAAAAATTGAAAAAAAAAAAACAAGTGCGGGCTCTAGCGCTTTGATTTCTATCAAGCCCCCCGGGTAGGCCAGGTCCCGGGGGCATTTAATATTTGAATGTGTGGGGGTTCTGCTGTCCACCCGCAGTCCTGGGGACCAACACCTCCCCGGGGCATTGTGAAAATTGAATGCGGGGGGGCGCAACATCCCTGCAGCCCCAGAGACCGCCACCTCTCTGGGGCTGTTTGTTGGTGGGAAGCCATGAAGTCAATGATGGCCCTGGGGACCGGCATCCCCAAGGGCCAGCTCCTGCTATGTTCGGGGGGCCCACCCCTGGGACATAGATATTTGCTGTGGTTTGGCGAAGTTTTGACAGCTGCTGCCAAATCACAGCAAACACTCTGCTCACAGCAAGGGAGAGCTGTCAAACAGCTCTCACTCAAGGCAGAGAGACAGAGGAAACAATTGCTCTCACAGAGAGGGAGCTACTCTAGCAGCTCCCTTTCTGTGACATCAATGCTGGCTCCCACAGGAGGGGGGAGCCAGCTGGGACCGTGGAAGCCCTCAGACTCCCCCCATGGTCCCCAACTGTGTGACTGGGCACCCACGTCACATGGCCAGGCCCTGAGGGTGGGGTCCCTGGGACTGAGATTGGCCTGGGGGGGGGGTGCATGCGTTCCCCCTCCCCAAAAAGAATAATAAATAATTAGACCATGCCCCGGAGGATGTGGTCCCCTGTGCTGAGATCAGCTAGGGAAGGGGGCAGCATGGCCTCATCCCTTCCAAAAAATATTTAGGCTGCACCCTGGGGGATGGGGTCTCCGGGGCGGAGACTGGTCTAGGGAGGGGGGTCGCGTGGCCCCCCTCCCACCCTAAATAAATTAATTGTTTAGGCCGGGCCCTGGGGGATGGGATACCCAGTGCCGAGATAGGCTTGGGGTGGGGGGCTGGCCACAGGGACTGGCACATGCCAACCACAGGGCAGGTTCTGCAGCCAACTGCTGCTGTGCGCAGCCAAGTCCGTGAACGACGGTGGTTGGAATAACATATAGTAATGAAAATTAGGTTTAAAAAAACATAGAAATTCACAAAAAAAACAAAGGTTACAGGGACGTTATAGTTAGGAAATAGAATTAAAAATTTAAAAAACATAGAAATTCACTGAAAAAACAACGTTTACAGGGACGTTATAGTTAGGTTCTGAATTTACTCGTATGAAACCATAGAAATTCAGCAGTTATAGTTAGAGCTCTTTCAAGTAACTATAACCCACGCCCAGGTAACTATTACTCGCGTCCTCACCATGCACTGCCTATTACCCCAGATATTACAGCAGTCATGACAAGTTCTTCACTTGTTTGTTTGCAACTCTTGCAACTTGGATTCTTCTTCCCGAAAGGGGTAGGTTTGGAACCTCCACTGTTCTAACAGTAGAGCGGGGAGTATCAAGCAGAAATGATACAGAGTGGCCATTCACCTCAACATCTACAAATGGGTCACTCTTGTCTACTTCTAAGACTGTGCCAAGCATGCAATCTTCCTCCGCCCACAGACACCATAAGAAGGACAGGTCAGAACTGTAGTCCTCAAATGTTTCAAACATAAGGAATTGCTGAAATGCTCCTTGGATTTGTGAAAAATCTTGGGTCAGATTTGGGACCTGGCTTGATCTTTGTCTGGGACCACACATATTCTGTTGGCATTGGGGCTTGTGGGACCTGCATCTTTGGAGCTTGAGGCACATTACAATTTTGTGTTCTCTGTCCCTGTGTATTCTGTGACTGTACAGGGGTATTACTCTGGGGTTCTCTAAGTTCTGAATTTTGAGGTTTAAGACATTCCAGCTTCCAATGCCCTAACTTATTCCAATAATGGCAAGGACTCATCTTTTTCAAAGTAGCCACATCAATTCCAGTACTCAGATCATTTGGAACACCACGCCCTCTACCCTACTGTGGGAACCCATTACCACCTTGCATCATCGGAGCTCCATGCTGATGCACTCCTTGCATAGAACCAACATTCCCTACATAAGGTTGACTCTGACTTCCTCTCTGTGCTGCTTTCATCTGTGCCACCATCAACTTTTCCTTCAATCACTTCTGCTACATTTCCATTTCATCACTGCAATATTTTGCATACCTCAAAATCTCATCAACTGACTTATTCTGCCAACAAATCAAATGTTGCTGAAACATCAAGCTAATCTCAGGTCTCAATCCATCACAAATCTGGACACACTACTGCCCATGACTTTAGGTTTGAGAGTCTCTAATCCACTATGCTGTTTAAACACCTGCAGCAATCTCTCATAAAAAGCATACACTGACTCTTTGGGCTCCTGTGTCGCCCTTTCAGTCTTGAGCCAATCCATGCCCTTTGCTGGTATCTTCCCTTTCAAAAAGGTCAACTGTTGATATTTTTTCATTCCCCAAAGGTGAGGTTCCCTCTTTGGCCACTATCTAGCTACTTCACAGTCTGCCAACAAATCACTCAGTACCACAATGTGAAGGAAAGTGTTCTAATCTACCCACAAAACTTGTGAAATCTTACCAAATCACTCAACCTGTTTATACTATTCTACAGGTGCCTCTTTCAATTTAGAAAAATCATTAGTGAAGGACACAAGATCACTCCTACTCCAAGGAACGTGAACATAACTTCAACCAGGCCCTTCCCTCAAAGTAATATCTGAAGCACCCTCTCCATCCCTTGAGAATGGAGGTGGTTCTCCCTTTGGTTGCTTTTGTTCTCTCTTTTTCTTCCATCTACTCTTCCATTTGTCCAATAAGCTCCATTTTTTAATGCTCCTGATTAATTCTTTAATTTGCAATTACATTCCTGCTGTTTTCATACTGCAAATGTCATTCTCATCAAAACATATGCGATAGCTTTTCTGCAATGACTTGGTTCGACTTAAATCTACCTCATGAGTTTAAGGCAATTCGTATACTTTATCATGAACTTGTCCTACACTTCTAGTGACATCTTTTTACATGAATATGAGTTTGTTCTCTTGATAGGTATCCAATCGGGAAATATCAAGATTCTTCGATATCATCTAATCTAATTCTACATGTAATTTGACCACACATATTACATTTCCTCCCACAGGAGTCTGAATTATTTCTCCATTTTTTTTTTCTTAAAAAAGCTAATCAGATCATCTAGAGCTTGAGAGTTAGCTCAATTTTTATAAAGTAGGAGTACCGGACACAACTCTTTCTCAAGGATTACTACTGGTAGCACTCTGAAGTGGGCTTAGATTAGACATGCAAAGATTTTGTAATCTTAGGGTAAACTCTGCTCCAGGAACAAATCCTGTCTGATTTACAACTGAATTTGGATAGGAAACACAAGAAGTATTTGTCTGTGGCAAGACTATGAGTCCCAGCAGTAGGTACTGCCAATGTATGTGTCACATCGACTCACATATGTATAATGAGACTGCAGGAGCAATAGTGACTGGAACGGTAATCGCGTCTGGGGTATTTGAAACAAGTGGGCTTTACAGAGCTATTCATCCCTGAGCTCCCTCCCATGAGTCAGACCTCACATTCACGGGTGCAGCTGGTGTTCATGAACTTATACTGGTAGCTACACCTTCCGTTTTTTCAGTTTGGGCTATATTATATGGCGGTGGATATACTGATAAGAACACATTTAATATATCATCACTAGAATCACTATTGCTCTCTTTTTCTAGGTTCTCTGTAGCCTTTATCGTCTCCCCTTTCAATTTCCTTGACTTTCCTTTCTCTTTCTCCTTATCTGTCACCTCGCTCGTCAGTGCTGGGTACAATCTAGCTCCTTCTATTATGTCAGTCCTCCACCTTTTTTGTTCTGCATTCCATCTAGCATCCGTGCAAGTACGCATTACTTTTGGACACTTCCTTGAAATTTTTCTCTTAGGTTGGCCTGCAAGCTTAGAAGCATTCAGGGCCATATTTATAGTTTTGCGCCAAAAAAATTTGCGCCGGCTAACGCCATTCTGAAGCGCCATGCGGGCGCCGTATTTATTGAATGGCGTTAGCCGGCATTAGCCGACCGGCGCTGCCTGGTGTGCGTGAAAAAAACCACGTACACCAGGCAGCGCCGGCGTAGGGAAAAATGGCGTTTGGGCGTCCAAAAATGGGGCAAGTCAGGCTGAGGCAAAAAAATCGTCTTAACCCGATTTGCGCCATTTTTTTTGGGCGCCCAGACGCCATTAACATGACTCCTGTCTTAGCAAAGACAGGAGTCATGCCCCCTTGCCCAATGGCCATGCCCAGGGGACTTCTGTCCCCTGGGCATGGTCATTGGGCATAGTGGCATGTAGGGGGGCACAAATCAGGCCCCCCTATGCCACAAAAAAAAATTAACAAAAATACTTACCACAACTTACCTTTTCTTCCCTGGAATGGGTCCCTCCATCCTTGGGTGTCCTCCTGGGGTGAGCAAGGGTGGCAGGGGGTGTCCCTGGGGGCAGGGGAGGGCACCTCTGGGCTCATTCTGAGCCCACAGGTCCCTTAACGCCTGCCCTGACCCAGCCGTTAAAAAGAGGCGCAAATGCGGGGTTTTTTGCCCCGCCCACTCCCGGGCGTCATTTTTGCCCGGGAGTATAAATACCACGCACATGCCTGGGAGTCATTTTTTAAGACGGGAACGCCTACCTTGCATCTCATTAACGCAAGGAAGGTGTTCACGCCAAAAAATGACGCTAACTCCGTGAACTTTGGCGCTAGACGCGTCTAACGCCAAAGTATAAATATGGAGTTAGTTTTGCGTCGAATTTGCGTCGAAAAAAACGACGCAAATTCGGCACAAACGGAGTATAAATATGCCCCTCAGTGCTTCATACTGTGCAGGTCAAGGTCTTGGTTTCGCCTCATACAATATTTCTCAAATTGAATGTGTCATAGCATGTAAACCTCAAGGCACCTCCCTTTTCTGTGATCTTAAACCATTGGTTCAGTCAAATACATGTGTGAAGTCCCAGATCTATTGCCATATAATGACCTGCCACATATTTGGATGGTGTCTCCTCCCCTACCCAAACAGGTATTTCCAGATCTCTCCTCACTAGATCTCATAAAGCCTTAAAACATTTCATATTACAACAATATTTTCCAGCAATTATAATTTAATACCCGTTTACAATTAGAATTATCCCTTTACCCACAAGTCTCGTCCAACAATAACAGCCAATAGTAGCTCAACACTCAATGACATAGACTGCCAATACAAGCATGGCTCAACACCAACCGACCAATACCATGGCTGCAAACCGTGGCGTTAACCTCACTCCTTGCAGCGACTCATCTTCCTTTACAGTTTTCATGAATGCACTTTTCTCAACACTAAACATTCACAACAAATTGTAAAGCAAATACAACAAACAACTTTGTCTGCTCCACAAAATAAATTAAAGTAATCAACCATAAAAGAAAAAGCTTGATATATCACTTCTGGACCCACTCTGACTCACAATGAAAAGAAACCTTGACCTGCTGGGAAGTTTTTTCCTGTGCACCTGGAATTCACCACTCCAACCACACTTTACTCTCACGCAAAGATTATTATCCCTGTCTCATTTGTGCTATCAAGGGCGTCTCATGACAAGCACAAACAAACAATTACAATACAGTGTCTTCTACACTTTTTAATATTATCTCAAATTCGTAGGCCACGTCGGACCCGATAACAACTTCAACTTTGTTATATCAAGCACCATATGCACACAACAACTTAAAACATTGCCACATAACACCATACAATCTCTGCATCACTGAAAGCTAGACATAAGCAATGACAACAAACAGCCCTATTGATGCTCACTCCTCTACTTCTACAACTCTCTCCCGAACAGCTGGAACTCCATCAATCCTCTGACTTGAACCATGGGTTTTAAGGGCTTTCACTTGGTTTGGACACATTTATAATAGGGGACACCATAACTCCCTGCCGACACCTGTCCCCTTCGACAAGCTACCATCTTGCAGGAGCATGCATGAAGGTGAAGGTCACTCTTCTTTTGGATCTTGTAGTGTACTGGGAGGCAAAGCAGTTAGCATCAAATTTACAATTTACAATTTCTTAAAACCCATTTGGCCACACAAAAACTACTGGGAATCAATAATTGAGTTTAGTGGGTTTATTACAAATTATTCATAATTCCAATTTAGGTGAATATCAGAATCAAATTATAAAGTTACAAAATCAGAACTGATAAACCTAAACACCGGAATAAGTTCAATCTCAATAGCCTATAGGGATTACAGTCACAGCAATACAGACTCTAAGAAATAAGATTTCTTTAAAAGAATTCAGATTGGTTCTTCTCACAGAAATAAAATGAAGGACATCTAACTAGGTTCTAAGCTAAATAGAATAGGGTCTCTGGGGTCTCAGAAAACAGCAAGGTAGGTGGCAGCATCACAAAAACTCCAGTAGAAGTCTCCAGAAATAAGAATCAGTGTTACACTGTCAGAGCAAAAGGGTCTGACAGGTCTGCATCTCTCCAAGGTGAACACTAACTTAAAGTGGAAAGTTCCAGGCACAACCACATCTCTAGGCATGTCATCCAGAGACTCCAATTATTTCTCGTTCTCACAGAGCAAACTTTCACATTGGAGCGATTCTCCCATCCCACAGAACTCTAACAACCAGGTTAACCTTGAGCATCTTCACACCAGACACAATATAAAAAGGAGGGTTCTTGTGTTCATGAAATCATTCATTTCTTGCCAAACGTTTACTTCTCAGGCCTTTCTATCTCCAATAAACAATGCTCCTTTCTCGAGCTAATGAATAACATATGCACAACTGTAAAAGAAGAAACATGATAGCACAGAAAAATACATTTCACTTTAAAATGGAAAGCCTGCTTATGTTAACTTAGCAAATCATGGTTAATGTGCACTTTTTAATTCTCAAACATAACTGCAAACATTATGTCAAAATAAATGCAAACATGAATAAGAAAGTTCATGATTGATTACATATGGAATGTGTCTTCAGTGAATGCGATTCACTAGAATATAAGTGTAAATATGAATGAGAACTACAAATCATCATGTTAAAGTAAAACATTAGAACCCATGCGTGTATGTATATGAAATTTTAATACCTATAGTGATTGCAGTGTCAATATTACGGTTTGATGCTTCACTTTACATTAATAATGTTAATTCACACAGAATATAGGATGTTGATTACCTATTGTGTTACCTTTGTAAAGTGTAGGGTAAAGCCAAAATTATGCTTCTCCAGGTTTGAAAGAAACAAGGCTTTACAAAATAAGCATAATCAAAACAAAATCCACCTCAAGTTTGCAGAGGTTTATGCATCAGTCTTAAAGAAAACAGTCTTCAACAATGACAAGTGTTTATAATAGGTATACCTCCAATCCTTGTATTCAGAGTCCCTTTTAAAAAAAAAAAAGTAAGGACCAATTTGGAAAAGTAATGTGCCACTTTACAAGGCGGGTGAGCAAATATACAACACAAACACACACCATGACACCAGTGCAGAGCAGTCCCATAATGCAACAAAATGCATCATGGCGCTTTAAAGGAGTCTCAAATGACATTGGACCACTTGGCAGCTGTTAAATTAAGCTAGTTAACCCAGTGATGCTGGAACAATTTTCACAGTAAGGGTGCTGCCATCAATGTTACATGACCCAAGTCACCTAAGCTGGAGAGTGGTGAAGGTGTGGTATGTAGCCAGCTGGCATAAACTTTGGAGCACACTGTCACAAATATATTACTAAAGCATGGTATGGCAGTACACTGTTGTTTAGAAACGGCAAATTTCTTTTTTAAAGGGCCCCTAAATTTGCTAAATGTACACAAACAACAATGTGTGGAAATGGGATTTCAGAGAATTATTATCATTTGCACATCACTAAGTAAAGTGTCTCGGTTTGTTTAGATGAAAAATATTTTTTGATATCACACTTCGGAATTTCACAAAACGCTTCACTTGTGCTTTCTTAACTGCTGATATATTCGGAAATATTTATACAGTCCATTTGAAGGTATTTGAATGTTCTTCAAAAAACTGACATCCTACAGCCTTTTCTTTCCATCTCCTTGTACTCCAGCAAGATTACCACATAGTTAATTTTAGAAACGTCTCTCACTTTGTATTGAGAGTACAAAAAGTAAACCCCAATCTCCATGTTAAACACATAAGCAGCAATTTGTTGGAAGACATTTGATCTCTGTCTTTGAAAGCACAGCAAATGTGGCAAGATAATGACAAAAGTGTAAGGTATCTTTATTGATCAGTCACCTTCTGCAGTATAGTTATTTCTGGGGTTGCTGCAGCACCCCCCTCACCCTTCCTCTCCCGGCACCCATACCCACAGTGCTTATGATTTAATGTGACCACAACGACATGTCAAAACACTGAAAACAGTAAGCATAGCACTTGGACCCTTTCAGTACAGGAGGATAAGGGTTGAAGTGCTTTGAGATGGAATATTTTTTATATGGCAATGGGAACAAATCTGAACCCAGAAAGGGGTACAAATGGAAATGATGCATGCATGCAACATATGAGAAGGGAGTGTGCCACAGACCTGTGTTCATGATCGGGTGAATTGTAAATTACTTGTTAAGTTGCTGCAAAGGGTATATTAAAGTAAAAGAGTAGGTCTTGTGAATGCTCATTTTTTTAAAGAACGCAGGTGGGATGGGCAAATGGCAGGGGCGTAGTGCCAGAGGTGTGTTTGGGGTGTGACAACCCCCTAATAAATGGACTCTGGTGTGTGTACTTGGGTCCAGTGGCCTCCAGTTGTGCTAGCATTCTCTATGGTCAGGTTTCCACTCCAATAAGCAGCCCTCATAGCACCGATGCACATCTCTATGAAACATTGCAGAGGTTTATACACCCACCCCTTTTCTTCACTCACACACAAAAAGACCAAGAATAAACAAAGGACTGGATGGATCAATGTAGTGCAGAGAAGTATTTTAAATGTAATATTATTTTCATCCATTTTTCCATTTCAATGGCAGTGATGGCTGGGAAATCTCTGTTCCACACCCTCCAAATCTAACTCACTAAGTTACCCCCCTGGCAAACGGCAGGCACACAGCAACAGCTGCAGGGACTGTGATGGGAAGCAATGGAGGACACAGCATAGCTTTACAAAGAGCTCTCCGTTTTCCTAGTTCCACATGAGAGTAGCTCATCTGTTGCAGGTTTTAAGCTGAATGCTAGGATGTGTGGCCATGTTTGAGAAGCAGAGCTTACATATTCTACATCATTCAAAGAAAATTCCTGGATTGGATGGGCTACCAATGCATGGTGAACCTGCAAAACTTGAGAGTGCTGAAGGCGAGACATGACATGTGGCACTGCAGCAGGGACTGTAATGAGAACAGAAGGAGCAGAGATCTCTGCTAAAGATGCTGGGTCTGACGTGCCTGTCATCCACAGCCACCTTGTGGTAAAGAATTCAATGTGAAAAGATTGAGAGTATTTTTCAGATGTAAAATATTTTGCATGCATTGCAATGTAAGCATTTAAAAGAAGGTGGAATGGTCTAACTAACAGTCAGCAGGATAAGGTGAAAGAGAAATAACCCTCTGGGTGGGGCCAAAGCCCACTTTACGCATATTTAAATAATTGGTAAGAAAACATTCTGCAGACAGCTCCACTGTCAAGCCAGACCTAAAAATTAAACAAGTGAGTCTGGACAAAACGAATCTTCAACATATTCTGTACTGTACCGTCGAGAATCACATGCAAACTCCTTTTTCCTTAGGGAAGCATTGAACAAGTCCATTTTGGAAAACCTAAATCTAGAAATTAGCAAATTTGCCTGTGCACTGCCTACTACACTGGGAACTGTGCACCAAAGAAATGTACAAAGAACATCCCAGAGTTTTAAAAATGAAACTATGAAATATAATTTCATATGAATTGTTGGTCAGTTCTTAATATAACTTTGTCATTAAATAAATAAGGTATGTTTTATTAGCTGGAACATTTTTCGAATTTTGAAGCACTTCTATCACTTGATTAGCAACGCTATATTTGGTTTTATTTAGCCTTTCAGAAGCAGTAGTCATGCCCCTGGAATGAATTAGCAAACCTCTAAACGCAGAATATCCAAACAAGATGAAGCTTGATTGGCATTCTCAGAGAGAGTTGTAAATTAGTGAACATAAGGCAAGCCCATAATGGATCACTGAAGATTATGGTGTACCAATAAACTTCAAATTTGTGGATTACCTTTTTGTTTTAGAAACACGAGTAAAATGCTTACAAAAGCTTTGCCTACCTAGCCCGTTACCCGTAATGTGTTGTGTCCTATTCCAGCCTAGAAAATACCAGACAAAACTTGAGGTTATCACGTTGCAAACACATTAATTTCTGAATAGTCCCTCGACTAATTAATGATGCAGTACAGTTTCATTAAAGTTATTTCACCAAATTGCTCTTCTCAGGATGTCTTGTGTATTTTTCATCCCATTTATTTATTTTTGTATTTATTTATATGTGGTTTTCCATAACACAGACTTGGCCCTAGAGCATCAGATCACTTTATAAGAGAGCAAGGCAAGTGCTCATGATATCAAACATCATTACACAGCCAATTAGCAACTGAAGAAGGAATAGCCAGTTCATATCCACAAATTAACAGTAGCAGAAACTAAGTACTTTAAAAAACAATCATAATAAAAGAACCGTGAAGCAATGCGAAAACAGAGTTAACACGTCTAGGCAGACTGGGTCGCGATGTGACTAACCTTGCTTTAACAAAAGTGTCTTTCAAAGAAGAGGATTTTGAGAACCTTTTAAAACTTAATCAGACAAGGAGTTGTGTGTAGGCCTGGTGGAAGGGAGTTCCAGAGATTTGCTGCACTGCCAGAGAAAGATTGTTTCATATAGCGATCTTGCTTGATTGTCAGAAGTTCGAACAAGATGGATTGAGCGGCTTCTTGATTCTCGTTGAGTACCTGAGACTTTCAGTTTTTCAACCTGGTAGGAAAGTGTGGTTATGGAGGGTGTACCTAAGCATAATAGTCTTCTTTACGGGGACTTTAGTTCTCATAGACAACGCATTTGAGGGGTAAACCCTACCTGTTCACACTCATCAGCTTTTCACTTAGGTACTTGTGAAATGATGAGGTAATTCTAAAACTGCATGATATTTTTGTCCAGTGAGAAAATACAAGGTCTCAATTTTCAAGTAACACTTTTTGGAAGTACACTGAAAGGAAATTTCCTTTTCTAGACGATTGTAATGCATGAACTGAGGATATATGGTCTTCCCCTTTTTGGACCATCTTCTGTCTTTGATCTCCAACAGTTTATTCAGCTCTTTGCTGAAACACTAGGCACATTCTTTATCTCAAATAGTACCATCGCGGGAACCACAATGGCATTTCATAGGACTTGCTGGAGCTACAGGGATACTGCTGGCTTTCTTTTAAACTTCCTCTTTAAGTATTTTCATGTGATCATTAAAGGTGGGGGGATGTTATGTGATATGTATTTGTAAAGTACACTATCACTCGCAAGGATATCCTGGTTCTGAATAGGTATGTGTGCCTAGTCCTGCCAATAGCAGTGCTGGAGCAATTTCATCATTTGCATAAATCAGTGCTCATCGAGGCTGTCGGACCTTTGGATCCTGCAACAGGGTATGGTAGAACTATACATCTGAATTCAATATAATTTAATTAATTTAAACAGTATGACCCATTTGGCCTTATAAGGAAAACTCCAGTCAGGGGTTAAGATAAGGGATTTATTACAAACTTAGGCCCATATTTTTACTTTTTGCTGCAAAACTGCACTAACGCGGTTTTGCAGCAAAAAGTTTAGCGCCAGCTGCATAATTTCACAACACCAGCCGGGGGCCGTATTTGTTGAATGGTGCAAGTCGGTGCAAAACTTGGGCTAGAGTCTTGTGCTAGCCGGGTGGGGGTGGGGGTGGGGAAGGAGGGTGTTGTGCGTCAAAAAATGACGCTAGCCTGGTTAGAGGCAAAAAATGCCTCTACCCAGACTAGTGCCATTTCCTGGGTCACAACCACACAAAAAACATGATTCCTGTCTTAGGAAAGACAGGAGTCATGTTCACCACCCCAATGGCCAGCATAGGGGACTAGTGTCCCCTGGGCATGGCCATTGCACCCTGTGCCATGCAGGGGGCTCCAAGTTAGGGCCACCTATGGCAAAGAAAATAGAGGGGGAAAAAACTTACCTGGACTTACCTGGGATGGGGTCCCCCATCCTCCGGTGTCCCTCTGGTGGGGGTGGAGGTGTTCCTGGGGGTTGGGGAGGGCACCTGTGGACACATTCCTATGGTGTTTAACCATGGAAATGGGTCCACAGATCCCCTAACACCTGGTCTGACCCAGGCTTTAAATAATGGTGCTAAGCAAGCTTATCACCATTATTTAGCGCCTCCCACCTGTGTGTCATTTTACCACGAGGGGATAAATATGGGGCTATGGGGATAGCACCATTTTTTGGATGGGAACGCCTGCCTTGCATCTCATTGACGCAAGGTAGGTTCACTCATCCAAAAGATGGTGCAAACCCCTATATTTTGACATTAGACATGACTAATGTCAAAATATAAATATGGGGGTTTGCGCCAAATTTGCATTAAAAAAATGACACAAATGCAGCGCAAAAAAAGCATAAATATGGGCCTGAAACTCAAAATCATGTAGATAACTCTCCAGACAAAATTATAAAGATACAGAATCACCAAGGGTTGCCCAAGGCAATGAAATAGATTCGGGTGGACTAACATTAATAAAACTAAGCACTCAAAAAACAAAAGTACAAAACATTAACAATTTTAGTTGTGATATAGAAATCACACGTTGCTGAGGCTTAGCAAGCATCAGTGAATTACAAATCATCAAGTTATAGTTTTCAGCTGAGCAAAGGGAAAACCCTAACAAAGCCAAATTACGGACTAACATATGTGGGGCGGAACACAAGCGGGCAAAAGAAAAAAAGGACAAAAATGGCAAAACAAATTTGGAAAAAGGAAATCAACAAGAGCAGCAAGGTACTAACTAAGATGAGCAAAAGTTAAAAGGGAAAGCGTCAGCATGTCAGAAGCTCGATCAAGAGGCTTCTGCAAGGTTCACAGAGATAATCTCAGTGGGGCATCTTAAAGGGGCAAAACAGAGAGGAAGATACCTCTCCAAGTGGCTCAGCATTCAGGGATTCTTCATCAACAACAGTTCTGAAAATTCGAACATTTTTAACATCTGACCAAAGTCCAGCTGGTCAACATTATATTAAAGTTCATAAAGCAATCTGATTCACTCTAAAAGACAGTCCACATTACGTTGAAGGGGCATATTCCAATAGTAATCAATCACACAACTCCAGGTTGTAACATCAGCATCTCTTCCCAGGTCCGCCATGGGAACCTCATCCATCCAGGTAGCAACACACAGGATTGAAACATTTATATAATTTGTTAGTCCATTGCTCAGGATGTTCCAAACTCAAGGACACTGCTACACTTCTCTCTATGTCTAAACAATAGGAGTCTATTACCAAAGTTACTCTTCTCATGGGAACTGTTAGACCTGTAAGCTCTTGCCATGGTTTCCCCTATCTTTTTGGCTTCTGACCTCATGTTTTTGATCCTGTGCTGAATTTCTTTTTGCTGGCTTTAGGACTCTGGACACTGTATCACTGATGATCAGTGCTAAAGTGGAAGTGCTCTCTGTCTAAATTGTATTGATAATTGGTTTATCCGTGATTGTCGTATTTGATTTAGTAAGTCCCTAGTAAAGTGCACTATGTGTGTCCAGGGCCTGTAAATCAAATGCTACTAATGGGCCTGCAACACTGCTTGTGCCACACACATGAGTAGCCCTGTAAACATGTCTCAGACCTGCCATTGCAGTGTCTGTGTGTGCAGTTTTAACTGCCAGTTCGAACTGGCAAGTGGACCCACTTGCCAGGCCCAAATGTTCCCTTTTACTACAAGTAAGTCACCCCTACGGTAGGACGAAGGCAGCCCAATGGGCAAGGTGCAGTGTATTTAAAAAGTTGGACATATACTGATGTGCTTTACATGTCATGATAGTGAAATACTGCTAAATTTGGTTTTCACTATTGCACAGCCTATCCCTCTCATACGTTAACATGGGGATTGCCTTGAAATATCTTTTAAGTGCAATTTCCCATTGGGAGCAGATTGAGTTATGGAATTTGGGATCTCTGAACACACAATTCAAAAATACATCTTTTGGTGAAGTTGGTTTTTAAACTGCAAGTTTGAAAATGTCACTTTTAGAAAGTGGGCATTTCCTTGCTTAACCATTCTATGCCTCTGCCGGGCTGTGGAATACATGTCTGGGTCAGGAGAACAGTTGGGCTGTTTATGAATTCACTCTAGACAGTCACAGAAAGGGAGCTGAGGTGTGCCCTTCATATCCTGATGGGTCTTCCTGAGCTAGAGTGTTGGGAGGATCTGACACTTGCACCTGAATAGGGCTGTGCCTGTCCTTACACAAAGCAGTCTCCAACCGCCTGGAGTGTGTCTGGGGCCAGGGCAGGAAAGGCAGGGTATTGTGCACTACAAAGACTTTCCTTTGAAGTTTGCCTACTTCAAAGGCAGAAATGAGTATATGTATTGGACCTCTGAGACCACAACTTTAGAACACTTCTAGACTGAGGACATTCTGCCAGGAAGAAGATCTAGATACTGTAGAAGAGACTGCCACCCTGCCTGTTGCTTTGCTGTACTGGCCTGCTGCTTGCTGCTTCTGTCCTGAGAGTGAAAGGACTGGACTTTCCTTTCTACATCATGCGTTCCAAAGTTCTCAAAAGGCTTGAACTGAGCTTGCCTCCTGTTAGAAGTCTCAGGGACATCAAAGACTTCATCTGCCAGCACCTGGGCTCTCTTGCTGAGAGTCCTGACTCGCCAAATGGTGCCAAATCAGTCCCTGGGCCCTTGGGAGTGAGTTCTGTTGTAACCAAGAAGAAACCAAGTGCATCGACTCGGGAGCAACTTCGGAACTGGTGCCACTGTCTGACTCCGCGCTGCAGCCTGCAATAGGAGCTGTGGTTCCCGCTGGGTGCAACAACCGCAACCGATGCCGCTGTCCCGACAACGCTGTAGCGCCTCCGAAATCCTACCACAGCTTGAGTCCTGAGTGCTATGTCCCCGACATCCAGGACACCTAAGTCTGAGTCCGCTGCAGTACCTGTGGCTCCGTGGTGTGATCACGGCACTGCAAAGTCGGTGCCTCGTGTCTTGAGCTGCTAGATTTAGTGACCTCGCTGGGTCATAAAGAACCAAAGCCTCGCCACCGATGTTGCATCGCTTCCCCTGCAACTGTAAGGAACCGATGCCTCATCTACCCTGCCTGACAGTAAGGAACCGAAGCCTGACCTCCCTAGTAGCAGTAAGGAACCAACGCCGCACTGTCTTCAGTGACTCCCCACCTCCAACGTCTTTGCTTCCTCATTGTTTTCAAAGGTAATGTACCTAGGGTCCGTGCAACTCTATGACCAGCCCTCTGCCTTGTGAATGGCGTCGGACTGTTGGGAACGACTCCGTCAATGGCATTGTGATAGTCCCAGTTGGAGCTATGGTGTCTCTAAGTTCTTTATTGAGATTTATTCTTTAAAAATTCATCAACCACCTTAAGTGCATCCTGGTCAACGCTCGTTCCGTCCACAAGCACGCCGTTGAACTCTGGGTCCTCCTGGACTCCACAGCCCCGGACGTCGCCTTCATCACGGAGACCTGGATGAACGCCTCCTCTGCTCCAGACATCGCCACCGCCATCCCCGAAGGCTACAAGATCTCCAGAAAAGACTGCACCAACCAAGTAGGAGGAGGTATCGCCATTGTCTTCAAAGACTCCATCAGCGTCACCACCTCCACCGAAGACACCCCTCTCGCCGCTGAACACCTGCATTTTCAGATTCGCACCGACCCGAGGACCACCCTCAGAGGATCCCTCATCTACCGTCCTCCCGGACCGCGCGCCCCATTCAGCGACGCCATCGCCGACTTCATCTCCCCGCACGCCCTCGCCTCACCGGACTACATCCTCCTAGGCGACCTCAACTTTCATCTGGAACAAAACAACGACCCCAACACCACCACCCTGCTCGCCAACCTCGCCAACCTCGCCAACCTCGGCCTCAAACAACTGGTGAACACCGCCACCCACATCGCCGGACACACGCTCGACCCTATCTTCTCCGCCAGCAAACACATCTTCTTCAGCCACACCTCCGCTCTACACTGGACCGACCACAGCTGTGTCCACTTCACATTCCGACGCGAGACCCGCCACCTCTGCACTCAACCCATCCCTCGTCGACAGTGGAACAAGATCCCCGAAGAGAAACTCTTCTCCGCACTCGCCGCCAACCAACCCACCCTCACCACCGACCCCAACGACGCAGCCCTCAGCCTCACAAACTGGATCTCCAACTGCGCAGACAACCTTGCTCCCCTCAAACGCACGCATCGACAGACCAACACCAAAAAACCTCTCTGCTTCTCTGACACCCTCAAAGAATCAAAGAAAACTTGTCGCGCTCTCGAGAAGGCCTGGCGCAAGGACCACACCGCTGACAACATGACCGCCCTCAAGAACGCTACCCGCGAACACCACCACCTGATCCGCGCTGCTAAAAGGAACTTTTTACCGACAGACTGGACAAAAACAGCCACAACAGCAGAGAACTCTTCAGCATCGTCAAGGAGTTCTCCAACCCCAACGCCAACGCCAACGCCGTCACGCCCTCACAGGATTTGTGCGAATCCCTCGCCACCTTCTTTCACCGCAAGATCAGCGACCTCCACGACAGCTTCGGACACCAGACCCAACCAAACACCACCGAACCCGCACCCCGACCATCACCCTCAACAACTGGACCCACATCAACACTGAAGAAACCAAATCCACCATGAACTCTATCCACTCCGGCGCCCCTTCGGACCCCTGCCCTCACTTCATCTTTAACAAAGCCGACGACATCATCGCCCCGCACCTCCAGGCCGTCATCAACTCTTCTTTTTCTTCTGCTACCTTCCCCGAATGCTGGAAACACGCCGAAGTCAACGCCCTACTAAAGAAACCTACGGCTGACCCGAGCGACCTGAAAAACTTCCGCCCCATCTCTCTCCTGCCTTTCCCAGCCAAGGTAATAGAGAAGACCGTCAACAAACAGCTGACCACCTTCCTGGAAAACAACAACCTGCTCGACCCTTCACAAACCGGATTCCGAACCAACCACAGCACGGAAACCGCCCTCATCTCAGTCACAGACGACATCAGAACCCTGATGGACAACGGTGAAACAGTCGCCCTCATTCTCCTCGACCTTTCGGCTGCCTTCGACACCGTCTGTCACCGCACCCTAATCACCCGCCTCCCCTCCACCGGGATCCAAGACCAGGCCCTGGACTGGATCGCCTCCTTCCTCTCAAACCATTCCCAAAGAGTTTACCTCCCTCCGTTTCGCTCAGTACCCACCGAGATCATCTGCGGCGTACCCCAAGGCTCATCACTCAGCCCGACACTCTTCAATGTCTACATGAGCCCCCTCGTCAACATCGTACGCAAGCACGACATCATCATCACCTCCTACGCCGACGACACCCAACTTATACTCTCCCTCACTAAGGACCCCGCCAGCGCCAAGACCAACCTACAAGAGGGTATGAAGGACGTCGCAGATTGGATGAGGCTCAGCCGCCTAAAGCTGAACTCTGAAAAAACGGAAGTCCTCATCCTCGGCAACACCCCGTCCGCCTGGGACGACTCCTGGTGGCCCACGGCCCTCGGCACCGCACCGGCCCCAGCAGACCACGCCCGCAACCTCGGCTTCATCTTGGACCCTCTTCTCACCATGACCAAGCAAGTCAACGCCGTGTCCTCCGCCTGCTTCCTCACCCTCCGCATGCTCCGCAAGATCTTCCGCTGGATCCCCGCCGACACTAGAAAAACCGTGACCCACGCCCTCGTCACGAGCCGCCTGGACTACGGCAACACCCTCTACGCTGGAACCACAGCCAAACTCCAAAATCACCTGCAACGCATTCAAAACGCCTCGGCCTGCCTCATCCTCGACGTACCCCGCAACAGCCACATCTCCGCACACCTGAGACACCTGCATTGGCTCCCAGTCAGCAAAAGGATCACCTTTCGACTTCTCACCCACGCACACAAAGCCCTCCACGACAAGGGACCGGAATACCTCAACCGACGCCTCAGCTTCTACGTCCCCACCCGCCTCCTCCGTTCCTCTGACCTCGCACTCGCTTCCGTCCCTCGCATCCGCCGCTCCACGGCGGGTGGGAGATCTTTCTCCTTCCTGGCGGCCAGGACTTGGAACTCCCTCCCCACCAGCCTCAGGACCACCCAGGACCACTCCGCTTTCCGGAGACTCCTAAAGACCTGGCTTTTCGAGCAGCAGTAACCCCCTCTTTCCCCTAGCGCCTTGAGACCCGCACGGGTGAGTAGCGTGCTTTATAAATGTTAATGATTTGATTTGATTTGATTTGATGTTTGATGGTGTATGTTCGATTTTTGCTGTTTTGGTCTTGTTTTACTCAGATAAATGTTGGCTATTTTTCTAAATTGGTGTGGAGTACTTTTGTAGTGTTTTCAGTGTGTTACTATGTGCATATGTACAAATACTTTACACATTGCCTCTGAGACAGTGCCTGACTGCTCGTGCCAAGCTACCAAGGGGGTGATCAGGCGTTATCTTAGCTGTGTGCCTCCCTTACCCTGATTAGAGTGAGGGTCCCTACTAGGACAGAGAGCAAACCACTGCCAACTAGAGACCCCATTTCTAATAGTAACGAAGTCTGAAAGAAAGCTCACGTTATGAAATTCATTCAGCATTTCCTGCACAGTCACGAAATACAAGAATAACAGGCCTCGCTTAGGCTAATGCAAGTGAATTACAACAATACATTTAATTAATACATTTCAGTAAACACATTTTTTAATATGCAGACTTATTAATTCATTATTAATATCCTTCATTAATATTCATGTTTCATTCACTTTAGAGGAAAAGCCTTTGTTAATACATTTCAATCAATATATTGCAGAATTGCATTTCTCTATTTTTGCACTCGTATTTAAACCATTAATCATTAGAAATTCAATATTGTTGTATACATTCATTTACTCTAAGGTCTAAATGACAACATAATAGCAATTAAATCTTTCAAATATAAAATTTATGAACGATACTCCCAGGGTTTCTAACATTAGCTTAAACGAATGCACAGTTAAAATGTCTTCTCATTACATCTTTCTACATTCACCCTATTAGTACTTTGGTTAACATAGTGCATATATTGTCATGTATTGATGACTTCTGTGACATGAGGGACAACAGTAACATTTCAACTACATCAGTAGGCTGATAATTGCAAAGCCAGGTCTTTATTGCTTTGACCACTAATATTAGTAGAGCCACTTTGGAAAATGTCCTCTTCAATGGTCTATCCCCATTATGTCCAGGGGCGTAGCTTCAGGGTGTGTGTGTATGTGGTGGAACACCCCTCCCCCCCCCAATACTTACAGTCAGCAAGGAGCATGCCATAGCTGACTGACTGGTCTGATCACCTCATACGCTTACTGTTCCTTTGGCTGTAAAGAATGATGTTGAGGCAAGGCCTAGGACAGGATGCTCCTGTAATCTGATACTTTGTAATGGGTAGTCCCTGTGACAGTGTTGGAGCGCACATGAGTATCCTGTGTATGATGTCATGATACACCTGCACCACAAACCCCTTTATCCATGGTTTAGGTGGCTGGGCCTGCAGGGTGCACATGGAGTCAGAGTAAGAAAGGTAGGCTCTTCTCTGTATCTGAACAAAGAAGTCCGGGCAGAGGCATTCTTCACCATCATTCCTGCATCAAAGTCCAGAGTCAGTTGGGTGTCTACATTCCCAACTTCCCTGCTGCTTTCAAGCAGTCTGGGCCTTTTTGGTGGTGCTTGGGGATAGGGAGGGAGGCTCTTACTGTGCTCCACATGTAGAGTATAACCTTTATACTAATTAAAAAAAATATGAAAGCTGATGATATGTGCATACTTGAAAGTGTGTGTGCTTGTACATGTTTACATTAGTGTGTCTGTATGTGTGATGTATGTGCAGGTGAGTGAGGGTGCACATGAGGGTGTGTACATGTTAGTGTGTGTGCATATGACAATGTGTTAGTTGGTGTCTACACGTGTGTGTGTTTATGTCACCAAGTGGCAACATAACTGTGTGCAGATATATGTGTGTATGTGCAGGAATCTGTGTTTGACCTCATGATTACAGGTTCCAGTCCTCGTGGGTCTACTCAGCCTTGTACCCTTCCACGGTCAGTAAAATGAGTACTATTGAGCTGGGTAAAAGTAAACATGTTACTCAGAGCCAAGATATCCCAAACAGAGATCATGCACTATCACAAATGTATATATTATGTGTACATGTCAGTATGTGTGTGCACACAAGTGTCTGTCTGCACGTATGTGCACTTGATTGTCGGTGGATCTGTGAATCACAATAACTGGAGCAGCACCCCGCAGTTCATTGGCAAAAGTATTTGTGAATAGAATGATATTGAATGCTACAGGTCTCTGCTTGGGTGTGCATTGCCACAGCTGTGTGTGACCTGACTGGATTACAAGGGGTGCGTGAACCTCAGGAGTGAGCTGCATTGTGTGGGGGATGAACCACAGTGCTGACATCCAGAGGATTCTCAATGTCAGGGACGTGTGCTTATAGGACTGTGTTAAGGCCGAGTTCTGTGCCTAAACTTGAACCCATGACATTACTTTGTCAGTTGCACTGTGACCTACTTTAAGTATGTATGTAGTATATGGATAATGCAAACCTAGCCAAAAGGCAGTGGAGTGCCATACAGGGGAAATGGGAAAGGTACAGTCAACAATTGATTGGAAGTGGAGGGTTTTGAAAGCAGGAGTGGATTGTTACCATGTCATGATATAGTTTTCTCTAAAGAGATGCGTCTTCAGTTCTTTTCTAAATTGGGGCATGGCAGGGCTGATTCTGACCAATACGCAGTTTTTTTGCCAGGTTCTCGGTTCACAGATGGAGAAGGCCTGATGTCTTGTTTTTTCATATTTTGCACTTCTTCATCTTCAGTACTGGATGTGTGGGTCCAGAGGTGGGGAGCTTTAGGGAGGAACAGTTTAATTTTCTTAAGTAGGGTAGTATGCTACCAAGTTGTCTTGGTTTCTTGGAGACACGTTCCTTGAAGGTAAAGCCAGTCACTTGGGTGAATACGAGTGCCCTGGGTGACAGCGGGGATTTGACTTTTTTGAGGTTCAGGTCAGCCTCCCCAAAGTCATCAATAATTCCAACAGTTGGATCATCTCCTGCACTGACTTCCAGGCCCCCTTCCAACACAAAAATACAACAATATCTAGACCTTAGGCCATTTGGTACACAGAGAAACCCTGACAGATGAAATGTTACTGCAACCAACTAGAGCACATATGGAGAATGAGCCAGGGCAATACAGATAGGAGCATGTTCAAATTCACCCGAGAAGCTACAAATGAATGATTTGGACCACCAAATACGCGATCATCATCATCAGCAAAATTGACACATCCGTCCAAGTCCATGCAGTCACAGCCTCATGCTTCCATACCCTGAAGATGCCCAGGAAGATTTTCAAATGGCTCCCAATCAGCACACGGAGAACCATCACACATGCCTTTGTCACAGGCAATCTGGGGTATGGGAAGACCCTCTGTGCCAGGACCACAAAAAAGTCTCCAGAAAGCTGCTGACATTCAGAACTCGGCAACAAAATCCCTTTCATCCACCCACACCACACTCACATCACACCACACTTGAAGGAGTTCCACTGGCTTGCCACACAAAAACAAGCACAATTCAAACTCTTTACCCACAATTTCAAGGCACTACATAACACTGGCCCAGCATACTTCAACAATTGCATATGCTTTTGCAAACCTTGCAGAGACCTCCATTCGTCCAGACTCCTACTTGCACACATTCCACACAAACAGAACACTAGATCTGGCAGTCTTTCTTCTACATTGCTCCTAAAGCTTGGAACGACCTTCCACTACAAATAAAAGCCTCCTCCTCACTTCTTGAATTCTGCAAGAAGCTGAAGACATTACTTTTTGAGTAGTTCCACTAGGCCTTAGGTTTGGCTACACTCACAGGTTATAGTGCTCCCTACAAATCAGCATAACATAATGAAATAAGTCATTGGGCTACCACAGACTTACAGTTTCAGATGCACGTTCTGGCAGATGCCCAACATCTGAGCAGTGAAAACTTCTGTATAATGTTGTATGCATGATCGGTTTAATGTGGAATGTGAAACCCTTCATGTATCAGCTGATATGGGGACAGAATGAATATTCTGCTTTAAGATTTGGACTAATGCTCCACTTAGTGGCACCTATTTATCTGCTGTATGAATCCATAATATGTGAGAATGGAGTAATTGGCCTGTTGTTGAAGCATGTAATAGCGTTGTATCCTTCTGTACTACTTGAGATTGCAAGATGGTGTAATTTTGCTATTCTGCTCCTTTCAAGAAGATTCTCAGTTACAAACATATAATTGAGAATCTACTTGGAAGGTGCAGGAAAGGAAGTAATTTGTAAAAATATAGTTAGATGTAAAGGTAAATAATAGGCCAATGAAATCTGCATTATATAAACTCTATCACTGGTAACTTTTAAGTAATTCTGCTGAAAGTTGCACCTCAATATCACTAATTCAGCTTAGGACAAATTAATCTGCAACTCTTCCAGCAAGGGTCAGGCTTGTATGGTACTCCTTGTAAGTGCTGGAAAATGTATCAAGTGCCCTTCAAGAGCATATGGCGTTTTAACAAATTGTGCTATTGATAATATTTCATATGTTATCCCTGTAGTTTTGGGTGTGTTATGATGTTAGATAATGCTAGGTATATAGCCACTTTTCCTGCTATTTTACAATATCCACCAATCAGAATTTGTAACACGTATTCCGATCTAGCCACAGAAAGCTCTTTCTGTACCACCCATATGCTTCTTTTGCAAGCCTCGCCTCTCTGAGTCACCGTCCCTAGGCCTGGTCTACTTCTGGACTACCCTGAACTGAACCTATACTTGCTGCCCCCATTAACCAGGGCTACTTATGCAAGACCAGGGCTATTGCTAGGTCTGCTCCTCTTGTCATCCCACCTGTGCTACATTTCTGTATCAAAGAATGGGAATAGCGTGGACAACATCATCCACCATTGCCCAATATCATCCACTATTCGCTGCAACCCCTTGCTGACTGGCTAGTCTACCATCAAACTAGGGCTTGGGTGTGGCCTGCCCATAACAAGTTTGAGTTTAGGGAAGAAAACCGTACCGAGGCCTGGTCTGCTTCCAGACTGCCCTGAACTAAGTTTGTACTTGCTGCCCCCATCAATCAGGGCTACGTGTGCAAGACCAGGGCTAGTGCGAGGTCTGCTCCTCTTGTTGTCCCACCTGTGCTACATTTCTGTATCAAGGAATGGGAATAGCATTGGGGACATCATCCGCCATTGCCCAATATCATCCACTATTCACTGTGACTCTTTGCTGACTGGCTAGTCTACCATCAAACTAGGACTTGGTGTGGCCTGGCTTGAGTTTAGAGACGAAAACAGTCCACTGTCCTGTCTTCAAATACAATTATCTTGCCTATATGACTCATTGCGCAGGTCCGGGGCTTGCTTTAGAGCTGGCAGAATCCAGTGGGGCAATCTTTTTTTGCGCCCCCCATGACCTCCACCTCTGATTCCCTCACTGTCACCCAGCAAAAGTGCATCTCATCTCTCTATAGCCCCTCTCTCACATACATTTAACTTTTTTTAAAGTGTTGGTAAAGGCTAGCTGTACTATTCCACTCAGCTATCCACACAAAATACAGATCTGTTCTTTGCAGCAGGCATATTAACCCTCTGAGCTACTTTCTAGTGAGTCAAAACTGCTATTAGACAAAATTCTTCTCTCTCTCTCTCTCCAGCAGGATGGAACACTAAGCACAAGAGTTATCTTGACATTTTTATTGCTGCCTTTTCAGCTAGACCACAAGGACACAAGGGACTCTGCAACTGGTGCTTTTAAAGAGTAAGTTATTGCTGAACACAGAACCCCCCCCCCCGAGGTCAGTACCCTCCCTCCAGGTCTTCACCCAGTGCAGCCGCACCAGTCACACACCTCTAAAGCCAGTCTAAAGCCAGCCTGCCCAGGTCATTACCTAGCTTGTTTACAGGAGATGGTGGAAGTAGACTGAGGGCATGACAGATAAAGCATTGTTTGTACTTTTTAAATGCGTATTATTGATTTTCACAGCTGTAGTTCATCGTGCATAGGACACCATTGACCTACTTTCCACCCTCCCACCCAGCCCACAATGTTGGTGTGACATGTAGCGTCAATAACTGTATAAGTTTCTACAAGTTTCCAAAATTATATATGTCAATCATACTGCCAAAACAAATAAAACCTCTGCCAAAAGGTGTTGAAACAGTGTTTATGTGTCGGTGCTGCTGTGGTAGCCTATCCCTACTATGTTGCCTCTACCCATCTCTGCACACAGTAGCAGCCAGTGGGAGTTCTCTAACCAGGGGTCAGCAAATTCAAAAGATACAATGCAAGCACTCCACTGTTACATCAAGGTATAAGTACTGAAGTAAGTGTTACATCAAAGTTTCTTTATGTTCTTATTTAATTCAACTCAGCAAAAGTTCCAAAGTAACCCTCCAAACAGGTTTCAATATAAAGCAGCATCCAGAAACAAGGCTAGCACATGTTTTGTCGACGTAGATGATATAACTGCAGACTTCATCAGGGCTAACATTAGGGTATCAAAAATGATGTCTATCCAGGTTGCAAGTATGCAAAAAATATATAAAGAAACTTTGATTGAAGATTTACTTCATACTATACCTTGGTGTAATAGTGGAGAGCTTGAATTTTATCTTTTGTACCTTGGCAGACTTAACAGCTACAGGGCAACAGGTGGCTTTCCTGCATTTTCAAGCACCCAATTTAATTTTGGACATGAGATATTTGTGCAGATTAAATCATCTAATACTTGTATTGTATGCACCATTTTCCCAGCCGCCAGTTTCTCTTCTTAGATGTCATCTGGTAACTCTTGCCTCAAGGCAGTCTCTTGTGCACTATCCTCCTTAGGATAAATCCTCTGCCTCCACGGAGTAGGCGTCGTTTGTACTTGCTGCATTTCTTTAAGTGGGATTCAGTACACCTCTGATTCTCCTAAATGTCTTGCACAGTTATTTGGGATATGACTTTGCATTAAACTTTATTAAAACTAGATCCCACTCTAAAGAACCCAGTTGGAAAAAATGCACAGCTCATTGACCCAAGCCAAATACACAAAGTAGTACTGAAGTGGCACAATGCCAGCCTTGTGTGCATACATATTAACATATTCAATGTCATTGTGAAACAGAGCACTATGTCATGTGCTTACACATTATATTGTCTAGCATTTGTTTATTATTGTACTGGTCTCTGGTCTTTGAACAAGTTATCTCTTCGAGTGTGAAATTGTTTTGCCAGTGGAAGATTCTATCTATATATTAATGCTACTAAGAATATTACATAATTTTCTGAGCTACAAACTAATTACCTGAAGTCCACTTACCCAGAATCATGCCCCTTTGCACAGCATGTCCTTTTCAATTGGGTACTGTTAAAAATGGGGTCTCTAGTTGGCAATCCGTTTACACCCTGTCCAAGTAGAGATCCTCAGTCTAGTCAGGATAAAGGAGAGTTTTAGAAAAATAGCCAATGTTTATTGTGGTAAAACAAGACCAAAACGAGAAAAATCCAACATACAGTAATAAAAATATGAATTTAGCAAGAATTAACTGAAAAATACAGTTTCTTCAAGTCAATACCTCCGTCTGAGCCTATCACGACATCATGAACAACAAATCCAACAGTTTAGCCTGGATGTGGCGTCGCGGGCCAGCTATGGTGTCTGGAAGTCAGTACCTTGAAAATGCAGGGCGTCATGATCCTCACAAGGAGATCCGGAGTGTGGCATCACTGGAGTCGCAGATGTAGGTACCAGAGGTCGGTGCAGGGGTCGTCGGTCCCTTGAAGTCACACATGTTGCAGATCGAGCTCCGGGCTGATGACAAAGTCAGGAGCGCTGGCGTGGATGGCATCGGGGCTGCGGTGTGAAGCAGGACAATGCGACGTGCAGTGTTCACAGGTCATGGTGCAGGCAGCGGCTCGGAGACAGCGTCCTATGGCATCGGTGAGATCAGGGCTGCAGGGTGAAGTGGGGTGTTGCGACATGTGGTGTCTCAAGTTTGCTGTGCAGGCAGCGGCATCATCATTCCTGAAGCGCTGTCGTCGGTAGGCCTAAGATGGCGGTGCGCCGCAGGACAGGCTATGTGCGGCGTCCACAGTTAACGACACTGGCATTGGCGTTTGTGGACCAGGGCTGAGGTGAAGGACTGGATGGTGCTTTGTGTACCTCAGGAGCGGTGTCCACAGGCCACAGGGCAGGCAGCGGCACCGGTGTCAGCGTGGAGCAGCGGCTTCGGGGATGCCAAGGCTGCGGTGTGAGCAAGGCGATGCGTAGTGTGGGCCCACAGGTCACGGTATAAACAGCGGCTTGGTGACGGTGGGGGTGAGACCACGGTTGCAGTGCGACGTGGGGCACGGCTCTGTGTGGCATCGTCAGGTCACAGTGCAGGCAGCGATGTCATTGATGGCGTCGTGGTGGTTTTTCTTCTGTTGCAGCACAAAACACACAGTTTCCAGTGCTGTATGCAGATGAAAATGAAGTCTTTGATATCCCTGAGACTTCCAACAGGAGGCAAGCTATACTCCAAGCACTTGAAGAAACCTCACAAGCAGGATACACAGCAAAGTCCAGTTTTTGTCTTCTCTAAGGTAGAAGCAGCAACTGCAGGGCAACACAGCAAAGCACACACGGCAAAGGGGCAGTAATCCTCCTCCAGCTCTTCTCCTTGGCAGAGGTTCCTCTTGATCCTGAAGTGTTCTAAAAGTCTGTGGTTTTGGGTCCACTACTTATACCCCTTTTGGGCTTTTAAGTAGCAAACTTCAAAAGAAAGTCTCTGTTGTTGACAAGATCCTGCCTTTCCCAGGCCTGGCCCCAGACACACACCAGGGGGTTGAAGACTGCATTGTGTGAGGACAGGCACAACCCTTTCAGGTGTAAGTGTTGGCTTCTCCCTCCCCACCCTAGTCCAGGAGACTCATCAGTGCATGCAGGCTACACCCCAGCTCCCTTTGTGTCACTGTCTAGAGGGAATTCACAACAGCCCAACTGTCAGTCTGACCCAGATGTGGGATGCAGGCAGAGGCACAGAATGGTTTAAGCAAGAAAGTGCACACTTTCTAAAAGTGGCATTTTCAAACAGACAATTTAAAAAATAACTTTACAAAAAGATGTGTGTTTTAAATTGTGAGTTCAGTGACCTCCAAATCCATATCTCTATCTGCTCCCAATGGGAAACTGCACTTGAAAGTTATGTAAAGGCAGCCTCCATGTTAACCTATTAGAGAGATCGGCCTTGCAACAGTGAAACCCGAATTTGGCAGTATTTTCTCTGTTAGGACATGTAAAACACATCAGTACATGTAGGACATGTAAAACACATCAGTACATGTCCTACCTTCGAAATACACTGCACCCTGCCCAGGGGGCAATCTAGGGCCTGCCTTAGGGGTGGCTACCATGTAGTAGAAGGGAAGGGTTTTGGCGCACTTGCCAGGTCGAATTAGCAGTTTAAAACTGCACACACAGAAACTGCAGTGGCAGGTCTGAGACATGTTCACAGGGCTACTCATGTGGGTGGCACAAGTGCTGCAAACCCACTAGTAGCATTTGCTATGCAGGCCCTGGGTACCTCTGGTGCACTTTACTAGTAACTTATCAGTAAATCAAAATATGCCAATCATGGATAAACCCATCACCAATACAATTTACGTGGGAAGCACTTGCACGTTAGCACTGATCAGCAGTGGTAAAGTGCACAGAGACAATAAACCAGCAAAAACTGAGTCCAGCATACCATAAAAACAGGAAGTCAGAAGGCAAAAAGACAGGGGAAACACACCAAAAGATTCCAGATCTAACAGGAACAGTATATTGCTTGTTAGGATAATTCAGACTCACACACCCTATTTTTGCCCAAGCTATGCCTCTGGTCAGATCCACTTCTAGTATCCTCCTCTTATATTGTTGTTTACAGTAAAAGACGTTTAACATGCTGAAGTGTCCACGGGACCTGTACATAGTTGCATATTATCTGTTCACTTTGCTAGGCAGATTTCTAGTCTTGTTGGGTAATTTTGGAATGTAGTATCAGGCTGACTAGTTACACAATACTCCTAATCACTCTATAATGGGGTGACCATTTTTTTAAAGTAATGGTACACAGATGCAAATCCTCCCATTTCGACTGGTTTTGATTTTGCCTGATACAGGTTAAAAATAAAGGCGGAATTCCCTGCAGGAATGCAAAGAATAAGGAATACTTGTGCAATCCAACACTGTCAGGGGCAGGACAATCTGATAAACTTAAGAGTGATTGTATTAAGTTAATAACACTGTTCAGCCCTGGCACTGCAAGAAAGCACGTTCCCCAGCATTGAAAAGGGAAGGTTGCTGCTGGAGGAGAAATGGAGACAAGGTTTAGGACCTTTCCTCGCATTCGACTTGAAACTGTTTCCTGGTGCTTTGGCAAAGCCTTTTAGGTTCCTCATTTTCCCTTCTGCTTTCAGTATCTTCGATCAACGTCACTTCTATTTACATTTTTATTAGAATGTGTCTATCACACATAGCCATCACTGGGCATCTAGTAATCTCTCTGTCTGTGGTCCTTCCTAGGACTCTCCAGCCCATGGGAAGTTTCTGGTATGCATGACTACCATTAAAACCTGGGTGGCGCCTGCAAACCACTTGTCTAACTGGGAGGGGGACTGACCTTCATAGTAAGAAATCTGTCCATCCTCATGTTTTGCCTTACAAGGTCATAGAGCAAATTGAGGAATAGCCAATGAGTACTTGCTTTGTAATGATTTGTTTATGAATAAGGGGGAACCATCTTGTACTCTGCCTTCACATCAAAAGGGACTTCAGTAATGACATTTAAGTGGTTGGGATTTTATGAGGAATTGAGTTTCTACTATAGTTGCAAGTGTGGAAGGTAATTCAAATTGTATCAAGTTTTTTACTTCACACTCATAATTTTCAAGTTCATGATTATTAACATTTCTAACGAAAGCAAATCTGAGCAAGTCGTCTGTCAGTTGTTTGAGTGTCATTTAGCTGGGTAACAGTGCTTAGAAATGTCATGAGTGCAGTACGAAGCACCTTAGAAAAGCACATTAGGATTCTAGAAATCATATGAAAGAGCTCTAATTTTATTTTTGTTTGCTGCTTTTATAAACATTCCAGATATTGTGATGCATCCAGTGATATGTTGGATGTGTGATAACATCTACTTTAATTTGTGTGGTCATTTTACTACTTGATGGGGTCTATCACAAAACACACACTTTGCTATGCCTTTTATGGATTTCATGCTCGGACCAGTCAAGACTAGGAACAGCCTTGAACAAGCCTGTGTCCCTGCCCCCTTTTTTGTTTGTATTATTATGTTTGTCTGATTTACTAAACACTTTATCTAGTGTAATGGCTTTTCCCTCCAAGATGAAGGATCATCTCATTATCATTTTTGCTAATGCTAAAAACCTTGTGCTGCTTGACCTTGTGACTGTAGGCCTTCAGGTATGGGAATACACAAACCACATTTCTCTGTTTTTTGGGTGATTGTAGGCGTGTGTTAGTCAAGCACTACAAGTATCTGAAAAACCTATTTACAAGTTGTTTAATCTAGGTACTTCAGTAGGACAAGAAAGCAAAAATGCCCACCCCTGGAGCCATGAGCAGCTAGAGACAAAACTGAGATCATCATCTTGGGTCCCTCCCCGTCAGCTTGGAACAACTCTTGGTGGCCCTCTACACTCGGCAGACCTCCCACCCCTACAGACCACACAAGAAACTTTGACGTCATCCTCGACTCAATGCTCATCATGACCAGGCAGGTCAACTCTGTCACCTCCACCTGCTTCCACACCTTCTGACTCCTCCGAAAGATTGTCAGATGGATACCAACCAACTGCCGGAAAACCATGACACATGCCCTAATCACAAGCAGACTTGACTACAGCAACGCCCTCTATGCAGGAACTTCCAAGAAGAACCTGAACAAGCTGCAACAAATTCAGAACGTTGTAGCCAGACTTGTTCTAGACATCCCCCACCAAAAACACATCACAGAACACCTGAAGAACCTCCACTGGCTCACCGTCAAGAAGAGGATCAACCTCAAACTCCTCGTACACGCCTATAGAGCCCTCCACAACAGCAGACCCATCAACTTCAACCACTGCATCACCTGGTACTCCCCTTCCAGACCTCTCCACTCATCCCAGCAGTCCCTCGACAACATACCCCACATAAAGTAGGCCTTGGCTGGAGCAAGATCATTCTCTTACCTGGCAGCTAAAGGTTGGAACACCTTACCACCGCACCTCAGACAGTCGCCATCGCTGCCTCAGTTCAAGAAGGACCTCAAGACCTGGCTCTTCAACTGATCTCTGAGGACCCACCTCTAGCGCCTTGAGACACTACGGGTGAGTAGTGCACTATAGAAATGATTGATTGATTGATTGATTGATAGAGGAACACAAGCTTCTTAATGTATTTACTCAGTACAATGCATTCAAGACTTATAAGCAAAAATATAATCCAAGTGATCTTTTAGTTGAGAAACTCTTAGTTTAAATTCTGCCCTCTTTACAAGTTTTTAAGGCTTACGTATTGAATAATGCCCTTATGTTTGGTACTTCCTCTAGCCCTGAGGAAATGGGTTGAAATATAGCTATCCACATGTTAGCTAGTTTATGGAGAAGTTTCACATCAATTACATAATTAAAAATGCTTATGAATAAAGTGCACGAGAAGGCTTTTGACACAAGAATGGGACTTTATCTGTGGTGGAGTGCTCAGGAATCAACTTTTTAAATATTGAGTTAGACCTGAGAGTATTTCATTTTGAGGCTGACATCTTGTCCTTGAAGTCTGTCATTCATTTGATAAGAGAAGAGTCATCCTCAATAGTTGGCGTGTCTTTTGACAATTTTCAGTAGTGACTTGACTTCGGCTACTGTAAACATTAGATAAGCCCTAAGTATGCTAAACATGCTAATTATGAGATATAACCTACCTTGTTTCATTCTGCAGGCCTCCGCTTCGATAAATGACATATGAGGTTTATATCAGAACATTGTTATTTTAGGAGTGATTTATTTAGTTTTCTGGTCTGAATGCAAAGTATTAAATTAACTATGACATATTTGGATTCTGAAGTATACTTAAATATTGTGTCTGGTAAGTTAATGTGACGGGTAATGCTAATGGAGAAGATGATTTATTAGGACGGAAATCAGAGGATTAGTCCATGCCATCTTCCTCTACAGTCATTCCTTTTTCAGTGCTTTATTTCTAAAAGAATAAGTGCTAGTGCCCAATGTTTTGCCCAGAATCCCACAGCCAGTGCTATTTAATGGCAAGGGGCGTGGGTTCACGAATACCAAGGCTGGGTAGTCTTCATTCCAAAGAAAGAAAAAAGGGGGGGTCCAAAAAACCACAAAACTCCCTGAATGCAAATGCCCCTTGATATTATGGTACGTGGGAACTTCACCAGAGGACATTGGGCCCTAGTCCTCCATGGAAAAACATGATTCAGAAAAATAGTGAGGTCCCACTTTATGAATGTATGAATTTGGGCCAGCCAACACGTGTTTCGCCCCACGGGCGCGTAAGCCAGGGCTTTCTCAAGGCAGGCCTGTATTTTGATTGTTTCTTCAGGCGACGAATGCGGCTGATTACATACCTAAAGAAAACGGGATAATTGCTGTATTATTACTTATACTTATACTGTCGACTGATCATTTGGCCATCTGAACAAATAATGACTTGAAATGCCTTGAGAAAGCCCTGGCTTACGCGCCCGTGGGGCGAAACACGTGTTGGCTGGCCCAAATTCATACACCCTCTTGGATCTCTGTGTGTTTACACTTTCACTCCGAACCAAATGTTTTTCTAAAATAAAATTGGATTTGGAGCAATATTGACACTATCTCTAGCTTTGTAGATGAACACATCTTCAGATATTCGGACATTGAAAAATAATATCTGCATTCATAAAGTGGGACCTCACTATTTTTCTGAATCGTAGTCTTCATTCCATTTCATGCTTCTTTCATCCACCACTAGACACTATGTACCCCTTTCACTCACTCCTTCAGGTTCTTTTTCATCTCTGACTTCTCCCTTTGCCACAGTTTTTTCTGTATTTCTCTTACTCCTCCCCCACTTTTCTGTTCTTTTCGCTCTAGCTCTGGGTCAAGGTCTGCTGAGTTAAAATAAGTGCTTGTCCCCAAAAATGAGTACCTTTGGGCCCCACCTGCAACTACCAGTTCAAGATAAGCACTGTCTTTTTTTTTTTTAAACGTATTTTTGGAGTTTTAACAAGACACTGTATTTGCAGTGGTTACATGATTAAGAACATGTTTAAGAAAATGTTTAGGAAGATATATCTTGCTGAAATGAATACATGTCCCATCAGAACAAAACCTGAGGCACAGCACACGTTATATCTCAGGTTTATGCTGGGGATACTGCCCACTAGAGTATAGCGGCATACTGTGCCACCAGAGTGTCATTATGTTTACGCTCCGCTGGCGCAGTTTGCCAGCCCATATGTACCAGGCCACAAAAAGCCTCCTTGCATGGCTTTTCATGGCCTTGTAAATATGGACCCCTTTCACGCATAACACTGCATGAAAGGGGTGTTCCATGAACGTGGCTTGGGGTGTTCCCATACAACACCCATGGAACCCGAAAAATCTGATGCATTCCCAGATTTACAAGTCTGGGAATGCGTCAGATTCCTACGCCAGCTCAGGGGTGGCGTACAAATTATGCAACGGGGAGAAATAGCTTTATTTCTCCCCGTTTTTTCTCTTTTTTGTGTGCTGCATGCTGCAGCACACATAAAAAGAGAAAACACCTCTTGTGATTGATTTTGTCAGGAATGTGTCCCTTCCTGCACAAAAACAATCATCCCCATAAAACAAGCACCATTGCACTATGGTGCAAGGGTGCCTGCTTTGGTGCTAGGCAGCAATTTGTGCACCAGCACAGGGGGAGAGAACAGAAAAGTGCTGTATCTTGTAGATATGGAGCATTTCTGCCCTTTCCCGGTGGTGCACGGCAGCGTAGCAAGGTACTTAAAGGACAATAGCAGATCTCTCTGAGAGCCATCAATTGCCAAATAAAAGTTGCACAATGGATCCTTTATTGCCCCAGATACTACTGCTCCACATGGCTGAGTGAGGGAACCAGCAGTAGTGCCTGAGCTGGAGGTTGGACCCTAATTTGAAGAACAGAGGTCTCCAGATGTCTCTGCAAAGCGTTAACACATCAGTGTCAGGTTTTCTTCTACATTTTGTTTTTTCATAATTTTAAAGTTCTTCTGTTTTGCACGAGGTGCACAATATTTAAGTCCTCTTCTAAGTAATATTGTTATTTCAATCACTGATTTTACAAATCATAACTGTTTGTCAGTAAGTGCATCACCCGGTTCCACCTGTGCCTTCCCTTCACGCAATCGCCGCTGGTGTGCTAAGTGCCGTGGTTTTAAAGATCTGCTTCCCTAATGAGTTTAGAACTTCTAGCAGTATTAATTATGTGACAGAATGTAGATGATAAAAGACTCTCTTGTCCTTAATTCCTCTTGAATGCTCAAGGTTATAATTAACGCTCCCCTTCTCAAATTGCTGCCATGATGCCCAGGTTTGTTTGCATTTCTCCTTCCACCCCAAGAGGGGGATTATCAAATGAGCAATGGCACGCTGCTACATTTTCTGCCAGTCTGGATTATGTTGAGCACTCCATCACTTTAACAAATGTAGAACTCTGGGCGGATAATTGAGGCACGTAAACAGCTGTAAACAATCAAGCTGTTAGGCAAATTAAGCACATGACCCCACCAACAGGCTGTGTTGTAGAAATAACTAAGCAAACATAATTATTTGAGAAAAGTGATCTGACACCAAGCTGTGAGGAACCTTTTGTGGTTAAATCTACCTAAAGTAAACTAAGTAGTAGTTATTTCTGCGGTGCAATTGTCAAACAGAAGTTAATCATTTTAATCCAACAAAAATGAATTGTCAAAAAAGAAAAACATGAACTAGCCGCTTTTCTTCACGTTGCCTTTTTACGCACTGAGTGTCTCATTTATTAGCAAATGGCACAGCGCGTTGCCTCAAGCAATATTGCTGCGCCGAGCTGTGTAATTTCCAAAACGCAGGAATGCACCGCATTTTCAAGAATATGGTGCATCCCTGTCTTTACCCCTGCACCAGCGCTAAATCAGCTGCCTGGCACCAACGCAGGCACCCTTGCGCCATGGTTCAAGAATGCCTGCGTTGTGGGGTGATTGTTTATGTGCAGGAAGGAACACGCCCACAGCAACACCCACTGTACGCCCCTTTGCCACAGAAAAGTGCGTGGGGTGGCCCATATTTACAAGGGGGCATTAAGCCACAAAAAAGTGGCTTAACACCACCTTGTAAATATGGAGCAGAGCACCGCGCCACCAGAGCGTTGCTAAAAGTGATGCTCCGATGGTGCAAGGGCCTCGTAAATGAGGCCCTAAGTGCATGGCTCATGTCTGCTCTGTGTGGATCTAAAGACAGTTTAGTGATACCTTTACAGTAATGGGTACACTAACCCAGGTTTCGTGGTCACATGCTATAAGGATTTGTCACAATGTAGTCTATATCAAGCTACTTCCAATCAGATTTTTGGGCTGAGAAACACCTCCATTTGTATCTAGTAAGTAAGTAAAAAGACCTATAAAGCGCGCAAATGGCCGAGGACATCTTGGTGGTAGCGTCTGACAAGCCCGAAGGAGAGATCTAATGCACTGAAGGGCATGCGAAAAACCAGGTTTTTAGCTGTTTCCTAAAATGTTAAAATTCAGAATGCGCTCTGAGCTTAAAGGGCAAAGAGTTCCATGGTTTGTCCAATTAAACACACAAGCTGGCTGGATGCCATATTTAGAATTGTTTTTCGACTTGCCCTGTCACAGCAGGACAAAGAATAAAATATCACAACCATGGTCTACCTCCCCTACGGCCAAATCTCACTGCAGGCAGCCTGCTTTCACTTCCTGTGCAGCCAACCACTGCTGCTCATCGTTTTTGGCTGTGTTCAATGGAAGGAAGGACCCAGTGCCTGACCTTTGGCCTGGTCCTGAGCACCCATCCCGTGCAGCTAATGTGGCCAACCACGCTACACAAAGCTTTGAGACATGCACAGTAAGGGTTGACCGCAGGGCCCAGTCAGCCTTCAGTCCTGGTGTCAACATCTCTCATGCGCAGCCTTTAACCTTGCAATGTAGCATCATGAATCAGTAAGTGACCTTGCAATGTTGCATCATGAATCAGTGCCAGCAGATCTTCCGCAGAACAGTTCGCAATTATCAAATCCTACACCTGAAATGACAGAATATCTTTTTGATGAATCAATAGCAGAGTTCAAATTTGCATAAATATCATTTTTAATTTTTATTTTATTTTTAAAGAGCATGATATGCCCCTCTGGAGCTCCTGCCCCACGCTTTGTGGACTATGATTGGGGTAAAGAGATGCTCCCTCTACTATCTTTTGCTTCATTTTGAACACCCACCTTCCACTTTATCTCTGCTGGGATGGTTTTGCTTGAAACGTGACATACCAAAATATAGCTGCATATGGTAACTGGGTTCGAAATTTGAAGTGCATTCAAGACGTGGCGCCAAATAAAATAGCAAATAATAAAATACCTTTTAAATGCAAGGTGAGTTTTAACCATAACACTGAGTCGCTATTGTGAACTCTGACGGATGAAGATGATCCTGCAATAAAATGTGCTGCATTATTGCATTTTCTTGCTGCATAACTTAGATACTGCGGTCCTCCATTGCCGCATAATCCTAGTGTGGTTTGGTGGCTGCAATTATGCTGACAAAACCCATATTCCACAAGGAACCATAACAGATGGGTTTTATACCAGTGAATGTAGTGCAAACAAACTACCCAAATATGGGGTGTGTATGAATAGAATTAATAAACCCTGCCTTTCCTACTACAGGGAAAAGAGTTGTGGGGTTTACTTGACACAAAATACAAAGACAGAGGCAACGGTTGGGAACACATGTTCTCGGACTCGTTATAGTGGTAACATAAAAGCAGAACACCACATAATTATTAATAATTGACAATGAATGAAGGCAATGTGATACTGATATTAAACAGATAATTCAACTATACTAAACAGTATATATGAGCAAAATGTCATAATGAAGCCTAAAATTGAAGACATCGGTATTTAAGATTATGAGGGACAGGCATGATAGCGGCCCCTATAGGAAGCAAGGGTTGTGTTGCTCAGAATCCAGGCTGTTCGTGACCTTTTATTAAGACGAAACTAAAATCAAGGAAGAGATAAAATCACAAACCATGCAACTATACAGCAAATGCATGTGACTTTTGAGACATAGGCACATTTATGTATATGTTACCTTGCAAGGGAGTAGCCAGGAAAAGAAAATACCCCCGACTTTGAGCCCAATAACATTAAATAACAGAGCACCATGAGCGATCCCAAAGTTGCTAGTGAGCAATGATCACCCAAGGAAAATTTGCAAAGAATTGTTAATAGTAATGCCTGGTTTTACTGGAAGCAGGTTACAAAGTGCATTTACCTATATTGACTTCTTTCTTTCATTCTTTCTTTCTATTTTCTTTCTTTCGTTTTAGTCTTTTTTAATTGTGTTCTTCTCTCTATCCGTCTGCCCATCCTCCTTTCATTTCATCTCCCATTCGTTCTACCTTTCTGTCCTTTTTATATTTCTATTTCATTTTCTTCTTTCACTTCTTTAATCCATTTCTTAATACTTGCTTTTTTCTTATGATCCGCTTGTCCTTAATTGTCTCCTTCATTCCATCTTTTCATCTTTTTCTATTTTCTCCATTTGTTGTTTCTCTTCTTCCTTCCATCACCCTTCCCCCTTCTCCCATTTTTTCTTTCCATTACTTCAGTCTGTTTTCCTGCTCTCCATATTTCTTTGCTTTGTTCCAGTTTTTATTTCAATTGTTTGTTCCTTGTATCTTTTGTTCTTGGTGTCCTTCTTTCCATGCTTTATTTTATGTCTTTCCCTCTATCTTTGTTCCTTTCTTTTTATTTCTTTCCCTACTTCCATTTTTTTCTTTTGTGCCGTGTTCTTTCGTTTCCTTGTTGCTTTCCATTCTCATTTGCATTCTATTCTCCATCCCTTTTCACGCTCTCCCACTCCATTTGCCTCTCCCTTATTTTGTCTTTACTACATAGATTCTCTTTCTGTCTGTCACCTTTTAGCTTAATTGGCAGCCTTTTGCCCTCATTCCACATCTTTGCCAATGTAATTATTCTTGCAGCAATGCGAGCCACATATCGAAGTTAGGAAGGGTCATAAACCAGTGCATGTGTCTCCAATGGCTCCCCCGCTTAAGCTGATAAAGCGGGTGCTTCACTAGGCCCTTGTTACCCTAGCTCCACTGCATGAGTAGCTGGAGATGAGGGTATCTTCTGCCTTCTCCCTCCTAATCCTTCTACCAGCAGTGCAACACTAGTGTGTATCAGAAACCTCGGGGGTAAAGAGAAAGCAACAATTAGTCAGTGGCATGAAATGGTCCTTTTGGGATACCCCTGGACAAAAGGTAAACAGTGTGAAGAAACTGAATGTAAAGTGTAAGTCAAATCAAAATGTATTGCTCTCAGCGTGTGCCACCACAAAATAAAAACACGTTTACACTCGCTCCCTGCAAAACACAACTGAGAGAAAGAGGATAAAAGCTGCATCACAAACAACAAATTCATAACACTGTTCGATGTCTCTTTTTCAGCCTTTCCTGTAATTTGGCCGCTCGACAATTTAGACAAGGCTACCACAAAGTAGATTAAGGGTTGATCGGGTCGTGACAAATGTAAAGTGGATCAGTGCGCTGCTTAACACAAAGTTTTGAAAATCTGTATTAGCCACTTTGTATAGGCTGCAAGAGTGCGCAAAGTGAAATATAATGTTAAATAGAATCCTTACCTCCCACATTGCACATACAATGGCCGTCCTTCTGTAGAGAACTATCTCACTTTGCCCTCTAGACTCTAGTGGGCAGCACCCCCAGCCTAAACCTGAGATATAGGGGCATATTTAACAGCTCCACACTCCACCTTAGCTCCACCTTAGCTGCCAAAGTGGCAATTTTTTTTATGCTAAGGCGGCGCTAAAGTGGCTTTTTCATGTGCCTTACTTAAAAAGTGGCACAATGCATGCATAGTCTTGCGCCACATTATGCCTCTGCCATATTGTATACAAGTGGGGCCTTCCGGCGCTAGGAGGCCCGCAAAAATGGCACAGTGAAATTTAACAGTTTTCACTGTGCCATTTTTGGTGTCATTTTTAAGGCCTGCTCAGAGCATCCCATAGAAATCTATGGGCCTCCTTGCACTTAGCTACACTAGCAAAGCGCCACAATAGCGTCAAAAATGTTGACGTTATTATGCTAATGACTGCCATGATGCACCATATTATAAATACGACACAACCATGGTCTTGTTAGGTGCTGGTAGGGGGGTGCAGGAAAAGTGTCGCATCCACTTTTTCATAAATAAGGGGCCGTAGTGTGGAGTGCCTCAGGTTTTATCCAATCCAGATATGTCAACAGCAGTAACATGTTTATACAAAAGTTAATTAGATGTAAACGGTCCATACATGGAGATACATATCACTGTCCTAATTTTCTGTAGACAGTACTCCTCTTAAATTTATTCTATTATTCCATTATTAATGAGGGCAGGGTTATCCCATACATGGCCAAAACCTAGAACCATGAGAGTATTCTTTACATGTGACATCCAATAATTTGCAACAGCTCTCTCATGGGGTGCAATCTTTAACAAGGATCTGAGGTATACACCACCCCATGGATTCCTGTGTACCTGCGTCCAGTAAAAAGTAGGACATAGTCTCCGAAATGTTATTAATTTTTAGTTACAATTACAAAGGTAGCAAGGGGGTGCCAGGCCCAAAACATAGGAGAGATCATAGAAAATTGTTTGCAATCGTTTGCACCCGCTCAATACAATGTGAGAGCTCTGCGCAGTATGTAGTTAGGGCTATAGCCTTTTGCCTGTATATTTGTACTGGGCGGCTGTCTACCAACCCTGTTCCAAAGACTGAAATCATCAGCAATAGGAGGGAAGTAACTACAGGGATCAAGGCATCGGGAATCACGCCCTCCAACACATGACCAAAAATAACAAAGTGAACCCCAATCATACCCAAGGTCGGACTATTTGTCCACGGGTTGGATACAGTATTTGTATGTACTGTGTGCGATGTTCAAGGTGAAGTGAACAAATAACAAAAATTGCAAGCAAAATTTCATCACCAGGAAATAGTAAAATATATTTTTTTATGACATATCCTAGGGGTGCTGTGATTTAATTTTCCTGGAAAATTCTCAGCATCATTCAACAAGCATTGGCAAAGCCAATAGGTCTGACCTTTGCCAATGGTTTCTTACCAAGTGTCTAGCCATTCTGTACAGCACCTAAGATGTTGTGCAGCATGGCTTAAGTAAAAAAAAAAGCCATTGACATGTCCATCTGCATCATTCTGTAGGCAGGCGCACCACGCATGTGTGTGCCTACAAAATAATGCTGCCGCTATTTTTTTAGTTACAATCCTAGTTGGATCAGTAACTAAAAGAGAAATAAATGTGCAAAAGTATTCTTCTTAAGTAGGCGCGTGAAAACAGAAGCAATACAGGGAGGGTGGAGGAAACATTGAAGCAACATGGAGAATGGTGGGGGCGAGCGGCGCAGCAAAGCAGGGGACGATGGAGGGAACAATGAAGCAACATTTGAGGGGCTGCAAAACAAAAGGAGTGGTTTGGAGGGGACACGAAAGGAAAGGAGATAAGGCATGAGTGAAAGCAACATAGTGGTTGGGGGGAAGAAACACTGAGGTCACAGGTGGGGAAGCAATGGAGAGAAGCACAGGGGCGAGCACAAGCAGGAGGCATATGGGGAGAAGCAGTTGTGCAACAGCGAGCAACATGGAGTGTAAGAGGAGAGATGTACATGAGGGAGATGGCTCAAAAACACACACACACACTCTAAAGTAGTGCTTCACACAAAAGAAGAAAGTAGCGCTTTAAAAGCAAGCAGTGGAAGAAGCTATGCCCGACAGTCACAGGGATTAGAAAGAGGCCTTGCTCCATGGGAGGGACAAACACAAGATTGACAAGCTGGGACTCAAATAGGAAACAGGTAAATGAAATGGACTAGAAAACCCACCAAAGGTAAGCAATAGGCCTGCTCCAGTCCCTCTGGGTTCTTGGCAACCCACAATATGCCTCGTAACAGAAAAGCTCATGCGCTATCAGTAGCCTCTTCCCCAGCCTGGGCACCCGCCAATGATTACAAAACACATGGAGCTGGGTATTATACATTATATTCATCTGCGTGTAATCGCGAACTCAACATTCGAAACCTGCATTCACTTCACCATGCTCTAACACTTATGTCACAGCTTTAGAGTCCATCAGAAGCCAAAAGGTTTCTGTCATTAATGGCTCACACAACACTGCATCTTCCCTTCTGTTAAATAAAAAATTAAACAAAATTACAAACATAGACACAATCATAGCCTTCATAGCACTCTGATTACTCATCCCAATCATGTCATCGGAAACTGGGAACCAGCAATAGGAGTGTCCATGATCTGCATTGGCAATGCAGAAACAACAGCAGTAAGTGTTTTTCTATTGTCCTTTCAGAACCAGTCTCTATGTTGACATTATTATCTGACAAGTGATGAGCTACAAATTGGAAATGTGAGGAATCTTGTGTAATGGACTTCCCAAAACATTGGACAGTCACCATGTGCCCGTTGCTGGTTACGACATGGAAAGGCCCAGCATCGAATGGAGCATCAGACTTCTGTTTTCTCGTCTGACGGACAAGCACTAGATCTCCCCTAGTGAAAATAATGTATTTTGCATGTCGTCGCTTGTCTGTATAGGCCTTTGTTTTCCTTTTACGATCCAAGTGTTTGATACTGGTTTCTTCCTCAGTACTTGATCTTGTGTTGGTCTATTGAGGTAACTTGGTTGTCATTGCTCTCCCAAACATCAAAGTTGCAGGGCTTTCACCTGTGGTTGAGTGAGGAGTCAAACAGTAAGGGTACAATTCAAGACAGTACTAAGGTCGAGCTTTTCCAGTACACCACACTCAACAGCTTTCCTTAATGTACTCATTAAAGTTTCAACAAGGTCATTGGCCTATGGCCAAAGAGGTGTTCTCCTCTGATGCTTCACATTAATGTGACTGAGAAAGTCTCTGAATTCTCGAATGTTGAATGGTGGGCCATTATCAAATTTTAAAATTGCAGGAATACCCCATCTCGCAAAGATGCTATCTAATCTCTCAATAACTCTCGCCTGCGTGATAGATGAGAGATCTTCTATCAATGGAAAACATGAGTATTCATCAAAAATCATTATCAGGTGATGTCCATTGTCAAGAGGACCGAAAAAGTCAACAGTAATTCTTTCCCACACACGGTTCGGCAAATCTGACATACTCAAGGGGAGTTGAGTGGTTTTCAGTGACAGAGAATTCCATAGTTGACAGGCCTTCAACTCTTTAATTGAGATGAGGAAACCAGACTCTGTTTCAGGCAGTTCTTTTTGTGGCAACAATTCACAATGTCCCTCATGGGCCACTTCAGTTATCTGTTGTTGCATACTCTCTTGAAAACCAACTCTCGAACCTGAAGCATAATACCTTCTTGAGTCACAAACAGTTAATCTTTGACATTTTTAAACTTCTGGTATTCACTGTTATTGGCAAGAGGTAGAGTGTTCTGGTTCCAAGACTGATGTTTAATAATACCTTTCAGTTTTAACATCTTACTGTCTTGACTTGTGGCAGTGATAATTTGCTCTAACGAAATGGCAGCTGGAGTGTTTGATTTCACAGTGAGGTGCATGTAGGCTTCAGCCGTCTTGGAAGGTGCACCACTCTGGAGAAGTAGCCAGCAGGGTTTTGATCTTTCCCTGGATGGTGCATAATTGTTTAGTTGTATTCTTGTATTCGTAGACCCCAGTTTTCAATGCAAGGAGGCCTTTCAGCCTTTGGATTGCCAAAGTCAATGTTTGATGATCTGTCATGAGCATAAAAGGCTTTCCATATAAGAAGATTTGAAAATGTTCACAAAACCACACCACTCTCAAACTTTCTTTTTCAGGTTAATAAGCACGTCCAGTTTGGGACAAACTTTTGCTTGCATATGCCACAATATGTCTTTGAGCATTTGGGTGTCCGCTGAGTTGGGCAAGGATTGCACCTTATCTGACTGGGCTAGTGTCAACAACAACTTCTGTACAGAGCTTTGAATCAAAGTATGCCATTTCAGTAGCATTCTCAATAGCTTGCTTGATTCTCTAAAAGCTTTGCTTGCATTCATGTGACCAATTAAATGAAACATTCTTTTCCGTCAAGTTTCTCAATGGAGCACACACAGTGGCAAAGTCTTGTATATATCTGGAACAATAACTAGCCATGCTAAACAATATATGCAACATGGAACATCTTGTGGGGGACTGGCAGTTGAAAACGCTTGCACTTTAGTTGGATCGGATGCCATACCCTTTCTCAGCATTCAAAGTTAAACCTGCATCAACCAGAAAATGACACACTTGTTCAAGAGCCTTATCGTGCTCCTTCTGTGTAGCTCCAAAAACTAATACGTCATCACTATAGTTGAAAGCATTCATGACAGGCTATATGATACGTCCAATGACATCTTGAAAAATCTCTGCAGCTGATGACACACCAAAACTTAGTGCCTGATTACAATCTTGGCAGTGGAATACTCCGTCACAAATGTGACGGATATTCCATTTGCCGTATTACAATCTCCATAGGATACAATAGTATCGTAATACAGTAGGCAGGATATCCATCACATTTGTGACAGAGTAAGCCCGTCCACCAAGATCATAATCAGGCCCTCTTTTATAGCGAAACAGACCAATATGTGTAGAAAAGGTTGTAATGCACCTGCAGTTCTCCTCAAGTTCCAACTGATGATATCCTTTATTTAAATCAAGGCCAGGAAAGATTTTCGCACCATTCAATTGTGTTATCATGTCAGAAATCTGCAGACCTGCATGTCGTTCTCTTTCAATGGTCTTGTTTGTTTGACACACATCCACACAGCTCCTTCTTTATCCTTTTTGGGTACTACCATTATGGGAGAGAACCATGGCATTGGATCAATAGAGTGCTCAATGATATCATGTTTAAGTAATGATTCAAGTTCCTTTTCAACAGCCTTTTGTAAATGAAATGCAATTAATCTGTGTCTTTGAGCAACAGTATGGAAGTCCTTATTAACATGCAACTGTACTTTCATAGCCTTAAGTTTTCCTAACCCATGAATGAAACACGGGAACTGACTTACTATTTCTTAATGAACATTTATGCTATAGTTCACTGAGATCAGTCACCTGTACTGAAACACCGTACCTTAGAGCACATGAATGGGGGCTTGCACTTTTGTCCTTTTGTGTCTACGTTTGTCTCTTCTTCTGTTTCATTGTCGCTAGGAATAAACCTTCACTTTTTAATGGCGTTGTTACAGCCCATGTATATACTTAATTTTTCAACAGCATCATTCATGGCGATGGAGATATTTCATTATATTTCTCCTCAAGCATGATGTTTATCAACACACCACTGCTGATAATGACAGGTAATGAACAACTGTTTATTTTCAGTGTAATCTTCAGACAATGCTTGAATGAATTTGGTGCTTTTTCATGTCACCTTTTTTCGTTGAATGGTATTTTTCTTCACATGCAGCCAGTTTAGCTTGTGCACATTTTTCCGAGGTAACCATCAACATTGCACAATCACCTTCTTCACTTTCACTTGATAATGATACTGATGAACTTTTTGACGATGATTTAGATCATGATGGGCTTCGTTTGATGTTGATTTGTTCCAATTGGTGCTGTTGCTTTGCCTTTTGGGCATTCGTCGAATGTTGTTTCTGGAACCTTCAGGTAGCCATTTTGTCTTTTTGCCATGACGCACTTATTTTTTCCTTCACCTTGCAAATCATTACAAAATGGTTCTCCTTCCCACAACCTTTGTATATCTGTACCAATGGAAGGACATTTACCTTTGTGTGGAAACGTCAATCCACAACTGAAACACAACTTCTTTTCCCGTGAAGACATATTTTGTGTCCTTCAGCCTTGTGTTTCTGCTTGCTTGTCATGTTCATGACTGACTAACTTTGAGCACCTCTGGCTCCCATGTCATCAGCTTGCCGATCGGCACACTCTTCAGCTCTGGCAGCCATAAGAACTTGCTCCAGACTAAGAGTTACTCTCAGCATTCGTCATCTGAATGAATCTGACAGGCATCTGTCAATAACTCCGAGACACATTGTTTCTTCATCATTAAATTAATTGAACTTACAGTGTTTGATGAGCGTATCCAGTCTTTCAACAAATTTGTTTGTGGTTTCACCAACTCTTTGTCGTTCTTGACTTAAAATGTACCTTTTCGTATTCTACATTCAGATTGGATTAAATTTGGGAATTAAAGGCTTCTTTATTTTGACAGTATGTACCTTCGTCAGCTGGCTGAATTTTCTTTATGACCTCTTTTACATCCTCACCAGCAAGATTCTGAAATTTGATAATCTTCTTGTTATCTGTTTCTTCTAGTAGATCAAGGGTATCATCAAATGTCTCTTTTTGGTGGTATCAATAGGTGGTTTTCAGGAAGGCGGCAGCATTTTATCTGTTTACGTGACTGCATGACACTGAAAATTTAGTTCTCTCCAGTACTGTCTGCTGTCGACTAGGACCCACTTCTGCCATGCCATCTCTAAGGCTTTGTGCCATGGTGGCCTCTGGGTCATCTTGGACAGTCTGTGGAACTGTGACCTCTTTCTTGGTCTACATTGGAGTGTTTCACTTTTCTAGAGACCTCTGGAGTTGTTCTGAGCCACCACCCAGCAGCTTTGGTGGTGTGCTGCTTCAGGTATTGGATAGCTCAGTAAGCGCAACCCCCGTACTACTACTTGGGTCTCTTCACCTACTGCTGACCTCGTATAGCTCTCCTTGTAGAGGCTCTGATAAGTGTAACAAGAGTATGCTTTATTATCTCATTGCTCAATGATTCTGTCAGCTAACGCTTTATGTATTCTACTCGCATTTGACAATAATAGTTTTCAGTGCTTCTTTTCTGTATCTGTTTGTGTCTGCCTTTACCTTTATCACTCCATATGATGTATAGCTTCATGTTGCATAGTAGCGCAGTACCTCTCTTTATGGCCTTGCAAGCAAGTTCTTGGCCAACAATGTGTAGACTTCTCAATGAAGCTTTCACATACGTCAAACGTCAATTTTGCACTTCGGTGGAGGCACACGTGTCATGCACGAGCAGTTTGATTGGACCATGGCAAACTCTCTGGGAGATCACTATCAATCTACAGGTTACTTACCACTATCTCGTCACCAGTTGTCACGTCTTCCCCAGCCTGGGTACCCACCAATAACTACGCCACAAACGAAGCTGGGTATTACATGTTTTTTCATCTGCGTGTAACCGCTAACTCAACGTTCTAAAGCTGCATTCACTTCACCAGCTCTAACACTTACTTCACAGTTCCACGGAGTCCATCAAGAACCAAAAGGGTTTGGTCATTATTAACTCACACGAACCTATAGTATCTAGTAGGCTCAACCTAAAAATAAACTAAATAATGAGGAAGCTAACATATAGGCCTGGTGAACTCCCAATGGTATTTGCAAGCTATCACTACACCCTCCTGATGGGCATAGCATACAGGAGAAGTTGATACTGTGTGCAGGCAACAGGCAGCAGCTAATGATGATTCGTCTTTGCCTACCCAGTTTAGAGCAAGCCACAAATTGCGTCTGCAACCAGGTCAAAGGGCAATATAAAATCTACAAATGTTATGTTTGGTGAATATTTTTTAAAGGTACAATTTTTATACAGATTATATTGCATGCATACATGCACACTTTCTGATCAGTTGTTCCAATACCCTGTCTGAAAAGTGGTTTGCACATCTGTTGACTCTGTCCAAACCTGAACACGGTTAAGCCAAGTATTTTGTCGGCTCTGTTAAGTAGTGAAATCTGCCTGTAGGCGGCTGGATTCCCTCAGGCGTCCTCTTTGTGAAAGGGTGCAATTAAGATGGAATTTCGGGATACAGGAAAAGAACCAGCAGATGGTGCTGCATTAAAATCTTTACAAAGTGCAAACGCCAAAGTTTTCAGTTCTGATCGATCCATATCCACTGAGATTCAATCTGGGCCATCAGGGTTTTTTGGCTTTTGATTTATAATTGTGCACCTACCCTACCTCAGCGATTATCACAATCAATTTGCTGTAATATTCTTTCCCATGTACTGCCGTATGAGTGACATCATTCATTTTCTCCCCATCACTGCTTGTTCTATAAAGTTGTTTAAGACGGTATAGCGGCACGTGGGTGATGAATGCTTCGAAAAATACTTCTTGGTTTATTGCTGGCTTATACATGATAAAAAAAGAAATTTACATCGTTATTAAAAGGAAGGGCGCGATTTTGGATTGAGAAGACGATCAGACAAAGATCAGTAATTCAGCCATCTTGGAGTGGCTTCTAGAAATGGACAGACTCGTCCCAAAGTAACCTTGCAGTAGAACGGAACAAGATATGACCCAGGGCAACTCCTGATTCTTAGAGTGCCATAATAATGAAGGCTACAGTTCTCTGACCTGGCATTGGCAAAGAAACACAGAATCAAATCCAGTGTTTCAGATTCAGCAGCTGCACTTGCAAGATCACTTCAGGAAACTGGAGAGGATTGAGTAAAGCAAGGATCCATCAGGATGGACTGCCAGGACTCTGCACACAATCTCTGTGGTAAGGAAGTAAATGCCGGGGCGCATGTCCTAGCGAGCCCTTGAAACCCATCCGGCATAACAGCATACCACAAGCATCATTCCACTTGACAAAGGCATTCAAATCCGAATCTTCAACTTTAGTGCTTCAACCAGAGATATTCCAGCTAACAAAAATTGGGCTTATAGGTGGTCTTGTTTTCCTCCTGTGTCCACCCATGTTTTCCATAGTTACAAGTTTCATAGGGCCATTCTAATTACTAAATGTTTTGGGCCTGGATTAAAGGTGGCGGAACCTTTTTATGCAGCTCAGCACTGCCGGGAGCCATGCCCACCATTGTTGCACAGAATTCTCTTGGGCACAGATGTTTCTATCACAGGTGTTGTTGCACGAACCAATTGACCTACTTCATTGTAACTACTATTAAATATTTTGCATCAGTTGCCACATTTTTGGAGAGCTTAAATGACCCGGTTGTCCTGGAAACAGTGGATGTCGTACACTTTCTTGCAGTTGCAATAATGGGTGGTATACAGTTTGGACTGGGTTGTTCCTTGATGCTCCATATAGGGGAAGAGTGGGAAGTAACGTCAATGCCCATGACAAAGAAGTGGTCTAAATTGTCAATACTCTACTCACATGATACAGTTTGAAGGCCCACCTATGTAACCGAGGGGCTATTAAACGCCCTGCAAGTAGACAAGAGGTACACCTCTGCTATAATCAGCCTCAAGCAGGGGAATGTAAAACAAGTATAGAGTAGGTGGGACCCATTATGTGGGTAGAGAGACAAAGCATCAAGGAAAAGGTAGACAAATTCAAAATAAAGGACCATATTTATACTTTTTTTGCGCAACATTTGCGTCATTTTTTGAAGCAAAAGCAGTGCAAACTTACAAAATACAATTATGGCCCTGATTTATAAGTGTTTTGTGCCGCATTACCGGCATTTTTTTATGCAAAAGTGGTGCAAACTTACAAAATACAGTTGTATTTTGTAAGTTTGCACCGCTTTTGCATCAATAAATTATGGTAATGGGTGTAAATAAAGTATAAATCAGGGCCATAATTGTATTTTGTAAGTTTGCGCTGTTTTTGCGTCAAAAAATGACGGTAATGCAGTGCAAAAAAAAGTGTAAATATGGGTCTCAGTGTTTATATTTATATTATGCTAGTCAAACTTGTCAAATTTTATTTGGGAAATGGCGTCTCTTCCTGTGTAACATGTTCAGTTTTGGGTTTGTAATTTAAGCCTTAATTAAGTCTTAGTAGCTTGGATCAGCTCATAGAATGACAGCTTCAGCCTTTGCAATGGAGGTTGCATCATTATCAGTCGTGTCACAGAGGCATCACTCGCATGAAGGTTTGTAGACTTTGGCTCTGTGATCAGATTTTTTCCATAGAGGACACTTTTCCTCTTGGTTTTGTGCGTCACAGGAACTACCTCGATAGACCTTATTTTGCTGTGTATCTGGCGTTCCAAAATAGTCACTTCGGTTTATATGGCCATTTCCCCAATATTCTCCGCACCAGTTGTACCAATGTGGTTGTCTTGGTTCTTTGCTGTTGCGGAATCTACGCACAGTAATTTGTTTGGCCAGGAAGTAGCGCTTCCTTGTGTTTGCTTATTGCTATAGATATTGGGAATACCGCACATACCAGCGCCATGTTGCCGCTTGGAGAGGATACTATTGTGTCAACTTCGGTTGCTTGGCTTTTAAATGTTAGTTGTATGTTGAAACAGCGGCTACAGGAACAGTCGGCTACCAAAATATCATGGTCAATTCTCAAGGTCTGCAATGAAGCTAGGTGCACATAGCTAGGCATATGTTTACTTCACTCCATATATACGTACCAATATTATATAAATGTGCAGTTATAGTATGCAGAATAATGGGAGCACACAAGTATCTGTTTCATGGAAGTACGTTTTGGTAATAAAGGTACATGAACGCTTGTTTTACATTGTAGTGGAAGATGCACATTTTGGTCCACAAGCACTTTATTAACCTTTTCTGATGTCATGTAGGGCCATACCATCTGGCCACAGGCCTGTAGGTGTCCGGCCTCCCTCCCTCTTGTCCCATACCACATGGATCGGCGATCCCACAACATTACATTCCTCCTGAACTGTGAACAAACATACGGGTAGGGGCTAACACAGGAAAAACAAAATATGACAAATACGGTCTCTGGAGATGCACAATTAACACAATCGTGCTGGAGTCCGTGGATCACTTTCGTCGCTCATCACTCCAGGACAAAATCTCTGAATAGTTGTGAGGGGGTGGGGTTGGCTCGTAGCTGATACCTTATGACAGTGCCTCGTTGGGTAGACACAGGAATGCAGCCTGACTCGCAGACTGTTGTTTGAGTTGGGCACCTTCTTCATCAAGAGCTAACTCTTTGGTGCTGGTGGCAGATTAGGGGTCTCCATATGGTGGTCTTTGGGGCAGTCAATTCTCCTGGCAACTAGCATCAGTCATGGGCAAACGAGTGGGGGAGGATTCCTAAAATATATTTTTTAATGTAATGCTTCGTATGACCACCTCTGCTCCTTTCCTTGCAGTTATCATCATGTCTCTGATGCGGGTGACAACCTACCCCTGGTCTCAAATGGGAGTCAGAAGTTTCCCACTTATTCTGGTGAAGTCTAAAGAGGGCAGAGAGATTGTCTGGGATAGGATCATCTGCCCTCCTGAGGTTGTGTTGGATGGTGTCAGTCATTGTCCAGCCAAGGCAGAGTATGCTGGGGACCTCTACAGTGCTCACATGGTGAGTTACCCTGAAGTCTCTCAGACAAGTGTAGATGGCCCCTTCCACATTCTTTGTGGACCCTTCAGTCATTCAGATGACATTTGCCAATGCCCTCATAAACCTCTCAAATTCCCAGTGTGCCTGAGGCCACTTTGGTGTTATTCGTCAGTGGTTAGTGTGTTGGAGATGGAGGTACTCTGACCATTCATGGCCACTAATAGGGGGACCGTTATCCACGCACAATTCACAACTTGTGTCGACTGACAGTTCTGACTCCTTTTGGGGATCAAAATACACCAGTGTTGTTCCCTGTGATAAGGCCTTTCTTGTTTCTTGGAACTCTTGCTCCTGTTCAGTGCTCCACACCCATGTCATGAACATTTTTGAGAGGGTGGTCAAATTCTGAATGAATCTTCTACAATAGGTGACCATCCCTAGAAAAAAAACTTCTGATCTAAGTCATGGTCTTTAGAGGAGGCGCAGTTTGGAATTCCTTTACCTTGACTGGGTCAAATGCTACCCTTTGTGCGGAGAACTGGTACCCAAAGAAACTAATATCTTGTGTGAGAAACTCACATTTGTCTCATTGTAGGGCAATCAGCTATCTAGGAGCCTGCAAAAGATGACTCTAAGATGAGTCAGGTGTTCTTCCAGATTTGAGAAATGCCTCAAGATGTCATTGCTGATGTTTAGGACACCTGGCAGCCCAGCCATCACTTCACAGATGATGTTCTGGAGGACCTCTACAGCACTTGAGAGGCTTAAATTGAGCCGTTTGTAACAGCGTAGTCTAGCATGTGTTGAGAATGTTGTGATGTGCTGAAAAGCAGGTTCAAGTAGTACCTGGTGGTAACCTGACCTCAGGTCCATCTTTGAGAACCACTGGGACCTGGCTAGTTCAGTCACAATATCATCCAGCACGGGGGTTAGGTGGTGCTCTCTCTTGATGGCGAGGTTTGGGATGCACATATCGACACAGTTCTAGACTTCTCCAGGTTGCTTTGGCTTTTTTTCTACCACAATCAGGACACCCAGGGTGTGAGCAATCAATATTTGTAATGATGTCCGCCTCCTCTTGTTTCTTCAGCTTTTGCTCCACTATGGGGTGGGGATGAAATGTGACTTGTTTTTGGTGTAGGGCAACAGGTTTGAATGATCAATGTGGAGGCATACTATTTTCCCATTTAGGCATCCGATGGCTTGAAAAAGGGGCTCAAACGCTTACACTAGTGCTTCCATTCCTGTTATGTGTAGGTTGAATGCACAGCAGACCAAATGGAGTGCTTCAGACATGTGGCAGGTGAGAAAGAAACTAGATCCTTGTGATACAAATCTTGGCCCTCGCCATGTCGTCTTGATGGTCGATGTCTGTTACAAATGGGGTCTCTAGTTGGCAGTGGTGCACATCCTGTCCAAGTAGCAACCATCACTCTAGTCAGGGTAATGGAGTTACAAACTAAGATAACTCCTGTTCACCCCCTTGGTAGCTTGGCACGAGCAGTCAGGCTTATCTCAGAGACACTGTGTAAAGTATTTGTACACGTACTCACCGTAACACAGTGAAAACACCACAAAAGTATTCCACATCAGTTTAGAAAAATAGCCAATATTTATGAGTAAAGCAAGACCAAAATGGCAAAAATCCAAAATACACGAGTCAATATACCACTTTTGTAAAGTTTAAATGAGTCTCATTCCATAGGAATCAATGGTTGTATCTTTTTAGCACAAAGTACCTGGGATGCATCAAGAACAAAGACAATGCGGGCCGCAGGGGAGGTGAGGTGTCGAAAAATCAACACATCACTTTCCCTGGGCAGTAAGGAACCGATGCATTGTGCTGCTCTTTTTTCACCTGACTGCCCAGGGAAGGTGATGCGTCGATTTTTTCCTCGCAGGTGAAGCGATGCAGTGGTTTCCTATTTGCAGGGGAGGTGATGTGTCAATTCTTTCCTCGCAGGAAAGGCGATACATTCATTTCCAGACACGCAGCCTCTTTCCCTACTGCGCAGGGTGGCGATGAGAAATTGACGCCCAGGGACAATGTGTGGAAAATACAGACGCACTGTGCTGGTAGAGCCGCAGTGAAACAGGTGCTGGGTCCATTCTGCAGCCGCAAGACAGGAGCAGCTTCGACTCGCCAGCCGTGGGACAGGCGCAGCATTGATTTTTTAGCTGCGGCACATCGGTACGTGGATTTTCTCCTTCAGGTCACTAGCTTACACTTCAAAGGGCCCAGGGACTGGATTTGGCACCACGTGGCAAGTCAGGGCTCTCGGTAGAAGAGCCCAGGCACTGGCAGATGAAGTCTTTGATGTCCCTGGGACTTCTTAACAGCAGGTAAGCTCAGTTCAAGCCCTTGGAGAACCTTGGAAAGCAGGATGTAGAAAGCAAAGTCCAGTCCTTTCACTTCCAGGACAGAAGCAGCAAGCAGCAGGCCAACACAACAAAGCAACAGGCAGAGTGGCAGTCCCTCCTACAGCATCCAGCTCTTCTTCCTGGCAGAATGTCTTGCATCCAGAAGTGTTCTAACTATGTGGTGTCAGAGGTCCAGTACTTATACCCATTTCTGTCTTTGAAGTAAGCAAACTTCAAAGAGAAGTCTTAGTAGTGCACAAGACCCTGCCTTTCCCTGTCCTGGCCCCAGACATACTCCAAAGGGTTGGAGACTGCTTTGTGTGGGGACAGGCACAGCCCTATTCAGGTGCAAGTGTCAGCTCCTCTCACCATTCTAGCTCAGGAAGACCCATCAGCCTGTTGATGGGCCATCAGGATATGCAGGGCAATGTAGGAGGCTGGCTCTGTATATACTATACCAAAGTAAAGTACAATGTGCCAGAGTCCAGTCGAATCCCCAGAGGCTTTACAGAGGCTAAAGTAGATAATACTAATGCTCTCTTTTGTGGTAGTGCGGTCCAGCAGTTAGGCTTATTAGAGGGTGGTGCTCAATCAATCAATCAATCAATCAGTGAATTTATAAAGCGCGCTATGTACCCGACAGGGTTTCGAGGCGCTGGGGGGGGGTGGGGGGTGCTGCTAGCGTTCGAAGAGCCATGTCTTGAGGAGTCTCCTGAAGGTGAGGAGGTCCTGGGTCTGGCGTAGTGAGGTGGGGAGAGAGTTCCAGGTTTTGGCGGCGAGGAAGGAGAAGGATCTGCCACCAGAGGTTTTGCGCTGGATTCGGGGGACGATGGCGAGGGCGAGGTTGGCAGAGCGGAGCGGAGTTGACGTGTGGGGACGTAGAAGTTGAGTCTGGTGTTCAGGTAGGTGGGTCCGGTGTTGTGTAGTGCCTTGTGTGCGTGGGTGAGGAGTTTGAAGGTGATCCTTTTATCCACAGGGAGCCAGTGGAGGTCCTTCAGGTGGGGGGAGATGTGACATCGGCGGGGTATGTCGAGGATCAGGCAGGCTGATGCGTTCTGGATGCGTTGGAGTCGTTTGATGTCTTTCGTTGGGATGCCTGTGTAGAGTGCGTTGCCGTAGTCAAGTCTGCTACTGATGAGGGCTTGAGTCACCGTCTTCCTGGTTCCTGTTGGAATCCACTTGAAGATCCTGCGAAGCATGCGGAGGGTGTTGAAACAAGAAGAGGAGACGGCGTTGATCTGTTTGGACATGGTGAGTGCAGAGTCGAGTACGAAGCCGAGGTTTCGTGCGTGGCTGGCTGGGGTGGGTGGGGGTCCGAGGGCGGTGGGCCACCAGGAGTCGTTCCAGGCCGAGGGTGTGCGTCCGAGGATGAGGACTTCCGTCTTGTCAGAGTTGAGCTTCAGGCGGCTGTTGCTCATCCACTCGGCGATGGATTTTAGTCCCTCGTGGAGGTTGGTTTTGGCGGTGAGCGGATCTTTGGTCAGGGAGAGGACGAGCTGGGTGTCGTCGGCGTAGGAGATGATGCTGAGGTTGTGATGACGGGCCAGTTGTGCGAGGGGGGCCATGTAGACGTTGAACAACGTTGGGCTAAGAGAGGAGCCTTGGGGGACGCCGCAGATGAGGTTAGTGGCTTTGGAGCGGAAGGGTGAGAGTCGGACTCTCTGGGTTCTGTCGGAGAGGAAGGATGAGATCCAGTTGAGGGCTTTGTCTTGGATGCCGGCTTCGTGGAGACGGGTTAGCAGGGTGCGGTGGCAGACTGTGTCGATAGCGGCTGATAGGTCGAGGAGGATGAGGGCTGAGGTTTCGCCGTTGTCCATTTGTTGTCTGATGTCATCTGTGGCGGCGAGGAGTGCGGTCTCAGTGCTGTGGTTTCGTCTGAATCCAGATTGTGAGGGGTCTAGGATGGAGTTGTCTTCTAGGAAGTGGGCGAGCTGTGCGTTGACGATCTTCTCGATGACCTTCGCTGGAAAAGGGAGGAGAGAAATCGGTCGTAAGTTCTTGAGATCGTTGGGGTCAGCCTTGGTGCTAAGCATTTGTTGTACAAACACAGTCAAGAAATGAGGCACACACTCAATGATTAACTCCAGTCCAATGTTTTATGTATTAAAAAATATCCTTTGTTACATTAGTTCTAGAACGAAAAGGATCTTTGTTGAAGGTAAGTAAGTTTCAAGAATGTATCACTTTCAAGAATTAAATGCACTTTGTTTGTAATTCACAGTTAAAACAGTTTTCAGATAACTAATATTTTCAATAACAAAAGTAGACAGTGCAATTTTCATTGAAGGCAATGCAGTTCTAGAGGAGGAAGTACATACACAGTAGTAGACTTACGGTCCCAGTCTTGGGGTATTAAGGTGTCCTCAGGGTGAAGTTTAGGAAGAAGTTTAGGAAGACACCAAGGCCCAGATTTAAGAGAGCCTAGCACCTCCTTGCACCACATTAGTGTAATTGTTTTACGCTAATGTGGCCCACCAAGGCCAAAATCGCCACACCAGATTTACAAAGTGGTGCAATGCATGCATTGCACCACTTTGTAACCCATTGTGCCACATTATGCCTGCGCCAAGCATAATGTATGCAAGGGGGGCGAAGAAATGGTGCAAAGAAATCTAGAAGATTTCTTTGCACCATTTTGCGTGTAATTTTTAATGCCTTCTCTGAGCAGGCGTTAAAAGGAGGCACACCATTTATTAAAATGGGCCTCTATATACTTTGCAGGACTAGAGCCACAATTGTTGGTGCTAGTCCTGCAAAGTACATCAATAACATACAAAATGTTGATGCTATTGCCCCTACCCTGCGCCATGAGGCACCATATAATACATATTTATTAAGGCTCAGAAATCAGGAGTCATGGTAGCACTCAGGTCAGTGCCAGTTCGAAGAACAAGGAAACACTAAGGTTCAGGAATCAGGAATTAATCAATAAAGCACTACAGGTAATGCTAGTTCAAGGAACAAGGATTTAGCTACAACTCCTGAATCTCTGGAAATAAGGGTTAACTACATTTCAGGAACTCTGAAAACTAGGGATCACTGAGATCGAATCGGGACATCTTAAACCCAAGCAAAAGAGTAGCGCCTAAAAAATTGAGCACTGGAAGGACACAAGTAATGTGTTCATATTCCAGGAAAGGGACAAGCACAGGAATTGGAAGGAAGCCTATAGCAGCTGACCAATAAGAAGCAAGTCAATGAGAATGACAATGAAGCCAACCAATGGTAACCAATGGGCAGTCTCCAAGCCACTGATAGAAAACAAAAGGACTTGAAGAGACAGCGCTTGTAGTGTCTCAGTGAGACCTAATGAGAAAGTTACCAATTACATTGCTGTATTACGAGGACTATGTAATACTTATGAATTGGGGGGCGTGGTTACGCCGGCGACCAAGATGGCTGCATGGAGTTAGAGCTCCTTATAGATCAGAACCTATGATCAGTGGAGGCCTGTGATCTGTGCCATAATATTGCATTTTGCTGACACGCTTGACTGGCGGCTGCCCTGGGCTGGGTACGGCAAGCTCAGAGTGCTCCTGGCTACTGGGGCAGGGGGTGCTGCAGATGACCTGTGGCCTGTACGTGGGATCCACCCCTCGGAAACCCCACAGTGACAGGGGCTGCGGGCAGGCTTGAGTCGCGTGGAGCAGCTCTCACTCACTGTCTGGTCTCCTCCTCCTCCCTCCCACTGACAGGCTTGGCTCCGCGCAGGCTCACTGCTCTGGTTCTGCCAAGTATGTCTTACTGGGGAGGGGCAGCGGTGAAGACACCTGACATCGGACTGCTTGCAGCCTGGTAGTGTGGAGCGGCCATGCTCGTTGGCAGACCTCATCGCCTCCCCACTCCCTTTATGACCGGCGAGATTGGAGGGTGTGAGGGGGGATTGCCTGAGGCTGGCCCGACCAATGCTTGTGGCCCGGCCACAAGCTGCACCGACAAGCCGGCTGCGGATGGACATCCGGGCCGAGGTGCTGGACCTGTACATCCTGTCAGGTATGGAGACAGGACAGGAGAGTGCGTAGCTACTAATGCACACACCTTCTTCATGATTCCTCAGCTGTGCTGACTTCATGTACCACGAGAAGGTTTGGTGGCACATTCTCCTACAAGGGTGCCTGTCTCAGAAGTGGAAGAATAATCTCTGCTAAAAAACCCGGCACACAACTACACATTGCACAGTTGGACCGAAGGCTAAGACCTCACCTTTGGTAGCCTGGAATCGATTACCTACAAGGCTGCGATGTCCCAGAAGATCTGACATAACGCTCCCATGACTTGCACCTCACACAGCCCCTAAGCCACACACACAGGAACGTGCATTGATAGCTAGGCTCCCATACTTGAGCAGATTGAATGAACCATATACTCACCTGTGGATAATGGGCTGAAAGACAGTGGGTAAAGGGAATCCTAAACAGCGCAGACTTACTTTTGACAGGCAAAAGCAAACCCTGCAACAAGAGGCACCCACAATGTCAGATAAGGGGGTCTGTGGCGAAGAGGATACAGACATGACTGTCAATGCCACCACGATAATGATGGAGCTCTGTGCATACTTTAAGGTGAATGATGCTCAGTTTGACACCATAGCTGGCCGCATGGATGAACGTCTCGACTGACAGGACACGCCAATAGAGCATGCGGAGGATCAGATATCCAAAGCAGAGGACAATGCCGCCAACGCTACTAGAAGATTGGAGGTGCTGGAGTCCCGCTTGCGCACAGTTGCAATCAAAAAAGAAGATCTTAAGGTAAGAAGCCAACGTAACAACATATGCATCCTGGGAGTGGCAGAAATGTTCGTCGAGCGCTTGCTTACTGAACTGTTCGAATGCTCCAGCTTCACTTCTACACTTGTGGTGGAACAAACCCACAGATAGCTCATGGCGTGCCCTGTGCTGGGTGCCCCACTGTGCCCAATTGTTGCCCGCCTTCTTCACTTCAGAGATCATGACATGATATTACGCATGGCTTGTGAGCGGGCCCCCTTCCAGCACCAGGGCACCACAATCTCTATCTACCCTGATTACACTGTGGCGGTACAGGATGCCAGACGGAAATTTCAGGAAGCTAAGGTTGACCTTCAGAAACATGGCATTCGCTATGTCATGCTGTACCCAGCCAAGCTCTGTGTTGATGTCCCGGAGGGGAAACCGTGTATTTTTTACAAACCTGCTGATGAGCTGGACGTCTGCAGGAAGCTCTCCGTCACCGCGCCTGGGATACCGGTCATCAACGTCCTCCCCATCGCATCCTAACGATGCTACCAGCCAGGAACTTTTTGCATCAAACTGAGCTTGGACAAAACCCATGGGACTGGTGATACTCGCACCTCCCCTGTCAGCGGGAAACGGCCCTAAACACTTTAAAAACACTTCAAGACCGCTTCTTTCTGGGCACCCGCCTTACCACTTTGAAATGGCTCAACTAATTCAGGGCACCTCAACAGAATTTAAGCCACTTCTATGTGTGAGTCACGGGCTCCATCCACAGCAGCTTTGTCACCCCCCCCCCCCCCCTTGGTTGACACCACTTTATTTGATTTCTTGGGATTGTATTGGTTACTTAAGTTCTAGGTATTCCCTGGCATGTTCACACCAGGTATGGGAGGGGGATATGGGGCTGCTTATATGCATTCTGTTTTTGCTATTATATTGCTAATCATTGCGTACAGACCCAACTACCATATGCCACCCTTCACCAACTAGATGACTGACACATGGACAGCATCAAGACTGACACTGGATATAACACTTTTTTCATGGAACATTAGGAGACACAATAACCCCGTAAAGGGAAGTTTTGCAGTACTTGAATAGACAACATGCAGATTGTCTTCTTACAAGAGACTCATCTGCCAACCGTCTCTACCTCCTCGTTTGCCAAACAATGGGACCCACACCAATGCTATTCAAATTACAGCTCCTACTTTCGAGGTCTTCATCCTGATCCACAAACACCTACCTTTTTACCACCAACATACTATCTCAGACGAAGATGGTAGGTTCCTCCTGGTGAGGGGTATCCTGGTGGGCTGTCACATTGCGCTATTAAACGTTTACGCCCCAAACATCGACTCTCCGGTGTTCTTCCATACAGTACAATTCCATTTAAACAGAGAGCCTGCTGAACACTTGAGAATAGGTGGTGACTTTAATCTCCTTCAAGATGTTCAGCTAGATACCACATATACTCACCCTACCACCAAACCACAGTCCCTGCACGTCCTCCAGGATATTTGCAAAACTCACTCACTCCGCGACCCCTGGCGGCTGTCTACCGAAACCACACTGCCTTATACTTTCTATTATGTCCCACATAATACCTGGTCATGGATTGATTATTGGCTCCTGTCACCTATGATGCTGTATTGGCAGGACAGCACGGCCCATCTGCCACGCACACTGTCTGACCACTCTCATGTCCGCCTTGAACTACATATCCCCTGCATGGATTATACGGAGTGGGCATGGTGCTTCTCGGCGTTGGCCTCACAAAATTACTCCTTTAGCGCTGAGCTCCACTCGGCTATTGCAGGTTATTTCAACACCAAACATCCACAGCATTGTCTAAGGCGGTGGTTTGAGAGGCTAGATCTCGTCTCATGGACAAATTTTGTGAGCTGGCAGAACATGAAACCAAATTCATGAGTCTTTTGACTCCTCATTTGCTTGACATGTATCAGGAAGCATTGGAACTTGGGGTGCTCCCCCCCCATGCTCAGGGATGCAGTGATAACCATTTTATTGAAACATGGAAAATAACCCACTCACTGCGGATCATAGAGACCCCTGTCATTATTAAACTTTGATAACAAAATCTTAGCAAAACTAGTGGCCATCTGATAGTCTTTGTTGTTGAACTACATCGTTTCACCGGCCGAATTGGGATTCATGCCCCACAGATCTACATCCATCAACCTTCGTACTATATTCGCAACTCTTCATTGAGTATCCCCCAAGGTCCCTGCAGTCATAGCTCTACTGCATGCAGAGAAAGCATTCAATTCCTTGGAATGACCATTCCTGGAAGCCACTCTTCACAAACTCGGGGTGCAGCGTGGTTTTACTTCTTTAATAATGTTGCTATATTCCAACCTGACTGCGTGCCTTCGTATCAACAGTACATTGACATCGCCTTTGCATATCTCTAGAGGTACGAGACAGGGTTGCCCCCGATCCCCACTCTTATTTATAATGGCGATAGACCCTTTGATACAGCATTTACAGGAGAGATATTTGCATAGAGGACTTCAGTTCAAAACGGGGCCTTTGTTGGTCTCTCTATCCTGCTCTTCCTACGACACCCTGCCACCAATCTGAGTCCAGTACTAACAAAGATAACCTGTTTCGGGAAATATTCTGGGCTGTGGATAAATTGGAATAAATAGTATCTCTTCTCCCTTACATCTGCAGCCACTCCAGTAACCTGTGAGTTCCCATTCACCTGGTGTGATGATCAGGTTAAATATCTGGGCATCCACAAACACAGAGATCGCAAACAAATAATCCGTCTCAATTACGGTCCTGCAATGTACAAACTGGAATTGCAGATTGAACAATGGATTTGCCTCCCTCTGTCCATTGCTGGTAACACTGGCCTGATAAAAATGGTAATACCTCCACAATGTCTATATCTATTCATCAACATCCCATTTCCCCTTACCAACTACTTTGCGACTCTCCAAAGCTCCTTGACGAGAATGATATGCGCTGGGAGACGCCCCCGCATTCGCTGGGAGATACTGACCCTCCCATATGAGCGGGAGGGGTTGTAGTTCCCCACTTTCAATTATATTATCTAACTGCACAGTGCCACTACACATATTATTGGTATCATCTGGGTGCCCGCCTGCCATTCATCATTCTACAGAGAGACCTGGTGTTCACCTCCCGCCTGTCAACTCTGCTTCCGTCCATCGTTCTGCTAGACACTACTGACGTACATCCTATGGCCACAACCTGCTGGGCATGGCGGCGACTGGCACACCTGCTAGCATCCCCTATGCTGTACTCATGGTCCTTCCTCTGAAAGACAATCCGTGGCTCCTGCTTACGCAAGAAAAACTGGTACTACACACTCTATGCTCACACCATTTACTTACTATGGGTTATCTATTCCCCGATGGGCATATATTCTCGCGGATACACGATGTCCGTTTTAAGTCTGCTACTCAGATGGATTACTTTGTCCTTAGCCGGCTGCAAAGTACACTGGGTGCACTCCTTCCTGCCTACCCACTTGCACCCACAGAATTCACCCCCTCATGCTGACTCCAGCGCAGGTTTAATTTCCAAGCTGTACCATACTTGTCTTACTCAACCTCCAATCAGGGATCAGAGGGTGTGGGAGGCAGACCTGGGTCACAGTGTTTCAGACGAGGCGTGGTATGCATGGTGCTCACACTCACACAATATCCCTCAATCATAGGCACACGTTTGTGCATTAGAAATTTCTTCACAGAACATATATAACGCCCACCACCTTGGCCACATTTGATCCCACACGCCCCTCAAAAAGTCCAAAATGTACAGTAGAAGACATCGGCTTTGCACATTTGACATGGACATGTTGCAGGGTGCCGGAATATTGGAGAGATGTTTTTACTATGCTATTGGCAATGCTTGAAACCCCTGTTGCGCTGCACCCTTAGGGGGGCCTAAAGGGCAACATAGAGAATCTTGCCAAACCCCTATGACGCTTCAAAGCAATGGCCCTGTTGCTAGCCAAGCGTGAAATAGCCATGCACTGGGGTTCTAAAAACTCTCCCACAACAAAGGCATGGCTTAGTAGTCTTATATACTGTGATACCACTAGCGACATATATGCCTCTCTACCGCCACCCAGTTCTCGCCTGAAAGATATATGGCAGCCACTTCTGCCTACCTGTTGACTCTGGAAACCACAGGTCCGGCGAGCACTCAGGACCTCGGTGGCCCCACGGGTCGCACTCAACCATCCCCTGCAGGAATGTCCTGCCATTTTCCCCCTTCGTGAGGTTGCAGAAGGGGACATGTTAAAGACTTACACTTCCTGCCGACCCGACTGGTTTCCATCCTCTGAATGTTGGTTTTAACTGAATACATATTTCTGTATCAATGAGTGATAATCATCACAGTACTTGTCCTATCCTGGGCATATTGTTGTTACGAGGTGGCACATGATTGCTTATCAATAAAATAGAGTTAAAAAAAATACTGAGTACCGGCACTTCTTATTTTTACCGAGCTGAGTACCGGCACTTCTCCACTCCCAAGTAGAGTACCAGTACTCAGGGTCAGATTGATAAGGTGGGCACTGAGCGACAGACCGGGCCCGGGGGCTTCCTGTGTGCATTATTTATCAGTTGCAAGCGGCCCGATGGGGCCTGAATGACCTGCTGGAGGCCTGCTGCAGGGGCAAGTGGGCCTCTTCTGCACCATCCCCACCTAGATGGAAGCACTCAGTGTCCTCACCAGCCCCCTGCCAGGCCTCCATGCTGGGTTGTCTTTTTATGGGACATTGGCTGCCAGGGCACACTGATGTGTGCAGTTTGAATGAGTGGGAGGGGAGAGGCACTGAGCATGAGTGGCCACGTTTGAACCAAGGTAATCAGGTCCATTTTCACTGGGGTCTGACTGTCGTTCCACGGACTCAATTGCCCCTGCAAATCCCGCCCCGCCCGCCTGCTGGGACATTGATGAGGTGGTGAAGATGGCTCAGCGGCCTCCTTCGAGCCGAGGTGAGTTGGGTTGAAGTCTACTGACCTTTCCACCAAGCATTCCTCTCCTCCTGACCTCTACCCTGCTGGACTCTGCACGTGTGCTGGACCCTGCAGGGCTCAGTATCTGCCACTGCCAGCTCTCCAGCCAGCTCTCCGGCCTTCTGCCCACAGGAGAGGAGGGAGAAGAAGGTGAGAGAATGTGAAGAGTGAGGGGGTAGAGATGGAAGGAGCAGAGGCGGGTTGAAAGGAAAAAGAGATAGAGAGACAGAGGTAGCGAGTGGGGCAGCAAGAGGAAAAAGATAATGGGAGAGAAACAGAAGTGAGCAGGGGAGGAATTGAGAGACTAGAGATGTGAATACGGATAGAGATGGTGACTAGAGAGAGCGACAAAAACGAGAAAGAGAGGTGCGTTTTTATGATAAAAAGTGAGCCATAAGAGAGAAAGGGAGGAAGCAATGTGCCTCACTGGCTGCGCTTTCCAGGGGCTCTGCAGTTGCTCTACATTCATATTCTGTGAAGCATGCCTTGCAGCTGACACTTTGCCTGATGTGAGTACCTGCTAATCTGCAATGTATTTTTGGAGAGAATGGATGAGTAGACATATAAGTTACTTTCGGATACCAATTCATGCTTCATGTTTGCCAAATCTAAGCACTGTCTGTATCAGTAATACCCAATTTAATATTACTCAATTTTCTGACATTTGTTTACCAGTATGCAAATATGTGACGTCCAAACTCACAGCAGATTTCAGCAGTAGTCACAACTCGCTGAGTCCTCATTCCAGAGTATGTTACTGTTAAGAGAGCCAAGTTGCACTTGGGGGAATCTTGGGGTGTTTGGTGCAGCAGAAAGAGCCAGATGGCGATGAGAACCATGAACACAACAGAACTGATTACAACGATAAATCTGCACATGAAAATAACATAACTGTGCAAAAACACTGCACCACGGCTGTACTAACACAAGTTATAACCAATGGAACGGGGACCTTTGAGACAACTATCAAAGGCAATGCATGGGCAAAATGCGTACTAGATAGAAGCATCCTCGTATCATCATATCTCACCTGCCTCTAGCCCCGCCCACTAGCCACGCCCCTAGCTCAATGTAATGAGTACCTGCACTTATTTTTTCCATTTAAAGCACTGTCTACTCCCCTTTGTTTCCCCCTTCATTTTAAGAAAAACATGAACACGGTGGCTGAGTCTGAGCTTAACGCCCATGGCTTAAATACTAAGATACAGTTTCGTAATACCGTGCAGAGCTATGATTGGCACAAAAGCAGCACCTTTATCAGCGCCGCCGTGCCCTGCAAAGATGCACTGTTAACCAGAGATGGAAGACTGGCGACAAGGACAACATTCAGAACAAACAATGGAAAAAGCACAGTCTGCAAAATGGCGTCAAATATTGAAGGGGAGGCTAGAGGCATAGAAAAGATGGAGAAACATCAATTGTGTTTAGTGGTAATTTGTATTTTAAAAAATAAGAAACATTATCACATGAAAGGATTCACACAAGGACATGAAATGCAAATAAAACAAAAATGCACCTGGATTATTGCCTGAAAATGGAACTTCAACGTAGGTTTTGCTCCTGACAAAAAAACAATGTCACATTTTGGACAGCCCCCACATGAAATCCGACCAAGAAGGCCTTTGCTCCAATTTCGTTATAAGGGTAACATATGAAATTGCCATAAACAGAACAAAAACAGTCCTTACAAACAGTCGCATAGATTCTATGTTGTCTCTGCGAGGGTGTTTTTGTAACCTTGTGGTCTGATAATGGCATAAACAAATGCTCCTAGTCACCAAGAGCTGCTCGGCAAAAGAGGGCCATGGCAGTGAGCACAAAAGATGACCTCTGCAGGAGCAGTGTTTGCAAGCCTGAGACGAGCTAGGAAGATATGTTCATTGAAGTGCGAGAGTATTGAAATAAGGCTCGGACCTTGATAAATTTAAATACAACTATACCTGATTTGCAATGAGCATTGATTCATCCCAGCTTCCCCTGCACAGGGAGTGGACGCTGTTGTAACTTTGGGCACATTTGCCTGTAAATTAAACTTGTTTCCTTTTGGGCCACACTAACAGACATGGGCAGTGTCTGATGAGAAAATGAAATTTATTACCTAGGGCTGTGTGTTTATTCAGCGCACCTGCCTCCTCGGTGTGGAGCCAAGGCTGACCAGTCCTCGAGCCACCTAATACACATTGCGGTTTTCCAACAGCCAGCATGGACTGTTGTTGGGGTGGGTACCAGTCCTTAATTTGTAAATAAAAAGGTGCCGGTGCTCAAAGCTCTCCTCCTAAACACGCGGAACACGCGGCTGCTGCAATTAAAAGTGCGGGCACGTAATACTGAGGCAGCGTAATCCTGAAGCCACCTCAGGCCTCTTCAGTCCATTTATAGCCCCTCCCTGCCTCTTCAGCTCACTCTTGCAGCTTCCTGCTTTACCCCTTTCAACGCTTTTTCGTTTTTCTCATCCTTCGTCTTTCCCACGTGTCTTTTGCTCGCAGTAAATGCTTGAGGCAGAAAACTAAGCACCGGCCCTCAGAAATAAGTGCTGGTGCTCCGCACCGGAAACAACAAGCACAAATTAAGCACTGGTGGGTACACACATGAGGGCAGTGCGGGGTTAGATGAAGCAGCGACGGGGTGGGTGGGGAAACAAGATGAAGCTGGGGTTTTTAAAAGCGGGCATACGGAATGGTGCTAGCGAACTAGATTGAGCAGGGAGGGTTGGGGGAGCAAGGGGAATGAAACGTGCACATCAAGAAAAAGAAAACTAGGCACTGCATGCAGGAATTTACAAAATGAAACTTGGGTAGCCTCCCTCAAAGCAATAAGGCAAGTCATGTAGCACTCTATGTTGAGGAGCCTGGGCATCTCATCTAGACAGAGGGTGTCACAGTATGCTGTTCCAGAGCATCAGGTGAAGCACTGACCAACCTTATTTTGCCGTCTGCGGAGAGCGTGGGAGGGGTCTCGGCATCGGCAATGCCCGTGCATTTATTGTAAATTTAAAAGAAAACATGAAAGCCGTGTGTATTCGACCAATAATTATGCTGTTGGCACGGGCGGTCTCTGGGCATCAGAACTTTTATTTAAGTGGTTATGAAGCTTGTATACATTGCAGCTTTTCAACGGCTAGCAAGGACTGGATGGTGGGGGACACACACACGAGGGCGGGGGGGTGTGAGTTGAAGTAGCGACAGGGCGGGTGGGAGATTGAGATAAAGCTTTTAAAAGCGGGAATACGGAATTGGGAGAGAGTGACCAAACCAACACGCGTTCTTATGTGTGTAAAAGGCCGCTTTATTGGAACAGGTGCCCTAAGCCTACCCCGCCTGGCCTTTGCCTTACAAAACTAAAACCTCACTAGACATCAATCACCTGACCCCGCCCCTCCCCCTCCCCTAACCCGGTCCCTCCCCCCTTTCTTCTCGTCCTGTCTCCTCCATCCTCTTGTCTCCTTTCTTTCCCTGTCCCATCCGCTGTCCTCTAATGATCAGTCCCCTGCCTGTCCCTGTCTACTTAATACTCCTTCCCGTCCTAATACCTGACATGCCCTGCCAAATCCGTCCTCCACCCGAGTTTTAACTAGCTGCCCTGCAGCTGTCTCCGCCTCAGCCCGCACCTGTCCAAAGCGACAAACTCAAAGAAGAAGAGGCACCCGCTCCAACAAGACAGCCTGATATCATGAAGGGGGGGGTGGGCGGGAAATTAACCAGAGGAGCCCAGACTACCGTCCCAGCCACCAGGTCACCTTTACAAAATGGTGGCTGGGTACACAAAATGTCCTTATAAATAATCCCCCCGCCCTTCCCTTAACTGGCACCCCGGACGCCCAACCGCATCGCGGGTCGTGCCACCTCCCCCAAAAACCCCGGGGGGGAATTCCTCGTGCCTCATTCTCCCCCCAAGGCCCCATTGGGAGAGAGTGACCAGACCAACACGCGTTCTTATGTGTGTAAAAGGCCGCTTTATTGGAACAGGTGCCCTAAGCCTACCCCGCCTGGCCTTTGTCTTACAAAACTAAAACCTCACTAGACATCAATCACCTGACCCCGCCCCTCCCCCTCCCCTAACCCGGTCCCTCCCCCCTTTCTTCTCGTCCTGTCTCCTCCATCCTCTTGTCTCCTTTCTTTCCCTGTCCCATCCGCTTCTTGAACCTGTCCTCTAAAGATCAGTCCCCTGCCTGTCCCTGTCTACTTAATACTCCTTCCCGTCCTAATACCTGACATGCCCTGCCAAATCCGTCCTCCACCCGAGTTTTAACTAGCTGCCCTGCAGCTGTCTCCGCCACCAGAAAAGGCCCCCGACTTTTCTGCCCCCCCCCCTAGGGCTCCTTGAACAACTTCGTCAACTGCTCTTTTATCTGCAAAAGGTACAATTCCATCCCTATAAACGTTAAGTGCACTCCATCATCCCTAAAGAACTCGTCATCTTCAAATTTCAAATCTAAGTGTTCCAAAAATGTTATTCCACGCCCGACGCAAAAACCCTTCATCTCTTTATTCAGCTTCCGCCTGGCTCTCTCAATCGCTCCGGGCTTCCTCGCCCCCCTCCAAACCCGACGCGGAACAAATGCTGTCAAAACTATATGGGAACCCTTCCACTGCTCTGACACCACCTGTAAGTCTCCCTTCATCCTTTTCAATAAGTTGAGTCCTGTTGTTCGCACCAAATCATTCTCTCCTAGATGAATAAGCAACACATCCGGACAATGTGCCCTGCCCTTTACCATTTGCAGCCTTGGTAACAGCTCCTCCCACAACATGCCCCCTTTTCCTATCCACCTAATCCTGAACCGCGCCGAATCTAGCCCCAAGTTGTCTCCCATTGATGTTCTCCGCGCCTGCCGCTGCGCCCACTTTATAAAAGAGTGTCCAATGACCCATATTTCCAGGTACTCCGCGTCTGGCCCCAGGACCACACCTGAAAAAGAGAAAACAAGCATGAAAGTATTAGCCGAGCATGTTAAAACTTTCCATCCCCTCCCCGCACATAGCGCCTAAAACAATCCGATTTCCACCGTCCCAGGGCCATCAACTCCACTCTGTTCCATCCCTTATTCCCTGCCTCTGTGGCCACCCCAATTCTAAAGGAGTGAGTGCCGAAATCCCTTGGCTCCAGGCCGATCCTAGTCAGTCCCTTTCTCAAAACTGCCAGAAGTTGGGCTGCGGAAACCCACCTACCATCCGCATGACAGAAAACCGGGCCCTCTAACGATAAAGCCCTCTCTCTCAGGCGAACCCCCAGCCCGACCGGACAAACAAATCTAATCGGATAAGGCCTAAGGTATACCATAGCCCCTGCCCCTTTTTGATCCGTCTTCGAATGCCGGACTCGCAACACCAGACTGTCTTGCTTTCTCTGCACGTCATTCCACCTGATCCCCTCTCTGTCTCGTAACCCCAGCAACTCAGACACCCGAAAGGCCCCAAAAAACAGCCACGCCATCAACGTCCTGAACGTTAGTGCCTCATAAGCATCATAACATATGTCCCCCAAGACCTGAAGCAATAATTTCAAAATTGCCATAGATATTGGTCGCCTGACACGTCCCGTCGCCCCCAATGACTTCTCCCAACCCTGTAAGATCCTTAAACCCAGTTCTCCCGCCGAGGGGGGGTAACCCCAAAATAGCTTCCCCATAAAACCGATCGCCGACAACTTACCGGAAATCGTCACCCTGGTCTGCCCTTTACCAATCAACTCCATAATAAATTGAACCACATCCTCAACAATGTCCTCTTGCCTTGCCCGACGACGAGCCCCTGATTGTAAGAACTCACCCCAAGCTTTTGCATACGCTCGCCGTGTAGACGGAGCCAAGGAGTTCAAAACCAGCTGTAACATCCGCGCTCGCCTACTTTCCAAAGCACTTCCGGCATGCGTATTCTTCTCCGCGCGACGCCCGTGGTTAATCCATGGAAATGCTGCCACTGCGAACGAGACAAAGCATCCGCTATGTCATTATTCGCCCCCGGCACATGGCGCGCTCTAAAATATATGTCGTGACGCAAGCACTGAAGGACGAATACACGCAGCAACTGCAAGACCCCCGCTTCGCGCGCTGATTGACGGTTCACCATCTGCACCACTGCCATGTTGTCAACCCGGAAAAGCACCCGCGAATGACGAAGTTCCACACCCCATAGCCACACTGCCACTATCAGCGGAAAGAGCTCCAGAAACGCAATACTGCGGCCCCCATGCTTCCACTCGATGGGCCATTCCTCCGCACACCATTGTCCATCCCAATACACACCAAAACCATAAGCTCCCGATGCATCTGAGAACAACTGCACGTCCCAGTCGCAACTCCTCCACACCTTCAACGGTATGCCGTTAAAAAATTCCAAAAACTTTGCCCACATCCGCAAATCCTCACGCACCCCCACCTTCAACCGCACATGGTGATGTGGAAGTGCGTGCCCTGAAAGTGCTAATGAAAGTCGTCTGCAAAATGTTCGGCCCGCGCGCACCACCCTACACGCAAAGTTTAAGTGCCCCAACAGCACTTGCACCTCTTTCACCGTCACCTTATTCTTGTCCACCATTTCCCGAATCCGCTCCACCATGTCTGCTTTTTTGTCAGCCGGTAATCTGGCCATGCCTTCCACCGTGTCCAGCTCTATACCCAAAAACGACAGTGCCGTGGTGGGCCCAACTGTCTTTACGGGAGCCAGGGGCACTCCCAGGTCTCCCATTATTCTCACAAAGCCGCTCAGCACCGCCGCGCAAAGCGTGCTGTCCGCCGGCGCAGCAAAGAAAAAATCATCCAAATAATGTGTCACCCATTGGTGACCCGTAATCCTCTGAAAAATCCATTGGAGAGCCGTACTAAAATGCTCAAACAGCGCGCACGAGCTGGAGCAACCCATGGGCAAAGCCTTGTCCACATACCAATTGCCCCGAAATTGGATGCCCCACAACCCAAAATCGTCAGGGTGAACCGGGAGCAATCTAAAGGCGGACTTCACATCCGTCTTCGCCATCAGGGCACCCGAGCCCAACTGTTCAATCATCTCAACTGCCACATCCACGGACGCATAAGACACCCTGGTAAACTCCTCTGGAATAAAATCGTTCACCGATGATCCTTCAGGCCATGATAAATGGTGGATAAGCCGAAACTGCCCTTTTTCTTTTTTGGGCACCACCCCAATAGGCGACACAATGAGATTCTCCAATGGCCAAACCGGGAAGGGACCCGCCATGCGACCCTCGCGCACCTCCTTGTCCAGCTTGTCTTGCACCAACCCTTCTTTGCCGTGAACCGATTTCAAATTTTCCGCCCAACGCCGCTCCCGTGGACCGCGATAACCCAGCCGAAACCCGACCCGAAAACCCCTCACCAAGAGACGCGCTTCCGTCGGCTTATCATAACCCACCAGATACTTCTCCAAGCAATCCACTTAACCGGCGTACGAGCCCTTACTCGCCACCCCTTGTCGCTGTCGCTGTCCATCTCGCGCGCCATAGCCGTTGCTCGGGCCTCCACTCTGCGCCCCTCCCGAGGCTGTAGCATTTTGCTGGCCTCCACATAGCGTGACAGGATGTCTCCCTGCACACTTAGAGCATTCGTGCCGGAACTTGCAATACTCTCTGGTGCAAAGTCCCTTATTATAATCCCAGCACGCTCCCGTTCGACCCGACCCGACGCTGTTGGATCTGTTTGGGCTGGAGCCTCCTGACCCCACCCCTTGGGTGGGGCGGTCCCGAAAGGGCCGGTAAATTATAGGCAGGCCACTTGCCGTAAAAACAGTCTTGCCAAACTTCGCGGGACCCATGGTATGTTGCCACAGATCCGAATCAATTTCCCCCCACTGCACCTCTGGATCTGCTGACAAACGCGCCCGAAATTCTTCATCGTATTGCCGCCAGGCATAACCCCCGTAATTGAGCTGTGCCTTACGTATAATATCCATATATTTAAACAATGCCACCGACCGCTCTGGAAACCGCTCGCAGTAAACACTGGCGAAAATCAAGAAGGCGGCCGTCCAGTTTTCAATGGTTATCGGCACTTTTGGCCTCTTTGAAAGCTCCCACTCTTCCTCCTTGGAGCCTTCTTTTGCCCTGACCTCCCTGTGCAATAATTTGAGAATATCAACGTATTCCCCTTTCCAGATCTTTTCTTTCGTGGCTATTATTGAGTGCGCCCCCAGCGGCTTCGCCGTACCCATGTAAGGCAGCCTCACCCGCTTCGATACCGGCTCCTTCTCTTTTTCTTCCTTTGCCTTCCCCGCTTTATCCCCGTCAACCAGTTTCTCTTCATCACCAGCAACCACTGCACCACCCATCGCGCCGTCCGTCAACACCCCCGTATCCTGAACATATCTCCCTTTCACCAAGCGTACTGATTCCTCCCTCGCTTCCGACGCGACAGACACCATTGAAACCGCCGAACTCTTACCTGGAGACAAAAGCGGGGGCCGCTCCTGAACCTTCCGCTGCTCTCCCAATCTCTCCCGCGCCGCCTTCGACCGACTATTCACCTGCGACACCTGTAACGACTGACGGACAGAGTTAGTTAGTCAAGCTGCCCTGGAAATGCCCCCCTCTGCTGTTGTTTTATGTTTTCACAGGACGCTGTGGGGGGATTATGAGAGACCTGTGGAAGACTTGCCCGAGGAACTGTGGCTGCTCTGAAATACACACCCACAGTATAAGACGAGCAGGCAAAAACTGAAAAAAGCCCCCTACAAAAGAGATAAACAGGACAAAGTGTAATTATACAGTAGTTGGTCCTACTATGAAAGAGAAAAAAGGAGGGACAAAGAGGCAGAACTGACTACCAGCGAGCAAGGATTTTTAAAGGACACTGCAACCAACAAATGAAATCGCTTTAAACCCACAGTGTAAGTATACTTAAAAGTATACAAGAGGCCTTACACTTACACTCGACCTAAAAAGGGAAAAGTACTTAAAGTGCCTGAATCACTATCATTGTGACTAAAGGGACATGTAGTCAATTCCAAAGTAAAAGTACTATAGATATAGCAATAACACACATTCAGCAAATAATCCTAACTTCAAAGAGTGTGACCTGCAGAAAATGCAATGAAAGGGGGCACATTGCTGAAGTATGTAGGGGATAGGAGATTAAAAAATTATTATTATTGAAAATGGAAGTAAAGAAAAAGGAAAATTTGTTTTTCAAGTGTATGAGAATGAAATTGATCTAAACTACCCTACTTGAGAGAAAAAGCTGGATGGAAAATTCATCACCGTATCTGCTGACTCTTTCTCACCAGATTTGTTAATTGCATGTATGTTCTTGAACCATCCCATATGAGACCATAAAGATACAGGGACCCTATTCCATTGACAAGCATGATCAAAACACATGTATCCCTTAAAGGTAGAACTACCATTAGCAAGATTTAGTCAAGGAAGGCTCCAAATTGTTGGGTTTGAGATATGAAAAGGAGCTTGGCATAAAACTACACCCTAACAATGTAGATAAGATTCTCCTAGTCAATAGATTGTTACCAGGATTAGTTGGGTGTAAAAAGTTCCCAGAGTTTTTCTGAGAAAATAGGGCTTCTCAAGGATTTCCAAAACACACTTAAATTAAAAGCCAACACCAAGTCAATAATATAGAAGGTTAGCCCAATCCCTCATCTAATGAAAACATCTGTGTTAGAAGACATTACTAAAGTAATCACCCAAGGTATCATTGAGCCCAATGACAACTCTGAATGGTTAGCTCAATTGTGATAGCTCCTAAAGCAGGGAGTAAGGGAATTCTGATTTGTATGGATTTAAGAGATTTGAATGCCTACATTTGGATGGATAGGTTCACTTTACCGAGAATCAACGAAATACTGAGTGTAATTGGTGAAGCCAATTGTTTTAGTATCATAGATTAATCTTCTGCTTGCCACCAAATCAAATTGCATCCTGAATCCAAATCGATAACTTTTTTAGCACTCCTTTTGGAGCATATAGATTCTGCAGGATGCCTTTAGATTTGGCGCCAGCAGCATTTATTTTTCAATGAGTACTGCAGCACACCCTAGTAAACTTACTAAATGTCCTAATTTATGGATCAACAGCAATGAAGCATGACAATTCTTTGAGGAAGGTACTTGACTTCCTCAGTAAAGCTGGTTTTACTATGAAGAGAAATGTCTCATTGGGGTATGGTTCCCTAGGCCATACACATTCTAAAGATTGCAATGAACCTAAACTTGACTGAGTTGAAGCAGAGAGGAAAGCCTCACCACTGAAAAGCAAAGATGAATTCTGAGTATTTCTTGATGTAGCAGAGTACCCCAGGCTTTTATAGCTCCAAGAAAGCTACACCAATTGGTTTTGATCTGGCAACAACACTACTGTAACAAGAAGAGCAATGGCTTTGAATAGATGGAGAAACTTTGGGAAAAAGACCACCATAATGATAATGCAACATCACAGAATGCCCACTGGTAGTCTGTACAATGCATCCACCAGAGAGAGTGATATTGCTTCATAATTAGGAGAAATTGTCCTACTTTGGGGGTAATAGTACCTTCAAGGTAAGCAGTGGTGTCTACACATCTGTCATTGGAGACATTAGCATTTTGACTAACTCAGATAAAATTGTTGTATCTTCCATATAAGCAGCAACCTTCCATGTAGCCCTTTTGGGCACCACAGGTGCTATTATCATATTTCTATCAAGGTAACAAAAGAATGGGTCTACATTTTGGAAGCGTGATAAAGGATAGCCCAATCTCGTAACCAGGAATACTTTTAAAGTCAGTGCACATCTCCATGCAGTCGACTTTCGACACTAGACTGTATTAAAGCTACACTATTCAATAGAGACACTGAGTTCCACATCCCAGTTTAGCCAATGTAAACCACTAATAGAACCAGGAGACCTTCCTGAATGCTTGTTCTAAGGATCCAACAGGATCATGCCAGTCCCTACTCCAGTGGCCACGGTGATCTTGAATATTGTTGTGACCATGTTGACATGGGCTGTGGTGTCCATAGCTGGAAAACAATCATGTTGAAAAGGAAGATCAATTGGTTTATAACATTTGTGATACATATCAGACTAAACAGTAGCCTCAGAACTGATAACCGATATTGATCAGTAGGATCAACAGCATTTCCTATCCTTGTTTTTCCCAGGCAAAACAACGTTAGTCTCCTTACAGGATGGAGATATTTGGACCTGGTAGGTCCACAGCCCAATTATAACCCAGGATAGTCTGAGGCAAACCATTGGCATGAGTGAAAAAAATTGAGAGAAACCCATGAAATGATAAATAAACCCCCTCTATCGAATGATCTAGATAATTATGAAAGCCAGGATACCTCATTAAACCCACAAGATGTCTTTCCTGTACAAGAGTACCCGGGGCAGGGTGTAGGAGGCTGAGTTACCATCCATTATCCCTTGGTCCCCTGCAGATCTCCTAAACATTATAAAACAATTTTCTAATATCTGTGAAAATCCGATCAAATTCTGAGAAGAGCTGTTTTTGAATGCAATAAACCAATTTGGAAAGATGTGAATCAACTGTTGTGTCTTATTGAGCCGGCTGACTAGAGAAATAATTTAGTGTAAACGTGTAACTGGCCTCGAAAGGTACCTCTTGGCACAGATGCTCTTGTGGCATCGAAGGAAGCTTTAGAGTCAAGATTGACTGGACTCATGGGTGTGGTCCTTTCCAAGGCACTCTCATCAGAAAAGCTGTTGTAAAGTGTCACGGAAAACAAACCTGGGAACATGACAGTCACTGCAAGAGAACCATCATACTCAAAGGTTACGACCCTCTATTTGGCTCTACGCCCATGAGCCATTCCTCTTCTATGCACCCTGTTTCTCATCCAATGAACCACTATACCTTCTTGGCTCAATTTCGGCTGCTAACCTCCCTTGGCTTTGCCCTAGGCTGGGATCGAGCCCCTCCTCCTTCCCACAAATACCACCTCCAGCCTAGGAGATTGTGTGTCTCACAGCTACTTGACTCCTTGATGAGCCTGGCGGACCTTCTTTGCTGCAAGTCTTGTTGTTTGGGTCACTCTGTGGCTTTACTTAAAGGGGCCAAGTGGCAAGTTCCCAAAGATCAACATTACCTTGCCCTTCTGGCCACCCTTGATATCAGCAATCTTTGTGCAGCGAGAACACTTTTTCGCTCTTTTCAGAGCAATACTGAGAAAGCCTCAATCTTTCCCTTTGCTGGATTTATGCCCTCTTATAATAATATGCCAATGGTCTCCGATCCCTTTAATGAGGAAGAACAATGTCTAGATTTGTATCTGCATGGGCACAATCCCAAGGAATGTAAAATGCTATGATCCATCCCCATTTACAACTGATGACTTCTGTTTGTCTAACCAAGTCATCACGTCCCATGCTATTTACCTTGCTGACACTGACGCTGAAACGGCTTGCAAGACTCAAAGTGGCAGCATCAATCCATCAACAGTGATTGTGACTTGTTTCTTGCAGCCCGATATAATTCTCAACTTAATCCATACCATTTGTAATTTATATCAAGAGTTCTTTATTCCCACTGTGGCTCTCAAGAGCAACCTAGTTGATACTCTGTTTGTGGCAACCAACCCTATGCCTCGATACCAAAGGACTGGTCTGTATGTGGATCCAAAAGACTGCTTTTTTGCAAAAAAGAATAGATCTTGACTTTGTCCAGGCTGCCAAGGGTGGAGTTTATGCCATTGTAGGATCCGAATGCTGCTCATTCACACAAAATCTTTCACTGTGTATACATGACCAGATTGATCACATCCGTAATAGGGTCATTCAGTTGCAAAAAAATAATAATGACTTTAGTCTTGATGGATGGGGCGTATGGTCTTATTTAAAAGGTATATTTAAAAGATTAGAGATAAAGATACAAGAGATAGTTTGGGCAGTTTTTGTTGCACGTATCCTGCTCTAGGTACTTATCATGGTTTGCATATGCTCTAATAATCGCTTTTACCAGAAGAAAATAATCTTCTCCTTCTTTCCCCCTCACACCACCAGAAATTGACTGTACCTTAGACAAAAAAAGTTTGATTATGCTCACTTTTAATGATGAAGTGCCTCGCTAAGTAAACAGACTTATAATTGATTTATTTTGAAAGTTGCACAATGAATATTTTTTTTGCACGAGTTTGAAGACTGATTGTGTACTATGCCACGATTCCAGTTTCTTGAGCTGCATATCTCCTTTTTTTGCCGTTCCATCACATGATCTCCATTAGAGCTCTCTGTATGAGAACATATACTTTTGCATTCCGTTCTTTATGCACAAGGAGTATCAGGGGATCTCGTGGTCGCCCCCAGCTCTGTGATTCACAGACTATTTTATTTTTTGTTAATAAACAGACTGCACAATGACAGAGCATATATTTAGAAAGAGTTACAGTAAGCTTGTTTTACTAGAATTGAATAATGTATCCTGTGCATCACATGTAGGTTTTGACAACGGGTGAATCATGCCTTCAACTCTTGTAAACTGAACGGTCCTTGCGACTTGTAGGTCACACCTAGATCTCTACAAATGAATGACTCACCAAGCAATCTTCTAGGGATCGAATCTGTGACCTGTCGATTACACAGTGTTCTGTATTACATGCATAAATGAAAGAGCAACCTACCATGGAAATACTGAATGCTGCAAAGGGGGCCTTAACTTGAGTGTAGTGTTGGAAAAGGCTTTCATTTTTCACGAGTGGTATATAAAGTCCAGAGTTTGACTTGAGCTAAGTTTGTAACCCTGCTAGTTGCTATCTCAGGCAACCAAACCCTGCTTCTGTCTTTGTTAAACTTAGCCCCTGCAAAACGGATGAGGTGGTGGACAAGGACACTACAAAGAAGTAGTGAAAGGATTGGGAAATCATAGCTTTTTAAATCAGTCAGTTGTCTTTTTTCCTAATCCCCCTAAAATCTATTTGACACCAGCAGCAAGCTAGTGACAACCAGTGAGGTGACTTGAATCGAGGGGAGATTGAAATATCACAATTTTTCATGAAAATAAACCTGAGCATCATTTTACATTGCTTTCACAGGTAGAAAACAGTGGGGCATATTTATAGTCCGTTTGCGCCGGAATTGCGTCGTTTTTTTTTTACGCAATTTCGACGCAAAACTAACTCCATATTTATACTTTGGCGTTAGACGCGTCTAGCGCCAAAGTCCATGGAGTTTGCGTCATTTTTTAGCGTGGACACCTACTTTGCGTTAATAAGATGCAAGGTAGGCGTTCACGTCTAAAAAATCGACTCCGAGGCATGTGCGTCGGATTTATACTCCCGGGCAAAATTCACGCCCGGGAGTGGGCGGGTCAAAAAAAATGACGTACGGCCGTTTTTGCGCCGTTTTTTAGCGCCTGCAAAAGGCAGGCGTTAAGGGACCTGTGGGCTCTGAAGGAGCCCAGAGGTGCCCTTCCATGCCCCCAGGGACACCCCCTGTCACCCTTGCCCACCCCAGGAGGACACCCAAGGCTGGAGGGACCCATCCCAGGGACATTAAGGTAAGTTCAGGTAAGTGTTTTTTTTCATTTTTTTTTTGTGGCATAGGGGGGCCTGATTTGTGCCCCCCTACATGCCACTATGCCCAATATGTGGCCTGTCCCCTGGGCATGGCCATTGGGCAAGGGGGCATGACTCCTGTCTATGCTAAAACAGGAGTCATTTCTATGGGGGTTGGGAGTCGAAAAAAATGGCGCAAATCGGGTTGAGGCGAAAAAATTGCCTCAACCTGACTTGCACCATTTCTTGACGCCCAAGCCCCATATCCCCCTACGCCGGCGCTGCCTGGTGTACGTCGTTTTTTACACGCACACCAGGCAGCGCCGGCGGCTAATGCCGGCTAACGTCATTGATTAAATACGGCACCCGCATGGTGCTTCAGAATGGCGTTAGCCGGCGCTAATTTTTTTGATGCAAAACTGCGTTAGCGCAGTTTTGCATCAAAAAGTATAAATATGGCCCAGTCTGTCTCTGTTGAAATGTGAAGTATGACAAACATTTTATTCTATTTTTTATTATAAAATTTGAGCATTTACCTGCTAAAATAAACCAAATTGCCTCTTTAGTCTAGGAAAATTCGAAGGAAAGTTCAAGTAGGACTAGTGATGTGGGGAGAGGACCTTCATTAAAACGTTGAAAGGACAAGGATGATGAGGCAGATGGAGACATGAGAAAAGAGCATTCCTGGATTTCGTAGAACCAGGATGTCAATGACAAGTATGTCGCTCATGTAATCTTTCGGGCCTGTGAGAATTGGTCTCAAAACATAAAAAATTGGAATATTCATGGAATATTCTGATAAAATTATTACAAATACAATGAACTGTGCCTTCTTTGCATTTTTACTAATTTTGAGTTGGATATTTCTGTGCCAATATACAAAGGCATTTGTGAGTGTATGAACAGACCCCTTCAGAACTACTTCATGTACCTATATATGCTTTTGTGAATTAGCACCTGCATCCGCCAAAGGAGTGCACCTGGAATAGTTTGTAAACAATATTGGGCAAACTCTTGTATTCAGGCACCGTATCCTAAACAGAACAAGGATTCTATAAATTAACCAATCAGAATGCTCACACAGAGTACTGTAACTAGAATCAGAATACGCTCACTGGGGGCAGCAATTGTATAGAAAATCACTTCTGATAACTCAGTTAAAAACATTACATGAACTGAACTGTATACTTTGCATAATGTACTTGCTCAGTAAGCAATGTAGGTTAATATGGCCCATGACATCTATATATTAGAACTGAAAATGAGGTGGCTGAGTGCACTGTAGCTCACACTCACAATTGCCCTATTTATTGAAACTAAGAGTAGGTAAAAATCAAATATTTGGGCCCGTATTTATACTCCGTTTGCGCCGAATTAGCGTCGTTTTTTTCGACGCAAATTCGGCGCAAAACTAACGCCATATTTATACTTTGGCGTTAGACGCGTCTAGCGCCAAAGTATGAGTAAAGAGCGTCATTTTTTTGCGTGAACGCCTTCCTTGCGTTAATGAGATGCAAGGAAGGCGTTCCCGTCTAAAAAAATGACGGCGACGCAAATGCGTCGTATTTATACTCCCGGGCAAAAATCACGCCCGGGAGGTGGCGGGTCAAAAAACCCCGCATTTGCGCCACTATTTAACGCCTGGGTCAGGGTAGGCGTTAAGGGGCCTGTGGGCTCAAAATGAGCCCACAGGTGCCCTCCCCTGCCCCCAGGGACCCCCCCTGCCACCCCTGCCCACCCCAGGAGGACACCCAAGGATGGAGGGACCCACCCCAGGGACATTCAGGTAAGTTCAGGTAAGTATAATTTTTTACATTTTTTATTTTTTTTTGGGTGGCATAGGGGGGCCTTATTTGTGCCCCCCTACATGCCACTATGCCCAATGACCATGCCCAGGGGACATAAGTCCCCTGGGCATGGCCATTGGGCAAGGGGGCATGACTCCTGTCTTTACTAAGACAGGAGTCATTTAAATGGCGTCTGGGCGTCGAAAATAATGGCGCAAATCGGGTTGAGGCGATTTTTTTGCCTCAACCTGACTTGCCCCATTTTAAGACGCCCTAACGCCATTTTCCCCCTACGCCGGCGCTGCCTGGTCTACGTGGTTTTTTTCCACGCACACCAGGCAGCGCCGGTCTGCTAGCGCCGGCTAACGCCATTCCATAAATACGGCGCCCGCATGGCGCTTCAGAATGGCGTTAGACGGCGCTAAATTTTTTGACGCTAAACTGCGTTAGCGCAGTTTAGCGTCAAAAAGCATAAATATGGGCCTTGGTGCTTAAGAAGGGAAGAATAACTCCCAAACAGCCCTGAAAGGACACGTCCTAGTTAGAAATAACATCTTTGAGCACTCATTCAGCAAAAAAAATCAAACCCTGAGTCTTAATATCAGTCCTAGTGAGGTTATATTTTCTACAATAGATCTTCATAGGTCCACTAGCAAACATGTGTTGTGTTGTTGCACTTAATTGACTTCTTCAGAGTTACAACAAGTATAAATTCAGTCTTATATAATATATCCTGAACCTTGGAGATGGCCTTTACTCTGTAGCACACCCATTATGCATGTGTGGATGATCTTGAAGGTAACCTTCACAGTTTCCTCAGATGAGAGCCACAAGGGTAGGTACAAAACATAGTGAAATGAATAAACAAACCTCAAGGATCAGAGATGTAAACTTTGTAACTATGTATCGCTTGTAATGCGTCCATTACTTACCGTTAATGGCATTACTCCAAGTCCTACTCCCTCGACTTCCTTAACCAATGAGGCTCCTTTGCCTCACCTAGACATCTCCCCTCTCCTTTTAAAAGAGCCCCCACCCCCACCTACTCCTGTACAGAAACAAGCCAACTAATTTCTCAGTTGTCCTGTACCAGGAGGAAGGGAGGGAACTGTAAGGAAGGCGAGGGAGTAGGACTAGGAGTAATGCCATTAATGGTAAGTAATGTACGCATTACCTCCCGTCCCTCCCTCGCCTTCCTTAACCAATGAGATATTGCAAGAAAAACCAGAGTCAGACAACTGAGTTGCAATGCAGAAAAAAACATACTTAATCACAACCAGGTCATATACTGAGAAAAAACCCTATTGCTTCATAGAGGACAAAACCCTGTGCCCCAAAACCGCCTCCAAACACCCCAATTCAGCGGTAGTGTTTCACAAAAGTGGACGGAGACGCCCAAGTAGAGGCTCTACAAATCTCCACCACCGAAGCGCCCTGCAACTCAGCCACAGTAGCAGCCATACCCTGCGTAGAACGTCCCTGAATCCCAGCAGGAGGTACCACTCCTTTTAAATCATAGGCCAACAGAACTATTGACCGGATCCAGCGACTCAGGGAATCATTAGAAGGCTTTTCCCCTTTTCTAGCAGGACCAAAATTGACAAACAAAGAATCCCCCTTACGGAATGCCGTAACCGCCTGTAAATAACACAACAAGGCTCATTGCACATCCAAAGCATGTAATCTGATCTCCGAGGAGGAGGAAGGGTCAGGACAAAAAGCAGTAAGAATCACTTCTTGTCAACCATGAAAATCTGAATTAACCTTAGGCACAAAAGAGGGAACAGGAACCAGCACAACCCGATCAGGAAAAACTTTGCAAAACGGAAAAGAGCAGGATAAAGCACCCAACTCCCCCAAATGTCTGGCCGACGTAATAGCCACCAAAAAACACATTTTCTACGTCAAATGTTTCAAATCAATGTCCCCAAAGGTTCAAAAGGAAGGTCCATCAACACATCCAACACCAACTGCCGATTCCAGCCAGGGAAAGAACGCACCGGTCTGGGATCCAAATTTACCAGACCCTGAAAAAATGTAGGCATCAAATGACCTTCATCTTCCAGATTATGCCAAGAACTCCGAAAAGCTTTGATTGCCGCCCATTGAACACATAGCGTAGCCACTGACAACCCCATACGTGCCCCATCCTGCAAAAACTGCATGATCACAAACAGAGAAGCAGTCGTAGAGTCAATATGCTGTCGCAAACACCATGAGGAAAAAACCTTCCACTGACGTCCATAGTAATGCAACGTGGATTTACGCCTAGTATCCTGCAAAGTCACAGCCAAAGGACCAGGAACCCCCAGCCCAGTCAAACCCCACCATTCAACCTCCAAGCTGTCAAGTGCAGTCTCTGCAAGGATCCCCGGGAGAGACAAGGGAACACCAGCGGAGAAGGATGGAGAGGAAGAACCCACTCCGTCCCGAGAGTCAACTGCTGAAGCAGAGGAAACCAATTTGCACGTGGCCACCTGGGAGCAATCAAAATCACCTAAGCCCCCATCTGCCGCACCCTGACAAGAAAGGAGCGGATCAACTGAAAAGGAGGGAATGCATAAAGAAGTCCCTGCGGCCAAGGGCACGTCAAACCGTTCACTGCCCAGGCCTGAGGACACCAATACTGGGAGCAGAACATCCCCACCTTTGTGTTTTCCAGAGAGGCAAATAAGTCCACAACCGAAAGACCCCAGTACCGAACCAGACAACAGAATAGAGACACCCGTAGGGAGAACTCCGGAAGGAAGGAAGGACCCTCCTCAATTGTTCTGCAAGAACATTGTCTGACCCCTGAATGTACGTGGCCTGAAGAGACAGAACCGAATGCTGAGCCCACAAAAAGATCGCCCGAGCAACCTGATTCAGTGAACGGGACCTGGTCCCTCCCTGCCTGTTGATATAGGACTTGGCCACCAAGTTGTCCGTCTGTACCAATACTGCCTCCCCTTGCAACAGCGTCTGAAAATGCACCAGAGCCAGGTGGATCGCTGTCAACTCCCTCCAATTCGAGGACCTCTCAGATTCTCTCAGGGACCAAAACCCTTGAACCTGCCCCGACCCTAGTCATGCCCCCCATCCCTAGAGACTGGCATCTGTCGTTAACAGCACAGGTATCGGCGGAGACAAAGGAACCCCAATCTGTAGATGAGCCGGCACCATCCACCAACCCAACTCCCTGCAAATGAAATCTGACACAGGAATGCAAGTCTACAGACTGCAAGGGTTCGGAGATTATCGGGACAGTAACCAATTCACCAGACAAAGAAGATGAAACCTCACCCAAGGAACCAAGAAGATCACTGAAGCCAAGTGACCCTGCAGCCGTAACCACTGAAGTGCCCTGGGAGCCACTTGAGACAGCACAGCCTTGACCTGAGCCTGAAGACCTTTCCATCTCCTGTCTGACACAGTCACCAACCCTGCAGAGTCAGAAACCGAGCCCCAATAAATAAAAGGTCCTGGGAAGGCACCAAATCTGATTCCCCCCAGTTGTTTAAGAAACCGTGACTGTGTAGGACTCCCAAAACTCTTTCCACATGAAACCTCATTAGATCTATGTCTGGAGCCTGAATCAAAAGATCGTCCAGGTAAGGATGTACAAACACCCCTTCCCCATGCAGAAGCACCACGCGAGGAGCCAGCACTTTCGTGAAGACCCTGGGAGCTGATTTCAGGCCAAAAGGAAGAACACAAAACTGAAAATGGACTGGACCTATTGCAAAGCACAGAAACCTTTGAGAAGACACTGCGACAGGCACGTGAAAGGAAGCATCCTGAAGATCCAGAGATCCCAACAAATCCCATGGCAAAATGAGAGGAAGAATATCCTGAATATGACAACATCCAGAAGTGCACAGTCTTGACCCAAGAATTTGCCCATTTTAGATTTAAAACAGGACGGAACCCCCCTGTCAGTTTAGGGACCAGGAACAGAACAGAATAAGTCCCCTTTCCCGTTTCGTCCATGGGAACCCTGCAAATTGCCCCTTTTGACAGCAAGGACTGGACTCCCTCGACCAAAGCCTCCCGCCTGCCTTCGTCCACAAGCAAAGGAGTCGGACGAACCCCAGTGTCTGGAGGAACAAGATCGAACTCTATGGAGTATCCATTTTCTACAATGTTTAAGACCCACTGATCAGTGACATCCTTTCTCCATTCGGAGAGAATATGTCGCAGTCTTCCTCCCACTGGCCATGCTCCAACACCTTGATTGTCAGGACCCCTTCTTAGCAGCCCCTTTTGCCGAAGGAACAGACCTCTTGGGAGAAAACCGAGGCTGAAACCTACACTTCCTGGAAGACGAGGACCTAGGAACAAACTTTGGAGAGGACGTGGAGTGCGACTTCCACCCTTTGCCAGATGCAGAGCTTACTTTATAGGGTAAAGCATGCTTGCGTTCCTTAAAGGCCTTAGAAATCATTGCAGGCAACTGATCCCCAAACAGAGCCTGACCCTCAAAAGGAAGTCTTAGGAGAGCCGCCTTCTCCCCAGGATCAGCCTTCCACTGACGCAACCAAAGAGCGACCCTTGACCCTGCTTCAGGCAGGTCACGCCCCTGCACCGCGTGCCAGTGTTGCCACTGCTCCAGGTTCCCTATTTTTTCTCTGCCCTGGCACACCTAAGGCAAGCCCGTCTGCGCCCGTCCGCGTCCAGACCACGCCCAGCACCAGGACCCCTGGTCCCCATGACCACCACGGACAGCAACGCCATTACACCGCCAGCACCCTCCACGCACTCAACACCGGACGAGCACACGCCTGCTTCCTGGCCTCCCCTAAGCATACCCAGGGACCCTTCACCTGCCAGAACAGCAGCTTCACCAGCCTCCAAATCATCAAACCTCCTGCCAAGCCTGACCGCAACTACCTCCGATGCATCCTACTTAAGACCCGCTCCGCATGCAAACAGGCTGTCGAACTCTGGGACCTGCTCGACACCTCCACCCCGGACGTCGCCTTCCAGACGGAGACCTTGATGAACGCCTCCTTGGCCCCAGACATCGCCATAGCCATTCCGGATGGCTACAAGATCACCCGCAGGGATCGCACCAACGGAGTCGGAGGCGGAATCGCCATCGTCCACAAGAACACCATCAGGGTCACGACCTGTACCGACGACACCCTCAGCACCGCCGAACACCTGCACTTCCAGATCCACACCAACCCCAACACCACCCTCAGAGGAACCCTCATCTACAGACTCCCCGGACCACGGCCTCAGTTCTGCGACTCCATCGCCGACCTCGTCAGGAGGCACGCCATAGCCTCCGCCGACTACGTCCTCGTCGGCGACCTGAACTTTCACCTGGAGAATAACAACGACCCCAACTCCACCACCCTAATCGACAACCCCACCACGCACCACCACACCCAACAGATCCCCCGCCGCAACTGGAGCAAAATCAGCCAAGACCCGCTGAACACCAGCCTCGCCCGAAAACCACCCACCGAACCCACCAATCCCGACCTCGCAGCCTGCAACCTCAGGCGCTGGATCGACGACTGTGCCAACACTCTCACCCTGCTCAATAAACCTTCCAACAGAGGTGCCAACAAGAGAGCCAGCTGGTTCACCTTAGACCTTCGGGCCTCCAAGCAAACCTGCCGGAAACTGGAGAGAAAGTGGCTCCTCGAACAGACACCGGACAACCATGCCGCCTTCAAGAACGCCATCTGCAATCACCATCACCTCATCAGATCTGCCAAGAAAACCTCCTTCAAAGACCGCCTGGACAACAACGCACACAACAGCAAGGAGCTCTTCAACATTGTGAGTGAACTCTCCAAACCCAGCTCCAGCACAAACGACATCCCACCTTCACAAGACCTGTGCAACTCCCTCGACGCATTCTTCCACCACAAGATCACAGACATCCATGACAGCTTCAACAGCCAGACTACCCAGCCAATCACTGACTCCTCAGACAGTCCATCCACCTTCAACTACGACCCCCTGCTCATCTGGGCCAACGTGAATGAAGACGACACAATCAAAACCATGGGCACCATCCATTCTGGATCTCCGTCAGACCTATGCCCACACCACATCTTTAACAAAGCAAGCGCCACCATCGCACCCCACCTCCGCAAAGTCATCAATATCTCCTTCGAGACCGCGACCTACCCCGAGAACTGGAAGCATGCTGAGATCAAACCCCTACTCAAGAAACCCATGGCAGACCCGAGAGACCTCAAGAACTTCCGCCCCATCTCCCTGCTCCCATTCCCGGCCAATGTCATCAAGAAGATCGTCAGCAGACAATTGACCAAATACCTCAAAGAAAACAACATCCTGGACCCATCCCAGTCAGGGTTCTGCAGCAACCACAGTACCGAGACCGCCCTCATCGCCGCCACCGACGACATCAGGGCACTGCTTGACAATGGCAAAACCTCGGCCCTCATCCTCCTGGACCTCTCAGCTGCCTTCAACACCGTCTGCCACCGCATCCTACGCACACGCCTCCACAACGCAGGGATCCGGGACAAAGCTCAGGAGTGGACCACCTCCTTCCTCTCCGGCAGAACCCAGAGCGTCCGCCTCCCCCCTTTCCGCTCCGAAGCCTCCAAGATCATCTGCGGCATTACCCAAGGTTCGTCCCTCAGCCCTACACTTTTCAATGTCTACATGGCCTCGCTTGCCCGCGTCGCCCAGCTACACAACCTCAACATCATCTCCTACGCTGACAACACCCAACTGATCCTCTCCCTCACCAAGGACCCCCCTCACTTCCAAATCCAACCTCCACGAAGGAATGAAGGCCATCGCCAAATGGATGAGAAGCAGCAAACTGAAGTTGAACTCAGATAAGACGGAGGTCCTCATCCTCTGCGCCAACCCCTCAGCCTGGGATGACTCCTGGTGGCCGACCGCTCTGGGAGCAGCCCCAACACCCACCAACCACGCACGCAACCTGGGCATGAGCCTCGACTCAACACTCTCCATGACCAAGCAAGTCAGCCCCGTCTCCTCATCCTGCTTCAACACCCTCCGCATGCTCCGCTAGATCTACAGATGGATCCCCACAGATACAAGAAGAACAGTCACCCAAGCCCCCGTCAGCAGCAAACTTGACTACGGAAACACCCTCTATGCCGGAGCCCCGGCCAAACTCCTCAAACGACTGCAACGCATACAAAACGCCTCCGCACGCCTGATCCTTGATGCCCACCACCACAGCCACATCACTCCCCTTCTGAGAGACCTACACTGGCTCCCCATCAACAAAAGGATAACCTTCAAGCTTCTCACCCACGCACACAAGGCGCTCCACAACACCGGTCCAGCCTACATCAACAGACGACTCACCTTCTACACCCCGTCCCGCCAACTCCGCTCAGGCGACCTCACCCTCGCCACCGTTCCCCGCATCCGAAGAGCGACTACCGGAGGCAGATCCTTCTCCCACCTCGCTGCCAAGACCTGGAACACCCTTCCCTTGCCCCTACGACAGACCGAAGACCTGCTGACTTTCAGGAAGCGGCTCAAAACCTGGCTATTTGAGCAGTAGCAGCACCCCCCCCCCCCCACCTTTAGCGCCTTTAGACCCTCACGGGTGGTAGTGCTCTCTACAAATACACTGATTGATTGATTGATTGATTGAAAGAGACCTTCGTGCGCCAATCACTGCCCAAGAAGCCATAGCCAAAGAACAGAGAATATCCGAGGAAAAATCAGCCAATAAACGGGCCTGTTGCTCCATCACAGACAGTAGTTCCGAACATTCCGACCCATCTTGCACAGCCACCGCAAGTTTGTCAAAGTCCTCAACCAAGGACTGCACAGAATAAGCCGAAAAAATACCAGTCCAAAGAGTCAAATTTCCAGCAGAAAAGGCCCACTTCAAACCAGAGTCCACCTTCCAATCGGTGGCATCAGAAAGAGTACAGTCTTCAGGATTGACTGCCGTCTTACCAATCAAGGTAGCCAGCATGGAATCTAAATGCAAAGAAGGAGGAAGAGCATCTCCTCTCCTTCCACCAAATATAATTTTTGCAGAAAACGAGGAACCTGGGCTTTGTCCACCTCCTTCCATTCCCGGAAAACCACGACCTTAACAGGCCCCAGGAAAGGCATAGCAAACCGATAAGGAGTCACATATTGAGGGAAAAGGGAAGAATCTTCCCCTGCAGGTTGAAAATCAGGAAAACCCAAATTGTCCCGTACATGAGCCAGAATACTCCACAGTTCCTCACGAGACACATATTTGCCCCCAGAAGACGTAGAAGGACCCTCCCCCTCAGAAGAAGAGGAACCAGCAGCATCCATGGAGGTGGTAGCAGCAGAGGGAAGTCCTGTACGAACAGCCCCAACCTGGAGAGCCCTGGAAACTGCCACCTCAATCATGTCCTGAACTTCCTCACGAGACATAAGAGGAGCAGAACCAGCCATATCAGTCTTCTCCACTCTGGTAGAATGTAAATGCACCGGAACCACCTCATCCTCAGACGAGGAAGAAGAAATCACTCTCCTGCGTTTTGCACCCTTCTTTGACATGAGGACAGCAAACAACTGAATACCAAACCATCATGCCGGTCTTAAAAAAGCCAAAAACGGTCTATCTAAGCATCAATCACAGAAAGATCCCTAATTGGCCACCCAATCAGGATAATCACTGAAAATAGTAAAAAAAACGTGAGCCCAAACACCTACCTTACCCCAAAAACCTGCAGAAACAGGCTGCTGGGCGACCAAAGTGCTCCGTGACCTCTGAAACCCGGAAGCACAGCCTAAGCCACCGCAGAGCCTTCTGACCGTGTCAGATGATGTTGCCGGAAAACCCCATAGAGGCAGCCCTGCACGCCTCCAAAAAGCCAGTCTCCGAGTGACTGAAAGATGGCACCAGAGACCCTGCGACCAGCGGCGAAGAAGAGGACGACGCCCCCCTCAGCAACGCCGAGGAGAGAAGAGGTAAGTCTCACCAGGTAAGGAGACAAAAGAAAACAGGAGTGGGTGGGGGTGGGGGCTCTTTTAAAAGGAGAGGGTAGGGGTCTAGGTGAGGCAAAGGAGCCTCATTGGTTAAGGAAGGCGAGGGAGGGACAGGAGGTAATGAAACCTGTTTTATTGTAAAGCACTCTAACACCTTCGGGTAATGTCTGTGCTATATAAAAATAAATTCATCAATTAATGAATTAATAAATAAATAAATAAAGAGTTAAAAAAAGGCCTGCTCTTTCAGCAGGGCTCGAGTATTTTCAGAAGAGATAAGTCACCACTACAGAAAGATTATGAAACTAGTCACATTCTGATATGCTGGAGTACCTAACCATATGACAATGCTTCATTTCTTGCAAGATGTTATCGCACGGCTTCTTTTCTACAAATAATTCTGTATGTTCTCCAAAATACTGGAACTGGTGCTGTTAAGTACCTCCTCTTTTGGGAGGAAATGGTGTGACGAGAATTCCCCATCGAGAGGGTGTCAGTCTAAAGGGCATATTTACAAGCCCCTGGTGCTACCAAGCATCGCCATAGCATAATTTGTTTTTACACTAAAGTGGCTTTTCCCCTGCGCCGTATTTAAAAAGTGGTGCAATGCTTGCATGGTGCCACTTTGCAACCCCTTACGCCTGCGTAGGGTGATCAGATTTTCAGAACAAAAAAACGGGACAGGCATAGACATTGCTATAGGATTAAATGTCCTATTAGGTATCAGGATATATATATATATATATATATATATATATATATATATATATATATATTATTTTATTCCCTCCCTGTTCTGTGAAGAGCGCCAGGTTCCATCTGCTGGTGGACCCGGGCTTGACCTACGGACTGTATAGCTCTGATTCACACCTCATTAAATACTGCTGTGCTGCTTGAATGAGGCAAGGCAGCACAGCAGAAGAGTTTCAACCAGCAAACTTCTGTCCCTAGTTTCTAGGAGAACCGGTTGAAATGTAAACATGCACAACAATGTGATGAATGTGCAGGTTCAACCGACCCTCCCTGAAAATCCGGGACATTTTACTGTTTTAGAGTAAAGTGTCGGGACACCGGGACAGACCTTCAAAAACCGGGGCTGTCGGGCAAATCTAGAACATCTGGTCACCCTATGCCTGCATCAGTCATAACGTTTGTAAGGAGGGCTTTGCCCACGCAAGGAGGCTAGAAAAACCGAGCCAGTGAAATTTACATTTCACTGCACCATTTTTCCGTCATTCCTAATGCCTGCTCAGAGCAGGCGTTAAAATGACGCACCCATTTTAATCAATGGGCCTCCCTGTGCTTTTCTGCATTAGCGTCAACATTTTTCACGCTAGTGCAGCAAAGCGCCACAATAGCATCAAAACTTTGGATGCTATTGTCCTAACGACCGCCATTGTGCGCCGTATTGTAAATACGGTGCAACCATGGTGTTGTTAAATGGGGCAGGGATGACGCAAGAAAAGTGGCGCATAGGGACCGATGCACCACTTTCTTGTAAATATGCCCCTAAATGTATTTTCCTGGGCAGTGAACGCAAAATAACAATGTGGAACAGAAGGAGCAGAATTCAAAATGGCCTCCCCAGACAGCAACGTGCAATGGATCACAGCCCCCTCTGAAAACATGGCGTAAATATCTCCACGTTGATCAATCGCCTGAGTGTTTTATTAACGTGTCACAGGAAAATTACGGTGTTCCGTATCATTAATAACGCCTGATATGGGCCTTTCAAAATTCAATTTTTTAAAGAAAACAATAAAAATTTCACAAGTGCTTATGCGCTTGCATGAAACTTTAAAGTAGCCAGGTTTATTATTATTTCACATTCTACAGATGTCCCCGCTGTCGGCTACTGTAAACAATTAGCAGTTTTCTAGTGCATTGAAGTTACTTGCTTATTGCGGTATAATTCGGTTTTACGGCTCTCCTGTGCCACAGCGTGTGGGTAATGAGTGTGCAACACAACGCAGCACTGTTTTGTCTTGAATTTCGCCTGCAGCTATCGTAAGAACAGCCGAAACAGGTCTGCCGAGAGTTTTCGTACTATTGTAAACGTCTTTGAAATGTCCTGTGTTAAAGGATTGCTATTGCGTAAAAAGAGGATTGTTTCTCCATCTGCGAATTTTTCCCTTGAGACTGGATGTCTCGAAGTTGGGATTGCAGTCCAATTAAACGTAATATTTAAATCAAGCATAAACAGTAACACAAAACGTATTTCCTAATTCACCTTAGTGAACCCCTTGCTCACAAAATATGAGCATGCAAAGTTAAATGTTTGGACTGATTTGAAACCACGTGATCTCAAGAACTAATTACTAATAGACAATACTTGGCCAAATTCGCAAAACTTTTGTGCAAAGCAAGCAGCTGAATGTGCAGTCCTAAATATCAAATCCTGTTTCATTCACAAAATTCACATAAGCAGAGCAGGAGGTCGCTCATTCTCCTACATCACAACCAAAGTATGCAAGGACCTCCCACAACATCATCATCCTCCTCAACATCAGAGCATCCTCCTCAACATCAGAGCATCCTCCTCAACATCAGAGCATCCTCCTCACTTCTTGAGTTCTGCAAGAAGCTGAAGACCTGGCTCTTCGAATACCACTGCAGGAACCACAAGCTAGCTAAAGCATCTGAACACCCTCACGGCTAATTAGTGCGCGCTACAAATCAACATAATATAACATAACATTCACGAAATCAGGAAATTAAGATATTTCCGAACATAAATACCACTTACACATGTGGAAAATCTACAAGTGAGGTGAAATTTCAACAGTCATAAATATAGGTGTAGAGGTGGAAAAAAGTTAGGGGAGTGAGGACAGGGAGCGGATAGAGCTCGGAACACCAGCTACGGTGGAACTTTGCAAGTGTTCACATACATTTTGCATAGTCATTCCCTCCCTGGACACACAAAAGGTAATGGGACGATTGCTTGCAAGTAGTCTACATCACTAGCAATAGCTCTGGGTAGCATTCCAAACCATAGTTTTTCACCTCCTGAGCCACTCTAGTGAGTGAATCGAACTATAATATCTCTAACTCAGAGCGCTAACACAGTCTGTTGGAAGTGAGTTTTGCTTAGTTGTTTAACAGTTAGTCAGTTAACAGGACTTGGAGATGTGGGTGCATAAAACACCAAAATCAGCATGTTATTCCCCAAAAAGACGGAATAGGTGATAATTCAAACACTTTGGGGTTTAATTTTATCTGGTCTGTGCACTCTCACGCCCTTAATGTATTACCTACTAAAATTAAATATTAACTTTAAAAGTGTGCTATCAGACAACAAGTTTTACAGAGTAGGTTGTGGTAGCGCCGGTGAACAAATGTCCTACACATGTAATGGGGTAGTGGATGCAGGGGTGTAGCAGCCTATCGTGTTGCAGATTGAGTGGCACCGGGGTCCAGTGGACTGAGGGACCCACTGAACTCTGATTTTTGCGGTATTGTACTATCCAACCACTGATCAGGAGGCCCACATTCCTTGCTTGCACTTGGGTTCATAGCACCCTTGTGACACCACTGAGTGAGAGGACTTAAATGGACTAAACAGCCTTGCCACCAAATGTTCAAAATACAAAAAGTACCACATTCCTAAAAGCCTAACATCGTTAGTTACTTCTATTGATGTGTAGTTCTAACCTTTGAGACACCCATCTCCTATAAGCAAAAAAGTGATGTAAAATTATACAATTTAAAATTCTGTGAATTCCACATAATGTTAAATTTGCAAATTTCACAAATTCCTTGAGTACAATTAAAAAAACGCGCAGGCATGAAGGGATGAACACACAGAAATGAGGCTTCTGAATTAAGGCATTATCCCAAGTACTGCTGGACGCAATACAATGCTCCTGTGTGGTGCACACACTTGTTCAGTGAACTGACCCAAGTAAGGGGCTACAGTGATGTAGGAGACTGCAGTCTATGAGTCAATGACATTGCTTGGGATATGAAATGACGAAATACATCATGAAACAGTGATGTGACCAACTATTGGAAGGCAAAAGCCTCTTCCTTGCACAAACTTTGCACTTTTGAAAATGGTGTCAGAGAGCCAGGACACTATTGAAGTTCAGCAGTTCAGAAATAGGCTTAAGAGATCCAGGGAAAGAGGAGAGCTTAATGAGGCAAGTAAGCGTGGGGGACACTGTTTCTAGATCATCAGGATTTTGATAACTTTAAAACCTGCTCTGATTTCCTAACATTTATGCACATTCAGAAATATGTACTATATTACACACTGGAAACAACTTCTGCCTCAAAGAACAGGACTCATTATGTGAACAGGTAGCGTGGATTGGAATTGTGCTTAAAAATGTCAGTTCTAATCGCAGGTCCCAGGAATGCAAGGGATTAGGTGTGGTTGCTTGTTTCTAACTCCCGTAAATTACTACAAAGCTAACAAAGTAAAGAGGTATACTAGCTAATACCAGGATTATTCTACTAATGCGGGCTCCATACAATGCACACTGCTTTGAGACATCAAAGCAAGTCGTGTAATACTAACATACCCTCCTCTTTTATGCTAATGTCTGCGATCCCACCTTGGATTAATAACCTCACCTAATTCGTGCAAGCACATGCCCTAGAGAGGCAAGTGCACTTTTGAGAACAGTTTGTCTTAAGAGGAATGTCCGCAGTCTTTCTCAATGTACTAGGAGAAGTAAAGGTATCTGATCTAAATCTCACTTGGTTTCTGTCGTCGTGTAAACAAAAAAAGTCTGAAGAGTTGTGTGGTGCATGCTCTCGGAGGCCACCAGAGATGATGAAACGTTTCTTTAATTTATGGAAGTATCCAGGGCGTGGGATGTTCCTGATCACAATACGTTGGTGGAATCGGTTCTCCTCTTATGACTAAGGCCCATATTTATACTTTTTTAGCGCCGCATTTGCGTCATTTTCTGACGTAAAAGAAGCGCAAACTTAGAAAATACAATTGTATTTTGTAAGTTTGCGCCGATTTTGAGTCAAAAAACGATGCAAATGCGGCGCTAAAAAAGTATAAATATGGGCCTAAGAGTCTTGTGGGCAGATATTTTGGCAGATATTTGATCCAAGTAAACTATAGGACTATAGAGCATACACCATGTGCTTATCAGAAGAAATGGCTTGGCGGAAGTGTTAATCATAACACATCCCATGGTAAAGAGCAGCATAGTCAATATTTCTACCTTGACATGGACGGTAAGGCAGTCTGTTTGATGACATGACATAGGGGGTCAATCAATCAATCAATCAAAGGCATTTGTATAGCGCACTGCTCACCCGGAGGGTCTCAAGGCGCTGGGGGGGGGGGGGGGGGGGGGGGAAACGCTACTGCTCGAACAGCCAGGTCTTGAGTTGCTTCCTGAAGGCGAGATGGTCTTGCATTGTCCGGAGGTGGATGGGGAGGGAGTTCCATGTCTTGGCTGCCAGGTAGGAGAAGGATCTTCCTCCGGCGGTGGCTCTGCGGATGCGGGGGACGGTGGCGAGAGCGAGGCTGGCGGAGCGGAGCTGGCGGGTGGGCTTGTGGAAGGTCAGGCGGTTGTTGAGGAACTTGGGGCCCAGGTCGTGGAGGGCCTTGTGTGCGTGGGTGAGGAGTCGGAACGTGATTCTTTTGTTGACGGGGAGCCAGTGCAGGTCTCTCAGGTGTTCGGAGATGTGGCTGTGTCGGGGGATGTCCAGGATGAGTCGTGCTGAGGCGTTCTGGATCCGTTGGAGTTTCTTCTGGAGTTTGGCGGCGGTGCCGGCGTAGAGGGCGTTCCCGTAGTCCAGCCGACTGGTGACGAGGGCCTGGGTGACCGTCTTCCTGGTCTCGGTGGGGATCCACCGGAAGATCTTTCGAAGCATGCGCAGGGTGTTGAAGCATGAAGATGAGACGGCGTTGACTTGTCTGGTCATCGAGAGGGAGGAGTCCAGGATGAAGCCTAGGTTGCGAGCGTGGTCCGTTGGCTTGGGGGTGGCTCCCAGGGCGGGGGGCCACCAGGAGTCGTCCCAGGCGGATGGTGATGATCCCAGGATGAGGACCTCCGTCTTGTCTGAGTTCAGTTTCAGGCGGCTGTTCTTCATCCATTCGGCGACGTCTTTCATCCCTTCGTGTAGGCTGGCTCTGGCGGCGTCCGGGTCGCTGGTGAGGGAGAGGATCAGCTGGGTGTCGTCGGCGTAGGTGATGATCTTGAGGTTGTGTTGACGTGCGATGGTTGCGAGGGGGCTCATATAGACGTTGAAGAGGGTGGGGCTGAGCGATGACCCTTGTGGAACTCCGCAGATGACTTCGGTGGCCGCTGACCGGAACGGGGGGAGGCGGACTCTCTGGGTTCTTCCGGCGAGGAATGAGGCGGTCCACTCCAGGGCCTTCCCCTGGATGCCGGTGTTGTTCAGGCGCTGTACCAGGGTGCGGTGGCAGACAGTGTCGAACGCTGCGGAGAGGTCCAGGAGGATGAGGGCCGCAGTTTCCCCATTGTCCATTAGGGATCTGATGTCGTCTGTGGCTGCGATGAGGGCGGTCTCCGTGCTGTGGTTGGCTCGGAAGCCGGATTGCGAGTGGTCGAGGGATCCGTTGGTCTCGAGGAAGGCAGCTAGCTGTCTGTTGACGGTCTTCTCGATGACTTTGGCAGGAAACGGGAGGAGCGAGATGGGGCGGTAGTTCTTGAGGTCGGAGGGGTCTGCAGTTGGTTTCTTCAGCAGGGCACTGATCTCGGCGTGTTTCCAGCACTCCGGGAAGGTGGCGGTGTTGAAGGAGGCGTTGACGATGTCACGGAGGTGGGGTGCGATGATGTGGTCAGCCGTGTTGAAGATGTGGTGTGGGCAGGGGTCCGTAGGGGATCCGGAGTGGATGGTGTTCATTGTGCGTGTTGTGTCTTCGGTGCTGACTGGGGTCCAGGTGCGGAGGGTGGCGGTGGGGGGCATCGGTTCGGTGGTGGGGTTTGTGGTTGGTGGGCCGAAGCTGTTGTGAATGTTGGCGATCTTGTCGTGGAAGAAGGTTGCGAGGGAGTCGCAGAGGTCTTGCGAGGGAGTGATGTCATTGTTTCCGGCGTCGGGGTTGGAGAGCTCTTTGACGATGCTGAAGAGTTCCTTGCTGTTGTGGGTGTTGTTGTCCAGTCGTTCCTTGAAGGCTGTCTTCTTTGTGGCGCGGATCAGTTGGTGGTGTTTGCGGGTGGCGTGTTTGAGGGCCGTCATGTTGTCTGTGGTCTGGTTGGTGCGCCAGGTGTTCTCCAGGGAGCGGCAGTTCTTCTTGGAGGTGATGAGCTCGTCGGTGAACCAGGAGGCTTTCTTGCTGCTGCGTCTGCTGGGGGGGTTCTTCTTCAGTGGTGCGAGGGCGTCTGCGCAGTTGGTGATCCACTGTGTGAGGTTGTTGGCGGCTTCGTTGGGGTCCGTTGAGCTGGTGGGGGGGTTCTGGCTGAGGAAGGTGGTGAGCTGGTCGCCGGTGATCTTGTTCCAGCTCCTGCGGGGGGTTTGTTGAGGGTGGTGGTGGGTCGTCGTTTTACTGAAGCTGAAGTGGACGCAGCTGTGGTCAGTCCACTGGAGATTGGTGGAGTGGCTGAAGGTGACATATTTGCTGGATGAGAAGACTGGGTCAAGCGTGTGGCCGGCGTGGTGTGTAGGGGTGGTTACCAGTTGCTTGAGTCCGAGGTTGGCCAGGTTGTCCAGTAGAGCAGTGGTGTTGCGGTCCTTGTCGTCCTCCAGGTGGAAGTTGAGGTCCCCCAGGAGGATGTAGTCGTGGAATTGATGGCGTGGGGGCTGACGAAGTCTGTGATGTCTTCGCTGAACTGTGTGCGTGGTCCCGGTGGTCTGTAGATGAGGGTGCCTCTGAGCGTGGTCTTGGGGTTGGTGTGTATCTGGAAGTGGAGGTGTTCGGCGGAGGTGAAGGTGTCATCAGAGTTGGTCGTGATGCGGATGGTGTTCTTGTGGATGATGGCGATGCCTCCTCCTGTCTGGTTGACGCGGTCCCTCCTGGTGATTTTGTAGCCTTCTGGGACGGCGATGGCGACGTCGGGTGCTGAGGAGGCGTTCATCCAGGTTTCTGTCAGGAAGGCGATGTCTGGTGCTGTCGAGTCGAGGAGGTTCCAGAGTTCGACGGCATGCCTGTGAACGGAGCGGGTGTTGAGCAGGATGCACATCAGGTGTTTGTTGCTGGGGCTCGGTTTAGTAGGTGCAGTGTTGGGTCGTAGGCTGGTGAAGCGGCAGGTCAGGCAGGTGAAGGGTCCGTGGGTGCGTCTCGGGGTGGCTCGGTAGCAGGCGGTGTTTCGCCAGGCGTTGAGTGCGTGGAGGGTTCTGGCATCGTAGCTGTGCAGGGTGTGCTGGCGAGGGCGAGGACCAGGGGGTCTGGCGCTGGGCGCGGTCCAGGCGCGGACGGGCGCAGACGGGCTTACCTTTGGCGCACCTTCGGCGCTCAGTCGGTGCTCCCGCTGCGCGCGTCCGCTGCGCGGTCGCTCTGGGGGCGTCATAAGTAAGGAGCCGGGAGGGAGGAGCAGCTGGGTGGCGGGAGCGGTCCGGCGAATGGAATCACAGGGGGGCGGGGCCGCAGGGAGGCAGCGGCGGGAAATCCCAGGAGCAGCGAGCGAGCGAAGGAATCTGCAGGCAGGAGGCGGCAAAGGCAGGCAGGAGCGGCAGCAGTGAGTGGGGCGACCAAGCCCTGTGGAGGGCTGAGCGGTCATTCTGCCAACGACTGCGGGAGCACCGCCAACAGGCTGGCGGTGCTCCCATGGGCATTCTGACCGCGGCGGTACAGCCGCGGTCAGAAACGGGAAACCGGCGGTGCCCCGCCGGTTTCCCGCTGCCCTGGGGAATCCTCCATGGCGGCGCTCCAGGCAGCGCCGTCATGGGGATTCCGACCCCCTTACCGCCAGAACCTGGCTGGCGGTAATGGGTGTCATGGGGCCCCTGGGGGCCCCTGCAGTGCCCATGCCAATGGCATGGGCACTGCAGGGGCCCCCTAACAGGGCCCCACCAAGATTTTTAGTGTCTGCCAAGCAGACACTGAAAATCGCGACGGGTGCAACTGCACCCGTCGCACCCCTTCCACTCCGCCGGCTCCATTCGGAGCCGGCATCCTCATGGAAGGGGGTTTCCCGCTGGGCTGGCGGGCGGCCTTCTGGCGGTCGCCCGCCAGCCCAGCGGGAAACTCAGAGGTGCGGTCATTCGGCGGCTCCCGCCGGCCCTGCGGTTACCGCGGCCGGCGGGAGTCAGAATGACCCCCATAGTGTGTATATATATATATATTGGGCCATATTTATACTTTTTGACGCAAAACTGCGCTAACGCAGTTTTGCGTCAAAAAAATTAGCGCCGGCTAACGCCATTCTGAAGCGCCATGCGGGCGCCGTATTTAATCAATGACGTTAGCCGCGTTAGCCGGCGGCGCTGCCTGGTGTGTGTGGAAAAAAACAACGTACACCAGGCAGCGCCGGCGTAGGGGGATATGGAGCTTGGGCGCCAAAAAATGGGGCAAGTCAGGCTGAGCCAAATTTTTCGCCTCAACCCGATTTGCGCCATTTTTTCCGACTCCCAACCCCCATAGAAATGACTCCTGTCTTAGCAAAGACAGGAGTCATGCCCCCTTGCCCAATGGCCATGCCCAGGGGACTTTTGTCCCCTGGGCATGGTCATTGGGCATGGTGGCATGTAGGGGGGCACAAATCAGGCCCCCCATGCCACCAAAAAAAAAAAAAAAAAATACTTACCGGAACTTACCTTAATGTCCCTGGGATGGGTCCCTCCAGCCTAGGGTGTCCTCCTGGGGTGGGCAAGGGTGACAGGGGGTGTCCCTGGGGGCATGGGAGGGCACCTCTGGGCTCCTTCCGAGCCCACAGGTCCCTTAACGCCTTCCTTGTCCAGGCGCTAAAAAACGGCGCAAAAGCGGCCGTACGTCTTTTTTTTTTACCCGCCCACTCCCGGGCGTGAATTTTGCCCGGGAGTGTAAATACGGAGCACATGCCTCGGAGTCAATTTTTTAGACGGGAACGCCTACCTTGCATATCATTAACGCAAAGTAGGTGTCCACGCTAAAAAATGACGCAAACTCCATGGACTTTGGCGCTAGACGCGTCTAACGCCAAAGTATAAATATGGAGTTAGTTTTGCGTCGGAATTGCGTCAAAAAAAACGACGCAATTCCGGCGCAAACTGAGTATAAATATGCCCCATTGTGTCCAAAAAGTAATTTACCGCACTCCGAAGTTCCTTTAGGCAGATTTATTGAAATTACTTTTTGGACACAAAATATCTTTCAAGGGTGGTCACCTTTGTTACCGGCACCTGAGTGAGGCTTTAAGAAAATGGCTCTGACCATTTGGATAAAATCATTTGGTCAGCAATATCCCCTTTGAGCCACTATAGTAACCACTGAATAAGCTCACCAATTCTTTGCGCCTGCACCCTCCTGGCACCTGACTAGTGCGGCCACTGGGCCACGCATCTTGTATAAAGGAACTTACCATGAGGCCTGACCCTCTGACTTGAATCAACCCTGCATCCACAATTGTGGTGCTCACACTCTCAAGCTGACCAAACTCGTGATGGCACAAAACAATTTCTGATCAATCACTGAAGCAGTGTAGCAATGGTGCCATGGGCATGGCACCAAAAACAACAAGCATTGGCAAAGCCAATGGGTCAGGCATTGGGAAGCTGGTATGATGGGTATATTTTTTGTTGCAAGAATATACCACAAAAATAAAATGAAACAAAAATATAAAAAATGCTATTTCCTAAACATTGGGGTTAAATGCTTGGAATAACCAATGTATGCATTACTATGCTAAATATAGATCTAATGGCTTTGCCAGTGCTTGTTTGGTTAGCAATTGCATTTTAAAGCAAACATGCAGTTTTTGCAGAGGATGGCATAAAGGGTGAGGGATGATGACTACAGCCACATTTATTCACATGCCTTAACAATACCCACTCTCCTAAAACATTTTCTGATCCTCTGTATGAATAGTAGTAATACTAGTAGGAGTAGTATGGTAGTAGTAGTATAATTAGGGGTAGTAGAAGTAATGCACAGAATTCTAGAAATGTCATAATTGTTAGGAGAGAGAACAGACTACAAAGTTCTAAAAATCATGAGGCACTGCAAATAAATGGTTTATATGCATTTCTTTGCACTGTTGTGTGCTTGAAAAACGTCCTGCCTTCAGATTCTCAAATTGTCATTAAAGTGACTAGGTTTTTCTTTAGTTACCGAAGTTCAACAGCGTTGCAACCTCTCTGCTTCCTAAGTTGGTCTACTCTTGAATTGATTGCTTAGGCATCCCCTGGCAATTCTATCAAAGTCCCTTCCAATCATTTATGACCACCGCTGAGATCTCCACGTAACACGTAAATATTTTAATTAGTAATAATAATTATGCTAGTTTGCATCAGTGCTAGGCCCTTGAGTCTTACCAAACTCCTTGCAGAGCACAATACCAGCTAAGCAGCCAGAATAGCATAAACTAAATGATACTATCTTCCCTTGAGGTCAGGCTAAGTACCACTTCTGCAAATGACTGCATCATTCCTACCAGACTCTGCTTTTGATCTCTGCAGATTAATGGTGTCACAGAGGCTCACCTCGATTTCCTTTGGCCTCTTCTCCTCAGATGAACTCTGTGTGCTGTGATTTCTCGAGGGTTATTTAAATTGCACCAGGATTTCCCAATTGCCTAGAAGATTAATGCTTTAGGAAATTAAACTTTCGTTATTGGAACACGCTTTGCACTGCGTTACTTTGCTGCTGCTGTTCTTTTATGTCCGCCCGTCACTGCGTCTTTCGGACACTGATAAGGACCCCACCCATCACCAAACACTTGACACCTTTATCCACCAATGGGTTCGCTGCTAGCGTTTCTGACCGGGGAATCCTACTTCTCTGGGCACTCCTTTATACCGGCCGCTCGCCATTTTTTCTCCAGCAAACCAGTCTTCCCCTACATCCTTTATATCACCTGTGCCCCCCCCCCCACGCTCTGATACCCTGCAAAAAACTCATTTGACCTCAGAAGCTATCCCCCCACCCCCGTGCCAACACTAAGGGGGTTATTACAACTTTGGAGGAGGTGTTAATCCGTCCCAAATGTGACGGTAAAGTGACGGATATACCACCAGCCGTATTACGAGTTCCATAGGATATAATGGACTCGTAATACGGCTGGTGGTATATCCGTCACTTTACCGTCACTTTTGGGACAGATTAACACCTCCTCCAAAATTGTAATAACCCCCTAAATCTGCTTTACAACTAAACGTTTCACCTGATCTTACAATTTCTGAAAACTGAGGCCCGTATTTATACTTTTTAGCGCCGCATTTGCGTCGTTTATTCACGCAAAAACGGCGCAAACTTGCAAAATACAATTGTATTTTGTAAGTTTGCGCCGTTTTTGCGTCAAAAAGCAGCGCACATGCGTAAAAAAAAGTATAAATATGGGCCTGAATCTGTTGTTGCGACTCCATAGTGTGGCCTGTAATCTTACACTTTCTGGAAGTGCGCCCCTGAATCTGTTAGAATGATAAATCTGCTTCTGCCTTATAATAGAGGCTGTACTAAATGTATTAGACATATACAATATTTTCTCTTGATCTTCGGGTTTGTGAAAGTGCCTGCTCTCAATCTGCCCTTACAAAGCCCTAGCATAAGCAATAATTGCCTCCCCCCAGGAATGATTGTAACAGGGATTGACTTTAACTCGTTAATGGGCCCTCAAAGGCCAATCTGCACCGCGTAGGACACCCACTCTTCCTAAATGGGTAACATAATTGGGCCTCAGAGGCCCATAGAGAATATGGCACCCAGGAACAAGAGACTACACATTTCACCCTGCCTCCCATCGCTCATTTTACCAATTTGATTATTTCGTGATCTCGGTAGTCCTACTTGCCTGTGAAACAGTCATACACATTTTTCCTACATGCTTGTTGGAAAACTCACCCACATAAATTTGCCTGGGATGTCCCAACAGAGGGCCACATGAATCTGGCACATGAATGGCTGGTGGTTTCCGGATACCTGAGGTAATGTCCGCCTATTTCGAATTGAAGCAAAATTCAGCCTCCCCTGCAATCATGGCTTAGGAGGCTTTTAAGAAGTCACTCCATGGGCAAACCATGTACTACCCAATGGGGAACACACAATACCAGGAAATCGTGACTGCGTTCATAGAAGAAACCATCTGCACTCTAGAATAGAAACTAGCATCCACACTTGACAACAAATACTACTTTAATTAGAGGTAGTCAGACAATCCAATGGACGAAAGATGCTAGATATGGCCAACCTAGCCTTGACAGCCTCGTAATATATGATCTATTACACAGGCAACAGTCAGGCAAGCTTCTCTAAAGACTTACCAATAGAAGAAATGGAAATTATAATAATCTCTTGTACCCAGGGTCCACAAGGAGACCTAATCACAGACTCCCTTAATATTGCATAAATATTTGCTAACTACTATGAGCAACTGTTAGAAATGGGGTCTGTAGTTTGCCTAGTTGGCAGTCGGTTTGCACCCTGTCCAAGTAGGGATCCTCAATCTAGTCAGGATAAGGGAGAAACCCAGCTCAGATAACCCCTGCTCACCCGTTTGGTAGCTTGATACGAGCAGTCAGGCTTATCTCAAAAGCAATGTGTAATACAGGGAAAACACTACAAACGGACACCACACCAGTTTTTGAAAAATAACTAATATTTATCAGTGTAAAACAAGACCAAAACGAGAATACTCCAAGATAAAATAATAAAGATATATATTTTGCAAGAATTAACATAAAAATACAGTTACTTGACTCGATAGCTCAGTCTGGGGCTATCACGGTGTCGTGAACAACAAATCTAACAGTTAAGGCCGGCTGCAGCGTCGTGGACCAGCTACTTTGTCAGGAAGACACGCAAACAGTACCTTGGAAATGCAGGGCATCGTGATCATCTCAATGAGGTCCGGAGTGTGGCATCACTGGTGTTGCAGGCAATGGTTCCAGAGGTCGGTGTGGGCGTTGTCAGGCCCTTGAAGTCACATGTGCTGCAGATCAAACTCCGGGCGGATAACAAAGTCAGGAGCGCTGGCTTTGATGGCGTCGGGACTGCGGTGCGAAGTGGGACAGTGTGACGTGTGGTGCCCACAAGTCAGGGTGCAGGCAGCGGCTTGGTGACGGCGTCCTGCGGCGTCGGTGAGACTAGGGCTGCAGTGTGAAGTGAAGCAGTGCGATGTCTCCAGGTCATGGTGCAGGCAGCGGTGGGGTTGTTGCTGAAGCTCTGTCGTCGGTAGGCCCAAGGTGCGGGGTGGGCTCCGTGCGCCACCCACAGGTCGTGGTGCAGACAGGTGCATCTGTTGACGATGCTGGAGACAATGGAGCTGCATCGGTTGACCCGGGCTGTGGTGAGGGAGGGTACAGTGTTCCATGGGCCACACGAGCAGTGATATCCCTGAGACTTCCAACAAGAGGCAAGCTCTACTCAAAGCCCTTGAAAAAACTTCACAAGCAGGATACACAGCAAAGTCCAGTCTTTGCCCTCTTAAGACAGAAGCAGCAACTGCAGGCCAACCCATCAAAGCACACACAGCAAAAGGGCAGTACTCCTCCTCCAGCTCTTCAGCTCTTCTCCTTAGCAGAGGTTCCTCTTGATCCAGAAGTGTTCTAAAAGTCTGGGGTTTTGAGTTCACTGCTTATACTCCTTTCTGCTTTTGAAGCAGACAAACTTCAAAGGAAAGTTACTGTTGTTCACAAGAGCCTACCTTGCCCAGGCCTGGCCCCAGACACACACCAGGGGTTTAGAGACTGCATGGTGTGAGGACGGGCACAGCCCTTTCAGGTGTAAGTGTCAGCTCCTCCCTCCGCAGGAGACTCATCAGGATATGCAGGTTACACCCCAGTTCATTTTGTGTCACTGTCTAGAAGGAATTCACAACAGCCCAACTGTCAGTCTGACCCAGATGGACAATATACAAGCAGGCAGAGGCACAGAATGATTAAGCAAGAAAATGCCCACTTTCTAAAAGTGGCATTTTCAAACTGACAATCTTAAAACCAACTTTACCAAATATGTATTTTTAAATTGTGAGTTCAGAGAACCCATACTCCATACCTCAATCTGCACCCAATGGGGAACCACACTTAAAAGATAATTAAAGGCAGTCCCCATGTTAACCTATGGGTGGGATAGGCCTTGCAATAGTGAAAAACAAATTTGGCAGTATTTCACTATCAGTACATGTAAAACACACCAGTACATATCCTACCTTTTAAATACACTGCATCCTGCCCATGGGGCTACCTAGGGCCTACCTCAGGTGTGCTTTATATGTAGTAAAAGGGAAGGTTTGGGCCTGGCAAATGGGTACCATTGCCGGGTCAAATTGGCAGTGCCAGACTGCACACACAGACAGGTCTGAGACATGTTTACAGGGCTACTCATATCGGTGGCACAGTCAGTGCTGCAGACCAGCTAGTAGCATTTGATTTACAGGCCCTGGTCACACATAGTGCACTTTACTAGGGACTAACTAGTAAATCAAATATGCCAACCATGGATAAATCAGTCACCAATAAAATGTTCAGAGGGAGCATGTGCACTTTAGCACTGATCAGCAGTGGTAAAGTGTGCAGAGACAATAAACCAGCAAAAACAGAGTCTGGCATACTATGAAAAAGGAGGTCAGAAGGCAAAAAGATAGAGGAAACACGCCAAAAGATGCCAAGTCTAACAGCAACTATACATGGTTGAAGACCTCTGACTGTTGAGATAGAAAAACCTATAGTAAAACAGCTAATAATACCCTCAGTAACTGAGGAATACTGACTTGCACTGGAACTCCCCTTAACAGTTGAGGAGATACAAGACGCCATATGTGTGATGTTGACAGGTAAAACACCTGGTCTTCCATTTGGAACTCTTCAAAAACTATGCTTCTCTTGTATCTTGTCACTTGATAACATTGTGCAAAAATGGCCCTTTAGGCGGGCACCCTGCAGCGAGAGTTGCGCAATGCTTCGATTTCTGTAATATTAAAACATGACGCTGCACTGCAGATTGCTCCTCATACCAATCTATATAACTTATCAACATAGAGACAAAGGTACGAGCTAAAATGCTTTCCAACAGCCTGGTTGGAGCAATCCGCTTCCTAATACAGAAGGAATAGAATGGCTTTACACCTAGGAGGAGCACACACCACATTCTCTGACACGTGCATGTGGCTTTAGCCACAACAGACAAACTTCAGGGTCCTAGCACCTTGTTCCTAGTGGACCTTGAGAATGCACTTGATGTGGCCCACTGGCAGTTTATTCTGCGAGTTCTGAACAAACACTTCAACAAAGTTAATAACAGACACCGCTGCACTCAGAAAGTCCAGATATAAATCAGTCTTTCAGTTGAAAACAGTTGCGAAATGATCCTTTATTAGAAGGCATCAGCATAGGTCCATCGATTGATCAATGTTCCTTAACCAAAGCCATCGTACTCAGTTGGATGAACATCTTTGCATAAGCAAGCCAACACATGTTTCGTCACAAGTGACTTTTTCAAGGCTGCAAGGTATATACAAACAGTTATGGTAATAAATACCATATCAAAGAACGTTCGAGGATGATAGCATGTTAAAATGGAGTGTGAGAGTACAAATGGTGAATCATGCGTCAACTGAAGAGAAAAGGTGGTAAATTGCCCATATTCCAATAAGAAAGGGAAGTAGTGAGGGAGATGATCGTAAAAACACACCTATTATATAAGTAAGAAAGTCAAAGAACCCAATGTCAGCATACCCTGAGTGACATAACATAGTAGTGATGGCATAGGAAAAGTGTTACAAATAAAACATTGTATTAAAATCCCATTAGTATTATCTATTTTTACCACTATTTTACCTCTAAGGGGAACCCTTGGACTCTGTGCATGCTATTCCTTACTTTGAAATAGCACATACAGAGCCAACTTCCTACATTGGTGGATCAGCGGTGGGGTACAAGACTTTGCATTTGCTGGACTACTCAGCCAATACCTGATCACACGACAAATTCCAAAATTGTCATTAGAAATTGATTTTTGCAATTTGAAAAGTTTTCTAAATTCTTAAAAGACCTGCTAGGGCCTTGTGTTAGATCCTGTTTAGCATTTCTTTTAGAGTTTAAAAGTTTGTAAAAGTTTGAATTAGATTCTAGAAACAGTTGTAGATTCTTAAAAAGTATTCCAACTTTTAGAAACAAAATGTCTAGCACAGATGTGACTGTGGTGGAACTCGACACCACACCTTACCTCCATCTTAAGATGAGGGAGCTAAGGTCACTCTGTAAAATAAAGAAAATAACAATGGGCCCCAAACCTACCAAAATACAGCTCCAGGAGCTTTTGGCAGAGTTTGAAAAGGCCAACCCCTCTGAGGGTGGCAACTCAGAGGAAGAGGATAGTGACTTGGAGGACAATTCCCCCCTACCAGTCCTATCTAGGGAGAACAGGGTCCCTCAAACCCTGACTCCTAAAATAATAGTCAGAGATGCTGGTTCCCTCACAGGAGAGACCAACACCTCTGAAATCACTGAGGATAGCCCCAGTGAAGAGGACATCCAGTTAGCCAGGATGGCCAAAAGATTGGCTTTGGAAAGACAGATCCTAGCCATAGAGAGGGAAAGACAAGAGATGGGCCTAGGACCCATCAATGGTGGCAGCAACATAAATAGGGTCAGAGATTCTCCTGACATGTTGAAAATCCCTAAAGGGATTGTAACTAAATATGAAGATGGTGATGACATCACCAAATGGTTCACAGCTTTTGAGAGGGCTTGTGTAACCAGAAAAGTGAACAGATCTCACTGGGGTGCTCTCCTTTGGGAAATGTTCACAGGAAAGTGTAGGGATAGACTCCTCACACTCTCTGGACAAGATGCAGAATCTTATGACCTCATGAAGGGTACCCTGATTGAGGGCTTTGGATTCTCCACTGAGGAGTACAGGATTAGGTTCAGGGGGGCTCAAAAATCCTCGAGCCAGACCTGGGTTGACTTTGTTGACTACTCAGTGAAAACACTAGATGGTTGGATTCAAGGCAGTGGTGTAAGTAATTATGATGGGCTGTACAATTTATTTGTGAAAGAACACCTGTTAAGTAATTGTTTCAATGATAAACTGCATCAACATCTGGTAGACCTAGGACCAATTTCTCCCCAAGAATTGGGAAAGAAGGCGGACCATTGGGTCAAGACAAGGGTGTCCAAGACTTCAACAGGGGGTGACCAAAAGAAAGGGGTCACAAAGACTCCCCAGGGGAAGGGTGATGAGACAACCAAAACTAAAAATAGTAAAGAGTCTTCTACAGGCCCCCAAAAACCTGCACAGGAGGGTGGGCCCAGAGCCTCTTCACAAAACAATGGGTACAAGGGTAAAAACTTTGATCCCAAAAAGGCCTGGTGTCATAGCTGTAAACAGCATGGACACCAAACTGGAGACAAGGCCTGTCCCAAGAAAGGTTCCACTCCAAACTCCCATCCAGGTAACACTGGTATGGCTAGTCTCCAAGTGGGATCAACAGTGTGCCCAGAGCAAATCAGGGTCCACACTGAAGCTACTCTAGTTTCTGAGGGTGGGGTGGATTTAGCCACACTAGCTGTCTGGCCGCCTAACATGCAAAAATACAGACAGCAACTCTTAATTAATGGGACTAGAATAGAGGGCCTGAGGGATACAGGTGCCAGTGTCACCATGGTGACAGAGAAACTGGTTTCCCCTGGCCAATACCTGACTGGAAAAACTTACACAGTCACCAACGCTGACAATCAGAGAAAAGTACATCCCATGGCAATGGTTACTTTAGAATGGGGAGGGGTCAATGGCCTGAAACAGGTGGTGGTCTCCTCAAATATCCCAGTGGACTGTCTGCTTGGAAATGACCTGGAGTCCTCAGCATGGGCTGAGGTAGAACTAAAAACCCATGCAGCAATGCTGGGTATCCCTGAACTGGTGTGTGTGAAAACAAGAGCACAGTGCAAGGCACAGGGTGAACAAGTAGAGCTGGAGTCTGGAAGAATGGCCCAGCCTACCAAGAGAACAGGAAAGTCAGTTGGGAAACCAACTGCAACACAGCAAAAGAAAGGGAACCTCTCTTCTCAGGAAGAAGTTCTGCCCTCTGAGGGAACTGAGCCTTTGGAGCTTGAACCTTACCAGGTTGAGCTCTTGGGCCCAGGGGGACCCTCAAGGGAGGAGCTGTGTAAGGGACAAGAAACCTGTCCCTCTCTTGAAGGCCTTAGGCAGCAAGCTGCTGAAGAGTCCAAAGGCAAGAAAAATGGAACGCATAGGGTCTATTGGGAAGATGGACTCCTGTACACTGAGGCCAGAGACCCCAAACCTGGTGCCACTAGGAGAGTGGTAGTGCCTCAGCTGTTCAGAGAGTTCATCCTAACATTGGCCCATGACATTCCCCTTGCTGGACATTTGGGACAAACCAAGACGTGGGAGAGGTTAGTCAACCACTTCTACTGGCCCAATATGTCCAACATGGTTAAGGAGTTTTGCCTCTCCTGCCCCACCTGTCAAGCCAGTGGTAAGACAGGTGGGCATCCAAAGGCCCCCCTCATTCCACTTCCAGTGGTGGGGGTTCCCTTTGAAAGAGTGGGTGTGGACATAGTTGGTCCACTGGAACCTCCCACAGCCTCAGGAAATATGTATATCCTGGTAGTAGTGGATCATGCTACCAGGTATCCTGAAGCTATTCCCCTTAGGTCGACTACTGCCCCTGCAGTAGCCAAGGCCCTCATTGGTATCTTTACCAGAGTGGGTTTCCCTAAGGAGGTGGTGTCTGACAGGGGTACCAACTTCATGTCAGCATACCTAAAGCACATGTGGAATGAGTGTGGAGTGACTTATAAATTCACTACACCCTACCATCCACAAACTAATGGCTTAGTTGAGAGATTCAACAAGACATTAAAAGGCATGATCATGGGGCTCCCAGAAAATCTCAAAAGGAGATGGGATGTCCTCCTGCCATGTCTGCTTTTCGCTTACAGGGAGGTACCACAGAAGGGAGTAGGATTCTCACCCTTTGAACTTCTGTTTGGTCATCCTGTAAGGGGACCACTTGCCCTTGTTAAAGAAGGCTGGGAGAGACCTCTCCATGAGCCTAAACAGGACATAGTGGACTATGTACTTGGCCTTCGCTCTAGAATGGCAGAGTACATGGAAAAGGCAACCAAAAACCTTGAGGCCAGCCAACAACTCCAGAAGTTTTGGTATGACCAAAAGGCTGCACTGGTTGAGTTCCAACCAGGGCAGAAAGTCTGGGTTCTGGAGCCTGTGGCCCCCAGGGCACTCCAGGACAAATGGAGTGGCCCTTACCCAGTGCTAGAGAGGAAGAGTCAGGTCACCTACCTGGTGGACCTGGGCACAAGCAGGAGCCCCAAGAGGGTGATCCATGTGAACCGCCTTAAGCTCTTCCATGACAGGGCTGATGTGAATCTGTTGATGGTAACAGATGAGGACCAGGAGGCAGAGAGTGAACCTCTCCCTGATCTTCTGTCATCAGACCCAAAAGATGGCACAGTAGATGGAGTGATCTACTCAGACACCCTCTCTGGCCAACAGCAAGCTGATTGTAGGAGAGTCCTACAACAGTTTCCTGAACTCTTCTCCTTAACCCCTGGTCAGACACACCTGTGTACCCATGATGTGGACACAGGAGACAGCATGCCTGTCAAGAACAAAATCTTCAGACAGTCTGACCATGTTAAGGAAAGCATCAAGGTGGAGGTCCACAAGATGCTGGAATTGGGAGTAATTGAGCGCTCTGACAGCCCCTGGGCTAGCCCAGTGGTCCTAGTCCCCAAACCTCACACCAAAGATGGAAAGAAAGAGATGAGGTTTTGTGTGGACTACAGAGGGCTCAATTCTGTCACCAAGACAGATGCCCATCCAATTCCAAGAGCTGATGAGCTCATTGATAAACTAGGTGCTGCCAAATTTCTAAGTACCTTTGACTTGACAGCAGGGTACTGGCAAATAAAAATGGCACCTGGAGCAAAAGAAAAGACAGCATTCTCCACACCTGATGGGCATTATCAGTTTACTGTTATGCCCTTTGGTTTAAAGAATGCCCCTGCCACCTTCCAAAGGTTGGTGAATCAAGTCCTTGCTGGCTTGGAGTCCTTTAGCACAGCTTATCTTGATGATATTGCTGTCTTTAGCTCCACCTGGCAGGATCACCTGGTCCACCTGAAGAAGGTTTTGAAGGCTCTGCAATCTGCAGGCCTCTCTATCAAGGCATCCAAATGCCAGATAGGGCAGGGAACTGTGGTTTACTTGGGCCACCTTGTAGGTGGAGGCCAAGTTCAGCCACTCCAACCCAAGATCCAGACTATTCTGGACTGGGTAGCTCCAAAAACCCAGACTCAAGTCAGGGCATTCCTTGGCTTGACTGGGTATTACAGGAGGTTTGTGAAGGGATATGGATCCATTGTGACAGCCCTCACTGAACTCACCTCCAAGAAAATGCCCAAGAAAGTGAACTGGACTGTGGAATGCCAACAGGCCTTTGACACCCTGAAACAAGCAATGTGCTCAGCACCAGTTCTAAAAGCTCCAGATTATTCTAAGCAGTTCATTGTGCAGACTGATGCCTCTGAACATGGGATAGGGGCAGTTTTGTCCCAAACAAATGATGATGGCCTTGACCAGCCTGTTGCTTTCATTAGCAGGAGGTTACTCCCCAGGGAGCAGCGTTGGAGTGCCATTGAGAGGGAGGCCTTTGCTGTGGTTTGGTCCCTGAAGAAGCTGAGACCATACCTCTTTGGGACTCACTTCCTAGTTCAAACTGACCACAGACCTCTCAAATGGCTGATGCAAATGAAAGGTGAAAATCCTAAACTGTTGAGGTGGTCCATCTCCCTACAGGGAATGGACTTTATAGTGGAACACAGACCTGGGACTGCCCATGCCAATGCAGATGGCCTTTCCAGGTTCTTCCACTTAGAAAATGAAGACTCTCTTGGGAAAGGTTAGTCTCATCCTCTTTCGTTTGGGGGGGGGTTGTGTAAGGAAATGCCTCCTTGGCATGGTTGCCCCCTGACTTTTTGCCTTTGCTGATGCTATGTTTACAATTGAAAGTGTGCTGAGGCCTGCTAACCAGGCCCCAGCACCAGTGTTCTTTCCCTAACCTGTACTTTTGTATCCACAATTGGCAGACCCTGGCATCCAGATAAGTCCCTTGTAACTGGTACTTCTAGTACCAAGGGCCCTGATGCCAAGGAAGGTCTCTAAGGGCTGCAGCATGTCTTATGCCACCCTGGAGACCTCTCACTCAGCACAGACACACTGCTTGCCAGCTTGTGTGTGCTAGTGAGGACAAAACGAGTAAGTCGACATGGCACTCCCCTCAGGGTGCCATGCCAGCCTCTCACTGCCTATGCAGTATAGGTAAGACACCCCTCTAGCAGGCCTTACAGCCCTAAGGCAGGGTGCACTATACCATAGGTGAGGGTACCAGTGCATGAGCATGGTACCCCTACAGTGTCTAAACAAAACCTTAGACATTGTAAGTGCAGGGTAGCCATAAGAGTATATGGTCTGGGAGTCTGTCAAACACGAACTCCACAGCACCATAATGGCTACACTGAAAACTGGGAAGTTTGGTATCAAACTTCTCAGCACAATAAATGCACACTGATGCCAGTGTACATTTTATTGTAAAATACACCACAGAGGGCACCTTAGAGGTGCCCCCTGAAACCTATCCGACTATCTGTGTAGGCTGACTAGTTCCAGCAGCCTGCCACACTAGAGACATGTTGCTGGCCCCATGGGGAGAGTGCCTTTGTCACTCTGAGGCCAGTAACAAAGCCTGCACTGGGTGGAGATGCTAACACCTCCCCCAGGCAGGAGCTGTAACACCTGGCGGTGAGCCTCAAAGGCTCACCCCTTTGTCACAGCCCAGCAGGGCACTCCAGCTTAGTGGAGTTGCCCGCCCCCTCCGGCCACAGCCCCCACTTTTGGCGGCAAGGCTGGAGGGAACAAAGAAAGCAACAAGGAGGAGTCACTGGCCAGTCAGGACAGCCCCTAAGGTGTCCTGAGCTGAAGTGACTCTAACTTTTAGAAATCCTCCATCTTGCAGATGGAGGATTCCCCCAATAGGGTTAGGATTGTGACCCCCTCCCCTTGGGAGGAGGCACAAAGAGGGTGTACCCACCCTCAGGGCTAGTAGCCATTGGCTACTAACCCCCCAGACCTAAACACGCCCTTAAATTTAGTATTTAAGGGCTACCCTGAACCCTAGAAAATTAGATTCCTGCAACTACAAGAAGAAGGACTGCCTAGCTGAAAAACCCCTGCAGAGGAAGCCCAGAAGACGACAACTGCCTTGGCTCCAGAAACTCACCGGCCTGTCTCCTGCCTTCCAAAGATCCTGCTCCAGCGACGCCTTCCAAAGGGACCAGCGACCTCGACATCCTCTGAGGACTGCCCCTGCTTCGAAAAGACAAGAAACTCCCGAGGACAGCGGACCTGCTCCAAGAAAAGCTGCAACTTTGTTTCCAGCAGCTTTAAAGAACCCTGCAAGCTCCCCGCAAGAAGCGTGAGACTTGCAACACTGCACCCGGCGACCCCGACTCGGCTGGTGGCGATCCAACACCTCAGGAGGGACCCCAGGACTACTCTAAGACTGTGAGTACAAAAACCTGTCCCCCCTGAGCCCCCACAGTGCCGCCTGCAGAGGGAATCCCGAGGCTTCCCCTGACCGCGACTCTTTGAATCCTAAGTCCCGACACCTGGGAGAGACCCTGCACCCGCAGCCCCCAGGACCTGAAGGACCGGACTTTCACTGGAGGAGTGACCCCCAGGAGTCCCTCTCCCTTGACCAAGTGGAGGTTTCCCCGAGGAACCCCCCCCTTGCCTGCCTGCAGCGCTGAAGAGATCCCTAGATCTCCCATTGACTTCCATTGCGAACCCGACGCTTGTTTCTACACTGCACCCGGCCGCCCCCGCGCTGCTGAGGGTGAAATTTCTGTGTGGACTTGTGTCCCCCCCGGTGCCCTACAAAACCCCCCTGGTCTGCCCTCCGAAGACGCGGGTACTTACCTGCAAGCAGACCGGAACCGGGGCACCCCCTTCTCTCCATTCTAGCCTATGTGTTTTGGGCACCACTTTGAACTCTGCACCTGACCGGCCCTGAGCTGCTGGTGTGGTGACTTTGGGGTTGCTCTGAACCCCCAACGGTGGGCTACCTTGGACCAAGAACTGCGCCCTGTAAGTGTCCTACTTACCTGGTTAACCTAACAAATACTTACCTCCCCTAGGAACTGTGAAAATTGCACTGTGTCCACTTTTAAAACAGCTATTTGTGAATAACTTGAAAAGTATACATGCAATTTTGATGATTTGAAGTTCCTAAAGTACTTACCTGCAATACCTTTCGAATGAGATATTACATGTAGAATTTGAACCTGTGGTTCTTAAAATAAACTAAGAAAAGATATTTTTCTATACAAAACCTATTGGCTGGATTTGTCTCTGAGTGTGTGTACCTCATTTATTGTCTATGTGTATGTACAACAAATGCTTAACACTACTCCTTGGATAAGCCTACTGCTCGACCACACTACCACAAAATAGAGCATTAGTATTATCTATTTTTACCACTATTTTACCTCTAAGGGGAACCCTTGGACTCTGTGCATGCTATTCCTTACTTTGAAATAGCACATACAGAGCCAACTTCCTACAACCAACATCAGGGAGTTAGTTAGAAATGGTGATAGTATATCATAGCTGAAAAATGAAGAAAAGCATACCTCAAAGCAAAGGCACGGTCCGGAAAGTACCAAATTTATGTAGAAAGAAGACAGAATATGCTTCAGAAATATGGTTATGAGTAACTCTTTCATGATAGTCACAAGGAAGAAAAGGGGCAGTTATGTGAGACCATGATAAGTCTCAAATCTGTGAGGGAACAAAATTCTAGGTAAGATTTGAGACCGTAAAATATCCTTAAAGTATACAAAGATTATAAAAAATATGCAGGAGTGGCCGGGACTAAATGTGAACTAATTAGTATATATAGATGGCAAGTGTTATATAACTAGTAAGTACAAGTATCTTAAAGTGCAAAAAATAGGGTTAAATGTACATTGAAAATGTTTTTAAAATGATTAGCACAAGTATCTAGGAGTGCAAAATATAATAGCGAACCCAGTAACTGATCTACAAATGAAGTGAGGGCTATTGCTGCAATCCAATATTGTAGGAAACAAACAGAGGGCAAAAGTAGGCACATTATGGAGTAAACAGAGGGGCTTTCCATTAAAAATAACTGCAAGCACGAGCCATGAAGCTGTGCCTCAAAACTGCTGTAATGCCGGTATGAAATACGAGCGGCAGTAATAAAGGTAAAACGGTCTGTCTTAGAACGAAAAAGTTCACGAAGAAACCAAACAGGAAATGTGTTTAAGTTAGCTAACCTCGGGGTACATGCCGAGGAAGATAAAACGGTCTGTCTTAAAGCGAAGGTCCATGGAGAAAACACAAATAATATGTTAATCAGTCAGCTTACCGAGGAGTACATGCCGAGGAAAGTGCCGGCGTGGAGACCAGTAAGAGAACGCTGGCCATGTTGATGAGACATTTTAAAGGGCTCCGTGGGCATGGACATAGAAGAGGAGGGAGAAAGCAGAATGAGGGAAGTCAGAAATGGCAGCCATTTTGGAGTGTAGTGGAAGTAAATTTAAAAGAAACAAACAACCAAAGGAAAGAAGGTATTTATTGATTTAAGTCAAATAATCAGCATGCCCATGTATTACATGTGGTTGAGCGTGCTAGCGTTAAGATATATATTAAAATATCGGCCATATCGGTGAGTCCTAAAGGAGCTCCATGAATAAAGAAAAAGTCAGAAAATGGTGACAGAGAGAAACAAATATCCTAATCATATATAAAGTATAGGTAAGCATGTGTGTTAACTGGTGATGATATTGAGGTGTATAAAGAAGTCAAAGCCAAGGGGAAGATGGGAATCCCTCCTAGGAGCACTAATAGGCTGGCCTCATTGGGAAGGGATGATTCCTCTCAGCTCTATAGAGTATGCAGGGTGTGGCTGTGTTCCTCCTGTTGACACATCAAAGTCAAATCCTGCTTGACAGATCTGTGTGAAGCATATATAAACATTTTACACCCTTCAAAGGGAGCAAGCAGGATGCTAGAGCAATTCCTCTGTGTTGCCTGTTCTGTGACTTTAATGACGAAGAAGGCATCCAAGTCATTGAAGGCTGCCTTTTACATTCCTTCAGAAGATGCATGTTGAGAGAGCCACTCAGTTTGGATAAAATGCTAATGGCTGCAAGGGCAGAGAAATGAGCAGATCAACAAACTGCTGAGATGGAAGCAAGAACAGAGCATGATGAATCAGCATCATAAAAAGCAAGCAAAAGCACAAAACAGGTAAGTGCAAGTTGAAGTTTTCGAATAAGAAAAGGTTATGCTTCTGATGTGAGTTTTCTGTTCCCCATGAAGGTAAATGTCCAGCCATAGGAGAGATGTGCACAGGTTGTGGGGAAGAAAAAACACTTTGTAACTCTCTGCAAAGAAAAAGAGAAACTAAACAAAAGAAAGCAAGCACAGTCGAGCATCATCAAATTGATCATATAAAGGCTCTTAAATGTCATTATCAAGCAGTAGTGAAGAAGACGGAGGTGTGATATCGACTAAGAAATGACATGCACATGTAGGGTTAGCTGCTTGCAAAGAAGATTAACAGTCAAAAGACAGTCACAAAACAGCATGACAAAATTAATTTAGACATTGTCCTAAAATCACATTAAAAGTGAATAGCTGCCCCATAACTATCATTATAGACAGTGGTGCGACAATTAACATCATGCTAGTAGAAACGTTCATCAGCTTGTCTCCTGTGCCATGCCTGATTCCATCAAATATGAAGGTATACACGTGGACTGCTTCTTAATCGTTACAACTAAGGGTCATTTACGGCAATTTTGCGGCACAAAATGGCATCAGTGCAAGCTCCAATTCATGTCTTTCAAGGAAGTTCACCTAGTGCATGCTTACTTAGGTTTGGCATTGCTGCTGAGATGGGACTGATATCTCTCAGCTACAACATCCATGCTCAGTCTGAAATTGTGAGTCAGTTCCCATCGTTGTTTCTGGCCTAGGAAGACTCAAGCATATGAAGGTGAAACTTCATATTAACAAGGACCTTCGACCTCTCACCCAATGATACAGCAGAAAAGCTTTTCACTTGCAAGCAGCTGTTGAGAAAAAACTAGAAACACTTTTGAAACATGACATCATTGAACACTCCACTAGTCCTACACCATGTTTTTCGCCCATAGTTGTGGTGCCAAAAAAAGACAGTGGAGGTGAGGTGCGCATTTGTGTTGATATGCGCCAGGCCGATAGTAATCGTGAGTCAAAGACATCCTGGTCCCCCATTTGGCAGACATGCTCATGCAGCTGAATGGAGCTAAAGTCTTCTCCCGTCTTGACCTAAACTTAGGATATTTACTCGCGCTGGATATGAACTGTAGGTACACTATTATTTTTTCAACTCATGTTGGTTTGTTTCGATACAATAGACTGAGTTTTGGGGTACCTTTGGCTGCGGAGATATTACAGGTTGTTTTTCATTTAATTATTCATTCTGTTACAAATCCTTTTAATTACAGTAATGACATACTGGTACTTGAGGCAACACAAATGGAGCATGACAAGGTTTTTACGCAAGTGTGCCAATTACTTGCTGATGCGGGTCTCACTCTGAATGCAGCAAAATGTGAATTTCACTAAATCAAACTCAAGTTCTTTGGGCCCATATTTTCTGATGGGGGAATGACTCCTGACCCTGATAAGGTGCAACCACTGTAATCTACCTGCCCCCTGCACAATGTAACCATGCTATGATCCTTCAGTTACTTTTCAAGGTACATTCATGACTTTGCTACAGTGAGTACCCCACTGAGAGGCTTGACAAAGCAGAATGCCCCATTTCAGTGGCCTCCTGAAAGTGAGTGCAGTTTCAACTAAATAAAACAATGCAATTGAGAATGCAACTGAAATGGCCTATTTAGACCGCAAGTTACATACTGAGATCACAGTAGATGCGAGCCCAGCAGGGTTAAGGGCAATCCATGCTCAGCACAATGGCCATCCGAACGCCTTGAGACACACTGTGGTCTATGCCAGTAGAAGCCTGTCTGAAACAGAACATGCCTACTCTCAGCCGGAAAAGAAGAGTCTGGCTGTATCTGGGCATGCAAACATTTTCATGTGTTTCTTTATTGGAAAGGCTTCACTATCATCAAATCATCACCGACCACCAGGCGTTGCTCACTATCTTTTGAAACTCAAAAACTAAGATGCCCCCTCACATCAAGAGATGGGGGTTGGGACTACAACAGTATGAATATGTGATTTTGCACAAGTCAGGGAAGGACAAAAACCCTACAGACCACTTTTCACAAGTGCCACTACATCACCACAGTTCAACATCCAGAACAGTTAAAGAGTATCTCAGTTTCATTGTGAGGTCCAGCACGCCAGCAGCTTTACCCACTGAACAGATTTTTCTTGCTACCAATGCAGATAAAGATATGCTCACCTTCAAATACCTCATTACAATGCAATTGTGGAAGACACATGTTTGACCTTTTGCTGATGATGTTGAATTCCAAAATTTTTAAAATGTAGAGGATGAGTTATTTGTCTCTCTAGAGGGTATCATATTGAGAGGCTCACGAATCGTCATACCTGAGAGCCTGAGGCAGCAGGTTATAAACCTAGCCCATGAAGGACATTGTGGCATTGTAGCCACAAAACGAGCCCAAAGAGACTGAGGGGGTCATTCTGACCCTGGCGGTCAGTGTTAAAGCGGCGGCCAACCCGCCAACAGGCTGGCGGTCCAAAAAATGGAATTCTGACCCTGGCGGGAACCGCCAACACAGGCCGCCGCTTTAACACTCCGACCGCCACGGCGGCACAAACAAACAGCGCGGCGGTCACCGCCAACAGCCAGGCGGCAGACAATGTACCGCCCACCCTATCACAACTCACCAATCCGCCACCTTTTCCGGGGCGGGAGCCCCGCCGATAAAAACACGGCGGAAACAGACATTTCCAATGGAAAACGCTCACCTCGACACACTCCACGCGGAATCGGGACAGCATGGAACCGGAACTCCACATCCTCCCAGCCATTGCCTTCCTGCTCTTCTTCCAGGATCACGAACGTCGCCGCAGACGACAACGGTGAGTACTGCACCTACGACACAGGGGAGGGGGGAGGAGGAAAGGTTACGGGCACACACATACGCCACACACCCACCCCCACCCTCACCCCCACCGAAATACCTACACACCAATGCAGATTGAAAAGTCAGAGTGACACCCCCAAACCCCCAAAACAAAAATGCAAAGACAAAAGGCAATGATTGTAAAAATAGAACTATATTATATCATTAATTAAGTATAGCGAACTTACCAATATATAAAGAAATAATACACATCTAGAACTATATATATACAAGTAGCAAAAGTCCGGCACAGTTTTGCAAAGTCCAAATGTCCGTGGGCCAATGTGCAGCAACACATGGGCAAAGCCCACACACGAGATCGAGTCCATTGGAGAGAACACTGCTGGGGCATCACAAAAATAAAATACTGGCACCTCAGGGGGAAGGGAAGGGGGGGCACCTCAGCCACATGACTCCACGACGCCAGATCCACGAAGGGCCTCCATGCCCACTGTGCCATCCTGGGGAGTGCAAAGCCACAGTCTCTCAAGTCTCTACAGTGGGTGGATTGCCCACTATGCCATCCTGGGGGGTGCAAAGCCACAGTCCATCAGGTGGATTACAGAGTCCACTGGTCATGGAGGAGGCATGGTGGGCAGAGTGCCTCGTGAAGCCCTGCCCGACACAGAACCGGGCCTGCCAATGGGCCAGCGGTGTTTGACAGGAGTGCCCAGTGGAGCGGTGCTTGACAGGAGGGCCCAGCGGAGCGGTGCTTGACAGGAGGGCCCTGTTCAGCAGTGCCTGTCTTGGCGGGGCCCTGTTCAGCGGTGCTTCTCACGGCGGGCCCTGTTCAGCGGTGCCTGTCTTGGCGGGGCCCTGTTCAGCGGTGCTTCTCACGGCGGGGCCCTGTTCAGCGGTGCTTCTCACGGCAGGGCCCTGTTCAGCGGTGCTTCTCATGGCGGGGCCCTGTTCAGCGGTGCCCTTCACGGCGGGGCCCTGTTCAGCGGTGCTTCTCACGGCGGGGCCCTGTTCAGCGGTGCCTGTCTTGGCGGGGCCCTGTTCAGTGGTGCCTGTCTTGTGTTTCGAGTGAACCACACCTGGCCAATACTTCCTACTCAGTCAGCATCGGACCTTTCCGTTGCGGGGCCCTCCTGTGATGGAGTCCTGGGGCCCTGGGTCTCCTCCGATACCCCCGGAATGGGGCTGGTGGGGCCCTCCTTGGCTGACTCTCCGTGGCTCTTGGCTCCCTTACCCGATGTGGCAGGTGACGGTGCAAGGCTACCCTCCTTGGGGGCAGGCGTATCAGGCCTGTCGCGCCTGCCCTTCAGTTTTTTGCTCCTCTTCCCAGGGGGGGGGGCTGGCTGTGCCTTTGCTGCTGGCCGATGTCCCTGCACAAGGAAAGGGCGGACTCCAAAAACCAGCCACGGCGTTCTTGGGAGTTGCTGGGCTGGTGGTGGCTGAGGTGTTTTTGGAACTCTTACAAGATGGAGGGGGTGGGTCAGGTGAAGAAAAGAGGTCCAGTTTATAGAGGATTAGTTTTTTAGGAGCCATGGGAAGGGTAGCTGGAGTGGGTATGGGAGTGGAGGAAGAGGATGTGGTTGCAGGAGAGTCAAGTCTGGTGTCTTTGGGTGCAGGTGCTTGGGCTGGAGGCTGACATGAGGTGGATGGCTGTTGGTTGGGTGCCTGCCTGCGTTTGTGTGGTTTGGAAGCGGGGGTGACAGACACACTGGGAGAGGACACAGGGGACGTGTACATTGCAGTGGGGGTGGTGACTGCACGTGTGCGGACTGGTGTGGAGGGTGTGCTGGTGATGGGTGTACTGGCTGATGGTGGTGTGCATGCAGGTGTGAGTGTAGACGTCACAGGGACGGAGGAGGGAGACGAGGAGGTGGGGGACACAGAGGAGGTAGTGGCTGTTGGCATGTCTGCATCTGTATGTTGCTTGTGTGAATGCTTGTGTGTTCTGTGGTGCTTATGTCTGGATGAGCTTCCCTTGGGTGTTGAGGTGTGTGCAGGCTGGTCTGTAGGTGTGGATGGGATAGGCAGAGGAACAGGGGAGTGGGACTGGGTGGAGGGAGTTAGAAGAGGGAGGCTGGAGACAGGGACAATCGCTGCCGTCAGTGCTGAGGCCAGAGCGTTGAACGATCGCTGATGGGCAGCCTGACCCGAATGAAGGCCCTCCAGGTATGCATTGCTTTGATGCACCTCCCTCCCCACACCCTGGATGGCATTCAAAAGGGTAGACTGCCCAACAATGATGGTCCTCAGGAGGTAAATGACCTCCTCACTGAGGGCAGCAGGGGTGACTGGGGCAGGGCCTGAGGTGCCTGGGGCGAAGGAGATGGCCGCCTTCCTGTCTGTGCGGGCACGGGCCGAAGGCCGAGGGGCTGCTGGGAGGGCGGAGCTGGTGCGCTGGGTGGCGGCTGTACCTGTAGTATCGGTGGGCACGGATGTTGCCGCCACCGCAAGGGAGCTCCCATCCGAGGACGTGTCGGTGTCACTGACGTCTGCACGGGTCCCCGTGGTGGAGCCCCCCTCACCCTCCATCTCACTGGTCATGTCAGAGTCCGTTGCATGGCCCTCCGGGGCCATGTGAGATGCAGCTCATTCTTGCGCCGATGCCACTTCTCCTCCGCCTGATGATGCTAATGCACACATTCACCGAAAAACAAAGAAAATGGGGGGGGGGGGGGGCGATGGAGAATTAAAGACAAGTTGAGTGCATGCATTGGGGACACCGTTGGCGGAGAGGACAGACACAGAAGCCCCCTGCACTACGCTGCGCACTTGGGGTACACTACTCATTCCCTGGGACATGCCCTACAAGCCTATGGGCGACAACTGCCCACACAGAATACACAGGTCCATGAATAGCGTTACTAGGCACCCTACAGAGGTGGGGGGCGGGGCACAGGACCATACCTCACGGAGGGGCCTAGCCTACAGAAATCGCCCTGGCCTAGGGATACCCACAGCCCTCCTCCCCCACCCAGGCACCTCCACTGCGCGCAAGTATAGCTGAATGTGCTGGTACTCACCCCCTTGTGTCTGCTGTGATGTCCTCAAGCGCCCATCTAAATCGGGGTAGGCCACCGCCAGGATCCGGGACATCAGGGGGGTCAAGGTACGACTGGCACCCCACCTAGGTTGGGAGGCCATCCCCAGCAGAGCCTCGGCGGTCTTCCTGCTCCCGCGGCGGATGTCCTCCCACCTCTTGCGGCAGTGGGTGCCCCGTCTGTTGTGGACCCCCAGGGCCCGGACGTCCTTGGCGATGGCACGCCAAATATCGATCTTTTGATGGGCGCTGACCTATGTGACATGTACAGGGGGGGAAAAGAAACATCATCACTTTTCTGAATGCTCGATGTGAGTGGCCCCCCCTCCCCAAACTTGCCAGGTGGCACATGCTCTCATCTGTCGTGCCATGCATTCGTAATTCGCTCCCCTCCCCTCCATCGTACATCCACCCCACTCATCACAGGCATTGCCCACTATGCATTGGCCCCCGTGTACTCACCTGTTGGTCTGGAGGACCGTAGAGTAGCGCATACTGGGGGAGGACCCCGTCCACGAGCTTCTCCAACTCTTCGGAACTGAAGGCGGGGGCCCTTTCCCCAGTCGCAGCAGCCATTGTCACTTCCAGACCGAGGTCACAGCAGCACTTGCAGTATAGGTCCTCTCCTGTGGATGCTCAGGTCTCGTGTGATTAAGCAGAGAGAAAATGGCAGTCACGCCCGCGGCGGTGCGTACCGCGGCGGTGCGTACCGCGACCGCCGGCGCACATCGTCATTGGCTCCTGAAACCCATAGGGTTCAATGTTAACCAATGCTGCTTTGCGCCGCGGTCTTCGACCGCCTACCGCCACGGCGTGCCACGCCAGCGCAATGACCTCACTTCACATTGTCACACTTCACAGGTCAGGCAGCCGCCATTTCAAGGGCCCACATGGCTTAATTCCTACTGCGTCACACATGGCTAGGCCTTGCATCGACACTCATACAAGCTATTCAATCCAGAGAGATTCGTGTACTGTGCAGGCTGTGGGAACTTACCTGTGGGTTGATTGACTCTGTGCTCCATGTTGTCCTTCCTAGGCACCGTCCGCTGGGACTTGCGAGGAGACGGAGGAATGTTCCCGTGTACAGACCGCTGGTGGACCTGTCGACAATGGAAGAACGACATGTCATACTCACCTACAGACTCAACAGTGCCACTATACAGGAACTGTGTGCCCAGCTGGAGCCAGACCTGATGTCACCCATCCGCCAACCCACAGGGATTCTGCCTCTAGTGCAGGTGCTGTCAGTACTCCATTTTTTGGCTAGTGGATCATTTCAAACTACAGTGGCCATTTCATCTGGGATGTCTCAGCCTATGTTTTCAAGGGTGTTGTCCAGAGTGTTGTCTGCCCTGATGAAATACATGCGGAGCTACATCATTTTCCCTGAGGTGGGTGACTTGCCTACAGTGAAGGGTGATTTCTATGCCCTTGGACACATTCCCAATATCATTGGTGCCATTGATGGTACCCATGTGGTTTTGGTCCCCCCAAAAGACAATGAACAGGTGTACAGGAACCGAAAAAATTATCATTCGATGAATGTCCAGGTGGTCTGTTTGGCTGACCAGTACATCTCCCATGTAAATGCCAAGTTCCCAGGGTCAGTGCATGACGCGTACGTCATGCGAAATAGCAGCATCCCTTATGTGATGGAACAGCTACAGAGACAGCGTGTGTGGCTAATTGGTGACTCTGGTTACCCCAACCTGCCTTGGCTATTGACCCCAGTGAGGAATCCCAGGACAAGGGCAGAGGAACGGTACAATGAGGCCCATGGGCGTACTAGGAGGGTGATCGAGCGGACCTTCGGCCTCCTGAAGGCCAGGTTTAGGTGCCTGCATATGACAGGTGGATCCCTAATGTACTCACCAAAGAAGGTGTGTCATATCATCGTGGCCTGCTGCATGCTTCACAACCTGGCTTTGCGACGCCAGGTGCCTTTCCTGCAGGAGGATGGTCCAGATGGTGGTGTTGTGGCCGCTGTGGAGCCTGCGGAGAGTGAAGAGGAGGAAGACGAAGAGGACGACACAGACAACAGGGACAGAGTGATACTGCAGTATTTCCAGTAACACACAGGTAAGAATCTACTCCTGCATTTTATTATATCTGTACCAGTACTGGCTCTCTACTGTCTGACCTTTCACCCCAATGTATGGTAACTTAGTTGTGAATTTGCCTTCCTATTTCAGTGATCTGGTCCCTACGGAGTGCCCTCTGGTTTATTTCCCCATGGACTACCGCTGTGTGACACTGGTATGTTGTCATCACAATGTATTTGGACATTTTTGGTTGGTTATATAGAATACATTTGGTTTAAAAAAATAAATAGCAGACTCCTGATGGTTTTTGTGCAATAATTGTGTTTATTGAAGTGCAAAAATTGGTGTATAGTTCAAAAAGGGTGATGGGTGATGGTGGAGGCATGTCCATGGCAGAGTCCAGACTCACGTTCGCACAGGTGCATTGTCCATATGCCTGTGGAAGGTGGAGCAGGGGCAATTCAAGGTTGGACAGGGTGAACAAGTGGGACAGTGGGATGACATCCGGGGGGATCCGTGCATGGCGGGGGTCTTGACATCCTACTCTGTCTTCTTCCTCGATCTCAGGCCTTTCTTGCGGGGTGGTTCATGTTCTGCAGGGGGTGGGGTCCGGGTGGGCCGTTGCTGTTGTGTCGGGGCCTCCTGACCACTAGCGCCGGCGGAGGTGGTGGGCTGTTCTTCCTCCATGCTAGTGGCCGGGGCCCTTTGGGGGGCCACATGGTCCCGCAATGTGGTGACAATCTGGTTGAGTGCCACCACGATTGTACCCATTGCGGAACTGATGCTGCGCAGTTCTTCCCGGAACCCCATGTACTGGCCCTCCTGCATGGCCTGGATCTCCTGGAACCTGGCCAGGACCGTCGCCATTGTCTCTTGGGAGTGGTGGTACGCTCCCATGATGGTGGTGAGGGCCTCTTGGACAGTGGGTTCCCTAGGCCTGTCCTCCCTCTGTCGCACAGCAGCCCTCCCAGTTCCCCTTTGTTCCTGGGCCTCTGTCCCCTGGACGGTGTGCCCACTACCACTGCCCCCAGGTCCCTGTTGTTGTTGGGGTGGTGGGTTGCCCTGGGTGCCCTGTAGTGGTAGACACACCGCTGCTTGACCTGTCCTGGAGACAGAGGCATGGGCCCGCTGGGTGGGTGCTGTGCTGGGGTTTCCAGAGGGGGGTAGGTCTGCTGTGGCCTGTGGCTGCCTGAGGGGAACCGACTGTCTAGAGGTCCCCGATGGTCCGGGCTGGTCATCAGGTTCTAGGTCGACAGAGCTGCTGTCATCACTGGGGGCCTGTTCTGGGGGTGGGATGGACATTTCTGGACCCTCCGGGCCGGTGTCTTGGCGTTCGGGCCCTGCAGGGGTAAAAGAGTATGGTTATTGCTTCTGTGTGTGCCATGGCGTGCAAATTGTGGGTGCCCTTGTCCCCCAGTGCTGGCATTCCCTTGTGGGAGGAGTTGTGAGGGTGGTTTGGGGGGGGGGATGGGTATGTGCAGTGGTCATGCTTAGGTGATGGGTGTCCATGGTTTGTGTTTCCATTCAGGGGTTGGTGTTGGTTTGGGTGGGTTGTGCTGGTGAGACATTAGCAGGGAGGATATGTGCTGGGGGGTTGGGGGTGAGGGTGGGGGTTGGCATGCTGGTGGTTGGGGGGGGGAAGTAGTTGAGATTAGACTTACCAGAGTCCATTCCTCCGCCTACTCCAGCGAGGCCCTCAGGATGCAGGATGTTCAAGACCTCTTGCTCCCATGCTGTGAATTCGGGTGGAGTGGTTGGGGGTCCGCCACCAGTCTTCTACACAGCGATGTTGTGTCTTGACACCATCGCCCGCACCTTCCCCCGTAGGTCGTTCCAGCGCTTTCGGATGTCTTCCCGATTTCTGGGATGCTGTCCCACAGCGTTGACCCTGTTGACAATCCTTTGCCATAGCTCCGCCTTCCTGGCTATTGTGGTGTGCTGCACCTGTGTGCCGAAGAGCTGGGGCTCTACCCTAATTATTTCCTCCACCATGACCCTGAGATCTTGGTCCGAGAACCTGGGGTGTCTTTGGGGTGCCATGGGGTGGTGTGGATGAGGTGTGGGGTGGTGTTTGTGGTGATGTGTGTAGTGGTGTGTGGTGTTTTGTGCGTAGATGTAGTAAGGGGGATGATGTTGGGTTCCTGTGTGTGTTGTGGTTTGCGTTCCCTGTGCTCTCTCTGTGTGTATTGCGCCTTGTCTCTGAATTTCGATTTGTGGGGGTTTGTGGGTGATGTGGGTGTGTGTTTTATATCGTATTGATTGTGTGGGAGTGGTGTTTGTATGTGTATCAGGTGTGTGTATTTTGAATTATCCAATGTGGCTGTGTTTTGTAAAGGTGTGTGTATTTTGACCGCGGCGGTGTGTACCGCCAATGGGATACCGCGGTTGAAAGACCGCCGCGTGGATTGGTGGGTCGTACTGGCATGGGCGTATTTCTGTTGGCGTGATGGTGGAGGTTTGGTCATCTCCAGTTTATCGCTGACCGCTGATGTGGCGGCCTTCAGTGGAGGTCGGGTTTTTGGCGGTTTGGCAGTTGTGGGTCAGAATGACCCTGGCGGGTTACCGCGGCCGCGGCGGTGTTATGGCGGTCTTCTGACCGGCGGTAACTGCCTTTTACCGCCAGGGTCGTAATGACCCCCTGAGTGTAGTCCCCTTGCCTAGACGAATGACTTAAAAAAAAGCTAAAAGCATGCCACCTTTGCAACTGTTTATCCTCCAAGGTGATGCAACATCCAGTGACAATGTCTGACCTCCATGCGCAGGCTTGGAAAAGACTTGCAGTTGATTTTTTTTCTTTTTTAAATGGACATCATCTCATTGTAGACAATGATGAATATTTGTGTTTTCCTTTGGTGGAACACTTGTCATCGACAACCCATGATAAAAGCATCAAGAGGCTTCAATGTGCAGCATCCCCGCTATTCCCAGACCTGATAATAGCCTGCCTTTCAATAGCAAAGAATTCAAGGAGTTTCTTGATCAATTCAATGTTAAGCATCAAAAGAGTACACCTCCCTGGTCCCAAGCCAAAGTTAAATGATTCATGGGCACCCTAAAGAGGGTAATTCCGCGAGCATCAGTGGAAGGAATCAATCTTAGTCAAGCCTTGTGCCCAGCACGTAGGCCCAGATTTGCGCTGAATTAGCATCATTTTTTTTAATGCTAATTCAGCGGAAACTTAACTCCATATTTATATTTTGATGCTAGACTAGTCTAGCACCAAAATATTGGAGTTGAAGTCATTTTTTGGATGCGTGAAACCACCTTGCGTCAATGAGATGCAAGGTGGGCGTTCCCATCCAAAAAATGACTGTAGGGCCCTAACGCCTTTCTTATCCTCCCGTGCAAAAATGGTGCACGGCAGGGAGACGGGCCTAAATAATGAAGCTAAGCCTGCTTAGTGCCATTATTTAATGCCTGGGTCTGGGCAGGCGTTAGGGGACCTGTGGACCCATTTCCATGGTCAAACATCATGGAAAGAGCCCACGGGTGCCCTCCCCAAGCCCCAGGAATACCCCCACCCACACCAAAGGGACACCACAGGATTGGGGGCCCCCACCCAGGTAAATATAGGTAAGTAGAGGTGAGTATTTTTAAAAACATTTTAAAGTGCCATTGGGGGCCCTTAAATGGTCCCCCTACATGGCACAGGGTGCATCGGCCATGCCTAGGGGACCCTTGTCCCCTGTGCTGGCCATTGGAGTGGTGGGTATGACTCCTGTCTTTTATAACAAGAGTCATGTGGTATGGATGGTTTTGCATCAAGAAATGATGCTAGGCTGGTTAGAGTCATCTTTTTGACTCTAACCAGCCTAACGTCATTTTTTGGTGCAAAAGACCATTCTCCCGTACCACCACCCCCACCCGGCTAGCGTAATTTTCCATGAGTTAGCCCACCGTTTGCGCCAGATTGGGCCATTCCATAAATTTGGCACCTGCCTGGCGTCCTGTAATGGTGCAAGCCGGTGCTATACTTTTTTACACAAAACTGTGCAAACACAGTTTTGCGTCAAAAAGAATAAATCTGGTCCTTAGTGCTTACCTATCAACTCTTCATTCCACAACTGGTGACAGTCCTGCCACCCTGCCATTAGGGGGAGCCATTGGAACCAAACTACCACAATGGACATCGAGCTGATCGGTGAATGCCGATAAGGTCAGTGGCACAGACACTTCTCAAACACACAAAATAAAACAATATGGCGATCAGCGCTGACGTGCCCAAGAAACAGTCTTCAAAAAGAGGGCTTGGTACTAGTCAAATAGAAACCGAAGCAAAAAAAACGACACTCTGTTTGCTGTTGACCCTTTGAGGGTCGTGACTTGCAAAGGATACATGGTTACAGCGCATCGTCCTGGAAAATCCATCACATGGGACTAATCACACTTTAACCATCTACCCCAATATTCATCAGCTCCTGAGATCGCAAGCGAGGCAACCCGGCCCAAACATCCAGATCACACACCTGAGCCTATGCCCTCAATGCCCGATGATGGAACTTCTCAACTACCTCATCCACCCGGTCTGGCAGATCAGTGAAAGTGCCTCGACAGCTCATGTAGGAAATATGATGGTAAATGCTGTTTGTGCTTTTTATTTAAAAAGGGGGGCAATGCAGTGTCTTTGATATCATGTGCACTAGGGCCCTTAACCCCTTCAATGCGGGCGTCAGCCACTGGCCGACGCCCGCACTACCTCCCTGGTGCAGGTCACGACCAGTGGCCGACACCAGGGAGGGGGTTAATAAATCCTTGGGTGCGTCGCACCCGAGGATTTTTATTGATTTTTTTGCTCCCAGGGAGACACGGAAGCTCTTCCGTGTCTCCCCCCACCCCCCACCCGTCCCTTTGTGACGTCAGCACGCCACGAGGCGCGCTGACGTAACAAAGTTGATTTCCCCATCGGAGTAGGAAGCAGCCTTGCGGCCGCTTCCTGCTCCGATGGGGAAAACGGCCTTCCCCACGTTCGGGAAGGCCTCGTAAGAAAGGGGCCAGTCTCCCCTTTCTTAAGAGGCCTTCCAAAAAGTGTTTCCTGGCTCCCGATCACAGCTGTGCTGCGATCGGGGGCCAGGAAACAGTTTCAGGTTTCCTGGCCCCCCGATCGCAGCACCGCTGCGATCGGGGGGCCAGGAAACAGTTTCAGAAGGCCTCGTAAGAAAGGGGGAAAAAATATTGCCCCCACAAAGGGAGACTCTCCCCTTTCTTATGAGGCCTTCTGAAAGTGTTTCCTGGCCCCCTGCGATCGGGGGCCAGGAAACACCACTAGACGCCAGGGATTTCACTTGGGGGTGGGTCGGCCCCCTCAGAAAACGGGCCATATATTTTTTTTAATCGTGTCCCCTCCAACCCCCCCAAGCGACAATTTTTTTTTTTTTTTTAAATAAAAAAATGTAGATATATCTATGTACATGGATATATCTATAGATAGATCTATAGATATATATAGATATATGTATATGTATATATATACATCTATCTATAGATATATCTATGTAGATAGATAGTATATATAGATATATATATATATATATATATATATATATATATATATATATATATATATATATATATATATATATATCACTTTATCACTTTTGTCAATATGTGTGTGGTTTCCCTGGGGGCTGCGATCAGCCCCCAGGAAAACCAGACCCACATATAAAAGTGATATATATATATATATATATATATATTTATATATAGATTTGCCACCAGTTGTCTTGCAGTTGCAACTTGCGTCTTCAAAGCAATGCACATACTTCAACTGACGCTTTTCAACTGTAGCTTTTAGGCAGCAATAAAAAAGTCAAGTAAGTATTGTGATTATGTTTCTGCTACAAAAAGGTCAGACTTGTCTAGTGGCAGTTTTAGTGCCATAAAGAAGCGCAGAAGGTTTATATGCCTACTGCAAAGAGCAAATCTGTATTTTATGTAAATAGCTGAGTACATTAGTAAAGTCAGCCATTACCTGCGCTATAATACAAATGAAATGTATGTGCGGGGTGCAGGGCGGCTATGGAGAGATGAAGGGCACTTTTGCTGGGTGGTAATGAGGGAATCCGAGGAGGAGGGAGTGGGAGCACCAATAATGATTGTTGGACTGGGCGCAGGAGGTGCTAAAGACTGTGACGAATGGTATGTGACAAGGTATTTTTTGAGTGTCTTGAAAGAACGTGCTGATTGAGGGAAGAAGCGCAGGTAAGGTGGCCTCTACTGTTGCACGTATCTCACACACACCATCGATTTTGTGACTGTCTACGTAGGCTAGTGTTTTAGAGCAACAGTTTAGCCAATAGCAGAGATGGCATCTTGATGGATGACTGCTGCCGGCACTTGGGTTATAGAGGACAGCTCTGACATAGGATCAGAGACTGAGACATCAGATACTGAGACAGCGCAGACTCTGAGAGTGATTTTTCAGTCGGAGGAGTCCCATTCGATAACTCCTCTTCCAGTACATTATGAGGGAGGTGATGAGGACAGTCCTGCTGTCCCTTCGCAAGCAGTCTGTGCAACTGGGTAATAGTGGGTTAGCCCAACCCAGAGAACAGGTGAATGCGGTGGCAAGCAGAGAGAGAGTGCTCTCTTGGGAGCTCCCCAATTTAGTTCAGCCCCAAATTCCACCGCCCAAATCATATTGTGGAGACATCAAAATTATCTATCGCAAAACAAACTGGTTTTGTAAGGCAGGCACCTGTGTTTTTGGTCCTGGGTTCGGCAGCCATATAGAGAAACACACTAAACCCAAATATTTCTGGAAACTAGACATTCGGTGGAGTCCACAGAGGTGTGACTTGTGTGGATTCCCCAAAGTTTTCTTACCCAGAATACCCTGCAAAGCTGAAATGTTGAATAAAAACTCAATTTTTCTCGCATTTTTGTCACACACACTACAGGAATATGCTGGGATCCACAAAATTCCTACCACCCAGTGATTCCTCACCTGTCCTGATAAAAACACTACCCCACTTGAGTGCCTACACCTAGTGCCTGCGTCAGGAATGGATCACCCCAGGGTCAACAGCTGCCTCATGTAAGGACCAACATTGACTGTTGTGTGATCTATTCCTGTCGCGGGCACCAGGCCTACCCACACAAGTGAGGTACCATTTCTATCGGGAGACTTGGGGAATGCTGGGTGGAAGGAAATTTGTGGCTCCTCTCAGATTCCAGAACTTTCTGTCACTGAAATGTGAGGAAAAGCATTTTTTTTAGCCACGTTTTGAGGTTTGCAAAGGATTCTGGGTAACAGAACCTGGTCAGAGCCCCACAAGTCACCCCATCTTGGATTCCCCTAGGTCTCTAGTTTTCAAAAATGCACAGGTTTGGTAGGTTTCCCTATGTGCCGGCTGAGGTAGAGGTCAAAATCTACAGGTAGGCACTTTGCAAAAAACAGCTCTGTTTTCTGTCAAAAAATGGGATGTGTCCACGTTGTGTTTTGGGGCATTTCCTGTCGCGGGCGCTAGGCCTACCCACACAAGTGAGGTATCATTTTTATCGGAAGACTTGGGGGAACGCTGGGTGGAAGGAAATTTGTGGCTCCTCTCAGATTCCAGAACTTTCTGTCACCGAAATGAGAGGAAAACATGTTTTTTTAGCCACATTTTGAGGTTTGCAAAGGATTCTGGGTAACAGAACCTGGTCAGAGCCCTACAAGTCACCCCATCCTAGATTCCCCTAGGTCTCTAGTTTTAAAAAATGCACAGGGTTGGTAGGTTTCCCTAGGTGCCGGCTGAGCTAGAGGCCAAAATCCACAGCTAGGCACTTTGAAAAAAACAGCTCTGTTTTCTGTCAAAAAATGGGATGTGGCCACGTTGTGCTTTGGGCCATTGCCTGTCGCGGACGCTAGGCCTACTCACACAAGTGAGGTATAATTTTTATCGGGAGACTTGGGGGAACGCTGGGTGGAAGGAAATTTGTGGCTTCTCTCAGATTCCAGAACTTTCTGTCACCGAAATGAGAGGAAAACATGTTTGTTTAGCCACATTTTGAGGTTTGCAAAGGATTCTGGGTAGCAGAACCTGGTCAGAGCCCCACAAGTCACCCCATCCTAGATTCCCCTAGGTCTCTAGTTTTCAAAAATGCACAGGGTTGGTAGGTTTCCCTAGGTGCCGGCTGAGCTAGAGGCCAAAATCCACAGCTAGGCACTTTGCAAAAAACAGCTCTGTTTTCTGTCAAAAAATGGGATGTGTCCACGTTGTGTTTTGGGGCATTTCCTGTCGCGGGCGCTATGCCTACCCACACAAGTGAGGTATCATTTTTATCGGGAGACTTGGGGGAACGCTGGGTGGAAGGAAATTTGTGGCTCCTCTCAGATTCCAGAACTTTCTGTCACCCAAATGAGAGGAAAACTTGTTTTTTTAGCCACATTTTGAGGTTTGCAAAGGATTCTAGGTAACAGAACCTGGTCAGAGCCCCACAAGTCACCCCATCTTGGATTCCCCTAGGTGTCTAGTTTTAAAAAATGCACAGGGTTGGTAGGTTTCCCTAGGTGCCGGCTGAGCTAGAGGCCAAAATCCACAGCTAGGCACTTTGCAAAAAACAGCTCTGTTTTCTGTCAAAAAAATGGGATGTGTCCACATTGTGTTTTGGGGCATTTCCTGAAGCGGGCGCTAGGCCTACCCACACACGTGAGGTATCATTTTTATCGGGAGACTTGGAGGAACATAGAATAGCAAAACAAGTGTTATTGCCCCTTATCTTTCTCTACATTTTTTCCTTTCAAATATAAGTGTGTAAAAAAGACGTCTATTTGAGAAATGCCCTGCAATTCACATGCTAGTATGGGCACCCCGGAATTCAGAGATGTGCAAATAACCACTGCTCCTCAAAACCTTATCTTGAGCCCATTTTGGAAATGCAAAGGTTTTCTTGATACCTATTTTTCACTCTTCATATTTCAGCAAATGAATTGCTGTATGCCCAGTATTGAATGAAAACCAACTGCAGGGTGCAGCTCATTTATTGGCTCTGGGTACCTAGGGTTCTTGATGAACCTACAAGCCCTTTATATCCCCGCAACCAGAAGAGTCCAGCAGACATAACAGAATATTGCTTTAAAAAATCTGACATCGCAGGAAAAAGTTACAGAGTAAAACATAAAGAAAAATGGCTGTTGTTTTCAGCTCAATTTCAATATTTTTTTATTTCAGCTGTTATTGTCTGTAGGAAAACCTTGTAGGACCTACACAAATGACCCCTTGCTGAATTCAGAATTTTGTCTAGTTTTCAGAAATGTTTAGCTTTCCGGGATCCAGCATTGGTTTCACACCCATTCCTGTCACTAACTGGAAGGAGGCTGAAAGCACCAAAAATAGTAAAAATGGGGTATGTCCCAGTAAAATGCCAAATTTGTGTTGAAAAATGTGGTTTTCTGATTCAAGTCTGCCCGTTCCTGAAAGGTGGGAAGATGGTGATTTTAGCACCAGAAACCCTTTGTTGATGGCATTTTCAGGGAAAAAACCACAAGCCTTCTTCGGCAGCCCTTTTTTCCAATTTTTTTGGAAAGAACAAAATTTTCACTGTATTTTGGCTAATTTCTTGGTCTCCTCCAGGGGAAACCACAAACTCTGGGTACCAAAAAAGGACGCAAATTTGGCGTGGATAGCTTATGTGGACAAAAAGTTATGAAGGCCTAAGCGCGAACCACCCCAAATAGCCAAAAAAGGGCTCAGCACTGGGGGGGGGAAAGGCCCAGCAGCTAAGAGGTTAAGGTCCTGGGTGGACTCCAGACAGGAATTACATAATTGAATGGGAGGTGGTAAGGTGTGGTTAAGGTGCGGTTATAAAAGTTATGATCCAATGCACAAGAAAGCGCAATAGTATGTTGAGGAATAGAGACGTCTATTACAGAGCTCTGTGTGTGGCATATTCATTTACCTGGACAGGGGAGGACGCTACAGCGACTAACCTTCGCAGAATAGAGAAAAAAACAGGAAGGTGGGTGTGGTTTTCTTTTATTGTGTGATGTAGAGAGTGTAGGTAACTATCCTGGAGTGATGGGAAACATAGATTTGTAGTCTTGGTGACTGGTCTGATGGGGGAGCTATTGCTCACTCGCCTCTTGCATATATGATTCTGTATGATGCAGTATGTCTTGCAATCTGCTATAACACTATTGAGTTGAAGTTAGTTATTTTCTGTGCATCTGGAAGCACATGGAAGCACACTGTCACCCCCAAGAATGCAAAAGTTTTGCTTTAAAAAAAATAATAATAAACATCATGCTTGAGCTAATTAGGCAGCAGTAAATGTCATATTCAGTACTTTAGCGTAGAGTAAGGTAATTTTAACCTTGTAATTTAAAGAAAAAATGTAATAGTATGAAATTTATATTGTATTTGTTTCTCTTTTTTAGTTAGTCCTTTATTTGAAAACAGGTGTGTGTTTTTGTGTTCGTGCAGTGAGACATCGTGAGTGGTTCGAGCAAAAGCCAAGAGTACTCTCCCACTATGAGAACTTCAGCAATTACAGGGGTAGAGACCACAGTGATAAAGTGGCAACCAACCAAGGTTGCGATCTTTGAGGCAGGAGGTAGAAAAGAAGGTGTTTCCATTCTACTAAAGCCCTTAGAATATAATCATATGGCAAATCCATTACAAAGAAAAAAGCAAATAAACATTTACTAGATCAAAACATGTTAAAAGGATTTCCTTTGGGAGTAAAAAAATAATAATACTAGATGTGTGACTTAAAATCACAAAACATTTTTCACTTGTCAAAGGCAATCCTTTCAGTGGTGCGAGGCGAGCTCCCACATGCACATGCATTAAAAGTCTTGTGTTGCTTTGGAATATGAAAAGGCTTATTTCTACGTGACGTGGGCTGGTGACGTGAGAGGCGGTCATGAGTGGGCAGAAGCATGCATCCCCTTTCAGGGAACCACGGGCCGCGTGACTGGCCTGCGTCGTACCCGCCATGTTAGCTTTGATGTGGTTACGTGATCCGCAAGCCTTTTCTAAACACTTGAATTTTTGTTGCCCAGTGTCACGGGGCTCTTACAACTAAACTCAGAGCGATGACAAATTATAGTTATTAGTCAAAAAGAAATAATTGTAGAAATGTCAGCGTACCCGAGGGGCAGTCAGTGAGTTGCTTTTGTAAAGGGCGCCGACTGCAGTGTGAATCATGGTCATGCTAAGTCTTAAAAGACGAGGACGTCTCAAAAATAGTTCCTGGAACTTATCTTGGTGCGTCTGGAGCTTTAAATGTCGGTTGAACTTCAATTAGAAGTGTAATAGGCACCCTCTTCCTATGAGAGAACTTGTGGGGAAGACTTGATGATTCACAATTTAGGACCTTATTTAAAGTTTGGCGGATGGGAAGTACGTCACATATGCGACCAAATACATAATGCCAGTGCTTAATTTGTGCTTATTGTTTCACCGGCACTTATTTTTGAGGGCCGGCGCTTATTCTTCTGCCTCAAACATTTGCTGCGAGCAAAAGACACACATGGGAAAGATGGAGGAAGAGAAAACTGAAAAAGCGTCACAAAGATAGAAAGCAGGAAGCTGCCAGAGTGAGCTGAAGGGGCAGGGAGTAGCATTAAATAGATTGAAGAGGCCCGAGATGGCTTCCGAATTGTGTTTAAGAGGAGGGCTTTGGGCACCGGCACGTTTTTATTTAAAAATTAAGCACTAAGGTGTGAAATTACAGGACTGCCAAACTCTAAATCTGGCCCTTGTCTCTGGAGTGATGGGGGGCCTACATGCTTTATGTCAACTCTAGGCAATGGAGCCCATCTTTTCCTCTGCAGCATGTTTGCCATTAGTTTTGCCCAGGTCTTGTCTGCAATGTAAATTTCAGTAGATGTGCTTCTAATGCTGCACTCCTTGATATGAGGAAGCTTGTCCAAACATTGAGTTTGTTGGCCACAGTAAGGTCAAGATTGAGGACATCCTGCTAGAAACGGAATGACTCAGAAAGATTAAGATTTTCATCCCTCAAATTGAGTCAGCTGGCAAAGGGAAACCATATGCTTCAGCTGGGATAGGACAGAAAGGGATGGAATGGAAGACTGGTGTGGCACAGAGTCACCACCAATGTACATGGTGGTATTGTCATATTTGGATTATTTTGATCACCCGAGTGGACTTGGGACAGATCTTAATGCATTGCTCTGAACTGCACCTGGAGGATGACAACCATCCTGAGGATCTTACTAGCACTCACCCGCCAGCCTCTATTTTACACTTGCATTGCTGCTGTGTGCCACACACTCCAGATGTAGTTCCAAAGATGTGATACTGGTAAAATAATGCCAAACATGAGTAAAAAATAAGGAGTCTCCTGCCCAAATTGAGATTCCCTCCTGCCAAGCTGCTGCAAAATGTTGAGATATGCCTTGAGGACTGAAACCTGCAAAGTGCTTATGCTGAACCCACACAGGTGGACATTTGCAGAAAAGGCACTGCTACTGCAGTATGAGCTAGCAGCTGCTCAACCTCTACCTATGTGTACACATTGGGGATTAACGTCCTAGAAATAACTTTCAAAGGCAATCTATGGGAATAAATAGAAAGATCCTGATGGTACAAACACATTAGTTATTTGTATGAATTAGTGAGGCGGCAAGGCAAAAACTCCAGTGAAGTCCTACAGTACATTACCAGAACAGATAATATAATATAATATAATATAATATAATATAATATAATATAATATTCGCATCCCCCAGCCGAGAACATATAAAATCAGCTTTACTCAGAGGTATAACAACAATCCTGTCCTTGTTTTATTCCTTACCGTCATTATTGTGCACAACGTAAGGTGAGATACTACCTGTGCTGGTGATGGAATTTTGGTTTGACCTTTCTTAACGTGACCAGGTTCCTTCATTCTGACCCGCCATCTGACCTTCACCTTGTCATCACCGATCTCCATTTGTTTTCTTCATATTTTATCTGCTCTCTCTCTCTCTTTCTCTCTCTCCCTCTTTCTCTCTCTCACACACACACACCAGTCACATTGGATAAACATTGGAAGAACATAAAAGTTCAACAAAGGAACAAACCATCCATTCTCTATTATGTTTTGACTCAAATACACGTCCCCTACAAATCAAATACTAACATTCATTGTAGTTCTGTATGCTCACATGATATCATCCACATCTCTCCGAACAAAGTTTCTTCACACAGGCCACCTGCAATTCATTTTTTAAAGTATGGTTAAAATGCTCAATCAAACCATTGCTCCTAGGTTTGTATAATGATGTTCTTACATGCTAGATCCCATGCATGTCCAGAAACATCCTCATCTCTTCCAAAACCAATTGTGAACCATTATATGTTAGCATTTAGTTGGGATAATTTTCTCTCATAAACACTTCTATAAGAATCTGAATTACTGCTGGGGTGTTAACATTGTGCAGAAAAGCAAACTCTAGCCATTTCAACATGTAAACCATTAGCACAATGGCATACTGGGAATTCTCACTTAACATCTTAATGGAATCTGTGCTGTTCAAAACAACTTTTGACCACTGAGCCATAGGTGCCTTAAATGGAATAACAGAATATGGCTTGGTCACTTGAAACCTATCACTTATAATACACGGCCCACAATCTCTCAGAAAACATTCAATGGCCTTGTCCACATCTGGACCAAAAATCCTCCCATACTCTCCACTTCACAGCCTGAATACCAGCATGACCTTCAAGGACTAATTACAAAGCCCTTCTCCTTAAGTTGGTGTGAACCACCAATTGTCCTAACCTGCACAACAACCTTTAATTAAACTTTATTTCAGGTGCAACCTGCACATAAGGCATGGCATCAAGGGACATTTCTTTCGAATTTGGCCAACCTTTCGTTATCCACAGCATGACTTGTTGAGAACCACATCCCCTTCCAAGCTGACACTCCACACACACTCATCAAGAGATCCTTGCAACATCTCATAAAGTCAATCTAGTTGATCACAAAAAGTGCACCAATAAAATGATCTTTGAACTTTTCTGTTATTTTTGTGGATCTTAGGCAGTCAATGATAACATTAGCCTACAATGCGGTTCAAATGATTAAGGCACACAGCACTATGCAGAGGCACATACAGTATGTTGTTACCAGAAAGCAAACATAATACTCTAATGTAGAGTATGAGGAAGGACCTGGCCTGGCAGTTCCAGCTGAACTGTTCCCATGAGGAACAGGGTCAAGACTGATTTGCTTGTGGCTGGGTCCAAACTGGCGTGGCATGGTGAGCAAAAGAACAATGGATTAAACTCAGATCTGTGACTGGGGGTGAGTGTTGAAAAGTTTCAGCACTCTGTCCATGATCCTTCTGTGTTGCTAGAGTGTGACACACTCATTTGGTGGGAACCGGAGGGGCGAAGCTGGACCTCCAATCCCAGTTGGGGTAGCTCAGTGTAACAAGAAACAACTGTCTAGTTCCACTGACTGCTCAGAAAGGAGAAAGGGGATTGTGATAAAACAAGAAAAAGATGAACACACATCACTGCAGGAGATGCTTGGCTGCCTTGTGCACTGCCTAGAAAGGTCGGGGGTCTCTGGACCTCGATATCTCCAATGTAGATGTGATACACTAAAAGCGACAAGACAATGTTACCCATAGGTTCCCTTACTTAGAATCTCTTACGATAGTTTACACATCAGGTACATTTAGAGGCGGCACCATAAATATTGCATAAAAGAGAGCAAGAATCATTTCAAGAATAATTGGTGATCTTCCGGAACTCTGGAACATGCAGGATTCCAATTCGACAAAAATACAACTTCAGTCAATAGGAACTTGTCCCAAAGTACTAGATACAAAGTGTCATGAAACACAATGATAAACTTGCAGTTTGTGTATAAAGAGTTCCAAGCACTACAACGAAAGAGTCCAGAGTGCTGGGCCTCAAGAGGAGGTTTCAATGCTCCAACAATGTTCAAAATCCAAACGTGCTTGCAGCTTCAAGGAATAAGTCTTGAAATAATGCGTTAGCACAGTCTTGCGTCAAAATCAATAGCGCCTGCTAGAGCCATTCCAGAGCGCCACCCTGACACCATATTAATGGAATGGCACGCGGTGGCGCAAAGGACAGGCTAGCGTCTACAGAAAAGACGCTAGCTGGGGAGGGATGGCAGAAGGGAAAAAGCCATTAGTGGGCTAGGAAAGACGACAGGCCGGTTAGCAACAATAAATTTGTTGCTAACCAGCCTAGCATCATTTCCTGATGCACTACCACCCAAACATGACTCAGTCTAAGTAAAGACAGGAATCATGCCCACCACCCCAATGGCCAGCACAGGGGACCAGTGTCCCCCAGGCATGGCCATCATACCCAGTGCCAGGCAGGGGGGCCCATGTAAGGGCCCCCAGTGGCAGTGAACAAAAAACAATTACCTCTAATTACCCAGGATGGGGTCCCCCATCCTATGGTGTTCCTCTGGTGTGGGTGGGGATGTTCCTGCGGCTTGGGGTGGGTACCTGTGGGCCCATTCCATGGTGTTTACCCATGGAAATGGGTCCACAGGTGCCCTAAAACCTGGTTAGACCCGGGCATTAAATAATGGTGCTAAGCAGGCTTAGCACCATTATTTGGGTCCGCCTACTCCGTGCAAGTCATTTTTGGACTGGAGTATAAATAAGGCGTTAGGGGTTAATGATATTGTGGATGGGAACGCCTACCTTGCATCTAATTAGCAATAGGTAGTTTGCTGCATCCATAATATGGCACTGAGCCCTATATTTTGACATTAGGCGGGTCTAGCACCAAAATATAAATATGGAGATAACTTTGCACAATTTTAGCAACAAAATAAATGATGCCAAAATGGCGCAAAGCATGTATAAATATGCCCGCCAGTTCTCTACAACTTGTCCTGCAAGAATTAGAATGTGCAGAATTAATGGTGTGGAGATGGGCAGGAGTTAGGTGCCAACTAAATAGTATTTTATAAATAATCTCTTTGCATCAGGCATGGCGGGCAAAGTTATTAGTACAGAGGAATATCCTGTGCTATTGTTTTGTGCCAAGTGTTATATTAACCCCACTGCAACTGCAAGAAGAATTTGCCTGGAGTTGCTGGCAATTCAATCAATCAATCAATCAATCAGGAATTTGTAAAGCGCACTACTCACCCGTTAGGGTCTCAGGGCGCTGAGGAGGGGAGAGGGGAGAAGGGGGGGAGGTGCTGCTCGAACAGCCAGGTCTTGAGAAGTTTCCTGAATGTAAGGAGGTCTTTGGTCTGGCGCAGGTGGGTGGGAAGAGGGTTCCACGTTTTGGCAGCGAGGTGCGAGAATGATCTACCGCTGGTTGTAGTTCTGCGGACACGCAGGAGGGTTGCGAAGGCGAGGTCGGCGGAGCAGAGATGCCGGATCAGGGTGTAGGAGAGCTGTCTGTTGAGGTATTCTGGTCCGCTGTTGTGCAGTGCTTTGTGAGCGTGGGTGAGGAGTTTGAAGGTGATTCTCTTGTTGACTGGGAGCCAGTGCAAGTTTTTTAGGTGGTCTGTGACGTGGCAGTGACAAGGATGTCCAGGATGAGGGGTGCAGAGGCGTTCTGGATGCGTTGCAGCCTCTTCTGGAGTTTGCCCGTGGTTCCTGCGTAGAGGGCATTGCCGTAGTCCAGCTGCTCCTTACGAGGGCTTGGGTGACTGTTCTTCTGGTTTCGGTGGGTATCCATTTGTAGATCTTTCGGAGCATGTGGAGGGTGTTGAAGCAGGAGGAGGACATGGCGTTGACTTGCTGGGTCATGGATAGTGAAGGGTCCAAGATGAATTCTAGGTTGCGTGCATGGTCGGTGGGAGTCGGAGTGGTTCTGAGAGTGGCAGGCCACCAGGAGTCATCCCATGCGGAGGGGGTGGAGCCGAAGATGAGTACTTCCGTCTTGTTGGAACTGAGTTTGAGGCAGCGGCTCCTTCATCCATTTGGCGATGGGCTTAGTTCCTTCGTGACGTTATGGCCTTGGCGGAGTCCTTGGTGAGGGAGAGGATCAGCTGGTTGTCATCAGCGTATGAGATGATGTTGAGGTTGTGGGATCAGTTAGGAATATAATAGACTTTAGAAGTTAAGCGTTAGGGTGATGAGAGGTGTTGAATGAATTTTTCAAATGGTGTAAGTGCCCCAGCGGTGGTGCCACAAATGTCAACCGGGGACAGAGGGCACGAAGGGGACAGAAAAACAATGAAAAAAAATGCATTAAAAAAACACTTACCTTTCCCGTTGTTCCCTCCGCCACCTCCAACTCCTGCCGCCTCGCTTGTTGCTCCTCTTCTTGTGGTGTCCCAACATTCACTGGGACACCAGCACAGGCTCCCCAGCAATCCTGGCACTGCTTTCATGCTAAACCTAGCATGAAAGCAGCGCCAGGATTCGTCTGAGTGGCTTGACCTTCCACTCAGACACAGCCCTGGGGTCTGTGCAGTTTCTCAAGCCCGGCTGTTCAACACAGCCGGGTTGGAGACACCTAAGTGTGCATGTGTCTTTGGCCAGCCTGAGATGGCCGGCCAAACACACATGCATGCTTAGGTGCACTCTCCCCCCCACCTCCCATGACCCTACCCTGCCCCTACCTGGTCTGCTGGCTGAGCCAGCAGATGAAAAATAGAATGATAGTAAGCTATCGCTTTATTTTTCATCTCCTGGCTCTTGGAGAGCGGGATGATGCTCCTCCACCATTGCAGAGGAGCCGCCCCTGGAGTGCACTAGTGTTGTTTGCTTTGATACAGCTCTGGGTGTCCCAGTATTGAATCTGTAGATTCTGATAGAGTTTACATTTTTGTGCTGTCCCTTTTGTCACAAAAGTCATCAGAATGTGACACGTTTAAGTTTTGAAAGTAAAAGAAAGAAAAACTAAGGTAGAAAGCTGCACTGAAATGCATTTTAAATTTGCAATTACTTGTATTTCAAAGTTCAACTTAGGTGCCTTTTTACTTAAATCACATGTAAGAAAGAAAAAACTGATATTAAAATGTAATTTAGACTCTAGATTAGCAGTGCATATGAAAACGATATTGAAGGTTTTGGGATTAATAAAAGATTAATGACTCTAGGAATGTGTGCACAATGAGGAAAATGGTCTTTTCTGCTATACTTAATGGAATGCAATAACAAATCTTTTTTGCTTGAAATGTAATGTCTTATTCATACTGATGAAATATTATTAATGTTGAATTTATAAGTTTGCATATGTTACATGTTTTTATTTGAACATATTAATTAAATGCATTTTATAATTTTCTGTTATTTTCTGTTTCTGTTTTCTGTTATTTTCTGGAATTCCGACACAGCTATTATGACACACATCTCGGAATCTGCCGAAATTCAGACACCCACACAAGTCCGCCACACCAAAGGTCAGTGTTAAACTGACGAAAACAAAACCTCCACCTCCACGCCAACAGAAACACGCCCATGCTATTACGACCCACGAATCCACGCGGCGGTCTTTCAACCGTGGTATTCCATTGGCGGTACACACCGCTGCGCTCAAACTACACACACATCTCCAAAACACCGCCACATTGGACAATTACAAATACACACACCTGATACACATACGCACACCACTCCCACACACCCAATACTATATAAAACACACACCCACATCACCCACAAACCCCTACGACAAAAAATTAGAGACGAAGGCTAGAGAGACAGCACAGCAAAGACAACTCCACCATACAGAGGCACACAACACCATCACCCACACAACATCCACGCACAAAACACCAAACACCACTACACATCACCACACACATCAACACACACACCGCCCCACACATCACACACACCACCCCATGGCACGCCAAAGACACCCCCGCTTTTCAGAGGAGGAGCTCCGGGTCATGGTGGAGGAAATTGTCCGGGTAGAGCCACAGCTATTTGGCTCACAGGTGCAGCACACATCCATAGCCAGGAAGATGGAGCTATGGCGAAGAATAGTGGACAGGGTCAACGCTGTGGGACAGCACCCAAGAAATCGGGACGACATCAGGAAGAGGTGGAACGACCTACGGGGGAAGGTGTGTTCAACGGTCTCCAGGCACAACATCGCAGTACAGCGGACTGGCGGCGGACCCCCACCTCCTTCCCCACAACTAACAACATGGGAGGAGCAAGTCTTGACCATCATGCATCCAGAGGGCCTCAGAGGAGTCGGTGGAGGAATGGACACTGGTAAGTCAAATCTTAACTATTAGATCCCCCACCCTACCTGCATGCTATCACACACCCCCACCCTCACACCCTCCCCTATCACCCAAACTCCTCCCTAATTTCCTAATAACACAAACTACACATCCCAACACCAAGCCCTGCATGACACAACTAAGCATGGACACCCATCACCTAAGCATGCCCACTGCACATACCCACAACAACCCCCTAACCATCATCACACAAGCCCCCACACAGGAATGCTTGCACTGGGGTACACAAACACCCACCCATTGCACACCATCACACACACACATGCTATAATCATGCTCTTATGCCCCTGCAGGAACACAAAGAACCGTCACCACACCAGAGGGTCCAGACAACTCCACTCCACCCACAGAAGAGGCCCACAGTGACGATAGCAGCTCTGCCCTATTGGAGCCTGATGACCAGCCCGGACCATCGTGGGCCTCGGGACTGTCGGTTCCCCTTGCACAGGCACAGCTCAACACTGACCTTCCACCCTTTGGTAACACTGGCACAGCACCCACCCAGCGGGCCCATACCTCCGTACCCAGGACAGGTCAATCAGCGGTGTGTCCACCACTACAGGGAACCCAGGATTACCCACTACCCCAACAACAACAGGGACCTGGGGGCAGTGGTAGTGGGAACACGGTCAAGGGGACGGAGGCACAGGAACACAGGGGAACTGGGAGGGCTGCTGTGCGACAGGGGGCGGACAGGCCAAGGGAACCCACTCTCCACGAGGCCCTCTCCTCCATCATGGGAGCATACCACCACTCCCAGGAGACGATGGCAATGGTCCTGGTCAAGTTTCAGGAGACCCAGCGCCTGCAGGAGGACCAGTATTTGGGGTTCAGGGAGGAGCTCAAGACCATCAGCAATCGTAGGGGTGCTGAAGGACATACAGCAGACCTTGAGGGACACCGTGGCACTCCAAGGGGCCCCTGACACTAGCATGGACGATGAACTGCTCACCACCTCCGCCGGCGCTAGTGGACAGGACGCCCCGCCACAGGACCAGCACACCAGCACCCCACCCCCTGCAGACGGACAACCATTACGCAAGCGGTCCCTGAGAGCCAGGTACAGGACAGAGCAAGATGGCAAGACCCCCGCCAGGAAATGCGACCACCCTGATTGTCCCCCCACTGTCCCACTTTGTTACCCTGTCCATACTTGAACTGCCCCAGCTCCACTTCCTATGCCCATATGGGCAGTGCACCTGTGAGACTAATGGACTGGACTCTGCCATGGACATTCCTCCGCCATCACTCATCACCATTTTACAACCCTCCTCCATTTTTTAGCACTTCCATAAACATCCTTGAAACACAAAACAAATTGGAGTCAGTCTGTGATTTGGTACAATGTAATATCTATGACAGTGTCAAAATGCGTTGTTAGATGTAAAGGCAGCATACCAATGTCACACATCACAAGTCCTTGAAGGATGCAAGCAGATGACACACGTTGGTAACCACACCTGTGAAACCGTAATGGAAAGAAACAACTCAGTTACCAAATAATCCCATGAAATTACACACAGGATAGAGGGAGACGTGTGACAGTGAATGTAATGGTAAAAATGAAAATGTTCTCACCTGTGTGTCACTGGAAATATTGCTGTATGACTGACTCTCTGTTGTCGTTGTCTTCTCCCTCAGCTTCCTCCTCATCACTGTCCACAGGCTCCACAGCTGCCACAACACCGTCATCTGGACCATCCTCCTGCAGAAAAGGCACCTGGCGTCGCAAAGCAAGATTGTGAAGCATCGAGCAGGCGATGATGATCTGGCACACCTTCTTCGGTGAGTAGAATAGGGAACCACCTGTCATATGGAGGCACCTGAACCTGGCCTTCAGGAGGCCGAAGGTGTGCTCGATCACCCTCCTAGTCCGCCCATGGGCCTCATTGTACCGTTCCTCTGCCCTGGTCCTGGGATTCCTCACTGGGGTCAATAGCCAGGACAGGTTGGGGTAACCAGAGTCCCCTAATAGCCACACACAGTGCCTCTAGAGTTGACCCATCATATCAGGGATGCTGCTATTCCGCAGGATGTAAGCGTCATGCACTGAGCCAGGGAACATAGCATTAACCTGGGAGATGTACTGGTCTGTCAAACAGACCATCTGTACATTCATGGAATGATAACTCTTCCTGTTCCTATACACCTGTTCACTCCTGTGGGGGGGGACCAGAGCTACATGGGTCCCATCAATGGCACCAATGACGTTGGGGATATGTCCAAGGGCATAGACGTCACCTTTCACTGTAGGCAAGTCCTCCACCTCAGGGAAAATGATGTATCTCCTCACGTGTTTCAGCAGGGCAGACAACACTCTGGATAAGACGTTGGAAAACATAGGCTGGGACATCCCTGATGCCATGGCCACTGTTGTCTGAAATGACCCACTTGCAAGGAAATGGAGCACTGACAGCACCTGCACGTCAGGGGGGATTCCAGTGGGATGGCGGATTGGTGACATCAGGTCTGGCTCCAACTGGGTACATAGTTCCTGGATTGTGGCACGGTCAAACCTGTAGGTCACGATTACATGTCGTTCCTCCATTGTCAACAGGCCCACCAGCGGTCGGTATACCGGAGGATTCCGCCATCTTCTCAAATGTCCCAGCTGACGGCGCCTAGGAAGGACAACAGCGACGATCAAGTCAATGTTTTTCCAGGTATGTACCCACAGTGACACAGAAGACGACACCAAACACAAAACCCTTCCTGTATGTGTGTTGAGTGTAGGCCCAGCTATGTGTGATGCAGAAGCAAATGAAGCCATGTGGGCCCCAGAAATGGTGGCTGCCTGACCTCTAAACTGGGACAATGGGATTGTGGGGTAACTGCGTTGGCGTTGCACACCGTCGCGGTAGGCGGTCGTAGACCGCGGCGCAATGCTGCATTGGTTAACATAGGACCCTATGGGTCCCAGGAGCCAATGAACAGGTGCGCCGGCGGTGATGATACGCACCGCCGCGGACGTGACCGCCATTTTCTATCTGTTCTATCACTAGATACCTGATCTTCGACAGGAGAGGACCTACACTGCAAGTGCTGCTGTGACCTCGGTCTGGAAGAGACAATGGCTGCTGCGTCTGGGGAAAGGGCCCCTGCCTTCACTGCTCAGGAGTTGGAGGAACTGGTAGACGGGGTCCTCCCCCAGTACACGCTACTCTACGGTCCTCCAGACCAACAGGTCAGTACACAGGGAGCACGTTGTGTGGGCTAGGCCTGGGTGGAGAGGGCTGGTTGTAAGAGGGAAGGGGGCAAAGTTCAGGGAACATTAATGCATGTGAATGAATGTGCCACATGGCTAGAGTAGGGAGGGGGGCCACTCACATCGACGGTGCAGTTGGTAATGACTTCTCGTCTTCCCTTGTGCATGTCATGTAGGTCAGCGCCCACCAGAAGAGGGACATTTGGCGTGCCATCGCCAAGGACGTCCGGACCCTGGGGGCCCACCAGAGACGGGGCACCCACTGCCGTAAAAGATGGGAGGACATTCGCCGCTGCAGCAAGAAGACGGCGGAGGCTCAGCTGGGGATGGCCTCCCAACGTGGGAGGGGTGCCCGTCGCACCATGACCCCCCTGATGTTCCGGATCCTGGCGGTGGCCTACCCTGAGTTGGATGGGCGCTTGAGGGCATCACAGCAGACACAAGGGGGTGAGTACAACAACATTCTGCGGACTTTGCGTGCTGTGGAGTGGTCTGGGTGGGAGAGGAGGCCTGTGGGTGTACCTAGGCCAGCCAGAAATATGTAGACTAGGCCCCTCTGTAATGCAGCCCATGTGGCACTCAACACCACTGCAGTAGAGTGCCAAGTACAGATATAGATGCCCCTGTGGCATCCATGTGTGCAGATGGCCAGCATAGCCATGTAGGCCAGATCCCAGGAATTGCATCTGCAGAGGCCAGGAGCACGGCGTAGTGCAGGGAGCTGCTGTGTCTGTATTGTCCGCCAACGGTAGCGGTATGCCATGCAGTCAACCTGTCTTTCTTCTGTCTTCCCTCTCCACTTTTCTGCTCTCCCTGTTCTTTTGTGCATCAGCATCATCAGGCGGAGGTACAGTGGCACCGGAGCACGAGGGAGCTGCATCCCACATGGCCATGGAGGGCCACACCATGGACTCAGAATGCACCAGTGGGACGGAGGGAGAGGGGAGCTTCACGTCGGCCACCGGATCACCAAGCAGCGACACGGACTCGTCCGCCGATGGGAGCTCCCTTGTGGTTGTGGCATCATCTGTGCGCCCCACTTCTACAGGTACAGCCGCCACCTCCGCTACCAGCACCGCCCTCCCAGCAGCCCCTCAGCGTTCGCCCCGTGCCCGCTCACCCAGGAGGGTGGGCATCACCTTCGCCCCAGGCACCTCAGGCCCTGCTCCAGTCACCCCTGCTGCCCTCAGTGAGGAGGCCATTGACCTCCTCAGGTCACTCACTGTTGGGCAGTCTACCATTGTGAATGCCATCCAGGGTGTAGAAAGAGAGTTGCAACACGGTAATGCATTCCTGGAGGGCATTCATTCTGGTCAGGCTGCCCTTCAGCAAACCCTGCAATCTTTGGCCTCAGCACTGATGGCAGCCATTGTCCCTGTGTCTAGCGTCCCCCCTCCAACCTCCTCCACCCAGACCCATTCCCCTGTACCCCAGCCCATCCCAATCCCAAGCACACCTACAGACCAGCATGCACACAAGTCAACACACAAGGGAAGCTCAAGCAAACATAGGCACCACACAACCCACAGGCACTCACGCAAGCATCACCCACATACAGACACAGCAACATCCACTGCCTCCACTGTGTCCCCCTCCTCCTCTTCTCCCTCCTCCCTTCCAGTGTCGTCTACACTCTCACCTGCATGCACTACATCTACAGGCACCAGGACTCACACCAGAACACCCAGCACCACACCCCGCTCACCTGCACTCACCACCTCCACTCCCATTTACACGTCTCCTGTGTCCTCTCCCAGTGTGTCTGTGACGCCCCCTCCCAAAGTACACAAACGCGAGCACCCACACACCCAACATCCATCCACCTCACGAAAGCCTCCAGTACCTGCACCAGCACCCAAAACACCTAAAGTGACACCTCCTACAACCACCTCCTCTTCCTCCACTCCCAGGCCCCCTCCAACTCCCCATCCCAGTGTTCGTCAGAAACTGTCCCTCTGTAAAGTTGACCTTTTTGCCCCCTCCCCCCCTCCAATTCATCAGTCCCGTCGTAGCGCCTCAGCCAAAAAGCCTCCAATATCAGTGGTGCGTGTTCAAGGTGTGTGGAGTGCACCGGCCACCAGGGCAGGCAGTGTGACCCGGAGCCAAGGCACTGGCAGCCCACCCCCTGTAAAGGCTCTGAAATTGGAAAGTGGCCGACGGGACCCTGTGAAGACTCCTGGAGGCAAAACAACTCACAGGGGTCCCAAGGGGATTGCAGAGTCAGCTGTGACTGCTCCAAAGGTGGTTAAGGGCCAGAGGAAGTCTGCACAGCCTGTTGTGAGCATCACGGCGGAGAAGGGCGACATCCTACCCAGCGGTCGAGACGCCACCGCCAGCACCGTCGTCACTGGTCCGGAGACCACCACCAGAGTCAGTGCCCAGGAGGGCCCAAGTATCGTCACTGGTCCGGAGACCACCGCCAGAGTCAGTGCCCAGGAGGGCCCAAGTACCGTCACTGGTCAGGAGACCACCGCCACCGCTGGAGTCAGTGCCCAGGAGGGCCCAAGTATCGTCACTGGTCAGGAGACCACCGCCGGAGTCAGTGCCCAGGAGGGCCCCGGCTGCCACAGCCCCGCTGGGCAATGAGGGAACGTCATGCCACACACCAATGCCCAGTCCAGGGAACGTCATGCCACACACCAATGCCCAGTCCAGAGACCGCCATGGCAAAGCACCGCTGAACAGTCCAGAGACCGCCATGGCAAAGCACAGCTGAATAGTCCAGAGATCGCCATGGCAAAGCACCGCTGAACAGGGCATGCACCGGGGAAGAATGAAAAGACCGCCACATCAAGCATCATTATCCCATGTGCAGCTGGGACAGTGACGGGACAGGAACTTTCACTGGGAGACTAATCCAGTCTGGGCACCAGTCCCCCTCCAGAGCCAGTGTAGGCTGTTATCTACTTGCGAAACTGTGGCTTTGCACTCCCCAGGATGGTACAGTGGGCAAGCCACCCACTGTAGAGACTTGAGAGACTGTGGCTTTGCACTCCCCATGATGGTACAGTGGGCAAACCACCCACTGTAGAGACTTGAGAGACTGTGGCTTTGCACTCCCCAGGATGGTACAGTGGGCATGCCACCCACTGTAGAGACTTGAGAGACTGTGGCTTTGCACTCCCCAGGATGGTACAGTGGGCAACCCACCCACTTGTGAGACTTGAGAGACTGTGGCTTTGCACTCCCCAGGCTGGTACAGTGGGCAAGCCACCCACTGTAGAGACTTGAGAGACTGTGGCTTTGCACTCCCCAGGATACATCAATGGGCATGGAGCCCCGTCGTGGATCTGGCTTTGCACTCATCCGGCTGAGGTGCCCCCCCTTCCCTTCCCCCTGAGGTGCCTGTAGTATTTCTATCTGATGCCCCGGCAGTGTTCTCTCCGATTGTGTACAGGTATCTATTGTGGGCCTCGCCCATGCTTTTTTGGACTAGTGGTACACGGACATTGATATGTGCATATCTGCACTACTTCTCGTAATGTATATATTTCTGACTGATTTTATAAAATATCTGTATATTTTTGACACATGTGTATTGATACATTACAATGTTTGGACTGATTTCCTTTTGTCTTAGCATTCTTCCGGGGGGGTTGTGGGTTGTTACTGTGATTTTTGTACATGCATTGGTGTGTGTGTTGTAATATGCGAGGGTGGGGGTGTTTCGTGTGTGTGTCCCTAACTTTTGCCTCCCCTATGTCGTAGGTGCAGTACTCACCGTTGTCTGCGCCCGCGCCGGCGTTGGTCTTCGTAGATGAGTAGGAATACAAGGGCCGGTAGAATGTGTAATTCGGGCTCCATGGAGTCCTCGTTCCTCGTGGGATGTGTTCAGGTGAGCGTTTTCCCATTGCAGGAACTGTTTCCGCCGTGTTTTTATCCACGGTGAATCCGCCCCGGAAAAGGCGGCGGATTGGTGTGTTGTAATACTGTGGGTGGTACATTGTCTTCCGCCTGTCTGTTGGCGGTGACCGCCGCGCTGCTTGTCTGTACCGCTGTGGCGGTCGGAGTGTTAAAGTGGCTGTCTTTGTTGGCAGTTTCCGCCAGGGTCATAATTTCCTTTTTTTGTCCGCCGGCCTGTTGGCGGTTTTACCGCCACTTTAACACCGTCCGCCAGGGTTGTAATGACCCCCTTAGTCTGTCCCAGACACTTTCGGGGCACTTGCAGATGCCTTGCTGACCAGATGCTTTGCTGATGAAGATTGCCTGAATGTTGTACCCTTGGAGAGGTATCTTCCGCTCTGCCATTTGCCATAGCCCCTTGAAATGGCCTTTTTAGGTTAGAAACTCCACTATGCTGACACTTTCCTTTTAATTATTTTCAGTTGGTGACCTGCAGTCCGCATTTTCCGTTTTATAAATAATTTTTTGCCCTTTTGAGCTTTTTGTCTTTTGCCTGCATGTGTTCCCCCTCACACATGTACTTCCCTAATTTGGTTAGCTGTAGGGTTGACCAGTGCCCAGCCAAAGATTATTGGCTCTGCTAAATTTGAATTGACTAATGATTGTAACGTCCGAACAGTGAGTAATTTCAGTGTCCCAGATATTCTTATTGATTTTTGATGTATCATTCTTCTTCAATGCTTGATTTTATCAATGTTAGTTCGCCTGAATCTATTTCAATGCCTAGGGCAACTCTTGATGATTATGGCGGTCATTATGAACATGGCGGGAAAGACCACCGACCACTGTGGTGGCTGTGAACGGAATCCCGCCGGCGGTGGCGAATGGAAACCCACCATATAATGATAGAAAAACCCAACCCCGCCAAAAATTCCCAGACCAGAACTCCCCGCCAAGACCCTATCGGCGGGAATCCCGGTCCACCCCACCCCGCCACCACCAAGCACACCCACATCCACCCTCCAAATAATGATGCACAAATCACCTAATGATGCGGACAGTGGAGGCTGGACGACCATTGGCAACCAGTGCACACATTGGCTAGGCTTAGCACCCACACACCTGACACACATCCAGAACACCATAAAACACCCCCAGACACACCCCACAATCACTTGCAATGAAACCAGGACCAGAAGATGGAGAGCACCAGAGCCAGAAAGAGAACGCCAGCAAACAGGACACGCATAGCGATCCACACAGGAGCACCCAAACCCCGTCCCCAGTCCCGACGCCATCCACCATCCCCACCATGCCCCCCCAAAAAAATCCACGCTTCACCGAAAGGGAGCTAAGGACCATGGTGGAGGAGATTCTAAAAGTGGAGCCACAAATATTCGGGTCCGAGGTGCAGCACACACCCATCGCCCGGAAAATCGAGCTGTGGCAGACCATTGTGAACAGGGTGAATGCAGTGGGACACCATCCACGCACCAGGGACGACATCCGCAAGAGATGGAACGACCTGCGGGGGAAGGTCCAGGCCATGGCATCCAGGCACCACATCGCAGTGCAGAAGACTGGGAGAGGACCGCCACCCACACCACCCGACTACACCGACTGAGAGGAGAAGGTACTCGCCATCCTGCACCCAGAGGGAAGCACTGGAGGAATGGACTCAGGTAAGTCATCTACAATTTCCCTGATATACACCATACCTGTAATGCATGCACCACCCCACACCACCCACACCCACCTAGACATTACCCACCACATCCACCAACCTGCATCCCCCACAAACTCACTACCAGGCCCACATCACTCCTGCTGTGCACATCCACCCACCCCTGCACGTACCCACAATAGAATAATAACCCCCACCACAATGTAACCCCACCACTGCCACTAAATGCAATGTCCACGTCACAAAGGCACCCTGGAGAGACACACCAGCACAAAATTGCACAGTTCAGTACACCTCAAACCCTCATGCCTATGTAACATACATTTCTATGTCCCCCAATAGGCACCACCACCCATGCAACCCTAATGGAGGGGACAAGGAGTGCCACAGCACTCCAGGGAGACAGAGGCACATCACAGGACACTGGTGAAGGATCCCTGGACACTGATGAGCAGGCAGGCCCCTCACACAGCCCTGGATGCTCACCATGCAATAGCCCCACCCAGGAAAACACTGTCACCCCTAACACCCAGTAAAGACCAGCAGGCCAAAGGAGGCGTACCCACACCAGTCGACCCAGGGCATAAACAGGTGGAACACAGCTACAGAGGCCACAGTCTCCCACCCCAACATGCAGGAAGACGAGGGCCCCAGTACTAGTGGCACGTCAAGACCTGCGCAGGGGGCACATGCACAGGGGGCCAGGACAAGGTCAAGTGCCCCAGTGGGTCAGGGGGTAGGGGACCGGATAGATGCAGCAGCCCAGGACGTCATTGCAGAGGTATTGGGGGCCTACCAACATACCCAAGACAGGTTGGCACAGATTGTATCTACCCTGGAGCAAAGTCAGAGGATGCAGCTGGAACAACACCAAAACACCAACAGGCCATAGAGCAGTGGAAATAACACAATACCACAATGGCCACCATTGCTGGAGCACTGCTGCAGTTGGTAAACAAACACTCAGACACCCACACCGGCAAGAGGCCCCCACAACAGCCCTGGACAACCAGCAACAGATGACCCAAGCAGCTGACCCAGCACAGGAAATACCCTCCCAGGAATCACAAGGCCCAACCATGCCACCCCAAGAAGCTCCACAGCAGGTGGCCAAACGTAGTCTCAGGCCAAGATATGGCACTGGAAACCCAGCTAAGAACAAGCCGCCCTCCAACAATTTACATTGCTACTACTGCCAAGCAACCATCCCACCCATTCACCAACTGCACTTAGCTGAGGGCTAAATAAAGTACTAAACTGCAAATGGGACCCACCTATGACATCAAACAGGCCTGCCACCAAGTCGGTTTTGAGGACACCCAACCATTACGACTTCCGTCACTGTACATAGCACATTTCACTGTATTCCACCAATAAACAACATATCTCACCTGTAACACTGTCCCCTGTCTTCAATGTTGAACAAAGTGGAGTATGGATGCAATTGGCAGGGAACAACTTTATTGTCAATTTGTGCTTGGTGGTGGTAATGTGTGTTTCAAATTAGTCAAGAAGGGAATGCATATATTGTCTGTCAGTACCATGCTGAAGAGGTCCATATCTCGACTATCATGACCAATTCCCCCTAGATGACATGACACACTTACACTTTCAGTCACTAACCACATTTACAGGCTGAAGTCCCACACAGTTATTGGAAGTAGAGTTGTATCAGTTGGTTCCTGGAACTGACATCTTCCCCTTCCTCATCCTCACCATCACTCTCCTCACCTCTCTGCGGTAACTGATCAGGACAGGACCTATAGCACCCTCCACCTCCAAAAGGGGGATTGAATGTCTCACTGCCACGTTGTGCAGCATGCAGCAGGCCACGACTATTCTACACACCTTATCAGGCCCATAGGCCAGTGAACCCCCAGAGATATGTAGGCACCTGTAGGAAGTTGGCTCTGTATGTACTATTTCAAAGTAAGAAATAGCATGCATAGAGTCCAAGGGTTCCCCTTAGAGGTAAGATAGTGGCAAAAAGAGATAATTCTAATGCTCTATTTTGTGGGAGTGTGGTCGAGCAGTAGGCTTATCAGAGGGTAGTGTTAAGCATTCGTGGTACACACACAGGCAATAAATGAGGAACACATACTCAAAGACAATTCCAGGCCAATAGGTTTTTGTATAGAAAAATATATTTTCTTAGTTTATTTTAAGAACCACAGGTTCTAGATTTACAAGTAATACTTCAAATGAAAGGTGTTTCACTTAGGTAACTTAGGAACTTTGAATCAGCAAAATAGCATGTACAGTTTTCACAAAAATGGCAATAAGCTATTTTAAAACTAGACAGTGCAATTTTCAACAGTTCCTGGGGGAGGTAAGTGTTTCTTAGTTTTGCAGGTATGTAAACCACCTACAGGGTTCAAAGTTGGGTCCAAGGTAGCCCACCGTTAGGGGTTCAGAGCAACCCCAAAGTTACCACACCAGCAGCTCATGGCCGGGCAGGTGCAGAGGTCAAAGTGGTGCCCAAAACGCATAGGCTTCAATGGAGAAGGGGGTGCCCCGGTTCCAGTCTGCCAGCAGGTAAGTACCCGCGTCTTCGGAGGGCAGACCAGGGGGGTTTTGTGGGGCACCGGGGGGGACACAAGTCAGCACAAAAAGTACACCCTCAGCGGCATGGGGGCAGCCGGGTGCAGAGTGCAAACAGGCGTCGGGTTTGCAATAGGATTCAATGGGAGACCCAGGGGTCTCTTCAGCGAAGCAGGCAGGCAAGGGGGGGGGCTTCTCGGGGTAGCCAGCATCTGGGCAAGGGAGAGGGCCACCTGGGAGTCACTTCTGCACTGGAGGTCGGGTCCTTCAGGTCCTAGGGGATGCGGGTGCAGTGTCTTTACCAGGCGTCGGGTTCTTTGAAGCAGGCAGTCGCGGTCAGGGGGAGCCTCTGGATTCCCTCTGCAGGCGTCGCTGGTGGGGTTCAGGGGGGTCAACTCTGGCTACTCACAGGGTCGTAGTCGCCGGGGAGTCCTCCCTGTAGTGTTGGTTCTCCACAAGTCGAGCCGGGGGCGTCGGGTGCAGAGTGCAAAGTCTCACGCTTCCGGCGGGAAACGTGTTGTTTTTAAAAGTTGCTTCTTTGTTGCAAAGTTGCAGTCTTTGTGGAACAGAGCCGCTATCCTATGGAGTTCTTGGTCCTTTTAGATGCAGGGTAGTCCTCTGAGGCTTCAGAGGTCGCTGGACCCTGGGGAACGCGTCGCTGTTGCAGTTTTTCTTGAAGTGGGGAGACAGGCCGGTAGAGCTGGGGCCAAAGCAGTTGGTGTCTCCGTCTTCTCTGCAGGGCTTTCAGGTCAGCAGTCCGTCTTCGTCTTAGGTTGCAGGAATCTAGTTTCCTAGGTTCTGGGGAGCCCCTAAATTCTGAATTTAGGGGTGTGTTTAGGTCTGGGAGGGTAGTAGCCAATGGCTACTGTCCTTGAGGGTGGCTACACCCTCTTTGTGCCTCCTCCCTAAGGGGAGGGGGGCACATCCCTATTCCTATTGGGGGAATCCTCCAAAATCAAGATGGAGGATTTCTAAAGGCAGGGGTCACCTCAGCTCAGGACACCTTAGGGGCTGTCCTGACTGGTGGGTGACTCCTCCTTGTTTTTCTCATTATCTCTCCTGGACTTGCCGCCAAAAGTGGGGGCTATGTCCAGGCGTCGGGCATCTCCACTAGCTGGAGTGCCCTGGGGCATTGTCACACGAAGCCTGAGCCTTTGAGGCTCACTGCTAGGTGTTAGAGTTCCTGTAGGGGGGAGGTGTGAAGCACCTCCACCAAGAGCAGGCTTTTGTTTCTGTCCTCAGAAAGCACAAAGGCCCTCACCACATGGGGTCAGAAACTCGTCTCTCAGCAGCAGGCTGGCACAGACCAGTCAGTCCTGCACTGAACAATTGGGTAAAATGCAGGGGGCATCTCTAAGATGCCCTCTGTGTGCATTTTTTAATAAATCCAACACTGGCATCAGTGTGGGTTTATTATTCTGAGAAGTTTGATACCAAACTTCCCAGTATTCAGTGTAGCCATTATGGAGCTGTGGAGTTCGTTTTTGACACACTCCCAGACCATATACTCTTATGGCTACCCTGCACTTACAATGTCTAAGGTTTTGCTTAGACACTGTAGGGGCATAGTGCTCATGCACCTATGCCCTCACCTGGGGTATAGTGCACCCTGCCTTAGGGCTGTAAGGCCTGCTAGAGGGCTGACTTACCTATGCCACAGGCAGTGTGAGGTTGGCATGGCAGCCTGAGGGGAGTGCCATGTTGACTTAGTCATTTTCTCCCCACCAGCACACACAAGCTGGAAAGCAGTGTGTCTGTGCTGAGTGAGGGGTCCCTAGGGTGGCATAAGACATGCTGCAGCCCTTAGAGACCTTCCCTGGCATCAGGGCCCTTGGTACCAGGGGTACCAGTTACAAGGGACTTACCTGGGTGCCAGGGTTGTGCCAGTTGTGGAGACAATGGTACATTTTAGGTGAAAGAACACTGGTGCTGGGGCCTGGTTAGCAGGGTCCCAGCACACTTCTCAGTCAAGTCAGCATCAGTATCAGGCAAAAAGTGGGGGGTAATTGCAACAGGGAGCCATTTCCTTACACAAGCCCCCCCCCCCAGCCCACAGGCCAGGAGACTCAGCCAAAGCTGGGTGAGTCTTCCTAGGCTGTCAGGCGAGGAAGAGTAGAGGAAATAGGCTGGTTTGTTGCAGGGCCTACTCTGCCTTACATCTTCCTGTTCAGGTCATTCCCTCTGGGGAACTGACCCACTTCCACAGTGATAGGACCTAGTCTGAATTGCCTCTTGTCTGTGCCTTTAATGTTTTCACCCATTCTCTCTATTTTGGAGTTAGAGGTATCCACCTCTGCTAATCTTATCTTAGCCAGGGTCAGCCCTAGCTTACCCAAAGAGGTTACCCAGAGTTGGAGTAACCCCACCATGACCAACAGAGTCAGGGGGCCTAACTTGCTATGTGGCATGGGGTCAGACCACCATGCCAAGGATAGTGCAGCCATAAAGGCTAACACCCAGCAGAGGCCACTGACAGCTGTCAGTGCCCAGCACCACACCTTTAGCTCTACACCTACAAGGGAAGGGGCTACGTTACAGGCTTCTTTGGGTCCAAGGTGCCTGTCTGCTGTGTACGAGTGGGGGGTTACTACATCTTGTAGTAAACACCCTTCTTCCACTCTTTCTTCTGTTAGCTGAGGAGCCACCCACTCAGGCTTAACAGTTGCCTGACTAGCCAGGACTTCTTGTGGGTCAGGTTGCACTCTACCAGTGCCATTTTTGGAGTTATCCCCTACTGGAGCAGAATCTCCTTGGCTTGCTGGAACCTTGGCTAAAGGCTGTCCACCTTTCCTACTCTGTTGTCTTTTCTTTTTTTCTGGGGCCTACTTGCAGTTACTGCAGGGGTAGCACCTCCAGAATCCTTGGGAGAGGACTGGCACTGGACCAGTTCCTCTCTTGGGCTCTGACTAACCTCTGGGTAGTCATTTCCAAGGAGACAATCGAGGGGGAGGTCTGTACTGACTACCACCCTTCTCCAGCTAAAAGTCCCACCCACTTCTATGGGCACAAAAGCCACAGGCCTATCAGTGACCCTGTCTGGGCTAACCCTTACTCTGGCAGTCTCACCTGGGATGTACTGGTTTGAGAACACCAGCCTGTCATGCACAATAGTGTGACTGGCACAAGTGTCTCTCAGGGCAGTGGCTGGGATTCCATTCACCAGTAGGTTGTGGAAGTGTCTACTTCCCTCTGGAATCTCCAACTCACCTGTCGGGCCCTTTATCCAGTTGAAGGCTATGACGACCTCCTCATCTGAGGAGTCATCCCCAATGGCTACACTGTTCACCCCTGGGTTTTTGCTATGGGGTTTGTTTTTGGGACAAGAAGTGTCCTTGGTGTGGTGCCCTGTCTGTCTACAGTTTTGGCACCATGCCTTAGTGGCATCCCAGTTCTTACCCTGGTACTCACCTTTGTTTTGGGTTGTGTCTTGGGGCCCACCCACCTGGTGTGGTTTTTGGGGGCCTACAGAGGACTCTTTTTCTTTATTTCTAGTGTCACCCACTTTCTCCTGGGGAGGCTTTGTAACCCCTTTCTTTTGGTCACCCCCAGTGGAAGTTTTGGTTACCCTAGTCTTGACCCAGTGGTCTGCCTTCTTTCCCAATTCTTGGGGAGAAATTGGACCTACGTCTACCAGATACTGATGCAACTTTTCATTGAAGCAGTTACTTAAAATGTGTTCTTTCATAAACAAATTATAAAGCCCAACATAGTCATGCACTTAATTTCCAGTTACCCAACCATCCAGTGTTTTCACTGAGTAGTCCACAAAATCAACCCAGGTCTGGCTCGAGAATTTTTTAGCCCCCCTGAACCTAATCCTGTACTACTCAGTTGAGAATCCAAAGCCCTCAATCAGGGTAGCCTTCATGAGGTTATAGGATTCTGCATCTTTTCCAGACAGTGTGAGGAGTCTATCCCTACACTTTCCAGTGAACATTTCCCAAAGGAGAGCACCCCAGTGAGATCTGTTTACTTTTCTGGTTGCACAAGCCCTCTCAAAAGCTGTGAACCATTTGGTGATGTCATCGCCATCTTCATATTTAGTTACAATCCCTTTTGGGATTTTCAACATGTCAGGAGAATCTCTGACCCTATTTATGTTGCTGCCACCATTGATGGGACCAAAACCCATCTCTTGTCTTTCCCTTTCTATGGCTAGGAGCTGTCTCTCTAAAGCCAATCTTTTGGCCATCCTGGCTAGCAGGAGGTCCTCTTCATTGAGGCTGCCCTCAATGCTTCCAGAGTTGCTGGACTCTCCTGTGAGAGAAGCAGCATCTCTGACTATCACTTGTGGAGACAGGGTTTGAGGGACCCTGGTCTCCCTAACTAGGACTGAAGGTGGGAAATCCTCCACATCACTAGCTTCCCCCTCTGGGAAGGTATCCTCAGAGGGGTTGTTTTTAGCAAACTCTGCCAAAAGCTCCTGGAGCTGTACTTTGGTAGGGTTTGAACCAGTCTTTATCTTTTTTATTTTGCAGAGAGACCTTAACTCTGACATCCTAAGATGCAGGTAAGAGGTGAGGTTGAGTTCCATCACTATCTCTTCCGCAGCAGACATTATGGGGGTTATTAAAACTTTGGAGGAGGTGTTAATCCGTCCCAAAAGTGACGGTGTGACGGATATACCACCAGCCGTATTACGAGTTCCATAGGATATAATGGACTCATAATACTGCTGGTGGTATATCCGTCACTTTACCGTCACTTTTGGGACGGATTAACACCTCCTCCAAAATTGTAATAACCCCCTATGTTTCTAAAAATTGGAATACTTTTTAAGAATCTAAAACTATCTCTAGAACTTAATTCAAACTTTTACAAAACTTTTAAACTCTAAAAGAAATGATAACAGGGACTAATACAAGGCCTAGTAGGACTTTTAAAAATTTAGAAAAATAGCTCAAATTTCAAAAATCAGTCTCTAATGACAATTTGTGGAATTTAGTCGTGTGATCAGGTATTGGCTGAGTAGTCCAGCAAATGCAAAGTCTTGTACCCCACCGCTGATCCACCAATGTAGGAAGTTGGCTCTGTATGTACTATTTCAAAGTAAGAAATAGCATGCACAGAGTCCAAGGGTTCCCCTTAGAGGTAAGATAGTGGCAAAAAGAGATAATTCTAATGCTCTATTTTGTGGGAGTGTGGTCGAGCAGTAGGCTTATCAGAGGGTAGTGTTAAGCATTTGTTGTACACACACAGGCAATAAATGAGGAACACATACTCAAAGACAATTCCAGGCCAATAGGTTTTTGTATAGAAAAATATATTTTCTTAGTTTATTTTAAGAACCACAGGTTCAAGATTTACAAGTAATACTTCAAATGAAAGGTGTTGCACTTAGGTAACTTAGGAACTTTGAATCAGCAAAATAGCATGTAAAGTTTTCACAAAAATGGCAATAAGCTATTTTAAAACTAGACAGTGCAATTTTCAACAGTTCCTGGGGGAGGTAAGTGTTTCTTAGTTTTGCAGGTAAGTAAACCACCTACAGGGTTCAAAGTTGGGTCCAAGGTAGCCCACCGTTAGGGGTTCAGAGCAACCCCAAAGTTACCACACCAGCAGCTCATGGCCGGTCAGGTGCAGAGGTCAAAGTGGTGCCCAAAACGCATAGGCTTCAATGGAGAAGGGGGTGCCCCGGTTCCAGTCTGCCAGCAGGTAAGTACCCACGTCTTCGGAGGGCAGACCAGGGGGGTTTTGTAGGGCACCGGGGGGGACACAAGTCAGCACAAAAAGTACACCCTCAGAGGCATGGGGGCAGCCGGGTGCAGAGTGCAAACAGGCGTCGGGTTTGCAATAGGATTCAATGGGAGACCCAGGGGTCTCTTCAGCGAAGCAGGCAGGCAAGGGGGGGCTTCTCGGGGTAGCCAGCATCTGGGCAAGGGAGAGGGCCACCTGGGGGTCACTTCTGCACTGGAGGTCGGGTCCTTCAGGTCCTGGGGGATGCGGGTGCAGTGTCTTTACCAGGCGTCAGGTTCTTTGAAGCAGGCAGTCGCGGTCAGGGGGAGCCTCTGGATTCCCTCTGCAGGCGTCGCTGGTGGGATTCAGGGGGGTCAACTCTGGCTACTCACAGGGTCGTAGTCGCCGGGGAGTCCTCCTTGTAGTGTTGGTTCTCCACAAGTCGAGCCGGGGGCGTTGGGTGCAGAGTGCAAAGTCTCACGCTTCCGGCGGGAAACGTGTTGTTTTTTAAAGTTGCTTCTTTGTTGCAAAGTTTCAGTCTTTGTGGAACAGGGTCGCTGTCCTATGGAGTTCTTGGTCCTTTTAGATGCAGGGTAGTCCTCAAAGGCTTCAGAGGTCGCTGGACCCTGGGGAACGCGTCGCTGTTGCAGTTTTTCTTGAAGTGGGGAGACAGGCCGGTAGAGCTGGGGCCAAAGCAGTTGGTGTCTCCGTCTTCTCTGCAGGGCTTTCAGGTCAGCAGTCCTTCTTCGTCTTAGGTTGCAGGAATCTAGTTTCCTAGGTTTTGGGGAGCTCCTAAATACTGAATTTAGGGGTGTGTTTAGGTCTGGGAGGGTAGTAGCCAATGGCTACTGTCCTTGAGGGTGGCTACACCCTCTTTGTGCCTCCTCCCTGAGGGGACGGGGGGCACATCCCTATTCCTATTGGAGGAATCCTCCAAAATCAATATGGAGGATTTCTAAAGGCAGGGGTCACCTCAGCTCAGGACACCTTAGGGGCTGTCCTGACTGGTGGGTGACTCCTCCTTGTTTTTCTCATTGACTCTCTCCTGGACTTGCCGCCAAATGTGGGGGCTGTGTCCAGGGGGCGGGCATCTCCACTAGCTGGAGTGCCCTGGGGCATTGTAACACGAAGCCTGAGCCTTTGAGGCTCACTGCTAGGTGTTAGAGTTCCTGAAGGGGGGAGGTGTGAAGCACCTCCACCCAGAGCACGCTTTTGTTTCTGTCCTCAGAGAGCACAAAGGCCCTCACCACATGGAGTCAGAAACTTGTCTCTCAGCAGCAGGCTGGCACAGACCAGTCAGTCCTGCACTGAACAATTGGGTAAAATACAGGGGGCATCTGTGTGCATTTTTTAATAAATCCAACACTGGCATCAGTGTGGGTTTATTATTCTGAGAAGTTTGATACCAAACTTCCCAGTATTCAGGGTAGCCATTATGGAGCTGTGGAGTTCGCTTTTGACACACTCCCAGACCATATACTCTTATGGCTACCCTGCACTTACAATGTCTAAGGTTTTGCTTAGACACTGTAGGGGCATAGTGCTCATGCATCTATGCCCTCACCTGGGGTATAGTGCACCCTGCCTTAGGGCTGTAAGGCCTACTAGAGGGGTGACTTACCTATGCCACAGGCAGTGTGAGATTGGTATGGCACCCTGAGGGGAGTGCCATGTCGACTTAGTCATTTTCTCCCCACCAGCACACACAAGCTGGCAAGCAGTGTGTCTGTGCTGAGTGAGGGGTCCCTAGGGTGGCATAAAACATGCTGCAGCCCTTAGAGACCTTCCCTGGCATCAGGGCCCTTGGTACCAGGGGTACCAGTTACAAGGGACTTACCTGGGTGCCAGGGTTGTGCCAATTGTGGAGACAATGGTACATTTTAGGTGAAAGAACACTGGTGCTGGGGCCTGGTTAGCAGGGTCCCAGCACACTTCTCAGTCAAGTCAGCATCAGTATCAGGCAAAAAGTGGGGGGTAATTGCAACAGGGAGCCATTTCCTTACAGCACCGGAATCTAGCCTTCAGGAGACCTATAGTACGCTCCATCACCCTCCTAGTACGCCCATGGGCCTCATTGTATTTCCTCTCTGCATCTGTCCTGGGATTCCTCACTGGTGTCAGGAGCCAACGCAAGTTTGGATAGCCAGAATCACCTAGAGAAATGGTCAATACAGAGTCGTCATTGTAATTTCCTTAGTCAGACAGGCTGTTTTTCTGCAATGTGTCAGTTAGTGACAGGAAAACTTACCTATGATCCACCCGCTGTCCTCTTGTAGTTGTTCCATCTTCTGTGGCACACTACTGTTCCTCAAAACAAATGAATCATGGACAGAACCCGGAAACATGGCATTCACATGGGATATGTACTGGTCTGCAGTACATACCAATTGGATGTTCATGGAGTGAACGTTCTTCCTGTGTCTGTACACCTGTTCACTCACTCTTGGGGGGATGATGGGTATGTGGGTGCCATCAATGGCACCTATAACACGGGGAATGTTTGCAAAGGCATAGAAGTCAGACTTGATGGCAGGGAGGTCAGCACTTTGGGGGAATCGCACATAGGATTGCAGATGTTGTACAAATGCATTCAGAAATATTGTCAGTACCTGGCTGAACATTGGCTGTGAGAAACCAGCACCCATGCCTACTGTCACTTGAAAAGAGCCTGTGGCCAGGAAATGGAGTGCGGAGAGCACCTGCACCTCAGTTGCAAAGGCATGCTGATTACGATTTCCGGGAGTCAGTGCAGGATCCAGTAATGCACATAGGTCCTGAATAGTTGCACATGTGAGTCTGTAGGTGATTATAATCTGACGCTCCACCATGGTCCCCATATCCACAAGTGGTCTGTACACTGATGATGCCCTTCCTCGCCACAAGGGTCGGTACCTGTGAGGGGTAAGAAAAAGGAGTCATGTGCACACATACACTGGCATATTTGCTACATACATTCACTGCATTCTTCATAGTAGTATCTGTGCAATAACTGCAACCTGGCAGATGTACATGTTCATCACTAAGAGGGAACGGAGTAAATCATGTGTGATTATATACTCAATGGATAGAGCCCTAGGTGCTTCATATGGCTAGTAGGCCCAGCATTGTGAGTATAATGAATTTCAAGATGAGTAGCTGATGGCAAAATGTCTGCCCAATGTAGTTCTGCCCCTTCGTTGTGGAAGTGACCTAAGATCGTTAGCAGTTGATGTCACAGCCTCATTGGATAACATGGATGCCAATGGGGAATCCTGGCGTATCATGATCGCCGCCGGTGGTGAAGGTGCATACCGCCGCGCAACGTACATGCGTTCATCATCGTTTGATCACTTGACTCCCTGATCCTGTGCGGACAAGTTCTCCACTCTGTGTACTGCTGTGGCCTGCCTCTGGCTGTGGATGTTCCACATGGTGCAGGGAAAAGGGCCCCAGCCTATACCCAGGAAGAACTGGAGAAACTGGTGGAAGGGGTCCTGCCCCTGTACGCAGACTCTACGGTCGGCCAGAGGTACAGGTGAGTCCGGGTTTGGGGGGCACTGTGTGAGTGATGGATGGAGTGGATTGCTCAGATGTGTGCTCCTGTGAGCCAGGATGGGGTTTGGTGCATGGAATGCTGCGTTCCAATGTCCTGCATGTCTGGGAGTACTGTCTGTCCTATGTCTGACAATCTGCCAGCTGTTGCCATTGTGCAGGTGCCTGACCTCTGTGTTCAATTTCTGTGTCTCCCTATTAGGTCAGCGCCCACCAGAAGAGGGCACATTGGCATGCCATCGCCAATAAGGTACGGACCCTGGGGGTCTACAACCGGCGGAGCACCCACTGTCGAAAGAGGTGGGAGGACCTGAGGCGCTGGGCGTGAAAGATCACTGAGGCTCAGCTGGGGAAGTCCTCCCAACATGGAAGGGGTGCCCGTCGGGCACTGACCCCCCCTCATGCAAAGGATCCTGGCAGTGGGGTACCCAGACCTGGATGGGCGCTTGAAGGTTGCACAGCAGTCACAAGGGGGTGAGTACTCACAGCCCATACTTCAGCCTGGAAGGATGAGTGTGTGTGCGATAGGGCTCAGGGTGCTTAGATCAGGGGTTTTGACTGGTGTCCAGCTACTGTCTGCTCCCCAAAGGGTGTAGGGGTGTCCCTGTCAGGTTTCACCTACCTCAGCTCCAATACAATTACAGGATATGGGTGTAGGTCAGTATACTGCTCAGTAGTCAGGGCCATGGTCATGGGCCTAGTGCACGGTGCTGCCTGTTGGGTGTGTCTGCTGTATGTCTGGCCATTGTGTATCAGAATTCAGCTACTTACAAGTGTCTCACCTGTTTTGTCTTCCCATCCCTGTTCTCTTGTGTTTGTCTGGTACAGCATCAACATCAGGCAAGGGAGCTGAGGCACCGGCAAGTGGGGAGGCAGCGGCCCACGGATCCTCCGAGGCAGAGACAACGGACCCCCAGGGGACCAGTGGGTGGGAGGGAGAGGGGACTTCCACAGGGGAGGCTACTACCACAGGAGGTAGTGACTCTGAAACCTCCTCCGATGGGGGTCCTCCGGCAGTGGCGGACACTAGTGGACAAACCACGACCGTGAGATCTTCCGCCACCCCCATACCATCAGTGCCCTCCCTTCTGCTCCCCACCGAGTTGCCCGTGCCCTCCCACCCAGAAAGGTGGGCGTCTCCTTCGCCCCAGGCACCTCCTCCCCTGCCCCAGTCAGCCCTGCTGCCCTCACAGAGGAGGCTATTGACCTCCTGAGAACCATCTCTGTAGGGCAGACAACCATTGTCAATGCCATCCAGGGGCTAGCATCAGAGGTGCAGCAGACAAATGCCTATCTGGATGGCATTCATGGTGCCGTGTCTGCCCTACAGAGATCTTTTCAGGCTCTGGCCTCTGTTTTGATGGCAGCCAGTTTCCCTGGCCATTCCATCCCCCTCCAACCTCCTCTACCCCTTCAAGCACCCCACTCCCTTCACCCGTCCAAAGCACAGAATCAGACTCGCTTGCAGGCATATCAACACACAAGAAGCACACTTCCAAACACAAGCACCACACATCCCACCACAAGCATTCAACAGACACCTGCACACACAACAACGTCCACTTCCCCAGTGTGCCCTCCTCTTCCGCCTCCCTGTCTGTCCCCTCTACATCCACACCCTCATGCACTGCACCTTCACTCACTGTTACAGCTCCTCTTCCTGCACTCACCACAATAGCAGACAGCCATACATGCACCCCATACACCACACCTGCACTTACCACCTCCTCTGTTGTTGACACATGCAGCACACTCACCCGACTTGCAGACACCCACCCAACATACATCCACACTAGCTGTCTGTCTTCTCCTACTGTGTCCACCCCCCCCACCTCCCAAAACACTCAAACGCACCAAGACACCCACCCATCAGACATCCACCACACCACAGCATACTGAGCAGTCACCAGCACCCACTACATGCACACCTACACCCCATACATCAACTCACTCTGCCTCCACTCCCACGCCCTCATCCACGCCCACCCCAATTGCTCCCAAAAAATGTTTCCTCTCCTGTGCAGACCTGTTCGAACCCACTGGCCCACCCCGTCTTGCCCCGAAACGTGCCCCCTCCTTGCCCTTTCTGCTCCTTCCAAATCGCAGCCTTCCCATTCCCGTGCCCCTTCTCTGGTGAAGAAGAAGGCCCGCTCAGAGCCTAAGGCATCCTGCTCCGCCCAAGCCAAACAGCCACCACCCCCTTCAAAGGAGAAGCCCACCCCCCTCCAACCTCCTCACGGAAATCTAAGTCCCACCCCTGTCATAAATCCCCATCCCCACCTGCCCCCCTTCAATGAGGTGCCTGGATCCCCATATGGTGCCCTGTTCAGTGGAGTACCCAGCACTTGTGGGAGTCATTGGCCCTGTTGGCACCATTTAGCTCACTAAGCTACATAATAAAGTTTCGGTGTGGCCTGTGTTTGGGCTGCATGCAGTTCCACCCTAGTGTTTGTTTAAATTATTTATGGGTATGGGGCTATTGTATGTACTATTCGAGCGACCCCTGACCTGCCTTTGGTCAGGAGATCGCTCCCCCGCGTCCGCAGCACCACCTAACTGTGCCCGTGTCCTTGACCCCCGCCCACGCGGCTGTTCACGTGTTCGAGGCCCTCCTCCACCCGCAGGCATCCGCCTGCACCTCATCCCTGGTGTCTAGTGGGCTTCGGTAAGCGTCGCTAGACTTGTGCATTGTGCCGTTTCGTAATTGTGACTTGTTTTTTCTGTGCCTTAATTTTTTGTGCCATTTATTCTTCTGTTTTCCTTTTGTGCCTTTTTCCTGGTTTTCTGCCTGCTTTTGCCCCTTGTGCGCTCCCCTTGCCGGCTCTCTCCGAGCCGCTTCCCCGCCGCTGCCTCCCTGCAGCCCTGCCCCCCTCGCACCCACATTCGCCACTCCCTCCCGCCTCCCAGCTGCTCCTCTCTCCCCCCTCCCTTCTTAATGGCGGTCGAGCGGCTGGCGCGCCAGAGGCAAGCCCATCCGCGCCTGGACCGCGCCCAGTGCCACCCCCCCTGGTCCGCGTGACCCCCGCACCTCCAGATGCCGCTACACGGCCGACCAGCTCAACGCCCTCAATCCTGGCCACATCACAGCATGCTTCCAGTCCTCACCGAGGAACACCTACGGACCCTTCTCCTGTCGCACCTGCAAATTCACCTGCGACAGAACAAGGAAACCCACAAAGACCGGAACAAACCACCTCCACTGCATTCTCCTCAACACCCGCTCTGCACGCAAGCACACCATTGAGCTCTGGGACCTGCTCGACTCCACCGCCCCAGACGTAGCCTTCCTGACCGAAACCTGGTGGAACGACTCCTCGGCGCCCGACATCGCAATAGCCATCCCGGACGGCTACAAGATCATCCGAAGGGATCGCACCAACGGAATCGGAGGGGGAATAGCCATCGCTCACAAATACACCCTCAAAGTCTACACCCACACGGACAACATCCTCAAGACCGCCGAACACCTACACTTCCGTATCCACACCGACCCCAAAACCACTCTCAGAGGAACACTCATCTACAGACCTCCCGGACCACGAGCACCATTCAGTGAATCCATCACCGACCTCACCAGCACCCACGCACTCACCTCAACAGACTACATCCTCCTCGGGGACCTAAATTTCCACCTGGAGAACAACAATGACACCAACTCCACAACTCTGATCGACAACCTCACCAACCACGGCCTCAGACAACTCGTCAACACACCCACCCACACCGCCGGCCACACGCTTGATCCCATTTTCTCCTCAAGTGCCCACGTCACCTTCAACCACCAAACTCCACTGGACCGACCACCACTGTATCCACTTCACTTACAAGAAACATACCGAGCACCACCGCACCCAACAACCACCCCGCCGATGCTGGAGCAAAGTTACTGAAGACCAGTTTACCAACACCCTCGCCCAGAACCCACCCTCCGACCCCACCGACCCATACACCGCCGACCACAGCCTCACACTGTGGATCAACGATTGTGCCACAAACCTCGCGCCACTCAAGAAATCCACCGACAATCAAGCCAGAAGAAAAGCCACCTGGTTCATCGACGAGCACCTAAACTCCAAGCACGACTGCCGGAAACTAAACAAGGAATGGCTCCTCGAACGCACACCTGACAGCCTCATAGCCCACAAGGACGCCACCCACAGACATCACCAACTCATCAGACAAGCCAAACGTGCCTACTTCAAAGACCGCCTGGACAACAACGCACACGACTGCAAAGAGCTCTTCAGCATCGTGAAAGAACTCTCCAACCATAGCGCCAACATCAACGACATCCCACCATCCCAAGAACTCTGTGACGCACTGTCCACCTTTTTCCACAGGAAGAACACCAACATCCACGACAGCTTCAACGCCACACCCACGCCAGACCCCACCCCCGAAAACTCCACCTGTGCAAACCGCCTGACCTCCTGGACCAACGTCAATGACACAGAGACACGCAAGATCATGAACACAATCCACTCAGGTTCTCCGTCAGACCCCTGTCCCCACCTCGTATACAACAAAGCAGACTCTACCATCGCCCCCCAACTACAGAAGATCATCAACATCTCCTTTGAAACAGCGACATTCCCGGAAAGTTGGAAGCACGCCGAAATCCGCACCCTCCTCAAGAAGCCCAAAGCAGACCCCAACGACCTCAAGAATTTCCGACCGATCTCCCTAATCCCTTTCCCAGCGAAGGTCATTGAAAAAATCGTCTACACACAACTAACCAGCCACCTCCAAGACAACAACATCCTGGACCCCTCCCAGTCCGGCTTCAGACGAAACCACAGCACTGAGACCACCCTCCTCGCCGCCACAGACAATATCAGGTGCCAAATGGACAACGGCGAAACATCAGCCCTCATCCTCCTGGACCTATCTGCCTCTTTCGACACAGTCTGCCACTGCACCCTAAAAACACGCCTCCACGAAACCGGAATTCAAGGAAAAGCCCTCGACTGGATCATCTCATTCCTCTCCGGCAGAACCCAGAGAGTCCGCCTCCCCCCCTTCCGCTCCGAAGCCACCGACCTCATCTGCGGCGTCCCCCAAGGCTCATCCCTCAGCCCGACGCTGTTCAACGTCTACATGGCCCCCCTCGCATAAGTGGCCCGACAACACAACCTCAACATTCTCTCCTACGCCGAAGACAACCAACTCATCCTCTCCCTCACCAAGGACCCGCACACCTCCAAAAAACCAACCTCCACGAGGGAATGAAATCCATCGCCGAATGGATGAGAAGCAGCCGCCTGAAACTAAATTCAGACAAGACGGAGGTCCTCATCCTCGGACCCACCCCCTCCGCCTGGGACGACTCCTGGTGGCCTGCCTCACTAGGAACCCCACCGACACCGACCGACCACGCACGCAACCTGGGCTTCATCCTCGACTCCTCCCTCACCATGTCTAAACAGGTCAACGCAGTTTCCGCCTCCTGCTACAACACACTCCGCATGCTCCGTAGGATCTACAAGTGGATCCTGACAGAAACAAGAAGAACAGTGACACAGGCCCTCGTCAGCAGCAGGCTAGACTACGGCAACGCACTCTACTCAGGCATCCCAGCAAAAGACCTACAACGCCTCCAAAGCATCCAAAACGCCTCCGCCCGGCTGATCCTCGACATACCACGACGCAGCCACATCTCCCACCACCTGAGAAACCTTCACTGGCTCCCCGTGGACAAGAGGATCACTTTCAAGCTTCTTACCCACGCTCACAAAGCACTCCACGACACCGGACCAGCCTACCTGAACAACAGACTCAGCTTCTACACCCCCACCCGTCAGCTCCGCTCCACAAAACTTGCCCTCGCCATCGTTCCCCGCATCCAACAAAAGACCTCCGGCGGAAGATCCTTCTCATACCTCGCCGCCAAGACCTGGAACACCCTCCCTACCAACCTACGACAGACCCAAGACCTACTCACCTTCAGAAGACTCCTCAAGTCCTGGCTCTTCGATCAGTAACAGCTGGTCCCCCCTCCCTCCTCCCCCCAGCACCTTGAAACCCTCACGGGTACGTAGAGCGCTTTATAAATTCAATGATTGAAATTCAATGATTGATTGATATGGCCAAGTTGCAGTGGCCTCGGTGGGGTACGTTGCTCTTGGTGTGGGGTGTCTGACTTCTGCAGCTGGGAAGGGCTGGGGGGCGTTGCGGGGTGGGTGGAGTGGGTGGGTATGTAAGTTCCACCTTTCCTCCCTTGTGTCGTAGGTTGCGGTACTTGCCGTCGTCGTCTTCGTCTGTGGTCTCAGTCATGTAGATATATGGCAAGGAGCAAGGCTGGCATGATCTGCAACTCTCTGTACATGGCTGCCGCTGCACGTTTTGTGGAACTCCGGTGAGTGTTTCCTTCTATTTATTTATTTTCCACCTGGCTTTGTGTGGCGGTGGTTCCCACCCCGGAACTGGCGGCAGAATGGTGGTTCATAATTTGATGGGCGGGTTGGGCCTTTCCGACGGCCTGTGGGTGGACTCTGCCGCCGTCAGCGGGACTCCTATCCTGGCGGTGGGTGGTGCGCAGGATGCATGAGTTTCATTTGGTTCATTATTTGGCGGTCCGGACCGCTCCTCTGTTGGCGGTTTCTACCGCCACCGGCGGCGGTGCGGAACGGACCGCCACGTTCATAATGAGGGCCTATGTCTCTTTATAGATTGGTTTTGCACATTGTGTACATGACTTTCAGTTTGAGTTTATAATAAATCTTTTAACTTTATTCCTGATTAGAGTTTTCCTTCTGTGGCCACATTGCTCATAGTGTTTACATTTTTGAGGTGCTGTTGAAATATAGTTGATGGTTCACCACACATCTTTCTGGGTCCAAAGGTCCATTGACCTTGTTGAGCATGTGGCTCCTGCAAAGGATAAAAAATGCATGCACAGTAGTGAAAGCACTCAGGGCCATATTTATACTCCATTTGCGCCAAATTTGCGACGTTTTTTTCGACGCAAATTCGGTGCAAAACTAACGCCATATTTATACTTTGGCGTTAGACGCGTCTAGCGCCAAAGTATGAGGAATGAGCGTCATTTTTTTGCGTGAACGCCTTCCTTGCGTTAATGAGATGCAAGGTAGGCGTTCCCGTCTAAAAAAATGACTGCGACGCAAATGCGTCGTATTTATACTCCCGGGCAAAAATCACGCCCGGGAGTGGGCGGGGCAAAAAACCCCGCATTTGCGCCTCTTTTTAACGCCTGGGTCAGGGCAGGCGTTAAGGGACCTGTGGGCTCAAAATGAGCCCACAGCTGCCCTCCCATGCCCCCAGGGACCCCCCCTGCCACCCTTGCCCACCCCAGGAGGACACCCAAGGATGGAGGGACCCATCCCAGGGACATTCAGGTAAGTTCAGGTAAGTATAATTATTATTATTTTTTATATTTTTTTTTGGCATAGGGGGGCCTGATTTGTGCCCCCCTACATGCCACAATGCCCAATGACCATGCCCAGGGGACATAAGTCCCCTGGGCATGGCCATTGGGCAAGGGGGCATGACTCCTGTCTTTACTAAGACAGGAGTCATGCAAATGGCGTCTGGGCGTCGTTAAAAATGGCGCAAATCGGGTGGAGGCGATTTATTTGCCTCAACCTGACTTGCCCCATTTTAAGACGCCCTAGCGCCATTTTTCCCTACGCCGGCGCTGCCTGGTGTACGTGGTTTTTTTCCACGCACACCAGGCAGCGCCGGTCTGCTAGCGCCGGCTAACGCCATTCAATAAATACGGCGCCCGCATGGCGCTTCAGAATGGCGTTAGCCGGCGCTAATCTTTTTGGCGCAAAACTGCGATAGCGCAGTTTTGCGTCAAAAAGTATAAATATGGCCCTCAGTTTTAGAGATCTCAAGTTCACTTTTGGTCTCCCCAAAGGACTTCAACCCACCCTCAGAATAATAGCCTGGAAGTCAGAAGCATCTCTTCTATCTCCAGATCTGAGTCAATGTTCCAGGCGTAAAATCCATGATCTCTATTACTGGTGTGAGTAGGAGGGAAATGTGATTTCCTGTGGGATTTAGATTTCGGAAGATGGGCTATCTGTCACCATTTTGATGGAGTAACCTGTCCGCCAAAATCTAGTTCAGGTCCTATGTCAGTAAGAGGCAAGGCTTCTATGGCCTTATTGTTGATAGTTTGGTTAAGTATAAAACCTCCCTGATCAGAGTGGACTAGATTGGGTAGTAGTCTATCCAACCGATTGTCTAGGAATAAGGTAAGGATATTGAGATCTAAATTGAACAGGGGGCGTTCTTCAAGGTCTTCTAGCTCCCTAGTTGCCCTCTTTTTTATATGTGATTACATTTTGTGCCCTGTCTCGTATCACCACCTTATAGGCCCCCCATAGTGTCACTGCGTAGGTGACTGAGTCTTTATTTTCCTGCAAGTAGAATTCTGTTTCTACTCTGAGCTCTCATAGGACTGCCTCACCCTTAGGTTCCAGGCGTTCATTATCCACCTTCCTCTCTTTTCAATGAGTCTGTGGCCCAGGGCAACACAAAGCGGGGGAATGATCCAATGATCAGACAGCCCCCTGGCCAGGTAATCTTCCCCACAGGCCCCCCCTACTTCTCCTGCCAGTGTAAAAATATAGTCTAGGATGGAAAATACTTTATGCACCCCGGAGTAGTAGGGGTATCCTCTCTCAGTTGGGTGAATGCATTGCCAAAGGTCAATTAGGTCCAGGGTGTCTGCAAATCAGAACAAGGGCATACTTCTTGTGGGGAGGATGGTCTGGATCTATCTGGGGTTGAAGACATTACCTCATTAAGATCTCTTCCTATAATATTGAGTGAGGACTTGATTACCAAGATGATTTCAGTCACTGATTTTTAGGGTAGGTTGTTGTAGTCATTGAGGTGTATATACACTAACAATAATGATGTCTTCTCTTCCCCATAAACCCTGGACCACTGCATAAAGTCTCATAAGGGTCCGCCCATAACCTTTGTATCTCAAAGGGGGCATCCTTCGGACCAGAATTGCCACCCCTCTTGCACTGGAGGTGAATCCTGCATGGGCAAGCACTGTATAAGCACCTCCAGACAGTAATTAACAGTGGGTTCCTTTCAGATGGGTCTTTTGCAAGAGAATAACATCTGGTTTCTTGTGTTTAATGAAAGTGGTTATCAGCCCCTGCTTCATTTTGTTGCCTAATCCATTAACATTCCATGTAAGGACAGAGCAGGTCCCCAAGTCAACGGCAATGGTAAGTGTCATGTCTGGGTTTCTGCCCACCAGTGCCCTTCGTGTTGATTGTTAGGAGTTTTTGTATGGACAATGCCTCTCTCTCGCCTGTCAAACACAAGAGAAAAATTAAGAAAAACAGCAAACACAACAAAAGAATGCCTGATCCATTCTCCTCTCTCTACCCACTAACCCCCTGCTTGCTTTCATCCACATAACTCACTATGGTAACTACATCACAGGTCCAAGTCTGAGAGGTCTGTCACCCATCAGTACCCAAACCTCAAACCCTAATAAACTAAAACTGGTGCAATATAATGTCATTCACCAAAACTCACACTCTCTGTACTTCAGCACTAGGAGGAACTGTTTCTTCTATCTCCATCATTCACCTCAGACCTGGGTCCTCGCTGAATTTATATAGGTGGTCATTACAACCCTGGCGGATGGTGTTAAAGCTGTGGAAATACCGCAAACAGGGCGGCAGACAAAAAAAGGGAATTATGACCCTGGCGGTAACCGCCAACAAAGACAGCCACTTTAACACACTGCCCGCCACGGCGGTACAGACAAGCAGCGCGGCTGTCACCGCCAACAGACAGGCGGGAGACAATGTACCGCCCACATTATTACAACCCGCCAATCCGCCACCTTTTCCGGGGCGGATTCACCGTGGATAAAAACACGGTGGAAACAGCTTTTGCTATGGGAAAACGCTCACCTCAACATACTCCACGAGGAAGGAGGACACCATGGAGGCCGAATTACAAATCCTACCTGCCCTTGTCTTTCTGCTCCTCTACGACCAACAGCTACGTAGGCGCCGAAGACACAGGTGAATACTGCATCTACGACACGGGGAGGGGGGAGGCAAATGTTAGGGGGACACCCACCAAACACCCCCACCCTCGCATATTACAACATACACACCAATGCATTCACAAGAATCACAGTAACAACCCACAATCCCCCCGGAAGAATGAAAAGACAATGCGAAATTCGGTCAAACATTGTAATGTGCCAATAAACATGTCATACAAAAATATACATATATATATATATATCTCAAAATCACTCTTATTTACACATACAATCCGAGAAGTAGTGCAGATATGTACACAACAATGTCGGTGCACCAACAGTCCAAAAATGCATGGGCGAGGCCCACAAACTATACCTGACCAAAATCGGAGAGAACACTGCCGGGGCATCAGATAGAAACACTACAGGCACCTCAGGGGGAAGGGAAGGGGGGGGCACCTCAGCCAGATGAATGCGAAGCCAGATCCACGACGGGGCTCCATGCCCATTGATGTATCCTGGGGAGTGCAAAGCAACAGTCTCTCAAGTCTCTACAGTGGGTGGGTTGCCCACTGTGCCATCCTGGGGAGTGCAAAGCCACAGTCTCTCAAGTCTCTACAGTGGGTGGGTTCCCCACTGTGCCATCCTGGGGAGTGCAAAGCCACAGTCTCTCAAGTAGATGCAGTTCTCTACTGGTACTGAGGGGGACTGGTGCCCAGACTGGATGAGTCTCCCCGTGAAAGTTCATGTCCTGTCACTGTCCCAGCTGCACATGGGAGAAGGATGCCTGATGTGGCAGCCTTTTCATTCCTAAACGGTGCATGCCCTGTTCAGCGGTTCTTTGCCATGGCGGTCTTTTCCCTGTTCAGCAGTGCTTTGCCATTGCGGTCTATGGACTGTTCAGCGGTGCTTTGCCATGGCGGTCTTTGCCCTGTTCAGCGGTGCTTTGCCATGGCGGTCTATGGACTGTTCAGCGGTGCTTTGCCATGGCCGTCTTTGCCTTGTTCAGCGGTGCTTTGCCATGGCGGTCTATGGACTGTTCAGCGGTGCTTTGCCATGGCGGTCTTTGCCCTGTTCAGCGGTGCTTTGACATGGCGGTCTATGGACTGTTAAGCGGTGCTTTGCCATGGCGGTTCTGGACTGTTCAGCGGTGCTTTGCCATGGCGATTCTGGACTGTTCAGCGGTGCTTTGCCATGGCGGTTCTGGACTGTTCAGCGGTGCTTTGCCATGGCGGTCTACAGACTGTTCAGCGGTGCTTTGCCATGGCGGTCTTTGCCCTGTTCAGCGGTGCTTTGACATGGCGGTCTTTGCCCTGTTCAGCGGTGCTTTGCCATGGCGGTTCTGGACTGTTCAGCGGTGCTTTGTCATGGCGGTTCTGGAATGTTCAGCGGTGCTTTGCCATGGCGGTTCTGGATTGTTCAGCAGTGCTTTGCCATGGCGGTTCTGATACGGACATTGGTGTGTGGCATGACGATCTCTACACTGGGCATTGGTGTGTGGCATGACGTTATCTCCAATGGGCATTGGTGGGTGGCATGACGTTCTCTACAATGAGCATTGGTGGGTGGCATGACGTTCCATCATTGCCCAGCGGGGCTGTGGCATCCGGGCCCCTCCTGGGCTGTGACTCCGGCGGTGGTTTCTGGACCAGTGACGATACTTGGGCTCTCCTGGGCTGTGACTCCGGCGGTGGTCTCCTGACCAGTGACGATACTTGTGCCCTCCTGGGCTGTGACTCCGGCGGTGGTCTCCTGACCAGTGACGATACTAGGGCCCTCCTGGGCTGTGACTCCGGTGGTGGCCTCCTGACCAGTGACGATACTTGGGCCCTCCTGGGCTGTGACTCTGGCGGTGGTCTCCGGACCAGTGACGATACTTGGGCCCTCCTGGGCTGTGACTCTGGCGGTGGTCTCTGGACCAGTGACGATACTTGGGCCCACCTGGGCTGTGACTCCGGCGGTGGTCTCCTGACCAGTGACAATACTTGTGCCCTCCTGGGCTGTGACTCTGGCGGTGGTCTCTGGACCAGTGACGATACTTGGGCCCTCCTGGGCTGTGACTCTGGCGGTGGCGGTGGTCTCTGGACCAGTGACGATACTTGGGCTCGCTGAAGGACAGACTGACCAGAATGAATGCCCTCCAGGAAGGCATTACCGTGTTGCAACTCTCGTTCTACACCCTGGATGGCATTCACAATGGTAGACTTCCCAACAGTGAGTGACCTGAGGAGGTCAATGGCCTCCTCACTGAGGGCAGCAGGGGTGACTGGAGCAGGGCCTGAGGTGCCTGGGGCGAAGGTGATGCCCACCCTCCTGGGTGAGCGGGCACGGGGCGAACGCTGAGGGGCTGCTGGGAGGGCGGTGCTGGTAGCGGAGGTGGCGGCTGTACCTGTAGAAGTGGGGCGCACAGATTGTGCCGCCACCACAGGGGAGCTAGTCCGTGTCGCTGGTTGGTGATCCGGTGGCTGACGTGAAGCTCCCCTCACCCTCCGTCCCACTTGTGCATTCAGAGTCTGTGGTGTGGCCCTCCATGGCCATGTGGGATGCAGCTCCCTCGTGCTCCGGTGCCACTGTACCTCCGCCTGATGATGCTGATGTACAAAAGGACAGGGAGATCAGGAAAAGGGGGGGAGACAGAAGAAAGAGAGTTTTAGTGCATGGCATTCCGCTACTGTTGGCGGACAAGACAGACGCAGCAGCCCCCTGCATTACGCCGTGCTCCTGCCCTCTGCACATGCAATTTCTGGGATATGGCCTACATGGCAATGGTGGACATCTGCGCACATGGATGCCACAGGGGCAACTATACCTCAACTTGGCACTCTGGTGAGGTGGGGTAGAGTGCCACATGGCCTACATTACGGAGGGGCATTGCCTACTGAATTCGCCCTGGCCTAGGGACACCCACAGCCCACCTCCCCCACCCAAACCCCTCCACTGCACGCAAAGTCCGCAGAATGAGGTTGTACTCACCCCCTTGTGTCTGCTGTGATGTCCTCAAGCGCCCATCCAACTCCGGGTAGGCCACCGCCAGGATCCGGAACATCAGGGGGGTCATGGTGCGACGGGCACCCCTCCCACGCTGGGAGGCCATCCCCAGCTGAGCCTCCGCCGTCTTCTTGCTGCAGCGGTGAATGTTCTCCCATCTCTTCCGGCAGTGGGTGCCCCGTCTCTGGTGGGGCCCGGACCTCCTTGGCGATGGCAAGCCAAATGTCCCTCTTCTGGTGGGCGCTGACCTACATGAAATGCACAAGGGAAGAGGTACAGTCATTACCAGCTGCACCGTCAATGTGAGTGGCCCCCTCCCTACTCTGGCCATGTGGCCCATTCATTCCCATGCATAACTGTTCTATGTACTCTGCCCCCTTCCCTCTTCCACCCAGCCCTCTCCACCCAGGGCTAGCCCATACAACGTGCTCCCTCTGTACTAACCTGTTGGTCTGGAGGACCGTAGAGTAGCGTGTACTGGGGGAGGACCCCATCCACAAGTTTCTCCAACTCCTGTGCAGTGAAGGCAGGGGCCCTTTCCCCAGACGCAGCAGCCATCGTCGCTTCCAGACCGAGGTCACAGCAGCACTAGCAGTGTAGGTCCTGTCCTGTCAAAGGTCAGGTATCTAGTGATTGAAGAGATAGAAAATGGCGGTGAAGTCCGCGGCGGTGACGTCCGCGGTGGTGCGCATCATCACCGCCAGCGCACCTGTTCATTAGCTCCTGGGACCCATAGGGTCCAATGTTAACCAATGCAGCATTGACGACCGCCTACCGCGACGGTGTGCAACGCCAGCGCAGTTACCCCACAATCCCATTGTCCCAGTTTAGAGGTCAGGCAGCCGCCATTTCAGGGGCCCACATGGCTTCATTTACTACTGCGTCCCACATAGCTAGGCCTACACTCAACACACATACAGGAAGGGTTTTGTGTCTGGTGTAGTCTTGTGTGTAACAGTGGGTATATACCTGGAGGATTAATGACTGGTTCGTTGCTGTTGTCCTTCGTAGGCACTGTCAGCTGGGACATATGAGAAGATGGCGGAATCCTCTGGTGTACCGACCGCTGGTGGACCTGTTGACAATGGAAGAAAGACATGTCATCGTCACCTACAGGTTTGACCGTGCCACTATCCAGGAACTATGTACCCAGTTGGAGCCAGACCTGATGTCACCGATCCGCCATCCGACTGGAATCCCCCCTGACGTGCAGGTGCTGTCAGTGCTCCATTTCCTTGCAAGTGGGTCATTTCAGACAACAGTGGCCATGGCATCAGGGATGTCCCAGCCTATGTTTTCCAACGTCTTGTCCAGAGTGTTGTCTGCCCTGCTGAAACACGTAAGGAGATACATCATATTCCCTCAGGTGGAGGATTTACCTACAGTGAAAGGTGACTTCTATGCCCTTGGACATATCCCCAACGTCATAGGTGCCATTGATGGGACCCATGTAGCTCTGGTCCCCCCCGCAGGAGTGAACAGGTGTACAGGAACAGGAAGAGTTATCATTCTATGAATGTCCAGATGGTCTGTTTGGCAGACCAGTACATCTCACAGGTAAATGCTTTGTTCCCTGGCTCAGTGCATGACGCCTACATCCTGCGCAATAGCAGCATCCCTGATATGATGGGTCAACTCCAGAGGCACCGTGTATGGCTATTGGGGGACTCTGGTTACCCCAACCTTTCCTGGCTATTGACCCCAGTGAGGAATCCCAGGACCAGGGCAGAGGAACGGTACAATGATGCCCATGGGCGGACTAGGAGGGTTATCGAACGCACCTTCGGCCTCCTTAAGGCCAGGTTCAGGTGCCTCCATATGACAGGTGGATCCCTATTCTACTCACCGAAGAAGGTGTGCGACATCATCGTCGCCTGCTCCATGCTCCATAATTTGGCATTGCGACGCCAGGTGCCTTTTCTGCAGGAGGATGATCCAGATGACGGTGTTGTAGCAGCTGTGGAGCCTGTGGAGCCTGTGGACAGTGATGAGGATGAAGCTGAGGAAGAAGAAAACGACAAAAGGAATTCAGTCATACAGCAATATTTCCAGTGACACACAGGTGAGAACATTTTCTGGTTTAACATTACATTAACTTTCACACGTCTACCTCTATCCTGTACCCACATTTCACTCACTATTTGTTAATTGAGTTGTACCCTTCCATTTCAGTTTCACAAGTGTGGTAACCTACGTGTCAACTGCTTGCATCCTTCAAGGGCTTGTGATGTGTGACATAGGTATGTTAGCCTTACAATGGGTAACCCATTATGACACTGTGATTGATAATACAAAGTACCAAATCATAGACTGACTACAGATTTATTGGTGTGTCAAGGGTGTTTATTTACGTGCTCAAAAAATGAAGGGGGGTTGTAAAATGGTGATGGGTGATGGTGGAGGAATGTCCATGGCAGAGTCCAGTCTATTAGTCTCACAGGTGCACTGCCCATCTGAGCATAGGAAGTGGAGCTGGGGCAGTTCGAATATGGACAGGGTAACAAAGTGGGACAGTGGGAGGACAATCAGGGTGGTCTTATTTCCTGGCGGGGGTCTTGCCATCTTGCTCTGTCCTGTTCCTGGATCTCAGGGACCGCTTGCGTGGTGGTTGTCCGTCTGCAGGGGCTGGGGTGCTGGTGTGGTGGTCCTGTGGCGGGGCGTCCTGTCCACTAGCGCCGGCGGAGGTGGTGGGCAGTTCATCGTCGTGGCTAGTGTCAGGGGCCCCATGGAGTGCCACGGTGTCCCTCAAGGTCTTTTGAATGTCCGTCAGCACCCCTACGATGGTGCCCAGGGCGGAGCCGATGGTCCTGAGCTCCTCCCTGAACCCCAAATACTGCTCCTCCTGCAGGCGCAGGGTCTCCTTCAACTTGTCCAGGACCGTCGCCATCATCTCCTGGGAGTGGTGGTATGCTCCCATGATGGAGGAGAGGGCCTCGTGGAGAGTTGGTTCCCTTGGCCTGTCCTCCCTCTGTCACACAGCAGCCCTCCCAGTTCCCCGGTGTTCCTGTGCCTCCGTCCCCTGGACCGTGTGCCCACTACCACTGCCCCCAGGTCCCTGTTGTTGTTGTCGTGGTGGGTTAGCCTGGGTGCCCTGTAGTGGTGGACACACCGCTGATTGACCTGTCCTGGGTAGGGAGGTTTGGGCCCGCTGGGTGGGTGCTGTGCTGGTGTTACCAGAGGGTGGCAGCTCGGTGTTGGGCTGTGGCTGGGCAAGGGGAACCGACTGTCCTGAGGCCCACGTGGTCCGGGCTGGTCATCAAGATCCAGTGGGGCAGAGCTGCTGTCGTAACTGTGGGCCTCTTCTGGGGGTGGAGTGGTGTTGTCTGGACCCTCTGGTGTGGTGACGGTCCTTCGGGTTCCTGCAGGGGTATGAGAACATGATTATTCCATGTGTGTGTTTCATGGTGTGCAATGGGTGGGTGTTTGTGTACCCCAGTGCAAGCATTCCTGTGTGGGGGCTTGTGTGATGATGGTGGGGGGGTGTTCTGGGTATGTGCAGTGACCATGCTTTAGTGAGGGGTGCCCATGCTTAGTTGTGTCATGCAGGGCTTGGTGTTGGGATGTGTGGTTTGTGTTATGGGTACATTACTGAGGATTTGGGGTGATAGGGGAGGGTGTGAGGGTGGGGGTGTGTGATAGCATGCAGGTGGGTGGGGGATGTGATAGTTAAGATTTGACTTACCAGTGTCCCATCCTCCACCGACTCCTCCGAAGCCCTCAGGATGCAAGATGGTCAAGACTTGCTCCTCCCATGTTGTTAGTTGTGGGGGAGGAGGTGGGGGTCCGCTGCCAGTCCGCTGCACTGCGATGTTGTGCCTGGATACCGTGGAACGCACCTTGCCCCGTAGGTCGTTCCACCTCTTCCTGATGTCCTCCCTATTTCTTGGGTGCTATCCCACGGCGTTCACCCTGTCCACTATTCTGCGCCATAGCTCCATCTTCCTGGCTATTGATGTGTGCTGTACCTGTGAGCCAAATAGCTGTGGCTCTATCCGTACGATTTCCTCCACCATGACCCTGAGCTCCTCCTCGGAGAAGCGGAGGTGTCTTTGGCGTGACATGGGGTGGTGTGTGTGAGATGTGGGGTGGTGTATGTGGTGATGAGTGTGGTGAGTGTAGTGGTATGTGGTGTTTTGTGCGTGGATGTTGTGTGGGTGATGGTGTTGTGTGCCTCTGTGTGATGGGGTTGTCAATAGCTGTGCTCTCTCTCTGGCCTTCTCTCAGAATTTCTGGTTGTTAGGGTTTGTGGGTGATGTGGGTGTGTGTTTTATATTGTGTTGGGTGTGTGGGAGTGTTGTTTGTATGTGTATCAGGTGTTTGTATTTGGAATTGTCCAATGTGGCAGTGTTTTGGAGATGTGTGTGTATTTTGAGTGCCACGGTGTGTACCGTCAATGGAATACCGCGGTTGAAAGACAGCCACGTGGATTCGTGGGTCGTAATAGCATGGGCGTGTTTCTGTTGGCATGGAGGTGGAGGATTTGTTTCCGCATGTTTATCGCTGACCTTTGGTGTGGCGGGGTTGTGTGGGTGTCTGAATTTCGGCGGATTCCGTGATGTGTGTCATAATAGCTGTGGCGGTCTACCGCCGCCGCGGCGGTGTATTGGCGGTCTTCTGCACGGCGGTAAGCGCCTTATACCGCCAATGTTGTAATGAGCCCCATAGTCTTTCCGCTGCCAGTCTCTCAACACGCACACACCACTTATTCATTCAGTATACATAAACAAGTACTAACGTTCTCCCTCGTGGGTCCTTTCTGTGTCGAGCTCGAGTGATCATGCAGCCTCAGGGTATAGGAGTCCCCCCTTCCAAAACCTTAAGGTTCTGTGTCATCATCAGTCCCTTTTTTTTCAGTTCGTAGTCACCTGTGTGAATTGTGTATTCCATCTTGCGTCAGGTATTGGGCTATCCTCTCTTGCGGGCTCCCTTTCTCCCCTCGTAGTCAGGTGAGTTGTTATTCCACCATCACTTTCATGAACTAGATTCAATTTCCTCTGTCTTGATCTCCCCCATCAAATTTAGAAGAGTGTCTTCAAAGGCGTTCATTTCCAGGGGGTGTTATCAGAGTCATATCGCAACCCCCTCCCATTCGATGTCTACGTTTACATTTGAAGGTCCGAGTTTTGGGCCTGGTCCCCGCATCCTTACCCTCGGGTGTCACACTTGTGTGGATCTTGAGGGAGGTCTGTCCTCCAGCCACTCCCATGCCTCCTGGGAGGTTTCAAGGAAGTAGGTTCCATTCTGGAAGATCATCTTCAATTTGGTTGGGAAGAGGGGGATATATTAGAGGCACATTGCTTGGAGTTTCACCTTGACAGCATCAAAGGAGCGGTGTTGTTTCTGGACCACTGTGGAATAGTCAGAGAAGAGCATGATGGTGGATGAGTCATACTTTAGTGTATCCAATTGGCGCGTTTCTTTAAGGATCACATCTCAATCATGGAAGTTAAAAAAACACTCTTTGAGGGCTCTCGGATGGGTTCCTGGTTGGGGGGGGGGATCATTGCCAATGCTCTATTGGCTTGCTCTAAAAAAAAAAAGTGGAGATGTTGGTGGTGGTGAAGTGGGTGTGGATCCATGCTTCAAGGAAGGCCATAGCATTGGCACCCGTCTGGGAAGCCTACAAAGTGGATGTTGTAGGGTTGTGCTCAGTTTTCAGAATCATCGACCCTCCAGAGCAGGTCTTTCGTGGTTGCTTTGATGGTTGTCAAGTCCTTCTCTTGAGAGTACGTGGTGTCTTCAAGTTCTGTAATTCTAGCTCCTGTTTCCGTCACTCTTGCTGCGACATTCTGAAGATCTTGCCTTAGGAGTGAGACTTATGAAATTACCTCCCCCACTTTAGTTTCTAAGGCTGCCCTTGGTTCCTGGGTAGCAGCCAGTAATTGTGCATTGTCCAGTAAGGCATTTCCCAAATTTGGCTCACTCACTGTTGACAGAATTAGATTCTTTGGTGACAACCTTATTGAAATCAGTGACTATGAAAAAAAGAGGTAGATTTCCCATCTGCACCTCTGCTGATTAACCATCCTATCTGGAGTTCATTAGATGGCCATATATCCTGCTTCCAGAGACTCTACAGCTCTGGCATGGGCTTTCAGTTAACTATATCATGACTTGTGCCAGTGGCTAATTCAACACCATTTACAACAGAGCTATCACTAAAAAAATGCTATTATGGAAAGTGTTCATATTTCCAGGAAAACATAAGTGGAGTGTACATGACATGCTCGGAATCATTTCTCCTCCCTTAATGGAAGCAGCCATTTAGGTAGAGCAATCTCCACTGCCATGGCAAAAAACTCAAAGGCACTCATTATGAGTGGCCCGGTGGAGAATAAAATATTTATTGTCCCTGAGAACAACTGATGCCAGAGGGATTTGTGTTCATCACGCTTGATTAAAAACTGCCTTCACAAAGTTACTTAACTCAAATGGGGAATAGCATGCAGATTGTGGTGCTTCCCACCCCAAAATCGTATTGTACTGGTAGTTACTGAGGATTTGACGGTGTTTGAACTAATGAAATTCACATGTCGAACACTGTATGGGAATCAGTAATCACTGCTAAACCCATGATTGCGATCAGTGCGCACACATGTGGAAAAAAGGAATCTGAAAAAAATAACTGCCCGCAATGAGGACCTAAATGCGGCTTATTTTATAGTAAAAGAATGGCAGAAGAGCTAAATCCACCTCAATAGCTGGTAAAAAAAAACATTAAGAATTCAGACTAGGCCTTTAAAAACATCCCAGGACCAATCCCTTCACCTTCCCAGTGGGAATGAAGAGTTGTGTGATGTCCTGTGTTGAAAGCTGCAGAATATCCTGTGATATCATCAGTAACAAAGGACCGCAGGCTGTAGTCCCTAGCAAATTGTCTCACATCTTGAGTAAAGGTGCCTCTCTCCAATGCTTAGACCAGAATCCATGCTAGGGGAAGCAAAATAGGCATTGTTTATCTAGGTGCTGCTACAGCTGGTCCCTCTAAGTTAAGAAATAGTTGGAAGACATATTGTTCAACTGAGACTTACTGGATCACCAGGATGAAGGTAAATGTTCTTAAGGCAATAGGCTTTTTGATTTTTTTTGAAGTTGTAGCGCTTTAAGGTAAACTAAGAGTATGCTTGTCTTTTCTGATACAACTGCATCAAAACCCAATGGGGTCTAGTCACCTTGAGACACTGTTGGTTTACACTGTAATAAGAGCGACCATGCTGTTTCTTAAGGAAGAGCCTTTCAGTTGCACTGGGAGTCCTGAACTAAGCTTCTAAAGTGGTCTGTCTCAATGTATGTTCCCTCTACTTAATAACTAATCTTACACCCCAACTTTCCTAAGCAGGAGTAAAGAAAGATAACCCGGTTTAGGCCTTGCTCGATGCCTGTATCGTTTTCTTGGTATGACCATCCACTAAGTCCATCATGACAATTGGGAAAGCCCAAGGGTTTGCACTAATGTGCAAAGTTCACACTTTTGCCCTGATCAAATTTTGCCAGGTAGAACCTGGCAGAATGTCACACATTCTGCATTTTGCAGCTTGGAATGGAGGAAACGAATGGGCATATTTAAGAGCCCCTAGCGCCTCCTTGCGCCACATTAGCGCAATTTTTTTACGCTAATGTGGCACAACGAGGCAAAAATCTCCACACCATGTTTACACATTGGCGCAATGCATGTATTGTGTCATTTTGTAACCTTTTGCACTACATTATGCCTGGCCAGCCTTAATGTATGCAAAGGAGGCGTTCCCCTGTTGGGGGGGCAAACAAATGGCACAAAGAAATCTAAGGGATTTGTTTGCGTCATTTTTTTCGGCACTTTTAACATCTGCTCAGAGCAGGCGTTAAAAGGATGCACACCATTGACTACAATGGGCCTCAATAAATTTTGCAGGATTAGCGTCAACATTTTTTATGCTAATCCTGCCAAACTCTGGACAGCGTCAAAAATTCTGACGTTAGTCCCTTAACTACCGCCATGGTGCGCCATATTTTAAATGCGGTGCACACCTCGTGGCATTCGGGGGGGTGCTAAGGGGCGCAAGAAAAGTGGCGCTGCACAATGTGCAGCGCCACTTTTCTCAAATATGCCCCTAAATATTCCTATAGTAACTCACACTCTGAGGTGAGAAAATAGAAATAGAGAGATTATACGTAGGACCATTGCATTATGCGGGCAAGGGTGACCAAATTATGTGGCACGAATGACTAAATTCTGCGGAATGGAAAGAAATATTACGGAGTGTAATTTGGCACATTTTCATATGGTATTACTTCATTATTATACCGTTTTCACACCTTGTAGCATTTCTGGATAAATATATCGCCTTATTAGTACCAATTTGTCACCCAAATGCAACAACAAGTAACGGAAAGATAGTCAACATTTGCGAAGGGCCTTGCAGTGCTCAGGAACACATGTCGCCATGTTTTTATTATTTTTTGATCCGTTTAAATTAGAAACATTTTTTGTTAAAATCCTCAGATTAAGCACCTCCTAACGGATTATGCCGCAAATGTGGCAAATCCGTAATTATGCGAAAAAAGTTGCTGCTGCAGAATCACAAAACCCCAGTGTCCCTGGTTCTACTGCACACTCTAAATTCTGTATCCTGACTTTTAGGTATTACCTCTCAAAATAATAGGGCATTGGAATCCAGGCGCTGAGACACCCACCTCGATTGAACAATTTTGTGTCTGCATACAAAGCGCCGGTTCCTTCGTGTTACTCTTAGCCCACTTAGCAGATCGTGCCAGATACAGGAGAAATGCAGTCATACATTAACCCTCTGTGAGTATTCATCTAAATCTCTCTTTCAGTTGAGTGGCGTTGCGCTGTCGATTGTTCTGTGAGTGCACGGCGCTAGGTAGAAAATAATACCACTGTGGAGGAATCATGCACTTGTCCTGACCCCTCTGATAATAAACATTACCGACTAATGGAAGTTTGCTGGTAAAAGGGAAATGGATTTCCATCTCGGCATAACAAAAACCCTAAGTGAAAATGCAAGTGTTTTTAATTATCGAGGCCAAACATAAAGTAATGACCGCATTCCAGGTCAATCGGAAACATAAACAGGAGGATGTACACCTCGCACAAGAAACTTCGAGTATTCGCCAAGTGCTTCGAAACGCCGTGGGTGAAAATGTTCTGAACGCCTGTGTCGACGTCCCGGGCGTTTAGCCTGTTTCTTTTAGGGTAATCTCCACAGTAAATCAAACGGCATGCGTGTTCCCTAATTAGGCAATTTAAATTTGAAGTAATTTATTGGGTGGAGATTTACGTGCTGTGAAATCTGTTGGATCTCGGGTAGTGGCTGGATTGCCCAGGAAGAAACTTCCTCAAAGGAAACTTGGGGGGCGAGGGTCACTAGGTAATTAGAAACATGCTTCGCCTGGCAACCAGCAAAACGTGGCATTCTCTTCACTCTACTTCTGTTTCTCGGAGAAGGCCTTTGAAGAGGTTTTAACCCTGCATACAAAAAATAATCTGTTGTTTACTTTCACACAAAAGAAGCAGGATATTGTGTTGTGTTATCTAGATTTGTGGAATGCACTGTCATCTGGGAGGGTATACTGGCGCTGAAGAGGCGTGAGTCTGGCCAACCCTAGGGCCTAGTGGGAATACTCAGAAATCCAGGGCTTCTGCTTCTTGCTAAATTGTGAAAGAAGAAGCTCTTATGTGTAGTGGCAGGTCCTTCCACACTTTTAGAGCAATGCAGAAGGCTGGACCACTGCATCTGGTTTTCCGCATGCATGGGATTTGTGCAAGTAGGAGTCCGGATGAGCGGAGGTGTCTGGAATGTTTGTGAAAGCAGATGTGAATGTTGAGGTATGCTGGGACAGTGTTATTTACAGCCTTGAAAGTGTGAGTGATGAGTATGAATAGTGCTTGTTTGTGTATGGGGAGCCAGTAGAGTTCCTTCAGGTGTGGTGTGATGTGAGTGTGGCAGAGGAGGCTGCCGAGTTCTGAATGATCTGCAGTCTTATTGTACAAAATTGGGTTATTGGTTGAGTGGGGTGACAGCCTTACACTAGCAACAACCACAATCCTTATTAGGGAGAACCACAAAAGTCACTAAATTAACCTATGCTTAACCTTCTGATAGCTTGCACAAAGCAGTCAGGCTTAATTTAGAGACAATGTGTAAACGTATTTATGCAGCACACAAGCAGTAATAAAGTGAATACACAACATAAGAAAAATCCCAAACCAATAAAAACAAATAGAGTACATTTTAATATAGAACATGATCTCACAACAATGAAAATCTAATCAGTAGAAATGGAGATATATAATTTCTTAAATTTAGTTAAGAATAGTGCCTAAAGCACAAAGCACCACTCGCAATCATCTGGTCGTGTCAGATTGGGGGAGGTCACAAGTTCACGCCAACTGCGATGGAGCATGGGCCGAATACAGGGACAAGGTTGGTCCTGCTGTAAAAGTTACCTTCTCAACGTCCGGGCCGAAGAGTTCCGTTAGGGTTGGAGGAGGCCGTGAGGAGCAGGGGGAGTATCACCGAGGGTCGCTGCTGTAGCATGAAGAGTGTGCCTGGCACCGCAGATGGTCATTACTGCAGCGCAAAGATCCAGTCGGGTTCTCAGATGGTCGTTGATAGAGCTTCACGCTGACAGTCACTGCAAGCTGTCTTTGTGATAGTGTGAAGTGCAGATCTCACGTTGCCAGTGGCAGGTGGTCTATGTAGCACAAAGAGTCAGGTTCACTGAAGCTTCACACTGGCAGACGTCATATGCAGAAGAGTCTTGGCACAAACGGGTCTGTTTGCGGTCACAAAGAGCCCAAAACTTCAGGATTCCTTCATTTCTTGTAGAGGAGTGCACTGTGATGCCAGCTAAGGGTCTAGAACGTGGGGAGGCACTGCTTGAGGATCAGGCACTCAATCTAGCAGAGGCCAGCAGCGCTCAGGCAGGTTCACTTGCAGGTCCATGCAGGTCCAGTGCAACAGGTCAGCTGGACAGTTGCAGGGAGGCCTTTAGGGCTGCTTATGTCCCTGTAGCTCAGAACAGGAGGTCAGCCAACTGTCCCTTGGAGTCACTCAAGTAGCCTGGGATGAAGGGAGCAAGTCCAGACTTCCTTCTCAGAGATCCGGGCAGGCCTCCAGAAGCAGGACAGTCCTCTGGGCGACAAGGCAGGCTTCAAGCAGTAGCAAGGCTACTTTCAAGCACAAGGTCAGTCTTTTGCGGAACAAAGCAGGCCTCAAGCAGCAGGACAGATCTCTGGGGAACAAAGACATCCTTCCTTCTGTAATATCGGCAGGACCAGGAGTGTACTAAAGAGTGGCTCAGGAAATCCAGTGGTATACCTTGTGCCAGATATTGGAGTGGGGCGATTCCTTATACTACCCCCACATCTGGTTCTGGAGAGTTTTTCCCTTCCCCTGTCAAGTCTCAAACACATCTGGAATGACAAAAGACTAGTGTCAGGTTACTTTGTGTGTGCTGGAAGCAAACCCTGAAGTGTAAGTGGGGTAGGGAACAGCTCCAATCCCAGCCATCCTGGCAGGATTGCCCATCTTGCCGACAATCCCCTTTGTCTCACTGTCTGACAGGAACTCAGTCCGTGTGACCCAGGATATTGGCAGAAGGCACAAATGGTTAGGACAAAAAATGCCAATTTTATAAAAGTAGCATTTTCAGAACTGCAACTTAAAACCCAACTTTACTTTCAAAGAGCATTTAAAATTATAAATTAATTTGACTCTAAAGAGCATATTTTTTCTGCTTCCAGTCAAAAGTTATCACTTATTAAATGTTAGTCAGTGGGAGAGATAGGCCTTACAGTAGTGGCAAGCAATTTTAGGACATGTAAAACTAGGCATCCTGCCCTATGATCCTTTAGGGCCTGCCTTAGGGGTGGCTTATATGTAATAAAAAAGGAAGGCTTAGGCCTATCAAAAGGATTATTTTGCCAGGTCAAAATGACAATTTTAAACTGCACTACAGGCTGCAGTGACAGGCCTGAGACATGTTTTAAAAGGCTATTTCAATGGGTGCAAAATGAGTGCCACAGACCCACTAGTAGTATTTAATTTACAGGCTCTGGGTAGATGTATTACCATTTACTATGTACTTCCAAGTATATTAAATGTACCAATTAGGTGTAAGCCAATATTACCATGTTTTAGGGAAAGCGCACAATCACTTTAGAACAGGTTAGCAGTGGTAAAGCAGCTTGCAGATTCCTAAAGCCAACACAAATCAATTCAGCAAACAGGAGGAGTGTAGACAAAAGGTTTTGGGGGAAACCACACCAAGGATTTTGGGTCAAACACTTCTGTTGAGCTTTTTGTTGATCCCGGCATAGAGAGTGTTCCTGTAGTCCAGCTTGCTTTGTGATGAGGGCATGAGTGTTGGTTTTCTGGGAGCTGATTGGGAGGCATTTGAAAATCTTCCCCCAGCATCTTCAGGGTATGGAAGCATGAGATGGTGATGGCATTGACTTGGGCAGTCATGTTAAGTTTGCTGTCAATAATGATCCTCAGGTTCTTGGCATGGGTAGTTGGGTGGTGATGGTGGGGGTCATGCTTAGCTCTGTAGGCTGCCAGGGCTGAGTGTCAGTCCTAGCACTGTTGGCAACCAGGTGGGGTCTCACAGTTACGTGCTCTTCCCAAATGTCACAATTTCATTCTTGTCAGTGTTCAGCTTCAGGCAGTTGGTCTTCTTCCAGTGGGAAATTTCAGTTATGCAGGCTTTGAACTTGATCTGGGTACTGGTTCTTTTGTCTATGAGGAAGAGAATGAGCTGAATGTCATCAGCGTAGGAGAGGACATTGATGTCATGAGAGCAGGTGCTGGGTAGCGGGATCCTGGATGCATTGAAGAGCATCAGAGTCATTCAGGATCCTTGCGGAACTCAGAAGATGAGGTCATAGACGTCCGAGATGTACAGTGCCAGGCTGACTGTCTGGGTCCTTCTAGTCAGGAAAGAACAGGTCCACCGGAGTGCGTGTCCTTGGATTCCGATGTTGTGTAGGATTGGATGACAATGAAGTGAGAGACTGTATCAAACGGTGCGGTGAAGACCAGAAGGATGTGGGCTGTGTTGTGGGTACTCTAGTTCATCCAAAAGCTTGATTACAGTAAGGTGCTGTTGCTTGCAACATTCTGACTTATTTGGGTAGATTCATTACATCCTTGAATACCAAGTGTGCAATAACCAATGCTTGTTAAATGTCTCATTTATAATAACCATAGTTTTTTGATTGTACACATTGTATTGCACCTGCTAAACTTGTGCCAACTTTAACTGCCAAAACATGTGCCTTTCACAATGTGATCTGTATTGAACATGTGCCGCATTAGGGAGGATAATTTATAATTTCCTTAACAAGCAACCAACTGCCTTTCCACCTGCTCCAACTATAACTGCCAAAACATGTGCTTTTCACAATGTGATCTGTATTGAACATGTGCCACAATAGGGAGGATAATTGCTCATTTCCTTAACAAGCAATCAACTGCCAAAAAGCATGTGTGCATTTGCTTATTTATAAATGCTTGTGAGTCTGAGTCCTTGCTTGGCTTCGTACCTATTGCTCTGCTCACCTGTTTCCAGTTAAGTCAAGTTCTTTGTCCTCCAGCCTGTTTCCAGTGGAGTTCCAGTGCAAGTCAAGTTCTGTGTCCTCCAGCCTGCCTCCAGTCAAGTTCCAGTGTTCTTCGTTCTCTGACCAGCTTCCAGCAAGTTCCGGACAGCCTCCAGTCGAGTTCCAGCAATCCTCACCCTCCAGGTGGCTTCCTGTGGAGTCCTGGCTCTCCTCTTCTGTGTTCTGCTTACGATCCCGTATTTCCTGTCAAAGAGAGAAAATAAGAAAGGGGAAAAAACACAGATTGGGTTCTTCTGAAATTTTCAAGCATCTGCGATAGCCTGTCGCATTCAAAGATTGAATAGTGGCCATGTACAACTATAGGAAACAACAAAGTATTTCAGAGAAACTCAAGACTTGTTTGTTACTCACTCTCAGATGTATGCAGAAGATATCATAAACAATAGAACCGAAAATATTATCAAAACTCACAAACTATCAGACAACAGACTTCTCTTTGCAATTATTAGCATCTTATGACTGGAGGAAAGGTGAATTTGAAAAGTTAAAAAATCTTCCTGTACAATGAGATGGTATATGAGGCCACACAATGCTACTTTGCTTGGCTTTGAATGGCCTCATAGATATGGAGTAAGGCAAAGCAGTGCTAGTCGCTGTGTTGCCTTACTCTGCACCAAGGAGGAGTTCCATGGGAGTTGTGGTAGATGTTCCCATGCAACACCCATGGATTTTGACACTGTCCCAGATTTACCTAATCACTTAAAGCTGGGGGAGCGCCAAAACTTTACTCCTCCTGAGGTGAGGCATAATGAGGACAAAAATGTTTATTTTGCCTCATTATTTCAGCGCCTTGAGACCCGCACGGGTGAGTAGCGCGCTTTATAAATGTTAATGATTTGATTTGATTTGATTTCCTCTTTCCATGTGTTCTGCATTCTGAAGCACACATGGAAAGAGGGAAACACCTCTCAGAATTGTTTTTGTGCAGGAAGATCTCCCTTGCAGCACAAAAACAATCCTGCATGCAACAGAGGAACCCTTGCAGTAAGGTGCAAGGGTTTCCATGTTGGCGCTAGGCTGCTAAAACAGCGCCATTGCAGGGGGAAAGAACAAGAGTGCACTGTATTGCATAAGTACAGTGCATTCCTGCCCTTTCACTTTGGTGTGGGGCAGCACAGCAAGATGACTTTCAGTCCTGCCCCACACCAAAATCCCGTAAATAAGGGCCTTGAAGTCTACCACTGAAGTCAATACAAAAGGTGGAAATAATATGTTAATACCTGGTTGCTAAGGTGTCATTCAAACTGGAAATGGTAGGTACAGAAGAAAAGACTCCCAGTGAACTAGACCAGACAATAAATAAATATGTCAAGCGCTATCTCCACCTACCTGCTTACATCTGTGATGGCCTTTCGCATTCAAGGAATGAATAGTGGTCGTGTACAACTAAAGGAAACAACAAAGTATCTCAGAGAAACTCCAGATTTGTATGTTACTCACTCTCAGATGTATACAGAAGAAACCATAAACAAGAGAACTGATAATATTATTAAAACTCACTAACTAAAACTATCAGACAACAGATTTCTCTTTGCAATTATTAGCATCTTATGGCTGGAGAAAAGGTGAATTTGAACAGTGAAAAAATCTCCCTGTACAATGAGATGGTATAAAATACGGTGCATTGCTGCATTTATACCGGGAGTGAATGTTCAGTACACTAGAAAAACAATATTCAGAGGAAACGGTTGATCATTCGCTTCTTGTTGCAAATATATATGTGAAACATTTGTGCATATGTCAGGTGAATGTCTTTAAACAAAGGATATAAGAATTAAGAGACACAAGATAGTGGTGATACTCATTGATAGAGCAAAAAGATGTGGTTGGGTTGGGTAACGCACAGGGAAGATAATTAAAAAGTAGTAAAAGTGAACTGAGAAACCCTGATGTAGTGTTTACCAAAGATAGCACTGCTGTGATGGTTGATGTTTCAATCCATTATGAAAACTCACAGAATTCCCTGGAAAAAGTGTTTTGAAAGCAAAGTCAATTATGACAGTGAACTGTCCCAGGAAATCAAAACTTTCACAAGTTTTTCCAAAACAAAATTGTATGATTTCATCGTAGGTTGTCAGGGAATGTGGCCTGAAGATCACAATGTTGCTCTAACTGATCTAAGAGTGCAAATTTCTTTCTCCTTCAAGGAACTGCGTGCCTTACTACTATGGACACTTTAAAAATGTGCCAAGTAATTATGGACAATTTATAGATTATCTAAGCTCAATACATGTGTACTGAATCATGTGTTTTATTTTAACTGAAATGTTAATGTTAACAAGGTTGAAACATATTAGTATAGTATTAAAATTTTGTGTGAATATAAATAATGTTATTAAGTAGTGGGGATTGATATATAGAGTGTGACAATTTTAGTAAATGTTAATGTGCTATTGTTATTAGGAGTTGTTAACATAAATATGTATGATAGGCTAGAATAAACACAATTGAAATACTCACTATTTGAAAGAATATTTGTTAATTGACTTGTAATTTATGTCCACATAATCAGTACAGGTAACTTTATTGCATGCTAATAATATGCTAATCAAACTTTAAGATGCACAGGGCATTTGTAATCAGAAGATCCAGATGTGTGTAGGAAATAGACAATATTATTATATTGTTAGTCAGGTACTGTGGAGTCTACTGAGTATTTCATATGATATTCATGTTTCCATATGGCAACTTAAAGTGTAGTTGCACTCATGAACAATCTTTGTGTTGTTGGAAGCAAGACCAATTTGAAGCTGAATGGCCACAATAATACCCAGAATGAGCCACCATGTGGTGGTAGAATATCCAAATACCTTGTCACCTAATTAGTGACATGCATGAATGGATGAATGAGATTCCCAAGCCCCTACCTACTATCTAGCGGAACCACAGCCAATGAAAAGGACTTAGCAGAATAATCATGGAAAGAGGATCTTGTTGAGCTTGACTCTAGTCTAGCACTGTGAAGAGGCATGAGAGGTGTATTCTAAGTGTGAGGTCCATGGGCCGTCAGTGAAATTCCACTACTCTTTTTGGTTTTGACTTAGCCAGTGAGATGGGGGCGAGAATCATTGGGCTCTCGGTTTTGGCTCCTGCCGTGATCAAATCCTGGGAGAGTGGCTCAAGGGAGTTTGACTGGGATGGTACACCTGTCAAACGATAACACAGGTGACAATTTTAAAAACTGTTTAGCAGCTGTTGCCAGCTGGATGCATGACAACTGCTTAACGCTAATAAAACTGAGATCCTTCTGTTGGGCAGGCACACCCACTTTTGGGGAGATCATTGGTGGTCAGAAACATTAGGTCCCCCCAGAACCCATATCTGTGAACCCAAATCTGTGGTAAAAAATCCAGGCGTATGGATGGGTGACCTGCTATCTTTTGACACAAGTCAGATTTCTAGTCAGATCTTGCTTTGGTATTTTGAGAAGTATTAAACCCATCAATGTATGTTTCACGCAGCAAATTCGTCAATTGATTCAACAATCTTTAGTCATTTCTCGCTTGAATTACTGCAACATTCTATATGTAGATGCCAAAAAGTCTGTCTTGAATCGGCTGCAGGTAGTCCAAAATGCAGCTGCTAGATACTTTTTTTCTCTCCCCAAATCCTAGTTGGTCACTCAGCTCCTCGGCAATCTTCATTGGGTGTCCAACAAGAAGAGTACTCAGTTCAAAACTTTATGGCCCAGATTGAGGAGGGCCTAGTGCCTCCTTGCACCACATTATTGTCATTTTTTTACATGAATGTGGCCCAACGAGACCAAAATTGCTGCACCAGATTTACAAAGTGGCGCAATGCATGCATTGTGCCACTTTGTAACCCCTTGCTCCAGAATATGCCTGCGCCAGCCATAATATATGAAAGGGAGGCGTTCCCCGTTAGAGGGCCGAAAAAATGGTGCAAAGAAATCTAAAAGATTTATTTGCGCCATTTTTTGTGCCATTTTTAAAGCCTCCTCAGAGCAGGTGTTAAAAGGGGACACACAATTATTTATAATGGGCCCCTATGTACTGTTCAGTGTTAGCGGCAAGATTTTGGCACTAACCCTGAACAGTACATCAATAGCGTCAAAAAATGTTGACGCTATTGCCCCCTACCCTGCACCATGGTGCGCCGTATTTTAAATACGGCGCACACATGGTGGCCGTTAGGGGAGCACTAAGGGGCAAAAGAAAAATGCCGCTGCACTTGGTGCAGCACCACTTTTCTTAAATCTGACCCTATCTATCTCTAACAAAAACATTTTATAAGCAAGGGGCACCCAGTTTAGCTGCCTTAATGCAATCATATCTGCCTACTCAGCATTACGCTCAGCAGATCTGAACCTGGCACATATACACTGTAGTCGAAGAGCTAAAATTTGAGGACGTACTTTTCGAGTCCTACCTCCGACCTTATGGAATTCTATGCCTCTTAAGCTAAGAAAGATCCAGAATCATCTGAGTTCTCTGAACCAGATAAAGATCTGACTCTTCTCAGCTTAGGCTGTATTTGTTCTTCTCGTTGGTGCTTTGGGTCTTTTCAGATTTTTTTGTCATCTGAGTGATTAGCACCAGGAAGCCTCTTCCTGGGGCAGCTGTGCGCTTTAGAAATCTTTTTAACATAACCTAGGGTGAGTTCAGGAAGGACAGAAACGTTGTGCTGAGCATAAGGGCAAAACTGCACTTGATTTAAGTCTGAATACAAACCTTGAAAGATGGGCCTCACAGGTATAACTGGCTTGGGGCGGCCAAGCATTCATAGCGCCGTCACTTTGTTTTTCATCCTTTATGTCATCTATTCCTAACATTGTGAAGTTGAATTCACCAAGCATTGGATTGTTCACCACTAATAGCAAATGTAAGCTGTGTTTAGACCACTGTGAGACAGATTAGTTTTACCCTACTGAGGATGTGTTGTTGCAATAGTTTATCCTGCTCAGTAAGAGAGGAACCACAGGTTCAGATATCTGGTGTATGTGCTTGGCTGAAGAATCAGTGGGGTGACTCTCCTAACTGTGGGATTACGACTGAATGCTTCTAAGTCAGAGTGATGGCCTCTGGGCTGATGCACAAAGCCAATCACTTGGAGACCAGAGCGCAGACAAAAGGGGGCCGCCTCCTTCACCCTTAGTTCACCACATGTTCATGGGGCACCTGGTGCTAAATAATTAATAGACAATCTAATTCTGGGTCAGGGCATCTTAAGTAGCAGGGCAGCTACCTCGCTGCGATCTACTGAAAGTCATCCTTTGAGCCAAGCTTTTGTCACTGTCCATCAGCACCCGTGCCACTGTGGGGTCCTTCCACCACCAGCTGGTGGGAGGGATGGGGTGTGGGTCCGTGGGAGTCAGCTTCCACCATGTGCCACACAGCACAGGAGTCTCCCACCAGTGCCCTATGCCACTGGATGCAGGCACAGGGTCACGATCCCTCACAGGTCAGCGGGATGACCAGATGGCCAGAGCGGGCAATAGCGAAGTTGCCTGGAGGCTCAAATCCATGGGGGGCTCTAGGAAAGAACCTCCTAAGTGTTGGACTCCGAAGGCATGGCCACACAGGTTGCTATCATCTGCCTTAGGCCTTGGTCTAAGCACTCAAGTCGCCACATCGTCCTGGACCATCTGGTCACTATGCTGGCTGACCAAACGACCAGTTGGTGGCTGACTGACCAGATGACTGGAGGGCTGGCTAGCATGGTAACTATGACTTGTGTCTCCCCTCCTGGGTTCTATGTACACCCACTTCGTGCGGTGTTAATAGTCAAAGGAAAGCAGCTTCTTGGGCAGGCCTAGGAAGAGAGGGGTGCGGTTGGCTAGGGGCTTACCCCATTTTGACTCCCCAGGGCCAGGCTCCAGCAAGGTGGAATGCACAGATCTGTTCTGTGTTTGATGCTCTGCCCTAAGTGGAAAAGATGTGCCAAGATTTAGTTCCTGTGCTCACTATGCAACTGGAAAAAAAGCTATATGTGACTGAAGAGCCCCAATCAGAACAAAACCAGTGTTGGGTTGTTTGTGTTCCGGTTCAAGATATGTCCTGGCAGTTAGGCTGGACTGTTTCTTTTTGAGCAGGGTCAAGAATGATTTTCATATGGCTGGTTCCAAACTGAGGTGGCATGGTGGGCAAAAGAACAATGGGTTGGAATGCTACCCTGAGCAATTGACAGTGGGTAGACTTATTGCAAGCATTTTTTCTGTCACCTTTTGTGTATTTGATGCATCGACCCAGGGCACCCTGAACCAATTGACTGGGGTGACAGTCATTACCCTAGGCATGGTGGCTGCAGACTGGGTAGGACTCTTGTGTTCCTTCAGGGTGAGGAGCAGAGACAGGACCACAGTGATGGTCCAACCACTGGGACAGATCCCGCAGCAGGATGGCGTCAGACCAGAGAGAAATCTGGAGCTCCTGCAGGCTGACCAGTTCCAGTAGTCCCTAAAGAAAGGTGTTTGACGCTATGGTATTCACCTGGGAGGCCAAGGTTCCAGACACCTAGCAGGGCCACCTTCCCTACCTGCATCAGGATGGTGTCACACCGGGAAGGAGCTCCTGTATGCTGAGCAGCGCCGGTAATCCCCTGTGAGAGGCTAGTGAAGCCATGGCTTTCACGTGGGAGGCCCAGTTCCGGGCAGGGCCACCCAACCTTCCTTAGACAGGATGACATAGACTGGGGAGCAGGCCAGGGTTCCAGGCACTGGGCAGGGGCAACTTTCCTACCTGCAGCAGGATGGCGCATACTGTGGAGGAGTCTAGGGCTCCTGCTAACTGAACAGCTCCTGTAATCCTTTGTGAGAGGTGGGCAAAGCCATAGCTTCCACCTGGAAGACCCCACTCCTATAAGCTGGTGGTGCAGGATGGCACTGCGACATCCCCCGCCCCCAAGATTTCCCAGGCTTCAAGTTGTCTTTCAGGTAGCTTATCAGCTTCATGTTGGCAGCTACAATGTCACCTGTGATGTTTCTTTCTAAAAGCCCACCTAGCTAATGGACAAGTGTGGGCATGCCAACTTAGTGAACCGCCAAGCAGGCCTAATTTGAATTATGCCCAGGCCTAGAGATGACATCTTTAAGAGAATGAAATGTAAAAAGAAAAAGCGGAAGGTTTAGAAGTGACCCCTAAGAAACTTCGACCAACAGAGGGATAAGATGACAGATTGGAAATCACCAAGGGAAGAAGAAAGATCAATCCAAAAGATAGGAAAAAAAATGTGAAAGCTTGGTTTATAATGCTCAAAATTGTCAGCATTGAAATGAGAGCAGCATGGTAGATGGTATCAAATGTGGCACAGTGGTCAAGAAGTCTTAGTATAGAATATTGCTTTTTGTAGAGGGCATATGTGGAGAAGTTAGAAAAGTTACGAAGAGATGTTTCAGTGGAGTGTAGAGTTTGACATCAAGATTGAAAAGAGTTACTTACCTTATTGGTGGTTACAAATGAGGCAAGGCTGCTAAAACAAGCTGTTTAAGGATTTTAGAGAAGAAGGTGAGTTGGTTCACTGGATGATAGCTTGCTAGGTTGGGTAGGTCTTATGTTAGGTTCCTGAACAATAATGTGACAATAACAGATTTAAAGTATTGAGGGTGAGTACTAGAACTTAGAGAGCAGCTGAATGGTTAAATAAGACAGGACGATCAGGTGATGAGAGGATACATTTGTAACCTTCTGAGTGTTCAGGGGCTTTTGTATTTCGTCATTTACAGAAGAGCGCTCACATTTCCTCTGCGTGAAATAACTGGAGGAAGAGGAAGTAAGAGGATGGAGGCACAAAAAAAGCAGTGGCATTTGAAGGCAGTCCTCTGCGCGTCACTGAATGTGTTTAAGGTTGTTGACTGAAGTGGAGGTTCAAGGTCATTAGAAGGTGGGTCTAACAATGTGGGTAAGACTCAGGGAAGGTGCCTTCTTGAGGTGATATTTGTTAATTTCTGACCTTGGAGAGGATGGGAATCATGACATTTAGGATGTCACTGTCAAAGATAGGCGAGCTGATGCAAGGAAGTGTATGAGCTGGTGATGTAGAGACGAGGATAAGATTGAGTGGCTTTCCATGAGTGTGGGTGAAGAGTGAGTGTTTACAAGTGAATGGATAGAGTGACATTGAGTAATATGGGTGGACAGAGTGTGCTTTATTGTCAAGATTGAGGTTGAAGCCTTCGAGAATGAAAAATAGATTTTTGTGAAATAGAGATTCTAGTATGGTGCCAAACTGATAAAAGAATGTTTAAATGTCCCTGTGTGAACAGTAGATGTTCACCGTGTGGGAATAAACGAGGTGATGGCAGTAAAGGAGTAGAATTTCCAATGCATGGCAAATGGTCGAGTGTAGGGCTGGTGTTCGTCATGAAAGACTTGCTAAAGAGGAGTTCTACACCATGGCCTTTGTGGATGAGCTATTGCATACAAAAGAAAGTGGTTAATTCAGTGTGGACGACATCTGGTGTGACAGTCAGCAGAATCAATGTGTGCCGGCAATAGCTAGAAAGTGTAAAGGCAGTGTGTGAGTACTCACTAATGTAGGTTTTTTGTTGCAATGAGAATACATGCATGCCGAATAGGTTATCAACCCTCTGATCCATGCTGTCTAGCATAAAAGGCAAGGCCTTGCACAGTAGGTTATGACCACAGAGAGGATCAGGAACTAGCCAAAGGCCAGAACCTGCACCAAATTCCTTCTTTGAACCGATGAAGGCCCTGCAAAATGAGCTATATGAAATGAGGGCTGGGCACAGGGCGGGGATGAAGGGCAGATCCTGTGCCCCCATCCTTCTGAACATGGCGAAGGCTTTGACACTCAAGTTATGTGTACTTTTTGCCAGGTCTTGTCCTCAACTCCTTCAGTGCATGGCTGTTGGTCATGCGCAATGGATTATGTCTGCATGGGGATTTAACATCGTGTCTGCTCAAAGGCCATGTCCTGTGCACAAACCTGATGTCACTAGTGGTATCATCAATTATGTATTTTGTGTCTTCATGTGTGTGGTCATGAGCAGTGTATCAAGGGCGAGTTATGGTGAGCAGTGCAAACATATCTCGACCCCAGTGCACAGCTCCTGACCACACACATGATGACACAAAAAAATATAATTTATTACATCACTAGTGACATCAGGTTGTGCACAGAACATTGTTGCATTGCTCACTAACTCAGCAGCTTTTGGTTTTAACATAGTAAAACCTCCCTTACAGTGAAGATTTTAAAGGAAGTTCAGTATATTTGAATTTGTGATTATTATACTGGTACTGTATTCTGGCGTACTAGTCATCTTGGTAAGAAAGATTAAAGGCTTATTCATTCTGATGTTATTTTATTCTATTAGTATTAATGCATGCTACACAACGTACACGAAGCGAGAAGTCCTCTATTTGTTTCATCAGTCTGTGGAGATTCGCTGTAAGGTTTTCAGAATATTAAAATGACTTCGTTTCGATATTTGTTTTTTATATGGAACTACAGTGTATGGTTATATGGAAATGATGCTATGTAAGTAAGCCTGTACTTGTTGCTAAAACGTGTGCTTCATTATTTAGTCACTTAGACAATAATTATGCATATGTCTGTACAATTATAAACGTGTGTGGATACGTGTTTGTAATGTGTGTTAGCATGGGAACGTTGTTTATCAAACTAAGTTAATTAGTGTGAAAACACAGATGAAATGACAGCGCCTTTAACAAATAAAGATGAAAAAAGTCCAGCCCACGCACTGTAAGGCAGGAATTTTCTGCATATACTGCAATACTACTGAAATAGTCCAGCCCTGTGTCTGGTATTTAAGCTTTGAATTAGCCTGAAACATTATCACTACAAGTACCACAAAATGTATAAGAAAACTAGGACTAGATAGGCAATACATACCTAGCAAGGGTCAACTTGACACCGGTCTGGTTTGAACAGTTGTCCAAACATGGCCCAGGGAGACAGGTTTGAAAAAAACCCGGCCATTGATTGGCATTTCGAAGCGCTGCAGATAAGATTTTCACTTACTGAACTGATGTGGGGGAGGTTAGGATCTTAGGTCCCTATACCCCCCAACCGAACCATGCCCCACCTCCGTTTCACCCTTTTGAAAGATTAGTGGGTTTGCTGTTGAGGAATGTAGGTTTCTGTTTGGTGTTGAATGTGGGTTTTTTGTCTCAGAAGGCCTTAGGGACTGTAAAGACATTTTTGAACTTTATCCTTGTGTCAACTTGGAGCCAATGCAGCGCTTTTAAGCGGGCTTTGATATGTTTACATTTTCACAAATTAACCCCTTCACTGCCAGGCCTTTTCCCCTCCTGTGCCGAGCCTTTTTTTGGCTATTTGGGGCAGTTTGCGCTTAGGCCCTCATAACTTTTTGTTCACATAAGCTACCCACACCAAATTTACGTCCTTTTTTTCCAACATCCTATGGATTCTAGAGGTACCCAGAGTTTGTGGGTTCCCCTGAAGGAGACCAAGAAATTAGCCAAAATAGAGTGAACATTTTTTTTTTTTTTTTTAATTGGAAAAAAGGGCTGCAGAAGGCGGCTCGTGGTTTTTTCCCTGAAAATGGCACCAACAAAGGGTTTGTAGTGGCAAGATCACCATCTTCCCAGCTTTCAGGAACAGGCAGACTTGAATTAGAAAACCCAATTTTTCAATACAATTTTGACCTTTTACTGGGACACACCCCATTTTTACTATTTTTTGTGCTTTCGGCCTCCTTCCAGTTAGTGACCGAAATGGGTGAGAAACCAATGCTGGATCCCAGAAAGCTAAACATTTCCGAAAGGCAGACAAAAATTTGAATTCAGCAAGGGGTCATTTGTGTAGATCCTACAAGTGTTTCCTACAGAAAATAACAGCTGAAATAAAAAAATATTGAAATTGAGGTGAAAAAAACAGCAATTTTTCTCCACGTTTTACTCTGTAACTTTTTCCTGCGATGTCAGATTTTTGAAAGCAATATACTGTTACGTCTGCTGGACTCTTCTGGTTGCGGGGATATATAGGGCTTGTAGGTTCATCAAGAACCCTAGGTACCCAGAGCCAATAAATGAGCTGCACCTTGCAATGGGTTTTTATTCTATACCGGGTATACAGCAATTCATTTGCTGAAATATAAAAAGTGAAAAATAGGTATCAAGAAAACCTTTGTATTTCCACAATGGCCACAAGATAAGGTGTTGAGAAGCAGTGGTTATTTGCACATCTCTGAATTCCGGGGTGCCCATACTAGCATGTGAATTACAGGGCATTTCTCAAATAGACGTCTTTTTTACACACTGTCTTACATTTGGAAGGAAAAAATGTAGAGAAAGACAAGGGGCAATAACACTTGTTTTGCTATTCTGTGTTCCCCCACGTCTCCCAATAAAAATGGTACCCCACTTGCGTGGATAGGCCTAGCACCCGCAACAGGAAATGCCCCAAAACACAACGTGGACACATTTTCACAAAGAAAACAGAGCTGTTTTTTGCAAAGTGCCTAGCTGTGGATTTTGGCCTCTAGCTCAGCCGGCACCTAGGGAAACCTAGCAAACCTGCGCAGTTTTGAAAACTAGACACCTAGGGGAATCCAAGGTGGGGTGACTTGTGGGGCTCTGACCAGGTTCTGTTGCCCAGAATCCTTTGCAAACCTCGAAATTTGGCCAAAAAAACACTTTTTCCTCTCATTCCGGTGACAGAAAGTTCTGGAATCTGAGAGGAGTCACAAATTTCCTTCCACCCAGCGTTCCCCCACGTCTCCCGATAAAAATGGTACCTCACTTGAGGGGTAGGCCTAGCACCCACGAAAGGAAATGCCCCAAAACAAAACGTGGACACATCAAATTTTTCCACAGAAAACAGAAGTGTTTTTTACAAACTGCCTACCTGTGGATTTTGGCCTCTAGCTCAGCCGGCACCTGGGGAAACGTAGCAAACCAGCGCATTTTTTAAAACAAGACACCTAGGGGAATCCAAGATGGGGTGACTTGTGGGGCTCTCATTTGGTTCTGTTACCCAGAATCCTTTGCAAACCTCAAATTTGGCCAAAAAAACACCTTTTCCTCTCATTGCGGTGACAGAAAGTCCTGGAATCTGAGAGGAGCCACAAATTTCCTTCCACCCAGCGTTCCCCTAAGTCTCCCGATAAAAATGGTACCTCACTTGTGTGGGTAGGCCTAGCGCCCACAAAAGGAAATGGCCCAAAACACAACGTGGACACATTACATTTTTCCACAGAAAACAGAGGTGTTTTTTACAAAGTGCCTACCTGTGGATTTTGGCCTCTAGCTCAGCCGACACCTGGGGAAACCTATCAAACCAGCGCAGTTGTTAAAACTAGACACCTAGGGGAATCGAAAATGGGGTGACTTGTTGGGCTCTGACCAGGTTCTGTTACCCAGAATCGTTTGCAAACCTCAAAATCTGGCCAAAAAAACACTTTTTCCTCTCATTTCGGCGACAGAAAGTTCTGGAATCTGAGAGGAGCCACAAATTTCCTCCCACCCAGCGTTCCCCCAAGTCTCCCGATAACAATGGTACCTCACTTGTGTGGGTAGGCCTAGCGCCCATGAAAGGAAATGGCCCAAAACACAACGTGGACACATCACATTTTTTCACAGAAAACAGAGGTGTTTTTTACAAAGTGCCTACCTGTGGATTGTGGCCTCTAGCTCAGCCGGCACCTGGGGAAACCTAGCAAACCAGCACATTTATGGAAACTAGACACCTAGGGGAATCCAAAATGGGGTGACTTGTGGGGCTCTGACCAGGTTCTATTATCCAGAATCCTTTGCAAACCTTAAACTTTGGCCAAAAAAACACTTTTTCCTCTCATTTCGGTGACAGAAAGTTCTGGAATCAGAGAGGAGCCACAAATTTCCTTCCACCCAGCGTTCCCCTAAGTCTCCCAATAAAAATGGTACCTCACTTTTGTGAGTGGGCCTACTGCCTGCGAAAGGAAATGCCCCAAAACACTATCTGGACACATCAAAATTATCAAATACAAAACTACCTGTTTTTGCAGGGGGGCACCTGTGTTTTTGGTCCTGGGCTCAGCAGCCTTCTAGGGAAACCTACCAAACCCAGACATTTCTGAAAACTAGACACCTGAGGGAGTCCAGTGAGGTGTGACTTGTGTGGATCCCCAATGTTTTCTTACCCAAAATCCTTAGCAAACCTCAAATTTAGCTAAAAAATCAAATTTTTCCCACATTTCTGTGGGGGATCACTGCACTGGGACACATTTCATACCACCCAATGTTCCCCTCAGTCTCCTGGTAAAAATGATACCTCATTTGTGTAGGTGGGCCAAGTGCTTGTGAAAGGGAAGAGCCAAAAACATGTTGATATTGAGGGGGATCAAAGGGGCTCCAAAAGGGCAGTTTGCAAAAAAAACATTTTTAGTCTGACAAGTGCAGCAGAAATTTTATCGGTATAGATGAGACAATGCTGCGTAGTAGGAATTTTGTGGATTCCTGCAGATTCCGGAAGGTTCCCTCACAAAAAAGTGGGAAAAATGTGTGATTTCCAGCCAAATTTGGAGGTTTGTAGGGGATTGTGGGTACAAAAATGGTGCGGGGTGCATGTGAAACACACCACCGTGGAATCACCCAAATGTTTAGTTTTCAGATGTGTCTAGGTCTTGTGGATTTTTCTACATGCCAGCTTCCCAAAGTGCAGCCCTCACCATTCCAAGTGGGACGAATTTGAGAGTAAGCCAAGCTCTCATGGTCCAAATGTAAAACTAAAACCCCAAATAATCAAATGTCTTCTTGCTTGCTGTGGGATAAGATGTTTTAAAGTGCGGGGGAGAGCTGAAAGACTGTTACCCCCTTCAGTTGAGGTGGGGGCGTAACCAGGCCCATACTGGTTGGTAGCCACCACCACAATATATATATATATTTTTTAATTCCCTGGCATCTAGTAGACTTTCTGCCCCCCTGGGGTGTGGATCAGGTCACTGGTGGGCAGAACAACTTTGGCCCCATTTATTTGGGGTGGCGGTATGGCCATACCCCCACCCTCTTATTTTTGAAAAAAAAACGTCCCTGTCCTCTGGTGGGCTTTCTGCCCCCCCTTGGGGGCAGATAGGCCTTCCAAAAATAGGCCCATCTGCACCCAATGGGGGGCAGATATGGCCAACAGTAATGTGCCCCCATGGGGAGCGACCCTTGCCCAAGGGGCTGCCCCCCTAAAGAAAACACATGCATACACACACACCAATCCCTGGTGCCTAAGTGGTTTCTGCCCCCATGAATGAAAAATATACTCTAAATGGTTGAACCGTTGGACTTTGAACGAGATTCACATAGTGGTTTGTTGATGAAGTTAACTCTGGCTTTAACTCTTGCCAAACTGCTGAAACTTCCTCCTATTGACTCTGTGGTGCTCCCGGAGCTAGCTCCTTGGGTGCACCAACCAACTTTGAGGATGGCACAAGGGACATCCTGAATGAGGGGAGACAGCTTCTTGATTGGTTTCAACTTCACCTTAGTCATTGGGCAGAAGCTTGTGAAGATGCAGCATCAGGAGGTGTTAGGGGTTGGAGCCACTGGCGTTATAAGGAACAGACCTTCCTTGGGGAGTAACCCAGAGAATTTTGGCCCACCTAAAAAGATCAAGGATAGTGCAGGAAGGCTTCAGCTTGAGCAGGATCAGTTAAAGGGCCAGAGAACTCTGGTCTCTGCTTTTAAATCTCCAGGAGTTCTCCTGAGGTTGAGAAAGATCCCAGTATCAGTGAACAGCAGATTGACTCAGAACAGTCCCTCGAATGGGAGTATTTCTTGCTTGCTGTGGGATAAGATGTTTTAAAGTGCGGGGGAGAGCTGAAAGACTGTTACCCCCTTCAGTTGAGGTGGGAGCGTAACCAGGCCCATACTGGTTGGTAGCCACCACCTCAATATATATATATATTTTTTAAATTCCCTGGCATCTAGTAGACTTTCTGCCCCCCCCGGGTGTGGATCAGGGTTAATTGCCCAATCTGCCCACTGGTGGGCAGAACAACTTTGGCCCCATTTATTTGGGGTGGAGGTTTGGCCATACCCCCACCCTCTTATTTTTGAAAAAAAAACTTCCCTGTCCTCTGGTGGGCTTTCTGCCCCTCCTTGGGGGCAGATAGGCCTTCCAAAAATAGGCCAATCTGCCCCCAATGGGGGACAGATATGGCCAACAGTAATGTGCCCCCATGGGGAGCGACCCTTACCCAAGGGGCTGCCCCCCTAAAGAAAACACACGCATACACACACACCAATACCTGGTGCCTAAGTGGTTTCTGCCCCCATGGGGGCAGATTGGCCTAACAAAAATCAGCCGATCTGCCCCCAAGGGGGGCAGAAATGGTCTAAGTACAAATTGCCCCCCAGGGGAGCGACCCTTGACTAAGGGGTCGCTTTCCACCTCTAAAAAACAAAACATTTTTTTTTTTTTATCCCTGGCACCTAGAGGTTTCTGCCACACCTGGGGGCAGATCGGCCTAATAACAATAGGCCGATCTGCCCCCAGGGGGGCAGAAAAGCCCTAAAAAAAATTTGACCCCCCTTCCCCCGGGTAACGACCCTTGCCTAAGGGGTCGCTCCCCACTTCTAAAAAACAAAACAAAAACAAAAAACAATTTTGTTTATCCCTGGCGCCTAGAGGCTTCTGCCCCTGGGGGGGCAGAAAAGGCCTAAAATAAATGTGTCCCCCCCCGGGTAGCGACCCTTGCCTAAGGGGTCACACCCCACCTCTAAAAAACAAAACAAAACAAAAAAATCCCCCAAAAATGTATCCCTGGCGCCTAGAGGCTTCTGCCCCCCCCTGGGGGAAGATCGGCCTAATAACAATAGGGCGATCTGCCCTCGGGGGCAGAAATGGCCTAAAATATATTTGCCCGCTGCCCCCCTGCACCCATACCCCCCCGGGGAGCGACCCTTACCTACAGGGTCGCTCCCCTTGCGTGACATTGGTACAAAAAAAAGATCCCCGGTGCCTAGTGGTTTCTGCCCCCCTAAGGGGGGCAGAAATGGTCTAAATAAAATTTGCCCCCCAGGGGAGCGACCCTTGCCTAATGGGTCGCTCCCCATCTCTAATGGGTCGCTCCCCATCTCTAAAAAAGCAAACAAACAAAAAAAACACACAAAAAAATTTAGCCCTGGCGCCTAGCGGTTTCTGCCCCCAAATAAATTTGCCCCTCAAGGCCTCCCCACCCCCCCAGGGAGCGTCCCTTGCCTATGGGGTCGCTCCCCTTGCGTGACATTGGCGCAAAAGAAAAGATCCCCAAAGGGGGCAGAAATGGCTTAAATACAATTTGCCCTCCAGGGGAGCGACCCTTGCCTAAGAGGTCGCTCCCCATCTCTAATGGGTCGCTCCCCATCTCTAAAAAAGCAAACAAACAAAGACAAAAACACAAAATAAAAATTAGCCCTGGCGCCTAGTGGTTTCTACCCCCAAATAAATTTGCCCCTCAAGCCCTCCCCACCCCCCCAGGGAGCGTCCCTTGCCTATGGGGTCGCTCCCCTTGCGTGACATTGGCGCAAAAGAAAAGATCCCCAAAGGGGGCAGAAATGGCTTAAATACAATTTGCCCTCCAGGGGAGCGACCCTTGCCTAAGGGGTCGCTCCCCATCTGTAAAACAACAACAACAACAAAATCCCCGGTGCCTAGTGGTTTCTGCCCCCCTTGGGGGCAGATCAGCCTTATTAAAATAGGCTGATCTACCCCCCCGGGGGGTGAAATGGCCTAAAATAAATTTGCCGCCCAGGGGAACTACCTTTGCCTAAGGGGTCGCTCCCCTTGCGTGAAATTCACGGAAAAAGAAAACTCCCTAGTGTCTAGTGGTTTCTGTCCCCCTTGGGGGCAGATTGGCCTCATAAAAATAGGCCAATCTGCCCCCAAGGGGGGCGGAAATGGCCTAAATAATTTGCCCCCCCCCCGGGAGCGACCCTTCCCTCTAAAAAAAACAAAAAAAAAAGATCCCTGGTGCGTAGAGAAAAGGCCTTCAAACAAAATGCCCCCCTGGGCAGCGACCCTTGCCCAAGTGGTCGCTCCCCTTATGCCAATTTCCTATAAAAAATAAATCCCTGGTGTCTAGTGGGTATTTAAGCAGCCGGATTGCTTTGCAATCCGGCTGCTAAAACGCTCAGAGAGACTTCAAAGGGAAGGAAATTCCTTTCCTTCCCTTTGAAGCCTCTCAGGCCTCCTCCACGTGATCAGAAGAGAAATGCTGAGCATTTCTCTTCTTATCGCGCTGGAAGCTGAGCTTCCAGCGCAATGGGAGGAGGCCTCTAAGATAGTCTGCGCGCGATCCCTCACTAACGTCACGGGGGGGTGGGGGTTTGTCGGGGGTGGAAGGGCTTCCCCTTCCATCCCTGCGTTGGGGGGGTGGGCGGGAACCCCCTCAGAGGGAGCGCTAGCGCTCCCTCTGGGCTCTGTGCCCAAGAGTGATGGTTACGTCCTGGGCACACGAGCACTGTGCCGCAGGACGTAACCATTACGTCCTGGGCACAGAAGGGGTTAAAGCCTGATCTAAGCACATGGATTTGGAGTCTTTGCAGTCTTTCAGTTATGATCCGTAAGAGACTGAGGATGATGTTTTGATAGTCCATTCATGTATATGGCCAGACTGGCCATTCTGCCACGCTGCCATTTTCCTTGTGGGCTGTAGGCTAGGAGGCTCCTTTCAAAGGTGGATGGTTTGTTGGACCCAACCATGAAAGCACTAACAGCCCGTTCTAGATGTGGCCTGCTGCAGTGTGGGGTGGTTTAAACATTCTTGTCTGGGCTGCCCTTGGTTTCCAGTCCAGCTCTGGTCATGCTATTAATAGGGCTCTCGTTAACAGTACTCTGCTAACTCCACTTAAAGCATGCTGTTCTGGTTTGTTTTGAGCAGTAGGTGTTTATTTTCAGCTGCAGTTCCAACTGTACTGCAATTCTAGCTAACATTGATGGTGTAACTCATAGCATTATTTTGTGAATAGCTTTGTCAATACTTAATGAGTTAAGGATCTGAGACTAAAGCTACTATTTGGAATGTGTCTAGTTCTAATGTGGTGCACCAAGTACCATCTCAGGAGGCTTATCATTTGCCTTATTGCTTGAAAAGCTGGGGAACAGGTTATTGCATTGAGTGATGCTAGACTTTATATATCTGCGCTAGCAGGCCATATGTAAAAATAATTATATACTAAGACTATTAATTTGATAAATTAGTATACTCATAATTCTTTACACTTTCTTTATTGGATTGTTGAAGCTCACCTTATTTAAATTTCCTCATAAGCAACTACATGTTTTCTTTCGCCATTCTTACATAGAGGTTGGGATGGAGAAAGGCTCCTTTCATGGTACAGAATAATGTGCACCCCTGCCTAGAGTTCATCATGTCATACTATATATTTTTGACCCCCAACCCCGCACACATAATGATCTTGTGTGTGTACCTAAGGCATTTGTGACACACATAGAGGCCAATAGCAAGGTTTCCAGGTGTGGAGGGTGACACCATGTGAACCCCTTACTGTTCGATTACCGGCGGTAGAAGACAGACAGTAGTGGCACCAATACTGTTTATAGTGGCAAAGCAGCAATTTTTAGCTGTCAGTGAGGAGAGTTAGCTACTGGCTTCGCCACATTTTTTACATGAGTCTTCCTGTTTCCTATGACGTAGCAAGAGCCAGTCTCTGGGACGACAGTTAGAAAACACAACCACACCCTATATCTTTAATACAAAGATGAGGCAGAATTGTAACAAATTTGCCAAGGTTTCTGTCCTATTAATCCAGGGTCTCCACACACTAGGCAACTGAGAAACTTTCTGTGCTCCACGGTCGGGGAATTATCCACCAACACTACCTTGCCAGTTTCAGGACCAAAAACCTAGAAACTTCGACAAAGACTGTAAGGATGTGCTACCTGAGCCCTATTTTCATTGCGGGAGCTGACCAACTGCACTGGAAGGCAATTGGAGCTGCCCTTCTATGAGGAAGATTCTATTGAGGAGAGGAGGGCTGTAATCAAGCTGAAGCGGAACAAGCTGAACCATCACATAATTACTTGCACAACTCTGAGAAGATAATGCCCAGGGATTGTTAAATGACGCCACAAAGAGCAAGACTGTGTGCCCACACCCCAGATGTAAGATACTGATGACCTCTTGTCCAGTTTAGTTTTACTGCACAAGTAAACACTAAGAAGTCACATGGTTCTTAGAGACCAGATTGAAGTCTGCACTGTTCCTGAAAATTCTTGTTTGGGTGGTGGGATTTGTATGTGGGTCAGAGGAAGAACCCAAGACACAAAATCCGACCAGATTCTAGCACGCCAACTCAAAAGCGACTTCCTCGACTAGTGCTGCCTCAGTTTAACCCTTGCACTGGGTCAGCAAAATATTCACCATTCCACACACCAGTCAGTAGGGCTTGGATAAGAAAACCACTCTACTTCAGTACACACCATGTGGAGAGGGGCTGTGGATAGATCTAGTCATGGGTCCTCACTGACCAAAGATGCTCTGTACCACCTTGGAAAAAAGATAGCTCTTGTGGTCTACCAGCCGACATCAGCTCAGCTCATCTGCACTGATGTTCAAGGACCCTGCTAGATGATAGTCTAATTTAAAGATCTTCTGAAGGTCCAACCACCTCCAGAGACATAGAGCCTTCTGGCACAGGATCTAGGGGTTCACCCTACCTTGCTTGTTGCGGTACCACTTGGTGGTCATGTTGTCTGTTAGGACCTGAACCAGCCTCTCTTGTCAATGTGTAGAAAGGCTTTAAAGGCCAAACAGATCTCCTGAAGCTCCAGCACATTGATGTGGACCTGGATGCCTACTGGAGACCAGAAGCCTCTGATATCCTGAATATCCTGACTCTGCTGTGGCAGTGGAAAGGGCTTGAATGCTACCGTGTCCAGGATAGCTGCTAAGAAGCAAATCCTTTGTAGGGTTCAGGTGGAAGTTTGGCTTCTTAATGGAAAATCTCCAGCTGTAGTCTGAAGATGGTCTGTAAAAGACTACAGGGAGCCTGCCTTGAGCAGCCAGTTACCGAGTACTGAAATGCATGTATCCCTGACCTCTAAAGGTGGGCTGCGACCCCCGCCACTACTTTCATGAAACCCAAGTTGCTGATGGTAGGCTGAAGGGCAACACCTCATATTGTGAATGTTCTGACCACCATAGTGAACCAAAAGTAACATCTTCAGACTGGAGGAAAAGTATATGATAATACTTGTCCTGTCGCGCCGCGCGGTGCGGCGCGAGCCCGACTCAAGCCGGGCGTTCGGCTCGGGGCGCGCACCGCGTTGCTAGGACGCGGTGCGCCCCCAGCCTCTCCTGCGCATTTCGAGGCCCCAGACTTGCATGGGGCCTCGTTCTACCTTCTGCTTTCCACTATGCTAGGGGTCTATGACCCCTCTTACCTGTTTTTTCGTTTCTTTCCCTTTTTTCTTCTTTTCTTCTTTTCTGCAGTCTTTTGTTGTGCCTTTCTTTATGTCTTTTCCCCCTTCCCAGATTCCTGTTCTTTCCCAGCATTCCTTGTTTCCTATTCTCTATGGTTCCTGTTCTATTCTGTTCTATGTGTTGTTTCCCTGTCTAAGATGGTGTCCTTTTACTTCCTGTGGGTCACTTCCTGTTTTTTAGTATATAAGGGCTGTGTTTTCTTCTTTCTTTGCGCTGCAACACTTTCTGCTCAGTTAGTGTCTTCACTCCTGATTTCCTCACCTTTTGGCTCTGGATTTCAGCATTCTGTGTTTCCTGACTTTTGCTCCTTTGGATTCCTGTTTGTTTGTTCTTGTTTTTTCCCGGAATCTTCCTGTTTGGAGGTTTTTCCCCTTTTTCTAAGGGTTTTTTTCCCTCTGGCGCTATTTTCTAAAGGGCATGGTCTGTTCTTGGCGTCTCCATTGCCTACAGCACCGTGGCTACCAGAAAGAGTCGCCCCTTTTTGGGCCAAAGTCGAACATTGAAGATCCACGCCACCAGATCTGCAATTTCCAGGCGCCAGCAGCACGTGAGTCGTGACAGATTGCAGCGCCTAACCATTCCGACGTCCTCAAACACCATGGATGACACAGTGGCGGCTGCTGCAGATCCGGAACAATCTCTTTTGACCACGATTCAGCAACAAGCTCAGGAATTGCAACAACTACGCAATGAAAATGCTGCGTTACGACAGGCTTTGGCTCTCCTCACCAGTGATGTTCCAACTATCTCCGCTTCTACCCCTTGTTTCTCTGGTGAACCAACCAGGCTTCGCGAGTTCCTGGATGCATTAACAGTGTACTTCGCCTTCCGACCTACCCAATTCTCCCACGACAGGACCAAGGTGGGTTATCTTATCAGTGCCTTAACCGGTCCAGCCTTGGCCTGGGCAACCCCGATGGTGTCCTCCAACGACCCTGTATTGTCGGACTATTCCACCTTTGTGAGTCGCTTCAAACAGATGTTTAGCCGTCCTGGATTGGAAGCCTCTGCTGAAGAAGCCCTATGTGACATCCAACAAGGCTCTCAAGACGTCCTGCAATATATAACCCGTTTTCGTCAGCTGGCGGCAGAGACCACTTGGGTGGAACGTACTCTGGTAACTTTATTTCGTAGAGGACTCAAAGAAGAAATAAAGGATGAACTAGTACATTCTACCAGAGCGGAAGATCTTCGTGGCCTGATGGATCAAGCACTGTCCATCGAATATCGTCTTCAGGAACGGAGATCGGAAAAGAAAAGGAGTAGAGGGTTTTCCCAGCCAAGTAGCTCACGAGCTTGCCTGCAGCGTTCCGAGGAACCTCGCACTCCTGCTAGTGACATCGAAGGGGAACCCATGCAGGTGGATGCTACCCGAGGTCCGCTCTCTGCTAGTGAACGAGAAGACAGACGCAAGAGAGGGTTGTGCCTGTACTGTGGTTCTGCTGGTCACATGCTTCGTACCTGTCCTGTACGTCCGCCCAGGCCTTCGGGAAACGCCACTTCCCGTCCTCTGTAAGAAGGGAGGGGACGGGATCTACAGCTATACCTTCCATCAGCTCCTTTAATGACAATACAACCGCCTTGTTCATTTTTCCTGTCCTGTTACAACTTCCTGACGGTCGTCAAGAAAAGACTATGGCATTACTAGACTGTGGTGCTAGTGGTATATACATGGACAAGACATGGGCTGCTGCTCACCAAGTTCCTACACAAGCAAAAGAAGTACCCGAACAGGTACACACCGTGGATGGATCCTTGATATCTTCGGGTCCTGTAGACACTACTACCCTGATGTTAAGTCTACAGGTGGGAAACCATCAAGAACATATTTCCTTCGATCTTATCACGTCCCCCAACCATACCATCATTCTTGGAATTCCGTGGTTCATCAGACATAACCCGTATATAAATTGGGTAACCCGGACAGTTTCTTTGTCTTCGCAATTTTGAAATGAGAACTGTTTTACTTCCGACAAGTATTGGTCTCCGAAAAGATCCTTAGATACTGAAGGTGCCACTGGTATGTCCATTAATACGGTCCAAGGGGTCCCAGACCACTATTTGGAGTTTCAGGATGTTTTCCAAAAACCGTCGAAACCTGTGCTACCTCCACATCGAGAATATGATTGTGCTATTCCATTGGAACCCGGCACAATTGTTCCTTTTGGGAGGATGTACTCTCTCACGGAACCCGAAAGGGAAGTTCTAAAAGAGTATCTGGATGAAAATATACAGAGTGGTCTTATTGTTCCATCGTCGTCTCCGGCTGGGGCTCCTCTTTTTTTTGTGCCCAAGAAGACAAAGGATCTTCGTCCTTGTCTGGATTTTCGAGGTCTGAATAAAATAACAATTAAAGATCGTTATCCTTTGCCTCTCATCAGGGACATACTAGAAGCTATCAGAGGGGCTCAACGTTTTACTAAATTAGATTTACGAGGAGCTTACCACCTTTTACGCATAAAAGAAGGCGACGAATGGAAGACAGCTTTCAGGACTCCATTTGGCCATTTTGAATATAGGGTTATGCCGTTTGGTCTCACTAACGCCCCCGCAATCTTCCAGAGATTTATGGACTCAGTGTTTCAGACCTTCTGAATCAGACAGTCGTGATCTACCTAGATGATATTCTTATTTATTCTAGAAATCCTGAACTCCATTCTTCCCATGTGAAACAAGTTCTTCAAAGACTTCGTGCTCATCAACTATTTTGCAAACCAGAAAAATGTGAGTTCGACATGACGGAAGTCAAATATCTGGGCTATCATTTAAGTCCCACCGGCATAACTATGGATCAAGAAAAGGTACAAGCTATCCTAGAGTGGCCTTCTCCTTCTTCCATAAAAGAAACACAATGTTTCCTAGGGTTAGCAAACTTCTATCGACAATTCATTCTAGACTTTGCCAGACTGACTAGCCACATAACTCACACCTTAAAAAAGGAAAATTTAAAGAAAGGGTTTGTCTGGACTGAAGCGGCTGAAGCAGCCTTTCAAGAATTAAAGAGAGCCTTCACCCAAGCCCCCATCTTGAGACATCCAGATACCACCAAACAATTTATAGTCGTAACTGATGCTTCTGAGAGAGCCATCGGAGCTGTCTTACTCCAACGACAAGAGGATGATGGTCTTGAACATCCTGTTTTCTACTTGTCTCATATCCTTTCCACAGCTGAACAACACTATTCTGTACTGGAAAGGGAATTATTGGCTCTGAAAACAGCCTGCCTTGAGTGGAGACAGTTTCTGATGGGTTCCAAGGAACCATTTGAGGTGAGGACAGACCACCGTAACCTACAATGTTTACGAAATTTTGTATGCCAGAATAGTCGTCAGGCCCGCTGGGCCTTTTTCTTCAGTCAGTACGATTTTTTCATCACATATATTCCTGGATCTCAAAACATTCTGGCTGATGCTCTGTCTCGCCGATATCCAGAGTGTACTCCTTCCTCATCTCAGTATCTTCTGGAACCCAGTAAGATCGTTGGAGTGGCTCAGTCTTTCCTGGAAGAAGTACAACTGGAATACGCCAACCTATCGGACCACGACATAGAAGAACTAAGACCATTATTACATAAGAAACAAGGATATTTTTATTATCAAAACCTGATATTCCTCCCTACTAACAAGGTGCAAGAAAAGGCATTACAAATGTGCCATGATTCACCTGTAGCTGGTCATAGAGGCATCAAGGCCACACAAGAACTTCTTTCACGATTTTTCTGGTGGCCTACCTGGAAGCTGGATGTGGAAAGATACGTTCAAGCCTGTCCCATATGTGCCCAAATCAAGATACCCCATACCAGACCGGCAGGATTACTACAGCCTTTGCCTGTTCCACCGGCCCCATGGCATACCATCTCTACGGATTTTATGTGTTCACTCCCACCATCAGCAGGAAACCGGGTCATCATGGTCACTGTGGATTCTTTCACGAAGATGGCTCATTTCACTGCCCTGAAAAGGCTACCTACTTCTCAAGAACTAAGTCAAATATTCATTGATCATATCTTCCGTCTCCATGGACTTCCACATACCATAATATCTGATAGAGGCCCTCAGTACATTTCCCGATTTTGGAGGCATTTTTGTAAAACACTAAATATTAATAGAGCCCTGTCTTCAGGGTTCCATCCTCAGACCAACGGCCAGACCGAGCGTCTGAACCAAGGACTAGAGCAATATCTTCGATGCTTTTGCGATTCTACCCAAAGTAACTGGAACACTTACCTCTCTATAGCTGAATTTTCCTACAATAACTCAGTCCATAGTGCCTCCAAGGTCACTCCCTTTTTCTGTTCTTATGGTTTTCATCCTACCTCTTTTCCTACTTCTCCACAATCCAACTCTCCTTTACCCGCTATTACCTATTTCTCCAAACGCCTTCTCCAAATCCATAGACTAATTCGATCTAATTTGTTACATACCAAGAGATATATGAAGAAGGCTGCAGACAAGAGACGTGCAACCAATCCAGACTATCATCCGCAAGATAAAGTCTGGCTCTCCTCCAAATTCTTACCCTCACGTCTTTCTCAAAATAAATTCACACCTCGTTACTATGGGCCTTTCCGTATTCTTCAGTTGGTCAATCCTGTCACTGTCCGTCTTCACTTACCTCATACATGGAAGATTCATCCGGTCTTTCATGTTTCTCAGCTTAAACCTTATGTGCCTGACCCTTACTCACGTCAGTTTCCTTGTCCACCTCCTGTACTCGTGGATGATGTTCCTGAATATGAAGTACAGGAAATTTGTGACTCTCGTCTTTTTCACAAACGCCTTCAGTATCTGATTCATTGGAAGGGTTATCCTCTCAGTGAATGCTCTTGGGAAGATGCATCTTCCTTTCACGCACCTCTCCTGATTCAATGCTTTCACTGTTTATTTCCTCTCAAACCTGGACCTTCGGGAGGGGGACCTACTGTCGCGCCGCGCGGTGCGGCGCGAGCCGAGAGCTCGACTTAAGCCGGGCGTTCGGCTCGGGCCGCGCACCGCGTTGCTAGGACGCGCGCGCCCCCAGCCTCTCCTGCGCATTTCGAGGCCCCAGACTTGCATGGGGCCTCGTTCTACCTTCTGCTTTCCACTATGCTAGGGGTCTATGACCCCTCTTACCTGTTTTTTCATTTCTTTCCCTTTTTTCTTCTTTTCTTCTTTTCTGCAGTCTTTTGTTGTGCCTTTCTTTATGTCTTTTCCCCCTTCCCAGATTCCTGTTCTTTCCCAGCATTCCTTGTTTCCTATTCTCTATGGTTCCTGTTCTATTCTGTTCTATGTGTTGTTTCCCTGTCTAAGATGGTGTCCTTTTACTTCCTGTGGGTCACTTCCTGTTTTTTAGTATATAAGGGCTGTGTTTTCTTCTTTCTTTGCGCTGCAACACTTTCTGCTCAGTTAGTGTCTTCGCTCCTGATTTCCTCACCTTTTGGCTCTGGATTTCAGCATTCTGTGTTTCCTGACTTTTGCTCCTTTGGATTCCTGTTTGTTTGTTCTTGTTTTTTCCAGGAATCTTCCTGTTTGGAGGTTTTTCCCCTTTTTCTAAGGGGTTTTTTCCCTCTGGCGCTATTTTCTGAAGGGCACGGTCTGTTCTTGGCGTCTCCATTGCCTACAGCACCGTGGCTACCAGAAAGAGTCGCCCCTTTTTGGGCCAAAGTCGAACATTGAAGATCCACGCCACCAGATCTGCAATTTCCAGGCGCCAGCAGCACGTGAGTCGTGACATGTCCTGCTAGTACAGGGACACAATTCTGTCCCCAGAAAGGCATTCAATGACCAAAGGTCCTATGTAGGCGCGAGGTCTCTGTGTTTCTCTGGGGTGAAGAAGTAGCATGAATAGCACCCCTCACTGTTCTCTGACTCTGGCACCTACTAGGTGGTGCCTTTGGCCAGCAGGAGATTGACTTCTTGCATCAAGATAGCAGTATGGTTGACCTAAAATTGCTCTGGTTAGGATAGAATAAGAAGTGGGGACAAAACTGAAGGCTGGGTGCAGCCCTTTTGCACAGTTTGTAAGAACCATTGGTATGATATGATGGATCTCCAGTCCAGGAGGAAATAACCTATCCTACGCCACACTGGCTGTTTGTGGGCAAATCAATGTGGCTTGGGGGCTGCTGCAGCAGAAGCAGCAGAGTTGGAGGATAGCTGTCCTTGATGGTGTGAACTGCCTCGACTGCCAACAGACCCTCTGTCCCCAATAACTGCATTTGCAACTACACCAGAGCTGCCGTTAGCTGGGCCTCTGAAATAGCCCCTAAACTATCTATACTGCTGGTGAAATTGTCTGACTGGGGACAGTAAGGCCAAGGAATGGCACAACTATCTTTAAATCGGTTGAGCACTGAGCCGGCCTTTTCTCCAAACAGTCTGATTCATCAATAGGCCTGTTCATAATGGGGTATTGGATATATCCTGAAAACCCACTTGATCACATCCAGTCATGCCTTCTGAGCACTACACTGGTGCCACTAGCCCAACCTATGCAGTCAGTGGTGTCCAGTCCAGTCCAGCATGCAGCACATACGTTTCTGTGTCCTGTCCATCTTGGATTGTTTTGACCTGTGACTTCTAGGGGTCCTCTGGAACAGCCCACTGGATCTCGTTGGCCATGTCCCATAAGGCATGGGCACAGTGCATTTTAAAAGTGTGAAGCCAGGCTAACTGAGGTGAACATTTTCTTTCCAATGGTATTGATATATTTCATCTCTGTATAAGTGAGGTTTGAAAGAAAAAGCCTTAACTTCTGGGTGTCTGCACCACAAGGCTTTCGAGCACTAGGGGCCATATGTACGAAAGCTTTTTTCCATAGACACAGAATGGGTGAAATCCTTTTGTACATCTAGCCCTAGGTGTTTCATCAAAGAGTCATGTTACCAGGCAGTTCACTCGGGGCTGGTCTGTGTTGACCAGCAACAGTTGAGGTCACCAGATGGGCTGATATGGCTTAGACTATGTGCCCATGAGAGTTTCCGTAAAGCAGTGTTAAATGACAAAGGTAACTCAGTTTAAGGTGGGCCTGGCTGAAGAGTTTCAGTCAATAAATTGTCTTTTGTTTCTAAAATAGGAAATTGGAAATCTAGCAGTTCTGCTGCTCTTAACACTAGCAAAAGAGATCCTTTCTTCCGTTTGTGGACAAGGTGGTGAGTCCATCTCTTTCTCTGATGAGGTATCTAGCTCACTCGTATTTGGCAAATCTAAATACAATACTTCATCAGTGTAATGAGGTGTGTAGCAGAGTGTTCACCTTCTGGTCATTATCGATGTTGTGAGGGACATTGGGTATGCCTTGACCACACTGAAGTCATAGCAGAAGAGAGTCTCTATACTATGATCATACTAACATTGAGAAAGGGAGCAAGGCTGAAGATCATAACCACTGATTACGCCTTAGTAATATCATAGCGCAGTATAGAACAGGCATTGGTTGCCATTGGCTTGGGGTCAGAAAATGACGTCACAATTGAATCCAGTACCAGCACTGGGAGAACCTCCCTTTCAAACAGGACCTCTTCATGTGCTTAGCCAAGTAAAGTTATGCCTCCTACTCCCTGTTGTCTTCAGGTGCAAGAGGGCACACCTATTGCACAACTTTAAGTCATGATCAGAGCCCAAGCAGAATGTTGTGTGGGTCCATGAATGACATCTGTTTCCTGCAGTCATGGCATAGCTTGAATCTTGCACTTTTTCAGGAGAAATGGTTTTTCTGGCACACTGCCCTAACGCAAAATTTGGAATTGTCTGTAAACAGACAAAGTTGGGAGTACAGCTCTAGATCCACATTGAAGGACATAGAAAGAAAGGAACTGATGTCAGGAAGTGGTGATGCTTATATTCATCGCCAATTGGTAAATTTCAAGGTGGCCTGCGGTGACTATGGTGTCATGCAATGGCACCTACCAGTAAGTGAGCACCATTCCTGAAAAAAACTATGGATCCAGTCTAGCACCTGAGAATATTGTGAACATCATAGGCCTTCAGAATGGTTGTGTCAAGAACCACTGATTTAAAAGTTAGCCTTTGTATGGGAGCGAGGTGGGACATTTGGGCGATGATGTTAAATCCCAACTCATCGAAAAAAGTCATCTTCACAAAATAATTTGTTAATCCGACTTCAATGCCAGTGATGTGGCCATTAAAAGGTATTATTTTGATTAGCTCACCCTCCATTGACATAAATTAACTTACTTAAAAGTCCTTAGTGTGTGGTACCAGGGGCACCCAGGGCCTGTAAGTTGTAGTGTTTCTCTTAGACTGAATCACTTACTGCAACACCACGAGTGTGACAAAAAGCAAGAAACCTACCCTGCCATTGCTGGCTGGCAGACCGGTTGTCAAACTGCTAACTCGACTCTGCCATTTAAACTACCAATCAAACAATCAATCAAAAGCTCTATAGAGCGCACAGCTACTCAACGAGTGTCCCAGCGCTGAAAAGCTCATAGACCATCTGTACCAAAGGTAAATTACTGATATACCGTAACTAATAACAAAGTCCAGACCTTCCTTTTTTAATATATATCATTCACCCTTATTGAGCCTTAAGGCAGGGTGCTGAATATTAAAAGGTAGAACATGTGCTTTTATGTGTCCTATCAGTAAAAACCTCATATTGTCGTTTTTGCTGTAAAAAGGCTAGTAGTCACATTGGCGAGTACAGGGATACACGCTGACAACTCAGCTATGCTAACTTCTAAATAGGACTAGTAATGTTGGTACTTCAAGGTATCACATAATGCATTACATTAAACCTTACTTGAAGCCCAAGCAGAATTTAATGTAACTTTTAAGTAAATGGCAACCTTAGAAAGTTGCTACTCTGTTGTCCTAGTTTTCCAGTGACCGTTTATGGTTGCTGGCCATGAAACAGCCTTTGGGCGGGGAAGGTTGGGAGATGAAATAGGTGCTCTGGAGATCAAAGGTGAGTTCAAAAGCATCTGCTGGCTTCTGAAAAACTGTTGTTCTAGACAAGACTGCCTTGAAGTCAAGACCAAAATGGAGAAAATTTCCTCTTCTGGAAAAGTATCTAGACCTATTGAGATTTTATAAACCTAAATAAAGGCTGATATAAATATCATAAGGAGGAAGAAGGTGATCAGCTTCTGAATGATCATAGCCCGCTCATCCATACTTCTTATCCTCCACAGCCTAGGTATCTGAATGTGAATGAAAAATATACTCTAAATGGTTGAACCGTTGGACCTTGAACGAGATTCACATAGTGGTTCATTGCTGAAGTTAACTCTGGCTTTAACTCTTGCCAAACTGCTGATACTTCCTCCTGTTGACTCTGTGGTGGTCCCGGAGCCAGCTCCTTGGGTGCACCAACCAACTTTGAGGATGGCACAAGGGACATCCTGAATGAGTGGAGACAGCTTCTTGATTGGTTTCAACTTCACCTTAGTCATTGGGCAGAAGCTTGTGAAGATGCGGCATCAGGAGGTGTTGGGGGTTGGAGCCACTGGCGTTATAAGGAACAGACCTTCCTTGGGGAGTAACCCAGAGAATTTTGGCCCTCCTAAAAAGATCAAGGATAGTGCCGGAAGGCTTCAGCTTGAGCAGGATCAGTTAAAGGGCCAGAGAACTCTGGTCTCTGCTTTTAATGCTCCAGGAGTTCTCCTGAGGTTGAGAAAGATCCCAGTATCAGTGAACAGCAGATTGACTTAGAACAGTCCCTCGAATGGGAGTATTTCTTGCTTGCTGTGGGATAAGATGTTTTAAAGTGCGGGTGAGAGCTGAAAGACTGTTACCCCCTTCAGTTGAGGTGCGGGCGTAACCAGGCCCATACTGATTGGTAGCCACCACCCCAATATATATATATATATTTTTAAATTCCCTGGCATCTAGTAGACTTTCTGCCCCCCCCGGGGTGTGGATCAGGAGTAATTGCCCCATCTGCCCACTGGTGGGCAGAACAACTTTGGCCCCATTTATTTGGGGTGGAGGTATGGCCATACCCCCACCCTCTTATTTTTGAAAAAAAACGTCCCTGTCTTCTGGTGGGCTTTCTGCCCCCCCTTGGGGGCAGATAGGCCTTCCAAAAATAGGCCCAAATGGGGGGCAGATATGTCCAACAGTAATGTACCCCCATGGGGAGCGACCCTTACCCAAGGGGCTGCCCCCTAAAGAAAACACACGCATACACATACACCAATCCCTGGTGCCTAAGTGGTTTCTGCCCCCATGGGGGCAGATTGGCCTAACAAAAATCAGCTGATCTGCCCCCAAGGGGGGCAGAAATTGTCTAAGTACAAATTGCCCCCCAGCGGAGCGAACCTTGACTAAGGGGTTGCTCCCCACCTCTAAAAAACAAAACATTTTTAGTTTTTGTTTTTATCCCTGGTACCTAGAGGTTTCTGCCACACCTGGGGGCAGATCGGCCTAATAACAATAGGCCGATCTGCCCCCAGGGGGGCAGAAAAGGCCTAAAATAAATTTGCCCCCCCCCTCCCCCGGGTAGCGACCCTTGCCTAAGGGGTCGCTCCTCACCTCTAAAAAACAAAACAAAAACTAAAAAAATGTTTTTGTTTATTCCTGGCGCCTAGAGGCTTCTGCCCCCGGGGGGGGCAGAAAAGGCCTAAAATAAATGTCCCCCCCCCGGGTAGCGACCCTTGCCTCAGGGGTCACACCCCACCTCTCAAAAACAAAACAAAACAAAAAAATCCCCCCAAAATGTATCCCTGGCACCCAAAGGCTTCTGCCCCAATAACAATAGGCCGATCTGCCCTCGGGGGGGGCAGAAATGGCCTAAAATATATTTGCTACCCTGCCCCCATGCCCCCCTGGGGAGCGACCCTTGCCTACAGGGTCGTTCCCCTTGTGTAACATTGGGGCAAAAAAAAAGATCCCCGGTGCCTAGTGGTCTCTGCCCCCCTTGGGGGCAGATTGACCTAAAATCGGCCGATCTGCCCCCAAGGGCGGCAGAAATGGTCTAAATAAAATTTGCCCCCCAGGGGAGCGACCCTTGCCTAATGGGTCGCTCCCCATATCTAAAAAAGCAAACAAACAAAGAAAAAAACACAATTTTTTTTTTAGCCCTTGCGCCTAGCGGGGGGGCAGATCGGCCTAATAACTATAGGCCGATCTGCCCCTGGGGGGCAGAAATGGCCTAAAATAAATTTGCCCCCCAAGCCCTCCCCACCCCCCCCAGGGAGCGTCCCTTGCCTATGGGGTCGCTCCCCTTGCGTGACATTGGCGCAAAAAAAAGATCCCCAGTGCCTAGTGGTTTCTGCCCCCCTTGGGGGCAGATTGTGAAATGGCCTAAATACAATTTGCCCCTCCAGGGGAGCGACCCTTACCTAAGGGGTCGCTCCCCATCTGTAAAACAACAACAACAACAAAAATCCCCGGTGCCTAGTGGTTTCTGCCCCCCTTGGGGGCAGATCGGCCTAATTAAAATAGGCCGATCTACCCCCCAGGGGGGCTGAAATGGCCTAAAATAAATTTGCCCCCCAGGGGAACGACCCTTGCCTAAGGGGTCGCTCCCCTTGCGTGAAATTCATGAAAAAAGAAAACTCCCTAGGGTCTAGTGGTTTCTGTCCCACTTAGGGGCAGATTGGCCTCATAAAAATAGGCCAATCTGCCCCCAAGGGGGGCAGAAATAGCCTAAATATAATTTGCCCCCCCCCCCCCCGGGGAGCGACCCTTGCCTCTAAAAAAAAAAAAAAAAAAAAAGATCCCTGGTGCCTAGAGGTTTCTGCCCCCAGGCTTTCAAACAAAATGCCCCCCTGGGGAGCGACCCTTCCACAAGGGGTCGCTCCCCTTATGCCAATTTCCTATAAAAAATAAATCCCTGGTGTCTAGTGGGCATTTTAGCAGCCAGATTGCTTTGCAATCCGGCTGCTAAAACGGTCAGAGAGACTTCAAAATTCCTTTCCTTCCCTTTGAAGCCTCTCAGGCCTCCTTCACGTGATCCCTTTGAAGGAAATTCCTTTCCTTCCCTTTGAAGCCTCTCAGGCCTCCTTCACGTGATCGGAAGAGAAATGCTGAGCATTTCTCTTCTGATCGCGCTGGAAGCTGAGCTTCCAGCGCAATGGGAGGAGGCCTCTAAGATAGTCAGTGCGCGGTCGCGCACTGACGTCACGGGGGGTGGGGGGCTGTCAGGGGTGGAAGGGGAAGGGCTTTCCCTTCCATCCCTGCGTTGGAGGGGTGAGCAGGAACCCCCTCTGTGCCCAAGAGTGATGGTTACGTCCTGGGCACACGAGCACTGTGCCGCAGGACGTAACCATTACATCCTGGGCACAGAAGGGGTTAAAGCCTGATCCAAGCACATGGATTTGGAGTCTTTGCAGTCTTTCAGTTATGTTCTGTAAGAGACTGAAGATGATGTTTTGATAGTCCATTCATGTATATGGCCAGACTGGCCATTCTGCCACGCTGCCATTTTCCTTGTGGGCTGTAGGCTAGGTGGGCTCCTTTCAAAGGTGGATGGTTTGTTGGACCCAACCATGAAAGCACTAACAGCCCTTTCTAGATGTGGCCTGCTGCAGTGTGGGGTGGTTTAAACATTCTTGTCTGGGCTGCCCTTGGTTTCCAGTCCAGCTCTGGTCATGCTATTAATAGGGCTCTCGTTAACAGTACTCTGCTAACTCCAATTAAAGCATGCTGTTCTGGTTTGTTTTGAGCAGTAGGTGTTTATTTTCAGCTGCAGTTCCAACTGTACTGCAATTCTAGCTAACATTGATGGTGTAACTCATAGCATTATTTTGTGAATAGCTTTGTCAATACTTAATGAGTTAAGGATCTGAGACTAAAGCTACTATTTGGAATGTGTCTAGTTCTAATGTGGTGCACCAAGTACCATCTCAGGAGGCTTATCATTTGCCTTATTGCTTGAAAAGCTGAGGATCAGGTTATTGCATTGAGTGATGCTAGACTTTATATATCTGCGCTAGCAGGCCATATGTAAAAATAATTATATACTAAGACTATTCATTTGATAAATTAGTATACTCATAATTCTTTACACTTTCTTTATTGGATTGTTGAAGCTCACCTTATTTAAATATCCTCATAAGCAACTACATGTTTTCTTTCGCCATTCTTACATAGAGGTTGGGATGGAGAAAGGCTCCTTTCATGGTACAGAATAATGTGCACCCCTGCCTAGAGTTCATCATGTCATACTATATATTTTTGACCCCCAACTCCGCATACATAATGATCTTGTGTGTGCACCTAAGGCATTTGTGACACACATAGAGGCCAATAGCAAGGTTTCCAGGTGTGGAGAGTGACACCATGTGAACCCCTTACTGTTCGATTACCGGCGGTAGAAGACAGACAGTAGTAGCACCAATACTGTTTATAGTGGCAAAGCAGCCATTTTTAGCTGTCAGTGAGAAGGAGAGTTATCTACTGGCTTCGCCACATTTTTTACATGAGTCTTCCTATTTCCTATGACGTACCAAGACTCAGTCTCTGGGACGACAGTTAGAAAACACAACCACACCCTGTCTCTTTAATACAAAGATGAGGCAGAATTGTAACAATTTTGCCAAGGTTTCTGTCCTATTAATCCAGGGTCTCCACACACTAGGCAACTGAGAAACTTTCTGTGCTCCACGGTCGGGGAATTATCCACCAACACTACCTTGCCAGTTTCAGGACCAAAAACCTAGAAACTTCGACAAAGACTGTAAGGATGTGCTACCTGTGCCCTATTTTCAATGCGGGAGCAGACCAACTGCACTGGAAGGCAATTGGAGCTGCTCTTCAATGAGGAAGATTCTATTGAGGAGAGGAGGGCTGTAAACAAGCTG